>NC_142842.1:22500000-25000000 GCF_061612785.1 Hesperophylax consimilis
TACCTATACATATAATTTGTTAGAATCATTTTTCTTCTCGGATTCGTAAATCAGTTCTAAATAAATTTTCAATTTGTTTCAAAGATTTTGGAGAGCATGAATATATTATTCATTATTATACTTTCATTGTACCTTATCTAAAGATTGGCGACATAAGAAAAATAATCTTACCGTGTACTTACCTACTTTGTTATTCGGGTAATGTATTAGCGGACTAGTAACTGACTGTAATTCTACATAAACCTTCAGGTCTCTGGCAAATGCGCCGTTCAGACAGAGCGATTTTAGTTGAACGACTTTTATTAAACGATTTCGTTCAGACGTTTCAGTTTATTAATCAAGTGAAGTTGTCGCTGCGTGCGTCCCTAAAATTTCGTACCTTTTACGGAACAAACTTGAGAATATGAAAAAGCGCAGAAACGTCGTATGTGGACCATAAAATAGATTATATTAATTGCAGTGTCAGGGGCATTTCAATTTTTCTAAACTTCTTGCTTCTGATCCCAAGACAGGGAAGGCTTTGATATAGATCCATAAAACTAAACATCATATCATCCGACCACTTAATACATTTCTTCATTGCAGTAGATGCCATGATAGTATAGCCCAGCTACACTACTCGCGAAGTTGATCGAAGTTGACCGAATACGATAGTGTGGGCACGAACTTCCGATTTCCGACTTCCGATTGTTGTCGGTAAATGCGCCCGAGTCAAAGGACTCGAAGCGTCACGGCATAAATAAACCAATCACTGACTGGTTGGACTGAGTTACTCGCGAAGTTGCACGAGTGTGTGGGCACGCACTTCGAACTTCGGCTAACTTCGTCGAGGACTTCGTCGAAGCGTCGAAGCGAGTAGTGTAGCGGCCGCTGTAGATACGCATAAATAAACCACTCACTAGGAACGTCTTACGACTCTAACGCATAAATAAACCAATCACGTCTAACGTCTACTTTCGACCGCAGGGAACTAAAAATCGCAAACGACTTGAAACATAAGTTCACACGTTTCGATTGGGCGGGAAAATAGAGCGATGATTCTTACTTGAACAACGAAAGTTGAAAGCCCGTCTACTAAAAACTTGATCAACTCTGTTGTAAGGATGTTCACACTTCGTCGATAAGCTTTCAAGTGTCATTCAACACAGATTTGATCAACTAAAATCGTCCTGTCTGAATTGGGTATTAGATGATGTCAAGAAGTGGAAGAATTTGTGTGTATTTGCGCTTCTGAATAAAATCCAAATAAACGAAAAAATTTTAAATGTATCCGAAATCTAAAAACTGTTTTAAAAAGGTGATGAAATACCACCTCTAATTTTGTTATTAAAAACACATCATATTTGAAATAAAAATTTAGAAATCAAACATTAAAAAGGTTTGGAAATGGCTCACCTTACGTTTGTTCGTCTAACTAAACAATGAACTAAAATTACTGATATCGAAAAACAACACACATTTTATTAGATAAAAGTATTATAAACATTTATGCCACCTCACTTTTTTGTAGTTTCATATAAAAAAATGATTACATTTTTCTCAAATTGCGGTTGGAACCTTTGGTTTCATAGAGGTGTACATTTTAATTATTTTGTGGTTAACTAATGTATTTATATATGAATACAATGGTCCATGTTTTTTTCTAACACCGGTTAGTTCCTATTTCTAACGATGACGGTAAGGGAGACGCAACGATCTCTATGATACCATATGAACTGTTCCCAAAGCCGTGAGTGGTTTATTTATGCCAAAGCCGAACAAATTAGCTTGAGCAATTTTACGGTGGCATAAAATAATTTATATTGTTAGTTTTATAGCTGACGCCTACCCACCCGTAACAGGGAAGTTCGAATCATTTTAAATGTATTTGCAATTTATTTATGGTATTTGCATTATCTCGATACGGGCAATACTTTTGTTATTTGATTTTTGACATTTATAAATGTCATTCAAATTTATACGGTTTTGATGGTTTAGGGGTTACTCAAATAATTGTTCGTTTTATCATAATGATAAAACGAATCTATTTACTTTATATGTAATCATTCAAACCGCTGGTAGCATAATTTTGTGCAAATGTACGTTTAAACCGTGGAGTATTTTTATAAATAGATTTCAAATAAACCTTGCCTAGGAAACTAAAAGTATTTCGGGTTTTCTTTGTGACAGAACCTGAAAGTGTTGTTTTTAAATGTTTAAAAAAAAATTGTAGTGTAAGAGATGGTGGGGTACGAGAAAGAAGCAGACAAGCTGCAGCAATGGCAATACATGTTTGCCGGAGGAGCTTCGGGGGCCATCACGCGCTGTGTGGCGCAGCCCTTGGATGTTCTAAAAATACGCTTTCAACTCCAAGTTGAACCCATCGCAGTGGGCTCCAAATACTCATCCATCGGACAGGCGCTGCGAGTTATACTGAAAGAGGAATCCTTCACAGCGTTATGGAGTGGACACATCCCAGCTCAATATCTATCGATATCGTATGGAGTAGCTCAGTTTTGGGCTTACGAAATACTCACGGAGAAGTGTTACAAATCCCAGACAAATATACCAACATCGTTCGTCCCATTGATCAACTTTAGCTGTGGCGCCATTGCTGGGTCTTTTGCAACAGTAATTTCTTTTCCATTTGATACAGTGCGAACGCGTCTTATTGCCGAAGAAAAGAATTCCCGAGTATACCGTGGAGTGTGGCATACTTTACATCATATGTATTCCGTTGAGGGCCGCCTGGCTATGTTTAAAGGTCTCTTCCCAACAATTGCTCAAATAGCGCCCCACTCTGGTGCACAATTTATGTTTTATAACATTTTCAATGTTTATTTCCTAAGTTTTTATAAAAGTAAAGAAAGTGGATCGTTTTCATCTAGCTTCTACGCAGGTTCCATCGCTGGCTTTCTCGCTAAACTTACCATTTATCCATTTGACTTAGCCAAAAAGAGAATGCAAATTCAAGGCTTTCAAAATCACCGCCTCAACTTCGGAAAACAGTTTTATTGCAAGGGATTTTTGAACTGTATTACGCACACTGTCAAAACAGAAGGCTTCAAAGCATTGTATAAAGGTCTAGTTCCTAGTCTCATGAAGGCCATGATAGTATCTGCCCTTCATTTCACATGCTTTGAAGTCATCTGCCACCACTTTCAACAGTATAATAATGGTTGATCATTTAGTGATGTTGGTGTACTTTTATCTTAGATCAAATAAAACTTCGATATTACAACTTCATAATAAATTACAAAGGTAATAATAATCTTTCATTTGTTTTAGTGTGGATTTTTTAGTTTTAGTTCGGAATTTGTTTGTGGTGGAGAACATTTACACACATTTCCTGGTTAACCTTTCCGGGAGCAAGTTATGTAATGCTGGCCGTGCTCTGGAGAGTGAGTTTTTTTTACAAAAATAAAAATTATATTTTTTGATTAAATTTTAAGATAGTATGCAAAATAAATAACAGCCGATATCTCTGTCGATAATGATTTAAAATGTTTAAAATTGGTATAAAGTAACAGTAATATGCCCATAGATAGCAATTCGATGCATATTTACAGAATATGCATCGAATATGAATATGCAACCCCTGTCGTCCATACTCCTTTGGCGAAAGTGTGTACCGTCGTCCATTAGCGTCCATACTCCCGGAAAGGTTAAGTGAACAATTTGTGTTTTAGAAGTGCCTTGTTTTTTTATACTATCTATTATAAGATCCTTCTAAAATAAGCAGCATTTATTATCATAATCCAAAGAAATTTTAGAACAATTAAGTAGAAACTACAATGTTATATTGTAGAGGTCTCTTTCTAGTTTTATCTTAATATATCTCCCCTCTATATTTTTTTCTAAAATATTAAGTCAATAAAATATGTAGCCTATTTGAGAACCTTCTCCTAATAATCTCTCCCAAATAAACGAAATATGTGTCTCATTTTGGATAGAAAAAACAAAACAAGTTTAATTGTGTTATTTTTGCCTTCTAAATTATATTTTGATGTTTAAAATCTTTCTATTGAAACTATTAAAGGTTTCATTGTATTGTTGGTTGATTCAGGGCCGGCCCTTTGCGGACGCAATTGGAGCAGCCCGCTCCGGGTGCCGAACTGCCAAGGCGCTGATAATACCTAACGCATCACTCTTAAGATTATTTTACACAAAAATACAAATCATTAGAATATTATTGATTTCAGTGATCACCTACCTAGGCATCTACTAGTTTTGACAAGGGGTGAAAACATTAAAGAAAAATTGTGATAACCGTTAGATTTAAGTAATAAAATTAATGTTGTGTAATATACATTTTTCTCATTTGTTACATTATAATTCTGTCGTGATTAATTTTTGGGTGATTATAAAAATATATATTTGTATACATACTATTTACAATTAGTATATTATGTATTTATTTCGCCGTACGTAATACAAATAAAACATCTTATAAAAATATTAGTTTTATTCATAAAAATTTGTTTGTCATCATACTTCGTACTTCTGGCTGAAGTACAAATATTCTCATATTAACTTGTATGTATTTACAGTTATTTACAATAATACCAAAATACACAAATTTTATCAGCATCTTATTAATACAACATTATGAGTATGAGGTTTGGTCTATTTCAGCATATCGCCATACACTAGCAATGGGAATGTATGCTGTGAGTGATATGCTGAAATAGGCCAAGCCACGAAAATATAGCGCGCTTGTAGCGTGGTCTGTCACAGGCTTTATTTACTGATAAAAACATAATATTATAATCTATGTATCCTAGAGAGAGATTATTATTTTTAAAACTTTTTATTATAGTGATAAACTGTATTAGAAATTATAATAAGATTGGGTACAGTTATTTATTTTATTCTTTATTATAATCACCTACCATAAGACAGTGTATATCCGAGATTCCTCATCAAGGTTTCTTTAATGGCAGGCTGCAATTCTTTTTGCATGTAGGTTGTTAACAAAGATCTTATCCCTTTGGTAAAGATATCTTCCATTTCTCTAGAAATTTCATCAAAGTCATCAAGTTGTTCATCATCGCTAAAAAGCTTTGATTTTTCCATTCTGTGGTTCTGATCATTTCGTTCCCACTGTCTAGATCGCTCGTAGTAAAGTTCCCGGTCTCTGTCATCGTAAGCGTACGGCTCAAATTTAAACTCATCGATCTGTCTCTTTTGTCGCTTATCTAATCTGTTATCTTGTCGGTTCTTGTAATCATTGTCCTGATAGTTTCTGTTTTGTTGGTCTCTTCTCCTTGATATGTATTTTTCACATCCGTATGCATAAACGCTTATGAATCCTGGTTCTATGAATTCGGAATCAGTTTTAACGCTGAACCTTCCTGGAGACTGGTTGAGAGGTTGTGTGAAGAAACCAATTCCTGCTTTGCGAAGTCTTAGAATCATGTTGCAATCTCTCCTGCTTCTTTCGTAATAATCATCCCGACTCCTCAAACGATCGTCATCTTCACTGTCGTCACTTCTGTATCTTATTCGTCCCTGGAAGTCCCGGTTATCATAGAAAGTATCTCTATCGTATCTTCCACTACCTTCGCGTAGATTGTTTGATTTATCTAAATCGTCATTCCCTCCGTGCAAGTTGACGCTGCCACTGATTGTCAGGTCACTAAAGAGAAGCCTTGTCTCCAGTGAACCATTCTTCGGATCAAAGAAGCATCTTTCTATTCTGACCCAGTTTTGGTTTTGAGGCAACCTCACCCGCATTCGGGTAACATACATGTTGACAGGAGCGCTGCGCATGTGTTGAGATAAGCTGTACCCATCCAGGTTGATCATTTGTACCTGTAATCAAAAATATAGATTATAAATAATCGTTAGGCAACTCTAATCACTGTTTTTCTTCTTATGGTTCTTTTCTTCGTATGAATATGTACTGAGATTTGAACCTGTCCACATTCACACAATGCAGAGTGTAATTATGTTCCCGTATGTTTAGAAGTACGCACCGGGAAGACTGCATTTTTTGTTATTTATTGAAGTTTTATCTCTTCCTATCAATCAGGCTCAAAACGTATTAGTGCAGGCGCCATGTAAAAGGCTGCTGAATTAAGAGATTACTGAACTAATTGACGATCAGTAATATTATCAAACCAGGGCCGCCCAAACAAACGACAAACAATACCTGGCGCTGGTGAAAACCTCAAGGGCAATGTGTTAGGTATTACCAGTGCCTTGGCTCGTTGGCAAGTCGGCGTCCAGAACGGACTGCTCCAATTGCACCTGCACAGGGTCGGTTCTGTACCAAACCCAATCAATTAATCTGAGCACTCAAAATAGTCTCCAACATGTTAAATACGAATTTAAATTCATTAATAGTTAAGTACATAGGAGTATTTGTAGTAGTAGTTCTACAACCTACGAAGCAAAGTGATAAACGCCTTAAATCTGGACCCAGAGGTGGTGGGTTTGAAACTCAGCGTGGGCTAATAAAATATTATTTACTTTGATTGGGCTATTTTGCTTACTACTTATTCTTAATATAGTGTTTTTAAACCACATTCCAAAGTAAAAGATATTTTCAGGAGTATTGGTTGACAAAACATGAAATGGCTTTGTTTAAGTTTAGTAACTAAATGTGGACAGCCAGGTACTTAAAAACTCTTTTCCTTTCCTGGCTTCCATCAGGATTACAACATTCCCCAAAAGAGATATCATCGTTCCACTGGCTTTGGGAAGTGTGGTATCATTTTTTTTCCTTAATTTATTTTAATATTCTTACAAAACCTTAAAATCACTAATTGCGTGGGTGCAGTGACCTGATGGTAACACAAGTTCTGATTTGCATCTTGGTGTGTTGAAGGTGGTTTAACTCACCGGCGCCTCCTCGTGTCTCGCCTTGGACATCTGCCGCCTCTTGATGTGGTCCAGGGCGGTCTCGAGCCGCGAGGCGCAGCGCCCGCCTTGCAGGGGGAGCGACGGGGGGCCAGGGGCGGGGCGTAGAGGCAGAGGAGGGGGCCGCCCATCGCCGCCCAAGGCAAACAATGTCAGGAATCGGGTCTCTAAAAATACATTAAAAAGTTTTCGATAACTTTTTATTAAGTACCATAGACAGCTAATAGATTGAAGTTATAACATCTAAGGGTATCTAGCTAATGAGCAAACTGCACGGACTATCAATGAAAGTAACGAAAGACGAGGCGCACGCTCCTGTGCGTAGATGAGATTTCCAATTGTGTTGATGACCCATGTTGGCGACACTTCTGGGCGCTTCATTGATTTGTGCCCCATCTCTCTTATCAATGGTATATACATTGTACATGGACCTTAAAAGACCTGGACGGAACAATTCGAGAACAATTTGAAATCGAGGGGTGAGTGAGAAAATGTATGGAAAATGCAAAAACCTAAATTAAATAGGACACGTTATTTAAGCCATTATAACTGCATTAAAAACGAAAAAGAAAGTAATAGTAATAGTTCATTGCGCACCACTTTGCATACAGATTAGTTAATAGATAGTTTACAAGATGGCTGCCAGGCAATTTCCCCTTACCCTAGTTTTGGCTTCAATACCATTCATACAAAAGCCGCACCAATGCTCTGTCTAGGGCGTTTTAGGTCCATGACATTGTACCATTTAAGTAGGTGTTGGCATTTTCCATACATTTTCCCCCTTACCCTTGGCTTCAAATTGTTCTCGAATTGTTCCGTCCAGGGCAATTGCGCCCGCATAGGAATGGAATATGTTATTCAAAAAATTAAGTAGGTAAAGGCATTTTTGTACACATCTTACCCCTCATCCCGCGGCTTCAAATATTTTTCGAATGGTTCTATGATAACTCCTCAAAATGATAATTCAACACACCTTTAAAAGGTGATATAAAGTCATTAAAAGTGTTGAGTTATGTAACCTATTTAACCTAGTTTTTGTTTCATCACTGTTCATGACTTTATAACACTTTTTATGTGTGTTGAATTTTCATTTGATGAGGTATCCGGTCACCATGTCGAATATTAGGTTCATGACTTGTTAAGACTTCTTTTAAGTTTTTTAGGTCCTTGGCACAGTCAGATCCAAAATCAATCTTATCAGTAATGGGGAACGACGTTCGTGTGGGAATGCATCACAGGGTGAGTGGCGTACCTATTACAATTGTCGCAACAATAAGTCAAATTTTCGAGGGGTCCCACTTTCCCGAAAAATCCCACTGCCAAGGGGAAGTAAAACCAGAAGCAACAGTTGAATCGGAAAGAAAAACGTCGGCGCAGCGCAGGTACAAAACGAAAAAAAATATGTGCAATTTAAAAACTTCTTGTTTTTCTCCGTGTCATTTTTTTTTTTATCTGAGTATCATCCAATTATACAATAAGTAAGTATTAGGACCTATAACACGAAATGATCAAATAAAAGTCACAGACAATGTACATACGTAATAAATTAATAAAACTAAGGTAAAAGTAGACATATATTTAGTATATTAGAGAGAACAAGGGCGTATATAAGGGGGGGTTAGGGAGTTAACCCCCCCCCCTCTCTTCCGCCGCAGTATTGTGTGAAAAAAAGAGAAATGTACTTGTAGATTAAACTGAGGGAAAGTAGGTTAAAGTTAATGAACTGGGGGAAATTATTTTCCTTAGGAGTTATTTTCCTTTCCTGTGTGGAGTTAAAGAAAAATAAATCTGTCAATCTACCCACACGGAGATTTTATTTAATATCGCTTATCGTGATTATTTTCTCATTCACTGAAAAAGTGCGTCACAAGGAAGCCACCTTCACCTTTCGATAAATTTGTCACAATTCAAATCATTTAGCCCGAAATAAAATATTTTCACTGAAATAATAATAAACCCACGGAAATGCCCCCATCCCGTTGGGCCAGCGTGAGTACCTATACCTATCTTGCTATCGTGATACGTTCAGACCCTACTTGATTATTTATAGTGGCAAAATCAACTTAACTGGAGCAGGCCGGCGTGGTCTAGTGGTATACGCTTTTGACTACAGATCCGAAGGTCGCGGGTTCGAACCCGGCGTGCGCAAATAAATTTTATTTGATTAATTTGTGTTATTTCACAATTAATTAATTTAAAATAATATATAGTATATTTGCGGCACGTTCCAGAGTGGAAGATACTCTCAGTATCGCCCTGGTGTAAGACCACCATTCAGAATTGAAACGTTGCTTGAAATGGCTTTAGCCGTGTTTGGTGACCAGATCTGAATAGCCAGGTACTTCCCCACCTTCCTCTTCCCCATCTCCCTCCCCTCCCCAATACCCTCAGCCTCACATCATACCCCAATTGGGGATGCCATAGTCTCACTGGCTCCAGACGGGAGCAGTTGGGACTCTTGTGCGGTAATACTGTAAAAAAAAAAAAAAAAAAAAAAAAAAAAAAAAAAAAAAAAAAAAAAAAAAAAAAAAAAAAAAAAAAAAAAAAAAAAAAAAAAAAAAAAAAAAAAAAAAAAAAAAAAAAAGATCACGTCGTGTCGAGACAATCATTTATTTTTATAATGCAAAAATTGCAACAAGATCGGGTATATGTTGTAAGTATGGGAGAAGAGTCGTTCAATTATTGTGTGCACACTTATCGTCATGCTGAATGCGCGTGGAGATGGGAAAATAGTTTATTACAGAGCATTGCAAAAAAATTGGAATGAAGCTATTTTTGTCGGTAATTTAATTAAAAAAATTGCACAACTTATTTACGCTGTTGCTTTTATAGGTTATGGCTTCTTCTCCGATTTTTATAATACGTTTAGATATTATCTACACTGCGTACTTTTTTAAATGTGAATACCGTACAAGAGTCCCAACGCCTGGAGCCACTGAGGACTACGGCAACCCCAATTGAGGTACGATGTGAGGGTGAAGGTAGTATGGAGCGGAAGAGGAAGGTGGGGGAAGTGCCTGGCTATTCAGAGCTGGTCACCAAACACGGTTGAAGCCATTTGATTCCATTCTGAATGTTGGCCTCTGATGGTCACGTTTCGCCGGGTAGGTAATAGTTGTAAATTATATACCTACCCAGCTACTGGAATGATTCTATCTCCGAAACTATAAATCTCGAGCGACTTGGGTATGTGGCATATGGGGGATCTTATCTTTGTGAAAAGTAGAAAGTAAAGTTTAAGCACTTGGAAGAGACTGGACTGGAAAAGAAACTGTGCGAGAATCTTGCCAAAAGTATGCCAATTTCCACGGCTACATGCATTGCCTGGAGCACTCATAGTACATAGTCAAAATCGCGCGCATTTTTTACCAAATGGGGTAATGTTAACCGCTCAAGCGATTTTTGGAATATTATGGAAAATTTGCAAAAACGTTTTGAGCAATCACTGGTCGTAATGTGGCTAATTTATTGAACCTAAAAATATGGGATAGATGGAGAAATATAGGTGGATTCATTGACTTTAAACCGCAGTAAGCAGTGCATATCTTTTCGCATTAATATTTGGAGGAATGACATTAATTAAATAATATGGTAAATGTACATATATACAACGAATCGCTCGAGTGGTTAAGGGTAAAAGAATTCTTAATCTGCTCTTTCATAGATGGCGCTATTAATTTATTTCACTTAAATAAGACGAATTACTTGTTTGCGTACGTACATACCCAATACGAATATGAATAAATAGTGTTGTTCTTATAAAAACCCAATTCTTTCAAGAAAGGCATAAAAATATAAAATTGGATTGAATCATCGATACAATATTGTACTTGTATACCGTTCTTCAAAAAATTGAGTTTATTTTCGGACAAAACTATTTATTACTATTCATATTGTATATTGGCGCAAAAAAATAATTCGTCTCATTATTTGAAAGCAAAAATTGTATTTTAATAAAATACGCCATCTATGAACGCATAGATTATAACGTACGTAACGTTTACCCTTGACAGATTTTTATATCTCCCCTATGAGACGTAAACGAATCTGAATAGAGTCAACGGACTCAACGGTGTTGGAATTTTGCCACCACAGGCGCAAGCGATTTGATTGAGTGAAAGCTAGCTAAAATAATTACTCTATTTTGAAAGATCTTAAATTAAATTATATGGAAAGGATAAATTAAAGTGGAAGAATATAATATATAGACATAGACAGAGACAGTGGGTACAGACACATTATCCGAATTAGCCACGCAACCGGGTCATCAGACAAGCGCAGCCGCTAGCAGGTACGTGGTAGGTATATGGCCTGCCAAATTGCTGCACTTTTATAGCAGTTTGTTTTTGAGATAGGGTTATTCTATTTTCTGACTGTTTTCGTGATCACTTGAAATATTTTAGATACTTGAATTAAATACTGCGACTAGATCAAATCTTGGCCTTTTTGTCTTTTTATAGGCCCAAAAAAATAAAGTATCAGGCCTATGAAACTGCTTTAAAGTTTAAAATCTACTACTTACGAACCCATTTTCGGTTATGGTTTTATTGTATAATATGGAAAATTAAGTTTTTTAGAAAACGATAGTAAAACATTTCAATATTTGTCCCCGAACTTTGCAAAATAACACCTTTTGGCGATGTTTTTTCTTGCATGAATAAAAACAAGCGGCTGGTGCTTAATTTAAATTAATGTAAACCTTATCGCCATCTATATAAGGAGTGTTATTGTAAGCGACCTGATTCCAAATATTACACTTATTTATCATCCTTTTTCCCCTTACTAGCCATCTCACTCTCAATTTCTGTGGGAAACCATATTAAACACAATCATCGACTTGTTGGATTTCATTGTACTTACCTAAATCTTCATTAATTGAAAATACATAGATAGTACCTACGTATTATTACTATCTAGGTTAGTCGCGTTAACTAACAAGAATCCAGCAAGTTGTGTTGATGGCAATAAAGGCAAACCCTTGTCCTAGTTTCGTTTTCATTCCGCAGTTTAAACTGTTTTTTGACCTGAAATCTTCTCCGTCGATCTGAATTGGATGGTTGTTGTTTTCTGGGCTGATTGTTAAAAATAACATATCTTTATTACTCTGATGGTTGAGATTTGAAAGAAGGTAAGTAATTATTAGTAGAAAAGTGGTTTTTGGAGTAAGTACTTGTTTATTACCCTTTTCATTACAATTTCTGTCTGTTAAAGCCATCTTAAAGTTGTAGGACCTGAACAAATGACGATTTTTATAGATTGCATCATTAGTCCAGTCAGTGGGGAGTTTTACCTTGCAAAAGGTTAGGTAGTAGCGATTTTGATATATGTTGTTAAGATTGGGACTCTAAGGAAAAAAAAAAGTTTTCGACCTTGGGAGGGTCGAGCTCGACCCGCCATCTTGGATTGAAGGTGCCAAAATTTGTTTTTTTTCAAAATAATTGTGAAGTGGTCGTTTTTACAACCAAATTGTTGAAGGCAAACTTAAAGACAATTAAATTACCTACATTTTTTGAAGATGGTATTTTTTTGTAAGTCTAATAGGTAACGAGTTACAGTGGCGGAAATGTGAATATTTTTCTAAAAAATGATGAAATTCCCAACTTCGTAAACTCATTTCCACACCACCATGAGGTATAGAACATGGCGCATTTTTTTTATTTTGGTTTCTCCAGTAGGTCTACTCCACAGATATACCAGCGATGGTAGATTTCGAAATTATGTTACATTACTATGAATTATGTTACTATAAATTATGTTACTTAATAACAGTCTTCGTCACCAATGTCATCATCTAACTCATTGCCTGCGATACTGAGATTCTGGGCTTTCATTGACAAAATCTCTTCTTCTTTGTCCTCGACATCGATGTGAACCTCTAGCGAATTTCAGCATGTTTGACCATTACAGCACCCACATACAATAGAACACTTCAATCCAGCTTTCGTGCAGTTACATGCAACTCCGCATCCTTTTTTACAATTACATGAAATAAATTTTAATAAAGTCTCGGGTGCTGGTTTCTTTGTCATTCTTACTGGAACAAGCCCGTTGGTGTCACGTTTCCAGCCCCAGTTTCTGGATTTTTTTGGATTCCATACCATTTTTGGACCTGATGGTACGTTCTTAATGCATGGTACCGTGCAGCGTCGTTCGTTGGTGGCAAAGAGGCAAGATTGAATTTGCTTTTTGTTGTCGACTATGCGAAACGTTTGTAGCGGACTTCTTCCAAGGTTTCCTAATCTATACAAGTACCCCGTACAAAGCAACAAGAAAGCGTGTTCTTGCAACTGCTATGTCTTCTGGTATTGCATCATGTTGTTTGAAGATTCCTATCATGGCATTGAGTCTTGTGTCGTTTTGCACAAGCGAACAAAATTTTGTTTTTCCTTGGTTGAAGAAGGACGATGTTGTATCGCAGCCGCTAAATGCCTTAAATGCCATGAAGAAACAGAATATTCTCAGCCGCCTCTTTGTATTTCACACTATTCGCGGAACACAGTCTTTAAAAAGTTTTGCCTCTCCCGGGTTTGCGAAGATATATACTACTTTTGGGTGGTGCTAATGCTGTCAGCAGAACTAGGAGATGAACGTCTTCACCAATAATGAAAACAGCGTCATATGATGAACACAAGGAAATCGCAGTATTGACAATCAACTCATCAGCATCTTCTTCAGCCTGCTTAACTGTAAAATCATCCTGTATAAATTGCTTTGTAAGCATCGAAATCAGACGGACTTTGTTATTTTCATTGGCTAAAAATCGTTCTTGTGAAACTTGAACTGGCATTGTTTCATCGAAAAGAACATCTGCAGACATGAGCATCCAGGCAACGTCCTGTAACCAGGACTCAATCAGTGTTGCCATGTCAGCTGTAGACTAGGATCCCACTATAACAAATCAACGTCATCGAGTACACGGATGATGCTATATAAGTATATTGTAACGTAGAAATACGTTAAAATGATATTGTGTAATATGTTCGTACAAAATTTATCAAGAAAACTGGAGTTTTACAATTTTTTGTCAAAATTTTCTTCTTTCAACCGCTGTAACTCGTTACATATTAGATTTACAAAAAAATACCATTAACAAAAAAATGTAGGTAATTTAGTTGTCTTTAAGTTTGCGTTCAACAATTTGGTTGTAAAATCAACCACTTCATAATTATTTTGAAAAAACCAAATTTTGGCACCTTCAATCCAAGATGGCGGATCGAGCTCGACCCCCCCAAGGTCGAAAACTTTTTTTTTTCTTTAGAGTCCCAATCTTAACAACATATGTGAAAATCGCTACTACCTAACCTTTTGCAAGGTGGAGCCCTTTTTTATCCCCCACTGACTGGACTACATTGTGGATTGCAGATTTTACAGGCATATTTAGATGATCGGGGTAGGTTCCTATGGCCCGGCCGATAATTCCTAACATAAAGCTATTTACTGGGCTAGACTTCACTAAATACCTATTATTATTCATTCATATAATCTTATGTAAGTATGTAATACAGGGAGGCAATAAACTAAAAAATAATTATGGGTGAAGGCCCGGGGGCTCTAAACTCACTGTTCTGAGAAGAAAAGACAAAAAATGGCCAATATATATTGTTATCGCGTAATACTATCATAAAATGTATTCATGAAAGGTATTATTTTTATCCACAGTCTATATTTTTAATTGAATGATGAATTTTTTCACACGGTTATTACAATTAAATCATTTTAAAGAGACCCTTGCTTGGGTAGTGGTGTTCGGGATGAATAAAAAATAATTTATTTAGTTTAATAATTATTTGGTTTTTGTTAGGAGGCTGAAGAATGAAAAAAATACATAAAAAGAACAATGTAGAATTGAATCGTGAGTTTAATTTAAGCAGAATTGATATAATCAAAGATAATACATCTATTATCTTTGGTGTTTACAAATAAAAACAAATGTGTCTCTCTTTTATCTGACCTTTTTTCGGTCTACCGAATTTGAATAAAATCTTGTCATTTGCACGCTTTGCCCAAATCCAATTCGAACTTTTCGTTTTCGTAATTTCTCAAAAAAGATTTTTTTTGTTACAAGTAAACTAGCAAAATAAACAAAATGAAGAAAATAGTGTGTATAGGTACCTACCTCTAATAGTGTGTATATCTACCTCCAACAATAAGCACTTTATGTAACATTGATATTGTGTTGACAATTAACCAAAGACCGTAATACCGGATCGAAGTCACTGATCCGAAATAATGACGATCATAAACCAACCAACCTACACCGTACATTTACCTATTAATTATCTGTTTCTTTTTTTAAATACTTTTTTTTTTGGTTTTAGGCATTTCACCCTGAAAAGAGTGCTTTGTGTTTTAAATACTTGAATTTAAAATTAGTAACAATTGTAAAAATTGGTTAAATTGATAGTGGTGGTAGTGTACATGAGTAGATATAAACTTTCCTACTACATTATACATAGATGATACGTAAATATTCCTACATGGCAATATAGGTACCTACTATATAATATTAGATTTTCACTTTGGTCCAATAAATTTTTGGC
Organism: Hesperophylax consimilis; assembly: GCF_061612785.1. Classification (NCBI taxonomy): domain Eukaryota; kingdom Metazoa; phylum Arthropoda; class Insecta; order Trichoptera; family Limnephilidae; genus Hesperophylax; species Hesperophylax consimilis. The sequence continues at coordinate 22,515,384 of NC_142842.1, forward strand.
CATTTTTAGGGTTAGAAACTTAAATACTCTGTTCCTATGTAAGTGCACAAAGAATATATTTGAAACAATTCCGTATTATTCAGAAACACAGCAAATCTCAGGCAAAAATACATGTCGAAGATTCTGATATGTAAAAAAAACTTTGGGTGAACAGAACCACAAATACCTAGATATAAAATTCTTCAATAAATTACCAGAAAATAAAGGTTTAAGAACAAGTAAAAAAGACACATAACCTTTTTCGAAATTCCAACGTTTTAACCCTTCAGGCATCTGCCATTTTGTCTATTATGTTTTTCAACAACGCTGTCAAATGGTGGGGGAATTTGCGCTTATTTCCGCGTCTCAATAAAATACAAATAAATTGGACATTTCTTAACGTATCCAAAAACGGAAAACTGTTTTTTAAAGGAGATGAAAACGCTTATAAATTGTATTATTGAAGTACATATATAATTTTTGAAATCCTTAAAATACAAACGTAAAAAAGTTTTTAAAATGGCTCATCCTACTTTTTTCCTATAAAAACTGGCTAAAATAAATTATAACGAACTAAAAATACATGTTTTTAATCAAATGTATTATAAACATTATTGTCACCTCACTTTTATATTTTAATGTGTAGCGTCATTTTTTTTTCCTAAAACCGTTTAGATCATATTTTTCACCACGATAGTAAGGGGGATACAACGATTTCCATGAGAACATATGAGCTGTTCAAAAGAGCGAACAAATAGACTCTAGACGGATATTAGCTTTTGGTTCGCTAAACCAACAAATAAGCCTTAAGGGTTAAATTACTTTTTAGATTAAAAAGTTGAATTTTTTTGTGTGGAAAATATTTTTCTATGGGAAAATGAACATTGGCAATTCACAAAAAGTTATTTATCCTTTTTACTTCTACTAGATCTGTCAAACAATTTATATATAAAAATGCAAAAAAATCAGTCATTTTAAATACATGTAGGATTACGAAAGATTTTTTAAATATTTATGTTGAGAGATCAGTAGGATTTATAGGTCCAGTTAGGAGTTCTACCGAGCCGAACCCTCTGATATGAAAATATCTGGAGTCGGTGAATTATTTTCCCATTTGATCTCTGGTGAGTTGACGTGTTGTTCTTGTATTGTTTTGTATTTATTATGCTTATATAATGCACTTGCATAGGTAATGTGGATTGACTAGATGATCATTTGTGGAAAAGTGTGTAAAAGGGTTTAGTTTTTCCTGTGGGGAAGATTTAACCCGGACATGAAGTCGGATATTAATATTAAAAAATCCTAAACTAAATAAATAACACCTTCCTTCCACACGCACAAGCATCGCTTTTTATGGGAGTATGTACATACATAATTGTGAAAATGTAAAAATATTTTGCACAAATAAATATTAAACAAATGATGTTATCCTATTTTTGTTGTAAGTAGTCCCTGTATTCTTTCGTAAGTATTTAAATATTTTTCCTACCTTTATCATCCGAAAAATTCGCTTTACTATCCTCAGCTTTGCTATTCGCCATCGTAAGGATAAACAGCATCCACATTTTTCGCATCATTTTCAGTTCAATTTTTTCAATTCACAATAAAGTAGATACCTAGTAATCAAAATAAAACACACACTTCGAGAAGCAACCAACGCACGGTCTCAGTAGGTTAATACTTAACACCATAAAGGTAGGTATACACTAAACTCCGTGGTATTCAGAGAACAATCGCCGACTGAGACATGAGTCCATTCTCAAGTAACTAGGAACTTTCTTCTGTTACTTCCGTCCTTAGCGAACGAACTACCTCCGGGGAAATATTAGACTAAGGTTGAACGTACCTTAGCAGAATAATACACTGAAGAAGATTTGTTTAGCCGCTTTTCATTAGGAACTATTTAGAGCGAGAAGGCGTCTCGCAGACAAGGGCCGGACCGCTTCCTAAATGTTCTCACTGCTTACATATACATATATACACACACATACACATGTACTTGCCTAATGCCTATACCATAAAAAATAACTATGTTGCTACTTTGAAAGTTTCAGATATGAACGTGTTATCTGAATATTTAATAACTGACACGTGAAAATTAAATAAAAACACAGTAAATACTCAAATGCCCACGAAATATCCAAACAAGTTCTAAGATTTAAATACCAATTAATTAGGTAGGTACATACCTACTTGGTAATTGATTTTTCCATAGGTAAAGATTCAATGTTCGTAAGATTTTTTGAAAAACAATATTCTAAATACATACCTACCCATGAAAGGTGGCGCCAAAGTGCTCACTCGATTTCCTAAGGCAGCAACTTTGTTTTTAATTAAGAAGAATTATTATAATACAACTAGCTTAATTCCCCGGATTTGCACAGGGCAGAGTTTTTCGAAATCTGATGTAAACAGCGACCTTCCTCTTTTTTTGAAGGTCAAGTGTGCAAAATGTCATCAAACTCCGAATAAAACTGTAGATTTGTATAATGAAATCCTCGCCGCCCGCAACAGACACTCTCCTTATACGAAAGGGTTATTCCACGTTCTTGAGTACCTATATTATTATTTTTTTTCCTTAACCATGATTTGTCACCATGTGTTCTGCTTCTTTTTATTTCACAATAATGTGAAATTCGAGATGAAATAAGATGCTATTAGCAAAATGAAAGCTTCTTCTAATAGGGTGATAGCCTTTGCGACACATTTTATTATCAACGGGGAGCTCGGGCGACATGATATTTGCACAGATTTGTTGTGTAAATATAGCTTGGAAATATTCAATTAACGATAAAAAATAAAGCAAGACGCCAAGTTATTTATTCCATTTAAATTTGTTTAGTGAGAAAAATGGTTTTGGTTCAATGAAAATCTTGGGGTATTGGGATATTACTTTTCTAATTCGTATTGTCTCAGGAACCGATGCAATATGAATGTTACCTCCGGGTCTGTTGATCTTGGTAAACAATAGTGTTACAATCGCATCTTGGTGAACTCGATTCCGCGCCTTTTGTTGTTTTTACTTTCAACTTTGTGTGTTACTGTTACAAATCCGAATGTTATCTATCTGATGGTAGTAGGTAGTAACCTTTATATTTTCTTCCTGACCTCATCAATAATTAAATGCCGTGGGTAGGTAGAATAATTGTGAATAAAGCATGGAGAAATTTTACGGGGATTTTTCTGAAAAAATGCTTAAAATCTTCGAATATCGACTAAGTGTAACTTTCTTTATTGCCGTCTCTCACGAACGCAACGCATGTGTGCTGTGTCTGTTTTACAGGTATTTCAATGAACTACGTTCGGAGGAGTTAGCAGCCCCTGCGAAAAACCATATTTACAGTTTAGCGAATACATTCCCGATACAACAAATCCTACGTCACATTCAGTGATTCAGCCGGTCGGTGGTCGTTTTTTTCTCATCTACTAATCGACCCCTATCGTAAGAAACCATTCCCATTCAGTACCTAATGACGTAATTTTACCACTATCTCCATGACTGCGTAGAACCCTCTAAGAGGCGCACCGGCAGACCAACTTTTTTAATGCTTACTAAACGCATATTCTCACTACAAAGTAGTTTCATCTGTGTACTCGATGACGTAGGGTTTGTTGCATCGGGATCTTAGGCTAGTTGATGTGGCTTCATGAGAACGGGCCGCTTCTCAGACTCGTTCTTTTGTAAGACTACTCGAATGTGAAATGATATACCAACAACTGTTTTCCTCCTTCATTAAATCCTCTCCAAGGCCCGCCTTACCAAATCCTTTCCAACAGTTTTTTTTTTTTTTTTGATTTTATGGATTCTTTCGTAATCCTCTAACTAGCTAGGGCTTATAACAATACCCTTCATGTTTCTAACTAACTAGTACTGCGGCTGATTAGCCTTATTACTATCACCATCTGATGGTTGTATTTAATTGACTGAATTTATGTTACATTAATAAGTTTTATGAGGAAAAATTCTTAACTGGATAAAAAACCTCATACAAATGACAAGAAAAAGAAAACAATAAGTTCTGAACTTTTTACGCTGTTTGACTTTGTGATTTACTGAATTTAAGTATTTCATTTTTTTCATGTTTTGGCTGCGTCCTTTTCGCTTCGGTGGTCCTGCAAAAAAGTTTGTTAGAGAATTCCTGTGGAAGAAAAAACATATTTTGTTATATTAAAAAAGGATACTATTTCTTCGTCATCGCTGTTATTTTTCTCATGGAGCTTCACGGTGTGATCTCCTTGAGGAGCTCCATTAGGATAATCAGTTTCTCTGTCTTTGATGAGCAGGAGGCCAATTTTTCGCGTACCCTGATGAGGCCTCGCAGTAGGATCATTATGTCCTCGTCATCAGAGGATCCGGTGTTTGGCGCTTGGCGTTGTTCTGGTGTGGTTCTTGGTGGTTCCTGTTGTTCAGGAGCCTGTTGCTGGTGGTTGCTTCGGCCCGCTACGTCCGCCCAGGATCGGCCGTCAACTCTGGCCGCGGGTCTCTGTGCCCGGGGCTCTGCCTCTTTGCGCCTCTGGGCGTTGGATTGCTCCTGTCTTCGCTGGAGAGCAGCTACGTATGCCACCCTGTTGGGGCATTTGCCGTAGTTTGCGGGATGGGCTCCGCCGCAGTTGCAGCAGACGGCCGGCTCTTCTCGATTTGTTTTCGGGCACTCCGGTGTGGCGTGACTTCCTTCGCATTTGACGCAGCGAGCGACGTGTGCGCAATTTCTGGACCCATGTCCGAAATTTTGGCACCTGTGGCACTGTGTTCCGTGTTGTAGATGGTTGCTTCGGTACTTTCTTAATGTAATCCTGCAGTGGCACAGGTAGATCACCGCGGCTCTCAGGTGGCCCATGTTTGTTTCCTGGCCAAAGTGTGCCAGGTAAAGCGGGTATTCTGTTCCCGGGGTGGTCATCATGACCACAGTCCTTGCCGGGAAGCCTTGATTCTCAAGGTCTTCCATTATGTCACCTGGTGACAACTTCGGGAGTCCCCTGATGACGGTCTTCTTGAGTTTCTCTGCTTCTGTGGTGAAGGTGTGGAAAGGCTTCTCCTCTCCACGTAGGGCTGCTGTCAGTTTTTTGTGGGCTTCTACCGAGCTCACCACAACGCTGATTTTGCCTCCTTTGGCATACCGGAAGTTGAAGTGGGCACTTCCAATGTGCCTCTGAACTTCCTTCGTGATGTCTCCGTGCGTCATTGACCCTATGGTCATGATTACGGGCGGGACTCGTGTGCTCTTCCCAAGAGTCGGTGCAGTCGTTCGGCTGGTGGGCGCCTGGTCTCTGCTGGTGGACGCCACTGGTCTTGGTGGCGTCGGGCGTTTCTTCGTCGGTGGCGACGGGATATCCTGGGCCGGTTCGCTTACTTTATGTAAGGGTTCATATTTGTTTTCGTGAACCAGACGAAAAATGGGCTTTGGGGGGGAATGGGGGCGCTTTGAAGCCGTAGCCCTCGTCCATTCCTCTACCATGGGTGATGTGGCTCTTGGTGATCCGGTTGCCGAGCCGGAGCCGATCTGCGAGGATCCAAACACGAATTCCTGCTCGTGTGTATCTGGATTGAATCTCCAGCCTGTGGCACCCTCCGGGAAATCCATGGACAGGGGCTTGTTGCGCTTAAAAGTCGCTATTCCTCTTGGCGTGCGGTGGTACGGCATTTTTGGGTTGAATTATTCTGAAACGAGAAAAATTTATATTAGTTGCGTAATTTGCTGAATGCCTTGAGAAAGGCAGTTGGGACGACGTAAGTGAATTGCGAAGATTGCCTTGAAAAGGGCAGTTGGGGCGCGTGCGCCTGCTCCAGGCCGGCTGAATTTCTCCGGCCGGCTGTAAGGTGTTGGGGCCTGGCCGTGTGAACACAAGCCAGACGGAAGCAGTTTTGTGGCTATGTTACAAGCCACGAAAAATCCTCAAACTGCGCAAAATCCACAAACTACGCAATCAATCTATCTCTATATCTCCTCCTCTCTCTATCTCCCTCCTATCTCCTCCTTTCCAACAGTCTCGTCCACAACCCGCCGCATAACGTTGTGGCGATTAGTTCCCCTGTTTGTAGGTAGGTACACTGTACCTACCTACAGGGCGATGTTGAAATGTTTTAACCCAAAAGAGGGAGAATTAAATTATATGCCATGCGGGAGGCATTTGTTTACCATTAGTAATTAATTTAATTTCGTACATATGGAATTGTGACAATATAATGGAAATTAGGTAGGTACCTAAATAAAAGCCAAATTTTAAAAAAAGGGTTAGGAACTTAGAGCAAATACGATACGTTGACAAAATATTAAAATTGAGCAAATTGGTAGGTATCGAGCGTAGCCAGATTCTGGTATTGGTGGGAGAGGGGTCAAGAAAACAAAACGGCGATTTACGGCACAACTGCACAACTGCACTGTCTAGTGCTAAAAGGATTACCGTAACCTAATAATATGTTTTGAAGAATAGAATAGAGAAAAAAGCGATCAACAACCTCCGCGCCGTCATAGTCGTGAAGATATCGCCATCGCACCGGCGCGCGGCGTGCGCGGCGTGTTTGAGCGGTATTATTGTCCGCACTTATTTTACCATCCAACTTTCGCCATTGTTTCAGTTTATACAATAGCTAAAAAGTCAATTATCCCAACGTTTCCATTCACTAAATACGCAAAAAAAATGCAATCTCTCTTTTTCATAACAAATTGTAGAACAATCTTGATAGAAAAATTACGTAAATGTATTTTTTTAATGCAATCATAATGATATACTATGGTACCTATGCTATTTATTTAAGTACTTTTCAGTGGCGTGCCATTAGTGTTTTCTGGAAAAGGGATAATGCTGCATTTTACCGATTTTGTCGGCCAAGAATATTAGGTTGCGTATACACGTAGGTACTATAAAAAACGGAAAGCGAGCCACAAATTATGGGAAAGGAACGAAGCAACCGCAAGCAGCGGATTCATTTCCCACAATTCGTGGATCAGCTCGCGTTTTTTTAGTATGAGTATACGCAGAATTATGTAGTGTCCTTCGCGATGGAATCTGGCACTTCGTTGCAATATTAAAATCGTTTTAGCTTATCTAGATACTTTTCTTCTCCTTTGTCAGAACCACAATTACCGAGCATAGTGATCCCATGAATTATTATGTAGGGATATGGGATGTTGATTTTCCCCACAATTTATACCCGAATTTCGACAGCTTTTTCTATATGGAATTTCTGGGTCAGCGTAATTTCCATCTTGAGCTTTAGATTTGAGATATAATATATAATATTTGATAATATTAAAGTTCTACTGATATTGTACAGAAACCAGTGGTTTTACTAAGGTATTTAAAATTTGTTTTTATTTATTTTTTATATTTTTATATGGGTACACAACACAAGAATCCTGCTGGTCAGAATCAGTAGTTCAAGTGTTTTGATTTTACATAGTGCTTGTACTATTTTAACATTTTAATGACAGAGATCAAACCAAAAACGATCGGATCGAATCGAACAAAACCCCCTCCCCAATGTAATATATTTCTCCCACCCTGTACCCATTCCATACGCCTCACAAAATTCCCCAATATTGGGGATCGGGGGTGCCATAGATCCTCTAGGACTCGATTGTGGCTTTTGTCTGATCATAAAACTTGTTATTATTTTGAAAAATGCTTGGTTGGGGTGTTTGGGATAAATAGAATAATGCTTAAAAATGAAAGAATATTTCCTAGAATGTAAAATTGAATTTATTCACATAAAATATATTTATATATACATATTTTTTTGACAAGAGATTATTATTATTTGTATGCCTACACATAGTAAATAATACAGTTCAGATACATAAATAAAATTGTGGCAAAATATATGCCTGCCCTATGCGTAACTAATAAAATATTATTATGCCTGCCCTATGCGTAACTAATAAAATATTATTATGCCTGCCCTATGCGTAACTAATAAAATATTATTATGCCTGCCCTATGCGTAACTGATAAAATATTATTATGCCTGCCCTATGCGTAACCCTATGCGAAAAAAATATATATTTTGAGACATAAACACGGATATATAAGTACATAAATAGTTTTAAAATATTATATTATGTGATTATTACACCTATGATTAGTAATGATAAGATTAGTACACAGAAGATTAGTCTAGTAGTCGAGGGTAAAGCTCTCGACTAGCAAGCCGAAAGTCGCTGGGTCAAATTCTGGCACAAATTAGTACATAGATTAGTATGCGTAAGCTTAGCATTTCTAAATATTAGTATTTCAAAGATAAGTACACATTTCTAAGATTATTATGCCCTTAGATTGTTATTTCAATGATTAGTATTTCTAAGATACATAAACCCAAGATAGTATTCCTATACACAATATATGCATAAAACAGATCGAGTAAATCTGAGATTAGTATTCCTGTGCATAGTATACTCATAAAGTATATATACCCAACCCATGTGCAGCAAATAGAACAGTTTAAACAAATAATATTATGTTTCAAAATTAGTATACTTTTAATGCATAGGGAATTTAACCCTTGTGTGTGCGTAGATGAACTCTGAGTGTTGTAGGCATTAGGAAAGCCGCCCCGCAAACCTGACACTTGTGCTTCCTCTCTCCTGAGTGAATTAGCATATGATCTTTCAAGTGTCCCTTCAGAGTCTTGTTACACACGGGGCAAGTGACATCTAGATAAGTATCTGTGTGATACCTAGTCATATGGCTCTTGTGCATTCGAACATTAACGAAATTCTTCCCACAAGGACACGAAAGTTTCAAAGTTTCGTGCTTTTTAATGTGATCTCGGAGTTTATACTGAGAAATGTATTTTACTGGACAGTGAGGACATGAGAAACGTTTATCTTTGGAGTGTGAAACCTGATGAAATTTAAGCTGACTGGGTCGACAAAAGGTCATAGGGCACGTCGAGCATTTGTAGGGACGGACTCCTGAGTGCGTACGCATGTGCATCTTTAGCCGCTCCTTAACATGGAACTCTTTCTGACAAAATCCGCATACAAATACATCTGGATCCACAATATTTTCAGGATGGACGGCCATCGTGTGCTTCTTCAGATTGCACGCCTGGCTGAACGCCTTTGTACAAAGCGAACAAAGAAATGGTTTTATTCCGGAGTGTGTTAAGCTATGCTTTTTAAGTTTGCTCATTGCTGGAAATTCTTTTCCGCAAGTTTCACATACAAATTTTGGGGATCGCTTAACTTCAGAGTGAAGTTTGATGTGTGTCCTTAGCCCGTCCTTAGTTGGGAACTCTTTCCCACAATAACCACATATGAATAAAGAACAATTGGGGACCTTGATTTCTTCCGGGTGAACAGTTGCCATATGCGTCTTCAGACTGTCTGAACTGCTGAACTGTTCTCGGCAATGTGAGCAAACTACTTCTAAACCAGTGTCAACCGGGGCATGCTTTTTACAGATATGCAGGTTAAGTGTTTGCCTGCTCGAGTAATCTGTTCCACACTTATCACATAAATACCTCGGTGCATTTACTTTTTTCTCTTCCATCTTTTTAATTCGTTCCTCTCTACTAGGAACAATACGGTTAGAGCAACTTTCAGGTGTTCTTCTGGAATAATATTTCAAATGATGCCTTAATAGAGTCTTAAGGTAGAACTCCTTTTCACAATAACCGCATATGTATATTTGGGGATTTTCTATGTCTTCTGGGTGAATACATGCCACGTGTTCCTTAAAACTACTTTGCAGTCGGAAATATCTTTGGCAAGGGGAGCAAAAAAATGGTTTAATATCAGGATGTGTAAGTTTGTGTTGATTAACTTGTGCCTTTGATATAAACTCCATTTCACAGACTTGACATTTATACTGAACTATTATGGAAGAGCATCCTTCGGGCTTGGGCCTGAAATGAATCTTCATGTGAACTTTCAGTTGATGTTTCCTGCGGAATTCTCTCCCACAATAACCACATATGCTTAAAATATGGCGTTTCTTCATTGGTGAAGGAATGGCTATAACATCTTCTTTGCTAGAATCTTTTCTATACTCTTGAGGTGAATTTAATAAATTATCTGGGCACCTTGACTTGATATTGAAATGACTTTTTAAATGCGTCCTTAGCTGTGATTTAGAGTGGAATTCTTCCTGACAATATCCGCAAACGTACACTGCGAGGGGCTCTATTTCTTCAAGATGTGCAGCTACCATATGTTTCTTCAGGGAGCTTGCAAGTGGGAACCGTTTTTGGCAATGTGAGCAAGTAAATGGTTGTACACCGGATTGTACTTCTCTACGCTTAAGGCTATTTTTATAAGAACAAGCTTTTCCATACTCTTCACATTTATTTTCACGGTTAGTAAGTTTATCAACATCTTCTGTGGTTGTTTCCTCAGTTTCAACAAAGATTATTTCTTTATTAATACAGTTGCATCTTTCGTCTTGGCAAGGTTTGGGTATTTTTTCTGTTAATTTATTCATCTTATATAAATAAATTTTAATGAACTTCGTCGTAATTTACAGCTTATTATAATATTAACTTTGTTATTAGAAAGCTATAGCCCTTTAAAAAGTCGATAGTAAAGCATAGAAATAAATATAAAAATAACTTGTGTTGATGGAAGAACAAAGGGCAGAAAGGAGTGAAAATTGGGTAGGCCTCCACCCAGCAGTGGATGACAACAATATTGGTAATGATTTTTAAGATGATAAATTCCTTCCCCAATCGGGATACTATGAAATGTTAATAACGGTTAGTGCGAGATAGGAGTTAATGATTTTTCCGCAAAGGTACTCTGAAACATACATGTAAATAATTTAAAGAAAATTACAAAACAATGTTATACTACTAAAACTTGTTGACGAATAACACTTACAAGATTTTTTTTAAATAACACCAAACGGAATCAATATACCTGCTTTATTGAATAAATGACAAGCTGTCAAAGAGTCAATGAAAAACCTTGTAGCAGAATTTTATGTTGAAGAAAACTTCCATTTAAACAGCTACAAGCATTATCATGTAGCTAAAAAGTGCATTGTTACAACGAAAAAGCAATGTATTCGTTTTAAGCAATATGCTAGCATTCAATACATTAATTAGACATTAGGTCGTTAGCATAAATAAACCACTCACTCAATCGTGGAAAATACAAAATTACAACACGGAAAATGCACAGATATTTTCAATGTCAAAATTTGACATTTAAATATTATTAAACCATAGACAAATTAAAGTAATTGTTCGGCGTTGGTTAGATGTTATCATAAAGAGTTGCACGCACGGAAAGACTTGATTTGTTTTCTTCTAACGATATTTTTTTCTATAATAATTATAAAATCCACATTGCATCAATGTTTGTAGCATCAATCATCAATACAGTGGTACATTATAGGTGTAACGGCAAGGTTACAACGTTATCCGTTTCCACTTTGCTTACTATTCAGTTGCGCCAAAACGCGATGAATTTTAATTGCTCCACGTCAAACTAACTTAATAACGTAGTTTTCGCCTCCCACCGTTTCTACAATAGCATGTTATTTTTTTTTCTTCCAGTGGTATCTTATTATCATAAAAATATTATATTTGTAAATAAAAAAATATGTAAAATTTTGTTGCATCGTTTTGTTTCGATCCCCTACTGATAATGTTTCAAACCTCTAAAACCTCTATATTCTCTTAAAATCAATTTATATACCGGACTTATGAATTGCTAAACCCGAGTTAATAATTGAAGCGACTAGAAACGGAAAAAAACGCTGCTCAAACTCCCCACGCCCCTTCCGTGAAGTATGCTTAAAATAATGAAGTAAGTATTTTAATATGAACACTGCAAAACTCGAGTTTCTTGAAATTGAAGCTAGGGTTGGAATTAATTCTAAGGGGTTTTGTATTGAATTACTGGCACTCTAATATCTCAACACTGTAGCTTAATATCATTTGGTTGTGTTGTATTTGTAAAATAATATAATAGGAATAGGCACAAACTTTGGCAACATTAATAAATGACAAAAATGGCCGTGTGGAGATAAGTTGTTTTATCGATGTAGGCGTTAAGGAGATATTTTTATTGTGCTAGTACATAATTGCACAAATTACATACATATTATTTGCAGGTTAATAAACGGTATGTTCAAATAATTGGTATACGATTCAGCTACTATTTAAAACTCCAACTTTTGACAGCTTGTCAATAAATCATTGGTACATAATTATTTAGTAAATTGCTTCGATTTTTCCTTTCTTTAATTTAAACTTGTATACCTTACATTTTCTTATAGATTTGAATATTATCGGTTATGGGCTTAATAAACTGCATGTATGTTTCAGAGACTCCTCGCTCTTTCTCAGGAAATTTCTTCAAGATGGAAACAGTAAATTATTATCTTCTGTGAATTGCTTAACGCACTCATAACTAACAAGACCGTGAAATATTATATAGTATTCATATTGGTGAAGGGGTTAATTTTGTAAATAATAATTCATACCATTGTAAGGCTATCATATTTGTAGATAGTGTAGGTTTTAATTATTCATCACGTATTACTAACATTCTTTCATTTACCAGTTCTAGTCAAATATTTGCCAATTCATCGCGTTTAAATTCTCCTAACCTGTAGTTTTTAACTGTATTCTACTCCTGTTTGTAAAAAGTGATATAAAATGACAAATATGAAAGCTAAATTAAGGCCTCACCGAGATACCAAAGTAAAATTTCAAACCAAAACTCGAAGTATTAATCTCAAAGCCAAAGAAAAGTTACCTGCGAAAAAGAAAAATAAGGTTAAGGAACAACCCTTAACCAATAAATCTAAAATTAAAGCTGAAATAGTGACACCGCCCAAAGACTTAAAACTCAAGCGGGTACCCCAAATTCAGAATAAACCCAAACGAGTTTACAAGAAAAAAGACACACTCAGCCCTAAAGTTGAAAGTGTCGTCTCCGATGATAAGCTCACTAAAAGTATTTCAACAAATGGTATTACAGAGACTCCTAAAAAGGTTGAACCTGAAGTGAAGAATGGCAAAAAGATCAGCGAAAGTGCAGCTCTTAAACCACGCCATCATAAATGTGACACATGCGGCAAAGCTTTTCTCGGCAAGAACGATCTCCGCAAACACAGCCTCATTCATACAGGGCTAAGGCCACACGTCTGCTCCCATTGCCAGAAGGAGTTCCGTCAAGCTGGCAATCTGAAAAACCACATATCCTCATACCATTCCAATGTTATTGAGAACCCCATAGTTTTCATCTGCGAACATTGCAAAAAAACATTTTTAATAAAGGAACGTCTGAGGCTACACATGAGGATTCACACGGGGCAGAAACCTTACAGCTGTGAATCTTGCAACATGCGCTTCGCTCGTATGGGGCAACTCAAGCAACATGTGCGCACCCATACGGGTGAGAAGAATTTCAGCTGCATTCACTGCCAGGCCACCTTCACCTGCGGAGCCAAGCTACGTCTCCACATCAAGGGCCACTTTGACATCAGAGATTACACTTGCTACCTCTGCGGGAAGAGATTCATAAGAGCAGACGCAATCAAGAAACACTTGGCGTGCTTCCACAATGGAGAAAAGCCCTTCAAGTGTCCCCTGTGTAAGAAGTCTCTGAAAGGTCATCTGCAGGAGCATCTGCGCACGCACCGAGCCGAGAAGCCCCACGGCTGTGCGGAGTGCGGAAGCTGCTTCGCGCAGCGCTCCCAACTCACAGTGCACCAGCGCAAGCACTCGGGGGCGCGGCCATACCGCTGTCGCGTTTGCTGGAAGGCCTTTGCACACTCCACTGCGCTGACGCTGCACACGCGCCACCACACGGGCGAAAAGCCCTTTAAGTGCCGCATCTGCACGGCGCCCTTTGCGCAGCTGCCCCACATGAAGAAGCACATGCTGTTTGTGCACGGGGACGGACGCGCCTACTGCCACCAGGCCTGCGGCTCCGTGTTCAATACCAAGTCAGAACTAGAGCTGCACCTGCTGCAGTGTGACAGTGAGCCCCTGGGTAGCGACATGTCTCCGGAGGAGCAGCTCTCACAGCAGATAGCCGATGCCTACCGGCCCGTGGAGCCGCCGATGGCTCTCACCAAGATGCGTCTGCTGCTCGCTGTTTTACTCAAAAAGATATCCAGTAGCAAAAGACTGCAAAAATTAGGTTTGTATAATTTTACAGATTATGGGTTGCAAATCTGTGTGCCTTTTTGTTTGTTTGTGAGTGTGTCATCTGTCCTTAATGATTTATTTAGGTACAAATTGGAATTGTTTGGAAACCTGTTCGTGCTGCCATTCTCACCGCCACTTTGGTTAGTCCAGCTTTTTTAATTATTTGTTTGTGATAATTTGGTGTTGGGGTTGAGTTTGGTGCTTACTGCTGTTAATCTTGTTAAATATATTCCGCTAAAGGTGTCTGGGTCTTGTTATCGTGACTTGTCAATAATAGTAATTATTGGGCAATTAATTGATATTTTATCTTGATGAGTTATTTCTAAAACTCTAGGGTTAGAGGAAATATCGGTGAAAGTGTATACAGATGATATGTTTATTTAAATTTACGTTTATCATATTTATTTCTCTTGTAATATAGTATTATGTAAATCGGTGGTGCCTTTTGTAAGGTACTTAAAATGGGTAGATAAAGCTAAATTCTTGGAATTTTTATGCAAGTTTTAATCCATGATAATGCCCATTTTAAGTATTTTACTTTATATGTAATCTTATCTACATATTTTTAGTTTAAAATTACAACTCTTTTCCTTAACCGAAAATAATAGAAAAAGGAATATTTCTTGGTGATGGTTAATGGTTAATTTCAAATTTTGTACTTAAATAGAATTACATTTTCAGGATTTAATAAACGACTGATTGACGATATACTGATTGACTCTCTGGAATCTTCGGGGCACGTTCCTTGCAAAGACGATTCCATGAGTGTGGCGGAGAAGCTCAAAGTGAATGTTCAGTTATTCCTAGAGTGGACGGTGCCGCCACAATTTATGGAAAAGTTCAAAACTGAACAAAAGTCCACAGAGGAACTATTAGAAGAACTGACCAGTTAAAATAGTGGAATGGAGGGTGACCACCATTGTGCAAGATTTGGTATCATTTTCATATTAAAAGTGTTACCATGCTTTGTGTACACTGTGCATTCAAATCACCATTTAATTAAATTATAAGCTGGCCATATTGTTTGTAGTGAATACAAATGAACAAATTTAATTATTAATTTCTTCGATGGTGCCATTTTCTTCTGGTGCGTATTTAGTTTAACATCACAATATAATAGATTAACGCAATAGTATGTTTTAGTAACATATGGTAAATTCTATACACCTCCTAGTCTCTTATCTAGACAAAAAATTATACTTTGTGTAGGTACTAGGTTACCGATTGATCACGAATCTTATGTAATATGAAAGATTCACCTTACTGTAGCTATTTTCAAACCCGGTCGTATAAACGTAAAAATTTTAAGTACAAAGTTTTGCTCTACAAGCTACCTATTTTTGTATGGAGATATTTATTTATTTAATTAAAACAGCAAAATAATCAATGACAATATTAATATTTTATTATTTGTAATAAATAGTGAGTGGTTGTCTGGTTTAGTGTTGAATTTTGTATACAGTATTTCATTCAATCAAAATAAGTAACTTGTTTTCGTACATATTTTCAGCTACTAGATTGAATAGACAAAATGAATTTGAATCTATTGCAGGTGCAATAGTAATCAAATATATTATTATTTTTCCCTTTATATTTCATTTAAATCAATGAAAACAGATATTTTTCTACATTTTCTTATTTATTTAGCCAATTGTATTTTTTTTATTGGTAATTAATTGTACATAGTTTTATGTAGAAGGGTTGCAATATTGCAATATCATTAATTTTAATTTAAATCATGAATATTTTGTATACAGTTTGGTCATTTTACTTCAAATGACTACTTTAAGGCAATAGTCTTTCAGTTCAGTACATAATTTCAAAAGTTTAATAACCGTGTGTTTACTACTAATATGTCTTGCAAACCCAGATTTATTATTTAACTGCTTGTTTATTGCATAAAAGGTAATAGAGTTTACAAACTTCCCTATTTATTTGCGCAGTCAGACACGATTGGTCTGAAGATTTCAAATGGACATTCTCAGATGGGAATGGTTCATTCTAGTGCCATATTATTATTCTAATCAAACATCAATTTTAAATTATTATTTTTTATTATGAAAATGGTCAGGATCAGTGTTCTAATTTTGTAAATAATAAATTATGTCAGTTTTTTTTATCAATGTTATGTTGACGCTGTTGTAATTCTTTCTTGAAACCCGTTTATGTGGTTTAGCTATAAGCTTTATGATGTTGGTCCTATGAGCCAGTCTTGCCTGTATAAAGTATCACTTTCATGGCATGATACATGTATCTATGTATATTTTTGCTATTTGACATAGCCATGTTCGCTAGTATGTAATGCCATACGAATTGATTGTTTAATGTGTTCACCTAGTTTTTTTATTATACCAAAAGTCTCATCTGTAAGCAAATTGCTTACTCTTAACAATTACTTAAAAATTGTTATAAATGCTGATCCAAAGAGAAAACTTTCTGTATGTTTATCCCACCAAAATTTTTTTTAAATTGCTAACCAAAGATTGAGAAAGAAATTAACCTTGTATATTTATTTATTGTTATTATTATCTTCAACAATAATTTGTTTCTTGAAAAATAATTTATTTATTAAACGATAAGCTCAATTGAAAACAACCTGTTTTATAAATATTACAAAATAGAGAAAGGTGAAAAATACTGCCAAAATTAAAAGCAAATAATAAGATAATAGCTTTGATGTGTTACCTATGTTTTTTTTTCTTCAATTTTATCAATATTAATTTTAAGGGTTAATGACTGAGTATTAGAAAAGGTAAAGGAAAAAGAGTTAGAATTAAATTTAGCGAGAAAACAGTACAAAGAAGTTGTGTGTAGAATACACTGCTATGTTCTACATTATGTGACACGGCTAGCTACGGACTATTGACATAAGGATGGTTGGAAACATATCCAAGGTTTTTGCTCCGTATTAGTTCCCTGCACAAATATTAAAACAGAGGGATTGCCTTTTGTATATTTTTAGTAATCCGTACGTACTAACCCAGTACCAGGCCATGCGCAAGTTAAATTGTTTGTAAAGGCTTTGTACTCACTTTGATTTTGAGTTCCAGTTTTTCCAGACTAAATTGTTAATAAAATAAGTTTAATATCAAATTTGATGGCGTCAATCTAGTCTTCCGTTAGTTATGGTGACAGAAAGCACCTTTAACTAGATGCCGACTTCAACGCCTTTGGACAATGTTTTGACTGTAAATTTCTGCCATTGGCCACAGCTTTCCCAGTGATACCATTGTTGTAGATGCCCGTCTAGGGTTAATTTTTTCAACATAAAGACAAATATTTTGGAACAAATTTATAAACCAGAGTGCTGTGAATGTTGATAAAAAAGATATTTATGTTCCTTGAAAGCACTATTTGGCATCTCAACGTATTTGTTCCACGTCAGTACCTAAACTCTAGAGTATACCTTATTAAACGCTATTTAAATCAGTTCCATCGCCTCTTATGTAATATTTTCCAAAGAGAATGTCAAAGAAATTAGAGAATTAAGATAATTTTTAGTTACTTAATATATGCATTTTTGGAATGTAAAAAGTACTTTTTTCATCATTGTTTGGGTTCAAACAAATCAGGAATAATGTACGTACTAATATTCTGATTCAACAATACTAAAACAATTATGTATATAGATACCTAATCTTGTAAAAAATCACATATTTACAAGGACCTTGTCATAATATTATTATGTACAAAAATTATTGAAATAGACTATCAAAACATCACAATAAAATTTTGGGTCAGAATAATTTTATTTCTGATTACTATATTGTCATGTTTAGAGAAATGTTAACACGGTAATACTCCACGGTATGTAATTTTGGATTCACTTCACTAAAAGTGTGTGTACAGGTAAATCATTTTGAATAGACTCTTGCTTGTGTAGTGTTGCACTGAATGGATAAAAAAATGAAAGTTATTTACCTTTTTAAAGCTTGACGTTTATAAAAATCACTACCTAATTTTATCAAGAAATTATGGTCAGGCTGAAGGTTAATTTTGAAATGCTTTTTATGATTAATTTTTGCTTTTGTTAGGGTTCTAGTAAATAAGCAACTTTTTACAACAATTTCGGCTGGTGAGGTATTTCCATCAGTTTATACAAGTTTGGTGGAAGCTATGGTGTTTGTAGATGGTTTTTTGTATACATTACAGCAGTGTTGATGGGTGACAACAAAGTTGATGGCCAACACCATGCCATGCAAGACTATTGACTTTCAATTGTTCAGAAATAGACAATAATATTTTGCTCGTTTACTAGCACCTTTATAGGAAGCTCAAAAAATGTAACAAATAGAAAATTATCAATTTGAATTAAGAGTCTCAATTTAAACAATTTTCTTCTAAAAGTACTGGTGCTGGGTGAAATCAATTACTTTAATTTCAATTATTATGTTTTTAATATATATTAATTCTGCAGGCGGGTGTTCTATACTGGATGGCTTGAAAAACATTTTTGAAACTTTCGATACTATCGGTGTGCCCAAATAGATTCAAAGTGTCCTCTTTAAAATGATTTGCCTGTATATCCGTACGTAATGTAACTATATTTGTCTGTTGTAATGAAAATAATATAATTTCAGCACATACTGTTGTGATCACAAATACCAAATAATAAAACATCACACTGAAATTCCGTTTTTCATTTTTTATTATAAACACCTTTTTCTTCTATACATGGCATTATTTATTATTATGGCATATTATCATGAACATCATAAATCACACAAGGCAAGAATTAAGGAGTATTAAATTTTTGTTTATATGATATGCAAATCATTAAAACAGTATAATCGTGAAAACAAAAGATAAAACATAATTTTGTGTCTGAAAATTACACAAAATATTAATTTTACGGAAAGTAGTTACCTACATATAATTGTAAATTATAACGTGGATGTCTGAAACTGTGCAATGTAAACAACTTTCTAAGATGTAAATTAATGTTTACAAACATTTTATATTTGTTGAAATGATGAAAACATTATCCAGGCTTGAAAAATAAATTCAATTAAATATAATATATACACCAGATTCTTTATCTTACTGATAATTATAATAATTGGATTTTAATACCCTAAGAAAGAGGAAACTATTTCTAAACTACATTGTGTATTAAATAAAAAGTTAGTTCGAAAGAACAAAGACATTAGTGTCAATAAATCAAAAAAAAACTTTAGTAAGTTTTTTCTTTCGAATAAATACAACAATTGGTATTGAATTATTGCTTAGTACCGTTAGCAAAGAACAGCTTTTAAATTTTAAAATAACTTTGGTAGCTCAATAAAAAATGTTACGTAAATCGACAATAAGGGGTAAGAAATCATGATTGAATAATGATTTTCTAAATTGTAGCACGCAAATGGTTATCCCAAATTTCTACAAACAAAATTACATAGATTCTACATTTTAAAAAATATCTAAAATTGTGCTGCATTACAACCCTACGATTTTGTTTTATTATTTTCATATTAGTCCAGGAGCACGAGAGCAACTTTAGTTGCGGCAATAGTTGGCGACTATTTAAAATTCCATACAAATTCAAAAAGTCTCACGAAGCAACGCAACTGTTGCCCGCAACTAAAGTTGTTCATAGGTTGCCTGAACTTATTCTACATAATAAAATATGTAAATCATTTACATAGCTCATGGTGCACTTCACACTACGCAGCTAATCTTACAAGAGACAATAGCTCCAGGTCTACAAACTTACCAGTAAGAGATCAAATACATACCAATTTATATCAAAATGGTAAATTTCCCAAAGCTTAACTGGACAGGCATTCAAATCCACAGTGGGTATCCGCTTCTTCTCTCTCCAAGTCACGCTCAATGGAGAAGTATACTAATTATTATTACTCTTAAAGCTAAGGCTTTTAGAGGTTTTTAAAACATATATATACACAGGAACAATTTTTACTGGCTGTTTAATTGTTTTACTTGAGCATTCTATTTAAAATCAGTCCAGCATGTTTTGCTAAAAATACAAATTATAAAATAGGGTCTACACATAATAAAAAATTAATAATATACATATTAAAGAACGTAATAAAAGTTATTAAAAAAAAATAATAAGTGAAATCAGATTTGTAAGTGCATGTATGTCCAATATTTTTATTGGTAAAATGAACATTCATTATTGATTGATTATACAAAAAAAAGTTTTAACTTGCAAAGATTATGAATGCACATAAAATTAACTGTATAGAATACTGGCATTTCCAGTAATAATTTTATTTAGATAGCAAATTTAGTAAAACAATGCAGATTTAAAAAAAATGAATAGATTGTTGTAATTTAAAAAGCTAAGAAGCACAACCAAACTGATTAGAACTCTCAACTTATAAAAATGGTATGCTGTTTTTTTTTCTTCATTGTGACTAGGTAGGTCTTATTACGGGACCATACCATTGGACCATTTGGTGTCAATTTAAATTAAAACCTATAATGACACAATTGTGTCAAAATTTGATACAAACGCACTTTATTTATTTATTAATATTAAGCTCACATCGTTGTGTGTGCTAATATGTTCAATTTCATCTAAAACTCGAGTTGTATATATCAAAATTTGATACAAATGTAACATTATCATGTTGAACAATTTGGTGTTGGTGATTTTGGTTAAAACCCTAATGACACAATTGTGACAAAATTTCATACAAACAAATGTATATGTTTAATTTTGTCTAAAACTCTTGTGATGTGTATCAAAATTTGATACAAATGTACCATATCATGTTGAACACTTTGGTGTCGATTTTGGTTAAAACCCCAATGACACAATGTCGGTTAAAATTTGATGCAAATGTACCATTTTATATATTTATCAAGTTGAACAATTCTTTGGTAACCATTTTGGCTAAAACACTGAAGTCACAATTGTGTCAAAATTTAGTAAATTCTTGTCATGTTGTACAATTCCGAGTCAATTTTGGTTAAAACCCTAATCGCATAATTGTTTCAAAATTTGATACAAATACATGCATACCTTACCCATGCGTTGTACAATTCGGTGTCAGGTTTGGTTAATACCCTAATGTCATTATTTGAAACAAGGGTGTTAATTTTGTTTTGGACGTGAGACATGGTGCATTTCGACTGACGACACAATCTTCTACAAAGTGATATTTCTCCACACGACACTACTTGGACTATTTCCACCTTAGTGTGAATGAGTTATCTAATGGAAGGTTGAGTTTGTCCACCGTCAGGACGTGTTTGGACACGTCGTAAGTGAAATTAATGGACTTCTTATTGAGATAAACGGCTGTGACAGGGTTTATCTGTCCAAGAATAAGGATCTTGTTGACGGATGGCACTCCATATCCCCACCAAACGACTTCGCTGGAGAGTACTCCCAAAGAGGCAGTGAAATTTACCAGGCTGTATTTTCTTTCTTCATAAGTATCTGAAAATTAACCATAAAAATAAAATATCATAAAAGCTGATGACTTCTATAAAAGCATTAGATACATTTATGTAGGGCTGGCCCTGAGCCAAACGGAGCCTGGCGCTAGTAAAAACCTCAAGGGACCTGTATTAGGTATTATCGGCGCCTTGGCAAGTCGGCGCCCAGAGCGGACTGCTCCTATTACGATGCACAGGGTTGGCCCTGCACTTATATCAATCAAACTGAGTGACAGCTAAGTTAAAATTTGGCTTACAAACAATATTAGTTCACATTGACGGTCCCTAAGAACATTGTCGGATGTGCAAATTTGTAGTTTTGCTGTAGAGCTGTTTAAAGTTTAATTTCTGCATTTTTATTGTTTTTGAGATCAAGAAATTAGTAAAAATGCAGAAATGAAACTTTAAACAGCTCTACTGCAAAACTACAAATTTGCACATCTGACATTGTTCTTTAGGACCGACGATATCAACAACATAAAATAATTTTCACTCAGTGGTTAACATTTTGAAGGCTTGGTCAAACAACATTATCTACAAAAAAACATGCAAATTAATAATAAATGTTAGGGCTTAACAAAAAAAAAAATACAACAAACAACTTTCAAACAACATTATGTACGAAAAAACATACCAGAAATAATTTATTATTATTGGTAAGTCTTTTTGTAGGTACATAGCGTTGTTTGACTTTAAGCTCTCGAATTGTTGGTAGGTTTTTTTTTGTAGATAACTTTGTTTTATTTCAAGCCCTATAATTATTTGTATGTTTTTTATAGATAACATTGCTTGACTTTAAGCCATTTGAATGGATTGTTGATTGTCAAACAGTAGAAGGTACAAACTGGTTTTTAATAAAGTGCTTGTATTGTGGTATAGACCACGTTCGTGACCGTGGTATAGATGAGGCATGCAATCGCTACATATATGATTAGTGCATTACGTCTAGTCAGAGAGTATTTCTATTTTGTTCATGGGGTTCAAGAATTAGCTAATTTGTAATTCTTACTTAAACTATCTCCATCATCCCAATACAGTTCCCCCTTTGCGCTCCTCGCCGAATCCAGCGCCACTAGCAGCTGCAGCGGCTTGCTCCGCATGACCCCCGTATTGATTGGCTCATTGTTCCTCATCTCGGGGGTCTGCAGGGGCAGTATCGCCCCACCGCGGATCAGCTGCGTCTGTCCGTCGCTCAGGGTGCCCCAGCCCGACCAGCCCAGCAGACTGAGCCCGTTGAACTTGTACCACAGCACCTTGGGCAGGTAGGCTTTCACCGAGGTGGCCCCCGGGTCCAGGATAGGCGCTATCATCAAGTGAGACCCCCAGAGGAATTGCTGGTCCAAGGGGTAGGTCAAGTTGTCTTGAGGAAACCTGAAATAATTACATAGCTTTATAAATATGCATAGCAAAAATGAGTTAGATACTTTTCTAATGGTGGTTTTTTTATGTGTTGGCCACACTATTGGGATTCGGAAAGAAAATGGCAATCCTTATACATATTGGAGAATGTTGTGAGGTGAAAGGAATGAAAAAGGAGAATGGTTAATGTTAAAAAAGCCTGCTTATTCAAATCTAGTCACAACATACATTTTACAAATCCATTTCAACAAATATCTCAAATAATGTATGAATGGTGGCCTTTCAGCACTGAAAATATTGCATATTAAAAAAATCAACCTGTAAAATATATTTTATTAAGGCGAAGCTTAATGCCAAATCACTATTTTGATTAATCTTTATAACGAATTGGTGTACATTATGACAACCAAAAAAAACGCTTTAGTTAAATTGAAGGTTTTCCTATCGCTTCACTTGAGTAGAATACAAATAAAAAAATAAATTACTCAATAAAAAATATAAATGCAAACTACTACAAAAAATATTTTTTCAATAGAAATGTATGAACGCATAAAGGAAACAACTTATAAAGGAAAAATACAGTTTTATAGCTAAGATTATCTGTGATAGTTTCACTTGATTAACTTTTTGCTTTCTAATAAAATTATTTGCAAAATAAGTAAAAACCAGTTTTTTGCTTGAAATCGGACGTTTCTAGACTCCGTTTGTCAAGCGATTTTAATGCCTATTACCTACGATATAAGGTATACCAAGAATATACACATTTTTGGCTTGTAGCTTCCTCTTAATACATGTTTTTAAAAACACATAATATTTTTTTACTGATGATTGAACTTTCCTCGCCAGGGAAAAGCTGCCTCTAACTACTGTGAACTTTTAAAACTTAATTTTTTTATTTATTTTTTGGTTTGACTGAGGATTGAACCTTCCTCCCCAGGGTCTGGTGTCAACCGCGCTAACAACTGAGCCAAATCCTAATTGGTAGGACCGACATTTATTTTGTATATAATTTCATCCAATTTCAGAGAAATGCATATATTTCACCATACGTATGCGTGATTGCCACCAATCCTAACCTATCTGCAGAGTTTCTACTTGATTGGATGTCAGCAAGTGGGATAATTTCTAGTTCCATGATTTGCATAGATTTAATCATTCAAATCATGAAATTTAAATAGATGTTGTATTTAATAATACAAAAATATCTTCCAATCTAAACAATAGGTAGAATATAATTCGAGTTAATTACATATTATTTTATTAACAAAATATAATCAAATAATAAATTGCCCTAAAGACAATTAATTAATTAAAAATATTATCTATGCTAACAATTGTGATATCAATTAAATGTAGCAATACAAAATGAAAGTAGCATAAAGGAGAAAAAACTATCAATCACTTACTCAAAGAATACAGGTCTTGCTACAGTGTCGCCATTAATGTGAGCTTTCCAGAACAGGGTGTAGAGATATGGCAACATTGTGTAGCGAGCCGTGAGAGCTATTTTACTTGCATTCACCACCTTCGGACCAAGGGCCACAGGGTCTTGCTCCTGAAACATAATTTTTATTTTGTAAACTGCATAAAATTTTAGACAGGAAGAAAAACTGAGCCAATCTGATATTGTAAAAACATAAAAATATTAAAATTCTTACACTGGATGTATCAGAGTTGTGGTTCCTTGAGAAAGGGTAGAAAGCCCCTAGCTCCATCCAGCGCTGACAAAGTTCAATCGTTGTGTTTCCAATGAAGCCGCAAATATCTGTTCCCATCATCGGAATTCCAAACAAACTGAAGCTTAACAATTCTGTAAAAAAAAAAATTACGACATTTAAAAATAATAAAATTGGGATAGGGATTTTCTCTGAAAGGGATCTCTTCTCTAAGAAAAATTGGATAAACATTTTATTAAAAATTCAAATGTGTTCTATTTTTGAAGAGACAATAATTACATAAAAAACAAATTGATTGTTGACATACAGATAGATGGATCATGGAGGG
The DNA here is from genome assembly GCF_061612785.1 of Hesperophylax consimilis. Lineage (NCBI taxonomy): Eukaryota > Metazoa > Arthropoda > Insecta > Trichoptera > Limnephilidae > Hesperophylax > Hesperophylax consimilis. Next base: position 22,540,237 of record NC_142842.1, read on the forward strand.
AAAAAGAAAGAGAAAAAGGATAATTTTACATGTAGTAATAAAAATTAAATGCAGACTTTCAGTTTTTGCATAAAACAACCACGGGAGACATATAAAATTCAGTAAAAAAAATCTTACGTGGAATCGACATTTTCATATCATGCCATTCGCTGAAGACATCTCCGCTCCATTTTCCAGAATACTTCCCTAATCCAGGGAATGATGAACGAGTGATGATAAAAGGACGTTTTCCTCGAATTTCAATTAACGCGCTGAAAAATATTTAGAAAGATTGTAACATTTTTTTATTGACAAGTTTGTTGTATGGCAAATGTTAATATGCGAGTCTCAAACACAAAGAAAAAGAATTTATTAAATATACTTTTATAAAATATACTTACAAGTTGGTGGTCATAGCCTCTGTCAATGAGTACAAGTTGTGCAGATCGAAATGTTCGCCCCCGTACTGCTTAGCATCCATACAGATGGTGCCAGACTTGAGACCGACCGAACCATCGACGCCAGGTATATAAGGCAGGTTTTCTGGGGCACAAGTTCCTTGCAGAGGTCCCGATAAGAAGTTAGATGGCTCATTCATATCCTGGACAAACAATACAATACAAATTTTAAACACATCTGTACAGTTCCAAAAACTGTTCAGGTAGCCAACAGAGGAATTAGCAAATGAACAAAAAAACTTTTTATCTACAAGCACCACATCATTATTAGTAATTTCATCTGTGTTGTATATGTACATATCTTAAAGCATTTTATATAATGATGACAGTATTGGAATTAAAATATTGGTGTGTAGCGATCGATACTGCTAGAGTGGTCCAGAAAGCCGACCGGTTTAGAATGCATGGGCTACGAAATTTTGAGACATTTTGATAGGCACAATTAATTGCGCAAGGTAAACAATACAAGCTACCTGTCTACGAGCTACCCACTCGCGACGTTCAAGCGAGCTACCTACGACAATACTTTGCGAGTTTGGTTAGGTGCATTTCGCGCATTCGCCAGAAGGGTCTAGACCAGTGCTCCGCAACCGGTGTGCCGTGAGCCGGACACAGGTGTGCCGCGGTCAAATTCAATGTATTTGACATTTTACAATATTTCATTATGTAGAAAGTACAAAATATTTTTCATAATATTGTCTATTTTTCATTGTCTGCAAATACTGTTAAAAGACGTATTCACAATATATTAGAAACACTGATTAGAAAACTGTTATTGGCTGAAAATTTTTCGATTCATTCGATTGATTCGATTCATCAACGAAACAACCGATATTAAAAATAAAGCATAGTTGATAGCTATTGTACTTTTCGTTGACGAGGACTTTATTAAAGAACATTATTTATTTTGTAAGGAGGTTCCAGAGCGAACTACCGGTGAAGAATTTTTTCAAGTAACCGATGATTTCTTCAAAATATACTATATTAAATGGAGCAATTGAATTGCTGTTTGCACGGATGTCACTGCGGCAATGACGGGTAGTAAAAAGGGTTTTGTCTCTTATGTAAAACAAAAAATCCAACGTTACAATTTACACACTGCTGCATACATCGAGAAGCATCGATGGTCAAAAATTTACCGGAGGAACTTTTGAACACGATGAATGAATGCATTAAAATCGTAAACATAATTAAATCAAGAGCCCTAAACTCGCGAATCTTTGGAATACTCTGTCCAAAAATGGGAGCCGAATATGAATCCTTATTGTTTTATACTGAAATTCGTTGGCTATCCCGAGGCAAAGTTTTGGCTAGATTGTTTGAGCTTCGTCAAGAGGTGTGTGAGTTTCTTTTAAATCAAAATATGCCCAAACTATATAAGCACCTCGATGATAATTACTGGATAGCCAAACTTGCATACATGGCTGATATATTCGAGCATTTGAATGAACTTAATAACTTAATTTGGCAGAAAGAGTTGCAAAAAGGATGTTTGGAAATGTACCAAAGGATCAACCATAGTACAATTGAAAACAAACAATTAACTGTGGATCTGGCCCAACAACATTTAAGTATGCTTCAGCAGAAATTTGGTGAATATTTTTATTCCATTAATATGGAACAATACGATTGGATTCGAAATCCTTTTGCAACCAATGCAATAAATTCTACGGAAGCACTGCCTCTGCAAATTCGAGTGGAATTTACAGATTTAAATAATGACATGACATTAAAACTTCACTTCTCCGAAGATCCATTAGATGTTTTCTAAATTAAAGTTAAAAAAGAATATCCTCACATTTCCGTCAAAGCATTCTTAACACTACTTCCATTTTCAACGACATATTTATGTAAGCAAAGTTTTTCAACGCTTATATTAATTAAAAATGATAAGCCATGCTTAAAAGGTCTTGACCAAGAACTTCGGGTTGCGCTGTCAAAAATCGATACGAATATAAAACTTTTGTGTTCATTGAAACAAGCGCAGATTAATTTAACAATTAATCGCTCATTAATTTATTATTATTTTATAATAATTATTAAGATTGCGTAAAAATAAACATGTTATAGTTATATGTATGTATGTATACTTTTCAAATAAAAAACAAGAAATTATTGTAAAATTTATGTATCAATTTAATATCTATATATTTTAGCTTTTGGTGTGCCGCGGAATTCTAGGAAGAAATTTGGTGTGTCGTAGGTGAGAAAAGGTTGCGGAGCACTGGTCTAGACGATCACCTAGGCATAATTCCAGCACGATCGAAACTACCAGAAGTATCCAGACTGAGCGAGTTGTCTCCAGTTTACCAGCGGTCACGCGTAGTTACTACCGCCGTCGGCTGGACTATATAAATAGGCCCGACGCAGCGAGTATTCAGTATTCAGACAACGGAGAAACGTCAAACTAGTAATGTTGACCCAGTTAGTTGCCCGCATTCCGCGCCAAAATATATTATTAGTGCTTTCTCGTATTATTCTGTGAATAAACGCGCTATTGTGTTTCCTTCAATAAACATTCTAATTAAAAATAAACTGAGACTTTTATTAGTACACCAAGATAACAACAGGTGTTTTAAAATGCCTAACAATGTTTATTATCACTGTATCATATGTCAAACTTGATTGCATATTTAAGTTCCACATAATACAGCTGATTCACCTTCCGAAGCATTTAAAAAAGATGAAAGCTTGTGATAAAAAATAGCAAATCTTACAATCCAAATTCCATCAAATGGAATTTCCTTATGCAGTGAAGAGAGCATGTCCAGCCAGTAGCTGGTTGTGTTGGGATTGGTGAAGTCAGGCCAAACTGTTGATGCCTTATTCCAAACCTGCAAAATAATAATAACATTTATATTTTTATTGTAAAAAAAAATTTCAACTATAATTAAAGACACATGTTAAATATAGTGTACATTGGTTTATAAATGAGTTATGTATGTACATATATAAAATTAACAACAGAAAATAATATATAAACAGTAAGTAATATGTAAAGAATAGAAATGCATGTATGTAGTTATAAGTTGAGGTTTCTTGTAACCCGCCTCACTTGGCTAACCTGTGTTGAGACATTAATATATGTACATAGTTATAAGGTGCCTGTGTTGAGTCGGTAATTTGGAAATAATTTTCTAAAGTTAAATGCGTCTGCAGATGAATCGTCCCCAGTTTAATTAGAATTACCTCATAATTTCTTATTAGTAAAATAATAAGATATTAAAATTAAATTAAAAAGGGTTGTTGGATGGCCTATTCATTTGTGTCTAAATTGCTTTCTAGTAACATAAGTGCATACTTAAGTACCTGTCAGCTATATTATACCTTTCTCTCGGTTTTGTAATAATGTCTAAAAAATGTATCAGTTTATGTGTAACCATTCTCGCATTCTGAAACTTTTTTTTATTCTCATTTTTTTTAACTTATTGGCTGAATTTTTGTAAAAAAAATTGGCCCTCACCTCCAAATTAATTTTGTACCAAATTTTTTAATTCTGCAGTGGTGTACTAAATCTAATATAACTCTTAAACCATATGTATAAAATAAATGATTTTTAAAAATTTGCTTCAGTATTGGATCAAGTCACGTAAAAATATAAATTTTGAGGGTAAAAATTTTTATAATAAGGTGAGTAAATGTGGATATAATTTATTTTTTTGGTAAATAAGTTTTTTTCTTAAATTATTTTTACTTAAAAACCAAAAAGTTTAACATTGGTCAATCAACGTATATAATTATGTACAATGAAAAATTTAATTTGGTATGATAGTCATTTCTCGATCAATGTTAAACGATACCAGAAACATTTGTCATTTTGAAAAATTACTATGACGCCGATTGCTAATAAAACATAATTTGTAATTATCAGGGAAAAACTTGACCACATATTATTACCAATACTACGAAATGAATGCTTCATTATCTATAGAGCCATTGGCATTTAAAATTTGAAATCCAGATGTCACCTGTATTTCCGTTTTCCGTTTTTAAGCCGATATGCTTCAGATCCGCCGTGCCATCTTGGTTTAAGTTTAAGACGTAACGATACAGCAAGACATAGCAGGTTTGATGCCAATGGGTTAAGTGCTCGCGGGCCGCATCAAGAATACTCACGGGCCTCAGGTTCCCTACCCCTGCTTTAATCATTTGTGGCACTATGTTTGAATTATGAACAAACTTTTAGCAATATCGATCGACTACTTTTCAAGTTTTGCGGGCAAAAACATACGCAGATTGAAATTTTATATATTTACCACTACGTATTAAATTTCTCAGAGAATTAAGAACATATTATTAACCCTTCACAACCGGCTTCATACGAGTGTGAGTTTGTTTTTGAAAAAATTCTGACGGAAAAGAAATCGGATTTTAGGAAGGGATCCAGTGTTGATGGAACGTGTGGAAGCTTCTAACGTAGGGTACCTTCACGTACACATGTTTCAACCAGTACGCCGCCTGGCCCTATGGTACCATAACTAAGAGCTTTACTAATGTGGCCCATCACAATTTAGAAATTTTTTGCCGGTTGCAACGGTTATGTAGCGTGGTAGAATATTCCTTGCCTTTCCAACAAACGGATATCCAGTGACGTTTTTGATGAAGACACCTTGTTCCAATCCTTTATCAAATGGGGCATAGGTCCCTGGGGCTTCAGATGCACTTACACCGGGATCTAAAAATAAAATTTTGTCAGATATAAAGAATTTTTGTTAGACTTTAATAAAAAATTTAATTTAAAAGAAGTCGGCAGTAAATACATATACTGTTATATGGTATGTTTACAAGAATTTAGTACTGCAGTGTTTAATGACTTCTGGAAAACCATTTTTTGAAAAGAATGTGACTTTACTGGGGTACCGCGTTCTACGGCCAAATTGTACATGGTCATTTGTGTGAATTATAAATTTGTTCAAGTTTTTCTTGTACAATAATTTTTTTTAAAGCAATTTTTGTAAACTTTCAAAATATACAAGAGGTAAATTATAAAGCGAAATAATAGAAGAAATACATAACATTATACATAAGAAATGTAAAGTGTTAAACATACAGAAGAAAAACATAACATTAATCTTTGTCTTTGGATATTAAATAGTTTTATAGAGAAATATTGCAATTTTTTTTGCCCAAAAGTCGGTTTAGTTGTAGGTTGGTGAAAAGTACGTTGTAATGAGGATCTTGTGAATCGACTCGAGTTTGTGTGTGCAAATTTATCCTGGTTTTTGAATGCACATTTTCTATGAGAACTGGTTTTAGAATGGAATCGCATGAACTTCCCCATCCGATAAGACCATATTGTAGATGAGATTGGCCTAAGGCGTAATAAATTTTAATTAGTCGTTCTTTATCTAAAATGTTTCTTATTGTTTTGAAAAATAGGTTAGTTTTTTTAACTTGTTGCTTATATTTTCAACTTGGGAGTTCCAATTTAGGTTTTGATCAATAATCATTCCTAGGTACTTTATCAATTGTATTTCATTCAATTTCCGGCAGTTGCAAGGATCTTCTTGGTTCACATTTAAAAAAGTTTTATGAATTTTTTTGTTTAGTTGTTTTGTTTAATTTTATTTTATTGTTTTATAATAATAATAATAATAATGGTAAAGCGAGCACAAGTAAATTATATTTGATTAAATTTGTGTTATATCACAATTTGTCCATTTAAAATAATATATAGTATATTTGCGGCACGTTCCAGAAGGGAAGATACCCTCAGTATCGTCCTAGTGTTAAAACCACCATTCAGAATTGAAAAGTTGCGTGAAATGCCTTTAGCCGTGTTTGGTAACTAAATCTGAAGAGCTAGGTACTTCCCCAACTTCCTCTTACTCATCTTATTTCCCTCCCCACTAGTTTCAGCCTATACCCCAATTGGGGATGCCATAGTCTCACTGGCTCCATATGGTTGCGACTCTTATGCGATATTCAAATTTAAAAAAAAATTATTAAAAAAAACAACTTACCAATCAACGGAATATAATGCATTCCTGAATCATGCACTTCTTTGATAAACGCAGGCAATCCTTTGAATTTCTTTTTGTCATAAGTAAATCCATTGGCATTATCCATGTAATCTAAGTCATTCCACTGGACATCCTGCAAAAACAAAGACTAAAATATCAGCAACGGATAAACTTTGTTTAACGCAGTTGTTTACAGATTAACACATGGATGCTTGTAAATGCATAAATATAAATCACGCAATTATGTTCAATCAACAATACTTACAAATGGAATTCCAGCATTGCGGTTTCTTTGCCATACTTCTCTGGTTTTATTCAAACTCCCGTAGTTGTACCTGTAATCAAATACGAAAAATAAAATACCACAGCAACAAATAGAACATGTCAACAGAACAAACAGAATATTTTGCTAGCATTCGTTAGTGGCTTGACATGCTGCATTCACTTTCCACACCAAGCTTAGTCCGGACGATGCTAGGGTACGATCTTTTGTTCTTGGTAAAACTATAATAATTTATTCTTGCAACTATGATTTAACATGTTCTTTGCTACAGAATTTGAGGACATAAACAAACTGTAATATCCTAGATACAGTAGAACCTCGTTAATTCGAAATCCAGCGGACATCAAAAATCAAATTTCGAATTAACGAATTCCCACGTAATTCGAAATTTTATGAAAAAAAAAAAAAAAAAAAAACGCCGAAAATCGATTTTCTCGGCCGCCTCTTCAAATCCGGGTGGTATTTTAGTTGTAAATTCGTATTAATACCAATTATTTCTTTATTTTCGCGGTCGATTACCGTAGCGGCCGGCCCTTTAAATTCAGATATTCGTAAAAATGCTATATATTTACGCGTAAATCGAGATTTTGCTGCGGATTTCGGTCGCGGCCTACCCTTTAAATTGAGATATTCGTAAAAATACGATATATTTCCGCGTAAATCGCGATTTCGCGGTAATTTTCCGTCGCGGCCGGCCCTTTATTTCAAATATCTGAATTTGAATTCGTAAAAATACGATATATTTCCGCGTAAAACGAGAATTCGCGGCCGTATTCCGTCGCGGCCGGCTCTTCAAATTCAGATATTCGAAATAAATTCGTAAAAATATGATATATTTCCGCGTAAATCGAATTTTGTCGGCAGTTTTTCGTCGCGGCCGATCTTTTAAGTAAATTCGTAAAAATAAGTCATATTTCGGCATGGATCGAAATTTTTCGGCCGATTTCCGTCGCACCGTATTTTTTCACCTCGGATATTCGAAGTAAAGTTAGTAAAAATACGATATATTTCCGCGTAAATTGAAATTTCGCGTCCGATTTCCGTCGCGGTGATGAAATACGATATATTTACGCGTAAATCGAAACTACGCGGCCGAGTTTCGTGGCGGCCGACCCTTTAAATTCAGATATTTGGCGTAAACTCGTAAAAATACGACATATATCCGCGTAAAATGTATTTTCTCGGCCCTTTAAACTCGGATATTCGAAATAAATTTGAAAAAATACGATATTCCAGTGTAAATCGATTCAGATTTACAAAATAATAATACTAATTAGGACGATTTATAACCACGTAAAAATACATTTTTCGGCGTTTTACCGCCACGGCTGACTTTTAGATTCAGATTTACGAAATATTATGATTTATTTTCGCAAAAATCAAATTTTTTCGAATTACACGAACAAATTTTCGTGCGCGGACAAAAATAAATTTCGAATTACGAATTAACGAATTTCGAATTAAAAAAAAATTTTATGAAAAAATTTTTCAGCGGAAATTTTTTTTGCGAAAATTTCGAATTACGCGATTTTTCGAATTATCGGGGTTCGAATTAACGGGGTTCTACTGTATTAGTGTAAGAGCTCACAAATAGATGGCGCTAGATATTAGTCTATTAGGTTATTCATAGGTGGCGTTGGCTGTCTAGCATTGTAGAGAACGAATTTATCTTCTACATAAATAAAAATGTTAATATTTGTTTGTTCAAATATTAAATCTCCGAAAGGTCTTCACCAATTGCTTTGAAATTTTGACACAATGTTGTATTTGAATGTGCATGTTTTTATATATCTTTATTATGATGTCAACTGTGACAGGTAAAAATATTTTTTTTTTTAAACAGCGCCATTTGCTGGACGTAAAAGCTAAAGGCGCTAATGTTTCTCTATTTACACAGACAGACTGAGCCACAGCAACGCGTGGCGGGGACAGCTAGTAATAAATTAGATGGGAACCTCAAGGTCGGGGTCCATACTATTCCAACCGCCTGCTAAATAAGATATCAGAGCCCGTTGTTAATCTATCACATTAAGAGTTGAAGTGTTTTTTGAGCCGGAGTTTTATTTAGTATGTTTGTGAGAAACCTGGAGATACAACACAAACTAAAACCGAATGTCCCCGATCGGGCACGGTGTCAACGAACCGGTTAATAACGTACAATAATAATCCCACAATCAAGTTTAAGCATCTATCAATCTATTATTAAAATTAAATATTCCTACATACTTGCACAAGTGGAAACCCAGTGACCAATATGGCGGCATAAACGGACGGCCGATTAAAGCTGTGTATTGTGAAACAACACGGGACGGCTCGGGACCCAGCATTACCAGGAAATTAAATATGCCCCCGATGGGACGGAATGTAATGGCTGGTGCAGGCTGCAGAATGACGTCTGAAAAAAATTAAATAAATAATTCAATAATTTTACACATTAATCTAGGAATTTATGTTCTATACATCTTCATTATCAGTGCTGCAACTCTCTAGCCCTCCTGCTTTTGCCCAACCGTCTCCCTCCGGTTCCTTACGTGCAAGGATACAGTTTTGGCCTCCACACTATCCAGTCAACTATGTGTAGGTCTCCCAACACTATCGTCCTGCAGGCTTATTATAAAGAAGCTTGTTTGGTGGTCGGCTATCTTTCATACTTGCTACAAGTCCTGCCCAGTCACCGTACCCAGTACAAGTTCCAGTTGGTATGTGTTATTTTTGGGTAAATTGTGTATGGAAAGGCTCAAGCACAAGAAGAGGCATAAATCAGAGAAGAGATGTAGAAAACTCTTTCTAGTTTTATTCTGATACGTTTAGGATATAAAATGTGGGAGGCGGGTATGGGTACTGCCGGCCCGGGGAACCATTTATTGAATAACCAACTGCGTGGCGGGTCGGACTGGGAGAGACTGATCGAAGGAGACCTTTTGACCTCTTCAACCGGACTCTCTTGACCCATCGCCTTGCATTGCAGTGGGAGGGATGGATTCATACATCCGTCACTCTTGGACACATCTACCCCCACTTTCCTAGCCACCCATCATACCTTTTTCATTCCCAGAACTTTTTCTCCTTCCTTTCCCTATAAAGACCCTCCAAATAGCAACCCCAAAAATGACACAGGCCCGGAGGGATATTATTTTCCCATAACCAGCAAATGTAAAAAAAAAGGATAGGAGGAAGATAATTTAAGACGACTCTTTACTTTACAGTTTTTTGTGCAACAACATAGACGTGTTTTCAATAAAACATCATAATGATCCTTAAAATATTGACTTATTACATATACCGAATTGAGGATGTTTCTACTTGGATCTAACCTTGGCTCACATTAGGTCATTATCCCAGCCATTGTGTATTGAACACACCTACTACTTAATAATCCTACCACAATATTTACAAGCAGGGAAGTCAAAGCATTCAAATTATAATTTTGTGTACATATGAATGATAAATAATTGACCTCTGTCATTTGATCTGATACATAGAAAATTGGTGTCACAAGGCAAATAAATAATGTTATCAATTTTCATAAATGAACAACAAAAGTGTGACACACATTATCTATCGGATCAGTTTATTTCTTTTTAGAATCCTGTACCTCCTGACTGTTAGTAATATAGGCATGGGTGATTAGTGACTGTATAAATAATTTGTAATTTATTTACAATATTAATTATTATTAATCTCATTAAAAACAGATAATACTTATTTATGCAACAAATACATACCCATTGCATTTGAATTCAATAGTAGTACTCCATGACTGGCACCAGAATTCTCCATTACCATGTAGAATGGATGACTGCCATACAAGTTTTTCTGAAAGAATAAAAGTACATATTGACAATAAATTATTACACATTTTAATTCTTTCGCCAATCTTTTTTTTCCCTTTAGGGTGCAATAATTTTAATAAGATTTTGATAAATTGGTGCTTGCAATACACACATTGATTATCTAGTCCAATGTGAGGAAATAATAATGCGATAAATTAATAACTATTCAAGAGATTTTCCATTAATATGTGCTAACTAATTTCATGAAAAGAGATCATTTGTATGTACTATTATTTGGGTTGCAATTTTCTATGTATTTAGGTATTATACAGGTAAGGGTTTTTCTTACATTTTCAGTTGGTGCAGTGTCATGGTTGAACAAGGTGTAACGTTGCCAATTGGATGGTTTCAATAATCTACCTTGGTTTTCTCCAAGACCGTATATGTTTGCAGAGGGAAGTAAAAAGCTCAACTGGAGAAACTTGTTTGAAAATATAAAACCACCAACGTCTTGACTATTCAATCTGCAAAGAAAGATGTTATATAAAATTGTATTGAAGGTGAGAGTAATTTACACATTTCAGCTGGGTTTTTTTTGCTCTGGCGCTACACTGTCTCCGGGCAAAAATAAAGGTCCCGCGCAAATTTCTTTAATTTGTTTTAAATTGCTGTATATTCGAAAATATTTTATTAAAAATTTCTACTTAGTAACTCAGCATATCCAAGCTATAAAAGTACAAAGCGAAAATCGAATTTTATTTGAAATGCAACTCAATTAACCTTGTAATATGTTTACTACGGTCTGCCTATCGGTATTTGCCCATTCTGGCTTTCTTTAAATACGCCCGACATTTCTCGCTCGCTTGCAAATAGGAGTTGAGTGGGGCGGAACAGATATAGAGATTCGAATCGGGTTTCACGGTCATAAAAACCCTCATTCCAGAAATTGAATTATTACAATAACAAATAATATACTATCTTTTTGAAGAAATACCGATGTACTCGAAAGGCACGAAGATAAATATAAAAAGAAGACTTGCATTACGATTCGATAATTATATACATATAGTTGGGACTTTTACAAAGAGATTGGTATATAATATTCATATAAAAACATTGAATAATTCCATCTTTTCTGCCATTGAAATGAGGCCGGCGCAAAAGGTAGAACTACCCTTCCGGCGTTAAGCATCAATCGACCTAACGGGTAAAACTACCTTTCCCGGCCGAAATGTGTTAATATTATTTAAAAGAAATAACTTACATCACAGTTTCATCCGAAGTGCGAACTATTTTGAAACCCAACTTTGAAGCTTCCAACACGACGCGATACTTTAAATTAGCGAAAGATCCTCCCAATGTCGGTATTTCAGGATATGATGGTTCATATCTTTGTTTCTCAGCATCATAGATCTATGAAAATAAAATGAAAAAATTAATAAAAATGTGTAACAGAAATTAAATCATGGAAAACATAATACTTCATTTAGGAACCTTCACTTGAAGAGAATCTTCCGAAAGGTATTTAACATTGATGACAATAATGTTAACGTCATCAGGATAAGAACTTTGGAATTGCCTTTCGAGGAATGCAATCATTCCATGTCTGGTTTCCGTTATGTTGGTGAAGTGATAGCTGCGGTATTGAGGAGGGTAAAAGCAGTAGGGGAGTCCTATGAAAGATTCTTCATTGAGGCCATTTACTCGGTAGTGATTAGAGTTCGGTTTTCTCTGGTTGTGAGGAATCCAACAACATCCTCGCAGTTTGCAGCCTTGTTCAGAGGCATCTCCTTCGGGAAAACAATCAAACCTTCCATCATCATGCACAGAGGTACACTGATCATCGTCAGCAACTGATGGTAAGTCAGTCATGGTTTCCATTTCTTTCTTCTTTAATTCATGATCGTTCAAATCAGATTTATTTTTTAGCTTGATGGTTTCTGAGGCATTTTTGTTCTTGGTGCTGAGGTTATTGTGATCATGATACTTGGGCTCGAATGGAGCGATAGGGTCGAGGCGCTCTAGCTGTTGGTGGACAATCACACTCGGGGAGTAATGTGTGTGGTGGTTGTGGTGCGGGTGAGCACGCTCCCAGAGTCGGCGGTAGTGCTCCTCCCCCCAAGCACCTCCCACCACCCCCCAGACCCCCCACCACACCACAACGCACAACACACACACCACTGTTAGCACAAGGATGCCTGAACCCACTCCTGGAAGCTTACTACACCACCCAGTCCGGTTTGTGTTCCTCTCTGAAAAGCGTTCATACTTCAATCCCTTATCTGAATCACTATTTGGAGAATCAGGTCTCTTGGGGACTGAGTGCTTCATCCGATTGAGAAAAGCGTATTTTCCATTTTGAGGATACACTTTTCCCTGGCTCGATTCTCCTTTCGTTTTTGAGTTTAGAGGGTGTTTGGAGCTCGTTCCCGAAAGAGAAGTCTCCTTCAACTCTGGTTCCACTTTATCTTGCACCCCGGATGATTCCCCAGCACTTCTGCCCTTCTCATAGTACAATTGGTAGTTAATATTATCGTTCAATGTCAAGGAATCGTCTTTTGAGCTTCCACTCTTAGGAGTGTCGTAGGAAAAGGATTCAAAAGACACAATGTCATCGTCATATTTTTTCTTAGATTTGTATGGTATTTTTGGCATTCTGCAAAAATAATAAAAATCGGTTAGCGTACACAAATTACTAAAAATGAACTTAAGTAAATATTGATACGAATTTGAAATAACTATTTTCAACAAAGCAATAATTCTATACGAAGTAAAACGTAATAATATTGATTCTCACTTTGTTTATGTATCGGTCGCGTAAAACGCAGATCCCAGATTTCATACACGTATTAGATACACATTCCACAACTTCACAATATCAATAACCGTGCAACCATTCCTCCAATTTATTGATGATAAACATTAGCCAAAATCGGTCACGAACAAACATAGACAATATTTTTGCGAATTACTACAAACAATATAGAAATATTAAAAATGTGTCTTTGACATAATTTTGAAGGACACAGCTACACAACTAACCCCTAATAGTTCAGAACATGTTCAGAAAAACACCCTTTTGCTTTGTGGCTTCAAACTTCAAAAGGCTGACGGCGCTGACGGCTGACGTCAAAATAATCAAACAAAATCTGACGTTAGGTGTCATAAAATCTCCGAAATCTTGTTACATTATTATTTTCCTGCGTCAAAAGTAAAAATAAATATGTTCTGAATAGTCATTTAAATACTGGTGTACATTGTTTTTAAACACAAAATATGTTTCGATGTTAGATTATTTGTAAATATATTCAATTCGCAATTTTCAACATCTAAAAGGTAAGAATTTCTCTACTAATTTTCAAAAATGTGTACATAACTTGTGTTTCTAATATATTATGTTTAATTATATTGGCTTTAACAATTAATATTAATACTTGAGTTTCTGGACATAGAACTGTGATATAACCACCATGTATTGTACTCGGTGATTTATTGAATATAACTGTAGATATTGTGATCTTATTAACATTTGCCAATTCATATCAGCCCGTGTATTTTGTGTTGTAAATCGTTTATTCTTTATAGTTGCTGACATCCTTACAAAATGGAAGCTTCATCTCATCTAACCACAAAGTCGGGTCTTGGTGTTAACCGTCAATTGTCGGGCCAGCTCTACAAGTATACCAATGTAGTAAAAGGTTGGCAGCAACGCTGGTTCTCGGTCGATGCTGAGGCTGGGGTGCTTAGTTACTACCTCTGTGAAGGACCTGGCGACACTGTGATACCAGGACAACCGCCAAGGGGAGAGGTGTGTTCTTTAATTTGAATTTAGTTAATATACAAAAATACAGTTTTTCAGATGGTTGATTGACTACCAAACCAAGTCTAATCAGTCAAATGCAGAGTTTATGATCTGACATTTCTGCTACCTGGATTGGTCATGGATGATGGTAAAGTTTTTTTTTTATGATAATAACCTTGGCCCTGAACCCAAATGTCGCAAGTTCAAAATCCAGAAATATTTTTAAATGGGTAATAATTTCACATTCAAAGAATTGGAATAAAAATAATGTACTTTTAGTATATTAGCACCATATTCCAGATGGAAGATTCTTTCAGTATCGCCCTGGTGAGAAACCAGCTTTCAGACTCGAAATTTTGCTTAAAATGGCTATCTATCTAGAGCCTTACTAATAAATATGTTTTTAATTTTACACAACTGATAAACAACTATTAATGTGAAATAAACGGTTGGTTATCATTTGTGTAAAATTAAAATAGCCATGCAACATTTCCCAAATAGGGATGGCATAGTCCCAATGACTTCTCGCAGTTGTGGCCAGTATCACATATTTTATTTAAAATAAATAGTCTGATGGTTTATGCAAGTTAATTATATATTTACTGGCGCAGATCCTTGAAAAATCACGGGATAGTCTAAATTCTTGAGAGATAAGTTCCAATTTTGAAATGACAATTAAAATAATTTCCATATTTGTAATAAGCATTTACTTTGTGGCTCGTCATAATAAACATTATATTATAGGTACCTATGTACTTTATCGCATATCTAAATTCTTCACACAATCAGTTTGCTCACAACCAATTTTGAAATTGACTAAAAAAATAATACTCTGATAATTTAAAAAAAAAAATTTATTGATACAATAATTTTATTTTAAAACATTATTTGATAATGTGGGCAATAAAAATGAGGAACTGCAGTAGGTATATATATATATTTTTTTTTTTTTTCAATAGTGACCTTCTAACATACCTGTATATATTTTTTATTGTTATAGTTAGTTTTAATAGTACATGTAAATAAGTTTTATTTTTTCGGGTCTCTTAAAATCGCATCAAATCTGTGGACGTGACACGTGACGACACTAATCACCAGTCTCAAAAAACCCATGTGTTTTTTTAACCGGCGCTATATTTTGTACGGGAATCAAGACGTTTTTATTCTTAAGATTACCCACTTTTAACATTAACCTTTTTAATGCCAGTAGGTAGAAGTGTAGATGTGCACAGCAGGCCGTGAATTTTTAATCAAAATAAATCATTTTTAAATCTTATTTTTATAAATTAAAAACATTACACCTTGAAAGGATATTTAAATGACTTACCAAATTTATTCAATATTCGACGTTTTTGCTTCCCTTCACTTAGATAAATATATTTAAAAAAAAAACGGGACACATGTATGAAACAGAGGATCAAAGAAGAGCGAGTAAACTCGCTATTTTTCTATGGCTGGCCTGCTGGGCACGGCCAAGAATGCGAGTAAACTCGCTCTTGGCACAGAAGCGGTTAAAGAACATTAGGTAAAATGTTAGCATCTCGTCACTAATGTTAACGTATTGAATCTAAGTGCAAAAATGCATCTGTGACCACACCTGATTAACAATTTACGGGTGTTTAAAAACCTGCAAGTATTTTCATTGGTTTAAATGTAAATGTGGACCAAAGTTGCCAGAGTTGTTGTTCTAAAAATACCCACAACAGAGAATGAGAACACAATGAAGAGATTTTCAAATTCCCCAGAAGTTCCTTTCCCTCCAAAATAAAACTCATCAATCCGATTTCTATTAAAATGAATGTTGTTTTTTTAATTATCTAGTCATTTTCTCTTTCATTCAGGCCTTAGAAATAGACTTTTTTTTAAATTTGCTGCGAACACAAACGAAATATAGTATGTTCTCACAATTATTTTTCAATATGGTTGGATAATCAAGAATACCCACCCAGAATCCCCGCATTTTCCCCACAATAAGGTTCATGAAAAAAACTCAATTCTTGAAAATCTTAGAAATTACCCGCAATTTAGGGAAATCTCCACGAATTAGCAACCCTGATGTGGATGATGTACACCATAGATATAATACTCACAGGTTGTGATGAAACTGCAGGTTCAGTCGTACCAACCAAACGGTGTGTTTTAATGGGACAGTGTTTGAATAGTTTTTAACCCATCGGCATTCCTGCCGCCAAGATTGGGGGCTGCACCTTTTTCGCATCGGCATATTGCCCACCCCATTGGGGCGACTAAAACTTTTCCCACATACGTTCACAATAGTTACATAGTTCACAATATAATTATAATCTATATAAAATCATAAAAAGTGTTTAATTTGGGGAAATATGGGATGCAATACTGCACAGTAATAATCCTTCTCAAGTGTGCACAGATGTCACAAATAAAAATTAGTATGCCAATGGGTTAAATGACAATTTATAGATTAAACATATAATAAGAAATAAAAAAACTTATATATTCAGAATCAGCATGTGTTGATGAGTATCAATATTTTTTTTAAGTCAAAATCTTTTTCACTGCAGTTTCTTATAATAGTGTTGGTAGATACTGCGTTATATTATAATGCAGTAGCTACCTAACATATCCCAGGGTTGTAAAGTGTTAATTTATTACTATTTAGGCACACTTGGCAGCAGCAGTGGTGTGTCCAAGTGATGAGGATTCCAAGACATTCACAATAAACTGTGCATCAGGGGACATGATGAAACTGCGGGCTGCAGATGCCCGCGCCAGGCAAGAATGGGTGGATGGACTAAGAGCTATCGCGGAGTCACACACAAAGGTGAGATATATTATTTATTGTTAAGGTTACGAGGGATTTTATAATTCGTTACAACCACTTAGCCCTACCAGCTACACTGTAAACCTAAAGAAGGGGCCCATGGATTTGCTTGCAGACTAATTAATGCGTACTAACAAACCTGGGCCTGCAAACTTACCTTATTTCGGGGGTTCCCAAACTTTTCCAAGTCGTGGCACACTTAGAAAATTTGAATTTTCTCACGGCACCCTAGTCATATAATATCTATCTGTGGTAGCTAAATTTCATATTTGTGCGACTATGAAGAAGAAACCAGGTAAGAAACTCATACAACTCATATTTAAAATAAACAACTACATTTATTGGTAAGAAAATATATTTACAAAAATCTTTCACATACTCTTGAGGTGTGTGTGTGCTTAGTGCGACGGGTGAGCCTGCTGCTCACTGCACAAATATAATTACAAAAACCTTCCACATACTCTTGAGGTGTGTGTATTTAGTGCGACGGGTGAGCCTGCTGCTCACTGCACAAATATAATTACAAAAACCTTCCACATACTCTTGAGGTGTGTGTATTTAGTGCGACGGGTGAGCCTGCTGCTCACTGCACAAATATAATTACAAAAACCTTCCACATCTCTTGAGGTGTGTGTATTTAGTGCGACGGGTGAGCCTGCTGCTCACTGCACAAATATAATTACAAAAACCTTCCACATACTCTTGAGGTGTGTGTATTTAGTGCGACGGGTGAGCCTGCTGCTCACTGCACAAATATAATTACAAAACCTTCCACATACTCTTGAGGTGTGTGTATTTAGTGCGACGGGTGAGCCTGCTGCTCACTGCACAAATATAATTACAAAAACCTTCCACATCTCTTGAGGTGTGTGTATTTAGTGCGACGGGTGAGCCTGCTGCTCACTGCACAAATATAATTACAAAAACCTTCCACATCTCTTGAGGTGTGTGTATTTAGTGCGACGGGTGAGCCTGCTGCTCACTGCACAAATATAATTACAAAAACCTTCCACATACTCTTGAGGTGTGTGTATTTAGTGCGACGGGTGAGCCTGCTGCTCACTGCACAAATATAATTACAAAAACCTTCCACATACTCTTGAGGTGTGTGTATTTAGTGCGACGGGTGAGCCTGCTGCTCACTGCACAAATATAATTATAAAAACCTTCCACATACTCTTGAGGTGTGTGTATTTAGTGCGACGGGTGAGCCTGCTGCTCACTGCACAAATATAATTACAAAAACCTTCCACATCTCTTGAGGTGTGTGTATTTAGTGCGACGGGTGAGCCTGCTGCTCACTGCACAAATATAATTACAAAAACCTTCCACATACTCTTGAGGTGTGTGTATTTAGTGCGACGGGTTAGCCTGCTGCTCACTGCACAAATATAATTACAAAAACCTTCCACATACTCTTGAGGTGTGTGTATTTAGTGCGACGGGTGAGCCTGCTGCTCACTGCACAAATATAATTACAAAAACCTTCCACATCTCTTGAGGTGTGTGTATTTAGTGCGACGGGTGAGCCTGCTGCTCACTGCACAAATATAATTACAAAAACCTTCCACCTACTCTTGAGGTGTGTGTATTTAGTGCGACGGGTGAGCCTGCTGCTCACTGCACAAATATAATTACAAAAACCTTCCACATACTCTTGAGGTGTGTGTATTTAGTGCGACGGGTTAGCCTGCTGCTCACTGCACAAATATAATTACAAAAACCTTCCACATACTCTTGAGGTGTGTGTATTTAGTGCGACGGGTGAGCCTGCTGCTCACTGCACAAATATAATTACAAAAACCTTCCACATCTCTTGAGGTGTGTGTATTTAGTGCGACGGGTGAGCCTGCTGCTCACTGCACAAATATAATTACAAAAACCTTCCACATACTCTTGAGGTGTGTGTATTTAGTGCGACGGGTTAGCCTGCTGCTCACTGCACAAATATAATTACAAAAACCTTCCACATACTCTTGAGGTGTGTGTATTTAGTGCGACGGGTGAGCCTGCTGCTCACTGCACAAATATAATTACAAAAACCTTCCACATCTCTTGAGGTGTGTGTATTTAGTGCGACGGGTGAGCCTGCTGCTCACTGCACAAATATAATTACAAAAACCTTCCACATACTCTTGAGGTGTGTGTATTTAGTGCGACGGGTGAGCCTGCTGCTCGCTGCACAAATATAATTACAAAAACCTTCCACATACTCTTGAGGTGTGTGTATTTAGTGCGACGGGTGAGCCTGCTGCTCACTGCACAAATATAATTACAAAAACCTTCCACATACTCTTGAGGTGTGTGTATTTAGTGCGACGGGTGAGCCTGCTGCTCACTGCACAAATATAATTACAAAACCTTCCACATACTCTTGAGGTGTGTGTATTTAGTGCGACGGGTGAGCCTGCTGCTCACTGCACAAATATAATTACAAAAACCTTCCACATCTCTTGAGGTGTGTGTATTTAGTGCGACGGGTGAGCCTGCTGCTCACTGCACAAATATAATTACAAAAACCTTCCACATCTCTTGAGGTGTGTGTATTTAGTGCGACGGGTGAGCCTGCTGCTCACTGCACAAATATAATTACAAAAACCTTCCACATACTCTTGAGGTGTGTGTATTTAGTGCGACGGGTGAGCCTGCTGCTCACTGCACAAATATAATTACAAAAACCTTCCACATACTCTTGAGGTGTGTGTATTTAGTGCGACGGGTGAGCCTGCTGCTCACTGCACAAATATAATTACAAAAACCTTCCACATCTCTTGAGGTGTGTGTATTTAGTGCGACGGGTGAGCCTGATGCTCACTGCACAAATATAATTACAAAAACCTTCCACATACTCTTGAGGTGTGTGTATTTAGTGCGACGGGTGAGCCTGCTGCTCACTGCACAAATATAATTACAAAAACCTTCCACATACTCTTGAGGTGTGTGTATTTAGTGCGACGGGTGAGCCTGCTGCTCACTGCACAAATATAATTACAAAAACCTTCCACATCTCTTGAGGTGTGTGTATTTAGTGCGACGGGTGAGCCTGCTGCTCACTGCACAAATATAATTACAAAAACCTTCCACATACTCTTGAGGTGTGTGTATTTAGTGCGACGGGTTAGCCTGCTGCTCACTGCACAAATATAATTATAAAAACCTTCCACATACTCTTGAGGTGTGTGTATTTAGTGCGGCGGGTGAGCCTGCTGCTCACTGCACAAATATAATTACAAAAACCTTCCACATCTCTTGAGGTGTGTGTATTTAGTGCGACGGGTGAGCCTGCTGCTCACTGCACAAATATAATTACAAAAACCTTCCACATACTCTTGAGGTGTGTGTATTTAGTGCGACGGGTGAGCCTGCTGCTCACTGCACAAATATAATTACAAAAACCTTCCACATACTCTTGAGGTGTGTGTATTTAGTGCGACGGGTGAGCCTGCTGCTCACTGCACAAATATAATTACAAAAACCTTCCACATCTCTTGAGGTGTGTGTATTTAGTGCGACGGGTGAGCCTGCTGCTCACTGCACAAATATAATTACAAAAACCTTCCACCTACTCTTGAGGTGTGTGTATTTAGTGCGACGGGTGAGCCTGCTGCTCACTGCACAAATATAATTACAAAAACCTTCCACATACTCTTGAGGTGTGTGTATTTAGTGCGACGGGTTAGCCTGCTGCTCACTGCACAAATATAATTACAAAAACCTTCCACATACTCTTGAGGTGTGTGTATTTAGTGCGACGGGTGAGCCTGCTGCTCACTGCACAAATATAATTACAAAAACCTTCCACATCTCTTGAGGTGTGTGTATTTAGTGCGACGGGTGAGCCTGCTGCTCACTGCACAAATATAATTACAAAAACCTTCCACATACTCTTGAGGTGTGTGTATTTAGTGCGACGGGTTAGCCTGCTGCTCACTGCACAAATATAATTACAAAAACCTTCCACATACTCTTGAGGTGTGTGTATTTAGTGCGACGGGTGAGCCTGCTGCTCACTGCACAAATATAATTACAAAAACCTTCCACATCTCTTGAGGTGTGTGTATTTAGTGCGACGGGTGAGCCTGCTGCTCACTGCACAAATATAATTACAAAAACCTTCCACATACTCTTGAGGTGTGTGTATTTAGTGCGACGGGTTAGCCTGCTGCTCACTGCACAAATATAATTATAAAAACCTTCCACATACTCTTGAGGTGTGTGTATTTAGTGCGACGGGTGAGCCTGCTGCTCACTGCACAAATATAATTACAAAAACCTTCCACATCTCTTGAGGTGTGTGTATTTAGTGCGACGGGTGAGCCTGCTGCTCACTGCACAAATATAATTACAAAAACCTTCCACATACTCTTGAGGTGTGTGTATTTAGTGCGACGGGTTAGCCTGCTGCTCACTGCACAAATATAATTACAAAAACCTTCCACATACTCTTGAGGTGTGTGTATTTAGTGCGACGGGTGAGCCTGCTGCTCACTGCACAAATATAATTACAAAAACCTTCCACATCTCTTGAGGTGTGTGTATTTAGTGCGACGGGTGAGCCTGCTGCTCACTGCACAAATATAATTACAAAAACCTTCCACCTACTCTTGAGGTGTGTGTATTTAGTGCGACGGGTGAGCCTGCTGCTCACTGCACAAATATAATTACAAAAACCTTCCACATACTCTTGAGGTGTGTGTATTTAGTGCGACGGGTTAGCCTGCTGCTCACTGCACAAATATAATTACAAAAACCTTCCACATACTCTTGAGGTGTGTGTATTTAGTGCGACGGGTGAGCCTGCTGCTCACTGCACAAATATAATTACAAAAACCTTCCACATCTCTTGAGGTGTGTGTATTTAGTGCGACGGGTGAGCCTGCTGCTCACTGCACAAATATAATTACAAAAACCTTCCACATACTCTTGAGGTGTGTGTATTTAGTGCGACGGGTTAGCCTGCTGCTCACTGCACAAATATAATTACAAAAACCTTCCACATACTCTTGAGGTGTGTGTATTTAGTGCGACGGGTGAGCCTGCTGCTCACTGCACAAATATAATTACAAAAACCTTCCACATCTCTTGAGGTGTGTGTATTTAGTGCGACGGGTGAGCCTGCTGCTCACTGCACAAATATAATTACAAAAACCTTCCACATACTCTTGAGGTGTGTGTATTTAGTGCGACGGGTGAGCCTGCTGCTCGCTGCACAAATATAATTACAAAAACCTTCCACATACTCTTGAGGTGTGTGTATTTAGTGCGACGGGTGAGCCTGCTGCTCACTGCACAAATATAATTACAAAAACCTTCCACATCTCTTGAGGTGTGTGTATTTAGTGCGACGGGTGAGCCTGCTGCTCACTGCACAAATATAATTACAAAAACCTTCCACATCTCTTGAGGTGTGTGTATTTAGTGCGACGGGTGAGCCTGCTGCTCACTGCACAAATATAATTACAAAAACCTTCCACATACTCTTGAGGTGTGTGTATTTAGTGCGACGGGTGAGCCTGCTGCTCACTGCACAAATATAATTACAAAAACCTTCCACCTACTCTTGAGGTGTGTGTATTTAGTGCGACGGGTGAGCCTGCTGCTCACTGCACAAATATAATTGCACTGCACAAACTATGCACTTTGTCAATCTTTAATAGAGTATGGTATCATAGCATGGGGAGGAGCAAACGCTGCCGCCATTGATCCAATATCTAAAGCTCAGAAACTTATAATAAAGATTATCCTCAAACTACCAATCACAAGCAGTTCGGATGAAATCTTTAGGAAAATCTGTGTTATGGACATTAGGCAACTTTATGCCAAAAACATACTAACATACCTCTTCAAACACAAAACTCCTTTTGACAATATCCAAACTGCTCGTGATACTAGAACAAAAGGACATAATTTCTTACAAATCCCTTTCGCTAAAACAACTTTTGGCCAGAGAAACTTTAGATATTTTGCAACAAGGCTATATAATGCTCTCCCACTAGCCATTAGACTGAACGATTTTTTTCTGAAATATAAAACAGACATCAAATCTTGGATCATCAGCCAAGACAGATCCATGATAAATTGTTTTATAAAAATCCCTACATAAGTATGTACTCCAACTAGATGCTGATTAACAAATGTATCATTTATTATTATTATTTATTATTTTCTATCTTTTTCACAATGTCATTTAATGTAGTGAAATATTTAATGTATCAAAAAATATGTAAACATTTTTAATGTATCAAATACGTCTGTCTCGACACAGGTTTATCCTAGTGAGACAGACATCGAAAAAAAAAACCTGTAAAAGAAACTTTATATTGATAATAAAAAAAAAAAAAATAAAAAAAAATTACAAAAACGTTCCACATACTCTTGAGGTGTGTGTATTTAGTGCGACGGGTGAGCCTGCTGCTCACTGCACAAATATAATTACAAAAACCTTCCACATACTCTTGAGGTGTGTGTATTTAGTGCGACGGGTGAGCCTGCTGCTCACTGCACAAATATAATTACAAAATCCTTCCATATACTCTTGAGGTGTGTGTATTTAGTGCGACGGGTGAGCCTGCTGCTCACTGCACAAATATAATAACAAAAACCTTCCACATACTCTTGAGGTGTGTGTATTTAGTGCGACGGGTGAGCCTGCTGCTCACTGCACAAATATAATTACAAAATCCTTCCACATACTCTTGAGGTGTGTGTATTTAGTGCGACGGGTGAGCCTGCTGCTCACTGCACAAATATAATTACTAAAACCTTCCACATACTCTTGAGGTGTGTGTATTTAGTGCGACGGGTGAGCCTGCTGCTCACTGCACAAATATAATTACAAAATCCTTCCACATACTCTTGAGGTGTGTGTATTTAGTGCGACGGGTGAGCCTGCTGCTCACTGCACAAATATAATTACAAAAACCTTCCACATACTCTTGAGGTGTGTGTATTTAGTGCGACGGGTGAGCCTGCTGCTCACTGCACAAATATAATTACAAAAACCTTCCACATACTCTTGAGGTGTGTGTATTTAGTGCGACGGGTGAGCCTGCTGCTCACTGCACAAATATAATTACAAAAACCTTCCACATCTCTTGAGGTGTGTGTATTTAGTGCGACGGGTGAGCCTGCTGCTCACTGCACAAATATAATTACAAAAACCTTCCACATACTCTTGAGGTGTGTGTATTTAGTGCGACGGGTGAGCCTGCTGCTCACTGCACAAATATAATTACAAAACCTTCCACATACTCTTGAGGTGTGTGTATTTAGTGCGACGGGTGAGCCTGCTGCTCACTGCACAAATATAATTACAAAAACCTTCCACATCTCTTGAGGTGTGTGTATTTAGTGCGACGGGTGAGCCTGCTGCTCACTGCACAAATATAATTACAAAAACCTTCCACATCTCTTGAGGTGTGTGTATTTAGTGCGACGGGTGAGCCTGCTGCTCACTGCACAAATATAATTACAAAAACCTTCCACATACTCTTGAGGTGTGTGTATTTAGTGCGACGGGTGAGCCTGCTGCTCACTGCACAAATATAATTACAAAAACCTTCCACATACTCTTGAGGTGTGTGTATTTAGTGCGACGGGTGAGCCTGCTGCTCACTGCACAAATATAATTATAAAAACCTTCCACATACTCTTGAGGTGTGTGTATTTAGTGCGACGGGTGAGCCTGCTGCTCACTGCACAAATATAATTACAAAAACCTTCCACATCTCTTGAGGTGTGTGTATTTAGTGCGACGGGTGAGCCTGCTGCTCACTGCACAAATATAATTACAAAAACCTTCCACATACTCTTGAGGTGTGTGTATTTAGTGCGACGGGTTAGCCTGCTGCTCACTGCACAAATATAATTACAAAAACCTTCCACATACTCTTGAGGTGTGTGTATTTGGTGCGACGGGTGAGCCTGCTGCTCACTGCACAAATATAATTACAAAAACCTTCCACATCTCTTGAGGTGTGTGTATTTAGTGCGACGGGTGAGCCTGCTGCTCACTGCACAAATATAATTACAAAAACCTTCCACCTACTCTTGAGGTGTGTGTATTTAGTGCGACGGGTGAGCCTGCTGCTCACTGCACAAATATAATTACAAAAACCTTCCACATACTCTTGAGGTGTGTGTATTTAGTGCGACGGGTTAGCCTGCTGCTCACTGCACAAATATAATTACAAAAACCTTCCACATACTCTTGAGGTGTGTGTATTTAGTGCGACGGGTGAGCCTGCTGCTCACTGCACAAATATAATTACAAAAACCTTCCACATCTCTTGAGGTGTGTGTATTTAGTGCGACGGGTGAGCCTGCTGCTCACTGCACAAATATAATTACAAAAACCTTCCACATACTCTTGAGGTGTGTGTATTTAGTGCGACGGGTTAGCCTGCTGCTCACTGCACAAATATAATTACAAAAACCTTCCACATACTCTTGAGGTGTGTGTATTTAGTGCGACGGGTGAGCCTGCTGCTCACTGCACAAATATAATTACAAAAACCTTCCACATACTCTTGAGGTGTGTGTATTTAGTGCGACGGGTGAGCCTGCTGCTCGCTGCACAAATATAATTACAAAAACCTTCCACATACTCTTGAGGTGTGTGTATTTAGTGCGACGGGTGAGCCTGCTGCTCACTGCACAAATATAATTACAAAAACCTTCCACATCTCTTGAGGTGTGTGTATTTAGTGCGACGGGTGAGCCTGCTGCTCACTGCACAAATATAATTACAAAACCTTCCACATACTCTTGAGGTGTGTGTATTTAGTGCGACGGGTGAGCCTGCTGCTCACTGCACAAATATAATTACAAAAACCTTCCACATCTCTTGAGGTGTGTGTATTTAGTGCGACGGGTGAGCCTGCTGCTCACTGCACAAATATAATTACAAAAACCTTCCACATCTCTTGAGGTGTGTGTATTTAGTGCGACGGGTGAGCCTGCTGCTCACTGCACAAATATAATTACAAAAACCTTCCACATACTCTTGAGGTGTGTGTATTTAGTGCGACGGGTGAGCCTGCTGCTCACTGCACAAATATAATTACAAAAACCTTCCACATACTCTTGAGGTGTGTGTATTTAGTGCGACGGGTGAGCCTGCTGCTCACTGCACAAATATAATTACAAAAACCTTCCACATACTCTTGAGGTGTGTGTATTTAGTGCGACGGGTGAGCCTGCTGCTCACTGCACAAATATAATTATAAAAACCTTCCACATACTCTTGAGGTGTGTGTATTTAGTGCGACGGGTGAGCCTGCTGCTCACTGCACAAATATAATTACAAAAACCTTCCACATCTCTTGAGGTGTGTGTATTTAGTGCGACGGGTGAGCCTGCTGCTCACTGCACAAATATAATTACAAAAACCTTCCACATACTCTTGAGGTGTGTGTATTTAGTGCGACGGGTTAGCCTGCTGCTCACTGCACAAATATAATTACAAAAACCTTCCACATACTCTTGAGGTGTGTGTATTTAGTGCGACGGGTGAGCCTGCTGCTCACTGCACAAATATAATTACAAAAACCTTCCACATCTCTTGAGGTGTGTGTATTTAGTGCGACGGGTGAGCCTGCTGCTCACTGCACAAATATAATTACAAAAACCTTCCACCTACTCTTGAGGTGTGTGTATTTAGTGCGACGGGTGAGCCTGCTGCTCACTGCACAAATATAATTACAAAAACCTTCCACATACTCTTGAGGTGTGTGTATTTAGTGCGACGGGTTAGCCTGCTGCTCACTGCACAAATATAATTACAAAAACCTTCCACATACTCTTGAGGTGTGTGTATTTAGTGCGACGGGTGAGCCTGCTGCTCACTGCACAAATATAATTACAAAAACCTTCCACATCTCTTGAGGTGTGTGTATTTAGTGCGACGGGTGAGCCTGCTGCTCACTGCACAAATATAATTACAAAAACCTTCCACATACTCTTGAGGTGTGTGTATTTAGTGCGACGGGTTAGCCTGCTGCTCACTGCACAAATATAATTACAAAAACCTTCCACATACTCTTGAGGTGTGTGTATTTAGTGCGACGGGTGAGCCTGCTGCTCACTGCACAAATATAATTACAAAAACCTTCCACATCTCTTGAGGTGTGTGTATTTAGTGCGACGGGTGAGCCTGCTGCTCACTGCACAAATATAATTACAAAAACCTTCCACATACTCTTGAGGTGTGTGTATTTAGTGCGACGGGTGAGCCTGCTGCTCGCTGCACAAATATAATTACAAAAACCTTCCACATACTCTTGAGGTGTGTGTATTTAGTGCGACGGGTGAGCCTGCTGCTCACTGCACAAATATAATTACAAAAACCTTCCACATACTCTTGAGGTGTGTGTATTTAGTGCGACGGGTGAGCCTGCTGCTCACTGCACAAATATAATTACAAAACCTTCCACATACTCTTGAGGTGTGTGTATTTAGTGCGACGGGTGAGCCTGCTGCTCACTGCACAAATATAATTACAAAAACCTTCCACATCTCTTGAGGTGTGTGTATTTAGTGCGACGGGTGAGCCTGCTGCTCACTGCACAAATATAATTACAAAAACCTTCCACATCTCTTGAGGTGTGTGTATTTAGTGCGACGGGTGAGCCTGCTGCTCACTGCACAAATATAATTACAAAAACCTTCCACATACTCTTGAGGTGTGTGTATTTAGTGCGACGGGTGAGCCTGCTGCTCACTGCACAAATATAATTACAAAAACCTTCCACATACTCTTGAGGTGTGTGTATTTAGTGCGACGGGTGAGCCTGCTGCTCACTGCACAAATATAATTACAAAAACCTTCCACATCTCTTGAGGTGTGTGTATTTAGTGCGACGGGTGAGCCTGATGCTCACTGCACAAATATAATTACAAAAACCTTCCACATACTCTTGAGGTGTGTGTATTTAGTGCGACGGGTGAGCCTGCTGCTCACTGCACAAATATAATTACAAAAACCTTCCACATACTCTTGAGGTGTGTGTATTTAGTGCGACGGGTGAGCCTGCTGCTCACTGCACAAATATAATTACAAAAACCTTCCACATCTCTTGAGGTGTGTGTATTTAGTGCGACGGGTGAGCCTGCTGCTCACTGCACAAATATAATTACAAAAACCTTCCACATACTCTTGAGGTGTGTGTATTTAGTGCGACGGGTTAGCCTGCTGCTCACTGCACAAATATAATTATAAAAACCTTCCACATACTCTTGAGGTGTGTGTATTTAGTGCGGCGGGTGAGCCTGCTGCTCACTGCACAAATATAATTACAAAAACCTTCCACATCTCTTGAGGTGTGTGTATTTAGTGCGACGGGTGAGCCTGCTGCTCACTGCACAAATATAATTACAAAAACCTTCCACATACTCTTGAGGTGTGTGTATTTAGTGCGACGGGTTAGCCTGCTGCTCACTGCACAAATATAATTACAAAAACCTTCCACATACTCTTGAGGTGTGTGTATTTAGTGCGACGGGTGAGCCTGCTGCTCACTGCACAAATATAATTACAAAAACCTTCCACATCTCTTGAGGTGTGTGTATTTAGTGCGACGGGTGAGCCTGCTGCTCACTGCACAAATATAATTACAAAAACCTTCCACCTACTCTTGAGGTGTGTGTATTTAGTGCGACGGGTGAGCCTGCTGCTCACTGCACAAATATAATTACAAAAACCTTCCACATACTCTTGAGGTGTGTGTATTTAGTGCGACGGGTTAGCCTGCTGCTCACTGCACAAATATAATTACAAAAACCTTCCACATACTCTTGAGGTGTGTGTATTTAGTGCGACGGGTGAGCCTGCTGCTCACTGCACAAATATAATTACAAAAACCTTCCACATCTCTTGAGGTGTGTGTATTTAGTGCGACGGGTGAGCCTGCTGCTCACTGCACAAATATAATTACAAAAACCTTCCACATACTCTTGAGGTGTGTGTATTTAGTGCGACGGGTTAGCCTGCTGCTCACTGCACAAATATAATTACAAAAACCTTCCACATACTCTTGAGGTGTGTGTATTTAGTGCGACGGGTGAGCCTGCTGCTCACTGCACAAATATAATTACAAAAACCTTCCACATCTCTTGAGGTGTGTGTATTTAGTGCGACGGGTGAGCCTGCTGCTCACTGCACAAATATAATTACAAAAACCTTCCACATACTCTTGAGGTGTGTGTATTTAGTGCGACGGGTTAGCCTGCTGCTCACTGCACAAATATAATTATAAAAACCTTCCACATACTCTTGAGGTGTGTGTATTTAGTGCGACGGGTGAGCCTGCTGCTCACTGCACAAATATAATTACAAAAACCTTCCACATCTCTTGAGGTGTGTGTATTTAGTGCGACGGGTGAGCCTGCTGCTCACTGCACAAATATAATTACAAAAACCTTCCACATACTCTTGAGGTGTGTGTATTTAGTGCGACGGGTTAGCCTGCTGCTCACTGCACAAATATAATTACAAAAACCTTCCACATACTCTTGAGGTGTGTGTATTTAGTGCGACGGGTGAGCCTGCTGCTCACTGCACAAATATAATTACAAAAACCTTCCACATCTCTTGAGGTGTGTGTATTTAGTGCGACGGGTGAGCCTGCTGCTCACTGCACAAATATAATTACAAAAACCTTCCACATACTCTTGAGGTGTGTGTATTTAGTGCGACGGGTTAGCCTGCTGCTCACTGCACAAATATAATTACAAAAACCTTCCACATACTCTTGAGGTGTGTGTATTTAGTGCGACGGGTGAGCCTGCTGCTCACTGCACAAATATAATTACAAAAACCTTCCACATCTCTTGAGGTGTGTGTATTTAGTGCGACGGGTGAGCCTGCTGCTCACTGCACAAATATAATTACAAAAACCTTCCACATACTCTTGAGGTGTGTGTATTTAGTGCGACGGGTGAGCCTGCTGCTCGCTGCACAAATATAATTACAAAAACCTTCCACATACTCTTGAGGTGTGTGTATTTAGTGCGACGGGTGAGCCTGCTGCTCACTGCACAAATATAATTACAAAAACCTTCCACATCTCTTGAGGTGTGTGTATTTAGTGCGACGGGTGAGCCTGCTGCTCACTGCACAAATATAATTACAAAAACCTTCCACATCTCTTGAGGTGTGTGTATTTAGTGCGACGGGTGAGCCTGCTGCTCACTGCACAAATATAATTACAAAAACCTTCCACATACTCTTGAGGTGTGTGTATTTAGTGCGACGGGTGAGCCTGCTGCTCACTGCACAAATATAATTACAAAAACCTTCCACCTACTCTTGAGGTGTGTGTATTTAGTGCGACGGGTGAGCCTGCTGCTCACTGCACAAATATAATTGCACTGCACAAACTATGCACTTTGTCAATCTTTAATAGAGTATGGTATCATAGCATGGGGAGGAGCAAACGCTGCCGCCATTGATCCAATATCTAAAGCTCAGAAACTTATAATAAAGATTATCCTCAAACTACCAATCACAAGCAGTTCGGATGAAATCTTTAGGAAAATCTGTGTTATGGACATTAGGCAACTTTATGCCAAAAACATACTAACATACCTCTTCAAACACAAAACTACTTTTGACAATATCCAAACTGCTCGTGATACTAGAACAAAAGGACATAATTTCTTACAAATCCCTTTCGCTAAAACAACTTTTGGCCAGAGAAACTTTAGATATTTTGCAACAAGGCTATATAATGCTCTCCCACTAGCCATTAGACTGAACGATTTTTTTCTGAAATATAAAACAGACATCAAATCTTGGATCATCAGCCAAGACAGATCCATGATAAATTGTTTTATAAAAATCCCTACATAAGTATGTACTCCAACTAGATGCTGATTAACAAATGTATCATTTATTATTATTATTTATTATTTTCTATCTTTTTCACAATGTCATTTAATGTAGTGAAATATTTAATGTATCAAAAAATATGTAAACATTTTTAATGTATCAAATACGTCTGTCTCGACACAGGTTTATCCTAGTGAGACAGACATCGAAAAAAAAAACCTGTAAAAGAAACTTTATATTGATAATAAAAAAATAAAAAATAAAAAAAAATTACAAAAACGTTCCACATACTCTTGAGGTGTGTGTATTTAGTGCGACGGGTGAGCCTGCTGCTCACTGCACAAATATAATTACAAAAACCTTCCACATACTCTTGAGGTGTGTGTATTTAGTGCGACGGGTGAGCCTGCTGCTCACTGCACAAATATAATTACAAAATCCTTCCATATACTCTTGAGGTGTGTGTATTTAGTGCGACGGGTGAGCCTGCTGCTCACTGCACAAATATAATAACAAAAACCTTCCACATACTCTTGAGGTGTGTGTATTTAGTGCGACGGGTGAGCCTGCTGCTCACTGCACAAATATAATTACAAAATCCTTCCACATACTCTTGAGGTGTGTGTATTTAGTGCGACGGGTGAGCCTGCTGCTCACTGCACAAATATAATTACTAAAACCTTCCACATACTCTTGAGGTGTGTGTATTTAGTGCGACGGGTGAGCCTGCTGCTCACTGCACAAATATAATTACAAAATCCTTCCACATACTCTTGAGGTGTGTGTATTTAGTGCGACGGGTGAGCCTGCTGCTCACTGCACAAATATAATTACAAAAACCTTCCACATACTCTTGAGGTGTGTGTATTTAGTGCGACGGGTGAGCCTGCTGCTCACTGCACAAATATAATTACAAAAACCTTCCACATACTCTTGAGGTGTGTGTATTTAGTGCGACGGGTGAGCCTGCTGCTCACTGCACAAATATAATTACAAAAACCTTCCACATCTCTTGAGGTGTGTGTATTTAGTGCGACGGGTGAGCCTGCTGCTCACTGCACAAATATAATTACAAAAACCTTCCACATACTCTTGAGGTGTGTGTATTTAGTGCGACGGGTGAGCCTGCTGCTCACTGCACAAATATAATTACAAAACCTTCCACATACTCTTGAGGTGTGTGTATTTAGTGCGACGGGTGAGCCTGCTGCTCACTGCACAAATATAATTACAAAAACCTTCCACATCTCTTGAGGTGTGTGTATTTAGTGCGACGGGTGAGCCTGCTGCTCACTGCACAAATATAATTACAAAAACCTTCCACATCTCTTGAGGTGTGTGTATTTAGTGCGACGGGTGAGCCTGCTGCTCACTGCACAAATATAATTACAAAAACCTTCCACATACTCTTGAGGTGTGTGTATTTAGTGCGACGGGTGAGCCTGCTGCTCACTGCACAAATATAATTACAAAAACCTTCCACATACTCTTGAGGTGTGTGTATTTAGTGCGACGGGTGAGCCTGCTGCTCACTGCACAAATATAATTATAAAAACCTTCCACATACTCTTGAGGTGTGTGTATTTAGTGCGACGGGTGAGCCTGCTGCTCACTGCACAAATATAATTACAAAAACCTTCCACATCTCTTGAGGTGTGTGTATTTAGTGCGACGGGTGAGCCTGCTGCTCACTGCACAAATATAATTACAAAAACCTTCCACATACTCTTGAGGTGTGTGTATTTAGTGCGACGGGTTAGCCTGCTGCACACTGCACAAATATAATTACAAAAACCTTCCACATACTCTTGAGGTGTGTGTATTTGGTGCGACGGGTGAGCCTGCTGCTCACTGCACAAATATAATTACAAAAACCTTCCACATCTCTTGAGGTGTGTGTATTTAGTGCGACGGGTGAGCCTGCTGCTCACTGCACAAATATAATTACAAAAACCTTCCACCTACTCTTGAGGTGTGTGTATTTAGTGCGACGGGTGAGCCTGCTGCTCACTGCACAAATATAATTACAAAAACCTTCCACATACTCTTGAGGTGTGTGTATTTAGTGCGACGGGTTAGCCTGCTGCTCACTGCACAAATATAATTACAAAAACCTTCCACATACTCTTGAGGTGTGTGTATTTAGTGCGACGGGTGAGCCTGCTGCTCACTGCACAAATATAATTACAAAAACCTTCCACATCTCTTGAGGTGTGTGTATTTAGTGCGACGGGTGAGCCTGCTGCTCACTGCACAAATATAATTACAAAAACCTTCCACATACTCTTGAGGTGTGTGTATTTAGTGCGACGGGTTAGCCTGCTGCTCACTGCACAAATATAATTACAAAAACCTTCCACATACTCTTGAGGTGTGTGTATTTAGTGCGACGGGTGAGCCTGCTGCTCGCTGCACAAATATAATTACAAAAACCTTCCACATACTCTTGAGGTGTGTGTATTTAGTGCGACGGGTGAGCCTGCTGCTCACTGCACAAATATAATTACAAAAACCTTCCACATACTCTTGAGGTGTGTGTATTTAGTGCGACGGGTGAGCCTGCTGCTCACTGCACAAATATAATTACAAAACCTTCCACATACTCTTGAGGTGTGTGTATTTAGTGCGACGGGTGAGCCTGCTGCTCACTGCACAAATATAATTACAAAAACCTTCCACATCTCTTGAGGTGTGTGTATTTAGTGCGACGGGTGAGCCTGATGCTCACTGCACAAATATAATTACAAAAACCTTCCACATACTCTTGAGGTGTGTGTATTTAGTGCGACGGGTGAGCCTGCTGCTCACTGCACAAATATAATTACAAAAACCTTCCACATACTCTTGAGGTGTGTGTATTTAGTGCGACGGGTGAGCCTGCTGCTCACTGCACAAATATAATTACAAAAACCTTCCACATACTCTTGAGGTGTGTGTATTTAGTGCGACGGGTGAGCCTGCTGCTCACTGCACAAATATAATTACAAAAACCTTCCACATACTCTTGAGGTGTGTGTATTTAGTGCGACGGGTGAGCCTGCTGCTCACTGCACAAATATAATTACAAAAACCTTCCACATACTCTTGAGGTGTGTGTATTTAGTGCGACGGGTGAGCCTGCTGCTCACTGCACAAATATAATTATAAAAACCTTCCACATACTCTTGAGGTGTGTGTATTTAGTGCGACGGGTGAGCCTGCTGCTCACTGCACAAATATAATTACAAAAACCTTCCACATCTCTTGAGGTGTGTGTATTTAGTGCGACGGGTGAGCCTGCTGCTCACTGCACAAATATAATTACAAAAACCTTCCACATACTCTTGAGGTGTGTGTATTTAGTGCGACGGGTTAGCCTGCTGCTCACTGCACAAATATAATTACAAAAACCTTCCACATACTCTTGAGGTGTGTGTATTTAGTGCGACGGGTGAGCCTGCTGCTCACTGCACAAATATAATTACAAAAACCTTCCACATCTCTTGAGGTGTGTGTATTTAGTGCGACGGGTGAGCCTGCTGCTCACTGCACAAATATAATTACAAAAACCTTCCACCTACTCTTGAGGTGTGTGTATTTAGTGCGACGGGTGAGCCTGCTGCTCACTGCACAAATATAATTACAAAAACCTTCCACATACTCTTGAGGTGTGTGTATTTAGTGCGACGGGTTAGCCTGCTGCTCACTGCACAAATATAATTACAAAAACCTTCCACATACTCTTGAGGTGTGTGTATTTAGTGCGACGGGTGAGCCTGCTGCTCACTGCACAAATATAATTACAAAAACCTTCCACATCTCTTGAGGTGTGTGTATTTAGTGCGACGGGTGAGCCTGCTGCTCACTGCACAAATATAATTACAAAAACCTTCCACATACTCTTGAGGTGTGTGTATTTAGTGCGACGGGTTAGCCTGCTGCTCACTGCACAAATATAATTACAAAAACCTTCCACATACTCTTGAGGTGTGTGTATTTAGTGCGACGGGTGAGCCTGCTGCTCACTGCACAAATATAATTACAAAAACCTTCCACATCTCTTGAGGTGTGTGTATTTAGTGCGACGGGTGAGCCTGCTGCTCACTGCACAAATATAATTACAAAAACCTTCCACATACTCTTGAGGTGTGTGTATTTAGTGCGACGGGTGAGCCTGCTGCTCGCTGCACAAATATAATTACAAAAACCTTCCACATACTCTTGAGGTGTGTGTATTTAGTGCGACGGGTGAGCCTGCTGCTCACTGCACAAATATAATTACAAAAACCTTCCACATACTCTTGAGGTGTGTGTATTTAGTGCGACGGGTGAGCCTGCTGCTCACTGCACAAATATAATTACAAAACCTTCCACATACTCTTGAGGTGTGTGTATTTAGTGCGACGGGTGAGCCTGCTGCTCACTGCACAAATATAATTACAAAAACCTTCCACATCTCTTGAGGTGTGTGTATTTAGTGCGACGGGTGAGCCTGATGCTCACTGCACAAATATAATTACAAAAACCTTCCACATACTCTTGAGGTGTGTGTATTTAGTGCGACGGGTGAGCCTGCTGCTCACTGCACAAATATAATTACAAAAACCTTCCACATACTCTTGAGGTGTGTGTATTTAGTGCGACGGGTGAGCCTGCTGCTCACTGCACAAATATAATTACAAAAACCTTCCACATACTCTTGAGGTGTGTGTATTTAGTGCGACGGGTTAGCCTGCTGCTCACTGCACAAATATAATTACAAAAACCTTCCACATACTCTTGAGGTGTGTGTATTTAGTGCGACGGGTGAGCCTGCTGCTCACTGCACAAATATAATTACAAAAACCTTCCACATCTCTTGAGGTGTGTGTATTTAGTGCGACGGGTGAGCCTGCTGCTCACTGCACAAATATAATTACAAAAACCTTCCACCTACTCTTGAGGTGTGTGTATTTAGTGCGACGGGTGAGCCTGCTGCTCACTGCACAAATATAATTACAAAAACCTTCCACATACTCTTGAGGTGTGTGTATTTAGTGCGACGGGTTAGCCTGCTGCTCACTGCACAAATATAATTACAAAAACCTTCCACATACTCTTGAGGTGTGTGTATTTAGTGCGACGGGTGAGCCTGCTGCTCACTGCACAAATATAATTACAAAAACCTTCCACATCTCTTGAGGTGTGTGTATTTAGTGCGACGGGTGAGCCTGCTGCTCACTGCACAAATATAATTACAAAAACCTTCCACATACTCTTGAGGTGTGTGTATTTAGTGCGACGGGTTAGCCTGCTGCTCACTGCACAAATATAATTACAAAAACCTTCCACATACTCTTGAGGTGTGTGTATTTAGTGCGACGGGTGAGCCTGCTGCTCACTGCACAAATATAATTACAAAAACCTTCCACATCTCTTGAGGTGTGTGTATTTAGTGCGACGGGTGAGCCTGCTGCTCACTGCACAAATATAATTACAAAAACCTTCCACATACTCTTGAGGTGTGTGTATTTAGTGCGACGGGTGAGCCTGCTGCTCGCTGCACAAATATAATTACAAAAACCTTCCACATACTCTTGAGGTGTGTGTATTTAGTGCGACGGGTGAGCCTGCTGCTCACTGCACAAATATAATTACAAAAACCTTCCACATACTCTTGAGGTGTGTGTATTTAGTGCGACGGGTGAGCCTGCTGCTCACTGCACAAATATAATTACAAAACCTTCCACATACTCTTGAGGTGTGTGTATTTAGTGCGACGGGTGAGCCTGCTGCTCACTGCACAAATATAATTACAAAAACCTTCCACATCTCTTGAGGTGTGTGTATTTAGTGCGACGGGTGAGCCTGCTGCTCACTGCACAAATATAATTACAAAAACCTTCCACATCTCTTGAGGTGTGTGTATTTAGTGCGACGGGTGAGCCTGCTGCTCACTGCACAAATATAATTACAAAAACCTTCCACATACTCTTGAGGTGTGTGTATTTAGTGCGACGGGTGAGCCTGCTGCTCACTGCACAAATATAATTACAAAAACCTTCCACATACTCTTGAGGTGTGTGTATTTAGTGCGACGGGTGAGCCTGCTGCTCACTGCACAAATATAATTACAAAAACCTTCCACATCTCTTGAGGTGTGTGTATTTAGTGCGACGGGTGAGCCTGATGCTCACTGCACAAATATAATTACAAAAACCTTCCACATACTCTTGAGGTGTGTGTATTTAGTGCGACGGGTGAGCCTGCTGCTCACTGCACAAATATAATTACAAAAACCTTCCACATACTCTTGAGGTGTGTGTATTTAGTGCGACGGGTGAGCCTGCTGCTCACTGCACAAATATAATTACAAAAACCTTCCACATCTCTTGAGGTGTGTGTATTTAGTGCGACGGGTGAGCCTGCTGCTCACTGCACAAATATAATTACAAAAACCTTCCACATACTCTTGAGGTGTGTGTATTTAGTGCGACGGGTTAGCCTGCTGCTCACTGCACAAATATAATTATAAAAACCTTCCACATACTCTTGAGGTGTGTGTATTTAGTGCGGCGGGTGAGCCTGCTGCTCACTGCACAAATATAATTACAAAAACCTTCCACATCTCTTGAGGTGTGTGTATTTAGTGCGACGGGTGAGCCTGCTGCTCACTGCACAAATATAATTACAAAAACCTTCCACATACTCTTGAGGTGTGTGTATTTAGTGCGACGGGTTAGCCTGCTGCTCACTGCACAAATATAATTACAAAAACCTTCCACATACTCTTGAGGTGTGTGTATTTAGTGCGACGGGTGAGCCTGCTGCTCACTGCACAAATATAATTACAAAAACCTTCCACATCTCTTGAGGTGTGTGTATTTAGTGCGACGGGTGAGCCTGCTGCTCACTGCACAAATATAATTACAAAAACCTTCCACCTACTCTTGAGGTGTGTGTATTTAGTGCGACGGGTGAGCCTGCTGCTCACTGCACAAATATAATTACAAAAACCTTCCACATACTCTTGAGGTGTGTGTATTTAGTGCGACGGGTTAGCCTGCTGCTCACTGCACAAATATAATTACAAAAACCTTCCACATACTCTTGAGGTGTGTGTATTTAGTGCGACGGGTGAGCCTGCTGCTCACTGCACAAATATAATTACAAAAACCTTCCACATCTCTTGAGGTGTGTGTATTTAGTGCGACGGGTGAGCCTGCTGCTCACTGCACAAATATAATTACAAAAACCTTCCACATACTCTTGAGGTGTGTCTATTTAGTGCGACGGGTTAGCCTGCTGCTCACTGCACAAATATAATTACAAAAACCTTCCACATACTCTTGAGGTGTGTGTATTTGTGCGACGGGTGAGCCTGCTGCTCACTGCACAAATATAATTACAAAAACCTTCCACATCTCTTGAGGTGTGTGTATTTAGTGCGACGGGTGAGCCTGCTGCTCACTGCACAAATATAATTACAAAAACCTTCCACATACTCTTGAGGTGTGTGTATTTAGTGCGACGGGTTAGCCTGCTGCTCACTGCACAAATATAATTATAAAAACCTTCCACATACTCTTGAGGTGTGTGTATTTAGTGCGACGGGTGAGCCTGCTGCTCACTGCACAAATATAATTACAAAAACCTTCCACATCTCTTGAGGTGTGTGTATTTAGTGCGACGGGTGAGCCTGCTGCTCACTGCACAAATATAATTACAAAAACCTTCCACATACTCTTGAGGTGTGTGTATTTAGTGCGACGGGTTAGCCTGCTGCTCACTGCACAAATATAATTACAAAAACCTTCCACATACTCTTGAGGTGTGTGTATTTAGTGCGACGGGTGAGCCTGCTGCTCACTGCACAAATATAATTACAAAAACCTTCCACATCTCTTGAGGTGTGTGTATTTAGTGCGACGGGTGAGCCTGCTGCTCACTGCACAAATATAATTACAAAAACCTTCCACATACTCTTGAGGTGTGTGTATTTAGTGCGACGGGTTAGCCTGCTGCTCACTGCACAAATATAATTACAAAAACCTTCCACATACTCTTGAGGTGTGTGTATTTAGTGCGACGGGTGAGCCTGCTGCTCACTGCACAAATATAATTACAAAAACCTTCCACATCTCTTGAGGTGTGTGTATTTAGTGCGACGGGTGAGCCTGCTGCTCACTGCACAAATATAATTACAAAAACCTTCCACATACTCTTGAGGTGTGTGTATTTAGTGCGACGGGTGAGCCTGCTGCTCGCTGCACAAATATAATTACAAAAACCTTCCACATACTCTTGAGGTGTGTGTATTTAGTGCGACGGGTGAGCCTGCTGCTCACTGCACAAATATAATTACAAAAACCTTCCACATCTCTTGAGGTGTGTGTATTTAGTGCGACGGGTGAGCCTGCTGCTCACTGCACAAATATAATTACAAAAACCTTCCACATCTCTTGAGGTGTGTGTATTTAGTGCGACGGGTGAGCCTGCTGCTCACTGCACAAATATAATTACAAAAACCTTCCACATACTCTTGAGGTGTGTGTATTTAGTGCGACGGGTGAGCCTGCTGCTCACTGCACAAATATAATTACAAAAACCTTCCACCTACTCTTGAGGTGTGTGTATTTAGTGCGACGGGTGAGCCTGCTGCTCACTGCACAAATATAATTGCACTGCACAAACTATGCACTTTGTCAATCTTTAATAGAGTATGGTATCATAGCATGGGGAGGAGCAAACGCTGCCGCCATTGATCCAATATCTAAAGCTCAGAAACTTATAATAAAGATTATCCTCAAACTACCAATCACAAGCAGTTCGGATGAAATCTTTAGGAAAATCTGTGTTATGGACATTAGGCAACTTTATGCCAAAAACATACTAACATACCTCTTCAAACACAAAACTACTTTTGACAATATCCAAACTGCTCGTGATACTAGAACAAAAGGACATAATTTCTTACAAATCCCTTTCGCTAAAACAACTTTTGGCCAGAGAAACTTTAGATATTTTGCAACAAGGCTATATAATGCTCTCCCACTAGCCATTAGACTGAACGATTTTTTTCTGAAATATAAAACAGACATCAAATCTTGGATCATCAGCCAAGACAGATCCATGATAAATTGTTTTATAAAAATCCCTACATAAGTATGTACTCCAACTAGATGCTGATTAACAAATGTATCATTTATTATTATTATTTATTATTTTCTATCTTTTTCACAATGTCATTTAATGTAGTGAAATATTTAATGTATCAAAAAATATGTAAACATTTTTAATGTATCAAATACGTCTGTCTCGACACAGGTTTATCCTAGTGAGACAGACATCGAAAAAAAAAACCTGTAAAAGAAACTTTATATTGATAATAAAAAAAAAAAAAATAAAAAAAAATTACAAAAACGTTCCACATACTCTTGAGGTGTGTGTATTTAGTGCGACGGGTGAGCCTGCTGCTCACTGCACAAATATAATTACAAAAACCTTCCACATACTCTTGAGGTGTGTGTATTTAGTGCGACGGGTGAGCCTGCTGCTCACTGCACAAATATAATTACAAAATCCTTCCATATACTCTTGAGGTGTGTGTATTTAGTGCGACGGGTGAGCCTGCTGCTCACTGCACAAATATAATAACAAAAACCTTCCACATACTCTTGAGGTGTGTGTATTTAGTGCGACGGGTGAGCCTGCTGCTCACTGCACAAATATAATTACAAAATCCTTCCACATACTCTTGAGGTGTGTGTATTTAGTGCGACGGGTGAGCCTGCTGCTCACTGCACAAATATAATTACTAAAACCTTCCACATACTCTTGAGGTGTGTGTATTTAGTGCGACGGGTGAGCCTGCTGCTCACTGCACAAATATAATTACAAAATCCTTCCACATACTCTTGAGGTGTGTGTATTTAGTGCGACGGGTGAGCCTGCTGCTCACTGCACAAATATAATTACAAAAACCTTCCACATACTCTTGAGGTGTGTGTATTTAGTGCAACGGGTGAGTGGAATTGGGGAATAAGTCTTGATACAGCTACTATCATTTCTTTTTCCACATTTATTTTCGAGCGATATTTGCTCTTTATAACAGCAACCGCTGAAAATCCCGCTTCGCACAGATATGAAGTTGCAAAGGAAATAAAGACCCTTTCAGCTTTGCACTTAGAATCGGATACTCATTTTCGACTGCTCCCAAATCTCAGGCGTCTCGCGGCCACCCTGATTTCTCTCCGTGGCAACCCAAGGTGCCACGGCACCTACTTTGGGAACCTCTGGCTTATTTAGTTTTTCTGTTGCTGATCGGGTCTATTGTTTTAGCTAAAGTTATTCTCAGGCTAACTTATTTAACTTCATATTATGCAGTGATCTTAAAAATACATACAACTGCGAGATTTATATACAGCAGTGTTTCTCAACCTTATTTGCGCCATAACCCACTTCCAACGCTTCAAAAATTTCCATGCTCCCCCCTCATAAAGTAAAAATCTGCACTAATGGGAAAGGCGGCGCGCACCCATTTTGTTTTTTCTTGGTTGAGACAAAAATATCTTTAATGGAAAAGTTGCATGTTTGCAAGGAGAAGCTCACCACGCAAAACACACAAATTAACTCTATATTTGTCGTGTTGGTATTTGCGCTATTGTTGCCATTTTTTTCATCAGTTGCGATTTAAAAAAAAAAAATGTAAAATATGTTAATAATCAATGATTTGTGCATTGCCCCCAAAATATTCAAATTTTGTGTCCGCCCCAATTATATGCAGTGTAGGTGTTATATACTAAGTATGTGTATGTATATATTATTTACTTTCAGGCAATTGGAGTGCAGTGCCCGCCATTACCAATAAGAGAACATTTGGCCGTGCAAGTTGCAATGACATCTGTTAGGCAACAATTGCAACAAACAGAACTAAGGTGCGTATTGATTAAATAGGTAGAGTAGGTAATTTATATATTTTCCAGAAATATTGCAAGATTAGCACAATTATAATTTTACTAGGATGCATGAGAAGATTGTAAGATGTTATGATTTTTCACAATTTTATCGCTTCCTCGCGTTGATATCTAATAAAACTGTTATTTTACTGACTGTGGTTAGCAAGATTGTACTCCACGGAAGCGTGGGGGACGGGTGATAATGCTTGCAGTGATTGGCTGATTTCTCGCCAAACCAATTAATCTACCGACCAATCAGCGCACGCTATTCATTTTCCTACAATCTTACTACCCACAGTTAGTAAAATTATAATTGTGCTAGGTATTAACAAGAAAAACCAGTAAAATTGTGGTAAACATAGCATCTTACAATCTTTTAACGCAGCCGAATCTCTAAATAGTATAAAACTAAGTCGCTATCCACGTCTGTCTGTTAGTGCACTTAGCTCTTCTAAACTGCGCAAGGGATTTTGATAGGGTTTTCGCTATGATTTAGAGAATTTCTTCCGGAGGGTTTATATATATAACACATGCATATTATATCCGAGCAACGCCGAGAACACATCAACTAGTAATATTATAATTTGTTGTGCTAAAATGAACCAGCAAGATTGTGAGTTCGGTGTTTGAATTACAATAATATGTTTCTAGTAAAATTATAATTTACTACAAACATTATAATCGTTCATATATACCTAACAAACTTAACCTAACCACCAGGCCGGAAAGTAATATTCAAATATTATGTTGTAAGCTTAAAAACGAAACATTACCGATGGATTATATAAAGCGCAGGATGTGTACATACATACTTAGATGAGAAAGTAGTGTCAATACAGTTATTACAAAAAAAATCTGATTTTTATTTTATAACTAGCTGTACCCCTCCATGCTTTGCTGTCTGTCTGTGCAGACAGACAAACAATAGCGCGTGTTGTTTTTGCTTCCAACAGATGGCGCTGTTTTTCAAAACAAGCATGTTTTTGCCTGTCACAGTTGACATCTATATAATATAGGTAAATAAAAACACAAGCGTATTCAAATGCAACATTGTTTCAAAATATCAAAGCAATCAGTGAAGAACTTTCCGAGATTTAAGATTTTGAACAAACGAACATTTACATTTGTATTTATATAGAAGATAGATGGAGCTCTTATGCTGAAAAATAGATTTATGTGAAAAAGTCAGTTCTGAGACTGTTAAACATTTCATTTGACTGGAGTGATCATATACACATTGAAATTCAAATAAATTTATATGTAATAAGGTATTTCAATTAATGGACAACATGTTTTATGTATTTTAATCAATTCATTAACTCCTCAGGCAACCAACAGCTATCACCCGTAGAGTCAATTTTTTCACTTTTCAGAACAGCTCATGTG
Source organism: Hesperophylax consimilis (assembly GCF_061612785.1). Lineage (NCBI taxonomy): Eukaryota > Metazoa > Arthropoda > Insecta > Trichoptera > Limnephilidae > Hesperophylax > Hesperophylax consimilis. The sequence goes on from NC_142842.1 coordinate 22,583,425, forward strand.
ATCTAAACGGTGTTAGAAAGAGAAAACACCACGCTTAATATTCAAATCTAGAAGTTAACCACAGAAGAATTAAAATGTTCACCTTTACGAAACTAAAGTTTCCGACCGCGTTTTGAGAAAATTTAGAGATTTATGAAACTTTGTGAATTAACGTTATCAGTAATTTTAGTTCAGTGTTTAGATGAAAAAAAACGTAAGGTGAGCCATTTTTTTATGTTGATTTCAAAATTTCTATATTTAGAAAATTATGTTTATTTATAATAATAAAATTTGAAAGCATATTTCATCACCTTTCAAAAACAGTTTTTAGTTTTCGGATACATTGAGAAATATTCCATTTAATTGGATTTTTATTTTAAAATTAAAAATTCCCAACATATTAACAAATAACTCTAGCAGAAATAAAACCTTATCACCATAATAATGACAATTATGCCAAGTGCCGATTGCACAACCATCAGTTTCATTTAAAATGGTTGTTAAATAATTGAGAGCGTTCTACCGGCAGTCACCATGGGCCTAGTAGTGTCATCTGTGGTTGAGATTTTAAAACGATTTTTGCTGTGAATGTAGTCGGATGTACGGCACGTAATTAGAATGAATCTGCACAAAAACAGCGATGGTGTCAATTTTTGTTTTCATGTCTTATAATGTTAATGTATTAATATTACTGTCTTCAGAACATAGCTTATAATATTTGAGTTTGAATTCCAGTGATGCAGCATTAGCTCGTGCCATTGAGTCTGTTACCAGCCCATTCTCTCACACTGATCCAGATTTACTTTTACTAAAGGTGATTATTTATATCTTCATAAATCATGGTTTTGTTCTTTTATCTAAAGAAAAGATGACTTCAGGTACCTACTGTATAGTGGTGTTCATTGCTCTATGAATAAAGATTGTGTTAGTTTCCATTCAATTCTATATAGAAGGCATTCCTAGTGTTCTTTATTCTAAGTACAACAAATTGGAATGAATTAATTATTATTTAATTCCCCTGCATACTTACACTACATGCATGTAACAAGGATTGTTTTTCTGTACTGTGTACAGGCAATCAAATCATGATGAACTAAACTTATAGAAACCATTTAAATTTAGACTCACGGTTTAGGTGTACATGTTTACACTTTATAATGTACACATTAAAAATTATGTATTTTTTACTCTATTGGGTTAATTATAAGAAATATGATGTACCTAGAAGCTACAACCTTTGTATTTTATTTATACAATAAATTTTTTAAATTTGAATTTGCATCCAAATGTCAAACGTTAATAAGGTAAATAATCATTTAGTTTTTTATTCGTCCATTACACCACTACACAAGCAAGGATCTCTAACGATTTACCTGTACAATGTTGCCATACTTAGATATTGTTTTTTTACCCTTGTAGGCCACATCCGCAGCAAGCATGCAGTGCCTACTCCAATGCCTAGGAATACTCCACAGGCAGCAGCAGTTTGGATCTGTGAACATCTCCCACAACGATGGAGACACTGACTCGGTGTTTTGAACAAAGCTTTCGGCAGGGTGTGTTCACTGTCTACTGAAATGTATTATGTGTAATAGACCCTGTAGAATTTAGAGTCCACTATTTTCGTAAATTGATGTGTATCAATGTTTTTTGCACAGTCCTTTTAGGTTTGTCATTTCTATTTTTCTTCCGCCGTGTCAAAACCTATTAATTTATTACATATCGTTTTTTTTTAATTTGAAATCTTAACCATATTGTAATATTTTTATAACCATAATGTTATTTTCTTAGGATTTTTTGTTGTTTTTAAACCTGGTTTCCATACTCTCATCTCCATTCAAAGTGACAAAATTTGAGAAAAAACCTAAAAAAAAATTGGATTGCCTACAAATTTGAAACGAGAGTATAAATGATATTATTATTTCAACAGTTAAAATTTCTTCCTCGCATACAATCGAGATTATGAACGTGGACTTAGAATTGATTGGAGTGCCGATAGAATTGACAGTCAAGCAGAAAGCGTGCATTACAGTACTTTTAATCGCATTTAATGTTCAAGTGTCGGTGATAAATTGACGTTTCTCACATTCCGCAAATATTAAATATCTTCTAGGAGGTGATTTTTGAGAGGAAAGGGGATGTACGTATTTGCTAGTCTTGTATGTTAAGTAATCTAAACATATCAAATATTGTTTATAATACTTTCCATTTAACGAGTGTAAACTCAAATCATTATAATAAATCAGTTCATTGAGCACTTTTCCAGTGTAAAATAATGAACTACATTTTATATTATTATATAAACAAGGTAGATTATATGATTTATATATTACGATGAAAAACTTTTGTAATCCTTTTCTAAAGATCATTATTTTACGGCTTACTTTCGTTGCTCTGAATTTTCCATTTACCAAATATTTATTATTCTTAGGACGGGTTGTTTCGGAGAATTTGAACAATTCATCAAATTTCAACGTTCATTTTCGGGTTCTGTGAAAGACTTATTCAAGTTCTGTTATTATATCATTGTAGGCTAGTTGCTTGACAAAACTGAATCAAAAACAGAACTTGAGAAAATCTTTCACAGAACTTGAAAATGAACGTTGAAATTTGATGAATTGTTCAAATTCTCCGAAACAACCCATCCTTAGTAAACATAGGTGTAAAATTTGATTGAATGATGTTTAAAAAATCATTTTTATGAATAGAAACAAATCTTTTATAATAAATATATACAAACTAGTAAAGTTCTACTTGGACCTAGTGCAATGTCAAGAGAACTTTTTATTTGTGAAGTAATTTATTTTGTAATCTTAATACAACAACGTGTATATATATAATATGTATGACTTATTTGTATTTCATCTGAGTTGATTTAAATAAACATAAGTTATTTAGCAAAACAATGATAATTTGGTTTGTCTCTCTCTGATACACATCGGTAAGCATACTCCCAAAAGTTTTCAATGTTTTTAGCACTTTCACAATATAAACTTGATTCAGGGTTCACTTCTTGGCAAAGGAGATCTTCATAGCGTGCGTGGGGGTGATCTTGAAGCCCTGAAGAGCCTCCTTAGCGGCAGCTGACTGCACTTCATTGGCAAACTCCACGAACGCAATGTCGTGTCGGTTGGGCACCAGTCGGACCTCTTTGAATCCAGGGAACCTAAGATTAAATTGGTTTTAGTATATTGTTATCATTTTACATAGTTATTCAAAATTAAACTAAGAACAAATTTAAATCAAGAGACAGCACGAAAAGTCATATTTCATCAAGGGGTAATGAATTATTGAGTATGGCTTGCTCGTACGAATGTGTTTTTTCCGTGCCAATTTTAAAATATTTTTTATTTACTCCACTAGGACCGAATACAAAAGACTGATCCATAGCATCGTCTGGAGTGAAGTGCGGTGTGGGAGGCAAAGTGCAGCATGACAAACCACCAATGAAAGCTAGCAAACTTCTTATAAATCACACACTTTCCGCGCTTGGCAAGAAACGCCTATCAGCACATATCATTTTGCTTGCGGTCTAGCTACAAGTTGAATGTGTTTTAAGTACTCCGGAGTTTGACATAGTTTTACGTGCATATTTTAAGTTAGATACTCACTGATTGAACAACATAGACAACATCATCTCTGATGTCTCATCGGGTAGGTTGGTGAGGAACAGGATCTGGTTAGGCGGCTGCTCCGCCGGGGGCCCACTCAACCCGAAGGTAGCCAGAGGGGGAACCGTGGCTCCAACGGGCAGGTTGTTGGGGGCCAGCTGGGCGGCGTTCTGCCGGTTCTCCTTGGACTTCTTCTTCTTGGTGGCCCCATCCTCATTGGGAACCTTGGGCAGCTTCAACTTCTTGGGACGCTCCTGGAAGGTGCCCTTGCTCCTGGCAATGACGTCGGAGTCAGTCTTGCAGTATTGGATGTGCTGGAATAATGCAGTTTATTCATTACCAATGTTTTTTAAAACAGCTAGTAATTTTTTGCAATCAAAATTTTACACTTATCTTACACTTTTTTAAACTACATTGCCAAATTTCAATTGTTTGTCCAGTATTACGTGGTGACGACATTGTTGATAGGCTATTTCTTTCAAACTGTCAGTCGGCTAATTATAAAATATTAGCTTAAAAACCATATAAAGTTTAATAAATAAACATTCAAGATGCCGCAAAGTGTTCAACCAACGAGTATAAAGTGTTTCTTCCATTAAAAAACGACAGGAGTATCATTTCAAGGCAAGTGGCAGGTTGGGAACGCATTCCTATCAAACATTTTTTCAATTTATGTGATTGTTTAGACATATTTTGGTGTACGATATTTAAGTACGTTGTTAGTTAATATCGTATCACCGAGGAGTTTATTCTTTACGGCAATAAAACTCGCCAAATTTTATATTTCACCAATTAAACGGGCTACTGTCGTACAAATATTTGCAATGAACAAAAAAATACAGAGGCTCAGCGAAGATGCAGCGCAGCCGCTATATATTTTGGTTTAATATTTATTTTAACCTTGTCAATGATAATATTTATTATAACACCTTGATATTTATATTCGCAGAAAATTTAATTAAGCACCATTCAATGCTTTGTCCTGTACCGGCAATTAATATTTAAGATCTTGGCCTAAACAAAGGAAATTCTTTTCTTTTCTTTGGTTACACTTGGCAAAATTAAGAAATCTGTTCCAACTATGTGTGAAAGTTCCTACCCAAGTTGCGTTATGATTTGTTTTGTTTGGTACCTTCCATTTTCATTGGAATATGTAACATGTTTGTGGTTTAAGTGCACCTTTCAAGTCTCCAAGCGGTTTCTGTAGCAGTGAAAAAAAAGGTGCTTCAAAGCTATGCGACCTGAGGTCATCCAAGTCATCTAAAGTCGTTCAAGAACTCTTATGTGTTCAAAACATTTTGAAGAACGTCTTGTTAACAGAACATTGAATGTAACTCGATGGATGAAGCAGTGCCCGCAACATTGTATAATTAAGTTTATTAGGTTATCGAGTACAAAAAAATACATAGTATGCAAAATGTATCCACAGTTTGAAAATTGATTATTATTATGATTTACTTGACATGAGTTCTAGGCTTGCCAGAAAAAAATAATATACTTAAATACAGTATTGTACAAACAAAAATGTGTTTTATTTCAATGGAATGGGTTATGATATGATAAGTGAGAAATAATTGTTGTTTCCTACAAATGTCAATAAAATGTCAAGCCACTGAATAATAACCATGGAAACGGTCTGGCGTTGCCGCCATCTGGGCAGCCATTTTTGCCAACCGTTTGGACAGAATTTTTAGTGGTATTAAGGTATTTTCTTTAATCATTTGCTCGCCATACACTACCAATGGGAATTTATGGCGAGCGATATGCTGAAATATGCCAAGTCACGAGAATATAGCACGCTTATAGCGTGGTCTGTCACAGGCTTAATGAAAATATTCTAGTATTATTATATTTTCCAGCTACATAAGTGTTTTTCATAAGAGGCTCTCCTCCTGTAAATGAATACAGTACTACAGGTTTTGAAAACCTCAATTATGACATCTAACATGGAAATTTGTGATGCGCTTTTTCATTGACAAAATAAATATATTGCAAGTGAAGAAACAACAAGCTAGAATAATATTAAGATACAATTATTTCCTTGCCAAGCAAATAAAATATATTTTTGTGTATTTTTTAAGGATATAAATACCATAAAAATGAGGCAAGTGCGGTGAGCTACAAGCAAATCCACGGTGGATTTACCGGCACACGATGAGGTACAAACGTCAGAAATCCATGGTGGATTTATTGGCACACTAGAGGTTAATCAAATACTTACCATGGGTTTATCATAGAAGGGGAAACCTTGCATACTTCTCAGGGCAATGGTTGCACTGGAGATTTCTTTGAATATCACAAACGCCTGACCTCTCATTTTGAATGTTTTCAGTGCAACTATTTCTAATATCTGACCAAACTGGGAAAAGATGGCGTATAAGGATTTCTTCAGTTCCTCTTTTTTAATCTTTTCGTTCAAATTGTTGATGTATATTGTGTGATTTGGTCGGATATCCATTCTGTAAAGAAAAGTTCATACATTAGATTTGTTAAAATGCCAATATACCCTTGTAATTGTCATAGAACACGGGCAATACAGCTTATAATATTGTAACAAAAGGCAACGAAACGATTTTAACCTCAAATACACACTAACAAAATATTAAGGTAAGCATATCAACACAGTTTAATTTTATAACCATATTAATGAGAACATAATCGAATAATCGGTTTAATAAGAATTATCGGTTTTAATTTACACACGAGTGTAAATTAAAACCGATTTTGTTTGCACTCAATAAGAAAAAGAGGCAAAAAATATGATAACGGTGTTACCCAAACTATAGTATAGAATATAAATAGAAACAAAACAATGGACCTAAAACATTTATTGTTAATAAAAAATAGCGCCATAAATGTAAAAATCCTTACTTGTTTAGATTTGGATACTCAAAAATAGGTAAAATACGAAAATGCACACCCGGCTTGGCAAAAGACGCGTTTTTAAAGAGGTCAGAAACAAAAAGTAGAGTAGAAATGTCATACGCAAATCTCTATGAATCTCTCGGTGACCATAACTCAAAAAAAGCATTTTCAACACAATATACATCTTCATCATAAGAAAATTAATCACGGTAATAAATAAGAACGGTTATGTTTAAGAACGATCGTAACTAATACTCCACAGACAGAGCGATTTTAGTTGGACTTTTATTGAACGACAAAAATTGAACAAGATATCTTTCAGACGTTTCAATCTAACTCGAACCAATTAAGATGACGTCAAGTGAAGTTATCGCTGCGTGCGTCCCTATAATTTCTGACCTTTTACCGAACGAACTTAAGAATATGAAAAAGCGCAAAAAATCTGTGCGTGGGCCAGATAATGGATTATAAAGAGAAACGAATTGGATGCTTCTAACACTATATTGAGAGATGGCGTTAGAAGATACTGAATTCTATCGCAATGGTTTGCAAATTTCGGAAGAACAATTTGATGGACTGTTGGCTAAAATATATTTTTTTTAAATCCAAAAACAGGACACAGTTATGCGCGCGGCTGTCCTAGCAAAAACCATATATTACAAATCACGCTAAGATACCCAGCAACTAGAGATTCTTTTTTAAGTCTGGCTTATGTGTACAGAGTTCCGAAAAACTTAATATCATTGTTTATAAAAGAAGTGTTCGTTTTTTTAAACATTCAGAGACGTTTTATTTAATAATAATAACTACAAAGTTAGATGCAATCAGCTTTTTGTTTCTGATAGAGCAATGGGAGCCACAAACAAATGCATATCTAGCTAATATTGTAAAGTACAAAGTTAAAAGCTAAAAGTAACATCAAAATTCTTTCTTACTTCTCCGCCTACATCGAAACCTCCCCCCTTCCAATGAAATTGGCATCCAGGATAATAATATGAGATCGTTGTAACGAGAATTTTTATGCGAAATTCGTCAATTTTACGCGAAATACCTACGTAAATTTTGCCATTTTCACGCAAATAACGCGAAATGCGCATTTTTCAGGCGAAATTCTTGTATTATAAATAGGTACATTTTAAATATTTATTGTGAATGGTTTTGACAAGCTTGAACAGCCATAAAATGGAAGGCAAGTTTTGGCGCGTGTCTATTGGTAACAGTCTCTGTATTGTTTTTGGGGAGTCGCTATATGCACAGCGACTAATCGACAGGGGGCGTGGCCAACATTTCCGAGCATACCCGAAGTGAAGTGTTTCGGCGCTTTATTTGAAATTGGTTCTCCGTTCAGATTTTTTTTGTGACGTCACGGCCGAGCATTTCGGAATATTGCCGAGCAGCCGATAGCTAATTTTCATCTTTCATTTCACACGATTCTTGCACCTTGATTTCATTTGGTTAGATTACATTACTATAGGGCCAATATCATAAAGTCGATTCCAAAGCCTTAATAAAGACTGTTTGGTATGGCAACCACATTCTAATTCCTGCAAATATAATTAACTTTTGGACAATAAAAGACTTGTGGTAGGTCCTATGTTCAACTTTTGTACAGATTCGTATTAGGCCTATATATACTCAAAGTATCTAATCTTTTTACATTACAAAACAGTACACCTATGGGAAAGTAAAACTAGCATTATTTGGAGTCAATGTGAAAATTTGGATGCCATATAGCATGTTGAAGGATAAGTAAGCAATGAAGGAAGTTGGGAAATTCATTGATACATTTATTTATTGGACAATTTGTATAGCGCCGCTTTTGTGAGATATCACCTCAGGGGCGCTTTACAGTTGATGCAGGTATTACAAAAATATAAATATTTCAAAAAAACTGAATTTAATTTGATACATATAAGCTGCATATTTGATATTTGACATTATTTTACTAATGGAAAATAATACATTACACCACACAAAGAAAATATAACCTAACGAGTCAAGAAATGAACAGTATTCTCAAGACTTTGCTTTTTGCAGATGATGTAGTACTAATAGAAGAAAATCATTGTGATCTACAAAATAGCCTGGAAAGGTGGAGAAAGATCCTGGAGGATAATGGACTAAACATTAGCAGGAAAAAGACGGAATATTCGTATTTACCATTTGAAGACCCAAATGCTGTAACTCCTTCGATGCAATTGGATGGAGTAACATTAGCCAACTGTGACTCATTTAAGTATCTGGGCTCACTCATCCACAGAGACGGAGGATGTGCAGCGGATGTCAACCATAGGATAGGAGTGGGATGGATGAAATTTAGATCCGTAACAGGAATTTTGTGCGACACGAAAATGCCAATAAAACTTAAAGGAAAGACATACCAGACTATTGTTAGACCCGCGATAATGCATGGCTCCGAATGCTGGACTATGTACAACTCCTACTCTAGGCAACTCGAATCAGCAGAAATGCGAATGCTTAGATGGATGGCAGGAGTATCATTAAAAGATAAAATTAAAAGCTCACGCATTCGTGGTAGCCTGGGTGTCACTGACATAAACAGTAAGCTAGAGGAACGACAGTTAAGATGGTATGGGCACATAAGACGGAGACCACCAGACCACACAGTGAAGCAGGCAATGTCTATGGAGCTTCAAAGACAGTCATCCAGAGGTAGACCAAAGAACTCCTGGATGACCCAATGCTCCAAAATCCTACAAAGAAACGGCCTAGATGAAAGCGACACTCAGAACCGAAGAAGCTATAACCTGAGAACGAGAAGAGCCGACCCCAACAGCCTACCTAGGCAATGAGTTGGGATAGTGCTAGGAAGAAGAAGACACAAAGAAAATATAACCATTGAGGGAACAAACCCCTTTAATAACATGACAGATAAACCCTGAATTGAGCCGATCAGGTTCTGCCTCATCCTGAAATTTATGTTTAATAAATTGCTCCAACAATAGACATATCTCGTACTGAGGAAACTCCAGCTTCAACAAGCCTGAATTTCTTTTGAATCACAAACCATGTTACACAAACCTAGCGTAGCCGCTAAACTATTTGAAAACTGGGATGTTTTTCTTGCCTTGACGTGAGCAGGCGGTATAAAAGGGACACTTTCTTTTGAATCACAAACCATGTTACACAAACCTAGCGTAGCCGCTAAACTAATTGAAAACTAGGATGTTTTTCTTGCCTTGACGCGAGCAGGCGGTAAAAAAGGGACATTTTCTTTTTCATCATAAACCATGTTACACAAACTTAGCGTAGCCGCTCAACATCGCAGAAATAGTTAACTTAAATAAAATTTGAAAGTAAAATAATAAAATCCAGCTAATAAATTTCAATCACAACGCACACAATGCATGCATATTAGGTAAATACTAATTTGACGGAATTTAACATTTAAAAAAACTTGGAACAGTTCGGGTATGCTCGGATATGTTGGCCACGCCCCCTGTCGACTAGTCGCTGTGCATATAGCGATTCCCTTGTTTTTGGTTACACCCATGCACACGCATGTTATGTTTATGGTAGGTTTATGTTTATGATATGTTATGTTCACGTTATGTTATGATATGTTTATGTTATGTTCATGGTATGTTTGTGTTATGTTTATCTTTATGTTTTATAATCACATTTGTTTACTTCCATATGCTGTGTTTGTTTATAAGAATGCCAATTTCATAATTCTGTTTAAAAAAAAACGCTTCTAATTTTAGAAAAATCTTTGGTTAAATAACGAAAAGCGCCCACTTATATTGTAGACAGGTTCCTATTTTTATAATTTTGTGATGTGTTTATGTTATGTTATGTTATGTTTATGTTTATGTTTATGTTTATGTTATGTTTATGTTATGTTATGTTTATGTTATGTTTATGTTATGTTTATGTTATGTTTTTATTTATTTAGTTATTAATTTTAATCTTAAGTTAGCTCACATCTTCGTGTGTGCTAATAGTTTTATAAACATATAAACATGTACATTGTTTGGCAAACATAATCTTTATTTAAATATTTCAATAAAGTCACAAAAAAGAAACATTAATAATTGAGATAGACATATTTTCTTAATTCATGTTTGAACTTATTAATATTTTCTATCACAGCAATTTCCTTCGGGATTTTGTTATAGAGTTGAACGGCCTGGTACATCAGAGATTTTTGGGTGCTTGTGTTTTTTCTTGTTGGCAATCTAATTTTCTTAGAATTTCTCGTCCCGTGTCCGTGTATCTCGTTATTGTAATTTATTTTTCTTTTCAGTTCCTTAGACATCATCCCTATGTTAATTTTATGTATAAAAATAAGTACATTCAAATACACAGTTTGCTTCACCGTCAAAATATTCAGCTCCTTTAACATGTCTCTTATCCATGTGTATCTGTTGCGCTTGCTTTGCTTTATTTTGCAGTATTTGCATTTTTTTCATTTTCTCTTTATTGCAGAGAAAAAGAATACTTGAACAGTAATTAAAGTATGGTGATATAATTGTATTGTATATTATCTGGCATGTTTCTTTATTTACTTTGTTTCGCATTCTACCAAGAAATGATATTTTTTTTGCAATTTTTTTAATTGTATAGTCTGCATTTTTTGAGAAGTTCAATTTTGAGTCTATAATAACACCTAGATATTTAATTTCTTCCACTTTTTTTATGATTTCTCCATTCATAGAAACCTTTGGTTCCTCATGCGTATTTGTTCTGCATATATGCATGTATTTTGTCTTATTTACATTTAGTTTTAATTTATTTAGTTTGAGCCATTTTGACAATGTTTCTAAGTCACTATTTATCTTTTTGATTGCTTTCTCATAATTATCTTCTGCAATATAAATTAGTGCGTCGTCTGCAAACAGTCTTATTTTGCAATGTTTTAATATTTTTACCATATCATTTATGTAGAGTATAAACAATATCGGACCCAATACAGATCCTTGCGGTACACCCAGCTTATTTTCAATCGGATTTGATATATTGTTTCTTATCTTTGTTGTTTGTTGTCTGTTGCTTAAGTAGTTTTTAAACCATTCCAGTTCTTTCCCTTTTATTCCATATTTTTTTAATTTTTAATAACTCTTTTTCTATCTATTGTTTCTGTTATTATTGTTATTGTTATTGTTTGTGTTATGTTAATGTTATGTTTATGTTATGTTTATGTTATGTTTATGTTATGTTTATGTTATGTTTATGTTATGTTTATGTTATGTTTATGTTATGTTTATGTTATGTTTATGTTATGTTTATGTTATGTTTATGTTATGTTTATGTTATGTTTGTGTTATGTTTATGTTATGTTTATGTTATGTTTATGTTATGTTTATGTTATGTTTATGTTATGTTTATGTTATGTTTATGTTATGTTTATGTTATGTTTATGTTATGTTTATGTTATGTTTATGTTATGTTTATGTTATGTTTATGTTATGTTTATGTTATGTTTATGTTATGTTTATGTTTATGTTATGTTTATGTTATGTTTATGTTATGTTTATGTTTTTGTTGTGTTTATGTTATGTTTATGTTATGTTATGTTATGTTATGTTATGTTATGTTATGTTATGTTATGTTATGTTATGTTATGTTATGTTATGTTATGTTATGTTATGTTATGTTATGTTATGTTATGTTATGTTATGTTTGGTTTATTTATGTTACGTTATGTTATGTCATGTTGTGTAATCAATTTTATCCTGTAATTTGTTGTATTTATTAATAAGAAAAATGTTGTGATGTATGGCCAAGATCACTCTTAATGGGTGAAAGCTAATATAAAGAATTAAAAAATAATAAAAAAATCTTCAAAAAGTGTGCTGAATCCTGTGTTCCTGTGTGATGAAAATGTACTAAATGTCATAGACATATGAATATTAGTAGACCTGTCCTAAGTGATTAAAAGCGTATTATCCCCACTCCCCATACCAGTTCCATTGGAACCGGCTGTGCTCGCGTATGGCCTCAAGTGATATTTGAAAACGTGACGTCATCATTCTTGTGCGAACTATGGTCGAGGCATCATCGGTTCATTTTACGAAATAACACGGCAAAATGTTGACTTGTACTATGAAAACTTGTAAAAATAGATGTGAAAAAGAGAATAAACCCAATTGTCGTATTACATTCCATATATAAGCATTATTTTACTTTATTTTAAGCATATTCACATCGTATAATATGAATCAGTTGTTACTATCACATCGAGAAACGTCTGGACGCGAAACACAAAGCTGGTTGGTTGCTGGGAAGTAAATTATGAACATTTATAAAAGTGTCTTAACTAAATACTTAAACGAAATATTCGACTCTGAAAAGGGAACCGAATTTTTTTGCCGAATTTGTTCATAACGTGGCGAGTAATTTGAGCTCCCATGTAAAAATGTCTATTCATTCAAAAGCAGATTTTACTTTTAAGAAGTAAATGGTGATATTATAATGCGAGATGCCTATTTACTGTAAGATTGATTTATTGACGAATCACAGTCAGCTTCACTCCCTTCGTTCTTCAACAGTTGATTTTACCCCTCGCCATTATCTTCTCGTCTATTAATTCCTATGTCTGTGACTAAATGTGCTATAATTATCATGTGTTGAATAAATTTGTTCCGAAAATTCATATGATGAATTCACATATTTTGAGATAACATAGAACCCATTCAAGGGACCGTTTTTCAATGAGGTAATTAAAACAGTAGGTGAGAAACGCAGACTTATAAAAAAAAGGAAAAGACATTGATTTATTATTTAATTAATAGGAATTTAAATTTTAGACAGTATTTTTTGAGCAATAGCTAAGGTCAGCGGCCTGTTTGTTGCATTACTAGTCTATGATTAGAGTCTTGTTTATGGCAACCATATGTCCCTTTCTTTTAGGTTAAGTTGTCATTTACCGATTGACGTTTGACTAATGAAAACAAGGTTTACAATATTCTCAATAACTAATTATTTGTAATTATTGTAAAGTCAGTGTATTTTACTATCAAATTATTCTTTATTTTATTTAAATTAAGTACACCACCTATAATATAATGAGACATCTTCCATATTTTGTCCAAAATACAAATATTTCTGTGTAAATGTGCCAGTAAGCTCATGTTTCAATAATAATTATTCGTAATCGATTTCAAAAAGTATTTAAGCTACTTGCCTGGGTTGGAAACTCTGGATAAGACTACGTTTCATTTAATCTAAACATTATCAGTATTGTTATACCATTTTTTCATATTGTTTTTAGCTATGGGTAAAGATAAAAATGCACTAGGGCGTGCTCTGGTGAAAGATCGTTTTGGAGCAGCTAAAGGAAAAAGAAAGGTGGACAATGGATCTATGGTATGGTTTAAATTTATTGTAAATTAATAATTAATCTTTAACCTCTATATTATTTTCGAACAAACAACAGTAACAACTTTCCCTTGTCACAAATCTTAATGTTTTGCAATTTTCTAGCTTCACACAACGGAGGTGCAAGATGGCTACGAATGGGGTCGCTTAAACCTGCAGTCGGTGACTGAAGAGTCCAGTTTCCAGGAGTTTCTGTCCACAGCGGAGTTGGCCGGCACAGAGTTCCAGGCGGAGAAGTTGAATTTGAAGCTGGTGTCCTTTGGAGGCCTAGAATCAGTCACCACTCCGGAGTCCAGGGTCAAGGCGGAGAAAGCACATGCCGAGTCTAAACATCTTCTGCGTGTTCCAAGAAGGTTAAAAAAGCACAATACTTTGTGGAAAAGGGTTTCAAAATAGTTACAAAGCCCTTTTGGCCTTAGTTATTTTACAATTAAAGATAAAAAACTGATCTTTTTCACAAATGAATGGATGAACTTATTATTTGGATGACAATATTCTCACGGGCTTTGTTTCTTATATTAGTGTATTTAAATGGTTAGTCAATGTTTACACCATCAATCTAGGCTGAGGAGTTTTAGCACAGTTCATGTCCACTGATGGATCGACTCTCTGATGCTGATTCAGTCAATATCGAAGAAAAAGCGGTCTATCATTTCAGGTGTATATTTCTTGTAAACTCATGTATATACTATATCAGTAAACTCATGGCTTTGAAGCCCACACAACTTGGAATGAGTGTAGTTCAGCAGAGTTGTTCCTGGCTGCAGCCTGCAGGGTGAAGATTGCCCCAACGATAACCAACCATCGATAAGAGAGGGCAAAATGAAGTAGAAGAATATCTTTAACAAGTCATATTTTTAGCTAATTGACTTAAATTCAGTTGTGTTTGTTTCCTAATGTAATCTTTATGCATTCATTGATAGACCGGCTTGGAGCAAGGGGATGTCTGCCGATATGCTGAAGGAGAATGAGAACCACGCCTTCCTTAACTGGCGCCGAGACCTCGCTCAGCTGCAGGACTCGGAGCTGATCCTGACTCCGTACGAGAAGAACTTGGAGTTTTGGAGGCAGCTGTGGCGCGTGCTGGAACGATCTCAGCTGCTGGTGCAAGTCATTGACGCAAGAAATCCCCTACTGTTCAGGTTAGAACAGATTATTACCATTTTGCAACTACCAAACTGCAATATTCAAGTATCCGTCTTTCTAGTTCCTTCGAGAGATCTGGGTAGTAACCATTTCTGTTTTTGTGTTTCATTGTAGATGTGAAGACTTGGAAGCCTATGCCAAGGAAGTGGGTGTAAAAGACCTCCTCCTGTTACTCAACAAGGCTGATTTACTCAGTGAACCACAGCGAATAGCCTGGGCGGAGTATTTTGATAAACAAGTAAGCATTTTACACAGATAATTATTCACCTTATGCCTTATCGCTAATGTTGGTCATCTCATCAAAAACAAATAAATACCATGTCATACAATAATAATATTAATAAGGAACTTGAGTGAAAACATATATTCAAATAGATACACAAATGCTGATTCTTACTATATCAGTTTTATTATATATAATTATACCTAGAGTTAATAATTCATCATTCAAAAACAACGTCAAGTAAAAGATTTAAACGCCCTGTGATTGGTCTGCGGGTTCTGACAGGATTTACATCACTACCTCACAGGTCGGTCGGCCACCTGCATTAGAATGTGGACAATTTTGTGCCATTTCCGCCGAGAGATAGAAAAAGAAAGAGACGGCCCCCGTGGTCGAGGCGTAAAGCTCTTCTCAAGTCGAAGGTCATGGGACCAAATTCCGGCATGCGAAAGTAAATTTAATTTCATTAATTTATGTTATTACACAATTTATTCATTTAAAAATAATATATAGTACGCTTGCGGCACGTTCCAGGGTGGAAGATACTCTCAGTATCACCCTGGTGTAAGACCACCATTCAGAATTGAAAAATTGTTTGAAATGGCTTTAGCCGTGCTTGGTGACCAGATCTGAATAGCCAGGTACACTCCCTAACCTGCCCCTTCCCATCTCCTTTCTCACCCCACTACCTTGTAACAATATCGTTAACACATCCTCCGGCAACTAGCTCAGAATAATACTTAAATATATTGCTGTTTTATATTTATCTCTTCAGTCGTTTGTTCTGCCTTCTCACCAATCCAGTTCGCTTGTGTGGGGACTAGGGAGGTGAATTTAATTAAGAACATCTAATAATTATGAGTCTCGATTTTGATAGGGTTTGTCAAGTTTTAATACTAAATCTAAATAATACTTAGATCTACCTCCATCTATAACTTAACTGGTTGTCATATGGTTCGGGTTGCTTCTTCACTATTCACATCGTCATTGTTCACTGTAGCTACACTGTTGTCGCTGAGTTGGTTCTGTGCGTTGGCCTTACTAAGGCCGAAGTCCTAGGTGGCAGCTTCTGCTCTTCTGCAACTCAGGCTCTCCCGGCCGCGTCTGGTCACCGCACTTTCTTCGCCTCACGCCTAGCATTACGTCGCCGGGCGGAGGATAACATATCTTCAAAATCACTTTCTCTAACTCGACTGTAACTTCTTCATCCACCGCCCAGCATCACACCGCTGCGCGGGGAACGCGTGCTTCACCACCACTCCTGTCTCGGTCGCCTCTCTCCCGCCTCGATCTTGACTGTCTCTGTTCCTGAGCTCGTAGGACCTGTCGCTCTACCCCGCACTTCTCACTTCTTTCCTTACAACCCACGTCTGTCAACACTTTCTTTGTCTTTGGGCGCACACTGCGGGACATACTCAGTTTAACATTCAAATTTATTTGTGACGAAATTTGATTTGTCACAACTTTCAGCCTCACGACATAACCCAATTAGGGATGCCATAATCTCATTGGCTCTGGATGGTTGGGTTGAGTTTGAACTCTTGTGCGGATTCACATTATTATGCTTTTTTTAATTCGCTTTGTAGACTCGCACACAAATACACACGACTGATACAAATTATTTGAAATGAATTCTTTTTTCTGAAATTTTGTTAAATATCTAAATTGGGATTTGTTGATTTCATACCGACCCGAGTGGGATTGACCTTACTGTTATTGGACAAAATGTGGGTACATATGACATCAAGTGTACCCTGTCAGATTTCAATTGTTCTGGCGGGGTTTGAATAATAACTTTTAAAATTATTTTAACTCTGAAATCGACATTTGTAAAAAAAAGTACTGGTGAACTTTCATTAGTAAAATTGACTGGATTTCTTTATTGATTCATTTGTATTGTGCCGTTTTTGTGAAAAAATCTATTCTAAATCTAAATATCCATTTTCAATGTACAAAATTAGCTTTATTAAATTTTTTTTAACAGGGCATCAAAGTTGCGTTCTACTCTGCTGTACTCGCCGCTGAGAAAACAAAGTTAGAAAATGCTCTTCGAAGGGAACAAGAAGAAATAGAAGAACAGAAGCGTGAATTTGGAGAAAGCAGCAGTAGTGAAGATGAAGATAGCGATAAGGCAGCCCCCGATACACAAATTAAAAACATACCAGAAGCTGATATTTCAGACACAGAATACTCATTGAACACAGTACAGGGATTGAAAGAAAGCATAGACAAACTGGATATATCTGTCGACAAAACAGCTGAAAAACTGAAAAACATTCAACAAAAGATCTTGGACACTGTAGAAAAACGGCCCGGGTGTAAGGTTATTACAGATGATATAGAAACTGCTACTGAAAAAGTGGAAGAAGCTATCATAATTACAAAGGAAACCAATGAAGAATCCGTTGAAACTACACCTCAAAATATCACTGACAGTAATAAAAA
The DNA here is from genome assembly GCF_061612785.1 of Hesperophylax consimilis. Lineage (NCBI taxonomy): Eukaryota > Metazoa > Arthropoda > Insecta > Trichoptera > Limnephilidae > Hesperophylax > Hesperophylax consimilis. Next base: position 22,601,035 of record NC_142842.1, read on the forward strand.
ATCAGTTAAATTCTCGGAAGATGTTAAAAAATCACCAGAAGCTACAGAACTGATACCTCCACAAGACAGTGAGGCGGCTCCATCCGCATCCAGTGACAACCATGCAGCTGTTGAAGGCACCAGCTCAACAATTGGCTGGGGCGAGAAGAATAAACCCGATGTCCTGACCAGAGAAGAGTTGATAGAATTGCTGCAGAGTGCTTCCTGTGCGGAGAACGGACTTTTCACTGTTGGCATGGTGGGGTACCCCAATGTAGGCAAATCCAGTACAATCAACTCCCTCATGACTTCCAAAAAGGTACACAGAATTTAAGCTTTAATATTTTATATACAAGGTGTCCGTGGGTAAATTGCACTAAAATCGGGAGATTGTTCTACATAATACAAGTAAAAAAGATAACTAACTTTTTTTTAAATTCCTATGTTTTGAAGTAGTTTTTAGGTTAAAAAGTTGAATTGTTTGTATGGAAAAATAAATAAGTTATTTAACTTTTTTACTTCTACCATCATGTAGAACCACCTCCCGAAGTTTGTGCACTTTACCTCGGGACACCTTGTATTATTCATACTTTAAATTAAATAAGGTTCATTTTATTTTTGTGATTTGTTTTTGGGGTGTTATGCCGTGTTGCGCTAACTCCTTCTTTAGCCAACGTTTCGGACAGCATTGCAGTGTCCATCATCAGGGCAGATGTGTTATTATTATTGCATAACACCCCAAAAACAAATCACAAAAATACTTTTGGCTGTGAAAATCTTAAATCATATTAAGGTTCATTTTAGGCCCTCCTCCTACAGGGATTTGCAAATTCTCGATACTCGACGATTCAAGTACCTTAGCGATTACCGCCATACATCACACTTGCTGTCATGCTGCCATGTTGTCGACATTTTGTAAACTCCTCGGTGACGCCATTTTCACGCACCAAGCCGGGCGAAGTTGTTCCGACTCACATCGTCGAGACTTTAGGACGTGGCGTCATTTGTGTCAGTCATTTTGTAACAAAAATGATGGGATATAAAAATGACCGCTACGGCAACTACTGTTTGGTTGTGGGTGAGGTTATGAAAGCATTCTAGTTTTAATGTTTCGAAAATTGAAGAGTGAAATAAAAATTACAATAATGAAGGTATTTGCGGTTTTAGATTGTTTTTAAAATCAATAATTTATTTTGAATGAAAATATTAAAATTTCACAGTTATAGTACAATAATCAGAATCCGAACTCCTCAGGCCTCTGGCATATTGTCCGTTATCTTTCTTTTTCAACTGTTAATTTTTGTATATTTCCGCTTCGTAATAAAATCCAAATAAATAGAATGTTTCTGTACATATCTGAAAACTAAAAATTATATTTGAAAAGTGAAAAAATACTTTTTCAAATTATATAGATATAAAGTTTTGATTTTGGAAATATTAAAAAAATTTAATGCAAGCGTAAAAAATTTAAAAATGGCTCACCTTAGGTTTTTTTGTGGAAAAACTGAACCTAAATTACTGATTAAAAAAAAACATGTTTTATTAGGAATTGTATTATAAATATTATAATCACCTCATTTTTTTAACGTTTCATATTATTATTTTTATTATTATGTAATGAGCAGGCAGCATTCTGCTGATGCGCTCATATCTGATTTCACAACAAGTTTGACAGTAATTAAGTTGTTTTAAGTTTGAAATAAGTCCTTTCTTCTCTCCAAATGTGAATAATTATCAAAAAAATTCACAAAGAGTCATAATTTCTTCTCGATTTGCGGTCGGAACCTTTGGTTTCATGGAGGTGTACATTTTAATTCTCCTGTGGATAACTTCTATATTTGAATACAAAGTGTGGTGTTTTCTCTTTCTAACACCGCTTAGATCATATTTCTAACCACAACAGCGAGGGAGATGCAACAATTTCTATGAGACCATATGAGTTGTTCCCAAAGTGGAATGAAATGAGTTGGCTCTACGGACAATAATTGTTTGTTCGCAAAACGGAACAAATTATCCTGAGGGGTTAACTCTTCCACTCATTTCATTCATAGTTGGTGAAAATACCCCATTGCCTTCTAAAGGTGTCTTTGATTCTTTCCATCCGTCATTTCCAATATGGAAATTTAACACTCATACGGATGGAATTTTAAAATGATGCGTATACATATTCACATCACATCACATCACAATCGAAGTTAGTTCTAATAGCGTAGACTCGTGAAAAATCACGAGATATAGTTACAATTTTGGAATATAATCACGGGATATACATAATTCCAATATAGATAATAATTTTGTGTAAAAATATTATTTTATAGGTAGGTACCTACCTACTTTATCGCTTCTCTGAATTATATACAATCAGTTCCAATTTTGAAAATGACTCTTATTCAAAGCAAATTTGAGTTCATTGAATGTGAATAATTTCACGCAGGAATATTGCACATCACGGACAACCTATACGTATGTTACACCTATACTATAAGTATGTTTAATAATTTGACTTATTCGTAGGTATCCGTAAGTGCTACTCCTGGTAAGACCAAGCATTTCCAAACCCTCAAACTGACGGAAGAGCTCATGCTGTGCGACTGCCCCGGTCTGGTCCTGCCTTCCTTCGTCTGCACCAAGGCCGAGATGGTTCTCCACGGAATCCTCCCCATCGATCAGGTAACCCTTATGTAATAATGTCCTGTTCCCAACTCCCAATAGGTAAGAGAATCAAAGGAAGATATGGCATAGAAGTGTGCGGACTGTCGCTGATTAACGACCAAAATGCAAGGGCTTTCAAAGCGGCTATGCTATGAAAGTTATGCGTTTGGTGTGTAGATGGAAACATTGGAGGGGACCCACCCTTTCCCGACGGCTGTGTGAGGAAACTGATTGTTTAACCTCCTTAGCCGCACACGTCAGGACTCTAATTTTTTTTTGTAAAAAGAAGCTACATTTATTTTAAAACGAATCTAGACCCTCCAATGTCCCTGCATTCATGATTGTTAGTACGAAATAATGTATGCATACTTACATTAATAGTAACACAAAATAAGAACACATATGAAATGTGTTCGCCTGGTGGTTTGGCATCTAAAATTAAATAATAAATAAGGAGCACAAATTTTATAAGTGGAAGTATGATTGAAACATAAAAATGTAGGTGGAAACAAAGGCAACAAATGGGTGAACTCCTACTATGTAATTATTTGGTTTCTTGGCAACTTGTGGTCGAGGGAAAAGCTCTCAACTAGCAAGCTGAAGATTGGTGGTTCAAATCCCGGCGTGTGCAAGTAATTTTATTTGTAGAATTGTTGAGCTAAAAAATGTTAAGTATATATATTTTTTTAATTTACCTCTGTATTGGATCAAGTTAGATATAAATATATTTGTTGAGTTTAAAAATATATAATGAGTAAACGTGGATATAGAAATAACTTTTTTTTTCTTGTTTTTATTTAGATACAAAATAATGAACATTGGTTTAAAAACTGAACTTACTGGCATAATTTATATTAACGTATTTAATATATGTATAACGAAAAATTTAATTTGGTATGATAGTCCTCAATATCTCAATAACACCAGCGTTTTTCGAGCAAGGTTAATGATACCAGAACCACTAATTTAATTTTTTAGTCAATTTGAAAAATCACTTAATAAACCAATTAATTATCAGGAAAAACTTTACCCACGTATTATTGCCAAACTACGAGTGATTGTATTAGACAGGGTGAGAAACACAAGACTGTAATAATATCGGAGGTCCCGAACCGTGGAGGCGGAAGATGTCATTCCTTCAGTGGCGTGGGGAAGGAGAACGAGCTGTCTCTATAGCCGCTGTAGAGCTAGTCTGATCGCTTGCAGGGTTCTTTCTGTAGACGCTTCCGGGTCTGGTCCAAAGAGGTAGGGTAATCCGTGGTCCAGGAGAGGGCGAGGGTCAGAAGAGAAAGAAGGCGAGCAGAGACAGAAGTCGGAGCGAGGTAGAGGGCAGAGCAGAGAGAGTTGTAGAGCTGATGAGTGTTGCTGCTTGTCTGCCTTTTTCAGGGCCTTGTGCCTGTTTTAAAGGGCGCGGGCAGTGGTCGAACGCTACCACTGCCCCTGTGTTTAGGCACTCAGAATCGAGAGCCGCGTGGAACGTAATGACGGCGTACCTTTTTTGCGTACGGCGGTCATTTTTCCGGCGCACGGCAGGTCGTTTCGGGCAGTGTTCGAACGCTACCACTGCGCCCCTTTATTTCTAATCGCATGGAACGTAATGACGGCGTACCTCTGGCCATTTTGTCACTTCATGACGGTGCACGGCCGATCGTTTCGGGCAGTAGTCGAACGTTACCAATGCCCCTCTGTGTTTAGGCACCATTCTCAGAATGCCGTTACGTTTCTCTACAATTCTCTGTCTGTTTTCCTCCAGCCTTGCTCCAACTTATTTATTGTGATGTTACAAATCGGTACATTGGACAAACTACATATAGAGCATTAATACATTGTTACCCCCCACCCCTCCCTTGAGAACTAAAAACGCAGCCTATGTCAGCAGCTACTGCTCCAGCTGAACTCCGAGCGATAAAATCGATTAATCACTCGATTCTTTTTCGGGTTTCTCATACAAACATAAATTTTAACTTCCCTACATAGAAAGTGGTCTGTGGCAGGACAACATCTTATGTTACAAAATGCATTCAAAATGGTTGAGTTAAATTCTAACTGGTTTCTTATCTTAATATACAAAAATTCAGCCTGCAAATGTCTGTCCTCGCAAAAGTAGTCCACCGATAATGCTGAAAATAGTTTGTAGTTATTAGTGCCAAAGTGTTTAGAGATGTTTAAATGATAGAAGAAGTCGGGGATGCCCAAGGAATACTTAATGTAATATCTCTGCACTGTAATGAGATACAGAGTCGAATTAAAGTCCATGTAATGTAGTTTTCTAGCAATAACATTGTGGTATGCGATAAGTGAATGGTGGAGGAAGTCCGAGGCGCCCGAGAAAGACGTGAGCAATAGCGAAGCATTGCTGGGGATCCACTAGTAATAATTTATAATAAAACTTATATATTCAAAATCAGAGTTTGTTGATCTATATGAATATATATATATTTTAAAGCTATAATGTTTTTCACTGCAGTTCCTTATTTAACCGTTTGATTGCCAATCGTCGACTTTCGTCGATTCGTGTTTTAACGAAGATTGCCGATCGTCGATTTCCGTCGATTGCGTCAGTCGTGTTCTGATTCGCGCGTACATCGGGTGTGGTGCTGCGGTGTTGGTAAATATTATTCTAATATTATCTTAATAGTTGTAAGATCGTAGTAAACCGTTTAAATTTCAGATTCATTTATTATTTTTTTTATTTTAGTTAATTGAAAAAATATAACGTCGAGGGCGTCCTGAAATGTCTGGCAGCGGGAGCGACGATTTCCACTCCTCTAATTCAAGTTCGAGTAAGAGTAGCTCTGATGAGAGTGATGTCAGTGATGTCATACCTGTGTTTCCCAACCGCAGGATGCGAATTTCCAGTAATTCTTCGGATCGTGACCAAGAAATGGAGAGTAACACCGGAAATTACTCATTTTCAAATGTACCTCCCAGAACCAATTTTTCTATCGAAAATTCTCATTTTTTCGAAACGCCTGGACTTCGGGATCCTCCTCCGCGTGATTCTAAACCAATATCATATTTTGATTTATCGAAATCCTTGAAAATTCAAAGAATTTATGGGGTTTTAAAAAAATATATAGTTTCATAAAAAATAATGTTTTTTTGGTGGCATTTTACAAGCAAATGTATGAATTTTTTGGCACTCAAACGGTTAATATCATTGATGTATTATACTAGATTAGCCCTGTCTAGCTAAATTCATTTTTAAAATGACCCCACATAGCGTACGTCAAAAATATGGAGATGAACTTAACAACCCAACTCTGTTTAAACTCCTTGTACAAGCGTTCAAACTCGTAAGCAAAACCACGGAGAATTTGTTGTCAGAGGTGTTGTAATAAGGACATAAAGCCAAAAAGAAACTAACACTTACAGCAAATTTTATGTGCTGAATAAGGGCTGAATCAGGAAAGAATTGATAAATAATACAAAATGATTTTAATTTAATTTATATTTTGTTTTTGAATTCTATACAGGTCCTATAGAACCAAAAACGTATATATTTTTACTATTGTGAATAGGTTTTTTTTTAAATTTACCACAGTATTTATAAAGAATGATATATAATTATTGAAGAAAGCAATCACTTTGTGACTTGAAATCATTTAATTTAATTTGGTTTTATGCCCAGTCTGGCTTTTGCATGCATTTTAAAACAGAATATATCTTGTAAGCTGTCGAAAGTGATACAAAATAATTAAAACTGATGAATATAAAATAATATTAGTTAAAAATTTAACAGTAACATAAAATTATAGAGACTAGAACAACACTACGTATCATTTAATAATTATACTACTATAGGCCAGTGCAATTAGCGATTCGCGATCGAAGTAATTCCGGTAGTCCCAATTTTTTTATATGTTATATAAACTGATCTCCTGATGTAAAATCTGAATTTCCGACCTTGGCACACCTGTGCTCGCGCCGCCATTTTGAAAAAACTGGCCGAAATCGGGCCAAAATCTAGTTTTTCCCAAATATCTCATTTCCAATGCAAATTTCGGCTAAAGTATTTTGTCAAATATAATAGAACATAAAATAATCTACAACTTTTGTAAAAATAAATTTCTTCTATCTCTAATAGGTACCGAGGTAGAAAGTCGTAAAGGTGCGTATATTTTTGAAAAAACAAGTTTTTTGCGCGACTTAGTTTGGTTTTTTATAAATACCTCGTTTCCAGTACAATTTTGTGAAAAATTTATTGATAATAATTTTGTACAAAATAAAATTTCGTTTAAGAAATAGGTATATAATTTATATTTTTTATCTCTATTACGTATCCAAACTCTAATCCACCAAAACCAGGCCAAAAATTGAAACAGAGGTTAGGTGTTTTAAACTTGGCATTCCTTGATTTTATTTTTCTTTAACAACTATTGTTCTACATATACGTTGACAACAATCATCATGCCTGTGTCAGACCTAGATATAAATATAATAGATAGACTATTTCAGCATATCGGTCGCCATACATTCCCAATGGGAAGACCACTAAAATTGGCCAAGCCACTACATTTGTGCTCGCAGCTTGGTCTGACATGCCTATCAACGTAATCACAACATACATTTAAGATTATTAATATAATTAAGATGATAAGGTACATAAAAAAGATAAAAAATTGGTATTTTCGTAAAATTAACATTTATTGACATTCTTTTCTTTATTAGTTAAGTTGTCAGCATAACAAAAAATAAAATTAATGGTAGATCAGTTTAGACAGAAATACGAGCACTTGACTATAGTTTCTTACTTCTGGCCCTGAATAGCTTCTTCATCTGTCTTATCACCCAAATTTGTGGCGACTGGGTCATCATATTCCTCGTCATCGTCATCAACAAAGGCTTCTACAGCATTCTCGCAGGAGTTGCCATTGCAATTAATGCAGAGTAAGGAACATTTCAAACCCGACTTTCTGCAGGTGCACTTTCCAGCGCAACCTTTTTTGCATTGACATGATATGAAGTTCAGCAAGGCCTGAGGTGCAGCTTCCTTCAACATTGTTACCCAACAGCTAAATAAAAATTGTAAATCAACCGTAACCCAACAGCTTCCTTTTTCCACCCCCATTCAGTCGGATCTTTATCGTGACCAAGCCAAGTCTGCACTTGCAAGTATGTTCTTGAAGCGTCTTGCTGGACTGCATCTTTGGTGGGTGGTAGCCTGGATAAATTGAATTTTTTCTTTTTTACTCCTTTGACAAAAATGATGTACCTTAAATTTTCCAAATTTGATTTCTCGTTGCCGCCATACAAAAGTGCAAATAGTTGTTCGGCAGCCAAAGTGATTGTTTCTGTCTTTGCTTTTGGGTCTTGAAATACACGAACAAGTTCATTCACTGAGTGGTTCTTGAGAAGAATATTACAAAATGTGTTTGCCTTGACCGAACGGAGCTCCAGTTGTATCGCAACCACTTATGGCATGAAGGAATAAAATGTTTTTAACTATTTCAAGGTGTTTAAAACATTTGTTCGAGTACAACGCGTTAGGTGATTTATTTTTTCCAACTTTTTGGTAATATACGTTGGGAGGTGTGAGGAGTACCAGCAGATCAATATCCTGACCAACGATTATGACTACATCATGTTGAAATGACAATGAATTTGCTGTGTTCACTATGAGAACGTCAGCATCCTCTTCAGCTTGTACTGTCGTTATGTGGGATCGTGCAAATGAGGTTCTGAGTAGTGAAACAAAACGAGACTTGTTTTTCTCATTTCCCAGAAACTTTTCCTGTGGCACTTATGGGTGCATGCTTTCAAAAAACAAAACTTCAGCAGAAGTTGTAACTCTGGCACGCCGTGCTCTTTCCACCCCTTTAGTGCTTTTCTTTTCCATATAATCTGGGTATCCATCGAATACCACTACTGCATTGGATCCATAATGATTTTGTACATACCTGACATATTGCTGGAAAATTACTGAAAAGGGTTGAGCACGACCCCATACCACTTTGTGCAGTAAATATCCTCCATCAATTACGTGTATTTTACTGCTTCCCAGTTCTGTATTATTTGGTAGAGGGTTGAATGATGAATAAAATATAGACTTCGTTCCTTTGCGCGTGCCTTCCTCTGAGAAAAGAGACAATGGTACAGGAGAGAGTTCATATTGAATAGCATTAATGGATCTATTGCCATAGTCACACCCTGATTTTTGACACTGCTGGTCACCGCCGCAAGAGAAACTATCGCATCATTACGTTTTAAGTGTAGGTTTCCAAAGTTCTGGTTGATAACTTTAGACATAGCTAATTTCCCCATCTTTTCAGCCATGTGACAAGTGACTTTGCTATCCCCGATTGTGCCTCTGCTAATAGACATAATCACGTTTGTTTTAGGAAATGGTTCATGGCAAGCAAACCAATCAATGAGATTTTGAACGTCTCGATCATCCCTCCTAATTCTTGTAGGCCTCATCTCTACATGTTGCTCTGATGTTTCTGATTCAATCCCACAGAATGACTCGATACCCTCACAAATGTTATGCAGATAAACGAATCCAGCAGTCCAACGAAGGATGGAACTGTCTGTGAAGGGAACCGGAGGGGAGGAGTAGAAGGGTGGGGGGTAGCCCCCCCCATACCGAAGTGCCCTCTAGTAAATTTATAGATGTATGTATTTAAAAATGCAAACAAAAATCTAATAACGTGATAATAAACCGTGATTGATTTTCTGTGCGTACCTACCTAGATTTGTTTATTCTTTATATCGGTAAAAAAAAACTATATAAACATAAAAACTGCACAGCCTTTTTTAAAATTTTATGTTCTACATAATTGGTCTCAATAAAATTTTCATGAAATTCCACTGGAAACGAGGTATTTATAAAAAACCAAACCTAGTCACGCAAAAAACTTGTTTTTTCAAAAATATACGCACCTTTACGACTTTCTACCTCGGTACCTATTAGAGATAGAAGAAATTTGTTTGTACAAAAGTTGTAGGTCATTTTATGTTCTATTATACTTGTTAAGATACTTTAGCCGAAATTTGCATTGTAAATGAGATATTTGGGAAAAACTAGATTTTGGTCCGATTTCGGCCAGTTTTTTCAAAATGGCGGCGCGAGCACAGGTGCGCCAAGGTCGGAAACTCAGATTTTACATCAGGAGATCAGTTTATATAACATATAAAAAAATTGGGACTACCGGAATTACTTCGATCGCGACCCCCTTTTTGGCGCTAATTGCACTGGCCTACTATCATTCAATTAAAAGTTATTTTGTCTTCAACCACTTTGTTAGAATTACGACATTGTGTCAACTAGTTTTGGTCAGCTAGTTTCTCAACCTTCTTCAAGATAGCATTATTGAAAACTAACCTAACTACTAAAACTAACCTAACGACTTTACATTAAACATAATGTAAGATTAACCTAAAGAGAAAGATAAATCATAAAATATTGCGGGTTCACAAGCGAGCTGAACCACGAATTATGGGAAAGGAACGAAGCAACCTAATTGAATAAGCAACAATGATTATGACAGAGCTTCAGAGAGCGTATGGGTAAGGGTTAAGGGGGGTGGAGATTACATGATTACAATATATACTTATTTATTTATTTACGCCCGTTAAATAGGATTTTACGTATTATTTACTGCATTCACGCACATCGGTTGTTGCAATTCTGATAGAGGAACAACCGGCTTTTCGATTACAAAAAATGTTTCAGCTGGATCGATAACCAGTCCTGTTCGAGAAAAAACAATGACGGTATCTCTTTTCGCAGGACCTGTGCCCATAGTGGACAGCGACTGTCCGATATCAGCCTGAAAACACCGACATTATCAATTAAAACCTGATCAATCCATAATAAACTTTATAAAGTTTTTTATAATTACCGGAAAAACAGGCAAAGTTTTGCAGTCTACACGTCGGAGGCCGCTTGCAGTTAGATAAATATGTTTGAAAATTATTAGAGCAAACGCGGTTTCCTGCTGATGGTACCCAGTTATTGTCACATAATTGAATTCGGATTGTTTCTAACCATTTCTCCATTTTTTCCGGTTTTGTGGGGAAAGCTAAGCGAAAATACCCATTAAAAAAATGAATTCATTAAATGACGCAAATTTATTTCTATCAATTCTTCTACAAAAAATCGAAAAGGCGAAGCAGATATTACCCGAAAGGCAATAACGACTTAATACAACCCTGATTGGCAAAATGCACGGACCAAATAATTCACACACACTTGAGCTGTCACGCGTGTCAACGCTAGACGACTAATACATCAATAATTATCACGCATTGGTTGCGTGATATTTGTATATCCGCACGTGATAATAATTAACATGAATCACCCTATTGGTGGATTCCTTGTGGGTGTGTTATTCATGTGACGTCAGGAATTTTACCAGCAAAAATAGCTGACAAGCAAAATAGCTTAACTCTAGACCAACAAAAGGTAAAACGCAATGCACAGTGCCCATTTCGCATTGCGACACAATGCGTGCGCCTTTTCATAAATGTGCACGTGAACCAAACCAAAATTGTGTTGCGGTTATTTTTCAATGGTTATGCCGTGTCTAGTCTTATTTAGTCTATGGTTAATATGCTTTTGAAATCATGACTTTTCATTACTTTATATCTCTTTTTGGAGAGTGTGTTGAATTGCCACTGTCCTGGGTTGTCCGGTTACCAATTATTTACACAAAAGTTTTTGTACTGTTTCCCTTCTCCTTTCTTTTACGATTAATCACTTACGCCCTTTTGGTTTGGTTGGAACACTCGATGTAAAGTTTAGTTCTTAGAGAATTTATTAAAAGTGTATATTGTCGCTTTTTACAAGTGTGGTTAGAACTTGGCGTCAATCCAAATGGTTATGATTCCAACTATATATACGTAATCCCTGTCGTCTTTGATTTTTCCTTTCACTCAGGTTTTACATCACGCGTATGCAATTTTTTTTTTCTATCTCAAACAGTGTGACCTAGTTTTGAGTGGCCTTTATAATATTTTAAATGCGAACCTGCGAAGACACGTTTTATATTATTTGGCTAATTAACAAATTTTTAAGAATTCCCACACTTTTATTAGGATTTTATTGGTCATCTGAAATGTAAAGTGGCAGGAATCTACATTATGTATTTAATTTATTTTACAATATTTTTGTTTTTTTTTTTTCCGTTAAGTTTAATGGGTAGACAATTTAAATAGTATCTTAATTATAAAACAAAACTCTGTTTGTCTGAATCATAAACACTCGAATGGTGAGTTCTGCCACAGTAAAATTTGCACAAGTTTTTCTGTTTAAAATTTCTAGGCAAGTGCAATGACTGTTTTCAGGTCGCCGTATCTTTTCCATCATGAGCTACGGAGTTTTGAATTTTCGATTTAACTGTATAAAAATATTAAAGGTCAGTTGTTTCACGGAATTTGAACAATTTATCAAATTTCATAGTTAATTTTTAAGTTCTGTGAAAGTTCTATTCAAGTTATGTTGCCCTTGAGGTGATTTTTCACAAAAACGGCGCTCTACAAATTATCCAATTATTATTATTATTATGTTATTATTTCGTTATGGGCCAGTAGTTTCACAACAACTGCCCCTACGACACTATTGTTAATCACCTCCTTTGCTAAAATAGACAATAGATAGAAATCCATAATCTAGGCCTGCTGTTCAGCAAAGCCAAAACAAATCTAATGGTGATCCATAGGGCAACCTTTGTAAAAGAAAATGCTTTCACAGACTTAGAAACAGTGAACGACTTCATATACCTAGGCTCGTCTATAAGTGACAAAGGAGCCTTTGAGACAGAAGTGAAGAGAAGGATTTGCATGACAAAAGACGCTATGAGTGACAGGGGCAAAATGAAGATGGTGTGGAAACATCGACACTTAGAGACAGCCAAAGAGCAATAGACTGTCAACTGTCTGCCTATAGTATATTTTACGATACTTCACTCACCAAACTGAGGACTCCAACCTAAAAAAACTCTTGGTCAATGGCAAAGTGTTTGGCAGCAGAACCAGGGGAAAATCACCAATGCGCAGGAGTGGCCAAGTATCACTGTCGTCTATTACGTCGGGTGCAATTAATTTTTAAGTTCTGTGAAAGTTCTATTCAAGTTATGTTGCCCTTGAGGTGATTTTTCACAAAAACGGCGCTCTACAAATTATCCAATTATACAGGTGTCCTTCGCTCTCCACACATAACAGAATCGCGAGGAACATTGGAGCCTTGTCTACCATGGAGTGGAGGTTACGATCCTCAGCCACTAGGAACCGATTTAAGAAGTAGAATAATTTTGGGTTCCATATTTTTTCAATCCAAATGTTGTATTATTGTGATAGATTTTTGGCGTCTTGGCTCCCTCCTTCTTTAGCCAAAATTTTGGACAGCCTCAAGTGTCCACCATGAGAATGAGAGCACAGTTGTAGATTGTGGTAAAGTGTGTGTTTATCAATGTGGAAGTGATGGTGCGGTGGTTAATCTCAACCCCTCAAAATCTTAAATCTCCGATTGTCTAGTTCTTCACCGATTGCTGTGAAATTTTGGCACAACGTTGCATTGTACCTCCACAGACAGACTGTGCCACAGCAAAGCGTTGTAGGGAGTTAGAAATAAATATATAATTTTCGAAATATTAAAATTTTGAATGCAAACCTATGTTTTTTTTTTTTAAATAACTTATGCTTACGTTTTTTGTTTTGTAAAATTACTGATAACGAAAAAATATTCAAAAACATACGCATTTCATTATACAAATATATTACAAACGTTACTATCATCTCACTTTTTTTGTCATTTCATATAAAAATAATTAGTAAAAAGATTCATAATTTTTTTTTTAAATTGTCATCAAGGTTACTTTGGTTTTATAAAATATACATTTTAATTCTTCTGTGGTCAACTCTTAGATTGGAATATAAAGCGTAGTATTTTCTCTTTCTAACACTGTTTAGATCATATTTTTCACCATGGCAGTAAGGGATATACATGGATTTCTATGGGAATAATGATGGGATCATTTCTATAGCCCCGTTTTCGTGAGAAAATCACCTTAAGGGCGCTACATTATATGAGCTGTTCCCAAAGCGAACAAATTAGCCAGAGGGCTTAATGTAGTTTTCGATGTTTAGTTTTGGTATAGCCACTTAAATAAGAAGGCAATTGAAAAGTACAAAAACATCTATAAATTTGAATAGTTCTTGGTATCTGTTGTTTAGGTGGGATCAGTGCCTGTATCTCTCCCCTTTCTTGTATCTATCTAGATGCGCGAGTACATGGATGCTATCGCCCTGCTGGTGGAGGGTCTTGCCGGGAGGAGATCCGCTGAGAAGAGGCTGGCCATCCTGCTGCCGCAGGCGCCTACTGACCAGCCCGATGCACTGCCCCCCCGAGATCTGCTCCTCGCCTATGCTTGTGAGTTCAAAAAATTCTTCCAACTGTTTTACTTTCCTGAACCTTTCAAATTTATTATTATCTAAAAAATCATGTGATATTGTAATTGTAGATTTGTGAAGCTGAAAATAATTATATTAAAAAAAAAAAATTGCCTCAGAAACACCATTAGTTAACTTGAGAAATTACAACATTAATATATCTATTAAAGATTTAACCAAAAATAAATACAAGTTTCAAATACAGAATTATTAATTAATTTATTTAGTAACTTTATTGCTTGTCTGAATTGTTCCCACAATCAACAAGTTTTGAAAATGACACTTAAATTCAAAAGCAAATCCAAGTTCTAGAGTTCATTGAACCGGAGTTAGTTGACAGAATCACAATCGAAATTAGTAGTTTTAATTATATATAAATCTGAGTGGAATATACTCTTAGTATCGCCTTGGTGAAAGACTACCATTCAGAATCTATGCGTTGCTTGAAATGGTTTTACTTGTGTTTGGTGATCAGATCTGAATAGTAAGCTAATTCCCAACCTTCCTCTTGCCCAACTCTTTTCCCACTTCCATCAGCCTCACAAAATATCCCGATTGGGGACTCCATAGTCCCACTAGTTCAGCTGTTGGCAATCTTGTGCGGTATTCACATTTAAAAAATTCATATAGTATTTTATTTGATAATGTCTTGTTCCTTGCTGTTCCCAATATGTATCTGAAATATGTATTTTATCTCCAGACAGCAGAGGGCTGATGACGGGCGCCGGCACCCCCGACTGTGCTCGAGCGGCGCGCTACATCCTGCACTCGGCCTGCCAGGGCCGCCTGCCGCTGGCCGTGCCGCCGCCGCACATGGATGCCGCCACCTTCCGGAAGGTCTCGCACCCGCCGCTGCCCGACCAGGAGGGGGAGGAGCACCGGAGGGAGATGACGCCGCAGGAGAAAAGGGCCACCAAGGTAATTCAATCTAATCAAACAAGATTAATTTTTTTTTTTTCATGGTCTTATTATTATCAAGTGTGGAGCAAAAAAGTACAGAAAATTAGAAATGGTACAAAATATATGTAATGTTGTTGCGTTCCGCTGTGGCTCCATAGATATTTACTGTTGTAACATTAAAACTTAATAAACAAGTAATTGTATTGTAAAATTGTATTCGTAGCATCGATGACACGTATTGGAAGTTTGTTCTATGCATCCACTACTCTATTTGCAAGGAAGTATTTCCTCGAAAGGATGCAAAACATGTTTTGTTAATTAATTAATTTTTGTCCCCTGCCACTTCACATTTCTCGGAACTATAATTTGCCAAATTTTACAAAATCAAGCTCTATAATTCCCCAGTATTCGTGTGTAAAATTCACACTTTCTATACTACTGTCGTAAGCAAAAAGGCAGCTAGAACTTAAAAACTCTCATTCTGATGTACTTTTTACTGAATATAGGTTGATAAACAATGAAAGATCTTGTATATCAGAATGACATTTGCAAATGACTAGCTGCCTTTTTGCTTATGACTACCGTCCAGCTTGCTCTTGCAGATGATTTTACCAGTCACTAGGGTTCGTTATTGTTGTTTTAGGACATTTCCATTAGTCCTCTTTGTATTCTAGCAACTGTCTGATGTTTTTCTGTTCGTTTCGTTCTGTCACGTTTTTTGATAGAATAACTTTACATGACACCTTAATTTTAAACAAAAAATGAAATTTTTACAAAAGATCTATAGTGGTGTTTATTTGTTTTTACGAAATACCCGTTTTTACTTTTAGCATGTTTTGTATGCACTATAAATTCGCTGCTTTCACTAAGTATTCGAGTATTGTAATTGGTAAAGGTTGATAGGAAAACACCATTAAAAAGAAATACATAAGGGTGACGGGGGCAGCTATACAGCTAATTGATACATGCTTCAAAAGATAGTCGATAAACTCATTTTTCTATAAACTAACATCCTATTGGTTAATTTTTTGTATAATTTCTCATTGTGTTAATTAGTCAGATTTTTTAAATTTTGTTAATTTATTGTATTTTTTTAGACCGGTACCAACGCTGACGACTTGGACCAGGCTTTCTTCAGGGGGGCCAATCGGGGGGCACATGCCAAGGGGGTGGCTGGCAAATATGGGGGCCTTCCCACTGTTCGGTTAGTGTTTATATTTACATACTGATTTGGATAAAATATTGCATAAAAATGTTGTTGTATTATGCTACATATAGACGAAATTCAAAAAAGAATGAAACGCTGCAATCGCAAACGGCGCAAAACGCCACTGGTTACTTTGTTCCTTTCTCATGATTCGCGGGCTCGACTTGCGGAAATTTTGTCCTGTTTATACGAACCCTTAAAAACTTTTTTTATAACTGAGCTATGCAACTTACAATTGTATCATAGGTTGAACCATCCAATATGCAATTTGAAAAAAGCATTTAGGAGGCGAAGGCGTCACTTATTATTTTTTTCTTCTAAAATGTGGATGAAAAATAACTTATATCAGTGGTTTCCTTTGGAGTAATCTATGTTATTTTTCATAATGATAATTACGGACTTTTTTAGCACATTTTTTCATAGCTTAATAATTTCCCTTTTATAATATGTCATAATCTGTTTTTTTTCACCAGTTTAAAATTATTTTCTACTCACTGATAATATGTTTTTTCTCATCAGCCAAAAACATATATTTCCTCTTATTATTCAATCTGTTTTTTATTCTCCAGAAAAATGATTTCATCCACCACCGGCGAGCCCATTGTTTCCGGAAAGCCGTGGAAGGAGTTCAACAAGCACGCAAACAAAAACAAGAAGCAGAAGTTGAGAAAGGTCTACTTTGAACTAGACAAACACTGAACCTTGTGGATTTTGAGGTTATGAAATATTCCCACTGTTATTTACGGAAATGCAACTATATTTTATCTCACATTATACAGAAAATAAACGTTTTTTATTATAAATGAAACACTAAAACTTTGTTTTATTCCTTATATTTGAGAAACCAATAAATCAACTATGTATAAAGGTTATTTTTGAGTTCTGGCAACAGTCAGCAATTTTCGACTGCCTCTGTTGTCTCGACTACGAATCCGAAGATCGTGGGTTCGAATCCTGCGTCAGTAAATTGTGTGGTTTCACAATTAATTAATTTTAATCAACATACACATGGTGTTTCTGCAGCATGTGTTCTTGGGGAAGATGCTCTCATTATCGCCCTAGTCAAAGACCACTGTCTGGTGTCAGTGGGGAAAAATTTATTACACGCATCTCCAATTGGGGTGGGGAAGTGCAGAAGGGAAGGAGATGTGTGAGAGGAAGGTTAAGAAGTACATACCTGGATATTTAGATCTGGTCACCAAACACGGCCAAAACCATTTCAAGCAATGTTTCTATTCTAAATGATGGTTTTTCACCAGGGTAATAATGAGAGCATCTTTCTTGCTTCCCTCTGGAATGTGGCAATAATTAATTAATGTTCATGATTTATGATTTATTAGTGGTTTACAGAACGACATACACATTACATTGGCTATCGAAGATTTTGTGAAAAAAAAAAACTGTTAATTAGTTTCTCCATTGGCCGCCTGCAAACATAAGTGGGTCAAGCAGTAGCATTGTTGTAGTGCTGTTTGTGTTTGGAACTGATTTAGACAGTATTCTTTACATAAACACAAAAAGTGATTATGTATAAAATAAACAAAATTATGCTTAAAGACAATGACCCAATTTTTTTTAGTAAAGTTGTCAAAGTCCACCCCACACGCAATTAAAAAAAAACCCTTTATTTCGACTTAATTACTAATGGAAACAACTATTCAAGTCGGGGGAGATGTAAACATGTACAAAAGGTTTTTAGATTGTTAGTTTGGGTTATTTTAATAATTTATGCGTGTTTCCTAATCTTCACACATAACTGTGATTGAGACAAAATGGAAGTTTATGCATATATGCTTCTTGTAGTAATTAAATTGAAACCAAGTGCTATTTTTTTTTGCATATTAAGCGTGAGGATAAGAAAACTTTATAGAGAACACTGCACAAGATAACCACACCCTATTGGGTTATGGAGAGGAAGGTTAGGAAGTAGTCAAATGTGACGAAAACCTGGTTACAATGTGAGCTGATATGTTCAGAATCACAATAATCTTTCTTACTCTGGTGCACTCCCTTAGCAACATTGGCATCATCACAATTCAGTCCGGAACTGAAATTTTTATCTAAGAACTATGCTAAAACGTTGGAATTTCAAAAAATTTACTTTTGTGTTTTCATTTGCACTTGCATCATCTAGAATCACCCCCCGAAGTTAGCGTACTCTACCCCCGGACACCCGTATTTAATTTTTGTTTTTGGGATAATTAAATAGATCAATTAAATTTTCCCAGAGACCATCCATACTTTTTAAGTACGTACCTGATTAATCTTTATCAAACAAGGGGTTAAATATAAAGGTTATAGGTAAAATGATCATAAACAAAATGATCGTAATCCAATGATCTTAATCAGATGATCGTAGGCAAATAACTAGCAAATGATTGCAAGCAAATAATACGACCAAATGGTAATTTACGATCAAATGATAATTCCCATGTTTTTACATACGATCTTTCGCATATGATCTTTTTGCTTACGATCATTTGATTACGATCAAAACATCGATTTCCAAAAATAAATTACTTCCTACGCCTGTTGTATGTAAAATACGCAATCTACGGAGCTTTGTGGATATGCTGTTTGCAAAAAATACAAGCATTATTATTTTCACGCTCACAATCTTACCGCAGAAAGCTCCATTATTATTCGTTTATCTGTTACGTGCGTCATTCATGAGAAAGAGGGAGATGTTTAACAGAGTTATGACCGGTACCTACGCTTTTGCCATGCGTATAGATATGTATTCATGTAATATATCAGATCTAAAAGGATCGAAATCAGGTCAAAGTTTATTTAAGGTTTTATTTATTTACGAAGCACTAAATTAAAACGGAGTCCGCCCCTGCTGTATCAGCCGAGATGGATTTGATAGAAGCAATAAATAAATTTTCCCGCCTGCGTCATGGCGGCCATTACCCAACAGAGCCGCCAATGACGGAAAACTGCTGCCAGAAATATTATTCAAACATTATGACAAAATGATATCTTCTGCATGATCTTCATCCTTGACGGCTGTTACAAACTAGAGTATTAGAAAATCATATCCCATTAAGCATGTCTAATAATATGAAACGAAACAATTAGGCTGGTATAAAAAGCGGGAAATCTATAACTATTAACTTACTAATCTTTCATTATAGATTAGGTTCTTACGTATCCCCGAATTCGATTTGAACTGTTTAGCCCAAAGCTGGAATCCCGCCTGATCCATTTCATAGAACGTACCGGTTGACTCTATTACTCATGCTCTATTTAAATTTCAATGGAGTTACCTTTTTTTACTTGACATAAGGGGAACGGTTGCGCGACCTTTTTCGAATAGAATTTAAATTTGGATTTGAGGCCAAAATACTCAACCAAAATGAAAAATATTTTTTTATCAAAGGTGTAGCATAAATCTAGTACGGATATGTACTACTTTATTTAACTGTATTTCAAATTATAAAATATGTGCAAATTAAAGATATCTATTTTTCACGATTTTAGAAAAGCAAGTTTGGCAATTATTTATGATTTTATTGTAATTATTAAAAAATAATATTGCCTTTTTACTAAAAAAATATGAATTATAAAAAAAACTATTTAACAATTGGTTCCGGATAATACGTAACATTTAGAAAATAGATTCCAGATATATGTTACTCGTACGTTCTGCCATATAAACAAAACCCTCAAAAGTGATTCCATATAATGCGTTAGTATATTTAGGAAGCCGTTTTTTTTTTATATCGGCTAGGTACCTACCTACCTAGAAACCATAACATTTAACATAATATTTAGACTGAAATGATTTTTTTGGTCATAATGATTTTAATTAGGGGTAAGGAAAAATTCATAAATGAAAAAGTGTTTCCTCTGACGTCTGCAAACTTTAAATTGGTCATCGTTTAAGAAAATGTAAAGCTATGACAGTTCTGTCAAGCTAACAAATCACTTTCCTCTCTGCGAACTATCCCCGTGTGTGTTTTCAACAACGTAATAAATTATTATCTACCTGGCTATATCCGTGTATTGGACCACCTTCCCCGCGCGATTAATAAAACGAGATTCTTTTTCGCTGTAGAAAGAAGCGAATTATCGTCCGTGTAAACTTTTCCGTGTATACGCTATTAATTTTTTTATCGCGCTTTATAAATAGTTGAAATTTTTCCTGCGCCAAAGGAATATTAATACCGCTGGCCCAGTTCTATTCATGTTATCGGCTTCATACCACACCCAACTAAACTTCCAACTTCCATAGCGATGCTGTAACCCCACGGTGAGCAGTCCAGTGCGGCCAGCGGCCAGCGGACACCTACATGAACTAGGATATTTGGGGAAATATTATTGCACTCAAACCCACAATAATATCCAAGCCAAACATTAATGCATTCACCAATCATCGCTTCCAGCAATGTTGGACTAACCCTATAATTTTCTTTCTTGTTAGGTTTTAACAGAAAATCAATGTACAGAACAAAATTATGCGCAAACTGCATAAAGGATTTGATGAATTAATTTCTAATAATAGGCCCGCTAATTATCTAACCTAATTTGTAATAGAAACATAAAAGTGTCGTCAATCGCTTTGTTTGTTCCTTGTTATATTCATCCAAAACCAATTCTATTCTGTTTTCTGTCAAAAATAGTGTTGTGAGATTCTTCCCTTTGGTTACCTGGCATCCAGTAACTATTTGGGAGGCGGGTTTGGGGTGCCGCCGCCCCGGAAACCCCCTTCACCCCAAATGGTTTGCTAGTTTGGTGACTTAGAAAGGGTCCCAAGTTTTGTGGGGTGAGGTTTTTCCTGCGTTTGCCCACCTGCTGTGTGGTGGGCCGGAGAGACTGATTGAGGGAAACCCTTTGACCTCTCCAACCGGGCTCTCTCGACCCATTGCCTTGAAGTTGTAAAGAATGGACGATGTTGCTGGAAAGCTGTACAGCCTCACCAGTAAGCTCCTAGCGTTCTGACCAGGTGGTGAAACTTCTTCCGCAATCTCAGACAGTGAGATTTGAAATACACGTATTTATTAATTTACTATTTTTTATCGTGTTATACAGAGTAAATATGACATATTATATTGAAAGTGCGTAAGAATAAAAAATCCAGTTAAAAATGTTTACAGGGTGCATTTTAAATAAAATAGATCAAGTAAATTCCTCAAAAAAGTAAAATTCAGTTCATCTTCTCTAACCAAATCCGACTCGCTTTCAACTTTTTTTAAATATTTTTTTATTTTTTATTCCAGATCTTTGCATTTCCCACTAACACTTTCACAATCCTCAATCTATTCCAACTAATTTCTACTCCGTTCCGTGACCAGAGTTTATTGGACTCAACCAAGATGATGGGTAGCACTACCAACTTCCATAATACATGCAATATGTAGGTACATATGTCTACATCGGATGATGGTAGAAATATTTGAATCGTGTAAACTTTCCATGCCAATTTTATAATTTAACATCCGGAACATCTGTTAACAATTCTCGCCTCTCCCTCAGGAATAGCATTCGAGACGAGAATAGACCATTTATTTCAGGACCCATTTTCTATCATTAGACTTCAGTGTGGCAATTTAAAAAAATTATATTCTATATGTATGTGTCTTGTAATGTTTACGTTACAGAAAAACGTAGAATATTCGTCGTCAGAGAATTTGATTTATACTGCAAGATATTTTATTAAATAATAAAAAAATGTGATGGAACGCTTAAGCTAAAACTTACTATATATTTAATAATATTACTTATAATAAAAGAATTGTAAGTTAGAACACGTTAAAAAAATTAACTATGTGGTCTCTTCAAGAAATGAAATTTTGATATTAATTAACTATTTCTGATAGCATTAGGTAGGTAGGTAATGTTACCAATAACTGGTAACATAAATTATTTAAACTGTGAATGGTACAGATTAAGCAATTTTTTCAAACATTCACCATTTTTTTAATAGTTCTATCAACATTGGTATAATTCCATCAATTTATATATATAATTCGACAACTTTTTTAGTAGGTATAATTCTACCAATTCTGCCATTGGGCGCTTTTATAATTCCTACGGCCAATGCACGGCAACGGCACAAACAAGACATAAAATGTACGTTCCTTATCACAATAATGCTGCAGTTCTTTCTTACACACTAAATAATAGAAGTTAGTTGAACATGAGGCAAACAATGTAGGTAGGTATGTCTGCTTGCCCCAAAGGAAAAAATGTAGAAATGAAACTCTGTTTCCGCTGTAAGTGTTCCGAGATTAATTGGTAAAATTCCAACAATTATATCAAAATCGGTAAAAGGTCTGCCTGTTAAAATATTATAATAATTATTGTAAAAATCTACCAATTACTGCAAAAATCTACCCATTATGGTAAACTTCTGCAAAGTGTTGTTAAATCAACCAAATACAGTATTTTTTAACAAAGTATGGTTTCTTTTTTTACCAATTATGGTAATGGTCTGCAAACTGTTGCTTAATTAATTAAGTATGGTGTCTACCAATGTAGGAATAATTCTTCCAATTTTGGTATCATTTAATGTAATGTTGGCATATTATTTCTACAAATGTTTTTATTTGTAAGGGGACCAATTTTTGTACAACTTCAATTGATTTTGGTAAAAACGTACGTAAATAATATATTGGATTAATATAGGTTAAAGGATTATCTAAACACAGCAATTATTGTATGCGTAAATTATTATACTCATTTTTAAATAATACCTGCTTTTAGTGCGAAAGAAAAAATATATCCATTGTTTTTGGTGCCTAATGAAAGAATTCTGGATGAATAATGGGCTACACTTAGCCGAAATTTCCGCCTACCATTTTTTAAAACATCAGACTTCAAGAGAAAATTTGATTTTCCCCCAAATTTTATATATTTTTCAACAGTTATTACACGGGAAAATTAATTTTCCTCAGGGCCTATATCATCTTTGGGGGTGCTATGAGGAGGGTCTTTTCAGAAGGGAGAGGAAATTCAGGGAAGGAAATCGTTATGAATTTGGGTGGGTAGGAATTTGGTGGTCGGTGGGTCCAGGCGTAACGGACGTGTGAATCCATCCCTCTCACTGCGGTGCAAGGCGATTGGGTCGAAAGAGCCCTGCTGGAGAGGTAAAATAATCTCCCTCGATCGGTCTCACCCGTTCAGGACTGCCACGCCGTAAGTGGGAAGACCTGGAAAAACCTCACCCCATGAACCCAGCACCCCTGCTAGGTCACCAAACGTAGTGACCTTTAACAGAAGTGTTGGTTATCCAATAAACGGTTCCCGGAGCGGCGATACCCATACCCGCCCCCCAAATTGCATTTATTTTATTTTATATTATAGAAACAAATAGTACATGATTTACAGAGTTGAAATAATATACAGGAATAAGATACTTCATGTTGTGTACCTATGATATGTTTCCTTGTAATGTCTGCTAAGTGGTATGTTTATTCGTTAATTACCAGGTGACTTGTGTAGTTTATAGGTGTGTGTGTGTGACGTGTGTAATGTATGTGTGAGTGTTTTTGTGTCTGTCTGTATGTATGTGCATTGAATAGTTTAAATTATTGACATGATGCCACGTTTGAATTTGGGCAGTGAATCCGAAAAAATGTCAATGTCAGAGTTAAGACAAATATTATTTAGAGTATGAAGAGCTCGGTTAATTGTCGAATTAAATGCTGCATGTTGTAAATTGTTGAATTGTGTCAATACATATATAATTATATTGTTAAATTCAGATATTCATATTGAGATTCCAGAGATCCCCTTGTATTTATTCTACATATGTATTCGTTATTTTTTCATCACCCCATGTTGAAAGTTCCGAGCGGCAGCTTACGGTGAAAACCGTCTATCCCGGAACACGACTATAAACGTTTCCCTAGACTTATCTTTAATGTGAGCACATTAATGTCAGTTGTCAAAGGCGTATTTCAAATAACACTCTTGGCACCGGAAAGCAATAACTCGCTCGGAGAGCTTTATAGACTAATTTTTTCCACGCCCCATACTCGCAGGTTCTATAAAAAAGCTATCAATCTATGTTTAATTAGAAAGAAATGCCGCTGTCGAATGCAAGGCAGAAGACATTGCTTTGTTTTATGTGTTTATAATTATGTTTGTTTTTCTCCTTCGCTAATTAGGTAGGTAATAATAATAAATCAATTAAAGAAAACACACACACAATAGAAACATCAATCCTGAATTCGTTCAGACGGAATGCAATAAGAATTCACCGGATGAATTAAGTTTTAGACATACTTTTTTAAACTTTGTCAATTTCACTTACCTTGTTTTGTTTGTTTTTGAATATTTATTTTGATGTATGCAAATATTTATTTAGATGTATACTGTATACTGGTATGTATACACCCGACCATCATTTTATTGAATTATTACGGGGGTTGAATAAAATTTGCTTCCGTTGATTATCATGATTTTCTTGACTTATTAATAAAATATCTGCTTGCTCCCGTTGATTATCATGGTTTTGAGCGGCAGAATCTTCAATGAAACCGAATGACAAATTAAAATAGGTATCACCTATAATATCATTCATGAGGTACATAATATGAAACCTAACGAATTAATTATTTAGTCTGGAGAGGACGGTTTAGGAAGACCCTTTGACATCTCCATCCGGATTGTCTTGACCCATCACCTCGCATGCAGTGGGAGGGGTGGGTTCATTTGTCCGTCACTCCCAGACACACTGACCCACAGATTACTACCAACCCGTCAAACGTTTTTCCTTCCCAGAACTTCCACTCGATCATCTCCTTTAGAAGACCCTCTATACAGCATTCCAAAAGATGACGTAGATCCTGAGGTAAATTATTTTACTCGGGGCCTCCTGTGTGAAGTTAATGTAAAAAAATCAATTCTGGTTTCGTTGTGACCTAATAACATTATTCAACTTCAGGCTTACGAAGTTATTATTATTAGATTGGTAAAAGACAAAATCCACTGGCTCAGGGCAGTTGGGATTCTCGTGCTTATATTTACATAATATCAGCAAAAATATTACGGGGTACCAAAGAAGGTAAGTACCTAAAGTTCATCTATCTCTGTACGTATTGGTTTCGGAAGGCAAAACATCTGTCACGCGTAATAATAATTACACAGCAAAACATGTTTATAAATAAACAGTTTATTTTTTAATAAATTAGGTAATAGTATTATCAAACATAAAAAAAATCAAAAAATGTATTTGACCGATTGTTTCATCCTATTATTAATTATTAAGAGATTTTTTTAATAGAAAATAGAGTAGAATGGTAGTGTGTTTCAGTGATAGAAGAAAAAGGAAAATAGTAATATTTTGAATTCATGTTAACCAATAACTTTGTGTAAAAACGATTGTAACGAATACAGGACGTCCCAAAAACAAGTATATACATATTCTTTCTAAAATTATTTTTCCAGGCACAACCTTATTATTTTCAGCAAGATGCAGCACCTCCTCACTATCATCATGATGTGATAACTTATTATTATACATTATGGCTTATTATCTACAACAGATGGATTGGGCGAAGAGGTGCCATTGAATGGCCCCGCTCTCTCCAGACCTCACGCCACTGGATTCTCTTTGTGGGGACTCATCAAAGATAAGGCTTATCTGTCAAAACCGGCAACAGTCAACTTCAAAATTGAAGGCGGAAATTGGTACAGAGAATGCAACGAAATTCCTAATGAAACAACCGCCACAATTGCAATTTCATTGCTTCGCGTAATCAGCAATGGTTGGATAAAAATGGGTAGCTATTTAAACATTTGCGCTGACTAAAAAAATCTGAATCTGTCTTCTAAAATTTGTACTTAATCAGTGATACATTTAAATATTATTATTTTTTAACCATTAAATTAACGTACATTTTTTTGGTATAATCCACCTCACTAGGCTGACCCTTTTCCGAGGTGGCAGGAGTTTGATCTAATTTTAGATATATAATATAGAAAAGATAAATAAAAAAGATAAATAATTAGATAGTAAAAAATTTAAAAAAACATAAGAAATAATGAAAATACGAATAAATGAATGAGAACAAAAGAGAAAAATTCAGGCGTGGAGTATGCTATAATTTATGGTATTGTAGATGTTATCTGTCCGCAGTATACAATGCCTTTGTTGACTATCCATGTGTGGATTTTGTGTCTTATATTTACACTTGTTGCCAGGTCTTTAATATGTTTTTCCAGATTTTAATATGTTTTGCCAGATTATGAAAATGTTTTTTTCCATAGTTGGTATTTATCTTCGGGCTCATGTGTTGATGTCTGTTTCTTGTTTTGTAATTGTGTTGTATAGTATGATGGTTAAGTTTGTCTTTTTGGTAATATAAAGTTATAATTTATGTATAGTTGCTGTATTTTCAGTACGGTGAAGTCCTTAAATAACTGTAGTGTCGAGAATCTGTAAGGTTTTTTTGTGATAACTTTAATTAAGGCTTTTTGCGCTTTGACAAGAGGGTCCAAATTAGTTTTAGCAGCACCACCCCAACCAATCATACCGTGAGTGATAATTGATTGGGCTTTATATTATGCTTCGTATGTATTTAAAGAAATATATCAGTTTTCTAACTTTACCCGCCGTTTTATTTATTTGTTCTGTCCATCTAAAATAGTCAATGTAAATGTCTAAGTATTTAATTACCTGGGTCCGTGTTAATGGGTTGCATAGGCAGTTGTTTTTAGAAGTATAAAATATATATATACATTTTTAGGACACCTGTAACAGGATTTTGCCAATGTCCATGTTTGATATTATTATATACCGGGTAAATAATAAGTGCATCAAGCATTGGTGAGGAGGACTTGCGGAGAAGGTACTCTTTCAGTTTGCTGGCGACTCAAATACAGCGGCAGCAAAGCTGAAAAAGACATTTCCACGCGCGTCCGTTGTCGTGGGCCATGGGGCGGCACTTTTCTTCCTTCTTCGATTTAAAATCATTTTACAGAATAAATAGTATGGAATAGCAACCTTGTGAGTGTGAGACGGGTTAAGGTAGGGGCTGTAGGAAAGGAATTATCATAACTATATCACGGATTTATTAATGCGGGTCTTGAAGAGGCCCTTATTATATGAAGAGAGAAAAAAATTATCGAATATATTGATACATATAAATAAATAACACTTTTATTTATACAGTTAAATTATATATTGATATCTGTTCTGTTCCCAGAGTTCTCCAACTCGTCGTTTGTTGTGTTCCCACAAACAGTTCTCCAACTCGTCGTGGAAGGAGATTATAAATAATTGGTTCTTTGTGATAAATCAGGGATTTATTAATACTTCGCGTATTACAATGGTGACTTGATAGTCGACCTAACTAGAAGCTGGCTAATTGCGATCTGGGAACAGTGAGTTTTGTCTGGGAGCATTCTCACTGGCCCTGGCGACTACTGGCCACTAGCTGCCCTCTTGCGAACTTCCACCCAAGCTCTATGCACTGCCTTCTATGAGTGCTTCTGTGAAGCTCTTACTTCCCAACAATATCTCATTCTAAAATTTCCCACAATTATACAGGATGTCCCGGTGTAAAGTGTGTTAACTTAGCGGGGTGATTCTTCATGATTTTAGAAGTACAAATGAATTTTGAAATTCCAATTTTTATTTTCGTTATACTTTCGAAAGAAGTTATTTCTCTTTTTTACTTCTAAAATCACGTATAATGTGTGCCTAACACTATACACCTATTTTTACCCCCGTGCACTTTAGCGGACTTTACCCCCGGACACCCTGTATAATTTCACATAAAATCCATTAAAATGTATTGGAGAAAACCAAGGCGCACTCACACTCAACTCATGCCGCTATGATATAGTATAGGGTATTTGGTACTAGTTAGTTAGACATGTGAAAGTGTATTGTTATAAGTCCTAGCTAGTTAGAGGATTTCGAATAATCAATAAAATCAACAATTAAAAATTCAAGACGGTTCTTTATTTTCTATTATTGAAATATGCATTAATTTTTCTCGTGTGTCAAGGAAGCCATTACATTATTTGATGTTAAATCTAAATAAATAATGAAAACGGACTATGCAATAAATGTACAATAATAAAAATTATATTACCAATTTGTTTCAAAATCGGCGTTATTGCGTGCTGTCAAAAATGATGACAAAATGTTTTGTTTATAATTCATCAAATTTCTTCTTTATAATCTCAAACAATTTGTGATCCACTTTACCAAAATTCCTCTTCCAGATAATCAGTTCTTTGCCCACCATAATAGGAAATTACACACCTTATGTACCAAATTTTTTAACTTATTTCTTGGCGGTTAGCAATTTTAACGAAGATTGAAAATAAAATTCGGACTTACTAGCTACCTTTTATTACAAAGTATGTAAGGATATTGTCCCACATCAATTCAATGTCCGAGCCACATCTAAACGTACGATTGGTGGAATAAAATTAATTGATCAAATTTTTATAATAAGAAAGAATACCTGTGGATAGCGTTTTTAGAACTATAATTTTGGTATTACGTAATAACGAGTGTCTGATAATGTTTTTCGTTTCGATCGCTATTGCCATATGATCCGGTCTTTTTTAGCCCCAGAAATGCATAATCAGATTGGCTACAACCGATACATATTTTTCCAGTAAGATGGGACCACTTCCCACGTAACAAATGACTCGTTGGCTGCTCTTCACGATTTATTCGATGAAAGAGTAATTAGTCGAGGCATCAACTGGCCACCGAGAAGTCCAGGCATGTTGTCTTTTTCCTATGGGGCTACCTAAAAAATAAAGTTTTCAACCCATTACCACCTAACTTGAATGTTTTAAAGCAAAGAATCGCAGACAAAATCAATGCAATTTCAAGAACAATGCTCCAGCGAGCGATTGAAAATTTTAGTTCCAGGTTAAACGAGTGTGAAGAAATGGGTGGTGCTCATTTACAAATGGTTGTTTTTCATAAATATATATTTTTTAAAACTGCTCTGGAATTTAACAGTAATTAAAACGAGTTTGAACCGTTATGTTGTTTAATTGTTTAGTATTAAAAACGAAAAACATTCTGATACAATCTTTATTAACATTTGGTTTTAGTACCTAGACGTTTTTGCAGATTGATTTATTCGAAAAATCTTTCGATTTCGAAGCTTCTTTCACAAGACTACTGAAGTTTACAATTTCAGCCATTTTCTCAGTTTTTAACCATAGAATAATGTGGGACTACCGGACCCGGACTCCGCACTGCTCGGACATGGCTCGGACCATCTCCGGCATATCTACAGACTGCTCCGAACTACATATAATAAAATAAATATCATTGAAAAAAAGCGAGTAACCTGGTGTTGCTATAGTAATAAAAAATAGTGCCACCCATATATAAAACACTCACGTGTCATCAAAAATGTCTACATTTTATTGGGAAACTGTATCTACATATTTTTGACATTCAGTGAAGCAGTGAAAATTATTGTTCCTATTTTGACGGGTAGGTACTAAGTAGGCAAAAAATAGTCATGTAAGAATTCTCAGGTCCGCGGTATTATAAGTCAAGGGTCAAACTCCGGGAGTGAGAAAGCTAATTGGGGGTCACGATGGGATCAGGGGTCCCATCAGCAACAGTTGCCGTGTCGTGACCTCTCTATAAAAGTCTTCATCTGTAATTAGAGGAATGTTCACATCATATTTAAGTGAATCATGCAACGGTAGGTACTTAAATAATTGAACATGTACAACGGATACCTAATGCTACATATACATACGAGATCCGAACACCTGAGCTGTACTTCAACTTATGGGAAAGGAACGAAACAACTGCAAATGGCGCGAAACGCCGCTTGCAGTTCTTTTCCCGTACATCGCGGCTCGGTTCGCGTTACGGTTTCCAAATGTATACGTACCATTATACCTATCAGGTTTTGAACGAAACGCATAATATATGTATTATAAAGAATTAGACTTTTTACACATTAACTACAAAAGGAAGCAGGTATAAGCTGGTATACACAGGCAGTGAGATTGAACTGGCAGAGGAGGTTGAAAGTAGACTCAGTTGTGACTAAGTGCAGTAGAAATTGAGATCCCTGATGCGTATGTGTGTAAACATGTTGTAATGAATTAAAACGTCCAACCCCGGTAATGGCTACAATAATATCTAACATCTAATAATAATGGCTAACACATCATCCTTGATATTATTTATCATAAAAACGACGATACACAGAAATACAAACCTTCGAAAAATACACGATGAAAAACGAGTTTTAATTTTTTTCCATTTAACCGGATTACCAATAATTTAAAGAGATTTTAATAAATTAGCAATATTCAATAATAATAATTTTACTCAGTGTGGTTTTGACAAGGGTGCCAAAATTTTACTCGCGCCGGCC
This sequence comes from Hesperophylax consimilis, assembly GCF_061612785.1. Taxonomy (NCBI): domain Eukaryota; kingdom Metazoa; phylum Arthropoda; class Insecta; order Trichoptera; family Limnephilidae; genus Hesperophylax; species Hesperophylax consimilis. The sequence goes on from NC_142842.1 coordinate 22,631,494, forward strand.
TGCATAGACCGACTGCTAGCATTGGTGATGGCTACAAACTTCCAGTTCACCATGGAGAGACGCGCAGAGGTTGAAGAACGAATTCACCAAGAGCTGAACGAACATGGCGACGCTAATGGAACGCGTGACGAGCATTCCATATTATCAAACTTGGTTTCAAAATGAATTATTTTTTACTCTGTCTACATTATACGGCACACTGTAGTATCGATAGCTATATTTGGTATTAATATAACAGTATGATGGCTGTGACAATTACGTGAGCAAATTAACTGACAAAATCTCTTATATCTCTCTCTGATATCTAAGCTTCCATCCAACCTATAAACGGTTTATGTTATCTAAGCTTGACATTCCAAGCCGAGCTTTAAATTTACCGATATATCGGGTCTAAATAGGTTTCCCGGGCGCTAAAATCTCTCGTTCCGGCTCTGCTGTTTCATATAATACGTCCAGAAACCGGTTGTGTCCATTTGTTACAATATCAAATTTGGTAAAAATAGCACACCACACGATTCGTTTGCTACCATTCTTCTGAGCGATGATTGTTTCGTATAAATAGGCCGGATTATTCCCCCGATCCATGGCGATATTCTGGAGTTTGTTAGGAGTGACTGATGACTGCTCACCGCAATTACTACTTCGCAACGCGCTTGCATTTGACTGAAAACCGAAAACACACATTTCGTCACGTGTTGCTAAAGTTTATGCTGAGTTTCCTAGAATAACCGAGTATTTGGAACAATTTAAGTGGCGAATAAACATCTTGTCGAAACGTTACAGGATTCGTACAGTACGTCTTTTTAAGTTTAATATGTTCCTGCTTCCCATTATTTTATTATTAAGTTAGTAGCATTTCCCTATAGTAATTTAAAAGCAGCTATACAAACCAATACATAGGTATACATAACACACGTAAAATAAAAATGACATATGAATAAGCACTTATGTAAATTTTTAAAATTATCACAAAAAAAAATGTTTAAAAAAACATCGAAGCTGAAGTTTTGGAGATACAATCAGAGCAAAAAACCGTGGGCGATTTTTCATGTAAGTATTGAAATTATTACAAAGTACCTACTGGTAGTTATTTTTAGATATGGCACAGATGAGCATAAATAAACCAGCATTTAGTTTTAGTGTAATCAAAAGATCTATTTATTTTTAAATAATTTTTTACAATGTTGGTAAGTAATTACACATAAGTTGCTTCTTCGAAATGATTATGAATCATTCGAAATCACCAGTGTTAAAAATCGAAATGTTTTCACTTTTGAAACGTTTCAATCGGTTGATTTCATTTAGACGTCCCCCCCCCCTCCCTCCCGCGATAGAAATCGAAAAAATTAATTTATTCAATGATAAATTACATTGATGGCTATAACCTTCAAAACGTATTAAAAGTTATTAAAAAGTTTAATGTATAATATTATTTATTATTAACATATAATTTCGAAAACGAGTGCTTAAATCATACCCACGACTTTTCCACCTCGAGTTAAGACGCGTGTCATTGCGTCAAACCGTCAAACGATTGAGACAAAAAGTTTTCTGACGTCATTTAGAGTTCATTTTATACCTAATTAAATGTGTCAGTGGCGTACGCAATTATTATTATTATTATGTGAGTAGCGTTATATACGGCTTTCAGCAAGCGTAATTATTATTACTTAATGTTCTGTCGCCTGTCAAAGTGACGGATATTATTTCTCACTCGCCACGCTTTTACCAAGGACGTCTTATATTATAGAGATTATAGAAATACAGGCGGTAAAACGGTGAAATTTTGGTGAGTAAGAAAGTGCATTTGAAGAAAAATAAGCGTATTTATTTTCTGTGACAAGTACCTATCTGTACCCATCTGTAACAAAATGCGATCATTTTGTTACTTTTATGACGATACGATTATTACCACCCCGGTAGGTACCTACTCCAGGGATGAGTTGTTTAATTATGCACCAGGGGGCACGGTTTTGCATTTGCAATGACTTGGAACACATGCTGAGGAGGAAGTTGGAGAATCAGCCAGAATATATAGCAACCAAAGGCCAATATGGTAATATAGGATGGACAGGGGATGTAGACAGTTTTTTTTAATCATAATAAGTGTAATATATTCCAATTGTGAAATATTGTCCATACACTTGGTTTTTTGATACCTGTGATTTATAACAAATTTAACGAAAACTTTAACTTGAAAAATAATGAGGAACCTTGTCCTAAACTGACAAAAAAGTGGTTAATAAATGAACAAAACGTTTATCTATCCTAAACATTATATTTGGTATTAATATTTAAACTTAAGCTAATGTGTATTATGTTATAACATTAAATGGTAGAACCTACAGACAAGCTGATTGTCACAGCTTTGTGGGACTACCCATATCTTATATTGTATTAAATGTAATTATATTAAATTTAATAAATAAAAATAAAAATAAAATATATATGATAAAAATCGTCAGCATTTAGTAGTTTGACCGAGCACCTACAAGAAATGCAGAGTATCACAAAAATTCGCCCTTTCCCCGGAACACCTTTAATAGCCCAGCTACACTACTCGCGAAGTTGATCGAAGTTGACCGAATACGATAGTGTGGGCACGAACTTCGCTTCGCTTCGGGCATCTTCGCTTCGCTTCGCAAGACTTCCGATTGTTGTCGGTAAATGCGCCCGAGTCAAAGGACTCGATGCGTCACGGCATAAATAAACCAATCACTGACTGGTTGGACTGAGTTACTCGCGAAGTTGCGAAGTGTGTGGGCACGCACTTCGAACTTCGTCGAGGACTTCGTCGAAGCATCGAAGCGAGTAGTGTAGCGGCCGCTTTTTTACACTACTCGCTTCGACGCTTCGACGAAGTCCTCGACGAAGTTCGAAGTGCGTGCCCACACACTTCGCAACTTCGCGAGTAACTCAGTCCAACCAGTCAGTGATTGGTTTATTTATGCCGTGACGCATCGAGTCCTTTGACTCGGGCGCATTTACCGACAACAATCGGAAGTCTTGCGAAGCGAAGCGAAGATGCCCGAAGCGAAGCGAAGTTCGTGCCCACACTATCGTATTCGGTCAACTTCGATCAACTTCGCGAGTAGTGTAGCTGGGCTATAGCGGCCGCTTTAACGTATTGACAGCCCACCGCTTGACATGCGCCCCTGGCGACACAACCAGGGGCGATCAAATAATGGACCTTGCAGTCAGTGGCAAAACTATAGGGTGGCAGGGCTGGCAAAATGCCACGGGCCCCGCGGGGGCCGGGGCCCCGGCCACCGCGGGGCCGCTAACTCAGAAGTCAGAAGTAACCTAACAGTTTTAACAAAATTTAGTAAAAATTATAAATTTTATACAAGTACATAAAATCAACTAAAGGCCATATAGGTTATAAGCTATTCGCAAATCGGGCATCTAAAAAATACAAAATGTTTGGATGGAAGGTTATGACGACTAGAAACATATTGTAGACGCTGTAGAAAGACACGAGACATCTAAAATTCACCTGGATTCTTGTTTAACGTATCAACAATGGCGGCTACATGGAACACTAGATGAAGAGCAAGAATTCATTATCAAGAAAGATAAATCTTTTTGGCGCCAAGTACTCTCTAGACTCTTTGATGTTACTCTGACACTCAACGTGTAATTTAGCCTTTCGTGGCCACAGAGAAAAGGTAGATTGCAATGATCCAAGTTCCCGAGGAAAAGTTTTGAGTATTGTCGAGTTATTAGCAAAATACGATCCGATTTTACAAGAGTTGTTAAGTAAATCAAAGGGCCAGATAAAATACTAACTTCAAAAATACAAAATGAGTTCATTTCTGTTCTGGTTCTAAAAATAGAAAATGCACTCATAAATGAAATAAATGCCGCACCCTTTTACTCTATCATTTTCGATACAACTCAAGATATTTCAAAAACAGATCAATTGTGTGAACTTTACCGTTATTGACGAAAATGGAATCTCAAAGGCGCTTGTCATTAAAGAGTCATTTTTAGGATTTCATGAAGATAAGGACCGAACTGCCTTAGCAATGTCCAACCAAATTATTAAATCCACAAAACACAAAAATATGCCTCTAAATGGTGCTAACACAATGAAAGGCACTTATGGTGGAGTTCAAAAACTCATAAAAGATATCGAGCAAAATGCGGTATAAAAATAACTATATTTGGATTTATTTTTTATTTTTTTTGGAAAAATAGTTAATACATATCAAGAAACAAGTCCTGCGAAGCAAATTGAATTGGCTTGTCAACAGGTGCTTAAAGTTTAGTTTCATATACATTTTTATAGTTTATAATTTACATCTTATATCTACAGAATCAACAATTTTTTCATACAATTTTTCATACATATTAAAGTAAATATTTTATTTCGGATAGCCAATTTTTCACCATATATTTAATCTTATTCATAGACTTACACTTGCTTTATAGTGTCAGGTAATAAATTAAATATCTTCGGTATGTTGTATTCAAACGTCCTCTGTCCGTATTTATTATTAAATTTCGGAACTATTAACCCGTCATTGCTCGTGAATCTAGTACTATATTTATGTTCTAATTTTTCTTTATGCTGCGGGATAAGAATTATGATTTTTTGCCATAGAATGACTCAACAGGTAAAATTTTGGCACTCTGAAACAGCAACGGTGTATTATGTCTCTGTTTAAAAATATTAGGGACGACTAGTAATTTTACAATTACGTTTTGTACAACTTGGACTTTTTTCAGATTGGTTATAGTAGTATTTCCCCATATGGTTAATCCATATCTTATAATAGATTCTGCCATTGACATATAGATTATTTTAAGTGTGTCAATTGATAGGAAAAAAATTAATGTGTACATTCTGCCAGCAATTTATTGATCTTTGAGTCTTTTACAGTTTTTTTAATATGAATTTGAAAAAGCAATCTACCGTAACACCAAGATAGACATATTCCGTAATTAATTCTAAGCTTTCACATTTACAATTAGTCGGGATATTTTTATGGATGCAATTAAAATTATGAGAAATAATATTAGGATTAAATTGAAATCTGGCATTAGGTGATCTTATATGCATAAATTTGTTTTTTTTAGCATTATTAATAGTCCTGCATCATGTGACCAAGTTGATTAGTCAATTTGCATGAGTTCAATTGCAATTTTTAGATTTTTATGTGATATGACCAATGTCGTTTCATCTTGTGATTTTTATAGCGCCGTTTTTGTGCAAAATCACCTCAAGGGCGCTGTACAAATATATAATACATTTGTACACTGTGCTTCTCATAACTTAAATCTAGTACATAATGATGCAGTAAGAGAGGTTATTGATATGCAACATTTTTTGAAACAGTTCATCAAATTTATAATTTTTTTGGGCATAGTATCAAAAGATGGAATATCTTATCAAGTTTTATATCTGATCCTGAAGGGAAGTCTTCAACTTCGATAACATTAAAACATTGAACCCTACTAGATGGTCAGGACGTTATGATGATATTTTTGCTTTAACAGTTCGGTTTGTTGAAGTCCAAAAAGCGCTAACGAAAACAATTCTGTTAAATTGCAAATCGGATGAAAGAAATGAAGATTTTCAACCAAGAAGAAGATCGAGAACTACAGTTTTATTATGTTATTGGTTTTCCATTGCAAAATTCTACAAACTATCGATGCAGCCTCTAAAGCACTTCAGTCCAAAGCCATCGATTTTTAAAATGCCTTAAAACTTTGAAATGTGAAAACATGAATTTGAAAATATAAAAAAGGAAGCAAGAATTGTAGCAGAAAAGTGGTCCATCAACCCTGAATTTTCTATATAAAACCCGACAGAGGAAGGTGAAACGCCATTTTAACGAACTTTGCGAAGATGGGCGTCTCCAAGATCCGGAAAGGTTATTTAAAGTGGACATATTTTGTCGAGTATTGGACATCACAATTAATCAACTGAAATCGCGTTTCCTTCCAATGAATGCAATTGTTTTCAATTTCAGTGTTTTGAAACCTGCCACTTTGCAAAATTTAAATGACACTGATCACTTAAAAAAAGCTCTAGAATTTGTTGATATATATAAAAAAGACATATCTGAATCATTTGGCAGGGAAATTCTCAGTTTTCGGTCCACCTTCAGAGACGAAATAGAAAAGGCTCCGTTTATTATAGAACTTTCTGATTTATATAATAATGAATCATTTTATGTCGTGCAGCTTTTTTGAAGTATGTACCTACTACATTAATCTTAATCTTTCAAATTTGTTACAATTCCTATGACTTCAGCTAACGCCGAAAGGTCTTTTTCGAAAGTAAAATTAATAAAAACATATTTAAGAAAGTCAAAGGGACACCACAGGCTACGTAACTTGGCTATTCTGTCATTGAAAATTCAATGGCCCGATCTTTAAACTTTGATGACGTTATTAGTACTTTTGCGGAACAGAAAGCTCTGAGAAAAGAATTTAATTAATAAATATCTTGTAAAGACTAAATTGTTTTTTCATTATACCTACATATGTAATACCTATGCTTTTGAAAATAGAAATGCACACAATATTAGTAATACTGTTGGGTAACTTCTTAAGATATTTATAAAAAAATCAATTACAAAGCGACTGTGATTTTTACTGGGGGGGCCCCATCTAATGAATTTGCCAAGGGCCCCCAATGGTATAGTTTCGCCACTGCTTGCACTATATCAAACCTCTACTTTATTTTGTTTTTTAATACATACTTGGAGGGCGGGGGGGGGGGGTGAAGACGACATAGCCTGCACATTTGTTTTCCTAGATCCATCACTGGCTCAGACCTGCTTAGTTTAATCTCTCCGGTAGATAAAAGCTTTACCAAACAAATCAGCTTCTCGATAATAGAGCATTGAATTTAGTGTGTAAACAAAGCCGAGGTGAATTGTTTTACCCGCCGTGTATTTGTACACCTCCCGTACCTACTTATATTAACCGAAAGATCTCGGTGTATATTTCCCGTCTGTAAAATGTAGAATTAGTTTACAATACCGTCATTCCCCGTCCGATGGTAACCTTTTAAATATTCCTAGCTCGGCAGCGCTTGGCACATGGCCTCACGCTTCCACGGGCTCTCTTTCATCAATACATGGTGTAAATATTTATCAACAATAACTGGCGGCGGCCATCTTTGATGGAGAAAGAATCCCTGAATAGAATGATGGAATTCTCATTTCGGCGGAGTTTTCTGTAATATATTTTCTCGGCGAATGAATATATAAGTACTTATAATAACAAGATGTAAGAGCCTGCGAAAGCTCGAATGTCAGATGGTCAGCGGTTAATAAATAACCCTGACAGTTTATCAAACCCCCCCAACTATTGGTACCTATTTGCTGGATGATAAATCATGACTGTTTTTTTAGAAGCACAGGAAGTACTTCTAGAGATTATAAAAAATATGTTAACATTCGAACAACGAAATTTGAACAAGATTGTTGAAATGTTGAGCAATAAATCTAAAAAATATATCTCTAGGTAGGTACACGCGTAAAGTGAATAGACAAGGAGGCCAAAAGAGAAACAAAAAAACTTTTTCACTGGCAGTCCCATTGTCCACAGTTTGGTCAGGTATTTCATCAGAGATATTTGAATTCGTCAAGTTGCTCTCTGGTAGGAGCTCTGGCAAGAAAATATAATATTTAAAAAAAACTGATACACCGGCCCTGTGTAACTTCGGTAGGTACCTACCTAAAAAGGAAACAGATATAAATAATAATATTATTAGGTAGGCACTTTTGAGACCTACGAAATAATATAAAGGTGGGTAAGTGCCAACAAACATTAATAAAACGTTTTTCAGAACAGTGTCAGTTTGTAAAATAGTGTGTTCCCAACTAAGGGGGCCGACAGACGTAGCTATAAAAGATCAAAAGTTATTTGGCTTGGCGTATTTCGGCATATCGCTCGCCATACATTTCAATTGGAAATGTACGGCGAGCGATATGCCGAAATACGCCAAGCCAAATATCTTTTGATCTTTTATAGCTACGTCTGTCGGCACCATTAGTCAAATGTTTTAGCATGTATAAATGCTTTCCTTGTTCAACTTTAAAGTATTTTATATTGGTCATCAATGAGCGATCAATTAAGCCCAAGCCGCATGCAGCAACGTGCTGGGAATATTGGCGCCAAAAAAAAAACCAAAGCCGTAATGTTTTTTGTCGTTCGGTCAAAATATTTTCTGTTAAAATTTATTTGCTTTTATGATTTAAAGCGATAAAATGGAAAACCATTATTCTTAAGTGATGCACGAAACATTATTCTTTTCCCATGTGTTGACATTTGAAAACATATATAAGGCTTCCGTACTTACTATATTGCAGTACCTATTAGGTGAATAATTACCGATGAGGAGTAAAGATTATTATTATTATTGTTATTATTATTATTTTTATTCAAACACAAAAATATATCAAAATATTCAAATAATAATCATTTGTTCTAAATAAATATAGGGATTTATTATGCACTGGTATCCCCAATATCTAGAGTAGGAAACAATGGTCTGCAAAGTCAATTGTGTCGATCTGTAACAATGTATCTATCTCGAAACAAAAACTTCGTCATCGAAGAATAACAAAGAAATGCTCTAAATGTGTCGCTATGGTCAAAAAGTTAATCGAAGTTAATTGGAAGTGACCTTATAACTGGCTGCCGGCACAGGGATATTCAACCAGTTGCCATTGTGCATAATAAAAGTAGTTCGTAAAGGCGGGAAGATTTAATTACACGCCACACCTTACCGATTGATTAAATAATATATAGAAATAAGTTGATTTGATAGTTGGTCGAGCGGCCAAAGCGTCGGGTTCCCACCCAGGAGTCGCCGGCTTCTCCATCATTGCGCAACCACAATTTTCCACATATATAATATGATGGAAGTAGAAGGATTAATTAATCGTGACCAGAAGAAATTTGTAAATAAACGTAACAAATCTGAGCAAACTTAAAATTGAAAAAAATATAGTAATATCTATATTTTGTAAAATTCAACCAGAAAAATATCTTTGTGCCTATTGAAGAATAATATTCATCAACCCGCATGAGCCGTGCTTTCCTATGACAAAATTTTAACTTCTATATTTTGTAAAATTCAACCAGAAAAATATCTTTGTGCCTATTGAAGAATAATTTTCATCAACCCGCATGAACCGTGCTTTCCTATGACAAAATTTTAACTTCTATATTTTGTAAAATTCAACCAGAAAAATATCTTTGTGCCTATTGAAGAATGACATTCATCAACCCGCATGAACCGTGCTTTCCTATGACAAAATTTTAAATTTTCCAAAAAAAAAGTTTAGTGTCCGTAATGAAGGTAAAGATTTTTTATTATTATTATGATTATTTCTACAGCTATCCAAAAGAGAAACTAACAAACAAACAATTTTTTTTAAATCTATTTTTATTAAATCCAGCTCTTTAAACTTCAAAATACCTCCAGAAGACCTGTACATACTTTCGCAGATCATTGTTAATCTAATGAACAAACATGGAAAATGCAGATACTGTCTTACATTCAAAATATTGCATTTTACTATTGATTTCGTGGGTGGGTCGCAAGTCAAAAATTGGCATCCATTCGGGTAGTTTAGCGATAGGCTCGTGCAGTGAGAATGTGCTAATTACGTGTACACCATAATTATAAAAGTATGTACTATAGAAAGGTTTATTACTCCCGCAAAATCAAGAATTTGACAATCAGGCATTCCTCAATAATAGTCATTAAATAATTTTGTCTATTTCTACTGGATCGGTTGCGTAGAGAATATTAAATAATATAACACTCGCTTCGTTTTATCAGAAAATAAATTTAGTATAGATTGATTTTATTAATGCCGATTTCAACAATTTTAGATAGATAGGTACTCGTATTTGCCTACTCGCGAAAGCAATAAATTTATTAATTCGTAGGACGTAGGTACGTACTTTTATAATATTATTTGCTAACCAGCAGGAAGGTACCAACCATTGAATATAGAGGGTATTTTATTTAGTCATTTGTACTAACTACCAACCTACTACTACATTTCAAATGTACGAAAACCCTCAACCAGCGCCCCTAGATAATAAATATTACATTATTATTCGATAATTAGATTGAATAATGTTATATAGACTTCTATCAATGTTCTTAGAAAAGTTGTGTGTATTTTCTACAAACCTTAGGTTCCTCAATAGGTATATACCTACCTAAGTAAGTACTAATAATTGTTCAAAAAAATGCTTTTCAAAAACGGATTCGCAAGCCGTGGATATATTATTTGCATGAACTGTAAGTAGATACTTATTAAAAATATAAAATTTTGTTCAAAACAGTTCATTTTCCCGCTGTTGAAGAAAGGTTGAAAATTAAACAAAAAACTTTCTTACCATGTTCAATAACGTCACTCGAATACAGTCATCTTCGGAAAAGTTATAATATTATCTTTACGTAGATAGTTAAACATAATACGACGTTTTAAATAATTAATAGATTTTTGAGAGGTATTCACTACTACCATTTCCTTCTCAGTGTTTAATATTTGTTTATCTTAGCCACGAACCGTTTTATAAATTATTACTCTTTGAAATAATAATGAAAAATAATAACCAACGCGAAGAGGTCTTTACTAGTGGCATCTGTCTTTTGTTCCAAAAGATTTCGAATTTAAGTAACAACATTTAAAAATATTTCAAAGTCTGTTTCAAGTTGAAAATTGAAGACCGGCGAGCTGTATGTATGGCGCCCGCGTATCGGATACTGACTATTTTTGATTACTTGCTGAGAAGTATGTGTGTATGGTATAGAAATGATCATAAATTTGAATCATTTCTGGTAACGGAAGCAGGGCTGAATGTTTTGTAATAATATAAATAAGTAATCAAGAAGTTGAAAAAACATACTAAATATACGCAGAAAAGATTATTACATCCTGGTAGGTCGCAGACCAAATAACTCATTTGTTATAAATAATTTTATTTTGGGTCTGCTTTCATAATTTACTACCAACCGACTACCATTCAATATTATCTGAAACAACAAAACAAATCAAAATGATCTGTCTGTGGTTTCAGCTCTCAAACTCATTTAAAACATGAGTTACAGAGATTTGAAATATAATTTGTCAAAAAAATGAGAGGACGCCATATTGCTTTTCAAAAATATTTTTCAAGAAGAAAAAATATAAGTACCGTGAAAAGGGTATTGTAACCAAATAGGTAAAAAATAACTACAAATGGGTGGGTATTCTCGTCATATAAAATATTGCATGTTTTTTGAAGAATTTCAAAATCATCCATGTAACGTTGTGTTCTAAAATTTTTATTGATCTTCAGTCTTCTTATATATATATATATTTTTCCACATGCTCGTATCATGGTACATTTCTTGTTGGAATCCAATATAATTTTAGGTAGAATCTACTTTGGTTATTGCAATGAATATCCAAACGTGGTAAGAGAAATACCCCCTAAAAATATACAGGCAATCTATTTTTCTTGTTATTTATTTTTTGCCCTGGTGAACCAGCCTCCTCCACTCATTGCGTTTCTGAGCTGCAAGGAGAATCGCGAACACCAACATAATATTATATTGACAGAATTAATGGTGCATATTAATTCTTGATCTGCTCCAGTCCTGTGCAAGGGCATTAATATTTCCTCGCGCCCATTGCGCCGGCCCGCTGGCGTCACTGCGGGGCGGGGGACAGGGGCGGGCTGGGAGGAGCAGAAGCTGGAAGAAGGGAGGGGATCACATCATAATATACGAAGATCTGGAGGTAAAAATACATTCAGATAAATAAGTGTTGAAATGAGGGCCGCCTTCATTCTTCAGCGGGCTCACCCAAACCCAGTACACCACACATCACCGGTACTTAGGGAGAAGGGGTATTCATTAATATATATTATTAACTCTCATTGATGGGACAGTCATCCTTAATCGTCCACCCTCATGCTTCTACACATTAGACATTACACGCCACCTGTGATTATGATCGGAAGCACTGGCGGTTTTCTCTAATTTGTGGATGTGTGGTGAACCCGCAAAGAATCATTACGGCGAACAAGGTCCACTTGGATTAATAATATTACAACAGTTTAAACAGCGCGCCACTACTCCATTGTAAAAGAATCCGCCCGTACGAATAAACATTACGTCGCAAATCCATAGTAAAAACATCCACCAATGGGAATTCGGCCCAGGCGGATTCCAGAACGCAAAAGGAATGTGTAAATATGTACATATTTAGTAGGGTTCCATGATAACTCAGCACCAAAGAGTATGATGCTCAGCACAGTGACAATTCAACACACTTTAAAAGGTGATATAAAGTCATTAGAAACGATGAAATTTTTTTTTTTATAACCTAACCTACTTAACCCAGTTAATAATGTTTTTGTTTCATCACTTTCCATGACTTTATATAACTTTTTAAAGATGTGATGAATTATCATTGTGATGATTTATCCGGTCACCATTTAGTAGGTAGGTACCTTTTGAAATTGACATTTCATTATTTCAAAAATATTGGTTATGCTTTGTCTTTTTTGTCCATGAATTAACAGCTGTCAGATGTCATGTCATGTAAATTCAGTTTAAAGAAAGCAAATATGAGCGTGTAGCAAGTTTTCCCAATCATATTATTTTTTAAATATCAACTTCCATCATGACTTCAAGAAGAAAGGTCCCTTTTAGTAACAAGCAAAAAAAGGAACAACTTCAAGCCAAAAAGGCTAAAGATCGCATTGGTAAGTCGCAACAAAATTCTGTGTTGTTTATTTTTTGTTTCTAAAGTTTCAATAAACACGTTATCATTTCTTTTTTCAGGAACTATGGTTTCAAAGGGAATGTGTATGTCTGAGCTGCCAACTTCTTCGAAGAAAAACTCAGATCGTTATGCACTGAAATTTCGCAAAGAATCAAATGAAGAAGTTGAGAAAAGAAAAGAGTTTGCCCGGTATAATCAGATCTTAATTGAACATTTATTTATATCTGAATTTTTATTTTTATTATATATATTTGGTTATTATTGACCCAACCGCCGCACTTTAAGGCACTTATTTAATTAAACTTCAAAATTAACCTAATAAAACCATCTGGTAAATTTTTACCTACGACATACGCATTAAAAAAAAAATCAAACAAACTTTTTATTGAACTGGCAACAAACAACAACTTTTTGCATTTATGATTATGGAAAATACTACTATTTAATATTAACTGACACACCATTTTGGAAACGGTAGTTGTAAGTAAAAAAATTTAGGACTTTTTTGCATGGAGTGACGCTTGCGAGAGTTTAGTTTTATACTAAATATGCATAAATTACTCAATTTACCTAAACTAAGAACCTATTTTGTGCAAATTCAATTGTTGTTTCTTGTGCTAATTGTTAAAACAAAGTTTAATTTTCATAATCTGTGCTTAAAATTGCGGCAGTTACAGAAATAATAACCCAAAAATAACTATTTACATGCACAAAATAGGTCATTAGGTTCTTCGTTTGGGTTAATTAATTAATTTATGCATATTTACATTGATACGAAACTATCACAAATGTCGAATATATACTAAAAAAATCAAAAATGGCATCATGGGGATCATTTTATATGGGAAATTTCGAACTTTGATTGAATAAACTTTAATCCATCTTTTACCGTCCCTCCTGGGGTTTGTTTTGCAGTAATTAAGTTAAAAGGTAAGTGTAATTTCTATAATCATTGTCTATAAAAAGTGTGGTGGTTAGGTAAATATTAACCCTTAATTAGTATGAGAAAAAGTTACTTCTTTAATTTGCATTAGTTTAATTTTTCAATAATAGTTTAAATTTTCTGATATTTTTATTTTGTTTGTATGATGAGACCACTTCAATCTAAATACGCATAAATTATTTAAATAACCCACACTAAGAACCTATTTTGTGCATATTTTTTCATCTCCCCTGCCTGAATGGTTGATTCATGTGCTAATTAAGTTAAAGTGAAGTTTTATTTCAATAATTAAGGCATATTTAGAAGTAAGTGAAATTCAGAATTTTACCCAAAAAATAACTATTTACGCTGGGGAGATGGAAAAACAACCAAACGAAAGGTCTAAAAAAGTATTTTATTACTAATTATAGGTTATTGTCATTAATTTGAATCAAAGGTTTTTTTAAATGCATATTAAAAGCGGTAGTCTTACGTACAAATTTGCCATTATTTTTTTTTTTTACAAATGTCAATTTCATAATTAAAATAATTTTCATAATATGCATTTTTCAAAGCCCGCCAAAACAATCAAAATCTGACGAGCTACGCGTGACGTCATACATATCTCGGTTTCGTCGGTTAACAGTAAGGTCAATCCCATTCGGGTCGGTATAAAAACATAAAAACCCAATGTAAATATTCGGGAAGATTTCCAAAAAACATTAATTCTTTTGAAATAATTTGTAAACCACAGTAGTGATCTGTGTGGAATATACGCAGCGCAACTTAACACCAAATTGTCTGCATTCTTAAGCACGTGGCTGGCTAACCCATTAGGTATTAATTAAGTACTATCAGAGCCCACCATCCAATCACAGGGCGTTTGAGTGTCTCAGGGTTTTAATCGTTTTTAAATGATGATTAATTAATTCTACATGTAAAACTAAATCATATTTTTCATTCAAGTTGCTTATTAAGGACGGGTTGTTTCGGAGAATTTGAACAATTCATCAAATTTCATTTTCGTTTCTGTGAAAGTCCTATTCGAGTTCTGTTATAATATCATTATAGGCTAGTTGTTTGACAGAACAGAACAGAACTTGAAAAAATCTTTCACAGAACTTGAAAATTAACTTTGAAAAGAATTGTTCAAATTCTCCGAAACAAACCGTCCTAATTATATTTGCATTGATTGTGTACTGCCATATGGTATCAAAATGAAAAAAGGAAAATGGAAAATATCATATAGGTGTATTAATTTAACTTCTTGGTGCTAAATTTTCACCGTCCACCAACTGATTCTCTATTCGCAAAACTTACCCACATGTTTTTTGCAAAATTATGTTTTTGTAAATTGTACCTTGTTACCAGATAATGTGTTTATGTATTTATAAAAAATAGTGCATGATAAATAGTTTCCCAGAATAACTAATTATGTACAGAGAAATGAATTTTTTTAAATATTCTTGAGGATATGCTGGCGAACAAGAGGTAGATGCACATGTAAAAAGTTTTTTCTTGTACTAATTGAGTTGAAACAAAATGTTATTTCAATTATTTTTGCATATTTAGATGGAAGCGGAGAATGGAATATTTACCTATTTTGTTTGTTTAAACATAGTATTTTCGATAATTAGATATATTTATTTGACAACAGAGAACAGCTGCAACCTATCTATGAAAGTAACTTGGAGATGAGTGAAGAGGAACTGTTTCCGGAAGGAATGAAGATCCCCATCCGACCCCCCTGGGACTACTCCATGGGAGCCCAAGAACTGGAAAAGCGGGAAAATAGATACTTCCTTGTGAGTTGTTCTTTATCATTAACATTAAATACATTCAACGGCACTTCACACTATGTGAATACAGCACCAGAGTCCCAACTGCTCCCTGATAACCGGAGCCAATGAGACTATTGCATCTCTAATTATTGGGGTATGTTGTGAGGCTGAAAAGTATGGGGAGAAGTAGGAGATGAGTAAGAGGAAGATGGGAAGTAACTGGCCCTACAGATCTGGTCACCAAAATTGGCTAAAGCAATGTTTCAATTCTGCATTATGGTCTTTCACCAAGGTAATATTGAGGGTATCTACCACTCAAATGTTGCAAATATGTATGTGTAAAATTGTCTAAAATGAAATTATAAATATTACTAATTCTATGATTCAAACAAAGTTCCCCACAAAACACATTTTCCGTGTTTTTACTTCTAATTTATAATCGCTAAATAGTTAATATTTATTTTTTGGAATAACTTAGTGAATAAAACCTCAAATTGTAATATTTGATTATTGAAGACAATATTTGTGATTCTTAAACGAAAATCTGAAACAGAAAAATCAGAAAAAGATACGGTCACATCTAGGACTCGAACCCAGGTTACCATTGCGGTGCCCCGGCAAGGCAAGGGACCTGGGTTCGAGTCCTAGATGTGACCGTATCTTTTTCTGATTTTCGTTTTAAGAATCGCTAATATTGTCTTCAATAATTAAGTACTTCATAATTTATTTATTTATTTTTCATTCTCCATAAAACAGTTTTACACCAATATACTACAGAGATTACAGATGTATAAATATATTCGTGTCGGTTATCTGTCAGTACACTGTGGGTGCATTTTGGCTTGGTATAGATTCAAATTCACACCCACTAACCGTGGGTTAGGCGTAATTAGTAGGCACAAATCGTGTATACTTTCTAAAAATTCATTAATTTCAATTTCGAAACCATACAGAGTTGGCCTCATATACAGTTTCAAAATACGCCGCTGAGGTGCATTTTCGAACCGTAAAATTTGTTTGGTTGTGTCGAGGGCCGTTAATCCAAATAATAAATCTCTTAAATAAAATATATTTGCTTTCAGGAATATGTGAACGATCTAGAGAAGAAGTTTGGAGATGATTCCTTGAGTCATTATGAGGAGAACTTGGAAACTTGGAGGCAGCTTTGGAGAGTCATGGAGATGTCGGATATCCTGCTTGTTATAGTTGATATTAGATTCCCTGTACGTTCAAATTATATATTTTGACACACCCAATCAATTCCAAAGACAAAACATCATATATTTATTATCATTTGGAAAAATCTTATTAGTCATAAAATTAAATTGATTTTCAGAACTTGTTATTTCCACCGATGATTTATGACTACATAATAAAAGAAAAGAAGGAGATCTTGTTGATCCTGAATAAGATAGATTTGGCTCCTCCCTCCGTGGTTCTAGCCTGGATGCACCACTTCAAGGAGAGGTATCCTCAATTGCACATTATCCTCTTTACCTCCTTCCCGGGTTACAACCTCTATGGACAGAGTGAAAATAAAGCAGGTAAATAGAATGCATTTCATTTATTGGAATAACTTTTGAAGGTTTTACCCATCAATGTTTAATAATTGAAGAAGAAAATACTACATTACTTCATCAATGATTAACCATTCAGGTCTCTGGCATATTCTGTCAGAATTTGTGTGTACATATTCAGGTTTGCAATAAAATCCAAAGAAATGGAAATTTCTGAACATATCTTAAAACAATTTTTTTTGATAGGTGATGAAATACACTTCAAGGTTTTAATATCTATATAAATAAAAATGTAAATGTTCATTTGTTCAAAATCTTAAATCTCCGAAAGGTCTTAAGGCGATGCCATACGTCGTGTAATATTTTAAATCGAACCGCTATCAATAACACCGCTTACGTAGATGACGATAAGGTTTAAATTCCCGCTTAACACCATCCGCCTGTTTTGATTTATGCAAGAAAAAAACATGGCCAAAAAGTGCCTTTTATTTTATTTTGTGGATGTTCAGGGATAAATATTTAATTTTTTTCCGATCATTTTATAAATAACTTAATTTGCCCCATTCTACAATAAAATCATAACCGAAAATGGGTTCGTAAGTAGGAGATTTTGAACTTTAAAGCAGTTTTCATAGGCCTTATACATTATTTTTTTCTGGGCTTATAAAGACTTATCTAAAAAATACTCGATTATTTCAAAGGCCAAGATGTATTCTACTCGCAGTATTTAATTAAAGCATCTGAAACATTTCCAGGCGACTAAATTTTCAAACCAAAAACATATGATTTTGCATTACTACGTAGTGCATCGCCTTAACCGATTGCTTTGAAATTTTGACACAACGTTGCATTAAAATACGCTTGTGTTTTTATATACCTATATTATATAGATGTCACCTGTGGCAGGTTCTGCTTGAAACCATGTTTTTTGTCACCTGTGACAGATAAAAACATGCTTTTATAAAAACAGTGCCATCTGTTAAATGTAAAACAACAAGTGCTATTACGCTATTACCTAAACGTGTGGCGGGATATAGCTAGTTAGAAATAAACATATCATTTTTAATGCAAACATAAAAAGTTTTTAAAAATGGTTCACAATACTTTTTTTTTATCTAGTAACTAAAATTAGAGTAAATGAATAAAAAAAAATTACATTTTACTACACATTGTAATCACCCCACTTTTATCGTTTCATTTAAAAATAATTATTAAAACAAGATTAATCAAGAGTTTGTCCACACAACCGGAGCATACCTTGATCGTGCTATGACAGAGCAACGAATTACGGGAAAAAACTAAAACAACCGCAAGCGGCGTTTCTCCCCGTTTGTTGTCGCATCACACCGAAAGAATGAGTGCATTCAATTTAATACTTGCATTCTACGATGGTGAATTTCACCCACAGGCACAGAAACATGTAGAGGTGTTAATAATGTGACAATGCAATTTCAAACCGGACTGAAAGCGTGGTAGGCAAGCACTGCTTACATCTTAGGTTTTTAATGTATTCTTTTCTTTTAGGGCTCCAGAGGCGAAGAAGGAAGGGAAAGCTGCGCATGTCGGCTGAAGGAGCGCAGCAACTCTATGAGGCATGCCAAAAGATTGTGGGAGAACACGTCGACCTAACATTGTGGAAAAACAAAATTGCCGAAGAGGCTGACAAAGAATTTGATGATGTCGAGATCGAAGAAACCATCAGCAAAACAGTCGACGCGGCATATTACGACCACGAACGATATAAAAATGGAATACTTACCATTGGTTGTGTTGGGCAACCGAACGTCGGAAAGTCGTCCATTATTAACGCCTTGATGGGAAATAAAGTCGTTTCTGTTTCAAAGACTCCCGGACACACAAAACATTTCCAGACAATATTTTTAACTAGCAATGTGAGGTTATGCGATTGTCCCGGTCTTGTGTTTCCGTCTAAAGTTCCGAAAACAGCTCAAGTCCTGATGGGAAGTTTCCCGATTGCCCAGCTCAGAGAGCCATACACAAGTATTAAGTTTTTAGCGGAGCGAGTTAATCTGATCAAGCTGCTGAACATTAAACACCCCAGCGATGAACTGGAGTGGTCGGCCATGGATATCTGCGAGGCGTGGGCTATCAGAAATGGATTCTTCACGGCCAAGGCAGCTCGACCTGACTTGTACCGGGCGGCTAACGCTATACTTAGGATGGTTCTTGACGGAACAATTCCCTTCAGTTTCGTGCCACCCAGTTATTGCAAAAAGAAAGGTGAGTACAAAACTGTTATGCATCTTCCCCTGGTCCTATTGGGGTTGGGGTCCCATCGAATCAACAAGGCCCCTTCAGGTATCACTGCGTATCACCTGCGCTTACAGGACATTTTATTTTATTTTTATTTTTGTTTATTGCAGAAACAAACAGTACATAATTACATAGATGACAATAGTTACAAAGTTATAAAAGTTAGTATAATAATTGGTACCAATGACATGTCGCTGACATATATACATAGGAGGTATATTATACATTTACGGTTAAGTTACATTTTTAAGTTAAGTTAATTAGTGTGCTGGGGAAGGAGAGAGGTGTGTGTGAGTGTTTGTGTGTGTGTACGTGTGCGTGTGTGTCTGTGTGTGGTTGTATGTGTTATGTTGGCGAATTTAGTGTGCTAAAAAAGTTTTTCTTAAATAGAGGGAGAGAATCAAAAAATATATCGGTACTTGTGCTTGTTTGAATTGAGTTGAATGTTTGAAGGATGCGAGAAATAGGGGAATTGGCTGCAGCGTTTGTATTATTACTAGTTGTGTAAAAAAGGTTGGTGTGTCGAGTTCTTTTAGATGGGGTGTTAAAATTTATTTGGGATAGAAGTTCTGAGCAGTCTATTTCGTTGTGTATTATTTTATGGAGAAATGTCATATCAGCTACCGTTCGCCTGGATTTCAGGGATTGGAGAGTGCAGATATAATTATTGTTGTATTTATAACCTAGGTACTTAATAAATTTATTTTGTATGCGCTCTATATTATTGACATAGTAAGTGTATTTGGGATTCCAGACAGGCGATGCATATTCCAGTGTACTTCTGACTAGTGAGGAATAAAGCATTACTAGCGTACGTGGATTTTTAAATAATTTACTCAGACGCAGTATGAAACCTAACATTTTGTAAGATCTAGCAGTGATTGAAGAAATGTGCGTATTAAATATAAGTTCTACTATCTACGTAGACTCCAAGGTCCTTACATTCGGTTTTTGAGATCACGGGTTCATCGCGGAGTGAATAGGGAAAGTTAATTATATGCTTGTTTCTGGTGAAGGACATAGTGTGGCATTTTGAAACATTGAGGTCCAAATAATTAGCTGTGCAGTAGTTGCAGAGCCTATCTAAGTCACTTTGTAGCTCTCTACAGTCCGATAAAGAGATGACCGTTTTATAAATTTTCATGTCATCTGCAAACATTAAAAATTTTGAGTGTTGGAAACATGAGCCTATGTCGTTTAAGTATATATTAAAGAAAAGCGGACCAAGATGGGAACCCTGAGGAACGCCCGAGGTTGCGTTTATTATTTTGGATAAGACATCACAATACCCAACCGGCCAACGTCCTTTATTTATTATTTCCTTTTTTTTATCTAAACATTTATGATGAACAGTATAAGGCTTTACTGTCATTCATTATACTTAATTATAAAAGAGTCAAATTCTACCAACCGTCTGGAGCCAGTGAGACACCCTAGTATTTATATATAATATAAAAAATAAAATTTTACCAGATTACATGTTAAATAGTGTTAGTATTATGTAATAGTACAGTCCGTGGCTATCCCACGAGAAGCGGCACAGATTTTAGGCTTCCTAAGACAAATTTATCAGCAATACAAAACAATATTTATTATAAAGGTTTTAAAATGTTCAATGAACTCCTCGTAAATGTTAAGGAAGCTTTTGCTTGTTATGTCTCAATGTTGTGAAGACCAAATTAGTACGTCGGTAATAGAATATTATTATAGTAGTTTTAGAATAGATACACTAGATATCAAATTTTATTTATAGCTATGAAGAGTATATGACACAAAGTGCGCCCTACTGTCGAATTTGGTAGCCATCTCTGGTCCGGAGCCCCTAAATACCTGAAAAAAACCCTTGACTCTGTGCAAAAACGGGCGGTCTGTTTGATAGATTCCCCAATCTTAACAAACGGTCTGCAATCTTTAGAGCACAGGCGTCAGGTAGGTATGCTGTCCTTGTTCTATTGGTATTACAATGGAGGATGCTCTGAGGAACTAGCATCATTGATCCCTTCGGCACCGGTGCCTAGTCGGGATACACGCCAAACGCGCGCCCAACATTTGTACACGGTTGACATTTGTCACATGAGAACGGGTCGCTTCTACGATTCGTTCTTAAGTTCAACAGCTCGGCTGTGGAACGAACTGCCGGCCTCTGTGTTTCCTCCCTCCTACAACATGGGACTCTTCAAAACCCATGTTCACTCCTTCCTCTCCACAAAAAGACCCTCCACACAGCATCCCCAAAGATGCCATAGGCCCTGAGGGAAATTATTTTCTTCAGGGACTCCTGTGTGGAGTTAATATAAAAAAAAACAATGTAAACGGTTTTATAAATCCATGTTCACTCTTCAATGCAATGTGATATTCGATTATGCAGCACATTTTGACATAATTTATTTCTTCACGGACCACAATAATATGTGTGATATCCACTTACGGGGATACCGCTGATGGATCGCATATGCGATAGCTGCATAAATGAGGTTAAAGAAAGCTTTGAATTCTTTGTTCTAGAACTCTGGGAAACTTCACCGGAATTGGATCGGATCCAGACCATCCTGGCCCCCAAGAGCGATGCGGAGGAAACCCACCGAGGACAGTCGGCCTACAGATCGGAGTCCGAGGAATCCTCCGACCATTCCAAAACTGAAGATGATTCCGATGAGGAAACTGTGGTTCAGAACATAATTTGCCGCACTTCTCGGTGATTCTGATTGATTCCTCAGTGTTAATTTTCTTCATACTTACCTTTGTAATTATTAACTTTAGGTAAATCTTCACCAAAAACTTGTTGCATACACTTTACTATTTGTTAAATTTTTTATTCAATAAAATATTTTTTTAATGATGATTACTTCTTGTTTAACATTCACACTCTTCAAGCGAGTGAAAATAGGGTCCTGTTTGAGAAAATGGATTTTGCTTTAAACTGCCATGTATTTGAAAATTATACAGGTACAGTGGAACCTCTCATAACGAGCTTAATTTGTTCCTGAATCTTACTTGTTATGTGAACTACTTGTTTCATTAAGCCTGTATAAATATGCCTTTTCCTGTATAAATCAATGTAAAATACTATAATTTTGTAGAATGTATAGCCACCTCCTTATTAGGTGATGCTTCCCAATGTACGATGCAACAGTTTCCCATGCTTTCAGCATTTCTCTTATTGCGCCAGAAGATTGTTGTTCTGCTACTTCCTCCTCATCCAATAACAAACTCTCCTCCATAACTTCTTGCTGTGAAACACAATGCAACTCCACAAGCTCTCCGGTGGTTAGCTCTTGACTGTGCACTTCCACAAGCTCATCAATATCGTTGTTCAGGGACCGCGGAAGTACTCTATGACGGGGGGGCAAACTTGTTTAGTCACCCTCTTCCTTCAGTCTCCTCTCCAGTCAATTAACTAGTTATAAATAAGACAAAACGGAGATGACTAGGTCAAACAAATAACAGGTTCAGTGAAAAAAAAACTTTTTTTTTGAAATATTGCTTTATTGCATTCATTGAACTATACCAAAAACGTTGCATCTCTCAGCCGTCTTTGAAGCAAATTCCCTAAGAATTTAATTTAAATCTAAACTAAATGTTTCCGTCTTATGCATGTGCAATATTGCTAAATAAGTAAGTCTTCTCTGCTTCATTGGTAGTCGGAGGAATGTTCCGATGCGTCGGAGGGCACTCAGAGACCTTTCACACGACGTAGACGTAGCTGGCACGGTGAGGAGCAAGACTAATAACTTTTCTACTTCATGAATCATTTCTCTTGAAACTTTAGGTAGATTAGCCAGTTCTCTTGCGTACTCTCGGAGAGTCTTCACGGGAGTATTGCTTTCTTAGCTATCTTCATTTGCAGTCCTAGTGAGTCAATATCAAAATCAGTTGCGTGAACGCCTAATTCGATACTTTTTCATTTATGAAAAAAAGCACTGTGAAGGATACAGATAATCTTTACCAGCACGGATAATCCTTCTTTACCCAGGTAGTAAAACTGGAGGGGGCGCGGCCCCCCCCCCATTTGATTTTAGGGGGGCATTTGGCCCCCTCTGCCCCCCACTTCCGCGGTCGCTGTCGTTGTTATCCACCTCCAGTACCATGGTATGGGCCAAAGACACAATCTCGTTGACTGTAGACTCCACAGGTACTGTTTCAAACCCCTCAAAATTACATTTGACTACGCTCTTTGGCTAAAGCTTTTTCCAAGCAGAAGTGAGGATCCTCGTGGTAACCCCTTCCCCACGCCTTGTCAATCATCTCGAAGCAAGTAACAATGTGAAAGTGATCTTTCCAAAACCTCAGAGAGTGTCAGGGTCACCTCAAAACAACGCCCGAAGAGTGTTATAGCGGAGAGTTTCTTAAAGTTAGAAATAACCTGCTGGTTCATAGGCTGGAGTAACGGAGTGGTGTTGCATCTATCATAGCATCTATCTTCTTAATTTTATCCTTACTCTTGAGGATAGTGCAAATCGTTGATGTAGACCGATTGAACATGTTCAGCCACGCTCATACCTTGTTCTCACTTTTCAATGATTTTACATTTTATTTCTTATGGCTGTCTTCTTTTGGTCTTTTCTTCAGGTACATTTTTACAAGGGTTTAAATAATGTCTGAACACAAGTTTGGTAAAATGTATGATCACATGCGACACTAAGGTGCTAGCGGAACGAGTACTAATTAAAGACTGACATACTGGCGCGGAAATCCCGGCTCACAAGTTAGTGACGTGAAGATGGGAATTGCCCTTTCTGCATCACTCGTTATTAGAAATGTCGCTCATTAAGGGAGCATTTTTTTCACCATCTGTTTTGCTCGTTATGAAAATTACTCATTATAGGAGGTGCTTGTTATGAGAGGTTCCACTGTATTTGAATGAATTTATTTTACAGTATTCACCACACCCCAACTATAAAAGTACTGTCTGAAATTAAATCCTATTTTGTAATACAAACTAAATTTAATGTCGGTTTTGGGCTATTTTAGTTAATTAACTTATTTTATTACATATGGTTTTCACTTTTGCACAAATCATTACAAAAAAAATAATCATTTCCGCACCTTCAGTGCCTAAAGTGCAAGGATTCATTACTCATTCTACGGGTTTAGCAAAATTTCCTTTTGATTAAATATTCTTCCACATGACAAGAAGATAAGAACATAGGAGACTTGTATCACATTGTTTATACATAATTATAGTTGGGACCCTTACAAAAAGACTGGTATATAATATTCGGTTCCATGATAACTCAACACAGTGACAATTCAACACACTTTTAAAAAGTGATATAAAGTCATTAGAAATGATGAAATTTTTTTTTTTTTAAACCTAACCTAACCTATCTTACTTAACCCAGTTAATAAAGTTTTTGTTTCATCACTTTCCATGACTTTATATAACTTTTTAAAGATGTAATGAATTATCATTGTGTTGATTTATCCGGTCACCATAATAT
This sequence comes from Hesperophylax consimilis, assembly GCF_061612785.1. NCBI lineage: Eukaryota > Metazoa > Arthropoda > Insecta > Trichoptera > Limnephilidae > Hesperophylax > Hesperophylax consimilis. Next base: position 22,656,187 of record NC_142842.1, read on the forward strand.
GTATTCATATATAATTATTGTACAGCAATGCCTATTCAGCCAATCAAGTATATAAAATGGAGAACTACCCTTCCAACCGGAAGTGTGTTAATATATTTTATTGCAGTAGCGTTTTTTTTTCATATCAGTCCTAATCTGATACATGAGATCTGGAAAACTATTGTACGCTGTGTATATATATTTGGGTGGTAAACAGTGAAACATTAAAGTATTCTAAATATCCATAATTTTATTGCTTTGTGTTTTTCATAATTTGCACCTAAATATAATTTATTATAATATATTCTATTTTAGATGATCTTGTAAAATTATAAATAAAATCAAAATCATACAAGTAAACAAAGTACTGCATATAATGTAGATTTGGTTAAAATGATTGCACATTTAAAAACGGGTTTTCAGGTGATAAATACATAATAAGAATGGGTTTGTGTTATGTTGAATATTAGCCGTAAACTAACGCTTTTTTTTACATTTTTCTGTTGTGACGTGTGGCAGTGTGATCAGTAGCGATGTGTGGCAGTGTGATCAGTAGCGATGTGTGGCAATGTGGATCAGTGGCGATGTATGGCAGTGTGATCAGTGGCGATGTATGGTAGTGTGATTAGTGGCGACATGTGGCATTGTGATCAGTGGCAATGTGATCAGTCGCGATGTGTGGCAGTGTGATCAGTGGTGACGTGTGGCAGTGTGATCAGTGGCGACGTGTGATAGAAAAATATATTTTTTGTTTTTAATTGGAAAAATGTAATCGAACAGCAAAATGTCATCTACATTTTTTACTTCAAATATTCAGGAATCGCAATCGAAGTAAAAGTCTATCAGGTACATGCTAATACACCTGTACATATACCTTACTTGTTATTAAGATCAATTATCAATAATTTCTCTGGTCTGAAGTATGTTTTCTTCATTATTGTTATGCTAGGGGAATAATAACTGATTTTATAAAAATTAAAATTTGGAGACTTAAGAATGACGATTGAACTTTACAATAATAATTGACATATATTCTTATTGCACACGGTACAATACAAAATTTACTTTATTCGTCTTCTGGTTTGTTAGAATAAAAGCTTTCATTCCGCCTTTTGAAAGGTTTTTTGGTTGAAACAGGTGTGGTGCATGTAGTTATAGCAGTAATCGCTTCTGTCAACTCCTCCGAATTACAATCTGGAGTAGTTGGGATGGTGTACACGAGCCCCGCAGTTTTTTCCATTTCTAAGATGGGCTCAGAGAAGGATTTTTTGGGGACAGGTAAAGAGAGAGGAGTTATAGGACTGGAATAGGTGCTGTCGGAGAGATCACTGAAAGTTCTTTCCGCCAGGTTCTCAGGCGTCAAGTGAACACTTCTCATCTTGGGGGTGATGGGGGAGTGTTGGGGGAGCGAGTTCCCCATCTGCAGCAGCACCAGACTGACGGGGTCATCGATCTGCAGCAGGTCGCAGAGGTGGGTGGTTTGGGCGTTAGAGACGGGTTGCGGCTGCCGCTTCTGCGTGGACTTGTCCTCCGGGTCGTACGGCTCTGCGGTCATCACAAAGTTCTGTGGAACCACCAGATTTCCGTTCATCATTTTCAAAACTGATTTTTTCTCTTCGTCAGTCGGTGTGAAGTTATATCTGCAACTAATAAAAATTAAACTGTTAGACAAAGTAGACATTTCAAGTATTATAACTATCAAAGATGGTAAAGTTGATTCAACTTTAGTATGTAAAAGTAAACTAAATCCTATCGAAACATGCAGTGGCGGCTCGAGCACTTCTTCGATGGTGGGGGACTGACATTTTTTTACATGTACTGAAATCTTTGAGTCTTCAATAAGAATTTCAGAAACTGAACTACTATATATTAAGATAGACCACGACGCCGTCATTTTGTTTTTTCATTATTTGTTTGTGTTTCTGGGTGAAAAAATTCGATTTATGCAAAAATATATCATTAAATTTCGTAAATCTGAATCTAAAAGACAGCCATGGCGGTAAAACGCCAAGAAATGTATTTTTACGTGGTTATTTATTGTCGTAATTAGTATTATTATTTTGTAATTCTGAATCGATTTACACTTGAATGTCATATTTTTTCTAATTTATTTCGAATATCCGAGTTTGAAGGGCTGAGAAAATTCGTTTTAAGCGGGAATATGTCGTTTTTTACGAATTCACACCAAATATCTGAATTAAAAAGTTCCGCCGCGACAGAAATCGGCCGCGAAATTTCGATTTATGTGGAAATATGTCATATTTTTACAAATTTATTTCGAATATTAGAATTTAAAGGGCCAGCCGTAATGGAAATCGACAGTGAAATTTCGATTTATGTATAAATATATCGCATTTTTACGAATTTATTTCGAATATCTGAATATAAAGGGTAGGTAGGCCACGACCGAAATTGGTTGCGAAATTTCGATTTACACGTAAATGTATTGTATTTTTACGAATTTATTTTGAATATCTGAATTTAAAGGGCCGGCCGCGAAAATTTGATTTACGCGAAAATGTGTGGTATTTTTACAAATTTACTTTGAATAACTGAACTTGAAGGGCCGACCGCGGCGGTAATCGGCTGCGAAAATTCGATTTACATGGGAATAATTCGTATTATTACGAATTTACTCCAAAAATACTACCCGAATTTGAAAGGGCAGCTGAGGAACTCGATTTTCGACATCTTATTTTTTTTTTTCATAAAATTTAGAATTACGTTGGAATTTGTTAATTCAAAATTTGATTTTTGATGTCCCGTGAATTTCGAATTAACGAGGTTCTACCGTATAGAATAATGACATGGATTATTGGCTTAATGTCCTGGACATGAAACTTTCACTTATGAAGTATCTGTGTGTAGGTAAAACTTTATATCTTTTAGCTTATCTAAATTTTGCACAGTGCCATCACGAAGTTGGTAATAAAATAAAGAGTGAGTTTTATTACTTTTGATCGCCGTGTTCCCCGGGCATGTGGCACATGGCAGGGCGCACGCTCAGCAGGTGGTTGGTGAGATGCAGCACGGTGAGCCAGCTCAGGTCGTAGTGGAGCTCCACGGGCAGCGCACTGTCGTGGGGGATATCCAGAACCTAGGACAAAATCGGTTTTTCTTTTATTTTAATTCTTTGATCCTAGGAAATCTACTCCAACTTTGATTGGAATTTACGAATATGAAAATATCATCAGTTAAGAGTAACAAGTGGCTATATCAAGGATATTGTAAAAAAAATTTGATTATTAAAAACACGGTAAACGTGTCGCTCTTGATGATTGATGATTTAAAATATTTTTTAGTAAAAGAAAGACAAACATTCCCGGGTTATGAATAACCTGACAATATTTTAAAATCTCCTACTACCACCACAGTAAGTGGAAAATGTTGCTTTTTTGTGATGGAGGACTTAGCCAACCGGGGAATTGAACACACTAAGCCTGGGTGGGACCCAAACGCGATGTCAACTCAGCCACCGAACAGTCAGGGTCATATTTTTTTTTTTATTGTACTTATAACATTGTTACATTGTACATAAAATTAGGTAATAATAGGTAATAGTGAAAAACATATGTTATTGAATTTCTACTCCAATGAAGAGTGCTGGCTCTTGAGCTTGGCGTAGGAGTTATTTCACAATTATTTCATGTTTTTTTATTTTATTTTTTATTTTTTATTGTTGATACATTATTTTACAATTATTTCATATTTTAACACCTCGACTCCGGTGATGGGTCTGGTTTGACCCAGTGATTTTGCCGCAAATATCTCGTTTAGGCTAATTTCCTTTTGTCTATTCTTTCATCAAATATTTACCCACATTTCGACTCAAAAATGATTAAAATCGGACATGTTTTAAAAAAGTTATAAGAATAATTGTGTATAATAACACGCAAAAACTCCATTTCTTCTCAGTTGAATTCGAGCAGCCGACGAAACAGCATATCTCTCGCTCTGTCCTTCCGTCTTTGTCTCTCACAGTCCCGCGCAGATGTTGTCAACCATTCGGGCACATTTCTAGTATTGTGATTTTTGTTTGTGACTTTGTTTTAATTTTTTTTTTTCATAGCGTACGAATGCAATGGCAAAGCAAAATTATTTATCTGATAATGAGATCGAAAAGCTACTTAACAGTTCGAACAGTGAGATCAGTGATGATGGCGACTTGGAATTCGAAACATTAGATCCAGAATTTGAAAGTGATCCGGAAGAAATATTATTACAGGAAATATCTGAAAGTGGAAATGGAAGTGATAATGAAGTTAGTGTAGGAAATTCGAATGAATCCGTTGCAGATCAACATTTATACGTGTCGAATTCCGGATTCCAATGGAATTCTGCGCCACCAGCCAGCTCACGTACCAGAAGCCATAACATTATTTCTTCTACCCCTGGATTGAAAAACGGTAGCCAGAACATAGTATCCATAAGAGATGCTTTTGATTTGTTTATTTCAAATGAAATGGTGGAGGAAATTATTGAAAATACGAATAAATTCTGTCAGCTCAATCCGAAAAATTCCAGCTTTCCTAACATTACGAAGACAGAAATGTATGCATTTTTTGGAGTTCTTTTGGCTTCAGGAAGAAATCGCGGCCGAAAGTTAGAACTAAGCGAACTTTGGACTACGGAGGATTTATTCCGGCAGCATTTTTTCCCCTCCGCTTTATCTAGAGATCGCTTCTGCTATATTTTTAGCAATATACGTTTCGATGACATTTATTGAATGATATAATATATCGATGAATTATTTTTGTGAATTTTAGCATTTTTAATATATTTTAACGAATAAAAAACTGTTAAACTTTTTATAATTGGTAGTGCTATATAATTATTTTGCTGCTGAATTTGTAATAATAAATCCATTTGGTGTTTTGTGTATGTATATAAATTTTATTAATCGTCGAATCATTTTTGTATTTTCGTATTTAGAATATTGCTTTTATTCCGTTTTTTTAAATGAAAATTGTTAATTTAAATTTGTTTTGTTGAAAAATAAAAGTTTTAGTATTTTTTAATGTGTGTCATTCAATGGTTTTAATTGTGACAAATAAATGTGTGAGGAAAGTAAATACTCAACTTGAATTTGAATGCCATTATATAATATTTTCTAATATTTGCATAAGCAATCATCATTTAATATGGCTATAAATTGAAATTATTTTTCTCTTTACACATCTTTCTATTAGAGGTACAGCCACAAGGAAATTATCAAATAAGTGATTTATTTCTGGTATTTTAAATAATACACGATATTCTTGTAAATGCACACCATCGAAAATTTTAATAATTATAGAAATAAAAATGTTTGTTTCCGCTGACGAACGCTTCCTGTCCCCCTCTCCCGCACTGCCCTCCTCATTCCCCTGACCGTCACCCGGCACCCGCATCGGCCGTGTCGGGGCCGTCGTCGATTCAGTCGTTGATTAGCTGTTGCGCGGGATGTCCGCGCCGCTGTATATCGACGAACCGCAAAATTTACGGAATACTAATTTCTAAAACTTCCATCTTCATACAAGAAACACAGGGGATATGTTATGAGTTAATGAGGAACTACAATAATATCATATAAAAGTAAGAATATGAACGAAAAATGCATAAAAAGCCTTTTAATTTCATCATTTCAGCTGGGTCAATCTGGACCCACCACCGCCGCATGTGTTTCATTTTCAACCTCCGGGTATTACGTGTTAATTCAGTAATGTTGGCCTCACTGGGTTGTTTACCCGTGCTGAGGCCCCCATTTTATAATATAAGAGTTTATACATTTAAAAAAAAATAAAAACAACATTAAAATAAAGATAAATTTAAACTAAAAATAAAGATTAAAAATTAAAATATAATTATGACACTAAAAGAAAAATATTAAAAGAGAATGTAAATCGGCATTTATAATGATTTATGTGTTTGTGTGTGTTGCGTGTTTTATATATTTTTTTGTGTTGCGTGTATATGTTTTATTCTTTTATGTTATAGAATTTTGGTAATATTGTCTTTTTGTTCTTTAATCCATTTTTTTTATTTTGTGTTTGAATTTATTTTTATTTTCCCCAATTTTTGTTTCAAGTGGAAGACTGTTGAATGCTTTAATAGCGTGGTATTTATGGTGTCTTTGTCCAAAGGTAGTGTTTACCGTCGGAGTTTTTATGTTTTCTTTGTACGCTTGTCTGACCGGTCTATTAGTGATATTTTGTGTTTGTTGGGGTTTGTTTTTTTGTTCGAAAATGTAGTTTAGTAGTGTTTTAACATATAATTGGCGTATATCAAGTACGTCACAGCTTTTAAATATTTGGTCTGTGTCGGTTAGTTTATGTTTTTTGAGTATTACCTTTAATATCGTTTTCTGTGCGATTTCTATTTGAGTGATAGCTGCGTTTGTTGCTCCTCCCCAAGCAATTATTCCATATTCTATTATTGATTGGCATAGTGCAAAATATATTGTTTTCAATTGTTTTATTTTATATATGTTTCTTATATTTAGGAAAATGTGTATTGTTCTGAGGAGCCTATTTGTGATTTGTTTGATGTGATGTGTCCATCTAAGATTATGGTCAATTACGATTCTATATTTATATCAGTAATTAACATAAATACAGTACAATAAATATAAACTTAAAAGAGGATTGTGACGTTAATTTTGGTTGTAACATGAATTGAAGTTATAACATTTGAAAGGTGATATTAATTTTTTTTAAAGATAAATTTGACCTTTTTTTGAATAAAATAAAATCTGGTATTTTTTTCACTTCTTCGGGAAGACTATTAAAATATCTTATGCCTTTGTAAATGTAATTATTGTGCATTTGTTGAGTTGAAAATAGAGGAATTTGGATGTTAAAATTATGCCTTAAGGATGAGTTAAATTTAAGTTTTTTTAATACAGTTTCTTTATATATTTGTAATATTGCATCTTTTTTATAGAGGTCTTCAATTTTTGGTACTTCGAAAATTTTGAACAATGATGCTGAAGAGAATGTTGGTTGTTTTTTCAAAATTACTTTAATAATTAGTTTTTGTACCACTTTTACAGAGCTTAAAATTTTTTCATATGCACCTCCCCACCCAATGATTCGATACTGAAGTAATGATTGGACTAGTGCGTAATAGACTTTTTTCAGGTTGTTTAGCTTGAGAACATTTCTTAATCTATTGAATATATAGATACATTTTCTAATGCGCTTAACAAGTTCACATATGTGTCTGTTCCATTTCACATATATTATGGTAATTTTATTTTTGTGTGAATGCTGCAAGTGATCACACTGCCAATCGATGATCAATGCTGATCGCAATGGACGGAGGTCTTTGCATTTGTAGTATTGCTATATTGTTTTATATTTTTGATAGCAACAATTCTTTGATTCATTGAAAATCCACAATTAATAGGACACAGCAAATCTGGGGCGAAACCAGTAAACTCTATGGTAAAATAAGTTAATTTTTTAACACAAAATAAGGATATCTATTAAATACTTATTTTTAGATTCCTTCCCGGTTTTACCTTACGAGGAGTCGAGCATGTTGTCAACAATAAAAGTTTATTGACTTATTATAAATCAGATGCAAAGTTTTCTCAGAGCAGTCTATATTTTATCTCCGTGGACGAGGGTTTAGGCTCTCGACCAGCAAAGGCCTCCGAAGGTCGCAAAATAAATAAATAAAAAATAAAAACGTAGATTTTATTGGATGAATTTGTGTTATTTCACAATTTATTTATTAAAAATATTATATATAGTATAGGCTGCGGCACATTCCAGAGTGGAAGATACTCTAAGTATCGCCAGCTTAGCTAGCTAGAGGCATTGCTTTTTACCTTGTGTTGGTCTGCAAGTATCACTGAAAACCTTCAGTCTCACAACGTACCCCAATTGGGGATGCTATAGTCTCACTGGCTCCAGACGATTGGGACCCTTGTACACACATAAAAAACATACTCGCGGTATTCACATTAAAAAGTATATATATTGGGAGTAATCCTTCAACTGCAGACCCTGTACAAATTACAAGTGCGTCCCGCAGTTGAATTTGGTAGCCACCTCTTTTCAATTTGGTAGGCGGGAATGGGTACCGCCGCCCTGGGAACCATTTATTGGATGACCAACACCTCTGCCACAGGTCACCCCAAGTGGTTCGCTACGTTTGGTGACTTAGCAGGGGTGCCCGGGTTCATGGGTTAAGGTTTGCCCGGGTCTTGGTGGCGGGTGCGTCGGCCCACCTTCTGCGTGGCGGGCCGGTTGGGAGATGCTGGTTGAGGGAGACCCTTTACAACCGGTTACCGCTGTCCGAGCCGCTCGATAGTACAGGGGCCCGACCCTCAGGCTCACGACTAAGGGTGGGCTGCCCCATCAGCGAGTGTAAAAACCCCGCCACTGCTGTTGTGCCGGTTCGTGACCGGAGGGGACCCAGCAGCAGCGTTTGGGGCGCATTGGATGCCCTCTCCAGCCGGACTCTCCCAGCCTATCGCCTAGCACCGCAGTGGGTGGGCTGGAACCAAACGCTCATCACTCCTGGACAGCCTGAACCCCATATTCCTACCCACCCCTCACACCTTTCCATTCCAGACCTTCCTTTCACTTCATACCCTTAAAAACAAAAAAAAAAAAAAAAAAAACAAAAAAAAAAAAAATCATGAATATACATAAAAACAAACATAACATCTTTACAGCGGCGAGTAGCAGGCGTCCCCGGTGCGGGCCAAAACTGTTGGTAAATTTTGCCAACATTCGCGGCCTGCACACAAATTTAAATTCCGTCCATCACCATCTTTTGTCCCAACGTCCCAACCTTCTTTTCCTATCCGAAACTCAGATAGCCGAGCCGCCAGACTCCTCCTATCTGGACTGCCCGGGCTTTACCCTCGCAAGCAAATTCCGACTGAAAGGAGGAGTCTGCCTCTATAGTCGAGCTGACGTCAACTGTGTGCGACTATTGAGTCTGGAAAACTCCAGATTCGACGTAATGTGGGTGCGCGTCAATCTTGCCAGTACGGCAAGATTCTACGCATGTCTATACCGCTCACCGAACCATAGCGAATCAGACACTTCCGAGCTCTTCAAACATTTGAGCGATACTATTGATGATCTCTTGCCCCGCTACCCTTCGGCCGAGTTTGTTGTTCTGGGGGACTTCAACGTTCATAACGAACCATGGTTGAAGTTCTCAGGCCCAACGGACTCGGCTGGCCGACAGGCGGAATCCTTTGCCATTTGCTACGGATTAGAGCAATTGGTTCAGGAGCCTACAAGGGTTCCTGATGTCCAGACTCACCGCTCCAATCTGTTAGACCTATTCTTAACTACTGTGCCACACGGTTATAAGATTGACGTCACAGCGCCTCTGGGATCATCTGACCACTGCCTAGTGACGACATCAATCCCCGTTAGCCTCAGACCAACCAATGAGAGGCTGAGGAGAAAAGTGTGGCACTATAGGTCAGCAGATTGGTTCGGTATGCGGGCCCATTTCAATGCTTTTCCGTGGTCAGCTGTTTGTTTTCGGACTTCGGACCCTTCAAGATGTGCCCAGGAGATTGGTGAAGTCATCAAATCGGCGATGGATGGCTTCATACAATCGACTACTAAAGAAACTGGTGTGGGCTCAAAGCCGTGGTTCAGTCGACAATGCTCCGAAGCAGTTCGACGAAAAAACGCGGCTTACCGAGCCTACAACACATCTCGAACGCCCGAAAGCAGATCAGCATACAACAAATCGGCAAAGGAATGCAAGAGAATCATCAATAGGTCAAAATTCGAACACGACCTGCAGATCAGCAAAAAGCTGGCTGCCTGCCCGCATGGCAGCAGAGCATTCTGGTCGCTTGCGGGCTCAATAGGTCGAAATTTTTGCAAACCCAGTTTGCCACCTCTTACCAGACCTGACGGCTCACTAGCAAACACCGCCACCGAAAAGGCAAACCTTTTAGGGAAAATGTTTGCGGAAAACTCGACCCTCGACGACGGGGGTGCTGTTCCGCCGTCGGTTCCTCACTGCGGCTTCTATATGAAAAAGCTGAGGATCCGGCATCGGGATGTACTCCACGTCATACGGGGGCTCGATGTTAACAAAGCTAGTGGACCTGATGGAATACCTGCCCTGGTATTGCAGAGGTGTGCTGCGGAAATAGTTCCAGTTTTGACAAAGCTCTTCAAAATGTCCCTGAAGTGTGGCACTGTGCCCTCTGGTTGGAAAAAAGCGGTAATTCACCCTATTCCCAAGAAAGGTGACCGCTCCAACCCGGCCAACTACCGCCCCATAGCGATCACATCAGTTCTGTCCAAAGTGATGGAACGTGTGATCAACGACAAACTGCTCACATACCTCGAGAAGAACAAAATTATCAACGACCGTCAATACGGATTCCGGCGGAACCGCTCGTGCGGTGATCTTCTCGCGTATGTGACGCATGTTTGGGGGCGGTGCCTGGAACGTCACGGTGAGACCCAAACGGTCGCACTAGACATATCCAAGGCCTTTGACCGGGTCTGGCACCGAGGACTTGTCAACAAATTGCATTCTTACGGACTTCCCGCATCCCTGTGTACGTGGATTGCTGACTTTTTAAGGGATAGGTCGATTCAGGCGGTTGCTGACGGTTTCACCTCTTCCTCGCACTCCATAAATGCTGGCGTCCCACAGGGATCGGTTCTGTCTCCGACTTTGTTTTTGTTGCACATCAATGACCTTTTGACATGTGCACCGATTCATTGTTACGCGGATGACAGTACAGTTCATGATAGCTTTTTGTTTGACAAGCCCCCAAAGGGCACACAAACTCCAACGGCTCGGAGGGCTTTGAAGCAGAGAATGGACGGTTATCTCGAGAGTATTTCCTCCTGGGGTAAAAATAATCTCGTCGAATTTAATGTTTCAAAGACCCAATCCTGTCTGATTACGTCTAAAAGGGATCCAAATGATAATCTAGTCTCCTTCAACGGAAGCAATCTTCCGAACAGGCCTTCCATTGATATGCTTGGTGTAACTATAAGTGACCAGCTCAGGTACGGGGGCTCCATCGAAGCTAGAGTAAAGTTGGCCTCTCAGAAGCTGAGCGTACTGTACAGGGCCCGCAGATACTTTAATAGTACACAACTGCTCACCCTGTACAAATCGCAAGTGCGCCCTACTGTCGAATTTGGCAGCCATCTCTGGTCTGGAGCCCCAAAATACCTGAAAAAAACCCTTGACTCTGTGCAGAAACGGGCGGTCCGTTTGATAGATTCCCCAATCTTAACAAACGGACTGCAATCTTTAGAGCACAGGCGTCAGGTAGGTATGCTGTCCTTGTTCTATCGGTATTACAATGGAAGATGCTCTGAGGAACTAGCGTCATTGATCCCTTCGGCACCGGTGCGTAGTCGGGATACACGCCAAACGCGCGCCCAACATTTGTACACAGTTGACACTTGTCACATGAGAACGGGTCGCTTCTATGATTCGTTCTTAAGTTCAACAGCTCGGCTGTGGAACGAACTGCCGGCCTCTGTGTTTCCTCCCTCCTACAACATGGGACTCTTCAAGACCCATGTTCACTCCTTCCTCTCCACAAAAAGACCCTCCACACAGCATCCCCAAAGATGACATAGGCCCTGAGGGAAATTATTTTCTTCAGGGCCTCCTGTGTGGAGTAAATATAAAAAAAAAAAAAAAAAAAAAAACCTCTGGTCTGGAGCCCCAAAACAATCTGGGCAGAAATGGGTGGTCCGTTTGATGGCTTCCCTGATTTTAATTACCAATAATGCAAATCACATTATTGTTATTAATTTGTATAGGGTAACTCAACGACAGTGCGGTAGTGTTAAATAATAAATTATGTAAAATGATACAAGTTTTAAGTGGAGTAAAAACAAAAAATAACATATTTTAGCAGATATGTATTTTGATAAAAGGTAACAGGTAACCTGCAGAAATCTCCTTCGGGGCAGGCACTTGTCCAGCGCGAGGAACTTAGTGTGCGTGGAGGCCCCCACGTGGGGCACAAGCGCAGCGTGCTTGCAGTGCAGGTGCGCGGAGAACCAGTGTGCGGGGCGCAGCTGTTGCAGGAGCTCTGCTGCAGGCTGCGAGCCCAGCCGGTTCTCTTCAATCTCCTGCCTGGAAATAATGTATTGCCTTTATTGTATTGCCAGTCAAGTTGGCACTTGCTTCTATGTATTATTATTTGTTAGCTTCTAGCTAGCAACACGTGAATGAGCGCGCACACATCTAAATGGTTCCGACCTTTTCCGGACTTAGCCGGTACTAGCAGCGAGCAGAATAACTTAGAGACTCACTAGCACAGAACGTACTCCTTACAACAGTACTATTGTATACCTTATCGTAAATAAAGAATCTCGACGAACTACGTGTACCTTATTGAAGACTCGCCACCACCACACCATCGTTACACAATTATTAGTCGTAATTAAAGGACATTGCATTTATTCTTTGACAGAGACCATGGTGCCTAACGCAAAATGATGAAAACAAGTCCTTGAATGAAAAATCTTTAGAGAGTGGATCTTATACAGCTTGAGACCATTGTGAGATTCCAAAGACTGCGATGGGCTGGACATGTAGAAAGAATGCCAGACAGGATCCTGAAAATTATGACCAAGTTGGTGCCCCAGTGGAAGAGACCCAGAGGCAGACTGAGGAAGAGGAGGAGATCCACAGGAGAGATGCGCAGGTTGAGAAGGACAGAAGAGTGGAGGTGAATGGCGAGGAACCACAGTCAGTGAAGGACATTTGTGGAGAAGGCCAAATCCCACCCGGGAATGTAGCGCCGTGTTTATGATGATTGTCAATAGATTTCAATACTTTTTTCTTATTGATAAACATTATGACATCTTGTCTTCATCATCTTGTTACAGTTGTTTACGGTTACAGTTATTACAGCATAAGTGTATGTCCGTTAGGCTGATCACAATTTGATAAAAAGATAATTAGCTGAGAAGTGGCATTTAACAGAGAACATTCAAAGATATAAAATTCAAAAGAGCGCTAATTGTTGACTTGTGTTTAACATAGCTTGCTATATTCTGCATTTTAGACAGTGTATTTGAGTAAAATGTGTATTACGATAACGATTTTTATTAAAAATAATAAGCACTAGAAATGAAAACCATATTTCTGATTTCCTTTACACCACCTATTTTACACTTTTATTAATCAATAATATGTATAACCGAAATGGTGGTTACTTACGCAAAGAACGGCTTATCTTTGAGAAGACGATCAACGTTTCCATGTTGGGCAGCTCCGCGCGGCCAGTCGTGTGATATCACTATGTCCAATTTATCCTTAAGCTGGCGCAGACGAAATACCTGATAAATAACATTTAATAAGCAAAAGGTAACTAACATGACAGCAAGCACTAACATAACAGTAACCGCCATTGCCATCATAATCTCCAACCTCAAGTGAAACTATGCTGGGCGTGCGGGCACAACTTATCATCTAGATAATCACAATATATCATCTGACGTTGGGTAAGAGAAGCAGAGGTCATTATATAGGTCACTAATGGGCTGACGATTTGAAGCGAATTGCCGACATTGGATAAGTGAGAGAAACAAAAATTCGACAAATCTGAAGCAATTTTAGGTACAAAGCTGGAAGCCAGAAGGCTTAAGACAAATAAGAAGTGCTACAAGTGCACAAGAAGTGCCATAATGCCACCTTAAAAAAAGAAGCTGAAAAATTTGGATTACACATTTTTTTTTTCATTTTATAAATATAAAAAAATTGCCATTTTGACTTTCTCAACTACAATACAAGGCTCATGTCCGTATTATGGTAATCGCACACGATTTATGTAAGAATAACAATAATAAAACAACGGAAAAGGAAATTGTTATGGTAAAACAAATATTTTAAAAATGCATATTATTATAGAAACCATATTAGAAATAGAAATAAAGATAAAACTAAATAAATGATGGAGTTAAAACTTTTTTTTTTTGTTAGGAACTCATGTAATCTTTAAAGAAGGCTCGTCCCCTTTCAAATAGCCAATGTTGAACACGAATAGTATAGAATTAATATATATACATAGTATAGAATTAATTGACTTTATATCGGTGTTTAAACAATGTTAGGAGCTCATGTATTCTTTAAAGGCTCGTCCCCTTTCAAATAGCCAATGTTGAACACGGATAGTAAAAAGGGATATAGAATTAATTGACTTTATATTGGTGTTTAAACAGTGTTAGGAACTCATGTATTCTTTAAAGAAGGCTCGTCCCCTTTCAAATAGCCAATGTTGAACACGGATAGTAAAAAGGGATATAGAATTATTTGACTTTATATCGGTGTTTAAAGCATTGTATACTTTAAGAGCGATGAACCGGAATTGTCGATGAGCGAATGTTGTTCTAGTTTTAGGGAGCACGCATCCCAGGCTTGATGAAAAGCAGGTATGTGCTCGATGTTGTGGAGACACCGCAGGTTATTTATTGATGCGACAAAAACCAAATATATACCTACATCATGGTCAGCAAATGTGAGCAGGAGAACATGTATATATTTATAATTTTACTTAAATATGTATACCAAATATAATGTACGCTTACTTCCAAATTCCGGATGTGATAAACACTTCTTTTGCTGTTGTCAGAGTACGGAGTTACCTCAAAGTGTCCCTTCAAGTAGTCATGGCCTTTGTAAATCCCAGAGAGACCTTTTTAAAGAAAAGACAAAATAAAAATATTTAAATAATGAATAAGAATTCCTTCAAATAATAAAAAAAATAATTTAACTTAACATTTTCAATCTCAATCAATTAATAAAAAGTCACAATTAACTTAGACGCGTTGTAGAAGTGGCAAGCAAAATAAACGTCAATTGTTGTGCTTTCCATTTTGTGGATTTAGTATTTTCAAAGCCATTAGAGAAAGTGAGATACCGAAGGTAGCAACACATAGGTATGTATAAGGACCTGTTTCGGACTTTTGAACTGGGTTTAGTACCAATCCCTGCTACTAACCTATACTAACTATACTACCATATATACTAACCAGTGCAAAAGTCCGAAAACAGATCTCTCTTTAACTGTCAGTTCATTTTCTACAGCACGGAATGTATAAATAAGGCAGTGATCATAAATAAACCACTCACTAGATCCGATCGATATCTTCAGGCTTTTTGTATGAAACAAATTGGTCCTAAAAAACCATAGATATGCCAATATATAGACAGTACAATTCTCATTCGGAGCCTACTTATTATACTATACAACAATGAAAAACTCTGAAAGTTTATTCCATAGACTTTCAGAGTTTTTCATATGACGTCACAATATTTCGGTTCCAATTTTCGATCGGAGTTATACCCCCCTGGCAGTGATTCAATTCAAGACTCAGGCGTTTCTTTCGGATGGATCTCATTTTTTTCAAATTCAAAAGTGTGATTATTTAAAAATAATATTGTTTATGGCAATTGAGTAAGCAATAAAATTAATATGGATTAAATAATAAATAAGTAGCTAATTATCCTTTAGAAGACAGGTAATATTTTGTAAATATCTCAAAGCCGAATATAATATTGAAGATTATATTTCAAATAATTGACAGGCTTCTACAATGTCAACGTTTTACTTAGGAATTTTCCCGGACAGTATTGAAATGCATTAAATACTTCTGAAACCTAGCTCTATACACTGCACGTTGCAGTGCACCTGAAGGTAGTCATGATTTCACTGAACTGCTGCTATTGTAGTTGCTTGGACCCTGAGGGATAATTTATAGGGATTTACTTTTGGGGTATTATGCCGTGTTGCACTACGTCCTTTTTTAGCCAACGTTTCGGAGGTGTCACAATACCCCAAAAATAAATCCATAAAATGTCGTGAAAGTCTTAAATCACAGCCACCAAATAGCTTTTGTAATTATTATTAGCCTGCAGAAAGCAACGCACACGCAAATAATTTGTGTTTCCAGCGTGCATGCATCGGAAAAATAAAAGGTGCCCAGGCACCCGTACATACGTTGAGATTACGCTGAAAAATAATAGAATGCATAAAAAATAACAAGTCTTGTAAAGAAAAACATTGTTTTATAAACAAACATTGTGTTCATGAAACATACCTCCGATTCGTATTCCAGCCACAGTGACAACTCCAGCGTAGCCCATGTAATAAATGTTGGGGGCCACCCAGCCACCGTAAGGGAGCTCTTGAAGGTAGTTTGAAGCCTCGTGGTTGCCCCCAATGAAAATTGTTAGAATGGGAGCTACGGCTTCCCCGCTGTAGTACCTGTTTGAGAAAAAAAATATTTAAAAATCAACTAATCTATTTTAAATCCGGCACAATACAAACAAAGTTCTAAGAATATCTAGAAAAACTTAAATGTATAAATTTTGATTAGTAATATACGAAGAAGAGGCCCCAAAACACATCGATAAATTAACCTCAAATTTCAACAAAAAACTAGAAAAAAATATACAGTAGATTTAATTTTCGAAACGATATTGTAGTGGTTTTGGTAAATATTTACCTACGACTACCGTTTTTACTACTGCAAAAAATTGCCCCTTTAATAACGCCTGCTCGCGTCCCCTTTAGAGTTATATCCCAGTTTTCAAGTAGTTTGTGGGCTACGCTAGGTTTGTATAGACTGATTTGTGATTTAATTCTACCTAATCCAACCTAACCTAACATGTACGGAATATTTTCTCAAACGGTAGTCGTAGGTAAATAATTACCGTGGTTTTTACTTACTTGTAAAATGTGCAAATATTATAAAATTTCGGCGGTATGGCCATACAGCATAAATCATTACTATTTCGCACGGACTGGAAATCGCCGCAGCAAATTAATAGGTCCACTTTGACATTATTCTGTTTCTGTAAATGTTCAATACACTGGTAAATCTTTTCTAATTCGCCGTGTGCACAACCTTCGACAGCAATTAACATTTTATTATGAATGTTTTATGTTGACAAAATGAGATTTTGAATATTTCAAACAGTTTTGGCTGTCAAAAAATATGTCAAACAAAACACACCACAAACGAAGCTTCACTTTACTCATAGACAATAATTTTTGTTTTCCTTCAGAAGAGTGCTTCTAGTGAAAATTTTTGATTATTACAGCGAAAACGATTGCTTTTTTATTTTATACATTCTTAGATTCCATAAAGTGGTGAATCATTTAAATTTACTGAATTTAAAGTTAATGTTATTTATACAAATAGAACGGCGTCATTTGCGCCTCACAATTTTTACCTCATATGGGTGTTTAAAATGTTACCTGACTATTATAGACTTAGAGGCCTTGTATTTTCTCGGTAGGGAAAAATTTGTTACTAAAATTGCATGGTTTGGAGCATCATATTCTTCTGCTACGGTATCATATATATACTACATAGATGTCTGTTGGTGTTATGTTGGGATCGGGGGGGAGATTCAGCTGCGCTTTATTATGGTCACAGTATACTCTTTTATTATTTCCACATTTTTGTCTGGCTAGCGATATTTACCGATTATAGCTATATCTAATTTCCATAGATACCTTTTTGACGTTTGCCCATAAACTAAAATTTCAAATACAACAAAAGTAAGGTTATGTTTGTAGAATACAAACATTGTACAATTAAACATATAATAAACCAATGAAATAACAAGGAAAATGCTTTCCGCGTTGAATTCTTGTTTGAAAAAAATTGTCCGGATTGAAGTTACTAGAACTTCATGCTGTCAGTCGAGATGTTCCCGTCATTATTCGGCCCGAAATTCAGATGACGAACAAACAAAATATGTTTCCCCATTAAAGAATCTCCTGGATAACTCTGCGACGTTTGAAGATCTTCATACCAAGAATCCTAATGATCAATGGGCCACGCACCCTTACCCGGCCGTCCTTAAGAAACACCTCGAAGAAGAAACTGGAGTAGATCCGAAAGAATCCACTATTATTTTATTTCCCGGTCAAGGTACTCAGGTTATTGGAATGGGCCGAGACCTCCTGAAATTTCCCTTGGCAAATGATCTCTTCAGCATAGCCAGTGAAGTAGTAGGGTAAAAAAAGATCACCATTAAATTATTATATTCTATGTTATACAGGGTGTAACAGCACATGCCCGAAGGATTTTAGCCAGCGACTCCTGAGCATGTTTGGAGTAAAAAACTTAAATGTCATTTTGCAGTCTGAAGATATATTTTTTAAAATCAACAAATATGTTTCTATCAAACGTCGCAACTGATCACACAGCTACATATGACGACGAGATCACCTGATATGCGCTCTCTCTCTCCTCTGTTACCGTGCTGCTGGAACAAGAGTGCATATCACGTGACCCGTGCTGGCTGCATCCAGCTACTCGGTTGCGACGTGTGATGGAAAAATATATTATTTTTTATTGAAAAAAGTAGCATCTGACAACAAAATGACATCTACATGTTTTACTCCAAACATGCGCAGGCATCGCTGGTTAAAATCCTTCAGTTATGTTCTGTTACAACTGTACGTAAAATAGTATTAATATAACGAAAATTGCGCATACAATATTAATAGATTTATCAAGACCACTTTGATTTTGAGTGAGCTTTTCTTGTTCCAATTTTGCTGAAAAAAAACTGCTTACAATACTTTACTCACAATCGCTCTATGTTTAAATCTTTTACATATAACACATTTAAATCACATTACCTGGGCATATCCTTAGCAGCTTCCCTAATATGGCGTATTTGGGTTAATAAGTCATTTAACTATCTACCCGTTGATTATTAGTTGTATTCAACCATTTCAAGGCCACAACTAATCATCATCATCACGGTGCTACATCCCAAGTTGGGATTTGGTTTCCTCCACTAATCCTCTACTGACTGCAGTCCCTCGTCATTCGCTTCCAATCATCCATCCTTCCCACTTTACTTAAACCCTGCTAATCTGAAACTAATATTGAATTTTTTTTTTTCAGAATTGACCTAACCAATATAGTAACCCAGGAGGATTTGAATAGATACAGCCAGGAGCTGATAGTGGTATCGAGTCTTGCCGCACTTGAGAAGTTAAGGGAAGAAAGACCCTCAGTGATCCCATCCTGTGTTGCCACGGCCGGTTTCTCCCTCGGGGAGATCACAGCCCTAATATTCGCTGGGGCTATTCCATTAGAACAAGGTTTAAAAAAACATATAATTTGTACTGGTTTAAAAAAAAATGGATAGGTTACAGGCCAGTCCTGATTCAAACAGTAACATCATTAAAAACCTCAAGGGCACAAAGTTATCAGCGCCTTGGCAAGTCAGCGCCCCGAGCGGACTGCTCCAATTGCGCCTGCACAAGACCGGCGCTGGTTGCAGCATGGCTACGTTGTAACATATTCTCCTTCTGTTTCATAACTTCTCTTTCTGCTACATTGTGTCATTTAAGAGAAAAGAGGAGATATTTCAACAAAGCTATGTTGTAACCTCTATTTCTGTGTAACCTGGGGTTTTATGAAACAAATGAAGAGGTTACAGCATAGCTGTCAGCTGCATGGCTTTACCCACAGGTGTGACACCAAGTTTTGTATAAATCACGTATAATTTTAACAGAATGTAAATCATGTTTCTGTGAAAATATTTGAAAATGCTAATTTTTCTTATATAATTCATCTCTGTAATTAAAACCTTGTTCCAAATTTAGGTAGATATTACTATATTGGAGCTGAATATGTTGTAATAGGTAATCAGATAAAACTGAACGGTGACAAAATAGAACATGATTGATCATTCAATGATGGTGTTTTCAAAGCAATCTATTCCACCAAGCGGCATGTTTCAGAGAAACTTTGTGGATCACAATATGAGACATACGCTTACGGGGAAAACCCACTATAGCTCACATATGCAACAGCAGCATAGATAAGGTTACGGATAGGTTTTTTTGCTTTTTTTTATTTTTCTTCAATGTTCTGTTTTATCATGGAACCGTTGTAACATTTCTTTCTGTTCATGCATAATTCACGATGAAGGGGGATAGATTACAATTGACACATCAGCGGTACGCTTTTATGTATAATTTATTACCCCACCAGGTCTGAGACTTGTGAGCATACGCTCAGCGGCCATGGAGGCAGCCAGTAAGGAGACTCCCGGCGGCATGCTGAGCGTCATGTACGCCCCGGAGTGCAACATAAAGCAAGTCTGCGTCAAGGCCGTGGAGAACTGCGCACAGCCAGAGGGGGGGCGCAAACCCTTCTGCAAGGTCGCCAACTATCTCTTCCCGCAGGCCAAAGTCCTGTCAGGAAATGAAGAGGTGTGTTGAATTTTTGTTTGTTTTACCAACACTTTTCCTAACAAGATATTCATGCATAATACTCACTTGAAATCTTATCTATCTACCATTTCTCTGGAAGGGTAGGCAGAATAGATACATTGTCTCACACATACTCTATTATCTGATTCTTGACTTGACCTGGTGTCTGCGACCTTCTTATACCATACACTTTCGCGTCATATATTCTCCGTACACTCCTTTCTTTGTTTATTCTTTCGTCCAAACCATCTAAACGCCCCTTTCTTAATCTTATCCATTTTTTAATTTTTTTTATTTATTTATTTAAATTTACATACCTAGTAAGAACATATTTCAAATAAAAGTTAACATGTTTTCCTTTACAAGAGTCAAAAACTCGTGTGTAAAGGGATTATTCTTACATTCTTTCTGGATCTAAATTTTATATATTAATCTAAATTTTATTTTATTATTTCGGTCGCTAAACAAGTGACGGAATATTATAAGTGTCCCGTGGTCCTAACCCACGGCGTAGTCTTGACTTGATTCGACTTGTCACTTTATTTTCTTATATTATATCTGCCTTATGATATAATATATGCCTTTTTTAATTTGGACGATGTCCGTTAATAAATAAATCTCTAATATTTTTAGCAAGGTCGTAGTTTTACCGCACATACGCTTGAGGGATCTCGCAGGATTCAATCTACTTTCATCCTTCCTTTGCAAGTTGCGTGTCTCACTGCCGTACACATCAGGGTTGGTATCAGCTTTTAACATCCTTATTGTTAATTGTTTTTATTTTGTGCAGGCCCTGCGTTACATAGAGAGCAACGCCCGCTCACTGGGCATCCGGCGCACAAAGCGTCTGAACGTGGCTGGCGCGTTTCACTCAGAGGCCGTGTTCGCAGCCGTGATGCCTGTGCGCCAGGCGCTGCAACTGTGCGACGTCACCGACCCCAAGATCCGTGTCATGTCCGGCGTGGACGGCAAGCACTACCGGAACGCCCAACACATTCAGTCGCAACTGCCCAGACAGGTGAATCCGTAATGATATAATATTACACACTACTAGATATGGCGTTTTGTAACTCCCCGTCGAATTCTGCTGCCTTGCTTTGAAAGCCTAGTTTTTTTAACCGTTTGAGTGCCAAAAAAATTCATACAGTTGCTTGTAAAATGCCACCAAAAAAACATTATTTTTTATGAAACTATATATTTTTTTAAAACCCCATAAATTCTTTGAATTTTCAAGGATTTCGATGATTTTTTCGGTGTTTTATTAAAGAATATTGGTTTAGAATCACGCGGAGGAGGATCCCGAAGTCCAGGCGTTTCGAAAAAATGAGAATTTTACGTACAGACGTACGCGCGAATCAGAACACGACTGACGCAATCGACGGAAATCGACGATCGGCAATCTTTGTTAAAACATGAATCGACGAAAATCGACGATTGGCACCCAAACGGTTAATATAGGCTGCCCTCCAAAATAACGCAGAGCACAAAGTTAACCTTCAAATCACGTGATTATTTGTTCATGTGGAATTAATTATTAATTAATTATTGTGGAGCCAATAGGAAAGCAGAAAGGCACGGCGTCACAAAATTTGTAGGTGAAACTTAAAAACACATCACAAAAGGCTTTACTATTGTATTTTTAACACAAGTTTGTTTTTATTTTCAGATTATAAGCGCAGTGAGATGGGAGCAGCTGTTACACAACATGTACGCACGCCCCCAGGGACATGATTTTCCTCGCACATTTGAGGTTGGGCCAGGAAATACGCTACGTACAATCTTACGTCAAGTTAATGCTAAAGCATGGGACAATTCTTTCTCCATTTCTGCTTGACCATACTGTGAATAAACTAGTTATAGACTTGATTGAGTTATTGTTGTAAACTGTGTAAATATACATTTAAGATTATGAAACCTAAATATTGACCATTTTTATTTAGAAGCGACTTCAGCAAAAGATTTTTTTAGAGGTAACTATTATTTTAGTAGCGTGGAAGTATGATACGCTATTATAAAGGCACTCAAAGAGGACAACAAATATAGTTTTAACCTACAAAATGCTATAAAATTAGATTTTTTCGTATTCGAACAGAAACAAACAACAGAATTCTTCCATAAGTGTAACATCCAAATTCCTCTATTTTCTACACCTAAAATGCTTAACAATTATATTTATATGGATAAAATATATTGATAGTCTTCCCGGAGAATTAAAATAAAGAACAGATTTGGTATTATTCAAGAAAAGGGTAAAATTATATTTTAAAAACTGAACACGCGTAACATCATTAACAAAATGCAGTAAGTATCTTTATTTCGAACCATATTTTATAATGTTATCATAACCTATACACTCTTGAGTAAACTTTTTACTCCTATACCAAACTCAAAAGCTAGTTCTTTTCATTTATGTCAAACACTAAAAAACATGTTTTTTTCAGTATTTAGTTCTTATGCCATTCACTATGTATTTTAGTAACAATATTACATATTTTTATCATACGTTATGTATTTTAAAAGAATAAATTGTGAATTCGAAAAAAATAAATATATACTTTTCGGGTAGCTAGCAGAATTCGTTTTAGAATTGTGCGGAAACATGGCGGAAATGAATTATTCGATATTATGCCCATCACTAGCTGTGAAACTGTGAACATGCTGTGAACTGTGTATCTGTTTTGTCTATGGCTGAGATAATTTTTGTTTTGCTGGTTTCGCTTGTTTCACATTTCCGCGTTTTCTAGTGAAATATGGCCGCCGAAGTTGGCGTGCCCGCCGAAATTATGGCGGAAAATGTTACAGATCTTAAACATTTACACAACCTGCTTTCGCCCGAAGAGTTATTGACTATTAAGAAACCTACTCTAGAGAAAATAGAATCCTACATTGACGTTAAATTCGAAGAATTTTTGACATCGAAGGCGCTGTTTGAAGCCGGCCGGAGGGAATCGGGTATTCAACTTTTATTAACCTCTTTTAACCATATCACATTAAATTTCTCGATAATTAGTATAACGAGTATCTTGTCTTCAAAAGTTTTCCATAAAAAATATATTTTCATCTCTTTGAATGATTAAAAACAATGTTAGTAAGTTCATACTCCTTGTATGCATTCAAAAAGCGTGACCGGTGTCAACGCGTATACATAACAATTTTTTAACGCTCCAAAGTTTTTTTAACCGTTAGCAATGGATTATCTAGATCAAAATTTGAGCTTTAGAATCGTAAATTATTGATAGTCACTTCATGGAATATAATTCTGCTGTTATCTATCTACAAGAAAATACATTTTGATATGGTGTCATTACTAACTGGGTGAAATGTTTTCAGCCGAGAAAACTGAGAAACTAGAGAACGAAGTGTGCGAGATCACATCTAACTATGAGCACAGCAAGGCCAGGCTGGATGCTGCGGAGCAAACGCTTCAGGAGCTAGAAGCTCAGCTGGCGCTCAGCAAGTCAGAGTTGAATCGGACCCAGGAGTCCTTGCACCGTGTGGAAACCGATGTGGAGGACTTCCGGCGGCAGAGGAACTCCGCTGTTGATGAGAGGGATGGGCTGAGTGAGATGCTGGAACGCAGGAACACAGAGCTGGAGCGGCTCCGTGGGGACCTATCTGACCTTACACAGCAGCTGGAGAAGGCCATCAACGAAAAGTGTGAGGCCCTTTGTCTCACCAATGAAATTCAAAACAAGGAAATTACGCTGAAATTTAAAGAACAACACATGGACCAGGAAAGAATCTTACTGAAAAATCAGATTCACACGCTAAATGAAGAACTCAGCCGTTGCAATGAGGAACTCCAGACTATCCGTTTTTCACAATCTAACCGGATACTCAGCCTAGAATCCCAGCTCCAAGAAAAGAGTGAAGCCCTGACTATTGCCGAAGATAACATTAATTTCCTGAATGAAACTAAGCGAACCCTCACTAACAAGAATGAAAAACTGACCCAGAAACTACTTGACCAACATGAAATGGAGGAAAGTATGTGCCAAAATTACAAGAAAGAAATCGAATCCAAAATAAAACTAGCGGAACTTTACAAAAGCATGCAGGATGATGCGGAATCTAAGACTGAGGAAGTCACCAACGGAATCACAGAGCTTCAGAAGATGCTCAATGAGGCTGTGGAGAAATATGGAGACCTGGAGACTAAATACAAACAGCTGGAGGCCGATCACGAGGAGATAGTGGAGAAGCGAAATGAGACCATCGCATCCCTCAAGCATGAACTGGAACGTGCCAATGACTTGCTGCAGGGAGCTAAGAATGAGAGCATCGCACAAGCCTTGGAGCACATGTCCCCCACAGCTGCAGTCACCAGTCGCCTGCTCCGCTCGGGCATGTCGCTCACACAGATATATACGCAGCTCTGCCATGTCACCGATGAGCTGTCTCGCGAGAAGGAAGAGAAGAAGAGGCTCTCGGAGGCCTTGACTAATGTGTACCACGAGCTCAGCGAGAAGGCTCCCATTCTGGAGGACCAGCAGATGCAGTATGAAGAAGCTATTCAGAATAATGCTGTCCTCACTCTCCAGCTAGACACACTTGTTATGGAAGGCAACCACATAAGAGATCAATATGCCGAAGCCAAGAGTGCCACTCTCCATTTCCAAAGGGAAAATGACAAACTCAAGAAGGACATCATTGACGTGTCCCGACAGGTTTGCTATTTGGTTAGAACTGTAGAATCAGTTAAAGGCCGCTTTGTCGGTACCGGAGACGAAGAGTACACTTCCCTTCCCGCTACTGTCAACGTCAACGAACACAACTCTTCCCGGGTTATCACCAAACACATGGTAACCTTTGATGACATCATGGAACTTCAGGCCAATAACGTGTTGCTCTTGAGGACCATCCGAGACTTGAGTGACACGCAAGAAGAGAATGAGAAACAGAAGGTGAAGTTTGAAGTAGATGAGCTACAATCCAAGTACGAAACCATTCAGAGCCGAGTTAAGGAACTTACGGAGGAGAGAGACAACCAGACTAAGATGGTGACCAACCTCATTCGGCAGAGAGATGTGTACAAGAAGCAGTACCAGGACCTGGCCAAGGGACATGGCCAACACGCCAATACGAATTTGGACAGTAGTGATACTTCTATGGATCTCAATGACTCCAGTAGCAAACCTAAGGTTTCCTCTCCAACTATTTCCACCCCCACTGAATTGGATTCTCTGAGAACGCAATTGGCGGAGATAAAGAGTCAGATGGAAAAGAAAGTGGAAGAATATAAAATATATAAGGAAGAAACGCTCACTAATCAAAAAATGCTGATGCAACAGATTGAAGATATGCGCAAGGAGCTGTCCAACATGTCTGGAACGTACAGCAAAACTGCGGCTCAACTGGAATTTACCACTGAAAAACATAAGGCAGTGCAATTGAATGTCACTACATACAAGAAACAAATATCTACTCTAGAACAGAAGTGTAATTCCTACAGTGCCACTATAGGAAAACATGAAGTTTCCATTAAACATCTGCGTGAGGAAGCTATGAATGCTAACAGCAAGTTATCTAAAGCCGAAGTAGTGCTGCAAAATTTACAACGCGAAAACAGTCATTTAAAGAACGCCGAGACAAGACTGCAGACGGAGAGGGATCTACTCAAACAAGAGAGACAAAGCCAGTCTGTGTTACTGAATAACTTGGAGCTCATTAAAGCCAGTTTGCAGAGGTCCGAGGGAGAAGGTCGCCTTAAGTTAGAGTCGAGGTTAGACGAAGCCAACAGAGAAATAAGTTCCTTGCGAAGATCTCTCCAGGAAGAACAGACCAGGTTCAGGGAATTGGCTTCCCATTTGGAAAAACAGACGGAGCATGCCAAATCAAGGATGGAGGAAGAAAAGTCTCAGGCTGACAAGCTAAGAGTGGAACTTTCCTCATTACGTGAAGAATTAACCAATAAGTCCACCCATATTGAAGAGATCAGTAAGAAATTTACTACGGCCATCAATCCCACTAGGATGGATGGAACCTTTGATTCTATCAAGAAACTTAAGGAAGTAGAGAGTCAGCTCACCACCAAACAGTCGGAAGTCAGCTATCTCCAGGAACAGATAGAAGTAAGCAAAGAGAGAATATTGCAGTATTGCAACATCAACGAAGAAGCCGAAGTTCAATTAAAATCTCTTCACGATCAGTTGGCGGAAGTCAAAACTACATCAGAGACTAAAATTAACGAGCTTCTTCAATCTGAGAACCTTTTGAAGGAGAAATGTTCAGAGCTAGAGGCAGAACTGTCCTTGCAGTCTGATGGTCAGCACGTCACCACCGTCACACTCAAGTCTGAACTCACCAAGGCCCAGGAGAACCTCAAGGCTGCTCTGCTGGAGGTGGCGGACAAGTGTGCCAGCTTGCAGGCTGCTGAGGGTGAAGTGGCGCGGTACGCACAGAGTGCGCAGGCCGCTGAAGAGAAGTATGCTCATGAGATGGTGCTTCATTCCAAGGACATCCAATCCCTCACAGAGCTGAAGGAACAGTTACTAAGCTTGCAGCAACAATTTGCTGAACTTAATAATGCCAAGGAACAAGCTTTATACAATCTTAGTGAGAGTAAGGTCGCGTGGGAAGGGCAGGAAAAAATGTTCAATGCAGAAAAAGAAGAAATTCAGACTCGTCTTTCAGATTTGAACCAACAAAATGCATTGCTACTTGATCAAATCCAGGCTCTGAGTACACAACTTGCTCTGGCGACTGTGGCCCGACAATCAGATCTCAATGAGTCCGGCAATGCCTCCATGGTGACAGATAGCTCCATGAACAGGTCCTTTAATGAGGATGAAGTCAAGTCCTCCGATAAACTGTTACAAATCATCAAATACCTGAGGAGGGAACGAGATATGACCATAGCTAAGTTTGATGATCTGCAAGCTGAGAACTTAAGGTTAAAATCACAGTTGGGAATAACTGAAAAGAAATTAGATGAAGCCAAACTCGCTCTTTTATCAGAAAGGGAAAATTCAGAATCAAATTCAGTGTCCCTTTCCAAACATTCAGAAATTCTCAGGAAGGTAGAAACCCTGAACGCCATTACTGACAGTAATAGAATTCTCCGTGAAGAGAGAGACAGCCTTGTCCAAAGGGTTAATCAATTATCAGAATCATCCGCTAAGTTGGAAGAAGCTTTAGCGCCTCTTCAAGAAAAAACTAAGGAGTTCTCGATGAAGATAGACACCCTCCAGTCTGAAAATATTTCCTTGAGAACAGAAGCCAACCGTTGGAGAACCAGGGTGAACGCTCTGGTGGAGAGAGCCAACAAAACTAGTCCCGAAGATTGGAAGAGGCTGCAGAATGAGAGAGAAACTTTGGCTAAAATGCTCACCACAGAGAAGGATAATGTGAAGAAGTTAAATGAAGAGTGTTCAAACATCAAAACGGAGAAGACTCGACTAGAAGAACAGATCAATAACCTCAACAGGCAGCATGTGGCACAGACTGAGGAATTCAAAAAGCAGGCCGAGGAGCTCAACAACCTCAGGAGAGATATTGCCAGGGTCACCCAAGAGCTTGGCGAAGCCAAATCTTCCCTTGCAGAGAAAACTGATGAAAACACCAAACTAACTGAAAACGTAGCCTCTAAAGAAACCATCCTGGCAGATATCCGTAATAAAGAAATACAGATTCGTAAAATTGCTAAGAAATATAAGTCACAATATGAAGACCTTTCTAAAGCTGTGGAAGAAGATAAAAAGAAGAATGCATTATTGGCCACAGAGGCTGCCATATCTTCCGAGTCAGTGGCAGAGGCTCGCAAGGAAATGGAGCAGAAGTTGGCCGACATAGAGAAGGCTCACTCGGAGAAACTTGCCCAGCTCAACGCTAATATTACTTCCTCCTTGGAGGAGAATGAGGCAATAAGGAAAGAAAATGAGTTGCTCAAAACAACTTCTGGAGACAAAGAAGAGAAGGCCAAGCAAGTCCTAAAACAAGCCAAGGTCAAGATCGTTCAGCTGCAAGAATCAAACGAAAACCTTTCCAAAGAGCTGACCGAGATCAAGGGGAAGATAGAATCTGAGGAACAGAATAAAGAAGAGAGCGACACTCGGTTTGGGTTGCTGACTTCCCAATATGAGTCTCGCCTGGCGCGGGCGGAGAAGGAGAAGTCTGAACTGGCGGTGGAGAAGCAGCGGGAACTGGACACCCTGCAGCAGAAGGTGAGCACCCTGCAGAGGCAGCTCAGTAGCCAGCAGGCAGCCAAGCCCTCCACCAGCTCCGGTCTGGGGGAGAAGCCAGCAGGAGAGACGCCCACCGCTAACATCAAACCCATGGCCGGTAAGTTCATTCAACACACACAATATTGTTTATAACACTACTAGTGGTTCCCACGTCTTTTTCGGGCGTCCTTGACTTGTTCCACTACTGTATACCACAATGTTACTGTTAAAAAACTACATTACATCGACTTTAATTCGACTTCGTATTACGGTGCAGAGAAATTGCGTTAAGTATTCCTTGGACATCCCCGACTTCTACCATTTAAACATCTCTAAACACTCCTGGCACTAATAACAACAAACTTTTTTTGAAATTTTTCTGCGTAGATATCAGTCGACTGCTTTTCGACTTTTGCGAGCACAGACGTATGCAGGCTGAATTTTTTCATATACTAAGATTAGAAACCAGTTTGGAATGCATTTTATAATATAAGACGATGTCCTGTGTGAACCAAAAAATTTTTTGGTTCCAAAATTATCATATGTTTCAAGCTGGAACCAAACATACACGATCACAAAATTTCATTGAAAGCGGTTGGGCGGTTTCTGAGGTTAGTGTGTATGAACATGGTGATATGTGATTTTTATATGTTAAGATTAACCCATTAGCCCAATTATTAAGCTCTGACATTGGCCCTCACCTCTGAATTGATTTTGTACCCAAATCTGCATTGGTGTGGTACATCTAATATCCTAACTTTTACAACATTATTTTAAATGTAGTATTTTCTTAAAATTTAATTACTTATGCAGCCTATCTATGTAAAAAATTGTAGTTTTTGCATTTTTCTTCATTGCTTAGAAAATGATTAGTTAAGCAGTGTGGGCAGATATTATTGTATCGAAGAAATATGATCTTGCATTCTTCTTTTCAATTTTGTTTCTTATTCCTAGAAATTATATTTTTTCAGCTTCTGCAGTGTTCGTGGAATTAATGTCCTGATTCCGTGATAGGTGTTGTTATAATATTTTGTGTTATAATAAATAAAACTTAATTGTACTATTTACGAGATTGTTAAATTATTGGAAGCGTTCTCGCTTCAACAAGATAAAACATATTAACATTTACCTTGGCCATTCTCTCGACTTCTGCTTACCGGCAGCCATTTTGTAGACTCTCGGGTTGGGTTCAGGCAATCTCCTAAGGAATCATTTACAGATGTATTACCGATGTAGTATTTATTGAAGACAATAGATGTGCATATTATTACGGGGTAATCTTAAACCTATTGCATGGAACAATACTAGACTGGAAGTTACGGGCTCTGTGATTATTTTAAAGGAACCATCTATAGAAAGCGCTTCCGGCGTGGAATTGACGGGACGCTCTGGTGACTGTTCTAGTCTCGACTTGATGTTCTCGGTATTCATAGTGTGGTTCTATCCCTCCAGAGGTAGAGTAAATCTGCAATAACACTGCGCTCGGCCTCGTGTGAGCTGCACGCTTCTGTCTGTCGGGCTCTCAGAACTGAAGTGGCGTGCAGCCGGTCTTTCTGCATCCCCTCCCATCTGTTTCTCCCTCCTATTTCTTCTTCCGACTCTCGCTTTCCCATTCCTTTCATGGGCATAATTCTGCATGAGCGCTCATCCCCTCTCCCGCGTCGATCGCACCTTATGAGGTAATCTTTCTGTTTGCACGTGAACAAGGCATGGTTCTACACTGTATTGATCGATGTAGGGATGTTTGATTAACGGAGGATATGCGCAACTCATAACACTGCTCAATAGTTGAACACTGGGTCAACAAAATGTCTGAATATATTATTATAGTTGCAAATGTTTTCATACACTTGATTTTTCTCTTTTGACGGCTTAATTATTTATTTGCTAGTTGGGAATGTGCGTTGTTTGTAAGTGGACTGTCTGGATGAAGCTAATGAGCAAGGAGTGTGTACTATGACAGAGTGTGTTTGTGTGTGGACTAGTTAGTTAACGATATATGTTGGTTGCAGCTCACTCAGCCAGTGTATCGGGCGTGGTGTCGCAGCAGCGTCGCGCCGCCGGGGAGACACCCTTCGCCTCCATTCGCCCCATGGCATCGCACGCCACGCGCACAGCCGCCGTGCTGCCCACCAGCGCCCAGCAGCCCCCGCACACCACAGGTACATCCTCACTCATTACAGCTCATTCTTTACTAAGGCGAAACTTGGCCCCTTTCAGTTTTTGATCAATTTTTAAATTGGAATTTGATCAAAACTTGATATGTGCTTAGTTTTTGGACTTTTTGGGTTTTTTTTTTTAATGTTATATAATTTTTCCTTTGAACCATCTTGGTGTTGCTATTGAAATATAATTTATTGTACTCTATCTACACGGTGAACAGTGTGCGTCGTGATTCCAGGCGGTGCGTCCGGGGATTGTGCCATGTCCACCTCACCCAGCAGTTCTCACCACACCACGGAGTACATGCCCGCAAGCTCCTCAGCCCGCCATCTGCCACACCACCCCCGCCACCCCGTCCACCCTGCACCCCCAGGCCCCCCCGGCCCCGAGTCCACACAGGTAACGCACCCAACTTAGTTTTCTTTTCTTTATTTGTGATGCTTACAACTACACTAATATTCATTTTGGAAAAGCTAGGCATCTGCAATAGGCTATCAACTTTCTGCCTACAGAGTACTCTAAGCTACTTTGGATACGTTGCTTGCCAAACTGAGAACTCAAATCTGGGACACTCGCCGGTCATGGTCCTCGGCAAAGTGTTTGGCAGGAGAAGCAGAGGAAGATCACCAATGCTTTGGAGTGATCAAGTATCACAGGCGTCTGGAACCTCTGTGTCTTTGGCTAGCAGGCGAGTGAAGGAGCCTTGTCCACCATGGGAATTGGAGCGGGGAAACGTGATGATCTCTTAACTCATGTGATAAACAGCAACCAGTACCAGCACTTGAGACTGGGAGCAGGCGACGGTGCGAGCCATGGTAAAGGAAGGCGAGATTGATTATCTTTGTTCTTTTCCTAGAAAATGCTGATGTCTTCTCGTTAATTCAATCTTTCCTTTACTTTGGCTTTGGGATGTTTTCATGAATTGTTCAGAACTCGTTGTAATCAATTCTTAGGACCGATTGTTTCACAGAATTTGAACAATTCATCAAATTTCAAAGCTAAAATTCTAGTTCTGTGAAAGTTCTCTTATTATTTCATAATGGGACAGTTGATGAATTTTTGAATTCTGTAAATCCTTCATGAAATACAGTAAACCTTATATGTATAATAATATGGAATAAATTAGGACATTTTGCAATGTAAATATTCAATTGACTGAAAAATCAATACTTCTCACATTATTTTTGTTTCACCGTAATAGAAAAGAAAACGGATTGATTCGCTTTTCATTAAACTCAAGAGTAACATAAAATTTCACAATTCGTTAGCTGGTCCTTAGCGTGCGCTACAATAATTACCTTAAAACACTGGTATTTTATAACCATATTGTTTGGTTGGTTTTTCAGGACATGGAATCGGAGGTGGTGGGAGGAGCGGAAGCGGGCGGCTTGCCATCGCAGATCAGCACGCAGCCGGCCTCCACCGCCACCAGCGGGCCGCAGCAGGCTGTGGCGCTAGTGATGCCGCGCATGGAACCCCCGGCACCCGCTCCACACTCACACTCCGACAGCAGTAGCAGCAGCACTGTGCAACTGCCGCACACCCTGCATCCACACACGCACGCTCACCAACAGGTAGGCCACAATGGATTGCCGACACCAACCCTGCTATGGCATGGAACTGACAGGAAGGATGAACGTGTTGGAAATGCTGTAGAAATGAAATCCCTGTGGCATTTATTGATATAACCTAATAAGACTGTATTCAAACTGGAGATTCAGAAATAATAAAAGGCTGATTTAAGCATAATTAGTAAGTTTTAAAAAAGGATGCTTAGATGGTTTGGGCATGTAGAGCGGATGACCGAAGAAAGGAGTGTAAGGAGAATATATGATGCAAAAGTTAATTGTAAAAGAAGTAATGGCACAATCAAGTAAATTGAATACACGAGCCGTGGCATGTCAAGAGTATGTATCCGAATGAAGCGAGGAATTGTGTGACGCTCCATCCTTTCTGCCTACCCTTGCAGAAAAACAGCCTGATGGTTAGTGAGTTAGTTCGGATTACCGAGGTGCTCCCTTGAGGTGATATTTCATAAAAATGGCTATAAAATTTGCTACAACCTTATTGTTATTACCATAGATCATAATTTATACTCATGCGCATTGTGTTTCCTAGCAACAGGCTTCCAGTTCATCTAGCGCCAACAGCTCCAGCTCTGCGGTGACCACCTCTCTGGGCCCGTCGGTGGCCGCAAGCAGTGCCGGCGGTCCCAGCGCCAGCGGGGCTGTCGTGGAGGGCCGAGGAGCCCTGAAGAGGCCCCGGCCTGCGCACACCCTGAAGCCACAGCCCAAACGCCCCAGAGTTCAGGTGAATATGAATCATTTTGATTTGATACTCATTTTTTTTACATTAACCCTGGGAAATAATTTCCTTCAGGGTCTTGGCGATGGCAATGTGTGGAGGGTCTTTTTGAGGAAAGGAAGGAGTGAACCATGTTGTAGGAGGGAGAAAACAGAAGCCAGCAAATCATTCCATAGCTGAGCTGTTGAACTCAAGAGAGTGTCGTAGAAATGACCCATTCTCATGTGATTATGTGACTAGGGAAATTAATATTTTAAAATTACTTATAATCGATTTTGCATTCTCTGTCCTTTTTTGTTCAAATACACCCAAAGAACATTTAAATGTAATGATAGGTTAGAAAGGGCTTTCGAAAAGGAACAGCTCTCCATAACTATAGCAAATACACCCAAAGAACATTTAAATGCAAAGATGGGTTAGAAAGAGCTTTCGAAAAGGAACAGTTCTCCATTACTATAGTAAATACATTTATACGTAATTAGCTGAGTAAAAACTATACTCACTGTTAAGCATTTATGTTTTATACATTGTATAAAAATATTACACAAAACGCACAAAGAAATCTGACTGATGACGGGCGGGCATAGACGCATTCCACAGGCAACTTGTAAGTGTTGCGTTCCTAAAAATGAATTCCTATCGAATTCTCTGGAATGATTGCCCGATTTGGCGGGGAACACTGAAACGGATTATTCAAATATAACAGAAGTTTTTTTGGTGTTGAAACAACCCAATTTGCATTTGAATAAAATCGACATGAAGATTTTCTTGCATTCAAATAGAACATGGGAATCTAAACAATTGTTCAGTTTTTCCGAAACAACTGGCCCTTAATCCACTTACATTGAAAGAGGTTAACTTATGTGTCCCTAACAAGTATACTCGTGGGAGATCCCATGCACTCTTTTATACTCCGAAAATGAGGATTTCTGTCTATCAGAATTCGCCAATCAACAGAGGGACTCAACTGCTTAACGATTCTGCATTGACCACTTACGGACAGTTTAGCAACTATCTTTTGACGCATGTCACAAAATAGTAAAATTTTCCCTTAAGCTTTTATTCTTACATGTATCTCAAAACTTGTAAACTTCTCCGTAATATATTGGTGTATACCTGTTTCATGGAGAACAATAAAAAATAAATAAAATCGCTGGGACTGCTAAAACCTGCTTAGCATGAATTTCATTTCAATTTACCAACAATTAATTGTAGCTGACAAAGTAGTCCCATATTATTATTTCAATGAATCGGAGAAATCCCTGCGCAGATTCTCCAATGGCTGCTGTCCTCCGCCATTCACTCCCAATCCTCCGTCCTTCCCGTCCTGCCCCAATCCTCCTCCATGTAGTCTATCCACCTATCCCTCGGTCTGCCTCTGAGTCGTTTCCACTGGGGCAACTGCTTGATCATGACTTTGGGTGTCCTATCATCTGACATTCTTTCCACATGAGCAGCCCGTCGCGGTCTTTGGGACTATGCTCTATACCACTCCAGACATGTAGATTTACGGATGTTTAGTTTTCGATTCCGCTATTTGATTTAATTAATATCGTATCTCCAAGTAATCATATGAAAATATATTAATTGCTTACTGCGGTTTAAAGCCAACGAATCCACCGAGATTTCCTCATTTTTGGGTTTTATAAAAATATTATAGAAAATTGTTAAATTTATAATGCATAAAAATCACTTACCTTAATTTGGGTAGTTATCGCTTCGGTGATAAATATCAAACAACACTATATTTCTTGATCTCAAAAACAGTAAAAATGAAGAAATTAAACTTTAAACAGCTCTATTGCAAAACTACAAATTTGCACATCCAACATTGTTTTCCGGGACCATCGATTTGTTTTACGTTCCGTTTAAAGATGGTTGCCATTTTAATTGCATGATCTTTTTCAAATGTGCAATCGATTTTTTTCTTATTTGCGCTTTAAGAATATTTTGGTACCTTTTTTTTAAAATTTAAAATTAGAAACACACTTGTTTGTACACAAGGTCTACTGTTGTACTGTGTGTATGTGTTTAACCCATTGGCCTCAAACGACGCCGTCCCGGCGTGTGTACGGCGATGTGTCTTAAAATCAAACGACGCCGTCCCGGCGGGTCTGATGTCTGTCGGCTTAAAAACGAAAAAGGGATACATTATTGACATCTGTGTTTAAAATTTTAAATGCCAATCGCTCTATAGATAATTAAGCATTTATTTCGTAGTAATTGACTGGACTTCGCTGGTAAAATTTTTCCTGATATTTACGATTGAAATTTTGTTATACTTAAGCTTCATTGAATTTTTTCAAAATGGCGTGTGGTTCGGGAATTGACAAGCTTGTTCGTAAAACGCATGGTGGGCTGCTAACAAGAGCCCATATGGCAACAAATATATATTATGGTTATAAGTATAATTTTTTCCAATCCAATTTTTAAAAAATGATGAAAAAAAATTGGTTTTTGAAAAAAAAAATTTCATATCCTCGTTTAATCATATTATTATTATTTTTTTTAAACAATGCATATATTTTTTACATACCTTAATTCAATGAACAAGTAAATTAAAAAAGATCGTTTCGTTTGCATGTTTAGTTTAAAAGTTATGTAAGATTTAGTACACCACTGCACTTAAAACTTTTGGTACAAAATTAATTCGGATGTGAAGGACAATTTTTTAGCCAAACAATTCGGAAGCCAATGGGTTAATATGTTTGTGTATTAATGACTTTAATTGTTTATAAATTGAAATGCCAATAACAAATGATTTATTGTTGTTATGTCCAGCAGGGCTTCCAGCAAGGCCAGGTGACTGAGTCAGAGGTGGAGTACCAGGTGCCCACCTCCTCACAGCGGGACCAAGAGGACGACGGAGTCATTGTAGTGGACTCCGAGGATGAAGAAGCGCAGTATGCCGACAACTATCAGGTATGTTTACAAAATTGCTCTGTACAAATGAATTGTCATTATTATCAGTCTCCCTTTATATTTCCCTGGTTTATCTCTTTGATCTGGTTTATCTCTGTAATTCTTCTTCATTTCTCAAAAGAATGGGCTGTTTCTAAAAGTCATCGTCGTCAATCAAAATCATCCTCATGGCTGGATATTTGCAGAGGAATAGTTAATGTGATTCTTTGCCCTTTATATGCATCTGATCTACCATACACTGCAGTCAATTGAAGCATTGGGTGGAAAAGGGCATTATCGGCCTAGTGCCATTTATTCTGTTATTAGCTCGAACAATAGTCTGTTCCTTGTTTTACCGCCTGACAAAAATTCATTTCAATCTGACATACATAGGTGTCTCTGTGCATATTTAAATAGATTAGTGTTGTACGCTGTTTCTCGTCCTCCCGGTCCACCCAAAAACTTCTGTCGTGCCGATTGAAAGTCAACTTGTCATTTCTTGCCATGTTTTTTTAAATGTCAAAAAATAATATTTCCTAAGGTTTTTTTTTAAATTTTTTATTTATATTGTATACTTATTTATTTTCATTCCAATGAAGTAATATTATTTCTAATACTTAAATACTGTTTTTTTACAGACAACATCATAAAATCATTGATGGATGAAAAAAGAGCAAAGTACCCATGTGCAATAAAATGCATTTTTTTTAAATATATTTTTTTTTTTTACTATTGTCACGGGTACTAGTGGTATAGTAGGTAAAGAGCATGATTATCTCATTCAAAGGGATTGTGGGGAAGTGAATTCACGAATAAAAAATTACTCACTTGTTCTCAAACAATACAACTTGAGTATATTACATTGAAGAATACATATAACCGAAATATTTGTAACTACAAAAGGCAAGAGAGAGAGTGCAAATCTTATCGAAAGAATCTCATGTTAATATAGTATATTAAGGAAAAGTGAAATACTAGAATTGATAGGACTTCAATGAGTAAATAAAATATTTTAAAAAATCTCCATTTTGATCCAAACGTCCTTCCTGCATCACACTCTTCAGCAGCAGCGTCCTTCATTACATCTACAGAAGTATCTTCCCAGTGCATTTAATTAGTTTAATGCATATTTACAAGTAAGATTGCTAGAAAGTCCAAAGCCCACCTAAGAAGATAATGTATAAGATGATGCATGAATGTGAATAATCCTATATGTGCACACACCGCGCTCCCCTGTCCGAGGCAGTTCCCCCACCATTTGAACTAGAAAGTATTTCTTATAGGTCTGATACTTTATTTTTGTCTAGGCTTTTGGTTAAAAAGTTTTATCAAAAAAATACTTGATTATTTAGAAAGCCAAGATGTGCTCTACTCGCAGTATTTAATTAAAGCATTTATGGTATAGGTTTCTAAGCGATCTCATTTTCAATTCAAAAAACATGATTTTGCAAGTTTTTGTATTACTTTGCATTTATTTAATTAGAGAAATATATGTATCATATCAATATAATTTTAAAACAAGCAGTGATTCCAGATGAAATTAAAAGTAGTATCATTAGACCGATTTACAAAGGCGGCAAACATACAGATGTACAAAATTATAGGCCAATTAGCATTTTGCCAGCCCTAGAAAAAATACTTGAAAAATACATTTCTACAAAACTTAACAAATATTTAGAATCCTTCTCCTTGCTAGATCCCAACCAGTATGGTTTTCAAAAGAAAAAAAGTACGGAAATGTTGCTTCAGGAATTTTCAAATCACGTAAATCATGAATTAAATTTTAAAAAACATGTGTTGGTTTTATTCATAGATAACTCGAAGGCGTTTGATACCATTGATAAAAATAAACTTTTAGAAACAATGGATGCAATAGGAATACGAGGAAAGCTACTAGTTTTGTTAAAAAAATTATTATCGGATCGACAAATAACAGTAAAAATTCTAAAAAAATTTAGCAAAATAAAATATATTTCAACAGGTGTTGCACAGGGGTCAATTTTAGGGCCAACCCTGTATATTATATACGTCTCAATTATGAGTAAATTGTTTTCTTTCGTTAAACATTTTGTGTACGCAGACGATACGGCACTCGTAATATCACACGAGGATTTGATTACTGCAATGAACCTTATGCAGCTTGATTTTATTGCTCTCCTAAAATGGTCTCATGACGCGGGTCTCATAATAAATGCCAAAAAAACTAAAATTATGCACATAAGATACAATTTAATTAATTTACACGCCAGATACAATTTAATCCCTTCGTTATATACACATACTTTTGACTGCTTACATAGGAATGTTGCACAGCCCTGTTCATGTGAAACCATTGATTTTGTCAAAAATTATGTATATTTGGGTGTTACTATTGACTGCCCCATGAAATGGGATGTACACATTACTAATGTTTGTAAACGTCTACGGTCTATTGTGGGTAGAATTTATAAAATAAAATATTTTGTGCCTATAAGTACTTTAAAATTAATCTACCTATCTCTGGCTGAATCCACAATCCGTTATGGAATCACTTCTTGGGGACATTCTTGTAAAACTAATATAAGTTATATCCAAACAGTACAAAACTCCCTTACAAAATTGTTAATCTATAAATATACCAATGCACACAGAAGCGACACTAAATTAATATACAAGTCTCTGAATGTTTTACCTGTCAGAGGATTATTGTTTTATAATATTGTAGGTCAACATCTTATATTGCCTGATTCCTTGTATAGGGAAAGAGTTTTCCATAAACATAATACAAGATTCACCCAAAATGAAGGATTGGTGGTCCCGAAATGTACCAATAAATACGGTGAAAGAACCCTAAACTTTATTGTACCCAGAATATTTAATAAACTACCAATGACAATTAAAAATATAAAC
Source organism: Hesperophylax consimilis (assembly GCF_061612785.1). Taxonomy (NCBI): domain Eukaryota; kingdom Metazoa; phylum Arthropoda; class Insecta; order Trichoptera; family Limnephilidae; genus Hesperophylax; species Hesperophylax consimilis. The sequence goes on from NC_142842.1 coordinate 22,694,794, forward strand.
GTTTTTACAGCCAAAGTCAAATATAATCTAAGGAAATGGCTATTAGATACTGAGGATCTATATTGATGCACTACTGAAGACCTTGTTTTCCTAATTGGAATTCACATTCTAGGGAAATGGAAAATCGTTATAAATTTGTATTACCTTATGTATATTAAAACCATAGAAGTACTTGTTGATTATATTCATTTGTTCATATTAAATTCATTTGTGCTTGTGTTGTTATATGAGGCTTATACTGCTTCTTACATATTTATACAATTCTGTAATTTAACCAACTTATCATTTATTGTTAATTTATCATCAACATTATACATACTGTTTACCATTGTACCATGTTATTGCAAAAATGTTGTCATTATGTACCTGCTGACAAACTACATAAGTAGTTTAGCAGGTTTGAATGTTAATAAATAAAAAAATAAAAAATTTAAAAAATCAAAAACAGTAAAAATACCAAAATGAAACTTTAAACAGCTCTACTGCAAAACTACAAATTTGAACATTTTGAACATTTGAACAAATTTGAAATATAAAAATACACATAGAAATAGAAAAGTTATAAATACAGTAAAAATAATCTTATTCGGGATACAACAGTTATTAGATAAAAGGTAGTTATGTAGATATTGTGGACATTCATAAGATTATAAATACTGCCATAACACTTTTACAGCCTTATTAATAAACGTGGTGAAAATTTTAGACAATTGATAAACATTTGTGTATGTGAAAATGTTACTGCTAAAAACGTAAAATCGAAACTGACATAAAATAGTTTGCGGAAACATAATATATACATTGTTTATACGAGCCAGATCAAATTTTGGAATATTTCCAATGTTTTTTAAATGTGCTATATTATATATCTTCTTTTTGAAAATATCGAAAGCAAATATTATTTTATAAAATACATAAAACTATCTTTTAATTATATAATATATTTTTACTCCAAATGTAAGAAAATTGTAAAAAAATACATAATAAACTTTTAAAAACACATTCCTTTTATTTTGGGAATTTGCAAGATAACTGACACTTCACTTTTTATCTCATGTATACAATAAAAAATTATAATTATAATTGTCAGAGGATTCATTGTTTGAAAAAACATTGATTTCTAGAATTTTTGTTTACCTGCACAAGAGAATAAGGAATTTATGGTATTAAAAAAAACCACTTCTAATTGATTTTTTTATTAGGTAACAGTCGAGATTATTAAAAAATAATTTGACTGAAATTGAAAATGAAATGAATTTTTGGTAATTTCATGTATGTGTCAGCGCAAAGTGAAAGCATGCTAGCTCTTTCAGAGCACAGTTGAAGACATTTTAATTAGTATCAAATGGAATCTGAGCTTGTATAGTCTTTATTCAATGTGTAACTAAAACACCATTTAACGGTTGGGAAGTGCTTTGTTTATTAGTAAGGCTGTTAGTCATTTGCTGAGCAGAGTTGAATCCAATTGTTTGTATCCCATGAGTTGATAGAGAGTTGAATGTTGTTTGTTTCAGGAGCAGGAGATGTACGAAGAGGAGGAGGAAGCTGAGGACGAGGAGGAGGACGATGACGAGGAGGAGGCGGGGGAGGGAGCCGATGAGGAGGTGGAGGAAGAAGAGGAGGGGGAGGGGGAGGTGGCCGAAGAGGAGGAGGAGGACGGCGAGGGAGAAGCGGGTGGGGAGGGAGTGCCGCACCACAGTGAGGTGGAGCTCAGCGAGGAGGCCTCGCAGGTCAGTACAGTCATAAAACACCTAACCTAACTTCATGTTCTGTTTTGTCACTGTCCTATTTTATCATTTTTACCAGAAACTGGGATTTTTTTTTTTTGATTTTTACTATTGGATTTCATCTTGGTTAAGTAGAATAAATGTGCAAAAAATCAGCTGAAAAACCTGTAGCCAAATGTACTTTTTGAAAATTGTATTGTGTCTTAGCAGATAATGCGTTTATATATTTATAATACTAGTATATAATCTACCATATGTAGTTTCCCCAGATTAGCTAGTTATATCAGAGAAATTTCACTGTATTACCCAAATTCAGTTAAACCATTTGAAAAAATGTAGAAAACATTTTGCAAATAAAGCCAAAGATCTGACATTCTTACATTATGTTTTACAACATGTACAATCTTTGCTACGGAAACGTATTTAAAAAAATAAAAATTGTTTCTAAAAAATGTTTAAAAAGTGTATGATTAAATGAGTCTGAAAAGTATGACATTTTGAAATCTGTCTGTACAGTCCATTTTTACTCTAGCGTTGATTTGATTTTTGTATTTTTTTTTGGTCATTCTTGGTTTTACTGCATATTTTAGGCATTTTTGGTACGTTTATTTTTAATGCATATTATCCGATGCTAACAATGTTTTTATTTTTTCCAGGAGCTCCCTGCCCAGTCAGGCGGAGAATCCGAAGTGGTTGGTGGCAGCAGCGACGCCGGCGTGAGTGCAGCGCCCGCTGCCCCTGCGCCCCCCGCTCCCTCACCTTCTGCAGCCGATGGGCCACAGATCCAGGCCGTGACCAGCGGTACCCAAGGTTAACTCATGTTGCTCACTGACAGTCCTTAGATTCTTTGGGACCCGAGGTTAACAGATACATCTAACTCATGTTGATTAACCTATGGTTAACGGAAACAGTTGCTCGTTGACACTCAATACATTATTTTGATACCCTAGGATAACAAACACAGTCGGCTCATTTGCTCAGTGATAGTCAATAGATTAGTTTGGGGCCCAAGGTTAACAGAAACATCTAACTCAAGTTACAGCCAACTCATCTTGCTCGGAACCCAAGGTTAACAGACGCAGCTAATTCATGTTGTTCGGAACCCAAGGCTAACAGACACAGCTATATCATGTTACTCAGAACCCAAGGTTAACAGAAACATCTAACTCAAGTTACAGCCAACTCATCTTGCTCGGAACCCAAGGTTAACAGACGCAGCTAATTCATGCTGTTCGGAACCCAAGGCTAACAGACACAGCTATATCATGTTACTCAGAACCCAAGGTTAACAGACACAGCTAACTTATTTTGCTCAGAACCCAAGGTACAATATTTTGGGACCCGAGAAAACAAACACAACTAGCTCATGTTGTTCATTGATACTCAATTGGTTAGTTTGGAAGCCAAGGTTAACAGAAAAAGCTAAATCATGTTGGTCATAGACTCAATATGTATGTATATGTTATGTATACGACAGATACAATGTGCAAAGAGTTTACATAATATGGCAGGCAACAAGTAAGCCCCAACCTGTTTTGTAGTTTAAAAGAAAACTTTATATATTTCTATAAAACAATGATGATGACTTATTTTCACTTCTTTGAAATTTTTTTATTAGCCATTTATGTGCTGGAACCAAAATCTTTTCCAAATTTAGATTAAAATTTATGTTTATATTTTTAATAGACCCAACATTTTGCACGATGCTTGCCCCATGGGTATAATATTGTTTTTTTCTATTATTAATATTCCTGTTGAAAGTGAATCCTGGAAATTATTATTCTAAATTTATAGTTATCTGAGATTGTCAACTGACCAGCCGAATATTGCAGTCTGCGTGGTTCCGCCATTGCAAGCTCCGTTGTAACCTCTTTCCGTTGCATGTGAAGTTTGTGAAAGAGAGGTTGCAACGAAACTATGAGCGGTATGCCTTTATTTAACTAATGGTTGCGTACTGCACACCCCACCGAGAGTTAATCAGACCTGAGCTTGTTTTCAGCTGAACTTTGTAGAATGGTGCATATATCCAAGTACTTTCATTTTTAGAATGTGTGATATACAAATACATTTGTCAAATTATAATTTGTGTAACAAGATGTATATTTTTTTTTTACTTTATGATTCAAATTTTGTTTGTCCTTTTGTCTTTTGTCCCCCACGATTGTTTGCATAGTATTTATAATAACTGAAACATTCTTTTAAATAAGTTTTTCTTTATGAAAGATAATGTTAGGTTTAAGATATGGACTATACGAACAATCCTTTTACATCTTGGCTTAGTTTAATATTAAGTATATTCCATAACCTGCAACTACACAGTACTGATTTTGTATGCAATACTTATATTTTATACTCAAAGGTTGCCAAGTTTTGAACAATATGTTTTTTTTGTTTTAAATGGAAGTAAAGTTGCGTTCGTTTGGATTATTGTTGAATTGATGCAAACATCTATTGGCCAAAATTTCTTGAGACTACGGAACGGATTATTGTGCATTAAATAACTACTAATAATAGTGGAAAATGTGCACAAAAAATAAAGTATCAATAATAATTTTTATTTCTTTGTACTTGCACAATAAAAAATACCCTATAATATTAATAATACGTCCAACTCCAGTGAAATAGTTGCAATATCAACAACTCTAGCCGCTAGAGGTAGCTAGTGTAGCATGTTGACTTTGACATTCCTTTCAATGGTGGCAAATTGAATGTATTTAGAATTTGGTGGCGATGTTTTGCGCTTTCTAATTTGTGTTTTGATCAATTTTGATTAAAAAAATATTTAAATGTTTAAAAAAGTGGGTTCCGTGGTTCAGTTTATGAACAAACAGCAAAAACACTCCCAAGTCGTTTTTTAAGATGCCAAAAAACGCTGACAGGTTATAGTTAGGGAAATGATTACATTAGATCATTGTTCTTGATTACGTAAAACTTGGATTAAACCATGAAAATATAATTATAAAAAAATTAAGGTTATTTCAGCAAAGCTGTGTTAGTCCATGTACCATTCTGTGTTCAAATTGATTTTATAATCATCGTCAATGTTGATGTTCAAAACACATTTTTATATTTTTTTTATGTGACACTTCACAAGAGCGCCCCTGTCTGTACAGTGTAAAGGCAGGGGAGCTATGTCGCCACCCGGTTGGGCAACCTTGTGAGGCGGGTTAAGGTTAGGGGCTGTAGGAAATGATTTATTAATGCGGGTCTTGAAGAGGCCCGAATTATATGAAGGAGGAAAAACAGAATTTTATATGTGTTTTGAATTATCGAATATATTAAATATATTGATATATAATATCAATAAATTACAAATTTTTTAAAGGTTCATATTATTAAATATATATATATTAATATCTTTTTGTAAAATGCTCACAATTATAAGTATTATATTACCATAAAGACAGATTTAATAGCCGCTTGAATATTTTCTTAATATATGAGCAAAAAAAGAAGTAAGGTCGTATGTGGGATAACTAATTTAAAAAAAAAACCGACTTCTAAATATAAAAAGTATGAGAGAAAACCAAGGCGCACAACTCATGCCGTTAGGAGTTGATAGTGTAGCAGGTTGCCATCAGAATGTATGGGAAACGTCGGAAGTTATTATTAATATTATAAAGTATTTGACAATAATCAATGCCTTCTGCTGTGACTGGACGGACACTACTTGAAGTTGGGCACAATGTTTTAGGAAGCAGCTCTCTAGTAAATTTCTACTCGATCCAATATTTAGTCAGTGGCAATTTCTTCTGTAGCAAATAGGTTTATTTGATACTTGGCCTCTTTGCAACCTTTTTCTACTCTTCCATTGGGTGTGTTGAGCTTGATCTGACTAAATTTACTACATTACGTGTCAAATGCAGCTAATATTTTGAATAAGATTTGTGATACAGTTGAAGGGTTTGTGTTTAGTTTAGGTTCTTTGTGCACCTTGAGAAGTTTTGGCAGATTTGATGTTCTTTGTTTGATCGTTATATCGTTATGTCTTATTTAATCCGTGTAAAATGTCCCATGAGCTGTTTTCCAGTTTAAAAGTTTATTTCAGTTATAAACCAATGAGACGGGTAAATCTTTATGTTTAAAAATAAAATAATCCTTTTTATTCTATTTGATTTGTAATGAAACAATCCATGATATTTTTGGTTGTAACTGGATTAAAACTGAGGTGTTGGAGGTTTGCATGAATCTTTGCTCGATATTTACTTTTTATCCCAAATCATCTTTATTATTTTATTCGTTATTACTTCAATGTTGAACAATATAACTTAATATTGGCTTTATCCATTTTGGATCAGCACCAAACATTCTGAGTCGTGGCTCATGGGACATTTTTATAATTATATTTGTAAACCATAATTTTTCACAATGGACTTGCTTGTTCATATTATATTGGAAACAACTAGCTCAAGCTTTCCATTTGTTTATATCTCAATAGTCAATAAATATAAGTATAATGGACAGTATGTAGTTAATGTATGTTCCATAAGAGTTCCTTATACCCATGTATTATGTAAGAAAATATCGTTTATCTAATAAAGTTCAACATTGAAATATAACGCTTAGTTCTTTTGACACCCGCCTCTTCCTGTCCTTTTTCATGCAAACTAGTCCTGGGTTCACTTTCAACTACCCCGTCATTTTAAACTGGTATCATTTGATCAATGTATGAATTTATATATCTTTGGTGAACCTATATTATAACACTGCCCGGGCGGCCTGCTGTAATCTATTTATGGCATTTTTTCTGTATGTAAAAGTACCCAATCACTTGGCCGGTAAAATGATCGATCGACCCAGGACTGATGCAGATTGCTACGCATTGTACGGGTAAAGGACATAGTCACGGTTCTGATTAGCTGCAGGGCTACCACTGCCTGTCTGTGTATAGGCTGAATTTAAAGAATGACTGCTGCCATTTTTATGCAATTTTGTAGATATCACTGCATGATTATTATGGAAATGTTGTCAAGCAGGCTGAAGTCTTTACAAGGAAACCTCTTCCAGCTGTTGTTGTACGATGCTGCTATTTAAATCATATTCTGAGCTTGGTAGGTGTCGAATTAATAAGTCATCGCTCTAGTTCGTTTTTGTCCAACAGACCAAAACGTAAATAGGGCTTCAAAGTTTTTTTTACGAAAAATGCATATACAATGAAATTAATTAATTAATTAATTAATTAACCAGTTAGACAAGCGTACAAAGAAAACATTAAAACTCCAACAGTAAATTCAACATTTGGACAAAGACACTACCAATACCATGCTATAAAAGCTTTCAACAGTCTAAAAATTGAAATTAAAATTGAGGAAAATAAAAATAAATTCACACACAAAATTACAAAATGGATTAAACAACAAAAAAGACAATATTACCAAAATGTCATAGCATAAAATAAAAATAAAACCTACACGTAACACACAAAACCAACATAAACACACATCACTCACAAACACACAAGATTATTTTCATTGTATTATTTTTTTAATTTTAAATGTATTATTATGTATTTTTATTTTTAATTTTAAATTTATTATTTTCTTTTCAAATTTACTATCTTCTCTTTAAATGTAATATGTAGATAAGATTTTCATATTATAAAATGAAGGCCTCAGCACGGGCAAGCCACCCAGTGAGGCCTACATTACTGGAAAACATAAATTGTAACAAAATGTGCCAAATAAAAAAAAAAAAATAAAAAAAAAAAAAAAAAAAAAAATTAATTCTAAGGTTACTTAAATGATTTAGGGGGTATTTCACTATGTCGGCCTAAATATCTGACTAGCTATCCGTTGGCTGGCTTTAAAGATCAGAATAACTTCGTTATTCAACGGCGACCGTTTCACCATTGTTTCGAGCTTCCGGATAGATAACACTCGAAATAGTCTGGCAACATCGCAAAATGTTTGCAGTTACTCCATCTACTGCCACGGCTGTCATGCGTCACAGTCCGCACACCGCGAAGCATGCATTTTTTTGGTTATGTTATGTTGATTATCAGGTCATTTTAGATAGATTCGTGTCGAATTAATACATTGTTTCTTATTTTGAACACAATCAAATAATTCAGGATGGATCATACAAGCATTCAAATTCATCCAACAAAATTCGACTCACTTCTCAGCTGTCAAACTCGGAATGTTTTGACGCCATCTTTGATTCGAGGAATAGCGCCTAACGTGAAGTTCGAGCACTGATTAGTCAAATCGAACTTTAACCCGAGCGTTAGCGTTATTCAGATATAGTGAAAACGAAAAAATGACTAATCCGCGGATTAGTGCTTAGTCAGAACATAATCAGAGATAGTGAAATACCCCCTTAAAGTAATGAAATTATTATTTTTAAGTAAAACTGGTTCCAAATATTTAAAATTACGCAGAAAACACTTTTTTAATTTGAATGTAGGACACAGAGTTGGATAAACAAGCTTGGAATATTGATTTAATTTTGGCGGAATTAAGACAAACTGGTCTTGAAAACATACTAAAAATATTTTTAAAAAAATTTTTTTTACTTGTATCGTATAAATAAATGCTTTCGGAGAACAACTGCATACTTAACTCAATTTCGCCAAAAATGATCTGTTGGACAAAAATGAACTAGAGCGACGAAGTGCCAAAAAATATTTCATAAAAGTATTTTATAAACCGTACACATAAATCTACATTGGAAAGAGTTCTATCTTCTCCTAACTAAAGATTAGTCGTTCATGAACGAGCCGCACAATTGCTCAGAGTTCTTTTCGATGAGGCGTATTCGTATGACTCCCGGTAAACCGTACCAAGGCTCAATTGAAAGCTCAACTCCTTTTTTTTCAGGAGATTTTTTAGAAAAATAGTGCCACTAAAATTATCCAAGTATTAATTATTATTACATACTCGGACAGTATTTGACAGTCCGACATCTGGACTTGGCCATGTTTACCTAGCATCTTATTTTTCTTGTTGTACGAGGTTACATACCGGCACCAAGAGTCGTACGATCATTCATATGCTTACGCTGGGGAGCTGGGAGCCGTATCGGGAGAACACAGTATTCTCATTGCTCATAAGTCTGAGATCACGGCTCCCGTTCAACTGAGTCGACTCTTTGAGTCATATGAAAATATTGAGCTGGTACTGTGGCTAATAAGTAATGACCCATCAATAGTAAGAATGTATTAAAATCTAATATAGAATACAATACACCTTTTCAAATAAGTATTTTCTATTACTATTCTAGGGTCAATAATTAATTAAGTCAGCTGTATTTTGTTGCGGGGATCATTTTGACGCAAGCACAATAGTTTAACCCTTTGCACTTGAAAGTTTTTTGGTATACTGCCAACTCAAAGGATTTTTGAAGAAATTAAATCATTTGAATTGAAATATATATATTTTTTTAAGTTTTGGTAAAATAGAATTCCATAACTTATTACTATTTAATTGTAGTAGTATGATTCTGGTTAAATTATATTGAAAATACTAGCTGTACCCCGTTGTTGTGGTTCAGTCTGACATTGCAGATAGAGAAACAATAGTGCGAGTTGCCTTTCGTCCAACAGATGGCACTTTTTTATTTTCAAAAAAGCGTGTTTGTTTTTACCCATAGACATATGAATATTAGTAGACCTGCCCTAAGTGATTAAAAGCGTATTATTCCCACTCCCCATACCGGTTCCATTGGAGCCGGCTGGGCTCGCGTATGGCCTCAAGTGAAATTTGAAAACGTGACGTCATCATTCTTGTGCGAACTATGGTCGAGGCATCATCGGTTCATTTTACGAAATAACACGGCAAAATGTTGACTTGTGATATGAAAACTTGTAAAAATAGATGTGAAAAGGAGAATAAACCCAATTGTCGTATTACATTCCATAAGTAAGCATTATTTTACTTTATTTTAAGCTTATTCACACCGTATTATATGGATCAGTTTTAGAAACATATACTATCACATCACAATGTAGCCATTCTCAAGTGTGCTCATCGTTGTTTACTGGGGTAAGTAAATTATGAAACATTTGTAAAAGTGTCTTAACTAAATACTCTGAAACTAACTACGACTCTGCAAACAGAAGAAATTTACTTTGCCGAATTTGGACTTCGCAAATTAGTTCATAACGTGGCGAGTAATTTGCGCTCCCATGTAAAAATGTCTATTCATTCAAAAGCAGATTTTACTTTTAAGAACTAAATGGTGATATTATAATGCGAGATGCCTATTTACTGTCAGATTGATTTATTGACGAATCACAGTCAGCTTAACCCCCTTCGTTCTTCAACAGTTGATTTTACCCCTCGCCATTATCTTCTCGTCTATTAATTCCTATGTCTGTGTTTTTACCTGTCTCAATGTGGGTGGGTACGGTGGGTGCAATACTTCTAACTATGTCAGTTCAACTCACCTAAACCATCACCCCTAATCTCGTTTATTTATTTTACAATAAAATATACAGTTTTACATATGTATTGGCTTTGATGCTTTACATTTTTGGATTGAACCTTTTTTCAAACTGCAAAAAAAACAGTGAGGCGTCAGTTTTCATGTTATTATTTTAGCATACTCATTTTTTAATGTTGATATTTATTTCATGGTCGTAATTACGACCAGTTTCCCGTAATTTTGTCATTTTGAACTCGTAATTATACCCCTTTGCTGTGATTCACTGTAGGATTCGACCATTGAGAGTTCACATTTCATTTGGTGATTAGTGGAGGGGGGACAATGTAAATACCGAGGCAGTTCTTTAGCGGTGGTCATTCCTTCGTATGGTGGCGCTGGGTGAGGAGATATATGTTTATTTAGATGTGTTTCAGAATCTGTTATTATATCACGGGTGACCGGGTATCTCATCAAAATGATAGTTCAACACACCTACAAAAAGTGATATAAAGTCATGAAAAGTGATGAAACAAAAATATAGTTTTTGTTTCATCACTTTTAATGACTATATCACTTTTTAAAGGTGTGTTTAATTGTCATTTTGATGAAATATCATGTAACCACCTATAACTGCCTATAATAATAATAAATTTTCTAAAGTATGAATTATTTGTTCCATGCTAACTCAACACAGTGACTATTCAACACACTTTTAAAAAGTGATATAAAGTCATTAAAAACTATGAGAAAATTTTAACCTAACCTAACCTACTTAACCCAGTTAATAAAGTTTTTGTTTAATCACTTTCCATGACTTTATATAACTTTTTAAAGATGTGTTGATGATTTATCCCATCACCGAATTATTATAGGCTCCTAAATGATATTTCAATCCCGTCAACACTGTGAAACAACAATAATGAAAATTTTAAATTCACAAAATTAAAACACAACACCAGAATGAAATGTGATTCGTTACCTGTGATGTCAGCATCAACAGATTCAGTCTTACCAACCAAACAGGGTGTTTTAATGTGATGGTGTTTTATTCAATTTAAAATGATGATTCATAAATTCTATGTACATAATATAATATTAATGAAACTTTGTTGTTGTAATTCAGAATTTGTTGATCTATTTGAACATACATTTAAAAAAATTTAAGTCAATAGTTTTCACCGGAGTTCTTTATCGTATTATTTCTCCTATACAATTGACTAACTAAATCAGGGAGAAAATCGACAAACTCTTAGCAGTTGGTGGCATTGGTAGTGTATATTTTGTTGATACAAAAATCTATGGATTTAAAAAGTAGTTTGTTTGTTCCTCCTTTGTCCGCCTGCAAAGTTAGTGTGTTGAGCTGTAGCTTGTTTCATCAACTAACAGCGGTTTTAAGGTACATAAGTCCAGAAGCATAATAATTATAAAGTACCTACTTATAAAACTTATGCCTTAAATTTTACATCTGGTCTGGAGCCCCAAAATCCATGAAAAAACCACCGACTCCTTGCAGAAAGTGGCGGTTCATTTCATAGATCTCTCTATCTTTTTTACACCAAAAATTTCAAAAAAATCTAACCGTTTAACCGTGATAAAAACCACATAGCCAATTTTCCAAAGCGCAACAATGACATGCATATTTGTTTCTAGGGCAAAGTTTGTACCCACATGATGTAAGTATAATATGTAATAAGAATAATGTCACAGTTTTCACAGTCCTCACTTGGGTTTCCTGTTCCGAGGCGGCCTGTAGTTTTATATTTTTGTATTTAGTCTCTAGTTGTCTTTCTTTACATTGTCTTCATAAAGTGATTTCATTTTCAATACATCCGACAATATCAAAACATTGTGTCGGGGCCACAACCTTTTTTGTTTTTCATTGACCACGGATAACAAAATTATTGTGGCCCTGCCCCAATGTTTTCATTTTTGTTAAATTTTTTTAAAACATTTTGCTGCAGAAAATGCGCCTTAATGTTTGCAAGTGGTTTATCACTCTACTCTATCAGCCAATACTTTAGTTTTAAATATATTAGTTTCTATTATATTTTTCGCTGGATTTTGCAATTTGATTATTATTTTTATATTACTATTAACTTATCAGTCATATCACTGACAACATGGGCAAAACAAAAACTGTATTTTTAAATGTAAGTATGTCAGTTGTAATTCTCTAACTTTAAGCCACTGTTGTTTTTTTCTGATCAGATTTTTCAGAATTGTTTTAAGTAGACCTTTTGAATGAATTGTTTTCCTTACAGGGGGCAGTTCACTGGTGCTAGGTGGTAGCACAGCCCAGGGGCCAAGTGGGGCCTACGAGGACGGGGACGATGGCATCGTACCCTCTACACCCACCTTATATGTGCCCCGGAGAAATGATGGGTAAATTCACGCCCTTTTTTCAGTATGTTGTAATGCAGCAATATAAATGCAAATATAAATAATAAAAAAAATAAACATTGGCTTATAAAAATAACTCCGCAGAGTTCGTTAGCGTATCCTATTAAGGTATTTATTTAACTTTGTTTCCAGGTTTGGTGAAGCAGTCAGCTCCCCCGTGGGCAGTGGAGGCGGCAGCGGGGGCCAGGGGCGCTTCACCTTTGCCGAGGGCGGTGCGGGAGGCTCTGGCACTTCCGCATCAGGGGGCGCCATGGAGGACACCCACGCCGACCTTACCTCACAATTGGCACCGCAAGGTCAATTACACAACCACTGTTTTTTTTAATATTTTTTTTTCTTTAACCACTCAGAATATTTTTTTTTTTTTTATATTAAAAACATTAGAACGTCAAAAGACGTAAATATGATAATAGCGTGTTGCGCTAACTCCTTCTTTAGCCAACGTTTCGGACAGCATTGCAGTGTCCATCATCAGGGAAGATGTGTCTGCCCTGATGATGGACACTGCAATGCTGTCCGAAACGTTGGCTAAAGAAGGAGTTAGCGCAACACGGCATAATACCCCAAAAACAAATAACAAAAATACTTTTGGCCGTGAAAATCTTAAATCATATATGATAATAGCGGTCAAGACATTAGAACGTCTTTTCACGTAAACGCGCGAGATTTTACAAAAATCGATTTATTTCCATCACTAGTATACGGATTGCCATGATTTAAAAAACAGAGTATCGATAATGAATAACGCTACGCGTCTGTATTCAATAATATCTATGAAACGTAGAGTTGCATTATCTAAGCCGATTGAATCTGTCATCTTGTTCGTTCATAATTTATTGCGTTTCTAAATAATGTATTAAAAATATTTTAGTTTGAACGGTTAATATTTTGAGGTGACTAATAGTTTTCAATTATATTTCTTCAATATATAAAGTGTTATTTCTTTATGATACTCAGAAAAAAGTACATTTTTCAAAGCTTTGAAATAATTGTAAGCGATTTTTACATATTTTTGACGTTTTCATAAAATGTATATTTAGAAACGCAAATATTTACGTATTACAACACAATGCGATAGTGGATTTCATAATCTTTCCAAAACATTTTTTAGAATGAGGCTACGTTTCCCAAAACGTGAGTTATGAAGCTTTTAGCAAAACTCGTAAATAACACAAAAATTATCACGTTTTGACAGTTCTCAAAGGAACACATAGTAGATAAAAGTCTTTGTCTGAGAGGTTAATATGAATACTGCACACAAGTCCCTAGCTGCCCCCCACTGTCCAGAGCTAGTGGGACTAAGGCATCCCCAATAAAGTATTTTCACTGTTATTTTTATTCCCAAAAAAAATTACAATATTGAAGGTTTTTTTTATGTCAATGGATAAATATTCAATAAAGATTTAAAATGTGCCTTTTTAGATTTGCTACCAAAAAGATATGTTCGTTTTTATTTGTGAATTTGGCGGTGTTGACGTCTCGCCGAGCAACGACGGTGACAGCCATCTTACCAGCCAGTGGCGTTTTCTACATCACAATGATGTTGTAGCCAATTGGAACCGTTTCGGAATGTGTTGTTTTTACGATCAAATTATAATTACACTTTTAGTAAATACACTTTTAGAATCAGAAAAATAAACTTTAAATCTTCCTCAAATTTAACAAATTTAAAGATTTCAAGAAATGTTTTCTATTTTAAATGGTGGTCTTTGGCCAGGGAGATTCTCAATATTCCATTCCGGAAGTTGTCGCTAATATACCAAGTATTAAATGAGAGGTATAGAAGCAAACCTGCCACTTAACGCTTTGCCAATTTCTCAGTAGACACGAAAAACGCTTTTCGCTTTTGTTTCATAAGTTATTAAAAAAAATTGTTTTAGAATTTACTTATTACCATACTTTACTTTTACACGCAACAAAAGAATTACGAATTTCTGCATCTTGGCCAAAATATGGGAGAAAATAATCTCATTGAAATGCACGGTGGCGATTTCGCATTTAACTAAAAGTCAATAGAACAACAACAGCGGCCATTTTAAACAAAGGTGTAAGGAAGATTCTGATTGGTTGTAATTTAATAGTGGCGGTTTTGCATCTAATCCGTTTTGAAAAGTTAATTTTTTGTGGAAAAGAGGCATTTCTGCTTTCAAACATCGAGTGTAGTCGATGGGGCTTGCAATATAGTTTCATAATCAATTGAAATCTAAAAAAAACAATTTTTTTTAAAGTTTTTGTCAAGTTTGCTTCTGTACCCCTCAAATGTGAAATAACACCCATACTAAGGGGCGGCTTGAGACTTTAGTGTGCTAAGATTTAAAAAAATATTATTTATGTTTGTAGCTGAAAATGGGATTCTTAGCACTCCAGCACATTAAAATGTAGCGGCTCCTACATTAATTAGTTAGTCGGTATTAAGTTAGTTTATTATGCATGTTGCAGGTGAGATCCCCTCCATCACAGTGACTGAGCCCAGCAGTGGCAGCGCGAGGGGGGACGAGGTGGCGGAGCAGGTGGGGGCCGGGCAAGGGGCGGTGGACGAAGACACCCCCACTGTCAGCTCGCAGGGCAGCCAACCTGCGTCTCCGCTGCAACAAGTAAATAACCCAACCTGATCCAAAGTCACTTACAGACGACAGTTTAGCAACAATCTTTCGATGCATATCACAAAATAGTCCTAAAGCTGTCCCCATGACCCTTGTATATTTCTGCTTTGTTGTATATTTTCTATCAACCTCTTCCAGTAATTTGCATTTGTAACAAAATAATGTCATATCTCGCATATTTGATACAGATTTTTTATCTTTGATGTTTGTTAATCATTAGCTTTGTCCAGACAATCCGCACACCCCACTGGAGTCATTCACAACAAGTGAATAAATAATAATTGGCATGTCTGTCAGCAGGTTGAGGAGGGCCGCGAGGCGGAAGCTTCACCAAGCAGTGGGGGCCGCGGGCCCCACCAGCGCGGGGGCCAGGGCCAGGGCCAGCGACGGTCCATGAGGCACACCCCGCGTCCCAACCAGCACCACCGCCCCACACCCATCGTTTGGACTCCCGGTAGGTCAACCAACACTTTGTATTATTCGTATAGGTCATCAAGTCTCAATATAGTAGTAGGTGGCAACTGACTTGAACATTTCGTCACCATTTGAACTCGTATTTTAAAGTTTATGTAACATATTTTAATTTGAATGTGTTTGAGCACACCAGTTCTGCCGCGGTAACTAAAAACGGTTCCATGATAACTCAACACAGTGACTATTCAACACACTTTTAAAAAGTGATATAAAGTCATTAAAAACGATAAAAAAATTTTTTTTATCCTAACCTACTTAACCCAGTTAATAAAGTTTTTGTTTCATCACTTTCCATGACTTTATACATATAACTTTTTAAAGATGTGATGAATTATCATTTTGATGATTTATCCGGTCACCCTAAAAACACAGTGTCTTCCTTGAGACTTTTAAGGAAGGCACTGTGTTTTTATTTACCGCGGCAGAATAGTACATACTTCAAATTGGTTTGAGATATTTTCCAACTATGTCATGAGCAAACATTGTATGAATGAAGCAAGGAGTGTGTGCCGAGACAGAGTTAAGTGGTGGTCTATCCTCCGTGCCTACCCCTGCACGGAAACAGCGTGATGGTTAGTTAGTAATTTATTTGTAAATGTTGTTCCAGATGAGATGAGAAACAACCAATTCATGCAGCGAGGCATGCGCGGCGGCCGACGGCCCAATCGTCGTGGACATCCCCCGTTCATGCGCTTCTAACTTGCCACTCACCAATCACGACCCATTCATTCCATTCTGCTTCAAGACTGACCACGGCACCCTACTAGCTGTATGATGAATACACACGTCGCTGACAACACACCATAACCATGTTAGTAGTATGTATAATGTAAATGTCCAGATGCTGACATCTTCTCTAGCGGCAGAAGCATCTTATTCAAATTCATATGTTTATATTTTTTTTTTGTATTTTAATTTTTTTACTATTTGATAATCAATTCGACTGCTATAGTATTAGGCAAAAGAACTTAATTATCAGCAGCCATCTTGGCTGTCAGCATCTGGGCATTTATGTACAGTTCGACACATGTAGCTTTGCATTTGAGGGAGTCGCCACTGAAGATATTTTGAATGCGAAAAAAAAACAATAATGTATTCGTTCATTAATTCCTCCTTTGGCCTCCTGCAAATTTAACTGTGTCAAGCTGTGGGTAAGTATGGCTGAAACAGCACGCCGAGAGGAGACCAATCTAAACAGTGATTTGCTAATATTAAAGTAATGTTTGGCAAAATTGTGGACTTTGACAAAGGCAAATAACAAAGATAATAGGAACAATGGAGATGGGCCGTGAACCTTTGTTAGTATAGATGCAGTGAATATTCGGTCACTATTTGGTATTCAGCTATTTTTTAATATTCATTGAAATGTGTTTAAAATAAAAACACATTTCAATCAAAAAGTTTCTATTTATTACATTTTTTAAAATCAATCAAAGGCAAATTGTGGTGAGTAAAAACCAGTTTTTCAGCTTTTGAAAAACTGGTCTGAAAATAGTCCCTCACTATAGACACTACCGCAAGGTGATGGAATATAAATTTAAACAAACTTCATTAGGTTTGGATATTACTTCGATTTTCTTACGATACTAATTTTGGTAACTATCTATCTCATGTGTAATTAAACTTTTCTCATTTTCCTCAGTTTGTAAAATTCTGCGTTTCGGCCGAGAGCTGCCGAATGTTCGGTATTCGGCCAAATCACTATTTGTCGCATCTCTAATTATTATTAGTATGAAACTGCATGCCGTGCTACTGCCAATCACGTCCTGCGCACACAGGCGCTTACCTTTGTTTCTACCTGTATACCAAATTCATAACTTTCATCGCACAGCCGCTTTTATAGTTTGTGCATTTGAATGTAGCTTGGTGACAGTCGGCACCCTACCATGCCATATTTCCCATTGTTTCTATTATCTATGGGTTATTCGTAGCCTGGGGGCAAATATTAGGCAATTGAAATAAATGTTAAAGAGTATCTTGAGATTGGTTAGTATGTTCCAAGCTCATTGTATTATGATTTTTAAGCTCTAAACATTTCAACAAATTGGATTTGCGCATATTCTCGTGATTCTCTGGCTATGTTGAAATCATTATAGAAATAGTAAAGTAAATTTCTCACTTTATATTATTTTTCTAAACACATTTATTCCATTGTTTTTCCCTTGTATTATTATATGGTTTTTCACTGTAGTATTATATTATTTTTAATATTCCTAGACATTTTGTCAATACATTTTTTTTTGTACGCCTTTCAACTTTAACAGTTTAGGTGCGTTTATTGTTTTTTCATAGTGTTATGAGAATTCGATAAAAGTAAAGATATTTATTATTTTTATGACATGTTATGATTACTTTTTATTTGCTGACAAGGGACTTGTCGAGGGGCATAAAGTGTTGTGCCGACATATCGGTATACTGCACCTAAAGAGTTAAGGTATTGAATTACACAGTACCTCATTATCATTAATTACTATCCATGTTTTTTTTAATTCCTTTAGGGATAATATGTAATAGCTTTTCAAAATTATTTCATTAAAAATTACATTGTCAAGATTTATTTTCCTGCATATACCTTCTCTCTTTCGTCATATAATAATAAATTATGCTTATTTTGTCTAAATTTGCTATCTGTCTTTTTTGTACTGATAAAAATAACCTATGTACATTATCTTATTCATAGTGTGATGTCAAGAAGTGTTCTAATCCAAATAAAATTATATTTAAATGATATTTGACTTCTTGAATTATTCATTACCAACCTTCTTGTTCCTTTTTTAATGTGAATACCTGCAGAAGAGCTCCAACTTCTCTCTACTGTCTGGAGCTAGTGGGGCTATGGCTACCCCAATTGAGGGATATGTTTGCTAGGCTAAAGGGAAGAGGATGGGTTCGGAAGTATCTAACATGGCTAAAGTTTCTTCAAGCAACATTTCAATTCTAAATGGTGGTCTATCACCTGGGCGATACTGAGAGTATCTTCCACTCTGGGGACTGTGAAAGTGGTATCTTCCAACCTTTGGCAATCGAAGAGTAAGTGAAAAGAGGGAGTAGAATCATCTGGGATTTGTTGCTTTGATAAGTCGTCTGTGGGCTTATCTGTCCAGGGACCCAATTTTCATTTCAGTAGACAACTGCTCGCATGCGATAATTACCTACGTTGTCTATGGTTTTTCTATCATCGAGTAATTATCTACTAATTTTCGATAGAAAGCGAATTTTGAAATTTCTAATAGATAATTATCTATTACAAAGCAGTAGATAATTGGACTATTGGTTTTAGTAGTAGTTCAACTGTCAAAAAGTGTTACTTGTACGGTTTGCGTGTGTCGTATTTTTGTTAATTATTATAAAAATGGTGAGTTTTGAAGATTTGACGCACATACAAGCGATCGAAGACATGGAACAGGCCGAATATTTAACTGAAAAGCCACCAAGAATTTTTTTTTCAAGAAATGATGCATTTAGTCTGAGTAATGAACTGTTCTTAAAAAATTATCGACTATCTAAACAATTGCTGCTCAAATTAATTGATTTATTGTCGCCTTTGATGAAAGAACCGTATAAAATCAAGTCTGTAGATGTTAAAACGAAGGTAAGAACGATTAATGATCCCCGTTATATGCAAACAAATCATTTTTTGTACTCAAATCAGTGATATGATAATAAAACATTGTTTTTTTTCAGATTTTAATTGCGTTGAATTTTTTTGGCACAGGATCTTATCAACATCCTGTTGGGTCAAATTACTACTTCTTCAACGAACAACAAAGTGAATTGAAAATTGACAGTCGTAAACAGATGTATATAGAAAAATGTATCAAATCTATGGAGTTAAATACACGTGTTACCATATAAAAAAATAAAATTGCTACATTTTTATGTTGGTATCAATATCGGTTGTTTTACATTATCTAGGACGGTCGAAAATACGCATTTATCGAAACAGTAGATAATTTATCGTGCGCGATCCTCGCATGCGACCAAATTGTTTACTGAAATGAAAATTGGGTCCCTGTTCTATTTCAGCAGCATTTGTTCATTGCAGTTCAGCCTCTGGGTCTTCCTTCTGGAATTACCGCCAGTATCTTCTGAAGAAGTTGCTCTATCCCTATGTCCCAAGCCGACCCCACCTGCGACTTATTTATAAACAGCAACAGGGTTTGATGCCAGAACACGTTAGATCATAGAACTTCTCATTCAACCCTATTTTGTGGCTCCCTCCACTCCTGCAACAGCTTGGACCCTAAAACACTCTCGTTCATCGTACAGATTCAGTGACCGTATGTTTGCTGGGCCGATAGACTGATTTATTTTATACCAATACTTAATTTCTGCTCTTGCATCAATCGACAATGATATACTGTCTAACATGATTAAAACGAACACAAGGGGACCAACTAAATTTGCTCATTATGGCCATTACTCGTAATATCAGAAATAGGTGTCAATACTACTCTACTATCAAAATGTGAGCATTATTTATTACCTCAACACAGGCTTGTCCTAGTGAGGTTAAACATTCTAACGTTATAGAAGATACAATAAATATATGAAATCAAGCGTTATGTGTATACCACACATTCCCAACTACTTCCAATCGTCTGGGGCCAGTGAGACTATGGCATCCCCTTGGGGTATGTTATGAGGCTGAAGGTATCGGTGAGGGGAAGGAGACAAGGGTCAACCAATGATTTTTTCAGTTCGAAGGCGTATAATCTTAATTTCCTAACTAAAATGAATGATGAAGATTTTTTAAAATGAAAAAAAAACATTCCCGGATTATGAAAACCTGGTAATTATTCTGCTACCACCATAATAAGCAGAAATGTTTTTATGTAATTATGAAGGAATTACCTATCGGAGGAATTGAAACCCGACGCATTTGTCAACTCAACCACTGACCTGTTTTATTATTCTTACTCTTTCTTACCAACCGCTAGTTAAGAATTTTAGAATATCTCTAAAACAATGTGCGTTGGC
This sequence comes from Hesperophylax consimilis, assembly GCF_061612785.1. Taxonomy (NCBI): domain Eukaryota; kingdom Metazoa; phylum Arthropoda; class Insecta; order Trichoptera; family Limnephilidae; genus Hesperophylax; species Hesperophylax consimilis. The sequence goes on from NC_142842.1 coordinate 22,715,342, forward strand.
TTTATTAAATCACGACACTGTACCAGCGTTGTCATTTAAAAAAAAACTTACAGTGTAGATTTTCAATGAATAAAGAGCGTAACAAATGAAGTATTTTTTATAATGTAAAGAAATAGATAAGTACAAGCTAAAAACCTGGATTCGTTTAACTTTCACGGATTTTTTTGCAAGAAGACCTTACATATGCAGGTAAGTACCTACCTACTTATTCAATTTTTTATAGCATTTCCACATTCTCAGCAGAAAACCTATTCTAATTTTTCTAAGGTTTGGTAAACATCGCAAATGTAATATTGTCATCAAATTGACAGTTAGCACCATTTTGTTTTTTTGACATTTGAAAGGACCCCGTTACGCCAATTCTAGGTAAGTTTCAGCTTTCGATCAAATAGTGTTAAGCTGACATAATAAAATAATGACAGTTGCACTTTTTTGCTAATGAGCAAAAGAGGACAACTGTCACGTTGTTAAGCTTGTCAGCTTATTGCTGTTTGACAGAAAGCTGAAACGGACGTATAATCGGGATTTAACTGGGACCTTTCAAATGCCAAAATATTCAAAATGGTGATGATCGTCGATTTGTGACAATGTCTAAGGCCCAGTTGTTTCGCAGAAATTCACACCCAACAAAGTCATAAAATGGTCATTCATCACCATTTTGTTTTTTTGACAATGAAAGGCCGATTCTAGGTGCATTTCAGTTTTCTGTCGAATTGTAATAAGCTGGCAAGCTTAACACGATAGTTAATTGTAATAAGCTGATCACAATGTGTTGAAAGCTTAAAATCGGCATATAACAGGGACTTTTCAACTGACAAAAACAAAATGGCGCTGATTAGCAATTTGATGACAATGTTACATTTGAATTTCTGTTAAATTAAGCCAATTAAAAAGGCATGCTAGTGGCTCATTGAGTATCTTCAAAATCTAAGATAATAATATTTATACTAGCAGTTAAAAACCCGCTCCGCGGGTTTTTGCTGCTAGGCCCTGCGGGCGGCACTTGGTTGGGCTGCGCCCAGTTTAAGTGATACTAACAACAGTTACATTTAATAGATAGATATTAGGTCATTCACAGAGAGAGGGTGAGTATATATTGATAAAACACGGAACAGGAAGGAGTTAATGAATAATAACATGCTCAATTTAGGCATAATAAGAATGACAGTTGTTTGAATTAATGAAATTTTACGTATTTGTGATGGATTATTTCAAATGAAACACTATTATTGACTACATGTCTACAACTGATATTAACTGTTATGGTACCTAATATAATTTGCTCATAGGAGACTTGCAGTGCTTAAATATGTGTTACAACCGTCAATGTCTATAAGTTGAATCAATATCGTATAGTTTGTCACAACAATTAAAGATAGTTACAACAAAGTTGACTGAAATAATACATTATTACATATTGATTAATTGTACCCGTGTTTATGGATAAAAGGAGGGTAATTGTGCAATGTGATTAGCAGTCGGTTTAATTAAAAGGTGTGAATTTTACTCCAACTGGTGGTAATTCTTTACCTAAAACTGTTACTGTATCTAATAAAGTTTAAAGTTAGATTATATATACACCTTCATCAGGAGAGTAAAAATCTATATATAAAGGTAGATTATTACAATATAGCGCCCCTGAGGTGATATCTCACAAAAGCGGCGCCATGCAAATTGTCCAATTAATAAATAAATATAATGTTTACATTTTATTATGTACGTATGCATTGATATACAATGGAAATAGATAAAATAATGTTATCCGATTAAACTTTATTTTATTAAAAAACAAATAACTTTTTTAACTTCACTTTATTATATACAACCAATACATGTTTCATGAACGAAGTATACACCGAAGTCAAAAATTAAATATAGATTACAATTGGAAAAAAGAAGTGGAAGGAGGGGGGAGGGGTAAGAGTAGGCTGGGTTTATAAGAATTAGGAATTACAATATGAAAGACCAGTTAAGTGGGAAAATATTTAAAAGAGAGTTTATAAAAAAAAATTCTTGTTAATTACATCTACTTTTATAAACATGTTCTCTTATTTCTAAAATTTCGAAATTATTTATTTGTGATGCTTTATATCCTGTGTGAAGTATTTTAAGACCTGAATTTTTTTTTTGCATATAACCATAAAACAATATATTCATAAGACAAATAACATTTAATAACGGTTATTCTAATAAATTGATAGTTGAAATACTAAATAAAATAATTAAACATATTATCTTCAAACGGTATTTTTACCCTAGTTCTTAAGATATAAATAAACAATGGCCTAGAATTCTGTTTGTGGATAACGACACTTCTAAAATTATATATATAAACATTCCTGGTACTATTCAACCGGCGTTTTACACTAATAACAGAATGAATAAATATATTCTTAATAATAAAGATTGCGAAAATCAAACAAAAAAATCAGGAGTTTATAAACTCAATTGGGCTGGATTGTAATTTATTTTACAAAGGTAGAACCAATAGAAACTTTGAAGTCAGAACTAAAAAAACATCTCAGGGTTCTAAATGGAAATAGTGAATATGAGTTTGCAAATCATCTTTTGAATCACACTTTCGATAAAAATTCAGGTCTTAAAATACTTCACTCAGGATTAAAGCATCGCAAATAAATAATTTAGAAATTTTAGAAATTAGAAAACATGTCAATATAAAATCAGATGTAATTAATAAGCAAAAAAAAATTATAAATAATAATGAAAAATGCCATTGCAAAGTTGAACTAAACTTCCAGAAGAAATCTTATTATTAAACGCTTGATGTTCAAGTAATTTTGCATATTTAAATATACGCGCCAGTCATTTGATTCGTTTCTTCACCGCCAGAGGGGCGCTCTGTCGGCCACCTATAGCCACGATGCGTATCGGGTATCGGCCATATTGAATTAACGCGTGCTTTTTTAGTCAAACGTCAAACGTAATCACGTAATTGTGGATAATTTTCACTGTAATGTAATTAATCCAATGGATTATGAACTTTCTAAGACATATTTTCTTCGATATTATCCAAAAATTGTATGAGCAGAAACGATATTTTTTAAGAAATATCGTATTACATGTGGCGATTCTATTTCAGTATGAAATCGTGTCTTAATCTTTAAAGTCTTATTTAAACAAAATTTGAATTTGACCAATCACAGGGCCTACACCGTCCAGACGCTGGAGTAATAATATTATCAGATGACATCCAGAAGGCATTTGAAAAAGATAAGTGCTTTTGAATTCCGATTGCAATCATTTTCGCAAATAACTATAAAACGCTGTTACCAATAGTTGAATATTAATTCGTTTCATAATATCAGAAGGCATTTGAAAAAGATAAGTGCTTTTGAATTCCGATTGCAATCATTTTCGCAAATAACTATAAAACGCTGTTACCAATAGTTGAATATTAATTCGTTTCATAATATCAAATCTCGTTTATCCGGTAAATCTATTAGTTTTCAATTATTATTCAGTTATCTGTTTCAGGCATTTTCTCGGCGCTGTGTATTTTGCCTATACGCCAGGCGCCATTCGTACGACCGTGACCAAGTCGCGTCTGTCAAGATTTTATTCTGCATTATCTAATGTAACTTGTGAATAATTGACTTGATTATCGTTTAGTATTTTTTCCTGACAGTTTTTTTCGTTAGTCTCAAATAAATATATACATTTTTTTCGTAGTAAGCAATGTCTTTGTGGTTTGAAAATATGTATTATTAAATGATACAAACACTTTGTTTACAACCACTTATTTATTTGTCAATAGTAAAAGTTTCAACTAGTTTAAAGTGCACCCTGGTTTAAATTTACTGTGATGAAGCTTGATTTAAGCGAAACCAGTTGGTGAATAAATTTAAATAAATCAGTGAAAAAAAGTGTTTCATTTTAATGCAATATATTTTTGATATATTTTTTTATTTTAAATAATATACAATACGTGTATTATAGGTTAGTATTTCCCTAAGTTAATAAACTCACTGTGAATTATTGTTATGCAAATCAGTAGTTAATTTTTTTTAGCAAATTACAGTTTAAAATACATAATTAATATTTGAAATATATATATATATATATATTTTTTATAGTTAATACCTCACAAGAGTCCCAACTGCTCCCGTCTGGAGCCAGTGAGACTATGGCATCCCCAATTGGGGGATGTTGTGAGGCTGAAGGTAAGTGGGGAAAGGAAAGAGGAAGGTGGGGAAGTACCTGGCTATTCAGATCTAGTCACTAAACACGGCTAAAGCCATTTGGAGCAACGTTTCAATTCTGAATGGTGGTCTTACACCAGGGCGATACTGGTAGTATCTTCCACTCTGGAACGTCCCGCAAATATACTATATATTTTTTTAATTAATGAATTGTGAAATAACACAAATTAATCAAATAAAATTTATTTGCGCACGCCGGGTTCGAACCCGCGACCTTCGGAATGGCAGTCCAATGCGTTACCACTGGACTATGCCGGCCGTCATATATATAATTAACATCTACAATAATTAATAAATTAACATTAACAATAAAATATTAATATAATTTACATTTACGATGCTTTGTTTTGAATACATTTGGCGTTTTTGAAGCAAGGCCGAAAACGATATTAAATATTACAAATCTATATAAATAAAAATGTTCGTTTGTTCAAAATCTTAAATCTCCGAATGTACTTCACCGATTGCTTTGATATTTTAACTCAATGTTGCATTCGAATACGCGTGGTATTATTATAAACATATCACCTGTGAGATGTAAAAACATGCTTTTTTTGAAAACAGCTCCATCTGTTCGACGTCAAAGCAACACGCGCTATTGTTTATCTACAGGGTTTTCCAATAAGAGGTGTTATTTTGATATTCAATCGTAAAAGATCAATAGTTTCGTTGCTTGTGTGGCAAGTAGCGCCGTCTTGTTGAAAGTAAACGTTGTCCAGATCAATACCATCCAATTCCGGCCATAAAAATCATTAATCATCTCTCGATAGCGCAATCCATTCACCGTAACTGTTGCTCCAGCCTCATTTTCGAAAAAGTAAGGTCCAATGACTCCGTCGGACCATAAACCGTACCAATCCTGCGACAATTTTGCTTGTTGACGAAGCCACTGAGGTGGAAATGGGCCTCATCACTCAAGATGATTTGCATTTGATTCACTCAAGTGAATTTTAATAATTTCAATGCGTTGTTGAAGCGTGTATCGTTCCCTTTTTTAATGGCGTAGTTTCTACTTGTCAAATATCAAAAAATGACAGCTTCAAAAGTAACATCTACCGAAATAGCGGGCTATTCAAATTAACACCTCTTATTGGAAACCCTATATCTACACCGGCATACTGATCCACAGCAACGCGTGGCGGGGAACAGCTAGCATATAATAATATTTTAAAAACAAACATAAAAGAACAAATTTTTAAAACAAATCTCGACCTAGATTTCAGCCTTTAAAAGCATGTAGAGACAGGTGAGCGATTTAGTTGGTAGGTAGATGAATCACAAATACGGCGCCTCAGAATTGCACCGTTCTGAGATTACTGCTGAATAAATACAAATAATATAAGTACGTTTAGTGTGTCTATGTGATTCAATTTAAAAATCGCGGAATAAAATGATGAATTATGACGACTTATTCACAATCGTAAATACCAAACGACCGTCGGAATGTCAACATTGTAAATGAACTCAACAATTAAGTAAACAACAGTAATGACCATAATCCATAATACTGCTTGCACACATTTTCAATTGGAGAGATTTCAACAGTGAACAGATTTTTTTAACTAAGAATGCACAAAATATAATAAATAAATTTATTAATGAAATAAGTACGTGTTTTTAAATCCAGACATCACTATTAAATAAATAAGTACGTCTTTTAGATCGAAACATCACTTTTAAAGAAATAAATACTTGTTTTAGATCAAATAATCACCATTAAAGAAATAAATGCGTGCTTTTAGATCGAGACATCACTATTAAAGAAATAATTACTTGTTTTTACATCGAAAAATCACTATTAAAGAAATAAATGCGTGTTTTTAGATCGAGACATCACTATTAAAGAAATAAGTACCTAGTTGTATTAGATCGAAAAATCACTATTAAAGAAATAAATGCGTGTTTTTAGATCGAGACATCACTATTAAAGGAATAAGTACTTGTATTAGATCGAAAAAATCACTATTAAAGAAAGAAGAACGTATTTTTAGATCAAGATATCACTATTAAAAAAAATATCTGATTTGTTTATTTATCTATAAATACAGTTTTTGAATATCACTTTGATGAATGAAGTGGAATCTTGGAAGCGGAAATTAAACCACTTCCTGACATCCGATCGAGTTGAAACTTGACGTAAACAATCGTTGACAATGCAATCTATTAATAATTAATCTTTTGGAGTAACACTCGTAAACACAGTAATCACATACACACACGCGAACATATACGTATTTCTCTGAAATCGGGCGAAATTACAGTAGTTAAAATATGACATAAATATAGGCAATACACGATAGGTATCTGGCAAGGTCAGTAGCGCGGTTATCTTCGGTCCCTGGGAAGGAACGTTTAAACCTCAGCGAAAACATTTTTTTTATAATTAGTAAAAACACTTTGTTTTCTACGGGTTGATTTTTATTATAAACCTCTATACCGATTTTATTATAAACCTCTATACTGATAACAATTACGGGTTGGCAATTTGAATTTTAAACTGACAGATAGATTAGATATTTCACCATCAGAAAGTTACCTTAACAAACTTATCAACTAATCTTTATTTTATAGTTAGTATGAACTTGAAGTCTATGATAACATTCGAGTCGGACGTCGGATCTCGGACGTCGGACCTCGGACATCGAACGTCGGACCTCAAGCTAAAACACTTAGCTTTTATAAGGTTAGCTTTTCGAACGGCAGTAAAGATATTTTTTCTGGTTTATACAAAAATGCTTCTAGGCACTAGGCACACAAATATTAAAATGCATCTTTTAATACTTGTGTGCCTACAAAAATCACGTAAGTAGCCCATTTAAAAAGCGTGAAAATTTGCTTCTCGGTTTTTCTAATTTTTACGACCCACTAAACATTTGTCGATAAGAGTTAACATTATGTTTCTGTGACTGATTGCTTCAATGGAAAATTTCCATTATTTGTTTAAGAATAGCTCTGCTGAATACGTAAGAGATTATCCATCAAATAATTCATTATTATTATGTTAGACTTTATGATTCATGACCAAGCTGTTTGCACAAGTGTAAAACTTCATTCAATATTATTCCTTATATTGTATTCAGACTTTTGGCCTTTTTGCATTTGAGTCATCTTTATAATTCTGAGACTAAATAATTTGTTTTCGTGGAAGATATCACATCAAGAGCGCTATACAACTTAAATTTCTCTAACCTTCAAATTATCACCAACACTTATAACTATGTATTAAAAGTATTATTTTTATTATTTATTACACACTTTAAAAATATAAGGCAAAAAAGTCCCGATAAACTGCTTTTTAGCAGTTTGTCTAACGGGTTCTTTACATTATAAATCTTATTATAGTTACTTACAAATTAATAAGATTTATAAGTATTGACTTACAACTTACAACCAAGACTTTTATTTAATAACGTACGTTAACTAGTGACTTTCAACTTAACTATTTACTTTTTTATGTGAATACCGCACAAGAGTCACAACTGTTCCCAACCATCTGGAGTGAATGAGAATATGGCATCCCCAATAGGAGTATGTTGTAAGGCAGAAGGCGGTGGGGAAGGAGATGGGAATGAGGAAGGTGGGGAAGTACATGGATATTCAGATCTGGTCGCCAAACACGGCAACAAGCAACGTTTCAATTCTAAATGTTGGTCTTACCATAGGGCGATACTGAAAGTATCTTCCACTCTGGAAATTTCCGCAAGTATGCTATATATAGAAATTGAGCCCGCGACCTCCGGATTTGCTAGTCGAGAACCTTACCCCTCGACCACGGAGGCCGTCGGAAGATTAAGACTATCGACCGATTAGTAGCTGAGTGTACAAATGCGCAGTCGCGGTCGTGGATTCCTCCGCTAACTAACTCCTCCACCATTGCAGTAGGAGTTTTCAAATTTTGTTAGGTTATGTAGGTACTTAACCCGAGAATGTTTATCTTTCATTAAAAAAAGGCTTTTACCTAATACTAAGGACGGATTGTTTCGCAGAATTAGAACATTTCAGACGTAATATTCAAGTTCTGGTAAGATGACTCACAACTACTATAAATACAACATTTTTCTATCGATTATCATTCATTCACTCATTCATTCATGATTCATTCTCAAAAGTCAAAAACATAACACAAGCCGCTCATAGGACAGTCACTAGGACATTCCTGCTTCGAGATGAGCAATTAAAATGAAACAATATAATTACGAAATATACATTCAATAAAATAACAGACTATTGCAAAAACAAACACACACGCATTCTAGACATAGAATAAAGAAGATAACTAGAAGTGTTTCATTTAGGCTAATAATTGCCCAGTGTTCTGTCTCACTAAACTTAAACTCGCCTGACATCGTATATCTCCATCCCATTTGAAATTCGTAAACACAGTTTTTTGGAATAAACTCCGATTAGGCAAATATTTGCTTCACGAAACACGTCCACGAAGTATTTCTTGTGTTTTTCTACAATTTTACAGTTGACAAGTTAACAAAAATACTCTATATCCTATATAAACATAGGTGCAACGGAGATATTGCGTCGGTAAAAAAATTAATAGTATTCGTAGATTACGTTCCTGAAAATATAAAAAAAAATATTTGCACCATCTCTTTAAGCCCCCGCATACATTTCTACCGATTCATAACAAGTTCCTCGTTAACTCTTTAAGTTTTAACTTCGAAAAAAAAATATTTTTGAAGATAATATCTATACATTTGTTATGCCAAAACGTTAATTTTATGGAATTCCTTTGATAGAAAAAAATCGCGAAGAAAGTTTCGAAAATTATTAAACACACGTTTTTTCTGTTATTTAACATGTTACATATATAGGCATGAAAAAATCACAATGTATCTTTAAATGCAACTAAAGCATTTTTAGAGAGATTTTTGCTCTATTTCATACGAGTCGTGTTTTGTTAAATATTTTAACTATTTTCGCTTAATTTTTATTGTTTTTTTTTAATATTAGTGCAATCCTGCTAACATTCGCATTTAAAACTCTCTAAACCATCTTTGAACGCTTACTACGGGGCCTTAACATATTTCGTAAAGTTTACTCGAGTGAGTAAAGGAGGCAGGATCCTGAGGAACCGCCTCTGATAGCATGCAGGACAATCATTCTCTTATTTATTACCGTTAATTTGCATATGAATATATTATTGTATTTTGTAACTATCAATACGTTTTCTCTAAAATAATATGTAACACGACCTTGAATAATAGCTATTTGTAAAAAGTAAAACGTTTTTTTTTAAATGTGGTGCTTACTTGGAACTGTACTACATTCCAAACTAAATGATACGCATTATAATGATATTCCGCCCACTAATGCCCGTCGGGAGTGTGAGGTTAGAAATGCCATTACGACATTGTTGTCATTCCCATATTCCCAATAAGATTACTTTCTTGGAATAACGACATTTTTCGTCTAGCCCTATAACCCAACACGTCCATAACAACTGCAAAGTTATGATCGAGCTTGCTATTATTTGTATTATAATTATTTTAACAAAAAGAGAATAACAAGAACACACTTAGGTTACTGGAATTTTGCATATTTGATTTATTTAGTCATTAGAAATGTTTACAGGGGAAAAACGTACTTTTTAAAATTTCACTAGAAATTTTCAGTCGAAAAACGAGTTCGAAAAATGCTGTATGCAAGTAATGCATTTGTGTTACTACAATTTTGGCTACAATATCTATAATATAATAATGAAAACTCATTTAGTAAATAATAATAATTTCAGTGATGTGTCGCCGTGTCTGCGTGTAACTCCGGTTCAATGACACCTAGAACTAGGATTTACTTTGATTTAACTTTCTGTGGGAACAATTCAAACGAGCGATAAAGTAGGTACCAAAATATGATTTAAGATTTTCACGGTCAAAAGTATTTTTGTTATTTGTTTTTGGAGTGTTATGCCGTGTTACGCTAACTCCTTCTTTAGCCAACGTTTCCGATAACGTTATAGTGTCCATCATCAGGGTAGATCACACATCTGACCTGATGATGGACACTGTAACGTTGTCCGAAACGTTGGCTAAAGAAGGAGTTAGCGCAACACGGCATAAAACCCCAAAAACAAATAGCAAAAATAGGTACCAAAATAATTTAATTAATTAAAAATACTATATTTGAATTGTGGGTTTGTTCTGTTTAAATTTTTGGCAGTCGTAGTTATAGTCGTAGTCTTTTTAAAAGCCAACGATCCTGAGGTAAATATTTTTATAATATGATTTATTCATATATTAGTAGTGTGTTCAATGGCTAATAACTATGTTGGGAGATACATAGAATAAATGGTTGACCAAATAAGCAAAACTAGCAGTCTACAATCGAGTTCTGATACCAACCCTGATTTCTGACAATGAGGCATGGAACTGGCAGACGAAGGATGAAATAAAACTCAATGCTGTAGAAATCAGGTCTGGTAAAACCATGTATGATCATGTTTCAAACGTAGAGATCCGGAAAGAATGCAAGGTTGATGTATGCGTAATATTTTGGACATGTAGAGCGATTGAACTAAGAAAGGAGTACAAGGAGGATGTAATATTTCGCGAAAGTGAACGATAGAAGAAGTCAGGGACGCCTGAAAAAGTCACGGCATGATTAAGTGATCAAATATTCCCCAACTCACTTATAAAATTCAAACAAATCTCAAATGACATGCTTGCTATAAAAAGTATCATATTCTTGGTTTTGCTTTTATTTTCTTTTCTACTTTATAATGTAACATAGTTCTTACGTGCATCCAATACCCAACGCATGGTGAGAACATCTTACTTTTAATTTTTAATTGGTTCGATAACCTTACTTTTAATTGGCTTATATCGATAGATTCGTTATCCACTCTGTTAATATAATTAGAAGAGTATATAAATATGAGACGATTTACGAAAATGAATCAAGGATTGTGTGCAAGAACTTGGTTGTATTGTAGCTGTCCATACTGTCATACGGCCGTTTTTAGTATACTTTAGGAATGTTATGAGTCGAACTGGGTTGTTAGTAGTTGTCAGGATTCCTACCCGATAGCAACTTGACGAACCTAAATATCTCTCAAACCGAGCTTGAAAAGCAACTGAAATACCGACTTAATTAGATAGAAGAAATCATTAGAAAGGTCAGGTTACGTAAGTGACAAAGAATGTATAGTTTCTAATTGTTTTGAAGTTATTTTCCGACCGGTCGCGAGGATCGACATCCGGGTGATTAATGGCTGGGAATTTTAATAACTTTACTGGAAGTGTAAAAGTGTGACTCCTTAAATAGTCAAATAATATCAAACCGCAATTTATTGAAGGAAACATGTAATTAATTTGATTGTATAATTTGATTATACACTATACAGTGTGTTTCGGTTTACTGTACAAGAGTACTCAAAATCGCTGAAGATATATCCGATAGATGCGTTCTGTAGCCGGTTTCGTATACCCGAACTAAGCTAAGTTTTCCTTACTGGTTAAATAATAAATGCTTCGAGTACTTTTGGTTAAATTGACCAAACATAATAAAATCGGAAAACGCCATCGGGCGCCCAACTTTATTACACGGTTGATATTTGTCATATGTGAACGGGTCGCTTCTACGACTTGTTCTTGTAGTCAACTGTGACTGGGGAAAGAATTGCTGTCATTTGTGTTTCCGTTATCCTACAAGACCCATTTATACTCTCTTCAAGACCCATAGTTACCCATGGTTACGTTATACCCGAAGGAAGATAAATTTTTAATTGATCAAACAATTTTCAATTGATCGATCAAAGAAATTAAAAGAGATCGAAATTTTTTAATTTAATCAAACAAATTTTAACTAATCAAAACAATAAAAATTGATCATACAGTTTTAATTGATCTAAATAATTAAAAATGATCAAACAAATTTTTTTACTTTTTTGATCAAGTTTAAATTGATCAATCTCTTTTAAATACTGAATTTCTTTCATGAGCAGAAAACCTTTTTCATTCGCTTCCATTCTAGGAACTAGGGGTCGAAAGGTCAAAAGACATCAATTTTCTTTCATGTCAGTATAGATCACACTTCTAGGGATTATTAGTTCAGTGCCCACAAAATACGAGACTGTGGTTTTTTGTTGATAAAATGGTTTTTCTCTTATTCTCTTAATCTTATGCGTACTATACTCAAAATATGCTTACTGCATCATTTCTTGTTTATGTGTATATTTCATTAGGAGTTCCAACTGCTCCAAACCGTCCAGAGCCAGTGGAACTATGGAAATGGTGGGGAGAGGAAGGAGATGAGGGAGAGGATGGTGGGGAAATACCAGGCTATTCAATCTAATCACCAAACACGGTTCCGAACAAGTCCCTCTTTTAAAATACATCTATTTTAATTACGATTTTGTTTTCTTGAATGAATGGCTAAATAAATTAAATGGACTCTTCCAAGTTGAAATTAACCCACTTCCTAAAATCCGATCGAGCTGAAACTCAGCAGATATACTCGTTGTCTATGACAATGCATTCTTTATTGGGTGCACATATACCTACCGCATTCCTCTGAAATTGGATGGACTTTATAAAAATTTACAGCAGTTATTTTACTAAGGATTTGGCTTAAGCGATAAGTGCGGTTCACTAATTTTAATCACTCCCTGGGGCGAAAGGTTAAATCCTCAGTCAAACTAAAACTCAAAAAAAAAAAAAAAAATTAAAAAAAAAATAAAAAACTCTTTTTTTAATGGGCTGATGTTTTAAAAGCCTGTAAAATAAGTGTGTGAATTGTGAATCTGTAACACATTATCGTTTAGCAAGGCAATTAAAACTAACGACTGTGTGGATGTAATAAATTCTAAAACAAAAAGCATTTCGGTAGAAATTCAATGATTCATAATTATTATATGATTCATATTACTATGTTAGTCAAATCCTGTTTTCATAATGTTTTCTCCGTAGGTTGGCATCCATACTAAAATCATGTTCTCATTCAAACCATCAATCTTATTAAAACAATATTTCTCGTAAAAAACATTCGTCAAGGACAATAAAAAGATAGTATTTTTTAAATATTTTCTTACTTTCTTTCAAATGTCGCCACGAAGAATATAAATTAGATTTTTGCTCCAAAAATGAGTCGTATTATTAATTAATAATAATGATTGGATTATTTGTATAGCGCCGTTTTCGTGAGAAAATCACCTCAAGGGCACATTATGCATAATCGTTTTTGGCAATCAATGAATATATTAATTTTACCAAGTAAATGAAAAATATCTTCTTTTGTTTTTGGGGAGCGGGTATGGGTGCTGTAACCCCGGGAACCATTTATTCGATGACCACCACCCCTCCCATGGGTCACTCCAAGTGGTCCGCTACTTTTGGTGACTTGAGTAAGGGTGCCCAGGTTCATGGAGTGCGTTTTGTCAGGGTCATGGGGGCGGGTGCGTCTGGCCGCTAACGATCGGGAGAGACCGCTCGTGGGAGACCTTTTGACCTCTCCTGCAGGACTCTCTTGGAACATAACATTGTACCGCAGTGGGAGGGATGGATTCATACGCCCGTCATTTTTAAACACACTGACCTCCAGATTAATACCCATCTCTCTTACTTTTTTCATTCACAGAATTTCCTCCCCTTCCTTTTTTAAAAATACCCTCCACAAAGCATCCACAAATATGACACATGCCCCGAGAAGAATTTGAGCCGGGGCCACCTGTTTGGATTTGCTATAAAAAACTCAATAATTAGTAAATCAAGGCCAAAAAGGAAACAATATTAATTGGATAAAAAAAATAAAATAACTTTCTAACTCGATATATGGACACGAGACAAGAAAAGCAAATGATAATAGTTCAATTTTTGTTTACCTACAGTCATGGGACAAAAAGTATTTGTTAAAAAATTTTTTGTTTATGTCAGGTCACTGTTGCAATTGCAATTTTTGACGCAGTTTACGTACCAACCTACCGCATGATTATCTAAATATGTACCAAGTCAGTGAAGGCTTGAATTTTTATTATTGACTTTTTAATTCTAAACAACTTTAAACATCTTCAAACAAATGTGTTAGGACTGCTAGGTGTTAAGTACAGGGTTTTCCAATAAGAGGTGTTATTTTGATATTCAATCGTAAAAGATCAATGGTTTCGTTGCATCTCTCGATAGGGCAATCCATTCACCGTAACCGTTGCTCCAATGACTCCGCCGGACCATAAACCGCACCAAACAGTCACACGTCGAGGATAGAGAGGCTTTTCAACAATAACTCTTGGGTTTTCCGAGCCCCAGATGCGACAATTTTGCTTGTTGACGAAACCACCGAGGTGGAAATGGGCCTCATCACTCAAGTGAATTTTAATAAATTCAATGCATTGTTGAAGCGTGTATCGTTCCATTTTTATTAATAGCGTAGTTTCTACTTATCAAATGTTAAAAAATGATAGCTTCAAAAGTAACATCTACCGAAATAGCGGTCTATTCAAAATAACACCTCTTATTGGAAAACCCTGTATTATAAGTGCTTGAGCAATTCGGCGCTAGGAACGGACTGCTCCATTTGCGCCATTGTTGGGCCGGCCCTGCTTCCTTAGTTAAATTAAAACAGATTGTTAAGATGTTTGTATTGACAGAGCATTGCCATAAGATTTTTTCATCCTTAATAAGATTTTGTGGAAGTTCCATGAGCTTACAACATTTGTTTTTTTTTACTTTGTTTCTTCTTGTGCGAAGCAGTAAGGCGATAAATAGGCCACTAATATCAAAAACTCCCGTTAAACTGCCAAAGCAGTTTGTCAGCAGTAAATTAATAGCAATAAATTAAGGAGTTATAATAGTAGCGGTAGCGGTAAACCTTGAAATGTTGTGGAGTAAAATTTTTAGTGTTATTGGTAGGTATAGGTATAAGTTATTACATTGTTATAGTAGACTAAAGAAAAGTGAAATAATAGATTTAATAGGACTAATTTCTATAACTAAATAAAATATTTTTAAAAATTACTATTTTGATCCAAACGTCCTTCCTGCATCACCCTCTTCACAGAGGCGGATTTGCCCTTAGGCCTATGTAGGCCCGGGCCTAGGGCGGCCAGATATTAGGGGCGGCCAATCGTGACAAAAAAGTCACAGATGATAACAAGAAATTACTTCCTAAGTACCTAAATATTCTACGTACGAAATAGCGATATGCAAGAGCGTGTTCACACACAGCACACAGCGCACGACAATCGACAATTATACAGTATTGAACTAGCGAATTTAGCAAAGCGTATTTTTTTACATTAATTCCACACAGGAGGCTTTGAGGAAAATATTTTCCCTCACGACCTATGTCATCTTAGGTGATGCTGTGTGGAGGGTCTTTTTAAGGAAGGGAAGGATAGGAAGTTCTGAAAAGGAAAATGAATGAGGGGTGGGTAGGAATCTGGGGATTAGTGTGTCCAGGAGTGACATACGTATGAATACATCCCTCCAACTGCGGTGCAAGGCGATGGGTCAAGATAGTCCGGCTGGAAAGGTCAAAAGGCCTCCCTCACCCAGTCTCTCTCGATCCGGCCCGCCACGCAGCAGGTGGGCAGACGTATCCGCCGCCAAGACCTGGACAAATCTCACCCCATGAACCATGAATGATAATGGCGGGAAAATTAAAACGGTTTTGACCCTAGGATCTTACTGAAAAGTTTGAATACTCCTGGTCAATATGATGGGTACTGAGAAAGGGGCGGCTACATGGTCTGGGGCCTTAGGGCCTAGGGCGGCCAAGACTGCAAATCCGCCTCTGCCTCTTCAGCAGCAGCGTCCTTCATTGCATATACAGAAGTGTCTTCTTGCCAGTGCATATAATTAGATTAACATATATTTACAAGTTACATTGCTAGAAAGTACAAAGCCCACTCTAAGAAGACAATCAATAACATAATCAATAACATAATCAAGAAGATAATACATAACATAATCAATAACATAATCAAGAAGATAATCAATAACATCATAATCAAGAAGATAATCAATAACATAATCAAGAAGACAATCAATAAGATAATCAATAACACTGTTCTAGACACAAGCGCTAGCTTCTATAGAAGAGGAACACTAAATAATCAAAAGCAGTGAAAAATAATTGTATGAATTATTTAAGTTAACACTATTGATTATAGTCTGTAAATTGATTAATTATTATTTAATAAAAAAAAATTTAAAAAATGTATGAGATGATGCAAGAATGTGAATAGTCCTATACACACACCGCGCTCCTGGTGTTCGAGGCAGTTCCCCGACAGACTCCGTGGTCGAGGGGTAAGGCTCTCGACTAGCAATCCGTAGGTCGCGGGTTCAAATCCCTACGTGCGCCACTAATTTTTATTTGATGATTTATTTCACAATTTATTAATTTAAAATAATATATAGTATACTTGCAGCACGAGTGGAAGATACTCTCGGTATCGCCCTGGTGTAAGACAACCATTCAGAATTGAAACGTTCCCCCCCCTGCATCTTCCCCATCTCCTTCTCATCACCACTACCTTCAACATACCCCAATTGGGGATGCCCTAGTATCACTGGCTCCAGAGGGTTGGAAGCAGTTGGGACTCTTGTGCGGTATTCACAAAAAAAAACAAGAAATATTTTTTTTAGCAGTCAAAGGGGTAAAAATTAATTATTACTATTTTTAGCCCGTTTTACATAATATCTAATGACTAATTAATAATATATACATACATACCATTCATGATATTTTAATATCTACTTCTTCTATGGATATTTGATATAATATGGTATAATTGGGTGGGGGGGGGACTTTCAAAACTAACCTCTTACCCGTAGAAAAGGCACAGAGATTGATTCTAAAAGTCATCCTACGTAAACCATCTATATTTCCAACAACACAGTTATTTAACTCTTTTAGGGTTCTCAGTCTAAATAATATATTCAAAAAGAACTCATTGTTACAAACTCAAAAAGATCATTTCAATCCTACAATAACATTTCCAAAAATAAGTAACCGATCAAGATCACGTGGCAATTTAGAAATCCCTAAATTTAAAATGAGCGCTTCTCAACACCATTATTCTTATCAAGGTATAAAATTTTTTAATGCACTCCCATATAAAATCAAATATGAAAAAAATTATAAAGCCTTTAAATTACAAATAAAACAACTTCTTGATCAACCAAATAATAATAATAAATTTTAATTTGATTTTTTACATATCTACTGATAACAGGTACATATTAGTAGTAATTGATCAAATTCAAATTTTATTGGTACCTACATACTCAGTATATCATTAACTATTTCATAAAATTTATTAACTAAAAAAAATATATTTTTCTTCTTTTACCATATCCTCTAATATTATATCAGTATTCGAGCCACCAACAGATTATTGTCGCAACTTATTATGTACCTCCGCTTGCAATACTATCAGCTCTGTTTACTCCAAATAAATAAAATAACTACATGTACTTATACCACCTACTACCTACTTATTAATCGAAATGTAATAATATTATTTTATTTTATTTTTATTCTTAAATTAATGTTCAATGTAAATAAATATATTCTTATATTTATTTACATTTACTATCTATCTAATTTAGTAACATCTATTATAGTCTATTTTAATTATCTATACTTTTGTTATCAAGCTTTATACATTTTGTTTATTTCTTACTTAGTAAATAAAAACTTTCTTTCTTTTCTTTACCCAATATAATATATTGTAATGGCACTACTCCCCAAATCAAACACGAGAAAAGTTTTTCTCTCTTGAATTGGGTAGTTACGTTAAAAAGAAAACATTTTTATTGTAATTAGTTTTTTGTTGTAATTTAACATATTTATGTTTTTGTATAAAAGAAATATATTTTTAAATAAAAAAATAAAAAAAAATATGGATGTTAAAAATAATTTCATCTAATGGCAGATTTTAAAAAATCACATTGTTGTAAGTACATAATGACATTAATTATTACAAATCACACTGATCTGAAGTGATCTGTCAGGTAAGTATGTTTTTCTGTATCTTTTATACATAATAAAATTAGACGAGCCTAGGAACTCGTAATAAATTGTACACCTAGATGATTTTTCACAACAAACGGCGCTAAATAAATTATTATTTATTATTATCGTTATAGTTTGAATGATTTCAAGATATGATCGGAAATGAATTACAGACTTTTTGACGTGTGGGCGAAACATACACATTCTAGATTGAAATGCGTTTTCTTGAGCTAGCGTTGTTCAGTTTGTCTTCGATATTGAAATTCCCAACATAGCGGCTATGGTCGTGTCAAGATTTAGAATCATAGAAGAGACGATGTGACAATGTGAATGCAGCAAAAAGTTTGTGCCAAGACATGGCGTGTTGCGTGGCAGTACATCCTTCCTACCCACCCTAAGGGAAATGGCAATTCTCTAGTTTGTTAGTTTTTTAGAGCTATTGCATGATCTAATAATTAGGTCACACTGTGGTCGCATTTGTTGTTAAGTACGCACATGTTGTGTTGTCTGGAATTTTTGTCGATTGTAACAACTGTCTCATTTTGTAACACTCAGCAACAATGCTACTTTATAATTTATTCAACAAAATAACATTTACAGATCTAAAAAGAGTTGCGATAGTTTGCAAGCAATTATTATTAACCTTAATTTATGCATATACGAGAAAGTGCATGGTCAGAGAGCACAATGACGTGATATAATTCAATCAGAAAGTCCATTCAACTTAGATACTTTTTTTGGCAACCTTGTAATGTCCTTGCTAACTTAACTTAACCCCTCGATACCAGTTAACGATTAATCGTTGTAGGATAGGCGAGAACCGCCAACAAAGATCGTCGTTCGAACAATGATTGCTGCGCAGCCATTTTCATACAAAACTTAATTTTGGAATTGAAACCACAATGCCCAAGAAAACTTTATGATATTTTTAAAATCAAAAGATATAACAAATTACTAATACCTATAGTTCAGAAGTATTTGATTTTATTTTAAATATTTAATGTAGGCCATTAAATAGATCGATTTTTCGTCATTTTAGAAGCAACTTTGCAAATATTTGTGAGTTAATGGTGAAAAAAGACGAACAGCCGTTCCTTTTAAAATGATAAAATTAATTTCATTAATAATCCTTGTAAAACTTTTTATAAAATTCTGTCGAATTGGTCTCCAGTGGAGCCAGTGAAAGTATGGCATCCCCAATCATGGTATGTTTTGAGACTGAAGGTTGTGGGGAGAGAAAGGAAATGGTAAAGAGGAAGGTGGGGAAGTACCTCGATATTCAGTTCTAGTCACCAAACACGGCAAAAGCCATTTCAAGCAACGTTTAAATTCTTAATAGTGGACTTATACCAGGGCGATACTGAGAGTATCTTAGAAATTTGTGAAAAAACCCTAATTAATCAGTAACCTATATTTCCGTACAAAATTGTGTTTCACCATGATTACGAAATTTAAATGGGGAGGCGACATACAATTTCAGGCAAGTGTAAAAGAGACAGACCGCGTGCTAATTTGAATTTTTTGTTTACGTAAAAAAATTTGGAATGCACTTTTAGTTTTCTTCTTTGTTTTATGGTCGAGTACATGCGGGAAACCCTATATAAACAGCGGGATTTATGGTCCATTAAGTATCTCGGCATCTAGAGGGTTGAACAACGAACGAAAGCGGTAATTTGACGTCACAAAGTGACGTGTATAGACGTCGCTTCATGCGGTTATGTAGACGCCTAGATGTTATCTGAAAACGGTGGTTACGCAGATGTGGGCGCGGCGTACTATTTATAGTAGGTGGTCCGACTAGGTGGTAATGAAACAGCACTCAAGTGCACAACGTGGCTAATGGCTAATGAACTAACACGTGATTCATTCATTAATTTGCGTTCAACGCGACTTAATTAATGACTCTCTTATAGAGGGAAGTCATAAATTAAGAGAAACGAGGGACTCCCTGTCATACAAAAGTGTAGTCACAGGCAACAATCAAAGTAGAATGAGGAACTCCAAGTGTATTCAAGAATACTTGCATTTTCCTTATTTGTTTAATGCACTTACGAGTAGACAGTGAAAAGATAACGTTGTGCCAATCAAATATACGCTATGCCAAAAGTCCGTGACTAAGTAAGCTTATCTTTGAAAGGGAGTCCCACTTGTCTGCTCGTTTATATCTTCCCCTTGTGCGAAACAATTTTACGTGGCAGAGCGGTATAAAATATAAACATATCTCGGAATATTAGAGTTGACTCAACTAAATTAGGATTGTACGTATTGGCGCACACTATAGACAATAGAAACGCAGGGAGATATGGAACGTGCCATCTGTCTCCGAGCTACAACCTAATTGCACGGATTATCAACACGTTTATGACATGAAAGTTATGCATTCGGTGAGATTTGCAGTAGTGTGGGTGGTTTGCAGGCGCAATTGGAGCAGTCCGCTCCCAACTTGCAAAGAGGCCAAGGACCAAAAGAGCCAAGGCGCTGATAATATCTAATACCTTGTAAAGCGCCCTTGAGGTTTTTACTAGGCGCTGATTGGCTCAGAGCCGGACCTGTATGGGTGAACGATATTGGCGCTGTTAGCTGTTTACTCTGAGCAAAGGGCAAGTCATCGACAAAGAATGTTTATAATGCTGAATTCTTATATAATCTATCCTCCTTTTCACACGTCTGAAAAGGAAAAAGACACAAAATATCAGAACGTTGAATGTCACCAAACACACATAGATTTCGAGGAAAGTAGTACAGTTCTTTTAAAATTCATAAATGCCTAATGGCATTAGGCAGAAAAAGAAATAAGCTGCGATCTACAATAATCTCTCAAGTTAGGTAAATTATTTTATGCGCTTTTTGATCACTTTAGTTACATGCGAGCAGCTCTCTTTATCATTTTGACATTTACATACGTTTACATACACTTTCATGTTAATTATCAGGGGGTTCGAAATACAGTGCTAGAGAATAATGGTCAGGATTCCACGGTCTATCCATTCAGGCACACTAATCTATCCATTCTGGAAGAGCTAGACATCCACAAGAGGCTGTCAACTGCCTACAATTTACCTAAGATCCTTTGGACACGTTGCTCACCAAACTGAGAACTTGAACCTGGTGATCATTAGCTCGAATCAAAGGAAGAAAAGTATTATAGGCGTTCGGAACGTCTTTGGATCGCGCAGAGCCGCGAGGACGTTGGACTGATAAGTATTAGAGGTATTCGAAACGTCTGTATCCTTGGATCTCCACGCAGCACAGAGCCGCGAGTACGTTGGACTGATAAGTATTAGAGGTATTCGAAACGTCTGTATCCTTGGATCTCCACGCAGCGCAGAGCCGCGAGGTTGTTGGACTGATAAGTATTACAGTTATTCGAACGTCTGTATCCTTGGATCTCCACGCAGCGCAGAACCGCGAGGAGTGTCGATGCGTTGGACTGATAAGTATTACAGTTATTCGAACGTCTGTATCCTTGGATCTCCACGCAGCGCAGAACCACGAGGAGTGTCGATGCGTTGGACTGATAAGTATTACAGTTATTCGAACGTCTGTATCCTTGGATCTCCACGCAGCGCAGAACCGCGAGGAATTTCGATGCGTTGGCGTTGGACTGATAAGTCTGTGTCCTTAAGAAGTACCGCAAGGAGTATCGATCTCTGTTTCACCAGGGAAATCGGAGTGGGGTTAAAGATCTTCAGCAATGAGAAAATAATCAAGAAGAAGAATCAGGGTTCGAAGAGCTGTTTTGGGTTTTACCAAAAATATAATTATGACCGACTATATACATACATCAGTGTGGGGAAAATTCTATTAATATTGTAGGATATTTACGACATATTTGTCATTAATTTCCACAAAACCCGGAAAACCCATATCGCATTCAAATGCAATACCTGGAAATAGTAATTGAATCTATTTAATGAATAATGCAGTCAAATGAGCTTAAACATAATAGAAAAATGTGAAGGGAAATGTGAAAATGTATATTGTGATAAAACATTACGTGAAAACCGCAAAAGACACAGTGGGGCTATGGCATTCTCTACTGGGTTATGTTGTAAGATGGAAGGGATTGGGGAGGGGACATGAAGATGGGGCACTGAACACTGACTCTTCAGATCTGGTCACCAAACATGGCTAAAGCCATTTAAAGCAAAGTATTATCTTTCCTGAACATTCTAATCAATTCACATATCAACATAGACCCTTACCGCGTAATAAATGATATTTCAAAAATATCATTTTTTGTGCCATTTTTTCATGAATTTGTCATAAATCATATATGTAAATAAATTCTCGAAGCATCTAGCGTGTGCACAAAAAATTTACTTAAGTTGACAAACACCAATTACTTTTCCCAATTGACTTACGTACATATATTAGTTCTTCTTACTAAGAATCGATTGCTACCGGCAAAAAGCGGTGACTAATACCTTAATAACTGACTTAAATCATTGGAAGCGCTTATAGATAAAAAAACATATTGATTCTGGCGCTCCAAACTATCATGCTAATTAAAAGAAAAAAATGCTGCCACAGACATGTAATTATATCGCATTATATGTATGATAAATGTGAGGTGTCGGAATATATATATAACTACATTAACGAGTATGTTGTGAGTTTTTTTATTTTTCTTAGATCTGTATGATTCATTAAATAACTACTTAAATACGACAATACCTAGAATTGTGATCTACAATTGTGAATACTGATCGTACAACGTGAGCGGTTTATTTATTACAATTCCAGAGTGGAGATTTCGGTTAATTTACGATTTTTTCGATATCATCCGATAGAACTGGTTTCCAGTGGTGGCTCATGACTTTAGGGTGTACGAGAGTGCTAATTTTACAAAAAATGGTATTATTGATGTTGTTATAGCTGAAATCGATTATTTATTTTTTTAGAAAATTCGATTTTTGTATGAAGATTTTCAGGAAATTTCGGTAAGTTTCAAAGTTTGACCGTGCGCCGCACGGATTTCCTGAAAATCTTCATAAAAAAAACGATATTAGAAAAAATATAAAAATTCGTGTTCAGCTACAATAGCAATATTGCCAATTTTTGTAATATTAGCACTCTGGTACATCCAAAAGTCACGTCACTGCTGGTATCGCAGTTAACGAAATAGTTGTTATTTTTAAGGTTAAGAACAATTCTGCTGTCGTCGCAGTTACAGAAAAAGCAGTTATTTTTAAGGTTAATAACAACTCTGCGGTCATCGCAGTTTAGGAAAAATGAGATTATTTTTAAGGTTTAAGAACAATTCTGCTGTCATCGCAGTTAAAGAAAAAGCAGTTATTTTTAAGGTTAATAACAATTCTGCGGTCATCGCAGTTTAGGAAAAATGTCGTTATTTTTAAGGTTTAAGAACAATTCTGCTGTCATCGCAGTTAAATAAAAAGCAGTTATTTTTAAGGTTAATAACAATTCTGCCACAACGCAGTTGACGTAAAAGCCATTATTAATTTTAAGGATAAGGACAATTCGTTATCAATAAATAGAACCGAAATATTCCCCCAGGCAAATAAATAGAATATCAGTTCAAGAAAGAATTTTGATAATGTTTTAACGTAACGAAAAAATGGAGTAATTTCTGGCACACGGACACGCCCACATCTATACAGATTTAACGTTTCGACTCCTAGGCCCCAAACAGGTTAATAACATTGATTATAAATATAATATAAATATAAAGAGATAATATCGATATATTTATGGTAACGTTTGATCAATTCCACGGTTATTTTTGTTAATTACCATAATTCGAACACACACACACACACCCTCAGCACACCCACAGCACACCCACAGCACACTTTTAGCTGAATGTTCTCTTCATTGGGTATATGTATTTCATATGTATTGCTTTGTATTGAGATATTATTGGATAATTGTCATTAAAAGTGTAAAAAAAATGTTATGTAACGTAATAGATAAATAAATAATATTTAAAAATTTGATATACGGTAGGTTATTTATATTATATAAATTCATGTTGATGTCAAATTGATAGTTCAATTATGTGTCTGGGTCTGAAAGCTGTGTGATTTATTAACGTTGGTACTTAGTGTGTTTTTTATTGCCACCTTGCGACTAGCCATTTATCAGATGGCTGTTGACTCAATTACATCTGAGTCACGGACAGTTATTTAAAAGTATGGGAAGGTTTAAGATCGGCATGCCGCACAGTGGGCTGAAAATCGCCTTTCATAGACATAGAGACTTGAATTTTCAAGGGTATTTTTTTTGGCTAGAAATGGATTCTGCTGATCATTACTATGCTATAAAATGTCGTATGAAGCAATTGCGTGTACAAATGAAGGAGTTATAATTTTTTTAAGAAAAATTTGTATGGCGCTGACATTAAAAATGAGGCTATCTCTGGAATCATAAGTTTGGCCGTTCTATCTTTACACACAAGTCTCTATGTCTATGAAAGGCGATTTTCAGCCCACTGTGTGCCGCATGCTATCGGGACCTATGATACTACCTCTAAAATAGGTACGTTGTACGTATATATATATATATATATATATATATATCGGTTATTGATGCGTAAAACACGTATTTTGTCACATTTTCGCAAAAATAATGTAATTCATTTATAATACATTAGTCGAAATGTGCATTTATTTTGTTTAAATGTTTGACTAATTTGAATTAATAGAGTGAATATACGTATCGAGTAAAGGGTGCGGGATTTCAACCAGAATTAGAACCAGATCTAGTGAACTGACTTTAGCTGGCCGTTCATATATCTGTTTCTTCGTACTTACATATTATTTGAATGGCTATCCTTGCGGTACTACATTGAGATATTATATAACCTACATTTGTGTGGTGTTACATTTAGGCAACCGAAGTGTGTCAAAAAATTCCAGGGTTGGCAATCTAATCAATGCACAATAGTTAATTGGGTAAATATTGGAGGTACCACACACCGAAACTATAGATATAAATCAATTAGAAGGAACCGCACACCTTGTTAATAATCCGTTATGTAAGTCAACAAAGAATGAGGGGATATAAAAATGCAAATAATAATTGTTTGGTTGTAAGTGGGGTTGAAAGCCCTCTAGCATTGACGTTTCGAGAATTCAACTTGCTGGCGATGCGGGTCTCGTGGGTTCAATAATGACGCTACGGACTGTGCCCGACAAGTTGTTGAGTACACAACATTTATTTATTTTATTTTATTTATTCCATTAAATTAGATACCTACATGTAAATGGCAAAAATGACAAGATTATAATATTGCAATAACTGAATAAGTTATTAGTTATTATGAATTGTAGGTCGATATTA
Source organism: Hesperophylax consimilis (assembly GCF_061612785.1). Lineage (NCBI taxonomy): Eukaryota > Metazoa > Arthropoda > Insecta > Trichoptera > Limnephilidae > Hesperophylax > Hesperophylax consimilis. The sequence goes on from NC_142842.1 coordinate 22,740,832, forward strand.
GTTCCTAGCTAGGCAGATTGCCCGTTCTAAGGAACCAAATGCTGTTAAATTGCTAAAAAAATATTCTGTAAAATTAAAGTGTTTTTGTTTTTTTGTTTTTTATTTTTTTTTATCAAAATTGAATATAATATAGTATATTAAGTAGACCCCACCGTCCCCAAGCCAATCAACCATTTAGTTATTATTGAACCGATGAAGGACATTTTACATGTTTTAGTATTTAATTCTTGGGGAATTTTATTATATTACTTTTGATACTTTGCCGAGTTTACGTGAGTATCAGGTTTTTGGTTTATCCCTATGTAATAATATTAGCCACCAGATTCTTGTAAAACTATTATACTATGTAATTCGGAAATAAAAACATGAATTAGTTTTTCTTTTATTTTCTGTTAATTTATTTCGGGCACCTTCGCTAAATACATTTTAATGAACATTTTAACATTCCCAGGCAAACTCGGAGAACCGGCTTGTTCAAAGGTAATATAAAGTACACACTCTACAGGTAATATTAAGTACACACTCCACAGGTCATATTAAGTATACACTTCACAGTGAATATAGATTAGAAATTTAAACATGGATTTCGATAGATAAATATGTTTATGTGAATATATGCAATTTTACTAGATTTTCGAGTGTATCTGAGAGTGGACAATGTCTAATCTTGCAAGAATTCGATTTTCTTGTTCTTAGTGTAAATTTTCCGATATAGATGTAGATTTTTCTACATAGTTGTATAGTTTCATGAGTCCTGGGATCTTATAATCCCACATTTATATATTTAGTTAAATAAGATAAATAGTGGAAAATACTCAGGGACTCAAGTATCAGGGACGGTCCTACGCGGGCGCAATTGTAGAAGTCCGCTCTGGGAGCCGAACTTCCTAACCTAACGCATCGACCTTATTTTTTCATAAAAGTCACGCTACACAAAAATACAAATATCTAAATGTTGTTGATTACCGTGAATATCCACTACTCACTACCTACTACCTACTACCTACTACCCACTACCCACTACCCACTACCCACAACCCACTACCTACTACCCACTACCCACTACCCACTACCCGCTACCCGCTACCCGCTACCCGCTACCCGCTACCCGCTACCCGCTACCCGCTACCCGCTACCCGCTACCCGCTACCCGCTACCCGCTACCCGCTACCCACTACCCGCTACCCGCTACCCGCTACCCGCTACCCGCTACCTACTACCTACTACCTACTACCTAGGGCCTAGGTGTCTACAGTGATCTCATACCTAAGCGTCTACTGGTTTTGTTGATTACAGTGATCACCTACCTAGGCGTCTACTGGTTTTGTTGATTACAGTGATCACCTACCTAGGCGTCTACTGGTTTTGTTGATTACAGTGATCACCTACCTAGGCGTCTACTGGTTTTGTTGATTACAGTGATCACCTACCTAGGCGTCTACTGGTTTTGTTGATTACAGTGATCACCTACCTAGGCGTCTACTGGTTTTGTTGATTACAGTGATCACCTATCTAGGCGTCTACTGGTTTTGTTGATTACAGTGATCACCTACCTAGGCGTCTACTGGTTTTGCCGCCGCCGTTTGGCCCAGGGCCGGCCCTGAGGAAAATAATTATTTCCCTCAGGAACTATGTCATGTTTGGAAATGTTCTGTGGAGGGTGGAATACAACCATGAAAAAGACTTAAGCCATGTTTGGTGAGCATATCTGAATAGCCAGGTACCTACTCAGCACGTTTCTCTTCCACATTTCCTTTCCCTCCCCACTACCACAAAATATCAAAGTCTGGAGCCAGTGGGACCCATGTTGGGAGCAGTTGAGACACTTATACGGAATTCACATAAAACTATTGTGATTTTTCAGAATATTCGAGTGATTTTTAAAATTGGCAATATCAGCTCTTTCAAGAGAGCCCAACCAACATCAGTCAAATGGTATCATCAATCGAAGTTACTGCTTCTAGAATGCTGGGATCTCCCGAAATTTTTAATATAAGTTTGGCGACCACGTGAACTACAACTAACAAACTCGTAGCTGATATATTTAAAGGGGAATCCTTCATGATCTCATAAATCCAATAGAGACATGAACACATTAAGTAGCTTTTTCGTGTTTGTACATTTTTACAAAACACTGGGACTACCTTTCTTTGCGATTGAGAAAATTGGCACTGATCCATTGGACAATTGGACATCAAACCGGTCACTTGATGACAAGATCTCCATAAATTAATGATGGTTTTAACGCGTTGATATACAAGAGTTTGGGTGTATACTTTACGAAGTGTATAAACTTAGGTGATTCTAGATGTATATATGATTCTAGGTGGTTCTAGATGTTCAAGTAAAAAAGCAAAAAAAAAACTTTTTATCAATTCCAACGTTTTAAGATAGTTTTCGGGAATAAAATTTGAATCGTTTGCTTGGAAAAAAATGCTTTACTAGAAAAGTTTTTTTTTCTAATAAAAGAAAAATATTTTTAAATGCCAAAAAAACAATGGAATTTCGAACAAGTTTTTCATCTTTTTTTACTTCTACCATCATGTAGAATCACCTCACAAAGTCAGTGCACTTTACTTCCGGACACCTTGTATATATGGAAAGATGGTTGGGAAGTACCTCTACCAATTCAGATCTAGTCACCGAACATGGTTAAAGCCATTCCAAAAGGTAGATTTACAATATTTTAATTCATTATTATATTCGGTACAAATAAACGAGAAAAATTCTTGGTGCGTACAAGCATCTTGTCATGGGTTTTTCCGTATATGTATAACAAACCCATGCATTATTAGATTCTCTTTTGGCCGACTGAAAAGTTAACAATTTCAACCAGTAGTAATTTTTTTTGTAACTGTTTGTAAATCTGACATTAAATTAATGGACAGATAAAATAATAATTGAAGAAAAATATTAAATTAAGTTATGATCATTATTCCGAATCTACTCGGTGTCTCATAGTCATTTGTAACCGAAACATAAGTGAAATATTTGTGTAGTTTTAATTAACACCTTTTTTACTTAATGACATCATTTTGAATCATACGCCATCTATGTAGTAATTTTAATAAGTCAGATGCGTAACACGTAGTCAATTGAACCAATTTCATATCAATTGGATTCCATAAAAAGTGCAATGAAGTCATATTGTGATTTCTTGTGCAAATGATGTTTAAATCTATTTTTAGAAAATCCATTTTAGTATGTGAATGTTTGAATTAATTGATTATATGACTAACCAAATACCAAGCATAGTGAGCAACAAATTTACCGAAAATATATACCGATGTTAACTTGTAAATTAACAAATACAATATCTTAAAAATGGCCTATGTCAGATTTGTAATATCATCAAAAATACTAATTTATTAGGTTTAATGAACTCTAGAATTGAATTGCTTTGAATTTATGTGTTAAAGTTTTTTTTTTTCACTTTGTTGTTTAGTGTTATTTTCAAAATTAGAGCTGTTTGTTTGAATTTAGGCATGTAGTTAAGTACCTACCTACAACATGATGTTTTTAATGGAAAATTATTTTAATTGTCATTTTCAACTGATTTGTTGAGAATCCAGACTATTCCATGATTTCCACGGGTTTTCTCTAGTGCAAGTACTAGAAAATTACCATTTTTATTTACTTACTGTAAAAACGTTATTTTTTTCAGCGTGGTTGTGCGAGTATGATTCATAATCCGTTTTGTTAATGTAATAGATAAAAATAAATTGCTATGCAAAACGACATATTTTAGAAAACTGAGAAGATATTAATCGAACCTAAGTACACATGGAGACAGCTATCAAAAGAGAATCGAATTGGCGTTACTTATGTTTGTCATCAGATCTTAATAGCCAGGTGCTTCACTTTCTTGCCACGTTCCTGATCCTCACAACATACCCGAAAACAAGGTTGCCATTGTCCCACTAGCTCCTGGTAATCAGGAGTCTTGGGCTCAAATCACATCAAAAATCTATATATCGATTTATAATTTTTTATTGACTTCTAAATTGCCTAAAAACTATACGGCCAATAAAGACAACTAAATATATGGAAATAGGCAATAAAACTTGTAACACAAGTTTAAATTTGACAATTAATAATAAAAAAATGAAAATTTAAATTAAATCAAATAGCTAGAAAAATATCATGTGTAATATTGGATTCAAATCTATCTTTCACATAATGAATATATTACTAAAGAAAGTACTATAAAAAGTATTTTTTCTTGGAAGATTAAGAAATTAACTAATTAGAAACAATACAGAGTTCATTTTAAAAATGAAGTTGCTCCGAATTTCGATTACTGCTCTACAATATTATATTTGGCCAATGAAGGAAACTTGAACAATCGCAAAATTATACAAAACGGAGCTTTGAAATGTTTACTAAGGAAAGGCTAATTTGCTAAAATTAATTAAATGAGAGAAGAGCTAAATTGGATTACAAAAAAAAAGAGACTGTTGTACAATGTGTTAATACTTAAACAAACAATTATGAAAAAACAAAAACTTAAGGATGTGGGTGTATAACATGGATGGAAGTAGGATAATAATTAGTCTTCTGTGGTTTTTATTTGCAAAGTACATCCGCAATAATAGACATTAATTTGAAAATGCATGTCTATGTTTGTATGTAATGTAGAATGTAGGTATATAGAGGAAGACTTCTCACGGATATACAACAACTTTTAACGAAACTGACCTCAAGACGTGTTGCTTAAACACGTTTAGTCATCTCCAGGGATGACTCAAAAATAAATAATGTCCGCCTATCAATACATACTTACATGAATCCACACAACACACATTACCAGCTAGCAATTAAATAATTAATCCGCCAAAAGGGCAAAATGAAGTTCATGAAATCAGAAATGATTAAATACGAAAAATATTTTTTTATGACATTTAAAAACTTTACGCACATACATGATGAATTGGCCACATGATTCTTTTTTCCTAATTTTTCTGTCTATTGTTTAATTCCAAAAATGATCATTACTCCCGATATGCATTTTGTGTTTTCTTCCACTTTTCTGGAATGATTTGACCACTTTCGATTCAAAGGCACACACTTTTTCCACCACGTATTGTTTGGTGACTTAGCAGGGGTGCTCGGGTTCATTGGGTGGGGTGTAGTCTGGTCTTAGGAGACCCTTAGAAATCTCCATCTGGTCTCTTTTGACCGATCCTCCTGCATCGCAGCAGGAAGAATGGGTTTATTCAGTAAGTCAGCAACACCTGGACATACTGACCCCTAGATTCCTACCGACCCCTCATACCTTTTCCCTTCATCTCATTCCTTTCCTCAAAAAGACCCATTTTGTTATCCCAAATATGTCATAAGCCCCGAGAGAAACTATTTTCTTCATGTCCTTATGTTTGGTTATGCAAATAAATAGGTTATTTATTCCTATTATTTGTTCATATTAATATGCATATCTTTTAATAATTAAAAATACCTATGAAAGAATGCTAAGTAAAAATGAAATATCTCAATCTACGATTTATGACTTTATCGCTCCCGTTTTCACCGAAGTACCTAATCAGTAAAATATTCCTTTTTGTTGCCAAAATTCTAATTACAATATAGTTGTTAGTATTATCCGAGATGGTATTTTTGTCATAGTTTGATCTTGAGGTAAAAAGTCAAACAACATAACCCTACCATCTCTTATAATATGTAGTACCCATACTGACTATTAAACATGTTAATTAATTCTTGTCTGTTACCTGCAGTGGTATTTCCGAAACCACAATGTGTAGTCAGAATGTGTCATTAGACTTAACGAAAATGGCATTAAATTGTGAAAAAATATCTTCCAAAACTCAGAAAATGAAAAAATATATTACAAAACTCATGAAATGAAAGTAGAATTTATTAGAATAGAGTTTTTTTTTCAAAGAAAGACACAACCCCGTGTAACGAATAACCAGAAAAAATTCGAAAATCTCATTCTACTATCGTTTGAAGGTGTTTCTTGTGCAATGACGGAGGACTTATCCAGTCCAGAATAATTGAACCCACGACGCCTTGACGGGAACCCGACGCATTTGTAAACTCAGCCACTGACCGGTCAGAGTGCAGTACTTACTAATTTAAGTAATTTTAATTACTTTGTTGATTGATTAATTATCCTTTTAGAGTGCAAGATTTCTTATTATGATTTGAGAAGATAGGTATACCAAAAAAAATATTTAAACATCCGGTCGATATGCTAAAATTTAACCGTTTTACTAATTAGATTCTTGAACGCCCGTTCAACGTTGGTGTTGTAAAGCCGGCCTGGAGCCTGGTTTAAGACTGTTTTAACCAAATAAACGCCATGGTAATAAGTCAACACTTTACATCAGGTTTTTTAGTAAGGCTGTAAATATATATCACAGTGGTTGATGTTTTTGACACTTAAGTTATCATGTTAGAGGGTATTTCGTTTGGAAGTGCAGCCTTGTCAGGTTTATAGTCCGGATATAGGCATCTATTTCCTCCGATCCGTCTAGAGCCGAAAAATGAATATAATTTGGTGACATTTCCTTTAAATTCAGTTTAGATCATAGTCCCAGGAATTCTATTTTCAGTGCTTTAACACAATCCCAAAGAAAAAGTTGTATTTATGTTTATTATTGTATAGTGCCATACCCATGGGAAAAACCCAGTAGGGTTTTAATAACAAAAAACAGCATTTTAATATATTTTCCTAGATAATAGATTAGTAAAATTAGTAAAATAGATTAGTAAGATTAGTAAAATACGTACGATCAGGTCCTGATGCGTACATTCGTCCTTTGTAAAATGCCGGTATCTGTATATATGCAGGAAGTGATGTATATAGTCTCATCCATAAGACAAGTCCTGGGAAAGGAAGTGTGGTTTCGTGGGAAAAGACAAAAATCATTTCGTACACCATTATTAATACAATAATAATGGTGTACGATATGTCAGGCCACAAAACGCACAACACACATTGCTAACCAGTACATATAATCATTTTCGATTATAAAAAATAACCTAAAAATAGCCGTCACACGGAACAGCATGAGTACTTTTTATTGATTAAAATTTATTTTTTATTTCGGAATGTGATTTGTTTTACATTCTGTTTGATTCGCCGTACATCCTAATACCATCGTAATTTTATATAAAGGAATTTATGGAATATATTTAGTATAAATTTATAACTTATTTTTTAATTGCTCAAGTATTCTTTTAATATTCTATCAAAACATCAAGTATTTTCTGTGTGTTTTTTGGTAAAAATTCACAAATCTTAGACATAAACATGTTATATCTAGAAGTCGAGAGTTATACTTAACATTCGATACTTTTACTTTTTATACTATTCGATACTTCGAACAAGATTTAATTGTGCTAAATGACGCCTCATGGGAATGTTTACATGCTGATAGTTTACCACCGAACAGTGAACAATATTAGTGAAAAATTAACACTTTAATATTCACCTTTATGAGCGACGAATCACCTCAAATAATGTGATGAATTTTCAAATATGATGTCTGTACTAGGTGATATTTAAATTTAAGTAATTCGGTGTCAAGACAAAATGATAGATATAAATATAGTAGCTCACGTGTACGTGTCGTTGCTCGGCGACTTACGAATAGTTTTGTGTAAGTTTTGTCGTTGTGAAGCCTTTTTAAGATATACGATTCCGCAACGTAGTAAATTATTTTGATGTATCTCATAAGGTTTAGCCAGCGTTAACGCAAAACATAGACTTTTCTCTTCTTTCTATGTATATAGCATGTATGTATTATATATATAAACCTTGCGGAAGAAATTCTCTAAATTATTGAAAACCCTATCAAAATCCGTTGCGTAGCTTAGAAGAACTAAGCGCACAGACAGACACGGAAAGCGACTTTGTTTTATACTATTTAGAGATAAAAACTATACTTCTTGTCTCTGAAGAACTCAAAATAAATGGTACAATGCAATTTAATTAAAAACTCAGTTAAAATATACGCAATTCAAAGAAGATACATGGTAGATCAATAATACAAAGAAATGAAATAAAAAAAGACAAATTAAGGTGAAAACAGGAAGGCACAATAACAGAAGAGAGTACCATAAAATAGGACAAGAAAGTACCATAAAACACGAAGAATATAACTGTTATAAATACTTTCTTCTTTTCAGCGTTTCCACAGCACTCAAAATAAACATTGTAGGTACCTAATTTATAATGTTTTTGTTCATTGTTTTAAAAAACACAGCAGGAGAGAGCACATACAAGTAAAAGAGAATTCAGTGAAATAACAAGAGAATTAAAGCACGCAGAAAAGATTACAATAAAATAACGATAATATAATATAATAAAGAGAAAACGGTAAAACAGCAGAAGATAACATGCAAGTATGAAAAAGTACTTACAATAATAATAATAATAAGAGAAGAGAATACTAGCAAAAATAATCATAGTCAATAACATTATTGGGCAATTCATTGGTTAATTTATTAGCTGAAAAAAAATTATACAAAGAAAGGCATAATATTCCATACTTCTATCAGAGTCTTGAAATTCTTTCAGTGAGAGCAATTCTGTGGTACAAAGTTATATTTCAGCACATAAATAACTCCTTATATATAAACAATCATAATACTTGTTTTAACTTTAAAGAAGGACTTATTGTACCTAAGCATACAAATAAATATGGACAAAGAACGTTAAACTACATATATGAATCCAAGTTGTTTTAATATGTTACCTGCTGAAATTAAAAACTGTGCCCAAAACAAACTATTGGTGAACTTACTGAAGACTTAGCTTACTGAAATAATTAATTTGTATTGATTTAATCAATGATATATGATTTTTCATAATTTTTCTTTTGCTATACTCCAGTAAAAAAAATTTTTTTTTTGTTTTATACACATCATTTTTTTATTTAACGCCCAGAGGGCTTTTACATGTAGGTGGTACAACTTTGATGACAGATAATTTTGAAACATGAGAAAGAAATAATAAAAATAAATAATTGTAAAAATGTAATTGTAAACTCACTTTAATAAGATTTATAATATAAAGAACCCCACAGAAAAACTTCTAAAGTGTATAATATATAATAAAAAAATTTAAAAATGTGTGGAATTTTATGTACGAGTATTAATCCCTTCTGTGCCAAATAAAATTATCATCTTCTTGAATCTTGCCTCACGATTATGAAATTTTCTAACTTGTTTTTTAATTGACCTGCTAGGTACCTACTTAGATATTGTATGTAATATGAGTATATATCATTAATCAACTGCATTGCATGTACAATTTCCTATTGTTTATTGATGGATTGGCAGCGGCTATTTGCAATTGACAACTTTGTTAGTTATAGGCACTGAAGAGATAAACACATAGAAGTGTATCGTGTTCATGTTTTTGTATCCGAAGTAAGATCAATTTTATTTTACTTTAGACGAAAATTAAAAAACATTTTCAAATTTCGAAAATCTTTCTTGAACAAATTATCAATGTCATTGGCCTCTCTGGGGCATGGGAGTCAAAATGTAAATTGATGACATCTGTTTTCTTTCAAATCGGCTTAGAGCACACTTCCAGGTATTTTCTGTTCCGCGGTTGTAAGTTGTTGTTAAATAATATTATGTTATGTTATAGGTGTGCAATAACTATGAGTAATGATATAAAATTATACATGTTCGTGTTGTAGATATGAATTTTTTTTTATGTAATTATTTGATTGTATTGATTGCAAGTCACACTTGCGGTGATTTTTCATTATAGTAGCGCCTTTACAATGATCCAATTAAACGTATTATTATTAAACAAGACCTGAAGCGTAGTTAATGTAATTAATAATAAAAATATTATTAATTTTTAATTCAGACTAGAACTCGGAATCTTTACTCTATCCGGGAATAACGCATTTTCCAATTGTGTTACCGCAACTTTTTTTTTATATATAGTCATTTTATTCAACCACACACTTATATTACATAATTATTTTTTTTTCCTTCATTTATCAGATGTAGGTAGTAATTAATTTTTGGGTTATTATGCCGTGTTTCGCTTCCTCGTTTAGCCAACGTTACAGTTTCCATCAGCAGGCAGATATGTAGAAGTGTGTGTTTATGTATGCAGAAGTGATACCGCGTTGCAAGGTTTTCTGCGTTTAGTTTTGGTGTTGCCGTCTAATACTGGATATCAAGAACTGTATTGGTTATTTAGAATACAGAGACAATATTGTATTTTTACTTAATTTATGTTATCATTATACTTTTCCAATTTTTATAAATATTTTTCTGGTAACATTATTTACATTTTTTAAGTTAACATTTTAAGTAGTATTTTTTAATTATAACATATTGGAATTCTTGAAACACTCATCACATTTCTTTTCTTATAGTATTACAGATTTACTTCTGTACTTTTACTGCGTTATACATGGTGTCGGGAAATACGTAATACAAGCGGAAACTGAAAATCTACAACAAATAGGGTGTAATGCTCGATTCACTCACTTTCACAGCATATTTTGAATTTGTGCTAGAAAAGGTATCAAAAAAGGCAATTTTCTTCGAAGATTAAGAAATAAACTAAATGGAAACACTACAGAGCTCATTTATAAAACTAAAGTTGCTTCACATTTAGATTATTGCTCTACTATGTTATATTCGGCCAATGAAGGAAATTTGAACAAACTAGATGTTATACAGAATAGAGTTATGAGATATATACTGGGAAAAGGCAAATATACACAAGCGTTGATCAAATGAGAGATCAGCTAAATTGGATTCCAATAAAAAAGAGACTGTTATTTAATATTTATTTTTCGGAATAACTTTATTGAGTAAAATCTCAAATTGTAATATTTAATTAGTGAAGACAATATTAGTGATTTCTAAACGAAAATCTGAAACAGAAAAATCAGAAAAGGATACGGTCACATCTAGGACACGAACCCAGGACCCTTGTCTTTCCGGGACACCGCTGTACCAACTGAGCTAATGGGACCCTATCCCCCTCGGTCACTTTTAACTGTATCATACTTCGAATAAGAACTACCAACATTGTCGTCATTTTTTCACCGCACATTTTTACTGGCAACTATCTTTATGTATGATCGCAAGATTCAACCCGAACTAAATGCAATCTAGACAGCGTCTTTTTAGATAAACCTATCTTATTTTTTTATTTTTAATGTGCGACATCTATTGACTTTTCTGCAAGTCTAGAATGATATTTTTCGGAATAACTTTATTGAGTAAAACCTCAAATTGTAATATTTAATTATTGAAGACAATATTTAAATATTACAATTATTAAAAATCGGAATTATGAAATTTGACATGGAATTTTGCTAAGCATTTTTTGCAGATAGTATAAACATATTGTTAAGTGACAAAACGACAAGATTTTAAGATTTTAGTATGCTAGGAGCATTTTTTAAGGTTCAAAATAATATCGAGGCAAGTGCGTTGAACTACTAACCAATCCACGGTGGATTTCACACTAGGGTTTTATTCAAGTTCTGTTATTATTTAAGGTATGAGTAACACAATGGCCCATAATTGAATCTTAACAGAACTTTGAAATTTTATCAAATGTTCATGTTTTGTGAAACTAATGGTCCGTATTATTTATTTTAATTTAGCGGTTTGATGCGTCAATTCCGGGAATCCCCATGTAGGCCGTTGCACCTACACTAGACATTATATATTTTTGTATGCCGGATATTATTATGACGCACCCAATAAATGTTAATATATGTCGGATAATAGTTGTGCAATTGTGATAACACATGTCGCATGGAAACAAAATTAAGGTAAACAGAGTCACTTGTACTAATGATATTATAAAATAACATAACGAAGTACTCATTTCGTGTCTTTCGGGCAACGACATATAAGGTTTTACTTACTCTTACTCTGTTCTCTAAATTAAATACTCTGAATACTTTCTCTAAAATAAATACTCTGAATACTTTCTCTAAAATAAATACTCTGAATACTTTCTCTAAAAGTAAATACCCTGAATACTCTCTCTAAAATAAATACTTTGAATGCTTTATCTAAAATTGAACACTCTGAATACTTTCTTTAAAATTATATTCTCTGAATACTTTTTCTAAAATTATATACTCTGAATACTTTCTCTAAAATAAATACTCTGAATACTTTCTCTAAAATAAATACTTTTATTCTAAACCAAAACCTTAATTGTAGCTTGTGACGTTAATATATATTATATTTGTTAGGAGATTTTAGTTATCAATATCAATGTGTTTGAGTAATTTATTCGGAACCGAGTGATATTCATAGAGGTATATAAATACCTTAATGGGAAAGGAGGTTAAATTCATATTTAAAAATATAACTATGTTCTCGTGTAGGTGTATAATATTCACCGAAGGTTCTATTTTTTAAATTTATAGAAATAATAATATCATGTAATAATAATTTTTTAAATGTATAATATGAAAAGGGATGAGGTTTATAAGTATTTAGGATACCCACAATCAAATAGATTAGACCATACTAGTATTAAAAATGATATTAAAATTAAATTTCAAAATAGGATTAGGAACATTTTAAAATGCAATCTATCTGCTAAAAAATTAGTAAAAGCAATAAATACTTGGGCAATACCTCTATTAACGTACTCATTTGGCATAATTAAATGGTCCAATACAGATTTAGATAACTTAGAAAGATTAATTAGAACTACGCTAACAACGTTTAATTGCCATCATCCAAATTCAGCTATAGAACGAATTAATTTACCTAGAAATTTAGGAGGTAAAGGTATAGTCAAAATAACTTCTTTACACAATCAGGTAGAAATGCTAAGAACTTTTTTTCCATAGGAAAGCTCATAGCTCAGAAAAGCACAAAATAATTTGCAAGGCAGATATAAATATTACACCTTTAAATTTATACGATGAGAATGCCAACATTTTTATATAATCCCAACCAGGAATTATTAGATTCCTGGTCAAATAAAATTTTACACGCAAAACACTTCAATTATCTCAACCAAACGTATGTTGACAAATTTTCGTCAAACAAATGGTTGAGTATTGGAGAGTTTAGCGCAGAAATAGAAGGATTTATGCTTGCCATTCAGGATAGAGTCATTAATACTAAAAATTATAGCAAGCATATAATCAAAGATACAAATCAAATTGATGATTTATGTAGAAAATGTTTGGCTTTTCCGGAAACTATAGAACATATTATATCGGATGTTCTATATTAGCACCGTCCGAGTATACATTTAGGCACAATTAAGTTTTAAAAATAATTCACCAAAGTTTGGTAACTAAACATAACATGATTGACTGCCGTAATATAATACCATATTATGAATACGAACCAAATAATTTTTAGAAAACGAATTTTGTAAAATATATTGTGATAAAACTATACTAACAGACCGAACGATTAGTCATAATAGACCCGATATAGTTTTACATGACAAAATTAAAAAAAAATAACTTATATCATTGATGTCGCCAAATTCCTGTAATATTCAAAAATATGTTAATGAAAAAATAAGAAAATACACAGATCTAGGAAATCAAATAAAAAGAATTTGGCATTCTCAAACTATAAAAATATTACCATTTGTTATTTCGGCTACTGGCATTATACCTAGCTCTCTCATTAAAAATTTAGGCGTATTAGATCTATCAAAAAAAATATATAAAAAGATGCAAAAGTCGGTCATTTTGAATACATGCAGGATAACGAAAGATTTTTTAAATATTTATGTTGAGGGATCAGTAGGATTTATAGGCCCTGTTAGGAGTTCTACCGAGCCGAACCCTCTGATATGAAAATATCTGGAATCCATTTTCCCATTTGATCTCTGGTGAGTTGACGTGTTGTTCTTGTATTTTTTTGTATTTATTTTGCATATATAATGCACTTGCATAATTTTAATTGACTAGATGATCATTTGTGGAGAAGTGTGTGGAAGAGTTTAGTTTTTCCTATGGGGAAGATTTAACCCGGACATAAAGTCGGAAAATATAAAAAAGTATAATAATATGTATGTAGATGATCTGTATAGCGCCGTTTTTGTGCAAAATCACCTCAAGGTCGTTATGGATGTTATATAATATGGTTATTCAAACGAAAAAATAGAACAATAATTTCTCACGATTTATTCGATTTAAAAGATTCATAAAAACATATTGCTATCGGTTTGAAAAAGTAAAAAAAAATACCAAACTCTTTAAATATACTTCATGAACCAAAAAAACAAGCAAATTGGTCGCACGTTTGAAACACGTTTGAAACACGCCTGTCGTTAGTAAACACCTCAAGGGCGCCGCTGTATTAGGTGTTAGGCATTATCAGCGCCTTAGCTTATTGGCTCCTTGGCGCCTTGGAAAGTTGGCACCTGTAGCGGACCGCCCCAATAGGATATTTTCAATGTTTTTATACTCCCTTTAAAAATTATGATAGCGAATATATTTTAATTATAATTTTATGTAGGTAAATAAATTTTGTTTTACGATTTAAAATGTTTTTATTCGTGAAATATATATATTCAATAATTACAAAATAATTATATATTATACAAACGGCCCAACGTTGGTGACAGCCGTCTTACGAGCCAGTGGCGGCTTCTGCGTCATAACGACGTTGTAGACAATTGGAACCGCATCGGGGTGTGCTGTTTTTAAAACCAAGAATTAAGAATGAAAATTAAAAATTACATATTTTTAGTACAATGACCCGAATCTTAAACTTAAACGTAGAAAAATGAATTTAAAGCTTCCACACATTTGAATGGTATTCATAGTTTGTGAAAATAACCCATTGCGCTTGCACAGGTCCGGCCCTGTTGCCGTGTTATAAAGGTTATTTATATCAGGATTGTAGCATGATTTAGGGCCAGTAATAATTATCATGATGTCTAATATTGTCGTTGTGATAATAATGTATACCTATATCCAGAATGGTAGATACTGTCAGTATCGCCCTGGTAAAATACAGATATTCAGAATAGAAACGTTGCTTGGTGACTAAAGCAGTGTTTGGTGAACAGATTATCTCAAACATACCATATTGAGGTTATTTGGTAATCCATCTCTCTGCCTTCTCATGCGAAAAAACAACGAGTTAGCCAAACTAGTTTTTAATACCACTATTTTTTTTTTTTTTTTTTTTTTTTTTTTTTCTTTATTGATGAAATATCAATGTGTACAGTTTTTACATGCTTTTCGACTACCATCTGAAAGAGAAAAATCAGAAAAGGATACGGTCCTAGATGTGACCGTAACCTTTTCTGATTTTTCTGTTTCACATTTTCGTTTAGAAATCGCTAATATTGTCTTCAATAATTAAATGTTATTTAATATGTTCATTTTTGTGGATAGAGTCATGAACAACCAAATGCCAAAATATTTTAAAGATGAAATTGTTTTTGATCGATATGTTCATAATAACGAAACCAGAAATGTAAATATAATAAGATTGCCACATATGAAGAAATTAAAATCACAGAACTGCCTAATGTACAAAGGACTAAAGATGTATGATGAAATGCCTGAAAGTCTGAAGAATGAAGGAAGAATGAATGAATTTAAAAATAAATATTATGATTATTGTAAAAATATTTAAGGTTGCTAAATGAAATATTATCTTATTTATATTAGTTTATATTCAAATGTTGTATAAACTAACTCAATAAATAATAAAGAATAAAATTCTTTTGACTTTTTCCACTTTTAAATTTTTTTTAAATAGTTCAAAAATCCTTTGGAGCCGCGTATTCTCTTCGACGCATTAAAAATACATTAAATAACTGATATTAACCTCCTAGCGATATTTTGTTTTCAGTTTTGACCTACAAATTCCAACTTCGATCTCGATTTACTCTTTTAATGTTTCTCCTAATGGAACATTGATTTTAATAGTGGTATTAAAAACTAGTTTGGCTAACTCGTTGTTTTTTCGCATGAGAAGGCAGAGAGATGGATTACCAAATAACCTCAATATGGTATGTTTGAGATAATCTGTTCACCAAACACTGCTTTAGTCACCAAGCAACGTTTCTATTCTGAATATCTGTATTTTACCAGGGCGATACTGACAGTATCTACCATTCTGGATATAGGTATACATTATTATCACAACGACAATATTAGACATCATGATAATTATTACTGGCCCTAAATCATGCTACAATCCTGATATAAATAACCTTTATAACACGGCAACAGGGCCGGACCTGTGCAAGCGCAATGGGTTATTTTCACAAACTATGAATACCATTCAAATGTGTGGAAGCTTTAAATTCATTTTTCTACGTTTAAGTTTAAGATTCGGGTCATTGTACTAAAAATATGTAATTTTTAATTTTCATTCTTAATTCTTGGTTTTAAAAACAGCACACCCCGATGCGGTTCCAATTGTCTACAACGTCGTTATGACGCAGAAGCCGCCACTGGCTCGTAAGACGGCTGTCACCAACGTTGGGCCGTTTGTATAATATATAATTATTTTGTAATTATTGAATATATATATTTCACGAATAAAAACATTTTAAATCGTAAAACAAAATTTATTTACCTACATAAAATTATAATTAAAATATATTCGCTATCATAATTTTTAAAGGGAGTATAAAAACATTGAAAATATCCTATTGGGGCGGTCCGCTACAGGTGCCAACTTTCCAAGGCGCCAAGGAGCCAATAAGCTAAGGCGCTGATAATGCCTAACACCTAATACAGCGGCGCCCTTGAGGTGTTTACTAACGACAGGCGTGTTTCAAACGTGTTTCAAACGTGCGACCAATTTGCTTGTTTTTTTGGTTCATGAAGTATATTTAAAGAGTTTGGTATTTTTTTTTACTTTTTCAAACCGATAGCAATATGTTTTTATGAATCTTTTAAATCGAATAAATCGTGAGAAATTATTGTTCTATTTTTTCGTTTGAATAACCATATTATATAACATCCATAACGACCTTGAGGTGATTTTGCACAAAAACGGCGCTATACAGATCATCTACATACATATTATTATACTTTTTTATATTTTCCGACTTTATGTCCGGGTTAAATCTTCCCCATAGGAAAAACTAAACTCTTCCACACACTTCTCCACAAATGATCATCTAGTCAATTAAAATTATGCAAGTGCATTATATATGCAAAATAAATACAAAAAAATACAAGAACAACACGTCAACTCACCAGAGATCAAATGGGAAAATGGATTCCAGATATTTTCATATCAGAGGGTTCGGCTCGGTAGAACTCCTAACAGGGCCTATAAATCCTACTGATCCCTCAA
Source organism: Hesperophylax consimilis (assembly GCF_061612785.1). NCBI lineage: Eukaryota > Metazoa > Arthropoda > Insecta > Trichoptera > Limnephilidae > Hesperophylax > Hesperophylax consimilis. Next base: position 22,758,109 of record NC_142842.1, read on the forward strand.
CATAAATATTTAAAAAATCTTTCGTTATCCTGCATGTATTCAAAATGACCGACTTTTGCATCTTTTTATATATTTTTTTTGATAGATCTAATACGCCTAAATTTTTAATGAGAGAGCTAGGTATAATGCCAGTAGCCGAAATAACAAATGGTAATATTTTTATAGTTTGAGAATGCCAAATTCTTTTTATTTGATTTCCTAGATCTGTGTATTTTCTTATTTTTTCATTAACATATTTTTGAATATTACAGGAATTTGGCGACATCAATGATATAAGTTATTTTTTTTAATTTTGTCATGTAAAACTATATCGGGTCTATTATGACTAATCGTTCGGTCTGTTAGTATAGTTTTATCACAATATATTTTACAAAATTCGTTTTCTAAAAATTATTTGGTTCGTATTCATAATATGGTATTATATTACGGCAGTCAATCATGTTATGTTTAGTTACCAAACTTTGGTGAATTATTTTTAAAACTTAATTGTGCCTAAATGTATACTCGGACGGTGCTAATATAGAACATCCGATATAATATGTTCTATAGTTTCCGGAAAAGCCAAACATTTTCTACATAAATCATCAATTTGATTTGTATCTTTGATTATATGCTTGCTATAATTTTTAGTATTAATGACTCTATCCTGAATGGCAAGCATAAATCCTTCTATTTCTGCGCTAAACTCTCCAATACTCAACCATTTGTTTGACGAAAATTTGTCAACATACGTTTGGTTGAGATAATTGAAGTGTTTTGCGTGTAAAATTTTATTTGACCAGGAATCTAATAATTCCTGGTTGGGATTATATAAAAATGTTGGCATTCTCATCGTATAAATTTAAAGGTGTAATATTTATATCTGCCTTGCAAATTATTTTGTGCTTTTCTGAGCTATGAGCTTGTAATGGACCTGTTTGGGGTAAAATAACGTAAAGAATTTTTTTTTTCATAAATTAAAATACGTTCAGAGAATAGGGAGGAACGAACAGACTATGGACATCTTTGGGACATACTAGAAGCTTTATTATAGAAACCTACGTCGGTAATAGGTGTTAACCACGTAATAATTGAAAAGAGGCGTGATGGAGCTCAACGAATCAGATCATTCCCAAAATCAATTAAATAATTTTCGCCAATCACGGAGACTAAGGGCGGTCTAAAGACACGAAACACTCTAGGTTGATTTACTGTTGAGCTAACCTTGGGATCCGGTCCCACGATGCGTGTAAGGGCACTTGGAGAACGACGATAAATTTGCATTCTAAGGTAGAAACGAAGCGATACCCAACCATCGATAACGAAACAGGGGGGGTGACGGTTTGGCGAAAGAAGATGGTTTTTTAGAATGTTTTGGTCCAGAAGACATATTACGAGGTGATCCTCATAGCGAGAATTGTTTACGATCGCTGAAGTTCTGAGTGCTATTTCAAGTGTTGACAATGGACACGAATTTTAACTTAAGATGGGATGTTTGGCCGAAATTGCCTAATTATATTAACACGGGGGAGATGCAAGTGGGGTAATTAAGAAAAGACATAAAAGTTAATGGGTCACGAAGTCTTTGATTAACGATCAAAATTTTACGACCTTTTTTGCGCGTAAACAAAGTTACGAGGATAATATATTGAAATTCCTGGATGAAGCGAGAAAAGAGTATATGGATTGGGCTAAAACTAGACGCAAAAAAACTGTAAAAACAGGGATGTACTGGGCGTAGATCACCGAAAAGAAAGGACCAGGAATCGAAAAGAAACCCGAAAGGTAGTTTAGCTCATGATGGAAGAGGTGTCACCGACTCGGGTAGTGGACAGCGATGGATTACGAAAAATTACCAGAAGATATGCGGCGGATATCACGAAAAGAGTCAAAACAGGTAGGCGAAATTACAAAAAACGTGTCGAATCAAATTTTGGAACGAATGCCTACGTATGTCATCACCGAGAGGAAGGTATATGTGTCCTGGGATCACCCACGGATCGTGTAGACACCAATCAAATGCTAGAAGGCAGCACACAAGGAAGGATACTGGATTGCGCAAGCGCTGGACATAATAGGTGAAAAGCTTCCGTTAGTTGGGATAATTTATCGATTATATTATCGATATCAATAGCGAATTTCTCGGAAAGATTTCGAAAACAACGATATAGAAATGAGCTACACCTAGTCTATAGGCCGGAAATCAACCAATATTACGGACACAACACGCGTACGAGAAAAAATAATCAAATAATTTTGCGCAATAATCTACATCGCCGAAAATCATTTACGGGAGGGCGCCCGGAAGTCAGGTCACCGAGTACACGCCTGTACCCGTCTCGGCAGGGGGGTAGGTGTCTACCTCAACTCGGCAGGCGGGGGCCAAAAATCCTGAAACGGGGTTATGCAATTCTAAACTTAACGGGAAGTGAAACCTTGAATTCATAAAGGCGAAAGTCGCACAAATTTTAAGTCGATTTATTCGAAAAAACATTATTAAATAGCGTTGTTTGGAGGGAATCAGGGCTTTTTTCGTTTTAACTTGGTTGGAGTCGGGCTTCGAGAACTTAACGTCGCGACAGTTTGGTGTGCTATCTTTAAACTAAACTGATAGAGTTTTAAATATAGTGAAGTTGTGGTTTTAATATTAATTGAAATAATTGAAGTGTTTTAAAATTTAATTAGATTCAACCAAAAAAAAAGGGTAAACTCATAATTAGACGATACTAAATTCACGGGTTGGAGTCTCTTGGTTCAGACTAATATAAAACGATGAAACTCGACTGCGGTAATGTTTAATAATAACGCGTGTGCCATTAGAGGAGGAAAAAATAGAGAACCATAATAATTATCAAATGACCTGACGAAAACGGCTAAGACAAAGTTCTAAATTTATTGTGAAATTGAAGAGACAGTGTTTTCCTTGCGAGCACGGGAAGGATTTTAACGGTTTACACGATATAAGAATTTAGTGAAAAAATCGAAGTGAACGTGGCAAATAATATATGAAAGGTTCTAGGGAGGGGGAGGGAGTTTGGGTAGATCTCGGCAAATGCTTACTTAGATGCTCTAAAATAGTCGTTAGGGGGAGATATCTAGATTAGGTACAGTGGAGGCCAACAGATACCGATGCATGTCAACTATCAATTTACGGTTAGGGAGGAAGAGATCATTCTATTGAAAGAAATGATCCGCTTAAACATTCCGAATTCTAGTATCAGGTAATTTATGTGCTATCTACGGAGCGGCGTATGAAAGTAGAAATTTTAGCTAGAAAAATTAGATACAATATGGTTATAGTTTCTACCGGCGAGTAGACGGGTGACATAGAGAACCGATTTCGAATTTAATACGAACCCTTAACGGCTTAGGGGCTTCTACATCCTACCTACAGCCCCTGGACGTGGATTAATGTACATGTCGTCGATATCCCGACTGGACTGGTAATATAACGATTTTGGGTGAGTGATCTTGCATGAATATATATTTCCAGAACGTTAAAATTGCGACGAAGATGGGGCTGCAACTGATAAAATAGTATCACATTTAGAACTGTTTGCTTGCTTCTAACAGCTGTGTTTAGCACGAGGCCAATGACCTACTTATTTGTAAGCAGTTAGTGGCGACACACGACCAAAAGGAAGAAAAGGGACCCCATAAATCACTCGACGTCCGTGCCTGACGACAAAAGTCGTACACTCTACCGAGTTGGCGGCCGCGCAGAGGCACCTCAAATCAACATGGAAGCGACTAGCTGCAACCAACTCGTGCTCAAAACAAATAAAAAATTAAAATTAATAATATTTGTATAACCTTATATGTTCACTAACAAATTCCTAAATACCTTTGGCCTCGGCTTAGAACTCACCGTTGGAGTATGTTGTCCGTAAGCTGTCTTGGGAAAGCACACAACTTCCTCGGCTCAGAAGATTTTCTACTTTCCTCATCACGCGATTTCGGGGCGTCAACGTTGTATGGAGAATCACGAAGAGTTCGGGAGGTCATCCCTTTTCGCGGGACCGGGTCGGATGAGAGGACACGAGAGGCAGTATGAAAATTAATGTCAAGTTGGAATGTTTGGGCCTTGGTTCGCTGCGAAGGCGTTTAATTGAACGGGCTCCAAGTCTTTCAAAATCGCGTGGAGGGGACGTCGGCGTGATGAACGAGGGTTCAAAATCGGAGGACGAACACATACTAAAGCGGGGTTTACCCGGAGGTTGATGCAACTCGACTGGAAAACCCTCGAGATCCTTTGCAGCAACCTTCGTGAGGTGGATAGTAGGCCTGGCGGCTAGTGGACGTTGAAAGCCTCACCAGAACAAACCTATTTGAAACATGCACGCGTTTAGCATCATGACAAGGGACGCAATGAAAAATTCCCCTTTTACAGTCAGTAAAGTAGTCCGTTGGAGGAAGCGGGGCGGGGTGATTTGGGATATTCCAACAGGTGCATTATCTCTCCCTCTGACGTGAGCGGTCCGGAGGTGTCAAGGCGACTATAAGAAGAAGTTAGACCAGACCTCGGGGAAAGCCAGACACGTATTGGTTCTTGGGGTTTTGCATTTGGAAGAATAGCGACCATTTCATTTGGGGCAGTGAGGTGCCGACCCAGTTTGCAAAAAAAAACCTTTTCTCGTCATTCAATCCGTTCCCATCTCCTTTTCTCTCGTTTCCACTTCCATCCGCAACACCCAAAGTTTACTAACCACAGCTAAACCCATTTATCTAGTTTCAGTACATCGTTACAGAGGTCGACGAGAGAGTCCCGGTACTTATGCGGAAACAACACACTATTCAACGAAGGGTTTAATAGCCCGTACACAAGAGGGGGGGGGAGGGGTACGGTTCTATGTCACAATCTAGAATTTATAAACACGGGGACGTTAGAAATGGCGGGGATACAAGGCAATTGTAAAGATATGATAGAAACTGTTAGGTCGATTAGTAATAGGGTCCAGTATCCGAAAGTTAGGTGAGACACGTACTCGTTCCTTGTAGAACTCGCTGAGGGTCGATGGACGTTTTCCCCACACTTTGGCTAAAAAGAACCGGGAGTTACCACAGAAAGGAGACATTAAATACCTACCACCCCATAGCGGGGGGGCTTCGAATTAACAAATCACACAACGTGAAGTTAAGGGATTTATTGTAGATCATCCCCAAAGCGAAGGCCTTATTTTACTGTGTCCAATATCGCAGGGGCGGGGGATGTTCAGAGTTAGCTAGGCTCAGCACGATATCATTTTGCAAAAGCGAACTGAACGCTGGGGATAAAGAGGTATAAAAACCTCATTCAAGCGAGTTAGGACAATTAGGAGGTCGAGTCAACACAAGCTTTCCTATGGAAAAAAAGTTCTTAGCATTTCTACCTGATTGTGTAAAGAAGTTATTTTGACTATACCTTTACCTCCTAAATTTCTAGGTAAATTAATTCGTTCTATAGCTGAATTTGGATGATGGCAATTAAACGTTGTTAGCGTAGTTCTAATTAATCTTTCTAAGTTATCTAAATCTGTATTGGACCATTTAATTATGCCAAATGAGTACGTTAATAGAGGTATTGCCCAAGTATTTATTGCTTTTACTAAATTTTTAGCAGATAGATTGCATTTTAAAATGTTCCTAATCCTATTTTGAAATTTAATTTTAATATCATTTTTAATACTAGTATGGTCTAATCTATTTGATTGTGGGTATCCTAAATACTTATAAACCTCATCCCTTTTCATATTATACATTTAAAAAATTATTATTACATGATATTATTATTTCTATAAATTTAAAAAATAGAACCTTCGGTGAATATTATACACCTACACGAGAACATAGTTATATTTTTAAATATGAATTTAACCTCCTTTCCCATTAAGGTATTTATATACCTCTATGAATATCACTCGGTTCCGAATAAATTACTCAAACACATTGATATTGATAACTAAAATCTCCTAACAAATATAATATATATTAACGTCACAAGCTACAATTAAGGTTTTGGTTTAGAATAAAAGTATTTATTTTAGAGAAAGTATTCAGAGTATTTATTTTAGAGAAAGTATTCAGAGTATATAATTTTAGAAAAAGTATTCAGAGAATATAATTTTAAAGAAAGTATTCAGAGTGTTTAATTTTAGATAAAGCATTCAAAGTATTTATTTTAGAGAGAGTATTCAGGGTATTTACTTTTAGAGAAAGTATTCAGAGTATTTATTTTAGAGAAAGTATTCAGAGTATTTATTTTAGAGAAAGTATTCAGAGTATTTAATTTAGAGAACAGAGTAAGAGTAAGTAAAACCTTATATGTCGTTGCCCGAAAGACACGAAATGAGTACTTCGTTATGTTATTTTATAATATCATTAGTACAAGTGACTCTGTTTACCTTAATTTTGTTTCCATGCGACATGTGTTATCACAATTGCACAACTATTATCCGACATATATTAACATTTATTGGGTGCGTCATAATAATATCCGGCATACAAAAATATATAATGTCTAGTGTAGGTGCAACGGCCTACATGGGGATTCCCGGAATTGACGCATCAAACCGCTAAATTAAAATAAATAATACGGACCATTAGTTTCACAAAACATGAACATTTGATAAAATTTCAAAGTTCTGTTAAGATTCAATTATGGGCCATTGTGTTACTCATACCTTAAATAATAACAGAACTTGAATAAAACCCTAGTGTGAAATCCACCGTGGATTGGTTAGTAGTTCAACGCACTTGCCTCGATATTATTTTGAACCTTAAAAAATGCTCCTAGCATACTAAAATCTTAAAATCTTGTCGTTTTGTCACTTAACAATATGTTTATACTATCTGCAAAAAATGCTTAGCAAAATTCCATGTCAAATTTCATAATTCCGATTTTTAAAAGTCGTAGCAATTCATTTACAGAAACGCCTCATATGATTTATTTTTGTTGTAAATAACACTTCTTTAGCTGGAAAATATAATAGCATTTAATAACATTTTCGTATTTCTTCATTATAACTTTATAACGTTAGATAGAGAAAAATATTTAAACTGAATATAATTAGCTATTCTCGGGAAACTACATAGGTTAGATATATAAAAAATATAAATATTTAAACACATGTCAGACGGCATACGTCGCAGGCGATTGTCATTTTGCTGCTGACTTTCCAAGGGTTAAATTTGAAATTTGATGAATTGTTTAAGCTCCGTGGCCCAAAGCACTGGCCCTAACGCGATTATAATTATTACATGTTACGATAGGAAATGCAGTTTATTTAAAGAACTTCTGTCCTTATCGAAATTGCGGAGACTTCTTGAAATATCTTGAGTCTCCGGAACTTCGATAAGGACAGAAGGTATTTAAAAAAAACTGCATTTCCTATCAGTAAAGTAGATTAAAAAAACCGTAAGGCGTGAAACTAAAGTAATATGACCATATAAAGTAATAAAATAGAAGTATGTAATATGACCAGCACATGAATATATATATATATTTTTTTTTTTTTTTTTATTAAAACACAAATAACATTGTTTACATCACTTTATTTCGATACAAAATCTCAACATGTTTCATGAACCAAGTTCACTTCATCAGGAGCACAAGTATACTAAAGTTATAATTAAAATTAGGTCTAGAAAGAAGAGGTAGAAGGAGCGGGGAGGGGTAAGAGTGGGGGAGGGTTATTCAAAGTAGGAATTAAAATGTCATTAGACGGGAAAGACCTCGAGAAAGAAAGAAAGAAAGGGAATATTTTTTGCATGATGCATAATGCGTATTTAGGCCTTTTTGGTTTTCTCTCCAAAGTTGTAAACCAAAACTCAGAATTTCGTTAATTTTCATATGCTTTTAACTAACTCTCAATAATTAATCATCACGCCGTTTCCCCTCAGAGGTATAACGCTGAGAGGATATATGGTCCGCAAGACAACGCTGTCTCAGCACATACTCCTTGAAATGGACCGGATTCATTTTGATTTAATTCGCTTGACCGGGCCATGTTTTCCGAGGGCTTACCCGAAATCTACGATTAACCTCTGCATCTTAAATTCTCTTACATTACTTTTCTGTTCATCCCCTCTAAGTGCCCAAGCCATCTAAGTGTCCAGTACGTTTATATCAGCCTTTCATTTTTACCACACATACGCCTTATTTTTACGATACTTGTAGTGTATTAATCATGCATATTTCAGCATTTTCCTGTTTTTCATCAGTGCATACGTATTATCCAATGTCTCCTAATGAATAATGAATACAGGAATTTTGTTTCCTGCATTCTTCACGAATGACTTCCACTTCGTGGAATCAAATGACTTCGGAGAAATAAAGTGGTTTGGAGGCAAAGCAAAGTTTAGTTAGATAATTAGTCAACTAGAAAGTGAAAAATATAAAAATCTGAGTTGGAGTTTTTAAAAAAAAGCGAAATATTTCTATGTTACGAATAATCTGGCAATAATCGAAATCCATCCCACTACCACTTGGTTGTGCAATGATGTAGTATATTTTATATTAAAGAAAACCCAGATGCAGATAGTAATAAACAAGACAATAAAAAACATTGACCAGAGAATTAACCTTCATCCTAACTAGGTATTTCTCACAGATTAACAGACATAAGACAAAATATTTTTTTTACATAAATAGAAGAGAAAAAAATTATGTTATTTGAAAAAATGGGAAAAATTAAGGAATAGTTTTAGAAAATAGAGGGATATAATAAATTAATTCGAAAATGTTTTTAAAAGAGAAATGTATAAAATAAGAGTATGTCAAAGTTGCCATTTTTTTATTACTCTTTACAGGAAAATAGCTTTCAATTTTCTACTAAAAATACGGCATGTATCAAAAATATGTCGGAATCCTTCTGGTTTTGATTCTGATTTAACAATTCGCACATTCTTCCGATTGGATCCCTGACACCAGCATTTGTGCGCGACCAGTTAATGTGGAATAAGTCGTTAAACCTAGTTTTCTGGGTGATATTTTAAAGTTTATTAGTTCGAGTAAGTCAGGACATTCGATAACGTTATTACAGACTTTATACAAGGTCATGAGGTCAAGGTATGTTCTCCGGTTAGAGAGAGTGAAGACGTTATACATAGAGAGCTGAGGACTGAACCCGCGATGCCAGGAGGGAAACCGACGATACTAACTGGTCTAATATACTTATAATATATACACCATGCTGATTTGCCTATTGTGTAGTATATTTATCAATTTACATTTTAATTCCTGTAATAAAACCATATAAAATTATTACATAACTAGCGCAGACCCGTGGAAAATCAGGTATATTATTATTACAATAAAAAAAAAACAATTCAAATATTTTATTACAAGTAGGTATCATCTTCATCGCTTTTCTGAATTTTTTTCAACAAACAATTATAATTTTGAAAATGACAAAGAAAATTTGTGTTCTATCTAGACTTCATTGAACCGGAGTAACAGACACACAGCCCTAAGTAGTATTTTTAATAATAATTAAATAATATATTGTGTATATTCTCTACTTAATCACGAGATATCCTCAATTTGGGGGGTATTAATTAACACCAAGAAACATCATATTATCCAATTGTGATGCTTCTAATTCTTCTACCTACGTAAAATTAATGATGATTTCTTCTGTTTGATTTGTAAAATGTTGTAGGATCCTGGTCATTGTCCTTCGATTTTCCTAAGCTAGTGGTGGCGCACTTTAGGAGGCTTAGCTAGGGTTTCCTTAAGAAGGAAACCCTAGCTAAGCCTCTCGATCCCTGTATGGAGTATACAGTAACAAGATCTTAAGAGTTATTTTCGCAATAATGCTCTTTCTCAGCGTTGTGTTATCTTTTTTTGTTTTGAAATTCATATGAAGGGGACTTCCCCTATCTGAACGAGCCATTAATGCATATGATTGTGGTAATCCAGTTTCGTTTAAATTTATATTTACTCTTATGCAGATTGTTTGAAATAACATATTGTTGTACACCGTTACTGGGCGGTTGGTTGTTATTACTTTGTAATCATCTTAATGTTAACCCTCTGTCTGCTGTACACTTATATTATCTAATAAAACAAACAAATATATTATAGGTGCAGCCAATATATATATGTGTGTGTGTGTGTGTGTGTGTGTAAAGTGGTAGATAGTCTCAGTATACAGGTTCGCCTAGTGAGGCAGGTTATGCACAACCTAAAATATAGTATATTATGGCATTTCTATATAACACTCTTACATTCATATATATTTTTTTCTTATATTAGTAACTGCTGTATTATTGTAACATTATTCTTTCAACAATTTCATTGTTTCTAACTTACATATAATTATACAACTTACTAATGATATATTATATATATTCTGTAATTTTTTGATGAAATAAATAAAATTTAAAAGTATCACCCTGGTGATAATAATGAGTTACCTACTTCCCAACCATCAAATTTTCTGTTTCCTTCCCCTAACCACTCTCTTCATCCACACAACACGTCCCAGTTGGTGATGCCATAGTCCTACCGGTTCAGGGCAGTTGGCGACATGTGCGGTGTTCACAAAAAAACAATAAAAATCTATTTCATTCATAAACACGCGTTTTCCCTCTTTGTGTGAAGTGCTGACTCACTCACTCAATTCTTTGAGCAAGGAACAGAAAAATCCTAGGCGTGTTATCTATACGATGTGAAAGAGACCTGATGGCAATTTTCTTCAAGTCCTTTAGTGTCTTAAACCCCAGTCAGACCAAGGAAATTGATTTTCTGATTATGACACACACAAAACACATTTCAGTTATTCCAAATCATACATTTGTTTGTAACCTGCCGCGGCCATCGTATGATCGTATGTTGTCTTTTGGCTCCCGTCCAAACCAGTTCAAACAATATCACGACCAGTGTAGTTGCGACCAAGTGGGCAGCATGGGCAATCGAACCGGCAGCCACCGCGAAAGGGCAGCAATAGGTCCACCGCTGATAGCTCCGTTGAAACCTTTCCCTTTTTCACTTAAAATAAATGGTGTGCTACACAAACCGAAGTAACAACGAAGATTTCAACGGCAGAGCTATTTTTACATACCCACCCACATTTATTGATTTTAAGTTTATTTTAAATTTTTTTTATTTATTTATCAACAAAAACATAATAGTTATGTAAACATACATGCTATTCAAGCTAAAATTAGATAAACAGGTGTTAAGGGATGTACTTGACTTACTTTAACTAGTGATTTCTGACATTATTTGGAGTAAAAAATGCAAATAAAAATTTTGGAATCCGGTGACTTTTCGATATATTTTTTTTCTAAATTTTTTTTCTTAAACACTCCAATTTTTTTCCTTATTTCATCACTGGTTACTCAGCCTAGTAACCGACCAACACCTCAACCCGAACCTGACTGTCCAATACCTATTGATTGTTGAAATATGATGATAAGTTGAAAAAAAAACGCCCAAAAAGTCACCGGATTTCAAAATTTTCTTTATTCCTTGCTTGAAAATCTACCTCACTAGGCGACCTGTATTGAAACTAAATGTTGTGCTAAAGATAAATTTGACTAAAATTGATTAGCTACCTTTCTTGACAGGGTGGATATATATAAAACAATGTGTAGGTACTAGGCACTCAAAACTTTCGCCGGCGGCGCAATCGGGTATTAGTTGTAACTGACTCGGACAATTTTTTTTTATTGACAATGAAGAATGGAATTTACAGAGGAAGGGCGAAATTAGACTATAAATTTTATAAATAAGATTACTGAGACGTATGCGTGGTAAAAACATGTCTGACCGAATCACAAATGTTGAGATCCGGAAAGTGATGGACAAAATAAGAAATGGACGTACAAATGGTTTTGATATAACATAACGTGAATGGGTCAAGAAAAACTGAAAAGTATTTATGAAAAAACGCATGAATGAAGGATGGATTTGATATTTATCAAGAAAGTTGTGTGTCGGTCTGTCTTTTTTGCATAGCCCTACTGGGATCTTCGTAATAGTAAATTAGTTGGTTTTATATATTATTTGTATTAAACTCGGGGGAGCTAATTGTTTGTTACGCCATTGTATTAAAAACTGCACATCAAGGATGACCAGTAGTTTATTGACATCTCCCTCGGGACAATGATGTCATCGCGTCGGGCTATGCAGAGTTGGAGTCACGCAACACGCTACAAAATTTACGCAATTCCAATTTTGTTGCATTTTATTACATGTTGAATTTCTGCAGGTTCATCATAGACGCGTTTGTTTTATATGGATGTTTCGAAAAATTCAAATTTATCATTGTCATCAAATGATCGATAAGCCCCATTTTATTTTTTGTCACACAAAAGAAAGGTCTGATTCTAGTTCAGTATAGAATTACAGTTGTACCTACTTTTCTGTTGATCTTTTTTTTTTCAAAAGCTGAAACACGTCTGTTTAATCGGCAACCTTTCAAGTGTCAAAAAATAAAATATGCTGTTTTTGTTGAAAAAAAGGTCCCCGAGAAATCAGCAACATTTTTTATTCCAAATAAGCTCCGGAATCACTTGGTTAAAGTTTATTTATTTGTTGTATCTTATGTTACGTGGTGTCTGGTAATTAATGGTACAAGCAGTAAACTGAAAAATCTACCTCACATTATTTTAAGTCGATATTGTGGAATAATTTTGTTCCATTTGAGCTTTAGTTTTCGAGAAAATCGAGTTTCGAGAATTGGAGTTTTTGACTGAGCGTAGCGAAGTCCTGTTTAAACTCGACCGCGTAGCATTTCATGCTTATTATATTATATATATAAATAGATTTTTTTTTAAATATATATAATAAGCAGTAATAGTTGATTTAGGTACTAGTACAAGAGATACCCGAATGAGATTTTACGTAGCATATTTAAAGGGCGATTGCGTATGTTTGTTGTTTTCTTGTAAATATGTTGTGAACTTAAAATATTTGTTATTTTTGTGTTGATGTTTTATAAATAAAAACCTTCTGTTGTCACTGTATTATGCAGTAAATTATGTAAAATATGTATAATGTAAAATCCCACCGGGGCGTTTAAATCAATAAAATAAATCAATATTGAATTGTTTGGCGGGTTGGAAATAAGCCGAAATAGCTCAGTGGTTCAGAGCACCTGACCGGAAATCAGAAGGTACGGTTCAATTCCCGTTGGTGGCATTTATTTTTACTCGGGAGATATTTTCAATTTATATTGATATTTCAGGTCTAATCATGGCTTATAATTAAACATAAAGATGATGAAATTAACAAACACGACGATGTGGAAATCAACAAACATAATCATTAAACATGAAGATGAGAATATCAAAAAACATGTGATGATGAAATCAACCACATGAATATGGGGAAATAAAGAAACATAGTCAACAAACATGAAGATGTGAAAATCAGCGAACATCGTCATGAAGATGAGGAAATCAACAAAAAAGAAGATATGGAAATCAAGGAACACGAGGATGTGGAATTTAACAAACATAGTATTTCACTAATAAATTCCATGTGACGACTAGGAATACAAGACAAAATATAACATTCTATTATATTATATTAATATAATATTCTTCTGCAATACATACACGACCAACTATCAGACACACTCACTGACCAATAGGATGCATGATCTGGGCAAAAAGTATGGAGGTGCTATTGATTTATTTATTGACTCCTTTTATGGAATTAAGCATAATCTATACCAACACTTTGCCGAATCCTACAAATTAGAGTAACGTTGGTAAATTAGTTTTAATGTTTTGTCTTAATTTTGAATAATTTGAAAGTATGTTGCCTGTTGTATGCTTATGATGCGGTGCTGATTGCTAATAGTATAGAAGATCTACAGTCCCTCGTGTCTAGGATGAACGAAGTATGCATGAAGAATGAGTTAATGATGAATGTAAGTAAGTCTAAAGTAATGGTGTTTGAAAGAGAGAGTACGAAAACAGTGTGCAATATAATTGTGAATGAGGAATACTTGGAGCAGGTGGATGAGTTTGTGTAATTAGGAAGTATGTTTACGAGAGATGGGAAGGCTGACAGAGATATTGAAAGAAGGGTAAATGCAGGTAATTCCGTTAATGGAGGACTGAACGCCGTTGGCGCTAACAAAAAATTGTCCAAAGAAGCGAAGTTAGCAGTCCACAACGGAGTGCTGGTACCTACCTTGATGTATGGAAGTGAGGCATGGAACTGGCGCAAAGAAAGGATGAAAGTAGATTGAATGCTGTTGAAATGAGATCCATGAGGCGTATGTGTGGTAAAACCATGTATGATCGTGTGAGGAATGTGGATATCCGCAAAGAGTGCAAGGCTGATGTAAGCGTAATGAGTAAGATTAAGAAAGGGACGCTTAGATGGTTTGGGCATGTAGAGCGAATGAGCGAAGATAGGAGTGTAAGGAGGATATATGATGCAAATGCGAATGGAAGCAGAAGTCGGGGACGCCCGAGGAAGACATGGCACGATCAAGTGAATCAGATACTCGAGTCGGGCCATGTCAAGAGTCAGAATAATAGAAGAGTATGTATGAGACGATGTATGAATGTGAATGAGGCAAGGAGTGTGTGCCAAGACCGAGTTGTTTGGCGGTCCGTCCTCTCTGCCTACCCCTGCGGGGAAACGGCGTGATGGTTAGTTAGTTAGTTAGTTAGTTTAGTTTTGTCTTATTTGTAGTGTTGTTATAATTTCTTTTTTACTTTATGTTACTCTTACGTTTTACTAATATTGCCTTATATTTAGTTTTTTTTTAAATTATTTCTTAATATTTTCTCATTATACTTGTAATCATAATTTTACAATTGTGTATTTTGTACCCTCTTTACAATGGATTACATCTATTTACTGTCAGTATCTCATGTACAATACAGATATTCTCATATGTACACTGCATCATGTATGACTTTTATGTAAAAGCCTTTAGGCGTATATATAAATAAATAAATAGTCATCAAACTTGAAGAAAAAGAAATCAGAAAACATGAAGATGATGAAATCAACCAACCAACATAATGATCAAACATGAAGATAGGGATATCAATAAAGAAGACATGACAGAGACATGAAGATGAGGAAATGAGACATGACAGAGACATGAAGATGAGGAAATCAACAAACATGAAGATAGGGATATCAACAAACATGAAGATGAGGAAATCAACAAACATGAAGATGTGGAAATCAACAAACATAGTCATTAAACTTGAAGAAGAAGAAATCAACCAACATGAAGATGTGGAGATATCAACAAACACGAAGATGTGGAAATCAAGAAAAATGAAGAAGATAAACTCAGGATGTAACAGACTACCTAAAGTCAGCCACGGACTGTGAATAAATTATCATAAATTGAATTCATAAAAATTAATAAAAAAAAAACAGTTATTAATAGGTATTAAAGTTAGTCAGTAGGTACTACACCCCTGATGTATCAAAACTCGAAAAAAATATGTTTCAAGATCCAGCCAAATTCACACTGGACGAGAAAAATGCACAATATTAATGATCGCCTTCAAGGAAAAAATCAAGCAGGGATAAATTGCTTATACATCACTTATAATGCCATTATAAAGTTACGTGGATTACAATGTTTGTTTTTCCTCTAAAACCAGTTTATACTGCCTTTTTCTTATTGACTTCCCACGGCAGGCTGATGTTTACCTTACGGGTCACACTCATTGAAACTTAGAACGGCTAACCAGTGTCATAATATTACGCATAAATGCAACATAATCAAGAATTATTAAAAATTAATTTATTGTGATTAAGTTTAATTTGTAGAACTCCATTTTAATTTTTTATTTCATATTTATATTTTTATATTTTATATTTTTATTTAATTTTTATTTTTATATTCAATAATATTGTTATTGGGTTTATAAAAACAGTTTATTTTTAAACAAGTTCTGCTGTGTAATTATTATTACGCGTGACAGCTGTTTCGCCCTCTCAAGGCATTATCAAACTGTTTGATAATGCCTTCAGAAGGCGAAACAGCTGTCACGCGTAATAATAATTACACAGCAGAACTTGTTTAAAAATAAACTGTTTTTATAAACCCAATAACAATATTATTGAATACATGAAAAATAAAAATTAATAATTAACTTTATTATTAATCCGTGTAATTAAATTAAAATTATTGATAACTAGCTTTTTTTCCGTGACTTCGCTCACATGGTGTAGGGAGAAATTTTTGTAAAAAGAATTTTCCCACAGGAACGAAATGTTTTTCTGGGATGAAAAGTAGCCTATGTCACTTCCCAGTCCTCCAATTATCCCTATGCAAAAATCAAGTCAATCGGTCGCTCCGTTGCGACGTGAAAAAAACAAACAAACACACTTTCGCATTTATATATATATGCTCGTAAAATTAGTTGGGATAGGTGTAATTTAGGAAGACTTTTCCAAATTATTTTTATGTCGGTAATTGTGATTTATAAGTAGGTATATAATAATACCTACCTACTATTATACTACATACTTAGTATTTTTGTGAACAACCGTGGCCTAACAATGACCGTTCTCAGAGCCGGCCCCGAGTCAACGTCCCTTATCAAAACCAGTAGACCGCGCCTAGGTAGAAATACTACTGTAATCTATAGTATTTCGATGATTTGTATGTTTGTATAGCGCCGTTTTTTGTTATAAATGATCTCAACTGCATCGCGTTAGGACCTTTAGGTGTTAGATATTATCAGCGCCTTGACAATTCGGCGCCCGGAGCGGACTGCTCCAATTGCGCCCGCATAGGGCCGGCCTAGACTGTTCCTCGGTGGAGGATGATGTTATATATAGGTCGCACAATCAACCCAAAAATTGACGTTTATTGGTATTTTTTATTAATTTATTTGTACGGACACTGATCTTTCTACTAAGCAAAGCACTTTCTATCAAAAGGGAAATAGGTCGCCCTATATCAAATTTGTCCGTTCGACTGTTCTCCGAACGTCTTACCCACCGGGGTATGGAAAAAAAAGTGGGTGTGTCAAGCCTACGCAAGACAGAAGTGAAACTTCTAGTTTCAGCTGATGCTTGGCGTGGCGCAGTTCGCTGGTGTCTGAGAGAGAGGAAAGAAGAGAAGAGAGAGAACGTTCGTGAGCGGCTCCCCCACCTCAACAAGGTTTCACTTCAAAAATGCCACAGCCGAGAATCGAACCTCGCTTAACTGATTGAAAGCCAACCACGCTGAGCACCAACTGTAAGCAAAGCCGCATAAATTGATTATATTATGTAGGTTCTGAAAATATGAGAGCTTGTTATGTTTTATAATGTTACCTACATCACACCCAAAATATAATATATTTTTAAAAATAATGTACAATGTACAGAAATAGAATCCCACACAAGATCGCGTAGTGCGCTCTAGCGAACGGATATTTTATCAGAGGGAGATAGTTTTAATTTTTTTTTCTGTAAATTATTACATATTATCAAAATAAATAAATTAATTAAATAAATGTAATACAATTATCATAATATACGGATTAGATAATAATTTTAATCCAACACAATAACGCAAAGCGCGCTCTAGCGGAGTAATGTTTTATCACAGTGAGATAAGTGTTTTTATTATTTTGCAATATTATTTTCTTTTAAAAAATGTTCTGACCTACTAAAAAATAAGATATTGAATGAAAAAGGCGTTAAAAACAAAAAAATAATGTGCGATGGCCGAGAATCGAACTCGGATCAACTGCTTGGAAGGCAACTATGCTGACCATTACACCACCAACGCCAGTTGTCGGGATGAGCTAAGAAGCATTTATATGTTACTTCAAAACTTTGACTAGATCAAATGAACTTTAATCGGTGGTGGGGGTACTCGCATTTTCGTTTCGGTCATGAGTCGGTTTTACTCCGGTCCTCGAAATTGCATGACGCGCGTAAAGAAGTTTCACTTCAAAAATAATTTGATATCTGCTTGCAAAATAAAGTATAGATTGAGCAACTTAGGTGAATGTGATATGATATCCTGTTGGTCCCGCTTTCCTTTGTCCGTGAGATTGGCAGGATGTGATGAGGCATCAAAGGTCAGATTGTTAATAATATTATTAAACAAATTCGCTTACTCCTGCTAGCCCAGAGACACTCATTCAAAATCAATTTAAATAACAACAGACATCCTGACTTCCCTGACTCATCGGGACGGCGCGGGTCGGGATTTGCAGGTGTTTGCTTTAACGTCTATACAAACTATTACAAAAATGTCTGTCTTTATTTTTCGATCGTGTATTTGCAAAAAAAAGTTTTACAGAAGACCACAGCAAAGGGTTGCAGATCATCATCGCCAAAGAATGTTTATTTTGCTAAAATTATCCAATGGACAGGTATATATCCTTCTTCTTCCCTTCTTGCGTAAAAAAGAAAGAGAAAGAAAATACCGTAGTGTTGAATGATTCCGAGCAACAATACACATAGAAAATGAAGGACTTACGTTATTTCTGTTTTATTGTATCGAATAAAATCACACGAATTAAGGCGAAGCTTAATGCTAAATCACAATTTTCGATTAATCTTTATAACGTATACATATAATGAATACCAAAAATATGTTTTAGATAAATTGAAGTTTTTCCTATCGTTTCTCTTGAGTAGAATTCAAATAAAAAATGTATGTACTCAATTTAAAATATAAATGTAAATTACTAAAATATGTATTTATTGTATAGAAATGTACGAAGGCATAAATTTAACGATTTTAAAAAAATACTATATTATGGCTAAGATTATTTGTGACAGTTTCCCTTGATTAACTTTTTGCTTTCTTATAAAATCCATAAGAAAGTATCCATATCCAATAAAAACCACTTTTGCCCTTGAAATCGAGCGTTTCTTGACTCCGTTTGCAAAGCGATTTTAATGCCTATTACCTATATTCGAGTAATATATTCGAGACGACATAAGGCATACCATGAATAAACACATTTTTGGCTTGTAGCTTCGTCTTAAGCGGCGACATATGCACTTCCAAAATAAGTTAAGTATTGTAGATGGTGTTGGTTTTTATTTTGGATAATGTCACCTATAGTGCAGGAATAAAATGAAAGCTTCAAAGTGATATGTTAATGACATTTGATTCGTTATCATTTTCTCCGAGTACGTTATGTGACAATTTGTAGCGCAACTTCTGTGGACAATCCCGCACATTCGCTATATTGCATGCCAAACGATGATATTTTGTACAAATATAATGTGACAATTTGTAGCGCAACATCTGGGGACAATCCCGCACATTCGCTATATTGCATGCCAAACGATGATATTTTGTACAAATATAATGTGACAATTTGTAGCGCAACTTCTGTGGACAATCCCGCACATTCGCTATATTGCATGCCAAACGATGATATTTTGTACAAATATAATGTGACAATTTGTAGCGCAACATCTGGGGACAATCCCGCACATTCGCTATATTGCATGCCAAACGATGATATTTTGTATATCATGAGACTGAGTATGGGACTCCTAGTATGGAGGACAAAAAATGAACCAAAAATTTGAACCAATGTAAACAATTCTTTAATAAAAAAACAATGTTATTATAAAAATAATAATAAGTGTTTTCTTATCTATTTTTTGTATATATTCAATAATATTTTTTTCTGAAACAATCATAAATATATTACTTAGGTTTAAAGTGATTTGTTTTTGGGGTATTATGCCGTGTTGCCTTATCTCCTTCTTTACCCAACGTTTCCGACAGCATTGCATTGTCAATCATCAGGGCAGATCATAACCTGATGTAATCTGATGTGGAATCTCAGATTACACATTTGCCCTGATGATGGGCACTGCAATGCTGTCCGAAACGTAGGGTAAAGAAGGAGGTAGCGCAATACGGCATAATACCCTTAAAAACAAATCACTATCATACTTTGCCTTGAAAATTTAAATCACACCATATTACGAGGTGATTTTTTGTTCAGTTGAGTGGTTTCGGCTTCAGTTTGTATTTGGTGTAAGAATATTACCTATATCTGATCTCCCTATATTTTGTATCACGCTTTTTATTTGAGATTTAATATATTATTATAAGTAACATAACCGATGTTGTTCATGTTGACTTCTACTTTCCTTTGAGGTTTATCCACACGCCCAAAGCAAAATTGTGTGAAATAGGCTCCCATTCTTTCCTACCAATAAATTAATAATATCAATTTCAATAATTACAAGGCTGTAATTTTTAATTCCAATTTAAGCAGATTGATCTTGACAGGTATTCCCATGTGATGATCGCAAGCATAAAAATCCAATAATAAAAATCATAACATGATAATACTGTATTGGCTAATACACATGATCTAGACAGGTATTCCCATACGCGGGTCGCAAGCGTGGCGGGCTTAACAGCTATCAATTTGATTTGACGTCTTCTGAGAATTAAATAAGTATAGTGATTCACTCTCAGATTGGCCCCAATGTAAGTGCTGGGAAGTCCTCAAGTGTGTGGCAATGTACCTGTTCTGTTTGCAAATGAGATGCAAATGTACGCCTGAGTAGGTTCGGATTTTACCGTTGGTAATATGGTGAGTAAATACAATATTTAAGTTTGAAATGATTAGATGGCGATAAATTTATGGCACATATTTTAAGAGTGTTAAATAATCACTTTATTGCCTTGGTGAAACCACTAATCGAAACGTTCAGAATGAAATAAAATAGGTGGCGTATTTTTTTAAAAGAAATACAAACTTTCCCGGGTAATGAACACCTTGACAATATTAAAAAAAAATCTGCTACCATCATTATAATCGGAAAGTGTGTGTTTTTACAATGATGCTTAGTTGTACTCCAGTTGAGTGTAAATGAACCAGCAACTTCTAGTTGGTTGGACTTAGATTGTCTGATGTTCAACGGTGTGAACTCACATCGAAATTGTCTACGTAATGTAAAAGAATTAAGATTTTCAAATAAGTAGTATACCTTTAATACACACTTAGAGCCTTACTAATAAAATATCACTTTACAATCGTTAAATGGTGTTTTGGTTACACATTGTATAAAGACTGTATATTTTTTTATTTCGAATTATTACTAGTAAAAAATGTTTGGCAACATTGTATTTTCGCAGACTGGCGCATTTCACCGCAGTATAAGTAACATGAGCTTTGATTTGTTGTTTGAGATGTGTAATTCAAAGCATGTTTTTGTGCATAATTTCAATCATATTGAAGAATTTACTATTATATTATATGTTAAATGAAAAAACACAATTTATAATACACCACTTTGATTTTTGAATTAACAAAGATCGCCAACCGGGTTTCGGGCTTATTATTATATAATGTCATTTTATACATAATGTCACACCACAAAGTATTTGCTTCATGCGAAAAAAAATTCATACATTAGTATAATTCAATATTTTACTATTATTTGTGATATTTTTCGTCAGTTTTAATCCATTAATAACGTAATTTTGTGAATTTAGATTCCGATAAGAAAACGCCACGTTATTTCAGACATTTTTTTTTTTTTTTTTTAATTATTGTACGACAGACAGGTAAGTCCAATTATGGTACAATTTTATTAAAACTAACAATACATGTACATATATTTTTTAAAACATGGTATAGTGATATTAAACACATCTATATCTGCTGGTAGGGCATTTAGCAAGGTCATACCTCTTGTCATGCTATGTTGGGCAATGACATCTGTCCGACCCTGCGGTATACAGAATAGGTCGTGGCTACGATTTCGACAGTATTTATCAGGAACGAATAATCCACAGCATGACAGGAGATATGGGCAATCGATAAGGTTTTTTAGTAACTTTAATTCAAATACCATGAGTCCGGCATTACGCCTAGTCTCCAGTCTTTGGTAATTTGTCTCCTTTAGCAGTTCCACGTGATGCATGAATTTCGGATATATTCCGTATGATCGCATGTAAACATACCTTAGGAATTTTTTTTGAATTTGTTCAATCATATTTATGTATTTAAGTTGATAAGGTATCCAGACAGTACTGGCGTACTCCAGCTTGCTTCTGACCACTCCGTTGAACATGGAGGTCATTACTTCTATGTTATTGAATTGTTTGCAAGTTCTAATTACAAAACCAAGAGTTTTGGAGCAAGCCGAGGTAAGCTGGACTAATTGGTTTGAAAATGTCAGCTTGGGATCAAAGATCACCCCAAGGTCTTTGATGATGTTTACGCGTGTAAGTACTTCACCATTCATTCTATACTGGCAGAATACCGGATTTTGTGAACGACTATAAGTCATAACAACGCATTTTTTTAATATTGAAGTTAAGTTTATTTTCTACCGACCATATCATGATTGAATCGAGGTCGGTCTGCAGTTTCGAATAATCATAATCTGATTCGATTTCCTTCATCAGTTTCATGTCATCTGCGAATAGTAGACATGAGCTGTGACGTATGCAATCCTGAATGTCATCTATCAGAATAAGGAATAACATGGGACCGAGATTCGATCCTTGAGGAATTCCCGACAGAGCTGCGAACTTATGGGAGTCGTATCCATTTATATTTACATACTGACTTCTATCTTTTAAATATGACGCAAAAAATGTCAGTAAGGGTTGATTAAAACCTATTTTATGCATCTTTTTTATTAGAATATCGTGATCTACTCGGTCAAATGCCTTTGCGAAGTCCGTGTAAATTACGTCCGTCTGATGCCTACAGTCTAGGCCTTGTGCTACCCGTCGAGAGAAAGAGAGTAAGTTGGTTACCGTTGATTTCTTCGGTAAGAAGCCATGTTGATTACCTCTTAAGAAAGGCGTGATTTGTGGACTGATTTTATCACAGATAATCATTTCAAAAATTTTTGGAATTGTTGACAGTACTGCAACTGGTCTATAATTTCTGACGTCAGTCTTTTCATCAGCTTTGTGAATGGGGCTGACCCTCGTTAGTTTCCAACACTGTGGAAATGTGGAAGACATGATGCAGAGATTAAATATGTACGCAAGGGGAACACAGATATTTGGAGAGATTTTTATAATTATTGAAGGAGGAATACCGTCCGGACCAGTAGCCTTATCAGGTCGGAGATTCCGGATACAAGTTTCTATTTCCTGGATGTTGGTCAATCCGAGTGAGATATCTCTAACGTTCCAGGGTGATGCTGTTGGGAAATTGGTTTCAAGTTTAGGGGTTACTTGACTATAGACGGAATGAAAATAGTCAGCAAACTTATTTACAATTGTGTTAGGGTTAGTAAAAGTTACGCCTTCCTCAATTAAGCATGTTGGTGAGGTTGGGTTAACTTTTTGTGACCTAATATAGTTCCAGAAAAACTTTATGTCGTCTTTGATCCCATTCTGAACATTTTTCATGTATTGTTTTTTAGCAAATTTTATTTCAGATTTTAGCTCGGATCTACTCGCTGAAAATATCAGATAATCGGATTGCTTTTTGTGAAATATATATCTTTTTCTGAGCGATTCCTTTCTTTTCAGTTTATCTATAATGCTCTTATTGAACCATATCGGATATACATCGTTTGTGATGTTGGGTTTGTTATTTGGTATACATAATTCAAAAATACTAAACAGTACATTGTTTAAATATTTCACTGCTTCGTCTACAGATTTTATGGTGTACAAAAATGTCCAATCAAAATGCGAAAGAATATTATTGCACAGTTCTATGTTTGCTCGCTTATAATTAAATTGGTGGAAATTATAATTTAGGAGCGAAGGCGGGGGCCCGCGGGGGGCGCGGCGAACGTTTTGGCGGGGTCTTCGTCTGCACCGAACCGCTCTTGATAGGCGCGCGGAAATGTCCATCATATTGGTATATAATATAATATATAATGTATACCATATTGTTTTTTTTAATTTTAAAATGCAAGCATAAAATGCCTTACGCATGCATATAGTTCGTAGGTAAATATAATTCCAAGCAAACAACGTTTACTTTGTGTATAAATTAATCTAAAATGTCAGATTCTTTTTGGTTATCGGTTATCTTTAGGAATTATTATTATAATTTTTATTTGTGTGAACGAAATAAAAAAGTATTGTGACAATTTTCTTGCAAATTCCAAAGTGTGTTCTTAATTATGAATTCTCTGAAATTTGTGAGTTTTGTTAAAAAATGTAGTGGTAAGCTTTATTTAATGTTTGACATTAAAATATAGCACTTTTCAAACATTAAATATATTTAAAATACAAAAACCTACAAGGTAATTTTATCTAGTTTCTAAAATGGTATTGATTTTTATGACATCTTCAAAATAAAGTAAATTATAAAACATTTCAAATATCTTGGAAAATTGTGAAAATTCCAAAATTCGATGAGAAATTATTATTTTTACAATGTAAACAGATAAACAGTCCCTTTGACTGAATAAGCAGTGTATACATCTTAGGGGCCGTTCAAGTATTATGTAAGCACTATAGGGGGGCAGGGGGTCTTTGCTTTGCTTATTTTTGATGACATGGGAGGGGTGGGGGGGTCGAGATAGTGATTACGTCAGCACTGCTCAGCAGTAGTTTTTTTTTTACACATTGGCAACCCACACATTGTCTATGTTTGAAAACCGAATACATATTCGGGGATTCCCACAAATAATTACTACAGTTTCTATGGTTTCAATTAGAAAGGTTTTCACATACACGGTCGTTTATCAATATTTTTTTTAGTTAAACCGTTAGTCATTTAATTTTAAAATCACGGACACCCTTTTCGATGATCCTATTCATACATTTTTTTCACACAGTTAATGAAAACCTCCCTAATTGAAAATAACTCGTGTTTAGGGAGGGAGTGCTATCTTGAGTTTTATACCTTAAATCATTATTACAGGAATACTACCATACCTATAAACTTTAAAATTATGAATATTTTCGTGCAGAATAACAGATGCAGAACACGCTAATTATTAAAAATTATATTTCACAGAAAATTAAATAAAATAAAACTCATGTGTGCATACATACATATATTTTATAAATATTATTTTAATTTTATAATTTACATGTTATTATACTAATTGGTGCTTGATAAGGTGCATTATGGAATACCGAATAATCATCATAAGATAGAGAACGGAAACGGAAATAATGCAATTTAATCAAATATGTAGAGGTCAACTGTATTAACACTGAATAGACATAACCTAGAAGTGTCATCTTTACCGAAATAAAAGTGATGTTACCAATTTACATTCAACCTTTTGACCCCTAGGCCACAAGGACGAATTTCGATATTTTAAAAATGTTTCATCAATATCGGCAGAAATAAGGATTTTATTTTTATTTTAGATACATTAGCAGTATTTATTTATAAAATATTTATTTATATTTTTAAAGCACCTACCACTGATCAGATAATTCCTATCTGAAGTCGCTAATCTTGTCCGCCAATCAATTTGTGGTTTTATTCACAAAGTGGACTGTAATCAATATTTGACGCAAACATTGGGAGCTGTGAACAATTAGATTTGGAAAAGGGTTCTGACTTACCCCTGAACTTTTGGATACAACTTGAAAATCGATATTATAGCCTTGAGGGACACTGCGGGTAATCACTGCACAAACTTCCGTAATCGACAAAAATCGGCATTTAAAATGTAAGATCGTTTTCATTTTTGAAAAATTAAACCATCCGTGGTTGAGAGTTAAGGCTCTCGACTTGCAAGCTGGAGGTCAAGGGTTCAAATCCAGGCTTGTTCATGTAAATTTCAGTTGATTAATTTGTGTTATTAAACAAATATCTCGTTCCAGAGTGGAAGATACTCTCAGTGTTGCCCTGGTGTGAGACCACCATTCAGAATTTGGCCTTGTTTGATGACCAGATCTGAATAGCCAGGTACTTCTCCACCTTCCTCTTTCACATTTCCTTCCCCTCCCCACTACCTTCAGCCTTATAACATACCCCGATTGGGGATGCCATAGTCTCACTGGCTCCAGACGGTTGGGAACAGTTGGGACTTTTGTGACACTAAGATAAGACTAATCAATCGCTACTCACTGATAATTATCCAACAACTGACAAAACAGTATTTTCGGTGTGAAATTGTGCGCCAAAATGATTCATTTAATTCCATTCAATGTCAATAAATAAAATTTCACGTAAAAGGATTCCAGTCAGGCAATATAGAGTAAACATAGAAAAATTAAATAATATATCGACGTAGTTACATATGTAATACAACTCTGTGCTTGAGAATAGAAAAATCTTTGACAATATTAGAAAATTTCTACTACCATCAATGTAAGCGAAAAATGTGCGGTGTTGTAGGAATAATCTACCATAATTAAACTCACAAACACATTGATGACTACATGACCATTCAGTTACTAACCGGTCAAATATAGGTACAATAGAAATAAACTTTCAACGATTTTTTTATATTGGCTTTATGATTCAGCAGTGTGTGCTTAGCTGTTTTCTTACTAGTAACAAACAAGTGAGTCGTCTCATCTGGACATACGTAGATGTATATTATATATACCTATCACTAAAGACCCGAAAATTGTATTTTAAATTGTAATTCGAAATTTGTAATTTTCGGAAAAAGAATTCCCGTAATTTACTGAGATTTTAAAATCAGATAGTACCTAATATTACGCATTATTTTTCTATGGTTTTCATGTCGGGAACGTTGCTTACCTACTTTAAAGGCGATTTTTTTTTACTACGAATTACCGAAAACTTAATATTATCCGGGTTCATCGGGTGATGTGTGTTCAGGATGCGCCTGCCCGCGATCTTCGTGGCGTGCCAGATCGTGAGAAGCTGGTTTGGCGAGACCCTTTGACCTTTCCAACTGGTCTCTCGACTCATCGCCTTGCGCCGCGGTGAGGATGATATGTTCCTATGTCGTCACTCCTGGACTCACTGATCCCTAGATTCCTACCCAAACCTTATACCCTTTACCTTCCTAAACTTCCTCTCCTCCCCTTCCTTAAAAAAGACCCTCCACACAGCATCCCACAATATGACAGTCCGGAAATAATTTCCCTCAGAGCCTCCTGTGTTAGGTTAAAAAAAATATTTATATACGTAAATATAAAAAGAAAAGTGTCTGTGGTGACTTTTTTGTCATAAAAATCTACAGTCTATTTTGAGATTAATGAAATTTTGCACACTTGACCTTCAAAACTAAAAAAAAGGTGACTGTCCTCATTAGATTTCGAAAAACCACCCATATCCTCGTTTGCTACCCCTTAAAGCAGAATGTTGATACTTTTTGATGAAATTTTGCACACTTTACGTTCAAAATAAGAGAAAACTAATCGTCTCCATCTGATTTCGAAAACTCTGCGTAATTCCCCGGCAACGCCGGAGGCTTCAGAACTAAGAACTAACTAACTAACTAACCATCACGACGTTTGGCCGCAGGGGTAGGCAGAAAGGACGGACCGCCAAACAACTCGGTCTTGGCACACACTCCTTGCCTCATTCACATTCATACATCGTCTAATACATACTCTTCTATTATTCTGACTCTTGACATGGCCCGACTCAAGTATCCAATTCACTTGGTCGTGCCATGTCTTCCTCGGGCGCCCCCGATTTCTGCTACCATTCACATTTGCATTTTATATTATCCTTACACTCCTTTCTTCGCTCATTCACTAAACCATCTAAGCGTTCCTTTTTTTATTTCACTCATTACACTTACATTAGCCTTGCTCTATTTGCGGATCTCCACATTTCTCACACGATCATACATGGTTTGGGATCTCATTTCTACAGCATTCAGTCTACTTTCATCCTTTTTCTACCAGTTCCATGCCTTACTTCCGTATAACAGGGTAGGTACCAGAACTCCATTGTGGACTGCTAGCTTCGCTTCTTTGGACAATTTTTTGTTAGCGCCAACTGCGTTCAGTCCTTCATTAATGGAGTTGACTTCATTTACCCTTCGTTCAATATCTCTGTCAGCCTTCCTATCTCTCGTAAACAAACATACTCCCTAAATACACAAACTCATCAGAAATATTTTCGCTGTAAAATAACGCAAATTTCGCCAAATCAAGCTTCTGCCATCTGCCTATCTACTTACAACACAGTGAATGAATTCGTTAGTCACCTTGCTTATCGAGGTGTTCCAATATAGTCCGATGGGTAAGACGCTCGACTAGCAGTCGAACGAGCCAAGGTCGATACTCACAGCGGTATCTGACTTACTCCATTTTCAATACAAATTATGCTCGTAGACCGTTTAGATAGACGAAAGATTCAAAGCGTCGGCTTCTCACACATTCGTTGCTGGTTCAATCCCCGCCTCCAGGTACACGATCATTGCGCAAGCAATATTTTTCTTAGCAGTTTCCTTAGAAGGTTTTCAAATATTTTCAATGTATTCGTAGCCTTGGAATGCTTATTAATTTGGTAATTAAAAAATGTTTTGTTTCTAAAAAAATGAGTATAATTTTTTTAATACAATACGGGAAAAAACGAGCCACTTACCATTAGTAATTATTATTGCAAATTGATTATTGTTCTATCTTTTCTCCTTCTTGAATTAGAAAATACAACGTTTATTACGTTTAGATTTCAATTCACAACGCTTTTGAAAAAAAAACATTTCACAACCAGCTCTCGACGATATCGTAATATTGTTAAAGTATTTTGTTATCTAAACTGACGTCCATATTGTTTGAAATCGCTCCAGTCGTGTTTGGTTAGATCTGAAACGCCAGGTAGGTAATTGGCAACATTCCTCTTCCCCATCTCTTTCCCTTCCCCATTCCATTCAGCCTAGCAACATACCTCAATTAGACAGCTGGGACTCTTGTACGATGCATTTATAAAAATAATCAGAATTCAGTCTCAATTCAAGGAATTATTTAAATGACTCTTAGTTACAACTCAATTTTAAAAAAATGATTGATGAAATTATAATTTTCCTTTATCACTTGACGTAATATTTATTTATTTATTAATCTTAAGTTAACTCACGTCGTCGTGTGTGCTTATTAGTTTTAGAAACATATACAAAAATTACAGTAATTGGCAAACAATGGATTTTTAAACATTTAAATGTAAATACATATTATATGTCACAAAAAAACATCAATATTTGAGGAAAATGTGTTTTCTCAACTCCTCTTTGAACTTGACCATATTTTGAATCTCAATAATATTGAATTATCTATGAATTACTCTCCAAGTGACATTTGATGGTAGGTACCTACTGGCAGTCATAAAAGCTATGTAATTAAAATAATGTGAAATAGGTTAACAGGCTAGTTTTTTATTGACTTAATTTTTATTAAATACATAGTGTTTTTATTTTTTTTAAACTGGCTTAAAAACCTATTTTATATGTAATACAAAAATGTTTTTTTTATTTGGAATTCGAGCTCACTAGTAGATAGCTACCTAATATGCATAGATTACTGCGTTATGACAATTATTGATTTTATTCAGTTTGCATTATCGCCAAATGATCATACCAACAAAATCCAAGTTGCTTTAGGCGCCATTACACTCAAGGCCGGGGCTGCCTAGTCGAATAAAATGCCGCTGACACACCAGTCAACAGTGTACTGTACTCTACAATTAATTGTAATGAAATTCCCCGTATTTGCGAATGCCCTCTAGACATTTAACTATATATGGTAATAACCGCGGTAGAAATTCAGACAGAGTGTCCGTAATATTATATTATTCTAAATACCTAATGTGAATGCATTACTCTGAGAAAGAGACGTGAACAAAACCGCACAAGTACCTATTATAAAATAAATTACTTCTTTCTCTGATTTGGTGATACAATTGTCTTAGCGGGAAGTTCCTTGGGTTTTCCAGTTAAGCGTGTTCGGATTAACAACATGCAAAACACCTTCGATTAATCCGGTTTATTTATAGACTTGTCCGTGGTAAGCAGTAAGTGGTAAACACGCTTCTATCAAGTGCAAGTAGGTAAGTACTTATTACGGCTTGACAGGAACACGTAGAAATTTAATAAGATGGAAGTAAAATCTTTATTTTCTATGGCAACACCCAGTGGCACCTAATTTGGTACGAATTATAGTGCATAGATTCGTGAGTGGTTTATTTATGATTCAAATATTGGACAGACTTTATAAAACTACCTCTATTACACACACATAAATATAATATCAATATAGGTTTTAAAACGCAGTATGACAATCATAGATTTACTAGAAATTCAATTTTGATAATTATAATCCTTGAAAGGGTGTTTTTATGCGGAGAACACACAAGATTCCCAACTGCGGCAAAGTATCTGGGTTCAGTGGAACTATAGCATCCCTAATTAGAGAAATAATTATTCGTGTTTTGAATTATTCATGAGACAATTATTCTATTCTCGTCACCATAGAACGTTGTGGAAAAACTGGTTTAAAAATTGCCCAACTTCTGTAGTTTGATTTGGTTTTGTTGTTTCTTTTTTTTCTTCTCAGTTCTTTAATGGATAATGAACGAGAGACTGCATTCCAGGCTCCAGTTGTCGAAATTAAATTTTCGAGAGGATTTGCAGGAGTTACAAAATGATATTGGATGAGAAGCTAAGGAAATCTACAACAGGTCAATGGGAAACATGAGATGATTCGTTCCTACTAACTAGTCGATGGTAGGCATAAGGATTTATCCGCCATATAGCTCTATCCTTGGCACACACTCCTTTGTTCCAACACATCCATTTATACAAGTTATTATAGATAATTGTCTTTCTTCCGATTTGTTAAATGACATTTTATTTAAGAGTATTTCGTATCATTTGATAATGTCCTTTCATATTTTGTCCTGGGTTGCCGTCGACTTCTTTCATTCACTCGAGTGTCCTCAATACTCCTTTTTAACTCTACAGAGACAACCTTTCAGAGTGTCCCTTTCTTAATCTACTCCGATCTTTTAATCGGGCGAAATAATGCACTCCTTATGCAAATGGCGATAAGGTTGAAAATCCTACAACCACATCGGCCGCCTGTTATAATTTATGCAAAAAACATCGCCATAATGTATGTTTTATATTATTTTGTGAAGTTCAGACACAAACGATAAAATGTTTTTCGATCGTATTCAAAGCAACTTAATTTACCGTATTATACAATAAAACCATATCCGAAAAGGGTTTGGAAACATTTTTTATAGGTTTGCAACTTTATTTTTTTCCATACTTATAAAAATTCTGCTAAAAAATGCTCAATTTTAGCAAAGGACAAGATGCGTTCTACTCGCAGTAATTTATTAAAGCATTTGTAATATTTACAGGCGATCAAATTTTCAAACCAAGCACATAATTAATATACAGTCTTCCGTGTCAAGGATGAACGAAGTATGTATGAATAAAAAGTTAATGATGAATATGAGTAATTCTTAAGTCACGGTGTTTGAAAGAGAGAGTAGGAAAACAATGTGCAATATAGTTGTGAATGAAGAATACTTGGAGCAGGTAGATGAGTTTGTGTATTTATGAAGTATGTTTACGAGAGATGGAAAGGCTGACAGAGATATTGAAATAAGGGTAAACACAGGTAACTCCATTAATGGAGGACTGAACGCAGTTGGCGCTAACAAAAGAATATCCAAAGAAGCGAAACTTGCAGTCCACAATGGAGTGCTGGTACCTACCTGATGTATGGCAGTGATGCATGGAACTGGCAAAGGATCAATGCAATTAGACTGAGATCCCTAGGGGTATGTGAGGTAAAATCATGAATGATCGTGTGAGAAATGTAAAGATCCGCAAAGAATGCAAGCGTAATGAGTGAGATTAAGAAAGGGACGCTTAGATGGTTTTTGGCATATAGAGCGAATGAACGAAGAAATGAGTGTAAGGAGAATACATGACGCACATTTGAATGATAGAAGAAGTCGGAGACGCCCGAGGAAGACATGGAACGATTAAGTGAATCGGATGCTTGAGTCGTTGAGACGGAACTAGGTTACGTCATATTATATTTATAGGCCTACTTTCATAACCTTAAATGACTTACATCAAAAGTATTTTTGATATAACCACTACTGTCCTGAGTTTCCTGGAACCGAAAAATTGAGGGATTTGTGAAGCTGAAAGTATCATTCTATAGCTGAAAGGATACCAAAAACAAATACTTACAAAATGCATACCAAAACTAATCGTTTCCTTCCTATCGTCGAAATTCCATCAATATAGGAATAAAACTGTAGATTTGTACAAAAATCAAACAAACGCCGCCCGCCCGGTGTAAACCCGCCCGACGGCCGCCACAGACAATCTTTACACAAGATTATATCGTTTTGTTGACAAATAATTAGAGAGACAACCGGAATTACTTTCCGAATGAACACCTCTAGTAAATTATAAAAATCATTATTGATTCCGATTTAGTTCCTTCAAACATTTAAACAAAAAAATACAATTTTAAATAAAAAATATTAATTTTTTTAAATAATTTTGGTACAATCTACTTTATCTCCTGGTATGATTTAATATTCAGTTTCAAGGATACAATTTCAAATCAAGTATGCCCCCACGCAACGAAAACCGAAAACATTTCGTTTAATAATGAGATTGACACTTTTTTAGTACGTACACTCTTTTCAAGTAAAATTCCTTTTCACAAAATGTTCATCACAAACTCATTCTGGATGCTTTTGTGTTATCCAAACAAAATTACAGTCGTAAATTGGGTTGTCGCATAATTCAATGCTCATTTTGTTTCCAACACAAATTGGTCAGATTTTTCTCATGCATATTCTTATGCGTTGTTTATTTCGGCTATTTCCACAAATTTCACAATGAATCTTCAGAAATAAAATAAATACTTGACGGAATTCTTCGGTATGTACGTAATAATGATATCGGTTCTGACAAATTTAATAAATATCTGTTTTCCAGGTGTTCAATTGAAAAGAAACAAGTTCATGTTTATTCCCTGGCTCAGATTAGCTTCAGTCTTTACAATACAGATCAGGTTTTAAGCCATTCTCGTCTTTATTAATGGTTTTTTGTTTTGTTTTCAAGTCTTCTCTCTTGTCATTGAGTTACAAATGTGCATATTCTTCCTGGAATTTATTTCATTAATATTTATATTATACACAACAGACACAGGGTTAATATAATATAATAAATACTAATCGTCCAAAATCGGTGCACAACAATATTTATATATGTGAGAAAACAAAAAAGCGATGCACTACATCGTGTAATATTTTAAATTTAGCCGCTATCAATAACAACCCTTATGTAGATGGCGATAAGGTTTAAATTCCCGCTTAACACCATCCGCCTGTTTTGATTTATGCAAGAAAAAAACATGGCCAAAAAGTGCCTTTTATTTTATTTTGTGGATGTTCAGGAAGAAAAAACATGGCCAAAAAGTGCCTTTTATTTTATTTTGTGGATGTTCAGGCATAAATATTTAATTTTTTTTCGATCATTTTATAAATAACTTAATTTGCCACATTATACAATAAAATCATAACCGAAAATGGGTTCGTAAGTAGGAGATTTTGAACTTTAAAGCAGTTTCCATAGGCCTTATACATTATTTTTTTCTGGGCTTATAAAAAGACTTATCTAAAAAATACTCGAGTATTTTAAAGGTCAAGATGTATTCTACTCGCAGTATTTAATTAAAGCATCTGAAACATTTCTAGGCGACCAAATTTTCAAACTAAAAACACATGATTTTGCATTACTACGTATGGCATCGCCTTAAGGCTTTTATAAAAGAGAGAATTATAAATAATATAGAAAGATAGAGATTCAAAGAAATCTGTTAGCTGTCGCTAAATATGTCTTTTTTATGACTACTGCAGCGGGTATCATCTTTATAAGTCCGTATGTGTCTGCCCTATAGATTAAAAATACTACTGGACCGATTTCTGGAAATTTTAGGTCTGGTACTACTAATCACTTGCAAAGTAAACTTTTATTATTTACTAGCTGCACCCTGCCACACCTTGCTGTGACTCAGTCTGTCTGTGCAAATAGAGAATTAAAATTAAATTAAATTAAATTGAAATACCAGAGGATTTAAAGATAAGATTTAAAAACATTGAATTTCTTGGAAATCATCATGCAAGAGGCTGCTATTGAAACACATGCAAAGTCCAATACCTACTGACCTGCACGTACCGTTGTACTTATAATAAATAAATAAATAATGAAGGAATAACAATTAGTTCCGTTTAATACGAGGTTATTTTATAGACCTACAATAAAGTAAAAACCTGTTTAAGAGGCCACCAAAAACTCTCTTCATTTTCTCAGAGCTTATAGTAACCATAATATGTACCGATACATATTTAATTTGCGACCTCATTTCCATCGTGAGATACGGAGCTGATATAGGTTCTAGTATAGGTTCTCAGAAATGTTATGAGCCGGATTGAATTGTCAGGATTCCTACCCGAAGCAACTTGACGACCGTAAATATCTCTTGAAAGGAAAATGAATTTTGAAATGGGACGAGTCGGGGAACTAAAACTAATTTTAAATAATGAAAAGTAAACAATTTTTTTTGTGTGTCTCACTTGATTTTTTTTAAACTTTTTTATTTGATCACATTCTTTGACTTCGTCACTCTATCTCTCTCTCTCTTTCATTAAACGTTGTTTTGTTTTCAAGTCTGCCTTCTTGTCATTGATGTCATCAAATGTGCATATTCTTCCAATATAAGGTTCAACTTCAATATAAGGTTCGAATCAATGACTTACAAGTTTTCTGTCTCACAGGAAGGGAATTGTTAGAATTGGATAGGATGTGATCGACCAGGAAATAATGAATACGATGAAATTTGACTTTAATAAAAGAAATATTTAATAATTTAGAAAAGTACGGTGCTTTTTGTAAGGAACTTGTGTCCTGAGTGCAGGGCCGGCTTATGCGGGCGCAATTCGAGCAGTCCGCTTCGGGCGCCGAATTGCCAAGGCGCTGGTAATACCTAACACCTAACAGTACACATCGCCCTTGAGATTATTTTTCATGAAAACGGCGATACACAAATTATCCAAATCTTATGGATTACAGTGATCACCTACCTATGGCTACTACTGGTTTTGATAACATGGGAAATTTGTTATTTGTTGTTATTTGAAAATTGTTATTTATTTGTTGCGACAGGCGTCGTTTGACTCAGGACCGGCCGGCATGAGCGGCGACGTAATAAAGTAACTAACGGTGCAATACTTTTCTGACGTGTGAAAAAATTCAAGTAATTGGCGTCACTACACGGCTAAAGCCACTGCAAGCAACGTTTCTATTCTGAATGGTTGTCTTTTACCAGTATTTACCACTCTAAAAATAGAAAGTTTTTAGCTTAATAAAAATTATTTTTCGATGTTAGCATCCGGCTAGCAAGTTCAATCGATTGCGCAACGTGGGGAAAGAAGTAAAGAAGCACGAAAAGGAGATAGATGACTAATAATAAATACCTCGTTGAGAAGTCAAGCAGGTTGCGGTTGCACAATGTTACCGCATATTGGAAGCGAAGAGTTGCCCCGATTGCCCTAGAACAGGGATTCTCAACCATTCTCCATGAATGCGTCATAAGGTATAAAAACGAAATAAAAGTTATGAAAACAAAATTAACTAACCAGGAGTAGGCAGAGATGATAGACCGCCACACAACTCTGTCTCGACACACACTCCTTGCTTCATTCACATTCATATATCGTCACTCTTCTGTTATTATGATCTTGATATAGTGGCTACGACCTAAGAATTTGATTCAGTCGATCGTGCCATGTCTTCCTCAGACGTACAAAAACAAACCTAACCTATTGTTTTATCACGCTCTGTTTTTGTTATTGTTCTGTTTTGTACGGTTACCGTTTCATAGGGGTACATGGAGAAAATAGCGGTTGGGATGCCTCAGCAAGCTTTTAAGCCGAGAAAATTCTTTGAAAATCCAATCAAATTGTACGATCAATTATAGACCACTTTTTTGTTTTCATACCGATCAGAGTGGGATTGACCTTACTGTTTATCGGCAAAACCAAGGTACGTACGACGTTTGTATTTGAAAAATGCAAAGTTTAAAAAAAAATTATTATTGAAATCCAGATTTATTAGAAAATTAATGAATACGGGTTATACAACAACGAATAAATTTACTGGAATTCCTTATTGAGCCTGGCCATGGCCGGTCCTGGAATAATAATTATATGGGCAGTGGAAGAAAAGAAATTTTTATAGAAGTCAATGGTCAAAAATGGTTGAGAAACTATGCCCTGGCCATAATAAAACTAGACCTCTCAAAATATCATCCTCTTTAATTCTTTAGATAGATAGTTTCAAGTGGTCTTTATTTATAGAAAACAGCATAAGCTGAAAGAACTATATCGATCAGAAAGGCAAATGTAGACGCACCATGGTGGGGTATCCATTTTTTTTCATTATTTCAGAGGTTGTGCCTCATGTTGAGTTAGATTCAGAATTTGCGTTTTCAGATTATAACTTCATTTTTAATTTTCAGGTACAATTTTTTTTTATTTCGAATTCCGGCTACCTCAGAGAGCCTAAATAATATTTAACGAATATATCGATAGCTTGAAGCTTAAAGCCAATTTTGAAAAAAATAGTTATGAACTATCCTCTAAGGAAAATCCTAATTTGTAAGTGTAAAAACATGCCATCTCTAAATCACACCATTCCAAAGATATTTCAACGCGCTAAAATCAAATTCATCAAAGGATATTTTTTAATAGATATTTTTTAATGAAGATACTATATCTACTATATACTTGATACTATAAGGAAATAGCTGGAAAAATATAAGGGTATGATATTACGGGTAGCAGAACCGAATTTTAGAATATTTTAGCGATTCCTTCCTTAAAATGCCTAGATCAACGTTTGAATCTTAGGAAGGGTTGTTTCACACAATGTGAACAATTCTTTAAATTTCGATGTTAATTTTCAATCTCTCTGAAGCAACTGGCCTGTAATTATATAATTACAGAACTTGAATAGAACTTTTACAAAACATGCAAATCAACGCCGGCCGTCAAAAATCAATTTGACGGCCGGCGTGGTCTAGTGGTATACGCTTTTGACTACATATCCGAAGGTCGCGGGTTCGAACCCGGCGTGCGCAAATAAATTTTATTTGATTAATTTGTGTTATTTCACAATTAATTAATTAAAAATAATATATAGTATATTTGCGGCACGTTCCAGAGTGGAAGATACTCTCAGTATCGCCCTGGTGTAAGACCACCATTCAGAATTGAAACGTTGCTTGAAATGGCTTTAGCCGTGTTTGGTGACCAGATCTGAATAGCCAGGTACTTCCCCACCTTCCTCTTCCCCATCTCCCTCCCCTCCCCAATACCCTCAGCCTCACAACATACCCCAATTGGGGATGCCATAGTCTCACTGGCTCCAGACGGGAGCAGTTGGGACTCTTGTGCGGTATTACTGTAAAAAAAAAAAAAAAAAAACTGTGAAATTTGATGAATTGTTCAAATTCTGTGAAACAAACCGTCCTCGGAATTTGTAATAGGTACTTTTACAAGAATTTGGTCGCTAGAGCGGAGGACTTTTAATGATAATTTCTTATTCAAAATTCACTTATTTTTATCACTTCTGATTTATGATCAACTTGCAGAATTGATTACCATTTTAGGAGATTTAAGAAAGAAATAAATTATTTTGCTTTATTTATGTACTGTGCAGTTATGTACAATATCACGTAATGAAGTATGTCATTGGGAGCGCCAATTTATTATTATTCGGCAATCTGATATTTATCACACTTGTAAAAGGAAAAGGGTTTCGGCAAGGTAAAGGTTGTAAAGCTGAGCTGAAAGCTCGGGAAGCACTATTACAAGATGAACTAGAACGTCCAACAGGGAAGATTTTCTCCTTTCGGTATGGCCAAATCTACAAGTTTATTGCATCATATATTTGTGAGGTATATGTTTTGGATGTGTAGCTTTTTCCGGCTGTTTGAGAATTCCGTATGTTTTATATGCATGGTACCCTAATAATCTAACAACTTCATTTACACAATACATGATATGGCAGGCAGTGAGACCCTTAAATCGTAGCACACAAATATATTAATTTATTGTAACCTTTCCCCTTTTCTCATAAACATCATAAGACACGTAGAAATACGGGTACACCAACGGGTTATGTGGGTTAGGTTATTTAGCTGTACTTACTATCTACCTATGAGTAAGAAAATGGCATCTCTAACTCACAACACACACTATTCCAAAGAAAGGCATGTATATCGGGGTACATCATACAATATAAACTGCCCCATGGGCACAATGTCAAATTAATGGAATTCAACAATAATCTAATGAGATTTAAAGCAATGGGGTGCATAGATGGTTTAGTTTTAATAATTTGCATAAGTTACCGGATAGTCACAGATAACAGTTAAGTAGGCAGTAGGACACAGGAGCAGAGGGCAATACTGGCAGGAACAGGAAGAAAGGTGCGTGGGCCCGGCTGACGGCTCCGCAGGAAGAGGTCGGTGACGTCTCGTTACGTCTCGCACCGCAGCCTGAATCACTCCAGGACTCTCCCGCGCAGCCTGCACTACTTTACTGCTCACTCCTCACTCCTCACACCTCCCGCATGACGCCATCTTGCACGGCAGATATTGTTCACAGTTTTCCTTCATGTGTGACGTCACACATAGTATTAATACAGATTATTTTATTCAGCCGTCACAGTCGCTCTCGTATCGCCGAGCCGCAACCAGCTACCAGACAACATCTTGCCACATACAAACGTGTTATCAATATTAGTGAGTGACCCACGCCGCGCTGACCGATCTAACTAACGGATAACTCGAATCCTTGAACGTTTCTCGACACTCTTTCAAAGTTCCGAATCTTGTTAACATTTTCACCGCTGCCATTTATCCATTGAGTAGCTCCCCTCTACAGTGACAGTACGGTAAGAGGTGTGATTGTGCGGTACAATCAGTGCAGTTATTACCATTGATTAACCTACGCAGAGTCTAGTCTGTCAAAGATGAATGTGGTAGTATTGTTAACGCTAACGTTGGTGGCGCTGGCAGTGGCAGCTCCAGAATCCAACCAGAAAGCGTTCAACGAGCACATTAACCGCGTGAATGAGTTCCGCTGCAAGGATCCTCAGAAGCGCGTCATCCCCGTCAGCAGCTTGAAGTCCCTACCCTCGGACGAGCGTTACATTCCCGATGCGACGGTGCTGCATCGCTGCGACAGGGCGGCAGGCCGATGTACGGAAGGGGAGAGTTACGGCTGCGGGCCCGCTGAGACGGAGGAGGTTTCGCTGACGTTCTACGTGCACAAGGCTCTCGCCAAGAAGCGCCGGGACATTAACCGCTACGTAACCATCACCGCGCTCAACCACACCATGTGCCAGTGTGAGCTACTCTCCAACATGCCCAAGTGATACATTTTGTGTTGTGTTGTGTACTATGGACATTGAATATTCATTGTCAACATCTCTTCTGCACCGTGTCGTGTTAATGTCATTTACAATATGCCAAGTGATAAATGCTTCATATTGTGGAGAATTCGTAAACAAAGGCTGTGTGAGTACCAACTTTACCGGTCTCGACATGCCCAAGAGCTGCACTTTGTGGACACTGCATATTCACACGCCGACCGATCTTCCCAGCCTAGTCAAAAAACGGACAGTTGTGCGCAAATACAAACATTCTAAATAGTGTGTATTTTGTTTCAAGTGGGTACCTACTTCTACTTGGAAAGTTTGTTGTTTGAGCACTTTATTTCTTGTTGCCAAACAGCGGAGATCTTGAAATAATTCTACCTGCATAGCTACGTATACTTGATATTACAATAACATATTAAAACGTAAGAAAATAATTAATGTTGTTTGTTGAAGGCAGGTTTATTGACTTGTTGACTTATTTATATGAAATTATATTTAGTGTAAATTATTTGGACACATTGTAGTATGTGCTAGAAGTATTTCAAGACTTATTAGAGTTTTACAAGGACAAGAAAACTACCTATTAACTGTTAAGTTATTTTTAATATTTATTCTAGTGAAAAGTGAATCTAGTTTATATGCTTAGGTAGAAGGCTAGAAGTAGACATATATAAGTGAGAAGATATCTGGAGGATATGAGAAGAAGTCAAGTTAGTGCTCGGAATATGCTGCTATATAATGAATTAATACTTGTGTCAAAGTTACCTATTTATTTATTTGTGAATTCCCCGAAAGGGAACAAGGGAATGGGAATAAGGGACCACGTTAAGCTGAAACTGTGTGTGTGTGAGTAACGTTTAAGACGGGCCGTATTAAAACACATACATTCAAAGATTAATTTTCTGATTCATATTTTTTACATATTAGAATTCCACACAATAATAATAATCACTGTCAACAAGAGAAATTCATTTTCGTGTGACACTATAAAAATAAAATATTTTTCCAAAACATCAAAAACGTCAAAATTCATTTAATAAAAAAATTTTAACAACGTGTTCAAGATATAATAGATATAAATAAGGTCACGATGTTTTTCACAGTTTGACATTTAAATAATTGTGGCAGTAAGCTGGCCCACTCACATATTATAATATTGAGCATAATTTATGGTTAAATCTTCAAGTGTTGATTTCTAATCACACATAAAGTCAACGAGCGTGTGATGAACTCTAGGCTACTATTTTTTTAAATAATATTCATGTAATTTCGAAGTAGATATATTATTCTCGTGTAATTTATATGTATAACTAACGTTGCAGTATTATAAATTAAAGATTGTGAAAGTTTTTATTATAAGCTGTTGCTAGTTGCTAGTATATTGTTATAGCGGAAAATTGACGTTGTAAAGAATTTATTTAACATTGTATAAATTACTTATTCGTGTGTTTTATATTTAGTAAAAGTGGGCGCACGCACTACGATTAAAAGGAGCGGTTTTGGAATAGCTAAAAACGCATAATCGCAATTATATTTCATGGTGGTACTAAAATAGAATTAAGTAAAAACGTCAGCCGCAGTACATGTTTGTACGCGGTTTGATGTTTTCAGCTTTTCCAAAATCGGTGCGTTTATTCGCAGTGCGTGCGCCCACAATTGTGTATTGCAGACTCGACGCTGATTTTTTTTTATTATTATTGTTTTTGAATTGAATTGAATTTCAAAAAGCCTGATTATGTAAACCTTTGCAAATTATAAAAAAATATCCATCACTACAGTGTTTTATTTGTTTTTTTGTACTTTTATTTCTATTATCTATGAACTAGCAGTCAACTCACCAGATAAAACCTACTTATTTGATTAGCCACTTGTGCATTTGGTCTTTATCATTAGATGCAAGGAAATGAGTCATTTTCAAGTTTTAGGAGTTATAACTCGTGGGAATACAATACAAAGCATGCAATGTACCCACTTATGTTTTTTTTTTAAATTGCAAAGGACATATTATAGAAAAATACATACATTATACGAATCATAATATAAATAAAAATAAAGAATAAACTGAGCAATAAAATTATATTTAAAAAATAAAAACAGAAATAAAAATCAAGTCATTAAAGAGTAAGATTAAAATACATGCAAAATTATACCAATTATTTTATTTCAATTTTTTTGACGCAGTGGTAGGTACCTATCTAGATAAGCAAGTGTTTATAGTCAAATTGTTTTTTCCAGAATTTTTAAATTTTAAAAAAATGTAGTATGTGTACAAAATTATGAAAGTCCTTATAGCGTGGTTATTACAGTACCGTTATAATAAAAAAAAACTGCTTTCCGAATGGAAATGACTAGCTATGTTTAGTGACTAGAATAGTAAAGTCTGTACTTCCCAAACTTCCCCGACATGTTATATAACAACTATTTATAGACGCAATAATTATTAATTATTGCACAAACTGTAACATACCGCAACAGCAAACGTAATTTATAATTACACAAATCATTTGTACAATTGTGTGCCTCTCCAAAGACTTGTCTAGTGAGGCAGGTTATGCAAAATCTGAAATAATAAGTTTGTGATTTTTATGAAAACATGTCTAAAACGCTTATATTAGGTTAGTAGGTAAATTTTGTTTTAGCATACCCATTCACATAGGGCGATTTTAGTTGATCAAGTCTGTGTTGAATGACACTTGAAAGCTAATCGGCAACTGTGAACAGCCTTTCAACAGAGTTGATCAAGTTTTTAGTTGAGCGACGAAAGTTGAAAGCCCGCCTACTTTTATTGTTTAAGTATGAGTCATCGTTCGATTTTCCCGGCTGATCGAAACGTGTCTAATGTTTCAAGTCGCTTGCGATTTTTACGTAAGACGTTCCTAGTGAGTGGTTTAATTATGCGTACCTAGTACCTACCTAACATCATGGCATCTACTTCAATGAAAGAATATATGAAGTGGTCGGCGGATAATATTATGTTCAGATTTATGGATCTATACCAAAGCCATCCCTGTGTTTGGGATCAGAAGTAAGAAGTTTACAAAATAAGAATGCCCGTGACACTGCAATTATTTATATTATTTTTTAATATTACTGTAATTTAGTAGTTAATATTATTAAATAGCACGTCTCTGAACGTTTCAAAAAATTTTTTCTACGTACTTAACAAATTTTAGGTCATCAACTATTGTAACGACACAATTTTTAAAAACAATGATATCGTATTTTTTGGAATTCTGTACATATAAGTCAGGCTTGAAAAAGAATCCCCCGTTGACAGGTATCTCAGCGTAATTTATAACTTAGCTTTTGCCAGGACAGCCGTGTTACGCATACCAGTGTTCTGTGGATTTTTTCTTGATAACAGTGCATCAAATTGTTGCGATAGCCTTCGGTATCTTCTAACGCCATCTCTCTCAATATAGTGTTAGAAGCAACCAATTCTTTTCCCCTTATAATCCATTTTCTGGCTCACAAACGACGTTTTTTGCGCTTTTTCATATTCTCAAGTTCGTTCCGTAAAAGGTCCGAAATTATAGGGACGCATGCAGCGATAACTTCACTCGACGCAATCTTGATTTACAATATCGGTTCGAGTTAAATTGAAACGTCTGAACGATATCTTGTTCAATTTTTGTCGTTCAATAAAAAATAAAATCTAAAATCGCCCTGTGTGAATGGGGTATAAGGCAACATCTAAGCGCGCCAGAACACTGGTGCCGGGAGCAGGCCTGGAACCATTTATGTGTGCTACATAGCTATTTCAGCTATGTAGCACACTGCACTGACTACCGGACGGTTCTCGTTTTTGGAGGAATGAAGCATTGTTTTCGTCAAAGACAGCTGTTTCTCTCAAATCGAAATGAGTTATCAATGGAATCTATTGAATCAGTAATGCCATCTTGTAGCGAATCATTTGAATAATTGAACTGTCAAGCGGACACAATGATTCTCTTTTTCTTATAAACTATTTTTCCAACTATGTGTAAAAACAAATCAGAAAACTCTAGGGTGTTTAGAAATCTCGTAGTTCAACTGGGAAACTCGTGAATCTACATAGTTTTTTGTAAAAAGTTTTTCCTCTTTTTTTGGCAACTAAAGGGTTAAAACTTTTTGTAGTTCCCGGTCCCGGTCTAGATCCTCTTTTGGTTCCAGATCATCAGCTGATATTAACCCCTTAACCCTTTCACTTATCACCCCTTGACACGATTTACTCCAAAAAGAGCGCTCAAATCAAAAAAATGTATACAATCAAATGAACTCCAAATGCGATGTAGATTCACCAGTTCGTCGTTGTAGTATTAGTTTCCGCATAACGTGTATAAATAGTCGTTTAACGGTAGCAATCCATGAGTTTTCTATGAGTCAGAGTGGTAAGATTGAAAAATACGACATTGTTGATGTTGTAGCTGAAAACTATTTTTTTCCGAAATTTCAATTTATCGTATGAAGGTTTTTCAGCTTGGGGAGGCTATGCCTAGCACACCGAAAACTCATGGACCACCACTGTTGTGCAATCTTTCAATACAGACTCAGATGATATCTTGTAAAGGGGACTGGAAACACAAAAACATCGATAATGAATAATGATGTTGTATGTATACCGCTTGTTTGAAACAAGAGATGTGAAGAAAGGGGTAATCAACGCACTTAACACGGTAGCATCTGCAAAGGTGTTCGGGGTAGAGATGGGTCAATCGATCGTTTTACACGACCCGGGTCGCTCGCGAAGCATCAGCGTCGTAAGCTGGTCGAGGAAACGCGCTCTTTAATCGCGGGTTTCGGGTCATTCAAACCCGATCACTTGTCATCCGGCTACTTTCACTTTCGTTTGACTTAGGTAGGTAGTTCACCAACCTTTAAAATTTCATAAACTCATTGCAAAATCAACAAAAAAATACAAACAACTACAATCATGAAAAGAACAATACAACGATAGAAAACTGCAAATATTTCACTATTCAAAAATAAAATCTCGAGTTATATATTTATTTTATAGTTAAATTATTTTAATTACAATAATTATATTAAGAATAAAACATTTTCTTCTACACGTAA
Source organism: Hesperophylax consimilis (assembly GCF_061612785.1). Classification (NCBI taxonomy): domain Eukaryota; kingdom Metazoa; phylum Arthropoda; class Insecta; order Trichoptera; family Limnephilidae; genus Hesperophylax; species Hesperophylax consimilis. Next base: position 22,802,405 of record NC_142842.1, read on the forward strand.
GTACATAGATTTTGGTATAATGTTTTATTAAAGTAAGAAGTTATTTTAATTATATATTATGATTTTGGCACCAGACATCTGGGACGCAAGAGTAGATCACGAGAATAGGTCGCAAGAGTGGGTCCTGAGAACCGGGGGCTATCTATGTGCGCTCGCCTAGCCACTAAGGCATCCGGCAACCGGGTCGTGAGAGTAGATCGTGAGTGTTGGTCTCGAGAGTAGGTCTCGAGAGTAGGTCTCGAGAGTAGGTCTCGAGATTAGATCTCGAGAGTAGGTCATGAGAGTGAGTCGTGAGTCCCGGGTGCTGAAAATCTACGCGCGCTCGCTTCGCCATGTCGGCGCCCGGCAACCGGTCGTGAGAGTAGGTCGTAAGAGTAGCTCGCAAGACCCGGGTGCTGACGAAAAAATAACCCGCTCGTTCTTTGGAAGCTCGTAAGCAGGTTTCAATGAGAGGGCCATTCACGATCGACTCATGGCTAGTTCGGGGCGTTAGGCCACACAATACACTTTTGTCGGTAACACAGCTCGAGGTAATTTTGACAGAAGATTCGAATACGAAAAAACGGCATTTTCACAACAAAAAACACCAACAAGCTTTGACGTCAGCGGCGTAGCTACCTAGGGGCTACGCGGGGCAGTGCCCCGGGGCCCTCAAGCTCAGGGGGCCCTCGAATCCTTACCAGAAATCTCGATCGAACTGAACTTTTGGAAATTTCTCCCATTTTCAAAATAAATATGACAGGTTGCAACTTGCAACCCCACTTTAATCATGACAACTCGGTTAAGAGAAATTCAAAAGTTATGCATAGGGAATTCCCCTAAATTCAGCTAAATTCAGGAAACAGCATCAAACGTTGGGATCTACCACCACTCTAAAAAAACTAAATCCGACTAGATGGTCCAGTAGGGTCAATACGATATCTGCTATAAAACTTCGTTATTTTTATATTATCAAAGCATTATCAGAAATAGTTCTAAAGAGTCCTAATAAAGATGAGCGTAGTGAAGCAGAGAGTATTAAAACAAAAATGCTAAATTTCGAGTTCGTGTTGCTTTGCGAATTCATGCACAGTGTATGTATGAACGACATCAATTATGCATCCAAAACTTTAAAAAAATGCGACATCAATTTGGGCGAGGCGAGTAAAGTTTTAGCAGAGACCAAAGCAAAGTTGCAAATTTATAGAAATGATTTCGAATTATTCAAGCGCAAAGCCAGTGAAACTGCAAAAAAATATGGTAGTGATACCCATTTTCAAGAAAAAAGGCAAAGAAAAGTTAAAAAAACATTTTGATGAATTAGCTGCTGATCACCGATTTCCAAACCGAGAAAAAATATTTAAAATTGAGATTTTCAATAATGTACTAGACACAGTAATATCTCAATTAGATACACGTTTTATTGGTATGAGTGCAGTCTGTCATATATTCGATTTTCTAACACCAACATTTTTATTACATGTTGATGAAGCAACTTTATTACAAAAGTGTGACGAATTCATATTCAGATATAATAAGCCCTAGTTTTTCAATTCAATTTATTAATATTTACCATCTAGTTTTACCTCAACTAACTCAAGCATGGACTGTTCACAAATTATGTAAGGAAATAATGAGCAAATATGGAGTGCTAGAATGCGACCTAACGGAAGTATTTACAGCAATGTTATTATTCTTTACAATTCCTGTCACTTCTGCAGCAGCTGAAAGGTCATTTAGCAAATTAAAAATAATAAAAAAATATTTAAGAAATAAGATGGGCCAAACTCGACTCCGACATTTATACAAATAATAGCAATTGAAAACAAAACCGCATCAAGCCTGGATTTAAACGAAGTCATTGTTACTTTTGCGAAAACTAAAGCTAGGAAAAAATTGTAAATATAATTGTTATTTAGTCAGTTGGTAGGCCCGACCTTTATATAATAAACCCTTGAATCTTCTCTATTTCGTTTTATTAGCCAAACCTACACCAAGTATTGATTGTAATTTATGTTGTTACTGTTTAATATTTTTATTACCTGCCCTGTAGTCTGCAGTGCACAAAAAAGAGCTTAAGTAGCTTAGCATTTTTAAAGTGTTTGTATATTTCATATTTTTATTTGATAAAACCTAATCAGTTTACATAGCAGTGGGGCCCCATTTTTTAATTTGCCCCAGGGCCCTTGGTTACCTAGCTACGCCACTGTTTGACGTAATCCTTTTCTTTCTTCTCAAAACAAAAGAACGCGAATTTAAACATTCTTCTGTTCCATTTTTCCAATAATTAGGAAAAATGAGTATTGATGATTTATTAAAATCCTGTTAAAAACGGCATTTTCTAATAAACTTTTGATAAAGGCCGTTTCTTAATAAACTTTAAGTAATATATCTCATTCATAATACATCTGAACACGTGTTCTCATGCAGCTTCGCCTTTCGTAATAAATATAATGACGATGCGGAAATACAAAAGAAATATATGAACACGTGTTCCGATATCCCCATAACACATTCGTGTTTTATTGATGTATCGTTAGGAAACATGTCAATTCAATAAATAATATGACTGGATTTTTAATAAATTAGTACTATTTTATCAGTAAGTACCTACTGGACAACTGAGGATAAATAACAACACGGTATGAACCAACCATATTCTCCGTGTACCTACTGGAATACTGGGGATAAATAACAACACGGTATGAACCAACCATATTCTCCGTGTACCTACTGGAATACTGGGGATAAATAACAACACGGTATGAACCAACCATATTCTCCGTGTACCTACTGGAATACTGGGGATAAATAACAACACGGTAGGAACCAACCATATTCTCCGTGTACCTACTGGAATACTGGGGATAAATAACAACACGGTAGGAATCAACCATATTCTCCGTGTACCTACTGGAATACTGGGGATAAATAACAACACGGTAGGAACCAACCATATTCTCCGTGTACCTACTGGAATACTGGGGATAAATAACAACACGGTAGGAACCAACCATATTCGCATTTCGAAATCCAGCAATAGATAGAATATGATTATGTTAAAAAATATATTCAAAAGTAAATTGATCAAAAAATTTTTGATACGACCAAGACTCCTACTCGGGACATCCTCTCATCCGGGCATGTGCTCTACCAACGGAGCTATCACACCAACCGACTTACATATTTACCCATTCCATAAAGCGTTGTCTTTTTAATGGGATATTTTCACAAACTATGAATACCGTTAAAAATATTTTGAATTAAAAAAACGAACTGAAACCGCTCATTTCAAAACGGTTCCAACTGGCTACAGTGTCATTATGAGATAGTAAACGCCAATGTCTGGTAAGACGGCAGTCACCAATGATGTCAACGCCGCCGAATTCACGAATAAAAACGATTTCTTCGTTTTTGAGGCAAATCGAAAATGGAAAAATATAAATTAAAATAAAAATACATACCTACATTGAAAATCAAAGGTGAAAATCTCCTTACTTAGCAATGTTACAACTTTTAAAAATATATTTTGTTGTGTTTTCTATTTCTACAACGTACAAACGCGTGATTTGATTATAATTAATTTATTGTCAATGTTAATTTAGCATCAATTAGCATAGCGCGAAATCTTTTCCGTAAAAAAATTGTCATTCAAATTTAATAAAAAATGGTAAATCACCTTTGACACTGTGCTGTTTGTCCCATAAAAAAGCAGTCAAGTGATTATCTTTGACCTTTAGATTCTACTTTGGCTCACAAGGAACGGCAAATCTGAGCCACAATTTTATTCAATAATTACTAGATTTCAGAATCTATGCACCAAAAAATAACAAAACAGCTGTTTATAAATATGCATAAAAAATCTAAATATGATATGATCTCTTTCAGCACGACTTGGTAGATTTGTGATCGTGCTTTGAGAACAAATATAATTTGCAAAGGTATAACTGAGGTTGACGATTTTGAGGTTATGTTTTCTAAAAGACGGGGAAGCGGGAACAGAATGGCTTCTATTCCTTATAAGTATAGAAAATACATGTCAAGGCTACAAGGGTTATAAATATGCCCTAAATATATAAGTAAAATTTCTAAAAGAAATCAATACGCATCCCTACACCCCGATACGTTAAGAGGATATGGTATACCTTATATTGTAGGTAATAGGCATTAAAATCGCTTGACAAACGGAACCTAGAAACGTTCGATTTCAAGCACAAAACTGGTTTTTATTTATTTTGTAAATAATTTTATAAGAAAGCAAAAAAGTTAATCAAGTGTCAAAGAGAATCTTAGCTATAATACTGTATTTTTAAAAGTTTTTTCCTTTTTGCGTTCACACATTTCTACTGAAAAAATATTTTTTTAGTAGTTATTAAGTATATATATTATATTTTTTAATGAGTAATTTATTTTTTTATTTGTATTCTACTCAAGCGAAACGATAGGAAAACCTTCAATTTATCTCTAGCATATTTGTTGGTATTCATAATGTACACTAATTCGTTATAAATATTAATCAAAATAGTGATTTGGCATTAAGCTTCGCCCTAAGGGTATACTTAAAATAATTCATAATCTGCACTTTCATAGATGGTGCTAATTAATTTATTTTAGGGAAACATAGATTTATCAAGCTATACCTGCTATACATTAAAATATGAAGATGAATTATTTGTTTGAGCCTGCAAATACGCAATATAAAAATGAATAAAATGTTTGTCCGTTTTTGTGATTTATTTTTGGGGTATTATGCCTATTGCGCTACCTCCTTCTTTAGCCATATTTCGGGCAGCATCTGCCCTGATGATGGACACTGTAATGCTGTCCGAAACGTTGTCTGAAGAAGAACAATAAATCCTTTAATACTTTTGGCCATGAAAATCTCAAATCAAGTTTGTCCGTACAGAAACTCAAATATTTCAAGGAAGGCATACAAATGCAACATTGTTATGAATCACTGATAAAATATTGTATTTGTATGACTTTCATGAATGAATTGTTTTTATACGGACTGAACTATTTATTCATTTTCCTTATGTACAGGAGCAAACAAACAATTCTTATTAATATTTACAAGCTTGACAAACGTGTTTTTCCTAAAATAATTAAATTAACTCGGTCTATTAAAAAGCCGATTATGAATTATTTTTAGTATACCCTTTACGTATTAGGGTGGGGAGATGCGTAGGTACTGATTTCCCGATATATTATTCGCAGTTTTTTAAAACAATACTTATTACAACACTATCCCAAACCGTGAAAAATCACGTGACATTATAATTGCAGGATTTGTGAAGCTGGAAGTATTTATAAAATCTTTGATAATAACTAAATTTCCATTAGAGGTGCAAGTGAAAAATATTCTGTATCTAAAAGCAAAACATAGTATAGAACAAAAAGGCGAAAATAATTAATCTAATGGAAGGTGAGAAATAGGTGATTAATGCCATTTAACGAATTTCAGAGGATGCTTAGCAATCAATAGATTCCCCAAGACAACCGGGAATTTGGCAACCGGGTTCAAAACAACGAGAATTTCTCCTTCCGACCCTGAGAGAGCTCCTCGGAAAATTCCTCACAGTGAAGAAGACAACTCTGAAGCGAGTGGCATAGACCAGTGTTCCGCAAACTTTTTGAGTTCAAGGTACACCTATCAAATCAAGAAATTTTAGAGGTACACCAAAGAATTTTTTTTATTTAATATTTATTTATTACTAAAATCAATATACCTAATATCAAAAGATATTTAGAGAGAAATGTGAGCCTGTTGAAACTGAGCACAGGAGATCAAAATTTGGAGCAATCGTTGATAAGGCTGCTCTCATCTCTTCATTGATTGTCCTCATGCGTTCTCTTTTTTTCGATTTAATATTAGTAAGAGTTGAAAATCCCAATTCGCAAAAGTAGGTTGTGGCAAATGGATATATATTTTAACAGCATGCTTTGAAAGCAGTGGATACTCATTTTTTATATGCAGCCAAAAATGTGCTATCTCTACTTTGGAAAATTTTAGTTTTAATGTCCGATCAGTTTTTAACTCTATGAATTATTCCTGCTCGTTTATCGGTAAGTGTCCAAGGGAAATGTTATCCGAGAGTGGATTTCGTACCCAATCCATAGGTTATAGGTCACACTTAGGAAAATAACAGTTCATTTTTTCTGCTAATAGCTCCAAGTGTTTTACTATCAAAGCCTGCACTTTGTTTCTGAATCGACAGCCATGACATTTGAAAACAATTCATTACTACCATTGACAGCGTGGCTGATCAATAATACCAACTTAGCGCAAAAGCTTTCATATTTGCCCGAAGACGTTAAAATATAAGAATTCCTGCCTTGCATTTTTCTGTTAAGCTCATTTAAATGAGCGAATATGTCCGCCAGATATGCAAGATTTACTACCTATTCTTCTTTTTTAAACACAGAAGCAAAATCTGAACCCTGGGCCTCTAAAAACGTCTGGGACTCATTTTTAGCTCGTAAATCAAAAAGCACTTTTCCGCTAGAAAGCCATCATACTTCTGTATGAAACAGAAGTGACTGATATTATCCCTCATCTGCTCCCATTTGCTTTCTTATTATCTTCACAGTACCTTGATTTTTTTCCGCGGCACACCAATTGATGACCACGGTACACCAGTGTGCCGCGGCACACGCTTTGCGGAACACTGGCATAGACCAATCTTAGACAGAAGCCATCACAACTCTAATAGAGGGCGCTAGAACGTCTAGTAAAAATCACAAAATCTGTCAAAATTTTAAACAAAATATATACACATTTCAAAAATTGAATTATCTAATGAATAATATAATTTAAAGACTGAATTCTGTAGAAATGAGATCCCTGAGGCGTATGTGTGATAAAACCAGAAATGTGGAGATCCATAAGAATACAAGTCTAATGTAAGCGTAGGAAATTAGTAAGATTAGTAATGAGACGAAGAAAGGAGTATAAGGAAAATATTTGACGCAAATGTGAATGATAGCAGAAGTCGGGAACGCTCGAGGAAGACATGGCACGATCAAGTGAATCAGATACTTGAGTTGGGCCATGTATTAATATGAATGAAACGGCGTGATAATTAGTTAATAGAAATAAATAAATTTTATGATTATTACACGGTAGTGTACTGTATTGCTAATTTATTAATAATCTCTTCAAATCATTGGTAATCCGGTTAATAACGCGATTGCAGGCCCTTAACGAATGAATTAATAAGTTTCCTGTTAAATTTTTAGTAAAATACGAATATATTAAAAAGATGTTGGAATACGTGTTCATAAAAATCCTAATATTTTCGCACTTCCTCATTAATTATTTATTTGCAGGTGCCTGAACACGTATTCCAATGTATTAAAGAATTTAATAAAAGTTTTTAACCGGATTACCAATAATTTAAATAGATTCTTAACAATTTTGCAATACCTAATCTCTTGTAATTTAGTATTTCAACATCTATATTCACTTCTTTCTTTCACAAAGCCTTCCATTGTTTTATGTTCACTCGATTCACACTTGTGTTCACTTGTACCTGTACAAATTGCTGTACACCGTATATGGAAGATTTTTGTCATTTTTACGTTATTGTGTTTGTTGTGTGTAATTTAAAAATAAAACATATTGTAAACTAAGTATTTATTTTTATACTTACTATTGTTTTTTCAAATTAAAGCGAAAATATTGAATCGATTATACCGAACGATACCTTGACTGGATACAAAGTCATTTTGTACACTGTACAAGTTTACAGATACGTTCCAAGCAACTGATAACAGCACACAAGAGAACATTCGGTGATCCCTGACCGCATATATATATATAACGCTACTACCAAACAACATAATTCGATTCATTATCACTCTTTGTTATGTTTTAGTTAATTATTGTAAAAACCGAAAAAACCACAGATTAGCTAAAAATAGTTGAATGCGTCACTTCCGGAGGAAATGGACGTTTTATGAAAGTGAATAATCGTAAAATTTTTACGTAAATTCCATAGAAGAATTCCAACTGCTCCTACCAAAGATATTAGAAGAACGAGATATGGTATGTTGGCCGCCGGACCGTAGCCGGAGTACTACCTAATTAGGGTACTTTGAACGGTATCGGGACGTGTACGCACAGAAATCTGTTCTATGTATTAGTGCGGATACCTTAGCGCAAGCGAAGGTGTGCAGTAGTATTGGTGAACAAAACCGGCGACACTCGGCAAAACAATTCCACTCAGTACGAACTGCTCATAGCACATCTCGTTCTTCTAATATCTTTGGCTCCTACTCACCTGCTGAATGGTCAGGCTGAAGAGAAGGAAATGGAGGAGATAAAGTTTGGGAAGTACATGGCTATTCACGGCTAAACACGGCTAAAGTTATTTCAAGCTTTTCGATTGTCAATACCTAGTGGTCTTTCACCACCTTACCAGGGCGATACTTATAGTATATACCACTCAATAATAATAATACACAACTTAATTATTAATATGTTGTTCATCATTTTTTTAATCAAAAATCGCAGATCTCCATGTAATAAATTAATGTATTTTGTGTGGTAATAATTAACTAAAGTTATTTTCTAAAAATTCCCACAGCGAAATGTGTAAATAATCTGATTTAGTGCAACGCTAGCGTGTTATCTTGGGAAAGAAGCTTTCAAGCTTGGTAATTGGTTTTATCGAGATATATCGAAAACGCGGAAAGCATAATAAATCATAGATATTAGAGGCAAGGGAGATGGGTCATAAACCGTTATCAGTAGGATACTGTGTCGCCAACGTCGTCCACCCAATGCTACATTCGTGCAGATCACAGCTTGGCGACAGTCGGCGCAAATCTCCCTTCATTTCTATCATCTAAGCCGGGCTGGTCCTGTGCAGGCGCAATTGGAGGAGTCCGCTCCTCTCGTTAACTTACAAATGCGCCAAGGAGCTACGGAGCCAAGGCGCTGATAATATCTGACACCTAACACAGCGCCAGGCCCCGTTTGGCTCAGTGCCTATCCCATGTATAAGTAAGGTACGCCTTTTGCAACGCTAGATGTTTGTAAAGATTAATTATTGCATTGCGGGCGTTCCAGGTATTATGGAATTTATTTTTTAATCTAACTAAACGTGCAAGAACATAACAACATACACACTTGTCTGGTGCTATTTTCTGTAATAAATTGTAAAAATTGATATAAGTAATTATTATTATTTTTTTTTTTTTTTTATTTTTTTTTTTTTTTAATTTTCTAGATTCTTATATTCCATGAAGTGGTGAATCATTTAAATTTACTGAATTTAAAGTTAATGTTCTTTATACAAATAGAACGGCGTCATATGCGCCTCACAATTTTTACCTCATATGGGTTTATTCAAATATTACCTGGCTTTTATAGACTTAGAGGCCTTGTATTTTCTCGGTAGGGAAAAAATTTGTTACCTAAAAACCCTACTTAAATTGCATGTATTGTCATCCAGCATCAGCACCAGCGGCGACCTACAGCGGCCATATACTACATACGTGTCTGTTTGTGTTGTGTTGGGAATGGGGAGGAAATTTCGACTGCGCCCTTTTGTTGGAGTCCTTCCGCATTTGCCGTTGGGAGTAAGGAAAATCGCAGAAAACCTTACCCAGGAAGGAGCGGCCGAACGTCAACTTGAAACGTTTGCGGCCTTCAGTAACATCGGTATATGATGTCCTGCATTTTTGAGATGTGTGTGTGTGTGTCTGTTTTTATGTTAATATATACTTATGGGAAGATAGAAAATAAACATACATATACATACAAATTATAAAATATTATATAAATATATAAATAGATATATAAACATTATATATTTGGGAAGAAGGTCGGGAGTTTAGGAAATACCTACTGCTCGCTATTCGTCCGCGTCTAGTTCTGGTATGTGCCATATGTGGTCATGGTCCATGAGGATGTGTTTAGGTAGTCTATGTGTGTATCTGAATGTCAGGTCGCTCGGAGCATTGTATTGTCCTATGTCTCGTATAAGTTGATTTTTACTAAGTGTGAGTGATTTGTAAAAGCGTTCAGTCAGTCTGTGTGTGAATTCGTATAGAGTTGGAATTTGTTCTCGTTCGTGTAATCTCTTCAAGTTTGTTCTGAGTCTCGTGTTGTATGTGATTTTAATGCAGAGATTTTGAAGTGTCTGTAGATTCTTGTGGTCTGTGTGTGAGATGCTGCTCCATACGGGAATCGCATAAGAGAGTACTGGACGAATGAGCGAGTAGTAGACGAGGAGTTTGGTTTTGGGAAGTAGCGGACTCCGTCTATTGAAAATTGGCTTCATCATGCCGATCGCTTGTCGCGTGCGCGTGTGCATCTTCGCTTGGTGAGATTTCCAGTTGAGGCGGGAGTCCATGGTCAGGCCCAGATATGTCACTTCATCTTTCCATTCTATGCTGTGTCCTCCCATTTCGATGTTAAAGTCAGGTGTTCTGTTTACACGTTTTCTCGTGAACATGATGGCTTCAGTTTTCGCCTCGTTCAGTTTCAGGCGCCATTTTTTGTAGTATTCTACGAGCGCGTCGAGCGCCCTCTGTAGGTAAATAGCGGCCATATTCGCTTTCAGCGAGGAAACGTATAGTTTGACGTCATCTGCGTAGATAGACAGATTGCATCTCTCGTCTCGGGGGATGTCGTAGGTGAACAGAATGAAGAGAAATGGTCCAAGTAAACTTCCTTGCGGCACGCCTTTTGGAATCTCACGCATTGAAGATAGCACGTTCCTTATGAACACTCTGAAAGATCTATTTTTTAGGTATTCCTGTATCAGTCTCGTTAGGTATATGGGCGTGTTAGTGCGGTGCAGCTTATGCACGAGCCCGTCTATCCATACGGTGTCGAATGCATTCTCTAGGTCGATGAGCGCAGCGGCGGTGAAGCGATGTTCGTTAAATTTTCTTGCGATGTATTCCGCTACTCTGGTGAGTTGATGGGTCGTGGAGTGCCTCTTTCTGAAGCCGAACTGCTCGTCTGGCAACGTTTTGTTGTCGTCGTGGTGTGGTACAAGCCTGTTGAGTATAATTTGTTCAAATACCTTGCTCAGCGTAGATAATAGGCTAATCGGCCGTTAACTTGTCGGCTGCGTTCTATCTTTATTCGGCTTTGCGAAAGGCAGCACGGTCGCCGATTTCCAAATCTGGGGGAAATGCCCGGCCATGAGGCAGGCATTGAACAATTTTGTTGTGTAGATGATGGCTTTTTGAGGGAGATGTTTGAGTAAAATGTTGTGAATTTGATCGCTTCCCGGCGCCTTGTTTGTTCTCAATCGCCTGATTGTGACAGCAATCTCGCTTGGCGTAGCAAAGTGAATATCTTCAGCGTTTGTCTGCTCTGCTTCCCTCAAGTCTCGTAGAGAGTCAGCTACGATCCGGTCCGTAGCCGGGTCGGAAAGGCCGTCTGTAGCGGCGTAGGCTCTCTCGAACCCGTCGGCGAGTGTTTCAGCTTTTTCTTGTAGCGAAAGCGCCGTCCCGGGGCCGTTCAATTTCTGTAGCGGGGGGATTGTGAAGTCTTTATGTCGCAGCGCGCTTGCCATTTTCCATAGGGAATTATCCTTCGGCGTGAGTGATGCGACTTTTTTGTCCCAAAGTTCGTGCTTGAGTTCTGCGATTTCGGTCTTGATTTCCCTCTGCATGCAGTTGTACGCTGTCTTGAAATATTCGTCGCGTGTGCGGTGAAACATGCGTCGCAGGCGATTTTTCTCCTTGATGAGCGATAGAACGTACTCGGGAAGCTTGATCGTGTATGGGTGTATTTCTTTGAGAGGAATGTGTGTATCTTGTGCTGTTTGAAGAATCTGTGTGAGAGTGCTTGTAGCTGCGTCGATTTCTTGTGGCGAGCGCAGAGTTCCCGAAGTGAGATGAATTCGTTCGTTGACTTCTTTTTTGAATCCTTCCCAGTTCGCATCCTTGTAATTGCGCTGTTTTCTGGGGGTCCTTGAAGTTGTGCCGCCTATAGTAAAGCTCACGGGCAGGTGGTCCGATGACAGTTCGTCTAGTGTGCGCAGTGGACATATTGTCTTGACATTTTTCTCGAGTAGGGTAGACCGGGTATGGTTGAAACACTTTTACCTTAACTAGGTGTAGTAATATTTCTTTTGTATTTATGGATAAGATGTTTATACTAGATGATCTATGATCTATCTAGTTATCAAATTAAATTTATTGGATGGCCACAACTCGTACAGGTAAGCTACAATAACCACTTAAAGACGATGGGGAAATCTGTTTCAATTATCCCCATAGTGTGGACGATTGAAACAGTATGTGGGGATAATTGAAACACTCTAAATATCTTTGGAATAATTGGAGTAATTTTAATAAATATTAAAAATTTTCATTATAAAAACAGTACTCAATGAGATCATGAATAGTGATTAAACATATCACAAGTATTTTAAAAACTATAAACATAAATGTCTTGAAATAAAACATCTTTAAATATATTATTTATTATTTGTGTTTAAGTGCTCTTAGTTATACTAACTATGAGTATTTGGCATAATCAACATAGTTTTCCAGCGATATTTTCCTGGAACAGAATAGAACGGTATTAAAAATAAGTTTTTTGCTTTCATACAAAAGTGCTTGTTTCAATCATCACACTGTTTCAATCATAACAATGTTGATTTTACCTCTGACTCGACAGAATTTTCTCCATGTAAAATTCAACAATTAAGAAATCAAAAATAGAAAATAATTGTATCTGTGGTTTGTGATGTGAGATCATATTATTACAAAGTATCGCAATATTCTAGAACTAACAAAACTCTAAATAATCGGTTAAGGGGCCATAAATATCTAATAAATAAGTATATATTAGGTATCTATTTAAAGAAGAAAAAAATTGTAGGTAGGTACTTAACACTGGAAGTAACATTAAACCCCTTTTTTTAAACCCCTTATCAATTACAAAAAGGTAAGTAAACACTTAAATGAGTCTAGTTTCTGCTGCCGTGCAGCTCGCACGGACAGAAATTTCGATAAACTCAGTAACCACAAACCACAGTGATACCCAGTTTAACATATTGTTGTTGCAAAAATAAAGCAGGCTGGCTGCGTTTAGTCACCAGACAGCCCGCAAAAAAAAAATAACTCATTATGGACCGAAGTGTCCAATTATTAATTGACTCAATTAAAATTGAAATAGGAAAATGCTCATCTGTCAAAGAGGCAAAACAAAGGAGTAACATAGAACAAGATATACACCAGCTAGAGGAAATATGGTGCAAGGAAAAACTTCAACTACAAGAAAAAATAATTGAGCTACAAAATAAACTTATATTAAATGAAGAAAAACATTCAGAAAAAATTGAAAATTATTTAAAGGAAAAAAAGGAATCAACTAATACTACGTACAACAAGTCAACCTTCTCAATACCTATACCAGAGGCCAAATACTCATTAATAATTGCAAGTGAAAATACTAATACAACATCTGATGATATTCGAGACATGATAGTTAAAAAAATTAAAACATCGCATTTGGGGATTGCAGTAAATGGAGTACAAAAAGCATCAAATAAGAAACTAATCATCTCTTGCCCCAAAAAGGATCACGCAAAAAAACTAACAGAAGAAATAAATATAGTCTTCAAAAATACTATGATCGCGAAAGAATTAGAAAAAAAAAATCCTAAACTATTCATCAGAAACCTACCCATCGACCTATCAGAAGAAGAAATAATAGAATCATTAATAACCCAAAATGATGGAATTAAAATCATCATGGATGAAGATCCGAAAAACTCAGTAAAATTAGTAAAAATGCTTAAACCAAAAGGACAAAACAATCTTACAAACTATATAGTCGAAACAAGTGGAAAACTTAGGAAATATCTCATATCTAAAGAGAAAATTAATATTGGATACCACAGAGTGCGGGTGGAGGATGCTAATCCAATAATGCAATGCTTCCATTGCCTGAGATTTGGACATTCAGCTGTCAACTGCTTTAATAAGGACAAGAATGCTTCGTGCCTGCACTGCGCCATGGACCATCCTTGGAAAGACTGTCCCAATAAAAACAAAGAAGAGAAATGCAAAAATTGTGATTTCCAAAACAACACTTTCAAGTCAACAAACGATACAAATCATAAAGCAAATAGCAAAAATTGTATGTATTTAAAAAAAATGATGACTATTGCCCAAGGGCGTATAAATTATGAATAGGTATGTACCTACTTTAACATTCTTAATAACTAACTTTAAAATTCTTAACAAGATTAAAGACTCAATACCAAATTTTATATTTTTGTTTCAAATACGCTTTTTTCTGACTTTTCACACTTTTCTGACTTTTCGCACAATTTAGCTATTAATATTAAAACTTTCGAACAATTGAGAAACATTTCAATGTTATTAATCTACCATCGAAGAGATAACGATTTATCAGTAATATCCAAAAAATATTTAATTAACTATTTCTGTAAAATTTTAAGACAAAAACACAACATTAAAATATTAGCCTACTCTCAAAGTGTTAATGTTTGTAAAATATTATTTATACAAAACAAAATTAATATACTACATAGTATGTATCATCTTCATAATATCATCACTAGTAATATAATGCTAAGTTGTTCAATATTGTCACCAAAACTATTTCAAGTCAACCTTGATATTATCCGTGAACATATGCTGCTAATTTATAGTTTGTCATCAAAATCAAATTCATTTTTGACAATTAGTTATAACAATATTATTTCCTTATTTCTTTTAAAATGAATAATTTCTTCACTGAGGAATTAGATAAAACGCTTAATATTTCAGAATATATTTGTCATACTTTAAAAGATTGTAATAAAATCGTGGATAAAATAACAAATTCATTCTCTGTACTCCATTTAAATATCAGATCAATGAAACAAAATTTCAATGAATTTTTACTCTCAATTAATTTACTAAATCATAAACCGGACGTTATAGTTTTAACGGAAGCATTCACCAACGTATACAATAAATTTTGCATACCAGAATATACCTACTTCGCAACATCTTGTGCTATTAATAGAAATAGTGGTATTGTTGTATTTGTTAAATCTTGCTATTCAAACATCGCAGTGGAAGAAGTACCTATGCAGCGAGTTAATTGCTTAGATATTAATCTAAATGTAAATAAAATGTGTTTTAATATTATTGCAATTTACCGAACACACGGATCAAACGAGTACACATTTATGGATGAATTGAGAAGCATTATCTTATCAAAAAAAAATAAACAGAACATAACAATAATCGGCGATTTCAACATAGATGTTTCAAACGAAAATAGTAACAGAATAAAAACTGAATTTATCAATTATATGACGGAAATGAATTTCATATTGTGTATAAATAAATATACTAGAGAAATTACGGGTCAACGTCCATCTTGTATCGACCACATATGGAGTAACACTAAAGATACCGACAAATTACACACGATAATATTAAAAAATAATATTACTGATCATCACACTTGCATCTATATACAAAAACTTAATATTAATAATTATATTGATTCAAAATGCAATACTTTTACAAAAAATTCACTAAACCATCATAAATTAAGCCTAAAAATAAGAACAGAAACATGGCGTTCCGTATTAGAATCAACATGTGCTGAAACATGCGCAAATATTTTTGATAATATACTATGCAATTATATTACAGCATCAACAGATATTAAAACCATAAAAATTAAATCAAAATTCAAAAAAATAAAACCATGGATTTCACATGGCTTAATCGTGTCTATTAGAAAAAAAGAAGAGTTATATCGCTTGACAAAGAAATTTCCCTTAGATAAAAAAATATACACAGATTATAAAAAATTTAGGAACAAATTAACCTGTTTACTAAAAACAACTAAAGAAAACTTTTACAAAAATGAAATTGATGTGGCTAAACAAAATGTAAAACATATATGGAAAACAATAAATGAAATAAATAGTAGAAAAAACAAAAAAACTCAAATTAAAAAAATTAATATCGGAAAAAATTCTATTAATGCCCTAATGGAACCGACAAAATGTGCTAATGCCTTCAATAAATATTTCGCTAACGTCGGACAAAATTTAGCTACACGGATTGATGAAAATTATAAAATAGATAATTTCGAAAAGGACTGTCACAAACAAAATAATCTGTCAGTTTTCAAACCGGTAACAACAGATGACATAAAAAATATTATAAGTGAATTAAAAGGTGCATCTGCACCAGGGTTTGATGGAGTCACAGTAGAAATGTTGAAAAATTATAATGAATTATTAATTCCAATTACACACATTATAAATATTAGTTTAAATAGTGGAATATTCCCCTCCGTTTATAAAAAATCTATTGTAACACCCGTTTTTAAATCTGGCAGCCCTGAAGAAATATCAAACTATCGACCCATATCTGTTGTCTCAAACATTGCAAAAATTTTCGAAAAGATCGTAAAAAAGCAACTTTTATACTATATTGAAAATAATAAAATAATTAGTCCTAGCCAATTTGGATTTAGAGAGAAACTAGGCACTCATGATGCCATTGCAGAACTAACTTCAACTATATACCGTGCATTAGATAAAAAAAATAAATGCCTTGGCATTTTCATTGATTTACGTAAGGCTTTTGATAGTATCTCCCATACAAAACTAATTAATAAATTAAATGATATCGGTATTATTGGTAAGGTAAGGTATTGGCTGCAAAGCTATCTAACTCAAAGAAACCAAAAAGTAAAACTTAATAACTCACTTAGCGTAGATGAAACTTTAGAATTTGGAATTCCCCAAGGGACTGTTATTGGACCAATTTTATTTATAATTTACGTTAACCATATGTTTAAATTATCACTTAATGGTAAACTTATATCCTTTGCTGACGACACTGCAATAATTATCGAAAAAAAGACATGGAACGAAATTACCAATGCAGCGAATCAGGATATGAAGGTTATAAAAAATTGGTTCGATGGCAATTTATTATCACTTAACACAGAAAAAACATATTGTATTCCTTTCACTCTACAAGAAGATGTGCCAAATAACCTAATTAACATAACAATTCATTCTAAAAACTGTGTAAATGACGGTACATGTAATACGGACTGCGCGAAACTAAATCATAAATCCAATATAAAATATCTTGGTATCTTAATAGATAAAAATGTTAAATGGAAAGACCATATTAATCTCACTGTTGAAAGAATAAGAAAACTTATCTATATTTTCTATAATATACGAAATATTTTAAATAAGAAAACTATCAAAATTGTCTATTATGCATTAATTCAGTCCTTATTGCAGTACGGGATTATTGGGTGGGGAGGGGCTTTTAAGGCTTCTTTACAGCCCATAATTACAATTCAAAGAATAATTATAAAAATCATCCTTAGAAAACCATATTATGACTCCCCTACTTTAGAGATATTTCAGGAATTTAATGTACCATCTATAACAGAATTGTATAAGAGAATCGCCTTATATCAAATTTATAAAGAATATTTTATTTATAAAATTCACCCCTCAGATAGCATAAGCAATAGATTCAAAACAAATGGCTTAATAGCCATTCCTATGCTTAGAACGACCACGGCTCAGCACCACTATTCGTATTTAGGTGTGAGATGGTACAATATATTATTGTCCAAAAATAAAATTAGTGTAACCGAAACTGTGAATTATGAACAATTCAAAAAGTTAATTAAGTCCCTAAAATTGGATAATGATATATTGTACCCCTAATTTTCTTACACTTACTCAATCTGTAAAAAATATATATTAATTTGATTGTCTTTAAAAAAAACTACTTTTCTAAATTTTTCTTGATATATTGTACCCTTAATTTCCTCACGCTTACTTAATCTGTAAAAAGATGAATTATTTTAATTATCTTTAAAAAAACAATTTTCTAATTTGTGTACCTATGTTAATATTATGTTTGTATTTATTTCAAAAGTTTTTGATTATTGTTAAATCATTAGAACTAAATGTAAAGACTCCTCCCATAAACACGAGCTCCTGGAGCTCAACTTATGGAGAAATAGAATAATAATGAACAAATTATTTATAAGTCTGCATATTGTTATCATTTATAATGTTAAATAATAAATAAAAAAAATAAAAAATAAAAAATAAAAAAACTTAAATGATACGAATAAAACGTCTTTCTGTAAAGAACGATACTAAAACAAAGGGCTTAGCCAACAAAACAAAAAAATTAAAATGGTCATAAATAAGTAAATAGTATCTATTACAAGTAAACAATCAGTAGGTAAGTATCTGGTACTGTATCATTATAATTACTTGTGACTTATTACCTACAAAAAAATTCAGTGAACACTTGAATGATACGAATAAAACACCTATATGTAAAGAATGGCACTAAAACAAAGGGGTACCTACCTACTTCTTAGGGTACATTATAAAAATTAACATTAATGAAACGATGAGTAATCAAATATTAGGTAAACTCCTTACTCTTACGCAATTAAATATATTTATAAAATTATCCGTCCATATTACAAGGCACACCATCAATAATTAGTCAGATTCACAATTATGACAAGTGTACTGTAATTCTTGTTTGGTGCACTTTTCATGAGCCCAAAGTTCACAAATCATACACTGGACCCAAATTTCACCGGACTTACTAGAATTATAGTCTTCACCACATACTAAACAAAAAGTATGTTTATCTGATCTCGAAGCGTTATTTCGATATATTTCTGTTGTTTCAGTCTTCTTTTTCTTCCTCTCTGTATTCTTCATGTTCTTTTTTATCATGTTAGCACCTTTTTTTCTTTCCTTTTCTTTGGTTTCTGTTCGTATATATTCTTTTTCCGGAGTGTTTGTGTAAATAATGGATTTCCTCTTCTTCAAACCTCTGGTAGTTGTTTTCCTGGGTAGCGCTTTTGGGAATGGTCGCACGCTTTCTGGTATAAACATTTTACTTGTTGAAGGCACGGACAAGTTGCAATAATTGCTTTCGGAAATAAAATCGACTGGTAATTCATGTACATAATTTTGTGACGATGATATCAGAGACTCGGTCGTGTTAATCTCAAGAGGATCAGAAGCTGTAGGTAAAGGCAGCGTATTATTTGTTAAACTGACCAAACCTCTCAATGAACACGTAACAAATGTTATTGATTCAGTACTAACATTTGGTTCTGGAGTCACCGAGCCTCTCTGAGTGGACGGAACAACTGTTTCAATTCCTACAGAAATTGGCTGCGAAATCACTGAGATTAAAGTAGGTGGAACAGCTGCTTCAAGTGGCCGTGAAATCTCTGAGTTTTGAACTACCACTGGGTCACTTTCGGCACTACTTAAAACATTTAGATTTGGTCTGTCCGTGACGTACGAGGGTTCAAAATCTAAATCACTGAATATGTCTCTGTTATACGGATGAATTCCAGAACATCTAAACCCAGATTGAATGTTAGTTTGGGTTATTGCCCGGGGTAAAGCAGTCGCCACTATGCTTGGGATATCATAAATAGTCATTGGTTTTCCTGGATTTGTTCTCATCCACCCATCACAAGCTGTATTCACCGCTTTTTTAAATGGTCCGAACACTGATCGATCCAATGGCTGTAATTTGTGACTGCAATGCGGGGGAAAGGAGAGCATGATTATACCATTGGCATAACAGTAATCAATACAATTTATAGAAACATGCGATGAATGATTATCAAGTAATAAAAGAACTTTATGATCTAAAGACGAATTGGTGTGCCTTTGAAAATGATTTAGAAATATGGTAAAATCTTCTTCTTGCATCCATCCAGATTTGTTCGCGGTACCGATACTACCAATCGGACCATCTTTTAAGAAATGGCTTTGATATTTGATACGTGGGAATGTAAACATCGGCGGAATTGAGTTGCCAATTGCGTTTGCTGCTACAGTAACAGTTACGAGAGTTCCTCGTTCGGCCGACGTTACCGCACCTACTTGCCGAGTTCCTCTTCTGGCTACAATCCGATTTGGTTTTTGAACAGTTGTGACACCGGTCTCATCTACGTTGTAGATGTCCTTTGCTTCAAATTTATATCTATCTAAAACGTTCGCTAAATTTTTGAAGAATTCATCAACATTATGTCGACTAAAACTTGTCGCTCGTGCCAAACTCGTGGCTTGGGCACACCTTACAGATAATTGTGGATTGCGGTCTAAAAATCCTCGTAGCCATTCTATTCCGGCCATGCTATTTGTGTCCCATGAATTTGGCCTTGTCAGGTTGTACCGTGTGGTCAAATCAAATGCCAGTTTTCTTAAATCCTTTCTAGACAGTCCAAAATAAATGTCTGCCGTTTTTATTGCATAATTTGCAATCTCAGTTTCTTGAGATGGGGAAAATACTTTCTTCGCCGAATTGTATCCCATGGTTATGGAATCAACAGATGTATCTATTGGTGCACTTTCTCTCTTTTTTTTGTATCTTCCCAATGAGACGTGGTCCAAATTAAACATCGCTGCAGCCTTTCTCAACGATCTTCCAGATAATGTTTCTTCATATGCTTGCTGATATGAAAACATGTCTCTAGTATTTCGGTCTGTGACGTTTATTCGTTTTCTAGGCATCTGAAAAATTTAAAAAAAAATCCTCGTCAGAAATACTGAATGAAAACAATTGCAAGAGTAGGTACCTACCCATCACGATGAGGTTGGATATCGTAAAAAATGGAATAAAAGTAATGATAGGGCCTTTACCGACAAAATACGACATTATTAATGAAACCATCGTATTAAGTGAATAAACCTTACAAGTGTAGGTATGTTCGTATGTATTTCAAATTAACTTATAAAATGACTGCCTCAACACAGGCTAGCCTATTGAGGCGGGCTGTGTGAAAACTCGATTTATAATTATAAATCTCTAATCTTTAAATATTACCTACTGTTCGTATGTATTTTTTTTCTCTGTTGTCAACTTTTTGTCCTAATATTGACAATGTATACTATTAACGCTGAACATGAACTTTTTTTAGTTATGAATTTAAAAATTTCGTTCAATAAAGATATATAATAATTATATGGTTAAGTGAGGTTGTCTACGGTCGAATGAGATCGACTTCATCATCCGTATTCAAGATTACCGAAGACAGAATGATTTCAATTTCTGATCAATTTTCATTATAACTATTTAATTTTCTTTCCGTGTGGACGGTTGAAACATGGTCATGATTGAAACGTTGCAATCATCCCCACACGAGTTGTTTCAAACATCCCCACGCTGCATTTTCTACTTTAAGGTCTAAAATAAGCCCTTTAAATAGACATAAACGCCGCGCAAATGCATTACAAATACTCTAAAATAGATAAAAAAGAGAATGGAATAAAAAGTTTCGTCGAGCTGCGAGAGTAAAATGAGTTATAACGTAAACAAAAATTTCGTAACTACTTACTTTTTAGCGCGAAATCCAATAATGTCTCCTGTGCACGACTGTATCACTCGCCGGCTGGAGGGCTACTGGTGATAGGTACCTACAGATCTGACGGAGATTCGATTGTTGCGTCACACTCTTAGGTATTATAGGTTTCGAGTAAATTGAGATGTTTCAATCATAACTTGTTTCAATCGTACCCAGTCTACTACTATATCCAGTGTACTCGGATATCTAGATAGTTGCGAGTAGTACGTAGGTCTGTCGGGCGCCATTATCGAATAGGTATTTGTCTGCATGTGTGTAAAGAGCGTATTTCCGTTCGCATTTCCTCTGTAGTTATTCCAATAGTTGTGTTTGGCGTTCAAATCGCCTCCCATCATAACAATCGGTCCCAGATTGAGCAATTTATTGAGATCTTCTCTCACTAGGTTACTTTGGGTGCAGTATACGGAGATGATGGTGTGCGCTCTACCCTCTATGGTGACTTCGATAATCGTGGCTTCTGCGTACTTCAACTTCGGAGTGGGGATTCTTGTGGACGTCATAGATTGCCGAACGAATATTGCGGTTCCTCCGCCTGATCTTCCTTGTCGGTCGTCACGATAAATCTCGAAACCTTGCACTCTCAGCGGTACGCTTGGATTCAAGTGAGATTCTGATAGGAGAATAATGTCGGTGTGTAATTCGTTTGCCAAAGCGAGCAGTTCGTCTGTCTTGTTGCGCACGCTAAATGCGTTCCATACGAGGACTTTCACCGTCTCGGTATTAGGCATCGAGGGTGTCTAGGAGCTCTATCAGGATGACGAGCTTGTCTGCTCTTGTTGTGCAGCGGGCGAGCTGTGATCGCATCCTCAGGAGTCCTTGGAGCAGGGCCATCAAATCCAGGTTGTCCTCTGAGGAGTCGGGCGCGCGCACGTGCTCCTGCTGTGGGCGGGGCTGGGGGCGGGGCTGTGGGGGCGGCACGGGCTCGCGCTGCTGTTGGGCGGGGGCGGTGCCTCCGGCTACGTTGGCCCATGTGCGTCCATCCGTCCTCGGCTGAGGAGGTGGCCTGCTCGGGTTCTGTTCTGCCGGTGGGCGTTGGGCCCTTCTGGCAGGTCGCTGCTGTATGGAGGCAACGTACGCTACCCGCTTGGGGCAGCCTCTGTAGTTGGCGGGATGCGGGCCTGAGCAGTTGCAGCATGCGGCGGGCTCATCTCTTGTCTTCTTGGGGCATTCTGCCGAAGCATGCTCCAGTAAGCATTTTACGCACCTTGCTGTGTGCGAGCAGTTTCGGGACCCATGCCCGAAGTCTTGGCACCTGTAGCACTGGGTGCCGTGCTGTAAGTGGTTGCTCCTGTGCTTCTGGAGGCGAATGCGGCAGTGGCACAGATATTTGACGGCCGCACGCAGCTGTCCCATGTTGACTTCCTTATTGAAGTGTGCTGAGTATAGGGGATACTCAATTGAGGCGGTCATCTTGACCACCTTCACTGCTGGGAATCCTTGTGATTCCAGATCTGCCTTGATTTCTTCCACTTCAACGAGCGGCAGGCCCTTGATGACGGCCTTTTTCATTTTTTCCGCTTCGGCCGTGAACGTGTGGAAGCCGCGAGCCTCCGCTCGCAGCCCGTTGGTAAGGGCGCGGTGGTCCTCCATCGTGCGCACGAAGATGTTAGCCGTGCCGCCCCTGTTGTATTTAAAGGTAAAGAGCTTACCAGCCCCCAGATGTCCTTGCACCGCAGCTGTGATCTGCGTGTGTGTCATGTTCCCCAGGGTCATCACAACCGGGGGAACGCGGTCTCTCCTGCCGGTACCTGCGGGAGAGAAAGATGTATTAGTATTGGCACGCTTTATACGCGGCGCGCCAGCGCCTTCGCTTACCTCGGGCAACTCTTCAAAACGGTTGCCACACTGGAGCGGTTGTGGTCCCCGTGGGGACATGGGCCTCTTCACGGGGTTGGACGGCCTCGTCCAGCCTCCATCCTGGGGGGCAGCCGTCTCCATCGGCTGCTGCGGTCTCGGGGGCGCCACGTAGGCCGACGCTGGGCCTATCGGGGGGCGCGTGGGGGCAGAACTGGGTCCTGCTGCCCAAGAGGGGCCTGCTGCGGGCTCCGTCATCTCGGTGGCGTCGGGCGTCGTGGAAGCCGTGGTGGTGGATGGTCTCCGGGTCCTTGGGTCCTCGGGGCGGGGCTGTGGTGCGGGGATCGTAAGGCGCACGGTCCCGGTCTTAGTGCGATGCGTAATTTGGTGAGCGCCGGGCGGTACCACGACCGGGGAGTCCTCGTGGTCAGCGGGGAGCATCCTCGTCGGGAACATCTTGACTTGTGGAAGTCGGTGCCTCCTCTTAAAAAGGGAGCACTTCTCGGGTGCTTGCGGGCGGTGGGGGCCAGCGTAAATCTGCGTAGTATTGAGTATTTGCGCTAAAAAAGCTTTGCCTTAAGAAAGGCAGTTGGGGGCGCGAGCGCCTGCTCAGGGGGCCGGCGGGATTCCTCCGGCCGGCAAAAGTAGCGGGGCCTGGCTGAGTACACAAGCCAGACAAAAACGCTTGTGTGGTTGTGTCACAAACCACAAAAACCTCTATCATTCATATCTATCAATCCTATCCTTTTTTTTTTTGAAATATCAACAAAGAATATAATATGAAATTACTCCATACCCTGGCGCTACGCCTATCCAAAGAACTTCAATCCTACTGACTTCTTCGTCAGAACCAGGGTCGGTTAGGATAGTAGAGGCAAGGGAGATGGGTCATAAACTGCATGAATGGGTGTCGCCAACGTCGTTCACCCATTCATGCAGTTCACAGCTTGGCGACAGTCGGCGTATATCTCCCTTCATTTCTATCATCTATGGGTGAAATAATATATACCTAAGCCGGGCTGGTCCTATACATGCGCAATCGGAGGAGTCCGCTTCTCGCGTCGACTTACAAAGGCGCCAAGGAGCTACGGAGCCAAGGCGCTGATAATACCTAACATTTTACTAGCGCCTGGCGTCGATTGACTCGAGGCCGGCCCTGATCAGAATCTTAGCTGCGATCCTAGTTTCTGAGGATTCTTCTCGTGCAGAGGTCAAGAGGATCTGCGATCAGTTTGCCGTTAGTGATGCTGTCTTCTGATGATGAACGATTTTCCTAAGAAGAACATACCTACTTACTTTAGTGTTTTTTTTTCAAAAGGTCTTAACATTATTTTCTGAACACATATATAAAATTTATTAATATTATTATACTCACCTAGAAAATAAGCGTATTTTACAATACAACATGTCGTCAGAGGACATCGGTTTAAGAATTGAGATTTTTTCCTAAAATTTTAAAGTACTTACCTAGATATCTTAGTTGTTTTTATAATTTCCTTTTATATACTATTGATAACATAGCTAGTAAAGTCATTTAATAGCTTGTTTCTAGCGTCCGCTATAATAGTGCTACGTTTTGAGGATTCTTTGGCAAAACAAAATAGCCGGCCGGTCGCCGGGCTGTAAGCATAAATAAGTATGAAGCATAAATAAACAACTCGCGTCGGAAGCGTGCGACTGATACATAAATAAATGATATCTATGAATGAAACACAAAAGTTATTCAGCAAGTATTCAATTTTTATTGTTAAAACTTTGTTCATTGTGATGTAGATGTCAGTAATTATTTTATTAGTAAGAGCGCAAACCTTTTTTAAAATATAAAAAATGAATTATTTTATAACCATAAAATAAATATAATTTTTTTTAACATATATTCTACAAGATTTCCAAAGAACTAAAATAATTTAAAAAACGCAATAGTGACCCGTAAACGCAGGGCAACTTGGGATAAAATTGTCCACATTCTTAATGCACGCGGCCAGCCAACACGTCTATTGAGGTAGCGGTTTAAGTGTTGTCATTACATAAATATATTAGTTTATATGTTTTAGGCCACAATATTTTTCACTCAAGTTCCTTATCCTCACTATTGTCAGTAACATTGTGAATATGCCAAGAAATTGCAGCCTTTTGCCTCTTGTTCAATTCTGTTTTTCCAAATATTCTTTTTTTCAGTTTCCATACTTTATAATAATCCTGCTCTACCAGGATTTACATATATGTATATCTTTTTCGTGTGAATACCACACAAGAGTACCAAGTGGTCCCAACCATCTAGAGCTAGTGAGACCATGGCATCCTCAATTGAGGTATGTTGTGAAGCTGAAGGTATCGGGGAGGGGAAGGAGATGGTAACGTTTCAATTCTGAATGGCGGTCTTGCACCAAGGCGATACTGAGAGTATCTTCCACTTTGAACGTTTTGAACGTGCCACAAATCCAGATTTATAAAAATTCAGTCTGCATATTGTTAAAAAAATATATATATTATAACACTTTAAGGCGATGCCATACGTAGTAATGCAAAATCATGTTTTTTTGGTTTGAAAATATGGTCACCTAGAAATGTTTCGGATGCTTTAATTAAATACTGCGAGTAGAATACATCTTGGCCTTTGAAATAATCGAGTATTTTTTAGATATGTCTTTTTATAAGCCCAGAAAAAAATAATGTATAAGGCCCATGAAAACTGCTTTAAATTTCAAAATCTCCTACTTACGAACCCATTTTCGGTTATGATTTTATTGTATAATGTGGCAAATTAAGTAATTTATAAAATGATCGAAAATAAAAAATTTATGCCTGAACATCCACAAAATAAAATAAAAGACACTTTTTGGCCATGTTTTTTCTTGCATAAATCAAAACAGGCGGATGTTGTTAAGCGGGAATTTAAACCTTATCGCCATCTACGTAACGGTTGTTATTGATAGCGGCTCAATTTAAAATATTACACGACGTAGTGCATCGCCTTAACCTGATTTATTGATAAAAATCTCAGGGATCTCTAGTTCAGGCCATCTCTCAAGGAACCACCAAAATGAAAACACTTATGAAATTATACTGATATACCATTTATTTGGCAACAACGTTATGCATATTATTACTAAATTATCTTAAAACTATTGCATGGAACAATTGTACACTGGAAGTTACTGGCTCTGTTTCATTAAGTTTGTTAGAGGTACCATTTTAAAGCGCTTAGTGCTGTGAACGTTCAGGTTCAGAGTAAATCTGCATTCGGCCTCGCCGCTATGTGTGAGTGACCAATGGGTCGTCTCCCGACTAGCACAACTGAAGTCCACGGCTCTCTATCCTGAAGGTAGGAGTTCTCCCAACTCAAGTCCCCGTCTCGCTGTGTGTTCCCGCTTACCCTCCTGTTTCGTCTCTCCCCCTCATCGTAAGTTAATCATTCCTTTTA
This sequence comes from Hesperophylax consimilis, assembly GCF_061612785.1. Classification (NCBI taxonomy): domain Eukaryota; kingdom Metazoa; phylum Arthropoda; class Insecta; order Trichoptera; family Limnephilidae; genus Hesperophylax; species Hesperophylax consimilis. Next base: position 22,829,011 of record NC_142842.1, read on the forward strand.
CGGGCCTTTTTTTTGTGTTGGAGCTTACTGCTCTTTCGTCGATCAACATATAAGGTGATCCTTCTGATTGCATGTGACCAAGGCATGTTTTACACTATATTGCTGTGTGTTCGATGTGGAGGTGTATCCTCTGTGATTTGTAGTCATAGGGATACTTGATTAATGGAGGATGTGGGCAACTCATAACAGTACGTTTGCGCTCGTTAAAGTCGAAAAGTAGTTGATCGATATCGCTGAAATTTTAACATTTATTCTTAGTAGTGCCAGGAGTGTTTTCAATGGTAGAAAAAGTCAGGGATGCCCGAGGAATACTTAACGCAATATCTTTGCACCGAAATGAGATACGGAGTTGATGTAATGTAGTTTTTTAACAGTAACGTTGTGTATACAGTAGTGCAGAAGTCAGAGACGCCCGAGAAAGACATTAGCAATAGCGAAGGTCCTCTAGTAAAATACAGGGTGTCCGGAGGTAAAGTGCGCTAACTTCTGGGGGTGATTCTACATGAAAGTAAAAGTCGAAAAGATAAATAACTTTTTTTCTAAATTCCAACATTTTAATGTAGTTTTGAAGTAAAAAATAAACAAATATTGAAGACAATATTAGTGATTTCTAAACGAAAATCTGAAATAGAAAAATCAGAAAAGGATACGGTCACATCTAGGACTCGAACCCAGGACCCTTGTCTTTCCGGGACACTGCTCTACCAACTGAGCTAATGGGACCCTATCCCCCTCGGTCACTTTTAACTGTATCATACTTCGAATAAGAACTACCAACATTGTCTTCATTTTTCACTGCACATTTTTATTGGCAACTATCTTTATGTATGATCGCAAGATTCAACCCGAACTAAATGCAATCTAGACAGCGTCTTTTTAGATAAACCTTTTATAAATAAATAAATAAATAAATCTTATTTTTTTATTTTTAATGTGCGACATCTATTGACTTTTATGCAAGTCTAGAAAGAATATTTATTTTTCGGAATAACTTTATTGAGTAAAACCTCAAATTGTAATATTTAAATATTGAAGACAATATTAGTGATTTCTAAACTAAAATCTGAAACAGAAAAATCAGATAGCTCAGTTGGTAGAGCAGTGTCCCGGAAAGACAAGGGTCCTGGGTTCGAGTCTTAGATGTGACCGTATCCTTTTCTGATTTTTCTGTTTCAGATTTTCGTTTAGAAATCACTAATATTGTCTTCAATATTTAAATATTACAATTTGAGGTTTTACTCAATAAAGTTATTCCGAAAAATAAATTTTAAAAAAACATTCTTCCATGGAAAAATATTTTTGTATGGTAAAAAAAACATTGAAATTTCGAAAATCTTTTCAGCTTTTCTACTTCTACCAAAATGTAGAATTACTTCTGGAAGTTAGCACTTTTACCCCCCGGACACCCTTTATATAACATTTTAAATGAAGAAAATTAATCAAATAAAATTTAGTTGCGCATGCCGGGATTTGGACCCGCCACCTTTGGCTTGCTAGTCGAAAGCCTTACCCCTCGACCACAAAGCCTGAAGGATAAGGCTCTTCATATAGGACCTCTCTCTCATATAGTACGGAATTAGTGAAATGAAATAAAAATCTATTATGGATTATTTAAATAAGTATATTTTACACAACTAGCCTTTGTACAATATAGTAGGTATTAAATATATAACTTTCAAATAATAATTCTTTCAGTTAAAAAGTGCTCATTCTTTATTGCATACATATATTTAAGTAATTATTGTTGACATGCGGATTGCAGCAGGACTCTCAATGGACCCCCACACCACTAGTCACTAGTCAAGCTTTATAAACTAATATCACTAATAACAATGTTATAATAAATTATTCTACACAAAATGCAAACAAACTATAATGTCATTCTCCCTTGAAGCATTGTTCTCCTCTCATTATCCTATCACTGTGGTAAGGGCTACTTCACGTTTACTGCTTGAAGTCCTCCAAAATACTTCCAAATATTAGTTATGAGAGACGTATTGATGGTTTGAATTGAGCAAAATCTTTAACGATTGAAACAAATGGTGACATACTGTTAAAATTACATTTTTACTTTAATGATAAATTATCCAGAGATGTATGTTTCAAGTTTTATAGTTTTATTACTTTGTGTATAATAGTTTTGCTTCTGTTAAAATAAAATAGCATCAAACCACGCTCTCAACAAACATGTATGTTTATATGTATTTCAGAATAAAGTAACAGTATTGCATTGCGTGTGTTTTTTAAGACTCGGACACTTCTGGATTGGAAATGAAAAAGGCAACCATTACATTCGAAAAATTGTCACATTTAACCTTATTAGCAATACATAACTGGAAGTATCTTGGTATGTATTTTAAACCTTTCGATCTATTTTAGAAGAAAGCGGGTTATTTTGCAATGCAACAATGCAATAAAAAAAGACTTCCATTCCAGAAAACGAAGTGACAAACCCACTGCAATCGCTATACAATTTTTTTTCATAAAACGAGGTTAAATATCACCAAACACGTTCTGCACCCAGTTTACAATCAAACTACATAGTAAAAATTTCTGTATAATTGTATACTTTTCTGTCAAAAAGCCATGTTTAAACAAGACCACAAAAATATTCATTCATATCTGCATAAGTATTGTGACAGTGATATATATAGCAATATAATATCCAATTGAATTATTTTACAATACCGCTCCAAATCTGCGGTGTAACCAGAATACACTTTATATAAGAATTATCTGGAAAGGATAACTATCTAAGAAAATACATTTCAATATGCAATATTATTATTTAGATATGTTTATTTATTTTGACACCATATTATGAATGCACCTAGCTACACCTTTTGTGCAGAATTGGACAAGTATGATTTAAATAAATAAATGAATTGAAAGAAATAAAACCCATTACAAACAAGCGCATCTGACATCAGCTTCGGCAAACCAATACCGATTGTTCCCAATACATATATCGCTCGTCGATGGATAGCATCGGCTCAGTTCAGTAAAAAGATAAGTAATGTATTGTCGGTCTGTTACCAACTTTGTCTAGCCTTAAGTGACTCCTCTCTTATTAGCCATTTCCTTGCACACCGTTTTAAGAAATCCGATTAAAGCTTTTTATGGAAAATTGACAAAAACCCATCGTATATCACATATGTACTGCTACTTTCTTTTTAAAAAAAAAAACTGTTTTACAAATTGAAATATGTATACAAAACACACATTGTGTATTATATTACTTTGAAACAAATATTTATATGTTATTAAATCGTTATTTTGATTAGTTAGTTAGTCTTGATCTAGGAATTCAATCTGCTTGTAAATAATGCATTTTGACATTTGAAAACGGACTTTATTTTAAAGTATTCTGACACTGTATTTGTCTATGAATACCAACGCATAATATCATTGTATATGCCAACTGGCCAACCGACTATTAACAACATATCTACTAAATCCCATAATCAATATTATATTATTATTTAAATAAATTCAAATACAGAATTACGCAAACGTCAGAAAAATGCTACCTTTTCACTCTGCTGACAATTTATCAATCTAGTCCTTTGGTTAGCAAACTTTAATACTGACCTGGATCAGCTTTAGTTTAATAGAGTTGCGATAAGAAGAGCGTAATTGTGCATTTAAGTAAGGTTATGCAAAATTTTGGCTCAACATTTGCTAAGTATGTTTGGGAACAACGGCATTTTTCAAACAATCAAGATTATACACTGTATGCAAAGCTAAACACTAAGGCATTCACACAACTAGACTAACAAAGGCATAGTTCACGAAGGTAATCCACCCAATCACCCAAATTCGTAAAGCACAGTAACTGCCAAATAAATGAAGACAAGATATAATCAGATCCATTAGGGAATAAAGGTGATTTCATTACAACATTTGATTATAATAATAAGTTTTCCGATAACAAATACAAAACAAAAGGTTATTACATAATCACTATTACTACACTCATCCTGACCCTTTGAATCATTATTACAATAGAACTTGCATTTCTTTTTAAATCCTTTTTCTTGATGCACATTATTTAGCAATACCGATTGGCTTAAAATTATCACACATTGCAAAAGCCAATTAAATAATTAAACAATTTTAAAAAATATATAGACAAGGCAGCGACAGCCCCCCCCCCCACCCCCTCCCCCTTCCCTCATCTCTTAGCCGCGGAAATTGACTAAGATGTATCACCTGACTTTAATCTCGCAATTTAAGCACCACAAATAGAAAGGCTGTGTATCTTTGTTTTTCCGATGTTAATATATTCTTGGTATTTGCATAAACTACGGTCCCACTTGTTTTAGTGACAAACTATTTTTTCAATAATAATTACGTAATATGTACATAATTACATACATGATAAAATGAAATGCAAATTTAACATATTGTAATAATTCAAAAGATTTGACCAGATTGATTGTTTTAAATAATTAGTAAATCAAACTAAAGTAACTTGTGATATTATTATTAAATACAAAATAATGAAATATAATTAAAATTATGATAATTTATATGAAAAACAACGGATGGAGATGCTTCTAGAATGGTCAGGATGTTAATAAGAACTTTATTATTTGTGCAGTGGTGAAATCACAGAGGATGAACTGCATTACACTTTAGAAATTAAAGTACTTTTCAACTTACTGAATTGGAAATATTAGTACACACATAATAAATTATTTGTCAAAATAATTTTATGCGTTGCTTCCTTTTTTGTCTATTGATTCACCAAATGTATGTCTCTGCCATTTCTGTATTAACAAAAAGATTATTATACAAAAAGTAAGTGTGTGTGTTAGTTACAGTACTTATTTGGCTTTATTCACATTCATTATGTGTGAATAGAAACAGCTACCCTTGAATAATCTGTAGAGAGCGCTCCCATCTGACCTATTGCTACTGCCTGCTACTGACCTACAGCTGTGATGATGGATCCTCCAGTCAACACGTTGTTTCTCCAATAAATGTCCTATCTAAGAGATTACATAATGTATAAATTTACCATACAAAAGGTAGTCCATTTTTTTTTCTTTTTAATATCATTTTATACAATAAAGTTATGCCCAAAACATTGCACCGTTGAGGCACTGCAAATCATTGGGGATTTGGGGAAAAATCTCCAAAGATTCTAAAGTTGCCAAGAGATCCCATTCCATTGTAAACCGCCTGCAGACCGGCGAGTCTTCTATGGAATGCAAAGGCCCGATTCAAGAATGTTATTATTTTGAATCGTGAAGCGACTCTTCTCTGGAATGATAATACAGATTAGAAAAGTGCTTTGGATCAAGACACAAACTTACCCACACTTGTTCAACAACTATTAAATGACATCCATTTGCAAAAATAATATGCACAATAGACAATACGCAAGAAACTCGTTACATACTAAGGCCCAGTTGTTTTGCAGAAATCTAAATGTAACATTATCATCAAATAGCCATGCAACGCCAATTTTCTTTTTACATTTGAAATATTTCAACATTCCATCAAATTGTAAGAAATTGACAAGCTTAACAACATGATAGTTGTCCTCTTCTGCTGATCACAATTTGTTCAAAAACTGAATGGACTTTAAATCGGCATTTAATGGGAACCTTTCAACTGTCAAAAAACAAAATCGTGCTGAATGGCCATTTGATGACTTTGTCATAAGTTAATAAGGGTATTATCTTGTGTATTTTAATTGAATTCATATATTTTTTGTTGTCCTCGAATGTCACATAGTCGCCACATGTGTCGAAAACGGATACAGCACTTGTCATCCCAAGTCAGCAAACGAAGGGTGGGAAAGAAAGGGTCTGGCTGTACAAGCGACTGACAAGTGATCTACATTGGCACGCTGACGGTGACGGAGTAATAGTGAATGCTCCGCCACAGGAAGAGCAGGGCGAGCAGGAATGCGCCGATGTAGGCCACGTAGATGCCGCCGTACTGGCGCGCCATGGCGTAGGTGCCGGCCGTCACGCCGATGGCCATGGCCAACATCACCATGGACAGGATCAGGAAGCCGATGGCGCGGCTGCGGGCGAAGGTTCGCCCAATTGAGGAAACCTTGCGGCAGTGAGGACAGCGCGCCAGCGAGTTGAACAGCATGTTGAACTAGAAACAGATACGTATACTCACTTTAACAACAAACAAATAACACCTTATAACAAACAGAACCTGGCAGTTTCCAGAGTGTGCGGCGCACCCCGGGCATGGGTAGCACTGGAGGCACAACGGGTGAGGGGCCAGGTTGATGAAGCGCTTGCAGTTGGGGCATGAGCACGCCATCTTGCAGATCAACGGAGAGCATCTGGATATATACGTGATTTAGATAACGTAATAAAATTACCAAGAAGGTTTCCTGGCAGTTCCCGCAGAGCACACGGCGCATCCCGGGTGTGGGTGGCACGGGAGGCGTGACTGGCGAGGGGGCAAGGTTGATGATGCGCTTGCAGTTGGGCCGGGGGCACGCGATGCGCTGTGAAGAGCTCTTGCAGATCAACAGGCAGAAGCAGGGGCAGCGCACATACTTCTTTCCCGGCGGGGCATTGCGGATGGGCTAAACACACAACACCTTCATATACAAACTCTTCATAAATACAGTTCCAATAATGTCCAAAAATTTTTCATTACCATGGCAACACCAATTTTGGATCAACTTTGAGTATATTCATATGTGATGTTATGTTTTGAATCCTGAAATTGACAGTTTGTTACTTACTGAATAAACGGCATAAATTTAAAAAAAAAATTATTTTGATTAAACATCTAATAAATGGCTTCTTTGATTTATTCATTTCAAAATACAAAAAAAAACTTTTCCATGGAAATATAATTACAGTATCGAGCCATAATCGGCAGAACAGCGTAAGCGACGTTTTTTGTCAAATTACGATTTTTAACGAAAGCAGTTCAATGTTACCTAATACGTATGCGACAAAAATATAACAGTTCTATCTTATACGCCTGACGCTTTTTTGGTACCTGTGCCTTTTAGCGTATGAACTTCCTTACAAATCTTGTAGGCGAGCAAAACAGCGCAACCGACGTCATTTGGTAGCGTAAGCGACAATATGGTCGGTTACGTTCTTACGCCGAACGGTAGAGAATGTTCCAGTTTTGTCAGTTAGCGTCCATCGGATGACCAGTGCGAACGTGTCAGCAGTAATTTTACACGGTAAATCTGTTTAATTTAACGATACGTATTTAAATATTAGCATAATTAGTTATATAATATTAGTATAATTACTGTTACCTACTACGCACTATGCGTTTAAGGGGTAAATTCATTGTGTTATGAAGTAAACTAATACAAAATACTTTTCTTGTGCAGATGGCTCCACAAACACGAACGCGTAAGATGGTAGAAATAGCATTACAGTCTATAGCCAATACCTCTTCAGGTTCACCGATTATTCTGCCAAAGATAGATAGTGATTCAAGAATGTCACCTACATTACCGAAACCTTTGACTACTGGCCGTCGTGAGTGGTTCATTTATGTGTCCGTCTAGTAGATTACACTGATAGCGAAAGTGATTCGATGGACATTCTGGAACCCCCCCGATAATAATTTAAGAACAATTTTATGTATTGACGAGGAGCCCCATAATCAGAAAATAGATGTTTGTGATGGGAACACTTCAGCAACAGTACATTTAAGTCCAATTGTTCAATTCTCCGATACTGAATTATGTTTAGATTTCGAACCATCTGAAGAGTCTTGGAAGCCTGATTCAGATGATGCAGATGCAGAAATGAGCGATGAAAGCTTACTTATTGGCAGTGTTAGTGATCCACATTTATCTGTTGGATATGCTGGGTTAAGGAAATCAAAATTAGTCCCAAAGAGAGTGCGAAGGAGAGGAGAAAAATGTACTGGACAGCACAAAAGTGTTAAACCAAATCCGTTTCTAAATAAAAAATGTGGCAACAACTGTGCCATTCAATTCAGTGAAGAAGATCGCCTTAACATACATGCATTTTATTCGGGCATGGCCAGCAACCAGCGGCAGAGGGACTGGCTTCTTTTGTGTATAAACAAACAGCCAATCAAAAGAAAAAGGGCTAAAAATGATAGCAGAAGAAACACATCATATAAATATTTCATAAATTGGAACAGGAAAAGAGTTCAAGTCTGTCAGCAATTTATTTTGAAAACTCTTGACATCGGGCAAATGACTATCAGGCATGCATGCAATAATATTTTAGAAAATATTTTTTCTAAAGCCGATATGAGAGGAAAGCACGAACCATCCAATAAAACGGACCAAGAAAAAAAGGACATGGTAATAAAGTTTATTACACAATTGTCCGCTGTTCCATCTCACTACTGTCGAAATAAATCTTCGAAAAGATATCTTCCTGCCGATTTGCGTAATGTGAAAACTGTGTATAAAATATACATTGAAAATGTTAATTCATTAGATGAATCTGGGCATAGTAACATTGTGAGTCTGAATATTTTTAGAAAAATATTTAATACTAATTTCAACTTGGGTTTTCATTTACCTAAAAAGGACAAGTGTGAGAACTTTATGTGAGAAAGTGAAAAATTTGTCCGGTGACGAGAAGCTTCAGCAAACTGAAATGGATATTTACAAAAGTCACCTCAGCGAAAAGGAAAAATGCAAAGAGATCTTCATTAATGATCAGGCTAAAAGCAAAAATGATAATGATATTTTGTGCGCAAGTTTTGACCTCGAGAAGGTGCTAACCACTCCCCATGGAGAAAGCGTAAATTTGTATAATAGTCGAAAATACGGAGATCAAGTATAGGGATCTTAAAGGTCTCTGCAAGAAAGGTATTATTCCTGAGAGGATGAGGCATGAATTTTTGGAACTGCCACATGGATCCACAGTGGACGATACCTTACCTGAATCCGACCAGGAAGACATGTGAATAGTTTTGAAAAATGTGGCTCAAACCAACTAAGTTTTGAAAAATATATATACGTTGTATCTATTATGTTTATTATTTGTTAAAATATTTTTGTTTTATTTTTATTGTTTTGGAAATAACATTTTTATTTTTATTGTTTTTAGAAAATAACATTTAATTTTAATTTTCCCTGTAAAGTACAAGCAAGATAATTAAAAAAATATTACTTTAAAAATATATATGTTTTTTATTAGTAGCTACTTATGGTCTATTGCATGATAAAACATTTTTAAAAATCTACTCCAAATAGCGTAAGCGACATTTCAGAGGGAAAAAAATCTGTTAGGGTTACAGGCAAAACAGCGTTACCGCCACTATCTCGACAACTGGAGGCATTTAAATAAAAAGTATTTTCATTTCATACAGGCGGTAACCAAAGATTATTAATCTTGATTAACCGAAATCCTTTTTGGAATCAATTAAGAAAGTTAATTAAAAAAAACCTTCTCCTGTATAATTTACAAATTGTCGCTTACGCTGTTCTGCCGATTATGGCTCGGTATAGTCTCTATAATCCGAACAATTCAAAACCGAGCTTGTTCGGTTTAATGAATTTTCGGATTACTAGAATTTTTAAGAAACAGCTGGATTTCAGAACATTTGAGATATGACTTTTTCCAGAACCTTTTAACGTAGATGTTGAATAGCACATAAATCCGTATGTAGTTTGTACGGTTGTTAAGCATAGATATCACCAATATTGCACATTTTGTCTATGATTTTAATAGAGGAACGTGTTCCTTTTGCAAAGAAAAAAAGATTATTATCTCCTGCCTCGAAATGTTAATGACCGCAGTGTATTTTTGATACAATATATAGATATTAAGCATGGATTTTCGATTTGCCTATAAATTTTAATAGAGGACAAGTTCCTTTTTTCTTTGCAAAACCAAACTACATATGTACTGCCATTGTAATATTTCAAAATGTCTAAGCCAACAATTTTTGGCTGTTTTTTTGGCGGTTTTAATTTACGTGTTGTTTTTTGATATTATACAATTTCAATTGCAATTTCTATATGAAACTTCTATTGATTTTCTGTTCGGTGTGTATTATCATGTTGAATGGGATGATTAAAATTTTAATTGGTTTATACGTGTCTCCTTCTTTATTTAGCCAACGTTTTGGATAGCATTACAGTGTTCATCATCAGGGCAGATGTGATCTACTCTGACTATGGATACTGTAAACGTTGGCTAAAGAAGAAGGTGCAAATGGCATAATACCTCAAAAATAAATCATGATAAAATTGATTTCTTTTTTTTATTTTTGCAAAGACAGAATAGTTTACATCAAAATAAAGAAATTTAATTCAAAAGCTTTCTACGAATCACTAGAAGTTGCCTATACCTGTTTACCCCTTATGTTGGTTATTTCATAAATGTGTAAATTGTCTCAAAGTTGACTGATCTCTAACTAACCATCACACCATTTCCGCAGGGGTACGCAGAGAGAATGGACCGCCACGCAACTCTGTCTTGAACACATTCCTTGCTGCATTCACATTCATGCATCGCCCCATACATACTACTTTGTTATTCCGACTCTGATAAATTGATAAATCTTCAGTTGATAGCGCCATGTCTTCATATTCATACTGATGATAGCTGATAAAACAATAAAAACAATAATAAAGATTAAATTGTTTGGATAATATGGAAAGTAATGATTTATTGATTTCTTAATGAGATAACTATCTCAGACAGCATTGCTACGAAAGAAATAAACATTTGATTAAATTTACACTACATTTGAAACTATCTATGATTGATTCTTGACCTGAAATTTACCACACTAGTAAACACATCAAGTAATAGAAGCTAATTTGACAAATTCATTGCTTTCCGACCCAGGCTTTGTGGGTTAAATTCTTCTACTACCAAAGCCCTCTATCGTTGCACAAGCAAAGTTTTCCACTTGTTGTGGTCATACAAGAGTTTTACAAATATTGTCTGGTTCGTAACCCACAAATTTGTCATTTTTTAACAAATAAAAATTACATATAAATTAACATGTTGTTATTCCTCTTGTCCTAGTTGGGTAGAAAAATAAAATTGGATAAATCCCAATTACACAGTAGGTGTAAATATTACACAGCTCCTAAAGACGGAATAGTGAAAACTTGACTTATTACCACGGCATAGTTGTGGTTAAAACGGCCATAAACATGGCTAAAGGCCGGCTTAACCATACCAATGCTGAACCGGTGCTTAAAAAATCTAATAAGTAAGACGGTTAGTGTTTAAAAACGAATTATTTGTTTCCATAATGTAGCAGCTATTTAGGAATGAACCTTTATATGAAATAAAAAGGTTGTTACTAACCGTTGCCTCGTTGCACAGGTCGCACTTGACGACGTGCTGCTCCCGCTTGCCGGAAATGTCAATCATGGCCTGGCACACGCGGCACGTCACCATGGGGACCGTGCCAGCCACGGCCTGGTACGGTGGCGGCAGCTCGTCGGGCCCGATGGATGAAACCGTGCTCACATACTGCGCACCTTCGGCCGCTGAGAAAAATCATCATTGGATAGATAACCTTATCACTTTGTGCAAAGGAGGACAGTCTGTCAGATTAACAATTCATTTTAATGTCAATTTTAACTGGTCAAATCACATTGACAACATATTTAATAAATTAAGATCTGTATTAGGGAAATTTTACTTCCTAATAAATATTGTTAGCAAAAATATATTATACTGTGTATATAATGCATTAGCCGAATCAATTATAGGATACGGATTCAATAGCTAAGGATTAACGTACACAACGTACTTAAATAAAACAGAGCAAATACAACTCCGTTTCCTAAAATTGATAGCAGGCAAAAAAAATCCAATTATAAAAAAATGTTTTCATTGTGTAACGTAATCCCCGTACGTAATAGGGTAGATTACCAATTAACGCTGGATGAATTCTGGAATACAGAATTTAAAAAACCTATTAACCACGATTACCCTACTAGACATAGAGAAGCACATATGTTTATAATTAACAAATCACAAAGTGTGTACGGAGATAGAACAAAGAGGCATAAAATCCCTGAAATGTTTGACGCATTACCTGAAGACATAAAAAGAGAGACATCTATATCTAAAATAAAACAAAAATCAGGTCTTTCTATATAGCATATTTTAAAAAAAAGGGATTTCCTGGCGTTCCTGGCGTGGCGGATTCAGGAAGACCCAAATTTGGGTAACTATCGCTCTAGTGGTTAACTGGGGATGCCATGGGTTAGGTCCACTTTCCACACAGCTTTATGCAATCCTAACTCTTGTGCAGTATCACAAAAAATAATCATAGGAAAAATTCTGTAAGTTTTGATACATTAACAATGAGCTGAAAAATACATATTTTACATGAGAATCTGAAACAAAAAAATTACCAGTCAGTGGCTTAGTTTGCATCGCGTTTGGGTCCCACCCAAGCATGGTGTGTTCAATTCCTCAACTGGCTAAGTCCTCCATCACAACACAAGCAACATTTCCCGCTAACCGTGGTGGTAGTAGGAGATTTTCAAATATTGTCAGGTTATTCGTAACCCGGGATGTTTGCCATTATTTAAAAAAAAAAAAAATGGTAAAAAGCTGTAATTTACAGTTCAATGACAACTGAACACAGTGGCCAAACAACACACCTTTGAAGCGATATGAAGTCAATAAAGGCGGTGAAAAAACTAACCTATAAACCTAACCTAACGTAACCTATTTAACCTGATGAAGCTAGTTTTTTTCATAACTTTATGTCACTTTTCAAAAGTGTGTTGATTTGTCACTGTGCTGAATTGTCCGGTTACTGTAATTTACCTACTTACTAAATATTGCAAGGCCACAATTTCGGCTTATATACGCATAATGGTAGTAGGAGACTTTCAAATATTGTCAGGTTATTCGTAATCAAGTATGTTTGCTTCTTTGAGTAAAAAATTATCGATTATACAACTATTGTTAGCCTTTATGGAGGTCCTCCATCATAAGGACGTGGTGCTTCCACAGCTGCTGTGCCCACATGACCCATAGATGGAAGAAATGTGTCACTCCGGCCGGAACGAATCCAAATGAATCTCATTCTGAAGACGCTTGAATCATTCCAAATTTACAAAATACAACGAATCCTGATTCACTCTCACTCATTCCGAACTCTGGGTGGATCTGAAATTGATGTCGGAACCAATCATATTGGTTGATGATAACATTTTTGAAAAAGAAAGTGCATTATCTCATTGGCAAAAGATAGCTAGAGGCATTGCTTTTTACCTTTTGTTGGTCTGCAAGTATCGCGGAGTATACCGAGTGGCTTTAGCCGTTTTGGTGACCAGATCTGAATAGCCAGGTACTCGCCCTTCCCTCTTCCCCATCTCTATCACCTCCCTTTTAGCCTCACAACATACCCAAATAGGGGATGCCATAGTCTTACTGGCTCCAGACAGTTGGGAGTAGTTGAGACTTTTGTGCGGTATTCACATAAAAAAATGTACATATATTGGGGATATCATTCAACCGCGGACCATGTACAAATCGCAGGTGCCCCCCACAGTTGAATTTGGTAGCCACCTCTGGTCTGGAGCCCCAAAATACTCTTGACTCTGTGCAGAAACGGGTGGTCCGTTTGATAACTTCCCTAATTTTAACAAACGGATTGCAATCATTAGAACACAAGCATCAGGTGGGAATGCTGTTTGTGTTCCACTGGTATTTCAATGGAAAATGTTTGAAGTTCAAGAGCTTCAGTCAGCTTCTGTGTTTCCTCCCTCCTATAGCATGGATCTTCTCAAGACCCATGCTCACTCCTTCCTCTACTCCAAAAAACCCTCCACACAGCATCCCCAGATACGACGTAGGCTCTGAGGGAAAATTATTTTGTGGTGAGTTAATGTAAAACAAAAATTAATTTTAAAACTTTTAATGTGAATACCGCACAAGAGTCCCAACTGCTTCCAATCGGCTGGAGCCAGTGACTCTATGGCACCCCCAATTGGGGTATGTTTGAGGCTGAAGGTAGTGGGGAGGGGAAGGAGCCAAACACGTCATAAGCCACTCCAAGCAAGGTTTAAATTCTGAATGGTGGTTTTACCCAAGGGCGATACTTAGAGTATCTTCCACTCTGGAACGTGCCGCAAATATATATAAAATAAATAAATATATGCTAAATAACTAACTAACCAACCATCACGCCGTTTCCCCGCAGGGGTAGGCACAATTCTTGCCTCATTCATCATCTCATACATACTCTTCTATTATTCTGACTCTTGACATGGCCTGACTCAAGTATCTGATTCACTTGATCGTGCCATGTCTTCCTCGGGCGTCCCCGACTTCTTTACCATTCGCATTTGCATAATATATCTTCCTTACACTCTTATCTTCGCTCATTCGCTCTACATGCCCAAACCATCCAAGCATCCCTTTCTTAATCTTACTCATTACGCTTACATCAGCCTTGCACTCTTTGAGGATCTCCACATTCCTCACTTGATCAAACCAATGGTTTTACCACACATACGCCTCAGGGATCAAATTTCAACAGCATTCAATCTACATTCATCCTTTCTTGGTCAGTTCCATACCTCACTTCCATAGATCGGGGTAGGTAACAGCACTCCATTGTGGACTGCTAACTTCGCTTCTTTGGAGAATTTTTTGTTAGCGCCAACTGCATTCAGTCCTCCATTATCAGAGTTACCTGCATTTACCCTTCTATCAATATCTCTGTCAGCCTTCCCATCTCTCGTAAACATACTTCCTAAATACACAAACTCATCCACCTGCTCCAAGTATTCCTCATTCACAACTATATTGCACACTGTTTTCGTACTCTCTCTTTCAAACACCATTACTTTAGACTTACTTACATTCATCATTAACTCATTCTTCATGCATACTTCGTTCATCCTAGACACGAGAGAAGATCATCCATATTATTAGCAATCAGCACCGCATCATCAGCATACAACAGGCAACAAACTTTCAGAGTAATCAAATTTGCGCCCAATCTTTTCTTTCAATTCTTGCATCTTCTTTTCATTTAATCCATGCATAGATTGAATAACCACGGTGACATTACGCAGCCTTGTTTAACACCTTTTGTGATATCAAACCACCCCGTAAAACCACGGTTCACCCTAACACATGCAACGCTTCCCTCATACAGAGACGCAATTGCCTATATATTAAAAGGAAAAAATTATGAAATAACATTAAATCACCTAATAAAATTTATTGCGCACGCCTTGATTTGAACCCGCGATCTTCCATCACAGAGGCCATCAAGTATAACTAAATGAAAACAGAAAACTGTTTTTGACATATCAAATATTCATATTATAGTCCATGAATATTGATAAAACATTTCACTCAAAGTGGATATTTTTAAAAATATTATGATATTTGCCATAACCACCTTCCCCTTGTAGTTTTTAAATTGTTGTTTCGTTTGAAGACATCTGAATAACAAGTCTCTTTTCTTTTCCATATATTTGCCATTAAAGAGAAAGGGACGAAAATAAAATTGTATATATAAACATCATAATATGATAAAAGGCCATATCATATTCCACATTACCACTTGGGAGCTGCAGCTCGCAAGCCAAATGAGGTATTTTTAGCACAAAAAGGGCAAAGAGGAGTGTATGAAATTAGATTTTTTTTGTAAGAATGATATTAGCCTTATCATTAAAACTCAACTTTTATATGTCACGGTTGTACAAGCTAGATGGCCATCTGGTCAGTATAATAAGACTGCAGAAAGTACTGGTATATCTTATAAATTATTATTTTTATTTTGTAACAAGTGTCGAGAACAACCAACCCCGGGCACGCCGCACCAATTCACTGAAAGGGAACTTGCGAAGTATCCTGAGGGTGGCCAGAGCGGCCTGGAAGGGTGGCTAGACTGCCTACCCGTTTCTCGCGCTCTCTTCTCTCTCCTGAATCCGAGGCGGAAACATCACCAGCCATTACTTTTTGAGAATTATTATTTCTAAGCATAATACACAAACTATTTAAGTGCCCAAGAGTTTAATTTACCCAGTTATAATTTAATTTTGGACAATTCTTTGATACTTGATATTATTTTTAGTAAAAACATATAATTGATATCACACCACCTCTAGAATGAAAAGCTGATATATTTTTTATGCACAAAAGGGTTTCATAATTACGCACCATTGTTTTTCTTATTCGCATGAAGTCGGCTATGATTTAGCCACTAGAATCAGGAATACCAATTGACAGAAATTATTTGAAATGGCTGTCATCCCGTACAACGTAAGCGAATTTTTGTTTACGTAATTAAAAATGAAAATGCTAAAATTAAAAAATTCTCAAATGCAATCAGTTTCCTTTTATAGTAATTAAGTTAAATCAAAATAATGATTAATCTAATAGTGATACATCTTTAGTTTCTGTCTCTGAAATCAATGACTTGGGTATATGGTTTGAAATGAAACTATATACAGCATATAGAAATCACATTCAACAAAGCTTTGAAAATGTTGGGCTTTATTTTAAGATTATACAATGATTTTCACAATATCTACACTATTAAAACATTGTATATGTCAAAAGTAAGGAGTCATATCGAGTATAATTCCACAGTTTGGTCTCAAAATTATGAAGTTCATTCACACACCATTGAAAGAATCCAAAATAAATTCTTAAGGTATAGGTATTCCTAGAGAATGCCTAGATTACAGCTACCTTCTTTATTCATTAAATTTATTAAAATTATCCAAACGAAGAATTATTTGCGATTTAATGTGTTTATTTAAAATTATTAATTAGTTATTGGATACCCCTGAGTTGCTACATTTAATTTCGTTCCATGTTCCTGGCAGGACAGTTACAAGACAGTACCTACCATAATATTGTAGCAATTTTTCTTCTTCTACAACTTCGCAGTATTACGAGCCTTGCCTTTAATAATGTGTGGCTCTGGAATTCTTCATTTTGCCACAGCTTTGCCGTGTACTAGTCGTCACTATAGGAATTGACCAATTCTTCAAAAAATTATTTTGAAGCAGGTCAATACAGGATACGTATTTTTATTGTAACTAAACAACGCATAGATTATTTTAAAGGGCAGAAATAATCTTGGTCAATAATGAGCAAGTAAATTTTATTTGTTTTGCGTTATTTCACAATTTATTAATTAAAAATAATATATGGGTATCATAACATTTCCCACCAAATAAATAGTTATTTCTTTTAGTAATTAAGTCAAAACCAAGCGCCATTTATATATATTTTTTGTGCAGTGGAATTCGACAAGTTTAATGAAATAACTATTTGTCGTAAGAAACGGTAAAAGATGCATTGACGTTCCATTTTTTCTCAATCAATGTTAAGTTTGAAAGTTAGGAAATAAGCATAAATTATTAAAATAACCCAAACTAACATTAGAACCAGAAGAAGGAGGGAACCAATAAAAATCTTCTCACTACACAGGTATGTCAAATGCTTCTCATGTGAATTCTACTTTATGCAATACACCTGTTCGTTTTATTGTTGCATGCGCAATTTTTCAATCTATCTGTATAAAAACATACTTTAATAATTTACAAGAAAATCATTATCACACAAATGCCACAATACAATTCAGTGGATCACGGGAAAAGGATAAAGGAATACTGTCAAAACATTCAATAACATAAATATGTGTTAGTACATGCTTGTCAGCTAAATTTATGTTTGTCTGCAAAATATGGTTACTCTAACATAATTTTTAATATTTGGCAAACAAAATCATAAGAATATGTAACATATTTTTTATAACTATTTTCTCACAAGACTTATATGTGGAGTTATTGGAATACATAAAAATTATTACAGTAGCCATTTCATTAATTTTATAAAATTTAAATAGGATATTCCAAGCAAGATTACGTTAAAATAAATCATTTCTAATAATTATTAATAATTCTCAATCACTATTCGTTATGCGGATGATTCACATCCATATCTGGTTTTCTTTATCTTTCAGCATAAACAGTACATTGAAATTGTAGAAACAATATTGTTATGAATGTCAACAATTTATAAGCATTTATGTAAATACCCGAGTTGAATAATGTCATCAAAACATGATGTATACTTTATAATAACGCTTTACAAATTAAAAAATCATGTTCGTCGGGAAATAAACTAATGTTATGATGTATATTAGACCATTGCGCTGATGACTTTGCCCTTCGAAAATAATATTGCGGAGAATAAAATGCAATCTGACATCTGATTCATCAGCTGTCAAAACACCGCAATTATTGGAAAGTTGATTTTACCTTGAGAGTATTCCTCTTCGTCCTGCGTGTTAGTAGTGCCTTCGCTATCATAGATTGTCTGCCCTCCCTGCAGCAATGGTTTTCTCTCCCATTGTTTTCCATCGCCCATTTTTGAATCTAAAAATTAAATATTAATTTATTATCAACCACTAGGAAACTACGACAAAGAAGTGAATTGAAAATTGAAATGGATGACGGCAATATTTTTTTTAAATTTTGTCTGTGGCTGATGATTGCAATTTTATGTTTTCCTACCGGTTTGGATGTTGACTTTACGATATTTTCGTGTGCGTAAGGTTTATCTCTGTAATCATAAATAAACCACTCTCTCCGTAATGTTATATCTTCACCGTCTTTCTGTGCTTACAAACGTTGACTTTGACGGTCTATGGTTATAAAAGCGTTCGTTTGTCTATGCTAATTAAAGAAACATAGAAAAGTGCGGATCGCCACCTCTTTGCTTCTCCGCCGGCGGAATGTGCACTTAATATTTACACGTTTTTCAAACGCTCGCCAAGATGAGCTATTCAAAGTTCGACCTGACTTTTAAAAATGGTCAATACCTTGACCGTCATATGGTATTTCCACTTTTGGAATTTTTAGCGGCGAAATACGTGAGTAATGGTCCTTATGTCAAAAACTTTTAACCCTACTTCAATTTTGTGTCGCATTATTTCCACACCTTATTTCATGTTTTTGTATTATCAGAATACGATTATTTATGTCTCCTTGTTATTGCAATGCTTTTGTTAACAGCCTATCCAGGTGATATGTGTATTTGACATTTGCCACATTTACTTTTCAGATATACGACAAAAATGAACTCCTCCAGGCGAAATTGGATATTCTTAGCAAGACTAACATGATCGATTATGTTATTGATATTAGGAAAATGCTATATCCAAACGAAGAAGTCCCTGAAGTAAGTACAACATTAATTCCTCTTTTCCGAAAAAAACAAACTTTGTTGGTCAACAACAAATTTGGCAATATTCATCTTATGCTAATGTACTTAGTGCTGCAAGATTTCTTGTCTGATCAAGAATGAATCTGCAAAAGTTTTTGCATTTCGAATTTAAATTATCTATGAGGGTAAGCAGTAATTAGTGAGATCCTAATTGATTACCAATTGTAATGCACACTTGTTCCAGATGGTAAGTCTATTGTTTGTTTTGGTTGCAGGAGATCAAGTCTCGCCGTAACATAATCCTGACGCAACTACAAGAGCTGCAGGATGCTGTGGACCCGGTGCTGCGCCTTATGCGGAGGGACGACGTCATGAAGACCATGGAGACTATGCGAGACTCTAAGATGCTCATCAACTACCTCACCACCAACAAGGAGTTTGAGGTAACCACAAACACCGCAGTGTAAACAATGAAACCACCATTATCTTTGTCAATCTTAAGTAAACTATTTTTACAATTTAAAGGATCTAACATAGAAATTTATAGTAAAACCACAGTAAAAAAACTTCATTGAACACTTTTTAAATTAACAAATTTACCGTTTTTAGGTTGGGGGTGTTGATTTTATTTTCTGCGAATTTTAACATTTTGTGGGATTTGACTAGAGCACTGTTGTGATTTGTAAATATGTCCTTCCCCTGGAGATTTCAGTCAAATAAGAAACTGCTTAAAAAGTGTTATCATTTGACTTTGAGATTTTTTCCTAAGCATGTGCAATACCTACTGTAGTAGATAATTATTTTATCGGTTCCATAAGTAGAAAAATGTACTTCCTTCAGAACCATTATTGTTTTATTAGGGTTCGAAAATATCATGAAATTTGTATCAAAACATCGATATATATCCAATGTAAAATTATGTATGTAAAAAAGAGATATTTATTTTCTAAAGGGAAATATCCTCCAAAAATATAATTTAACCCCTTGGACCTCTGGCATGTTCTGTCAGAAGTTCGGAGTATTTTCGCTTTGCAATAAAATTCTGAACCAATCCGAAAACTAAAAACTGGTTTTAAAAGGTGATTATTATAAATAAACATATCATTTAGGAAATATAAAAAATTTTAATGCAAAAATAATAAAAAAGTTTTAAAAATGGCTTACCTAAAGTTTTTTCAATTAAACACTCAATTAAAATGACTGATAATGAGAAAAAACACACTTTGTTGGACAAATGTATTATAAACATCATTGTCACCATATTTTTTTTAGTTTCATATAAAACAATTTGCTGACCGGGTATATCATCAAAATGACAATTCAACACACCTACAAAAAGTGGTATAAAGTCATGAAAGTGATGAAACAAAAAATAGGTTACATAGGTAACTATTAAACACAGTTTTTGTTTCATCACTTTTAATGACTATCACTTTTTAAAGGTGTGTTGAATTTTCATCATGGAACCGTAACGTAAATCCTCGCTTCCATCGCTGCGCCGATCTGGGCTATCCAGATCGGAGTGGGACGTATAAAGATGGAGGAAGTGGTGTCACGCCTCCAATGAGTTGATTAGATATCTCTGCATCTACTGTACAATTCATCAAATTTGATTTTCAAGTTCTGTGAAGGTTCTTTTCAAACCCGATTTTTATGTGAAAAACCCAGTTTTATTTTGAACTCATTGATTTTTAATTACATTATTACATTCTTGCTGAAAAGTGCCATTCCCATGGAATATTATTACTACGTTTTTTTTTTCTTTTTCCAGTTCAAAATAGAGATGATAGACAGCATGTACCGCCTAGCCAAGTATCGCTACGAGTGCGGTAACTACTGCGAGTCCGCTAGCTACCTCTACTTCTGCCAGCTGGTAATGCCGCCCACTGACAAGGTAATGCACATGCCACCCAGGGGGGTAACATCACACCCGGGGCAGGCACTATACAACCACAATTAATCCTGATTGGAAAACAATGCAATTAATTATTTCAAAAATACTCTACTCTGTTCACTGATGAAATGATTTTTTTTTAAATACATACCGACTTACTAATTAGTATCTTATATGCCTGTTCAACAATGGTATGGTAAAGCCAGCCTTAATCCTGGTTTAAGGCCTTTTTAACCGTATAAACTCTATTGTAATTAACCTCTCCAGCGTTTAGGATCATATATGACCAGATATCCACATTTTATAAAAGTATTTTTTTCTATAAGCGGAAATATGTAATTTTTTTAAGTTAGAAAGAGAAATAATAATTCTTTCCAGTTTGCCTCAAAAATTTATTCAGGATGCCATTAATAATCGTAACAACCGGTTTAACTTTAAAAATTATTTCTTATTTATTATATGAACGAGATAAAATTGAAGTTACATTTATCTTATAAATTCCCCAAACAAAACGAATGTGTTTTTGAAATATCGAGTTCTCCCAATTTTTCTACGATTGGAGTAAAAAATGAAGTAAAAATGTGGTTAGCGTTTTTGACAACATTTTTCACATTTGATATTATAATTTTATTATTTAGAATTAGGTTTATTTTAAATGCATACACCGGAAAGATAATTTTATCTAGTTTCTAAAACAGTATTTGTTTGTAAGGAAAATTTAAAAATTATATGTATATGACGCATTTGAAATACACAGAAAACATTGCCAACTGAACAAAAGTGTTGAAAGTACTGAAGGGTTAAGTCAAGTTTTTCACTGTTCCGACCTTACGTGCCGCATTATATTTACACTACGTTTGTTTATAAGTAAGGGGGATAATATACACCTGTGGGTTAAATTTCGAAAGAATAATATTTAGTTTTAAAAGTAATTTACTAAAAAAATATGTTGTGTTACTTCATGAAATTAATTTTATTTCATCTTCTGACATTGCTATCCTTAGTACTACATATTATTGATTGGGTAAAATATATAATGAAGTACATATCCATATTTACTAATACCAACCCATCTGCTCTGCATCAGTGTGTTGATCCATGTGATGAATAAAGGCGTTTCTGTCTTCAGATATCTGCAACCGTCATACAATATTAGACTCCACCTAAGTACAGTCCACCATATTCAATGCTCTGTCATAAAAGTTAGGTTAACCTACCTCTCCACATTTCTGGCAGAGCAACGTGCTGTGTCCTTCCTCCTTGTGCTGCAGGAGTGATTTTTGCCACTGGCAAATAAAGCCGCACAGTTCACACTGATGGACCATGTACCTAATGACCTGTTGGGGGGCTTCTAGCTTCTCCGAGTTGTCCGTGCGCACCGAGTACTCGGCTCCCACTTCCTGGTTGGCAGCTAGCCAAGAGTCTTCACAGCTTTCCACTTGGTTTCTTTCCTGTGTATCTGTGTTGCAGCTTCCGTCTGTTGCACTGCATTTCAGCAAGAAGTGCTCGTATTCATATCTAGAAACAGCTAATGTTAGTTCATTCTGAGTAGAAATGAAAAGCAGCCACCAAATAAACCCAGTAATTGCAATTAATTAAGTAAGTAATAATTACCTGTGAGTGTAAAGGTTATTCAGATTATCAAACTTTTCATAGCACACATTGCAAGCGTAGCACTTGTAGAGGGTGAAGCAATAGTGGTTAGTTAGCCAGACGCAGTCCTGACGCCAGTGGCGGGCGGCCCCTGCATAGCTGCTGAAAGTCAGCGTGCACTCAGTGCACTCGTAGTTCTTCTCTGTGCCGTGCGTCTTCTGATGCTTCAGAGCTTTGGGCACACTAGAGAACAGCTTCTCGCAGAACTCGCACTGTGTTAGAAACGCTATATGTGGTTTCTGTGCATGCTGCAGGATTTCCTTTACGTCAACTGTGCTGTCGGAATTCCTGCAGTTAGAGTGAATCAAATGTTCCCTGATAAGAGACTCATCAGGCCAAACCTGATGGCAGTTGGGACAAACCCAAGGTTTGCTCACTTTGGAGGCGATCTGCTTGGAGGTCATGACTTGGAAGGGATTTCCGGTCTCCCCCTCCATCTTCAGTTTGTGCTGGCGCATGTGGTACTGAAAGGAGGTGTTTTTGAAGAATGACTTGCCGCACTTGTCGCATACGAATGTTACCAAAGCAAGTCGGGCGGACATCGACTCTTCAACCTCCTTCTTGCGTGTATAATCCAATTTCTTGTTTAGGAAGAGAATATTTTCCATTATCTTCTCGTTATCTTTTCGTATCTTCTCCAACTTCTGATCTAGTGGATCATGATCAGCCTCATCTCTTCCTTGTAGAGATGGCCCCTCTTCACAAGATTTTTCTTTGCTATTTTCAGCTTTCTTAGATAGAAATTCAGTTATTTCATCAATTTTCATTTTAGATTTTCTCTCTGAACTGTCCCAAATTAAAGTATTATTTGCTTTCCACTCTGTCGAAAAGTGAGCATCATTTTGATTGTTGCCACTGTGTGAAGGACTGTTAAATAACGTATGTTTTTGTATAGAATCTAAATCCACATCCAGATCACTATTTTCGTTTATTTTATGTATATTCACATGAAGCTTTGGTTGTTTAACCTTAAATAATATCTCCCCATCCAACCATGGCCCACAAATGGTTTTGACCTTCGATTGACCACTTGCAATTTCTTCACGGAGGATAATTTCCATAAACTGAGTTGCTTTTCCCTCTTCATATCTGTTAATTATTAATTTTGCACTCATTATTTATCAAAAGCTGTGCATTTTAAACACATTATAAAAAGACAGTAATTAGGTTATCTTTCATTTACAATAAATGTTACATTCTTTTTTTCAAAATTTTCTACCATAGATAATGAATTATGTATGGTAAAAAAAAAAAAAAAAAATTAGGTACCTACTTACTATGTGTGCATAGTAATATAATTTATAATTATTTTTTTTATAAAATCTAATATCACTGAAATGTTGAAACTTATAATAATATCTTTGCAGACAACCAGAAGAGGAACTAAAGACAATATTTTTTTTGTTGGCTGTCAAAATATTTTCAATTGGGTTTCTTCATAATAATTGATACGATACAATAAATTGGGAAACCTGTGAAAAGTGATACACAAAAGGGTATTCTCAAAAGTTTGACATTCATAGAAGTTGTATTGTTTTGATTAGTTTAATTAATTTTTATTTATGATTAATCATTATTTTTAGAACTCAGAATGATCAGATAATATTTAATTGTTCGAAATGGAGTATAACTAACCATCACACTCATGGGTCATGACTCATTTTATTAAGAGCAAGAGTCACGGTACCAGCTCAATATTTTCGTACGGCTCACAAAGAGTCGATTCAATTGAACTACAGCTCAATTGGAAATCTGGGTGAATTCATTGGCTTTAAACCGCAGTTAAGCAGGTCGTATGTTTCCATATTAATATTTGGAGGTATGATATTAATTAAATCAAATGACTGAATTGAAAACCAATCACCCGGAAATCTCTATCGCTCTAGTGGTTAATGTCTATATATTGTAATATGACCAAGTGCACAGTGGAAGTGACCCAGAGACAGGATTGGAGCAGGACGCGGAGGACAGAAGACTGGAGGCAAACGGCGAGGCAACTGGACTGCCGCCAGTGGTGAACATTTGTGGAGGAGGTCAAATCCCACCCTAGGACGTAGCGCCGTGATGCTGAATAAATAAAAAAATTACAACAAATTATTATAAGCAATAATTAGTCCCCTGAAATATCCATACAAATTGAAAATATCTCCGGAGTAAAAATAAATGCCGTTGATGGGAATTGAACCTGCACCTTCTCATGTCCAGTTAGGTGGTCTGTACCACTAAGCTACTTACCTTTGTGCTATGCATAAAAAACCTCGTCTTATAAACATTAGTTTATCATTAAAAAATTATGGTTGTTTTGAATATGAATTAATTGTAATGTTGCAGAATTACCTGCCGGTGCTGTGGGGCAAGCTGGCATCGGAGATCCTGGTGCAGAACTGGGACGGAGCACTGGAAGACCTGAACAAGCTGCGTGAGTTCATAGACAACAACCAGTTCGCCAACAACATGCAAGTCCTCCAGCAGAGGACGTGGCTCGTTCACTGGAGTCTGTTTGTCTACTTCAACCACATCAAGGGGCGGGACCTCATCATCGATGTCTTCCTCCACAAGCCGCTGTAAGACCATTGTTACACTAGTTGAATTTATTAACGAAAGACAAACATTCCCGAGTTACGAATAACGAAGCGGAAATATTGCTTGTGGAATTGCGGAGAACTAGCAGCAGAGGATTTAAACCCATGAAGCCTAGATGCATTTGTCAACTCAGCCACCGACCGGTCAACTAGCTAGTCCAGATGGCACGTGACAGTTCGTAAATAGCAATAAATAAAAAATACTCATTTAGGTGGCTGAATGCTGTATGCTTTGAAGCATATGTGTGGTAAACCTTTGTATGACTGTTAAAATGTGGAGATTCGGAATGTGGAAATTCCTCTCGCCATTATAACTATAACAAATATCTGAATTCTATCCGGTCTATCACTGAAGCGGTGTATGTAATGAATGATTGGTTTCCAGGTATCTGAACGCTATCCAGACTATGTGCCCGCATATCCTGCGCTACTTGGCCACTGCCGTCATCATCAACCGCTCTCGCAGGAATGCGCTCAAGGACCTTGTCAGGGTCATACAGCAGGAGTCCTACACCTACAGGTGACTATCTCGCCCCTTCTTGTAATGAGGTGCAATATTAACACAGCTGCTTGGAGCCAGTGAGACTATGGCATGCCCAATAGGAACTTGAGTGAAAAATATTATGGGTTCAGGTTCACAAACTTATTTCGACCACCGCCCACTTTGAGATTTAAAAAAATCTAGTTCCCCTATATTTTTTAACTTACCTATTTACATTACCATCTGTTTGCGTATCTTAAAAACAGTTATTGCAAATATAATTTTTAAACTTGCATTATTATATGGATAGGATAGATAAGGTGTGACCCAAATTCCGCTCTAAAATGCTAATGAAAATAAAATAAAGATTGGAAATGTAACACGAACCGACCGGAACAAGAAAAAATTTGCAACCACTTGTTTACCTCATGTAAGTAACTGATTTCGTACTGAGCAAGTTAGAACAATTAAGATAATCATGTCAATTCATACAGGGTTGTAAAATTCGCCTTGTTTAACAAAAACTTGTTAAAACTTGATTGCCACAAACACGGCATAAACTGAAGGTGGATAATCCTACAGTTTTCCATACAAACTTTGAGGAAACAATGACGGTGGTAAGAAAGATATATTTCCATAACATTTTAGCGTTTTACTTAATTTAAAAACTAACTAACAATGTGGCGGATACCCACTTTTGCTATAAGGAAGTAAAACATAATATTATTATTTAATTTGCTAGATTCTGTTGGATTTTTATATTGTAGGATTAATGAGTCGTCATTTAAAAATGATTAAAAACCTGAGACACTAATAATAACACCCTGTGATTGGTCGGCGGGTTCTGACAGCACTTAAACTGCTAC
This sequence comes from Hesperophylax consimilis, assembly GCF_061612785.1. Lineage (NCBI taxonomy): Eukaryota > Metazoa > Arthropoda > Insecta > Trichoptera > Limnephilidae > Hesperophylax > Hesperophylax consimilis. Next base: position 22,855,617 of record NC_142842.1, read on the forward strand.
TTCACGGTCAGTCGGCCGCAAAAATAAATAAAAATACTGGAATACCTTATTGGGGTATGTTGTGAGACTGAAGTTAGTGGAGTAGGGTAGTACCTGGCTATTCAAACCTGGTCACAAAGCATGGCTAAAGGCATTTCAAACAACGTTTTAATTTCTGATCGGTGGTCTTACACCAGAGTGATACTGAGAGTATCTACCACTTAGGCCTCCATCAAAAACTTCCTATATTTCTTCTGTGGTGCCAATTCTTTTGTCAGTCGAGATTGATTGCCGACCACCAAGCTCTTATTTAATAAACCTGCAGGACAGAGTACCAAGAGACCTCACCTTAGGTGGCCGGATGATGTGGAGGCCAATACTGCAGCCTTAGACATGGAAACGGCAGAGAAATAGCATGAGACTGGCCAGAGTGGGGGGTTTCCTGAAGGCCCCAAAACTCTTCAAGGGTTGTACTTATCAGGATTGTTTTTGTTTGCAGGGATCCGATCACAGAGTTTATAGAGCACCTGTACGTAAACTTTGACTTTGAGGGAGCGCGGCAGAAGCTGCACGAGTGCCAAGCCGTGCTGCTCAGTGACTTCTTCCTAATCGCCTGCATCGACGAGTTTGTGGAGAACGCCCGCCTCATGATATTCGAGACCTTCTGCAGGATCCATCAGTGCATCAGCATCGGGTGAGGAACACTCCTGATAGACCTTGTCAAGAGAAACAGCATGGTGCCTGTGGAATAACTCATGTAATGAACATTTCCTTGTATTCCAGCATGCTGGCTGAGAAGCTAAACATGGACCCCGAGGATGCAGAGCGCTGGATCGTGAACCTTATCAGGAACGCGCGGCTCGACGCCAAGATCGACTCTAAGCTCGGCCATGTGGTGATGGGCACGCAGCCCATGTCGCCATACCAGCAGCTCATTGAGAAGATCGACTCTCTGTCAGTGCGCTCCGAGGCGCTAACCTCCCTTGTGGAGAGGAAACATAAAGCCAGGAACCAAGATGTAAGTACAGACTGCATCAATACTGCGTATTGGACGATAATCTCAGTATGTATTTCCCCGCCTACCTCATCCCCATCTCCTTCACCTCCCCGTTACCGTCAACTTTGCAACTTACCCCTGTGGATGCCATGGTCCTACTGGCTCCAGATGGTTAGGAGCTGTTGGGGCTCTTATTCGGTATTGATATAGATATATTTGAGGTCAATGGGGAACATTGAACACCCAAGATATTCCTAAAACTTACTAAAAGAAAATAAATTTAAAAAATCAGTCAAATATTTACTAAAATAAAAATAATTAAATAATATTTGCATAAAATTTTTTATTATATTACACTTATGACGGGTTGTTTTACAGAATTTGAACAATTCATCAAATTCCATTGATGATTTTCAAGTTCTGTCAAGGTTCTTTTCAAGATCTGTTATTATGAATATCATCATTTGCACGTTGTTTTACATAACTGAAATAATAGCAGAACTTGAAGAAAACCTTCACAGAACTTGAAAATAAACTTTGTTGATTTTCAAGTTCAAATTTGCCCTGGTGAACTTCATAAAAGGGACCGGGTTACTGGCAAGGGAATGAGGTAAAATGGGAGATAGTACAATGGGCCTATGGCCTAAGTGCTCGCGGGGAACGTAAGTAAACCGCCTCCGACTTTAAAAAAAAAAAAAAAAGTTCAAATTTCATATATCCATTACTGGCCGGCATTTGGATGCATTCAGTGCATTTCTTTCTCGATCCTGGAATCTTGAAAGATTGATGGTATAATATACCTTGGAGAGTTAGTCTGTATCCCTCGCATCAGCTAACGCGACGTTTAATGAGTCGCATATAACGTACATACATACAAACTCCTGTAGGGCGAGTCTCATTTAATATCATGCCACTCATTTAACGCGGATTTAATCTGCGGTTAGCTGACGCCAACAATACAGATTACGAAATCCTTACCCTAAGTAGTAAATCGTCAAATTGTCATTTTTTGCACCTATGAATCTCAAAATTACATATGACTGACCTATTTACTTTTCATTCCAGATACGTTGGGGAACACAAGAATTTTGAAACAAGACGCCAATTAATTTCATCTCTTATTTGGTAAACGTGAAATAATTTTGTGAAGGTTTATAACAAAAATTAAAAAGATTGATCACATTGAACATATTATATTTTATTTATTTTCTTCCATTTTTATTTCTTGCAAAGATAACACTTCTGACTCCTGACTACGGCTTCATACAAAGACAATTTTTTTATTCAAAACATTAAAATCTTATCCTAGACCTTAAACTACCAAAATAATATACTAATATATTTTACTAATGCTTCTTTTCATTTTAAAAATGATGTTCACATTATCAAATCACATTTTGTTAAAATTAAGAATATACTTTGCTAGAAAAACAACAGCCATAGTAAGTTATATTAGTTTGACACTCAAATTAAAAAATGTATTTGTACTTGAAAGCATAAAAATATAAAATTAAATAAGATGTGATATTTCCATAAATAAAGTGGAACCCAACGAAAAGGTTCCACAAAAGAAGTTTTGTTTTTTTAGGTTCCTTTTAACTTTATAGGAGTGTTTCACTGAATACACTTTTAACAAAAACCACATTTGCTGCCGATATTGTACTATGATAGATTTAAATTGCCATAAGTTCTACGTAGAAACATAGTTTTGTGAAAAATCAAGTGGGTACGATTTATAAATTTATATACAATTCAGGAAAAATGGATCAATCAAAATAAGGTGAATGATTGTTGAAAAACTCCCATTGGCAGGAAAGGCAACAAATGTGTTAATATGGTGTAGAAAAAAAAATATTATGTGAAAATAACATTTCTCATTTAAAAGTTACAAACATCGATATAGCTAGACCGCAAGCTAAAGAAGATACGCAAATGCACGTCTCTTGCCATGCGCAGAAAGGATGTGATTTATTAGTAGATCACTAGCGTTTGTTGGTGGCCTGCCACACCGCACTTCATTCCGGGCAACGCTAGGAAATGGTTTTATTTTTGGTAGAACTAGCAAGCAGTGTCACCAGTCTTCAATCTCTTGAGTCAGACACGCGCACAGATGACTTTTGTCACTTTCAAAATCCATTTCAGTAACTAAAATGTCGGGTTCGCACCTACATATACTGCAATGAATTTTGAAACTGTTGCCATGACAAAGGTCGTCCGTGTGTGTCTAGATTTACATCACAAACATCATAAAAAATTCTTAACCTAAAATATTATACAAAACTTAAAAAATCACCCTTCGCTGACTTTTTCCCAAACAGGTGGAGGAAGTTCAAACGGATAAAAAAAAAAAACATTAAAGGAAACTAAAGTACTATTGATCTGTGACAATGGATCATTCCATATTTGATAATACATTTAAAATATGCTGAGAAGAAATTAGTGTCTGTTTAAGAGAAAATAAAAATGGCATATTTATTTATAGAAACTGAGAAGTGGTTGGATAAAATGATGTAGATCAGAGGTTCCATTGTTATACTATAGATTCTAAAACATTTTAAAGTTGGGACTTTTCGCGGGGGTTAAAAATAAAACAATATAAATTCTCCATCTGAGACAACAATGCAGGAAATGGAACTGCCTAAAAGGTTTTCTATATAATGTTTGCACATTTTTGGTCTTGCATCGAACAAAAGCTATAATGTTCCTTTTGCCAAATGAAAATATGCAAGTCAATATATTTTGGCATTGCGGCGGGAATTGGACCCTCAAAGTCAAATGCATAAGCCATACTCCACAGAGGTTGTCTTTCCATAAATAGTAAAACCCTTATACGGATTATCCATCCTTGTAGTCAATGAGGGAACTCAAGTACTAAATGAGCCCAAATACAAAACGGACTCAAAATACTAAATGAGCCCAAATACAAAATGAACCCAAATACAAAATGAACTCCAATAATAAATGAGGCCAAATACCAAACGAACTCAAATACTAAATGAGCCCGAATACCAAACGAACTCAAATACTAAGCATAACAATATGACAGTTGTGCTTTAATGCTGATCACAACTTGTTCAAAAGCTGAAACAGTCCTACAATAGGCATTTAACGGAGACCTCTCAAATGACAAAAAGGCTCTTAAATGGATATTTGATGACAATGTAACTTTTGAATTTCAACCTAAATGAACTATCAAGGATCAATGAACTCCTTGGGCAGCTCACAACCCATGTAGCCCCCGTGCTCCACGGCATACTTGATGACCTGCTGCCAATGGGGGTCCACGCTGAGGAGATGAGGATTCCCGAAGATCACCAGCAGCACCTGGGCGCGCGTCAGGCTCACGTTCAGGCGCTTGGGGCTGCGCAGGAATCCAATGGACTGGATGCGGTCAGTGCTCACTATTTCCTTGGAGGAGCGCACGCATGACATCAGGATGATCTTCCTTTCCTGTCCCTGGAACTCCTCGACAGTGCCGATCTTGGGGCACTCCAGCTCCTGATCCGCCATTAGCCAACGTAGGAATCGGATCTGTAATTTAAATGCAAATTATTATACTTTATTAACCTTCCTGTACCCAAGATGGCAAACGATGCTACATGACTTCTTTCCTCTTTAACCCGCAGGAGTTGGCAAGAATATTCAATAAATAAAAATACATTTTTATTAAGGCTAACATATAGACAATACCGCACAAGATAAAGGACATTTTGGTTATTGTGTTCAACAAATCCAATACATGGAAGTAATATCCGAAGGAAAATGGATGTATAAGATCGACACTGTAATTGTGGGTGGGCACAATTCTTCAACACTGCAAATGCAGGGCTTCTAGGGGTTAAGGGGACGGCCGGCGTGGTCTAGTGGTATACGCTTTCGACTACAGATCCGAAGGTCGCGGGTTCGAACCCGGCGTGCGCAAATAAATTTTATTTGATTAATTTGTGTTATTTCACAATTAATTCATTTAAAATAATATATAGTATATTTGCGGCACGTTCCAGAGTGGAAGATACTCTCAGTATCGCCCTGGTGTAAGACCACCATTCAGAATTGAAACGTTGCTTGAAATGGCTTTAGCCGTGTTTGGTGACCAGATCTGAATAGCCAGGTACTTCCCCACCTTCCTCTTCCCCATCTCCCTCCCCTCCCCAATACCCTCAGCCTCACAACATACCCCAATTGGGGATGCCATAGTCTCACTGGCTCCAGACGGGAGCAGTTGGGACTCTTGTGCGGTAATACTGTAAAAAAAAAAAAAAAAAATAAGCTTACACAACACCGGCCTTTAATTAAAAATTTCAGCCATTCCTAAAAAATATATTTTTACAACTACACAATTCCTAATTTTTTTACATGTAAACAACATCAATTAGACAAATATACAAATTAGCCTGTCGTCCGATGGGTCGGTAGTAAGCAATCGACATAAACCAAATGCTGTAAGATCCTGCGCAGAAAAATTCCACACTGAACTGCGCTGCAAACCATTACCTCACTACAGCGAACTTAATTTTCTGCACACGGTCTTGCAACATTCGGTTCATGTGATTGCTTACCGACCCGTGGGGATGACAGAATTAAACCCATAACACATTTCTTCAGTGTGGTTTTTACAGTGTGGTATTGGTCATCAACATGCCGTAAGATCATCTGCCACTTTTCCAGACTCCTGGAAAGTTTCTTATATCAGACCTATTTTCAAATCAGGCAATAAGTCGAACGTAGAAAACTATAGACCCATATCGATATTATCCTATATTCCTAAAATATTTGAGTCAATAATCACGAAGAAAATCACACCTATCTTTAAAAATGTACTGATCGAGGAACAGCATGGATTTAGATCTGCTAAATCTACTACTACTAACTTACTATCCTTTACCAATTCCATCGTCAATGGCCTAGAAGATAACTCACAAATAGATGTTCTATATACCGACTTCTCTAAAGCTTTCGACAAAGTAAACCACTCAATCCTTAACTATATGCTATCGGTATTAGAAACCCCTTGCTATCATTCTTTAATTCTTATTTAAGCAATAGAAAACAAAGAGTTAAATTAAACAACTTTGTGTCTACTATTATTGAAGTAACGTCCGGCGTACCTCAAGGAGCACATCTAGCACCGCTTCTTTTTAACTTGTTTATAAACGACATTATTAGTATTTTTTCTCATACACGCTTTTGGCTTTTTGCGGACGACAATAAAATTTTAAAGATAATAAAAAATCACGATGACTGCCTTCTTTTCCAATCGAATATCGACTCTTTCAATGATTGGTGTAAAATTAATTGTTTGAAACTAAATGTCGATAAATGCAAAATTATGTCCTTCTATAGATCAAAAAAACCGATTGTCTTCGAATACAAACTTAATAATATTTGCTTAGCAACTGTTACATCTATTAAAGACCTTGGTGTCTCTCTTGATAGCAAGCTTTCTTTTCGGGATCACATAACTGCAATCGTTAATAAATCCCTCAAACTACTTGGTTTCATCACTAGAATCACTTCGGACTTCAAAAACGTAAATACCCTTAGAACTCTTTACTGCTCCTTGGTTCGCCCCCATCTTGAATATGCTTGTGTTATTTGGTCTCCTTTTTATTCTGTCCACATTCGACGCATTGAATCTGTTCAACATCGGTTCTTAAGAGGGATTGCTAGGAGGCTAGGTTTAGAAAAAGGCAAATACTCATATGATGAAATTGAACTAACTCTAAACCTCTCTCCTTTGGAAGTCCGTCGGGAAAGAAATGACCTTTGCTTCTTCAAAATTATAAATGGTATTATTGATTCACCTACTCTACTGCAACTCATTCCCTTCAATATCCCCTCGCAAAGACTCAGAAATGAACTGCTCTTCCTCAACCATCATTCGACAAATTATGGATATTATTCACCATTGTCCAGAATGTGTAGACTGGTCAACTCAAGTCAAAACCTTAACTTTTTTGGGATAAGTCTAAATGATTTTTGCCAGTCGCTAAACAAGTGACGGAATATTATAAGTGTCCTGTGGTCCTGACCCACGGCGTATTCTTGACTTGATTCGACTTGTCACTTTATTTTCTTATATTATATCTACCATATGTCTTTGCTTTTATGTACCTTTGTCTACTCCTATATTTTTCATTTTACTTTATTCGTGTTATTATTTTATAATTTGGATGATGTCCGTTAATAAATAAATAAATAAAGATCAAGGTTGGTTAATAAGAGGTTGTTTGTAACAATTATATGTGTGTAAGTGGTGCAGAGTGCATCTGATAATATGAGAAATACACACCTGCTGAATGTAAGGGGTGATGATTCCAATGTCATCTGGCTTGAACTTCTTGCGGTAGAGTTGGGCCAAGAACATCACCACCATGGATGCCTCATGACGGTTGAACCACGAGGGGCTCTCTTCTGCCTGCACATTCTCTCCACGTATTCCGTGGAACACCAGCCCAGGATACTTCTTATCCACAGAACAGTTGAACATGGAATGCAATGTCACTATCATGTCTCGGATCCAATCATCCTCCTCGGACAGTTGGCACCGCAACGAGCCATCGTAAAACATGTCGCTGGGCAGCTTCAACAGCTTGGGTATACTCCGGTAGTTGATGATGAGGCGGGTGACCAAGCAGGGGTTGTAGCCACACAGATCTCCCTTGAAGCCTTCCATGTCCCGCTGATAGGGGAAGGCATTCAGAAGGCGCTCTAAGTAGGACTCCGCCAAACCCGTGCTGGCAGCTGCAGTGGACATGACGATGGGTCCCAGCTGCATGGGGTCTCCCGCCAGCACCGCTTGCCCACCCTCCTTGTTCAGGAAGGCCAGCACAGTCATGATCTCAGGCTCCGTGGCTTGACCCGCCTCGTCCACCACAATGTGGGTAAAGTGTCCCTTTTCAAACCCCAACCGATACATCGCACCTATGGTTGAACACGTACCGACGGTTATGCGATGACGACCGATGTTGGACTTCTTGCAATTTAATTGCATTCCATCTTTTAAGACTTTGTGTTGTAAATTATATGTGTTAGCTGTTTCCAGGGCAGTATCGATAGTTCCACAGTACGGCTTCAGCTTCTCGGGAGTGTTACCTTTCATAGCAATGTAGTGCGCCAAGACCCTCATGACCGTGCCCACCATAAACTTGCCAGTGTCCAGCAGCCGCTCCATGAACAGGTTGGCGGAACTGTTGGAGGGAGTGGCAATAAGGATTCGGGCATCCGGGAGCAGACAGTACATCTGCATGACGGCCTCCACCAGGGTGAGTGTCTTGCCAGTTCCGGGGGGGCCGAAAACTACGTATGGCAGTGGGCGGGCTTCTCCTTGGAGAATGTTCTTTACCGCCCTCTTCTGAATACTATTCAAGTTATGATTGAACCACTGTATTTTCCTTTCCTTCAAATCTGTAATTATTCTTTCTTCTACATCCAGAGGGTCCACAATCATCACCTGCGGTGGTTTTGCGTGGATTTTATCAGGAAACAGAATTTCTTTATCGAGGTCTTTCAGAGCTTGATCAATGGCAAAATGCATTTTAATGAAATTGGAGCGACTGAAAGAGAAGTGGACGGTGACGTCTTCACCATTATATGCTTGGTGGAATGCTACGGCAAACTTCAGATAGACTTTAGTACCTCCAATCTGATGAATTATCCCTTCGTGCAGATGGGCACGCTGGTCCCGGTGGCTTTGCACCATGGCCGCATCTCCCGGCATGATGGAGGGCCGCTTTTCCGTCAGCCCCTCCACCTCCAGGCACAGGAACTCCCCCTCGCGCGTCATGTAGGCTCGCTCCAAATCATATGTCAGCATACGTAGCTGATAATCCACCTCCTCCAGATACAGCATCGTATGGAACTTGTATTTGTAATTGTCCACGCACAGATCTTCTGCCAGAGCAGGGAAAGCATCTTCTAAGCGCAGGGGCTTGTGTTCCTCGTCATAGTATTTGTAAACGGATTCCCAGAGTCTGTCGGGTATGTTGTAAGGAGGCACACGAATCGCTATGAAGTTGGGTGGTTTTTTCATTCTGATACCACGAATGCAGTTCATGTTACCCTGTTCCTTGTGCTTAGCTGAGTTTTTCTTACTTTTCTGTGTAAAAGAATAATTCTTGGAGGCAATATCCATATTGGGCACTTTGGACCAAGTATCAGGATCCACTACATATATTTTGAACACACGTTTAACAGAAAATTTGTTGAACGTAAAAACGAATACTTCTTCGGAGTACCCGAGGAAAGTAGGGGAACATCGGAATGTAATGTGGAGTTTAGTGTCAGGCTTGATGAGTGCATCATTATCTGGAGCACGTAAGATGCTCAGTTGTGATTCGCTTCTTTTGACGTGGAAGGCGCTCCTTTTCAGCGTGTATGCTACGGCGCTTCTATTGTGCACTTCTACATTCAAGTCTTTGGTTTCTCCGATGCTCAGAGTTCCAAAACTAACATCTTCCGTCACATACAGTCGGTATTGATGTTCATCTTGTGAGACCATGTTTTCATCCACCTTCAAGTGGCGCTGTGCCGTGACCTTTTCCACCGGGCATACCCTGATGGCTCGCCATCGGTGTTTTCCTTGATTACTCTCTAGGGCATCTACAGTAACCTGCAAACAAACATCTACTATACTATGTGTACATACAATATAACAAGGAAATTAATCATAACAATGTAGAATACAACCGACTGAAGATACTCAGTCAGTGGCGGCTCGTGACTTTTGAGTGTACTAGAGTGCTAATATTACAAAAAAATTGCATTATTGATGTTGTAGCTGAAAACGATTATTATTTTTATAATTCGTTTTTTGTATGAAGATTTTCAGGAAATTTCAGTATGGCCTTGCGCCGCACGGATTTCCTGAAAATATTCATACAAAAAATCGATTTTTCGAAAAAAAATAAAAAATCTTTTTCGGCTACAACATCAAAAATGCAATATATTTTTATAATATTAGCACTCTAGTACACTCAAAAGTCACTACCCGCCACTGCTCTTAGTATCGCCCTGGTGTAAGACCACCGTTCAGAGTTGAAATGTTCCTTGAAATGGCTTTAGCCGTGTTTGGTGACCAGATCTAAATAGCCACGTACTCCCCCTCCTTCCTCTCCCCAATACCTTCAGCCTCACTACATACACCAATTGGTGATGCCACAGTCTAACTGAATCCAGACGATTGGGAGCAGTTGGAATTCTTGTACAGTATTTACATTAAAAAAATTGAAAACAGTGCCATAGAAATTATACAAATATTATAATGAGTGTGGCACTGAGGCACCAATGTACAGAGATGATAACTACAGTCTACAGTAGAAGCAGGTACTCTACTTACGACATCTTTCACTTTGGGGTTGTAGCAATGACAGGCAGTCTTGTTGAAAAAGATTTCACCATCGATAACCCCCACCTGCGAGGTGGCGTCCCACGAGGTCACCCGACCCTCAATGATCTTGGTCCGCAGCGTTTGGATCTCCAGCACCCCCAGGATCTTATTAAAAAAATAACACAATATTAATACAAAAGAAACCTGGGATTTTAGTGATTTATTTTTTTTGGGTATTATGACGTGTTGTGCTTCCTCCTTTAGCCAACTTTTCGGATAGCATTACAATGTCCATCATCAGGGTAAGGCTGATGCATCTGAGTGAACTCCCAAAGAACAACTATGACGAACAACACTCACTTGGATTACAATATTACTACAGCTTGAACAGCGCGCTACTATTCCGTACTAAAAAATACACCAATGGGAATTCGACCCAGTGCGGGTTCCAGAACGCACAATGAAGCTAAAGTCTGTTTCGAACAGTGCTAGTACATATATCTGAAAGCCAAAATTTGTTATTCAAGTGCATCGCGATGGCATCTTTGAACGCGGATCCGAAAATTTACGCATTCGGATGAGCATGTGGACTTAGAACTTAGGCACTTACGCAGATATATATTATTCACAGTTTTAAAAATATTACGCGCATTGCTATTTGCTTTATTGTATCAAGCAAATGATTACACATTTTATTTACTTGTTCCTGTATCATCTAGAATGCACTGATTTTAATTAACCTGTTATTTTCGTATTTAAAATGACTTTATTCAATGGACATACTATTTCTTACGATTATTTTTAAACTTCATAGACAAATAATTTTGCTAATTCTTTTGGAAACATCTGCAGTCTTTTAAAATGTTGCGACTCCAAGTATTCATTAAGAAGAAAATCTGCTCCCAAAAATCTGATTTTCTCTCCTTTTTTAAATCGCTTTAATGCCACTGCTGATGATGGCAGGAGCGGTTCTATAAATATATACCTACAAGTTAATACGTTTTGGGTTGGAAAATCTCTAAGGAAAAGTGGGCTGTTCGGTATTCAAGAATGAAACAAGTCTTTTAATAAATTGAAAGGGACGTACCTCTCCGGCCTCTCCGTCTTCCGTTACTTGATACTTGACGAGGAGCGAGAGCCAGTCACCCACTTCCGGCACAAAGGAGGACTTTACCGTGTCCAGGCTGAACCTCGGTGCATTGTCCCCCAGCAGCACCAAGCGGCCTTCGCGGCCGGTTACCATGGCTACGGCCATCTTAGTGTCCACGTCATACCCCGTCACGGTCTTGCTCAGCTCTTCCACATCCAATAAGTCGTCCACTTTGGACAGTATCTTCACAATCTGGGACTTGTGGACCTCGTCCTGACGATAGCACAGGTACTCCACCGCGTCTCCGCTCTTCAGGTTGTTGGGCCGCTCACAGGTGCTCGAGAACTGAATCCCATCCAGCATGCCGCAGAGGTTAGAAAACAGTTCCACCTTACCTAAATATTCAATTAATCTTTACAATGCTGGCCTTTTCAACACAATAGGAAACACTTCCTTGCAAATAGAGTAGTGGATGCATGGAACAAACTTCCAGAACATGTCATCGATGCTACTAATACAAACCAATTTAAAGCTCGATTGGATTATTATTTGGAGGAACAAAAGGATTAACTAATTTTTAATTTAAAACAACTCAATTACTGTTAAACTTATTGTGAAATCAGATATGAGTGCATCAGCAGAATGCTTCTTGCTCATTAAATAATAATGATCTATCCCACCACGCAGCATGGACACAATGTATGTGTGTGTTTTCATGAAACTCCATGGATTACACATGCGACATCCGCGTATTAGGATAACCCCCAATGTATTACATTGGGGTTATCATATTATTATAAGGTGTTTGAATAAATAAATAAATATGCAACAGGCTTGTAGATCAGGTTAACACAGATGCATTCTAGAAGATTTGGAGAGCCAACGGAATTGCAAACAGACATTAATTTTGAGGTTAATAGTAATGTTTATAACACATTTGTCGAATAAAATGTGGTCAATTTCAAAACTTTTTTATGTTTGCATTCAAAATTTTAATATTTCAAAAGTTGCATGTTTATTCATAAATATAGTATGAAATAAAGTCACTGTACGTGTCTGTCTGTTTGTACGCTTAGTTTTTCTAAATTACGCAACAGATTTTGATAGTGTTTTCATTTTCATTTAGAGAGAATTTCTTCCTGAAGGTTTATTATAAAAGTCAATGTTTTTCCAAATCATTCGAAACCCCGAGAAACACCGGGTGAAACAACGTATTTCATCACCTTTTAAAAACACATCAAATGTAGTATTAATAATAATGATGTGTTTTTAATAATGAAGTGTTATTAACTTTTTCTATGCGTCATAAATTTGTATCACTTCGTTCACACGCGGGGCTATTTATCATCAATCTAATTTATGACTTTAAACAATAATCACTCATGGATTTTAAAATTTGTTTTAAAAAATACGTCGCTTATGTCTTGAATTATCTTTTCAAGTATAAATAAACAATCCGAACATCAATGGGACTTGATAAAAATTCGAAGTATATATTCATAATGTAACTGATACGGTATGCCCGGGCGGCCATGTTAATATTTCAAGGATAACGATACACATGCATAAACATACCGGAGTAGAGCTCTTCAACTGTGGTGCGATGTAAGTGGTTGATTTAGGGTGCGATGTCGCGTTTGACTGGATACATGAAATATTGACACACTTAAAAAGGTTCATATAATAAAAAAAAACTACACTTAAATTTACAAAAATAATGAAATAATTTTTCTGTTATTATATCACCGTAAATATGTATCACTTAATATATTTTTTCATTGTGATAAATTTTGAAACAGTTCTCAACGCATAACGGCAGAATCATGGCTTTCATGTATTTCAGCAGCTTCGCAATTATTATCGACGTCACTGTCACTTATTTCAAATTCTGAATCTATTTCTAAAGTAGCACCAAATATTTCTTCGTCATTAAGACCACGTCCCGACATTTTGTATTTTGGCAATAAAAATACTTTCAAAAATTGATAAAAAGTCAAACTTGTACAACTTTACACTTGATTTTTCACTAAAAAAAAGTTTTAACCACGTATCTTTATTTGAAAATAATCTAACACTGACGAAATTTTATATTTCTTCAATAGTTTGAATGAATGTATGTAACTGAACATATTTTAAAATATGATAAATCAGATGAATGTACACTGTAATTAAAATAGTTCATATCCACGAAAAAGCAAACAATAATTCGATAAAACAATGTAATCTACACGGCGAGCGTCTCTGTTTGAGAATCTTATAAAATGCGCCTGCGCAATAACGTGTGTAAAGACGCGGGAAGAATTCAAACTGATTCATTTTTCGCTCCGAGTTGGAAGATCCCTTCAAATCTTTGTATCGATGATTAGGATACGTATTATGGATAAATATCGTAAGATGTCAGTAGTGTAAAGATGTGAGATTTTTTAGGAGTATAAGTTTTACCGTGCTCAAGCATGTTTCATACCCATAACGCCGAAGAAACTTTGCGTCGCACAGATGTGCCACCCGCGTACAGGGCATGTACAGTGCGTCGCAGGCGTGCGTCTCCCGCAGGGATAGGGTTAATAATGAAGTATGCCATTTATTTGGATATTATTGGAAAGCAGAAATACACACAATTCCTGACAGATTATGCCAGAGGCCTGATGGGTTAAGCTTTGTATGATAATTTTGGTAAAGGTTACGAATTCCGCTTCACGGTAAATATGGAATGTTTACTTTGAATTAATACTTGAATTTAGTTTTATTATTACTAAAAGTTACTATGTTGGGGAACCTTTAATAACGCCTGCTCGCGTCCCCTTTAGAGTTATATCCCAGTTTTCAAGTAGTTTGTGGGCTACGCTAGGTTTGTATAGACTGGTTTGTGATTTAATTCTAATACGATATTATGAATATAATCCAACTCTTGATAAGAACATAGTCGCCGTCGGCTGCGACTATAACGGAGCAGCATACTAATTGACATATTGCGTAAGTGACTTAATAAAAGAAATTAAAACTAAAAGTGCGTATTTTTCCGTCTCCCCCGACATAATAAATCATGTTTTGAATTGATAAAGCTATATCCATTTATTTGAAAGTGAAATATTGCGTATTAAGAGTGAAGCGGAATAAGAGAAAAATAATATAATTTTTGTTGTAGTTTTTAGGAATTAAATCAGAACCAGTTAGTAGCCGAGTGGGCAATTGGGTCGGTTATCAATGTACAGTGTCGCACTTTTCATACTAATATTGTCCATTTTTTATCAGGATTGGGAGATCAAAACTTACCTATTCTTTTAACACATTGCTGGATCATATCGGTAGTGATAGGCTCCAATTCATCCGGGTTACTTTCATTGCTTTGAATAGCTTCCATCATTCTCACCATTGTTGCTTCCAAAACCTTGGCTTCATCTTCAACGGGACTACCCCAAAGGTAGTCTTTAATATATTTTAAAGCCTGCATTTTGACTGCAAATTTTACTTTAAAATGAATACAAATACAAAAGAAATATTGAATAAGATAATTTGAGTGAAAATGTCTTTTTATGATACAAGTAGTAGTAGCTTTATTTCAATTAGAAGCCCTTGTCGGCATTTTCAAATTGCCAAGCAGTGCCATTCAAATAGTCTAACTCCTTCCTCATAGACTGCATTCTTTTCTGGTGAGCTTCCTTCTGTGAAAGCTTGAGGGATTGCTCTATCTTATGTTCGTATTTCATGTAAGTTAAGGCGACATCATTGAGAGCGCTGGATGGGGGGTTGGACTCCGTCACCTGAAAAACAATAAAATTTAAGCCTTTAGGAAAGAAGATGATAGAAATAAAGAATAAATAAAAACAAGGGTTTATTGTAAAGCCAACGATAATCAGAGTGTTTATTATCACGTCTCAGCGCTCGATAATAATGTTAAGAAACAGCCGAACACTTCACATTGCAAACAAGATAAACCTTTACCTCAGTTTCGATTTGGTTTGGCGACGACAACACTGATTTGGTAACGTTTACAGAACTCATGTTGATAATCAGCTTTGAAAGTAAATCAAGAAAAAACGATTTTACCTAAGGAAAACAACGGTTTTTCCTGACACAATTCCGGATTACAAGACACAAAACAAGTGCATAAATCACAAGTGCTTCGCCCATAAATAAACCATTTTCGCTTCGCCAGACTATAAATTAGTAATAATTAACTTTCCAAATGCGCCAGACATAAATAAACTTAATAAACCACTCACGATATGGGAAACGGATAGAAAAACAAAAATTATTTTTGTTCTATGGAATTGTCTATTAGTTCGACAGTAGCGATGGGCACAATTTGGCACAATTGTTGAATCATCGCTGGCTTAGGGCCCGTTCCCACTTCCGTTTTCAAATCGGAGGCGGTCCCGTTTTAAAAACGGATGGCCAATGGCCCTGTTCACACTACCGTTTTAAAAACGGACCATACTCTACGAAAAAAAATAATTGTCGATTCAACCAAAACATTTTATTTGCTCATTCTTCAGTAGACGATCGTGCGCAATGGACGACGATGAAGCTCTTGTTGTCATGTGGTACTTATTAAAAAGAAGGAAAAAAGTGAAAAGAAAATTTTGGGTTCACCCAATCATAGCAGAAAGATTTTCTGTAGGAACTTTCCAAGTGTTAATTGGTGAGTTGAGAAGTGATGAACTAAAGTTCTTTAATTATTTTAGAATGTCTATCACTTCCTTTAACCATCTACTGGAACGAGTTTCAGAGAGCTTAACATATCAAAATACAAAATTGAGAGAGTGCATCTGTCCTGAAGAAAGGCTATCGATATTTAAGGTAAGAAAACAATAACAACTCAAATATTTTTAAATATGTGTTTATTACACGTACGTTCCGTGCAACGTGCAGCTCATTTAAGCTTTAAAATAAAGAAATATAAAACTAAGTAAACTTTAAAAAATAAAAAATAAATTTTGAAACAAGTTGATAATTTTTATACAAAAAAGTTGTGTACACCAAGTATTTTGTTTTTATTTAATTAAAAATAAATTATTCTATTATGTTGACTACTGGTTCTTCCAGTGGCGGTCCGTGAGTTTTCAGCGAGTTAGATTGCTAAGATAAAAAATACGACATTATTGATGTTGTTTTAACTGAATGTATAGTTTTGTTTTCAACCAAAATGTGTGTAGGTATAAAAAATCTTATTACGAAAATTTTTATTTTTAATCTGATCATTTTCAGCTACAACAACTCAATAATGTCGTATTTTTCAATCTTATCACTCTAGCTCACTGTAAACTCACGGACCGCCACTGGGGTCTTCTAACCCTGCAATTAGTTAAAAGTCTTTAGTTAAATTCATCAAAATTTAAATCCGTACTATCTTGACTGGTGTTATTAGATAGTTGAGACAATACAGAATGAGTAGGTGATGCAGCCGGTTGATTTGTGGTTTGTTTCCGTGCATAATATGCAGATCCCGCAGGCGGCTCGTTCGGTTGACAATTCAATTGATATTGACACTCAGAAGGTGTAGAAGACGGTTGTTCGATGGTTGGGTTTTGTATATATCCGTGATTTCTTGGTTGCGTGTTCCATACATAATGTGGTGAGTAGAATTTATCTTCACGTTTCTGCTTAATTTTTTGAATTAACGATAACACGCCTGCTTGAAGCTCTAAAGTTTCATCAACATCGAATGATGTTACGGCCGGTAGAACCCCTTTAAAATAAGAAAGCATTGGATGTTCTTCTTTCACACCTAGCCTGTTGTCCAAAAACTGAGACATTTTTTCATCTACGTTCATTTTCTTCTTTTTAGAAGAACTTGGTAGAGAGTCTTGCTTTCTCGGTGCAGACCCATCAGAACTTCCTTCAAGATTATATGGGTTGTAACCCGAATCATTAGTGCTGTGACGTTTTGAAACAGATTCATGGGTAGTTTTAGGATTAATAGTTTTTTGCAAAAAGTTCATTTGTTCCTTATAAATATAAGGCCTTTTGAATTTTGCCGCTGCTCCAGATTTAACATTTTTTTCGTCTCTGTGTGCTCTCATCCATCCATCTCGTAAATTATTCCACTTAGCGGAAAGTAATTTACCTGCAATAAATAAAAGTAGTTTTAACTTGTGTTGCACCTAATATACGGCTGTGTACATTTCTTGTTATTTTTATTTTACAGATATTTAGCATCGGGATGTTCCTACAAAGAACTACATTTTAACTACAGAGTTGGTGTGT
The DNA here is from genome assembly GCF_061612785.1 of Hesperophylax consimilis. Lineage (NCBI taxonomy): Eukaryota > Metazoa > Arthropoda > Insecta > Trichoptera > Limnephilidae > Hesperophylax > Hesperophylax consimilis. Next base: position 22,873,218 of record NC_142842.1, read on the forward strand.
CAACCATTAGCAAAATTATTAATGAAATGAGTAGCATTATCTGGGACACGATAGGCAAAGAGTTCATAATGTTGCCTGATACTGAAAGTAAATGGGAGGACATCGCAAAAGGTTTTGAAATAAAAACAAATTTTCCTCATTGTCTCGGAGCGGTTGATGGGAAGCACATAAGAGTTGTGAAACCAAAAAATAGTGGCTCTATGTATTATAACTACAAACATTATTTTTCCTTCATTTTACTTGCCGTAGTTGATTCGGAATACCGATTTACCTACGTGAGCATTGGTTCATATGGAAAAGAGTGTGATTCCTCGATATTCAAGGAGACTACTTTCTGGCAGAAATTGGATGACGGTAGTTTGAATATACCAAAGCCTAGACCTCTTCATGATAATATGGAAAAAGATTTTCCCTTCGTACTTATTGGCGATGAAGCTTTCCCGTTGTCAAAAAATTTATTGCGACCTTTCGGAGGCACTCATTTGGATGACAAGAAGAAATTTTTTAATTATCGTTTAAGTCGAGCCAGGAGGTATGTTGAATGTGCTTTTGGTATGTTAGCCAATAAGTGGAGAATACTACATCGACCATTGGATGTCGACCCAGAAACAGCCATCAAAATAATAAAAGCTTGTACAGCATTCCACAATTTTGTAAGAGAAAGGGACGGTCTTAATTTTGAAGATATCCAGTCTGCAACCCCAGTGGAGCATCCGATGCGTACACAAACACACATTACTCGTGGTGGTCCTACTGCAAATAATATACGATCAGAATTCGCCGACTATTTCGTTTCTCCAATAGGATCTGTATCTTGGCAAGCAGCAGCTACACACACAAAATAAAAACAAAAAAATAACAATTTTAAGAAAAGTAGGTACTTACCAAAATCTTTTCTTTGTTTTTCTTCTAATTTATCAAAATCCGGCATGAATATACAGCAAACTTCTCGCCAAGCCGATAATTTTAATGAATTATTTTTATAGCCTTCTGTCGTTTTATCCCACAGCACAACTCTTTCTTCAACCAGTGGGATTAAATTTTCGGGATTTATTTCCTTACCCATTATTATAGTTTTAATTTATTTACAACAAAATAATCAAATACAACTGCGAAGCGTGCTTGCTTCCTTGCGACTGGAAGCGGGCGGGGAGGGGTCGGGGTGTGAGAGGGGACTCTGCCGGAACGAGTAGACGACAAGTGTGAACAGCTCCATACAACACTATGAGCGAGCGTGTTCCGACACGATTTGAAAACGGACGCGCTGCGTAGGCGAGCCATCCGACAAAAAATGTCGGATCCGTTTTCAAATCGTGTCGGACAAGTGTGAACAGCTCCATACATCCACTACAGCCACTAGGGCATCCGTTTTGAAAACGGGACCCGCCCCCGATTTGAAAACGGAAGTGGGAACGGGCCCTTACTCGAACTTTTTGATCATCGAAATATTTCGATTCATTTTCATGGACAAATCGATTCTGTCAAAAATCATCACACAGTCCGAGACAATCGTTTTGAAAATCAATCAAAACCACAGCCAGTGACATCACTGGTCAGAATTCACTCGAAAACGTAAATCGATTCCCAACTTCGAGAAACGTCAAAAATATCTCGAATTGCTTGACAAACGAGATATTATTCCCGTAATACATTGTGTTACGTACTACCTAATAAGATTCGATATCCACTGGGAACTGGGATTACGCAATTATTCTTTGATAATTTTTCAAATGTTTAATTAGGATATTATACACCAACCGAAGAAGCTTTGAATATAAGAACAATTTGTTTTTTTATTTTATTTTCGAATTTACGACCCCCGTGCATTTAGTGTTTGTAAAAAATGGCATTCTGACTTATAATTAGTTGGAAGTTTATTAATAAACATAATTTGTTAATTCTTGCAGTGCCATTTTTGTGAAAAATCTCTTCGAGGGGCTCCATAAAGAATCTTAAAGTTGAATGTATTTTAAAGTTATGTACGTATTTTATGTGAAATCGGCCTGAAATATAAATATTATATTCGGTATTGTTTTATTGTCCAGGTTTTTATGTCTGTGGGGATGAAATGTTTTCACTATTTCTTCGATTGAAGAATGACTTCACGGAATAATGAGAAATGTTATAAAATTTCAAATCTCCAGTAGAATTATTCAAGTACATACAATAACATTATGTATTTAGAATTTCCTTATAATTCGAAGTAGATCCGAAACTTATTTGTATTATTTATTCAGTTTAAATGTAGATATTACAAATTTTACGTTATATGAAACGCTTTTAAATTCGTATAAATTATCATAATATTATGCTTGGTCCACACCGAAGCCAACCTTCCAACTTCAAACGTTTGGACGATCGTGTGGAGGGGAAGTTCGTGCGTTGGAAGTTCGGGTTGGAAGGTTGGTGTTTGAGTTGGCCGGGGATCGCCTTCGAGGCGATCGCTACGGCCAACTCTATGGCAACCCGCACGAACCGACACATCTCTGCGAACGGCAGGCAATCATAACAAAAGTGACATTTGCGTATAAGTGACGTTTACGTATTATCTTTTTCGCGCCAATCCGTTAACACATAATGGCAGAGTGGAGTAACGATTTAATATTGTCGGACTCGGATTCGTTCAAACGTTCGGAGTTGGAGGGTTGGCAGCAGTTTCTCTAGGTGGCCACCACACGATCGGCCAACCTTCCAACTCCGAACTAAGTTCGGAGTTGGAAGGTTGGCGTTGGTGTGGAAGAACCATTATGTTACTATCTGCAAGTAAACAATAAACATCATTTCCAGTATAAAAACACTGGTGTAGCCCATTTTTTTCAAATGCAGTACTTGCCTAATAAAATGTTGCCATACCAATGTACCATGCTTTGTCTATGTGCCCCCACCCCGACAAAAATCTACCTCTGTACAGTTGATTTATGCGAGAGTGGTTTATTTATGATTTATGCCCTGTACCATGGAGAGTGGTATATTTATGGGTTTATTTATGGTACCATGTCTGTACCCATCTGTACCACTCTGTACGCAGCTCTCTTAATCACTGAATTCTTTTGATGTTTCGATCATGGAAATGTTTCGATCCTGCCCATCACTAAAATAAACCACTCACTATGATGAGCAATATCCAAATATCTATGCATGTCACTTGTCAGAGTCAGAATCAAAAACCGGCATTTGAAAGTTACTAACTTTAGATAAGGGTTTTCAGGATGGTTATTTCCATTGGTTTCGAAGGTAGCGCCAATAAACTTGGAATAGGCATAGTGAAAGACGGCAAGGTACTCTCCAATTGCCGCTGTACCTACATCACGCCTCCTGGGGAAGGTAAATCGTACATCGAGCATTACTAAACTTACCGCAAAATATTGTAATTTTTGAATAGCCAAGCTCTTTGAACCTTTCTCTTCCCAATTTCCTTCCCCTCCCCCAATTCCTTGTGTCATAGTGCCACTAACTGGCGGGTTGGCGAGTCTTGCCCGGTGAAAATATAATAAAAAAATACTTTCGTGTTAATCTAGAGCCACTTCTCTGCAAGTTCGAAATATAATAATAAACCTTACCTAATATACCATGTATAACACAATCTAATAACTAAGAAAAATAAATTATTTGATTTGGTTACAAATTGTAAAGTGCATGATGAGAGTTAGGTAAACTTCTAGAATTCCGTTGAATGCAAAGGCTCTTTAAAAAACAATAGTTGATTTCAACTTAAATATCTAACGGAGACAACTATTTAAGTCGGGGTTGAAGTAAACTTGCACAAAACAGTATTTATTAAGATTCAAACTTAACTTTGATTGAGAAAAAATTGAACTTTAATGCATCTTTTACTATCTCCCACTACATAAATAGTTATTTCACATATTTAAACCATGTGCTATTTTTAATTTTTTTGCATATTAAGTGTGCAGCGGACTTCAATAAGTTTATCCGAAGTTATTCCTGATAAACAACAGTTTTCGTGATTAATTATTATCTTCAGATTAACAAATTATTGACACCGATTATATTAAATGGCTGTAGAATCTGTCAAATACACAAAATTTATTCACTGGTTTCTAGCCGAATGGACAAATGTGTCGGGCTCCCACCCCGGCATTGTAGGTTTAATCCTCTATTATCTAAGTCCTCCATCATTCCACAAGCAATATTTTCTGCCTATAATGATGGAAGTAGGTGGAATTAAAATATTTTCACTTTTATTTGTAACCTGGGAATGTTTCTCTTTCTTTAAAAAAATGTTATAAAGTCGTTAGTCGCTTCTCTGTTTAGTCTGGAAAAAAACTAATAATGAAATTTCCTTAAGCGTGTTATTGACGGTGCGTAGTGAAGCCCTGTTTGAACCCAACCGTTTTGCATTTAGTCTGTCTGTAAATTTGCTTGTGCATTCTGTTTTAGAAAATCTGCTGCATCCACTTTATTATTTAAGCTAGCCTTACTTTGACTAGGAGAACTATCTTTCAGTACATATTCTTTTTACAAATGTGAAATTGTCATGTTTATTTGGGCTCTCTTATTCGCAGTGTTTCAATATTATGATACCCACCTGCCTGAAGAAAGTTTGAGAATAAAGGGGGTGACAGATTACACTGTAAGTTCAAAGCGTTTTATATAACTCCATATTGCTCGCCATACAATCCCATATACACCTGTCACACCTAAAAAGATGATGTGTTGATAAGTGTTGGCGTTGCGATGATATGCGCTGTGATCTGCTAGCCAGGCGACATTTGAAAATTATGCGACAGGTCGAGGTGGTCAGAACAATTTACGGAGTATCATCTGTCAAAGTGACAGATCTCATACAAATAAATGATATTCCGCTGCAGTTCCCCAATTGATCTGAACCCCTCTCCTGAAGAAGATTATAGCGTAGTGTCACCCCAACATATAATACGTTTATGCCACGCCCAAATTATGCACGCATAATATAGCGTAGTGTGTCTTAAGGCTTTTGATTTATACAGTGACATTTCTTTGTACAAATTGTGCAATTCCATAGACATTCGAATTGATGATAGGCCAACCTATCAGGGAAAGAGGAACAAATCAAGTTGCACGGATTAGGGAGGTAGCTTGACCGTCTCCCTTTTTATAATTTGTTAATAAATGAATCTGATGGCATTCAGGCAACTCATAATGTAATAATCACTATTTAGTCTACGAAAATTAAATCTGTCTAAAATTACTAGTCGTTTTTACAATGTCGCACAAATTATATGTTTCCAAATTCAATATTTTCTTACACTATTTAGTTAGACACTTTGCGTTATAATTTACCCATTGCACCTCCAGGCGGTCAACTTACGACTGATGTTGTAGTTTATTCAAAGCCCTCTTGAACCTCTTGGTGCCAAAAGTATGGTCACTTTGTGTGGTTTCAGCTCATCGAAATGATTCCCAGATTTTATGTTAGTTTGGATGTCTATGTATAATTCCTTACTTGAAATAAATTTTAAAACATGTAGAGGCGAGCACCATCACTAAGGTACAGAAGCTAGTTTCTAAATACCGCCCAATAAAACCGTTTATTAGTCCTGGATTGGTGAAATCTGTGCGTGAAAAACAATGTTTATTTATTCTTTGTAAAAAAAATCCTTTCAATTATATATTAAAAAATACCTTTGTCAAATATCGAAATATGCTTACAAATTTAATAAGGAATACTAAAGAACAATATTATAAAATAAAAATGTCACAAGTAGAATATGATAAAAAAAAAATGTGGTCAACAATTAATGAAATTATTGATAAGAAACGGAAAGGGTCGGAAATACACAGACTGACGTACAACGGTAATTCTATAGACGTAAAAGATGAGCAGACTCAATGTGCGAACTTATTTAATAATTTTTTTGTAAATGTTGGAAAAAATTTAGCACAGCAAATTAATCCTTTAGCTGCTAGCAAAACCACTGAGGCTTTTGAGAGAAATTCAATAGATACAAATAAAATGCAACTTCTTGGACTCACATCGGAACCGGAAATTGTAAATATAATTAGTTCACTGAGAGGTGGCTCAGCGCCGAGATACGATGGAATAACAGTAGAAACCATAAAAAATCTTAAAGATTTTATAAAAATACCTATCGTGCATATCATTAATTTAAGCTTTTCAGTTGGAAGATTTCCAAATAATTACAAAAAAACTGTTATTAGTCCGATTTTTAAATCTGGAAACCCAGAGGAAATGACTTAACTACCGGCCTATATCTTTGACATCTAACATTTCTAAAATAATTGAAAAAATAGTGAAAAAGAGACTATTCCTATTTCTAGAAGAAAAAAAAATTCTGCATTCTAACCAATATGGATTTAGACCTAATCTAGGAACTCATGATGTAATTGCAAAATTGACTTCTCTAGTTATGGGGAACTTGGATAGACGTCGGAAGTGTCTGGGAATATTTATCGAACTAAAAAAGGGTTTTGATAGTGTGTCGCATTCTAGGCTGATCGCTAAGCTAGAGAAAATTGAACTGGAAGACAAAGCTTTATCTTGGTTCCAGAGTTACTTAAAAAATAGAGAACAATACGTTAAACTAAATAATTTACTAAGTGAACCCTTGTCTTCTGAATATGGAATTCCACAAGGCACAGTAATTGGGCCTATACTTTTCCTTATATATGTCAATGACATGTTCACTCTCCCTCTTAACCTTTCCTCATCTGTGGTGTGTATTTACTACACATTGCTTCTAATAACTTTAATAACTCTATAAATATAATAAATTCTGGGTTCAGATTTTAGGTATTCCTCCGTTATACATTTATGCACTGAATTAAAAAATATATATTTTTTTTTTTTTTAATTCCTTTATTTTTCCCAATTTTTACATTAATTACATACAATATTATATAAATCAATAAGAATAATGGGAACCCACTAAGGCGCAGCCTGTGCGTGGGTAATATATTTAAGTTATTATTTTATTGTACCTAGAAATAAACAAATTGTGGGCATATAAAATAAAAACAAGATTACATTTTGTATAAGCGTTTTGTATAAAAAGTGTTTATAATAGTGTATAGTGAAGTTATAAGTGTTTATTGTAATATATGTAATATATGGTGAATATTTTATGAGAAACATAAATTGATAAAAATTAAATAAAAAAAAGTTTCAACTGCTGTGTCAAAAAGCCATAATTTTAATTCTTTTAAATATTGAGGAAGTTTAGTTATCACTTGAATATTTTTCGGTAAAAGATTGAAAGTACGAGGTCCAATGAAACTGCAGTGTGTTTGCATTTGTTTTGTGTTCGTTTGGGGAGTATAAAATACATTATTATTTCTAATGTTGGTTCTGTTTTCATTTATTTCGAATTTATTTTTGTTTTTAAAGATGTATTTCATAGTTTGCAAAATAAATAGTTTACGGAGACAGAATAGTTTAGATTCTTTGTATAACTCACCCGTTGAAAATGTTCTTTTCCGACTATACATAACTTTGATGATATAATTTTGAATTATTTGTAAAGGTTTGATATGTGCATTAAGCGCACCGCCCCATCCTATTATTCCGTATATGAGTGAAGATTGCACCAAAGAAAAATAAATAATTTTCAGTTTTTCAACATTGAGCACTTCTTTTAGTCTGTAAAATGTGTATGTAAGATATCTTAATTTATATATTATATAATAATATATTACATAGTTTTCAAATTCAATTAAAAATCAGAGTTTTTTGTTAAAAATCGGGAACAAATACACCAATACAATCAACCGTGTGATACTAAATACGCGAAGAGTGTGCGAGGAAATGACACGCTATTGATGTCCCGCTTTAATTCGCCATGCGGGAATATGAGACATCCACACTTCTGCAGTTGTAGTTTTTGATTTAGACCATCGATACCTACGACCGCACAGCTGTGTTTGTGCCAGCTGCGCCACTAGCCAGTTGGCCGCGAACCGTCGTTAGATGTGGACCCCTCGCACGTTTCTTTAGCATATGCCGATGGTTTTTTCATGTTTTCAGCAATTAAATTACAATTATTATCACTTTTGATATAAAATATAATAAAAATAATCGATTAGCTATGAATATTCATATTTTTCCGATATTAAATCGCTTATTTTGAGATGTGTATTGACTACACAGCACCGTAACGCGTGTATTTTTTTAGCACAGTAAGGGAAAGGTTAATGGAAGTGTCATCTCATATGCGGATGACACAGTCATCATAATCGAAGGAATAACATGGACAGAAGTGAATATAGCTGCGAATGCTGACATTAACATATTGAAGGAATGGTTTGATGATAACTTACTTAGTCTTATTGTAGAAAAAACATCATATATACCTTTTTATCTTAATGATCCTGTCACAGATTCCAATATTAGCGTGATAGTGCACAGTCGTTCGTGTAAAGGAGGAGAATGTAATGATAATAATTGTAAAATCCTGAAGAAAACCCCAGATGTCAAATATCTAGGGATCACTATAGAAAGTAACATGAAATTTAAGAAACATATCGAAAACTATGTAAAAAGAATTAGAAAATTTACTTACATTTTTATACAATTAAGAAATATCCTAAATCTTTCAAATATTAAAATGGTTTACTTTGCTCTTGTACAGTCAGTGTTGCAGTACGGAATAATCGCATGGGGAGCAGTGGCGGCCGGTGGTCAAAATATGTCGCGGTTCACCGGATTACAACATTAAGTCAGAAAATAAATTAAATAAAGGTACATACCTATTTATAAAGAAGTTCTATTCTCCGCTCCTTTTGTTTAGCGAAGACCTCTATGACTCTCGTGTTGAAATCAGGCATAGACTGAATAAACCTTTTTTCAATGCTTAACACTGATAGAGCGTTCAGTCTGTCCTGGCTAAACGTGTTTCTTAAAAGGGATTTTATTCTTTTTAACGTTGAGAAACATCTTTCGCTTTCAACTGAAGTTATTGGAATGGTGCACACAAGTTTTAGTAACTTCACAGTCTCGGAAAAGTCTTCTAATAAACAAGTACTATAAAAAAGTTGTAAAATTGATAAAGCTCCGTCAGCTTTTGAAAAATCGTCGCGGGCGTAAATTGCACAAGGTTCACCTTTTAACTGAATTTTATTTAGGAAGTCATATGTTTTAAGAGTCACATTGAAATCATGTTCTGGGAAATTTGACCTGTACACGGTGAATTTTTCGCAATCGAGTAATGTTGCTGCAGAAAGATGTTTACTGAATTCAAAGCGTTGTTTCATTTCGGACAGAATTGTATCGCAGACCTCTTTACAAATAATTGATTTGGCGGTTTTTAGTCGTTTAGTAGGTGGCTCAGGAAAATTGTCTGTAGAATTGCGTACATTTTGAACAGATTTTTCAAACTCATTGAGGTTATTTCGGATTATAACGGGATCTAAGTTTTTTAACTGCAATTGTCGGAATAAAATATCACAATGCGGCATAATTTTTTGGAAAAAATTCAACCAATAAATAAATGTTTCATCTTTGAGGTATCGTAAGAGCATATCAGCTTGATTGATGGTATTGCTGTCATTGTCGGATTCCAAAATCGTCTCCATGCACTCAATTAGGGATTCGCGATTGGTACCAACGGTTTTAATTGTCCTTATATTAAAATTCCACCTCGTCTGAGAAACTGAGGGAATTTTGCGTTTCACTATTTCATTTAAAATATCTGTTCGTTTCGACGACCGCGAAAAAAACTTGGGGAATGTGTGCAAATTCGAAAAAAACATTTTCACTTCTTTACTTTGGGACACACTTTTTTCTACAATTAAATTTAGTTGATGGGCGTAGCAGTGGATGTAATGCGCATACGGAAACACATTTTGAATTTTGGCCTTAACCCCGCCAATTTTCCCACTCATTACAGAAGCACCGTCGTAGCACTGAGCAATGAATTGCTTCGGAGATATATTTAAAATGCCAAGTTCTTGAAACAGCGAATCTGATAATCCAACGGCACAGTGGGATTTTGGTGTTAAATACTTCCAAAACCGTTCGCAGATTTCGCCATTCCGTTCGTAACGAATGATCATTACCATTTGCATAACTGTGGATACATCAGTCGTTTCATCCGCTTGAATCGCTACAAATTCACACTTTGAAATTTGTGATTTTACTTCGCTGTGATACACTTCCAAAATTGCATCTAATATTTCATTTTGTATTGTCTTTGAAGTACCCTTGAATATAGAGTCTGATTCCATATGCTGCTTCATTGCCATATCAAGTTCGACCACAAAATCAATTAAACCATGATACACTCCGGGATTAACCGAGTCTCTTTTTTCGTCATGTCCACGCATAGCTAATTCAAATGCACCACAAAATTTTACGCAATCAATAAGTTTGGACAGGATGTATCGATTTTTATTAACTAGCTCATTATGGTGTTTAACTTGGGCACGGTAGCCTGAATCCAATTGCATTCTGATGTCAACTTTTCCTAAAACCTTTAAGCTTAAAATTTTTTGCCAATGTAAATGACAAGAATTATGTTTTTTGATTTTTTCAGAAAGGTGAGTTAAATCAGTAACACCGCTAATTGTCCAAACTGAATCAACATCGTAAATTAAACACGGAAAACAAAATAAACTATTCAATTGATCACATCCACAGAGCCAAGAAGCTTTGTTATACATTGTTTTGTTAAATGATCGAGTAAACTTCTTCGATCCAGATTTGCACTCTTGTTTTATTATCAGTTCAGGTTTAGGTGGACCGGCATTTTTTATTATCACTTTGTTTTCAAAACTCGACCTATTGTTCTTAATATATTCCACATTCAAACTCATTCTTAATTTATACGTTGAACAAACACAAAAGTAAACATATATTGGTATAACCTGCAATTGATATGCCTTATTAATAAAGTTGATATACAAGATCGATATAACCTGCAACTTCAAAACTTTCGCAGAGTAAGAAAAGTTTTAAATTCAACAGACAGTGTCCGGCAAAGGCGACGGCTGACTGAACTGATAATAAGTAATCTGACCATCATTCATATCTTAATGACAAATTTTATCTTAAATGCTTGTATCGAAGAAGCGAAACATTCGCTGAAAATAGCAGATGGTTAATTGAAACCACGATATCGACAATAACATCAAACATACGCGTTTTAGTTTAACTTTCTACTGAATAAACCGTTCCTTCTGATGTGGTGGTAAAACCCCGAACGTCGTTCATGATATGGTATTATTTGCAAAGAATAGTATGAACTGGTATGTACCCACGCTTTCGACTGTTCCACAGAATATGCGACAAAGCAGTTAAATTTTGGATCGCAATCGAAAACGAACTGCTACGAACATAGGCACAAGTCGGTCTGCAAGTTGCGCGCTAAGTAGGTACCTTTTGAATGAGATATTATAACCGAACCGAGTTTCGTATTGTGATTAGCCATGTCGGAAATATTGTTGGTTGTTCGGCGCTCGGGAGCACATATTAGCTGGCCGCCACTGATGGGGAGGTATCTATAAGAATAATCTGTATTCGATAGTAACAACACAAAAAAATGATAATCAAAGTTATTATTAAAAAACCAAGAATTTTTCCAACCAACGAACTTTTTGAAAAATTTAATGTCCTACCGATTTCAAAACTATTTCAAAGAAATGCTATTTTAAAAGTTTTTAAAGATTCTGAAAGGTCCTCAGCGCGAAGTATAAGACCTAGAACATCTGGGAACATGTATGTACCTAGATGCAACACGACAGCTGCACAACACCATTATGAATATATAGGCCCAAAGTTATTTAACGATTTACCGGATACAATAAAAAGTGAGAAAAATTATTTTAAATTTAAAAAAAAACTTTCGTTGTGTTTTTACAGAGAAGATTGACTTACTTTTATCGACGATTTTCAGATATATTCTGTTGCTTATATTTTTGTTGATTTTTCGTTGATTTTTGTTGATATCCTGTTTCTATAATTATATGTAATTTTCTTATTGTACAATATTTTGTAGTATTTTACAGTATTTTTGAAAATATTCTTTTTCCATTTTTGTAACTATACATATTATTATCTCTATATATATATATAAGCACAGACTAGCTCCCCAGTTTGACCCGAGAATATTTCTCTACAAATTGGGTAGACAAAAAAAAGTGATGTCTGATATGAAATGTAATATATTTTTATCTCTTGTGAATATTTACTTTTTTCTAAATAAATAAAAATAAATAAAAAATAAAAAAATGTTACATAAAATAATATATGAGTCGTGTAATTTCTATACCCGCTATATCAACTTTCATTGATTTGGAGAAAACCGCAAAAAACTGTCACATCTCTAGCGTACATAAGTAAATGCATTAAAATTTTTTATATAATGAATTGGAGTAATAAAATTTCGAAAAGCATTTATTTTTCTATATATGTCTAGCAATAATTAAGTAATTTCGATAAATAAAATGGATATAGCGGATTTTGATACTCACTTCGTGATTTTGAAAGTCAACTGAGGCGACATGGCGGGTTTAGAAACTCACGCGTAGATCATTTTGACACTGGAGCGTGGCGTCAGAGTGGCGGCCATATTGTATTTTGGCAAAATAACTGCTTGTGATTCGTTGAATCCGATATAGCGGGTTTTGATAGTGACTTTCTGTATGATATAGCGGATTTGGTTTCTCACTCGCAGTTTTAACATGGTTTTTGGTAATGATAAGGAGGGTTTTGAAACTCAATTTTAGGCTCCTCTTGTTGCTCGCAAAAATGTGAACAAGATGTCATACTCAGATCATTTTGTCAAAAAATCGGATATAGCGGGTATAGAAATTATAGGATTCATATATGGATTATAATTAAGTAGGTAGGTAATTAAGTACCCACTTACAAATTTTATGATTTCAGAGGAAATTTTGGATTTGATTTATTATATAATAAGGCCGTTTGTACAATAGACTCGAGTTTTGTGCGCGTAGCATATGTGTCGCTTGTGAGTACCCGCCATACTATTTTGCTAGTGTTCGTACACGATGCAACATGTCGACTACGGGTTTGATATCAGTTGCACACTACTGATATTTCGTTGTATGGGTGATGGTGGGCAGAGACGAATAAAGGAGGTGGTTGGTATCACAGTCACTATTGACTACACTGACTACAGTGTGGTAGTGGTTTGTTGCTGATGATGCTCAACACTTTAGTGGAGATGGTCGGTGGCGAATCCTCCAGGCCAACTGCTCGACACCGTAGAAGCAGAGTGGTGGAGTGTTGTAACGGTGAAGTAATCAGTGGCTCGACGCGCTGCCTGCAGAGATCAGACTGATTGGTGATGTTCAATCACTGGTGGTGAAGACCACAGGTCTTCCTGATGCTCCAGTAAGATGAAAGCCGAAGATGCGATGGACCTCGCCAACCGCGGTTGCGAGCGCGGTGGGTTGAGGCGCAAGCCGGCGAGGTGTTGTCGGTCTAGGCGTAGCTGTGAGTACCCGGGGTATACTGAATTCCAAGACTGAGCTGTAGTGCTGCACAGCTGCGCTTATATAGAACCGTGAGCGTCTTGTAAAGCCAGGAATGTTCCAGCAGTCGCAAGTAGACTGGTGTGCCTTCGATGCGTGTCTAGAAGTTTCTTTGTGTAATGCGCGCTGCTCATACTGAAATCCTCGAACTTTCTAGTAGCATGCCGCTACAGTTTTATGGGTGAACAATATTATTGTCTTAGTCACTTGATATCGTATTAATTCAATGACTGCAATTGAAAAAAATATAGTAGAATTCGGGTAGCGCCGTGTACGGAAACCAGCTTTGAAGGGTAGCATATCGGTAGGATACTGTGGTTGCGTCACAGTCACGCAGCTTGTAAGTATCTCTATGTATGGAGGGTCCAAGAGTAAATTAAAAACATACTTTTTTGGACGCGAGATCTACACACAAATACAAGTAAATAATATATAAATACGGGAGAAATTCATATATCGTCAGTTTATTCATAACCCGCGATTTCTTGATTGCCGATACAAAATTTTCACCTTTCACCAACTGATTCTTGTTTCGTAATAACTTGCTTGTTTTTTAAAATTATGTATTTGTAAATTTTACTGTCTTACCAGATAATGTTTTTATATATTTATAAAAATAGTATAAAATATACCGTAAGTAGTTTCCTAGAATAGCTAGTTATATATTATATTTCCCACCAAGGAAAACATTTATTTAATAAATTACCAGAAGAAATTAGAATCATTAATGATAAAAAACAAATATTGAACCATATAAAAAATATTTTAGGGAAATTGTTAACAAAAAAACTGATTCCCCTAGTTTCACTTGAAATTTTTTTTACTTTGTAACCTAGTTATATTATTTTTGTACACTCCTCTTCCCTCCACAAGCAAATGCTTTTAATGGAAGTGTAGTATAAATTAAAACAGTATGACTTGTAAACATTGTATATTTATTGTAAAAAACATAAATAATAATAATATTCAGAGAAATAATTTTTTTTTTTAAATATACTAAGGGTATGTTAGCACACAAGTAGCATCGTGGGCTCCCGTAACCCATATCAAAATTCTTTCTCATTCTATTCTATATTCCTACTTTCTCACTGAGATTGCACAGGAGGATAAACAGCACGCTCACATAAGTACAAAGTATATTTATGACGGTCGGTTTCGTTTACCACGCAACTTAAGTGTTAAAAATAATGAATTTCGATAATAGGTTTTCTGCCCCGTGAGACTGCAGAGCATCACAGAAAAAATGTGTTGAAGATATTGAAGGATGCCCTGGAGCAGTCTGGCGTCCGGCCGGCAGATATTGACGTGGTTTGCTACACTAAGGGGCCCGGGATGGGGGCGCCACTGGTCACTGTCTCTGTGGTAGCCAAGACAGTGGCTCAACTCTGGAACAAGCCAATCCTCGGGGTCAACCACTGCATCGGCCGTATCCTTTTTTAGATATTTAAATTTAAGAACTGATTATTTTTTTTAAAAAGAACCTCGTAGTGTTTGTATTGAAAAATTCATCTGGTTCCCAACCAGGCGTCATGGGTTCAATTCCTTTGCTAGCTAAATTCTCCATCAAGCACAAGCAGCATCTTCCTCTTATAATGATGCTAATAGGAGGAATTAAAATATTGACAGGTTATTCGTAACCCGCGATTGTTTGTCTTTCTTTTCCTTGTCGGTGCTGTCAACAGTACAACAATAATAAAATTTTAAAGCATATTTCATCACCTTTCAAAAACAGTTTTAGTTTTTGGATAAATTCAGTATTATTCCATTTATTTGGATTTTATTGCAAAGCGGAAATACTCCGACTTTCTGCCAGAGACCTGAGGGGTTAAATCTTATTCCATGCAGTCAACCTCTTCCTCGGCCTCCTCCAAAAATCTCCAGTCCTCAGGCCTTCCCATCCTACCTAAATCTTCTTCCATGCATTCAGTCCACCTCCTGCTCAGCCTGCCTCTGGGTCGCTTCCACCGGGGCAACCACTTATGGTCTTATAAGATTATGTAGGTTCTTCTTCAGGACCTACAGAATCTTGCAGTGGTTTCCTGCTAAATGAAAGTACATAGTTGTTCTCCTTAAGTCTAGTACAGATATTGAAATGGGAAGATTGATAACAAAAGCGCAAAATCCTACCGTGCTTTACGTCAGCGGAGGAAATACCCAAGTGATCGCGTATTCCAGGCAACGGTACCGGATATTTGGTGAAACCATTGATATTGCTGTTGGGAACTGTTTGGATAGGTAGGCCACAATTGCACCGTTGAATACAGAATGTCATGCATTTTATTGATCTCTGTTTCGAGGAGAATAAATATAAGTTAAAAGTTTTATTTAGGTTTGCAAGAGTCCTCAAGCTCTCCAATGATCCCAGTCCGGGGTACAACATAGAGCAAGCTGCCAAATTAGGAAAGAAATACATTCCTCTGCCATATGTTGTAAAAGGTAATACGCTTCATCACATTTTCATACATTATATATTAGCTGGAGCGGTCGGTCATTTAGTCTTTTTTAAAGCAGCTTTCTTAGGTTACTTTATTATGAAACTGATCAAATATAGACTACTCTGTATTATTACAGTCACAGTTTCTCCCTGATGGTTGATTAATAAAATATTATGAAGTTCTGCTAGTTTACATGTGCTTTTACATTTCATAATATATTATGTTTCATTGAGACAAATGTTTCGTACCAGAGGGAAGAATATCAAAGCATGTTGTAATTATGGACAACAGCTATTAGCCAATACTGTAAATAATCATGGTTTTCAAATTATGACTGTGGATAATACAATGTAGACTGCTGCTTTTGTTAGGCAAGAAACTAATTTTTGGTTGTATTTATTATTGTTTTCAACAGGAATGGATGTTAGCTTTTCTGGTATCCTGTCCTTCATTGAAGAAAAGGCATCACAGATTGGCAAAGAGTTCACAGCTGAAGATTTGTGCTTTTCCTTACAAGAAACTATATTTGCAATGCTTGTGGAGACAACTGAGAGAGCAATGGCGCATTGCGGTTCCTCTGAGGTATTGTTTAAACAATAATTTGGAATTAATTAAATTTTATCATTCACCAACAATTAAATTAACTATTTTTTTAATATTAACTCCACACAGGAGGCCCTAAGAAAAATAATTTAATTCGGGGCCTATGTCATCTTTGGGAATGCTGTATGGAGGGTCTTTTTGAGGGGAAGGAAAAAGGTATGAGGGATGGGTAGGAATCTAGGGATCAGCGTGTCCAGGAGTAACAGGCAAATGATCTATTCCTCGCGCTGCGGTGTAAGGCTATGGGAGACCAGTTGGAGAGGTCAAAGGTCTCCCCAAATCAGCCTCACCCAATCCGGCACGCCACGCAGCTGGTGCACCCTGAATACACCTCACCCGATGAACCCGAGCACCCCTCCTAAATCGTCATAGCAAACCTCTTGGGGTGACCTACGGCAGAAGTGTTGGTTATCCAATAAATAGTTCCCGGGGCGACGGTACCCAAACCCACCCTTCAGAAGGTACTAATCCGCTATCGCAAAAACCGGGCAAGTGTCTTAAATTAGTGTAAGTGGCGGATATTGCATACATACAAAATATGTTCAAAATGAAGACAGGTGTTTCGTAATAGCAAACAAACACCGCTGTTAATCTTTCGTAAAATATCCATTTTTCGGTAAGCTAAGGTGTCTCCATTTGTAAACTTATTCTAATACAATATGTGGTAGAAAGAAACAAAAACAGATGCAACAGTTTCTAGAATATACTTCTGACTAACCGAAAACAATAATAATGAACCTGGTGGTAAAATCGTCAGATAACCCAATCCGTCAGACTGCGGCTCTTTTCTCTAGAAGTCTGCTGATCCCTGCTCAGGGGTATAACATCTCATAATCCAATTTTTGTTTTCAGGTTTTGATTGTAGGCGGGGTGGGTTGCAACGAACACCTGCAGGAGATGATGGGCGCCATGTGCCGGGAGCGGGGCGCCACGCTCTTCGCCACCGACGAGCGGTTCTGCATCGACAACGGTGTGATGATAGCACACGCCGGCGCCGAGGCCTTCGCCAGCGGGTCTAAGATGCGCTGGACCAACGCCACGTGCACACAGCGCTACCGAACGGACGAGGTGTTCGTCACTTGGAGAGATTAAGGTTGGGGTGTTTCACACAAATTAAAATTTTCTTCAAATTAATTAGAGAGTTTTTTTTTTTACATTTGAAAGGTCCCTGTTATTCTAGGTTCGTTTCAGATCTATCAAATTGTGATCAACTGACAAGCATAGACTGTTGTGCTTTTCTGCTGATCACAATTTGTTCAAAAGTTGAAATAAACCTAGAATCGACGTTTAACCTATTAAATGTCCAAAAAACAAAATGGTGCCGGTTGGCCATTTGATGACGATGTTACGTTTGAATTTCTGTGAAACAACTGGATCCTAACATTTGCACGTTATTAATAAATTTATTTTTACTCAATACTGTTCTTTGTACTTTAAATTATTGACCTTCCCATTTCCAACAATTAAAAAAAAAATCCTTTTGATCCCCAATCCAAACGAACCGGTTAGTGGCTGAGTTGGAAAATGCATCTGGTTCCCACCCAAGCGTTGTGAGTTTAATTCTCTAGCTAAGTCGTCAACCATTGTTGCAGAAGCAACATTTTCCACTTATAAAGACAATACTAGGTGGAATTCAAATATTGTCAAGTTAATCGTAATTAAGGACGGTTTGTCTTTCCTTTAAATAAAATAATGTTATAATATCATTTGTCGCTACCCTGTTTAGGTCAGAAAAAAGGCAATAATGAAAATTCCTTAATTGTATTGTAAATAATAGATATTATTATATAATCACATTTGAATAAATAAAATTCATAACATTGCTTATATTATGTGGGGTGAAAATAAAATAATAGGTTCAAATAATATTTATATTAAATAACAATTAACATTTATGTTGGGATGAGGATGCACTTATACTATTTATTCACAAGTCTTTTTAAATAGGGGAATAGTTCGTGAGGAATTTTACAAAAACAAATCGGAAAACACATCTCGCTTTTGTATGGACATACAAAACATTCGGATATCTGCAGTCGACAGCTGCTAACTTCATAACGCCCCGTAATACAGGCCTGTATACATTATTATCCATGTGACCTGCAACCAATGAAACCAGTTATTAGTCTTCCTAAAGGACTTGGCATTCGACACGAGGAAGAGGTTGAGCTCGGCCTAAGCCTTGATGGCAGAGCGGCAGGCTTCTTGGCTCAGAAAACAAAGATATATTCAATACAACGTCAATGTACTTAATTCATTACTGAGTATGAGCCAATAATTTTAAAAATACGTTTTTTAAGCGCATTAAGTTGAATGACATGAGAAGCATTGATTGGCACCAAAAAATATTGAAATTGACCAATAGACTGCTTGCACTCAGTTAAAGTTTATACAACGAATAAATCTTCAAAACTAAAGAAGCAAGCCGTTGTCCATTGACTTTGAATAATGTTTTTATAACTTAAAAATAACTTATTTTATTGAAATGATTACAGATCTGAGAAATATATTTAATTTGTAATGGATAAAAACAATGTTTTGGTCATTTATTTAACTTATCATACATTTCATGTTTTTTTTAAATAATCTTTTTTTAGTTCATAGTAAAATATGTGTCCCAATTTGAATACGTTGGATTCGACCTTCCTATTTTTCATTAAAACAATCCTTAGGCTGGGTTTACACTTGTAAGTAAAATTTATGACTTTCGTAAATTTTTGATAAGTTACTCACAGGAGCGATTACATATGCATTCAACTTATCGTAAATAATTTATTTTATTTATTTATTGCATCTCACTATACATAAAACACTAACTAGGACTAAGCCTGTATCGAGGTTAACAATTTACATTTGAGTGAAGCAAACATAAGAGTAATCACAAACATAAAGTAATGCTCACGGAAGTTGTTCAGAAGTTTAATTTACGAAGTTCTCACAAAGACCGCTACACCAGTAATTCTATTTTTGGTAAGATGGCTTCCTGACAACAACACGTTGCCGCCGACTTTGACAGCTGTCACTTAGTAACATTTGATAACAGGGATTTGTTCACGGTTCATAAAGTCGAGAATTTATTTACGGTTAGATCATGGATCCTCATTTCCGCACACAGCGGATTGCTGCTGCGATAATATGCACAATTTTGGCAAATAAAAACGTAAGGGCCCGTAGAGAGTGTTGGATTAGGAGTTGGCTTCAAAGAAGAAGTACTGATGGGGCTTTCGTTCGTTTAACGGCAGAATTAAGAATTGAGGATCAACAACAATTCTTTAATTTTATCCAAATAACAGCAACTGACTTCTAATACATATTGGAAATGGTTGGACCGCTAATTAAAAAGAATGATACTCGTTTTCGGAATGCTAGCTGAAAAATTAATGAGATTCCTGAGGCATATGTGTAAACACCATGTACGATTGTGTGAGAAATGCGGAGATCCACAAAGAGTACAAGGCTGATGTAAGCGTAATGAGTAAAATCAAGAAAGGGACGCTTAGATGGTTTGGGTATGTAGAGCGAACGAGCGAAGAAAGGAGTGTAAGGAGAATATACGATGCAAATGTGAATGGTAGCAGAAGTCGGGAACGCCCGAGGAAGACATGGCACGACTAAGTGAATCAGATACTTGAGTCGGGCCATGTCAAGAGTCAGAATAATAGAAGAGTATGTATTAGACGATGTATGAATGTGAATGAGGCAAGAAATGTGTGCCAAGACTGAGTTGTTTGGCGATCCGTCCTCTCAGCCTACCCCTGCGGAGAAACGGCGTGATGGTTAGTTAGTTAGTTAGAAAAAATAATGGTGACTCTTCGATTTTTGACGTCAGGTAATGTTTTCTATGTATTCTTGTATTGCATTTTTGTATGCATTCATTGGAGATATTAATTTGTTGTGAAGTTTGATAGCTGATCCATCAGTTCGTGAAGTCGAAAAGTAGAATCATTATCACAGGCATTTTTTAAACATGACATTGTGTGAATGATAAATAATGTTATGTTAGTCTCCATAGATTATTGCAGTGTATTATTTCATAAAGCTGTTCATGGCGACAAGTAAACAAGTCCTGAGGAGCAACGGCAGACAGACCGAATCTTACTGTCGGTGTTGCAGATTTCTGTTTTACCATCCCGACAGTGATGTCAAAACTTACTGTAAGCGTCTCAACTTATCAATCTGTTTTGATAAGCTGTGAGAGAGCCGAAAATTACCGCGTGAGCGATTAGACCTGTCAAAAACTTACATAAGAAAAACTTCTGTAACTTGGTATAAATTACGGTAAGCGACTTATGATGTCATTTACACTGGTAAATTTGGCGTAAGTCGCTTACGTGAGCAACTTACAGGAAAAAACTTACAAGTGTAAAGGCAGCCTTAGGCATCAAACATTGTAATTTTTTGAAGTGCAAATAATAAAACATTTAATTTTTATAAGAGTTATTCAGTTATATACATAATTTAAAGAAATATATACAATTTTAGTATGTCCTACAAAAAGTTAAAATTTTTTGTTCGGTTTTGTAACGCAAACCAGTACAAACACTTTTTTGGAAAATTAATTTTTATGGTGAAGCAAAACTTCCAGGTGAACGGTATGCCGCAATCTTGACTTTTCACTTCAGCCAGTGAGTAGCGTTATAACAGTGGGCGTGCTTGGACTTGATTTGAGGGAAATTTTTGTCGAATACGAACATTGAACACACAAGGTATGTAAATTGATTGAGCACCGTGCCCATTGGTGATGACCGCGTGACCGCGCAGGATGCCGAACAGATACCCTCTCTTGATAATCAGTACCAGGTACCCGATTGTCACCGGGAAGCTTACCACCGTGAACAGACATATGAACAGCATGAATTTCAACACAGTTTTTAAGTAATCTTTAAAGAAATATATCACTAATATAAATAAAACTACTAGCACTATTGAAAGCAAAATATTAAAAATATATTTGTATGTACTCTGGGTATTTATCCTCTTCAAAAAACTGCGCTTGTTTCTACTCACGAGAGTGATGATTATTATTGAGTCGTTCACATTGAATTTGTAATATCGGAGGCCGATATTAAAATCATTATACATAGTCAATACTTCAACGTGCAGAACGGCAACAGAATAAAAATGAACAAGCGAATGACCGTGACATTCAGAGATGAGGTCAATAATTTAGATTGGAAATTACCCTTTTTTTTTTTTACTAAAATCCTATTGTCAGACTATAAACTGTGTTGAAATGAATAAAGAAGAGTCACTGAAGAAGGATGATATAAAATAATTATTTTCCTTGTGTTGGCTGTGGGTGGTTTATTTATGTGTTGGCTGTTCTACTTCGTTCATAGAAAAACACAATAAACAACGTTTTTTGACATTTTCTTTAAATATTTGAAAGCCAATTCAATTATAATCTTTTCGTTTTAATCGGTAAGCGTTGTAAAGTTACATCTTTAAAATTCGATTCGTGATATACTCTTGACAAGCGTTCATTGTAAAAAAATATTTGTCCAATTCAGTGAAAAGCCTCGATGTATCTGCTAACCCTTAATGTATGTTTTGCGATTTGCAGGAGAAATAACAAGCACACATCATGTCGGGGGCTATGTCCATAAATCCCAAAACCATCCTCAACAGTTTGACTGTTTTTTTCTCACAAATAAATATTAAAAGAATGCGTTTTTTGTTAATTATATTCCATATAAAGCTGAAAACAATTCGACATTCAAATTATAATTAAAATTTAAATAATATATTATTAAAAATTGAATCTTTTTACTGTTAAATAATATATATATTTTTTTTAAATATTATAGTGCGTTTCATCATCTTCGCTGTTAATATATAAAAAAGAATCTATATCATAAGGTTGTGGGATACACGTTTTAATCAAGAGTGCACAAAATTAATTATTTAATATTATTATAATTTTGTTACAAAACAGGTAAAACACACTCCGGATGGGCACTTCCACTGCGTTTTTTTTAAATAATACACATAGAAAAACATATTTTTCAAGAGTTAAGTAATACACTAAAATATATTTTGTTTAATTTGGTGAATAAAAAAAATTTAAAACTTATAATTTATAAAATAAATTTATGGTATAAAAAAATAGGAGGTACAAAAAAAAATGGCAATGTGATGTACCACAACTAATTTTTATAGTAAATTTATGTTATAAAAAAATAGGAGGAACAAAAAAATGGCAATGACTGATGTACCACAACTAATTTTGTATAGACACTAAAGATATTAAAAAATATTGTCTATAATACAAATACATATACAACAGGAACACAAAATAAAATGCATTAAAATTTATTTTTATCTTTTTTGTCGACGAAATCGCAAGATTTTTTGTCATCCCTCCAGAACACATTATCAAAGGGTTCCTCTTAAGACCCAGACGATGTGTGTTATTTCACATACAATTTGAATAAAATAATAATTTAGACCTATGGCATAATTGCCCGATTTCCGAAAATTGTAGATACCTACTCAATCGTCCTGGTGAAAGATCACTGATAAAAATTGAAACGTTGCTTGAAATGGCATCACCCTTGTTTGGCTACCAGATCTGAATAGTCAAGTACTTCCCAAGCACCTCCCCGCTCCATCAACCATAGAAGATTGGGGATGCCATAGTTCCAATGTCTCCAGGCAGAATTGAGATTCTTGTCCGTTGTCACAATTATTGAGGCAATGAAAGAACATTACTCACGGTCGGGCGGGGGCCCGGGGGGGTTTGCAACTATCGGGTGGGAAATGTAGTTTATGGTTGTGAGGTGAGAGGACCTGGTCTCCCTCATACTTAGAGATGGCAAAATTTAGCATTAATTTTCAGATTTTTTAGCATTAACAATTGGAAATTTAGCGTTTTATAGCATTTTGAGGCATAATTTAGCGTTTTGTAGCAAAATAGAAAAAAATGTATTTCCTGAATGTTTTTAGTGCATATTTAAGTATTTTTGGTAAAATATATGTTTAACCTTCATTTGCAAGTATATCCATGTGAAAGATTATAAATAATTAATTTTAATATTAAATTAATAAGGAAGGAAACTCTAAGTACGGGTCGAACACAAACACAACAAATGCAGATTGCGATTAACATCAATAGGCGTAATTTATTTCGCACAATTTGTGTAATGTCAAAAAGCAATTTTAGCCTACAGTACAAAAATATTAAATATTTACACATAAAATAGTAAAAAAATTATAAAAAATCGTAATGTAAATATCGATTTTTTGAAATTCTCACATATTATTTTAATACCCGGTATTTTCGGGAAATTCGCGCCTATTTCGCTAAATAGAATAATTTAGCTGAAATACGGCAAAAATCACGTTTTTCGCGTTAATTCGCGAAATAGAAATCACTGGAAACACTTTCAAATGCCTTGAAACGCAAAGAAAACTTATAAATGCCCTATTTTCGAAACATAAATATTTTTTCGCGTTTTTAGTTAAAACGAAATTTTGCCATCTCTACTCATACTGCCTAATTGTTGCAAGGGATCATGTCTCGGAAATGATTAAATGGATTGACCTATAATGTTTGATTGACAGTTTTAGGAGAGTTACATACCAGAAAGCCAGCAAAGGACGTCATAAAACCCTCCTTCGTCAGTTCCCAGATGCCTCCGTATTCTTCTTCGTCGATATTTTGAAAACTTGTACAATAAATGTAAATAAGGCCAGCATTGACTAAAACAAACCTGAAACCAATATTATAGTATTTACTTTAGTTTCAAGGAACAGTGAATCAAATATACTTGAGTGGGGTCAAATCAAGAGTCAATAACAGAAGAGTGTCTATGAGATGCATTGCTTCGTCCAGACAATGCACAAAACACATAGCCAACTAACAAATAAATAATTGAGTCGGCAAAATAAAATGTAAGAAATTATTATTAATCATTATGAAGTTTAAATCATGTTAAATATGATTTAAGATTTTCACGGCCAAAAGTATTTTTGTTATTTGTTTTTGGGGTGTTATGCCGTGCTGCGCTAACTCCTTCTTTATCCAACGTTTCGGACAACGTTACAGTGTCCATCATCGGGGCAGATGTGTCACATCTGGCACATCTGCCCTGATGATGGACACTGTAACGTTGGCTAAAGAAGGAGTTGGCGCAACACGGCATAACACCCCAAAAACAAATAACAAAAATTTAAATCATGTTCTACATTTGTACAATGTATTTGTACTCTTGTACTACAGTGTGTCTATAGAACATTTTGATACGTAACTTACCTCAAATTACTACATTGTGTCTATATAATATTATCATGGACATGTCAACACAGTTTCTAACTTCTAACCTAATAATGTAAAATACTGCCACCATGGGTGGAACTACGGTGGAGACTCCCAAGGAGAATATTGTGTTTCCACCTATGACGGCAGAATAACACCCATGCGAACACCTCGGCACAGGTTCTCCTAGTGAGGTGTTCACAGAACATTACTACCTAAGCTTCAATCATGTATTTGCAGTTGCAAAAAAAAAAAAATTAATTGTGACCATAATAATACGAGTATATTCAGATATTTCCATAAGTGTTTGTATATTGCTTGATACTTGTCTAGGGCAAGCGTTGCACGCAAGTTCAGATGGTATATATACTGAAAATAGGAACTCGCTTAATATGCACATTTTATTTAAAAAAACACTTTGTGTCAGTTTGATGATAATGAAAAGTAAGTATTTCAGTTTCCGGAAATGTAAATTAATGCATTTTAGTAGCAATTTTGTTAAAAAACTGATAATTTGACATCTTTTCTTCAAGCCATGTTTTGACATAATAATATTAAATATTTTTATTGGCAAGTTTTATTTATTTATTTCTTGATTAAATCCAATCTAAAAACCTATTTTAGGATCGTACGTTAATATTTTAGTTGAATAAGAGAAAAAAGTTAACTTTCTAAAACTAACTTTCGTAACAATAGCGATGGCCGCCAAGTGAACAATCGATTTTAATTTTAATAAAATAACTATTTTAGCTCATTATTTTCCATTTCCAGAATTTATCCATTTCCTACCTATCCCTAATCATCACCTTGCTGGAAAATTTTGTTCATTGGTTAAATTTGAAATTTGGAACAATGGCAAGGACATAGTGCAAATTCGAGTGCATTTGTTTTAAAAACAAAAGAAGAATTAGGACTACCTTGGAAACAAGTTGCTGGTGTTTTTCGTGAATGTTGAAAAGTAAAAGGAAACATTGGGACAGAGGGGTATAACTAAGATTAAAAAAATTGGAACTGAAGAAAAGACACGATAATCACATTGCTGGCTGAGTGGAATATCTACGATGGTTTGAAATCTTTTGTTTTTGTTTCTTGTTGTTTTTTGTCATGGTCTAGACGCCGACGTATAAGTAATTTTGAATATCTTATTTGCTGAAAATGTCAATTCCTAAAGTAGTGTTGTGTTAAAAGCTACACAGATTTCAATTTAATTCGACATAAGTTCCCAACCTACTTAAGTTGTAAGGAGAGACTGTTTCGGGAATGGTTGTGAATTGAATACACAATATTAGCGAGATGTCCGTCAGTTTGTGGCTCTCATTTCTCAATCGGAAGCAAAAGGTCAAGTGGTTCGTTGAGAAATTGCGCATTGCCAACGCTTAATCTTCATGATATCTCGTGATTGTAACCAAAAAAACAGGTGCGAATCTCTCTGTTTCTAATTCGTAACAGCCTTAACTTAACTTGGCCGTAGAATTGAATCTATTTTCTTTTTCAGACCGAGTATCCGAGTTCCTGCCAGGATTGTGTGTATTTTATCATGTAAGGTATAATTCCATCGTTCAACCTTATTCATTAATATTTAACCTTTCGGGTCAATCCGCACCAAATCATCCAGAAAATTTTGGATTTGTCACCCACCATCTCAGATTTTGATGAAACTTTAAATTTTTAATCCTTCCATATAGATAAGAAAATATACCAAATTTTACCTTCCTACCTCAACTCGTTTTTTTTTTATGGGCAGTTGAAGTTTGGGCAAAATAAGCGTTTTTACATATTCCGAGCACTCCGGAAGAGCTTGTACCTTCAATGAAAAAAAATTGTATCTTTGTCATTTATAGTGCAAATGCAATGAAAATTTTCAATATTATCAAGAAAACTATGCTGATTGCAGAAAAAAATAAATAAACCCTTTACATTTATCTACTTGACTTTAAAAAATTACCAAAAGTAATTTTTTAAGTAATTTTTGGGACGGAAAAGGTACTTTACAAAAAAGCAATATCTCGGGAAGGTACAGTGTTAATGAAGTAATTTTTTTTTTTTATTCATATCTACAAATAGCATAGAATCACATACAAAAATAAAATTCATGGCATTTTACTTGCTTCAATAAATAAAATCCATTTTAAACTTTTTTCAAACTTTTTGTAATTTTTTTTTTATTCTTATCTACAATAAAAATAGTACAACCTAAAAAAATAAAAATCCTGGTATTTTGTGTGCTTCACAGTGTAGAAACGTTTTTAAAATGAGAAATCTTAATCATACAGAATTGTTCCAAGTTTTTTAAAATCTAGATACTGTATTTGCAAATAAAAAAAGTCAAACTTATTCGGTCCTTTACAACATGCTGGTAAGCTTGCAATGTAAGCTTAAGGCACCAACAAAATAATGTACCTTGTTCCTTACCCTGAATGCATACACCATAGCAATATTTTATAACAAGATCAACTTTTTAACTCTTTTCAATACAAAGTTAACTCTTTAAAAAACAAATACAATAAAAATAAAACAGGCAATGTAGGATTAGGTTAAATGAAAGTACATTACAATAATATTGTTTACAAATAAATGTTCAAGTTCATTTTTTACTTTTATTCTTGATCTGACCCATAAGATGGTTGAACTTTTGATCAGCATGATGAACGTCTTTTTCAAGAAAGTAGTAAGCTCTTCCTGAACCTTTTGTTGTGGGAGGGTCAACGATATTAAAAATATTTTGTAGTGGAACAAAACAAATATCTTCTTTTTGATGTGGCCAGTAAAAGGATGGAGCTGGGCCAAAAGGATGCATAAACTTGATTGATACATCACACTCGTCTTCATCTTTGGAAACCACAAGTCCAAAAAACCAATGGTTGTCATATACGCAAGCTACATAAGAGTTTGTACAAATTTGTACCATACTTAGTTGCTCAGAGCGATTTCGTTCCCCACTGAAGTTAAAAATCAAAGCATAATCTGAATCTGAACTTATCCTTTTTGTGCCAACTTCATTTTCAGACAGAGGAACAAAGCAGTGGAAACCTCGAGTGCCTGGTATTGTTTTAGCTTGTGAAAAACGCTGCTGTAATTGTTGCCTGCAAGTGAATAAGCTTTCTTTTCTCAGCAAGTAAAAATATATATTTTCTACTCTCGACTGACAAAACTTAAAAGTTTTGTCTACAGTTGTGATAGTGTTGCCAGGGCCAAGTTGCAAACTTTCTCTAGTTAGAAGACGTTTTACTGTTCCACCTATTCCATCACAGGGAGATTTCCCATGACTCGTAGCAAAAAACGACCAACATGCTTTCAAGTTGAAGTCTTTTTGATGGTGACACAGATTTAAAAAGTTTTTGCAGTTTTTATATTGCGCTGCGCAACCATCAGTAAAATAATGAACACTTTGAATTTGGGGAAATTTTTGATTTAAAAATTGAGCAACAATTTTTTGAGTTTCGTAAACGAAACTTACATCATGTTCCAAGTCATCTGAAATTACACACAAGCTTGACACTGTGAGATCTTTGCCAGGCTCTTCACAAGTGTAAATTACCACTGGGTGGAGTGAACAACTGTCTTGCGTCCAGTGGTAACCCTGGACTTCATTCTGGATAACATAGGAGAAGTTTTCACTGAAGTCTAATAACACAACAGCTTCATTTATCTGAAGCTGTGCTTTTAGGGACTCTTTGAGATATTTTGATTGAGACTTTGTTATAAAAGAATGAGGAAGAAGTTTTACAAGACTCTTCACAAGATGTTCTACATATTCATGAAAGGGAACTGTAACTGAAACCTGCTGTGTTCTATCAGTAGTTACCCATGCACTGTATGTGATTTCATCTTCTTGGTCCCATTCTTCAAAATTTTCTAACAAATGTTTCAGATTTTCACTAGATGTTGAACACTTATCGCAATGTCGAAGCATACAGTCTCAACATTTTCAACTTCACTTATGTCTTCTTGAAAAGTGTTAAGCTCTTCAATTTCATTGTTAAGGTTTTGGCTCTTACTAATTTTTGCTCTGCATGCATTACAAATTTTTTGTCCAGGGATTGCTTTATTAGTTACTTTTAGAATGGTATTAATGTTCTCTGAAAATTCCAAGGATACTGTTCTTAAAGTTTTTGTAATTTTCCTTTTGTGGCTTTGGAACGGGTCAAAACAAGCTTTTTGAAATGTTTCATATTTATTTAAGTTAAATATTCTGTGGTGCTCACAAATGTTGAAAACCAAGTCTGTAGATACAAAACTTCTTTGTTGAATAAGCTTTTTTTCAAATTCACTTAACAAATCCACACTCGTTAATTTCTCTGACTTAGTATAACTTTTTTTGTGACATTCAGTACCATTATGTTGTCCCACACTACATTTAACTAAACTTGTTTCGATTAGAGACATTTTAACAACGTACACCATAACATGAAACAACTACTGTATTTATATAGATGATCACTGCTTTGAAGCTGACTCAGAACTAAGCATGTCAGAGGAAACAAAGCATGTAGTATCCTGCAAACTTAGTGATGAGGCAGATAGTAATTTTCATGTTCTGTCTTGTTCTTGTTGCAGATACATCATTTCCATGTAGTGACTTGTCTCTAGGACTGTTTCTTTGATATTAGTCCATTCATTCAACCTATATTACTAGCTATATACCTAAACTATAACTTGCCCAATTACAAACTAAAAATAGATATAAAAAAAATCACAAAAAGTTTGAA
The DNA here is from genome assembly GCF_061612785.1 of Hesperophylax consimilis. NCBI lineage: Eukaryota > Metazoa > Arthropoda > Insecta > Trichoptera > Limnephilidae > Hesperophylax > Hesperophylax consimilis. Next base: position 22,902,674 of record NC_142842.1, read on the forward strand.
AAAAGTTTAAAATGGATTTTATTTATTTTTGTATCTAGATTTAAAAAAACCTAGAACAATTCTGTATGATAAAGATTTCTTATTTTAAAAACGTTTCTACACTGTGAAGCACACAAAATACCAGGAGTTTTATTTTTTTAGGTTGTACTATGTTTATTGTAGATAAGAATAAAAAAAAATTACAAAAAGTTTGAAAAAAGTTTAAAATGGATTTTATTTATTGAAGCAAGTAAAATGCCATGAATTTTATTTTTGTATGTGATTCTATGCTATTTGTAGATATGAATAAAAAAAAACATTACTTCATTAACACTGTACCTTCCCGAGATATTGCTTTTTTGTAAAGTACCTTTTCCGTCCCAAAAATTACTTAAAAAATTACTTTTGGTAATTTTTTAAAGTCAAGTAGATAAATGTAAAGGGTTTATTTATTTTTTTCTGCAATCAGCATAGTTTTCTTGATAATATTGAAAATTTTCATTGCATTTGCACTATAAATGACAAAGATACAATTTTTTTTCATTGAAGGTACAAGCTCTTCCGGAGTGCTCGGAATATGTAAAAACGCTTATTTTGCCCAAACTTCAACTGCCCATAAAAAAAAAACGAGTTGAGGTAGGAAGGTAAAATTTGGTATATTTTCTTATCTATATGGAAGGATTAAAAATTTAAAGTTTCATCAAAATCTGAGATGGTGGGTGACATGGCCTGGATGATTTGGTGCGGATTGACCCTTTCGTCTATAATTTATTGTCTTGAGTTTTTCATTTCTCTGTTATGTTGTGACTGTCGTGAGGGAACATTTTGACAAACATTTTTATTTTTTAAATAATATTTTAGGCTAGTGAGGGGAGTAGGATCCGAATGAGAATTATATTGTCTATGGTGTGTGGCGTGGAATAATCGCACCCAAAAAAATTGTCTAAATATTTGCATACCTATGGTTATAAAGAGGACCAATTTGTTTCATACAAAAAGCACAGAGTTATCGATCTAGTGAGTGGTTTATTTATGGATCGGGCTACCTTGGAAACAAGTTGTTGGTTTTCGTATAATATAATCTCTTTGAAAGTAAAAAGAAGGAAGTTAACTATCTTGAAAGTGCGTAATATCATTTTAAGTACTCATTCATTTTGTTGGCGATAATTACCTCAAGTTATCCCGGTGGAACTCACTATATTGTGTTGTGTACTCCTTCGCAGAGATACAGTGGTAAGTGATAAGTCATCCTGTTTTACTTCTTTGCATACATCGTTCATTCCTACACATACTATTACCCAATTCCAGCGAACACCAATTCATTTCGTCTCTTTTAAATAATTTACAGTTCATTATCATGTTCATGTGAAGCTGTAATTCGTAAGCAGTTTCGGATGCAACACTTAGCCTTAACAGTAATTAGCTCACTAGCCATGTCTGTTGTGATATAGTTTTGTAATAATAAATAACTAACAGTTGTAAAAATGTATGCCCAAGTTTGCAACACCATTCATCATATTATTATGTACCTACTTAGAAAAAACAATAATTGAATCCCCAAGCACAGAAGCTAATCTTGGGCAGCATATTTTATCAGATTGTTTCTCCTAAACTAAAATATAGATAGAAAACGATGGAAGTTCTATCTTATCAGTTGGTCGGTTACAGTTGTAGATATAGTAATAATAAGTAAAACTTTATACTTACAGGACCAATCCGATGAAACCCTTCAGCGGCACAACCCCCCAAGCCAGGCCAAGGATGATTCCCAAGGCTTGGCGCGCCCAGTAGATCACATCCAAGAATTCGTCCTGCGGGTAACACAATATTAGAAACCTTTTAACCTCTCTTTCTGTTACTAGCGTTGTTTATGAGAGATATAGACAGGTTATAATGAAGTTAGCAGTTGCCTTCATTACTATTTGTTGAAGCTGAATTAACCAGTCAGAATACTACCAAATATCAATAAACTAAGAAACTACTTACAAACAGGGATTTAAAAAAATGGTTCCAAAGATTGAATTGAAATCTAAAATTGTGGTTATTACAATAATGACACAATAAGTAGTCTATATATATTTTCAAATGCAGCGAACCAATAACTAGCGAGTAATAATTACTAATTGAAGGGATTAATTCGTTGAAAAGGACGCGGAAACCTTAATTTACATTCGAAATTGTTCAATTAAAAATACCTTATCTGGCCATTCTGACTTTGTTGTGATCGCTCTAGACCAGACAGATGATAATTCACATGATTTATTCAAACCATTTCCTTCGACAGTCTTGGTTTTTGTAGCCATCGTGTTAAATAAAATAGTTCACGAGTAGGTGACAGTGCGACATGGGCAAACAGTGTTCCCGAACTCAAAAATTCAAAATCGGGAGAATTTACGCCTAAAAATCGGGAGAAATCGTGAGAAATCGGGAGATTTTCTTAGAAATCGGGAGATCACTAGAATTATTTTAACAAAATTTCTCCTTTGTCAATAATACGAATCCCTTTTATTATTCCGAAGCATAACCTTAACAACTAACGAAAAAACCCATAAGCAGCGCCGTCAATATGATTATTGTAGATGTTGCCCGTGGAATAACGCAATTTGCCCTAACGTTTAACGGGGACTTATTTTACGTCTGGCAACTCGGCGCAAATTTTTGTGAAACATCGACCTTGGACTGTCACCTGTCACTTTGCGAGACGTCAAAAATCATGTAATACCTACTTACTTTTAAAAGTGAGCGACATTCATACAAGTAACGACCTTCGTCATCGGGATGTGTACAATTAAATGAAACAAAAAAATTTATGAATTTTAATTTTATTTAGGAACCAATCAACCACCTCATGGGCTTTTTCAAAACACCTGTCACCTGGCGACAGATGCTTGATAACGGTAGGTACACTGTTTAGTAATCCTTAATCCTTTATTAAGAAATACCTACAAATATCTCAGTGGAATCATCAAAAACAAAAAGAAAGTGCATGGGCCAAATTAAAATTGTTAATGAAATTATACAGAAATTGTTATAAATGGAGTTATATTAGATTAAAATTAAACCTTTACAAGCATGCTGAGTGTATACAAAAGACAATTGGGCAGTAGAATCTCTTATCTGGGAAGAATCCTTCAAAAATTATCCCAAAAAGCTGTGAGCGCAGTATACAACTCCGCATTTCTATCACTGCTCAACAATCCTTTTTTTTGTACGATGTACAAAGTAAAACAAAGATATCAAAAACAATAATATTTATACAAAAAAAAAAAAAATAATAAACAATGTGTTACCAAAATAATAATGATAATGAAAACATATTACAAAACAATATCATAACTATAAGGAATAAAAAATAATAATGTGCTGCCGGAAAGCATAAAAATAATACCAATCAATAGGGTCCTTCCACATAGAAAGCGGGAAAAGCAGTCGGCGCATGGGCGGCCGACGGCCGACAAGAATGATTGTATGCATATTGTATGTAAACGTAGTAAAGCGCACACAGTGAAGCCAGATACAGACTGCCGCAACTCGGTACCATAGACAATTATTTGCCTGTTGTGCGGACCATAAACAAAGAATCGACGAGAAACGATAAATCGCTGAGAACACCGAAAAATCGGTAGATTTTGGTGCCATTTCGGTAGATCGGGAGATGAAGTGAAAAATCGGTAGATCTCCCGAAAAATCGGGAGCTTCGGTAACACTGTGGGCAAATGTCAAAGAGAATGTTGCTCGTCTTCATAAATAAACCACTCTTCCCGTCTTGCTGCTTCATAATCCACATAAAAAATTACCAAACGTAGGTAACTTACGTAGGTACTTACTCAATATTCGTCATGGATTGATTTTATATTGAAATTTTATCGTAAGCAAAATTTAAAGGTAATGCTGATAATTTCCCATTATCATGTTAATCATCAGCAATCTTCGCCGTTTCTAAGTTTAAAAAGTAAGTTTCCTCTTGAGACGCGATGGATTTTATAAAATCAGCTGCTCCGGGTGTGATAAGGTGTATGTAGGTCAGACAGAATGGACGATCTCTAAGAGGATCTTAGAACACTTTCGAGCGTGCAAACTTAGCCTTCCCGACAAATCAGCAATTGCTGAGCACTTAATTAGTCTCAACACCGGCCGTAACTTTGGATTCCTGAAGTCCTTCAAACACCCAAAACGCATTGAGCACGCCTAATTACGGAGGCAGTTGAAATTCACAAAACAGCTTTAATATTAACAGGGACGGGGATAAGCTTAATAGTTCTAAATATCTGGTACCACAATCTACACATTTGTCCTGATCATGAACACTGTAAGACTGTCCAAAACGTTGGCTAAAGAAGAAGGAATCGCGACACGGCAAAATAATCACGATTAACTTCGCCATGTATTGATTTCACGGGTCACTAATTCCAAATTTGATTTTTGCAGCACCCTCGAGAAATTAAATTGATGGTTCAACAGAAACATTTTTTTTCTAAAGATCTATTCCTTATACTTCAAACTTAGCTAGGCTTAAACTCCAAGAGCACTTTAGGTTCATGCTTATCCCCGGCGCTTTTCAATGTATTCCTCCGTGAGTTAACATGCTGTTAATCATCTGTTAATAAAGTTGTGGCGGGCAGTGATGGACTTACTCGGATGGGTTGGTTGTTTTTCGGAGGCTTGGAATTTTTTTATTATTTAACTATTGGTAACTAATGTCGTTTCGATAAAAATTTTAAGGACCTTAACCAACAATTTTTTTCCCAGAGTATAATATTTCGATAAAGAAACTTTTTCAAATGTTGGTAGTTAGCATTTATAATTTATTTCGAGACTGAGCAAAACCTCCCGAATCTGTTCCGTAGGTACCGAACTGAATATATCCATGCTGATTGCCGAGTGGTATTTATCCAATATCAGTGGTTTATTTATGTCCAATATTATCTATGCTCGCATCAAGAGTGGTATATTTATGTTTATGGTCAACTAGATTTTTTGACCGGGCAACGCTGATAACCACCAAAATCTAAACGTCAAAATTATTGTCAGGTCGATTTCTTGCAAGTCGAGGAGCTGGTGAACCATTGACAATAGAACGATGGGTTACACTTACACGAAAGCTGGCAGTTATACTCTACTGAGGTAGTGATGTGTGTAAATATTATAGTTTGTACATAAAATTGAAGGTGCATAATGTACTGCCTGCAATGGCTAATTCCGGTCCTGCTGATTCCCAAGCCCGTGAACGCGGCGCTGATGCACACGCACGTCATGTTCATGGTGCTGTACCTTATCGGGTTCTTCCTCGAGCGCAAGCCCTGCGCCATCTGTAGCCTGCTCTTCTTGGCGGCCGTGTTCCTCATCTGCTACAGCGGCATCGGAAACTGCCTCTTCTGGGCTAACCACTGCGACATGGAACGCTGTGACAGCGCCGTGGCTGGCGCGTCCTAATCCACTGTAAATACATCCCGCCATTGTACATAATTTCTGTAATCTAACTAGACTATTATTGAAGTTCCCAAGTCTACCAGCCAAGGTTGCAACATGTCCTCGAGGCATTGTCGGCGCAACGATGACTACGCTAGTCCTCCCTTATTATTATTGTTAATCTCTAGCGTTCTTCTCTATGTTATCTACTTGTACTATTAATAAACTCTTTATTTAAACTTTGCCTTCTCTCTCTTTTCCTACCTTAATACGCAGAGTTCTGGCAAGCATTGTTTTGTGAATATTATATCAATTGCATTGAATAATACCCAAAGATTAGAATGTTGGAAATGCTCAAAAAATAATATACAGCTACAAATTAATGTGATCATTATTTAAAAAGCCGCTGCACTTTTAGGAACATATTATGGAAATTACACTTTGTTTAACAATTATTACAAGAAGCAACTATTTACATGCACAAAATAGGTTATGAGGTTCTTAATTTGGGTTAAATATACAAGCACAAATTAATGATCTACCAATAATTAATGTGGTAATTATTTACCAAACTGCTGCACTCTTAGGCACATAACACTTTTATTCTACATATTCTACGAGAAACAACTATTTGCATGCACAAAATAGGTTTTTAGTTAGGTTTGATTAACAATTAAGTCATTTTTGCAATTTAGATTGAAATTGAACATTCAGAATCCAATTCTAAAAAAATCCAAAATGGCGGCAAAGGATTTGTTTTATAAGGGAAACTTTGAACTTCGATTGAATAAAAACTGATTTTAGTGCATCTTTTACTATCTCTCCCACTGTGTAATAGTTAGTAATTAAGTTGAAATAGAGTGTGATTTCCATAATCTGAGATTATCAAAAGTGCGGCGGTTAGGTAAATATTTAAGAATAATTTTTAGGTATGTAGGACGTCAAAATAAAAGTCATTCATTGAGATTGATTTGACTTGGGAGGCGGGTTCGGGTACCGCTGCCCTGGGAACCATTTATTGGATAACCATCACCTCTGCCATAGGTCACGCCAAGTGGTTCTCTACGTTTGGTTATTTAGCAGGGGTGTCCGGGTTGATTGGGTGAGGTTACGTGGCGTGCCAGATCAGGAGAGACTTTGTCCTCTCCAACTGGCTCTCGACCCGCCTTGCACCGCAGTTAGAGGGATATATTCATAAGTCCATCACTCCTGGACACACTCATCCCTAGATTCTTACCCAACCCTCATACCTTCCCAGAACTTCCTCTCCTCAAGAAAGATCCCGCCACACAACTTTAAAAGGTGATATAAAGTCATTAAAAGTGATGAAACAAAAACTAGGTTAAATAGTTGCATATATGTAACCTATTTAACCTAGTTTTTTTTTCATCACTTTTCATAACTTTATAACACTTTTTATAGGTGTGTTGAATTGTCATTTTGATGAGTTATCCGGTCACCAAAGATGACATAGCTCAGAGCCTCCTGTGTGAGGTTAATGTAAAAAAAAATTAACTTACCTGCTAATAACAACTGGACTTTGTTGTTATATTAAACTGTAATATTTAATTGACACCAGTTATTAACCTTTAGAATGTTGAAGTTCCCACAACCTAATACCTATGTACTGTGCCGAGAGTAAAAATCCCCCCAACAGAAATAATGTATTTCAGATGACCAATTGGATCGTCAGCGCTCAACGAATACAATTTTTCTTAATTAAGGACGGGTTGTTTCGGAGAATCTGAACAATTCATCAAATTTCAACGTTCATTTTCGGGTTCTGTGAAAGTCTTAGTCAAGTTCTGTTTTTATATCATTGTAGGCTAGTTGCTTGACAAAACTGAAATAAAGACAGAACTTGAAAAAATCTTTCACAGAACTTGAAAATGAACGTTGAAATTTGATGAATTGTTCAGATTCTCCGAAACAACCCGTCCTTAGTATTCATGCCATCTAATGACGTTCTTCTGTGACTTCTTACCATTTCCAAACAAGTTTGAACAGTCGGTTATTGCAAACCGTTTGTTTTCTTGGGGAATTTTTTTGATTGACTTTTTTTTATTATCCTGTTCACATTTCTCACACGATCATACCTGGTTTTACACACATACGCCTCAGGGATCTCTTTTCTACAGCATTCAGTCTACTTTCATCCTTTCTCTGCCAGTTCCATGCCCCACTTCCGTACATCAGGGTAGGTAAAAAAGGGCAAATATAGGGAATAAACATGCGCAAAACGTAAATGAAATAGGCGAAAGAGCAAAATCTCTCTCATATTGGATTCCAGGCATCGATGGAAACAAAATATACATTTTATTGGTAGGTAAAATTATTTTACTATAGTTCAATTCAATAATATTTTTTTTGTTAATTTGAATTTGAAATAGGAGGATATGTAATTGACATATAATGTTGGGTGAATATAATGTACTTTGCAAATAGTCTTGTTGTGGTTGTGAAGATGTGTTGTAAATTTTTTTTGGCGACGGAGAGATGGAATCACGAAACAACTATTAATTCATCCAGGAGTTTAAATCCTACGAACATTTATGGAACCAAAAAAATTTCCTTTTTTCTCTGCTATCAAGAATCTTAAAATGATGTATGAAGCAGCGGCGGTGGTCCATTCCGAACGGATGTTTTCCTACTAATACCTTTTTCTGTAACAAGTGACAAGTAATGGCCAATCGTGTAAATGATTATGTGCCGCTTGCTAGTTAGTAAGCCGCTTAGTAGAAATGACAAGTACTAAGCTCGCGTAAACTGGTGTTCACAACAAATTGAAAAAACGCCATGATTCGACAACAAATATTGGTATTATAAGTGAATGTAAATAAATAAACAATGATGGATCACAGCAACTTTTTATTTAAGAATATGTACATATTATAGATAGTGATAGTACTTATTGTTAGGTCAGACCAGGGGTCGACAGACTTTCAAGTGAAAAGAGCCAAGTTGTCAAGGATATAGGATAACAAATGTATCAGAAAGCCATATATATAAAAATATGAACCACAAACGCCTACGCACAGAGCCGCAGTCTGCCGACCGATGGGTTAGACCTAATTTGTATTGGCCAGTTTAGGAAAGGCCTAATTTGTTAGGCCTGGTTAGATTTTGCCCAATCTGATTCATCCTCACTCGTCAGTTGCTGGAGAGAGGAAGTATTCCCTCACCAAGTTCTGTGCCTTGCCAATGGCCGCCATGTTCCCAGCCTTGGCCTGATAGCGTTCCCCTCCACCCTGCACGGCACCTTTACCCTGGAGCAGGCTGCATACCCTGGAACGTTCGACACATCAGTCACAAGGTGCAATACATAATTTTTTTTTTAAAGTTAGAAGCATTCCCGGGTAACGAGTAAACTGACAATATTTGAAAAACTCATACTGCCATCATTAAAACTGTGTTATTAAAAATGTTCTTCTTCTTATTCCTAGCACTATCCCAACTCATTGCCTAGGTAGGCTGTTGGGGTCGGCTCTGTTATTAAAAATGTTGTTTGTGCAAAGATGGAGGACTTAGCTAGGAAAGAAATTGAAGCCATGATACCGGTGGGAACCAGACGCATATCTCAACTCTGCCAATAACCGGTCATTAACTTCTTGATTGTAAATTTTCGCTTTGCGTCAGCTTATTCTATTTTCGATATAACTGTTTTTTGTCTTGTCAAAATGATGTTTTTGTAAATTGTACTGTCTTACCAGATAATGTGTTTATACATTTATAAAAATACGTAGTATCACCAGAATAGCTAGTTATATTCAGAGAAATGATTTTTTTCAATATGTTGGCACACAAGAGGTTAAGACAACAAATCAGAATCAAAGCGTTTGAACATGCATATCTGTGATCTTAAGTCAATATAAGATAAGAAGAAACATGGTAAATTTATGATAAGAACATAACGCATCGTCCACATTCAGGCACCAACTCGGAGATTTGAGATTTCCAAATCTGTTTTATTTTTATATTACTCAACATGGGAGGCCCGGAGGGAAATCATTTCCTTTTTTTTAGTGGAATAACTTATTGAGTAGAACCTGAAATTGTAATATTTACGGTCGTTGTTCCCAATCCTGTTGATCAACTTTTGAGCCGAAATTTTGGCTCAACACTGCTCAAACGCGCGACTATGCTCTTTCCAACGGAAAGGTGACAACTGAGCGATCAACCAATTTAAGGAAGCCAAACTACTGGATTAAGCTTGCCTCAGTAAATTACTAGTTTATAAAAAGTGTCGACAGAGTGAAAAATATTCACGACGCCAAGGAACGGCGGTATTAAAGTCAAGCTTTTTCACACTTAATTTTTAACATATTTCATATGTTTGTTTAAAAAAATATAAACTATCGGTTTATGTATTACAGTATTTAAGTAAAATATATGCCTTAGTAATAAATACAATAGGTAATTCGTCAATATTGATTTAGCATTGAAAGTTTTTACTTTAATGTTATTTTATTGGCTATGAAAGTGGGCGGGATAATCAACAGTAAAGATATTTGGAAACAGGCGAATCGAATGTTACTGAACAAATCACTTAGCTGATCAGACCCTGAGATTGATCGTTCGAAATGTTGGAAACAACGGCCGGTAATCATTGAAGACTTGAGCACTCTCAAATTAAAACATGTGAAACAGAAAAGATTAGTTGCATCTGGAAAATAAACCCAGAACCTTTGCCTTTCCGGGGCATTGCTCTGACAACTGAGCTAATTCGACCATGTCAACTTACATAATTTTTTATCATTCTTTGACTAAGAACTACCAACATTATCTTTATGTACGATTGCAAGATTCTACCCAAATTAAATTACAATCTGGATAGTGTCTTGGATAAATGTATCCATTTTTATTTTAATATGGGACATCTATTGACTTGTTAAAGTCTAGATTATTTTATTTTTTTTGTGGTGGTTAATTTATTGAGAAAAACCTCAAATTGTACTATTTAATCATTCCTCTCTTTGTCATCTTTGGAGATGTAGAGTCTCATTCAGGAAAAGAAGGAGTGAATCGGGTCTTGTAGAGATCCATGTTGTGTCCTCTTTGGATTCGATGGATTATTTTTGTCTGAAAACTTCTGCCGTAGTCGATGCCATAATTTCATCAAGAAACCACACTCCAGAACTTTGGGTACTGCCGCCCCGGGAACCATTAATTGGATAACCACGACCTCTGCCATAGATCACCCCAAGTGTCAAGGTCTTGGCAGCGGATGCATCAACTGCTTGACAGATCGGGATACATCGGTTGAGAGATTTCCTTTGACCTCTCCAGTCGGACTCTCTCCACCCATCACGTTGCACTGTAGTGGGAGGATGAATTAATAAGTCCTTCACTCCTGGACACACTGACCCCCGGTTCTTACCCACCTCTCGAATCTTTTTCCTTTCCAGAACTTACTTTCCATCCTTTTATCAAAAATACCCTCCACACAGCATCCTCAAAGATGACATTGGCCCTGAAAGTAGTTATTTTTCCTATTACTACTTACTGCGTAGTGTTTATGTAAAAAAAAAAATTTAAAAAAAGGTTCTAGTACTGCAATACATTTCTTGGTATGGAAACACTTACTTAAGCGCTAGTAAGTACTGCAATACGTTGCTTGGTATGAAAACACTTACTTAGGCGCTAGTACTGCGATGTGTTGCTTGGGGCCCCGCATGGTCACACTGCCTCCGGGACCGGTCTCATCTCCTGCGCTGAGGAGTAACAGCACCTCAGGGGGCGCTGTGTTCAGGGTCCGGGCCAGCGCGGGCAGGTAGGCGGGGGCCGCGCGGGCCCGGTGGAGCACTAGGGGGCTCCCGGGGGACAAGGCAGCCAGGGCCCGCGACCCCTCCAGCTGGGCCACCTCCTCCAACAGCTTCTGGCCTGCCTTAGATCCCGCTTGGAGTTTCTCAATCAGTTGGCAGTGGTGGGATGCCTGTCCCCTGGAAACAGTTTTTACTGTGTGAGTACCTACCTACCCAGAGTCTCGACCGTTCCCAACCATCTGCAACCAGTGGGACTATGGTATAGGGGAGGGGAAGTGGAAGGTATCTGGCTATTCAGATCTGGTCACCTAATACGGCTAAAGCCATTTGATGCAACGTGGTGGTAGTCTTTCACCAGGCCGAGTATCTTCCTTTCGGTAAATTGATAAACCAAGCATCAACCCCAACTGCCTCCGTAGCAGAGCTGTAAGGTTCTTAGAATTGGACCCAAACTTTGCAGTTAAGTTTGCGGAAATTTATTTCACCTTATATTTTCTACAAAATCAAAATAAACTGAGTGAATCTAACGGTGAGATTTTATACATTTTGAATAATTGAATGAGTGAACTAACTTGAGCAGACGTGTGAGGGAGTCCTCCCGGTCCAGACAGAGCTGGAGACGCTGCAGGACCCGGTCGCCCACCAGGAAGCGGATATTGCTCTTGCCCTTCTTCCCGGCTATCACGCCCAACACTTTGATCGCCTGCAGCTGACTGTAAAGTATCATTTTGTTTTGTTTCACGCACATTAAAAAATGTTACATTGTCATCAATTGGTCAATCATTTAGTTTTTTTGACATTTAAATGTTAAATGTCGATTTTAGGTCTTAAAAATTATAAATATGTATACATTTTATATTGTGAACATTAATGATAAATAACATCTGGCATAACCGACTTCGGTTCAATGCATGCATTAGTTTTTCTTACATAAAACAACACAAAATTTACTTTTGTATTGCAAGTTTCAAGATTATATGTAATATGATGCGTATATAGTTTCCTTATTTATTTAGAATTTACGGCACAAGTGCCATTTACATACAAAAGTTTTTATATTTTTTTTTTACACATACATAGTGCAGTTTTAAATTTTGATGAGAAAAATTAAAGAATTAAATTTAGTGAAAACATAACAGTAAAGAAAGAAGCAATGACATAAACCTGTTATGTAGTGACCTCATTAAAATAAGTGGCGTTAAAATGTGTTATTAGTGCAGCTTTATACAAGGGAAATATTAAAAGTATCTGCGATTTTAGCATAAAAGTTCCCAAGTGTGTGCAATCTATTTATAACTGATTAATATTGTTTGGTTCATTGGTTCAATATTGGGTTCAAACCAGTTAAAAACGGTTCCATGATAACTCAACACAATGACAATTCAACACACTTTTAAAAAGATATATATATACAGTTAAACTTGGTTACAATGAGCATGAGAGGACCAACTATATTTGCTCCTTATTGTTTTTTAAAAGTTTTATGTACCTACCTACCTGCTTCTACAGTGTATGTATTTTCAAAATACGAGTAGATATTACATATAAAAAAATAAACTTATATTACTCAAATTTATTATTATGATTGCTTTAAAGATTTCACTTTCGTGCTTCTCCATTTCCTCTATATTATAACAATCAATGCATTATAGCCATCATCACCTGGTTCAAGGCTTCCGAGAAAAATATCACTAAATTGTCTCTTTATCACTAGCTTGTGCGTACTGTATCTATCGCTTGTAAAATCGCACTTCTCATAAATAACTAGCTTGCGGGATTGTTTTGGTTTTCGACTGTAAAAATTTACTTGTCGCAAACCAGTGATGCACAACCCGCGGCCCCAATCTTGCGGCCCGCATATCAATTTCATACGGCCCACTTGGCTATAGAGAAAAATCACAATGTTTGGGGTAACTCTTGAAAACCCTGGCTGAGAACATTTTTTTACAGAGTTTAGGTTAATTTACGCTGCATTTCCTCAATGGAACCAAATTTGAAGAACCGATTTTGATAACAAAAAATTCGAAGTAAACCTTAACTCTTGAATTTCGCTGTCAACCCCCACCTCCTCAACGAAAACAAAAAAAAATCCACTTATAAGTCGCAGCCCGTTTGAACAATAGGCAATGCGGCCCCTCCGCTGAAAAAATTGTGCATCACTATCATAAATTTACCACATGCTCGTAACTAGGTACCTTCATAAACATATTTATTGGTTTTTAAAACAAAACTAGCTTTTTGCTCGTTGCAGGCAACTAATGTGTAAAAATACTTTTGAATGTATGATTTGGCGTTGAATGCAGGTGGAGCGAGAGGTGTGTGCCTACCTTTATATTTTTGATGTGATGTAATGCGTAAAAATGTGGTGCGTGGTGTAATGTAGCTTTTCGCCCGTTGCAGGCAACTAATGGGTAAAAATACTTTTGAATGTATGATTTGGCGTTGAATGCGGGTGGAGCGAGAGGTGTGTGCCTACTTTTATATTTATGATGTGATATAATGCGTAAAAATGTGGTGAAAATATTAAATTAATATATATATATAACCTAACCTAAATGTGATTTTCTATAACAAAAAAATGCCCCTTTAATAACGCCTGCTCGCGTGCCCTTTAGAGTTATATCCCAGTTTTCAAGTAGTTTGTGGGCTACGCTAGGTTTGTATAGACTGGTTTGTGATTTAATTCTAATACCCTTTTCCATGTTCTAACCTAACCTCAAAAACACGCAAAATTTAAAACTTTTAAAAATGTAATATGTATGTTTGCATGTGAATGAAGCAATGAATGTGTGACCACAAATGTATTAAAATATATGTGTGTTTAGAAAGAAATGAATATTTTGAGAAAAAAAAGAGCCAAGGAGCTTACTGATCATTTTTTCACCGAGCCGTTCGCGTTGTGTAGGTCGAGAAGCGTAATTTAATACCCATATCGTATGTACAGTTTTTGTCACCGACATTCTTCAAAAGTCCCAGCGAATCTTATTTTGGAAAAAGAATTGCTCAATTAACACGCTAATTTTAAAAATGAAGCAATGAATGTGTGTCCACAAATGTATTAAAATATATGTATGTTTAGAAAGAAATGAATATTTTGAGAAAAAAATGTGCCAAGGAGCTTAGTGATCATTTTTTCACCGAGCCGTTAGGGTTGTTTAGGTTGAGACGCGTAATTTGATATCCATATCGTATGTACGGTTTTTGTCGCCGACATTCTTCAAAAGTCCCAGCGAGTTTTATTTTGGAAAAAAGCATTGCTCTATAAACACGAAAAATGGAAAAAATTATATTAAAAAAAAACAATTAAATAATCCATTTTTAATATTAAATACCTTTCCCAAACTTCTGTGCTCCTGGTAGATTACAGCGTCCTCGAGGTAATTTTAGGCAGAAATAGCTTTATAAGAATTATCATTATGGAGGAAAAATGTCTTCATTACAATCTTAATTTAGTTTCATAAAAAAATATCGGAAAAATGCATACATAACGCAATAAGGTACCTACTCGTAAAAAAATAAAGGGATCACACTTTTAATATGAATTTCTCCTGGCGCGACGGTACCCATGCCCGCCTGCGATAATTAATATTATTATAAACACGCAAAAAGCAAAAACTGTATATTTGGAGAAAAAAAGAGCCAAGGAGCTTACTGATCATTTTTTCACCGAGCCGTTCGGGTTGTGAAGGTCGAGACGCGTAATTTGATACCCATATCGTATGTATGGTTTTTGTCACAGACATTCTTCAAAAGTCTCAGCGAGTTTTATTTTGGAAAAAAACATTGCCCTACAAACACGCAAAATGTTAAAACATTCATTTGAAAAAAAAAAAAAAAAAAAAAAATTAAATAATCCGTTTTTTCATAGTAAATAACTTTCTCAAACTTCTGTGCTCGTGGTAGATTACAGCGTCCTCGAGGTAACTTTTGGCAGAAATGGCTTTATAAGAATTATCATTATGGAGGAAAAAAGTCGTCATTTCAAACTTTTAAAACTTAAAAAAAAAATCCCGAAAAAATATTTTCGTAGCGCAATTAGGTACCTACTCGTTAAAAAAAAAGATGTAAGAACTTTAAATATGAATGGCTCCCGGGGCGACGGTACCCATGCCCGCCTCCCAAATTTGATGATTATATTACAAACACTCAAACTGGAAAAACTTTTGATTAAAAAAAATGTTTATTTTACAAAACAATTAACATCGCTTCACTCTATTAACTTCTGCGCTCCTGGTATAAATTATAAATTTGCGTTACGCTATTGATATAGTTTTTCACTACGGGGCGACGGTACCCGTGCCAAATTAATTTTACCAAACTTAATTTTATTTCGTTCAAAAGCATTATCGATTTTCAAAAGATAAACTGCCAAAGTAAGTACCTGCACAGATTTTATCGTTTCTTTGAATTCACATCCCTAAAATAAAAGCACATCACTTTGCTATGGCATTTTTTCGTTCAAATCGCAAATGTCAAAACTTCATCCGGTTATTGTGAGACATTTTGAACCGAGCGCCATATGTAGGATGGCCGATTAACGTTCCTAAACCTTCGGACGATGATTTTTTTCGAAAATTTGAAAATTTAAAAAAAAAACAACGATATCTGATTAAATCAGACCCGACGCTCGATCAAAATCAATCGTATTTTTAATTTACGTTAGAGTAATGCGAAAAACGAAACATTTTCGAGCGAGAGAGGCGCACGAAAAAAAAATTGAATCATTTCGCGTTCGGGGTGCGTTCGAAATTGAATAAAAATATAAACGGTGAAGGAGAAAAAGTTTTTCAGATCGATGGCGATCGATGAAAACGAAACATTGCGAAAATGCACCAAAATTTGGCCGTTTTGAAACCGCGCGTGTGGCAACACTCGTGATTTCTCGCCGGGAAACGTCGATTCCCAATCGGGAAGCTCTGACAATTCAACGGCCGCAAATCGACTTTTTGCCAGAGTGGGGCCGTCCTGGCGGCGGGAGAGCGCACTGAGGCGCCTCAGTATGGCGCGCCGCGAGCGCTTCCAGTTTCCGCCGCCAGAAGTTCCTCAAATTTTTGTCGACATCTTGTCCCGAACGAATCCGGTCGAGTTAATGCCATTTTGCACTGACTCGCATTTTCGGTTTTTGCACGCCGAATTGAACCTCGGCTTCTGTGCCGACAGAGAGGCGTCTCGGTCGCTTTTCGCCTGAAGCCCGAAACAAATGAAAGGCTACTTTTTCCGAAACGCCGCGCAAGCGAAAATGAACCTCGAGTCGTATCGACTTAAGGGGGAGAGTGGTCGCTTTTTGCCTAAATGCCCCCGAAAAAAAAAAAAGAAACTGAGTATTAATATATAGTATTGACGATGAGTTGTAATACAAAAGAAGACGTAAAAAGAGAACAAAATTGTGTAGCTCAAATTTCGCATGTCTTTTGCAGATTTTATGACAATTTTAAATTGTGCCCGATGGATAGCAATGGTTCACATAGCTGACAATCTTACACAGGCAGTGCCATAAAAATATGAATCCATCTCTAATAGGATAGGAAATTCCCGTCCCTTTGTTTATTACTACTTCGAGAAAAATTATTGAATATGAATTTATTATTTTCAGATTCAACGACCCATACATGTACTCAGAAATTGTGTTGACAAAATTATTTGCTCGGTATATCAGTGAATCAACCTCGTTATAACAGTCAACAATTATATAAAGATAAGCCTGAACTAAAATAATATTGTTTTGTAATTGCTCATTATAGCCGTGATCGTTATAACCAAGTTCGACTGTAGTTATCAATGAAAAAAAACTAAGCTATAAACTAAATCTACATACCTACCCTATTTAACCTAGTTTTTATTTCATCCTTTACATTGTAATATTAATTTCTTATAATTAAATTATAATATGTAAATGACATCCTCAGCACGGGAGATCCCAGTGAGGATATCATTAAATCTATATGTTACCAATGAAAAGAAGCACTGCCATCTCTATTACAGGCCGTGCTGTAGAAAACCAACTGACATTCAAAGAGTCCTGTTTTTCGGACTTCGTGGTAGCTTTTTTCTATGCGCCAGTATGGATTTTGTAGGCGTCTGGAAAGTGTGTGCAACTGATTTAAGCAGTTATTTTACATTTTACATCACGTTTCTGCAATATTTATACTTCATTTTTGTAAAACAATACGTTGGTGGTTATATACGATCGTCAAGGTAAGACATTTTAAATATATTTACAATTTTAACGTAGTAAATAATGTTTTCAACAACTTACATAATGGCGGATGACGCTTAGCTTTGGATCTGTACAGATTATCATTATAAATGGTGTAATTTACTAGATAATATAATATAATCTATATAATATAATATAATCTACATAATAGTACTATGTAATAACATGTGTAGAGCTTTCTGAGAGAATAATAGGGTAATTCATAAGCCGCCACGTTTTTAGTAGGCACTTGGAAATGATACTTCGTTTCAACTCGATTGTTGATTTGTTTTCAAAGTGAAATTTGATTTGTTTTGAAAATACGTAATATATTTATTAGTGGATATTATTTTCAGATGCCTCATAAGTGCTGTGTTCCCGGTTGCAAAGCAAATTACACCAGTTCTCTGAAGAAGGAAGGAGCGGTTACCATCTTCAAGTTTCCAGCGGAGGAAGAACGCAGACAGTCATGGATCAGGGCCATTCCTCACAAAAATTGGATTCCAGGTGCTTTCGCTGCCGTTTGCATCAATCATTTTGACAAAAAGGATATTATATCGCACCCTAAAAAACCAAAATTGGCCATCGGAGCTACACCAAGTATTTTTAAAGGTTTTCCAATTTAACAAAGAAAAAGGCACTGGATAGAGTGAATCCCGAAAATAGGAAGTTAAAAATAAAACACCGACACGAGGAACAAGTTGAACTTTTCTTTCAAAGTGACACAATAGTGAATTATAGTGATTTTGTTAGAAATATGCAAATAAAAATTAAACTCGGTGAGTGGAATGTAAAAACTATAAATGACATAACATATTTATACACCACAAACTTTGACAATGTAGATAAACATTTATATTTAAGTTCTCAAGTTGTAGTTGACCATAATCTGAATATCAAAGTATTTGTCGGAACAAATGAACTTTCTCATAGTGAATTGAAGTGGTTATTCCCCAAAACTATGATATTGAGTTTATGGTCACAATTAGAAAATTTGTTGGTACGATATCATAATATTAATATAGATGACAATGTTAATTATGAAGACAAGAGTCAGAATACTGTAAATAATCATTTATTAAAAGCTCATATTTATTTAAAGTCCGCACTAGACGCTGCCAGTAGTCTTGAATATGAATTTAAAAACTCTTTAGAACTACTTTCTCATTTATGTTCCATATTTGAATTCATTGTCAATGAAAAAGAGTTACATCATAAATTTTTGGAACATGGACACCAAAAGGACATATTATTAACATTAACATTTTTAAGCCTAAGATCTGGTTCTTTTTATGTAGATTTAGATTCACAATGTATTTGTGGGATGACAAATCACAGAATTTACACTATGATTGTGAAAACTCTATCAAATATTTTGCTTAATAATTATAGCAAAATGCAAAACAATCGTATCTCTTCAAATAAAAAAAGTAATACAAGAAAACTTAAAACATATTGTAATTAGTTAATATTATAGTTAGTGTTCATCTTTATTTTTTATCAATACATATTATTGTTGATTTGAAGGATATTAGCAGTTTATCTATTTTACTTAATAATTTATATTCTACGTTGCCTACTTTTGTAACATTTTATGTAACCTGTGTTTTGTTTCTTTATTTTTATGGACTCGGATATTTGTATGGGTGGGTCCCCTCCAATGTTCCTATCCATATATTATAATACAAATATTGAAAATAATTGTATTGTGTATAGTGTAATCAAATATATACTTGTACAAAAAAATCTTTTACTATTTATCCATGAAATTCTAAAATATCTACTTCCCACAATAAAAATATATTTTTTTACCCATAGGATTTAGGTGAGTATGTATTCATTAATATGAATCAAAACGATTTGCATAGGTAAAATAGGTAAGTATTTATAAATATGAAATATCCATGCCTTCACTTTAAATTAAATTCATTAGAACCTTTAAAATCAGAGCTGGAATGATGTTTTTGCTTCTTGGGGAAATAGGCCTCTTTACTTTGAAATTTGACTTCCCGCCAAATCTACAGCACGGCTTGTAATAGAGATGGCAGTGAAAGAAGACAATAAATCATTATTATTATTATTATTATTACTTTATATGTATCACTTTTTAAAAGTGTGCTGAATTGTCATTTTGATGAGTTAAAAACAATACACGAGACGTTATATTTATAAAATAAATTAATAGAATAAAAAATGTACATCAAAGAAATATGTACCTACACAACAATAACAAAAAATGTTACAATTTGACTTACAGTCGCAATTATGAAATTCTGCACTTTTTTTACAAACTCGTATAATACTGACCTCAGATTTGTGACATGGGTCCCGCAGCAGGGGTTATCATCAACCCCTACGATGGTCACTACCCGGAGAAGCTCCTCCCTCTGATCCTCGGGCAGGTGCTCCAGCTCGGTGGGGGTAGCGGGGCGGAGTGCCACGGTGACAGGGCGCGCCTCCCTGATGAGGGCGTTGCATCGGGCCTCCACCTCTGGCAGCAGGGCGGCTAGGGGGGCCGGGGGCCCGCCTACCTCTATGTGACACTCCTCACCCCCTAGCCACCATGAGGTTGTGTCCACGGCATACTCGTGTTCCAGGATGGCTGATAGTAGATGTTGCCCTGGAAGAGAGACACATGGGCCGAGCCTTGAATAGAAAGAGAGAGGGGTAAGTTTGGATGTGGGTACCGGGGACCCACAGAGACACTGAAGGGTTAATTTTTTTTTCTTATACATTCATCTCCACACAGGAAACTAATTTCCCTCAGGGCCTAGGTCGTCTTTGGGTCTTTTTGAGGAGAGGAAGGAGTGAACATGTTGTTGGAGGAAACATAGAGGCCGGCAAATCGTTCCACAGCCGAGCTGTTGAACTCAAGAACGAGTTGAAGAAGCAACCCGTTCTCATGTGACAAATGTCAACTGTGTACATATGTTATGTATAAAGCACGGGGTTTGCAGTCGAAAAGCGACCGCTCTTCCATTATGTTTAAACAACCGCAAGGCTCATTTTGGGTCACAGAGGCACCTTCTATAGTCTCGGCGTTCCCGATTTACGGTGCTTATTATAAATCTTGTGATGTAAAAAATGTAGTGTTTGACCTAACCTAGCCTGTCAAGTGGCAGGGCGCGGGGACATAGTCAGCCGCGAGCACATTTGTAAATAATTCTTTATTTGTGATGCCGATTTAGAGGTAAATATTATGGCATCCTTGGGGTAATAATTGCAGCACGTTGCAATATTCTCAATCTATCCCCTATGCAAGGTCAGGTAAAGGATACCAGCAATTTATGCTATATTATTGGTGTGCGAACTGTGAATTAAAGTGGAGCCATCTCGTTTGCCATATGGTGTTTACGGGTATTTCCACCTAGCCGAAGAGTTTCGAGATAAGCGCCGTTCAAGTTTCGAGGAAGTTTCAATACTATGGTCAACATCCTCATTGATGTTCCCAGGTGATATTTCTCGATGAGTGATATGGAATCCGCACGCACCACGTGACTTATGACACACGATACAAAGAATGAAAATTCACGCCGATTGAATTTAACTTAGTACTTTTATAGTAGTATTACATTTATTTTTTATTTTATTTCGACTTTATGTCTGGGTTAAATCTTCCCCACAGGAAAAACTAAACCCTTCCACACACTTTTCCACAAACGATCATCTATTGAATCCACATTATGCAAGTGCATTATATAAGCATAATAAATACAAAACAATACAAGAACAACACGTCAACTCACCAGAGATCAAATGGGAAAATAATTCACCGACTCCAGATATTTTCATATCAAACGGTTCGGCTCGGTAGAACTCCTAACTGGACCAATAAATCCTACTGATTCCTCAATATAAATATTTCCAAAATCTTTCGTAATCCTACATGGTTGATTTTAAAATGGTTGATTTTTGCATTTTTATATATATAAATTCTTTGACAGATCTAATATACCTAAATTTTTAATCAGAGAGCTAGGTATAATGCCAGTAGCCGAAATAACTTTTATATTGCCAAATCATTTTAATCTCATTTCCTAAATCTGTGTATTTTCTTATTTTTTCAGAAACAGATTTTTGAATATTACAGGAATTTGGAATAGTGACATCAATGATATAAGTAATTTTTAAAATTTTGTCATGTAAAACTATATTGGGTCTATTATTGCTAATCGTTCGCTCTGTTAGTATAGTTTTATCATAATATATTTTATAAAATTCATTTTCTAAAAATGTTTGGTTCGTATTCATAATATGGTACTATATTATGGCAGTCAATCAAGTTATGTTTAATTATCAAACTTTGGTGAATTATTTTTAAAACTTGATTGTGCCTAAATGTATACTCGGACGGCGCCAATACAGAACATCCCGATATAATATGTTCTATAGTTTTCGGAAAAGCCAAACATTTTCTACATAAATCATCAATTGGATTTGTATCTTTGATTATATGCTTCCTATAATTTTTAGTATTAATGACTCTATCCTGAATGTCAAGCGTAAATCCTTCTATTTCTGCGCTCAACTCTCCAATACTCAACCATTTGTTTGACGAAAATTTGTCAACATACGTTTGGTTAAGATAATTGAAGTGTTTTGCTTGAATAATTTTATTTGACCAGGAATCTAATAATTCCTGGTTTAGATTTATAAAAATTTTGGCATTCTCGTCGTATAAATTTAAAGGTGTAATGTTTCTTTGCCTTGCAAATTATTTTGTTCATTTTTGAGCTATTAGCTTTCCTATGGAAAAAAAGTTCTTAGCATTTATTGATTATTTATCATTACCTGATTGTGTTTCAAGGAAGTAATTTTGACTATACCTCTACCTCCTAAATTTCTAGGTAAATTAATTCGTTCTTTAGCTGAATTTGGATGATGGCAATTAAACTATGTTACCGTAGTTCTAATTATTCGTTAATATCATTTGTAATACTATTATGGTCTAATCTATTTGATTGTGGGTATCCTAAATATTTATGGTAATTATAAACCTCATCCCTTTTTATACTAGTAATTTGGAAATTTCTAAATATACTCTCGACCCCATCTACAATTTAGCCTTTCTCTATATGGATCGTTCTACGTTTATCTAAACCAAAAGTCATTTTAATATGATGTAAAAAGTTTTTAACTACCTTGATCATTTTCTCTCAAATTTTTTTTCAGGATTTGGAAATAATTTTATATAATCCATAAATAATAAATGCGAAATTGTAATACTCTCCCTTGTATTACCCTAAATTTTTATTCCAAACTTGCTTTTAATTAACATTTCAGATAGAGGATTCAATGCTAAGCAAAACCAAAGAGGACTCAATGAGTCTCCTTGAAAAATTACTAATTTACCACAGACATAGGAATTAATAGACGAGAAGATAAAGGCGAGGGGTAAAATCAACTGTTGAAGAACGAAGGGAGTGAAGATGACTGTGATTCGTCAATAAATCAATCTGACAGTAAATAGGCATCTCGCATTATAATATCACCATTTACTTCTTAAAAGTAAAATCTGCTTTGAATGAATAGACATTTTTACATGGGAGCGCAAATTACTCGCCACGTTATGAACAAATTTGCGAAGTCCAAATTCGGCAAAGTAAGGCAGCTTCTATATTCAGAGTCGTAGTTAGTTTCAGAGTATTTAGTTAAGACACTTTTATAAATGTTCATAATTTACTTCCCAGCAACCAGCCAGCTTTGTGTTTCGCGTCCAGACGTTTCTCGATGTATAGTAACAACTGATTCATATTATACGATGTGAATATGCTTAAAATAAAATAAAATAATGCTTATATATGGAATGTAATACGACAATTGGGTTTATTCTCTTTTTTCGCATCTATTTTTACCAGTTTTCATAGTACAAGTAAACATTTTGCCGTGTTATTTCGTAAAATGAACCGATGATGCCTCGACCATAGTTCGCACAAGAATGATGACGTCACGTTTTCAAATATCACTTGAGGCCGTACGCGAGCCCAGCCGGCTCAATGGAACCGGTATGGGGAGTGGGGATAATACGCTTTTAATCACTTAGGGCAGGTCTACTAATATTCATATGTCTATGTAATTTACTCTCTAATGTCATTTCACAATCAAATGCCACATATAGTTGTAATTCTTTTTTAAAAATATTTCTACGATTTTAACTGTGACATGTTATCATTGTTTATGGTATATTTATACCGTTGATATTAAATAAATAAATAAAAATCCCTCTTTTAATTGAAATGCCCGATACTACTATTTTCTTACCTTTTATTTTGAATATATACTTATCTTCAAATATTTATATGTTTTGGGATCAAAGCTAATTCTTTTATTTCTGATATAACAAAAATTTATTTATTCGATTTTGTTTTGATTTTTTTTTTATCCGTTATTTGATTTGATTTTTGGTGATATTATTATAGGTTGATAATCATTCTTTTTAGACTGACTGAATTTTAGGGAGTGCATTGCTCCAACGTTTCATAGCGCTAGCCGCCACTGGTTGTGATGCTGAGCAAAGTAGGTAGTCCAACAAAAAGGGTTTAATAACACATACCAGAATGTTGTTGCATGTGGTCGAAGCGCCTTTCCCAGTTGATGGAGATGGAAACCTGTTCTCCGGGGCTAAGGGCCCCTTTGAGGTAGTGCCACACGGTGCCCCCGTGGCGTTCCAAACGCTGCACTGCCAGGCCCCCCACATGACCCTCATCGCTCGGCTGGAATAATGTATATTTATTTTTTGGAATAACTTTATTGAGTAAAACCTCAAATTGTAATATTTAATTATTGAAGACAATATTAGCGATTTCTAAACGAAAATCTGAAACAGAAAAATCAGAAAAGGATACGGTCACATCTAGGACTCGAACCCAGGAGCGCGATTCCGGTTCTTTTTAACGACAGTAATCCTCGCCTTACCTTAATATTAACGCATTTTTCTACGATTGGTATTCACGTTCTCTTTTGACAGTTGAAATGCTAGCATTATAAAAATTAACGCTAGCACTAACGTCGATTGCGATTCCCATTCTCTCGTTGACAGCTCCTGTCATTTAAAATCCTATCCTTAAACGAGTTAACGCTAGCATGTTTTATGGAGACCGGTCGACCTGTCATTAGCAAAGCATTGATTGATAAATTTGCGGACTTAGTGACGATTATAGTGATATTAGTGTAATTTAAACAAAAGAAAACTTCATATTATCGTAAGTTTTTACTGTAAACATGATTAGTGAAGTATTTTTCGCATAATAATGCTATTATTAACCGAATTAACGTATTTGCGATGTTTGTAAAATACCTATGTAACTTTCAAAACGCACGAAATTTAATATCAGATATCAAGTGATTTAGATTAAAATAAACTAAACGTTTATAGTTGTGTGATGCACATATAATTTGCCATTGGGGATTTCCAGATAAATAATAGTAATATCTTGCAGATAAAATGGCTGCAGGATTTTTGGCTCTGGAGATTGTAGACTTGGAGGATAATCAAAACGAGAGGAGAATCCCATTTCGACGTTTAAGAGATGGTCAAAATCCGATGGAAATGGGGCAAACGGAATTCATTAAATTATTTAGAATTTCGAAGGAAATTGCCCATTTCCTAATTAATTCATTATCCCTGACCCTACAACCTAAAAGAAGACATGGCTTGTCTGTCCAATCACAGGTCGGTGCTACATTTAATAAACATAACTATTATTTAATCCATGAAAAAGGAGGTATGGTATTCATGACTGAAATTTATACTTACAGGTACTTACTGCAGTAAGATTCTATGCGGTGGGTTCGTACCAGCGAGGTATAGGCCACGAATGGGGCTTGGCAATCAGCCAGTCATCAGTTAGCCGATGCATTCAGAATGTTTCATCGGCTATCAGCCAAACATTAACGATAACGTGGGTCAAATTTCCTACAACTGCTGCAGAAAGGCAGAAAGCTAGGCTATTATTTGAGCAATCAGATAATCCTTTTCCTGGGACTATAGGAGCGATTGATTGCACCCACATATCAATAATCGCTCCTGCAGATCAGGAAGAGATTTACTTAAATCATCATGGGAATCACTCCTTAAATGTGCAAATGGTAAGCCCTTGATTCGGACCATTCTTTGTGTACCTACTTTCATATGTGTGAAAAAGTCCTAATATTGTAATTTAAAAAATGAACATTTCAGATTTGTGATCCGAACCTCATCATTTTAGACGTGAACCCGAGATATCCGGGAACGCGGCACGATAGCCAGATTTGGGCCAATTCTCCACCTCGTCGCATTATGGAGCTGTGGCATGAAAGAGGAGAAAGGAAAACTTGGCTAATAGGTAAAAATAAGTCATTGGACATGTAGTAAATAGTATATTTTTTTTATTAGTTCACAACAATTAACATTGTCTCCTCTCCACATAGAATAGGAAAAATTATAATCTCTCCAGAGATTTTGATATATTTATTCGATATAAAAAACAAAAAATGGAAAAATACATAATTACTTTTGGTTCTAAAAGCAATTAAAACAAAAATTAATTTTCATTTTAATATTTTTGTACTTAACAGGAGATGCAGGCTACCCGTTGGAACCATGGCTGATGACACCCATTCCAAATTCAGCCATTGACAGTGAGAAAAGGTACACCGACGCTCACTGTAGAGCTCGGTCAGCTGTGGAGAGGTGTTTTGGAGTTCTGAAAGGAACTTGGAGGTGTCTGTCTGCCCAGCGAATACTAATGTATGAACCCAAACGAGCTCATCACATAATCAATTCGTGCGTTGTGCTGCACAATATGCGGAGATTAACTCGCATCCATGAGCATGATAACCATTCTGAAACGGATAATAGGCCATTATCCGTTTCAGATAGAGAAGAGTCAGAACTTCCAAGGACACGTCTTGCTGAAGGAAGACGTGTAAGAAGTCACATCATCACTACGCACTTCCATAACTAATACTATCTAGTTTCATTATGTGTACAATTTAATTTGTATATTCATATAGTTTTCTTAATGTTGTTAACAGTTTTGTTTCCCTATATGATTTTTTGTGATATGTAGTAAAATAGTTTTTTGATTACCTTGTTTTGTATTACCTGTAATTCATTTATGTAAATTTCAAGTGCTTTTCCCCAGATTTCAGCCAAGTTTCATTCACTGTTGATTATGATATTATCGGATGAGGCAGTACAAATGAAAATATTCTATATTCACTAATTAAAATCAAAAAAGCCATCATGAAAATTACACTGAAAGGCTCTGTAAGAATTAGAAGTGATTTTTCAATAATCTTAACATCATGTCAATTAAACAACTATAACAAACAATAATAAACAATACTATTTTTACATTCGTAAATCCCACTCTCATTTCAAATCACAGCAACATTATAACGTAAAAGGAAGATAATATCACATTTATTAGTATTATTGTAAAATTAACGTTTTAAAACACAATATCAATTTAAAAGAATAAATAAATAGTTAAGAGTGAGACTGAAAACCCGCTTTTACAAAAAATACTGACTTTTACTCCCTTTTCCTCATCCTCTGTTACGTCTCTCATCTTCTCTCCTCTCTCTGTATTCTAGTCTACTTAATAATAGCATGAGCATTACAAAAAATACTGACTTTTACTCCCTTTTCGTCATCCTCTATTACGTCTCTCATCTTCTCTCCTCTTCTCTCCTCTCTCTCTCTACTAGTCTACTTAATATTAGCATGAGCTGAGCGAACTGCTCTGCTCTCTCTTCCCTGTCTCTTTCTCTTTCTTCCCTGTCTCTTTCTCTTTCTCTCGTTCTCTCAATTAAATATTTCTCGATTAAATTTGCTCGTCTCTTCTGGGTTTCTGCAATATTCTGTAAAAAAAAAATTCAATCTTGAAATGTAATCAAGTTACTAATTAGGAAGAAGGCCACAAATAATATGCAATAGTAAAGTAAGTTTTCCTCACCGATAAAGTACAATTCTGTTGCTCCATTAGTTTCTGAACTGCAGCCCTGGCTTCGTTTTGGTCTGAAAGTTTAAACTCAATATAATTGATGTCTCTCATAATTTGAATACTTGATTTTTCGATTATTATAAAAATAGAATTTATACGTATATAAATCAATTAAAATACATATTTTGATCTGCTTCACGTAATAATAATTGGTTATCCTGCGAACTTAGATTCGATGGACGCGAATCTACTTGATTTGTATAAAGAATTACCTGTCATGAGTCGAGGCCTCCGCCTTGGTCTCTGGGTTGATGGATGGGGAGTGGGAGGTCTGTCCACTGCGTGAGGAGTGGTCGGCGGTGAAGGGCTAATCACAGGGTTCAGGAATTCACCCCTCACTCCACCACTACCACTCGGAACCCACAGCTCCTCGACCACACCATCATCCTCCTGCTGCATCTCTACAGCCACAGCAGGTTCCTCACCATCTGCTACCTCCATCAATGCCAGAAGAGATCTCTGTAAAACGAAATAAACAGATCAAAATGTATCATTAGAAATTTATTTATGTTATTACACGTATTATGTAAACTAGCAAAAGCATTGGGCATGATCGAGCGTGGGTATAGTCCTATAAAAATAATCAGAATACGTACATCATCATTGTGAAAGTTATCAGGCACGCCTAGTCCTTCTACAGCCACAGCAGGCTCGTCATCAACTGATAATGACACTCCCATCAGTGCGAGAAGAGATCTCTGTAAAACGAAATAAACATATCAAAATCTATCTTATGAAATTTCTTTATGTTTTTACTCATATTATGTAAACTAGCAAAATATTTGACATGAACGAGCGTGGTAAAATACATACATCATCATTGGGAAGGTTGTCAGGCACGTCTAATCCTTCTGCAGCCACTCTGCCTATCAGGCTAAATACTTTCTCCTCCAGCTCGGACAATGTGGTCCTCGCTGATGTGTTGCCGGTCTGCAGGCGGTCTTTCCGCATTTTGGCAACTTTCGCCCTCACATTCGATTTTAATGTGGTCCACACCTGAAACGAATATTTCATTACAGTTGACAGATCAAATTCACTACAACATTGACAAAAACTATTCAAAACTTTTAACTCACTTTTTGCCATTGAGTGGTTGATTTTGGTGGACCAGCGTTATTCAATGTATTTGTGAGATTTCGCCAAAATGCGGCTAAATTCTCTTTTCCATGCATACCGACAAAACGGTTTGCCGCGAAGAGCGGCTCGGCGACCATTGCATCGGCCATTATCGTAAACTGGATGGCTGTTGTACGGGCAGATCGATTTGCTTTTTGTACACTGAAAGAGAATTAAATTAACGTCAGATTCTTAATTACACACTTTTTCTTAGGTTTGCACACATAATAATAAAGACAAAATATAATAATACAAGAACTGTATCGCTTTTTACTTGGTTTTAAACATTTCTAAACAAACGTCAACTTCGTACAGACATAATTATTTATACTGTTGATAATTCCGTTTGAGTCCTAGTGAAAAGCATACGAATAATATTTAAATGCTTTTACATACATAATATAGCACCTACTTACCTCATTTTATTGAATTCCTCAGCAAACGACTCAAAAATAACAAGTAAACAACTTGAACTGAATTGAAGTGAATAAACAACTTGTCAACTTTACTGGAAGACAAAAGTGATTCCCCTCGGTGGCGCGATTGGTGGGCAAAATTGACACTTTCAGTGGTGAATGAACAACAAAGTCGTTACTATCTCTCGGGGCAGGTACTTTTTAACAAAACGAAAATCTTCGATAAAGTGCTTATTTATGTTATTTAAAAATAAAATAACAACTAATTAAAATACAATATAATATAAAGCAATTGTTTTACAAAGTTTTGGTTCAAATCTTGCGTCATTTGATTATATTTCATATATCTGTGTTTTCAAACAATGTCTCAACAACTCTTTACCGAGTTTTTTTAGGATTTTTTTACTTAGTGTCTCCTAAATTAAAAATGTAAGGCTATCGCTACTTCGTGAATCGCTCTTAGTCCACAATAGGATCGTTACAAGCGAACTTAATGCTATCCTTACAAGTGATAGCGTTATTTGGCTAACGCTAGCAGATAGGTTAAGGTGAAGAGAACGTGAATCCCGCTCCAGGACCCTTGTCTTTCCGGGACACCGCTCTACCAATATTCATTCTAGACTTGCAGAAAAGTCAATAGATGTCGCACATTAAAAATAAAAAATAAGATAGGTTTATCTAAAAAGACGCTGCCTAGATTGCATTTAGCTCGGGTTGAATCTTGCGATCATACATAAAGATAGTTGCCAGTAAAAATGTGCGGCTAAAAAATGAAGACAATGTTGGTAGTTCTTATTCGAAATATGATACAGTTAAAAGTGACCGATGGGGATAGGGTCCCATTAGCTCAGTTGGTAGAGCGGTGTCCCGGAAAGACAAGGGTCCTGGGTTCGAGTCCTAGATGTGACCATATCCTTTTCTGATTTTTCTGTTTCAGATTTTCGTTTAGAAATTGCTAATATTGTCTTCAATAATGGAATAATGTATATTTATTTTTTTTAAATATTATGCCAACTAGTTTCCTTAAATACATAAAATTCATTAAAACAACAGCTTCATAAAAAAAATTATTCAGTAAAACAATGAAAATAAATACATAAATATAATATTGATATGAGTGAGGAAAATTCATTATTATTTTTCTTTATATTACGAGGGGGTATCCAAAAGAAATCGAACTGATGTTGCTGGGAGCACCGTTGTTGTAGTACTGCGTTCTGCCGGTACGACCGTGTACAGCTACCATTCTCCGGTCAGTATGCCAAGCACTGTGCTGGAGAAGACGTCCTTTCAGCTGGTATGAATTTTTTGGTGACAATTGTTTTGTGTGCTCGTCGACTTTGCGATGGCTTATTTTTGTGAACAGCGTACGGCTGTGAAATTTTTAAAACTGGTACAGAAACTCTCGTTAAAAACGGCCTACAAGGATGATGCTATGGGAAAAAATAAAATTTGAGAACCAAATGGAGAACAAACTATGAATGGAAGACTCATCTCACATTGAAAAAACAAATCAACGATAAGCTACAATGGGCGAGATTTGCCTTCCATTGGATTGATTGTTGCTTTGTTTCAGAGATAAAAATTCCTGACCTTGGATAAAAAGTTTGGGTCATTACTGAAAATCAGCCATGGTAAAAAAAACAAATCACCAAAAAATTCACACCAGCCGAAAGGACCACTTCTCCAACACAATGCTTGACATGGCTTGGCAGAATCCGATACTACAAAAGTAAGCACCCCACAACATCAGTTTGGTTTCTTTTGAGTATCCCCCTCTACACTTTTAACATGTAAAAATAAATATTTCGTTGCTAAAGATCGAAAGAATAATGTACATATTATTTAGATATTTGACACAAATGTAAATTTTTTTTTCTCTTTTTTTCTTTTTTTTTCCAAACTTATTCATGTTCCAGTTTTTCCGTATTTAAAAAATTTTCAGAGCAGGTTTTACAACAGCAAGATTCAATTAATTGAAGTGTTGTCATTAGAGTATGACCTATTTGAACAATACCAGAAATGAGATTGTCTTGCTGGGTTATACGCGGTAATCTCCTTCACCCTTCGGCCTCCATGGTCGAGGGGTAAGGCTCTCGACTAGCAATCCGAAGGTCGATAAATTTTATTTGATGAATTATAGTTATTTCATTATTTATTCATTTAAAATAATACATTTTTCTCGGTGTCAATTTAGTTTCAATGTTAATTAAGTGTTAATCTCAAGTGACCTACCAGGTATGGTTATGTATATTATCTCCATATACAGTTAGTAATAACATAGATCATTGTAGAAATGTATTATATATTTGTACAGCGCCCTTGAAGTGATTTTGCACAAAAACGGTGCTATACAAATCATCCAAATATTACTGTTATTATAATAGCACACTTGCGCTCATTCCAGAGTGGAAGATACTCTCAGTATTGCCCTTGTGTAAGAACACAATTCAGAATTGAAACGTTGCTTGAAATGGTTTTAGGCATGTTTAGTGACCAGATCTGAATAGCCAGGTACTCCGCCATTCTCTCTTCCGTCTTCCTCATCTCCTTCTCCTCCTCACTACCTTCCGCCTCACAAAATGCCCAAATTGGGGATGGCAGAGTCTTATTGGTTCCAGATGGTTGGGAGCAGTTGGGACTTGGGACTGTGTGGTATTCATATTATTTTTTTAAAACCTTCAGTGTGGTCGTTAGTTAGTATGAGATGGGTGACTAGGTTATTAGTAATAGACTAACCTGCCCCCCTCCCTCTGGAAAGATGATTGTATCGCTAAGCTGTACACGGTAACCCCCTTCACCCCCCTCGGCTTTCAATTCCTCACAGCTTTCTACTCGGGCAGACCACTGCAATGAAAAATATTAATTGGGTAAGTACTCGTTTATTTATTTAAATATTATTTTATTTAATAACACATAACGGTTTCCCATAAACTAATTTTAAGCTTATACAGGGTGTCCGGAAACTCGTAGTACAAGCGGGAAACTGGTGAATCTACATCACATTTGGAGTCGATTTTGTAGTATATATTTTTTTTATTTGAGCTTTCCTTATCGAGTAAATCGAGTTAGAAGTTGATTTTTTATTTTTTTAATCAAATTCTTATAAATTATTACTGAAGATCAAAGTACCCAACTAATTAAAACTATTTGAAAGTAAAACAAATGAAGAAACTCGGATTTGAAGCATTATTTTGAAATCACCCTTCATTTAATCTGGTGTAATCATAAAATATTTCTGCTCTGCAGGGTTAAAACATCTGTTGTTCAACCCTAAACACCAGAAAAAACTTTAACCCTAAAATAGCCGAAAAATAATTTATTTTTTTTTGTGAAAATGCTCAAATCATAAAACTTTATGTTTATTTGGGTTCCCCATGTGGTGTAGATTCTCCAGTTTCCCGCTTGTACTACGAGTTTCCGGACACCGTGTATAATATTGCAAAGTGAGATATTGTTATTTTTAAGCATAACCCGGTGGTTCTTGCAAACTCTCTTGAAAATATATTAAATGCGCATAGATCATCGATGTTTTCATTTCGATTCCACAGTGCTTAGATAGTATAAGTTTCGCCCTGTTGAAAGACCACCATTTAGAATCGAATCGTCGCAAATAGTTGCAGTTTACAGTCAGCAGAGGCAAAACAACTGCAGTACAAAATAGCCGGGCGGCAATTTATATTCCATACGAACTTAGTATGTCAATATTTACATTGCACTAACAGAATCCCATTGTAAGAGATTTGCGAAAGAAAGCTTGAAGCTAAAAAGGACCCAGATTACTGACATTTGGAGCTAACAATACAGAAATAAAAACCTATGCCAAAGTAATCCAAATTAAAGTAGTTGCAGCAGTATATTATCTACCTCTCGCAAATAACTGTCCTCTTGACATTTCAACACCATCGTCAAATTTATCAGTGATCCGTTGAAGGTACAATGCTACGGTATAAGCTAATAATAAAAAAATATGTGTTATGCTAATAAAGATAAAAATGGGAATAAAAAAATATTTTTAAGGTTATAGTTATAAGCAAATATCATTTTTATGACAGGTGACAGACCAAACCAAATTGACAGTCGTCTGTGGTCGTCTGACAGCCCATACCATAGATATTCAACCTATCCAAAGATTCATAAAATCATTATGACCACTAGACATAAATAAACCACCAGGGGCATTTAACTAAGCTTTGGCCTTGAAACTCATTTGAAACCGCCACGCCCACCTCAAAATTCTTATAGAAAACGAATAATATGGCTAAAAGCTCAGATCTCATTGGTGAGAACAGAAGGATTGGTTTGATCTCTCGCTCTCTACCATAATGACTCGTGTAACAGAAAGAGATGACGGAATTATGCCGTTTGACAGTTTTCAAATCATTCAAACAAAATGACAGTGGTTTATTTATACACGCGGGTTGTCATTTGCTGCCGAAATACTATCATTTCCGTCGAAAATATTGCGTGTTAAAGTTGTTCGTGATAAAAATACAATATAAGCCAGTATAGTGTT
Source organism: Hesperophylax consimilis (assembly GCF_061612785.1). Lineage (NCBI taxonomy): Eukaryota > Metazoa > Arthropoda > Insecta > Trichoptera > Limnephilidae > Hesperophylax > Hesperophylax consimilis. The sequence goes on from NC_142842.1 coordinate 22,936,057, forward strand.
AGCGAGTTACAAACATATTATATTCAACCTACCTACGTAAGTTCAAGTTTAAAGTGAATTAACAGTTTTAGGTTATTCGTTCGGTTTTTTGAACAATGCTTGATACTTGACATATGTCTTCCTCCACAACGTATAAATGTTATTTATTATATCGATAAACTTATTCATGTTATTGATTAGTGTTATCCTGTATTATCTTATTGTTTTGGTGAAATTAAAGATTTTTAAACATATGTAACCATGAGTTCATGAGGCTGAAAAATGTCGGAATTTTTCGTCGTACTGTCGGACAATCATGTTTTGGAAATTTTCTTCAGTGTTTTTGCAAATTTCTTGTCATTTTGGGTGTCTTCTTCTCAGATTAACAAGTTTCATCTTAAGGAAATGCACTGTAAAAGTTTATTTTCTTAGTCAGATGAACCTTGCCCTTGGAAAACATTTCGACATTTTTCTGCTTCAAGGACATTTTTATTTTTACAATAGTTTTTTTGGGCTAGTGAGTGAATAGAGTAGGCTGAGAGCAATTATGTTGTCTATGGTCGCATATTTTTTTAAATGGCCTTGAGTTTCCTCTACCTTGTCTACTGCTCTGCTCCGCACGGTAGGTACTGCTTGTATATCTGTGGTTAAGTACTGTATAATTCTGTTGGATACAAAAAGCCGGAAGATATCGATCTAGAGAGTGGTATATTTATGTAAACCACTCTCCCACTAGAGATGCTCCATCTTATATTCCTGTTTCGGTGACTTTGCTGTCAGATTGATATGTCCCTAGGTATCTACGTGATTTGAATTCACAGAACGGCTAAATTGAACACGTGCGCTCGCATATGTCTCCGTAATTTTACACGCAGATGGAGGCGGTAGTTCGTATTATTGGACCTTTAATATTTAGTGTATAGATTGGCCGGCAACCGCCATAAAAGAATTATAATTAAGAATAGTATTAAGACTAGATTTAAACTAACACTCAACCTTAAACACTTTTTTTAATAAATGTTTAAAAATTTTGTAACTACGTAACTTCTTTTTTTTACTCGTTCCTCCTTTTCTTTTACATGCATAGTGTTAATATTAAACTCCCAAGTATAGTAATAACAAGAGGATGCTATTTTTCAGAGGAACAGGTTATTTTTTAAATCATTTTTTTTTTAATTTAATTTAATCTGGATTGCTCGAATAATCGGATCTGCCGTTGCCGCTTAGTGAGCACAAGGGAATTATTTATGTTTAAAAAAATATCGTATTGCGTCTTTGGTTATCGGGAGATAGTTAAGGTTAAACGCAACGGTCGTTGTATTCTACGTGTTCACAGATGGCGTTAATTAATTCATTTTGTTTAAATACGCTTTTGCAATGTATTGCTTTACAGTATTAAGACAAATTATTTGTTTGCGCCCTCATATACGCAATATGAATATGAATAAATAGTTTTGTCCATATAAAAACTCAATTCTATCGAGAAAGGCATACAAATACAATATTGGATTGAATCATCGGTAAAATATTGTATTTGTGTGCCTTTCTCGAAAGAATTAAGTCTTTAAACGAACAAAACTATTGATTCATATTCATATTGCGTATATACGGGCGCAAACAAATGATTTGTCTTAATATTGTAAAGCAATACCTTGCAAAAGCGTATTTAAACAAAATTAATTAATTAACGCCATCTGTGAACACGTAGAATACAACGAGCGTTGCGTTTAACCTTAACAGCCCGGCCTAAGGTTTGTAGAAAACGTATTTAACAAGGTTAGCTCATCGAGAGGGTAAAGCGGTGATTGGCTAAAAAAAACGTGACGGGAATAGAAGCCCATTTTTCACTGGAAGATTTGACTTTACTGCAATACAAGTGGCGTCAATCTACTGCATTTGGAATAATTTATTTATAATGCGTTGGTAATATTATTAAATTAAAACTAATGTTCGAAATAAAAGGGGAAAATCCCAAGAATATTTGCAGTGTTACTTATGCATTGATGAGGTAGAGTAGAAGTTATTTGTTAGCACCTAGAAAATATTACACTTGAAGACATTAAAAAAATTCAAATTGCAAATCCCATTTAGAAAATTATTATTACTCTAAGCGAGGATATGACAGAGAAGTGTTGAGAATAATTGTATTTATACAAAGAGTCGCACATAGTGGTAGATACTCTCAGCATCACCTTGATGAAAGTTGAGAAAGATCACCACTTGGAATCGAAGCATTGCTTGAAATAGCTTTAGTCGTAGTCGGTGACCAGGTACGTCCACACCTTCCTCCTCCTCATTTCCTTCCCCTTACCATACTGAAATAGCTTAAATTCTTTTCATCAGAGCTAAATCAAATAGAACTATTTATTTATAACACAACATAATTATATCGAAGTAAGTCAAATTTCAACAAATGTACAAACTTACAGTACGTTAAAAGATATACCAAAACTTATGTTTAATAGCTGTCGTGTACCCGGCGTTGCTCAGGGTTATGAAAGGTTTTAAGTAAAGTTCTAGTGTACCTGGAAACTGGGTGTAGTTTAGTTGGAAATACATAATATTATTGTTAAGATTTCAAAAGTATTTGTTTCACTTGATCGCGCCATGTCTTACTCGGGCGTCCCCGAATTTTTCTACCTTTCATTACTGTACACCATATTGTAACTGTTAAAAGAAAAGATTATATCGTGTTTAATTTGTCCTTGTGTATGATTCCAGTGCAGAGTACATTGCCTTTTCTACCATTCGCTATTGTACATCACATTGTTATCTACTGTTAAAAATATATAGTCTTTAATTCGACTCCGTATCATTTCAGTCAGAGATAATGCGTTAAGTCTTTCTTAGGCGTCCCCGACTTATTCTACCATTCACTACTGATTGCCACATTTTTTTATCAACTTTAATTCGAGTAATATGTACACTCGGCGACCGGTCGGTGGCCGAGTTGACATCGCGCTTGGGTCCCACTCAGGCGTAGTGTGTTCAATTCCTCGGCCGGCTAAGTCCTCCATCACAACACAAGCAACATTTTCAGCTTTCTGTGGTGGTAGTAGGAGATTTTCAAATTTTGTCAGGTTTTTCGTAACCCGGGAATGTTTGTCTTTCTTAAAAAAAAAAAAAACATAATAACGAGGAAATTAGATTTACCAAAAAATAGTATTACATTTTATACCTAGTTAAAAGTGAAAGAGATCGTTCCTTTCGGACTTCCAAACTGGTCTTCGAGTGACGTCACGAGTTTGCAGCGGACCGAAGCGTTTTTTTTTTCCCGCAAAGTGCCTGTATGAGTCAACCTTGTTAAATAAATTTCTACAAACCTTGAGCCCGACCCGTGTGTGGTTTATTTATGTCCGGCCCCAAGGTTCGTTTTCTATGAACGGCCCGGTCTGGCTTTTTTTAAATGCTTTTGCCAAAACTGTGATTGGCTAGAAAAGGTCTTGACCACGAACCGTCAGTGACAGTGACAGATGTTATAAACTTCTATAATATTGTTTTTGGTTTTGTTTGCTGCGTGTCAAAATTTGACATGCATTTGACGTTTGTAATAAATTAGTACTTTATATAGCTATAGCGATCGCGTTTGAAGTGATCATGTTTACTCAGTTATTATCGGTCAATAAACGCCGGAACTGATTGTCATTTAACAGACTGATTATATTTGGTCAAAGGGTGGAATGTAGTATTGAATAACATATATCTTTTGTGAAAAGTTCCATTTTAGCTTACTCATTTGAAGTGTTTACGTTCCTTCGACTAAATTAATAACAATCGGTAACTTTTAACCGATGGTACAAGAATAGTGATAGGTTTTTGCACACTATGCAACTGTTTTGTTCTATAATTGACTGTACATCCGCCGCGAGAAGTGTTTTCGCGTTATTATAACAGATCCGCATAGGTGAGTCATATCAATTATTTGTTATTTTGTTATAATAATACTAAAGTATTTTTGTTCTCCAGAGTGAGCCAGTCACTGTTTCTATGTTTGGTTATATTTTGAATACTTTGGATATAAAATTCGGCATAGTTACTATTATCAGTGAACAGTATAATAATTTAACACCGATTACATGAATCCATCTGGTTACTAATATTTACTTGTTCCAGGAAAGTATTAATTACATTACTGTAAAACCATAGCTAACTTCTGTAGCTGATATTTTTGTAATGCTCCACGGTTTGACTGATTTTTTTCGGCATTATTTATTTTGTGCTAATTTGTGTGATTGCATATTTATTATAATTTACTATTTTTTTTTTTTTTAAACCTCTATTATCGGTAAACTTTTAGAACAGCTGGACTCGCTTACTACAAATATATATTAGAAAAATAAACCACTTTCATTCAACTTAATTACTATAAAAGACAACTATTTGCACTTGCTGGGAATGGTAAATACTGCATTTAAAATTACAATTGTGTTAAATTAAAATTTCGTTTTGTTTGGGCTGACCGCCATATTAACATTTTGGTATGTCACTATTTCTGATATTTCGTATTAAAGATAAAATAGGTTTTAGGCAAGTTTTTTTTTACTTAAAAAAATGCACATTTTTGGGTAATTTTGAAGATTCTTTAATATATACGTATGTCTACTTGCATTGATATCTTGCTGAGTGGTGCGGTAATGAGCGAGAGGGTTACGGGGTTTCACACATCGTAACACGATGTCAGTTGTAGCCGAAGATCTGCCGGCTATAAGCTGGCATCTGTTTTATGTGTAGACTATCTTTTTTCCTCAATTTCAGTGCTAACCAGTGGAACGCCGATAGGTCTCTGGAAAGCATGCGAGCATTCTAATATGATCCTTATTAGAATAATTTGCGATGCGATTTTGACCTTAATGCTTTGAAAAATTGTATGAAAAACAAAATCAACATCGTTTGGGCTAATAAACCGTTAGGTTCCACTAATATTTTTATGTTTTATGCTCCGGCCGTCAACAGGTTAATACTTATGCCCATGTGTCCATATGTACTATTAATAAAATGATTTACATTAAGTAATAAATATAAACTACTCATTCATTACCAACTTAAAAATGACACAATCCTAAATGTGTAGCTCGAGGAAATTTCTAGCACTGTAAGGGAAGGGTTGAAAATAATAATAAAGGCGAGGTAACAGTAATTTCTAGCACTGCAAGGGAAGGGGTAAAAATAACAATATAAAAGGTGAGGGGTAACAGTAATTTCGCACAAAATATGCCATTCAAATTAGCGCAAGTTCCAGAGTTACTCTCAGAATCGCCCTGGTGAAAAACCACCAATTAGAATCGAAATGGCTTTTGGGTATAGAGGTAGTGGTGAGGAGAGGGAGGTGGTTTGGGAGGTACAACCAGGTAATTTCCAGCACCAGGTCATTAAGTTCTGGTCTAAAGCCATTTCAAGGTAATTATTAGTTACTAGCTGTACCCCGTCACAATAGCGTGTGTTGCATTTACGTCCAACATATGACGATGTTTTTGAAAAACAGATTCTTTTTACCTGTCACAGGTGACATCTACATAATATAGATATATAAAAAACACACACGTATTTGAATGCAGCATTGTGTCTAAATTTCAAAGCAATCAGTGAACTTTTGGAGATTTCAGATTTTTAACAAACAGACATTAACATTTTTAAATATACAGGTGGACAATTGTTAATATTCTAGGCCCAGTGATGGAGGTAGAGCGCTCTATCCCTAAGCGCGTCCAGCTGGCGTATGGCGTGGGCCACGTGCTGAACGATGTGTGCGCGTCCATGTGGTTCAGCTACCTGCTGGTGTACTTCCAGCTCGTTCTTGGGGCGGGGGCGGCGCGTGCCGGCCTGCTACTGCTGATAGGGCAGCTAGCGGACGCGCTGGCCACACCCTTCGTGGGGTACCATTCGGACACGGCCGTGCCAAGCCGCTACGGCCGGCGGAAGAGCTGGCATCTGTTTGGTAAGTTTATAACTAACTTTTAATTTAATTTTTTTATTAGATTATATGCCAAAGTTTGTATGTGATGTAAGCATAACCACTTGAGCGATAGCCACCTAAATTTAGGTAGATGATTTAAAAAAAATTTATTAATTATAAATTTAACAGTCAAATTTTTTTTTATATAACCTAAAAATATGGGGTAAATGGTGAAATGTAGGTGGATTATTTGTCTTAAAACCACAGTAAAGCAGCTCATATGTTCCCGTATTCACATTTGGAGGTAAAATATTAATTAAATTGAATGGCCGAATCGAAAGCCGAACACCCAGAAATCTCTATCACTCAAGTGGATAAAACATATATAAGCATCACTCCGTTACCCCGCAGGGGTAAGCAGAGAAACAGCCTCACGACTGTCTCGGAACACACTCTTTGCTTTATTCACATTTTTATAATGTCTCATACATACTCTTCTGTTATTCTGACTCTTGGCATGACCCGATTCAAGTATTTAATTCATTTAATTCTAACTCATTATTTTATGATGTTCTGTTTCATCCGGTTAATGTTAACATTGTACTTGAGTGAGTGGTTGAGTTCATAACAAATCTTGAAGGGATATATAGATACAAGGAGTTTCATACACATACCACGAAACTTTGTGGGAATCTAAGAAAAAAAAATTGTTTTGGGTTTGTTGAGAAAACAGCGATTTGCTTTTCTCAAATTATTTTTAACCCTTTAATGTATGAAGAAAAGTATTTCTTTTTAAATATTTCAACTGATGTCAATGGAAAAAGCGCCAGGCTCAGAATCTTTGACCTAATTGCTTGGCGAAATTTTGATTCCTGGCCTTGATTACTGGTGAGTGCCGAGTGCCGGTCGATCACACGTACCTGAAAGTTTTCTTCACTTTCCAAATCACATAAAAAATAAAAGGTTAAACATGTATTTTTTCCCCTTTGAGTTGCTACAAAATGTATTTTGTATATTATTATTAAAATAATGTTTCCTTTCACATTATAATTATTACAGATTACTGATTTAATTTTGAAATTTTTAGTTTACTGTGCTAAATATTTCAATGTGGACAAAATACACTTATTGTTATTTACGTTGGTCCTCATTTAATTTTTGTTTTTATCTGTGTTATCTACAGGTACAATCTGCGTGCTAGGGGCCTTCCCCTTCATCTTCTCCCCATGTGTGGGCTGCGCCAACACGCACTGGGGTGCCCAGCTCGTGTACTACGGCGCCTTCGTCATACTGTTCCAGATAGGCTGGGCGTGCGTGCAGGTGTCCCACCTTGCACTGATCCCGGAGCTAACGTCCAACCAGCACCAGCGCACGAGACTGACGGCCATCAGGTGCGTACGCACAGTCAATGCATCCAACCAGAATAAGAGCATGGCTTCCTGCAAAATTTTGCTGTAAAATTCTGTATAAAAAAAATTGGTTATTAAAAGTACATATTGTACAGGAAAATGGGAGATAGTTTCCACGGTAAGACGGTAAGCGCATCCGTTTTTGCATGTTTGGTGCTAAATCATTTCTATCTCGATTTGATTCTATTCTAACTGAATTCTAGGCGTAGATACATTACGCTTTGTGAACCGTGGTATTTTAAAACTGTCTAAAAACAGAATTGACTATCTCCAACTTCAGAGAGGCTGGGCCTGCTATATCACAGGACTAGGGATACCTAAAGGCACCTTGTGTGTAAGGGCGTGCCGTGATGGATTCCCGACCTGATTAGGGCAAGTGAAGGAAAATGAGATGAGGTCTAGCCCTAGATATAGTATCGTGGGTAACTGGCCAAAATATTACCAAAAAATCGCTGTTTTGAGAAAACAAGCATTTAAGTTGTGTACTTTTTGATCAAATTGCATTATGTGTTGATGTAAAAATATGACATTATGATGTGTGTTTGTTTATGAATATCTTTTTCATTTGTGTTTGCTTGATTTTTACAAACAGCCAGTTTTTTAAGTTTATTTCCAAATTGGTAGCAATTACAGTCAAACATGGTTATAACGAGCACGAGGAGACCGGCTAAATTTGCTCCTTATAGCCATTACTCGTTAAATCCAAAATAGGTTTTTAAAAGTCGTATGTACATACCTACCTGGCTCTACTATCAATATATTCGCAAATGTACAATATATTTTCAAAATGCGAGTAGGTATTACTTATTAAAAAAATAAATAAGAAGAATACACATTTATTATCATGTTTTAAAGATTTCGTTTTCATGCTTCTCAATTTCCTCCTCAAACAACGCATTATTGCTATCATAATCTGGTTCAAGGCTTCCAAGAAAATATCACTAAATTGTCCTACATATGAATCAGACAGTAACTTGTGTGTATTGTTTTGATTGTAAAACCTCGCTTGTTATTAGTTTCAGTTGTAAAACAAATATTGGTAATAATGTTATTATCACTACCTTGTGCTTATTGTACCTACCGCTTGTAAAATCTCACTTGGCATAAATTTTCTAGCTTTCAGGATCATTTTGATTTTTGGCTGTAAGTCACAAACCAGTGAAATTTATATTTTATATGACTTGGTGTGTTCTGCCAGTTTATAGAGCGTAAATAACTTCATAATGCTGCTTTATTAAGTCAAATGTTATATTTCCGACTTAACATATTTTAGCAGTATGACCGTGTTGCACAGGCAATGCGTTGTATAGATTCCCTTATCTTAGTAAGTTTCTGTACTGATGTGATCTATTTCTCTCCCGTTACAGGTACAGCTTCACCGTCTTCTCTAACGTGGTGGTCTACCTGGTCACTTGGCTTGTCCTTCATCTCGATGACGGTTCTACACAACAGGTATCCCCTATAGTACTAGCCCTAAATATAATATTACTAGAAAATTACTTAAAACCACTAATAAGCAAATTCGCTTTGAAAACAGTATTTGCAATTCATTTTCCCTCAGTTGGTTATACATAATAAGTATGTACATAGTGATATCCAGGAAGCAAGACATTTTGGTCACTGTTGCCATGTCATTGAACTGAGGTCACTTTAACCTTGTACATTAACAATATTGTGTTATGCTACTGCAACTCCACACACGATAAATCACTTCACAAAAATCGGTTCAATTAAATGTATTTATTTTCACCAGAAATCTACTACTAAATCTAAACTCTCTTATAAGGTTTTCAGGGGACCAAATTCGCTTCCGGTCCTCCGTCCTCATCGTGCTCCGATCCTCCCCCATTCAGTGTATCCACCTCTTCCTCGGTTGGCTTCTGGGTCGCTTCCACTGGGGCACCTGCTTGATTATAACTTTTGGCATCCTATCATCTGGCATTCTTTCTATATGTCCAGCCCATCATAGTCTTTGGGACTTTCAGAATCTTGCAATAGTCATCATTTTAATGTGCATATATGTTTTTCTGTTCTAGATTGGCCCCCATGATGCTGGAAAGTTCCAACAGGTGGTGTACACGGGGCTGGCGCTGGGTGGGGCCACCTCGCTGGTGTTTCACTGCCTGCTGCGGGAGTCCCCCGGTGCGCCGCGGGCCCCGGGGACTCCGACGGGGCGCGGGGGGCACGCTCAGCTGCTCAGGCGACCTGCCTTCTACCAGGTCTCTATTCTTAACATGTTATTTTTGTGGGCCCGACTATTAAACTGCCAGGGTTCTCTCTCCTTCGTAAGACGTGGATCTCATCAAACCGCATGCAGTCACACTCACTGTACTTATATGATGCACAATCGTGGCCTAATGAATTGTGTGAATGTGAACATATTGTAGAAGAATGTCCCCTTCATCAGTATAACATCTGTGCTGAAGCAAGTGACTGCCTGGATTGTCTGGATAACCTCAACATCCCACTTTAACCTCCACAAACTCCTCCACCATACGAAGAAGAAGTCTGTTCTTAAGAATTTTTTCGGGAAACAAACTGGTTGATTTTTTAAGTAAAAATTTTAAAAATAAAAATACATTTGATTAGACTTTTTTGTCATTTCATATAAAAATATTTAATAAAAAATTCGGGAAATTTTATCAATTTTTGTCAGAACTTTTAGTTTCACAGAGGTGAACATTTTAATTCTTCTGTGGTAAACTTCCAGATTTGAATATCAAGTGTGGTGTTTTCTCTTTCTAACAACGTTCAGATGATATTTCTCACCATGACAGTAAGGTAGATACAACGATTTCTATGAAACTGTATGAAAGAGAACAAATTAGCCTGAGGTGAAGTGAGCATTGGATTGTGCATCAATGAAATTTAATACAATAGCTCTTTCTACAAATTTGTGGTAATGTGACACGTTGGTTGCATTTTTAGGTGGCCATGGTATATATGTGCACACGTCTCAGCGTGAACCTGTGGCAGGCGGTGTTGCCGCTGTACCTGCACAACTGCCTGGTGCTGCCGGGCGCGGCGCTCGCTTCTGTCCCGCTGGCCTCCTTCCTCGCCTCCTTCGTGGCCAGCCTGCTGGTGCGCCGCCTGAACACTGGTGCCGGCCGCAAGGTAATATGGTGTTACTGCATGTGGCTGTGGTGTACATGTGCAATATTTTTGCAATATGATTTTGCAATATGAACTCGTCTCATTCCATCTAATGTTACTATTATTACAGGCTTATTCCATTTCAGCCAATAGAAACAGAGCATTTGGTCACGTCATGAAATGGCCGCTTACTTGATTTGTATGGAAGTTGCTGTCAGTTGTTATTATGGCATTCCGAAATCAACTAATTCCAAGACAGTTGGTTGCAAAAGAGTATTATTCGAAGATTGTGTTACAAAACAGACTTGTTCAAAATATAAATTTAAAATACCTTTTTACTTTTCAATATCTTTATGTTTCAAATCGAACATTATTAAAGTAATATATTATGTACTAAAAAACAAACAGATATGAATTCACCTAATTTCTTACCTATACATATCAGTTTTTGTGATTTCCTAACAAAATATTCAGATGGAATAAGTTTTGCAAACATACCCCTCAGTTAGTCCATATCAAAATTTTCAGTTAGAATAAGTTTTGCAAACATACCCCTCAGTTAGAGTCCATAACAAAATGTTCAGGTGGAATAAGTTTTACAAACATACCCTTCAGTTAGTCTATAACAAAAAAATTTCTTCACCTCCAGAAACCAACCTTATTTGATTACCTTTTTTGTTATTTTATTCAAATTGTACATATGTACACACTTGAACTTTTGTTATTTTTACAAATATTTTTTTACTACTGAAACTAATAACAAGCGAGATTTTACAACCGAAACAATAAACACAAGCTACAGATTTATGTGATGGACAATTTAGTGATAGTTTTCTCGATAGCCTCTAACAGGTGATGATAGTTAATATACTTACTCGTATTTTCATAATGTAATATTATATATGTTGGCGAATATATCGATAATAGAGTGAAATTTTGAACGTAGATAATTTACGAGGTTATCTTTTTATTATTTTAATCGAATAACTACAAAAAATAGTGAAGACCACTGAATATTGAAATGAACGGTGACCGGATAACTCATCAAAATGACAATTCAATACACCTATAAAAAGTGTTATAAAGTTATGAAAAGTGATGAAAATAAACTAGGTTAAATAGTTACATATGTAATCTATTTGGTTTCATCACTAGTAATGACTTTATATCACTGTTTAAAGGTGTGTTGAATTGTCATTTTTAGGAGTTATCATGGAACCGAAATGAACAGATGGCACACATATTATACGGCATTTATGTATGAGGATTGCCGTAGATAGATCACATATCTGCCGCTGTAGTGTTGATCAGGTTATGTTCATTCACTGGGTGTGTCTCCATGTAATGTATATAAACTATTCTGTCTGTTGCTATTAGTAGGAGTATCTGACTAACCAGTTATTGTTGTCTGTGTGCAGTGGGCCTACTGCGTGGGGTCCCTCCTAGCCAGCGGGGGCTGCGTGTGGCTCTTCCTGGGCGAGGGACCCTCCTACGCCACCTACGAGATATACTGTGTCGCTGTCCTCTTTGGTAAGTGTAACCGCTTGTGAATCCAATAATACAGTAATATAACCAATAATTTGGCAATCTATTCTTTAATTTTACAATCTACCCAATAATTTTTCAATCTAGTCAAAAAATTTACAATCTTTCCAATAATTTTGCAATCTAGCCAATCTACCATATTACTCAACAATAACTTTTTTTTAATCATTGAAGACAATATTAGCGATTTTCAAATAAAAATTTGAAAGAGAAAAATCCAAAAAGATACGGTCGCATCTATAAAAAAATATATAATTAAAAAAAAATTAAGACAATGTATCTCAGCAACTTAATCGATTATTCTGCAATATAATCAGTGACTTAAAAATATAAAAATAAAAATAGAGTCAGGGTAGGGATGATATCCCGGGCCAATTCGCTGATGTGATCCCGAGGAGTCCGAGGTGTAAAGCTGGACGTGGTAAGTAGGTCCGTGGCCCATAGTGGCGCGGTGAAGTAACAGCGGGGCACGACGCGGGGGGGCCGGCCAGTCGGGTGGCCGGCCGCCTCAGTAGGCAGCAAGCAGTCGCAGAGCTCTCAGGTTGGTCACTGTTGTAACTGCTAATTGATAACTGACTGAGTACATCTCGATGCGCCCGTTTTGTAGTGTCCAGTGCGTTGAGAATTTTCAGACTTGTAAGTAGGTGTGTGCTTAATGCTAGCATTGTATCTATAGAGTTCTAGCTACGATGAGTTTTGCATTGGCGAACGTTCCAGAATATTCCAGTAGCATCGCTATATATTTATTACACAATAATACTCTGAGATCGAACTCGAAAAAAATACAAATTCGGTTAAAGAGTCTCCAACGTTTCAAAATAAAATCACGGAAGTCCACTGATCACAATAGTAAAAAAATGTCAAATACATTTGATATAATATTATATAATAACAACACAGTTAAAGAAATGCTGAAGTCCCAACAGCTGGGAATAAAAAAATGATTTATGGGCTTCTCCACTTGAGTTTATTGCTTCACAAGTATCAGCTAATAAATTATTAAAGTAAAATTCAATGATCCTTGTATTTTATTTAATTTTTGGACAGAGAAGAAAAAAACACCTATCGTCTTTGTTTAAAATTAATTTATAATACCTACTTCCTTGAAAAGAATTTAGACTTTTAGCCATGTTTTGAACCAGTGAGCAATCCATATTATTTTTTATATTATACTGATACCTATCCGCTACACAGCAAAGCAAATATGACAAAGAAATTAGAAGTTTCAGACGTGTTTTTTGTACATGAAGTTGAAAAGCACAACGTCGCAACATAAATTTTCTGTGCACGCCGAAAACAATGTGTTAGTATTTATGACAGAATAATGGTCAACAAAAATGATATAAATACCATTATTAGTAAATTAATCAGTTGAGTTGTGTTCCAGGTTTGGGGGGAGCCGTGATGCTGGTGACCTCTTTGGGGCTCACGGCCGATCTGATCGGCTCCGCCACGGGGACCTCGGCGTTCGTCTATGGCGCCATGAGCTTCACGGACAAGCTGGCCAATGGGCTGGCAATCTGGCTCATACAACACCTGTAAGCAAACTGCCCTTATTAGCCAGCTTACTAACTCTCTCTTGGAGACTGTGATCCCCACTCCAATATCCACTTGTTCAATTATCCAGGGACCGTCGATATTTCAAAAATTCATAATGACAACACCCAACAATGTGACTTAGATGAGATATCGTCGGTTTATGTCCAAAATACTGCCAAAGAACCATTTATCAAAATGTTCAGGAGGGACAAAAACCTTTTAATTTCATCAATAAACATTTAAAATTAAAACAGCGTATTTTGTGAAATAGCAACATGTCACTATGCTTTGACAAGGTTCTAACTGACATTTTGGACCAAAATGACCTTTGAATAGGAAGCTGTTTCTTTAGCTCATATCTACATCCAAAATAATTTTTAAGTCATTCCGTTAAGTATTAATTAAGTTAGTAATGTCCCAAAGTTCTCACATCAGACTCTTTTAATTTAAATTTATTTTGACAAGGTTCTAACCTTCCTTCGAACCTCGTTCAACTGACATTTTGTTCCAAACATATTTGGTTTCTAACTGTCAGTTAAGAACAAAATGTCAGTTGAACAAGGTTCAAAGGAACGTTAGAACCTTGTAAAATGAAATATTGTGTCCTTGCTGGTCAAACAAGGTTCTAACTTCACAAGTAGTTATGTTCTAAAATCTATAATATACATCCGATTTACAAAATTTCTTAGTTAATAATGATTAATTAATTTTTACCTTATTTACATGTAAAAAAATATTTAAAATTGTTATCTACCAGTCAATCAGTGAGAAATAGTTAGGATGCAGGCGAATTCTCAAGTTATTGTTTTAGAAAATTATCTTTTAATTACTGTCTGTATCTGTGTTTTCTCCTTAAATAAATAAATAAATAAACTAAAATACGAAACATTAGATCAAACCATAAATTTAGCAATTGTTATAGACCATATGAGAAATTGACATAGTATGTAATGTTTGGAACCCTATAAATCAGAATAAGGTAATGTTCAGTTACAACCTTGTCAAACCAAAGTGTCACAGTTACTGTAAAAAAGCTTGTTTTTAAATTTGAATTAAAAGTAAAAATAAAAAATTGTGTATATTTTGTGAAAAACTTTTGTCAACAAAATGCTTGCATATGAATTAGGATGAATCCTACGTATGACTAAGATATTCCTGTATATACTTATATAGTTATTATTACTTATTATAAACTACGTTGGTTGCAGGTCAGAGGGAGCAGAGCCCTGGTTCTACCGCTGGGCTGTGGCGCTGGGTTGCGGGGTGCCCGCCCTGGCTGCTCTAGTTGCCCTCCTGCCGTTGTCCCCCACGCTCGGTGCGTCCCCCCAACGTGGCCCCCGACACCACCTCCTTAGGCCCTAACCACCCCACCCCGCCGTCAAGGCTTATAAGTAAAACTGAACTGCACAAATGGTAACTATATTATGGTTTGCCAATTTAATGTAGAAACTTAATAAGGGAACTGAAAATTTTCATTATTTATATATAACGAGTTTCGCTGTTTTTGGAACAATTGTAGGAGGCACATTAAGATGTGAGGTTATGTTTGACTCCCAAATTTGACAATTTTACAGGAAAATTGGCATAACTCAATTTAAAAAAATACATATTATTTTTTTAACATTAACTTCACACAGGAGGCCTGTGTTGTCTTTGGGGATGCTGTGTTGGATATGAATAATGTTTTGCACAAAATGTGCGTTTCTTCAATGTTATTTTTATTTTGATCATTCTCGTCAATGATTTTTTTGATATACAGGGTGTAACAGGACTCGATGACAGACGTGACAACAGACTTGACAACATACTTTAACCAGTGACCTTATTTGGAGTGAAAAATGTACATGTCATTTTTTTTTTAATATATAAAAATTATAACACATTAGACGATAGCTGTGCCTTCAATTTTTTTTCTCTATTTGCTTGTTCCACTGTAAGTAGAATGTTTAAAGTTACATTATTTTGCCTTTGAACCATCTTGGGTGTTGCAGCGCCCTCTTATTTTCTACATTTATTTGCCAAACTATAGTATCGCCGTAAATACCTCCTTTTCTGTTTTCAATGCTATATACATGTGCTAAATAAATTGAAAATATCTAAAAAAAAAAACCTAAAAACATCTGGCCATTTGAGTTGTAGTTGTTTTTAAGTAAAGAATATCCAATGACGAAAAAGTCAGTACACGTACATGTCCAAATTTTGGGCAGAAAATCAGTTTTACTTGTAAGCCAATCATTCAAACAATTCAGCCATGATTAAATTTTCAGTTACACAATAAATATAAATTTTGTGTAATATGAATTATTTTATTTCATATGTTGTTTTGTAATCCTCCAACTACGCACTGAATTATATGTTTTATTATTATGTATTATCTTATGCTTAAACAAATATCTACTTTTATCTTTACTATGCTATGTAACGGGTGGTTTTTTATGGGTTTGTTTTTTAAACTGGTAACACTTTTTACAGCGACAGACGATAGCTGATTTGTGCTCAGTTTGGTTAGCCATTTCACCGTTTTCAAGATTACTAAGTTTTTGTTCCCCAATTGAATGGCATTAATATGGAAAAGCTCGCCGCAATCAATTAATTGAAGTAAACATTCGATGATCGCATAATTTCGTGTTATGGACCTGTGAATTGGCCTCCAGGATCGTATGAATCATGGATTTTTCTTTTGATTATTTTCTGTGGGGATATGCAAAGTCACTAGTCTACGTCAGTAAACCAGAGACGATGGACGACTTGGAAAATAGCATTTGCCGATATACGGCCCCAGCTGCTCTAAACTTAAACTTCCAGATTGCGCTTTATTTGGGCTAGCCGAGGTGCCCATATGCTCAAAATCATATTTAAACACTAATGGCATAAAATTATGTAATAATAAAGCCAATACCATGGCCATTACCACGATTTTTATGTGTTTTATTTCAAATTTTAAAGTTCTATACCTCTTAAAAAAAACACCCTTTATAACTAAGATTTCGGCGCTAGGCATTCTATTGCTTGTTATTCTATCCTTATGAATATCTTATTATTTGTCTTTTATTTGCCTTGTATTTTGTATATATGCATTATCTGTCTTGTCTTTTCTGTTCTAGTTTTGTGTTCCTTGGATAAAACTAACTATATTTACTCCAAGTTAGTTAGTTAGTATACTAGTGATTTTTTAAACATTGCCTGTGAACAGTTTTCCATTATTTCCATTTGGGTCGGATATTATTAATTTCTAATGTTTCTAATTTTCTCTTATTCAATAAATCAAAACCAAAATTTATTTTAAAATCAAAGATTTGTAAGTATGTAGGTACTTAAATACCTACCTACTTAATTATCAATCATATATTTTACGTAACATTTTGTTTCAAACAAGTAATTACAGAATTTGGCCAAAGAAACATCACTATCTCAAAGAGAATTCTTTTTTACTGAACCACTAAAATGGCCACCATCTTGAATGGAAACAGAACTTAAAAACAAATTTACATTTGGACTAAATACAAAATGATTGAGTTGAAACAGGACTTCGCTAAACTATTGACCTCAGTCAATAATATCCAATGCCTCTAGAAATTTTTGCTCATTGCTAATTTTGTTTCGTATGACACATTCAAAAAAATAATATATATAACAATTATGCTCTACAATACTAGTTTTCACATTTTCATTACCGAACAACAAATGTTATTCTATTAAATTGTAATAAGCCGTCAAGCTTAACATCATGATAGTTGTCCTCTTCTGCTGATCACAATATGTTCAAAAGCTGAAATGGATTTAGAATTGGCATTTAACAGAAATATTTTAACTGTCAAAAAAACAAAATGATGCTGAATGACTATTTGATGACAATGTTACATTTGAATTTCTGTGAAAGAACCCGTCCTTAGGGTTTTTATAAGTTAGAGACTTACGTATTGTAATGCGGAGCAAAGACGCTCAAAATGTTTTAATGCTTAATTGGTGTATTTTTATGTAATATTGATTGTATTACAGAATGTGGTGAAAATGAGGTTCCAGAGGAAGAAAAAAATGTGCTGGAAGAAGAAGAAGAAGAGAAAGAAGAAGAGGATCAGAGAGTGGTGGATAGCAGAGAAGAAGTAGAGGAACGTAATAGAGTGGATCCTCCTTCAGGAGAGGGGGGCCACCCTCACCCGGCTGTGATAACTCCAGCTCAATTTTAACTAAAGGCACACCGCTAATAGCTCCATTGTAACCTCGCCCTCTTTCTCATAAATGTTGCATGAAACAAAAAGAGAAGTTGCAATGGAGCTATCAGAGGCATGACCAATACGGTTACACTAGGCTCAATTGTTAGTTGATAAGTAAAACGACATGTCGATATTTTTATAAAATACAAAATTACATTTTAATATTTACCTCGTTATCAAATTATTGTTAATTCAAATTATATTATCAACGTTAAGTGATCAACTTCACATTCCATTATTTGACACTTACGTCCATTCATTTTATCAAAGATGGCAGCGGAATTGGTAATAAATAATTGTGTATTACTGTTATTTATTAGAATACCAAATTCTTGTGAAAGTGTTGCGCAATCTAAGATCTAAGCCAGAGGTTCCCAACTTTTTTGTGGCCATTTTTTCTCCCAAGTATATTTTCCTCCAATATTTTTGTTAGGAAAAAAGAGATACATATTGTATTTTTCATTGCTTAGTTCTTTGATTACGCAATACTTTTACAAAAGTTGATTGTTTATTGTTATCAAGTTTCATTTATTGAGCTGTATTTTAATTTTACGATTTTCTTTTATGCATTCAGTAATACATATTTTTATTCAATTTATATTATTGAATTATACAGAACAATTTAAAATAACAATAACAAATAATAATCTAGAGAGTCCTTAATGCAGTTTAGTAATACAATGTAGAGATTAAGGAATGAACAAATATTATGAAGACATTCTTCTAAAAATTATTTAATAATATGTGCCATACAATATATAATATCGGCCGTGTTTTGGTCAAAGGCATTATTCCACACTTTTGGGGCAAGCAAAAATAGGCTTAGTTGTTTGAACGTTTGTGAAATTTCATTCCCAAAATTGTGGAATTAAGTCTTTTATCGAAACTCTCGACTGTGTTTTGGTCAAAGTTATATTGTATGTATTAAATAATGAATTATGTAACTTTGATGAATTGTCAAATGCTGGAAACTGATCTGAGAAATCATAGATTGTGATCTCATTGTATTAGGTAAATAGCCAATTTTACTATAATGCATGCAATATTATAGTGCCGTTTTTGTGAAAAATCTCCAAGGGCATTTGAAATACCTATCTTATTAAAAAGACAAGTGTAGTGTTTAAAAGATCATAATTATTTAGTGGAGTTACTTATTAGGGGAAAGAGTACAGTAGAACCTCGAATTGCAAGTATAATTTGTTCAGGAAACGTGTTTGTAATCCAAACCTCGTATATCTAAGCAAATTTCCTCGTAACAAATACTGGAACTAGTGTGATTCTTTTCAAAACATCAATCTTAAAATGATTTATACAATAATAGCCACATATATATATTATGTATGTATATATACTTTATATTTTGTGAAATTATTTATTGAGGTATATAAGTAGAGTCTACTTTCCTTTTCTTGTAAGAATTAATATATTTAAGCAAAACGCATTGCACATTGGAAGCTGCAAATTTTCCTAGTTCCCCAACTTGTTTTTAAAAAATGTTCAGGGTAATGACGTTTTTGTCTACGTTCAACATTTAAATGTACTTCACACATTCTTCAAAACTAAGTTTGAGGACATTTTGACTATGGAAATGTAGAATATGTAGAAGAATCACATACCATACGACAATAAGATCTGAGCGGAATAAGCACTAACATAGAACTTGAGGGGAGGCAAGGGAAGGGAATCTTCTTACGAAAAAAAAAAAGATTACATATCACATGGGACGTTAATAGATTTAGGAAAATTCAATATTCTACGGAAAAAAAAAATTTTGGCAAGTGGTCTACGGGGCAAAAAAGTTTGGAAGCCTCTGTTATATCAAGACATCCTTCAATTATCAAGTTAAATTTGTTTTATTGCTCGTCTTGCGAAACCCTTTCAAACAAAGTTACTCACAAACAAAGTTAGTCACAAACAAAGTTACTCAAAAACAGAGTTACTCACAAAGTTACTCACAAACAAAGTTAATTGCAAACCGAAGTTCCACATCCTTTTTTCATCTCTTTCACACAAGCTAAAGTGACTGTTGACCTTTATAATAAATACTCTTTCATATAATTGGTGAGATATTTTAGCTGAATTTTAACTAAAATTCCACATTTAATATTAGCATAATTAACAGAACACAAATAATTCATAATACGCTATGAAATATTTTGTATTTTTATAGCTATTGTTTTCAATTCAAGTACATATTACTTTGTACATAAATAAATAAGTAAAATTATTTTCTTAGGTGATTAGTACTTTAAAAGTGCCTTGTTATTATTGATAAATAATTAATCCATTCCTAAGAACCCTATTATTTTATTATCACTCTGTTTTTTGGTGTATTTCAAACTTATTTGATGACCAATGCCATTTTGAATGTTAGAAAATTTCTCGTTAATCGCTGATTCTCGAACTTTTTAGTTTTTGATCAAATTGTGATCCAGTGACAAGAATAATTAGATGGAGTTTAAAAAACCCCAACCTAAGTATGCAAAGTAATATATTTCTAGTTTAGTAGTTTTTCCTACAAGTATTTAATACATAGTTTAAGCATACCGAGTCACTGAATATTTAATATATTATATTTATGGATGCAGTGTGATTGATGTTTTCCTGTCATCCAATCGGTTTCCAGAAGTTCCCGGAAACACTCATAACGTTAAAATATTCAAAATGTCATACATATTTGGGGAAACCTTGTTCTTGAATATGTATTATAAAACATAAACATTTGTTCAACAGAAATATGTTATTGTGTTATTGGCTTGTAATTGGATGTCAAAACTTATTATATTATAATGTATGTATCTAAGGAATTCCACTAAGTCTAATAAATATTCTCCAAAAAATAAAAGCGAAGAAACGTAATGGGGAATGTAATACCTTCCAAATATCGTCCCGTGGAATCATACCTTAATGTTAGGTTCATTGCGTGGTCTTTTCACTAGGGTGTAGTAATTCCATTACACACAATTCATTCTTTCTAGGGCAATCCTCAAAGGCACGCTTACAGTCTGACATAAAACTGTAGAATGAAATGGAGGGCTCTTCAATTTTTTCGATGGCAACACTGAGATGGTTCAAAGGAATAAGAATGCATTTTTAAAAAAGTACTATGGTCCGAGTGCTTATTTTTCCCCTGCAATGCTTCGCTATTGCTAATGTCTTTCTCGTGCACCTTTGACTTCTTCCACCACTCACTACTGTGTACCACAATGTTACTGTCAAAAACTACATTACATCGACTTTAATTCTACTCCATATCTCATTACGGTACAGAAATATTGTGTTAAGTATTCCTTGGACGTCCTTCACTTCTTCTACCATTTAAACATCTCTAAACACTCCTGGCACTAATAACAACGAAATTTTCAGCGATATTGGACGACTACTTTTCGAGTTTTACGAGCACGAACATAAGCAGGCTGAATTTTTAAATATTAGGGTTAGAAACCAGTTAGAATTTAACTCAACCATTTGGAATGCATTTTATAACATAAGACATTGTTTTAGATCTCGACAATAGCGCCACCTGTCGTGTCTAAAAATATCCTTTATTTCAAGCTGGAATCAACTATACACATTCACAAAATTTCTTTGAAATCGGTTGGGCAGTTTCGGAGATTAGCATGTACGAACACAGTGACACGTGATTTTTATATATTAAGATATATATGTTTAGAAATTAATCAAACTTTCTGAAAAGAGATGATTCTACATAATATTTTTGTTTTTGTTTACGTATTGTAAGCAAAATAATTGCATGGAAAAATGTACATATCAAATAAGCTATTTATTAGATGTTAAATCAAATTAAAAACATGTAAAAGAAATGCGCACCAAACTGCTTTGAGACATTCGATAAAATGATTGAGCTATGCCGTTTTTCCAGTCCATTGTCAATTAATTATGAACTTCTGGACACTTCCTCACATTTGAATCTACTATCATTTTTGTTCTAAAATCAATGTTGCCAAAGTAATGAAAAAACATTGTTACCACTTTTTTTCTCGGTGGCTATTCAAAGAAATCCAATTTTACAATATAGATTGCAAATGTGACTCACAGAAATCACTTGTTATTAATTTATTAATCAAATAGCCATCCATTAGCCAACCTTAACCCTTCAGGCCTCTGGCGTATTGATCGTTATATTTCTTTAAGATTTCTTTCTGTCAGAAAGTCGAAGAATTTTCAAAAAATATTATTAGAAAAATATAATTTTTTTTTAATAAAAAACAGACAAATATTCCTGGATTACGAATAACCTGAAAATATTTGAAAATCTCCTACTACCACCACAGTACGCGGAAAATGTTGCTTGTGTTGTGATGGAGGACTTAGTCAGCCGAGGAATTGAACACACTACGCCTGGGTGGGACCCAAACACGATGTCAACTCCACCGACCGAAAATATTATTTCTTCTTCTTCTTCCTAGCACTATCCCAACTCATTGCCTAGGTAGGCTGTTGGGGTCGGCTCTTCTCGTTCTCAGGTTATAGCTTCTTCGGTTCTGAGTGTCGCTTTCATCTAGGCCGTTTCTTTGTAGGATTTTCGAGCATTGGGTCATCCAGGAGTTCTTTGGTCTACCTCTGGATGATTGTCTTTGAAGCTCTATAGACATTGCCTGCTCCACTGTGTGGTCCGAAAATATTATTTATTTACTTTATTTTTCCATGGATTATTGATAGGGATGTCAATAATATTCCATGGATGTCAATTGCACCTAAAATGTTTAAGTTCAATCACTGTGATAAAGTATGTTCAATATTAAAAAGTAGGTAACAAATTGTATTACAACATCATGTAATTTTGATTTATTTACGTAACTCGTTTAGATTGGGTTGGGAAAAACTTTCATAATATGGATATACACTGTGTTCAGAAACTAGTGGTGCAAACGGGATACTGGTGAATCTACAGCACATAGAGGACTCAAATTTTTTTTTTGCTTTTTGCATTTGATTATTACATTTTGATTATTTTATTTCTATTTTCATTTTTTTCGGCAACTAAAGGGTTAAAAATTTTTGAAGCAAGGTCTGTGCTTTGACACATTTAAGACAGTTAAAAAATTAGTAACCCTGTAGTGAACGGTTTATTTCAAATTCAACCTAAAAAATTCCAATTTCGGACTTGATTTACTTGAAAACGAAAGCTCAAATCACAAAATCAACTCCAAATGTGACATAGAATCACCAGTTTTCAGCGTGTACCACTAGTTTTCCAACACCATGTATATAATGTATGTCTTAGTAAAAATGTATTATTAGCTATGCGTAATTAAATATTTATCAGTGTATTTTTTCCTATTGTGTCATTCACTTGTCTTCAGAGAAACATGTCTCAATAAATGTATATTTGGTACTTAAAATTATGTATTATAAATAAAATGATTTGATATCAGCAAAACATTATTTTACTTGTTTTTGAGCTGCTCTGTAAAATTAAAAATGTTTCTTTGAACTCAAGGGTGCGATAATATTTTGTATAAATGAGAAACCGTTTTGGATCAACAAATAATATGTGTACCTTTATTTTTTAAAATAATGTTGAACTCTTGTTTTGAAGTACAATTCAATAAATTATTTTAATAAATTTTATTTTTATTATTTATTTTTTACCAATTAAAATTTTTTCTTACTCTTGTCAACCTCTCTGTACAAAATTTAATTCTCCCCAATTCATAGCCGTCCGGATTTACCGGACTTCATGTGGTGAATCCGGACACTTCGAAAATTGCAAGTACAAATAATACCATATATATATATTAATGTATTTCGCCTGTTCTTAAATGTTTGAATTATTTTTAATTTTTCCAACCCAATAGAAAAAATACCACAAGTGTGCCCGGCTTCACCCCATTCAACACATAGAATAAAGAATAACACAAGAAGTGCCTTGTGGGAGAGTTTCGTGATCCAAAAATAAGCCCAGTTGCTTAACTGTGCTTCAACATAATTACGAAATTCAAATGGGATTGCGATATACAATTTCAGGCAAGAGACAGACTTGAAAGTGGCACGTTTCAAATTTGAATCGAAGGCGCATCTTGTTTTGTTCTGTTATTTTTATTTATTTAGGAAAACCAATTTAACAGTAATTTAGTCAAAACCAAGTTTAATTTCCATAATATGTGCATATTAAAAGTACAGCGGTTAGGTAAATATTTACCAAATATACCTATATAATACATTATACAACAATAATACATGTGATTATAACAACTATACCTAGATGGTGGGAAACCGGGTAAATACTTATTAGTATTAGAGTTTGGCCGGGTAAGGGGAGGAGAAGTTGAAGGATTGTTGCCGAGCGAGTAAAATGAAAATAGTAGACATAATAAAAGCATTTAAATTTTATTAACACGTAATACCCGGAGGTTGAAAATGAAACACATGCGGCGGTGGTGGGTCCAGATTGACCCGGCTGAAATGATGAAATTAAAAGGCTTTTTATGCATTTTTCGTTCATATTCTTACTTTTATATGATATTATTGTAGTTCCTCATTAACTCATAACAAATCCCCTGTGTTTCTTGTATGAAGATGGAAGTTTTAGAAATTAGTATTCCGTAAATTTTGCGGTTCGTCGATATACAGCGGCGCGGACATCCCGCTCAGCAGCTAATCAACGACTGAATCGACGACGGCCCCGACACGGCTGATGCGGGTGCCGGCTGACGGTCAGGGGAATGAGGAGGGCAGTGCGGGAGAGGGGGTACAGGAAACGTTCGTCAGCGGAAACAAACATTTTTATTTCTATAATTATTAAAATTTTCGATGGTGTGCATTTACAAGAATATCGTGTATTATTTAAAATACCAGAAATAAATCACTTATTTGATAATTTCCTTGTGGCTGTACCTCTAATAGAAAGATGTGTAAAGAGAAAATAAATTCAATTTATAGCCATATTAAACGATGATTGCTTATGCAAATATTAGAAAATATTATATAATGGCATTCAAATTCAAGTTGAGTATTTACTTTCCTCACACATTTATTTGTCACAAAAAACCATTGAATGACACACATTAAAAAATACTAAAACTTTTATTTTTCAACAAAACAAATTTAAATTAACAATTTTCACTTAAAAAAACGGAATAAAAGCAATATTCTAAATACGAAAATACAAAAATGATTCGACGATTAATAAAATTTATATACATACACAAAACACCAAATGGATTTATTATTACAAATTCAGCAGTAAAATAATTATATAGCACTACCAATTATAAAAAGTTTAACAGTTTTTTATTAGTTACAATATATTAAAAATGCTAAAATTCACAAAAATAATTCATCGATATATTATATCATTCAATAAATGTCATCGAAACGTATATTGCTAAAAATATAGCGGAAGCGATCTCTAGATAAAGCGGAGGGGAAAAAATGCTGCCGGAATAAATCCTCGGTAGTCCAAAGTTCGCTTAGTTCTAACTTTCGGCCGCGATTTCTTCCTGAAGCCAAAAGAACTCCAAAAAATGCATACATTTTTGTCTTCGTAATGTTAGGAAAGCTGGAATTTTTCGAATTGAGCTGACAGAATTTATTCGTATTTTCAATAATTTCCTCCACCATTTCATTTGAAATAAACAAATCAAAAGCATCTCTGATGGATACTATGTTCTGGCTACCGTTTTTCAATCCAGGGGTAGAAGAAATAATGTTATGGCTTCTGGTACGTGAGCTGGCTGGTGGCGCAGAATTCCATTGGAATCCGGAATTCGACACGTATAAATGTTGATCTGCAACGGATTCATTCGAATTTCCTACACTAACTTCATTATCACTTCCATTTCCACTTTCAGATATTTCCTCTAGTAATATTTCTTCCGGATCACTTTCAAATTCTGGATTTAATGTTTCGAATTCCAAGTCGCCATCATCACTGATCTCACTGTTCGAACTGTTAAGTAGCTTTTCGATCTCATTATCAGATAAATAATTTTGCTTTGCCATTGCGTTCGTACGCTACGAAAAAAAATTAAAACAAAGTCACAAACAAAAATCACAATACTAGAAATGTGCCCGAATGGTTGACAACATCTGCGCGGGACTGTGAGAGACAAAGACGGAAGGACAGAGCGAGAGATATGCTGTTTCGTCGGCTGCTCGAATTCAACTGAGAAGAAATTAATGGAGTTTTTGCGTGTTTTTATACACAATTATTCTTATAACTTTTTTAAAACGTGTCCGATTTTAATCATTTTTGAGTCGAAATGTGGGTAAATATTTGATGAAAGAATAGACAAAAGGAAATTAGCCTAAACGAGATATTTGCGGCAAAATCTTTTTTTTTTAAAACACTGGGTCAAACCAGACCCATCACCGGAGTCGAGGTGTTAAAGCATTTACACGGCTGCGGGTAATCACTACGAACAGGCCAAAAGTTTTTTAGCTTTAAATATTCGGAATGTTATTTTTATCGTCTGGTATCACCACATATCCGCCATTATTCAAATTGTTTGTGGTCATCTATGATAAATTCATCAAAATATGATCAAAATTGTCTATAGGTCTTTTCGCTTCCGGTAGAAATACGAGGTTGTCGCTTGTTGGACACGTGCGTCTGATAAAATCCTAAAATCAGCTCAAAATGGACAAAACCTTTGTTCGCGCTAGAGTAATCATGGTCTTGGGCCGTACTGGATCCCAGGGACAGTGTACCCAGGTCAAGGTTGAGTTCATCGGAGAAACTAACCGACAGATCATCCGCAACGTCAAGGGACCTGTCAGGGAGGGAGACATCCTCACCCTACTCGAGTCTGAGCGTGAAGCTAGGAGGCTAAGATAATTTTTAGGTGAGTCTGAAGTTTCCATTTAGAAATTCAATAAAATGGCGGTTATTTCCCATATATTTCACGTATTTAACGTCAAAACCCGAGCGAGGTCTGGACACGCCGTTTGATGTTCGTTGTTCTCTAGATGATTATTTGTACAATTTTAACCTCTTCTGCAAGTATTATTCTTATTACAGTAGCTTTATTGTGTTGTTGAAATTCAAATGTATTCATAATTTGGTTTGCATTTCGTAAAATGTCAGTTTTTGAGGTTAGGTTTCATTATGTTCACACCGACATGTCATATTTTCGTTATAAACAAATAATTTTTATTTTATTTGGTTTTACTCCCAGTCATTTTACATGTATTTAAGAACAGAATATACCTAGTGAATATCGAAAATTACACATTAAGCATGAAATAACGTTAAACTGATATCTAAATAGTGCCTTTAGTAAATAGTTTCTTCCTTCCTAGTTGCGTGCAGTTATTGAGCTTAAAACGGCTTGAATAACGGGATCAAGTACCCACACTTGTAAATAATAACTAATTGTTGTTTTTCTCTTTTGTTTCAGGTCGTGAATGTCCGTTATGGAGTGAAAATAAACATAATGTTATAATTTCTCAATAAACATACATTTATAGCCTAAATCTGACTTCTTATTTTCTTTGTGACTTTTATTCAATAATCATAATATTTATATAATTATATTCAATTAAATTTCCATTCTCTGCTTACTTCTATGTATAAATTGTTTAAATAACACTTTATTTCAACTTAATTACTACAAAAAACGGCTGTTTACGGTGGGGAGATGGTAAAAGATGCATTAGTTCTATTTTTTTCAATGCCAAAATTTCCTTTGTTTTGACACATTTTGATGACAACTTTTATTTGGTTAGTATGTGACATGCTGCAGGGTTTCATTTCAATCCAGAATACGCGCAACTTATTTAAGTAAACCAAACTAATCTATTTTGTGCATGTTTTTCCGTCTCTGATGTAAATAGTTGTTGGAAGTGTTATATCAATAATTTAGAAGTAAACGGGGTACTGAAATTCTACCTTATTCCAACGCTCACCAAAATTAAATTATTAGTAATTTTACGATAACTGGTAACTTCAGATCATTGGAGAAATTTATAATGCTGTTTAACAGGTAATTATATATATTTTTTTGGTTTCTAAAGTGATGTGTTACAATCTGTTGTTTTTGAAATTATTTTTCACTGCAAGCCACTTTTTTCAATTTTCAAAGTTTTTTCATTGCCATATTTCTGAAGTTTGTAATAATATCTATTTCTTACAGGCACAAACAGGACAAATGAAACATGCTTGTATTATAATATATATAATAGCAATAGTTGATAATGATTATGAATTTCCCTAGATTAATGTATTTGCAGTATTCATATTAAATTAGACACAAAAAAATATAATTATTAAATTACTAGCTGACCCAGTGTTGCTGGGGGTTATACTTAGGAGATAGACATATACCATCGAAGACTTTTCTTTAGGCCTTTTTGAGGTATATAATTCCTTAGTATATTTTTTTGATGTATCTCATAAGGTTTAGCCAGCGTTAGCAATGTAAACTCCTGAAAATATTATTTATGACTTGATTACGAAACATCGACATTTCTCTACTTTCTATAAATATATGTTTGTACTATACATATAAACTTTCTGGAAGAAATTCTCTAAATCAGTGCTCCACAACCGGTGTGCCGTGGCACACTGGTGTGCCGTAAGCTGGTTACAGGTGTGCCGCGGTCAAATTCAATGTATTTGACATTTTACAATATTTCATTATGTATTTAATACACAATGACAAATTATTTTTTATAATATTGTCTCTTTTTCAAAATGTAGTTAGAATTTTTGGAATATTCTGTGCTGAAATGGGAGCCGAATATGAATCCCTGTTGTTTTATACTGAAAATCGTTGGCTATCCCGACGCAAAGTTTTGGCTAGATTGTTTGAGCTTCGTCACGAGGTGCGTGAGTTTATTTTAAATCAAAATATGCACGAACTGTATCAGCGTCTCATCGATGATTACTGATAGATTAAACTTGCATACATGGCTGATATATTTGAGCATTTGAATGAACTTAAACCAAAGGACCAACCATAGTACAATTGAAAACAAGCAATTAATTGTGGATCTGGCCCAACAACATTTAAGTACGCTTCAGCACAAATTTGATCTGTATTTTTGTTCCATTATTACGGAACAATAAGATTGGATTCGAAATCCTTTTGCAACCAATGCAATAAATTTTACGGAAGAACTGCCTCTATATAATTCGAGAGGAATTTACAAATTTATATAATGACATGACTTTAAAGCTTCACTTCTCCGAAGTTCCATTAGATGTTTTCTGGATTTACATTATCCTATACGAATATCCTCGCATTTTCGACACAGCAATCTTAGCACAACTTCCATTTTCAACGACATATTTAAGTGAACAAAGTTTTTCAACGTTTGTATTAATTAAAAATTATAAGCGGTCATGCTTAAAAGTCGTGTTGTCAAAAATCGAGTCGAATATAATACTTTTGTGTTCATTGAAATTTATTTATTTATTTATTTATTTATTTACGGACAAATAGTCCATTAACAACATATTAATTACACGAATAAGTTTTATAAACAGAGATGACAGTGAAAGGAGAGCATATATAAATGAGGAGCGAAGACAGTAACAATGACAATAATAATATAAAGTAAGAATGGGAGATAATAATAAGTCAAAGCATGAAGATGGTTCAAAGGGCATTAGAAATTAGACATTGCGTATTGACTTGCGCAGGTATCACTTATATTGATTATTATTTTATAATAATTAATAAATATGTTATAGTTATATGTATGTATACTTTTCAAATAAAAAAAAACAAAAAAAAAATGTGTATCAATTTAATGCCTATATATTTTAGCTTTTGGTGTGCCGCGGAATTCCAGGAAGAATTTTAGTGTGTCTTAGGTGAGAAAAGGTTGCGGAGCACTGCTCTAAATGATAGTGAAAACCCTTTCGAAATCTGTTAAGAGTATCGAAATCCGAAATCGAAAGTAGTTTAGAAGAACTAAGCGCACAAACAGACAGACGCGGATAGTGACTTTATTTTATACTATTTAGAGATTTGAACCAAATTTACATTTTTCCTACTCCAATAATATATGGGGTAATTAACGTGGAGCACGTATAGCATATCGAGCCTTGGGTGTCCCTTTTTTATTTATATATACGAGAGGCGTCTAAGTGCTCGCTAGTGCTGCCATATATTTGTCATGGCCTCCATAGTGTGGAGGCCTACATATTTGTCTTTAGGTTGCTGGTTTGATTCCCGCACCGAGTATCAAAATACAACCTTTATGGGCGCTGGGTGTTTGAATGGGTGCTAAGACAGACAAGCACTTCAAATAGCTTGCAAGTACAATACCAGCGACATGCTGTCCAGAGTGATCTTTTTTAATAGGTTCTTCTATCAGGAGGTCGGTAAGATATTTCTTCTTGAATATTTCAACAGAATGAATGACGACCTCCTTGGTTGAGGGGTAAAGCATCGATGACACGGGGCTAGTTTACAAGCTACAAGCCAGCGAGTTCGCTAGCAGCTTGTAAACTGGCCCCGTGTCATCGGCTTTTTTACAATCTGCTAGTTGACTATCCGATTGTAAAAAAGCAGCGAGTAAAATAAAAAGACGGGCTAATTTACTCGCCATTCGCTGGCGTGTTGGCTTATAAGCTAGTCAACTAGCCGTGTGTCATCATCGCTGCTAGTGAACTACTTGCGAGTATCTTTGCGTTTTGGCAGTCAGCAAAATTGTCAACGGAAGTAGTTCGCGCGGCAGTAGTTATCTTAGCCTGTGCTATCAAGAAGGATTTACAACGAAAACTAAAGAAAAACTTGAAGCAGAAAAGAAAATGGGCAAGATCAAGGATAGAAAAACGCGATGAATATGGTGATTCCAGCCGTTTATTGAGAGAGTTCAAGGACGAAGATCCTTTGGCTTTGAGCGAGTGGAAAATTTTGTGTGTCATCGACACTCGCTAACTCGCTTACTCGCTAGCTTATAGACTCGTCGACTAGCAGCTCGTAAACTAGCCCCGTGTCATCGATGCTTAAGGCTCTCGACAGATAATCCGAAGGTCCCGGGTTCAAATCCCGGCGTGTGCTAGTAAATTTTATTTAATAATATTGTGTCACTTCAGAATTCATTTATTTAAAATAATATATAGTATATTTGCAGCATGTTCCAGAGTGGTAGATTCTCTCAGTATCTTCCTAGTATAAGATCATCATTCAGAATTGAAACGTTGCTTGAAATGGCTTTTGCCGTGTTTGGTGACCAGATCTTAATAGTCAGGTACTCCCCCACCTTCCTCTTCTTCATCTCACCCTCCCCACTACCTTCAACTTCACAACTTACCCCAATAGGGGACGCCTCTCACTCACTACAGACAGTTGGGAACAGTTGGAACTCTTGTGCGGTATTCACATAAAAAAGAATTATGTCAACAGATTAAAGAAGAAGCCACTTCAAAAGAAGTATTAAGATATTTATTATGGACACGGGAAGGAAGAATATGGATAAAATGTTGCAACGTAACGAAGATTAATTATTATATTAGGTTTTTCCACTATACATTTTTCTTGTATAATGTTATGTTTTTCATCTATTAATTAACGTAACAAAATAACTTGACCAAATTTACTATTTATAATTCACACAAATTACCATGTACAATGTGTCCTCAGAATGGGGTATCCCAGTAAGGTCACATTCTTTTCAACAAATGTAAACATTATTAAAAAAAAAACCTTCCAGGTTCAGTACCTTTTGAAATATGTTTTATGAATATTTGATTTAATTTTTTGTCTATCACACACATATGTGACAGCCGTCCTCAGTGGTCTTATCTTTCCGAATCGCATTCGTATGAGTCAGCCGCAGTTACATGGTTAACAGATGTGTTTTGGATAAATAATACAAATTTACTTATGGTAAAACACCAATATAATATTTACATCAACAGGATTTATTCCATTTACATTTAAAACAGACAACAGTTACCGTGAACCGAATAACATTTTTATTAACATTATTTACTAAACATTTTGAGTACTCATGTTTTAGAATTATCAATAAAAACAACTTTCATAAATATGCTTCTAGTAAACAAGAGGAAAAACCAGTGGCGGTTCGTAACTTTTGAGTGAGATAAAGGGCTAAGTTCGAAAAATTCGGCATAATTGATTTAGTTTTTCGGCTACGAAAACATCAATAATGACATTTTTTGTAATATTAGCATTCTAGTACACCCGAAATTCATAAGCTGCCACTAGTAAAAACATGGAAAGAGTGTTGTAATGAAAAGTAATTTATTAGAATTTTGAAGTAAGTACTCCTTGCAGAAACTATTCTTGTTTGTTGAAATACGTTTTCATTAAAACAATACTTTTTTCAAGAATTTCTTACAAATTATTGATAATGTTTGAATAAAATAAACAACATAATACTGGATATGCATTTGCGAAGCCAATCACAAGCCGAGCCACAAATTATGGGAAAGGAACGAAGCAATCGCAAACGGTGCGAAACACCAATTGCGGTTGGTTGGTTCCTTCCCTATAATTCGTTGGCTCGGCTCGTGTTTCAGTTTGTAAGTGTGTACGCAGCATATCAGCTTGAAGCAACACTTTGTTTCAATAATTTAACATACTTAGGCCATAAGCAAAACTTACTTTTGCGGAATATTGTCAACTGATCACTTATTTAGTTTAATATACTTGTATTGAAATATTAGTTACCTGAACTATTGTGTTCTGAGCAATTCTAGAAGTAATACACAATCATAATTAATAATTACATTTTTAGTTTTATTGTTCATGTCATATCACCATTATTGTAAATTACATGCTGTAATGTTATAATTTTTTTATTGTCTCAATACTACCGAGAGATTTATACTGTTTAAACATTTAAATTCTTTAAAATATTAGGTGATATTTTTGATAACATGTGCAGTATTTTTAAAGACTTTATTATTGTCATTATTTTTAGAGGCCTTCACTAATCACAAATTGAATAATGAAGACATTTTCTCAAACATAATACATATTGCTTAGATGTATACATAACACATAGGTATGCAAGCATTACCTACCTTGTTTTTTTACCATGGAATGAAAGTTTTCTATAAAAATAACAAATCAAGCACAATTATTATATCATATTATTCACAACTACATTGTCATTTTATGTTTTTATTTGACGGTTCATTTAACGACTTTATTCAAACAAATTTCAGTTACATGTGTTTAAAAATTTAAACACTTCATTCTGAAGTATTTTTCAAGAACAAGTAAAAATGTACATGCTACATATATATGTTTATAATTTTTATTCCGCAGTTGGCTTATAGGTTAGAAATATTGTTATTCAGTTAAATAAAATTCATGTAAAATTTTCAAAAATCTGTACCTACACTAAGTTCAAAATATTATTTTCTTTTATTTTTTCTAAGTGCAATCCAAACAAGTGATATGTTCTAAACCGTTTAGTTTGTATAAATAACTTTATTGTCTTTCTTCGGTTTCAATGGAATCCTAGGTTTACAATTTATTTTCAATTTTAAAGATATATTATTGTCAGTAAAATACTTCATAGAGTAATTCTGATCAACAAGTTAGTAATAAAATATCACCACAATAACATTGTAAAGAGCAATCAAAAATTGTATGTACCATAGTTGGTTTAATAATATTACAATAATAACAATATGAAACTGGAATAAATAGAATTATTTAACATTTTTCCAAACAAAGTAAACAGGACTGACTAAAAATAAGTTACACCATTTATTTGCAATAATTATTATCATCGTTAATAGGTACATATCTAATTTGATTAGAAACTAACAAACCTAATCCCTTTCTGTTGTTTTTTTTTAGCGTTTATGGTGTTTTTTACTAATCATTAATTTCACAGGAGGCTTAGGAACGTTAAATGAATTGCATTCCATGTAAAAGTCATGTTTTTTCAAAGTAACTGATTATTTGCTTAAATACAATCATTTGCTCAGCCTTGTACCTTGAAACTAGCATTCATCTTTTCCTTTTATGTATCTGTCTCCCATCAATTCTGTGAATCTTATTGTTTTTTTTTTTACATTATACATATTTATTATGTGTACCTATTGTTAATGTATTAAATTTTTTCAAACTGTCTTATAAGTATGGAATGGACACCGATAACAATCTTCATAAATATAAGAGCACTGTATTATTTATATTCATTAGTTGAAATATTCAAACACCAGCAAAATAATTCTCTCTTCGATAAACGGTTATAATAAACAAGCCCACGGTGGAGTTTTCATTAAACATATAGATCTGTGGTCTCACATCAATTTATTAAAAACTAGCTGTACCCCGCCACGCATTGCTATGGCTCAGCCGGTCTGTGCAGATAGAGAAACAATAGCGCATGTTGCTTTTACGTCCAACAGATGGATCTGTTTTAAAAAAAATACATGTATTTACCTGTCGTAGGTGACATCTATAACATATATAGATATATAAAACACAAGAGTATTCGAATGCAACGTTGTGTCAACATTTCAAAGCAATCGGTAAAGAACTGTCGGAGATTTAAGATTTTGAACAAACAAATATTTACACTTTTATTAATATAGATGGTAATTGTTTGTCTTTTTAATTTTGAGAAGGTAAGCTTAGTAACTTTACAATATACCTACACAGATAATTCACCAAACCAGCGACACTTTCAATTATAAAGGGATAGATATTTGAAAAATTCTGTGGTTTTTCTGTGTTTTTCTTAGAATTATGCTTATTTTGACCTAAGACCACAGAGTTATACAAATAAAAAGTTTTTATTATTCTTTTCATGCTTAGCGAAAGTTTGTTGAACTTAATGCTAGTTGGATTTCTTACAAATATAATGCCAATGTAATGTTTAGTCGAGTATTGGAGTGTTAGAGTAAATAGATAAGTAATGTAAGTACTAGCTATAATTTCATTGCAATGTATACAGTATTATCATCATTTTCATTATAATTTTTATACATAAACATAGCATCAACTTTAAATTAATTAATTTACAAACATTCAATTACTTATGCACTCAGATGCGTGAACTATGGATAGGACGGTAAATGGGAATTGATTTTTTGTGCGTAAATTAAGGCTAATTCAAGATAATCTGATTACCTCTAGATAAAAACAAATAATGCATTTAAAATTTTGATTCTATTTTTTATTGATTTTTTTCAGTGAAGTTATCTGCTTGTAAGTCTTTTAACAATACCAATTACCTACATATGCTTCGCTAGAAGTGACATTGTTCTGTTTAAAGATGAAAAATAGTATTATTTTGATGCCATGAAACAAATAGTTTTCTGAGAGTAAGTGCAGGTCAGAGAAAACATTAAAACCTAATTTTGGAATAATTGTATTTTCACCCACTAAGAATATTTTAAATATTATTTCCTTTGAATTATAGATAAAACTAAAAAATTGTATTTTAACGTTGAATAAAGAAGGGTATTTTCTTTAATCATTGTATTTTATGAACTATGACGAATGGAATTAACCTATCGCTCAGTAATCCTTAAATTTTTGAAAAAATCATTTTTTGTTGATTATTGTATCTGCCACCTGGTGGTAATTATTTGAACTATTTTACACCGTTTATTGTTTTACAATGGTCTATCGAAAACTTAAGTTTTCACAAAAAATGCCTTTCACAGTTCTGTTGTTAGTTAAATTCTTCAATCGGTATACATAGTATTGAATATTGATTTACTGCATTCCTATGAATTGGATTACCTCTACTAACAAATTCCAGACTTGTTTTATATTGAGATATGTTGCCATTATTTACATCTATTTTACCAATCTGTAAATATTCAAAAACACTTTATAATTAAGATTTCTTTTTGATTTGAATTGACTGATATGCCCAAAGTCACATTTCAATTAAAAATATCTGTAAAATGATTTTCAGTTAGGTTTGATGGTTTTAAAAAAAAAATAATAAAAATTTCAAGCTCTGAATTCATGCAGCAATTTTATATAATATTATCTTGGCTTAAAGTTTCATAAAAAAATTGTTTAACCGTTTTTTGAACTACAAAAAAAAACTATTTGACTTCGTACCAATAATCAAAATTAATTTTTATAGTCAAGCTTCTGACCTTTGTGTAAATATTTGTGTCTAAAAATTCTCGTTTCCCAAAAAATTTTAAAGTATTTCAATATCGAAAATCAATTTTTCAGCCATTTCCTACCAAAAATTATAAAACATTTTAAACATTTCATAGGCAATAATTTTTGATTAGTGATCTTTACAAGAAAAGCTGGCGAAGAAATAACCGTCCTGCATAATTCTTGTTCCTTTTTATTCTTTTTGGGGTAAATTCGCCGCCCGGGAAATTGGACAACCAACCACCCCTGCCAAAGTCACACCAAGTGGTTCGCTATGTTTGGTGTCTTAGCAGGTGTGTCCTCATACCTTTTTTCCTTCCCAGAACTTTCTCTCCTTCCTTTCCTTAAAAAGACCCTCCACACAGCATCCCCAAAGATGACATAGTAAGTCCACAGGTAAATTATTTTCTTCATAGCATCCTGTGTAGAGTTAATATAAAAAAAAAATTGTATTTTGGCCTGACCAATTGCAAATGATAAGGTAAACATCATTACCAATCATATCGCTGGAATATTCCGGATCAGTTTTCGTCATCGTCATCATTTCCAGTGACGCAGCACAGCCCCTCCCGGCCGTCGGGCCGGATGCAGAACAGTAAATTTTCGGCAGCAGTGACTTCGTGATCCACGATGCCGTGGAACTCCTTTAACTCCTCGCCCGGGAACCAAGCCTTCTCGTTGTCATCGATAACGCAATAGTTGAAATACCTGTGTGCAAAGATGCAGGAAAACCAATTATTATGTATTTTTTAAAAAGAAAGACAAACATTTCTCAGATTATGAATAACCTGGATAATATTTTAAAAACTCCTACTACCATCATTATAAGCCGAAAATGTTGCGTTTGCAATGATAGAAACATCATAATAATAGACTAGCAGATGAATCAAACCCACAATGCCTGGGTGGGAACGGGGAATGAGAAGCATCTGTCCATTTATACATATTTATATTACATAGTAGTAGTTGTTGCCCATGAAAAATCAAGGGATATAACTTGACTTTATGGTTCCACTTTTAAAAGTGGCTGCAAAAGTAAGCCAAATAAAATACATTAAAAGTGGCTTCAAAAGTAAGCCAAATAAAATACATTAAAAGTGGCTGCAAAAGTAAGCCAAATAAAATACATTATTGGGTATCTATGTCTCATCTGGATTTAAAAAGATTATTTTTAATTTGATAATTTCCTGAAGATATCTACTAGTATTACTGCCATCTTTATCTAGTATCTATTGGTTCCAATTTTAAAAATTTTGACAGGTTGACACTAGGCCCTGGGAGAAATTATTTTCCTGTGTGGAGTTAATGTTAAAAAAATACTTGTATCTTTATCCATGTTTTTGTCATATTTCGGTATGATTAGTTAGCTGTGATGAAAAGCGTTAGGGCTAATTCTGTTGTTCACATACGGTCACAAATGCAGTTCACCATATATGCCTAAAGCCATTTCAAGCAACGATTCGATTCCGAATGGTGGTCTTTCACGACATTCACCAACGCGATTCCGAGAGTATCTACCACCCTGTGCAACTCTTTGTATGAATACCTAAACATATTCTCAACGCTTTCCCTGTCATGATACCTAGTTTGCTAGATCACACATCAATTGATGATGATCAATTTGAAAATTACGATGTATACAAAGGCAATATAACAAGGCGATAATAAAACCGATTCTTTATCATCAATATAGAAGTAACTACAAATATTACTTGGATTTTCCTCTTTTATTCCCCAACATTAGTTTTAATGTAATAATTAGTGTAAAATTACCAATGTATTATAAATAAATTATTTGGCATTTGTACTGTAGTAAATTAAAATCTCCTGGTGGATAATGAATTTCAACGATTCAAAAATTTTCTAACCAATCACCGCTCTACTTCTTCGTTTAGCCAACCTTGTTAAGAATATATTTTCTACGAACCTTGCTCACACCGAAGTAGTTTGTTTGATGACATGACTGATTGAATTATCTCACCTAGCAATAGCCACAACAGGGATCCACAGCACGGAGGCAAGCACCAGCACGGAAATAAGACAAATGGCCCACGTGGGCCAGGGCCGGCGCTCCGACTGCCCCGTGGAGCTCACCCAGGCCTGGTAGCCCGAGCCCTCGTTGGCAATCTCTACGAAGGAGGCCACCAGGATACTCAGCATGGCCAGCGGGGACAGGTATTTCCAGCAGATCTGCCAGTAGAGCCCCGGCCGCTGGCCTGTCATCAGCTCAATGTCGTCGGAAAACCTGAAAATGGTATTAAAACATTGATTAAGTTAAGTGATTTTTTTCTTCTACAAACATCAAATATATTGAAAACGGTTTCATGACAAAATAAAACGTTGAATAAAAGTTAAAGAAGAATTAAAGAAAACCAACCTAAGCTAACCTATTATTTTATCATATTCTGTTCTATTATTGTTCTTTTTTATCCGGTTATCATTGAAAACCCTTCAAGATGATTGGCTGCTAAACATTGAATATGATTGCATTAGCTTAGTTCAAATTAACTATCAACACTCCATTTTAAAAATCTTTTTCCTTTTAGCACATTTGAAAAAAATGTATCAAACAATATGGCGTCTTGTTTTATTTACTGACAGTCTAATGAGCATTTCGAAATTGCATACATAGCTTAATTAGGAATTAACGTTGCAAGTTGAAAATAGTTTAACTTAACATTGCAAACTTACACATTTTTAGCTTTATGATTAAGATTGACAAAATAATTGAAAAGTACAATACTGTAACTCACCGTTTAAGACCATAGACATAAGATACTCCAATACACTCAAAGAATGCGATGATGAGGAGTGGGAAATTCCCACTGTACATGTCGAACAGCAGAAACACATAGCTCCCTGCTCCGTGTGCAAATCCCATTGAGATGAGGCAGCAAGCCAAGCATATTCCCCCCGTGAGGTACTCCTTCCGTAGGTTAGGGAACAGTTTCATGTCTACTATGGAAGTAACCACTCCCTCCAGGGTACCAAACTGGGAATCTATGCCCAGGGTGAACAACATAAGGAAGAACAGGACAGACCAGAACTGAGCGCCGGGGAACTGGTTGATAGCTTCCGTGAATATGATGAAGGCGAGACCGGTGCCGGCAGCTGACTGAAAATTAAAAAGTTAAGTTAGGCTTAGTACTGCATAGTTTCGATGCTGCAAATTTTTTATTCCATTTAATCAGTTATACGGTAAAAATATCACTCGTCTAAGTTTTTTGTAAGGAAAAGTAAGTAATTTACGTAACATACGTAATAATTAAATTAAAGCCATCTATGAACGCCTAGATTAAAAAAATGTTCACACATTCATTTAATTATTTTATGATTTTTTTTTTTTATACACTTATCGCAAGTTGTGCTTTAATTTCAAATAACTTAGATTGAATCACGTGCCTTTCTTGAAATAAT
Organism: Hesperophylax consimilis; assembly: GCF_061612785.1. Taxonomy (NCBI): domain Eukaryota; kingdom Metazoa; phylum Arthropoda; class Insecta; order Trichoptera; family Limnephilidae; genus Hesperophylax; species Hesperophylax consimilis. The sequence continues at coordinate 22,975,181 of NC_142842.1, forward strand.
TGGGTTTTTACAAAGATAGAACTATTTATTCATATTCATTTTGCATATGTACGGGCGCAAACAAGTAATTCGACGTAATACTTTAAAGCATTACTTGCAAAAAGTGACGTGTTCATAGATGGCGATAATTTAATAATTTTATGAAAATACAGTTTTTGCAATACATGCTTTAAAATATTAAGACCAAATATTTGTTGGTGCCTGTACAAACGCAATATGAATAAATAGTTTGGTCGGTATAAAAACTCAATATCACCAATACGATATAGGGAAAAGTTGCAGTTACGTAGACCACTTTTCCCGATGACGAATAAGAATGGCATATAAATGCAATATTGGAATGAATCACTGATACAATATTATTTTTCTATGCCTTTCTTGAAAGAATTGAGTTTTTATATGGAAAAAATTATTATTTTATTTTCATATTGTGTAGGTATGTACGGGCGCAAAAAAATAATTCATCTTAATATTTTAAAGAATAACTTGCATAAAGGGAATTAAAAAAAAAAAAAAAAAATACTGCCATTTATGGACGCATAGATTATAACGTATGTTACGTTTAACCTTGATATAACATTACATAAAATGAAATGTCGGTAAGTAGATCCCTTGGGTGAATGAACTCTCTTGACACAAATGGAAACATTGTATTAACTTATGAATACATATTATCCTATCTATTGACATAAGTTAAAACCCTATATCATTAAAACACTATTGTTAGACGTGGAATGCCGATACATAAATCGCTAAAAATACTCACATTGTCTAATTCTTTTTGAAGGTCGCATTCCTTGAGCATGGGCATGATGATTGCATCGATTCCACCCGCTGTATTGGTTATATTCACTATTGATCCCTCTGCAGGCAAATTCATCGGATCGTATCCTATGCCAAGGGTTGCCACGAGAGTTGCATTCCTCGTCTCCAGGCATTTTTCATGCACCATCGTCGCCTTAAAGCCAATAATCGAGAATACAACCACACCTGCAAACATTGATGTTAGGCAATTTGTCATTGACACCATTATGGCATCTCTGTAGCAATTATTGTTCACGGGGTTGTACGAAGAAAACGCTATTAGGCCTCCAAATGCAAGTCCGAGGGAAAAGAAGATTTGAGTGCCGGCTTCTAACCAAACGACAGGATCCAAAATTTTGCCCCAACTTGGTGTTATGAAGTGTAACAAGCCATCAGACATGCCTTTCAGAGTTATACCCCTGAAGAAGAATATCACCAATACGATGTAGGGAAAAGTTGCAGTTACGTAGACCACTTTTCCCGATGACGCTATTCCCTTTATCATGCACATATAAACCAGGATCCAGGCTATTATCAGAGCGATGGCTATCTTCCAGTTGAAAGCTTCAGGCGTGTTGATATCCTCAGAAACCATGAGTGTCGTACGGTACCAGAAATATTGTGTGGGACTGCTTACCTGAAAAATAAATTCATTTTGCTTTTCACTTCACACTGTAAATATTGCTGCTTGAGAATAACTGAAGAATTTGCAGAGAAAGACACATCAGTTATAACTGTTATAAGACAAAAGCTTTTCAGGATGAAGAATTAATTGAATGATGGATAATTCACATTAACTTAAATATGCTACGAAGGGAGATAGAGTGTCTGAAATTTGTCGAGTGGGAATTAATTTTAATCATCTGGGATAATCCCTATAATTTGTCTATGTCTTAGGCAGAACTTCGTAACATTATATTATATTGTGATGGTATATTATTATTCTGAAATAATATTAACACAGTATAAATACCTGAACTCGGTCTTTTGTGACACATTATTCTTTGAAAATCTGATTAAAAGTGTTAGTACTTATATAAAATAAACTCAATCAATGATAGAAAAAGTCTCTAAGATCGACAAAAATAAACAATAATTAGGTTCCAATGGCCAAGTGGTTAGAGGCGTTGTTCCAGTAAGACTGAAATCCTGGGTTCTATTCCCAGTTGAGATCATTACCTTTTTATTTTTCTGTGTTTTATTTTCATATTTCGTTCAGATTGATTAGTATTATATTCTTCAATTATATAGAACATAAATATGTAAGTACACACTTTAATTAAAATAAAACGCACTGTACAAGATATTGAAAATTTGTTACTTTGGATTGAAAAACTACTTCTGTATATAGCCTCACATTTATCATGGCTGGACTGAAATGTAACAAGAAAACCTACGTTATTGGATGAATCACGTATTTCATCAAAACCATGTTCAGAAATGATGTATGTTTTTGAACAATCTGTCATTGCTTTATTCATGGTGTAGCTAATTTGTAGCTAGGTACCTACCATTCTCTTCGTTCATTTCTACTGTTTTTCAGTTTGTATTATATGCTTTGTACTGTGTTATTATTGGATAACAGTCTGTAAACAAATGTAGTAAAACATAAATAATAATGATAATGATAGATAAAAACGTGTATGTTGGTACTAATCGTACTTACGGTGCATTCTGGTTCAGCTATGTAGGATCCATTTGGAAAGTACTTGTTCGGGCATTCAGACCATGGCAGCTCCGACTGGAAGCTCTGTACAAAGTAGAACAGGCACCAAGCGATGATGGTATTATAATACAGTGCCACGTTGAAGGAAACCACGGCGCTGCTGATGCCTATCCCACCGAGGTACGGAGACACCTGGTGCCAGACACCTATAGCTCCTTTCCTCAAGCGTTGACCGATAGCTAGCTCGAGGTAGAATATTGGAATGCCCTCAATAGCAAGCATCACAAAATAAGGTATTAGGAATGCTCCGCCTCCGTTCTTTTGAGCTAGATAAGGAAACCTCCAAACGTTTCCAAGTCCAACAGCATATCCAACGGTTGCCAGTAAGAATGTTAACTTGCTGTCCCAAGATTCTCTGTCTTCTTCAGCACCCTCAGGCTTGAAGACTCCTTTGCCATCTCCTGATCCCATCTTTGCGACCGGATCTGGGATTGGTTCAAGCCTTGTTGTAGTCGTTGACGGTTGTTCAGTGTCTTCGAAAGCAGCATTTGTAGCACCATATTTTACCGACTGAAAAAGTTGTAAATGTCATATGTCAGATTTTATTAAAATAAATAGGTGAATTTGTATTTCAAATGTTCAAAGGGATGGTAATAATCCTTTTGTCCTGAACCTCTGTCACAATTTGAAATTGTTGGCAAATATAGCTACCTCAATCAAACGGTCAACAGAAAAGGGTTCTCTTTGCAGAACTTTGGCTTACACTTTTGTAATTTCATGTAAAAATTCTGGATTATAATATGATTTTATACACTGAAATTTTTTTGTTTTGTTTTTTTAATTAGTTTCAATGGAAAAGTTTGTACATGATGTAGATATAAAGTTTAATGTAAGTTTTTTTAAAAATTTAATCAAAATCAAATTGAATAATATAATTATTAAGTTCTGCAAGTATTTTTTGGTTTTTGTTATTGTTATAGCTGTTTCGGGGAACTTTCGGGGAACTTTTTAACCAAAAAATACTTGCAGAACTTAATAATTATATTATTAAATTTGATTTTAATTAAATTTAAAAAAAAAATTAAATGGAGTTCTACGAATTAAACACAAAAACAATAAATAAATATATATAATGTAAGTATAAATTCAAATTTTTCACAATATAATCCTTAGAAATGTGATCAATTCCGATATGAAAGGAAACCGTTGTCGTCAATTAACATAATAATTTTCGACTCCTAGGCCTCTGGACAACCAATTAAATTGATGACATACAATATATTCAAGAAAGAATTTAATTTTTTTTAAATAAGTAAGATAAATTTTGAATTAAGTTCAAATTTACATTAATTCTGGCACAATGAGACTCCCACAACGGACGTCTATTGGTTTATATCTTCAGTGATATATTATGTTATACAATAAACTAGTAATAATGTATTTTAGTGATTTGTTTTTGGGGTATTATGCCTCTTATATCTCCTTCTTTAGCCAACGCTTCGGACAGCATTGCAGTGTCCATCATCATGGCAGATGTGTAATCTAAGTACCAGTAATAATGTAGATAGTTACCTCCAGGTTTCGACCGAAGTTTCAACAGTTTTTTCCGGAGGCCGGTTGAGAGAGATCCCTATTAACCTCTCCAAAGGACTCTTTCAACTCATCGCCAGCGTCTTGAACTGCAGTGGAAGGAATGGATTCATACTTCCTGGACATACTGACCCCCAGATTCCTACCCACCTCTCATTCCTTTTTCCTTCCCTGAACATCCTCTCTCTTCTTTTCTTTAAAAAAAAAACATCTACACAGCATCCCCAAAGATGATGCAGGCGCTTACGGAAATTATTTTCCTGATGGCCTCCTGTGTGGAGTTCAGAAGCTTAATCGTAACCCAGAAATGTTTTAATTTCACAAAAAAACAAATTAAAAGAAAATTCAGTGTGGCCAACATAAAAAAACTTACCCTATTAACTCCACTCTCCATCCTCACAAGCCTTCCCCTCAGTTCCTTCATCTCGAGCTTGTCCTGCGACTTCTGCGCATAGAGGTCGCGGCTGCTCTGTCTGCGCATGAGATGCGCCGTGTTAGCCATGTTGCGCAGCTCCTGTACACTCTTCGGGTGATGTGTGGGAGAGGGATGAGGACACGCTTGTCGAAATTACGTCAGGCTGGAGGTGGGTCGATCAACCTGTCGCGCCATTTTTATCTGAAAAGAAGTGTTTCTTATTGCAGTCTTTTTTCGGTTCCATGCTAAAACAAAGCATTGAAGAAAAGGAAGAAAAATAACAAATAAACGACAAACCTAATCTAACCTATTATTATATAATTTTATCCGGTTACCCTTTTTTATTACTTACCTGCGTATATATGCATCAATACATGCAATATAACAAGAAACCGTTTACAGTTTACAGCGCCTGTGATTTTTCACAAAAACGGCGCCATACAAGTTATCCAATATTATTATTAAATGTGTGTCGTTTGCATCGAATAAATAAGAACACAAGAAATTCCATGTGTTTCGTGATCCAAATATTAGCCTTCAATATAAAACTGTATTGACGAAAATCAAATGGGATGACGATCTGCGATGTCAGTCGAGTGTAAGTGATACAGAGGGTTAGGCTATTGGGCTAAATGGTACATTTGTTTCCGTTAAAATTTGTTTGAAAGGCACTTCTGGTGTTTCAATAACAGTTCATACGGTTTTCAGTCCGGAGGTAAAGTGCGCTAACTTCGGGAGATGATTCTACACGATGGGAGAAGTATAAAAGATAAATAACTTTTTATAAATTACAATGTTTATTCTTCAATACAAAATTATTTTTTGATAGAAGAATATTTGTTTTCCCGTACGAACAGTTCAACTTTTTTTACCAAAAAATAAACGTTGGAATTTCGAAAAAATTAATGTATCTTTTTTATTGTACTAGCGTGTAGAATCATCCCCCGAAGTTAGCGCCCTTTACACCTGGACTCCCTGTATTATAAAAGTATGTATTTTATAAGATATTAAAAGTCTATATTATTTTGTAGGCACTTCAAACTTCAAAGGATTAAATTCCAACAGTTAAAATATTTCTAATAAAATATACAAATCCGCAATTTTATAATCAATACCTTTTTGAACCGACAGAGAAACCAAATATAAAAATGATTTAAATGTAAAAAAATTACGAACACCGTCACTGAGAAATATGAAAAACTTTATCTCGCATTTTCAAAATCATAATACCATGCTCGAAATAAATTTCAGACAGCAGAAAGACGTATGAAAACCATATACATTTATTGAAAGGAATATAAAAATAGGATACCTTCCATACAGCATCACAGGATACAGAAATAGAAAAAAGAAATTACTCTTTCTATTTATATAAAGTTTGTCTGTAGATATATAATATATAAAATAGTCCGTGACCATGACCGGGTGGGCCCGGGCGGAAGCCTGGTTTGATTTGTATACAAATTTACAATTTTATTCCGAGACTGATCAAATTTTGCACACTTGACCTTCAAAACAATAAAAAGGTCACTGTTTACATTAGGAATCGAAAAAATCTGTGTAATGTGCGAGCAACACGGAGGACTTCAGCCAGTATTATATTAAAAAAGATTGGTTAGCTTGTGCAAGGTTAGTCGTGGTTGAGTTAGTTAGTGCGGGAAATATGATATAATGTACAGGTAGGTATATTATATGTTCCTAACAACAAAAACTCTGAGGGATGTAAGTATTTCTTAACAAATACAAGCAAACGAATAAACCTAAGTGATAACAATTATTCATACTTATATTATTGAAGTGGAGTAATTTTTTAGAGCGAACAGTAATAGGTATATATGAAAGTTTTTTACAATAATATTGATTTAAGTGGTGCGATTAATTGCTTACCATATATTCTTGCTATAATATGGTCTACTCGGTAACCGGATAAATCACCACATCTTTAAAAAGTTATATAAAGTCATGGAAAGTGATGAAACAAAAACTTTATTAACTGGGTTAAGTAGGTTAGGTTAGGTTAAAAAATTTTTTTTTCATCGTTTTTAATGACTTTATATCACTTTTTAAAAGTGTGTTGAATTGTCACTGTGTTGAGTTATCATGGAACCGTCTACTCAGGTGTACGCGGTCTATGTCTACAGCGTTACTAAATATAAATAATTGTAGGTATATATTTATTTCGTAAGTATATAGTGAAACCAAAGCAGGACGGCTTTAAAGTAGGTAGCGGAACAAATTGACATTAAATTAAACCCTTTTTGTCAGAGTCACGAGTTTCACTAGCCGATGAAACCTTTCTTGCATTATTCATAGATGGTAGATTAAGCCTACCTTTCCTACCACTATAATGGTGACATTCCGCACTGAGTTATTCAATTAGTCACATCCAGCGTAGGGATACAGAATGAAAATCAAGTAAAGCACCAATTTCATTTTTATGTGGATTCAGAACAAGATTTCTCCAACTACCTTGGAGCCAGTGAGACTATGACATCCCCAATTGGGGTACGTTGCGAGCCATTTGGGAAGGATGTGGAGGCAGAGGAAGGTGGGGCAGTACCTGGCTATTCACCTGGCCATGGTCACCAAACACGGCCAAAGTTATTTCAAGCAACATTTCAATTCTGAATTGTGCTCTTTCACCAGGTAATTTCCCACTTGGGACGGGTGGTATCACAGAATTTAAACAATTCATCAAATTTAAATGTTAATATTCAATTTCTGAGAAAGGCACAAGTTCTATTATAATTTGGTTTCACATAACTTAGATAGTAATAGAACTCGAATATTAACTTTGAAATTTGATGAATTGTTCGAATTCTGCGAAACAACCCGTCCTAAAAATGATGATTTCGATTTCGCAGACAGAAAAATACCACAAAAGTGTGGTTGGTTTATGAAAAATCCACAAACTTGCCCAGACAGCGCCGCGTGGCTAAATCTCAAGTGACATTCCCGAGACATCAGAATCGTCCCTTAAATCACGGGGACTTAACCTTTTTGAACTACGTTCACCTTTGGGGATGTCTATTGTCTAGAGAACGTGGCAGAAGCTTTCAAAAAGCTTAAGGGATTACTGGGCTTAAAAAAAGAGTGAGTAATAGAAACCGACTGCTCATAAAGAAAATGATAATATGGAGTGGTTACGTATTTATTTATTTAACGCCCAGAGGGCTTTTACATGGTTGGTAGTATAATTTTAATTTGACAGATACTTTGAAACATAAAAAATAAGAATAAAATTACATTTGATAAAAGCTATGCAACAAGTCAAGAAACAAAAACAGAAAATTACAGCTATTTGTAGGTTTACATGATGTGTTTAGGAGTATTGTTGAAATAAATGTTTTAAATGATCCACAAAACTTGCCAAGTTGGTATTGAATATGTCAACATCACCAAAGTAATGATTTCCCATGGTGTGAAGTCGTTGTATTGGAGAGTGGGCAATGTAGTTACGCTTATGTGTACTGCTGTAGAATATTGTATTTTGTCGTGTTGTTACTGTGGGTTTATGTATGTTTATAAGTTGCAGGAGTTCACAACAGTCGAATTTAGGGTTAAGTATTTTGAATAAGAACGTTAAATCGTTTATTTTACGTCTATCTTCTAATGTATGTATTTTTAGAGTATTGTTTTAGACGTGGGGCCTAACCCTATATGGAGATAATAACAAGCTGTCCTTGAACTTAAATAATGGAGTGGTTATATACTGTTTTAGACGTGGGTCCTAATCCGGTATGGAGATAACAGCACGCTGTCTTTGGACGCAAATATTGGAGTGGTTATATACTGTTTTAGACGTGGGTCCTAATCCGGTATGGAGATAACAGCACGCTGTCTTTGGACGCAAATATTGGAGTGGTTACATACTGTTTTATACTTGGGGGCTAACCCAGTATAGAGATAACAATAAGCTGTCTTTGAACGCAAATAATGGAGTGGTTATATACTGTTTTAGACGTGGGTCCTAATCCGGTATGGAGATAACAGCACGCTGTCTTTGGACGCAAATATTGGAGTGGTTACATACTGTTTTATACTTGGGGGCTAACCCAGTATAGAGATAACAATAAGCTGTCTTTGAACGCAAATAATGGAGTGGTTATATACTGTTTTAGACGTGGGTCCTAATCCGGTATGGAGATAACAGCAAGCTGTCTTTGGACGCAAATATTGGAGTGGTTACATACTGTTTTATACTTGGGGGCTAACCCAGTATAGAGATAACAATAAGCTGTCTTTGAACGCAAATAATGGAGTGGTTATATACTGTTTTAGACGTGGGTCCTAATCCGGTATGGAGATAACAGCAAGCTGTCTTTGGACGCAAATATTGGAGTGGTTACATACTGTTTTATACTTGGGGGCTAACCCAGTATAGAGATAACAATAAGCTGTCTTTGAACGCAAATAATGGAGTGGTTATATACTGTTTTAGACGTGGTTCCTAATCCGGTATGGAGATAACAGCAAGCTGTCTTTGGACGCAAATATTGGAGTGGTTACATACTGTTTTATACTTGGGGGCTAACCCAGTATAGAGATAACAATAAGCTGTCTTTGAACGCAAATAATGGAGTGGTTATATACTGTTTTAGACGTGGTTCCTAATCCGGTATGGAGATAACAGCAAGCTGTCTTTGGACGCAAATATTGGAGTGGTTACATACTGTTTTATACTTGGGGGCTAACCCAGTATAGAGATAACAATAAGCTGTCTTTGAACGCAAATAATGGAGTGGTTATATACTGTTTTAGACGTGGGTCCTAATCCGGTATGGAGATAACAGCAAGCTGTCTTTGGACGCAAATATTGGAGTGGTTACATACTGTTTTATACTTGGGGGCTAACCCAGTATAGAGATAACAATAAGCTGTCTTTGAACGCAAATAATGGAGTGGTTATATACTGTTTTAGACGTGGTTCCTAATCCGGTATGGAGATAACAGCAAGCTGTCTTTGGACGCAAATATTGGAGTGGTTACATACTGTTTTATACTTGGGGGCTAACCCAGTATAGAGATAACAATAAGCTGTCTTTGAACGCAAATAATGGAGTGGTTATATACTGTTTTAGACGTGGGTCCTAATCCGGTATGGAGATAACAGCAAGCTGTCTTTGGACGCAAATATTGGAGTGGTTACATACTGTTTTATACTTGGGGGCTAACCCAGTATAGAGATAACAATAAGCTGTCTTTGAACGCAAATAATGGAGTGGTTATATACTGTTTTAGACGTGGTTCCTAATCCGGTATGGAGATAACAGCAAGCTGTCTTTGGACGCAAATATTGGAGTGGTTACATACTGTTTTATACTTGGGGGCTAACCCAGTATAGAGATAACAATAAGCTGTCTTTGAACGCAAATAATGGAGTGGTTATATACTGTTTTAGACGTGGGTCCTAATCCGGTATGGAGATAACAGCAAGCTGTCTTTGGACGCAAATATTGGAGTGGTTACATACTGTTTTATACTTGGGGGCTAACCCAGTATAGAGATAACAATAAGCTGTCTTTGAACGCAAATAATGGAGTGGTTATATACTGTTTTAGACGTGGGTCCTAATCCGGTATGGAGATAACAGCAAGCTGTCTTTGGACGCAAATATTGGAGTGGTTACATACTGTTTTATACTTGGGGGCTAACCCAGTATAGAGATAACAATAAGCTGTCTTTGAACGCAAATAATGGAGTGGTTATATACTGTTTTAGACGTGGGTCCTAATCCGGTATGGAGATAACAGCAAGCTGTCTTTGGACGCAAATATTGGAGTGGTTACATACTGTTTTATACTTGGGGGCTAACCCAGTATAGAGATAACAATAAGCTGTCTTTGAACGCAAATAATGGAGTGGTTATATACTGTTTTAGACGTGGGTCCTAATCCGGTATGGAGATAACAGCAAGCTGTCTTTGGACGCAAATATTGGAGTGGTTACATACTGTTTTATACTTGGGGGCTAACCCAGTATAGAGATAACAATAAGCTGTCTTTGAACGCAAATAATGGAGTGGTTACATACTGTTTTAGACGTGGGTCCTAATCCGGTATGGAGATAACAGCACGCTGTCTTTGGACGCAAATATTGGAGTGGTTACATACTGTTTTATACTTGGGGGCTAACCCAGTATAGAGATAACAATAAGCTGTCTTTGAACGCAAATAATGGAGTGGTTATATACTGTTTTAGACGTGGGTCCTAATCCGGTATGGAGATAACAGCAAGCTGTCTTTGGACGCAAATATTGGAGTGGTTACATACTGTTTTATACTTGGGGGCTAACCCAGTATAGAGATAACAATAAGCTGTCTTTGAACGCAAATAATGGAGTGGTTATATACTGTTTTAGACGTGGGTCCTAATCCGGTATGGAGATAACAGCAAGCTGTCTTTGGACGCAAATATTGGAGTGGTTACATACTGTTTTATACTTGGGGGCTAACCCAGTATAGAGATAACAATAAGCTGTCTTTGAACGCAAATAATGGAGTGGTTATATACTGTTTTAGACGTGGGTCCTAATCCGGTATGGAGATAACAGCAAGCTGTCTTTGGACGCAAATATTGGAGTGGTTACATACTGTTTTATACTTGGGGGCTAACCCAGTATAGAGATAACAATAAGCTGTCTTTGAACGCAAATAATGGAGTGGTTATATACTGTTTTAGACGTGGGTCCTAATCCGGTATGGAGATAACAGCAAGCTGTCTTTGGACGCAAATATTGGAGTGGTTACATACTGTTTTATACTTGGGGGCTAACCCAGTATAGAGATAACAATAAGCTGTCTTTGAACGCAAATAATGGAGTGGTTATATACTGTTTTAGACGTGGGTCCTAATCCGGTATGGAGATAACAGCAAGCTGTCTTTGGACGCAAATATTGGAGTGGTTACATACTGTTTTATACTTGGGGGCTAACCCAGTATAGAGATAACAATAAGCTGTCTTTGAACGCAAATAATGGAGTGGTTATATACTGTTTTAGACGTGGGTCCTAATCCGGTATGGAGATAACAGCAAGCTGTCTTTGGACGCAAATATTGGAGTGGTTACATACTGTTTTATACTTGGGGGCTAACCCAGTATAGAGATAACAATAAGCTGTCTTTGAACGCAAATAATGGAGTGGTTATATACTGTTTTAGACGTGGGTCCTAATCCGGTATGGAGATAACAGCAAGCTGTCTTTGGACGCAAATATTGGAGTGGTTACATACTGTTTTATACTTGGGGGCTAACCCAGTATAGAGATAACAATAAGCTGTCTTTGAACGCAAATAATGGAGTGGTTACATACTGTTTTAGACGTGGGTCCTAATCCGGTATGGAGATAACAGCACGCTGTCTTTGGACGCAAATATTGGAGTGGTTACATACTGTTTTATACTTGGGGGCTAACCCAGTATAGAGATAACAATAAGCTGTCTTTGAACGCAAATAATGGAGTGGTTATATACTGTTTTAGACGTGGGTCCTAATCCGGTATGGAGATAACAGCAAGCTGTCTTTGGACGCAAATATTGGAGTGGTTACATACTGTTTTATACTTGGGGGCTAACCCAGTATAGAGATAACAATAAGCTGTCTTTGAACGCAAATAATGGAGTGGTTATATACTGTTTTAGACGTGGGTCCTAATCCGGTATGGAGATAACAGCAAGCTGTCTTTGGACGCAAATATTGGAGTGGTTACATACTGTTTTATACTTGGGGGCTAACCCAGTATAGAGATAACAATAAGCTGTCTTTGAACGCAAATAATGGAGTGGTTATATACTGTTTTAGACGTGGGTCCTAATCCGGTATGGAGATAACAGCAAGCTGTCTTTGGACGCAAATATTGGAGTGGTTACATACTGTTTTATACTTGGGGGCTAACCCAGTATAGAGATAACAATAAGCTGTCTTTGAACGCAAATAATGGAGTGGTTATATACTGTTTTAGACGTGGGTCCTAATCCGGTATGGAGATAACAGCAAGCTGTCTTTGGACGCAAATATTGGAGTGGTTACATACTGTTTTATACTTGGGGGCTAACCCAGTATAGAGATAACAATAAGCTGTCTTTGAACGCAAATAATGGAGTGGTTATATACTGTTTTAGACGTGGGTCCTAATCCGGTATGGAGATAACAGCAAGCTGTCTTTGGACGCAAATATTGGAGTGGTTACATACTGTTTTATACTTGGGGGCTAACCCAGTATAGAGATAACAATAAGCTGTCTTTGAACGCAAATAATGGAGTGGTTATATACTGTTTTAGACGTGGGTCCTAATCCGGTATGGAGATAACAGCAAGCTGTCTTTGGACGCAAATATTGGAGTGGTTACATACTGTTTTATACTTGGGGGCTAACCCAGTATAGAGATAACAATAAGCTGTCTTTGAACGCAAATAATGGAGTGGTTATATACTGTTTTAGACGTGGGTCCTAATCCGGTATGGAGATAACAGCAAGCTGTCTTTGGACGCAAATATTGGAGTGGTTACATACTGTTTTATACTTGGGGGCTAACCCAGTATAGAGATAACAATAAGCTGTCTTTGAACGCAAATAATGGAGTGGTTATATACTGTTTTAGACGTGGGTCCTAATCCGGTATGGAGATAACAGCAAGCTGTCTTTGGACGCAAATATTGGAGTGGTTACATACTGTTTTATACTTGGGGGCTAACCCAGTATAGAGATAACAATAAGCTGTCTTTGAACGCAAATAATGGAGTGGTTATATACTGTTTTAGACGTGGGTCCTAATCCGGTATGGAGATAACAGCAAGCTGTCTTTGGACGCAAATATTGGAGTGGTTACATACTGTTTTATACTTGGGGGCTAACCCAGTATAGAGATAACAATAAGCTGTCTTTGAACGCAAATAATGGAGTGGTTATATACTGTTTTAGACGTGGGTCCTAATCCGGTATGGAGATAACAGCAAGCTGTCTTTGGACGCAAATATTGGAGTGGTTACATACTGTTTTATACTTGGGGGCTAACCCAGTATAGAGATAACAATAAGCTGTCTTTGAACGCAAATAATGGAGTGGTTATATACTGTTTTAGACGTGGGTCCTAATCCGGTATGGAGATAACAGCAAGCTGTCTTTGGACGCAAATATTGGAGTGGTTACATACTGTTTTATACTTGGGGGCTAACCCAGTATAGAGATAACAATAAGCTGTCTTTGAACGCAAATAATGGAGTGGTTATATACTGTTTTAGACGTGGGTCCTAATCCGGTATGGAGATAACAGCAAGCTGTCTTTGGACGCAAATATTGGAGTGGTTACATACTGTTTTATACTTGGGGGCTAACCCAGTATAGAGATAACAATAAGCTGTCTTTGAACGCAAATAATGGAGTGGTTATATACTGTTTTAGACGTGGGTCCTAATCCGGTATGGAGATAACAGCAAGCTGTCTTTGGACGCAAATATTGGAGTGGTTACATACTGTTTTATACTTGGGGGCTAACCCAGTATAGAGATAACAATAAGCTGTCTTTGAACGCAAATAATAGAGTGGTTATATACTGTTTTAGACGTGGGTCCTAATCCGGTATGGAGATAACAGCAAGCTGTCTTTGGACGCAAATATTGGAGTGGTTACATACTGTTTTATACTTGGGGGCTAACCCAGTATAGAGATAACAATAAGCTGTCTTTGAACGCAAATAATGGAGTGGTTATATACTGTTTTAGACGTGGGTCCTAATCCGGTATGGAGATAACAGCAAGCTGTCTTTGGACGCAAATATTGGAGTGGTTACATACTGTTTTATACTTGGGGGCTAACCCAGTATAGAGATAACAATAAGCTGTCTTTGAACGCAAATAATGGAGTGGTTATATACTGTTTTAGACGTGGGTCCTAATCCGGTATGGAGATAACAGCAAGCTGTCTTTGGACGCAAATATTGGAGTGGTTACATACTGTTTTATACTTGGGGGCTAACCCAGTATAGAGATAACAATAAGCTGTCTTTGAACGCAAATAATGGAGTGGTTATATACTGTTTTAGACGTGGGTCCTAATCCGGTATGGAGATAACAGCAAGCTGTCTTTGGACGCAAATATTGGAGTGGTTACATACTGTTTTATACTTGGGGGCTAACCCAGTATAGAGATAACAATAAGCTGTCTTTGAACGCAAATAATAGAGTGGTTATATACTGTTTTAGACGTGGGTCCTAATCCGGTATGGAGATAACAGCAAGCTGTCTTTGGACGCAAATATTGGAGTGGTTACATACTGTTTTATACTTGGGGGCTAACCCAGTATAGAGATAACAATAAGCTGTCTTTGAACGCAAATAATAGAGTGGTTATATACTGTTTTAGACGTGGGTCCTAATCCGGTATGGAGATAACAGCAAGCTGTCTTTGGACGCAAATATTGGAGTGGTTACATACTGTTTTATACTTGGGGGCTAACCCAGTATAGAGATAACAATAAGCTGTCTTTGAACGCAAATAATAGAGTGGTTATATACTGTTTTAGACGTGGGTCCTAATCCGGTATGGAGATAACAGCAAGCTGTCTTTGGACGCAAATATTGGAGTGGTTACATACTGTTTTATACTTGGGGGCTAACCCAGTATAGAGATAACAATAAGCTGTCTTTGAACGCAAATAATAGAGTGGTTATATACTGTTTTAGACGTGGGTCCTAATCCGGTATGGAGATAACAGCAAGTTGTCTTTGGACGCAAATATTGGAGTGGTTACATACTGTTTTATACTTGGGGGCTAACCCAGTATAGAGATAACAATAAGCTGTCTTTGAACGCAAATAATAGAGTGGTTATATACTGTTTTAGACGTGGGTCCTAATCCGGTATGGAGATAACAGCAAGCTGTCTTTGGACGCAAATATTGGAGTGGTTACATACTGTTTTATACTTGGGGGCTAACCCAGTATAGAGATAACAATAAGCTGTCTTTGAACGCAAATAATGGAGTGGTTATATACTGTTTTAGACGTGGGTCCTAATCCGGTATGGAGATAACAGCAAGCTGTCTTTGGACGCAAATATTGGAGTGGTTACATACTGTTTTATACTTGGGGGCTAACCCAGTATAGAGATAACAATAAGCTGTCTTTGAACGCAAATAATGGAGTGGTTATATACTGTTTTAGACGTGGGTCCTAATCCGGTATGGAGATAACAGCAAGCTGTCTTTGGACGCAAATATTGGAGTGGTTACATACTGTTTTATACTTGGGGGCTAACCCAGTATAGAGATAACAATAAGCTGTCTTTGAACGCAAATAATAGAGTGGTTATATACTGTTTTAGACGTGGGTCCTAATCCGGTATGGAGATAACAGCAAGCTGTCTTTGGACGCAAATATTGGAGTGGTTACATACTGTTTTATACTTGGGGGCTAACCCAGTATAGAGATAACAATAAGCTGTCTTTGAACGCAAATAATAGAGTGGTTATATACTGTTTTAGACGTGGGTCCTAATCCGGTATGGAGATAACAGCAAGCTGTCTTTGGACGCAAATATTGGAGTGGTTACATACTGTTTTATACTTGGGGGCTAACCCAGTATAGAGATAACAATAAGCTGTCTTTGAACGCAAATAATAGAGTGGTTATATACTGTTTTAGACGTGGGTCCTAATCCGGTATGGAGATAACAGCAAGCTGTCTTTGGACGCAAATATTGGAGTGGTTACATACTGTTTTATACTTGGGGGCTAACCCGGTATTGAGAAAACAACAAGCGGTCTTTGAATGCAAATTACTTTGGTAAAATTTTCGGACTTGCTATAAAAACTGGATCAAAGCATTAAAATTAGTTCTGAATTGAGCGTTAAACCACCGTATGATTCTGTTAGTTCCAAAGCGATAGTATTTCCTTCCTCATTCATCCCGGGCTCTTCACAACCCACATTTCCACCTGTGTCTTCCTTAATCCGCTTCAACATGTCGTCAAACCGCGTGTGCGTACTCGAGGCTCATATGAGATGTCACGTATTTATAAATGTACATAATGTCTTGATTTTTGTTGGCCCTTTACATCAAGGTTGTACTGTGATAATAATGAAGTGGCGAAATAATACTAGTCAAAAGATTATAATGAAGACCGGACAACCACACGAACTCTTTATACCGTGTTCAGACCTTTCAATTATAGCTTTAATTCAACGACAAGATTTCTGACCAAAAACATGATCAACTTTGTTGAAAGAAGAGGTTCACATTTGTCGATATGCGTGTCGAGTTGATCAACTAAAATCGATACGTCTGAACCGCTATTATATACCAAGAGTTGTATCGCTTTCATGCCACCTCTCTCACAAATAGGTGAAAAAATCTGATATTTAAATCCATCGTCGTTTTACCGGATTCATAAATATCTAAACCAGAAATTCTTTTCTGAGTTAAAACGAAATATTTAACATTTACACATTTTATATTACAAATGGTATCAAAGTCGTAACTTCGTATTTAAGAGTTCCGAAGCATTTCTCTCTTGTCAAAGTAAAAAAAGAAATTTTATTTATCGTACTTAAACGAGAACAAAAACATGAAAGGAACGTCCGATCACGTTCTCTGAAAATGTTTTATAAAACTTTTAACTGGATATTTCCTGAATTCGGAAAAGGGGCAGTGAAAATTTGTGAAATTATTCTTAGAATTAAATTGGGCAGTAATGATATTGATATAACAATGAAAAACTTGTACGTGCCAGAAAGCTGTTGCTAGGTATTACGTTTTATATTCCTAAAAATAATTAATATCAAATCGACATATTTGAAAGTCAATACTAATACTGCCCAGTTGGTATTGATTCTTATTCAGTTATTCGGTAATGCCAGAATGCTGGATTTTGTAATATTGTTATTATATCCGGCTTTTCACAGAAATACATATTGCGTTACCACGTTCGTACCAGTTGCGCAAAGTGACATATTTTTCGTGACAGATTTAATAACTGTCGGTATTTTTACAGTTAGGTTAAAATAAAAAAAAAACAACCCGTAAAAAATAAAACTTTTTTTATTATAAATGAAAACATTTTCTAGTAATATTTCTAAACAAATTCAATACATTGGCAATCAAATATTATCTAACTACGTGGTGTCATCTCTCAAAAGATCTCAAATATAGGCTTAAAACTGAGTTTTTTTTAAAACTTACTAACATTATTTTAAATGAATAATGGTAGAGCACCTGACCGACACTAAGAAGGCTGCGGGTTCAATTCCCGTGGGCGGCATGTATTTTTTCTCGAAAGATTTAATAAATTTGGTATTTCGGGCTAATAATTATTGCTTAAGACGATGCACTACGTAGTAATGAAAAATCATGTGTTTTTGGTTTGAAAATTTGGTCGCCTAGAAATGTTTCAGATGCTTTAATTAAATACTGCGAGTAGAATACATCTTGGCCTTTGAAATAATCAAGTAGTTTTTAGTCTTTTTATAAGCCCAGAAAAAAATAATGTATAAGGCCTATGAACTGGTTTAAAGTTCAAAATCTCCTACTTACGAACCCATTTTCGGTTATGGTTTTATTGTATAATGTGTCGAATAAAGTTATTTATAAAATATCGTAAAAAATTTGAATATTTGTGCCTGAACATCCACATAATAAAATAAAAGGCACTTTTTGGCCATGTTTTTTCCTTGCATAAATCAAAACAGGTGGATGGTGTTAAACGAGAATTTAAGCTTTATCGCCATCTACGTAAGGTGTGTTATTGATAGCGGCTCGATTCAAAATATTACAAGACGTAGTGCATCGCCTTAAAAATATTTTTTTTGGTGTGACTAAGGCTTGAACCTTCCTCCCCAGGGACCGGAATCAACCGCGCTAACAACTGTGCCAAATCCAGATTGGGTAGGACCGAAATTTATTTCGTATATTAACTGCTTTAATGTCACATCAAATTTCAGATAAATGCGTATATGTCCGAGTGTGTCTGCGCGATTGCCACCAAAGTTGATAAAATACATGGTCCATGTTAATGAAGTCTATTCGCCGAGTTTCAGCTCAATCGGATTTCGGAAAGTAGGTTAATACTCACTTCCAAGATTTGTATTCATTCATTACCGAAAACAGAAGTGAAATTCAAATAGATGTACCTATTAAGAATATTAAAAATATTTGCCTCAGGATAGTTGCCTTTCAAAAGAAGAAATCTACCACATGTGTTAGAAAACTTGCAAAATTACGACATTCATCTGAACACGTTAAAAACAAAAGAAACGTTATATTCATAATAATCGAACAAAAAATTTAGTACCGCCTATGAAAAGGTAGCCATTCAAAAATATGTATTTGAACGAGCCGCTAAGCATGTCCACTGGACTTAGTTAAGTGAAACCACAAGCGTTTTCTCAGTAACGCACCTACACTATATTAACCATGCTATTAACAATAATCATAATTGGCATTCAAAACACCGGAAAGGAAGAGATTTTCGGGCTGATTTCGTTTTGAACCATTGCTCACTAAAGTATCTGTCATAAATAAACCACTCTGTATCTGTCAAGCATTACAAAAAAACAAATACGCATTTCGAATAAAGAATTTTTAATTCGAATTATGGTACCTACTTTATCGCTTGTCTGATATGATAAGTAGTTCCAATTTTTAAAATTAAAAGTTAGTGAAATAATCTAAACTAATCTTTTAAATCCAGTAAAGCGATAAAGTACTTACAGAGCTTTTCTTGGAGGTTATCTCTATTATGCCCATTGCTTGCCGCAACTGAGCTCTTAAGTGTGATGTAACTTGCCCCAAGCCCCTACCGCTCGCCCGAGGCAATAAATATGCCGCAGAGAATTTCGGAGAAAGTTTAGGGTTGTTGTGCCGTTCACAACACACCTTAAATTAGCTACAGCCACCGATTCGCGTCACGGCGTCACTTGCCAGTGCCACGTAAATCATATAACTTTATTAGAACGTGGGAGAACAAAAGGTTAAATATAATTTTTAGAAATAACTTATTTTTAAAATCTGTAAAATGATGTATATTTTTCTAGCAGTTTTGTGAATAGTAGACTTCGTGTGCAAAAAATAATGTTTCAATTTTTTTCTCGTAGTAAATCAAAACCAAAATTTCTTACGAAATCATAAGATTTGGAAATCTTAAATAGGTACTTAAATACCTATCTAATTAATGGTAAACTATATAAATTATGAAACAAATTTAAAATTTTAAAATTGGGAATTATAAAACTTGTCAATTTTTTTATTTATTTTTTACTTTATTTATTTTAATTTCTTTACATATATAATACATATATAATAGTTTATTATATATATTAACAAATAGTGTAAACAAGAAATGAAAACCCACTAAGGCACTGCCTGAGTGTGGGTAATATAAAAACGATTAGGTACTATATTTCCAAGTACCGAAAGTATAAAATACAAAAGTAGAATTTTTTTTTTTGTTTTTAGTTATTATCAAAAGTAAAGAGAAAACATAATGTACTACGTACTACGAGTTGTAGAAAGGATAGATAAATTTATAGAAAAGGTCTTAGTCAAAATAGAAAAACTGCAAAACGATAATGTGAGAAGTAAGTATGTGAATTGTGCAGAGATAAGATTGAATGCGAAGGAAATGGATGGTCTAAGCATAGACGAAACATGGAACCACATAAAAGTGTGTCTTTGTGAATCTGCTAGGGAGGTTTGTGGAATAAGTACGCAAGGTAGGAAGAAAGGTGATGCATGGTGGGATGATGAGATTAAAGCACTGGTCTCAGAAAAGAAGAAAGCATGGTTGTGTCTGATTGCGGCTGGCAGTGCTTCCAGCGAAGAGAAGTATCGAGCGAAAGAAGTATATAAGGAATGTAAGAAAAAAGTAAGAGTTGGAGTGAAAGAACGAAAGAAACGCCTGGAAGAGGAAGAAGGAATGAAAATGACAAACCATTTCCAAGAAAACATTAAGTTGTTTTGGAAAGAAGTCAAAAGGTCCCGGAGTGGCCCAGAAAACGGAAGCATGAAAGTGATAAAATCAAAAGATGGAAAAATGTTGACGAATGAGGAAAAAATAAAAGAGAGATGGATGAATTATTTCGAGGAAGTCTTCGAAAGCGAAGTGAATGACAGTGATTCCAGTGGCGAATCAGATATGAATGACGATGGAGTGAATGTTACCGAAATTAGCATGGATGAGATAGAAAGCTCGATTAAATGTATGAAGAATGGTAAGGCTGTTGGGTTTGACAATATTGCTGCTGAATATTTTAAAGGAGGTAGCCGTGTAATTCTCACATGGTTGTGCAATCTTTTTAACCAATGTTTAAAGGAAGGTTACACGCCTTTAGATTGGAGAAGGGCTGTGATCATGCCATTATACAAAGGTAAAGGGTCACGTATGGAATGTGGGAATCATAGGGCTATTAGCCTGCTTAGTTCAGTTGGCAAGCTGTATGGTAGAATTTTGATTGAAAGAGTAAGAAAGGAAACAAAGGATAAAATATGGGATGTGCAAGGTGCTTTCATGAGTGGAAGGGGGTGCATGGACCAGATCTTCTCATTGCGTATGCTCACTGAGAAGTTTCTGGCAAAAAACCAGAAACTTTTCTGTGCCTTTGTAGATTTACAAAAAGCATACGACCGAGTCGACAGGAAAAAGCTATGGAAGGTGTTGTCCAAGTATGGAGTGAATACGAATCTGATTCAGGCAATTGCGTCTCTGTATGAGGGAAGCGTTGCATGTGTTAGGGTAAACGGTGGTTTTACGGGGTGGTTTGATATCACAAAAGGTGCTAAACAAGGCTGCGTAATGTCACCGTGGTTATTCAATCTATACATGGATAATTGTATGCAAGAATTGAAAGAGGTGGGATTGGGCGCGAATTTGAATAATTTTAAAGTATGTTGCCTGTTGTATGCTGATGATGCGGTGCTGATTGCTAATAGTATAGATGATCTACAGTCTCTCGTGTCTAGGATGAACGAAGTATGCATGAAGAATGAGCTAATGATGAATGTAAGTAAGTCTAAAGTAATGGTGTTTGAAAGAGAGAGTACGAAAATAGTGTGCAATATAATTGTGAATGGGGAATATTTGGAGCAGGTGGATGAGTTTGTGTATTTAGGAAGTATGTTTACGAGAGATGGGAAGGCTGACAGAGATATCGAAAGAAGGGTAAATGCAGGTAATTCCGTTAATGGAGGACTAAACGCCGTAGGCGCTAACAAAACATTGTCCAAAGAAGCGAAGTTAGCAGTCCACAACGGAGTGCTGGTACCTACCTTGATGTATGGAAGTGAGGCATGGAACTGGCAAAGAAAGGATGAAAGTAGATTAAATGCTGTTGAAATGAGATCCCTGAGGCGTATGTGTGGTAAAACCATGTTTGATCGTGTGAGGAATATGGAGATCCGCAAAGAGTGCAAGGCTGATGTAAGCGTAATGAGTAAGATTAAGAAAGGGACGCTTAGATGGTTTGGGCATGTAGAGCGAATGAGCGAAGATAGGAGTGTAAGGAGGATATATGATGCAAATGTGAATGGTAGCAGAAGTCGGGGACGCCCGAGGAAGACATGGCACGATCAAGTGAATCAGATACTCGAGTCGGGCCATGTCAAGAGTCAGAATAATAGAAGAGTATGTATGAGACGATGTATGAATGTGAATGAGGCAAGGAGTGTGTGCCAGGACCGAGTTGTTTGGCGGTCCGTCCTCTCTGCCTACCCCTGCGGGGAAACGGCGTGATGGTTAGTTAGTTAGTTAGTTAGTCTTTCAATATCTGCGTCATTCAGCCATAATTTTTAGAGATGTTCCGACTAGTCGGTAAAGCCGACTATCCAGCCACTATTGTAGTCGGCGATTAGTCGGCGACTAATCGGCAAAGAGCGCCGACTATCCGGCTTCTTACGTTGTATGTATTTCTCAATAATATGAATGCGGGGAACTACATGAAATAAAAACCTTGATTATATATATTTTCTTTTTATAATCAGTCTTATACATTAAAAAATGTAAAGCAATCTTTCCTTTGGTAATCACTTTTTAAAATTACTTGCTTGTAAAGAAAACATAATTATGACATTTATTGAACAAAATTAGTATCTATCCTAATTAACATAAAAAAACAACATAATATCTTCTTATCTTCAATGAACATTTATAAGTATTTCTTATTATTAAAATAAAAAGTAGATTTTTTAAATTAACAATCTCAGTTATATGTATTAAATCAAGATTGTATGTACAAGATGCACAGTAATATATGTATATATTATATATATATATCCAAAAATTCTAAACATGAACTGTTTGATAAAAACAAAAAAAAATGAAAAAACATATTTCTTATAACCATACCTACATAATCTAATCAAATCAAAGTCACAATTGTGACAACCAAAAATATCATAATCTCCTTATATTTTTTATAACATACTTATATTTTTTAATTAAGGGTAAATTATGATGTAAGAAGACTAAAGCTTCTGCCTTTCTGGTAGCAATCGATTTCTTTTTGTTTCATATATGTTTCCGGCCTCTGAGAACAGCTTCTCACTGTAAACAGAACTTGCGGGACAGCAGAGGTACACTTTGGCCATGCGCGACATTTCAGGGTACCTAGAACTATCCCCGAAACCGTAATCGGCTTAGCCGACTAGTCGGCCGACTAGTCGGTCTTATTACAACCGACTAATCGGCTAGTCGGCTAGTCGGCGAAAGTCATAATCGGCACATCTCTAATAATTTTACGTCTTTAACATATTTTATCATTTTATTTATCATTTGAGTTTGTAGTGGTATAATGTTAAATGTACGAGGACCAATGAAACTGCTATGTGTCTGCATTAATTTAGTATTGGTTTGGGGGGTGTAAAATGTATTATTAACTTCACTATCTCAGTGTCAACTCTATTTTTAAACTTTTTGTACATATAAACACGAATTATTCATATTTAAAAAAATCTTTACTGACAAATTGAAACGACTACAAATGAAAATGAAATGGAACGTACACATTGATTTATTTTACAGACGAAATGGAAAACGGTCGAGTTAAAACAGGACTTTACTAAGCTCTGTCAATTATTACCCTTAACGTTAAAATTCTACTGTGAAATTGGGATAGCGGAATAATATAGAATCGACTGAAAATAATTAAGCGTTCCAGCGAATGGCAGTTGATAATAAAGAACACCTTTGGCAGTTTCACAACATTCCACAAATAGTCAATAGTCATGGTAAAAAAATCAAATAAAAAATAGTCACCTTGCCATCAATACGAAACTATTTAATTAACAAGCACGCCGTTTCAAACTAACACATCGCCAAAATAGTCATCTTGCCATCAATAGGAAACTAATTAATTAACAAGCACGCCGTTTCAAATTAACACACCGCCAAAATAGTCATCATGCCATCAATAGGAAACTAATTAATTAACAAGCACGCCGTTTCAAATTAACACACCGCCAAAATAGTCATCATGCCATCAATAGGAAACTAATTAATTAACAAGCACGCCGTTTCAAATTAACACACCGCCAAAATAGTCATCATGCCATCAATAGGAAACTAATTAATTAACAAGCACGCCGTTTCAAATTAGCACACCGCCAAAATAGTCATCATGCCATCAATAGGAAACTAATTAATTAACAAGCACGCCGTTTCAAATTAACACACCGCCAAAATAGTCATCATGCCATCAATAGGAAACTAATTAATTAACAAGCACGCCGTTTCAAATTAACACACCGCCAAAATAGTCATCATGCCATCAATAGGAAACTAATTAATTAACAAGCACGCCGTTTCAAATTAACACACCGCCAAAATAGTCATCATGCCATCAATAGGAAACTAATTAATTAACAAGCACGCCGTTTCAAATTAACACACCGCCAAAATAGTCATCATGCCATCAATAGGAAACTAATTAATTAACAAGCACGCCGTTTCAAATTAACACACCGCCAAAATAGTCATCATGCCATCAATAGGAAACTAATTAATTAACAAGCACGCCGTTTCAAATTAACACACCGCCAAAATAGTCATCATGCCATCAATAGGAAACTAACTAATTTACCAGCAGCCGTTTCAAATCAACACGCCGCCAAAAAAAACTCGGTCTTGGCACACACTCCTTTCCTTGCTTCATTCTCATTCATACATCGTCCCATACATACATGCTCTCTTGTGATTCTGCCTCTTGATATGGCCCGATTAAATTATTCGGTTAACTTGATCGTGCCATGTCTTCCTCTGGGCATCCCCGGCTTCTTCTACCCAAGTAAAACTACTAAACAATTCAGGAGTTAGAGCATCCTAATAATGCCAGATGATGCTTGGGACTTAAGGCTACCAGTATTTTGAAGGAGCGCAAATTAAAGTTCGGTTAGTTTGAAGTTCAGTTCGTTTAAAGTTCACATAGTCCAATTATTGCAGTCGGTGTTCTAAAATGTGGATGGGTCCTCCAACAAAAGTTTCTCCTGGACAAAGTAAATGGATTAACTCTCTGCCTTTTGAAGATCCCCTTGTTGAAACTTAGGAAACTGTAAAACTTTGCCATAGGTCAGAAGATTGCAGTGTGTAAAATGTGAGTAAATTAATTTCCGTAAATACTAGTTGGCAATTAAAAAATACTTTCACTGATTAGATGGTGCACTGTTTTAAAAATGTACTAGGAGTCTAAAATCTTTTCTGTGCTATCGGGGCATCGTTACTGCAGTTAAATCTGTGAGGTCTAACAAATGGTATTTCGTTTGTCCGTCTTTAGACTACCTTCAAAAATAGGTCGTATTGTAGAATTCTGTAGAATTTTTTGGATCCTTTGAACACTTTACAGTCTTTCTTCTCTTTTTGGTGTGAAATATCTTTTGCACGTCTTGGGGGTAAAACCAACTCTTGTGTAGAAAGCATGGCAAGACGGGACGACGCTCTTGCACGGAAATATGCTTCATTCGGCCAGCCTCGCGACTCCTCGGCCCTTACTAGCTTGAACTTGTCGTATTAAGACTGACTAGAGTACCTAGAGACCAAGGCGCGCGACCGCCAATTTATAAAGTCAGTGCTGTCGCTCAGTAAACTTCACTGTTTAAAATAGTCTAATCACTTTGTTTATTTAATCAATAGAATGAAATTTTCACCACTTGTTTTAGTAAGACCGTAAGTTTTTTTCCATGAACTACTACTTATTGTGACTACCTACCGGAAAAGCGAATATAAACATTGTGTTCACCGTGACAGAGTAAATGCCCCTGTGGGTACTGCTTATTGTGACTACTTACTGGAAAAGAGACAGAGAGTATAAACATTGTATTCACCGTGAAATAATATTTACATTTACTTATTACATGTCATTGTTTATTAATACCCATTCGAAAGCAATCCTGACGATTATCTCATTTAGATAAACCTTCAGTATGTATAGAGCAACAACAGGCGGCCAAAAGATAAACTAAAGACGAATGTTTCTTGTGATTTGGGATCCCAAAGTTATTGACATTAATGGACTTCTATTCTACTAATGCAATCCATCAAAACTCCGATAGCTCCTGTATTTGGATAATTTACCGCCAGTTGAAGTTATTTTGTCAGCTACGAGATGAGTAAATCAATAGGAAAGAGTTAAAATATTGTATCTCCATAAATAAAAATTTTTAGAAACCCAAAATTGAAATTTTGGAAACATTCGAAAAGTAGATTTATAATATGAAAACAAGTTTTTAGTTCGTATTGTGGTACCAGTATCTGATGTAAATACGATATTTTTACATAAACTTTTGTTTAGCATAAAGATAAATTATATTGTTAAGAAGATACAATATGTGTGCTCGTAAAAGCTCATACACGTGGTCGCTTTTGACTGTGCTAAAACGGGAATTCCTCATAGTCGGAGAGTCAAAACATTTTACAAATGTCCAATTTGTATTTCCTGTACTAAATAAATAAAATAAATATAATGGCCTGGAGGATTGACTGTAGATTTTAGTGTTTATTTATTTATTCAGTCCTCTATAAGACGTTTATACACTGATATTTTACTGAGAAATGTTTATGTATTTGGGACGATACTCCTAAAGCTACTGCAAAATTTGAACCCAATAAAATATAGGTTATAACAAAATATTTTCCTGTATTAAATATCAGTTTTTAATCTGTCTTATTATCTATTAACATAAGTCGCTATAGATTTCGGGAATCTTTCTCTGTGTACAATAAGCTACTTCGCAAAACAAAATGGCAAAAAAAAGATATTAAAAAGCAACGGATTATAGTGTTTTTAAATAGAGACGTTCTTATTATATACGTATACTTCAAATTGTAATTACAGCGTATTCAAGAAGATAAAAAAAACATAAAGAACAATTCTCATAGGTCATAGGCACATCAAATGGTACATTTAATGAATTAAATACAAAATGGAAAGATAAGCAATAAAAAAAGATCGTTTCATGTTTGTACCGACAAAAAGCTAAATAAAGTCATGTAAATACGAGTATAGCTACAAAATAAGTGTTAGGATGGTGTCAGAGAATTTGAACAATTCATCAAATTTCAAAGTGAATTTCCAAGTTCTGCAGTAGGTCTATTCAGTTCTGTTATTTTATAATTAAAGGCCAGTTGCTTCACAAAACTTTAATAATAATAGAACTTAATTAGGAGTTAATATTATGGTATCCTAAGATGAATTGGAATTCTTAGAAATAATTAGGTTAATATTATGGAGAACTAGGATGAATTGGTATTCTTAGAAATAATTAAGTAAATTTATTGGCATTCTAATATGAATTGGCATTATTAGAAAAAATGAAGTAAGTATTTTGGTGTCCTATAATTAGGTAAATATTATGGCATCCTAAGATGAATTGGCATTCTTAGAAATAATTAAGTAAATATTATGGCAACTTAAGATGAATTGACGTTCTTAGAAATAATTAAGTAAATATTATGGCACCCTAAGATGAATTGGCATTCTTAGAAATAATTAATTAAATATTATGGCAACTTAAGATGAATTCGTTCTTAGAAATAATTAAGTAAATATTATGGCACCCTAAGATGAATTAGCATTCTTAGAAATAATAAAGTTAATATTATGGCGAACTAAGATGAATTGATATTCTTAGAAATAATTAAGTAAATATTATGGCATCCTAAGATGAATTGGCATTCTTAGAAATAATGAGGTAAATATAATTGCATCCTAATATGTATGAATTGGCATTTTTAGAAAAAATTAAGTAAGTATTTTGGTGTCCTATAATTAGGTAAATATTATGGGATCTTAAGATGAATTGACGTTCTTAGAAATAATTAAGTAAATATTATGGCATCCTAAGATGAATTGGCATTCTTAGAAATAATTAAGTAAATATTATGGCACCCTAAGATGAATTGCGATTCTTAGAAATAATTAAGTAAATATTATAGTATTCTAAGTAGAATTGGGATTCTTAGAAATAATTAAGTAAATGCTATGTTATTTTCATGGTATTTTTATATTCTAAGAAATAATTAGGTAAATATTATGGCATCCTAACACGAATTGTTATTGATTAGGAAAGTGTTATAATTAAGTAAATATTATGGATTTTGTCGTCGCTTCCATTTCAGACCGTTTTTTTACTCTAATATTAAATTCCGTTCTTCGCCATAGAGCTTGATAAAAGGGCTTTCAAAGTTCGAACCCAAGTATTACATTTTTTGCCGTAAGATTTATGGTTTTTCCACTAATGCTCTTCAACTGAGGTTTTGTCATTGATTCTGTTTCAGACCGTACTTAGCACGATTCGAATATTTCAGTCCGTTCGCCGCCATAGAGCCTGAGAAAACGGCTTTCAAAGTTTGTTCCCAAGCCTGACATTTAGGCCCGTAAGATTGATGAATTTTTCTACAAATTCTTTTTTATTTACATTTGTCAATGATTCTATTTCAGAGCGAACTTTTTAGTATAATTCTATTCATTTCCGTCTTCACCACAGAGTCGATAAAACGGCTTTCAAAGTTCTAATCTATGCCCGTAAGAATGACGATTTTTCGTGCTGCTTTTCTGAGATTTTGCCTTTGCATACACATCAAAACATAACTCTTAGTACGATTCTCAAATTTCAGTCCGTTCGGCGTCATAGAGCCTGCGAAAACGGCTTTAAAAGTTCTAACCCAAGCCATACATTTACGCCCGTAAGATTGATGATTTTTCCGCAAATGCTTCTTTACTGACAATTTGTCTTTGCTTCCATGTTCACAACAAACCAATGCCAAGGTTTTGTAATTTTTTTTTAAATATTTTTATTCTAGATAAAAGAAAATAACATTTTTCACTTATTTAACTAGAAATAACATATATATTACACATAAATATATTACACACTGATATTATTCACTTTCATTGTTTTGTTGATTGAGCATAAAACTGAACAATTTTTTTTTAAATGTACGTATACTTTTTTCATTTTTAATTTCGTCTGGGAGGCAATTGTATATGTTGCTTCCCTCGTAACCAATGGATTGCTTGCCACAATGAGTATGTATGGTGTTTAAATTTATTTTATCGTGTTGCCGTGTAAAGTGTGTGTGTACTTGGGACGTTTTAATGAGTTCTGTATTTGTATGTATGAGTTTATTATTTATTTTGAAGACATATATTATATTCATATAATTTTCTTAATTTTAATAGTTTTGTTTCCATATATAATTTTTTTGTTGATGTTCTAGATTTGAAGTGAAATAGTTTTTTGATTACTTTGTTTTGTGTTACCTGTAGTTCGTTTATATATGTTTCACATGTATTTCCCCAGATTTCAACCAAGTAGTTTAAATGTGAGTGTACGAGGCTATAATAAAAATAATTAATTAATAATTGTCAGAAAAGCGTATAAAAAAAACATACAAACTCCGACGGTAAACACTACCTTTGGACAAAGACACCATAAATACCACGCAATCAAAGCATTCAACAGTCTTCCACTTGAAACAAAAATTGAGGAAAATAAAAATAAATTCAAACACAAAATAAAAAAATGGATTAAAGAACAAAAAAGACAATATTTCCAAAATTCTATAACATATACAAGAGAATAAAACATATACACGCAACACAAAAAATGTATAAGGCAAGCGGCACGCACAAGCACATAGATCATTGTAAATGCCGATTTCCATTCTCTTCTAATGTTTTTATTTTGGTGTGAGAATTGGATTTTGATTTCTAATCTTTATTTTTGATGTAAATTTATCTTTATTTTAATGTTGTTTTTTGTTTAAATGTATAAACTCGTATATTTTAAAATGGGGGCCTCAGCACGGGTGAACAACCCAGTTAGGCCAACGTTGCTGAATTGAAATGTTAAGTACTGTAGAGTAATGTATCAATAAATAATAATACTAATAATATAAACCTTTTTTAATTTTATTTGGTAACAGATATGATATCCGGCTGAATACGCTAATTAAGGGGGTGATTTTATCTTTAATATCTTGAATATGCTGTTTAAAAGTTAGGTGTTTATCAATGCACAGTCCAAGATATTTCTCCTGTATCAGGATTTGCAGGTTGTTATTTTCAATTTTTAAGGGTACATGAGGAGGAATTATTTTACGAGTTGAGCTTAAAATCATGTATCCTGTTTTTTTAACATTCATTGATAATATATTTGATTGGAGCCAACTGTTAATTTTGTCTAAGTCACTCTGTGCATTTTCTAGTAAGATGTTTAAATCTTTACCCCGGTAGAAAATTGCAGTATCATCTGCATTTAAAAAAATATCACCGTTTAAATCAAATTGGGAGATATCATTTATATAAATTTGGAACAGAAGTGGTCCTAGTATGGATCCTTGCGGAACTCCGTAGTTTATTGGTAGGTGGTTGATTCTGTTTAAGATCGTACTTAGTACGACTCTAATATTTCAGTTCGTTCAGAGCCACAGAACCTGAGAAAACAGGTTTTAAAGTTCGAACCCAAGCCTTACATTTACGCCCGTAAGATTTATGATTTTTCTACAAATGCTACTTGACTGAGATTTTGTTATTGCTTTTATTTTCACAAATTTCAATCCTTTCGAGCGATTTTCAAAGTTCGCTTTGCTAAATATTGTCCAAATTCAGTGAAACAACTGGCCATAAAAGGGATACACCTAATAGAAACCTGAATATTCACCCTTGTTGATTGTTAGTACCCAGTCGTGTTAAAACGAAAAAATATACATAATGCCAGAAGTTACCCGTTTTTGACTCGAGTCTAATCAGATACCAGACGGGGAAAGAATTACAGACGATAAAATGCTACCTATCAGGGTTGCAAGTTATTCAAAATGGCGCAGATAACGGGATTAAAGTAAAAAAACGTTATTTATTTTGTTAATCCCTTATCCATTCGTGTTTATATCTCACAAAGTAAATTATTGTAGAATAATTAAGTTAGACTTTAAAAAAAATATTTTCGCATCTATATTTCTAAAAAATTTAATTACTGTGTTTTCGCTCAGCTGAGCTGTTGTGATTAAAAAACCTTTATAAAATTTCTTTGCAAACACAAACATTATACACGAGAATGAAATCACCTTACTGCATTTCTCTAAAATGAACTTCATAGCTTTCAATATTCGCTCTCATAACGATAGTTGTTTACCGTTCCCGTCCGTTCCACGAACAACGATTAATCTTTGCTTGGCGGACGTTAAATCTCCAAAATTAAAAATAAGATTGTCTGTGCAAAGCACGAATTTATCTTTTTTTACATCAAACTTACACAGAAGACCCCGAGGAAAACAACTATCCTTAGGGTCTATATCATATATGTGGGGATGCTGTGTAGGGTGCTTCAAAAGAGAGAGGTTAATATTCTCATCTATTCTTAATGTTTTCTGTAATTATTTTTATTGTATTTAACTTTGTGTTAAACCACATTTTATGAAAATATGCTTACAATAAATATTGAGTTTAAACACCAAGTCCTCATTTTTTGGTTAAATCCTATACTTGTGCAGCCGGCATCGACTCCTAAAATAGTTTAATATTAATCAGAAAAAAATGTGTAAGTTTTTAGATGTATGGAAACATTTGAAAAGGTCTCCCAAGAAAGATTTTTTTTTCGAACATTTTTGAATAACCGTAATGTAGAGGGACAGAGTCAGAGTCGAGCTTACAGATTCTTAATCAGGACAAATCCGAGGAAAACCAAACGCCTGGTAACCCTACCAGAATTGGCCGATTTATCCTTGATGATAATATTCTATTCTATTGGGGTGGTATTCCAGCACAGCTTGCGCCTACGACAAATTTATACCTTGTTTTTCAGTCCCAATATTTCTCCAGCTGAACGTCGGGACATTCAAAGTGGGAATATTGGAATTTCACTTCGCTTTTTGTGGCGTCAAATAAAATGGCAGAATCTCTTGATAAAAATAACGGTTTTTATTAACGGTTGGAAAGCAAACAACGAACTCTTATTATAAATTCTCCTGGAACTGTGGATTTTTTTTCATTTATTCCACCCCCTCAATGGGCGATGGATACAGACAATGCGGCGACCTCCCTTTAATTTTATCCTAAAGGACGATACTTTAATTAAATTTAAATGATTTAAATTACGTTTTATGTTATGCTTTCATTACTTATGTATTATATGTTTCATTTTAATTTTTAAATTTTTTTCTTTTTCTCTTTAAATGATAAATGTGTTTTATCTCATGTATTATGGCAGACTTGGATTGTAGGTACTATCCTCCTAAATCCTGCTGGATCAAAAAATCAAATAAAAAAATCGTTTATTTGTTAAACTGATGACTTATGTAGCAACCAGGAAGCTCTTTAAATCTGGACCTCGGTCCAGATCTAAAGAGCCTTATTATCCTCTAAGCTCTCGAGCTTAATATGGCTTAATCTATGTTTGATCAAAAATATATATATATAGGGATTGTAAAGGGCGCAATTTCCCTGTGAGAGGTCCATTGCAAAAAGGGTGCCTTAGTTCATATCGGCGTTAGCTCAGGTGGTAGAGGTTGAGATCATGATCATCAGGCGTCAGGTCAGCTACGGCTTTTACACGGGGAACTGATTGCCAAACAAACCACTTCGAATTCGTCAAAGGAAACGCATTAATGGGGTATGATAGTATATTCACAAAGCACAATTACAAACAGATACACAAATGAGATGGGTCATTTACATCCTAAATATTCCTAGCGTTTCGTTAGGAACAATCTCTCTTGATAATTTAGGTTCTGGCTGGCAAGCGTGTGTGTAGGCATAATTCAAGTCACAAAAGGCACATAAAAGGTAAAGATAGTTAATCCGCTTACATGAATTTGTAGTAGGTTTCGCGTACATGTTGAACCACAAAAGGAGGGTTATCTTCCGTACTGTACGCGCTATTACGCGTACATTTCTCCATGGTGAGTAGGCACAGCAATTAGGTACAGGCTTCGAAAATACTTGTACAAAGCGGCCGTTAATTTAGGCGCGCAATCATGGCGTCCTGGTTGATAGCAAAACAGACATGTTGACAGGGCCAATGCTAGATTGTGAGTGTGGGCGGTTGGTGATTTGAATGGCCGGCGTGTCGAGCGTAGAGCAGTTTTACCAACTTGGCCGTGCACAAGGTAGGCGCGCGCGCACAGCGACAATGGTAACAACTCACCGCTGACTAATTTGAATTCGCGGGAGTTTTGAACGTGTCCGATTCGTTACGTGACAGGATATATATATATATATATAGCGAGGTACTTGACTGTCTTACCCTGCGCGTTTACTTTCTTCAGTTTCACAACAAAATCCAAACATGGGACAGCTGGACTTGTGCAGCGTCAAATCAAAACCAGATTTAAAAGTAATAGATGAAAATATTCACTTTTTTGTTTTTAATGATAAATTTATAATTGTGTTTAAAGACTAATTTTTCAACCAATAACCTCGACGATAGCAGTTACAGCACTATTCAAATAATGTGAACCGATTTATGGATGAATTGCAAAGGATTAAGATCTACATCCGTTACAAATTGAATATGATTTATATTCCCACGGGAATTTTGCCACGCAATAATAAAAAAATAATTTATAGTGAATACCGTTTTAGAAGAAAATGTTTAACACATAAGTTCGGTTGTTGCGTTCATTATTATCATCATTATTCTCATTTCGACTTTCAAATATAGTAATATTTTTAGAACAAGAAATCGCACCTCAGAGCAATAGAGAACCGCATTATCAGTAAAAAAAATCAGTAAAAGTATTCAAATTTTTTTAAGGTCTTGTAGATAGGAAATTCAGCCATATTGTCAGAAATGTGGCTGAACTTCCTATTGACTATTGTGTCACGGATCCCTTTTCAAAAGTTCAAAGGAGATCGTTTGGCACTCACAACCCTTACTCCGGCCGCATAAGGAGTGGTTATATGAATGAAACTTTTGCGTGGCAAGTCAAGCCCATATGTTACCGGTTTTTTTCATTGAAAGCAAATGGGATAATGAAATATTTAAGTAAGTAATATTTATTGCCCTGATTAATGTTAAATTGGAAAAGGATTCTGTTTCCATTTATTCCGTTCTACTTATTCAGCTGTAAATTACGCATTTAAAAAAAAATCATTAAAAAAAACTTGCCAAAAAGAATTGACGTTTTAATTGACAAGGGAGTATTTAAGTGTCATATTTAATGCTATAAAACACTAGTGAGTTGTTTGTTGACCTCCTTTTAACGTTAAATTCTACTTTTTTTTTTTTTAATTTTTTAAAGAAAGACAAACATTCCCAGGTTACGAATAACCCAACAATGTTTGAAAATCTCCTACTACCACCACAGAAAGCCGAAAATGTTGCTTGTGTTGTGATGGAGGACTTAGCCAGCCGAGGAATCGAACACGCGACGCTCGGGTGAGACCCAAGCGCTATGCCCACTCAACCACTGACCGGTCTTTTTTTTCTATATTTCGTCTTAAGCGGTTTCCACTGAATTGTATAGACTTACACTTGGTAGAGAAGGAAATTGGCTGTGGAAGTGAGGCAATAAGCTGTTCGAATATAAAGTGCTACTTGAGGTTTGCCTTGAAGGTGAAATTTTTGAGGGAACTATTATTTTGTTTCAGAGGTCGGCACAAATTTTGATAATTGTTTTTTCCCGGGGTCTTGATTTTGATCCCGAACTGATAGGTAGTAATTAAATAAATAATTAATCTTCTCGTCATTTCCCAGCAGAGGTTAGCAGAGAGGATAGACCACCATACAACTCAATATAGTACACACACGTTGCTTCATTCACATTCATGCATTGTTTCAGACATAGGCTGTCTTCTGTTATTGTGACTTTTGACATGACCCGACCCAAATATTTGATTCACTTTGTTGTATCATGTTCTTATTGGGGCGTCCCCAACATCCGCAATTCACTTTCGCATCATATTTATACTTAAAAACATTTATTTAATTAATATATTATTGCATATTCGTACATCATACTTGGCTTTAAAACATTGAACAAAGGTTACCATGCTAGTCAGCTGTAAACTGGAGATATATTCTCATTACACTTCTTTCTCCGTTTATACTCTTCACGTGTCCTGACCATCCTTTTTCCCAATTTTAAAAAATACAGTTTTATAGCTAAGATTATCTGTGACAGTTTCACTTGATTAACTTTTTTGCTTTTTTACTAAATTATTTTCAAAATAAGTAAAAACCAGTTTTTTGCTTGAAATCGAACGTTTCTAGACTCCGTTTGTCAAGCGATTTTAATGCCTATTACCTACGATATAAGGTATACCAAGACCATACACATTTTTGGCTTGTAACTTCCTCTTAACTCGGTCAAACATGATTTTACCACACTTTCGCCTCAGGGATCCCATAATAGACAAAGCTTTGGCTAGGCTTAAAACGGGGAGCGGTAGGACATCCAATGAATGCCAAAAGTATAAAATCGAAAAAACTGTTGTCATATATCGCTTAGCTCTATGCACCGAGAGACAAAAGACAATAAATATAGTTTCTAGAAACATTTTCCTTTGTTATATTCCACAACAAAGAAAAGAATACCTCCGTTTACGGTGCCTGCTGTAAAAAGAAGGAAGTGATAATTTTCGCAATAAAGACATCGTTTGAAATTTCTGGGGAAAATACGACTGAGAATCTCTGTAGTAAATTGTTGAAAAATTAATTTTAGCAGCCATTTTAGATTCTGAAAACGGAATTGTAGAGTTGATGGCCTCGTTTCGTTAAATATTTATTATTTTCTGGGAATAACATCTTTTAGGTATTTGTAACTACCGTGCGACTGTCTTTCTTATATTATCAAAGAGAGCATGACAGAGTTTGAATGGTTGTTTATTGTCTCTTCAACATCATTTGTTACTTGAGATAATACTATGTGTTATTTACAGTAAATTGAACGAGACTTGAACTATCCTCGCGCAACCGCGCTAACAACTGTATCCAATTTCAGAGAAATACGAATATGTCATATAATCATATGATGAGTTTGTGTATTTGGGAAGAATGTTTACGAGAGATGGGAAGGCTGACAGAGATATTGAAAGAAGGGTAAATGCAGGTAATTCCGTTAATGGAGGACTGAACGCAGTTGGCGCTAACAAAAAAATTGTCGAAATAAGCGAATTTAGCAGTCCACAACGGATTGCTGGTACCTACCTTGATGTATGGAAGTAAGGCATGGAACTGGCAAAGAAAAGATGAAAGTAGATTGAATGCTGTTGAAATGAGATCCCTGAGGCATATGTGTGGTAAAACCATGTTTGATCGTGTGAGGAATGTGGAGATCCGCAAAGAGTGCAAGGCTGATGTAAGCGTAGTGAGTAAGATTAAGAAAGGGACGCTTAGATGGTTTGGGCATGTAGAGCGAATGAGCGAAGATAGGAGTGTAAGGAGGATATATGATGCAAATGCGAATGGTAGCAGAAGTCGGGGACACCCGAGGAAGACATGGCACGATCAAGTGAATCAGATACTCGAGTCGGGCCATGTCAAGAGTCAGAATAATAGAAGAGTATGTATGAGACGATGTATGAATGTGAATGAGGCAAGAAGTGTGTGCCAAGGCTAAGTTGTTTGGCGATCCGTCCTCTCTGCCTACCCCTGTGGGGAAACGGCGTGATGGTTAGTTAGTTAGTGTATGTGTGATTGCCACCAAAAGTTGATATACAAAATTGTCATCAACAACAAGTTTGTCTGACGAGTTTCATCCCGATTTAATATCGGGAAGTGGGTTAGTTTAAACTTCCAAGATTTGAAAAATATTTCACGAAAACAAAAGTGAAAATCGAAAAGATGTATTTAATCATAATAAACAATATAAGGTATGAATCAAAACATAATTTATTAATCGAAACGTATTTTACAAAGATTTCTGATTATTACAAAAATATCTCAGTGATATGCAAAACAATATGACACAAAAATAAATTAACCATAAAATTGTTTGTAAGTCTGATCGGTTTCCAAAATACTTTTCTGGGGTATTGATTTTTCGACGGAATAAACTGGTAACAATTTCCGGTAAGGCTCTGAGAAAACACACTTAATCCCTGAGACGGGATATTTTTGACGTTATACGGGGTGTAGTCAATGAGGCTTCTCCAATATCATCGCCAAGCAAACAGAAAGATGGAATATCACCGGAATAAACTTCGGCGTGTTTATCTCAGAGTCGGAAAATCATGAAAAATGGAACTTTTATCCGAGGCGTTTAATACTGGTGAGTGTAGGACTAGCTGTCTAGTGAGTGTAGAACTATGACATTCTGAATCGGGGTGCCAGATATCAATATTTCAAAATCACGCTAGATAAACGAGACACGTGGTTTAATGTATCGGAATCCCAAACGATTATATACATAAAAATCTATGGCTTGGAAATAACGTAAATAAATAGAGAAATTTATAAATATAATGGTGTCTATCTATTTATATAAAGAAGCGTGTCTGTGGCGGGGGAATACGGATTTGATTACTATGCAAATCTAAACTTTTATTCAAAAATTCATGAAATTTCGCACACTTGACCTTAAAAACAGATGGAAGGTGATCATCTACATGTTATTTCGAAAAAACCATCCTATCCCCCTTTCCCACAATTAAAGCAGAATTTTTATACTTTTTTATGAAATTTTGCACACTTGATTTTAAAATTAAGAGGAAAATTACGGTCTACATCATTTCGGAAAAACTTGCACAATAAAAAACATCAGCTAGTTTATATTCATGTAGAAGAGTTTCTGTGGCGGTGTGGTTTTGTCTTTTATAGAATTAAATTTTACATACTTGACCATCAAAACAAGAGGAAGGTGACCCCCCCCTTTTTCCACCCCTTAGACCAAAGTTTTTTAAACTTCTTGATGATTTTTTTCATATCTGACGTTCAAAATAAGAGGAAAATTACTCTCTACATCTGATCATGAAAAAATCTTTTTGAATCCCGGACAACACAAAGAACTTCAGCTAGTACTTTGTGAATCCAGGACAACTCGAGGAACTTCATCAAGTATTTTGTGAACCCCAGACAACGGCAGGAACTTCAGCTAGTACTTTGTGAATCCCGGACAAATCCAGAAACTTCAGCTAGTACTTTGTGAATCCCGGACAACTCCAGGAACTTCAGCTAGTACTTTGTGAATCCCGGACAATTCGAGGAACTTCAGCTAGTATTTTGTGAACCCCAGACAACGGCAGGAACTTCAGCTAGTACTTTGTCAATCCCGGACTGCGCCAGTAATTTCAGCTAGTATTTAAATAAAAAAAAAATAACTTGAGACCATATACTGCCCGGAGCCAATAGAACTATAGCATCACCACAAGGAAAACATTGTTACATCTGAGGAGGAAAGGAGATAAAGAAAAGGAATGTTGGGAAGAATTTACCTACCTAGTAATATATATATCAATAAACACAGCGAAAGTCACTGAATACGGTTAACGAATATAACGGCTGCTGTTCCCAACTTTTTAATCGTTATCTAAGTTCAAATCTTTGTTTTTGCTCAGCCAAGCGATTTTTAAGCATTTTGTAGGGAACGTGCGATTTGCGTTGTTCCCAATCATTTTATCTTTGAAAATCTTAAGTAGCCCCACACACTACCGCACATTACCATAGACAATAAAATGACATCAAATTAAAACTTTCTATGTTAAGTTAATATGAAAGAGTTAATTATTGTAGCTCTTATTAATACACATTACTTCTTTTAAATACCGTTATTCATAAACTGGTATTTCATATTTTAACTAACGTATATAATATATTAAAAATAAAGTGACAACTTGAACGTGATGCCACAATCGGGACTTCCCATTTGATGTGCGACAGCAAAACAAACCCAAACAAACCTTAAAATGGAGATCAAAGCAAAGCGTGCGAAGAATAAGATTAAATTGATAGAATAGAAAGGTTTTCAGATCTGACATGAGGTAAGGGCAAAATATTTCGCACATTCATCGCAAAAATGACACTTGCGTAAATAAAATTAAATACCCCTCAATTAGGTTCAACATATACAAACAACACGTTTTCGTCATACGAAAACGGTAAAAAAATTCTTTGTCATTTAATTCATTTGTAGTTATTTTCTATATGTACTTTTTCTATTTTACATTGTCTTTGTCCTTCACATACATGTACTCTCCATTCACTGTCATCTATGTTTTCTTATTCGTGTCAATATTATGGTTTTAATGGACATATTGTCCGTAAATTAATAAATAAATAAATAGTTTGATGTAATTGACATCCACACCCTGTCGCCGCCTGTATAACCCGATGTTTTCATAAATTACTTCGGCCCATTCCGCAATATCTAGTATATCTAAAATGTCTAAAACTTCTCTATCCATTTTAAAACGATAATGACAAATGCAACACAAAAAACTGAAAGGAGCGCGACTGTCGATTGTCAGAGTGACATTTGATCATTGATTCGCGGTATTTTTTCACTCAGTCGACACTTTTTGTAACTAGCTTTTTCCTTACATATTGCTAAAATAGCTAATCCAGCTGTCCGGCTGGCTTAGACTGAGCGACTTGCTTAAGCAATTATTGTGTGTTGGAATTACGTAGTGCAGTGGTGATTCGCTTAGAATTTGATTATTAGGATTGGGAACAGCGGCCGTAAGTGTGAACAACACCAATTTACAAATAAACCAATGTCAACTCCTAGGCACCAAACCGGCCAGTGAAATAGTTTATCTGTTCAAGGAAGATTTTCACGGCACACAGACACGCCCGGAACACAACGATATCGGTTCATATTTTTTCTTAAATTTCAGTAAAACTTCAGAGCGGCAAAAAAAGTTTACGAACCGACTTAAAAAAAATGTTTTGTACACAAAACGTTCAGATTAAATCTCTTTAATAAAGCGCTTATCTGAAAATAGGATTATAAATCGGATTACGGGGCCTTAAACGTGAAATGTTATTTTCATTTGAAAGAGTCGATGTTCAGAGATGGGGGAGGTATTTGGCACGTGGTGAACGTAACGGTGTTTAATTTCCAACGGCAACGATAGGCTTTACGTTTGAAACTGTAATTAAAATTTTCTTGAAATGTATTACAGCAAACCAAAGTTAATGAACAAAAATATTTTATTCATGAAATGTTTCGACTGCGCCAATCTGTAGTGCTAGCTATACCAATTAGTAGTGGTCTCAACGACACTAACTTGTGGAGGACTGGATCTTCTTTATTTATATACTAAGTATTCTCCTGGTAGAGATTAGTGGATAATCTCGTGTAAATAAGTGATACTAGAGTGTAGATACACTTTTGACACTTTATTGCCTCATTACTGGTACATATTACTCATAAGAAAGCTAAGTGAAACAAAAGACCTGCCCTTTATACTAGTCAGAATAATTGTCTTTTCGATACACAAATGTCTCGTTCATACATTTAGACATATTTCATTACAAAAATCGTGTCCCACTAAAAAAACTTTAGAACGGTGATCTCTTGGTTATGAAGACTGAACAGTTTCTTTTGTCTGGACGTTCACTACAGTGC
Organism: Hesperophylax consimilis; assembly: GCF_061612785.1. Classification (NCBI taxonomy): domain Eukaryota; kingdom Metazoa; phylum Arthropoda; class Insecta; order Trichoptera; family Limnephilidae; genus Hesperophylax; species Hesperophylax consimilis. The sequence continues at coordinate 23,015,640 of NC_142842.1, forward strand.
AACTTTTTCAGTTCGTGAAGTTATTTCGATCATGAGATACGAAGTATTAAAATAAAAGTTTAACTTCTTCAATAAATTCTAAATTACTTTATGGCGTCATTTTAATTTAAATAATATAAATAACTTTGTAAACACCACTACTGAATGAAAAATCAAATATTTTAAATGGACAAATAAGTACCTACAGACAAAAACTTACTATGAGCGGTGATTAATTAGCTATAATTGTAAATAAAAAGAATCAAGAAGTAAATAAAATATCCAAATAATAAAAAAATATATATATTATCAAAACACGAGTAGCATGCAATGCAAAAATAAATTTGAGAGACCATTAAAAAATGGTTATTAACAATATTTAATTGACTATAAACACTTTTTATAATTTCTGAAATTTTAAAGTTGTCAACCAATTATATTTGCATGTAAAATTTAAATAGTTTAGGTTTTTAAAAATAAGGGAAGGTGCCATAATTTTTAATCCTTGGTTTTTATAATTGTTCAGAAGAATGATTTTCGTGCTAACTTGAACCGATTAGATGGATAGAAGATAGGTTTCAGAGTGGGAGATACTCTCAGTATCGCCGTTCAAATGTAGAAAAGTGGCTGGAAATGGCTTTACCCATGTATCCTTCCTTTTCCCCATCACAGAAAAATCAAGACCAACATCAGAATTTCCAATTGAAGCAACAGCATTCACAAGATAAAAGCCTCCTTTCGCACTCCTATTTTTCCTTGTGATAAACACGATTGTTTAATCTTATTTTCTGGTTAAAAATTACGGTCCATTCGTCGAGTACCATTTGATTCTGTACGAAACAAAATTATAATAACTTTTCCTATTCCTAAATATACAAAATGTATGTTCCAAAATGCTAACCATTGTTTGACAATTATTAACGTGTAATATTAAATTTGAAGCTAAGCCAAACTCACTTAATTATTACATTTCTATTCAAAGTTCTGAGTCCTTTTAATGGTTATTTGTAAAGCGCTTATTATCATAGCACATCCAATTGCCGAAATTCCTCAGGGCGGGAAGATACTTTGGAAGTGATAGCTGGAAGTGATAACAATATTATACGGAGAAAGTTGACTTACGTTTACATTGTGGCTTTACGAATATCGATTGAGCCCATATTAAATATTTCGAATAACTGAACAATGTTCCACAGAATGTAGTAGGATTTAAAATCCTCGTATATTTGACATTCATTCGATATTCAAGAGTAAACTTCTGTGCGTTTAATTAATTAATTTTTAATTAATTAATCTTAACATACTTTTAAGACGTGCACGACATACAGTGCTATTATTACACACGCCTAATTATAAAACAAATGCAGCATCTAATTCGCCAATTAACCAAAGCTCTTCATACTCTAAATAATATTTGTCCAAACTAAAACATTGACATCTTTTTTCGAATTCACTGCACAAATTCAAACGTGGCATCATATCAATAATATAAACTGCTTAATGCGCATACATGTACGCAGACACCTACACTCACAGATACATTACACACACCTATATGCTACACACGTCACTGACGTCTAACATGTTACACATCTAATATTTTGAAACATGGAAACTAAACCAGTTTTTCATCTAATCGAACATAAGATGGACTGAAAAAACAAAATCGTGGTTGTATATTATGAGGAGCGGCAAATAATCCATGGGAAGAGTGATGTGTATATAAGTGATGTGTATATTTATTATATACAGTGATGTGTATATAATAAAAGCCTTATGATATAAGCCTTGGCGCGCTACCGCCAAATTACGAAATCAATGCTGTCGCGTCCTCACAACATAACCTTAAGCCTCGAGACGGTTGGGAGCAGTTGTTAGCAATTAGGATGCGGTATTCACGTTAAGTTTTTTAAAAATATTTTGAACTCTATTGGTAAACATGTTAATGTAGCATTATGGCGTCCTCTCTTTTGAGAAACGTGAATACGAAAGTTCCGTGATTCACTAAGTAAATGACAATACAAGCTGAAAAAGTTTGCATTAACCGGATAATTAATAAAAAATAACCCGCGGGGAGAGCAGCCCGCTATCTGAATACGGGAGATGATAAATTCGACGTATTCTTGAAAGTTTAGAAGATTTTTGTCAGTGAGTACTAAATGCATCAACACAACACATAGGGTAATACAGGGTTTTTTTAATAAGAGGTGTTATTTTGAATAGCCCGCTATTTCGGTAGATGTTACTTTTGAAGCTGTCATTTTTTAACATTTGACAAGTAAAAACTACGTCATTAATAAAAATGGAACGATACACGCTTCAACAACGCATTGAAATTATTAAAATTCACTTGAGTTAATCAAATGCAAATCATCTTGAGTGATGAGGCCCATTTCCACCTCGGTGGCTTCGTCAACAAGCAAAATTGTCGCATCTGGGGCTCAGAAAACCCAAGAGTTATTGTTGAAAAGCCTTTCTATCTACAACGGGTGACTGTTTGGTGCGGTTTATGGTCCGGCGGAGTCATTAGATCTTACTTTTTCGAAAATGAGGCTGGAGCAATAGTTACGGTGAATGGATTGCGCTATCGAGAGATGATTAATAATTTTTTATGGCCTAAATTGAATGGTATTGATCTGGACAACGTTTACTTTTAACAAAACGGCGCTACGTGCCACACAAGCAACGAAACCATTGATGTTTTACGATTGAATATCAAAATAACACCTCTTATTGGAAAACCCTGTATTATATTAACTATAATGTAATGTAATAATGTGTTCATAAAAAAACAATAATAATAAATAAAATAAAATCTATAAAGAAAATGCTGTGTTTACCATTCTTAGTTTTTTCGTGATTCGAGTTCAAAATTTAAAAGATGAAGTGGAATTAAAATAAAATATTAAATTTAAAATCAAGTTCTATGTTCTTCGATAACAGATTTTTATAAATGAATATAATTTTAGCAGAATATCAAGACTCTGGTTCGGGACTCTCGTGTGGAATTCAAATTTAAAAAAAAAATTGAAAGGAAAAAACGTTACTGACTTAAACTTTAGATCCGGTGGCTGAGTTGACATCGCTTTTGGGTCCCATCCAGGCGTAGTCTGTTCAATTCATCGGCTGGCTAAGTCTTCTATCACAACACGGTTCCATGATAACTCAACACACTTTTAAAAAGTGATATAAAGTTTTTAGAAACGATGAAAAAATATTTTTTTAACCTAACCAAACCTAACCTACTTAACCCAGTTAATAAAGTTTTTGTTTCATCACTTTGGATGACTTTATATAACTTTTTAAAGATGTGACGAATTATCATTGTGATGATTTATCCGGTCACCTCACAACACATCCAACATTTTCCTCTTACTGTGGGGGTAGTAGGAGATTTTACAATATTCTCAGGTTATTCGTAACCCGAGAATGTTTGTCTTTCTATAAAAAAAAAGAAAAAAAGATCTTTCCCACAAAGAAGATTGTAAGTTATAATATCGAAATTAAAATTATTGTTTTATTGTTGTGTTGGCGGCCGTAACCAATAAAGTAGATTTTATCTATTCGAAATTCGTATTATATCGTAAAATTACAAAAACCTTTTGAAGTGAAACTTCTTTAGGCGCGTAATGGATTTTCGGGGACGGAGTAAAACCGAGTCAGGATCGACACGAAAATGCGGGTACCCCCACCACCGCTCACCGTTCACTGTCCCTCTCTCACCATATGCGCTTGTTGAGGTGGGGGAGCCGCTCACGAACGTTCTCTCTCTTCTCTTCTTTCCTCTCTCTCAGACACCAGCGAACTGCGCCACGCCAAGCATCAGCTGCTTGGTTAGTATACTGCGTCGTGAGTGTAATACGAGTGAAATACGTAATTGATTGTGGTTCATACGGTTTGGTACAGAATTTCAGTGTTAAAAATGAGTAGTGACGAGATAGAGGTGATGAACACATCATTGTCATTGTAATTTCTTTGTAATTTTTAATTGTAATATTGTTATTTATGTAATATTGTATACTTGTGAATAAATTGAAAATTTTTGGAACTATACATTAATCGAACGTCATTCATCTATAAGAAAATATTAGAAAAAGCAAATCCATGCTTCGTCGTTGAATTATTTAACCTCTAATTTTCAAACTAACCTAAGAGAGAAAATAGAGATGATGAAATGAAAATAGAGAGAGAGGAATACTAGAAGTTTCACTTCTGTCTTGCGTAGGCTTGACACACCCACTTTTTTTTGTCTTCGTTTGTTCGAAGGAAACAGTCTCTAATTAAGCTGTCTCGCTTTGGGCATTGTTCGGAAGATTTTAAATTGCTGAAAATGTTACTTAGGTCCCGTATCTTTCGAAACATTTCCCGTTTAAGTATAATTAATGTATTTAGGAAATAGAATCGAAATCAGGAAAAACTCCGGCCCATTAATCCTGTAAATATTGTACTTTTATTATACCAGTAAATGATAACATTAAACAAATGTATCGTTCGTCTATTTTAGTGTCGGCAAAGTGATATATTATTTGTTAATAAAGGAAGCATTTTTTTAAAATATCACTGTAGTAAAATATCACTATCTTTGAAACGCTCTTTTCTTATGTTAGGAGTAAAATTTCATCATTTTTTTTGAGACAAATTTTGAATGATTCACTCTAGTATTTATCAGAAACAGATAAATATATATTTATGAACGTAGCAAAACACGCGAACACCGTTTGGAAAATAACAGACTTATATGAAGTCAAAGCGGTTTAAAATTTGTGTGTTTTTTCAAATTTTAAATAATTTAATTTGATATTGTGTCCCAGGTGGTACATACGATTATCGTCCTGGTTAAATACTAATATAAATAATAGAAACGTTACTTTAAAAGGCACACACTGTGTTTGATGACCAAAAATGAATAGCCAGGTACTTTCCAACCTTTTATCATCACAATAAATTTTAAATGTCACAATACCCCAATAATTGGGAATGACAGCGAATTACATGCATTAAATTAGGAAAACCAGTTTTCATTTTTTTATTTCCACGTTACATATTCCAAATCATAAATCTTAATTTTATATTGCTAGCAGCTTTATTTGAAATGATCATCTTTCAATCTCACTAAAACTGGTTTAAAATTCAAATAATATTCCGTATTTAAAATACATAAACGTGAAATCCAAATATGAATTGTAATCCACACTCCTGACACGTGGCATTCCACGAACAAAGACTAGTCTGGCTTGAGTGTTCTGTTGACAGTTGAAAGTTTCGATGACTTCTGAGGGCTATTCAGGGCTGTAAAAGGGGGAGAACTGTCATGTCACAGGGGTCACCCCCTGTCATCACCCGCATTACTTGTGACTGGTACAAATATGTGCGAAGTCTGACGTTTATCGAGAAATTTTCATGCCAATATACAGTTTTACTTAATTTTTCCACTTTGACAAATAATTTGAAAAGTGTCAGACTTTTTAGCAACAGTTATTTTTTCCACTCAGTATTGATGTTATATTTGGAGCCTACTGAAGAAATAAATCGGCAAAAATTGTAATTCTTACTTGAACAGAAGATATATATCATTGGACGGGCCTAGGAGTAATGGTGTTAACCCCTCCAGTGTTTTAGGGTCATATATGACCGAGAATCTATATTTGATAAAAGTATTTTTATCTTTTTTTTTCTATCATGCGAAAATACGTATTTTTTGACGTTAGAAAGAAAAAAATAATTTTTTCGCGTTTGCCTCAAATATTTATACTGGATGCCGTTAACAAAAACTTGAAAATAGCCAAAATGAATAATTCATATTTCGCATCGCTATCGTAACGATCGGTTTAAAATATTATGTTTTTTTTATTATATGAACAAGATAAAAGTTAAGTTACAGTTTTCTTACAAATTCCCCAAACAAAACGATAGTGTTTTCAAAATTTTTCAAAGAATAGTGTAAACATCGTCTTAACTCTTATAAACATGGATCTAAACGAAAACTCGCTCAACTACATGACAAAGGTAAAAGATCTACTTAGTTCCCTTATCAAAATTACAAATGACCCGGGTAACAAATTCACAAAGGAACAAATGGGAAAAATAACACCTTTAACAACGGAACTCTTGGGAACAACAGGATTTATGGCCGTCCGGATGGGTATTCTCGAAGGAGAATTATAGACCTTAAAAAGTGCAGCTCTTACTCAATCTACTGATACTAATCCCACAAATCCTCCACCTAATATTTGTGAAGTATTCACCGAAATTGAAGAGAGGAAGCTTCGTGCAAAAAACGTAATTCTCTTCAATGTCCCGGAGAGTACGTCAGATCTAACATCTATAAATATTTCCGATGATGTTAAAAAAGTTACTACGGCCCTGAAAAATATTGATATTACCATTTAAGACATTACATTAAAATGTACAGGTTGGGAACGAAGAAAATTTGAAATAAATGTAGACCAATCAAGATAGAACTCAATGAGGAGCATTTAGTCCGGACAATCTTAATTAATAACAAAAATTTCAAAGATGGTGTTAAAACCGGCAACAATCAGACGAGTCAACAAAGAAAACAACTTATGATACTTCGGGACGAACTAAAAACTAGAAAGAAAAATGGCGAACCAAATTTAACTATAAAATATATTAATAACCTCCCCAAAATTATCAATGTTTTGCCAAAAAAACTCCAACTGAATAAATGTAACCTCTACTATCAGAAGATCAGAGGCATCAGAACTAGATTAAATGATTTCAGAATAAATGTTCCGACTTTCTCACACGACGTCATCATGTTAACGGAAACTTGGTTAATCCCATCAATCTTCTCGGCTGAACTTGGATTTCAAAATCACAACATCTATCGAGTAGACTGGAGTCTAAAAACCAGCTCCAATACAAGAGGCGGAGGAGTCCTGATAGCTGTCCACAAAAAGGTTACTTCGAAAGTGCTTAAAATTAAAAATAGTGATGTTGAACAAATATTCGTGTTGCTCGAAAATAAAAATGCTGGCAAGTTAATATTAGGATGTGTATATTTCCCGCCATCTTCTAATTCACAGCTTTACAAGAATCACGTGGAAGATGTAGAAATTTTAAGTTTTAAATATCCTAGTGCTAAATTTATAATAATAGGAGATTATAACTTGCCAAATATATGTTGGAACCATGACGACCCCGAATTATCTGGTGTTAATTTGTCAACTACAAATCTCAGCGAGAGAGAGATTCTGGGTATGTCGAATTACTTATCAATCCCACAATTAAACACTATCACTAATATAAATAGTCGTCTTCTTGATCTAGTGTTTTGCAGTGAGCCCACTGCTACCGTATGTAAATCCTTGGATGAACTATTGCCTGTAGACCTCTACCATCCTCCTCTTGATATAACTATTCCATTTATTAACAACACTTATCTTAAAAATGTCAAGTCGCCTTATAATTTTTATGAAGCAAATTTTTAAATTCGACAGACTGGTCTTTTCTGGAAAACACAGATATTTACAATAATGTCAATACATTTTATTCTATTCTTAATGATGCCATTACAAATTTTGTGCCCTTTCGACATAATAAAATTTCTCATTTTCCAAACTGGTTTAGCCCCGAATTGATCACATTAACATATAAAAAGAAAATTGCTCATATAAATTTCAAGCGATCCAGAATGTCAAGTGATTACAATAAATTTCAATTGTTAAGAAAGGAGTGTTGTAAAATCTCAAAATTGTGATAAAAAAATTATATTGATAAAATTGAAAATGATATTCGTGTAAACATAGAACATTTTTGGAATTACACTAATTCTCAAAAAAATAATAACTTGGGTATTCCTCCTTGTATGAACTTCAATGGGAAAATTGGTTGTAATGATGAAAACATTGTAAACTTATTCGCCGATTATTTTAAGTCTGTAGGTATATGAAGAGGATATACCTAGCAACGAAATTCCTCAATTCTCATCAAATCTTAGTCTGGATATATCTGAAATACGCATAGAAATTAATGATATCAAAAAGCATGTAAATTTGTTAGATGTTAGAAAAAATGCTGGACCTGATAATATTCCACCGGTGTTAATTAAGGAATGTTTAAACGGCCTAACTGTTCCTCTTTTCCTAATTTTTAATCAGTCTCTAGAAACAGGTTGTTTCCCTGATACATGGAAACACAGTTTTCTTACACCTCTTATTTTTTAAAAAGGGGACAAAACGGACATTACAAATTATAGACCGATATGTATCCAATCAGCGATACCCAAACTTTTTGAAAAAATTGTACTCTCTAAGATAACTTCCAACATACAAAAAATTATAACTTCCTACCAACATGGCTTTTGTTCAAATAAATCTACTTTAACTAATTTACTAATATACGAAAACTTCATATCCAATTCTTTAGCAAACAGATGCCAGGTTGACTCAATATACACTGACTTTAGCAAGGCCTTTGATAAGGTGTGTCACAAAATATTAATTAATAAATTAGCCACACTTAGAGTTTATGGTATTTTATTAAATTGGTTTATTAGTTATTTGTCCAAAAGAAGTCTTAGTGTAATAAATGGCACAAACTCTTACAGATTTATAGCCACAAGTGGAGTGCCACAAGGCTCTCATTTAGGGCCCATTTTGTTTATCATATTCATAAACTTCACAGTCTCGGAAATAAATACTCTGATCTGGGAGATATATTTCATCTTAAAAATAATCAATATAAATATTGTTTATTTCAATTCTTTTATAGATCGAGACACAAATAGACATCTATTATTTCCGCAATATATATATTTTTATTTTGAATATCTATTTATGTGAGACTTCTTATCATTTTTACTAATGTATGTCATTTTATTATATGCTTTTGTTGTAACATTTAATATTTTTTTCTTTTTTCGTTGTATTATGTTTCCTTTATTGTTTTAATTTTGTAGAATCTATAATAACTGTGATACTCTACTATTAAACTTTGTAGTGTGTAAAAGCCTATTAGGGCGTGTAATAATAAATAATAAAATATATAGTTCTTTCAATTTTTCTATGATTGTAGTAAAAAATTAAGTAAAAATGTGGTTAGCGTTTTTGGCTCAATTTTTCACGTTTGATATTAAAATTTATTACTTAGAAAAAGTAATTAATATTTTAAATAAAAGATAATTATATCTAGTTTCTGAAATAGTATTTGTTTATACGGAAAAAAAGAAATTTATATGGCGCATTTGAAATACACAGAAAACATTGCAAGCTGAACAAAAAAGTGATCAGATGAACAAAACAGAACATAGAAGAGAAGTAAAGATAAAAATAATTTAATCGAACCTAACCTATTTTGACCATTCATTTTTATATGTTCTGTTTTGTCAGTGTTTTATTTTATCCAGTTACCACTGGCAACATCAGTTCATATTTGTATAATTCACACTTCTATCGGTTTATTTCCACAGGGCTTATTTCTAAAATAGAAAATACACACTTACCTGAGTGTTTTCGTAAGCAGTTTAATTTTTAGTTATCAGTAAATAAAAGCAATCACCGGGTAAAAGCTCGTATTGTGAACTTTAAATTGTCGGGCTGCGATCGTCCGCGGTTCAAACTCGAGTGCCTAATTATGGCTTCAAGTTAAATGAAGCAGTGTTCTTGACACCAATTTAGGAGCAGATAACCCACTTCATATTAAAGTGTTAAGTGTGAAGCTCGACTCGGAGTAATGGACCGGAAAGCGGTTTGTTCGAAAGTTCTCTCGGTGTAAATCAATATGAAGACGTTGGTACATCATTATGAGCTCCTGGCAGTTAGGCAATATTTGTAGCACAAAGCCGGAACAAATCAGCGTTACCTGAAAGCCGACAACACTCTCGTCCAGGCTGTCGCCCAGTTTCATTTTGCTTATATCAGACTTGCATTATTATTGAATGGGTTTGCCACATGTACGAATCAGGGATTTCATTCTTTCAGTATTCTGCAGTAGGCATTCTCGTTTGGGAGACGGGTACGGGTACCGCCGCCTCGGGCCTCCACCACCGCGAGTGATTTGTTTACTCTTTAGTAACTTAGCGGAGGTTGCCGGGTTCATGGGATGAGCTTTGCCCTGGTATTGGAGGCGGATGCGTTTGTCCACCAACTGCGTGGTGGACCGCATCAGGAGTGGCCGGTTAATGGAGACCTTTTAATATCTTCTTCTGGACTCAACCCATCACCTTGCACCACGGTAAGAAGATTGGATTCACACTTCCATCCCTCCTGGACCTTATTCCTACAAACCCACACCCTTTTCCTTCCCAGAACCTTATTCGTTCATTTCTCACTGCAATGCCTGAACTGCTAAAAGTTGTATATTCCATGAAATAATATGCCAGAAGGACCATCATTTTTCATTCAATTGTTTTTTCTTACCACTGACAAAATTGATTAACCTTTTTCAAAAATTTACTTTATTTCTTGAATGTGCATACAATTTTGATGGACTCTCTGAAACTATGAGTTGAAAGCCATTGCGACATCACTTTTCTTTCATATCGAAATAGATCACAATTTTTTAAATTATTATTTGTGACTACAAAGCGAAAAACATGATTGCTGCCACAACAAACATTTCTTAATAATGAGCCCTGGTGCAATGAAATTTATACAACTGGAATTTATAGGTCAAATAAGATGCTTACAAAGCTGTAATGTAATTGTTTAAATAAACCTAATAAAATTGTAAGAGCAAAAGAAATATGATAAAGGTAAGTTCTTTAGTAAGATTTTTATTCAAAATGTGTATCCCGTTTTTAAAGTCAATATAAAAATATGTGTTCCATTTTTTAAGGCAATATAAAAATAAAAACAAACTTTGCGGATGATTTTTATTGATGGGTTCTGGCAATAATATCAAAAGAAAAATATGTATTAAAGTTTTATGATTGATTGGTGGGTATACTGTATTATTATAGGAATGGAACGATATGGAACTTTTGAAATTTTTTTACTCTAACTACCAAAAACTCTCAATTCGACAATTTACCTTAACCTTTTTTTATTTTACAATTAAAGAAAAGAGAAAAGGCATTAAATTACACATATTTGAAGAAACTTTTTTGGGATAGTAAAAATGTACGATAATTCGAAAAGGTTTTCTAGTGTTTTACGAATTTCAGAACGTCCTTGGACTAAAAAACTGACGTTTCCTTTTTGTTCGTCGTGTTAAGGCGACGATAAAAGTGATGAATTGCTTCCACGAGAAAGAAGGTTAATCAATTTCCTTTCGAAGGCCCCGTATTCAAAAATAAGTCGAATATTTCCCCGAAAAAGAGCCGACATTCTCGCCTACCCTGAACTCTTAAATTTCCCATTGCTAGGCGATTATTTGGGTAATTTTCAATACAATCCCGGGAAACAGGGTAAATAGAGGATTTTATGTTAGATTTTGATATTTCGTCATCAACAATACCATTTAGACTGAGTATTGAAATATTTATTTACGTCCATAACATTGGACTTTTTCAAACATCAATCATGATAAGATAGATTTCACGTCATAGTGATTTTTTAAAACATTACGTAATAAAGTGTGGAAAGAAGATAAAAAACAATACAAAGTTTACAAAGCCTCAATTCGACTTTGAGAAACGCGTGAGCGGTGATTAAAGCATATAATTCAAAAGTCGTTTCTGAGTGGGTATTTCCGTTTTGGAGACATACGTACAATCCGAGCATACGGTATGTTTGAGTGAGAAGTTAATACAATAAGTTTTAAGTGATTTGGGCGATTTGCCTGCAACACATCTAACGGAGTTGAAATGAATTAACCATCTTAAATGGCAGCATGAAGACAAAATAAATATGAAGGAATATGATAATTGAAAAAAAATGGTTAAAAATATTGTAGATATTGTGTCTCCAACGTTCGAACTATACGCCATGTTTTTTAAACAGGGATTAACATCCCGAATGTGCCAAGAAATCCACAATGGATTTATTATTAGTTCATAGCACTTAGATTTTATGGTATTTTGAACCTAAAAAATGTTCATAGCTTACTGAAATATGTTTAATTCGCTTGGAAAAGAAATGAAGTATCTTAGTATTTTCTAGCTTTTCGTTTTGTCACCAACAGATATGTTTATTTTATCTGTAGAAAAGCGCGTCACAAAATTCCACGTCAAATGTCGTAATTCCGATTTTAAAAGTCATAGTACCTACTGTATTTATTTATAGAAATTCTCATATGAGACTTATTTTTACATTTAAGAACGCCTTTTTAGCTGGAAAATAAAATAAAATTCAAGAATATTTTCGTATGTCGTCATTATATGTATTTGAACCAAATATTTTGCAGTATTAGAAAAAAATACATATTTAAATATAAGTAGCTACCCTGGAGAATCTACATAGGATAGACATATATTTTTTTTATTAATATTAAGAGAAATTTTCTAATAAGACGGTACTATTTGAAAAAAAAAACATATTTTGCAATTTAAGAAAAACAAGTATTTTTTCAAGAAAATAGTACCAATGGTCGGTGGTTGGCATTTTGCCTTCAGGCATCACAATATTTAATTCGTTAGTTTTTGGAGACATGGATTATCTGCCGCTTTCTTTATCCGACAAACTCATCGGTTAAGCTATAATCCAATTGAAGGAGGCTTCGAAAGTAAAGGTTTTACCATAATGGGCTGCCGAGGGGATAAAGACGAGATTCACCAGAGGAAGTTACATTTCTATGGCATGGGCATTTTCTAATGTCTACATGTTTGAACTCATTGTTTATTTTTTATATGTCTCTGCGTGTTACAATTTTTTAGTTGACAGACTAAAGATGCTTGATTTTCCCACCTTTTGAAGCGTAAATCGCCTTTAGTCCAAGGTAATTGTTCCAAGGTCCAAATCTATTGAAATTGCAAGACCTTTCCACGATTTGTAAATTCATTTTTTGTAGATTTTGTATTGCCCAATAATGGGATTATATTTTTTAATGCATTCGATAGTTTGAGAAGATTAAAGAATGAACGTGAATTTTTAAGACACTCATTGTTGGATAGAAGAAATAAAAACGCTTGCAAGTAATCTCGCAGCATGTTGAATCTGATAACATCATTAAATTTGTAAGTAAGCAACTGTTTACGCATTTCTCTAATAGATACAGAAATATAGCAAGCTTTGAATGTAAATGTACCAATACATGTAATGACTATTTAAAATACTGAGTGCGATTCCCCAGGTAAAGTTGGGAAAAGTAACTCCAGAGGCCATGTGAAACAAGGCTTAGCCTACTAGTAACGATGTCCAGCGAAGTAGCACAAAACAGTGACTAGATTGGTCCGAGACCAGAATAGAAAAAAAAAAAAAAAAATTTCAAAACTTTTTTTGGCATCTAAAGGGTTAAAATAAGTTTTGGAGCCGGTTCTAAGCTTCCATACATTTTAAAAGGCATCGAACAGCTGAAATTAACCCCCTAGAAACCGTTTTTTAATTCAAATTTGCCATTCAACCTAACCTAACCTAACCCGTAAGTAGGATATTGATTATTATATAAAAATACTAATTTTGGTTGTTATTCTGTCTGTCTGTAACGCCGGTTCAACTTTTATATTGAATTCAAGACTCATTTTCAAAATTGGGAGTGTATGTTTGGAGAATTTAGACAAACAATAAATTAGTTAAATACAGAATATATAATATTTTGACAGAAAATTATTTTAATTACTATTTTCAAGATCGGAACTGATTTGGCCAAACTATCCCATTTAGATGAGACACTAAGCAAAAAAATTGGTTGCACTTTTTTACCACCAATTAGTCCTATTTGACCTTCAACGACCGCAAACTACTGAATTGGATCCCCGCGCACTGCTACTAGCGTGATAATTTTGAACGTTTCATCGAGATAGTACACAATGGGCGCTTTCGAAATTCCTACGGCAACCGCATAAAAAAGCATAAAACGCACTTCTTAATCACAATAATGCTGCAGCTCTTACTTACACACTAAACAATAATGAGACAAACGGTGTAAGTATGTCTGCTTCCCTCAAAGGAAAAATGCAATCATTATCATACATCTCCCTCGCTCGTATTACATGAATTTTAAAAGCGCTTAATAGTGCTTGTATTATCCTGTGATTTTTTGCGAGTCTTCGCTGGTAAAAAAATGAAATTCTCAACAGTCAACAGCTAGATGTAAATTTGAACGTGTCGTTTGTTTGAATTGCGGAGATTATTCCCGCCCTCCTGTTTCCTCCATCCGTCTTCCTTCATTCTTCGTCGCTCCAAAATTCTAAAGACTTTATTACCGTCGTCGCTGAAGTGTTCTTTGTTCAATCGTTAAAGGAATATATTCCCGGATTTCAGGTGAATGTAGAATCCGATCGGGGATATCGGTTATTCAGAGTAAGTATTTTACACGAGGCGAATAATCTATTCACCGTGTATAATACGGAGTATCCATAGAGTATCGCATCAGCATCCCAACTGCCCCCTCCTGTCTGAAGCAGAAAACTATGACATCCTCAATTTAGGGAAGGGACTGACCATTCAGATCTGGTCACCAAGCACGGCTAAAACCATTTTAAGCATCATTTCGATTCTGAAGTATTATTTTTTACTGGTTGAAGTCCCCGACGTTTCCTGGACTTTACAAAGTTTTTTTTATAATCAGATGTAGACATCAATTCTTCTCTTATTTTGAACTTCAAGTGTATTATTTTCTTCATGGTGGTGGTTTTTCAAAATTCCACATAGATAGTGCCTTCTCCTGTTTTGAATCTCGGAATCAAAGATTTGTCATATTAAACGTGACAAACACATTCTACACCTGTTGGTGAAATATTTAAAATCTGTTAGAAACAAACTCTAATGAGACCATTTAAAATGAATATACCAAATATAAAGTTGACAACATAAAATCAGTCGCACAACCGAACCCGGTGTTTATTTTCAAAGAGATTACCAGACTGGAAAATGGTTGATGTTTCCATATGAACAAGGAGAGACGGGAGCGGTTCTGTTGGTGTTGTGCCATCAATCACCGCCGACATCTACATATACCACTGGAAATAATAATATGAACCAGGCATACGGTGGAATATGAACAAGGCATATGTAATATTATATTATGTTCATCTATGTGGAAATATAAAACAAGGCATTTGTATTAGGGTGGGTCGTCAATGCAAAGCTTTTTTTAGATTGGCTTTAAAATTGAATATGAACTTGATATGGTATAAGGGAAACGGCTGCGCGACCTTTTTCATCGGCTCATATTAAACTTAAATTTGAATTTGAGACCAAAATACTTGAAAAAAAAAATTATATAATTTTTTAATCTTTTAGCAAATATCTGTGCTATTTTATTTGTTTGTGTTTTAAAACTATAAAAAATTATAAAACAAAGGCCATCAAAATTTTAATTTTTCATGACTATTTTTGAGAGTGAATGGTAATTATTAAAAAGTAGTCTTGGCCAAACTTCTATGTAAATATAACATTAAAAATGAAATTTAAATAAAAAGACGATTTTTGGGTTGAAATAAAAATTTATATCCTACAAATTTGTGTTTCATCATATTCAATTTCGTTTGTAATTTAAATTTAAGCCAGTCATGATGCTGTTTTAACAATTTACAGTTTTTGCTTCATTTTTAATTATATTTACATAGCAGGTAGGGAAGATTTAAAAAAAGGTATTTTTAATAACTCACAAATGATTTCCAAATTTGCCTATAAAATCGTGAAAAGTCGCTTTATTTAATGGCCTATTTTCTATAACTAAAAACAGAAATAAACCAAGTAGCCCTTATTTGTTTTAAATATATGCTTCAATTTATTATTAAAAAATATTATGTTTCATTTCCCAACATTTAAGCCTTGGTTTAGGAACACAAGAACCTACAATAGAATTTAAAAATTAATGTCTGTAGTTTAAAAATTGTAAAAAAAAACTGGGAATGACGGTCCAGCCTAATGTTCATGTAAGGAGGAGTATCTATGGATAAATATGAAACAACGCATTCATACATATGCCTGAACAGATGTGAAATGAGGCATATGTATTGTAATATTGAAATTGTTCGGTGTCAGAAAGGAGTAAACGCGTAAAATAGTGTATATGTTTACCAGTCAATCATACGTATTTTATTATAAGTTAAATATGTTTGCATCCCACAAATAATGGAGTCTAGATTCTGAGAATGGTAGATACTCTCAGAATTTAAACGGTGCGTAAAAATAATTTAGCCATGTTTGGTGACCAGATCTGAATTCTTCTTCTTCTTTTGTATTGTGGTAGGGGGTCAGACAGACAATCTAGGTCTGCGAGCCTGTCTAGGGCCTCATGCGTCGCCCTATGGAACTCATCGATCCAGCAGGGGAATTAATGGAGCGGGAATTTGTTGATGGCTTGTTTTTGTCATTGCCGGCTCATTAAGTAAGTAATGAATAGTCAAGTACTTCCCCGCCTTCCTCTTTCTCGTCTCCTTCGCCTCGCCATTACCTTCAGCCTCATAACATTCCCCAATTGGTGAAGCAATAATGTCACTGACTCCATAGGGTTAGAAGCATTTGTTATTCTCGCGCGGTATTCACATTAAAAAGTGTAGGAGTCGAAAGGTTTCATGTAGACTGACCACATCAGATTTCTTTGAAATCGGTACGGATCACACTTCTTGATATTATCTGTTCAGTGATTTGAATTGCTTTTTGTAGTACCTGTTTACAGTTTTTATACAACAATGAAGGCGTCAGATGTGAGAGTGATGGACTGACACGTGTGGGAAGAGATTAATGGATGTCGTGGATGGAGCGAGTAGATACCCACACGAATAAAATCAATGAATATATATTGCCTTTTCTGAGAGGTATTAGAGATTGGTGCGAAGAAAATTGCGGTTTAAACCCGCCAAATTCAATATATTTTGAAATGCTAGTAATAAACTTTTTCAATCGACTTTTTCGGTCAGTAGCAAATTGGCTAAAGTATTGGTTTTCCAACCAATCATCGCACAATTCTTTGCTAGCGAAGTCCTTCATAAATACACCAGCATTTTCCGCTTATATTTATGGTTGTAGGAGGATTTTGTATTTCTACAAAAAATGATTTTCTGTAAATTATATATGGGTAGTTAGTTAATGTTTATGTTGCAATCTTTTAATTCGTGTATTATAATTTCTTTTCATTAAATCCACATAGTAGGTAACGAGGAAAATAATTTCCATTAGGTCCTGTGTGGTCTTTGGGAATGCTGTGTGGAGGGTCTTTGGGAAGGAAAGATAGGAAGTTCTGAAAAGGCAAATGGTTTGAGAGGTGGATAGGAATTTGTGGATAAGTAGAATCTGTGTCCAGAAGTGACGTGTGAATGGATCCCTCCCACTGCAATGCAAGGCGTTGAGGTCGAAAGAGTCCGGCTGGAAATCTCAAAGGGACTCTTTCTTCTATCAGACATATTTATTTAGAAATGTCAATGATTTATTTTTTTGGAATTTTTAATTAAAGAAGTTTTTTTTAAACTTGAGACTCAAATAACATTTCCGATTGCAAATATTTATCCAACAAATCACCACTAACTCGTATCTCGGATATGCGTATATTATAAAATACGCACCATGAAAATGTAAGTGAGGATTTGACAATTTTTTTTTGTAAAAAATAATGTCCCAATTCATCCTCGTAATGTGTCTACGCGTTATTTCGAGAACTTGCGTTATTAATGTGTAATGGACTGAAAGTAAGCAAAACAGAAAGTAAATGGTTAAAATACGGGATCATAATGGAGCCCGAGCCAGGCGCCATTTATCTTGCTAAAAGATCGTTGTCCATGTCCAATTTTGCCATTACCAGCTTCCAATGATTCTAATCTAATATAGCTAAGTACCTATGTTTTTATCTATGTTGCTCTGTTTTCAATTACCTATGTATGTTTATCGGTTTTATTTACACTTTTTAAATTTATGGATGTAAAATATACAATACTAGCTGACGTGTACCCGGAGTTGCTGGGGGTTATCCTATATATATACCACCGGAGATATACATATACCACCGGAGATATACATATACCACCGGAGATATACATATACCACCGGAGATATACATATACCACCGGAGATATAAATATACAAACGGAGATATACATATACCACCGGAGATATACATATACCACCGGAGATATACATATATCATCGTGGACTTTTCTGTAGGTATTTTCATGATATACAATTCCGTAGAACATTATTTTGATATATCTCATAAGGTTTAGCCAGCGTTAGCAATGAAAGGGCCCCAAAATATTTTTTTACGACTGAATTACAAAACATCGACTTTTCTTTACTTTTTATAAGCATAATATGCATGTATTATGTATATATGAATCTTCCGAAAGAAATTTTCTAAATGATAGTGAAATTTTACCAAAATCTGTTGAGTAATTTAGAAGAACTAAGCGCACAAACAGAAAGACGCGGATAACGTCTTTATTTTATACTATTTAGAGATAATGTAGCCCGAGCCAGAGGCTGTTCATCTACCTAAATGATCGCTCACCATATTTAAGTTTATAATTATCTCAGTATATTTTATCTGTTGTATGTTACTTATTTATAATTACATTTATTTATGTTTTTTGCCATTTATTGATGCTACGAACCTGTTTACTAATAATTTAACGTTTAAAGGGTGACATTGTGACACAATAAAAAACATGATTATAATGATTTCGTCCGGCATTAAAATATGTTTACCTACAAGTCCCAACGATATTGTGAAAGTTCATGGAATTTTGGAATGCTCTGAGTTATCTTAAATGTGCGGAATATTTCTTATTTTTGAAGTTGATGAAAAAAAATACCACTTTAGAAACTAAATGCAATTGTCTTTGAGATGATTGCATTTGAAATAAACATTGATTTTTTAGTAAAAAAATTAAACAAAAATGTTAAGAAAAACTTACCGAAACGTCCATAATTTTGAAAGAACTCGATATTTAAAAAACACATAACTTTTGTGTTGGAGATTAGTAAGATAACTGTTACATCACTTTTTATGCCGTTTATACAATAAAAATGTTAACATTTTGTTTAACTTTTAACATACACTTTTAATATTTTTTGGATTTATTTGAGAAAAAACTGTGAAGAATATTTTTTTTTTTTTTTAATATTTGTATGTTTCTTACAATAAATATAAAATTATACATATTATACAGTGTTATCAAGGTAAATAATAATAGCTTTTCCTATATTTATTTATATTTATTTATCTTTTCAACAACGAACAAATCAGATGCCTTCACATTATAAAAATAGTATAATATCTATATAATGTATGTCATTCAGTGACTCTAATTAAAATATGATGTTTGGGGCTGATAATGTCCTTCCGAGGCTTGAAGGGTTACTATTAAGTCCTGATAATGCATCAATTAAATTAAAATGCTGTCGGTTCCAAAGTAAATATTTTTATCGTTTACATTATAAACTCATCTTATGACTTCAACTCACCCAAGTCAAAAACTTCCAGCACTAAAATCAAAGGCTTCCTCAGAGATTTCAAAATCTCTATTTTTTCTTATCAATAAAAATAATATAACACTTGTAGATCGCAGTTTTGAGCTATTTTACTTTAATGGTGCAACAATATTGCTAAAAACGTAACAGACAAAATGGTATCTTGTCTTATTCTTTGAGAGTTAAATAATACCATTTTTAAATTCAAAGCCACATAATTCAGTTTGGAAAATGAGTTGTTAATGAAAGCAATTGCGTTGACCTTCAAAACCCGTACACAAAACAGCTGTGCAAATTTCATTATACCAGAACTCACCGTACGACATTTTTTACTGCTGCATGCAAACAATATTATTGCCTACACACTCTATAACTTTCTTCCAGATTTGTATAAAAACAGCCATCATAATCCAAAAATTCAAAGTAAGGCTTTAAAGAATATTTTTTTAAAACATATAAAAATGAAAATACGTAATTCTTGTCGTGTTGCACTTTGTTTTGTTTCTCTCTCTCTCCTTTTCTATCCCTTGTATTTGTAATCGAGCATAATCAATTTTTGCAAATGTAGATATTAGTGGGTAAGTAACTTCTGCATAATTCCAACTTGGCTCTGTGCTTATGTGTCTGTTTCCTTTATGGTTTCTTCCTGTTTGTTATACTTAACCTTCCTTTTTCTATTTGTGTACTGTTTTGTATGTGAAACTTAAAATTATGTTAGTTTTCTATTTTTGTTCTGTTTTGAATGTGAAACTTATAATTTTGTCATCAAAATACCAATGTAAAATTGTACCCATTAACTCCCACCTATATATTGTAAGTTCCTCTCTTCCTACAATGAATTTAGTTTTAGTTTTATAACTCATCGAGATTGCTCTACCAAGAAATAAAAAATAATAATATAAAAATATATGTAAATATAAATATATTATATTTTCAAGTTGAGAACTTTATTTTGCATTTGTTCTTCTTCTTTGAGTATCTGACTTCTGCCTGTGGAAATGAACAAACTGTGCAATCACCATTTGAAAGAAATGTCATTTACATTTTCCTGTACATTTTCCTTACCTTAGGACTTTTACGGATTAAGTCAAGAGACTTTGTACGCCTTGGAGCTTTTATTGCCTTTTTTACTATTCACTTTTGCTTTACGACCAACCGGTAAAAGAGTCTGTATAAAGGTGAGACTTGACTCGTTACTTGACTTTTGACACTATTTTTCTACGACGGTGCTTCATAATTAAAATATAAAGTTGTATTTAAAATTACTTAATTCAAATGTACGATTTTGACATCCTTACAAACTCTTACCGTTTTTTACAAATGACGATGAAGTTTGGAAGTTAATTACACGAGCTCAATTCGAAGCATGTTTCACAAGAAAATATTAACTTTCCCAAAACATAAGTACAATTTTTCAAGAGAGTGAAAATCGGGAAATTATGTTTTTCTGGTGTGATAACTTCACAAGGATCCCAACTACCGCGGCCGGTAGCCTGTAGGACCGTGGCATCCTCAAGTGAAGTGGAGAGGGAAAGGTAATGGAAAGAGGAAGGTTAGAGAAAGTAACTGGCTATTTTTGTAATACGGTCATGCATGGCTTTATCGCACATACGCTTTAGACCTAAAGGGTCTTATTTAGACGGCGTTCAGTCTACTTTTACCCTTCCTCTGAATTCAATCAAATTATTAAGGGTTGAATCGGCGGCTAAGTGGGTGACGGTCTTAGCCCAGGAAGGGTAGAGCTTGTAGAGGGTTAAATTATTTTTATCGTGCGATCACTTACCAGTTTATAGTACAAGTTACTTAGGATCTAGGAATATATTACTGAATATAGACGCACGGAATGCGAGACAGACAGCATTAAAGCGACTAAACTG
This sequence comes from Hesperophylax consimilis, assembly GCF_061612785.1. Taxonomy (NCBI): domain Eukaryota; kingdom Metazoa; phylum Arthropoda; class Insecta; order Trichoptera; family Limnephilidae; genus Hesperophylax; species Hesperophylax consimilis. The sequence goes on from NC_142842.1 coordinate 23,036,968, forward strand.
ATTTTAAACATTTTCTCGATAATCTTGATAAGATTTTGATAAATTTTTAAAAAATAATAATTTAGAGTTTTGTTTTTTTGGTGAGAACATCAATGCAACATTGCTCATCATAATAACATGAGTATTTATATATATACAATTATATATATATATTATTTAAATGTTTTGAGCCTAAAATGGTTGCTCTGATATTCAAATTGGAGACGGAATAAGTTGTGCGAATTTTGTAAAGCCAGATCTCACCATTAGCTAGTTTTTAATGAGTGGGACACGAAAACAGATATCCTACCATTTAGTTTTTAAAATTGAATACCGTATAAAAGTCCCGACTGCTCCCAATCGCCTGTAGAAAGTGAGACTATGTCATCCCCAATTGGGGTACATACCTCATTGTCAGGCTGAAAGCAGTGGAAATGGGGTGGAAAAAGTACCTGGCTATTAAAATCTGGTCACGGTTAAAGCCATTTCAAGCAACGTTTCAATTCTGAATGGTGGTATTTCACAAGAGCTATATTGAAAGTACTTTAGATTTAAAAAATTCTAAGTTGAAAAGTGAATAGTAGAATAAGACGAAGACGGTCCGATAAAATGAATCAAATATTTTACGTGCATCAAGTCAGGAAAATACTAAAATATTATATGGGTATCATCAAGTAGGTATAATGAGGCAAATAGTGTTTGCCAAGAAAGAGTTATTTGGCGGAACATCCTCCCTACCTACCCCCACGGGTTAACGACGTGATTAGTTACTTATTTACTTTGTTAGAGTTATTAATAATCTGTTCTGCGTAGAAAAAAGGTTTTATATTGATTTTCATGCTTACATAACTCGTAAACTAATTCCCAAATGATGAATAATTAATCTAAACGTTATTTTATTTCTGATATCAAAATATTTATCTCAGTCAAGTACTATTTAATAAGTTCTTATTTTGAAAGTAATTAAATGCAGTATGCCGTATGTCCTTAAATAGCCGAACTATATTGTTTGCAAATGAAACTTGTCTCATCCTTAGAGACATAAGTGGGTAGGTACCTATGGAAAAGGGTTTCTACGATCAGCCCTGTTGCTGTAACGTTATCAAACAAAGAAAATAATATCCAATCCCCTAAAACAAAGGTTCGTTCATTATATAATAATGTTAAACACATAAAATTCTGTTTTGTGGATGTCATTACGTATTATTTGTTAAACCATTGACCTGTTATATAACCTTCCTAATTAGACTGAATGAATACGACTTTGAAATAATAACTCACCCTTTATGTGTAAATCGGGTTACCCACGCGGACACGCAGCAGTGGAAACCTGTTTGAATACTTTCAAATTCACTCGCCTAATGGCTGTATTTAAAAAATAATTGATGTGTAATATTTTTAATTTAATATTCGGGCGGCGGGTATGCGAGGGCGCGTATCCGCGTAATGGCGGACGGGGATCGACTGAAAGCCCGCGCTTTTCTCACTGCTTTTGCCGTCTGGCCGAGACGCGGGCCGGTGCAAGGGATGCTCCGCCAATCGATATTACATTACGTGGGAGGGTTTCATTGTCCGTACCTACATGCAATGTGACATTTTCTAAAGTTCTATTGAAAACAGTCAATAATCATAAATACGTGTTAAGAAAATTATTATTCAAATTATAAAACGAATCCGACTACACGACTACTACGAAACTGGAACTATGCGGACTAATAATTATACCTCAAACTATTGTAAAAACAGCGGAATAAATGCCTTGAAAATAATAAGAATTCTATTTTTGAATTTTAGAATGTTACATACTCTTATCACATCACAAGAGAAATTACATTGTTTATACTAGCGTAGGCAACAGTCTAATAGTCTGAATTCTTGACTAATCGGTTCCAATTTTGAAAAATTACACAAAATTATTGTCTGTTAAAAATATTATATTATTGGTAGGTACTTTATCGCTTGCTCGAATTCCACACACAATCAGTTCAAATTTTGATAATGACACCCAATTTCAAAGCAAATAAAAGTTTAACGAACCAGAGTTTAACCGATATTAGTATTTTTGATTAATTAAATACTAAATCATAGACATTTTGATATCTGCGTACCGAATAAAGAAAAATAATAACAATCAAAATTGATTCAATAAAAACGAAAGTTTAGTAAAATAAGCGTAAAATAATGTAATTAATTTAAATTTCAGTTACCTACTCATGCGTCTCTATGGATTACTTTTTTAGGTCATTTAAAAAAAAAAATCAATTATTTTTCATTTTGATAAGTAGTCATCCCTTGATTTTTCACGAGTACCAACTAGTGTTAAAAAAAATTAAGAGACAAACATGTGCATTTTTTCAAGTCGGTAGATATAGGTACTAAAATATAGCATATTCGTCCCCACCTTTCCCTTTACTATCTCCTTCCCTTCCCGACTCCCTTCACCCTCACAACATACCCAATTGAGGATGCCATAGTCCTCCCGGCTTCCGATAATAGGTAACTGCGATGGAAAGAGAGAACCTGTTGCAACGTTTATCGTGTGGCGTTTATTGTGTCCCAAATAGCTAGTAATTCCGTGAAAATGACCATTCAAATTTTCTCTTATCTATTAAGATTAATAGAAATTAAAATTTGAAATCATTAGAATTATAGTATTTTATAAATATTTTTATATATGCATATTTATAAATACCCACCTATTTAAATAATAATCATATTATATTTTTCGAGTAAATGTTTTTTTTTTTGTATTTAAAATAAGGAATTATAAAATTTTTTCAAAGAGACGACTCAATGACAATTCATTTTTCAAACATTCGTCAGGCAAGTACATTCAATCAGAAAAGCACAATCAAAAGCACATTTTCATAGATCTTAAAAAAGCTTTTGATAGCATATCACACGACAAACTTATAAGTAAATTAAGAAACATTGGATTAAGTGGTACAGCTATAGAATGGATAAAAAGCTACCTTTTCAAACGCCCTCAAGTCGTAAAAATCAACGATGTTCTTAGTCAACAAAAAACAAGTCACTTCGGCATACCTCAAGGTACAGTCCTGGGACCGTTACTGTTTATCATTTATGTAAATGACATATTCAATCAAAGATTAAATGGAAAAATAATATCTTATGCTGATGACACTGTCATAATAATTGAAGGTACTGATTGAAATAATGTTAATAACTTAGCAAATACTGATATAAATATACTGAAAAATTGGTTCGATAAAAACCTCCTCTCATTAAATACTGAAAAAACAAAATGTATCCCATTCTCTATCAACAAATTTAAATCAATACCAGAATTAAAAATTATAATACATCAACTTAAATGTAACATAACTAATTGCAATCAAAAATGTTCTATACTTAGTCTAACTTCTGAAATTAAATATCTTGGTATATATATAGATCAACATTTTAAATGGAAAAAACAAATTTGTGAACTTGTCAAAAGAATTAGAAAATGTATTTATATATTTATAAGACTTGGAAATATTCTTAGACTAGAAAACCTAAAAAGAGTGTACTATGCAATTGTACAATCTATATTACAATATGGTATAATTGGCTGGGGAGGAACTTATAACAATATATTAAATCCACTTAAAATAGTTCAAAGATTGATAATTAAAGTAATATTGAAAAAACCATCCAAATTTTCTACTGAGATTCTCTTTTCAATATTCAATGTACCCACAATAGACAATATATATAAAAAATATTCAATTCTACAAATTTTTAAAGAAATACAGTTAAATAACTTACAATTCAATTCATCAGCAAGATATCAAAAAACTATCAATATCCCAAAACTTAATACAAAGCACACACAAAATACCTATCTCTATCTAGGTATAACATATTTTAACATCTTTCCATTAATGAGTCTAGTTTTTGCACTGTTAATTCGTGGTGGAATTCCATTGTAATAGAATTAAAATTAAAAAACTTTTTCACTTTGTTCCACTTATTTATTATTACCAGGACCGGTTTCATCCTACTACGGACATTTTCAGACTGGTAGTTGAAACTCTTATGCTACTGATTTTATACAAACTTAGGCAGGGGTATACAACATTGTTTATATATAATGAATGATTCTATTTTGTTAATTTGAGGTAGGTATTATGAGTTATTTTGTTAATTTAGGGTACATTAGGTAATTATAAAGTTTATTTTTACAAATTATGAATGATGTTACAAAGCAAGTAGATATTTATAGTTCATATGAATATAAAAGAATTTATATAATTAAAAAGGTTTGTGATTTCTGATATTTTATTTTTGTAATGTTGGGATATTCCCTCCTTGTTGCTTAGGGCTTATTGTCAAATATTGATAGCACTTAAATAATTATTATTAGGGTTCCCCACATATTTGGGTTATTACATCTTTAAATTGCATACTTAAATTATACCACTGCTCTCTGAAGTAAAATTATTCTAAGTGAATTATAATGGGTAAATTAATGGTGATTGAGCATTATGTTCCAACTGTTTATTCATAACATATTTACGATCTATTTTCTTCGTTAAGCGATTGATTTCTAGTGACTCTAATCTGTCTAATTTTTGTCCTTTGTTGCAAACATGAAGGATTTTTACATCTCTATCTTTGTCAAAGGTATGTTGGTTTTCTAGTAGATGCAAGGCAACGTTCGATAAATCTCCTTTTTGATTAACCCAACTAGCGAAATGTTCTTTTATACGGGTTGATACTGCTCTTCCTGTTTGTCCTACGTAATACGCGGGGCAATTCGAGCAGTTCACCTGGTAGACTCCAGAGTTTTCCAGATTACCTCTTTTATCTTTATTGTTTATAAATATTTTACCCAAAGAATTTACATTATAAAAGGCTGTCTTACATTTTTTATCACTGTCTATTAATTTTGAAATTTTATTTGATATTTTGCCAAGGTACGGTATTTTAGTCCATTGTTTTGTTTCTATTTCCTTGTCCGGCGTAAGGCCATATGTAATTGAAGCTACGGTGAGTTTTTTATTCTTCTTCTTTATTAGATTATCAATCATTATGCTATCGTAACCATTATTTTCTGCAATAGTTTTGATAACTTTTAATTCATTATTGTAATTTATGTCGTTTAGTGGTACATGTAATAGTCTATGGATTAAAGAATGGAATACCGACAATTTATGTGAAATATGGTGTCTTGAGGAGCTGTGAATAATATTATCGCTATATGTCGGTTTCCTGTATATCGAAAATTCTAATTTGTTATTAACTATATTCATTCCTATATCTAAAAAGTTGATTTTATCTCCTCCTATCTCCATCGTGAATTGAATTGACTTATTGATTTGATTTATTTCTTTGATGAAGATATCTAGTTGTCTCTGCGTACCGGTCCATATGATCAAAATGTCGTCTACATATCTCCGATAGAAAATAACATTTTTAAATGATTTTAACTTTTCGATGGTTTCTTCTAAGTGGTCCATCATGAACTCTGCTAATATTGGTGAGATAGGACTGCCCATGGCCAACCCTTTTGATTGTAAATAGAATTTATTATCAAATCTAAAATAGTTTTGTTCAATGCACGTATTTATTACTTGATTAATTTCTCTCTTTTTTATTATATTTAAATTGATTTTCTCCATGTAATTATTGATTATTATTTTTAATTCATCTGTGGGTACGCTTGTAAATAGACTAACAACATCAAATGACACCAGAGAGGCGTTGTTTGGTATATGTATATCCTTGATGAGGTCTATTAATTGCAAAGAATTTTTTATTCCATATTTTGGTTTGAAATTTAAAGTGTTTTTAATGATTCTATTTGCGTATTTTGCTAACTTATAGGCTGGTGCTGAGTTATATCCTACGACTGGTCTCACTGGTATATCTAATTTGTGAACTTTAGGTTGTCCATATAGCCGCGGGCATTGGGGGTTCATGACAGTGAGGTTGGATTTTTGGAATTTATCTTTAATGAGTGTTTGGCATGTACTAAGAATTGAATTTATTTCTGCGGTAAATTTTGGGGTGGGATCTTTTTTTATAATAAAATTACATCACTAGAGTCCAGCACATTTTGGACTTTTTCAATATAAATATTTTTTGGTAGAATTACAGTGCTATTCCCCTTATCAGCTTTTGAAATAATTAAGTTATTTTCTTTAATTTTATTTTTAATTGATTTTATTATACGAGCTTCGCTTGAAAACTTACTATTAGTTATAGCGTTTTTTATTATTTTTGAACATAAATATTTTTTACCGTAATCTGATGGAATTGCAATGTCTACGTCTAATGCAAAATTCTCGTAATCTTTTATGTGAATTGGTAAGTCAGGGCAATGTTTTAATCCTTTATCTAGTATTTTTATTTCATCTACATTAAACTGTACCTTGGACGTGTTTACTACTTTTTCGTAAAAAGTTGTTTGAGGTAATTCTATATTAACATTAGTCGGTGATTTTAATTGTTTTTGTGTCCAATACTTTAATTTTTCGATTTGTTTCTGATATGTTGCATGTATTTTATTATTTACCATAAGGGTAGTTTCGTTAAAAAGGCAATCAAATTCTATTGGATGTAATTTTGATGTGAGAGCAGTGTGTATGTAAAATAAGTACGTACTGACATTATCCCGGATGCTGTACCACTTCTTCATCTCCTGTGTGGTCCAAGTCCTCTGGGCTGCTGCAACTGCAAGTGTGGCTGCTCTGCTATTCGTGTTCGTTTTGATGTTGATGTATTTTGGTAAAAGTCCTCGTTTTTTACACTCACGATTGAACCAAAGGTGTTGTGTCGCCATCCGTCGCTTCAGATTGAGTTTCTTGTATAGTCTCTTCAGTGTTGCTGTGTTTGCTGCTTTTAATGAGTCTAGTTTTTGCACTGTTAATTCGTGGTGGAATTCCATTGTAATAGAATTAAAATTAAAAAACTTTTTCACTTTGTTCCACTTATTTATTATTACCAGGACCGGTTTCATCCTACTACGGACATTTTCAGACTGGTAGTTGAAACTCTTATGCTACTGATTTTATACAAACTTAGGCAGGGGTATACAACATTGTTTATATATAATGAATGATTCTATTTTGTTAATTTGAGGTAGGTATTATGAGTTATTTTGTTAATTTAGGGTACATTAGGTAATTATAAAGTTTATTTTTACAAATTATGAATGATGTTACAAAGCAAGTAGATATTTATAGTTCATATGAATATAAAAGAATTTATATAATTAAAAAGGTTTGTGATTTCTGATATTTTATTTTTGTAATGTTGGGATATTCCCTCCTTGTTGCTTAGAAAAATAAAAAATTTGTTGCTTACAAAAATAAAATATCAGAAATCACAAACCTTTTTAATTATATAAATTCTTTTATATTCATATGAACTATAAATATCTACTTGCTTTGTAACATCATTCATAATTTGTAAAAATAAACTTTATAATTACCTAATGTACCCTAAATTAACAAAATAACTCATAATACCTACCTCAAATTAACAAAATAGAATCATTCATTATATATAAACAATGTTGTATACCCCTGCCTAAGTTTGTATAAAATCAGTAGCATAAGAGTTTCAACTACCAGTCTGAAAATGTCCGTAGTAGGATGAAACCGGTCCTGGTAATAATAAATAAGTGGAACAAAGTGAAAAAGTTTTTTAATTTTAATTCTATTACAATGGAATTCCACCACGAATTAACAGTGCAAAAACTAGACTCATTAAAAGCAGCAAACACAGCAACACTGAAGAGACTATACAAGAAACTCAATCTGAAGCGACGGATGGCGACACAACACCTTTGGTTCAATCGTGAGTGTAAAAAACGAGGACTTTTACCAAAATACATCAACATCAAAACGAACACGAATAGCAGAGCAGCCACACTTGCAGTTGCAGCAGCCCAGAGGACTTGGACCACACAGGAGATGAAGAAGTGGTACAGCATCCGGGATAATGTCAGTACGTACTTATTTTACATACACACTGCTCTCACATCAAAATTACATCCAATAGAATTTGATTGCCTTTTTAACGAAACTACCCTTATGGTAAATAATAAAATACATGCAACATATCAGAAACAAATCGAAAAATTAAAGTATTGGACACAAAAACAATTAAAATCACCGACTAATGTTAATATAGAATTACCTCAAACAACTTTTTACGAAAAAGTAGTAAACACGTCCAAGGTACAGTTTAATGTAGATGAAATAAAAATACTAGATAAAGGATTAAAACATTGCCCTGACTTACCAATTCACATAAAAGATTACGAGAATTTTGCATTAGACGTAGACATTGCAATTCCATCAGATTACGGTAAAAAATATTTATGTTCAAAAATAATAAAAAACGCTATAACTAATAGTAAGTTTTCAAGCGAAGCTCGTATAATAAAATCAATTAAAAATAAAATTAAAGAAAATAACTTAATTATTTCAAAAGCTGATAAGGGGAATAGCACTGTAATTCTACCAAAAAATATTTATATTGAAAAAGTCCAAAATGTGCTGGACTCTAGTGATGTAATTTTATTATAAAAAAAGATCCCACCCCAAAATTTACCGCAGAAATAAATTCAATTCTTAGTACATGCCAAACACTCATTAAAGATAAATTCCAAAAATCCAACCTCACTGTCATGAACCCCCAATGCCCGCGGCTATATGGACAACCTAAAGTTCACAAATTAGATATACCAGTGAGACCAGTCGTAGGATATAACTCAGCACCAGCCTATAAGTTAGCAAAATACGCAAATAGAATCATTAAAAACACTTTAAATTTCAAACCAAAATATGGAATAAAAAATTCTTTGCAATTAATAGACCTCATCAAGGATATACATATACCAAACAACGCCTCTCTGGTGTCATTTGATGTTGTTAGTCTATTTACAAGCGTACCCACAGATGAATTAAAAATAATAATCAATAATTACATGGAGAAAATCAATTTAAATATAATAAAAAAGAGAGAAATTAATCAAGTAATAAATACGTGCATTGAACAAAACTATTTTAGATTTGATAATAAATTCTATTTACAATCAAAAGGGTTGGCCATGGGCAGTCCTATCTCACCAATATTAGCAGAGTTCATGATGGACCACTTAGAAGAAACCATCGAAAAGTTAAAATCATTTAAAAATGTTATTTTCTATCGGAGATATGTAGACGACATTTTGATCATATGGACCGGTACGCAGAGACAACTAGATATCTTCATCAAAGAAATAAATCAAATCAATAAGTCAATTCAATTCACGATGGAGATAGGAGGAGATAAAATCAACTTTTTAGATATAGGAATGAATATAGTTAATAACAAATTAGAATTTTCGATATACAGGAAACCGACATATAGCGATAATATTATTCACAGCTCCTCAAGACACCATATTTCACATAAATTGTCGGTATTCCATTCTTTAATCCATAGACTATTACATGTACCACTAAACGACATAAATTACAATAATGAATTAAAAGTTATCAAAACTATTGCAGAAAATAATGGTTACGATAGCATAATGATTGATAATCTAATAAAGAAGAAGAATAAAAAACTCACCGTAGCTTCAATTACATATGGCCTTACGCCGGACAAGGAAATAGAAACAAAACAATGGACTAAAATACCGTACCTTGGCAAAATATCAAATAAAATTTCAAAATTAATAGACAGTGATAAAAAATGTAAGACAGCCTTTTATAATGTAAATTCTTTGGGTAAAATATTTATAAACAATAAAGATAAAAGAGGTAATCTGGAAAACTCTGGAGTCTACCAGGTGAACTGCTCGAATTGCCCCGCGTATTACGTAGGACAAACAGGAAGAGCAGTATCAACCCGTATAAAAGAACATTTCGCTAGTTGGGTTAATCAAAAAGGAGATTTATCGAACGTTGCCTTGCATCTACTAGAAAACCAACATACCTTTGACAAAGATAGAGATGTAAAAATCCTTCATGTTTGCAACAAAGGACAAAAATTAGACAGATTAGAGTCACTAGAAATCAATCGCTTAACGAAGAAAATAGATCGTAAATATGTTATGAATAAACAGTTGGAACATAATGCTCAATCACCATTAATTTACCCATTATAATTCACTTAGAATAATTTTACTTCAGAGAGCAGTGGTATAATTTAAGTATGCAATTTAAAGATGTAATAACCCAAATATGTGGGGAACCCTAATAATAATTATTTAAGTGCTATCAATATTTGACAATAAGCCCTAAGCAACAAGGAGGGAATATCCCAACATTACAAAAATAAAATATCAGAAATCACAAACCTTTTTAATTATATAAATTCTTTTATATTCATATGAACTATAAATATCTACTTGCTTTGTAACATCATTCATAATTTGTAAAAATAAACTTTATAATTACCTAATGTACCCTAAATTAACAAAATAACTCATAATACCTACCTCAAATTAACAAAATAGAATCATTCATTATATATAAACAATGTTGTATACCCCTGCCTAAGTTTGTATAAAATCAGTAGCATAAGAGTTTCAACTACCAGTCTGAAAATGTCCGTAGTAGGATGAAACCGGTCCTGGTAATAATAAATAAGTGGAACAAAGTGAAAAAAGTTTTTTAATTTTAATTCTATCTTTCCATTACATCTAAAAAATATTGAAGATATTCAGAAATTTAAAATAAAATTAAAAAATTACCTAAAACTACTATAAAAGTCCATATCTTACTCTTATTATTATTTCCTTCAAATCTTGAAACTGTATTATTGATAAATCTTGCCTATTTCTTACTTATCCCTTTAGTTTTGCAAATATATTATTTACTTACTTACATAATTCCATATAATTGAGCTAGGATTCACTCACCAAACACAAGAGCCTCGTCTCTTTATGGTGAGGAAAAGCTATTATTATTTACCTTGATAACACTGTATAATATGTATAATTGTATATTTATTGTAAAAAACATACAAATATTAAAGAAAAAAAAAAAAAAAAAAAAAAGTTAGCCACCTAGTCCTACTGAATAAATTGAATAAATATACTTCATCTACAGTTTCTGTGGAAATTATTTATTTCGAAACCGCAAATCAGTCAAATATCTAGTCAAAGAGCACCTACTCAAAGTTAGCAATCTAGTAAAAGTAAAGCGTGTTTGTATAATAAAGTGGATGCTGCAAGCCAAGTAGTACAATTTAGCCATCTAGTCAAAGTAAGGCTTGCATGAACAATAATGTGGATGCAGCAGATTTTCGAAATTTCTTTTTTCGGAACAACCAACAAGTAATATGAAACTAGCAATATGGCGTCATATCTTATTTTATGAGAAAAATTGATATTTCTGAAAATAGGAGCGCCTTTTCGGTTTCGAAAAGATAAAAGTTGTTTGTGTTTTAAAAAGAAGCTAGTGAATTTTGAAATAAAAAGCTATGCAAGTTTCAAATTCCAATTTTCTAAAAAAATATTTATAGGTACTTAACAAGATCGTGATAACTTGATATGTTTCGATTTTATTCTAATATTTGTAGTTTCATATTATTATCAATTATTTTCAGCTTTTCTCTTTGAAATATATGGTAATGAAAATATTTTTTTCTTCTTCTTTCTCTCCCATTAAAGGTCGGCTTTTATCTGCAACATTGAATTTTAACCAACGCAGTGAATCTTTACTTGCACCAGTCACATATATTTATAAAAAAGTTAATGGTATTATACACAGCCCTGATTTCCTTATCCTAATTACCTTCCACATACTGACTAGATATTCGATCAAAATTATTTTTATTTGCAACAACAATATCTGTACTGAATCATTTAGTTACTCGCTTGTACCTAGATTGCAAGCAGTTGGCAATACTTTATAGAAATAGTACATGTGTTCAACTTCAGGGAATTTAGTTACAAGAGGGATATAATAACATACCTCATAAGTAAATATTAACGTTAGCTTTTATATCACATGTTTGTAAAAGCCCGTTCGGGCGTATAATATAAATATGTGTCTAATGAGTTTTGAAAGCACTAGGTGCGGTGTCTTCGTCTATTACGTCTTCAAACAAAAAATAATTACGGAAGAAGTGAACAGTAAGAGATGTATCTTTACATTATTCCGCATTATTTAAATGCATTTCATCGTAGCTCATGGGTATCCTTTTTTTTAAATAAATTTGATTAAATCCCACCAATACACCCCTGTCCGGGGGGTTCCTCCTAGGTTTGTATCGATACAAAGTGGGATGCGTGCGCTTTTATCAGGGGTGGGGAGGGGTATGTACGAACACTTTTCAGAGCGTGAAATGTAGGTGAGCATTTGTACGGTAAATACCTGCGCCGTACGGTGTTACAAGCTGTGTATAGTGTTACCAACTGTGATTGATGTTACCCGCCTTGTACGATATTACCCGCCGTGTATGGTGTTACCAACTGTGTTTGATTTTACCCGCCTTGTACGGTATTATCTGCCATGTATGGTGTTACCAACTGTGTTTGATGTTACCCGCCTTGTAAGGTATTATCCGCCATTTATGGTGTTATCAACTGTGTTTGATGTTACCCGCCTTGTACGGTATTACCCGCCGTGTACGGTGTTACCCACCGTGTACCGTTCAACCAGCTGTGAACGGTGTAACCAGCTGTGTACGGTGTTGCCCAACTCAGAAACTTTGCAAAACTGTCCGAAGCGATAAAAATAACAGTAATGGTGAATTATTATTACTCAATATCAAAAATTTGATACTTTTTCAATAACGGTTAGCTGAAAGATTCTAAGGCTGGCGATCTATCTAATTGAAATCTAATAAGCAGCCATAACTCCTGAACGGTTAGCTCTGGCATCATGAAATTTTAACAGCTTTTTCGTTCTACAATTTTAGTTCAACTCTAAATAATGTCATTTCTACCGTGACTGAAATATCACTTATAAGATATGAAGCCGTTTTGTTTTATAAATATTTTTTAATTATTCCGGAAAAAAGCTGTAACTCTGGTAAAGTCGGGTAGTACCTACTTTTAATTTAACATAGCATCAGTTTAATGTAAGCTGCATAAAAGCAGACGTGTAGTTATATTTTAAATTTCTTCTTTCTACTTTATTTTGTAAAAGAATATGGGTAAGTAGAAAGGTACTACTAAAGGATCTCTTAGATCTTAAAAAAAATATCTGCCGCTTATTCTGAAAACGTGGCATATTTCGGCCTTTCAGGGAATATTTTGAAATACACTTATTCAATATATGTGCTGACCGAATGGTTTATTTAATCAATCATTTGTATAATTTCCATTTCGTTACTTTTATGTTTTATTTTTCACCTATACCAGATTACTAGAAGTCAGTTTTTTTCAGTGGAGAAATTCTGAGACTAACGATCGTAATATGTACTCCTCATTGCCCAGAATACTAATAGAGGGTTATAATGTGGATTATTCAGAAGACATCTTCAATTTATCACTTAAAAATACAAAAGATAAAAATTAAAAAGCTGTGTACAAGTAATATAATTGTTTATAATTTTATCATCTATTCCTAATAAATAGGTTCTAAAAACAGCAACAAAAATATACATATAATGGAGCTAACAACCAGAAATGTTAAACGTGATTTCTTCAATGTCGGTCCTAATTTACGTAAAAACTATATATAGCTGTTTAATACACAACAAAATTAATCTTGTGCAACAAAAATTAATTTCTTAAACACTTTGGCTGATTGAATATAGATATCGGACATGAAAAAATACACTAGATCTTGTTCTAAATAATTCATTCAAAATATATACTTGTTGAACGAACTAAATAAAGTAAATTAATAAATTAAAATTAAAAAAATATATTTTATAACTAACTATACAGAGCCATGCGTTGCTGTGGCTCAGTCTGTCTGTGCAGATAGATAAATAATAGTGGGTGTTGCTTTTACATCCAAGAGATGGCGCTGTTTAAAAAATATATATATTTACCTCGCACAGGTGATATATTTATATAATAACATACGCGTATTCGAATGCAACGTTGTGTAGAAATTTCAAAGGTGGAGAACTTTCGGAGTTATAAGATTTTGAACATACGAATATAAATAATTTTTATTTATGTAGATATTTCTCAACACTTAAATATGAAAAAGTCAAACAAAATCGTGGGACATCAAAAATGCAAGGTACGGAAACAAGGTGGCGGAAATGTCCACCTATCTACCCAATAAAAATACACGCAGCTGTTTATTTATTGGACAATTTGTAAAGCACCGTTTTTGTGAGATATCACCTCAGGGCGCTTTACAGTTGATGCAGGTATTACAAAAAATATACATGTTACAAAAATAAAGTGAAGTTAAGTTAAGTAAAATGAAGTACAGGAACAGGTGCAGCGAGAGTCTACCGCGTCCATCAACAGTGCCAGCACGAGGTTCGTCATCCGTCCAGGTATGTGTCTGCTGCTAATAAAGCGCTGACACAATATCTTCTAACATATACCAGACCTTGGCAGCACCACTGTGACATTTGACAAAGATAGAAGATGGAGACTCTGCAAAAGAATCCTAGGTGGTGAAGAAACTGGACCAGCTGCTGCAGCGAGAGAGTCCACCAACAGTGCCAGCACGAGGTTCGTCATCCGTCCAGGTATGTGTCTGCTGCTAATAAAGCGCTGACACAATATCTTCTAACATATACCAGACCTTGGCAGCACCACTGTGACATTTGACAAAGATAGAAGATGGAGACTCTGCAAAAGAATCCTAGGTGGTGAAGAAACTGGACCAGCTGCTGCAGCGAGAGAGTCCACCAACAGTGCCAGCACGAGGTTCGTCATCCGTCCAGGTATGTGTCTGCTGCTAATAAAGCGCTGACACAATATCTTCTAACATATACCAGACCTTGGCAGCACCACTGTGACATTTGACAAAGATAGAAGATGGAGACTCTGCAAAAGAATCCTAGGTGGTGAAGAAACTGGACCAGCTGCTGCAGCAAGAGAGTCCAACAACAGTGCCAGCACGAGGTTCGTCATCCATCCAGGTATGTGTCTGCTGCTAATAAAGCGCTGACACCTTACATAGACGTTCGGCGAGTCCATCCTGGTGATCCGTCATTGAACAAACATTTGTACTTTTTATTACCAGCGAAATTATCAAAAATTTATAAAAATGTTGTTTAAAATTGAAAAATTGTTACAAAACTGGAAAAAACGTTTAAGAATTTCACTTTCAATTTTTCAAATGAAAATGTAATTTTAAGAAGTTTCTGTTCAAAATTTTCTCTTTTAGGGGTCTGCACAAGTTTATAAATCTGTATATTGGGTATATTTATAGTAGATTAATATGTGTGTCTCCAGTAAAAACTACTTTCAATGAAAGCTTCCAATCTCCGAAAATCCGAAATATTGACCACTCAGTATTTTTCAAAGATTAGTTTGACTTCATTGTTCAGGATGTAACTCCCCAGACGTTATTTTAAATTTAAAATGTTTCGGTATTAGTAACCCTTATTGACATTTGGGGTCAAATTCACACTCATAGACATATGTACTCCACATCGATTTCATCGTGAGCCAAGAAGCTTTAAGTTAAAATTTTGACTACCGAGAAATAAATATGCCGTGTTGTTTTTTCCACCCCGCTTTGTTAAAATGAATGTCACCTTTTTGATTTAAGGCGTACGCTCTTTGAAATGGTTTACCAATTTTAGTGGGCGGAATATCCAGGCTTTAACTCTTTTTTCTTATCGTTTCTCATTCCCTTTCCTCATTCCTTCGCCTCAAAATGCGATGAGGTGGAGGGTGGAGGGGCAGTAAATAGTCCCACTGATTTTTTAGGAAAATGGCACTCTTTTATGGACTTCTAATAAAAAAGTAATAAAATTTTATTGATTGCTAGCGTTACTTTACCCTGCTTCGTCTGGGATCTGATTTCTGGAAGGTTTTTAAATAATTTTATATTCCTTTATGTTTTGCTTAAAGCTTTGAAAAATTCAGATCAATAATGTATGGGTATATATTTACAATCTTTTTTTGAACTTAATGTATCAAAACTTCATAGATAACCATGGAAATGATGATGCCTTCTGGAAATACATACGCTGTGAATTTCTTGACGCCAGGGCTCACGTTCCAGAGTAAGTAACATAATATATAATATATTATAAAGGGAGAACATAATTTGTCCCACTGAATAGATAAACCGATAGAAGCGTTTTGCAGGCGTGTACTACATAGAGAGAAATGAGTATTGCTGATTTATAAAAGTTCCGTTAAAAGGGTTGTGCGATAATCGCGCAGACTATCGACACATGATTTAGATTTAAAATGGTTATAATCTAGGCAGGTATGTGCCTATGTAAATTAAAGCTCCGTTCGTTGAACCAAAAAGATAGATATTCGCAAATGTGACTTACGGAAGAGTTGGTTTTCTTTTGGTAGCGCTCGTATGGTGGAGGAATTCACAGGCTCTGATATAAGATTGAGCTAATTATAACTCCGCCTAAAATTCGAATTGACACATCGGTCGTTTTATCGGTACGGTGGTTTTGTCACGTGTTCCGACATCGCAATAGCACATTCGTGTTTTACTGATAGTTTATAAGGAAATCTGTCAATTCATTCGTTAAAGGCCTGCAGTCTCGTATTTAACAGGGATATGAATAATTGAAGAGATTTTTTTATAAATTTGTAATATTTTATATCAGTAAGTTTTCTCTGTGTACGAAGTGAGGCCTGTTTTATCTTACTTCTCGTGAAATTGATCAAATATTATCAATATTTTCTTAAACAAATACACATTTTCATTGACCTGTGAAATACGGACCAATTTAAAGTGGTAGATATTGTCAGTATCGCCCTGGTGTCAGATCACCGTTCAGAATTGAAACGTTGCTTAAAATGTCTTTAATCGTGTTTGGTGAACAGATCTGAATAAGAAGGTACTCCCCCACCTTGGTCTTCCTCATCTATTTCCCCTTCCTAGTATCTTCAACCTCACAACATACTCAGACGGCTGGGATCTTGATAGTTACGAGTTTTGCGGTATTCAAATACAAAAAAATAATTCCTATAAGTTTATCAACAAAGTAAGTGAAATATTAGCTTCAAAAATCTTTGATATATATATAGAATACGTTACTTTTATTCCGAAACTATATGAGGTGGTAACTTATTAAGTAGAAGGTAAATGGATTGCACAAGGTTTTTTTTTTAATTTGCTGTGTTTAATTTATGGTAATTAATAATGGTTATAACATGGTCAATTTTAATATTATAGATGATACCTTATTTTTAAATTTACATTCCCTATACGGTTCCTAAATTTAGTATTTGCCCATTATCTAGGACGGGCTGTTTCACGGAATTTGAACAATTCAAGGTTCTGTTCATGTTCTATTATTATATCATTATTGGCCAGTTGCTTCACATAGCTGAAATCATAACAGAACTTGAATAGAACCTTCACAGAACTTGAAATTTGACGAATTGTTCAAATTCTATGAAACATATGAAACAACCCGTGCTTAGTATTTTGATGATTTACTTATCTTTTCACATTTTGAAGGCTTCAATCCTTAATTATTCAACTATTATTGACGTAAAATCTAAGAAAACTTAAATGACTGACTAAAAAATGTTCCGGAGTGAATTTATCCTTCAGAGCTACAATTTTTTCAGGGTTCGAGTCCTAGATGTGACTATACTTTTTCAGATTTTCTGTTTCAAATTTTCGTTTAGGAATCGCTAATGTTGTCTTCAATAATTAAATATTACAATTTGAGATTTAACTCATTAAGTTATTCCAAAAATTAGGAATAAATTTTATTTGTTTAATTTGTGATATTTCACGACATTTTAATTTAAAATAACATAATATATAGTATATACAGCTAAACATATACGGTTTTTATGTTCGAATATCCGTAAAACACTTCACTCAGCACTGAAAATGAAACGATATTTAAAGGCGGTATTTTCTCTATATGCGTGTATCACGCAATAGATTTGTTCACACCGCCATCTATCGAAAGCTTACACAACGTAAAATTTAATTACGAACCGTTTCACTATAAACATCCTTAAAATATTGAAGGAGGGAGTGTAGGGAAGTTGTGGTTGTATATATTTTTGAATAAGAAATCTGAAATAATAAAAATATTTAAATTTTATTTTCTTTAGATCTTGAACAGCTATCCGGTCCAAAACTATCCTATCTATAAGCTGAAACCAACCATACACATTCACAAAATTTCATTGAAATTGGTTGGGTGGTTTCGGAGATTTGCGTGTACGAACACAGTGACACGTTATTTTTATATATTAAGATTAAGATAAGATTCGCGACACGTTCCAGAGTGGAAGATACTCTCTGTACCGCCCTGGTGTAAGACCACCATTCAGAATTGAAACGTTGCTTGAAATGGCTTTAGCTGTGTTTGGTGAACTGATCTGAATAGCTATATAGTTCCCCAACTTCCTCTTCCCCATCTCGTTCCCCTCCCCACTACCATCAAACTCAAAAATACCCCAATCACCATTGTCTCACTGACTCCAGAAGGTTGGGAGCAGATGGGACTTTTGTGCGATTCTCTTTTAATCTTCATGTTATCCTATTTCTTTCCTTGCCCACTCCCTTTAGCCTCTTAACAGTAACAGTTGGGACTCTTGCGCGTTATTCATATTAAAACATGTTTATTTTCAACATCATTTTTCTTTGGAATACGTATAATTTTCATACGTAGATCACTCCTCTATTGATTTCTTGTTCAGTGTTTTGTACCCAGTCTTACATCTGAGCAATTTGAAAACGTACATTATCGTAATTACACGTCATTCATCTTTAAAAACCTTCTTGTCTCAAAGAACCTGGCTGAAGTACCTCGTAACTTTAGTTCTTTCCATACAAATTCCAATCTTTCTCCAACCAACTAGCCGAGGTGTAAAATATCCCCAACGAGGAAAAAGACAAGTTCTCTATCACCCGTACCGAGGTGGTTAATTACGATTTCAAGTGATTACGTAATGCATTCTGAAACTTTTTCAATGGGAAAAGTTTTCCTTTTAATAATCGAGTTGGAGATTCGCTGGAAAAACATTTTTCGTGTAATAATATTAAGCCAGGCTTTAAATAATTCACATTTTAGGGAAAATTATGCGTGTTATTATCTTTTAAGACCTGTGGCAGAGTAGTGAAATCCTTGGTTACGAGCTTAGAGAATTTAGGTTGAAATAAAATATTAAATGAAACTATACTAAACACTTTTTTATACAAACTGCTTAGATAAAATGTAGTCGTGTTTTTGTTTTATATGCCCACAGTTTGTTTATTTCTAGGTACAATAATATAAAAACTTAAATATAATACCCACGCACAGGCTGCGCCTTAGTGGGTTCCTATTATTCGTATTGATTTATATAATATTGAATGTAATTAATGTAAAAAATGGGAAAAATAAACAAAATAAAAAAATAGAGCAGATCGAAAATCCCCCTAAAATACACTTTCTTAATTCATTCATAGACATACTTTCTTAATTCTTTTTAAAAATGAATTATATTTTTAATCTCAATAATTTAATTCGGGATATTGTTGTAAAGTTGGACAGCCTGGTACATCAGAGATTTCTGGGTGCTTGATTGTTTCCTTGTGGGCAATCTAATTTGCTTTGCATTTCTCGTCAGGTGTCCGTGTATCTCGTAATTGTAATGAATTTGTAATTTCATTTCCTTAGACATCGTCCCAATGTTTATTGCTAAATAGTTTAAAATAATGTCGCTTATCGTGTCTGTCTGTTTTGGGATTTTTTAAATCTAGTTAGTAAATAAGTTAGCTTTCTTGAAAATGGTAAATGTGCAAATCCTTCAAAAACATATATACAACATATCTATCTGAAGCGGCAGCAACTCATCCCAATACTTTATCAAATAATATCATTGAACCTTTTTGCAGTATGTGAACGACAATGTACGTCTTACTTAAATGAAAAATCTTTCGTTAATTTAACCAGAACAAATGTTTGAAGTACCTACACCAACTTATAATCATTCTAAAGTGAGAAAACACGATGTCTTTCGTTTCTCTTACGGCCGTCTCCACAGTTGACTTTGTAGAGATTTACCCGTGAATATACCAGACCAGAGATAATAATATAGTTTACGGGATCATCCAAATCGCTAACATTGGTATCGATCCGTCTGCTGACGTCATCATAAGATAGCCGCAAATGTGTCTATGTAGGTATAGAATATTGGCATCAAGTTGCTTAAAACTAGCGCGGGAACGCGTATTGTATTTCGTGGAAAATCGTTTGTACATTATTGGTAAAGTTATGAGTTATAAAGTTATAAGCCATTTGGGTAAATATATATTTGAACCTTGGATTAGAGTGGAAGTTCGTCGTGGTGAAAGACCATAATTCATAATCAAAGCGTTGATTGAAATGGCAATTGCCTTGTTTGGTGACCAGGCCTGAATTGTCAGATACTTCCTACTATCCCCCTTCCCGCTTCCTTCCCTTTCACTGGCTTCGGGCAGTTGGAATACTAGTGTGGTATTCATAAAAAAATAAAAGGTGGGTAAGTACCTATCACCAACTTCAATGTGCATGTTGGTCACTACGAAAATGGTACGTGCATAATATTATGTACAAAGGAGAGTGTCCCGGATGATCTATGAAATTTTGCACACTTGGCCATCAAAAACAAGAGGAAGTTACTGTCTACATGAGATTTCAAAAAACCACCCCCACTTCTTTTTCCAACTCTTAAAGCAGAATTTTGAATCTTGGTGAAGTTTTGCACACTTGACTTTCAAAATAAGAAAAATTATTAAAGGAAAATTAGTGTCCGATTTCAAAAAAACTTTGTGTAAAGCCCGGGCAGCGCCGGGTACTTCAGCTATTTTAAGAAAAATCTAGCATTTAAAAATTAAAAACATTGTATTAACTCGATGTATACACATGTTTAAATACTAGCGTTAATGGGCTCAGAAAAATCAGTGAACAGATTTTTATACTGAAAATTCGAAAGGGCTAAAAAGAAAACTTCATTTTTTTCACTGATACATTTATCCTCCATCAAACAGCAAGTTGGGTTATGTGAGATAAAGCTTCTAAAACTGTTGAATCTCTTATTATTATGTATAAACATCGTGTACCTACATGTGATGTGCGCAGTTCAATTGGTTGTAAAGAAAGGGATGAAACATACTTTTAAAATACTTTCAAATATAAAATGTCAGAGAACTGTTGCTTATACTTTTTGTTAGTAAAAAAAAACACAGAACACGGTTTTTATTTTTTTATGTGAAACCGCACAAGAGTCGCAACTGCTCCCAACCGCTTGGAGCCGGTGAGACTATAACATCCCCAAATTGGGGATGTTGTGAGGCTGAAGGTAGAGGAGAGGGGAAGTAGATGGGGAAGTAGAAGGTGGGGAAGTTCCTAGCTGTTCATATCTGGTCATCAAAAATAGCCTAAGCCATTTCTGAATTTTTGAATGGTGGTCTTACACCAGGGAGATACTGAGAGTGACTTCCTCACTGGAACGTGCAGCAAATATATGTATATGATTTTTAATGAGTAATTTGTGAAATAACACGAATGAATCAAATAAAATTTACTTGCGACCCGCAACCTCCAGCTTGCTAGCCGAGAGCCGTAAACCCGTCGACCACGGAGGCCGTTATTACTAGCATAGATTAAATATTATAATCAACCGAACTGAATTAGAACCTCATAATACTAGGGTGGATGACGCACGATAAAGCTATCTCTAAATATTATCCAAAAGCACCATATTTCACAGTCAGCTTCATTTTTAATTTCTCTCGTAAAACTGGCCACTCATCTTAAATGGTCTTGACGAAATATATTTATCCCTCGCGTTATATTCAACAAAAGCCCCGTTGAAAGCGCCATTTTCCTTGTTTTAAAGAATCAAAGTATTTTTTTTTACATTAACCCCTCACAGGAATTTCCTCTGGTTTCCCTTAGGGCCTGTGTCATTTTTGGGGATTCTGTGTGGAGTTTATTTTTAAGAAAAAGAAGGATAGGAAATTCTGATAAGTAAAAAGGTATCAGGGGTGGGTATGAATCTAGGGATCAGTAAGAATCTATACCTCCCGCTGCGGCGCAAGGCGATGGTTCAAGAGACACCAGTTGGAGAGGTCAAAGGGTCTCTCCAAACCAGCTTCTCACGCACAACACACATCACCTGATGAATCCAGTCACGTATCAAACCACTTGGGGTGACCTACGGCAAGGGTGTTGGCTATCCAATGAATGGTTTCCAGGGCAGCGGTACCCAAACCCGCCTCCTTAATTCAAATATTAAGAGGAAACCGGGTGGTGTTTTTTCCATACAAACGTATTCCTCATTTCCCTCTCTGGATTTTGACACTAGAGGAAATAATTTTTTTACATAATATGAATATTGACCGCAAGCGTGTCGGTACGTTTTGATTTTTTTGATAAGTTACTTTTTATAGGAGTTATAACCCTTCAAAAATTGTTAAAATTGCCTTTTTTAACGCCATCAACAAACGTTCAGTATACAAAAGACGATGATGACGAAATAAGACGATGTATTTTTAAAAGAAGCAAAACGTACAGACATAGAATGTTTTCTTCCAATACATTTGGTAAAAAAAATCTTGGAAATCGGTTCAGTTTTGGAGTAGAAAAATGAGGACTACAAAATCTCGATTTTGACAATTTTATTTAGGTATTATCAGGCTGAGGTGCATGTGTCCCTTTCTCTCAGTATTCGGGGGTGAGGGGGGGGGGGTTTGTTGAATACGTATACAGTCAACGAAGTGATGTGAAATTCTCAATAATTATATCGATACACTAGTCCACTAGTGTTGTCATGTCCCGAGTTATCGATGTTTTTTTAAAATTATTTTTCTGTTTGGTGACTTATCTTTACACTTTTTTTAAGATACAACTACCGAACCAAAAAAAACTTTTATATTTGACTAAATATATTGTTCTAGATTTAAAAATAAATTATATTTTACAAGAAAATGTGTGATGGTAAGTACACACACCACTGATCGTTTGATGGAATGCTGGTACAGCGTATGTTCAGTGGTACATGCATCTATCACATGTTGTTGAATCGATTATGTTATTATAATATCATATTATACAAATGAATATTGAAATCTATGTATAAGAGGCACCATATTGTTTATTGTGCTACATATTAGGTACATACACATAACTAGTTTAGTTTTTATTTAAATTTTTTAATACGTTATATTATTACAGAAAAATGCACTTTTGGGAATACCTCCTACATCACTTGACATTTTCAATCTTCTTCAATGATCTAATATTTTTTGTTTTTAAACGCTTTACTGTAAAAAAAATTACTGTTTAACATCTACACAATGAAATTAAAACAATTTATGGTCCAGACCTTTCCCTCGCCGGTAAATTTCTTGGTATGCGACCGTCAATTATTTCTGGTAAAAGGCATTGGTGGTAGAAATTTTCTAACAGTGGAACGATTTTTTGCCAGATTTCATCGTCCCTCTCAATTTTTTCTTACAGCAAACCTTTTGGACTCCACACAACAAAATAACAATAATTACGACGAGTAATATGTAACTGGCCTTGTAATTGGTAGAAGTAATTATGATTCCGTTTTAATGTTAAAAAATGGTCTTCCAATTTACAGTAATCAATTATCTTTTGTGCAATTCCCTCTTCTGGTGACATATTTGCTATACTATAAGGGCATTTAATTTTAATTATAGAATCCTCACCGATAAGGCCATCCGGACTTGCCGCTAAAAAGTTTTTGGTTTTATCGATAAATAGCCCACAAGCGGATACCTGCAAACTTGTTTTTTTTGAAAATTGCTCTATTGCTAGGCTTTCATTTTCTTTCCCATAATTTGTGGCCATAGTTCCTTTGAATTGTGAGTACAGTAAAGAGTTTAATACTCCCGTAACTGAAGTTTTTTGCCGAAGCTTATATATTTTTCCAAAGTTAGACGCCGTTATCCGCTTACGTCTTTCAATTGCCCACAGATTGTTATTGCTTTGGCCTACCGTATTCCGTTTGAGCTCTTCCTTATTTGTTGAAGATAATTCTTTGAGAAATTCCTCTTTTTTCGTTTCAAATATTTCAGGTGGCATATCTGGTTCTAATTCCAATTGACCATAATTTTCATCGGGCCCTGTAACTTTTTTTCTTTTTTCTGTCGTATTTTCATTATACTATTTTTTTTTTTCGACACATTTGTGTATTCTCCTTCGAACGTCGTTTTCTCTCTATAAAGTGCTTCGTGTATTTGCCGGGACTGTGGCCTTGGATTTTCTTTTGTATTCTTGAATGGGTTGCCAATTCACTATTCCACGAAGCTACTGCTCCAAAACATCTTGCTTGGTAAGATCCTCTTGTAGTAAAATTTACCCTTTTTCCACCTATAAATTTGGGGATAACGTTGTTGAATTGCTCCACAGTGTTATTTGTCACGTCAATAATAAGACTTTCTGCATTTGCTATTAGAGACAATAAGAATTGTTAGATATCAGTCCATATTCCACAATCTCCAAGATCGCTTACTAAATTTGGATCACCAGTATACTTCTCCGGCTTGCAATAGTAAGATGCACAATTTTTATGATCACCAAACACATGATTTGCGGTATTTTTTATGTCCATTTTCAAATTTTTTATTTTATCACTTTGTACTGTGTTTTCTTGCTCTTTCCTGTAATTTACTGCTCCAACTACAGCTCTTCTCATGCGTAAAACGTTTGCTTCAACCTTTTTCCTTATATGAACTGGTACAAAGCCTTTAGCGTTGTTGGTTTTTTTTCCAAGTACTTTCATTTTGTTGCAAAAATTGCGGAGTAAGTGATTATTGCACTCTATTTTTTGTACTATAAGGTTAGGACCATATGGCATTTGTTGCATTATTTTTTTCATGATGCTGGAGTCGCCATCACCAACTAGTTTGTTAAATTTCAATCCATGCATTTCCATGCTTCTCGAGAACCCTTCTGCTATAATGTGGGCTTCC
Source organism: Hesperophylax consimilis (assembly GCF_061612785.1). NCBI lineage: Eukaryota > Metazoa > Arthropoda > Insecta > Trichoptera > Limnephilidae > Hesperophylax > Hesperophylax consimilis. Next base: position 23,061,960 of record NC_142842.1, read on the forward strand.
ATGGCATTAGCACTGTCACGCCAGTTTATGAAGCACCTGTGCTCAGAAGCAACTATGTGTAGTTTAGTAGCTCTAGCACATATGCAGCAGTATGAGTTTCGCACTCCCAGAAATAAAACCTTTTTAGTTCGTAGTCCAACTATGCACCCTGCGCCAGATGAGGAGCTAAATCCACTTTTGTACGACCTCTTTGCCCAGGAGCCATCTGCAACCACCGTTACCAAAGGATAGCCACCCTCGTCTACGTCACCGTTTAAAATGGCTAGCCTTTTTTCTTCTTCACCAGCTGCGATCATTTCTTCTAAGGCACATTCTTCAATTGTTGGCGCTAAACATTGTTCTATGTTCGTGTAAGTCTTACAATCCATATTTGGCATATTTAAAACCCCACAAATTTCATTCCATTGTGAATACCCATTTCCTGTACACATCACTCCTTCGACGACAGCAGTATTTATAAACATTTTCCATTTCGGGTCTTCGGAGTGTAGTATTCTATTTTCTTGCACATTTTGCACTCGAAAACATACTAGCTTAGAAGACCATTTCGTCGTTCCTTCACAAATTTTAAATCGGAAAATGTGCAGTTGGTGTGTTCGTGCTTTATATTTGATATCTCCGAAAACAAATATTTTATATCCACAATTCTGCGACCTTCGAAATTATGGGTTTCATCAATATGGTCTGGTTCTATCACCAAATCATCAAGCGTTGTTGATGATGATGAACTTGCGTTTTCGTCTATATTTGGAGCAAATGATTCATCCATGGAAGTTTCATGCATTAGTGAAGATGTAGTTAAGTTTCCAAAAGTAGTATCGATGACATCCATATCCCTGTAAATGCAAATGATTTATTTATTTAAATTTGTCCATCCCATTTTCCCGTTATACATGCTACATAATACACGGCTCTCATAGCATAAATCTTTAGGTTTTTCTCGTAAGTCGCTCACGTAAGAGAGTTATGGCAAAATTATCAATGTAAACGATACCCATTGGTAATTTTGCCATAACTCTCTTATGTGAGCAACTTACGGGAAAAAAACTTTACGTACGTAAAGGTAACCTTAGGAAGGTTCATTAGTAAGAGTAACAGGAAAGCGATATTTCGACTTACCTAGATGTCGAACGTGGTGCAACATGAATCTGTCGTTTGATACTAATAATCGGTTTTTTTCGTCTAGTAGATAAAAACAAACGCGCTTTGTTTCCATTTCTTTTACCCATTATTTATCTGTAAGAAAAAAAATTTTGAGTTGAAGGTAGGTAATATAGTAGTCGATTTTATGTAACTCAATTTCTAAATACACATATATTATGCTACGTATATATTTGCGAATAGTGGCGTGCACAGAATTTGAAAATTGAAATTTCGGAAAAAAAAATTTTTCAGCTACGACAACATCATTAATGTCGTATTTTCAATCTTAGGATTCTAGCCCACTGAAAAATCAGTGCACGCCACTCTTTGCGGACAGAGACGCGAGCCGAACCACGAATTATGGTAAAGGTACGAAGCAACCGCAAGCGGCGCAGCGTTTCGGGCAGTTTTGCTTTTGCTTCGTTCCTTTCCCATAATCCGTTGTTCGGCTGGCGTGTGTATACGCAGCCTAAGACGTAGAATAATATTTATTATAGGTTACTAGATATGTTAACAAATGTACCGACTTGCACTAATGCACTTTATGCATACAGTCAAAACTGATGAATTTACGTTATTCAGGGAGAGCCAAAAAACAACAACATTTTTAGCGATATTTATATGTTTAATTAAAAAAGGACCTACTGCGCCTATGCTGCCGTTTTATAAAAAAAGATGGTATGAATCTCCCGATATTACTAAACCAAAACAGCGTGCATCTTACTTTACTAATAGTAACAAAATGAATGAACTATGAGCGCAGAAGATATCTATTATATAGGAATACGCACGCTCAAGTCGCGACGCGTATTGACTTATCTGTTGCAGCAGGCAGCAACCTGTATACACGCACGCACAAGTCTCATTGACTTGTGCGTGTGCAGAAGATGAGCTCGGAGCAGGCAGTCACATGTATATACCTACGCACAAGTTGCGATGTGACTGAGATGATGAGTCAACAGCAGGCACACACACGCATTGGGGTTCACCAATACACCGATAGCGCTTTTGCTGTCCCCGCTGAGATGAACGAAATAGAAATAATTTTTACAAATACCTATCGTTAAAATTTCTCGGCGCTCCTGCGCACCCTTAATATTTTAAGAGACCTGTTACCACGTTTTTAAAGGAAAATCATTTTAAAGAGGACACTTGGCATCGAAAATATCAAAAGTTTTACGAAGTAGTTTGGAACACCTGCATGCAGTTCCAAATGCTTAAAGAAACTTAATGCGTAGCAACGTTTATAAATTCAGTTTAAATTTAGACTCGCCATTCAATTCGACAAAAATATCACTAATCAAAATTATTAATAAATTAAATTATTTTTCATTGAAGACAATATAAGCCATTCTCAAATGAAATTTTGAAACAGAAAAATCAGGAAAAGGTACGGTAGCATCTAGGAATTAACCCCAGGACCTTAGCCTTGCCGGGGGTCTGCTCTACCACTGAGCTAATCCGACCCTATTTCCTTCAGGTACATTTAGCTGTATTATACTTCTACCAAGAACTACCAACATTATCCTAATTTTCTTAACACACATTTTACTGGCTGCTTACTTTATGTATGATCATAAGATTCTTCCTGGACTTAATGCAATCTAGATAGTGTATTAGATAAATATATACATTTGAATGTAATGTGCGACATCTATTGTCTTTTCTGCAAGATGTCTTTTAAAACTTAAAAATAATGGTTTGATTGAGGATAATTTCCTTCACAGGGACTGGAGTCAACCGCACTAACAACCTCGCCAAGTGCCAATCGGGTAGCACCGAAATTTATTTTTATATATTATGTCATTAAATTTCAGAGAAATGCGTAATGTTCGGGTGTGTGTACATCATTGCCATAAGTTGACAGAATGCATTGTCATCGATAACGAGTCTATCTATCGAGTTTCAGCTCAATCGGAACGTGGGTAAATTTCCACTTCCAAGATTTGCATTCATTCATCCCCAAAAACAAAATTGAAATTCAATTTATGGGTATGTAATTAAAAATCAGAAATAAATATATTCATATATGAGTCGTATAGAATCAAAGGCAAACCTATCCAAAATATTGACAAAATAAACTAAATATGCCTTATTATTATTTAGGTCTTAATGTTTATAATTAAAAACAAAATGGTATCTAAATCGTACTTCTGTTGTATTAAAAAAATGATTTGAAAATCGTTTTTGATATCAAAGATATAACCCTCCACTAATTTAGAATCAAATGCAGAACTGTTAGATTTCGATCGATTCTAGATAGTTCTGCCTTTGATTCGAAGCTGCTCATAAAATGGAATAAAATATTTAAAACTACCGAAATATGCAAGAGTATAGCATTCTTAACATTTTCAATTTCGCAAAATAGTATAATCCTATCCCGCAGGAAACGGGATCTTTTTCCGACCCAACATTGGGTAAATTAATGACATTGAGTTCATGTTGGGATTTGCACAAAGAACTGAGAAATGAGGCTGACACTAAATCGATAATCAACAGGAAGAAAATATTTAAACTGAAAAGAAACAAAGCCATAAAGTCGATAAATTTCCCAGCCAAAGTTATTTGAAGGAGTCAGAGAGAAATCAAGGAAGAGTTCTGATGCATAAGAAAGATTGAATGAATACTTAAGCTTTTAGACACTCATTTCCATAAATTCGTCATTCTAATCAAATTTTGCTATGTTTTTGACCTTTTATTTTGATTGCTGATGTCCACCAATAAATTCCCTGGCAATTCCCTGCCTACTCATGATAAAGTCAAAGTGCTACTGATTTGCCTACCAATGGACAATGTCAGTGAGAGACAGCAATCTGTTTAATGTTGAGCGGTGAATCATCTTAATTTGTAAAAGATTGACAATTAATTTCATTGATTCTATACATTTAATTTCATTCGCTTATACATTAAATCCAGATAGCCCAAAACCTATTTTAAACGTATTTTTAAATGCAGTTAGTGTTGTAAGTTGAGTGTAAATTTGCACCCCGATGATGTTTGAGCTAAACGAAACCTGTCGGTCAATAAATTAATAAAAAACGTGGTTTTAAAAAAAAATATTGTTTTTTTTTTTATTAATTTTATTTTATTTCAAACATGGAATTAAACCATGTGTCCAAGGAAACTTCACCATCTCAATGACAATTATTTTTTTTAACTTACTTCAAACATGTAGGCACCTACAACAATATTTAAAAATGATAATCATAAAGTACATATAAACACGACGATTTCACATTTAAAAAAATGATTTTTACTGAACCATTAAAACTACCACCCTTTTGAAACTGAAATGGAACGTAAAAATAAATTTACAGACAGACGAAATGCAAAACGGTCGAGTTAAAACATAACTTAGTCCATAATTCCTCGGTTAAATTGATGTTCTAAATAAGATCCCTGATCCTAATCAAGTACAGCTTCCCTCATTAGAGACCTCGATCGATCGAGCCTAAAAAATGTCTTTCCGGTAAAATGTGAGTACGAAAAGTAACCGCTATTGAAATGGGAAAACTAGGTCAATGTTCATTCTCTGAGTTCATCCATCCCGTCCGTAGGGATACAACCAACTTCCCGCTTTGCATGGGGTGCCGGGAATGAACGACTTACTATGCTAATAATGTTGGAGTAGAATTGCAATCTAAGAAGAAAATTGTAGCCCTTAAGAATGAATTCATTCTGGACCATTGTTGAAGATTCTTTAGTCATTCGATTTTACGTCAACAATAGTTTTAATAATTAAGGATTGAAGCCTTTAAAATATGAATAGATGAGTAAATCATCAAAATACTAAGGACGGGCTGTTTGAACAATTCGTCAAATTTCAAGTTGTGTGAACATTCTATTCAAGTTCTGTTATGATTTCAGCTATGTGAAGCAACTGGCCAATAATTATTTAATAATAAACTTGAATAGAACCCTGAATTGTTCAAATTCCGTCAAACAATCCGTCCTAAATAATGGACAAATACGAAATATAGGAACCATATAGGAATGTATACTTAAAAAATAAAGAATCGTCCATAACCTCAAAATTGACCAAAATTACCATAAATTAAACACAGTAAATAAACAACAATATTGTGCAATCCATCTACCTTCTACGTAATACGTTACCACCACATATAGTTTCGGAATAAAAGTAACGTATTAGATATATCAGAAATGTTTGTAGCTGATATTTTACTTACTTTATTGATAAACTTATACGAACTACCAAGCTCCCAACAACATGTTGTGAGGTTGAAGATACTAGGAAGGGGAAAGAAATGGGGTAGAACAGAGTGGGAAAGTACCTGGCTATTCAGATCTATTCACCAAATACGGTAACATTTCAATTCTGAATGGTGGTCACACGGGCGAAGCTGAAAGGATCTTCCACTATTATTTCTATAGTAAGTCAGATAAGCTCCGTGCGTCCTACTGCATGAAATTGATCTACGCAATTATTCGTTCTAAAAATCGTGATCACACTAGTGGAACTTTTAAATGAACAACTCAGAAAGCCACCGACAGAGATACCGACACACACCGACTTCTTAATTGCAAATTTCTGCCGGTTTACATTAAAAGAGAGTTGATAGGTAAAAAAAATCTAGAGGTATATATTTATAATGAAATTTTTGTCGCAGTCATGGTCAATCGTGGTAACGGAATATGAAGTTTGACGTTTTCAAAAATCCTCGGATTGACTGTATATTTTCAAAAATGTGTAATGAAAGTTATTTAAGACACCACAAATTTAATCTTATACACCTAAAATTAATTATGAAATCTTACTTAAATTAATTAATAAATTTACCGTTAAAACTATTAAACTTTCCAATATAACCATTAAAAAAAATTAATTAACATTGTGGGATATGACGAAAAAGCCAAAGAATGTACATACTTTGGCAAAAATGCTTACATTATGTATATAAATAATGTGAATAAATAGTTTTGTTCGTATAAAACTCTGTTCTTTCAAGAAAAGCGTAAAAATACAATATTGGATTGTAATTACCGATTTTATATTGTATTTGTATGCCATTCTTGAAAAAACTGAGTTTTTACACTAACAAAATTACTTATTCATCTTCATATACTGTGTGTACACACTGTACAGGCACAAATAAACAATTTAGATCAAACTTCCTATTAGTTTCCTAGTGGGCACAACGTATATGTGGTTATTCAACCATCTAAAATTAGGGTATCGCCAACTAGGGGTGGTTGTCGCTTGAATTCTGGGCACGTACCCCTACGGAACTTACAACGGGAGAAAGCATTTCTACTTGGGCGGCACTGGTCGGTGGAAGTTTGAAATATAGCCTTATCCGGTTGTATTATAATGTATATAGTTGGTACGAACGTTCTAGAATCCTTTGATGAAAGCCTAGATCGTAAAAAGGTTCTACCCTTAAAGTTTATCCCTTTATAATTTTTATGCTATATGTACCTAGTAATACTATAACATAATGTAAGGTTGTGAATTTTATGCTTGTGAGACAGTTTTATTTATGGCTATATTTTGTACGAAATGTCACGTAATGTGATTATAATAAAACATGTTGGTACATATTATCGTGCTAGTCATATAAACTGAAAAACTCTTTCTTTAAAAAATCATTCACCAATAAATGACGGCATTTTAAAATTAACACCAAAGTTATAAATAAATAAATCTATAACAATATAATATTAGCAATTCGGTTAGTGTGCAACTACTTAAAGGTACAAAAGTCCTCTAGACTCATCGCCTTGCGCCGCAGTGAGAGGGATATGTTCATATGTCCGTAACTTCTGCACGCACTGATCCCTAGATTCCTACCCCACCCTCATACCCTTTACCTTCTCAGAACTTTTTCACCTTCCTTCCCTTAAAAAAACCTCCCACACAGCAACACAAAATATGAAATATGCCCGAGGGAATTTATTTTCCTCAGGGCCTTCCGTGTGGAGTTAATATAAAATGAAAAATAGCACTTATTTATTTATTGATTTATTGTAAGAAACAAACAGCAATTTTATACAGGATGAATTATACAAGAGGTTAAATATGACGTAAGCCAAAATAGTTTCTTATTCTAATGTTGGTTAATATGATATAATACAAAATTGTAATTGGTTATAACCATTAACTGAAAATGAAATTAACAAAAAAGACAAAAAAATCATATAAATATATTAGAAGGAAGAAGGAATAGGAAAGGGCAAGAGGCAGAGGAAAATGGGATGGGGACAGGAGATGCTCATGTTGTACCTTTTCTATAACTGTGCTTTAATTTAATTAACATTTGTGGTCGTACGCTTGACTTCGTTTTGGTATTTCACAAGAGTATTATTAAGTATATCGATATTGTTAAATTGCGTGTTATATTGCGCGCATATACGGGGAATTGGAGAATTTTTTCTAAGGTTGGTTCTGCACGCGGGCAAATGAAAAAAATGGTTTTGTCTGGTTGGCCTAGGTATGTGAATTCTTAAATAATTTACGAGTTCAGAGTTATTTAAGAGTTCAGGAGAGTCCAGGCCGTTATTCAGAATTTTGTATAAAAATATTTGATCAGATATAATTAATCTACGAATTATATTATAATATACGAATTAATCTACGTATTAATTAACGTATTAATCTACTTATTACGAAGTACTGTTTTAACTTGACCGTTTGGGATTTCATCTACCTGTAAAATTGTTTGCGTGTTTCGTTTCCGGTTCACGATGATGTCCATGTTGGATATTACCTTTTCTCCCCAAGAGTTCGTAAGACCGTGGATCCACTACAAGCTGTCAAATCGAAATAATCAATATTATCGTACCTATTTGCCTCAAGAACATTTGTAAAACGAAATTGTCATTGAGATATGACGTTTCTTTGGACAAATTGTGTCATTGTTGATTTGTTTTTTTTTCTTCTTGAAATATGGTTTGATTAGTTGATTTATTAAATAAGTGAAAATTAGGACGTGAGGTCTATTATTCACAGAACTACTAAAAAGTGTCTGTCGTAAGAGACATGAGATATGGGACTAACAAATTTATCAAAATATAAGATAAACTATGCCCGTCGGACAAAATCATGATCTGAAAATCAATATTATAATTATTTTACGTGTACAATAATGACACTACAATTATATTATTACGATTGGAGGTCTCTTTCCGTTGAAAGGTTTAGCACGAAAGTTTACCTAACCACGTGCCAAAGTTCTTCCAAATTTAATTTTAGATGACCACAAGTTGGAAAAACACCATCGTTCCAGACAAAGCAAAGCTCTTTCAATTAACCATATAATTGGTATTTAACAATACCAAATTAAGGTCGTAATAATACTTTTTTGGGCCAAATATTTCCAAAAAGAGTTGTCGTCTCAATATGTGTAAAAAAATGTCGGTGTCCGGATAAATCATCAAAATGATAATTCATCACATCTTTAAAAAGTTATATAAAGTCACGGAAAGTCATATAACTAAAAGATTAGGTTAGGTTTAAATTTTTTTCCATCGTTTCTAGTGATTTTATATAACTTTTTAAAGGTGTGTTGAGTTGTCACTGTGTTGAGATATCATGGAACCAAAAATGTCACAGCCAATTCTTTCCCTCCCTTTCCATTTGTCTTTTATGGCCGTCCCTTCCTGCTCGTTATTTTAAAGCTACATTATTTCATACCATGATTCTATTAATAAGTAAAACACATGGAAAGAAGCCTTCCTCGGCTGGAAGTTCAATTAGTGTGTATATTTAGTTAGGTTAAATAGAGCCTTCGAGGGATTGGGGAGATTACTTAACAGAGTTAATATTTACTCGCTGGTGGTTCAAACGCACAGCGAGGATATTAATTATTTGTTTAACATCTTACTCGGGACCTACTAGGATAGTGACGGCGATGTAGCAATACTGATATAAAGTAAAACAGTAAATTGATCATTCATTTTAAAGAACTATAGCGTAAACTTCATAAGCTTTAAAAAAATTGGTTACGTAAGACAGTAGCGTGTAATGCATAAAGGCAAAAAATCTGTGCCTACCATAAGAAAAACAACGAGCTATATAAAGAAAATCAAAGATAGTGGAAAAATAAAATAATTCGACTAATTTCAAAGATTTTTTTAAATTTTTTTTTTTTATTTTTTTAAAAGAAAGACAAACATTCCCGGGTTACGAATAACCCAACAATGTTGGAAAATCTCCTACTACCACCACAGAAAGCCGAAAATGTTGCTTGTGTTGTGATGGAGGACTTAGCCAGCCGAGGAATCGAACACGCGACGCTCGGGTGAGACCCAAGCGCTATGCCCACTCAACCACTGACCGGTCAAGATATAAACAAGTCATTAACTACAATAACTTGAATGCTAATTTTTTCAGTAGGCAACAATAATCAGTTGAAGGACATTACATAGCCAGGGCCGGTCCAGGAGAAGCCCGCTTGGGGAGCCGACTTACCGACAAGGCGCTGATAATACCTCACACCTAACACAGCACCCTTGATGTCTTTACTAGCGCCAGGCGCCGTTTGGCTCAGGACGACCATGCACATATCTTAGCCTATCCTTATTTATAGAGTAATAACGCACGCTACTGGTGGTAAAGCGTTGCTTTAAACGGCTTACACCATTTTTTAAAGTGTGAATACCGTATAAGAGTCCCAACTATTTGGAGCCACTGAACCGTGCTATTCCCTAATGGGGTTTGTTGTGAGGCTGAAGGTATTTGGGAGGGGAAGGAGATGGGGAAGAGGAAGGTGGGGGAGTCTCTAGCTATTCAGATCTGGTCACCAAAGCTACGGCTAAAGCCATTTCAAGCAACCTTTGAATTCTGAATGGTGGTTTTGCCCCAGTCCAAAATCGTTTCCTTTAGATAGAGAGAGAGTTATATTATCGCATCGCGCAATAATGTTAAGGTTCGAATTATACACCAAGCGAAGTTATTTTTTGTTGTGCTTTGTAATTCGTAATTTTTTTGCACTTACTCTTGGATTCTCTATTCTGTAGTTTTTCCATTCGTGGGGTATCGCAGGATTCTAACCCCCAAGGTAAAAAAACAATTTTGTGCGTAGTAAAATTGTAACACAAAACGTTAAACCCCAGACCACTCAAATCCTGAACACCCACGGGTCGGATGCTGTCAGCCTAAGAAGCCCTTGAAAATCTCTGAAATACCAACACCATTTCGGAACAGGCGATTCCCAACTAGCAGATAAGTATGAGATAAGTATATAATAAGTTACATAATACTATAGTCACTATAAGCCATTTTGACAAAAAAAATGGTTATTCGCTAGTTGGGAATGCGCTCGTGCACTAACCGCGCTGGGAGTGTAAAAAAACTTTTCTGATATGTAAAAATGCTTCGTTTTCACTATTTAATTTGTGATATTTTTCCAAAATTCTAAAATATTTTTATAATATGCCTGCCAGTCTTAACAATATTTTAAATAATATCACTTGTTATTGGATATTGGCGCAGACCCATAAAAATACATTATCACGACGTCGGAACACGTGCTTACATGTTATATTCATACTAATCGAGCAAAAAATGTAGTATCACATATGTGTGAACGAATGAAATATCTGTTATGTGAATTGCCTACTAAACTATGTCCACTGGACCTAGTTCAGTGAAACCACCCGCGATGTGTCAGTAACGTATCTTCTCTATACAGCTGTCATAGCTGTAATTTTTAATTATCCTGTTTTGAACCACTTAAAATTTTATCTTATTATATATTAACTTGAACAATTTTACGCATTACGCAGGAATATTTCAAATTGCCCACCCACACACCGACAACGGAAATTAGTATGTTTAATTAATTAATTAATTAATAATTAGTCGTTAATCAAATTAAACATTAAGCAACCGATTTCCCTCCAGACTTGGACTGCTTTTCTGGAACGTGGGTGGGGAGAGAGAGATAACAAATATCTGTTTGTATATTTATGGTAATAATAAGTTGGTAATTACCATCGGGCGTATAATTTTATTCGATAAGCTTCCAAACTACAGTAATTTATTATGGCGGGAATGGGGTGCAAGAATTATCCAACATAGTATGTGTGTCGTGTATACGCGTGAGTTTGGAGGTGTGTGTATACCTTTGTAATATTCTGTCACTCTTTCTTATGTAACGGAAGAATAGGTTATAACAGAGCTCTCAGATAATAAACTATAAAAAACAACGTGTTCCACGCTAATAACGTGGAACCTTGGGAGGAAATTAATTATTCATGGAAAACTTAATTAAGAAAGTCTTGCCTTTTTTTCACTAGTGCCCAAATAAAAATATAAAACGTTCGTATTATCACATACTTAAAATTATTATTTCTTCGCGCTCGGTCGGTTGTTCCATATTACATTGATTTTGAATTTACACTCTTCTATTTGTTCATCTATTAACGTTTTTCAGATATTATCCGAACACGTGCAATACCACCTGCAAAAGGAGAGCTACGATTACGCTAGAATTATTTGTTTTGGTAATTAGAACTGCTTTGTTTATTAAAAAACTTGTTAGATTAGAACTATTAGATTTTTATTCTTAGATTAACAAACACACCTTTGAAAAGTGATAGAAAATATCAATAAAGGCGATAAAAAAACTTACCTACAAACATAACCTATACTTTAAACTAGTTTTTATTTTATCACTTTTCATTACTTTTTTTGAATTTATATCACTTTTTAAAGGTGTGTTGAAAGTGTGAAAGTGGCACCAAGAGGTCGGATGAGGGTTATCGTTTTTCGGTTTTGGTTTTGTTTTATCACTTTTCATTACTTTATTTGAATTTATATAACTTTTTAAAGGTGTGTTGAAATGTCATTTTGGTGAGTTATCCGGTCACCAAGTGGCACCAAGAGGTCGGATGAGGGTTATCGTTTTTCTGTTCTAGTTTTTGTTTCATCACTTTTCATGACTTTATTTGAATTTACATCACTTATTAAAGGTGTGTGACACCAAGAGATCGGATGAGGGTTATCGAAAACAATGTTTGGGCCAATGTAATCTCAATTATCAAAACTATCATGTAAGAAGATTGTTTTGGACATGTAGTTCGAATAGACGGGAAAGGAGTGTCAGAAGAATATATAACGCAGAAGAAGCAATCTGGATCGCTTGAAGAATATACGTAGCACGACGAAAAAGTTAAATATTTTTGTCGGATAATATTAAGAGTCGGAATTATAAAAATAATTTTCAAATTAAGTAAGGCAAGTGTGGGTACCTCCGCCCCGGGAAGCATTTTTATTGGATAACCAACACTCTCATAGCTCTCCCCGAGGGGTTCGATACGCTTGGTGACTTAGCAGAGGTGTCCGGGTTCATGGGGTGAGGTTTCTCAGTCTTGGCAGGGATGCGTCTGCCCACTTGCTGCTTGGCGGGCCGGATTTGGAGTGACCGGGAAAACTTCTCCAATAGGACTCTCTCGAAACATTGCCTTACACCTCAGTGGGAGGGATGGATTCAAACTTCTGTCACTCCTGGACACACTGACTACCAAATTCATACCTGTTTCATTCATTGAACTACCTCTCCTACCTTTCCATGAAAAGACACCACACAGCATCCCCAAAAATGGTAATTTTATGCCCACCACCAAAAGAAAATATTATACCCCGCCATTGCTTTTTCTCCGAAAAGTGCCTATATGAGCGAACCTAATACATTCCGGAATCTTGGCTTGCCGCTAAAGAAACGATGGAGGTCTATTTCTATGTTAGAACTTTTGGCTGATTTCGTTTTTGGTTGATTTAATCCCTCCAGGGGTTTATTCGTTTGTTGCCCTTTGTCAAGTAACATTGTGTGACGAGGCAAACATCTTTTCATTTTGAAGTTTGATTTAGTTACAATGAATGGGGTAGGAATGGATTAGATTTGAATAGATGTTTTGAAAGCACTTAGTTTTATTATTTTTAATCATGTATTTACTAAGCACCTGAAAGTTTCTACGCCGAGGGAGATTTAATGTAATTTTATTTACCTACTTAATGCTCTCCTTTTTTAAAGAAAGACAAACAATCCAGGGTTACAAATAATCTTGGAGGAGTACATATATAAGACATTGAATTCAAATCTAGGGTGAGGGGAATATGTCTTTCAGCCATCTTGTATGACAAACTTTTAAAATGCAAAATGGTATAAAATTAACTCTTTTATTTTTATATTTTTAATGCATATTAACGGGCTATCTGGTATTTTTGGGTATTTGATGAGACATGGAATGGGAATGTCTTGATAAAATTAAGTAGGTAAAGACATTTTTCGTACAGCTTCCCCCTTACCCAGCGGCTTCAAATTCTTCTCAAATAGCTCTCTCCGTAGGGCCTTTTAGGTTCATGGAATAACCTGACAATGTTTAAATTCCTTATACCTCGACCTTTTTAAGCTGAAAATGTTAGTTGATGGAGGACTTGAAAGATGCTCTAACCCGCTACGCATGGCGGGAACCCGACGCTTTTGACCGCTCGGCCATTAAACCTATCACACATGAATAAAGCTATGACAGAAATGTGCATACAGAAGATAATACCAAGTCAAAGCCTGTACCTACAAGGTTTTATGGAGTACATGATTTAAGTCATATCATTATGAAATTTGTATTTTCTTCCGTTTCTTTACTCTACTTTGGTTGTTTCAGCTATCAGAAAACGAGATTAATGAACCCAATGAAACGTTTAATTTACTCGTATACGATAATACATAATAGCGCGAATACATTTGCAAGCTGACACTCGATCCGAGCTTCGAATTATGGGAAAGGAACGAAGCAACAGCAAATGGCGCGAAACACCGCTTGCGATCGCTTTGTTCCTTTCCCATAATTCGAGGCTTGACAAGCAATAATGTATATGTAGCAATAAACACTATCTATGAAACGTGATGTAGCTTAGTTTGCCAACTTTAAGGCGTTGTATATTTCAATTTAAAAGCTTTCAAAATCTGTATGCGTGCACATGCGCACTGAGATTATAAGCGGTATTATAAAATACGTTAGTTGATTGCTGTGTAGTGTGTAGAGGCATTGTCTGTATTTTTTTAACCGATAGAAGTGTCTTAAGGGCGCAAAGTAAGCTCAATGTGTCCTTACTTACGGTGAAAGTAATCAAACATTTTAATTTTCAAAATTCTTTCTAGAAGTCGAAAGGTCTTAAGATTTTAATTCAAAAACTATTGCTAAGGATAATATTCAAATGTCACCCGTCACACCCATCAGAGCCACTTTCCGAAAAATTTATAATCCTAGATATTCGTCAATTATACATTAAGACTATTCTTATATACATATGGAAAAAAAATATCATCAAAAAACACAACAAAATATTCATACGCGTTACTCGTCACACCTAAAATGTGTAATTCCTTCAACAAAAACAGCATTTGCCCAGCGACAATTTTCCTATATTGCTCCCAAGATATTTAATTCACTCAATATAGATAGGTACCAGAAAATCGGAAACTGAATATCGGTAAAGGGAAGGAACTATTGCAAAAAATGTCTCGCGTCATTAAATTAAATTAACTGCTCTTTTATTCCATTATATTAATATGTTTTCTTCTTATTTCTATTTTTTTTTGAAGTGAAACTTCTTTAGGCGCGTAATGAATTTTCGGGGACGGAGTAAAACCGAGTCACGATCGAAACGAAAATGCGGGTACCCCCACCACCGATTAAAGTTCATTTGATCTAGTCAAAGTTTTGAAGTAACATATAAATGCTTCTTAGCTCATCCCGACAACTGGCGTTGGTGGTGTAATGGTCAGCATAGTTGCCTTCCAAGCAGTTGATCCGAGTTCGATTCTCGGCCATCGCACATTATTTTTTTGTTTTTAACGCCTTTTTCATTCAATATCTTATTTTTTAGTAGGTCAGAACATTTTTTAAAAGAAAATAATATTGCAAAATAATAAAAACACTTATCTCACTGTGATAAAACATTACTCCGCTAGAGCGCGCTTTGCGTTATTGTGTTGGATTAAAATTATTATCTAATCCGTATATTATGATAATTGTATTACATTTATTTAATTAATTTATTTATTTTGATAATATGTAATAATTTTCAAAGTTTTGAAGTAACATATAAATGCTTCTTAGCTCATCCCGACAACTGGCGTTGGTGGTGTAATGGTCAGCATAGTTGCCTTCCAAGCAGTTGATCCGAGTTCGATTCTCGGCCATCGCACATTATTTTTTTGTTTTTAACGCCTTTTTCATTCAATATCTTATTTTTTAGTAGGTCAGAACATTTTTTAAAAGAAAATAATATTGCAAAATAATAAAAACACTTATCTCACTGTGATAAAACATTACTCCGCTAGAGCGCGCTTTGCGTTATTGTGTTGGATTAAAATTATTATCTAATCCGTATATTATGATAATTGTATTACATTTATTTAATTAATTTATTTATTTTGATAATATGTAATAATTTACAGAAAAAAAAATTAAAACTATCTCCCTCTGATAAAATATCCGTTCGCTAGAGCGCACTACGCGATCTTGTGTGGGATTCTATTTCTGTACATTGTACATTATTTTTAAAAATATATTATATTGAAGTGAAACTTCTTTAGGCGCGTAATTCGGGGACGGAGTAAAACCGAGTCAGGATCGACACGAAAATGCGGGTACCCCCACCACCGCTCACCGTTCACTGTCCCTCTCTCACCATATGCGCTTGTTGAGGTGGGGGAGCCGCTCACGAACGTTCTCTCTCTTCTCTTCTTTCCTCTCTCTCAGACACCAGCGAACTGCGCCACGCCAAGCATCAGCTGCTTGGTTAGTATACTGCGTCGTGAGTGTAATACGAGTGAAATACGTAATTGATTGTGGTTCATACGGTTTAACAAAAGAAGTTTCACTTCTGTCTTGCGTAGGCTTGACACACCCACTTTTTTTTTTCTCTCTCTTATTTCTGTATATCTTAAGATCTTAACATTGTAATCCAAAGAAATATGGCTACCATAATACGGGAATGTGCCTAGTATGGTGGCTGTAGAAAACTGTAATCATTTAAAAGTTTATGAATAAAGAAACACAAAAATAAAAAAAGATTTTTTGAGAGGTTTGAAGTTCAAATCAATATAATAATATACTATATTACAATGTCGACTTGTGTCATTTTATAAATTAGCACTAGGAGTAAGGCTGCCTTTACATACGTAAGTTTTTTTCCTGTAAGTCGCTCACGTAAGTGACAAAAATACCAATGTAAACGACACTGTTAAGTCTTTTACCGAAATTTATAACAAGTTAGAGAAGTCGTAAGAGGCGTAAATTTTTGGCAGATCTAATCGCGTCCGCGCGAACTTCTAGCCTTCTCATAGCTTATGAAATCAGTTTGATTAGTTGAGACGCTTACCTTAAGGTGATGCCATACGTAGTAATTCAAAATCATTTGTTTTTGGTTTGAAAATTTGGTCATCTAGAAATGTTTCAGATGCTTTAATTAAATACTGCGAGTAGAATACATCTTGGCCTTTGAAATAATCGAGTATTTTTTAGATAAGTCTTTTTATAAGCCCAGAAAAAAAATAATTTAAACGCTTATGAAAATTTCTTTAAAGTTCATAATCTACTACTTATGAACCCATTTTTGGTTATGATTTCATTGCATAATGTGAAAAATTAAGTTATTTATAAAATGATCGAAAAAATAATATATCTATGCCTGAACATCCACAAAATAAAATAAAAGGCACTTTTTGGCCATGTTTTTTTCTTGCATAAATCAAAACAGGCGGATGGTGTTAAGCGGGAATTTAAACCTTATCGCCATCTACGTAAGGGTTGTTATTGATAGCGGTTCAATTTAAAATATTACAAGACGTAGTACATCGCCTTAAGAAATAATACCCAAATGCGAGAAGTCGAAAATCAAGACAGATTTTGGTAGGATTTTTTTCTTATAAAAACTAGCTTTATTTATTATGTGAACTGAAATCTGATTAGGATAAGTGGATAAGTACATTATTAAATCTCGAAATAAAATATAAATAAATAACAGATAGAACTCAAATAAGAATAACGGAAACGAATGTAAAAGGAAAGAAAATTTTCTGATTCCAAAAAGCGAAGAGATATCGTTTATTTTTCAGGCGGAAAAAGCTTTCTGCAAATGAGCATTCTTATTTTTAATTATCGATCCAATCCTTTCTAATCTCAACGTTTCTCCTTATAACATTACGTATTTTAATTCTAAGATAGTTGATGTCATCTGGCTGTTATTCGGATAAAATTATAACTCCATTCAATTTCGTCGTTAACGGAATGAAAGCGCTTGGATAATTGTTTCTCTCGAACCAATTTCTATTCCAACACTTTATTTGGACCTTTTCGCCTTTATTGACAAAACCGCATAAATTTGACAGCAGCAAATCTTTGTTTACAGAAATACATCTTACAAATAGAATTACGGTTCTAGCGGTCGCTGTGAACACTTACGTAAGTTAAACTTCCGAACAACTTCCGTAAGCATTAATTACCATAAGTTGGATGCATATGTAAACGCTCCTGTTCTTGCAATTTTACTTATGAATGTAAAGCCAGCCTATGAAGAGGAGAAAAAGACAGGCGAGAACAGTAGTCATTACCTACATGGGTGGATCGGTACCTACAAAAATTCCGAGATCCGATTCTAATTGCAAATTTCGATAAAACTTTATAGTTTGTCAATTTCACCCACAATAGTGCAAGCAAAAAACACATTAGAAGCTTATTTTTTGGTCGACGGTGTCATAAATTATCCACAACCCCTGAAATTAATTTCTTGTCGTAATTCTATTTAAACCCTCGTCCATATTTATTACATTTATTTAGCAAAAAACCTTTTCCGCTTAACTTGTGTTAGAAAAAAATACATATAATCGCGTTACTTAATTTATGAATGGACCAATTATAGCGGAAGGCCAGATCAATAATACCAGAGATGAAAATGCGCCGGCGCATGTCTATTTCATAAGACAGTGGCGTACCAAAAACAAAACAGAAAATCTATTATTTAAATGTATAAGTAACTAACTGACTTATTATTGCGTAGTTGTTGAATTTGGCAGCCACCTCTGGTCTGGAGACCCAAAATACCTGAAAAAAATCCTTGACTCTGTGCAGAAACGAGCAGTCCGTTATCCGATTCGGTCCGATTTCCTTATCTAAACGAGCGGATTGCAATCTTTAAAGCACAAGTGTCAGGTAGGTATGCTGTCTTTGTTCTACCGGTTTTATAATGGAAGGTGCTCCGAGGAACTAGAGTCATTGATTCCCTCGGCACCGGTGCATAATCGGAAAGCACGCCAAACGCGCGTCCAACATATGTACACTGTTGTCATTTTTCACAGGAGAACGGGTCGCTTCTGCGACTCGTTCTATTTGCCGGCCTCTGTGGGCCTCCCTCCCACAATATGGGTCTTTCAAGACCCCACTCCTTCCGCTCCTCGATTTTCCTCAAGGCCTCCTGTGTGGAGTTAATGTAAAAAAAATTCCGCGGTTGGAAGTAGGCAACTTTACCTTGACTCACACCTCTTGCTTTATTTACATTCATACATATTATTTTTCAGTGCTGACTGCCGACTCTTGATATGACATGACTCCAGTATTTATTTGATTGGCTCGATCGCGCAATGTATTCCTGGGACATTCCTGACTACTAAATCCGTTCATATAAATATATTCTTTTGACTCTCTTTCCTCCGTCCTTCCGCTCTAAATGTCAATACCATCCGAGCGTCCCTCTCTTTATCTTGTTCATTAGTCTTCCTCTAATATTAGAATACTGGCACTGTATTACTTTCAGATCTACCCATATGTAATACGATCGTCATCGTAAGTAAGTGGTTTTACAATTCACTCGTCTCTCCCGTGCTTAAATCAACCACCGAATGTGAACAATGACATTTTAAATTATTTATTTAGGTACTTACGTACGTTTTTCATGTAAAAGATTCGCTCCCAGAAAGAACTTTAGGAATTTCTTTAATGTTTGCTTTGGTTTTTAGAAGTATTTTTCTGTAGTCTGTAAGTAGCTGCAGAATGGTATATTTATGGGTAGCTGTTTGCAATGGTGACAACGCGGATTTCGACACTGAGCGCAAAAGAATGTTGTTTATCAAAAACAGTTTGAAAATGATTGTGAAATAACTATCACGCGTCACACTATTAATTATTCCCAGTTCCTAGTAGAACTTTAAAAAGTTGTAATTATATACACGGTGTCCGGGGTAAAGTGCACAAACTTCGGGAGGTGATTTTACATGATGGTAGAAGTAAAAAAGTTTAATGACATTTTTGGAAAATACAAAAATATTTTTCCATAGAAGATTATTATTTTCTCCATATACACAATTCAACTTTTGTACCTAAAATCTTCCCTAAAAAGTTTGAATTAAACAAAAACGGACAGCATTGCAGTGTCCATCATCAGGGCAGATGTGTTGCTAAAAAAGGAGTTAGCGCAACACGGCATAACACCCCAAAAACAAATAACAAAAATACTTTTCGTGAAAATCTTAAATCATACTTAAAAAAGTTATTTTTTTTTACTATCACGTAGAATCACCTCCCGAAGTTTGGACAAATTACCCCCGGATACAATGTATATCTTTTTATTTTTGCTTAATAAATACAAAGCATTAAAAATAAATACCGCATTCACGAGATGCCACTGGTATATTATCTGAAAACTTGGTGGGAAGAGGTTTCTTCTACATAGAATATCTCTCTCCTCCCTCCTTGTCCCACACACAATTCGCAAAAACTCGACAAACAAATTAAAAACGATCGGTCAAAACTTTTACCATATAAGTATCTCAAGTACTCAAAGCTAGGAACATAATATAAATTATTATATACTTATAATTATTACACCTCCAATGTAAAACACAAAATCATTTCAATGTTGTGTCGCTTCTGAATAGGATGATACTGAATTATTATTTGTCGGTGACAAATTGGTAAAATCTGTTTTTAATTATAACTTCGCATTCATAGATAGCGGTAAATAAAATATTTTATATATAAACACTTTCTACCAGTTATTCTTTAAAAGATGAATTATTTTATTTTGTTTTTATATGGACAAGTGTTGTAAATAAAATAAACTAAGTAGTGCCGCCATCCATGAATGTGAGCATTAAACTTGTGGCTAGTTCATTCGGCCTAAGCTCAGGTGGTTGGATAGTTTAGAGCAGAGGTTCCCAAACTTTTTTGCCCCGTAGACCACTTGCCAAACATTGTTTTTTGCCGTAGACCCCCTGCCTGCCGAATATTGAATTTTCCTAAAACTATTAACGTCCCATGTGATAATCATTTATTTTTTTCGTAAAAAGATTCCCTTCGCTTGCCTGCCCTACAACTGGGTAGCAATATAGTTACTCTGTTTTTGAATTGTGCCGACAGGGGCGCCCTTGTGAGGTATTACACCAAATGAAAACGGAGCAGGATAAGCAACGGGAATTACTTTCTGTAGCTGGCCCTGCAGAACTGCCCCTTAAGTTCTTTGCCAGTGCTTATTCCGGTCAGTTCTTCTTGTCACATGATATCCGATTCTTCAACGTTCTATTTCCACAGTCAAAATGTCCTCAAACTTAGTTTTGAAGTCTGTGTGAAGTACATCTAAATGTTGAAACTAGGAAAATTCGCGGCTTCCAATGTGCGATGTTTTGGTTCAATATATTAATTCTGACGAGAAAAGGAACGTAGACTCTATTTATATACCTCAATTAACAACTTCACGATATATAAACATACACATATCAAATAAGTAATTTCTCAGTCTATTATTAGTATTATGTAAACTGTGTTATTTGTGAAAGGTGTATTGTGTCATTTATATCTTTAGTAATGTTTCACCACAGAGTTACAAATTTTTTCACAGGACATTGAAGGTAACAAGCAGGATGAAGGACTAGCAAAGAAAGCACTGCTTGTGGGACCCTGAGCTGGCCATAGGAATGGCAGTTTTTTACACCGGTTCCATGATATTTCATCAAAATGACAATTAAACACACCTTCAAAAAGTGATATGGCGTCATTAAAAGTGATGAAACAAAAACTAGGTTAAATAATTACCCATGTAACCTAGTTTTTGTTTCATCACTTTTCATGACTTTATATCACTTTTTGTAGGTGTATTGAACTGTCATTTTGATGAGATACCCGGTCACCGTTGCCAATGTCTCGCCCTGATGGGAATGGAACAAGGCTCAGCTACAAGGGAAGACACTTTGCGAAACCAGAAGACATATTCAATAATAAACCAGGTAAATTTTATCAAAGGGACCGGGTTACTGACAAAAGAGTGAGGTAACATGGAAAATAGCACAATGGGCCTGTGGCCTGAGTGCTCACGAGAAATATGTAAACAGTATCAGTTCTTTTTATTTATTTTATTAATACAAATCTTCAAAAGATAGTGATCGCCCGGTGGTTAGGTTGTTCAACTAGCAGTCAGACAGATAGAGTTTGCTCACCTCTTTACTCTCACAAACCTTTATGCTCAAGACCTTGGCGTACGAATTTTGCTAGGTGTGGTCCTTTAAAAAATACTATAGATTCTCTACACCAATCGAATTCTGAAGTCTTCTAAAAGTAGAAATTGTTCACATCTTATTAGCCACTTATACTGTAAGTCAAAACATGAAACACATGGCCCCTTGTACGTATCGCTGCACAAGAAATAGTCAAATGATGTACAACCGCAATATTGGTGAGTACAATTACACCATCTAGTGTCAATAAGGGTGACCGGATAAATCATCACATTTAAAAAAAGTTATATAAAGTCACGGAAAGTGATGAAACAAAAACTTTATTAACTGGGTTAAGTAGGTTAGGTTAAAATTTTTTTTTTTCATAATTTCTAATGACTTTATGTCACCTTTTAAAAGTGTGTTGAATTGTCACTGTGTTGAGTTATCATGGAACCGTCAATAAGATATCCTGAAAGTAAAAACTAAAAGCTAGGTCTTAAGCCCAGTTGCATATACATAAAGTCTAAATATTATAAAGTTTCAGCACATGCACCATCTAATTCTTCTTCCTGTTCTATGATAAACACGTTATTTCCAGTCGGGTTCAATATCTTCAATAACTCTTGACATAATAATTCTACAGGATAGAATAGTTATGAAGCAAGTGAAGTTTGTGGTTTTTATATTTAGCATTTTTCTTTCAAGAATACGGTATTTGTTTCTTGATAGAATTGATTTTTTATGTAGATAAAACAATGTATTCATATTCTATATGTACACCCGCCAAAAATTCATCTTAATATTTTAAAGCATGTTATTTTAATTAGCGCCATCTATGGACGCAAAGTGTACAATTTGTATTACGTTTAACCTTTACTGCAACTCCATTTCTATTCCATACTAAATCGGAATGGATTATTGCATAACAATTGAATACGGAACAAAAAATAATATCCACATCTCAAAGTCAATTAAATCTATTTGGTTTAGCATTTATATACCAATAGAATACGTTGCTTAAAAATATGCACCTACTACAGTTTGGTTACAATATTGTTGATATTACAGAAGAACTAGGCTTCCAAAACAGTCCATTGTCTGTCTACAACATATCCCAAGATACTTAGGACAAGTAAATCGTCAAACTCAGAACTGGAACCTTGAGAGGCTCACGGTCGCTGGCAAAGGTTCGGCAGGAAAAGTAGAGGAAGATCAGTGTCACAAGCATCTGGAAAGTCAGTGTCTGCGGCCTTACAAGCAATGCAGGACCGTGAGAAGTGGAGAAACTTAATTCATCAGGACAATTGAAGTGGGGGTCACGCTGCTTTGTAATAAGGTGACACTCAAGAAAAGAAAGAACAAGAAAAATACATTTAATTTATGAGAGAATATCGTTTTTATTACAAAATTGTGTCAGCATTAATATCTCTTTCACCCTCTTTTCCGTTAACTCATCGAGCTTGAAAGATTCAGCTAAGAAAAAGGAGGAATTGCATCGGTTTTCATTCAGCGTTATTGCAGCAATAACATATTTGATTTGAGCACAGACCCCGAGGGAGAAGACAACGCCATCTTGTGAGAATTCTAAAAGGTCAGAGAGTTTGGGCTGAAATGCGGAACCATTCATCAAGGAAGATTTTTCTTTGAAATCCAATTCTTCGCAGCCTTTTTCTAAGTTTGCTCTTTTCCTTTCAAGGTGTTGGTGGTTTTCTTGTAAGGCAAGGCTGAAAAATTAAAACAGTAGTGATTACTTAATTCTCAACTATAATCAAGGACAAACAAATAACACACTATGTACAACCAAACCATCGCCCTTGAAATCATTCAATATTCAATGGGCAGTGAATTATTTATGTTTATTGCTATGAATAGGTTAAAAAATATGTTTATAATTATAATGTGTTTTAAAATGCGGTTTTATGTGTTTCCTAGCCAAACGTAATCTACACAAAAATAGATTTATATGTAAAATATATGACAATGTAACAAATTTTATGGATGTACAAAATTTATTAAAATATACTAAAACAAAATTATTGTGCTCTAGTCAGACACAATATAAGATTCTCACAGCCATCCGGGCAGGAAAGACATCTGGTGATGGACACTGCAAGGCTGTTCGAAACATTGACTCAAAAAGGAAGAAGCAGCTGAACCTTGCATTTTACCATCGACCAATTAATTCATATATTGATGCATTTTACCCCAAAAATTAACCGTTTGAATATGTAGAGTCGATATTTGTACGAACGAATATCTATCATAAATTGCGTGTCGTCGATATATCGACAGTATAGCTCTAGTTTCTGGTGCGCTGCGTCCCCGGTGTGTGGCTGCGTGCGTTGACAGTTCGGCGTGCGGAGTAGTGCGTGTGGTGTGAGTTATTTAAAAAAAAAATCGCAATTACGAAAACAGTGAATTGCGAGCCGTGATAAAAAATAAGCTCTGTTTCAAACTTCGTTTTGTTTAAAAATAACTTCTTATTTTATTTTTCGAAGTTATTTTTAAACAAAATTATTTTCAATTTAACAATACAATTTTTAAACAAAAAGATGGCTTGGCCATGGGGAACAGTACGAGTCCTTTGATTGCAGATATTTTTATTAATAATTTAGAAAATAAGATTTTCAATAGCGGTGCCTTGTTACTTAAAAATGTATATTGTTGGAAGAGATATGTGGACGACATTTTTTGCATTTGGTTAGGAACAGAAAGACAATTGAACATGTTCTTAAACTTTTTAAATAAAATACATAAAAATATTCAATTTACATTAGAAATAGGTAAAGATAAGAGTTTAAATTTCTTAGATTTAAATTTAACAATAATAGATAATAAAATAGATTTCAATATTTTCCGTAAAGATACGTACACTGATATTATCATACATAATTCATCAAATCATCCCTTTTCTCAAAAAGTAGCAGCTTTCCATTCTATGCTTAATAGATTAATTTCGATTCCTTTGTCGGATCCTAATTATACCTCAGAATTAAATATCATAAAACAAATAGCATCTAATAACGGCTATCCTTATAAATTGATAGTTGAAATACTAAATAAAAAAATTAAACATAAACTCTTTAAACTTTATATTTATCCTATTTATAAAGATACAAACAAACAATGGCGTAGAATTCTATTTGTAGATAATGATACTTCCAAAATTATAAATAAAAACATCCCCTTTACTATTCAACCGGCGTTTTATATGGATAACAAATTAAAAAAATATATTCTTAATAATAAAGATATTGATAGTCAAACTAAAAAATCAGGTGTTTATAAACTCAACTGTAATGACTGTAATTCCTTTTATATAGGAAAAACTAATGGAAACTTTGAGATCAGAATTAAAGAACATCTTAGGGCTTTAAAGGGAAACTGTGAATCAGAATTTGCGGATCATTTATTAAATAACGACCATACTTTCGATATTAATTCAGGTTTTAAAATACTACATTCTGGTTACAAGGTATCTCAAATCAATAATTTTGAAATCTTAGAAATAAGAAAACACGTGAATATGAAAGCAGATATTATTAATAAACAAAAATTTTTTATAAACCCCATTTTAAATATTTTCCCAATTACCCGGTCTTTCCCGTCTAATGACATTTTAATTCCTACTTTGAATAACCCTCCCCCACTCTTACCCCTCCCCGCTCCTTCTACCTCTTCTTTCTAGACCTAATTTTTAATTATAACTTTAGTATACTTGTGCTCCTGATGATGTGAACTTGGTTCACGAAACATGTTGAGATTTTGTATCGAAATAAAGTGATGTAAACTAAGTTATTTGTGTTTTAATAAAAAATAAATAATGCCATCACAAAGTGAAAAGCAGTTAGAAGAAGTTTTCTTCGAAAAATTAAACACAATTTGTTATAGCACATGTTTAGTGTAACTTCTAAATAAGTAGAACTTCAAAAAATGTTAAAAAGTAACACAGAAAAAAAGATAAATTGTTTATATTATGTAGTAACCTGTGTTTTTGTAACTCTGATAACTGCAAATTTATTTGTCGATTGATCTGGAACGTTAACATTTCTATAATATTATCATATTTCTCCAAAGGTGTGTTGATAATGTTTGCTCTGAAAGAAAAAAAATCCATATTAAATAAACAGAATTTTTTCAAAAAAACTTTTAAAATACTAACCGGACATGATGTTAAAAATATATAAAACATATGTGCGACCTCTCCTGGAATATGCTTTCCAAATATGGAGTCCTTACTTCGCAAAGGATATAAATCTGTTAGAGAGAGTACAGAGACGTTTCACTAAAATACCAAGAGCTCTGAAAGATCTACGATACGAAGATAGACTCAAGGAACTAAGATTACCAACCTTACAAGAAAGAAGAGAAAGGGGTGACTTGATCGAGACTTTCAAAACTTTATCTGGACATTACAGTTGCCCTAGCATCCAAGAAATCTTCACTACAAATAAAAATATAAATCTCCGTGGACACTCAAAAAAAATTACCAAAACGCCTTTTGCATCTAATCCTAGAAAACACTTCCTTGCAAATAGAGTAGTGGATGCTTGGAACAAACTCCCACAACATGTCATCGATGCAACAAATATAAATCAATTCAAAGCTCTATTGGATTCACATTTAGAGAGAAGACAGGACTTAGTTCAAACTTAAAACAACTCAATTACTGTCAAACTTGTTGTGAAATCAGATATAAGCGCATCAGCAGAATGCTGCCTGCTCATTACATAATAATAATAACCTCATTAAAATTTTAGTTACGATCATAAATTATGGATTCAAATTCCATTAAACTTGTTTATTTTATTAATTTCTATATGTATTAACTTAAAAAGACCGTCAACCCAGTATGCAAGGTAAATAGTAAAGTTGTTCATATGCAAATATGCATTCACTCACTTCTGTAGCTTCTTCTGTCTCTCCATCAACGAAAACAACTTAATTGTAACTTTATGACAATCCGACAATGTGTTTTTAAATGTGTTATATGCACTTTCGAGGCACATAAAGTAATCTAATACGTATTTTTGAACTTTTGAATCCATCGCAAACCACAAATAATAACATGAATGTCTCACATTCCACCCGTGAACCTGTCAACAACAACGATACAACAACTGCATGACAATTTAACAAAAATTACGATGCATTATGACAATCGATTACAACTGAACTGAACTGAACTGACAACAACTGTCAAAGTGCCAAAACAAGAATGGTTTCAGTATTACCAGTGTGAGAAATTCTCAGTCAACTTGCTTTTTTTTTTTTTTTAATTTTCTGTGTCTTTTTGAATTTTATTATTAAGTTGATATTAATTTATTTATTTACTAACGGACTATGTCCAATTAAAACATATTGCACGAAGTTAATCCTAGGAGTTAGTATTAGTGGTAGAATACTGACATGACAAAAATAGGGCACATAAGTCAAGTCAAGCAGGAACAAGATTTTGATGGAGTTTTGCCACATCAATATAAAATATTACTTGCGTAATGACTGACAAAAGTCATTAATGAGAGGGTGAGGCGGACGGCTATGCGATTTTGAGTCACGCGAATAATAGTGGCAAGTAGTTTAGTCGCATGTGTAATGTGTATGCCGATGGTATTTGAAACAAAGAATTTTATTCTTTCAACTGAACAATAATATTATTTCTGTATGGCCACATCGACTGAAGCTCGGGTGTTTCCGTAGTAGATCGGGTAATCCCGCATAGAAATTGATCAGCCCGATGTCAGGTTTATTCCGATTTCTCTTCCTGTCAAGTTTGCATGCTCGTGTTTGCGCGCCAGTATGGAAGTGTATATTACGCGCGGCGCGCACATTTTTCAAATCGAGGTCGACTTTGTTATTTTTCAAAATTGTGATGTTTCTCTGAATTGATATAACGTATTTTATATATATAATACTGGTGTTTAAAGTGTGAAGTGCTCCCGATATCACGACGAAATGAAAGGAAAGATGCACGGAAATCGCGGCTCGATGGCCGCGGACGATATTCGTGCCGAAATATTGAATCCGTTTGTACATAATGTTGAACTGGATACAACATTCGACAAAATTAAGGTAAAAATGATACCTACTTACCCATTTTATAATTTCTTTCATACAGCATTCTGGTTGTTGATTCCAATCCAATATTGACGTTTTCATGTTTATGTCAAGAATGTTTCGTTTGCGCATAACAGACATTTGACAGATAAACAAAAATATTCAAGTACCGAGGGAGCGAAAGAATTTCTCTTGTTGAATGTATGAAAGTAAATTACCCCTATTATTGGAATAATACATCATTATAAGGCAGCAGTTGAGTGGCCTTTTCGTAATGATTTCGTTCTCTTGGTCATGTTTTTGTTATTCTTTTGTGTTTGGGCGCACTACTAAATATAGCCGAACAGAAAACAGATGATTTTCTCTCCCACGTGAACTAGTGGCGTGATTTTCTTCAGTACCTACATCGTATGACCACAATATTTTATTCTCGTGCTATAAATAGTTTGTATTCGGCTTTATACATTGTACATTTATACAATCGGTACCTACCTATCTATATACACGGTGTCCGGAAACTCGTAGTACAAGCGGGAAACTGGAGAATCTACACCACATGGGAAACCCAAAAAAACATAAAGTTTTTTGATTTGAGCATTTTCAAAAAAAAAAAAAACCAAAAAAAAATATTTTTCGGCTATTTTAGGGTTAAAATTTTTTCTGGTGTTTAGGGTTGAATAACAGATGTTTTAACCCTGCAGAGCAGAAATATTTTATGATTACACCGGGTTAAATGAAGGGTGATTTCAAAATAATGCTTCAAATCCGA
Source organism: Hesperophylax consimilis (assembly GCF_061612785.1). Taxonomy (NCBI): domain Eukaryota; kingdom Metazoa; phylum Arthropoda; class Insecta; order Trichoptera; family Limnephilidae; genus Hesperophylax; species Hesperophylax consimilis. Next base: position 23,090,385 of record NC_142842.1, read on the forward strand.
GTTTCTTCATTTGTTTTACTTTCAAATAGTTTTAATAGTTGGGTACTTTGATCTTCAGTAATAATTTATAAGAATTTGATTAAAAAAAAAAAAAAAAAAAAATCAACTTCAAACTCGATTTACTCGATAACGAAAGCTCAAATAAAAAAAAAATATATGAAATACGCTTTGAATTTTTATTATTAGAAATAAACATTTTTTAAATAAAACTTTTTGATTTACCTTAATTACTATAAAAGGAAACTGTTTGCATTTGGGAAATTTTTAATTTTAGCATTATAATTTTTCATTATTAAAATGAAAATTCGCTATCGTTGTATGGGATGACAGCCAAAATAATTTCTGTTGATGACATTTTCTAATTTTGGTATTTCTGATACCATACGAGTGGCTAGAAGAGACGTCATTACCAAGTACTCTATGCAAATTAGGCAGGTACTAATTTGGTCGAACTCTGAAAATAAAATAAAGGTTTTTAGGAATGTTTATAAAAAAAAATATTAAAAAAAAAACTTTGGGTTATTATAGGTTAGGTCAGTATATATTAGGTTAGGATAGTTTAAGTTAGGTTAGAATAGGTTAGATTAGATTAGGTTAGGTTAGGTTTTTTTAAAAGGAAGAAGGCTGCGAATAACCTGACAATATTTGAAAATCTCTTATTGCTATCACACTAAGCGGAATTTGTTGTTTGTTGTTTTATTTCATTTAATTACTATGGAAGATGTATTACTTCTGGAAGTTGGTTCTACAATATTTAAAATAAAATGATTAAGTAACAATAAAATTAAAATTCTTTCTTTGACTAAACATAATGTTTTTCTTATTTTTGTGGAGTGACAAATAAGAATTATGCACATAATATATAATTTTATATTTATTTAATCCTAGTTGAAGTACAACTTCTAACACAACAGATTTTCTGATGAAGTTAATCCAGCCAGTGTAAAAACTTTTGATTACATAGGGAACAATGTAAAAGAAACGTAGGTAATATGAATAAACGTAGTTAGGTTACAGTTATTCACATAAGGAAATGTGAAAGTATTGCAAAAGATAACGAAATCAGGTGATGTCTCTTTATATTTTTCTATTGTGTGTTATTTCTATAAATAATCTCCATTTTTCTTTATGTGGATATATATTTATATACAAAAGTCACATGTTTATTGTTTGCGTTCCGAATACAAAAAACAACAAAATACACGATGGATTCTTTGTTATTTCCCTTTGCGGTGGATATTTCCTTCGTTACTCATTCTATTGATAACGATAACAGATAATAACAAATACAAACATATGTGGGAATTAATAGACAAAGTGAATGCAGTACGTCGCATATTTCAATACTGATTATGGGAAGGTGGCCAAATATTATAATCTTTTGTACAGAGAAAAAAAATATTTGTATAACGTCTCGAGGAAAAGCTTTCTAATAGTTTTTCTCACACAAAGTTAATTTTCTTGCCAAGTTTTTATGTTTATTTCATTTATATGAGAGTTAAGGTTGAAATATTTTAATTTTATTTATTAATTTTATCTTACCTATTTATACATCAAAGTTTACGAATGTCTAATTAATACATTAGTGGATTTTATTTTATTGATATGGCTCCTACAATCCAGCTTGAATTTATCAATTGTTGCAGACTTTATGGTTTTCTGCAGCGAATTATAATATTTATTCCTTCGTACAGTAAATAATTTTGTGTATTGGTTTTGTCATTTTTGGTAGCCTTATTTCGTCGCACGTTCTTGTATTATATTTGCGAATGACCTTGTCGTGTATAATTTTCTTTGAAAAGTATTTTGTTAATGTATGGAAGTGAGGCATGGAACTGGCAAAGAAAGGATGAAAGTAGATTAAATGCTGTTGAAATGAGATCCCTGAGGCGTATGTGTGGTAAAACCATGTTTGATCGTGTGAGGAATGTGGAGATCCGCAAAGAGTGCAAGGCTGATGTAAGCGTAATGAGTAAGATTAAGAAAGGGATGCTTAGATGGTTTGGGCATGCAGAGCGAATGAGCGAAGATAGGAGTGTAAGGAGGATATATGATGCAAATGTGAATGGTAGCAGAAGTCGGGGACGCCCGAGGAAGACATGGCACGATCAAGTGAATCAGATACTCGAGTCGGGCCATGTCAAGAGTCAGAATAATAGAAGAGTATGTATGAGACGATGTATGAATGTGAATGAGGCAAGGAGTGTGTGCCAAGACCGAGTTGTTTGGCGGTCCGTCCTCTCTGCCTACCCCTGCGGGGAAACGGCGTGATGGTTAGTTAGTTAGTTAGTTAGTTTTGTTTATTATTTATGTATAAATATCATCGTGTTCAAGTCCAGCATTTTTTTCACGGTTAGCTCATTAATTCCTTTAAAATTATCGTCAATTTTTGAAAATTTATTGAGTATTATTCTCATCGCTCTATTTTGGAGAAGTTTTAACTTATTTTGTCATTACTTACATAAGAAAAACATCGTTTTTTTACGAACTCTTACCAAAAAATGTTTTTACGGGGTTCATCCAACTATAGTAGATCTTAGTTTGTCAGTCAGAAAAATAACACAGGTTTGCAAATTGACATTTTTGAATTTTTTTAAATGGTAATGGTTGAATTATATGTATTTCGGAATGCCGAATTCGAGAATGCCATCCATTTTGACCCATCACGTAAGGATTTTCCGCAAAGTGGAAATTAAAATATAGGCAAAACCCGCCTTACACTACTTCTATAGGGAATGTTCAAAAGAAAAAAATCATAAAATTATACAAATTTAATTAATTTTAAGTCATAATATATTTTATTTACATCATATGCAATTATAAATCTTTATAAAATATGCTTTTTTAGTTTGGAAGCTTCGTTTTGTGCTTTTTCGTTTGTGGGACGTTATATTTTCCCTATGCAGCATCCAGCAGTAGTCGCCCATCATATTTGTATCCCATCGACCTTGATACCTTCTCTCCATTTCCTTGATATCTTGGTGAAACCTCTCACCTTGCTCTTCACTAACTGCACCAAGATTTTAAATCTCGGATCAGGTCATTTATTTAATTCAGCTTGAGAAAATTGTTGAGGTCCACTGGAGTCGCCTACTTGAAACTCGTCACTAGAACTTTCTTCCGATTCACTTTCTGATGATGGCAAATCGTCCAGGCTTTGAGGTTCTTGTGGTGTAGGAATGCCAGGTCCGTGGGGGACTGGGCGGAGTGCTGAATCCATGTTTGGGTAGCAAATTTGTTTTTTTTTTTTTTTTTTGGTACTATACCCTTGCACATTGCACGAACAAAAGTAGCAGTCATCGCTGTGGTTTCGAGGCTCTCTCCCAATATATATGATTCAAAGCTGACTAATTTTATCGTCGTTTCAATCTATAAAACTTAATATTATCTTATAATAAGTTGTAAATAATAAAAAATATATATTTCGACAATAAACCCCGTTTTGCGACTTAAGATAGGCAATCCCACAGTATTTTGCGTTTTGCAGAAAAACCTTACGTGATGGAATTTTTTTTGATAATTTTCCCGAATTCAGCAACCAAAAATACATGGGAATTACCTCTTATTTCAAAGAAAAAAAAACGTTGCAGACCTGTGTAATTTATCTAGGTATATAAATAAAAATTCAAAAAATTCGATCGTTCAAAATCTTAAATCTACGAAAGTTCTTCACGGATTATTATGAAATTTTGACACAACTTGTGGGATTTTACTTTTTTTCAATTTATTATTATCTATTAAAACATCTTCAAATGTTTTAGTTAATTTTTAACGGTATTTCTGCATTTGCAAAATCTGCGGGCAATCATATTAGACACTATGCTTAGGCTTCTGCTTTGTCGTTCGATATCGCCTTCGTCAGATAGGTCTTGATTAATAATGTGCCCCAAGTATTTTACGTTCGTACATGTATTTATTCATGCCTCGTTAAGGTGTACGGGGAACATCTTACTCGTATCTGGATTTCGTAAAAAGTTATTTATATTTTCTTCTTCTAAAATTATGTAGAATCACCCCTCGAAGTGAGTGCACTTTACCCCCCGGACAGCCTGTATAAGAGTATCCATATTAATAATATTATAATTGTATTTAACTTGTCTGAGAATCTATTTTGCCCCGGTATTCTCAATACTGCAGTTGCGATTTGCGAGTCGCGACCCCACTAACTGCAATGTTTACTTATTGATCTGTACCTACGTCAAATGATCCGTGTGTTTTTTTTAGTACCATACATTACAGTGCATTATATACCACATTGAAATGTAGAAGTAACACTTTTAGTACCATACATTTCAGTGCATAATATACTACATTGAAACGTAAGAGAAACATTTTTAGTATCATACATTACAGAACGTAATATACCACATTGAAATGTAGGAGAAACATTTTTAGTACCATACATTACAGTGCATTATATACCACATTGAAATGTAGGAGATACATTTTTAGTACCATACATTACAGTGCATAATATACTACATTGAAACGTAAGAGAAACATTTTTAGTATCATACATTACAGTGCGTAATATACCACATTGAAATGTAGGAGTAACATTTTTATTACCATACATTTCAGTGCATAATAAACTACATTGAAATGTAGGAGAAACATTTTTTACTTTCACTATCATAATCATAATGATACCTAAGTATTACGAATCACACACACACACAAAATAATCTTTATATTCTCCACCTATACTATTATAAATATCTTCAATTTCCGAATATAGTCTCACTTCTTCCATTCTCTTACGTCGCGCGTCATGTTGTTGCTAAAAATACGTAGTCCGTAGGTAATGGAAAATGTACATTGTTCTCTCTCCCAGAGTTCTCTATACATGTGGTGACATAATTCTGTTCTTTTGGTGTTCTCACAGTATGTATGAAGTAGGTACTATTATGTTATATGAATTTTAGGTAAGTACCTACATCCCTGTTATAGAGTGGTTCATACACTCAATATCGCCTGGTCAAAGACTACCATTCAGAATCTAAACGTTGCTTGAAATGATTGCTTGGCTGTGTTTGGTGACTAGGTCTGAATATCCAGGTAATTCACCGTCTTCCTATTCTCCTTCCCCTTCCCATTGAACCTCACAATGCATTCCACGGGCCCCAGGCGGCGTTTTTACAAAGCCTATTATCTATACCATTTCAGTCACTGTGTCGTCTGTAATAGAGGTGCTTTTGTTTTTACAAAATCATTCAAAAAGCATGTGCCATTTCAGTCCATAGACTATGTTTTATTACTGAGATTGAAAGACTCATTACGAAAACAAAGAATAGTCTTAGGTTGGCTTAGGCTAGGTTAGGTTAAGTTTAGTCGGGTTGGGTTGGATTAGGTAAGGTTAGGTTTGGTTTGAAGAAACAAAAGTTAAGGCCCCGTAGTAAGCGTTCAAAGATGGTTGGAAATGGATAGAAATACGAATGTTAGAGGGATCGCGCTAATATTAAAAAAAACGATAATAATTCAGCGAAAATGGTGAAGATTCTTAATAAAACACGACTCGTTTAAAATAGAGCGAAAATCTCTCGACAAATGCTTTAGTTGCATTTAAAGATAAACTGCGAATTTTTTCATATCTATAACATAGTAAATAACAGAACAAAGCGTGTTTTTATTAATTTTCGGAGCTAACATTGCGATTTTTTTCTATGGGGGGAATTTCATATAATTAACGTTTCGGCTTAACAAATGCATAGATAATATCTTAAAAATAACTATTTTTTTAACTTAAAAACTTAAAGAGCGTCGATTTTTCTCTACTTTCTATAAATATAATATGTATGTATTATATATGTAAACCTTCCGGAAGAAATTCTCTAAATGATCATGAAAACCATGTTGAAATCTGTTGCGTATTTTAGAACAATTATTTTTAATTTTAACAATTTTGCCTAGGTTTAGGCGCACAAACAGTCAACGAGAGACTTGTTATAAATCGCTAGAAATTAGGTATGCGGGGCTTAAAGACTTTATTAATACGCCTCCGGATAGTTGGGAGCAGTTTGGACTATTGCACGGTATTAATAAAAATATGTTAATCTGTTTGAACCTTAAAAGGTGATATTGGCAAATCAATATTTTACTAATAATGCTCTGGCGTGAAAATTCTATTCCCAAACATTAGCAATGCTACTGTACGGATTTTAATTTCATCAGAAATCATTATAGTAATTTAAAAACGTTCTCTGAGTATTTTATCAGACAGAAGGCCACAAAATTTACATTGCCAATTTTTTTTTCGCAGTCGATTATTCTCTCGATTACTCATTCAGTTCCGGCCATGGTGAATAAAGCGTACAAGTGATTGGTTAGCAATCAAAATTTAATCTTGAATATCCGCGTTTTCTTGTGTTCACCTTTATTCTGGAAATTTTATATTCGAATAATCCATCTTTCATTATGTACTATTAGCGTAGACCCGTGAAAAATCACGGCGTACGTTTGTAGGATTTGTGAAGCCGAAGTTATTTACGAAATTATAAATCAAGAAACAAAAAAATAATTTGAGAGACAATCAAAAATTAAACTTTCGAATGAACACCGTTAGTTAGTAAATATTGAAATAATTGGTGATTCAGATTTAGATCTCTCAATTTTTGACAGATTTAATATTGAATTATTATTAAAATAAAATAATTTTGGTACCTACTTTATCGCATGGTTTCCACAATCACTTCCATTTTTAAAAATTAAAAGGTCATTGAAAGTGAATAATTTTAAGCAGTAATATTTCACATCACAAACAACTGAAATTATTATGTTTGATTAATTAAAAATACTAATTTCGGTTGTGAGTATGTCTGTAATTCCGGTTCTAAACTATACTATAGAACTTGGATTTGCTTTGAATTCAATTGTCATTTTCAAAATTAGAGCCGATTTTGTGAAAAATTCATACAAGCGATAAAGTAGGTACTTACCAAAATTATTTTATTTAGATTATGTATTTTTCATAAAATGTATTTCTTTTGTTTAATTTTTTTTACAAATATCTTTTTTTAAATTTACTAACGGTGTTCATTCGAATGGTTAATTACTGATCGTCTCTAAAATCGACAATATTTCAATTTATAAATACTCTTACAAATTCTACATTTTTAATTTCCCCTTGTTTTGTTGTTGTTCATCTTGCATCTTGTCGGTTGGCTCGTTGTAGCCGATGCGTGGCCAATGGTTGAGATGTTATTTCTTGTATCGAGCATCGAGGCGAAGTGAAAGGTGAATGTTGGAAGTTGGTACCAAAAAAGCGGCAGTGCTCGACACTGCGCTGAGTCGGCTTTTTATCTCATATCAAAACATGGAACACAGCAATTGATTCGTATTTGTTAAAAAAGTCTTCAAATTACATTAATATTAACATAGAAGTAAAAATAATAATAGTTTTATTTCCAGCTACATGAATGGTATCTACAAATGTATCCGTAATGGCGCACAGCAAAAAATAGAATATACAAATAATATGGGAACAAAATGAATCAACTTAATACTTGCAGGTTCAACAAATACAAAGAAAAGAGAAAAAAATATTACATACCTTACACATTAACAGAAAAACGTACAGATTAGCACATAATAATAATTAAACAAATTTTCGATTTATATTTTATTTTAGGGAATAAATGAAACCTCAACGGAACTGAATTTATTTCTAAGCCCACGAAGCCTTTAGACTGGAGAATGCGTGAAATACTTTGTTTTAGAAGTATAAACAAAGAACAACTCTGGAAGTCTCGTGTTACGATCTGTTTCTCGGAACATCATTAGCTCTGTTAAGTCAGGTGCATCCAATTAGTCATTAACGAATTTGTATAAAAGCACCAAATCATTCGTGGTTCTTCTGAAATCGATTAAATCAAGTAATTTCATTAAATTTGTTCAATGGGTATGAACAGTTGGAAATTGATGAACGAAAACGAATGACAAAATTAGGCACTGAAGTAAATCTGTAGGTGTTGATATCTGAAGATTTAGACGTTTGTAGTTTAGTGACGAGATCAGAATCGCCAGTGGGAGACTTTTTCGTTAACCGCGATTCCAGTTCTCTCGGATGACAGCGGAAAGAAGTCGTTAAGACGAGACAATACCCTAAAATAAAGTCAGAATCTTATCGACGTAAGTGAAGAAGCCGTGCACAAAAATATGCGACGTGCGGCCATGTGTATAGGACAGACCTGCGGTTAAATTTGCCCTATCAAATCTCCCTATCAGATCCCTCTGGAAAAATTCGAGATTTTAGTATTAGAGTTATGATTTTAAGGTTAAGGACAATTCTTTGAGGAAAAGAGGAGGTGCGATTCCTTAAGTAGAACCGGAATCGCACCTCCTCTTTCCAGTCTCCTTCTATTCCTCGTTTACTTTAGCCTCACGACATCCGACGATTTAGGAATGCTCAAGTCCCTCTGGTCCCGGGCAGTTGGGTCTCTTGTGTCTTTTGCGGTATTCTCATTAAAAGGTGGTTGGTAAATGATGATTCCAATCTTTAGATTTTTGATAGCAGATTATTATCCAAATCTTATGATGGTTTATAACTGATGAAAACTTTAGATGATTATGTGATGATCTTTATCTGCCGGTGGTTGAGAGCTGATGATCCAAATATTTCCGGTACGTAGTTTAAGCTCCGCATGTCTGGGTGATGATTTGATTCTTCCGGTGGTTGACAGCTAGTTGATGATCAAAATCTTTCCGGTACCTAGTTGATGCTCCGTATGTCTGGGTGATAGTCTGAATCTTACGGTGTTTGTCAGCTTATGATCCAAATCATTCTGGTACCTAGTTGATGCTCCGAACGTCTGTCTCGGTGATGATCTGAATCTTGTGGTTGATGAGCTAATTCTGTGGGTGTTTTAAAGATATCTGTAGGTGTTTTAAAGATATCTGTGGGTGTTTTAAAGGTATCTGTGGGTGTTTTAAAGGTATCTGTGGGTGTTTTAAAGGTATCTGTAGGTGTTTTAAAGATATCTGTAGGTGTTTTAAAGGTATCTGTGGGTGTTTTAAAGGTATCTGTGGGTGTTTTAAAGATATCTGTAGGTGTTTTAAAGATATCTGTAGGTGTTTTAAAGGTATCTGTGGGTGTTTTAAAGATATCTGTAGGTGTTTTAAAGATATCTGTAGGTGTTTTAAAGGTATCTGTGGGTGTTTTAAAGGTATCTGTAGGTGTTTTAAAGGTATCTGTAGGTGTTTTAAAGGTATCTGTGGGTGTTTTAAAGGTATCTGTGGGTGTTTTAAAGATATCTGTAGGTGTTTTAAAGATATCTGTAGGTGTTTTAAAGGTATCTGTGGGTGTTTTAAAGGTATCTGTAGGTGTTTTAACGTTTTGTCAAAACTCAAATACTTTTTTCTCTCCTCTACTTTAATATTAACTAATTATTTTTCCTTTTTCATTTGTTTCTTAGTCTTGATAATGTTTTATGTATTATGTGTCTTTTTTAGTTTATTTATATTCTCTCCTAACCATACAACTAGCACATTGTATTTAAGATTACCTGTGTGGTTTTTATTTATGTATTTTTTTCTAATAGCTATAAAATTTATTGCACACTGTATTAAATATATATTTTCAATACAATATATATTTGTTTACAAGAAGTTGCAAGAAGTAAAAGAAAACATCAATACAGGTTCTCGTGGTGAGGTGCTCGCGAAACACTGTAATTTAAAAAATATATATTTACACACATCAACAATCTGTATTCATCAATTTGTTTTTCTTGTAATATATTATAATATTCCTTAACATAATTATATAATCATTGTATTACTAACTACCTACAAAAACACGTGAAAAACTCAGCACAAGTTCTCCCAGTGGTGTGTTCACGAAACAATACAATATTTAAATGAATTACAGTAAACTTAATTCTTACTTTCTTATAACATAAGGTATACAAAATCTATATACACATATGTATAAGAAAATGTTTGTAATATTATTGTATGTGTTTGAAATAATGTAAGTGCAAATAGAAAGAACATAAATTTTAAATGTTTATTTTACAAATGAACCACCCTGTACCAAAATGTTGGTCTATCCGTCCTTATTTTATAATAAAAGTATGATTAATGATCGACAAAATATTTCCCAACAAAATATCAAGACTTTATCGGATTGTCAGAACAGGCTTCGTAAAAAGCAGAGTTCCGAAACGGTTAAAATGAAAGGCCTGGAATCTCGTGGTTTACCCGTGGTAACCACAGTTTGCAATAAGTAGAGATGAGGATAATCGAAACATTATAAGATTCGAATGATAGTTCGAATCAATGGCTGGGATAGACGAGGACGGTTTTGATGTTAGAAAAAACAAAGAATGTTTGAGTCCACTGTATATTTCTCCACTGAAGTTCTCTACTATGCATTCGTGTAGAGGGATTCGAAGGGCAAAATTTCCGGATATTGTTAATGTGGCCAGATAGGATCTTGGTACTACCCAACCACTCTCTTCCCCATCTTCTTCTCGCCACCACTTACTTCATCCTCACATAACATGTCCTTAATTTGGTAATGTAATGGCAATGATCTCTGTAATCTCACAATAACACTTTTCTGTTATTTTGTTTGTATTTCAAATATAGATTTTGTTTACATCCTAATGAATTTTGGACAGATATTGAAGTTTCGAAACATTATTTCGAATTCAACCGTTAACGGTTTAATTTAAATTGGAATATTATTTTTAAAAGATTTTTTAATCTTGAATGGTAAATAAAAAGGAATAGTGACAAAACAAAACATAATGAAAGAATAGGATTGGCTATATTCGGTTAACCGAGATATGTTAGGTTCGGTTAGGTGGGTTTTTTTTTTTTTTTTCTTCACTTTTAAGCTATGTTCTGTTTCGTCTTTGAACCATCTCGAATATACCCATTGCCAGTAACGAGTTATCGTGGTTTCTTGGGTAACCGCTGCCTTTGGATGGTAGCTGGTAAACCCAGTGGAATAGAACAGACTTCGTCATATCGCTGGCATAACTTGCGGTATCGCCATGCAACCGAAGAATAACTAACCGTTAAACCATGAAGCCAAGCAAGAGGTAACAGGCAACGCGTAACACTCCAGTTGTTTCGACACTCTTCTCGCTGTGATGCGGGTTGGATTCTATTTTCTATGCAGATTATACAGATTACATAATAATTATTATGCCTATAAAAAGAAACACATTTTTCCTGCTCATCATTCAAAATGTAGTCAAAACAAAAATTTCACGACTTTATTATTCCTGATGAGGATTCTTTTTTCAATGTGACATATATGTGTTTATTTGGATTTTCTTGTTTGCATTTGGTCAGCATTATGGTACCTACCTGCCTGAAGAAAGTTTTGAAAAAGAATAGTCATTAATTGACGTTTCTTTGGAAAAACTGTATAACTCATACTACGTAATTACGTAAAATTTTCGGTTTATAATTAAGTAGCTCCGTATTTAAGTACTTTCCTAAATACAAATCTTATGATTTTAGAGGAGATTTTGGTTTTGATTTATTGAATAAGAGAACTAACTAACCATCACGCCGTTTCCCCGCAGGGCTAGGCAGAGAGGACGGACCGCCAAACAACTCGGTCTTGGCACACACTTCTTGCCTCATTCACATTCATACATCGTCTCATACATACTCTTCTATTATTATGACTCTTGACATGTCCCGACTCGAGTATATGATTCACTTGATCGTGCCATGTCTTCCTCGGGCGTCCCCATCTTCTGCTACCATTCGCATTTGCATCATATATCCTCCTTACACTCCTATCTTCGCTCATTCGCTCTATATGCCCAAACCATCTAAGCGTCCCTTTCTTAATATTACTCATTACGCTTACATCAGCCTTGCACTCTTTGCGGATCTCCACATTCCTCACACGATCAAACATGGTTTTACCACACATATGCCTCAGGGATCTCATTTCAATAGCATTTAATCTACTTTCATCTGTTCTTTGCCAGTTCCATGCCTCACTTCCATACATCAAGGTAGGTACCAGCACTCCGTTGTGGACTGCTAACTTCGCTTCTCTGGACAATTTTTTGTTAGCGCCAACGGCGTTCAGTCCTCCATTAACGGAATTACCTGCATTTACCCTTCTTTAAATATCTCTGTCAGCCTTCCCATCTCTCGTAAACATACTTCCTAAATACACAAACTCATCCACCTGCTCCAAGTGTTCCTCATTCACAATTATATTGCACACTGTTTTCGTACTCTCTCTTTCAAACACCATTACTTTAGACTTACTTACATTAATCATCAACGCTTCCCTCATACAGACACGCAATTGCCTGAGTCAGATTTGTATTCACTCCATACTTGGACAACACCTTCCATAGCTTTTTCCTGTCGACTCGGTCGTATGCTTTTTGTAGATCTACAAAGGCACAGAAAAGTTTCTGGTTTTTTGCCAGAAACTTCTCAGTGAGCATACGCAATGATAAGATTTGGTCCATGCACCCCCTTCCACTCATAAATGCACCTTGCACATCCCATATTTTAACCTTTGTTTCCTTTCTTACTCTTTCAATCAAAATTCTACCATATAGCTTGCCAACTGAACTTAGCAGGCTAATAGCCCTATGATTCCCACATTCCATACGTGACCCTTTACCTTTGTATAATGGCATGATCACAGCCCATCTCCAATCTAAAGGCGTGTAACCTTCCTTTAAACATTGGTTAAAAATATTGCACAACCATGTGAGAATTATACCGCTACCTCCTTTAAAATATTCAGCAGTAATATTGTCAAACCCGACAATACCTTACTATTCTTCATACATTTAATCGAGCTTTCTATCTCATCCATGCTAATTTCGGTAACATTCACTCCATCATCTTTCATATCTGATTCGCCGCTGGAATACTGTCACTCACTTCGCTTTCGAAGACTTCCTCGAAATAATTCATCCATCTCTCTTTTATTTTTTCCTCATTCGTCAACATTTTTCCATCTTTCGATTTTATCACTTTCATTCTTCCGTTTTCTGGGCCACTCCGGGACCTTTTGACTTCCCTCCAAAACAACTTAATGTTTTCTTGGAAATGGTTCGTCATTTTCATTCCTTCTTCCTCTTCCAGGCGTTTCTTTCGTTCTTTCACTCCAACTCTTACTTTTTTCTCACATTCCTTATATACTTTTTTCGCTCGATCCTTCTCTTCACTGGAAGCACTGCCAGCCGCAATCAGACATAACCATGCTTTCTTCTTCTCTGAGACCAGTGCTTTAATCTCATCATCCCACCATGCATCACCTTTCTTCCTACCTTGCGTACTTATTCCACAAACCTCCCTAGCAGATTCACAAAGACACACTTTTATGTGGTTCCATGTTTCGTCTATGCTTAGACCATCCATTTCCTTCGCATTCAATCTTATCTCTGCATAATTCACATACTTACTTCTCACATTATCGTTTTGCAGTTTTTCTATTTTGACTCTTGTTTTAGTTAGTACCGTTTTCACTTTAGAGCGCCAACCGCGAAAGAGGTTTACTCTTGACACTACAAGAAAGTGGTCAGTATCGACCTCAGCCCCTCTGAAAACTCTTGTTTCCTCGGTAACAGCTCTCAACCTAGAGTCAATTACTACAAAATCAATAAATAAGAACCTAGAGTCAATTACTACAATTCAATTACTACGAGTCAATTACTACAAAATAATCAATTGAATAAAAGAAAATTATAAAAAATACTTTCTACTTATCTGTTCACAGAACTACAGAAGTTTTGTAGTAAGTTATGTTGGAATTGGAAATAGTAAGCCCCAATAACTTCTCCAACTAGTTATTTATTTATTTTTTCCATTATTTCTGGCTTTCACCCTTCAAGGGTGTTCTTGGCCATCATTTAAAATAATTGAGAAATGAAAGGTGAATTTAAATATTAATTTTATTTAAATAGGCAAATTTCAAAATTATAATGAAAATTGGAGTCGAGTTCAGACTTAGAAGAGATGAGATGTTGAATGGAGGGGAGGCAATTTTAGATAAGGCTTTATAGAAGAGAGGATATTTGTTTAGAGAGGGACAGCCAAAAAATATGTGATCTAAAGTTCCCACTTCTAGACCACAGAATGTACAATCTGGGGAGTCAAGGACGTGAAATTTAAAAAGATGGGAAGGAACGGAGCAATGTCCGATCCTCATTCGAATAAGTGAAGAAATTTCTTTTTTGGAAAAATTAGGGGATTGCTGAAATCACGGTTTTGATGGAATAATCCTTTGTATTGAGGCATAGCAGGCTCCCTTAGATTGACTAGCAATGTGCCAATACTCAGACCAAACATTGCGGGATCTATCTTTGATGATGGAAAAAATGTCAGATAGGGGAATGTGTTTTACGAGGGTAACAACAGGGTTGGACGCTCCTTGTTTTGCCAAGGCATCCGCAATATCATTACCCATGATACCAACATGTCCAGGAATCCAAATCAGAGTTACAGTTTTACCGGAGCTTTGAATGGAGGCTATCATCTCTCGAATAAGGCATACAAAGTGATCATCAGGATGAAGAAGAGGACTGGATTTAAGTTTTTGGAGGGAACTGAGAGAGTCAGAGAGAACGAGGGAATGTTCAAAATTATTTTTGATTATATATTTGAGAGATTCTATTATTGCAATAATTTAGTAATTTTTAAATAATACTATGAAAAAATAATTAATACTATGAAAAGTTATAATTTTTTTTTTCTCTAAATAGTATAAAACAAAGACGCTATTCTCGTCTGTCTGTTTGTGCTCTTAGTTCTTCTAAACTACACCACAGATTTTGATAGGGTTTTCAGTGTTTTCACTATGATTTAGGGAATTTCTTACGAAAGCTTTATTTATATAAAACATGCATGTTATGTTAAAGTAGAGATGCTAAAGTCGAGCAACGCCCGGGACACTTAGCTAGTTTCTTATTATTATAGGTATAGGTTTACGAAATAAACGTAATTCGAAGAGATCGAGATTTGAAATTTATATAAATAAATAATGATCAGAATCTTTTGAAACAAATTGTTTTGTTAGAAATGATTGATAAATTATGCAGTTAGTTGGAGGTACTCGTACCCTCGCTGTTTCAAACTAGGCGTGACAAAATAATTAGGAAACTTACTAATTTTTTGATCGTAGCCGAAAATAAACCGTTGAATTCTTCCGCATTATTCGCTGTTTCAGAACCGGATCTTTAAACATATAAATATACATATTTATGTATGTTAGTATCGCACAACTGCAGTCCCAACTACCCGGATCTGTCAATCTGTTGGAAAAGGGATACAACAGAACAGTGACAAAACGGAATATCATTAAATAATAGTGTAGGATAGGTTAGGTTAGGTTGCTGAGCAACCAACTCAGTTTTGTAAGATCTGTGTAAAATAAAATATGTATATAAAAAAAACTGGTTAAACGTAAGTTTTTTTCACCTAATTTCTCTTTTTTAAATGTTCTGTGTTGTAATTATTCTGTTTTATCATGGAACCCGGACTATGAGAATTGGCAGAATGTCGCGAGGTTGAATGAAGTCTTAGGAAGACATGGCATGATCAAGTGAATCCAATTATGAAAATTAAAAATCTGAAAGTCCCTGTAAGAAGTACGAGTATACTCGCACAGACGATATCTTCAACATGTCAATTAAACAACTCTATTTTATGACTCTACTCTATTACGATATCTTCATCATGTCAATTAAACAACTCTATTCTATGACTCTACTCTATTTGACGATATCTTCATCATGTCAATTAAACAACACTATTCTAAACCAATACTCAATTCTAACATTTTAGAAATATTTGATCTAGGGGTCAAAATCATATTCAACAAGCAAATACGAATAATTTAATTTTTGTTTGAAAGATGCCCTTGAACTATCTGTGTTTTTGTATCTATTGTGATATTTATGTGGATATTAAATAACAAAAAATAAACTTGAACAAAAAATCTTCTTATTCTATGTTCTAAACTCTACAAAAAAATTCCACCCTCATTAAAAATCACTTAAAAACCTTACATAATAATATGTTTATAATTCTTTCGCATGACAATTCAATTATTTTAATGTGTAAGTGAAATTATCAGCACGGGAGATCCCAGTTATGATATCGCTATCAAACAATTTATTACAAACTACCTGTACCCCGCCACGCGTTACTGTGGCTCAGTCTCTCTGTGCAGATATAGAAACAATAGCGCGTGTTGCTTTTAGGTCCAACAGATGGACCTGTTTTAAAAAAGCATGTTTCTCGGACAGTTTTTCAAAAAAATGCGTAATTTTTGAAAAACACACGCCTGTTCAAATGCAACATTGTGTCAAAATTTCAAAGCAATCTGTGAAGAACTTTCGAAGATTTAAGATTTTGTTATATCTATAAATAAATAGAATACTGGAGTCGGGACATAGCGTCAGAATAACAGAATAGTATGTATGAGATAATGTATGCATGTAAATGAAGCAAGGAGTGTGTGCCAAGATAGAGTTGGGAAGCGGTCAATCCTCTCTGCCTACCTACCCCGCTGTGAAACGGCCGGCACGAGGAAGTAGATGGGTTGGTTTTAAGTTACAAGATGGTTGGGTTAGGTTAGGTTAGATTACAGTTCCTACTTACTGCCTACGTACACAAAATATTATGTATTTTATCTATTACTAAAATTTCGAGATATATGAGGTGTTCAACTTTTTCTATGTGTGAATAAAAAAATGTATTTTCTCCGTTATTATACAGGGTGGGGCAAAAGTAATGACCCGATGTTCTATTGCTGTAATTTTTGAATTTTTTTTTTAAACTTTGTTACTGCTTGTTATTCCAAGTTCTTGCGGAGTAAACCGATTCATGTCTTGTCGATTTGTATTCTGCGTTTGTTTACTTCACAAATGTCAAAACTGAATTGACATTTGGCGCCATTTGCAAAAGTTATTGCGTTTTTCAATAGGGTGATTACTTTTGCCACATCTGTTATTATAATTTTATTATAAAGGTCTCGCCTAGGATAGTACCGATATGAAAGGCTTCGACAGGCGAATGTTAGTGTTATTATTTTACGTAGTCGCAGTTCAGATCACGCCGTATTTTGGCTTTCTCGTTTTATTTTATATAGTTAGGAGTGCTTGCATTTTGAATGCTTATTGATTCAAACTTTTTATCTTATTGCTACATGATTTTGTTTTCAAATAAGAGACCATTGTCATTTTGTATATATAATGTGTTTTAATTCAATTTGTTGTATTCAGTTGTGCTAGGTATACTGATTTTTCTTTTATACATAAAAAAATACATTTTATAAATATAATGTACTTGTAAAATGAAGGTACAAATATGAATAATAGAATACTCTCTTCAATAAGCCCGTAAAACATGCCGCAAAGAAGGAAAATAAAAGCTATACTTTAAAGGAAGTAGTATTGGTACCTATCAATTATGGAAATTGATTCTTAGGACGAGTTGTTTTTAGAGAATTTGAAAATTCTTCAAAATTAAAAGTTAAGTTATGTGAAAGATTTTTTCCAGTTCTGTCAAGCAACTAGCCTATAATGATATAATGACAAAACTTGAATAGAACTTTCACAGAACCCAAAAATGAACGTTTAAATTTTATGAATTGTTCAAATTCCGTGAAACAACCCGTCCTTAAACTACGATATTTTCCCGAAGGTGAAGGTGTGAAATTTTATCCCAATGAAGTTGTCTCGTAATTTTTTATTAATATTAAATATATTATATTTAAAGGGTTGATAACGACACTAAAATTAGTTTTTAGAAGTCTCCGAAAATGACGGAGTTATGACCTTTCAAAGAGTAAAATGTACGATTCAGTGCAGTTCATAATTCGAATAGCAGTTCTGCAGTACCTACTGCCGCGCGCGTACCGTGGTGTCACACGTTTTTCAAGAGGCCGGAAAAATCAACATTTTTTTCGATATTTTCCAAAAATTTCTGTCCTCTAATTAACAACATCATTATCGAAAAAAAATTAACAATTTGATTGAAATTTTTAAAACAATAATTTATTTTCTATTCAAATTTTTGTGTGGGGAAATTGAAAAACACTTTCTACAAAAAGATGAAGTTTTAAATTTTTTTTCGGGCATAATAAATATGTTCCAAAATCCGAATATTCTTTATAAATTTTCCGTAACTCCACACATAAAAATTAGTATCTATTTAAATATGTTTAAAAAGTTTCGTGAACAGAACACTCTTCTGTCTACCTTACGCATAGTTTCGATAAGATTCGCATCTCGATTCGAGTTTCCGGCATAGCTCACTGTTGGGGTGGCGCGGTGAGGGGGAGCGGGGACCAATGCCAATGCCAAGGTTGCGCCAACACACTCAGTGTGCAGTATGTATTATTGAACTCGTTCAATACACCTGTCAGTTCGTTAGTGTGTGGAATCTGTTTTCAGATGCATGTGCTTTCAATGTGAGGAAAATTATTATTATGGATTAACTATTGATGGATTGATTATTGATGTTTAAACCTCATTGAAAATAATATTGTTGAGGTTAATTTAAGAAATTGAAATATGACGGGTTTTAATTAGGTCTCAACAGCTCAATTCGTAGCGTTGGTTCTGGTAAAACTATAGGATCTGGATTCGAGTCCCACTTTCCGTATCTTTTCGTTTTCGCTATTCTTATTATATTTTTATAATTTCTTGAGATTTGTTAACATCATTTTCAATATTTTTTTTTATTCACGCCTGTTTTAAACTAGCGACTTCTGGGTTTATAGTAAATAAACTAAAAAATAATTATTGATTGTACTGATTTGTATTTGTTAGGAAATGGAAAATATTTAATTGAGAATACGTCTACTAGAAAAATGGTCAAATTCGCTCCTTGTGTGCGTAGCTATAGACTGATATCTTTAGATACACACAATACATAATATGAATGATAATAATTATAAAATTTAGTATACCAATTAAGTGCCTAAAACAATGCGATGTTATTAGTATTTAAACAAATAATTATTTTTATTGTTATATATAAAAGTAATATGGGAGTTGGTAGACAAATGTTATCATGTAATACTTTTCTAATAATACACAACCGATGTACCTCACATTTACAATGATTGGTAGGATCGATTTAGCCCAGTTTATTTTTCTGTATCCGGGTGATTTTATCCAAAAGCAGATATTTTTTTATATAAATATTAAAAAAATTATTCATAAATTAATTTCCAAATCCTGTTCACACCTAGATATTGAATGCGGTGAAATCTATATATTTATATTTGATTCGTATTTACTTTGACATCTTTAATTTCCGATTTTGAAGCGGAAAATGATTCTGTTTTAGGGGTCTTTCTGTTATTTTTGTTGTAAGAACAATTATTAACATCTTCATTAGAGTAGTTTTTTGAAACTATTATTAACCCCAAAAAGAATATTATCCAACGCTCCCCCACGCGAATTTTGAAAAGAGAAAAAACAAAGAGAAAAGGAAGAGAAGGAAGGAGATTTTTAGATCTAGTAACGAAATATAGTTAAAAACCATTTCACGCAACTTTTTTTAATTCACACTAATGCGAATAAAAAGCGCAAACATACTTTCTTAAAACTTTATATGCGATAAACTATAATACTCTTAACCTGTTTTGCTTGCACACCCGCACACTTTGCAACGGATATTATCAAACATAAATTCAAATTGTTGTAAATTTTACCACTGTTGGCAACCCTGTTTTTAGAGGTCGCGACAATCTGTGTCGAACTTTCTCCGCGGCACATTTCCTCAGTAACCGCGCTGTGGGTAAGGAACCGTAGGTAGAGTAGCTGGGTTGAGTTACATAACGTCCTCCATCTTGCCTGTCGTTGAGTTTTTAGCGTAAAATCCTATGCGATGACCAATGAGTTAGCGGGTCGAAGGGGTCTTGAAGTTAGAATTTATGCGAAGTATGTTATTATCATTTTTTTAAAAGTTTATACGTGAGATGAAAGCAGTGGTTGCCAAACAGGGACCTGTGAACGGAAAAAATATTTCGATTAATTTTAAATAATAATAATCTTTTTTTGTATAATTTGCATTTTTTGTGAAAAACCACTTCCATGGCGCTCATTATTTATTACTTTGAACAGAATAATACGGTGCATCAATTTACAAAGGATTCTTAAAGGCAAGATAGCCTAGAAAGAAGCCTCACTGAATCCAAGTTCTTTTTTTAATTTTTTTTTTTGCTTTTTTAAATAAATTATTTATTTATTATGATTAATTTGTGAATCTCGATTCCTTTTTAATTTTGGTTTAATTTTGTATTGATTTACTAATGAGTGACAGCTGTATCGCATTTCTGTAGCTTTGACCAACGGTGTCGAGGGTACTGTCGGACGATTTATGTATTGCATTTTGATTTTTAATAAATATTTCCAATGATTACGATATTATCACATTACCTAACCTAACCTAACATAGAATAAAGAATATCTAGTATTATTAATGAAACTACCGTAGATGCAAAGTTTCTCCTTTACTAGTTTAAATATTTATTGATAAATTGCTGATGACATGTTTTCTAATTGATTTTGTTGTTATATATTTTACGTTTACGAGTTTCACATTTTATACAGTATTGAGTAAGTAAAAATCCAATCAACATCATCAGATGTAAAAATGAGTTTACATCTGTCATACGGAAACGCCCATAGCCCACTTATGTTTTCAATACTTTTTCGATACCCACAAATACCTATTTATGTTACCTGAAAAAAAGGGGCGTAACGTTTATTGTGAAATCGCTTCTCTGTGTCACCTATAATTGTCCAAATTAATATCAGTAAATTTAATATTTCTTCACTTTGGAAATAGCTAAAGTTACGTCATAATATCTCACCATCTGTTGGTGATTAGTGCATAATCATCAAGATACTTTCTCCAGCCTGTATAGGGAGTCACGGAGAATTCCAAAAATCAATTTTACCCGTAAAGTAACTGAACATAAGTCGATCTAATGTGTCATCTAAAAAGTTCCATCTGGAGGATTGGACAATTATTGGACAAATCTGGCTTTCAATTTTGCTAAAAATCTGAAATTGCTTGGTGTCTCAGTGTTTGGTGGTACAATCTACAGTCGCAGACCCAACAAGATCTTTCTTCCTACCTCTTGTTCCACGAACTGAGAGAAAATAATCGTGAATCATGCCTTGCTATTTTTGCAATATTGTCATGGGAACATGCTGAACATGCTGAAAGTTATTTTGGTTACGTGTGATCATTCATTTTGTGGTGTTGTCTGATATAGCCATCCAAAAGATTATTAAAAATACTTGTAAATAATTATAGATGATTTCCAACATACCATTCATCACAATTGGCTCGTAACTGTGAGAGTTTTTTTTTGCTTTGACTACGAATTCATTAATAGTATAATTTATGGTATGAAGAATAATATAATGGCTCAGCGTTTACGATATAAATTGTTACGATAGGTTATGGTTTAATGGTTAGGTTAGGTAAGGCTAGGTTTGTGTTACTTGGTTAGGTACGTTAGGTTTTTATAGTTGGGGTAAGGTCAGGTTTTAGATGTGACTGGGTTAGGTTTTTGGTTAGTTTTTATTGCTTGGTTAGTTTAGGGTTGGGTCTCTATGTTTAAATTAAGTAATGCCTAAACTTAACCTAACCTAACCATGGGGTAGTAGGTAAACAATAATTTGAGTCCTATTTACGTCAATTTATTTTAACGAATGATCTCAAAATCATTTGTCTGTTAATGCCGCGCTTTATCCACCATAATTTAGGCCACGAATGTCTTAAAATAAAGAATGGAGTATATCTACAGCATTACTGCCAAATTCTATTTTAGACCCATTTTATTGGCAATTCGCAAAGCATAATGCAAATTTTCATTTACTTACGATTTGAATTCATTAAGTTTACTGCAAAATGCTATATTTAAGACGTCATCTATCTAATTCACTTTGTATTTCATCGTACTTATTTCTTACTTCTTTCTGTCTAATTTCGATAGCAAAACAGTTCTTGTAGTGCTTTAGCCCCTTTGATGATAATATCTCATTTGACAAATCATCATGATGCAAAATAATGCAATTTTAGTAGGGTTTTTTGGGAAACAATTTTTTCCCTACCGAGAAAACACAAGGCCTCTTAGTCTATAATAATAGCCAGGTAACATTTTAAACACCCATTTGAGGTAAAAATTGTGATGCGCAATGACGCTGTTCTATTTGTATAAAGAACAGTTACTTTAAATTCAGTAAATTACTTCATGGAAAATAAGAATCTATAAAATGAGAAAAAAAAATCATCGCTTTTTGCTCCCAGCAACCTCTCCCAGCCTCATCCCGGTTCGGCTACTCAGTGATTTGTCGACAAAGCTCTGACTTGGTATGTCTAAAGGCCTGCTACCGGGGATCTAGCACAGTGAAATCGATGACTTTACAATATCGGATCGAAAGGCTAACTAATATTAACAACAGACCGACGTTGATAAAGAGATAAATCAGCATTCGTTATACACTGGCAACATTGGCGCATCTCTATTAGAATTGAAATAATCATATTCTGACCGTGCTCGCAAATATCGCTAACTGACCACATATGCCATAGGGCTTTATCGATCGTCCGTTCTAGACCTCCAGACCCGATGGCTTTGCTTCGTACACCACTTTGGCTTTGACTCCATCACTTGGTCTACGTGACTCCAAGCTGGTCTGCTGGCTATCATACTGTACGTAACTAGGTTGACGATTGTCCAAAAAACCTATTCCTTGAGAAGCATGTCAAGCAAAAAACTGATATAAAGAGTTAGTTCATCGTTTATTTTATACATTTATCAAAAGTTTGCAAAAAGGAGAGTAAAAACTAATTTAATGTCCCTGGAGCCATGCTTTTTTCGGTAAAATTTCAACACTATTTTTTTATGTTGTTCTTATTATGTTGAAAATTTTATGACGCTAGCTATCACCATTGAAGTGTGTTTGCTGCTTCAGAAAAACGTGTGTCTGTAATGAACAATTAATTAATTAAAGTAGACCGGTCTGTGGCTGAGTTGGCATCGCGTTTGGTCCCGCCCATGCGTGGTGTGTTCAATTCCTCGGCTGGCTAAGTCCTCTATCACAACACAAGCAACATTTTACGCTTACTGTGGTGGTAGTAGGAGATTTTCAAATACTGTCAGATTATTCGTAACTCGTAACCCGGGAATGTTTGTCTTTCTTAAAAAGAAAAACCGGGAATTCCAACTTCCTACTGTTCTCCTAGAATTCCAGTTAATTAATAAAAATGCTTTAACGCTCGACTTAAGAAATTATCTAACTAAAAAGAAAAAAAACTAGATGAAATATATTTAAAAAAACATAAGTACTGCTTACGTAGATTTAAAAAGGAAATGATAAAAACTATTGAAAACAGTTCTAAAGCTGAAAATAAAGATTATGTAAATCGTTACATAAATTTCATGCGTTTTTAAAAATATTAATATTTACTTTATTTTTAGATAAACCTCCAATTATTATTACGAGTTCATCTTATGACCTCTTCTTTACCGATTTTTATTCCTTTTATTTCAAATAACTTTCATTTTTTCGCAAAAACAAGTTTATTTCTCATCGTGTGTTTTGAATAAATTCTTAAACGGTTAACATGCCGCTAAATACAGGTTATTTGAACACATTTTCACTTTCACGTGTTTCAAGTATTTATTTGTTTGCCAAATAAAATGTAAACTGGTCCATGGGCGTAGCGACCGCCCGGGGCCCCCCATTTTCAATTGTAAAATTTATTTACTAATGAAACCTACAAGAATATTACTCCTTTAAAAATTCTTTTACGGTTTTATGTTGGAATATCTGCGTATGCTCAGTTAGGTTATGTAGGTTGTGTAAAATTAGCCTAGTTTGCAGAAGTTTATATGTATGGTATTTTTGCTTAATCTTTTTTTTTAATTAACAAGGCACCTAATTAACATTGCTATTAGCATTTGAATGCAGCTTTATATCTTCCATGAAATGTAGAGGTTTTCTCTAAAGTGCGTTTGTGCGGTGAACCCCCGTTAAAAAGATGAAAAAAAATTATTGATTAAAGAAAAACTTGCATTTTAATAATATCAGTACATTATAAACAGTATGCCATTAAAATCTGCCAATCTCTCCAAGAGAGGGAAACAACCCGATATTTCCATTTGTGCGTTATAGAATCAGCACAAAATGCTTTGTACAAAAAGACAAAACAACACAATGTGCCTGAGGGTATTATCGCAAACCTATGTCAAATTAATACTATCGTTGTGCGCCGCGAAGTATAATGTTCGATGCCTCGTGACCTCCGGAAATTGACGAATGGCGCAACAGAAATTTCTGCGCACAATAAAAAAAATGTATAGCTACTCGTACATCAAAAAACTTATCTGTATCCACTTTGTAAGCAGTAAATAATGTAAAATATAAAACCATGAAAAAGCCCGGCAGGGCGTTTATAATTAGTAAATAAATCATAGGTTTTTAGTATTATACATACTCTCAGTTACTACCCGATTTCACATGAGTTTCGACGCTTTTTTTATTTATGAACAAATAAAAAATATTCCATTTTTTAATTTACAAAGCTTCATAACTCATGGTGGAAATGATGAAGTAGGTAGATGAAAATGGTGGCGTTTACCTAGAAATACCGGACAGAAATAAAACCTGTGCAAATTTAATGAAGCCACAGATTTTATACTTTATTGTTAAAATTAACATAAACATCCATTATTAATTTCTCGTATTAATGTTAATTGATTGCCCAGGCTTCCGTGATTGCTGTCCCGCCACTGAGCAGGTTCACTACGGATATTAAATACAAATTATATTATAGGACAGACTGTAAATGTGTGTTCTCACACATTCTCAAGGGGTTCATTGGTATTAATGCAATATTACTACCAATGAACCATTTTTATATACCTAATAATAATATTTTTATAGTCATCATCGACGAACTAAGCCAACTGAGGAGGCAGTGTATTTTTTCTAATTCATTTGATATCGTGAGTACCTACACCTTTGTGTCTATAAAAATATACAAGATTTCTTTTCAAATCATTGTATGAACTCGCTTTTATGACACCTCATCCATTTAGCCGTACCAAAAAAAAATTCAAGAAATAATTAAAAAGTGACAAGATTTATTGGGACAAATTATTTTTGTGTAACCTCTCTGATTTTCACTGTTGCCTACCGACTGCGGAGAAATCGAAAATAAATAAAATATTGATCACTTCAAACCCATTTAATAGCCCCGACTGAGTTCATTTCCATCTCTAGAATTATACAATTTGTTACATCACGTCAATTAGAAAATATTTGAGAGTGAATACTTAAATGATCACCTATTGTAACATTTGTCAAAATTAACGGTTTGAAACGTGTATTTTTGATACAATTAATAAGCGGATTTGGATAAAATGAAAACGTATTAAGAGCTAGAAGCTCCCATGCTTATCTTGCTTACAGTTTTATAAGTTCACCAAGGTCATTATTGGGTATTCGGCTGTCTCGTGGTTCCATCGCGGGTCTTCCCAGTTATTTGAGCCATTTTGCCCTCAGGGTGAGAGTGAATTGGAGATTATTCATTTGCTTCACATAGCTATTCTTCTTATAGCTATTGGTTTCCTAATTTTGCCGGGCCCTGTTAGTAATTCTACTAGCTCCTTCGGCGAGTTTCCATTCACAATTGAAGTTGATTGGTTCGATTGGGGTTTACACCGCTAGTTCGGTACTTGAATATATATCGATTCATTCATTCGAACTTATCTGTTCCCTCCCTCAGACGGCGACCATAATAAAATTGACATTGTATGATTGATTCATTTCACAGTGAAAACTCAGATCAAGTTTCACCAATATTCTTTGAAAAAAAAAACGAATATATTTTCGAGATCAAAAATCTGCGCTGCAGATGGAAAATCTCAAGTTATGTATCGGGTGTAGTCTAAGTAGTGCTGCGCGGTGTGTCTAAAATGGAAATGTTATGGATATAAATTCACCATCGGGTGAAGAATAACATTGTAGTTGGACGGTTCGAGTTCCTCGGTAGTTTGGTTTGCCCACCCGCCTCTGCACGCGAGTGAAATGTCATGCTAATAGCAATAGCAATGTACTTCATTAGAAAGTGAGATTTTACAGGTTAACATCTCACGGTTCGGTTAACAACATAACGGTTTTGCCGTATAGGTACTAATGATAAGTACGAGGTGTTCATATTGTAAACACTCTTTTACGACTAGAAACATATGTTTATATTATTATCTTTATACTACCTAATGAGTATTCTTATCCTTTCTCTTATCAATCAGCTTCTTGTCCTTCTTCATATCAAGGATTTGTTTAGTTAGATTCCATTATTTTCTTTACTTTATTGGCCGCCTTTATTGAGTTTTCCTAAAACGAACTTGTGGGTCCATTATTTTTGTCCCATCTATTGAGAGTTGACAGGTTATTATGTTTGGTTTAAAGTTAAAGACACGTCGGACAAACTTTTCTAATGAATAGAGCGCCAAAGCATGATATTTCTATCATGCTATGTCTGTCCGACGCGTCGCCAGCTCCTTTCGGATCATGAAAGACTTACCTCTCGGGCGGTGGGCACTGCTGTCATGCTATTATGTCACAGGGTGATGTGATGATTAAATAAAACAGTTTAATTGTTTAAATTGCACACTGATTATATATTTAACTGTCTGATCATATCAATATTTAAATTAAGACACTCACCCGAGATCGACCGTGTTATGAGCTACTCTGACTATCTAAACTTGGCTAGGTATTCTTGATGATGGGAAATCCATGACGGTGAGGAATGCATCGGTACGATCCGAGGCAAGTCGGATGCCTCTCATCCCTCCTCCGGAATATTCTGCTGTTGCGCGCTGGCCCTCTCGTGTGTTAGGCACCAATCGACATCCGCCCACAGATTTGCTCGGCGAGATTAATTAAGGCTCGGCCCAGAATATTAATAACTTGCCTGCACAAGGCCCAGGATGATGAATTTATATCCGCGACCACGGTCAACCCAGAGATGGCTCCAATTAATTGTCGATTACCATCTACCGACATGCTGATCAAAATGTCGCCGTTATGGTTTTAAAATGTGAATCACGCACTTTCTCGATAACTCCAATATCATGTTGGATATATAAAATAACAAACCCATCAGGGTAAAAATCTATCGATTCACGATTGACTGTGTTACATTCCGTAATCCGGTTTTTAAATTAATAATCTCTGCGACTGTCGTTACCGAACCGGGGTCCCGCCGGCTCTCTAACAAGAGTGAGGAAACGGCCCCCCCCCCTTTCTCCTGACCGCTCATCTCTGTGTTGCCTGTCAAGAATCATAATTAATTTATTACCCTTTCGAAATTAGCCTACCTGAGCCTACTTGAGTTTATGAAATAATATTTCATAACATTACCCCCGTCACCACACAATTGTTTGCCCCCAAACATTAATTTACCTACAAACCTGAATTATAAAAACCTATGTCGATCCCGGTACTAAAAAGAAGAAGGTAACTCAAACAATTGTTATAAAACTACAAAATAGAATAAAATTAATAAGTTATACCGAATGGGTGTGCCGCAACTCCAATCGCACCCATCCTGCGTAAGGCAGGATGGCTGGGCTTGCGAAGCAACCATTCTCCGATCTGAAAATTTACAAAAACCATAGCAACTACACTTAAATATAGAAAACTTTAACTTAAATATCCTAAAATTAACAATATCTAAATAATGTTACGTAAACGGGGTCCACAAGCACCCACAGCATTGATGAAGCTGGGTGTTGAAAAACTGACTTATCGTCAAGAACTGCCGTTGACGTTACATCTACAATAAAACAGATAAACTTAAATTAAAAATTCATATATTATTACTACAAAATTACAATTTATATATATTTATATCTCCTTCTCACATCATCCGAATATTACAACATGCACTTTGGCAACACTGTCCCTAAAATAGGGTTTATATAGCCACAATAGGCAACACTTTAGGGTGGAAAACCAGCCCTCACTTTTCACTGATTTTACGCACTGAATGTACATCTTAGGAGATGGAAAAATGTTCACTCCGGAGAGTTGTAACTAATCTACCTAATTTGGTCGCTCAGGTGAGTTCACGAAGGGAAGTTATAAATTTAAGAGCAAAACATCATCGCAAGAAAGTTTTATCTTATTTGAGAAAACTATAACCTTTACACTCTCACAGGTGTGTAAGGTGGTTTAATAAATTGAAAACGTCATCAACCATTCCTATGGATATGGTGCAATTAGTAGAGGTATACCGCCATTTTTATGAATGGTGTAATTAGTAAAGTATACAACCATTGTTTTGAATGGTGTTATTTTTGTATGAGTCCCATATGTGATGGACATATCTTATATAATAAGTATATATTTGTAATCAGTTCTTATAATTAAACATTGCACTATACGAGAAGAATTTTCAAGCAATTTATACTTAGTTTAGCTAGATAGCAAAACAAGATTAATATTTTACCCAACTTTTGCGTAGATGAGTATTTAAATTTTCCAAGTACTCAGAGTACCAAGAGGTACTGGGATGGTATACATATTGAAAGTACATAGAATAATAATATTAACGAAATATGAACATTGTTCATAAAATTGTGCTTGAAATACAAGGGGATAGTGGACAAGTATCACCATGCATTTCCAGACAATATAACCAAATACATAACATAATTTTATTCATCTGTTCTGCTGAATTGTTCTTTAACATATTAAAGCTTAATATAACGATTATTTCAATAAACACGGAAAATAATGAACTCGAGCATTATCACTAGAGTTAAATAAAAATTGTGAGAAACAATTACTACTCGTTTTTTGATTTAATCATAGATTGTCAATGTCGGGTTGCTTCAACTCGGTTGATCAGGCCGGGTTGAAACTCTCAAGCATTAAACAATATTTTATTTACAGCACTTTATAGGGATGGCCAGATCCTTCAAAGTACTTAAGAATATAGGACTATACCGGGACATTGTCCGATTTTACAATATCTTTTATATGGAAATCACCGGTAACTTTCCCATTCATGTCAGCTAATGTATAAATTAGGTCTGATTTTTTCTTTACAACAACATTTTGTACAAAGCGAGGGGCTAGTTTTTGTGCAAAGTAATTTAAAGCGTTTGATTGGACGAAATTTCTACGCCAAACTCTGTCTCCGACTTGAAAACTAACATGTTTTCTCCGCAGGTTATAATGGCTTGCTCCTTTTTGGTAAGCTTTTAGTAAAGCATCTGAGACTTGCTCATAAACTGATGACAGTTCTTCTAATCTTTGTGCGTAGATTCTCTGACTAGTACAATTTTGTGAATTAGATTCAATATCAGCTATAGGGTTACGATGCAAATCACCGTCTAATATTTGCTCCCGACCATGCATTAGAAAATAAGGTGTAAAACCCGTAGCGCAATTTACGGAATTGTTCATAGCTGATTGTATTTGTGGTAAAAATTTTGACCAATTACGGTGGTCTGATTCAACTAATATCGATAATGCGGTGCCCAAAGTTTGGTTATATCTCTCTACCACATTGTTTTGAGGGGTATAATAAGAGTTATAAAACGGAGGTGGTATATTATAATTATTCAATAAGTCCTTAAATTCTTTGGATACAAACTGACGGCCGTTATCACAAACAATGGTGCGCGGTACGCCATGTACAAGAAAGATACTTTCTTCTAAATTTTTCACAATGCTTCGCGCGGTACCTTTGCGCAGCGGAAACAGCCAGGTAAACTTTGAAAAAACATCAACACAGGATAAAATAACGGTAAAACCAGAGTAACTTCTCGGTAATGGACCTACCAAATCCAACGACAACATCTGCATTGGACGTGTAACTTTTTTAGGATGTGATGAAATACCGTTAGGTGAGGCCGTACTGATTTTATGCGCCTTACAGACCGTACAGCGATTTACAAATTGTTTAATGTCTCTGTACATATTTGGCCAAAAATACCGTAATTGTGCTTTTTTATAAGTTTTAAAAACGCCGGGGTGACAAGATCGAATAGACTCGTGAACACTACTTAAAATGTCTAATCTTTTTTCTTGAGGAATTACTTTTTTCCACGCAGTGTCTTCACACAGTGCTAAACGAGTCTTCGTGTGACGAAATAGTTCGTTTTCCCGAATTTGGAAGTTCTGAAAACGTTGGGGAAATTCTTGACAACCCTTCCAAATATTTTGATACCACTCATCTTGAATATTTTCTGAATCTATAATGGAGATTTCGGCAAGATCCATTCGCGAAAGGACATCTGGGACTATATGCTGAGTACCTTTACGATGGATTACATCAAACGAGAATTGGGATAGACGTGAACTCCAACGCGCGAGACGACCGCTGGGGTTGGACAGAGAACCTAACCATTTTAGACTTGAGTGGTCGGTTACAACTGTAAAATGAGTTCCTTCAATGTATGGTCTAAAGTGTGTAACGGAGTCTAGTACGGCTAAAAGTTCACGCTCAGTTATTCCATAATTACGTTCGTGAACGTTTAAGCATCTCGAAAAATAAGCAATAGGGTGCTCCTGTCCATCTATAGTTTGAATTAATACCCCCCCAATGCCTACGGAGCTTGCGTCACAGTGTATAGCGAAGGGTTTCGAAAAATCTGGACAACTTAAAACTGGGGCAGAAGTAAGTGCTTGCTTTAGTGCAATAAATGCGGATTCAGCTTCCGGTGACCATTTAAAATTACTAATTCCCTTTTTTGAACCAGTAATACTTGTTAAAGGAGCTGCAATGCTTGAAAATCCCTTGATAAACCGTCTAAAGTAACCGCACAGGCCAACAAATGCCCGAATTTGTTTAGCATTTTTCGGTATAGGAAAATTTTTAATACTATCAATCTTACTTGGATCGGTGCGAAGTCCCTGGGAATCTACCATATAGCCCAAGTATTTAAGCTCGGCTTTACAAAATTCCGATTTTTTTAAATTAATGGTGAGACCCGCGTCTCGTAGACGTTTGTACACCCGATTTAACAAGTTTAAATGTGATTTCAAGTCTTCCGATACTAATATAAGGTCATCTAAATAGCAAAAAACATTATCATCGAAATCAGGTCCAAACAATGCATCCGCTAGTCTTTGTAATTCGCTAGGAGCATTTTTCAAACCAAACGGCATGCGAGTGAACTCAAAGAGGCCCCGCCCAGGAACAACAAATGCTGTCTTTTCGCATGATTTTTTGTCTAAGGCTATTTGCCAAAATGCCTTGGAGAGGTCAATCGAGGAAACATATCTGGCACCGCCGAGTTTATCTAGGATACGCGCAATATAGGGAAGAGGATAACTATCACGTACCGTGACGTTATTAATTTTTCGCGAATCAAGGCAAAATCTAGCTGTTCCGTCTTTTTTTGTTACAATTATTACTGGACTGGACCATGGTGAACGAGAAGGTTGAATAACCCCTAATTTTAGCATTTCATCAACTTCTGTTTCTAATTGATTCTGCCGTGCGGGTGAGAGAGGGTAATACCGCTGTTTGATGGGTGGTCCTGTTGTAATTATTTTGTGTTTAACTAAGTGTGTTAGACCTAACCCCTTCTTTTCAAAAGAAATTGACTCTAATTTTTTAACTATTTTAGAGAGTTCCCTGTTCTCTTCAATAGTTAGGGATGAGGCTGGCCGAATAGCCCGCAACCCATTTATATTTCCTTCCGAAACAGGAAGAGTAAATCTTGAAAAAAGTTCCGGTGCGATGTGGAACTCCTTCCAAAAGTTAACTCCTAGAATAATTGAAGGCGACAATGTCGGGATGACGTAGAAAAGAACCTCCCGGGTAACTCCCTTATACGTCACCGGCAGCGACATTGTACCTTTGACAGGCTGATTTGTACCGTCAGCTGTCGATACAAAAAGATTGGACTTAACTAATTCTATTCCTAATTTGCTAAAAATCTTATGACTATCTCCACCCAAACATGATAATGTAGCGCCACTGTCCAACAGTGCGTTGTAAAAATGATTTATTATATATACATTGGCATAAGGACGACCATCGTTTTCAATTTCCATCTCCTGTGGCAGCGGGCCCACTGTTCCAGATGATGGGACTGAAAAGAACTGGTGAACTAGACGGAGCCAACTGTGCCACTCTCGCTTCCTCTGCGCAAAGGAAGGAGCGCGACAAAGGTGACTCCCAACTAGTTTTTTGACTTATGTCCATTAAAAGCACCCAGTTTTGAATTTCCTGCGACTG
Organism: Hesperophylax consimilis; assembly: GCF_061612785.1. NCBI lineage: Eukaryota > Metazoa > Arthropoda > Insecta > Trichoptera > Limnephilidae > Hesperophylax > Hesperophylax consimilis. Next base: position 23,122,626 of record NC_142842.1, read on the forward strand.
CGGGTTTTTTCCTACAGTCGGCCACGACATGTCCCGGTGTCTTACAATAAAGACAAATAGGCGTCTTATAAAAAGTTTTAGAAGTTCCCTGATTATTAAGATTACCGTTATTAAAAGAAGACGAAGATGGTTTATTTGAGTTGTTACCTGTATTTGATGGACCGAAATTACGCCTATTATCATTATTCTTATTGTTGTATGACTGCTTAAAAGTGTTCTGGGTATAACCAGTGCGTCTAAAGTTATTATTATTATTAAAATTTTTACTAATAGGCACAAATTTCTCCGTTTTATTCGAGCTATTGTGCACATCTGATGCTTTAGAAAATGAAGACGATGACACAAATTCTTCTGGCGGTAATGCATAAGATTCTAATTTACCGGCATAAGTTGTTAATTGCTCAAAAGTAAATATGTCTCTAGACACTAATAGATTTGAATACATCGGTAGCAAAGCCTTCATTGCTAGCCGCAGCAGTTCCTGGGGCCTTAGCATGAGAAGTCGATATAGCCCTATAGCGATACGATATCGTTAAAATACGTCATCAATGAGCACTTAACGACATATGCTAGCACGATCAAAATATAACAACCGACGATTGTTAAAATTCCTTGTCTATGGTCAAAGTAGCGACGGTATCGTTAAAATTGCGAGCATGAGAATGTATCGATAGGATAACTTCCGACCGACGGTTGCTAAAAGCCCGCCGAATATAACGTGGGGTCTTGAGTGTCAGTTAAAACTTTGGTTGGCTGTCGATATACATATATTTTTTAATAATGTCGTTCATTATGCAAAATTTCTGGTTCAATGAAAGGAGGCAGGTTAGGGAAGATCGTAGGATTGAAAGGCGTCGTTTACGCGATCAATTGAATCCGTTCGAACTTGCAGAGACGGAATTCAGACAATTGTTTCGAATATCTCGCATTATGGCTAGAGATCTCATTGATGAATTAACTCCTTTTCTAGTGTCAAAAAATACATTAGGACTTCCAGTATACATTAAAGTGAGAGTATTAAACATTATTGATATCTTAGTAAAACAATAACACAATATAAATCTATCCACCACTGGAACGACCACGTGAAATAAATAAATTTGTTTCGATTGCTGATGATAATTTTTCACAATAAAGTGATTAAAATGATCAAAAGTGAAGTTTGTTAATTAGTTGTATTATTTATGATGTTGACAGATACTCGCACCCATCAGCTTCTTTGCTACAGGGAGCTACCAACGTGGAGTAGGCCAAGATCACTTCTTGGCGATAGGGCAAACTACCGTTAGCAAGTGCATAAAACTGTTTATGAAAGCAGTTTTAGAACATCTGTACAGAAGATGGATACATTTTCCGGCTACAAATGAAGCCCGCAAGCAAGTAGAGAGTAGTTTTAGGGAAAAATTAAACTTTCCACATGTTCTGGGATGCATCGATTGCACCCACATCGCCATCGTCACCCCTTCCAGACACGAGGAGCAGTACAAAAACCACAAAGGATTTTATTCGCTGAATGTTCAAGTGGTAAATATTTTTTCAGAAATAAAACAGCCGGATTGTTGTTTTCAAATTTTATTGAAGGTTTTTTATGTTTGATAAACAGGTCTGCGATGCTACGTTGAAAATATTGAGCATCAACACACGCTTCCCGGGTACTGTCCATGACCAATTCATTTGGAATAATAGTTTAGTCAAAACTGAAATGAACAGACTATACAATCAGAGAATTGGGACATATTTCTTGCTAGGTATGTATTTCAACAACTCATTTTAAAAAAAGGCAAAAAAATCATAACTTAGTAGTTATATGTACCTATTATAATGGGTGTTTTGTTTCAATCAGGCGATTCTGGATATACACTCGAGCCTTATCTGATGACACCAATATTGAATGCAGTCGAGGGGAGTGCCCAATACAGATACACAAAGGCGCACTGTGAGGCGAGATGTTCCATAGAACGCCTATTTGGGGCATGGAAGGCTATATTCCGTTGCCTCAGGAAAGACAGAGTTCTCCATTATGAGCCCGATGCTGCTGGTCAAATAATTATTACTTGTGCTATACTATACAACATGATGAAGCACTATAAGTCAGTTTCCTTGTTGAACTATATGCATTTAAAAAAGTAAGGCAACAGTACAAAATATTAATAAATTGTTCTCTATTTTCAGATTAACAGACTATTATAATGATAATGTAGAGTTAAGAGAGGTTGAGCTGCTGCACCAGCCTGAAGATGTCAGCAGGGTTGTTGCAGCCCGCAGAGTGAGAGACGAACTAGTGCGAAAGTACTTCTCCCACGAATGATAATATATTAAACAAGGAAACTGACTTATAGTGCTTCATCATGTTCAAACATTGTATCGTATGTACCTACATTGTAAAAACAATTCACGCCTCATAGAGACATTGCAAGAGTTTGAAGAACTGCTACTAATCAAGTATACATATATGCAAAGCGCTGCATGCAATATTTCTCAAAAAGAACTTCAATAGTACTTTAAAACACTGTATTGTATGTACCAACACTGTAAAAACAATTCACGCCTCACAGAGACGTTGCGAGAGTTTGAAGAACTGCTACTAATCAAGTACATATTCATATATGCAAAGCGCTGCATGCAATATTTCTCAAAAAGAACTTCAATAGTACTTTAAAACACTGTATTGTATGTACCAACACTGTAAAAACAATTCACGCCTCACAGAGACGTTGCGAGAGTTTGAAGAACTGCTACTAATCAAGTACATATTCATATATGCAAAGCGCTGCATGCAATATTTCACAAAAAGAACTTCAATAGTACTTTAAAACATTGTACTGTATGTACCTACATTGTAAAAACAATTCACGCCTCACAGAGACGTTGCGAGAGTTTGAAGAACTGCTACTAATCAAGTACATATTCATATATGCAAAGCGCTGCATGCAATATTTCACAAAAAGAACTTCAATAGTACTAATCGTATTCATCCTCTGACTCCAACTGCAACGTATAGTTGGGCGAGTTGGCAAATGATGTTGACCGTTGTTTCGATGGTTGAGTTCGTCTAGAATTAGAAATGTTTTATTAGAGATCTTATTCATTCTACTTTCATCGTACCTCCTAGCTGGACTGCTTGCCTCTCCAAGGACAATTGTTAATAATCGTGTTCCATCCCTTGTGAACATACTTCGCAATCTCTCAAGTGACATATTAAATAATGCAATATTTAATTTAATTTGTTCAGTTTTGTACATTAAATGTTTTTAAAAGCCTGTATAGATGTATAGCAAATAAATACCTCGCCAACTGTCGTTGGAGTAAACAAACCCTTTCACGTTCCACTGCCGTGTATCTCTGAAACAAGAGATGATAATTCATTAATTTACTAACTTAATTTACCTTCTATAGTAAATTAGTTATTAGTGCCAGTGAGACGAGACCAGAAAAGCACCATGTCTATGTAGACACTGTATCTTGCCCGGTCTCGGGGTGCCCTGACAAATAATTACAAAAAGGAACAGGAAATACCTCAAAAATGTCAGCAAATCGATCCATTGAACTCTGAAATGATAAATAACAACTCATTAATTTAATTTAAATAACAATAGGTAGTCGACATACTAAAAGGAAGATTATAAATTAATTTATTCATTTTGAATTTCTCGCCAAGCTGGATTTTACATGTTTATTAAATTTTTTTAACACAAAGAATATCTAAACAAACAGATCAATAAAAACTCCACCGCGCAAAATGGAAAAATAGTACATTGGGAATAGTACAATAAATAAATTAAATAAGTCAAAGCTGGGCATTTTATTTTGTTCTACTAAGATTTAATTCTAATTTAAAAGTACAGTGCCACACTTATAAGTTGAACTTACTCACACTTATAAATTGAATGAATTTAAACATGAATTGACGCTATTTCTTTATATTTTAATCTGGCAACTTACACGTGTAGCGCTGTATTTGGGAGTGATTCGAAGAGAAATAGGAAATACCTTAAAAATATTGGAGAAATTATTAATAGCTCCCACAAGCTCCTTGGATGATTTGTTGCTAGCCTCCTGCGCCATCACCATCCGAACCCCCACATCTGGCTTGTCAGTTAGCTTCCTCTTCTTGCTCGGGCGAGAAGGGGAAGCTAACTGCGCCGTCTGCAAATCTGTGGGCCCTTCTCCAACTTCATCGGAATACTGTAAAACACACAAATAATTTTCATTGATAATGAAAGATCAACTAAATTTTGACAGAATATATTATATTAACATTTTAAGACATTAGTGACCTCAACATCCTGCATTATGAGTTCAGGTCCATCTCCTATACAGCTTTCTGGAAGTCCGCTGCCCTCAGAACTGGCTCTGCCGATGATGTTGATGACCTTCTGTGTCAGGTCAGTTAACACCGGTATCTCGGCAGTGTTTCCAGTCGTGAGGGCAGCTCGCTTGGCATCGGCGTTTTGGGCGCGCGATTTGCATTTTAAGTCACGCCATGTCTGTAAAATGTAAAAATAATGTCAGGTTAAAAGTGATTTACGGTCTTATATCAAGTGTCTCGATGATAGATTATATTAGAAGGTCAGCAAAGTTTGCTGCAACCAGTTTGTATAGGTAGGTACAAATACTCACTGTTTTCCACTGCTCGGCTGACTTAGGAGGACCCAATTCTGCCAGTTGTTCCGCCAAATTACGCCACATCTCCTTATTTTTTTGGGAACCCTGAGGTCCCACAAACCTTCCAGCCGCGAACTCCGAATGGTCAGCCATATAGCTGGTTAACAAATCCATTTGACTGGTCGTCGACCTTACTCTCTTCCTGAAATCATAATATCAGCATTTTGAATATCTTAAAATACTGCGTATGATTGAAATATTAGTAAAAATAACTTCAAAATTTTGACACAATAGAATGTAAGTATATCTCTTTGATAATAATGGAAATTCTTTCACATAAAAAGATAAATAAATAACTTACCCAGCTACCATTGCTTGCGACATCGTAAAATATTAAAACAAACACGGCGGTTAAAATGGTCACGCTTGAAATCTGACGTTTGACGTCTATTCAATTCATAGACAATTCCGTCCCAGTATTGCCAGCGTATATCGATTTGTATTTATTGCCTTATCGATGTCGTTAGAGTTATCAATAGCATTCTCATGCTAGGGAAGTCGTTATAAAATGGTCGGTAGATACGCTTAGCAATCCGATATCGTTAAGTTCGATCGATTCTCATGCTAAGGCCCCTGCTCGGGAAGTTTTGCTTCGAGCATATTGTTTAGTGCTTTCATTTTTAGCGTGAATTCTAGTACTGACATTCCTTTTTGTTGAGACATGTTAAAAAGTTTTATTTTTAAATCGGTTTGAAGGTCGCTTGCTTCAAATTGGCTAAGTAAAAGTTTTGACAGCTCGTCCCACTTCAATTCTGGGTGGTAAATGGATCTGAACCACAACAACGCCAGGCCATCCAGAAGATCAGGGAAAACGCGCACCAGTTCATTTTGAGGAAAATTCCTGGTTCTACATTTTTCCTCAATAAGTAGGAGAAATTCTCTTACGCTCGATTTCCCGTCGTATTTAATGTTCCAATTAGTAACATTTGTGGATGATGATTCTTTATAAATAATTTTTGTATGTTTAATAATTGTTGGGTTTTTAACAGTATTTAGTTCTGTCTCCGAATCTGAATCTGACGAATCCATTTCTGTACTAGCTGTTGATTTTAACGTTTTATTGTACTCGCGCGCCTGTGAACGCAGCGCGTGAAAGGTGGACGCTGGTTCGATAGATCGTGTTGTAAGTTCCTTGGTAAGGTCTTCTTTAGAGGCATTGTTAATATTTGCAATTGGAGTCGACATTTTTATCAAATTGTACGTGAAGTTCTAATATGAAAAACTCGAATTATCTCGAAAATAATCGAAAGCGTATTGACGTTCGATGAATATTTTTAGCATTGAAAAACATAAATGTAAAAAAATATATTCATGAAATATTTATAGTTTTGAATTGAAACCAAAATAATGTTAATATAAATTATTTTTATAAAAGTGGTAATTAAATTCAAGATAATCATTCGAGATAATCGTCTGTATACTCGAGGTTAAATTTGAAACGTACATTTGATTTGAATCGTTATTTAAAAAAAATATATTAGAAACTTTGGAGAAATACATTTTTTTTTTAAATCAATAAAAATAATCGATGAAATTTAGTTAAGTATGTCATCTTAATCGGTTGTTCCAAGTATAGTAAGTATCTATTGAAGTTCATAAATTAATTATTCGCCGAAATGTTGACAAATTACCCATCTACGCTGGAGTATCTATGGAAATTTTTTTTTGTGTATAACAAATTATGCATCTATGCTAAAACTTCTATGGAATTGTTGGCGTAAGAACAATGGCGATGCAATTTACTCGTGAACGGCATAATAACAATATAATATTCACCATTAATAAACATTTTTATTACATGAATTTGATATGCAGATACAAGATTAATGTTCCGAATACGTCTATCATACGTCGAAGAAAGTCTATTTAATACGTATTGAAAAATAACCGTAAACAAATAACACATGAATGAAATCTTGTTGTTTATGTCATTCTGTTGCATGAAAGATGTATTTGGTTTGTACCAGTTTGACAGTTATTTTATAGGTTATGATATGAAGATATTATGTAGATATTACATATTATAAACATTGTATTGTATGACAAATGACACATCTATGCCGAAATATCTATGTGTTAATTCCAATAATAAACAACACTACCCACTTGTTATTCATAGTATTATCTATTGTGATGACAAATTGACATACCAGTGTAAATAAAACGTTTGTCATCCATAGTATTTCGAAACGTCAGAATAACAGAAATACAACATTATATATGAGGTTAAGGCATGACTACTTATTCACAGTAAACAAAAAGTAATCTCCCAGGATAGAACGCGTCGACACGACATTTATTATGTTTAATGGTAGTGCACTAGTTTAATTTCAGCAAAACAGATGAATATAACACTATAGATAATATAAATTATGTTACCAATCACTCTACACACAATAACATGACAAAATCGAGCCAAACCACGTTGCGCGCCAAATATTATGTTTGGTTTAAAGTTAAAGACACGTCGGACAAACTTTTCTAATGAATAGAGCGCCAAAGCATGATATTTCTATCATGCTATGTCTGTCCGACGCGTCGCCAGCTCCTTTCGGATCATGAAAGACTTACCTCTCGGGCGGTGGGCACTGCTGTCATGCTATTATGTCACAGGGTGATGTGATGATTAAATAAAACAGTTTAATTGTTTAAATTGCACACTGATTATATATTTAACTGTCTGATCATATCAATATTTAAATTAAGACACTCACCCGAGATCGACCGTGTTATGAGCTACTCTGACTATCTAAACTTGGCTAGGTATTCTTGATGATGGGAAATCCATGACGGTGAGGAATGCATCGGTACGATCCGAGGCAAGTCGGATGCCTCTCATCCCTCCTCCGGAATATTCTGCTGTTGCGCGCTGGCCCTCTCGTGTGTTAGGCACCAATCGACATCCGCCCACAGATTTGCTCGGCGAGATTAATTAAGGCTCGGCCCAGAATATTAATAACTTGCCTGCACAAGGCCCAGGATGATGAATTTATATCCGCGACCACGGTCAACCCAGAGATGGCTCCAATTAATTGTCGATTACCATCTACCGACATGCTGATCAAAATGTCGCCGTTATGGTTTTAAAATGTGAATCACGCACTTTCTCGATAACTCCAATATCATGTTGGATATATAAAATAACAAACCCATCAGGGTAAAAATCTATCGATTCACGATTGACTGTGTTACATTCCGTAATCCGGTTTTTAAATTAATAATCTCTGCGACTGTCGTTACCGAACCGGGGTCCCGCCGGCTCTCTAACAAGAGTGAGGAAACGGCCCCCCCCCTTTCTCCTGACCGCTCATCTCTGTGTTGCCTGTCAAGAATCATAATTAATTTATTACCCTTTCGAAATTAGCCTACCTGAGCCTACTTGAGTTTATGAAATAATATTTCATAACAAGGTGTAGATCCAATCCACGACATCCACTTGAGTTAAATGTTCTTTTTTGCCGCCATCTTAGGCTGATTTTAGTGTCACGCCGACCGCACGCGCACCGTCGGCGCTGATGGTCGAGATATATGAACTTGTAGGAAGCGTTTTTGAATGACGCGTAGCTATCAGCGCGCAAGGTGGTCAGCGCTGATGGCTACGCGGCCGTACGCGTCGCGCGTCGGCGCCGCGTAGCTGTCAGCGCTGACGATCGCACGAACGCCTCTGCTTTCAGCGAGCGTTCTAGTGTCGAGCGGAGCAGACATCATCGCGTGTACAGTCATGGCGAATAGCGAAGTGGATACAGGTCGAGTTATCGATGAAGTTCGCCATATAACAAGACAAAGTCTCCAGCAACGGCTCTCTGCTCAATCAATGGATGAACATGGAGTCTTCGTCGTCGCCGGTTTTTATTTTTTTGGGATAGGTAGTACAAAGCAGTAATAACTAATACACTCCGCATTTTGGTCTTCGACTGTACAGTAAGGCGGTCAGTACGATACTGAAACGAGCCACGCTGAGCCTCAGCGCTGACGAACTACGCGCTGATCTATGAGCGCTGACGGTGAGCGTGACACTAAAATCAGCCTTAGGTTTTGTAGATCAGAAGACAAACATTTCTGTCTTACGACAAACCTAACAATGGTTGAACGCTCTCTCCTTCCGTCATAAAAAGCTATTGCGTGTATTATTCCTTCTCTTTTCTCTGCCATGTCAGCTGCCTTTTGTGGTATCCTAAAATATACAACTTCTTTAAGTTAGTAATTAGTTTTCTAACCTTATCAAACACATCTAGCAATTTGGCTCTATCTAGTATATTCAGTATGCGGTCAGTTGCGGAACGTTGGAACTATTTTAAATTTAAATCAAATGAAAATAACAAAGAATATGTTTATCCGAGACGCTATATACTATATAGCGTCTCGGATAATTTATTTGTAACCTATATATATATAGGTTACAAATAAATTCTTTAGAACGTGTAATCATTTTAAAAGATAGAATCCACAAATATTTGAATTATGTGTCTTTCTCTGTTTGTTTAGATTTATTAGTATTTTCTTTTTCTTCTATGATGAAAATAGCCAACTTTGATTAAACCACTATTTTTTAAATAAATTATCTACATGTTTCAAAGCGTTTGCTTCATTAGGGTACAAAGTATACTTGTATTTGTTTACCAAGTCTTGTTCACATTTCACATTATCCAATTAAGTTACCGTAGGTACAGATGAATTTGAATAGATATAATCACAAGTGTGCCAAGTTCATTTACCAAGGTAATTTAAGTTTCTTCCTCATTCCTACTCATTGCTACTTTCTTCTAAGAAAAAAATTGCTTTCTAAAGCCAGACGCTTCTTCAGTTTTTCCATGGTTGTTTCCGACTTCTTCGGTGATCCATCATCACCAGAACTGTTTTTCCATCGATTTCTCTATTCTCATTTATGGAACATCTTTCGTTTTTTATTAGTTCTCTTAATTCTTATGTAAATTCATGTCCTCGTTTGTCATCAACAATGCGAATAATGTGGGCTAAAATTTTTTACATCTGTTTTAGCGACTTGTGTTCAATTATTTTACTTCAGATGAAGGGTGTCGATAGAAAACAATAAAAGTCACACTCCTTGGTGTAACTATGCAATCTGCCATAGATGTATAATAGTTTTATTGTGCATTTACAGACTTGGTGAAAAAGATAAGATGTATGTTAACACAAAAATAACTACTGTCCGAGAAAAAGATAAATGTCCAACGCATTTTGGGAAAGAAAAATTAATGCCCCTTCTCAGTATTACTCTCATTTTTACCCTACACACTAACTTGTTGGTTTTTGACTTTGAACGATGAACACAAATGCGTCTATTTTTTTAAGTTACTTATCGATAAAAAATAGTTTTAAATCTGCGAAGGTGGGGCGGATGTGCGAAGTAATGAAGTCATCGAGACTACAGCCTCATGAATTTAGGAAATTTTGTGATAGCAAACGTTTATAAGGTCCATGTAAGTATACTTGTGCTCCTGATGAAGTGAACTTGGTTCATGAAACATGTTGAGATTTTGTATCGAAATAAAGTGATGTAAACAAAGTTATTTGTGTTTTAATAAAAAAAATAAAAAAAATAAATAATGCCATCACAAAGTGAAAAGCAGTTAGAAGAAGTTTTCTTCGAAAAAAAAAATATTATTTGTTTATAAGGTACTGATAAAGTGAGTGACATTGAAAGGCTACATAATGTATTGAACTATTTATAACGTATTATACATACTTTTTTAAATAATCTAAAATGTACAATTTTTTTATTCTTCTTTATTCTTTAAATAAATAATAACAAAGTGTGAAAATTATGAATTTGTTTTATTTAAACTATTCCCATACTATTTATAGCATTTTAAACTAAATCCAACTACCTCAACGATGACTGAATGCTGTTGAAATGAGATCCCTGAGGCGTATGTGTGGTAAAGCAATGTATGATGTGTGCAAAATGTGGAGATCCGCAAAGAATGCAAGGCTGATATAAGCGTAATGAGTAAGATTAAGGGGCGCTTAGATGGTTTAAGCACGTAGAGCGAATGAGCGAAGAAAGGAGTGTAAGGAGAATATATGACGCAAATGTGAATGGTAGCAGAAGTCAAGGACGCCCGAGGAATACTTGGAACGATCAAGAGAATCAGATACTTGCGTCGAGCTATCTCAAGAGTCAGAATAATATAAGAGTATGTATGAATGTGAATGAGGCAAGAAATGTGCCCCAAGACCGAGTTGTTTGGGCGATCTGTCCTCTCTGCCTACTCCTGCGGGGAAACGGGCGTGATGGTTAGTTAGTTAGTTAGTTTCTCCAGAGACCCTTCAAACCAACAAAATAATTTTTGTCTCGCAACGTATATTAAAAATAAATTATTTATATCGCTGTTTATTCCGCAATCAATACACCAAGGATGCTAGATGGTACTCCTTTTTTATTTTATATAATGAAAACATTGTATTTTGCATACGTTTTTTCACTATTTAAAAAATAAAGCTATTTTTAGATACTATTTTCTACTCTCGATTCGTCACTCTATCACATCACAAATATAATATTATAGTGCAATCTTAAATAAGTACCTATGTTACAGGCAACTTACTACAAGAAGATACACAAAACCCACCTGCGTAAACAATCCAAACAGCCGTTTTCTCAATATTTTTTTTAATGAATACAATATTCTTTGTGCAGTCTTCGCAAAAGGAACAAAGATTTAACCTGGTCAAAATAAATTAACGATTCTTAGTTTTGCACCTTTCCACGCGTAAGTCAAAAGCGCTGATAAAAAGCCGTTGTAATTCCCACCTGGATAAACCGTTACTTCCTTACTTCCTTCTTCCATGAGTAGGCAGTAGGTAGATTGTACCTCACGCTCTGGTTGGCCGGTCTCTGCTGTGACGTATCACACTGGTTGGCTACGTGCTTTATCCGAAGTATCGGTACTTTTTGTAATTAAAAACATGACTCCTATTCAAAGATTCTGCCAATAGACCAATTCTCGCTTTACTGGTGATAAACGTTATTGGAAAATCGTACATATATAAGGTATAATTATACCTCAGATAGATTTATACACTAAAAAATTAACACACTTACATTTTTCTAAAATGTAAAGTAAAAAATATTTTGAAACTTTCCATATTCCTTTCCAAAGAACCAACGTAACTCTTCCCAACCTCTCGTGTTGACTGTAGAAGATCCACTGAAGTGGCAAGATTCCGGACATATTTAGCGATGACTTGAAGAACTTTACTTAATTTCACGTAACAAATTATTGTTTCTCGTTTTCTGCTGTTGTTATTTTACAGACTTAGCCTTACTAATAAACGTGTTTTAAATTTCACCAACTGATGGTTGTTTATGTATGTGTAAAATTAAGAGGGTTATTGTTTTAAGTATTCGTACGAATTGTTGTACACGTTCTTTGTAATTTGATGGTTTATTATTTAATATTTTTTTATGTTTACCCTCTGTCTGTTGTATAGGTTATGTACAGTACATAATAAATAAAATCAAATCAACCATTATGGCTTGAAAATCTTTTTTCTTATTGAACGGAGTTTTGTCTAATTTTTTACAGTTATTTGTTTATATATGTCAAACTGAATTGAAAATTACATTGGGATGTCAGTAACTTGAATTTCCCTTGACCCAACATTCTCCAATAGGGTATTTTCACTGTTTTTTTCTAGAAAAAAATAATTAAAAAATCAAGCCGTAAAAAACAAAGTTTTTTTTACTAAAACACATATATTTTCAAATGCGTTTTAAAACATAAAATATTTAAAAAAAATGGTTTGACTGAGGATTGAACCCTCCCACCCAGGATCTGGAGTCGATAACTCTAACAAACGAGCCAAATTCCGATTGGATAAGACCGACATTTATTGCGTATATTAACTGATGTAACGTCATCGTATTTCAGAGCGTGTATGTTTGATTGCCACCAAAAGTTGATATTGTCATCGACAACGAGTCTATCTGCCGACTTTCAGCTCGATCGGATGTCGTGAATTGGGGTAATTTCCACTTCGATTATTACTTTCATTCACATAAATGAAAGTGAAATTCAAAGATTAAAAAATTGATTGATTAAGGTATTTTTATTAGATGAATAATTTTTCTATTACGATTTGCCTCCGAAACGACACTTTCGTTTTTATTCGTGGATTCGGCGGCGGTGACGTCACGCCGGGCGACGTTGGTGACAACCGTCTTACCAGACATTGACGGTTTCTAAGTCATAATGAAATCGTAGCTGGTTTTAGATTGCGAAAGAAAATATTTAAATTACATTTTCTCATAACGATAATCAGAACAATAAACTTAAAATCTTCTTTTAACGTTATTCGTAGTTTATGAAAATACCCCATTGGGGTGTCGTAGTCCTACTAGCTCCGGATAGCAGAATCTTGTGTTGTATTCACATACAAAGGCGAAGAAATGGCACACCAATGCTACTGACTTCCTACTTACAAACTCATATAAGGTCGTATAAAAAAATGTTTAGTTACGTCTTTTATTTATTTTTTTTCTCTTGAATAAACGGTGACCGGATCACCATCACAATGATAATTCATCACATCTTTAAAAAGTTATTTAAAGTCATGGAAAGTGATTAAACAAAAACTTTATTAACTGGGTTAAGTAGGTTAGGTTAGGTTAAAAAAAATATTTTTCATCGTTTCTAATGACTTTATATCACTTTTTAAAAGTGTGTTGAATTGTCACTGTGTTGAGTTATCATGGAACCCCTAATAAACAAACGCACATCAATAATATCTAAGAATTTCCCAAACTAAATGTGGATTGTATCAAACTGTAATAAATGCTAGCAATTGTTACGCTCAGAACAATAAATTATGCTAAATACCTAGGTATTTTTTGCGACACCATCATATTAATGCACTGAACGATAAGATTTTGCGTGCAATAATTGCAACGGGCATAACAAATTTGTTTAATTAATCTGAAGCGATTAATAATGGGCCGAATGTTAGTGATTGATGACTGATGATTGTTTGAAATTAAGAATCCATTGTGTTTTTTGTTTGGAAAATTAATGAAACGGAAAACGTATTCTTGAATGTGGATCTTCAATATAAAAGATTCAACAATACGATGATGGCCATAATTTATTCAGAGTTGAATAACCCGGTGATAACAATGATAATATCGTATCAATTAATAATAATATCGTCTTTTTTGTTGTCTGGAAAATTAAAAAAAAAAGATAATTTTATTGGTTACTCTATTTGAATGTTTACTTAATCTATTTTTATATTTATTACTAGAGTTCTACATTGAGTAGTGCATTTTGAATACCACTGAAGAGTTCTAACTGATTCCAACCGTCTGGAGCCAGTGGGACTTCATCCCCAACAAATTGGGGTATGTCGTGAGGTGAGGAGGGGAAGGAGACGGGGAAGAACTGGTACTTGGGAAGTACCCTAGATCATTGTCGCCAAACATGAATAAATCCAATGCAAAACAACATATCGATTCTGAAAATGGTGGTCTTTCACCAAATACTTAGGAAGGGTTGTTTCGCAGAATTTGAACAAATTTCAACGTTCATTTTCGGGTTCTGTGAAAGTCTTATTCTAGTTCGGTTATTATATCAATATAGGCTAGTTGCTTGACAAAACTGTAATAATAACAGAACTTGATAAAATCTTCCACAGAACTTGAAAATATACTTTGAAAATTTGAAGAATTGTTCAAATTCTCCGAAACAACCCGTCCTTAGAGTTAGAGTATCTTTGTTATGACTGTTCATCTTAACAATGTAACATTTTTCTTTTATCGGGTTCGATGACAAATCAACCCTATCCAAAAAAAAACTTACCTAACCAAGTTTTTTCACTTTTAATGACTTTGTATCACGTTTCAAAAGTGTTTTGATTTGTCACTGTTCTTATTTGTCCTGTTACCGTTCGATTAGGTATTCAAATATTTTGAATGTGGTGGAATTAAATAATTTTATAGATTTTGTACAATTTTATTCGAGAATAAGATTTTGTCAGTCTTACTGGGGGTTTATGTTAGTAATGTTTTTAAATATTCATTTATCCAGGTTTTGCGAGACATTCTGCGTTATAGAGATGATATATTCTGAGTTGCATATTTGCATTGTGTACGAAACGTGTGATGGCCGCCGTTTTTACAATCTTCTATTACCTGTTCAGAAATTGCTTTTCAGTTATATTTACGTGTAAAAGGAGTATGTTTTGAATGCAGTCACGTCATAAGTCATGCATTGCGGTAACAACATTAAATATTATGATCGTTGCGGGTCAAAGAATGAAAAAATATTTTCACTTCATTCATATATTATTATATTCATATAGAGTAATAACCGTCGATTATCAACATTATGTATAAGTTTTATTGAAAGTTTACGGTTATTCGCTTGGAATAAAGAAGAAAACTAGAAGAGCTTTGCATACAAATTTGAATGGCAACAATTGTTCCATTTAGCACACTAGCCCAGCGCTATGCCTCACTTATGCTCGTCTAATATCGTAGATCTCCATCCCATTTGAATTTCGTAAAAACAGTTTTGTATTTGAAATTTAAATCCCGATTATGCAAATATTTGGGTCACGAAACACGTGACATTTCAAGGCATTTCTTGTGTTCTTGTTTCTTCTATGGTTATTCGTATAAAAATAATATAAGATTTCTTTTATAGCACCGTTTTGTTGAGAAAATCACTTCAAGGGCACGTTACAGCTTAATTTACGTATATAACCTACCACTTATAACTTGTAACTTCTTACAGTTAACATTTATTACTAGTAGCTTACAACTTAGATTAATAACTAGTGGCTCACAACTGAGACTTGTAACTAGTGACTTAAAACTATATGTAATTCCGTTACTTGCAAACGCGGTGTAAATATTACGCGGCGCTAAGTTCAGAACAGTGAGAAACTAGACTTATTAATCTGATTACCTTGGCGTTTGTTTGGTTAAGTCGGTCTTAAACCAAGCTCAAGGCCGGCTTTACAACACCAACGTTGAAAAGGCGTGTAAGAATATAATTAGTGAGGCTCTACATTACCGAGTGAGTATTAATGCAAAATACTGCTATAATAATGTGACTTTCAACCTATGCTTACAACTATGGCAAAACTAGAGACTTACAACTAATATAATTATTTACCATTGAAAAACAAGATAATACTTATAAATCTAAACGAACCATGAAACAGCACAAGACACAGAAAAATAAAAAATATAACGGTCACAACTAGGAATCGATCTTTTGTCCTACCGGAACAGGCGTCTTAAACCGCTCGACCAATATTATGTATCGTCGTTATTACTTTTGGTAATGAAAGTAATAATAATAAATAAATCTATTTTAAAAAAAGAGGAAAAACAGCAAATTTAAACGTTCCGGATCGGCTCTAACTCCATAGCGCCCTTGAGGTGATTTCTCACAAAAACATCGTTATGCAAATTATCTAATTATTAAGCACAATTAATTATATTATAATTGATTACGTGTTTTTTTAGTTTAGTATGGGTGAACAGTGTTGTCGACCCTTTTATTAGTGTGGTTTCATATGTCATACACGGAGAAAAAATAGTATTAGTATGTACTAACAATGGTTCATGGCCAATGGTCTGTGGATTTTTTTATTACAAGATAATACATTACAAAATGATAACAAAGTAATAATGTATTATTCCCAGTGAGTTTATAAAACTCATTTCGGGAAAGAAAACATTAGAAAGGACAAGACAAATAAATAAAATACATTAAAATAAATAAACGCAGATGTTATTATGGAGTTCCAGACAAAGATTGTGTTAGTCATTAATGAAACTGCTAAGGAAAGAGCTTTTGCCAATGTTTTTTTGTTGGTTGCCGGAAGTTTTAAATTACTAGGTAATGCGTTATATTGTTTAAGTGCAATGTATTGTAAGGAGTTAATTCCAAATTTGGTCGTGTAAGTAGATGACGATAAATGTATTTGATTTTGTGATCGTGTTTTGTGCTGGTGTATGTCAGAATTAAAGACTGGTTTAGTGTTGGTGTGTGAGGAGTGTTGAATTATTTGTATAATGGCTGTGTGATGTTATACTTTGGCAGGACTGTAAAAGGAAGTATTTGTGTCTGTGAGTATATATCTTTGACATGTGTATCCCATGGCAGATTATATATATTACGTACGGCTCTATTTTGAATTACTTGTATTTCGGAACTTTTTTTTTTGGTGATGGTGCCCCAGATACTAACTAGATAACTCAGGTGGGAGTGGATCATAGCATAATATGTTGCACGCAGTAAAGATGTGGGGAGCACACCTTGGAGTCGATAAAGTACACCGGTTATCGATTTAACTAATCTTTTCCTATGTTTTCAGACTGCAATCTTCACCGTGGTTCTTCTACCATTCAGGGTGATGGTAATATGCTACCTCCTGGTGACAGCTTGGTTCCTGGCCTGCATCGGCCTCTATGGCCTTAGCGAAGAGGACCTTAGAAGTCGACCCATGACCGGCTGGAGAAGGTATGAAACATGGATTATATTTTAAAATTTCCACTTAATTTACTCAATATGCCGCCTTAATTAGTAAATAATGTATAGGTTCATTTTGGCAACTTACTTTTTAAACTAGTATGAATCAAGAGGAAGGTGAGCAGCAATGTTCATACAAAACTTAATTTTAGATTTGAGGCTAAAATACTCAACCAAAGTGATTTTTATTTTAAATCAAAAATTATAGAAAACATCAGATGCGGATGCGAGCTATTTTATTTGTTTTCAATATTATAAAATAAATGTCATTAAATAATTCGATTTTTTATTATTTCAAAGCAACAATAAGATTTTTTGTGAGTTTATCGTAATTATAAAAAAAAATAAACTTGCCAAACCTACTTTTAAATAAAATCGGTTTTGTTTGGTGTTTTGGCCTGAAATATATTTTTTAATGAATACCTGCCGCGCAGCCTGCTTTATAAATTTATATATGCAATAAAAATATTTTTAAATACATAGTATTATTTTTTTAATATGAAGAATTCTAAGACTCAATCTAATACTACAGTTATGCTACCCTAACATAAATATTTTTCCAAACGAATTAAATTTCTTTGTTATACTTTTTTGCAAACTTATGATTATTGTTATATAGATTAATGTAATAAGATTTTTAATACATATATAATATTTTTATTGCTTCAAGGTGGCATTAAAATCAAATTTGTGTCAAAAAATTGCCATATATTGAAAGCAAATTATTTCTATTGCATAATCTGTGTTCCACTGTTTTATTTAGCATTTGATATTTATTTTATATGCTAGACATATAAAATTAATTATTGTTTGTATTTTATCTGAAATTTTAGAACATGTCTTACAATTTTTGTATAAAGTAATATTGTAAATTGTTCACTTATTATTGCACCATTGCATGTTGAAATGGTGGTGGATTTTTTAATATTTTGAAAATATTAACGCAATATTGGTGGTATTATGGAATAGTTTATATGTGTACAGGAAAAGTAATGAATATTTTATGAAATATCTGTGTATAAGGCGTACCGCTGATAACTCCGTTGTAATCTTTCCCTTTCGTTCATCCGCGAATTGTATGTAACAGAAAGGGACCTCTCAGCCGCAGGACCATAAAACTAGTGTTAATAATATTTTTCCTCCTTTTCTTCTCCCCAGAGAGGTTCCTTAGAAACTACTTTATTGAATCACGAATGAGGAATGGACTCAAAAATGATTCGTATACGGGTATGTCAATCAGAGTCGAACACACTACTCATAGAGATGCATTACTTCCATACAACACGTTTCAAACTCGCTTGTCGATTTCGGAAAAGAAAATTGCAATGCGAATGAACACATATATAGTCAATATAGGTACATACGTAGAAGAAATTACACAAGAAATGCCTTGTGGGCGTGTTTCGTGATGCCAAATCATGGCCTAAATTTCCAATTCACAACTGTGTTTAAGAAATTCAAATGGGATGGAGATTTACGATATCAGGCTTGTGATATGATATAATAAGTGAGACAGAGCTCTGGGCTATTGGGCTAAACGGAACATTTGTTTTCATTCATATTTGTATGGAAGGCAGTACTTGCAAGTTTTCGTCTTTATGCTATGGGTACATGTAACTTTTCCTATATTCAAATTCAATAATCGTGTAGACTTGCTTGTTGTGCCTTTCTCGCTAATAACAATAAGGAAGCGTAATCAAGATAAAATGCCGTTTCTCAGTGACGTTTGGCAAGCACATCATTGTCGCAGTGTTTAGACATGCATCAATTCACTCAATCATATGTTCGTATTGCTTGAGTTCACTCTAATCCAATCACGTGTACGCACGCATTTCTCTGAAAATGGATGACGTTGCAGCATAAATACAAAAGAAATTTCGGTCCTACCCAATCAGGATTTGGCTCACAGTTGTTAACGCGGTTGACTCCAGTGCCTGGAAAGGAAGGTTCAATCCTCTGTCAACTAACTAACTAACCATCACGCTGTTTCCCCTCAGGGGTAGGCAGAGAGGACGGACCGCCAAACAACTCGGTCTTGGCACACACTTCTTGCCTCATTCACATTCATACATCGTCTCATACATACTCTTCTATTATTCTGACTCTTGACATGGCCCGACTCTAGTATCTGATTCACTTAATCGAGCCATGTCTTCCTCGGGCGTCCCGACTTCTGCTACCATTCGCATTTGCATCATATATCTTCCTTACACTCTTATCTTCGCTCATTCGCTCCACATGCCCAAACCATCTAAGCGTCCCTTTCTTAATGTTACTCATTACGCTTACATCAGCCTTGCACTCTTTGCGGATCTCCACATTCCTCACACGATCAAACATGGTTTTACCACACATACACATAGATCCTCAGGGATCTCATTTCAATAGCATTTAATCTACTTTCATCCTTTCTTTGCCAGTTCCATGCCTCACTTCCATACATCAAGGTAGGTACCAGCACTCCGTTGTGGACTGCTAACTTCGCTTCTTTAGACAATTTTTTGTTAGTGCCAACTGCGTTCAGTCCTCCATTAATGGAATTGCCTGCATTTACCCTTCTTTCAATATCTCTGTCAGCCTTCCCATTTCCCGTAAACATACTTCCTAAATACACAAACTCATCCACCAGCTCCAAGTATTCCTCATTCCCAACTATATTACACACTGTTTTCGTACTCTCTCTTTCAAACACCATTACTGTAGACTTACTTACATTCATCATTAACTCATTCTTCATGCATACTTCGTTCATCCTAGACACGAGAGACTGTAGATCATCTAAACTATTACTTAGTCAAACCAAAAAAAGGTTTTAAAATACATTTTTTTAAAGTTCGCAGCAGTTAAGAGCCAGATCCTGGGGATGAGGGTTCAATCCTTAGTAAAAATGCATATTTTTAATTACTAGCAAAAATATTTGTTAATAAAAATAACCCTTTTTTTATGGGGTGATTTTTTTACTTCATTAATTTTTTTTAAGTGTATGCGTCGGCGGACAGTTTAGATAGTAGTATAATACAATATCAGATGTACAAGAGGTCTACATAACACATTGACATAACAGATGTTGAATATTTTTGCTGCGCTGTACGACACACCTCCACGGTTGTAGGTGGGTAGGTACCTTTGTTTTTCCCTTTTCCCATCAATTTACTTTTAACCGCTCTGCTGATGAATAGTATTACCACACTTATAGAAAGTTCACTTTGCGTGACCAGCCATTATTACCGACAGTTTACTGTCGAGGTTCAAATCTATTACCATAAATTTGTTTCTTCCAATCTCTAATTTATTTGCGTAGGTACTTGAATAATACCTTCAGTTTTCACCAACGAGGTAAAAAGCATGTAACAACACTCAATTACATTCTCTTATTAAAGTTTTTCGAATAAGGCTTGTATTTAACAGACGCCAATTATTTGCCTTTTACCATCCTTAATAGTATTAGAAGACCAAATTGGGCTGAAAAATCATAGATTCATTAAAGGTAAGCTTTTATCTGGTGACAATTATTAGATACACTAAGGACGGGTTGTTTCGCAGAATTTGAACAATTCATCAAATTTTCAAGTTCTGTGAAGGTTCTATTTTAGGGTAAAACAAATATTTTCGCATCTCGTCGATTATATTTATTCGGACAAGGCCACCTGCGTAAACACGTTATTAATAATATTTTATTAGCAAATGGTCATACAGTCACATTTTTAACAGTCTTGATAAAAAAGCCGTACTCATTTTTCTCCGTGCACGTTCTGATGTTTGCTTTGCAAACAATGATCAAAAATATGTTGTTGCTAATTTACGTAAATTAGTTCCCATTGAATAAAATAAACAACCTTTCCTTTCCAGTGCTGATAACTGAGTTGATATCGTCTCTATTTTTTTAACATCTTTGTAAAAAAATTGTATTATTTATCCGACCGAAAATCATAAAACTATAATTGTACATCGAGTGTACCTATAGCACCGAAGCGCACGAAAATTTCAAGCACCATAAGAGAAAAGGGAATGGTTACGTTGGAGGCGTCGGTTAAAATCCAATAGGCATATTTATGTAATCATTTGTCGCGAACCGTACAGTTTTAATCGTTTTCATTTATTATCGAATGTCTTTCGATCTGGTTATTATTTTTGATATTATAGTACTCTGTGAGTACTAAAATAAATTACATCCACGTGTTTTTAATTGATTCGAGGTTGTTCAATCGATTGCCGACGCTGTGCACAATAATAACGGCATTCTTTTCATTTGACGGGCCTATTTAAATTAGCTCTTTTTCCAAATCTTTTATAATTTTTCACTAACTGTCTGTATCTGGCCTTAAATTTACCGGTCGCACAGTGATTTTTTTAGAAAGGCAAACATTCTCGGGTGACGAATAACCTAATAACATTTGAAAATCTCTTACTACCACCGCAGTAAGCGCAAAATGTTGCTTGTGTTGTGATGGAAGACGTAGCCAGCTGAGGAATTGAACACACTACGCCTGGGTTACCCCAAGCGCGATGCCAACTCAGCGACTGAGTGGTATATCCGATTTTTCATTTTTTTATGTGTTATTTAAAACGTAATACCTGAAATGGTGCATGACTAATTTCTAATGTTTTTCCACGAAATGACTGCAAACCAACAATCATTACTTTATCATATTTAGTTCCTTCTGGTGACAAGTAGTTCTAATAACTAAAGTACCGTGTTAATGTATTACTTTATGTTTGTGATTACTCTATATTTACTTCACTGAAGTGTAAATTGCTAACCCCGATACAGGTACACGATATGGGTTGTTTCATAGAATTTGAACAATTCATCAAATTTAGACGTTCATTTTCGGGTTCTGTGAAAGTCCCATTCAAGTTATATCACTATGGGCTAGTTGCTTGAGAGAACTGAAATAATAACAGAACTTGAAAAAATCTTTCACACAATTTAAAAATTAACTTTGAATTTTAAAGAATTGTTCAGATTCTCTGAAACAACACGTCCCTAGCCCTAGTGACGTTGATTTTCGTGAGAAAAAACATGATTAATGGATAGAGAAAACAATTTCTGTTATTATTTCAGTTCTGTCAAGCAACTAGCCGAATTGGCAGGACGATCGTGAAATTAGGCTGAGTTCAGTAAGTGTGTTATCCCTGGGGCAAAGTTGAGGTTAAACCATGTACGACCGAATTATAATTACACAAGATCGATGTAAGAGCAATACAAACGACCAAGGAAAATATTAAAAGCGCTCGCGGATGGAATATTTCAAAGGAGAGCAGATGATTTCTAAAATAGGGTATTTTTACGAACTATGGATATCTTCCGATAAAATTGAATGAAAATTTTCATTTGTTTTTCCTATTCTAATCATCGTTCTACATATGCATGATTTAAATATTTTTATTCACAATTATTGGTTTTAAACGACATAAAACCGCAAATCTCAACGGTTTTAGCTGTATACAACGTCATTATGACGTAAAAAACGCTACTGACTGGTTTGACGGCTGTCACCAACGTTTGCCCGCATGACGATATAAACGCTATATTTACTAACAAAAACGAACAAGTCATTTTGATTACATAATTGATTACATACGATTTAAATTTTTACAGAAAAATTTCATAAAAATGCCATCTTTATAGTAATTTTTTACTTAAGGCGATGCAATACGTCGTGTAATATTTTTAATTGAGCCGCTATCAATAACAACCCTTACGTAGATGGCGATAAGGTTTAAATTCCCGCTTAACACCATCCACCTGTTTTGATTTATGCAAGAAAAAAAGTGCCTTTTATTTTATTTTGTGGATTTTCAGGAATAAATATTAATTTTTTTTCGATCATTTTAGAAATAACTTAATTTTCCACATTATAAAATAAAATCATAGCCGAAAATGGGTTCGTAAGTAGGAGATTTTGAACTTTAAAGCAGTTTTCATAGGCCTTATACATTATTTTTTACTGGGCTTATTAAAAGACTTATCTAAAAATATTCGATTATTTCAAGGGCCATGATGTATTCTACTCGCAGTATTTAATTAAAGCATCTGAAACATTTCTAGGCGACCAAATTTTGAAACCAAAAACACATGATTTTGCATTACTACGTATGGCATCGCCTTAATATTTTTCGACAGTGAAAATATGCTATTGAGCTTATTTCTGGCATAATGACACGCTTACAACATCTTTTATCATATTTATTAACACACATCTCTTTAGTGGTGTGTTTAGTAATTAGACCCAACCTTATTCTCCTTCATATACACAATTGTAATAATTAAATACGTGTGATATAAATATCATATACGCTCCGGAACTAGAGTTTGATACAAATGTTTAGGAATGTGTTCAATAAACCTACATATTTATGCCTTTGCCCTGGTTTCACGAAGATAATGGTCAACATATTTCTAATGGTTTTTTTTAAAGCTTTGCGTGACATCAACGATTCTCATACATATAGTGAGCTTAATTAATGAATACATCTGATGTATCTAACGTAGGTAAGTGGAATATAATTAATATAATATTAAGGTTTATTTTTTTTTTACATTTCGAGAATAAAATGTGCTGCATTTCGCATTGGGAGTGTAATGAACGTGCGACTGACGTCTTGTATGAGAGGAGACGGCATGAAAGCAAGACAACAACCACTGCAGAGTTGTCCGGCCTTTCTTCAGTCTTGTACGAGAGGAGACGGCATGAACAACAACAACCACTGTAGAGTTGTCCGGTCTTTCTTCAGTCTTGTACGAGAGTAGACGGCATGAAAGTAAGACAACAACCACTGTAGAGTTGTCCGGCCTTTCTTCAGTCTTGTATGAGAGGAGACGGCATGAACAACAACAACCACTGTAGAGTTGTCCGGTCTTTCTTCAGTCTTGTACGAGAGTAGACGG
The DNA here is from genome assembly GCF_061612785.1 of Hesperophylax consimilis. Taxonomy (NCBI): domain Eukaryota; kingdom Metazoa; phylum Arthropoda; class Insecta; order Trichoptera; family Limnephilidae; genus Hesperophylax; species Hesperophylax consimilis. Next base: position 23,146,686 of record NC_142842.1, read on the forward strand.
CATGAAAGTAAGACAACAACCACTGTAGAGTTGTCCGGCCTTTCTTCAGTCTTGTATGAGAGGAGACGGCATGAACAACAACAACCACTGTAGAGTTGTCCGGTCTTTCTTCAGTCTTGTACGAGAGTAGACGGCATGAAAGTAAGACAACAACCACTGTAGAGTTGTCCGGCCTTTCTTCAGTCTTGTATGAGAGGAGACGGCATGAACAACAACAACCACTGTAGAGTTGTCCGGTCTTTCTTCAGTCTTGTACGAGAGTAGACGGCATGAAAGTAAGACAACAACCACTGTAGAGTTGTCCGGCCTTTCTTCAGTCTTGTATGAGAGGAGACGGCATGAACAACAACAACCACTGTAGAGTTGTCCGGTCTTTCTTCAGTCTTGTACGAGAGTAGACGGCATGAAAGTAAGACAACAACCACTGTAGAGTTGTCCGGCCTTTCTTCAGTCTTGTATGAGAAGAGACGGCATGAACAACAACAACCACTGTAGAGTTGTCCGGTCTTTCTTCAGTCTTGTACGAGAGTAGACGGCATGAAAGTAAGACAACAACCACTGTAGAGTTGTCCGGCCTTTCTTCAGTCTTGTATGAGAGGAAACGGCATGAAAGAAAGACAACAACCACTGTAGAGTTGTCCGGCCTTTTTTCATTATCACATGTAGATAAGTTTGTAGATTTGACAAAAAATGAACCATATGTTTCAATAGGCACTGAAATAGCTGTTTTGGAATTTTTAAAAATTATTTATTCATTCATTGTCAGTTTGTACATGTGTAGTATATATTAAAAATACAACCAATTATAGATTTCCTCCTTGTGACTTTAGCTATAATAAGACAATATACAAAAATAAAAATAATACAATTTATAAAAAAATTATGTAACACAATGTTCGCTCATGACAAGTTAGAAAAATATTTATTTTATTGAACTTATTCGGGTAGTAATTGAAGACAATTGGATTTGAGTCCAAAATACTTAACCAAATTGAATAATTAGTTAAAAAAAAATTTAAGTTAACTTTTTTTTCCAAAGTAACAAAGATGTTTATAAACTAAACGTTTATTAACTACGTTTTTATTAGGCACTAGGCGTAAACCCACGCGTATGAAACAGCGTGTAAATGCATTTTAAGAACGAGGTATTATAAAATAATAGCATTAAATATAAATGCCTTTTAATAGATAAAATCCACGTGGTTTCATTTAATCTATTTTAATGTTACGTGTTTACGGTCAAATTCAACGTAATAGTTTTTTATGGGCGACTACAGTACTGTCCGTTTCTTCTCGTTAAATACTGTGAACGTAATACTTACATCTTTTTTTAATGGACTTAATTTTTTTTGGATTGGACTATGCAAATTTTTTTAGGCGAGTCTTAGAAAGTAGGGTCGATCGGTTGTACCTATTAGGTAACTACCTACCTTGCCAGATGTTACAAACTGTGAAGAGTGTAGGCTGTAGGCCCTTAAATTTTGACAGATTTATTATCCAATTTCAAGACGTATGCGACATATTTTTGATTTGAAATGTGATTTATTACCTTTCAAGTGGAAATGATTGCGATGCTTCAACATATCTATATATAAGATTGTTCGTTTGATTTTTATACAAATGTATAGTTTTATTCGGAGATTGATGGAATTTCGCACACAAAACAAAACAGAAGAAAGGTCGGCTGCATGAGATTTCGAAAACTATCCCGCACCCCCTTTCCCACCCCACCCTTTAATTCAGAATTTATACTTCTTGATGAAATTTTGCGCATTTGACGGTCAAAATAAGAGGAAAATTTCTGTCCACATCTGTCTTCGAAAAACTCTGCGTAAAAGCCCGGGCGGCGCCGGGGACTTCAGCTAGTATTTAGAATATTTAGTCCATTTATATTTAACGTTCAATTGTTAGGGCGAAGCTTAATGCCGAATCACAATTTTGATTAATCTTTATAACGAATTGGTGTACATTATGAAAACCAAAAATGCTATGCTTTAGTTAAATTGAAGGTTTTCCTATCGCTTCGCTTGAGTAGAATACAAATAAAAATATATATTTCTCAATAACAAAACATAAATGCAAACTACTACAAAAAATATTTTTTCAATAGAAATTTATGAACACATAAAGGAAAAATACAGTTTTATAGCTAAGATTATCTGTGACAGTTTCACTTGATCAACTTTTTTGCTTTCTTATAAAATTATTTACAAAATAAGTAAAAACCAGTTTTTTTTGCTTAAAATCGAACATTTCTAAACTCCGTTTGTCAAGCGATTTTAATGCCTATTACTTACGATATAAGATATACCAAGAATATACATATTTTTGGCTTGTAGCTTCCTCTTAACGTTTTGCTGTCGTGCTCGGTAACGATGACAAGTTTCCCAGATTATCGATGTGCTTGTGTTATGAGGGCTGGAACTGATCTAAATAGCTAAGTACTAAACCTTCATCTTTCTTATGGTTCCATTGGGTCTGTCATTTGAAGCTCTAGTGCGGTTTAACATTAAAAAAGGGGTTGGGTTTCATTACGTAGTTTTCATTATTTCGCCGGAAATTAGAGTAAAGTACTTACTTACATTATTATTTTAATAGTAATTAGATATACAATTTGTTTAGGTTTATACAAAACTAATGCATGTGTATTTAAAATATTATTTTATTTGCAGCCGGTATGTATCATTCGATTCGGTTAGAATAACAGTTTGCAGCCGGTGGGTATTATTCGTTTCGGCTAGAATAACAGTTTGCAGCCGGTGGGTATTATTCGTTTCGGTTAGAATAATAGTTTGCAGCCGTTTGGTATCATTCGTTTCCGTTAGAATAATAGTTTGCAGCCGGTTGGTATCATTCGTTTCGGTTTGAAAAATAATTTGCAGCCGGTTAGTATCATTCATTTCGGTTAGAATAATAGTTTGCAGCCGGTGGGTATCATTTGTTTCAGTTAGAATAATAGTTTGCAGCCGGTTAGTATCATTCATTTCGGTTAGAATAATAGTTTGCAGCCGGTTGGTATCGTTCGTTTGGGTTAGAATAATAGTTTGCAGCTGGTTGGTATCATTCGTTTCGGTTAGAATAACAGTTTGCAGCCGGTTGGTATCATTCGTTTCGGTTAGAATAATAGTTGAGTAAATAAAAATAATAACCCTTTTAGATTGGATTCTAAAAAACATCTTGCGGCACATTTTTATTTTTCCATAATATTAGATAATTATTAATGTGGAGAAGAAATCGTACATCGTAATGCCGATCTATATTCTAATTCGTGATCATGAGATAGATATCCATAATTTACAATAATATTTTGATTCCGAATATGATAAACATATTATACAAGTTTTTCTTGTTTCAATTTGTGTGTGTTTTTATGGAATGTTTATTTAAATTTTCCCACCTGCTAGAAATCGATATGTTTTTAAAAATATACACCATACATTTTTAATTATTATTTTGAACGAATTTTAATAGAATTCCTCATACGTTAGGCCATTTTGAAAGCTGTTCTATGTACTTGCTTAGATTTTTTCTGCTACTGGAAGCTACGTTGTGACTTCCCTTTCTGTTACATGAGTCGGTTTTGAGAAAGATAGAGAAATTACAACAGATCTGTGAGGGGTACGTAAAAGCTTTTTAGGTTAAGTTTTAGGGCGCTTTACAGAGCTCGAAAGGGCCAATTTTAAACTTAGATGTTTTTATTGAAGCTTTGTTGCCGTAGAACCTAGAACACAGACAGACGACTGGTGTGCATAGTAGTTTATGTGGGAAGGGATCGAACAATTGGAAAGGACGGTAGGACGACCGAGCCTTTCAACGAGCTGCCTGTTGACACCTAAGAGTATCAGTTCCACGGTTGAGACATTTACGAGTAGGTCCATCCTACTATCTAGGCACGCGTTTCCCGTGTATTTATCTGAACATATTGCGATGTGAAGATGAAGAAATTAAGGTACTTACTACATCTTTTTCGATTAATTACATCACGAAGATAGCCAACATGTTTGTATCTTCCAGAATGCGACGTTTACATATTGCTCAATAAAATTTTGCCTTCAGGCGCATTCCCACAGTTCGTATTTTCAAGTTTAGTGTAGTTTCCCACATTTGCAGATTCGACCCTACAATAAAACAATTCATTGGCCTGGTATTTTTATAAACATATTGCCTTGTTTGTATCATTTATGATTTAAGAATTAGTGACATTTTACTGCAAGCAGCGGCAGCTTTCAAATAGGGCTGTTCGCTTTATATTTTATGATCACCCTAGTTAAACCATTATGCCTAAAAATATTTGCCAATACCTTTCCCACCCCTGTCCCATAGTAATAAAAACCCCAAATAAAGTTTCATGTCCCTTAAAATAATCCCTTTAAAATATTTGTATTGTTTAAGTCACGTTTGTATCATTAAGAATAGTTTAGTGCATTTTATTTTATGTTAAGAATGTTGTTTGCCAACGAGCGGGTGGAACATCTTTATTTTGGTAAAATGTCCTTCAGAATTTAGCTTAAATACAGATACCTCCCAGAAAAAAAAGGCAGTATTGCAGTGTTGCTATGACGGGTAGGTACAGACGTACCTACGCAGTCAGTCGTGAGATAATTACTAGGTTTATGTAAACCTAGGGAAAACTGAAGAATAGAGGAAACTAGACCTTTATTTCTTTCAGTTTAAGTTTTAGCAGAGGAAAATAAGATCCTCTGCAATTATATTGTGAATTAATAAATTTATATGTCAACAAGAAGAAGTGTTTTCCTGCATTCCATCTGACGGCGTGTTCTCGTACCACGATAGCAGAAACAATGTTTCTTACAGCTATAAAACTATATTCACATATATGGTTAGATTAAATTGATATGTATGCATTTTTTTTATTCTAAGTGATTATTTTAACGACACGGTCTATTTTATTAGATTTAATTTCTTATTTTATGAATTTTAAATCGAAGATTTGATATATAAATAAAAAAAATGAAAAATGCATCTCTTCTACCATAAAACAATTAACCGAAGGTCCACCATACAACTCTATCTTAACAAGAACTATTTGCTTCATTCACAGTCGTGTGTCGTCTTCAAAATACTTTTCTGTCATTTTGACCTTAAGGCGATGCCATACGTAGTAATGTAAAATCATGTGTTTTTGGTTTGAAAATTTGGTCGCCTAGAAATGTTTTAGACGCTTTAATGAAATACTGCGAGTATAATACATGTTGGCCTTTAAAATAATCGAGTATTTTTTAGATAAGTCTTTTTATAAGCCCAGAAAAAAATAATGTATAAGGCCTATGAAAACTGCTTTAAAGTTCAAAATCTCCTACTTACGAACCCATTTTCGGTTATGATTTTGTTGCATAGTGTGGCAAATTAAGTTATTTATAAAGTGATCGAAAAAAAATTAAATATTTATGCCTGAACATCCACAAAATAAAACAAAAGGTACTTTTTGAATATGTTTTTTTCTTGCATAAATCAAAACAGGCGGATGGTGTTAAGCGGGAATTGAAACCTTATCGCTATCTACGTAAGGGTTGTTATTGATAGCGGCTCAATTTGATATATTACACGACGTAGTGCATCGCCTTAAATATTATGGTCATTGCGGTCAAAGAATGAAAAAATATTTTCACATCATTCATATATTATTATATTCATATAGAGTGACAACCGTCGATTCTCAATATTATAACTCCGATCCGACTCAATTTTTCGATTCACTTATTCGTGCCTCGGCCATCCCCAACCTTTTCTACTATTCTTATTCGTGTCTTATTCTCCTTACACAATGCATTGGCCCAACATGTACGAGGGTAGTCTGAAAAGTTTCCAACCTAACAAACAAATGAAACATTTATTTTCTATTACAAATTCTTATTAGTCTATACACTTCTCCCAGCGATGCTCTCATCTCCCGTGCAAATAATAATTGGTGTCTTTCTCTGCTAATAGTACCTAATTACTTCTAATAATTCCGGCAATCTTATTAAAAGTAATATAAAGTTGATAAAGTCCAGTTACATGGGCCCATAGACATATGAATATTAGTAGACCTGCCCTAAGTGATTAAAAGCGTATTATCCCCACTCCCCATACCGGTTCCATTGGAGTCGGCTGTGCTCGCGTATGGCCTCAAGTGAAATTTGAAAACGTGACGTCATCATTCTTGTGCGAACTATGGTCGAGGCATCATCGGTTCATTTTACGAAATAACACGGCAAAATGTTGACCTAATGCTATGAAAACTTGTAAAAATAGATGTGAAAAAGAGAATAAACCCAATTGTCGTATTACATTCCATATATAAGCATTATTTTACTTTATTTTAAGCATATTCACATCGTATAATATGAATCAGTTGTTACTATCACATCGAGAAACGTCTGGACGCGAAACACAAAGCTGGTTGGTTGCTGGGAAGTAAATTATGAACATTTATAAAAGTGTCTTAACTAAATACTTAAACGAAATATTCGACTCTGAAAATAGAACCGAATTTTTTTTGCCGAATTTGGACTTCGCAAATTTGTTCATAACGTGGCGAGTAATTTGCGCTCCCATGTTAAAATGTCTATTCATTCAAAAGCAGATTTTACTTTTAAGAAGTAAATGGTGATATTATAATGCGAGATGCCTATTTACTGTCAGATTGATTTATTGACGAATCACAGTCAGCTTCACTCCCTTCGTTCTTCAACAGTTGATTTTACCCCTCGCCATTATCTTCTCGTCTATTAATTCCTATGTCTGTGCATGGGCCTAAGATTTCCCCTTTAACGGTGTATGACCAATGTTTATTAGTTTATTAAAAAGAAAGTACGCGGGGTAATAAAACTAAACATTCCACGGTTATTGTCACTTTCGATGTCGAAATTTCGGCCCATTTTCATGTTCAAACAGTGAAGATGTGGGCTTGTAAATGTTATAACTTAATCACACTTATTAAATGACTTATGGGCGTGAAAACATTTTTATCACTATAGAATCAAATTAGATTTCGAGATAATATCATAGTATTGATTTAGGTACCTAGCTCTTATAAATAAATTTATTCCTAGTGATCAAAAAATTATTACCTACCTTTTACATCATGTAACAGACAGTGCTGTTGTTGTCTTATTTTTTGACAGCTGAATGGATATTTCAAAGCTTGGAGCTTTTATGAAAAATTCATTTATTGAAAATGATTAAAATTTAAGATGTCCTAATTTCGTGATGCCAAAACTCACCGTTAGAAAAAATTTGACTGTTTTCAACAGTTTTTCCGCAGAATGACTTCTACAGTTATTTATTTAATTATACTCTTCTTTTGTGTATTCGCATCAAGGATAACATACAATACTAGTACATTAGAGATTGATGAATTTAACGCAAATTTTGCTTTTAATTGTGGTTTACCTACTTCTAAGAATTTTGCGAAATTTGTCAGCTATACCTGTATTTTAATATTGTCAAATTGACTATCCTAAAATGGGAGTTTCCTAGAGTAGCCTTTATTGAGTCAATATTCACATAGTTTTCTATTTATTAATATGAAACTAATTATTACGTCAAGCACAATGCGGTTTAAGTTTATCATTTTGTAATTTTATTATTATTTCCGTGGTAGGGACCATTATTAGAAAGTTGCGTCAAGAATTTATGAATTTATAAAAAACATACCATTTTCGTAATGCAAGTAGAAAACTCAGCAAATGTGAATAGGAAAAACATATAAATACAAAAATGCTAATGCTCCGTTTTGATCTCATTTTTGTATATTTCATTATAATTGTTTTTTGTTTTAATATATTTATTGCATTTATCTCTTTCCAGCATGATTACTTTATGATTAATAGTAATTGTTGATTGAAGTACTTTTTTTTTTTTTTTTTTTACAGTAATACCGCACAAGAGTCCCAACTGCTCCCGTCTGGAGCCAGTGAGACTATGGCATCCCCAATTGGGGTATGTTGTGAGGCTGAGGGTATTGGGGAGGGGAGGGAGATGGGGAAGAGGAAGGTGGGGAAGTACCTGGCTATTCAGATCTGGTCACCAAACACGGCTAAAGCCATTTCAAGCAACGTTTCAATTCTGAATGGTGGTCTTACACCAGGGCGATACTGAGAGTATCTTCCACTCTGGAACGTGCCGCAAATATACTATATATTATTTTAAATGAATTAATTGTGAAATAACACAAATTAATCAAATAAAATTTATTTGCGCACGCCGGGTTCGAACCCGCGACCTTCGGATCTGTAGTCAAAAGCGTATACCACTAGACCACGCCGGCCGTCACTACCACTAGTACATATTGAATTATTTGGCGGGTTGGAAATAAGCGACGTGGCTCAGTGGTCCAGAGCGTCTGACCGGACATCAGCGGGTTCAATTCCCGTCGGCGGCATTTATTTTTACTCGGGAGATATTTTCAATTTGTATTGATATTACAGGCGACTAATTATTGCTTATAATAATTTATTATTACTTATCTAATTATCACATTCACTCATTCTCTTTATAAATGCTTGTATTACACTTAGTTTATAAATAAATTATCAGTTTTTGAGCAATGAATCCTAAAAGGGGGGACAAATACATTTTTTAATTTTAATTTTATTTACTAGATAATATATTGAACAGAGGCGTTTTTTATGAAGAAATTAAATCGTTAATTCAAAACTACATCAATTCATAATGTTTGTTTTTACCCCTTTACTAATGGGCGTGTTTTAGATATTGTGCAGCTGAGAAACAACGATAACTCTACATTAAGGGTTGGTTATCGGTCGTGGAAACACGTTTATTAGTAAGGCCCAAAATCTTACATTATATTGTTTTCACTTTATAGAAAATAACTATAACGTATTGGTCACCATGAAACAGACAGTTGCCTAGTATAGTGATTCAATGTATGAATGTCGTGTAAATGTCAATTAAATTCCACGTATTTTATAAATAAAAATATGTCTACATATACCATATATTGTTAACATACATTTCAATATCCTCTAATTTCCATCAGTAATTTTTAACATCCAGTTTCCCACTACAAAGCTTGCATTTTTACCTTCGATATAAAAAAATATTAATCATCCCGTGCGAGCGGATACAGCAACAATCATAGACATATGAATATTAGTAGACCTGCCCTAAGTGATTAAAAGCGTATTATCCCCACTCCCCATACCGGTTCCATTGGAGCCGGCTGGGCTCGCGTATGGCCTCAAGTGAAATTTGAAAACGTGACGTCATCATTCTTGTGCGAACTATGGTCGAGGCATCATCGGTTCATTTTACGAAATAACACGGCAAAATGTTGACTTGTGATATGAAAACTTGTAAAAATAGATGTGAAAAAGAGAATAAACCCAATTGTCGTATTACATTCCATAAGTAAGCATTATTTTACTTTATTTTAAGCTTATTCACACCGTATTATATGGATCAGTTTTAGAAACATATACTATCACATCACAATGTAGAGATTCTCAAGTGTGCTCATCGTTGTTTACTGGGGTAAGTAAATTATGAAACATTTGTAAAAGTGTCTTAACTAAATACTCTGAAACTAACTACGACTCTGCAAACAGAAGAAATTTACTTTGCCGAATTTGGACTTCGCAAATTAGTTCATAACGTGGCGAGTAATTTGCGCTCCCATGTAAAAATGTATATTCATTCAAAAGCAGATTTTACTTTTAAGAACTAAATGGTGATATTATAATGCGAGATGCCTATTTACTGTCAGATTGATTTATTGACGAATCACAGTCAGCTTAACCCCCTTCGTTCTTCAACAGTTGATTTTACCCCTCGCCATTATCTTCTCGTCTATTAATTCCTATGTCTGTGGCAACAATAGAATTTGATGGTATGAATATATTTTTCATACATAGTTGTGAATTTATCCAGACGATTGACGGGTTACTTCTCGGGCTATAAATGAAAGTGTGTATCGCATAGACAAAGATAATTTGACATTTTGAACCAGGCAAGTAGTCTGCACTTGCCTTTGTGTTACTACTCGTCGCTGTTACCAATTCTTGACTAGCCGATGTGACCTTCTGCTTCTGCAAAATGCGTCTATTCGAAGTATATTTGACCTTCACGAATTCGATCACATCTTCAAATATCGCGCGCGTTTACACTGGCCTCCCAACAAAGCGCTTCGCAAAAGACATATAATACACTTCTACTATACCCTTTAGAAATAAATATCGATTCTCCTTACTATCTTGTAGTCAATGTTTGTTGTATGGGCTCAGCTAATGAAATAATCCTTGAAATCCCTACCCACCTCCCTGAATCAGGGTTTGCATAGACCTACCATCTGAAACGGGTGACCGTTAAAACGTCACCTCCTGACGGACTCCTTATATTACCACCAGCTTAATCTGTTTACGTCCAACGTATTTTATTTCCTTTTCCTACCCCATCCCTTCCCTATAGAAGAACATTACCATAAGATTTTACTGGATTCTTGCACTTGATAATAAAGCATTATACATAACAAATAATTATAAACAATAATTAGTCGCCTGAAATATCAACACAAATTGAAAATATCTCCCGATTAAAAATAAATGCCGCCAACGGGAATTGAACCCGTACCTTCTGATGTCCGGTCAGATGCTCTGAACCACTGAGCTTTGTCGGCTTATTTCCAACCTGCCAAATAATACAATATGTACCTCAATCAACAATTACTGCTTATTATATTTTTTTCACCTGTAAACAACCATATTTATTTTTGTAGGAAAGGCTTTGTTAGTGCTAAATTTCCCACTAGATGGCGTCGAGACATATTATATCTACATTTGTTGGTGAAATATTTTGACTTGTCAAATATTATTATTTTTAATAATAAACCAATTTTTATAAGACAAGGTTTTATGCATAGCATAAAGGATAACAAATAATTATAAGCTATAATTAATCGCCTGAAATATCAATAAAAATTGAAAATATCTCCCGAGTAAAAATAAATGCCGCCAACGGGAATTGAACCCGCACCTTCTGATGTCCGGTCAGACGCTCTGGACCACTGAGCCACGGCCAGATATTTCAGGCGACTAATTATGGCTTATAATTATTTGTTATCCTTTATGCTATGCATAAAACCTTATCTTATAAACATTACTTTATCAATAAAAAAAAATCACTACACATAAAGATTTTTTTTAATTATTGAGGTTAGGCTCTAATTACTTACCGTGTGAAATCCGCTAAAAAAGCATAAAATTACTTTGAAAACCATCAAAATTTTATATTATTGCTGTGAAATTGTTTTAATGATTAACTTGGGTACTGGGTATTATACGAATCAATGAATAAACATTTTGTTTGTCTTGAAATCCCTTTCATTATTATTATTCTATTCGTATATTGTGCCTGTGTTTCCTTTCAGACCCCTCTCTTCTGTAACAAAAATAATTTGTGCGCATTTAAATTCAATCCCCCCTTTACAAAAGTGTATGCGTCATCGACTACCAATGTACGTAGATACGTATTCTTACCTTTATACTTTTCAGTAAGCTTAGATCATCTATGAAGGGGACAAAGAAACCGTAGCTTTTAATTCATCTCTTTGCCCTCGACATTTATTTTGGCCGATCTTCAATGGTCCTTTGTAATCCCTTTGTATGTCCTTTGTATTTAGGTCCGAGACGATTGTAAAGCCTCAAAGACAGCCGTAACTTTACGTGATTATGTTGTATTTTGAGAAAAAAACTGGAAAATGATAATCAGTCACTGAAAGAGTTATATCCAGACTTGCTCCTTACAAAAGGTTGGAATAGGAAAAAAAATATTTTCAACAATTATTGTTGTTTTATTTTTTTTTATATCCTATGGGCTTTTCACATTTGTTACATGAATTGGTTACAATTTTGCACACGAGGGTTAGTAACCGACAATAGTTGCTATTGGTGCATGAATATTGGATAATTTTTTTTTTAATTGTCTAAAATAATATTTCCACAGGAAAATTGCTTAGGTTTGTTTTAAACCTAGAATTTATGTTAAAAATTTAGATATAATTTCGCATACAATTCGTTTGCTAAACTATGTAGGCGAGGAATTGGCGAGTTGGCATAATTTGTTTGTTAACAGTGATAATGAAAAGGTTCCTCATGCCTAGTGCGTCGAATAGGTACTCTTATATTAGCTGTTATCTTATGTCAGCAGTTCGAAACCGAGCTCCAAAATTTAATTTAAAAAAAACGTAAAAAACAATGTTTTTTTTTCTTTTTTGATTGAGGATTAAACCTTCCTCCCAAGGGACTGACTAAAGTGTGTGTTTGCGTGAATGTCATTGATAGAATGCGCATTGTCATCAAAAACGAGTATCTATATTTGCCGAGTTTCAGCTCGATTGGATGTCGGAAAGTTGGCTAATTTCCACTTGGTCGAGGAGTAAGGCTCTCGAAAAGCAATTTGAAGGTCGCGGGTTTAAATCCCGGCGTGCGCAAGAACATTTTATTTGATTGATTTGTGTTATTTCACAGTTAAATCATTAAAAAATAATATAAGTTATATTTGCGGCACGTTCCCGAGTGGAAGATTTTCCCAGTATCGCCCTGGTGTAAGACCAGATCTGATTAGCCAGGTACTTCCCCACCACCCTTTTCCCCATCTCCTTCCCTTCCCACTACCATCAGTCTCACGGTATGCCTCAATTGGGGATGCCATAGTCTCACTGGCTCCAGATGGTTGGGAGCATTTAGGTTTATTGTGCGGTATTCACTTTACAAAAATCATTTATTTATTCATTCATGCAAGAAAACAAAATCGTAATTCAAATAGAATTACGATTAATATTATTGATACAATTATTTATTTTATTTATCGATTCATTGCAAAAGTTTACCAAACCGGACATTGTTTGCAATAAATAAAGGTGCGTGATTTAAAATTCATAATTAATATAATTAAATAATTCCGGTGCGTTTGGTTAATTGCGCTAAATACCGAACTTACCTACTTTCCCGGGGTATTCAGTTTAACGCGCTTAGGTTAGGTTGTCTCAAACACCATCACGATTTTATCGACAGCTGAAATGAGCCGAGAATCGCCGTTTAAAGCGGATCATTCAAACTTTATATGGTGCTAATCGTAAATTTGGTGGTCATTTATGTGCTGGAGTTTGAAACACCCCTGCCTTATTGATTAAATTACAGGCATATTTTTGTAGATGCTTCAATATCTACCTTTGTATATATTTTTTCAATCCACCATCTGGCTGTGTTTTATGTGGGAAGAGGCACCAGATTGCGGATTAATGAAATGGAATATCATTTTTAGAACTGCTGGCTGAACTAAAGGGTGATCCTAGTGGTAGTAGGTACGATGTTCGATTCTTCGATATGAATCGATACTCTTGAGTAAATATTTTTTTCATGATTCGTTCAATTTTTCTTGTAATGTTTTTTTTTCTTGTAAATACAGATTTAGTAATCTTATTATATAAAAAAATCAATATATGTTGCATTACATATATTTTACAGTTCATGCCTAAAATTACTCTCGAAACCCTCAAGGCCAATCTTGAAAATGTCAAAGAGACCTAGAGAAGAGGTCATTTAGCAGCACCATACTTGTCATGCTATGCTGTGCCAGCACGTCCGTTCTGCCATGTACAATAAAAGCAGGTCGCGGTGTCCACACTGGCAGTAGTTGTTCGGTACAAATAATTTATGTAATTCCGGGAAGTATGTAATTTGTTCCAGTAATTCTATGTTCTTTTTGCTGTTATGAGGACCAAACAGCGTATGCTACATCCATGACCGATTCATATTACAAGAAACGAGCGCGGTCTGCGAACGAAATTAAAATTCATTTCAACTGGGGAGGTAGAATATTACTAATACCCACTAAAAAGTGCCATTTACGTGAAATTTTAAAGATGCTTTAAAAACTAGATTTTAAAGTATATATACTAAATAACTTAAATTCTTAGATTTTCATACTAAATTAAACGATTAAGGTTCATTTACATAGATATCTCATGATGTGAATCAGTTCACTTATGTCTGTTAAATAAATTGATAAGGTTAAAAAGGGTAACTACCTAAATTAAATAAATACAAGTTTGTCCAAATTAATATTACAAATAGGCATATTTTGCAGAATTTAGGATCTGCGGACTATCAGAGAAATAAAGGTTTTAATTTTCATTCTGATATGGCGATTGCTATAAAAGTTCACAAGTTCTTAAAAATAAAAAAAGTAATTTTATACAATATTAATGTACAAAGCATTTAGTTCGATTAATTTCGAGGTTTACGTTCGTACATTATAATACGAGTATTATTATGAGTCGTTCAAACTCGAATATCACTAGTCACTCCCAGTCAGTTACATGCCCGGAAACACGTTGACTTTATGCCTACCCTCCCACACTGAAAAAATAATAACGCCTCTGATTCAGTATATTTCGTGTTAGAAATTTCTTATAATATAAACAAAAGAGGGTGTTCCCTCGTAGCAGTGCGATACTTACGAGAGAATTTTACAGAACTTATATGAAAGTGATTTTATTCGCATGTCGTGAGCGAATGTAAGCCAGTAAGACAATTGCGTTGTAAATTTGTTTTTTATATCCTTTCATTAATCAAATATCTTCGCAATAAACCTGTTATAATGGGTGATTTCTTCATGGGAGTCATGGTCAACCTCTGCACAGCAGTGGCGTAACATGTTACGTTTTTTGTTGGGCTTGCTTCAGGATTTACAATTTTTTTTAATTGCTTAATGTATTTATAGATGTAAAGTTAAATGTTTGTCTGAAAATACCTGCTAAACCACTCAGGTTCAAATAAAAACACTATCGAAAAATAGTGGCATATTAATATCGGCGTCTTTTTCTAGCCAACAGACAGTGTTGCCATTGTGGCAGCTTTGTTTTCGTGCTGTGAAACAAAAAAAATTAATTAATAAAATTGTTGGATATAGCTACGACTTGAGCTATTTTTAAAGACCCGATCAAAATAGGTTGGTACTTTCAAACCTTCCTTTTTGCTTTCTCCTTCCTCAGCTCCATTTCATTCTTCATTTAGCTATAGGGTTTTCCAATAAGAGGTGTTATTTTGAATAGCCTGCTATTTCGGTAGATGTTACTTTTGAAGCTGTCATTTTTGATATTTGACAAGTAAAAACTACGCCATTAATAAAAATGGAACGATACACGCTTAAACAACGCATTGAAATTATTAAAATTCACATGGTGAAAATTTGGCATAGACGGTTCGTAAAACTCGAACATTTTTGGGTCGTCGTGAAGCACCTTGTTGGACCGCAATACAGAAATTGGTGGAAAAATTCGAGTTGTTGGGACAACTTAGTGATGTGAAGAATAAAACCCGTGCACGTTGCTCAAGAACAGCCGAGAATATTGCTGTTGTAGCCGAAAGTGTTGAATAAAACCCAGGTTTGTCCATTCCTCGTCGTTCTTTGGAATAAGGCATTCCACAAACGTCATTACACCGTATTTTGTATGCAGATTTGTGTATTAAGGCTTATAAAGTTTAGTTAACACAAGAACTTAAGGTGGCCGATCATCAACAACACCTCTAAAATAAAATAACACCTCTTATTGGAAAACCCTTATATAACATTTTCTTCGGATATATAAAAATTTTGTGTAAGTTCACGTCAAAATGAAAATAAATCTCTTAAACCTTCCTACTAGTTTTACATGAAAATCTTGTTGTTAGTGTATTTACTTTAATTATAAAAACGCTCAGGCGACTGTTTGCAGAGGGGCGACGCCAGTGACCAAAAATTAGCCGAAAATTAGTTAGGTACATTATTCAGGTCATTAAGATTCCGCAACAAGTTTGACGCTCGTTTTATCTCAATAATCATTCGTTCTCGCACGATGTAAAAAAAGGTTTTATAAATAATTACAACCGATGGGTAATACGTATTACTAAACCTCTTTACGCCACTAACCTAACCTAACCTGGGAAGTATGAATAAGCTGCGAAGCCTTAGTAATTGAATGTCTAGCTACTGCAAATCAATGGTAGTTTTTTAGTCGGTTATGTCTTATTCTAAGCAACCCCCTTTACGAGCACAGGTTGGATATCGATCACCTATTTAGTTCTGTTTCTCAGAAGACAGGGATTTTGTAATGTGTAACCACTTTTATAAGAAAACTAGTGCAGACCCCCGAAAATCACGGAATATTTTAATTGTACAATTTGTGAAACTAAAAGTATTTATTTAAAAATAAAATAAAATTTCAGGCCAATTTCCTTTTCTGAAAAAAACCATCAGAAATTTACTTTTAGAATGAACACGTTTTTTAAACTTGAAAAATAACGACACCTTTTAAAAATTTAAACAAAATAATTACACATTTCACATATAGGATTATTAATTAATAAAAAAAAATTTCCTGCTTTATCGCTTGTCTGAATCGTTCCCAAAATCAGTTCCAATTTTGAAAATCAAAACAAATCCCAGTTCTAGAGGTCATTAAAACGGAGTTATATCGTGACCAACACCACCGAAATCAATGTCGGATTCTGTCTAATAGTAGACGATGTACGTTAACATTTTTTTTTACTGTAATACATTTATTTTGCAATGTTTTAAAAACAAAACAAATAATTAAAATTGTTTGATTCAGGATTGAACCTTCCCCAGTGACTGGAGTCAACCGCGCTAACAACTGCGTCAAATGTCGATTGGGTAGGACCGACATTTATTTCGTAAATTAACTGCTGTAATGTCATCCAATTTTAGTGAAATGTGTATAATATATGTCCGCGCATATATGCGGAATTGACACCGAAAGTTGATACAATGCATTGTCATCGACGGCGAGTCTATCTGATGAGTTTCATCTCGGCTCGGTCTCTTGTCGGGAAATGGGTTAGTTTCCACTTTAAAGATTTTCATTAATTCATTCACGAAGACATAAGTGAAATTCAAATAGAAGTACCTGTTTAAAGACGTATCGTTTATGCAATAGGTACCTACCTACCTAGTGTAAACTTTGGAATATTTTGCAGCTAAGAGTGAATGAGGCTTCAATGTAAAATGAACCCTGTGTAGTAGGTACCTAAAATACAGGGTTTTCCAATAAGAGGTGTTATTTTGAACAGCCCGCTATTTCGGTAGATGTTACTTTTAAAGCTGTCATTTTTTGACATTTGACAAGTAGAAACTACGCCATTAATAAAAATGGAACGATACACGCTTCAACAACGCATTGATATTATTAAAATTCACTTGAGTGAATCAAATGTAAATCATCTTGAGTGATGAGGCCCATTTCCACCTCGGTGGCTTCGTCAACAAGCAAAATTGTCGCATCTGGGGCTCGGAAAACCCAAGAGTTATTGTTGAAAAGCCTCTCTATCCTCAACGTGTGACTGTTTGGTGCGGTTTATGGTCCGGCGGAGTCATTGGACCTTACTTTTTCGAAAATGAGGCTGGAGCAATAGTTACGGTGAATGGATTGCGCTATCGAGAGATGATTAATGATTTTTTATGGCCGGAATTGGATGGTATTGATCTGGACAACGTTTACTTTCAACAAGACGGCGCTACGTGCCACACAAGCAACGAAACCATATCACCTCAAATAAGTACCGTGTTTATCTATGCTTATTAATCATTATGAATTGATAGTCTAACATAAATACCACGTAATCTTTTAATATTCCAGTAGATAACTACATTTTACATTATGTTAGAGGAGAATATTTTACTGTCCAGATTTTATGGGGTTGACATGAACATGTTAATAGAGAATCGACGAGGACAGATTTCAACGCTAAATACGTATTGTTCATAAAGATTAAAGATTCTTATTGGTTATTGGTTATGAAAGACTTCGCTGTTTATGTTTTAAAACTATTTATTTTCATAACAGAATGCGAGTATTTGCATTACGCACCTACCCTCCATTCTTGTATAACATCGAACGCAAAGTTGTATAAATATCAAATGACAAATGGTACAAACAATCGTGTTTTTGATTTTAGTAGATCTAATATCTATAGTGTTTATTCAAGAGAAAGTAATTTCAGGTCTGTGGAATGTAACATCATAATTTTTAAGATCACAGAATCTACGTACGATCATAATTTTGAGAGCTCGGTGCCTCTCTCTTCTGTTACGTCATACGTCGATTATTATCGACGTGTTAATGGCGATGGGTCGAGATACAACGGAGGTCTCAGAGGGATTCCTTTAACTAACTGTCCATTCCTCTTCCCCATCAGTGAAAGCTACCAATGTACATTTATTATTATTACTTTATTAACACCCTTTTAGGGGCTTTTACATAGCAAATATTATATATTAATACAGTACATGATTATTATACATAACTAAACTGCCTCAGTAACAATCTTTTGTATTTTTGTATTAGTGATAAATTAAAGATGTTCATGGACTCGGTATAATTATTCCCCTCCATAAGTATTCTGGGCAATTAGGATTACATATGGTAGTTAGTACCATAATGTTCATTGTTCTGCTGCTGAGAATAGCGCTATTTCCTCTTCTTTGGTTACATCTGTCGATTATTAATATGTTGACTATCGATTATTACGTAATCAACGCGTCGCTTTCGAGGTACGAGTAGGTATGATCGCCCTGCTTAACTGACACCAATACTTTTTTCAAAACTGACATAAATTAGACACAAATTCTAGGTATGATTCCGGGGTTGAGATTGCCTTTGCATCCCCTGTTTCTGTTACTTGGTCGATTATAAACGTGTCGATTATCGGTGTGTTGATTGTCAACGTATTGTTAATCGACGTGTTGATTGTAAATTAGTCGATTATCAACGTGTCGATTATAGGTGTGTTGATTGTCAACTTGTCGATTATTAACGTATTGTTTATCGACATGTTGATTGTAAATTAGTCGATTATCAACGTGAAAATTATCAAATTTCGATTATCAACGTGTCAACTATCAGCGGTATGCTTTTAAAATAGATAATAGAAACAAGGAGACGGGCTATAAACCACTATTATTATGAAACTACGCGCACAAAAGTATAGCTGATGTCGTTCACCCGGTGACCCATACAACTGCAAATCTTATCTACGTCTACTCACAGCGGCGCCTCGCCTTCGTTTCTACTTACACACCAACGACATTTGTCGTGTCTCGGCATCAGTCAGCACGCTCCCCTGCCATATCTCCCTATGTTTCTATTATCCATGCCTTTAACTGACTTAAGTTGGGGTGTTTCACATAAATTCAAATGTCCAGCCAGCGTCAACAAATTTTGATCAGCACAAAAACACAACTGTCATGTTGTTATGCTTGTCAGCTTATCACAATTTTATCGAGCTGAAACTGAAATCGATCTTGTACGGGGACCTTTTAAATGTCAAAAAACATTAATTACATTTGAATTTGTGCAAATCATCCCAATCCAACTTTCCATTTCCTCTTGAGGATAGGAAGCTGCCCGTGTGCGCCCTGATGCGCGCCATCTTCTACACGGGCGGGTTCTGCATCCGCACGACGGGCACGCAGACCACGCAGGCCGAGGCAGCTGTGCTGTGCGTAGCCCCGCACTCGAGCTTCTTCGACGCGCTCGTGCTCGGCTTTGCGCGCGTGCCGAGCGTCGTCTGCAAGGCGGAGGCCGCCACGCTGCCCTTCTTTGGAAGTACGAATGTCTGCTAAAACTGCCCGCCTTGTTGCTTGCTCTTTTGTGGCTGTTTGGTTTGTTTTGTTGTGATTGCCACTTGAAAAGATCATCAGAAAATAGAAATCTCTTTAAATGCTTAGTTTTTGCTTTCCATGCCTCTTCATACTTTCATCCTACTGTTCTTAAACTTATTTGTCTCACGTAGCTCTCTGTCGAAAGTGCATTTGTTAAGATCTGCCCTCCCGCTAACGACCATTTGTATTAGGTAAATTTTATAACCTTTTATTTGAAAAAGATGATCACCGATGTCGTTGCAGTGATCAAATATGGCAGGAACCACGAAGAGTGGAGGAGGCTTGACAAATAAGGAAATTGGAGTTGGGAGTCGCGATCCTTCCGTTGTATCATGGTTCCATGACAAATCATAACACTTTTGAAAAGCGATGTAAAGTCATTGATGAAAAATAACTAGCGTAAAAATCTAACCTGGTTTTTTTCATCAGTGTTCTGATTTTTCCGGTTACCATATAACAATAAACTTTTGTCGAACACTCAGCATGACGAAGGCATAGCGTACTTAAATACCAATCAGTGTTAAAAACCAAATCAATTTGTATTGCAAAGGATTTTTACCGAAACTTTTAAAAATTCTGACGCTTTTTTCAAGTCTTAAATGTTGTATTTGCAATTCAATTTAGTTTTGCTTTTATGTTACAATATTATGTTTCTGCTTTCAATAATACTGTTAGTTTGTTTTAATGTTATCCTTAATGTATTTCATTGTAGCTTTCTTTGCTTTTCTAAATAATTCATTACCTTTTATAGTGATTTATTTTTAGGGTACTATCCCGTGTTGCGCTACCTCTTTCTGTAGCCAACATTTCGAACAACATTACAGTGTCAATCATCAGGACAGATGTGAGAGAGAGTGACAGATGATGGACACTGTAACTATGTACCTACACCTCGAGGCAGATGTGAGAGAGAGTGACAGATGATACCCCAAAAGTACTTTGGCCGTGAAGATCTCATAGCATAACGTTCATTACCTTGGTTGATCTCGCTATCCCTTATCCCTATCTTTATAGGTTTATTATTGTTTGTGTCGGTTTTATTACCTTTGTGAATCTTTTATTTAAAATTCAACATATTGTTTGCCATTATTCATTACTTGTTATTATTACATTTATTACATTACATGTCAAAAACATCATTGACACCTTTTTTCACCCTAAAATAATAATCTCCATCTATATAGCATACTTTTTTTAATAGATATTTTGTTTACTTTTACAGCTAGCAATCAATCACTTTGTGGTTATTTGTAATTATAATTTGAATATAATTATTTTTTTGGAAACCACTTTATTAAGTATATACCAACTAGTTTCGGTTCAGACATTAATTTTTACACCCATAAAAGTAATTTTATAAAAATTATCATATTGTTTATAATGTATTATTTACGTAATAGATTGGGATGATGCGTTCGACGACTAAATCACTGATGTGCGCTAACTGTTCGTAGATCGTATTTTATTACGGTTCAGTTGCATTTTTTTGCCTTTGATATGGACTGCTTTGATTCAGGTTTTAATTTGATCACACTAACCGAGCCCGGCCATTAAAGTTTCTTATGCGATTTTAGAGTGCTCCAGTTCAATATATTATCCAATCACTCTGCATTAGCTGTGCTGTAAATAGAACTACATAAGTTGTTTTTTATTATAGGAGACGGTTGACGTAAGTTACCGTGAGCATCCTGTCTCCCATTTTACCTCATTCCTTTCACAGTAATCCGGTCTCTTTTATAAAGTTTACCAGGGTTATATCGGATATGTGGCTATGTCTTTTGGTTCTTCAAAATGTCTTCCCAGGTATCTGAGCCTTGTTCCCAACAGGGCGGGACATTGGCACCAAAGGTGAATTAGAGTTGCTTCATCCTCTTCACATTTCCTGGATCAGTTGGTATTTTTCACATCCAACAACTGCATGTGTCTCCTGAGATGGCATTGTCCCTTTAGTAGTCCTACCAGTTCCCTCAGTGAGTTTCTGTCCATATTAAGAAGTTGTCTGGTTCGCCTTGGGTCTGGCATTCCGGGTGCCCTTTCCCATTTCTCCCAGTGCCGGGATTTGACCCACCGTTCAATATGTATTTTGGTGTGGCAAGCTGCTACTCCTATAACCGGCTTGGATCCCGCAAGTGATGCTTTCACCCCCTTTCCTTGCTAGTCCACCAGTAGATAACTTGTTACTTCTTGTGGTTAAATTTATCAATACAGTATTTCATTTGGTAAACTTTTTTTGCGCTACGGTAAAAGTTCCGAAATTGGCCAAAATGAAAGGCAGCCGTTCGCAATATACTCTAATTGCTGAATGCTTCTATGCACCGAAGGTAAACATAAAAAACATTTTGTTGGTTACTATCGATTTACAGCTCAATTATAATCGTCATGATGGATTCGTAATTTGACCCGTTATGAACGAGCGCATGATACAATTTTATGAAATCGTACTTACGGGTTTATCATTGTACTCGTGTATAGCCTGTTGATTTATTTATGTTTTTTTAATGAAATTTTCCATCAATTTGCATAATACATAAAGGTTATCTTCGACTCACTAAAAATATATTATATTTTCCGTGCAATTTTATATCTGCTATTTAACAAATTCATTATTTCATGTCGAAAGCTCAATAAGTGTTATTGCAGAGCTTATCTATCTATCTAATAAACTTCTGATTATGAAGCCTTTGTGTACAACGTTATTCATAAATATCCCACACCGTACCTATTTTTGTTGCGTGTATCTTTTCATTATGACAAGTATGTATATTTCTCATAAAGTTTCTAATTGAATGGTGACTTCATTGTTTATTAATCATTTACCCTTTTAAAATAACTTTCACTCTCTGTTTATCTTTTACAAACATATCACATGCCTAATCTATATTTAAGATTGCTACTGTTATTTATTAATATTTATTCTTTTTTGTTCCCCATTAAAATAATCGGTATAATTATAGTTTTTCCAATAAGTTATGATATTATTAAAGTTTTTGCAGCTCTTGTAAACGTTGTCTGTAAGACGATTTGTATGCTTTTCTGATTATTTGTGCATATGTGCATCACGTGTCGTGCACGTTCTCTTACAATCTCTTTCGTGTGAATGTTTTTAAGCGAATGTTCTACTAACCACTAATAACCTTTTTATTGCATTACCCCATTACCATTACCTGTATAAAAACGGGTGCCTATTTTTTTATAAATGATGCTTGTTAAAAACACACTACACACCGATCAATAATTTCGTTCATATCTCCCTGACTGATTGAGACCACAATCGCTCACTCCAAATTTGCAATTATTATTTTATCATTAATATTTAATTAAACTTCGCAATGACATACTCGTTGAAACAATGTGCTGAAAATGCATAAACATAAAATCAAACAAAAAGTTTCAGCCTGGATCAAAACAAAAGGTATAACACAATTTTTCCAGAACTTAATAAAAACAAACCATTCATAACCCAACACCATTTTTTACATTAAATTATATTAAGAATTTGTTTTTCTTGTAATATTAAATATTTTTTATCTAATAAAATAACGTCGGTAATACGTTGTAATACGCATTCCGATGAACACCTCAGCAGAGCTTCTCATGGTTAGGTGTTCACGAAAACAAATACCATTTACAGAACTCATCATTCCTACCTTACACTTTACAATATAAATAATGTAATATGTAATACTATTTTCGCTTGATTTAACTGTAAACTCGATAGAAACAATTATTTCTACTTTTTACATAAGTTCTAAGTAATTGGATTGAAGGAAGAAAGCGATAATTATGATTCTGCCAATAATCTTTTGGATTCGGTAATCCATGTGAAATATTTATTCTAATAAAACTGGTTTTCTCTATTCCCATTTCTCGGAATAATAAGCAAGCAGCGGGTTGGGTCGGATCTCAGATCAAACTATTTACTTTCTACAAGCCGTATTTATAATAATAGTATCTTTGTAGTCGGATACATCGTGACCAACCTTTCCAATGTGAACTTAATTGATTTTATTATTTTTAAATTTATTTTCTACAATTTTGGTGATTTTCTCAACTACCATACTATGCTCATTCCCGCATTATTGTAGTCGTACACGAGTTATGTAAGAATATCAAAATAATATTTTGTAGAACAATAATAAAACATAAGGGAAAAGGAAATTGTTTTGGTAAAACAAAAATTTAAAAATGCATATTATTATAGAAACCAAATTAGAATTGTGTTTCTTTATTCATAAAAATTTAAATGATTGCAGTTTTTTGTTTTCTACAGCCACCATACTAGGCACATGCCAGTATTATGGTAGCCATATTTCTTTAGATTACAATGTTAAGATGTTAGGATATACATAAATAAGAGAGAGAAAAAAATATATAAAAATAAAAATAAGAAGAAAACATATGAATATAATGGAATAAAAGAGCAGTTAATTTAATTTAATGACACGAGACATTATTTGCAATAGTTCCTTCCCTTTACCAATAGCCTGAATATTTTTTATATAAAGATGTTCAGTTTCCGATTTTCTGGTATCTATATTGAGTGAATTGAATATCTTGGGAGCAATATAGGAAAATTGTCGCTGGGCAAATGCTGTTTTTGTTGGAGGAATTACACATTTTAGGTGTGACTAGTAACGCGTATGAATATTTTGTTGTGTTTTTTTGATGATATTTTTTTCCATATGTACATATATAAGAATAGTCTTAATGTATAATTGACAGTAAAAAATATATATTAATATATAAATATATATATATATTTTTTTTTTATATATATCTTAATGTATATTTTCTATAAAAATATTTTATAGAAAATAGAAATAAAAATATTAAAAGAAACATTAAAATAAATGCAAAATTATCCCAAATTATTATAAATCACAATTTTTTTCTTTAAAACAGTTTTTTTTGTATTAGGCAATTCACCCTAAAGAGAGTGCTATGTTTAAAATAGGTTAATCTTGGTACGTACTTATCTAGAAATTTATTTACGGTCACATGAATTTAGCGATATAATAAATTAACGAGTTAATTCTTTAAAGAGGGCTCGCCTCCTTTCAAATAGCCAATGTTAAACACAGATAGTAAAAAAGGATATAGAATTGGTGATTAATTTTGGGTTTTTATGACCTGTTGCGCTTCCTTCTTCTTTAGCCAAAGTTTCGGACAGCGTTAGAGTGTCCATCATCAGGGTAGAGTGTCCATCATCAGGGTAGAGTGTCCATCATCAGGGTAGAGTGTCCATCATCAGGGTAGAGTGTCCATCATCAGGGTAGAGTGTCCATCATCAGGGTAGAGTGTCCATCATCAGGGTAGAGTGTCCATCATCAGGGTAGAGTGTCCATCATCAGGGTAGAGTGTCCATCATCAGGGTAGAGTGTCCATCATCAGGGTAGATTGTGGCGAAATTGATGTACGTAGGAGTCGTACAAGCGTTAATCCTCTTAATTTATTTTTTTTGTTGTTGTTTAGTTTTGGTTTCTAATACCTGATACCGAGATCACTACTAAGCTTAGTCCCGTCGGCCACCTTAATCTTAACAAATTTAATCGTTCCTCGCAAATTCAATTGCACATGCTTTTGTTATTTTGGATATTTTGGAATTTACAATTGGATTTGCGTTTCTATTAGTGGGATTTTATTATGAACAATAATTCGAATAAAATACTTATTTGCGGGATACGTTCACAGTGAAACTAGCTACCAGACTTTACTTAAGATTTCAATAATATTTTTAAGATTCCCAACTGCCTGGAGTAGGGCTATATCATCTCTTTACGAAAGTAGGGAGGGGAAATAGATGAAGTGGAATAAACCAGGGGCTCTATTCCTGAATCGAGGGCGCTCGTAATCGCCGTCGAAAGTACGTTCGTTGGTCGTCGTTGCTATTCCCGAAATTGGTCGAAGGTACATACTTCGACGCCAAACGTCAAAAGTCATTCCACACAACAACTACTGGGTATAACCAGTAGAAACAGGGCAGCGAGTGGTAGGTTGTTTCTATGGAATTGGCTGTCAAAATCTAGTCTAGCTGTCAATTTTTTTTTACCGCGCGGATTCCGCAAATGTAAAAGTGGGTGAAAATTTCCCACTTACTAAGTCTTTATCGGAGCTTACAAGCTCAATTAAGAGTTGCTTTTGGCAATTTGTAATATGTCCCGCAGCCATTTCTGTTTTGAATAACGAATAACTGTTGTCTGTTTGACAGTCACACCATAGAAATCCCAAAAACATCAGGAACATAGACAATATTCACAGGGGTGCCAATATAATCATCTCTTCTACCAACTTCGACCGTTCGACGCTCAAGAATACGTAAAATTGAAACATTCGAAAAAGTTAGCCGCGACGACTAGTAGTTTTTCACTCGAAGACGGCGCAATATAAAACGATTGATCGTTTAACTCCAGAATCGCAGGCCAGGGAGAAGAGAAAGGTTGGCAAGCAGATCATGCCCGAGATATCCATTAGAGAGTTTTTGCTGATTCATATGGTCACTCAGATGGACGGCCAAGTTCGACATTCACTGCTGATAATTAACTAACTTACTCCCTTTTCGACGTTAGGTTAGTAAACTAGCTGAAGTCCCCGGCGTTGCCCGGGCTTCACACAGAGTTTTTCGAAATCAGATGTAGACAGTAATTTTCTACTCATTTTGAACGTCAAGTATCCAAAATTTCATCAAGAAATATAAAAATTCCGCTTTAAGGGGGTGGTTTTTCGAAATCTCATCTCATCAACCTCGGAATAAAACTGAAGATTTGTTTATAAAACAAACTCACACGGGACACTCATCTTTATATATTTAGATTGTATATAATATCTTAGGGCGGCGTATTAAAAAAAAAACAGACATAGCTAGGTACTGCATACAAACATGTATTACTTTGTATAATGACTTATTACGGTCAATGCGATACACGTTTGTATTATTAGTACCGTAATCGCTATAGTTAGAATGTCAAAGACGTGACTGATAATGGTACGTAGAAAACAAACTTATTGTTCTCGCCGTGATAATATATAACACTGCCAACTTATGCGATATCTTTATAAATATTTAAATAAGACGGCATACAAATGGATATTATTTTCACCAATGGTGCCATCGCGTTCAATGGTAAATATATTTCTACGGTGGTAACCGTAATCATTAACGTTAGAACTTCAAAGCCGTAAATAATGACACGTAGAATACGACGTTTTTTGTTCCCATGCCGCTCGTTTTTTTAAAAATAAGTAACCTAATTTGATAATCGTACCACGTCCAAGAATAAGGTAACCTTGTTAATGTTCAGTACAGGTGTGATAAATTGGCAACATTCCAGTTCTATTCACTTATGTTTTTTTTTTAATTTTAAGGCGTCATTCATCAATACCAGTTTTAATGAGATTGTCGTTAGGGTGATGCATATTCTGAAATGAATTAAAATTCGGGAGTGGCCACCTTTTTTTGCGCTAGTCGCGATTCGCGATATATGGTTGAAATCTCCTCGTCGCATTGGCCTAAAAAATATAAATAAGCGTATTTTTTATTATTCTGACAAGCTCAGGTCCAATTTTAAAAAAAATGATTGAATAATTTTCAGTTTTTTAAGAACTGAATTTAACACACTATAAAATAAAATTTAAAAAACTGGAAATAATGTTTGTTTGAAATACGATACCTCAAAGCATTTTTACAAGCCTAATCATGTTTATGCTGCATAAAAAATTTCTCTATCAAAATTTAGGCAAATATGTGTGTGCAATTTTTTTTTCATATTTCAGAAGTTTTTCGGGTCTTACAATTTTTACATTTTGTAGTAATGCAGATAACTAAAATGCATTATGCCATAAAATTAATATTCCTAAAATATAGATATTGAAGTTCTCTATAAAGTGTATGTGACATTGTACTCTAAACTCAGCTAACTTGTGGAATATGTATCTCTGTGGAAACGACGGGACACGTTGCGCGACGCCTTCCGACATAATAGCGCCGCGGCGCCGCTATGAATGTCAGAAGTGGCGTGACCAGTCGATAATGATGTGTGTGTGTTGTGTGCATTGCTTGCGACCTTACTACGCTTAGTGGTCACTAGTCATACGATGCAGGCATCTTCAACACTCATTCCCAAACTATTCAAAGCTGTTAAATATGAACTCATTGTTATTAAATAATGAAAATCGTCAAATTTAATAGCAATATTGGAGTAAATCTTTCCCATAAACATTCTAAATTTAAAACTATTAGCTCTTAGAGCTCCCGCAGACGAGAGACTTTAGACGCGGAGACAGTTGAGTTGCAACAGATGCGGGCATAAAAATCCATTTCGGTATATGTATCGGTAGTTGCTATGGGCGCACACGAGACTTTTTAGTTGCGGCTGCCGGCAACCGCAACTTTCTCCACGGCTGAACGATTATATCTAAAATTTTTGGGGAGTGCTCCGAATTCAAATATTACACATACTTCCACATTTCCTCCAAGTCCTTCATTTTCAAGTTCTGTGAAGGATTTAACATGTTCTGTCAAGCAAATATTTTTTTTTTTTATAACAGAACTTAGATAGGACTTTTGCAGAACCCGAAAATTAACGTTAAAATTTGATGAATTGTTCAAATTCTCCGAAACAACCCGTCCTTAGACATTACTAGTAATTCTAATAGAACCATTGTTCATTTTCCAAATCTTCTTGTTCCTCAATCCTGCAATTAATACTTAGACGAAATAGTTGCCGTAACTAAAGTCTCTCGCGTACACACTCTATTTGAAGACGGCGTGACTGCGACGAAATTGTGGTGCAATTAAAGTCTCTCGTCTGTGGGCTGTCTTAGTTTTATTATTTTTTGTGTTCTAGTTCCTTGAAAGTTGCACCTATCAGATAATATCTAGCCGTATCTCAGACTTAACTTCCTCCTGAGTACGCGAGTGTGACTACAACAACAACAAAAAATCATTATTCAACACATCGTTTGACATTCCTTGATTGTTTTCACGTCCGACATCGATGAGTACATTATTAATTTCAATTATTACAAGGAGGGTTGTGCCTTGTAATTTCCTATGAAAAATTAATGTTCTTCGTTCATGTGATGGGAAAATAAATTATAGGCTGGCCTAGGCCACTTCATAGGATAACAATAGCCTTCTGTCGCCGCCAATGTCAATATTAAACATTGCTTTTATTAAACTTCTAAAGAGTAGGGTCTTATTTAAACTATACATTATTCATAGCAGTAAATCTGTTTCTTTCAAAGCCGCAAAAATATTTTAAAAGATCACCAACTAAAAATTGAGATAATGCAGCATATGTTTTTGAGATCAACAAGAGTAGCATAGCAAAGACAATATTTATGTCGTTAATAATCGAGGAAAAAATACTGGTCCCAAATGGGTCCCCTGTGGAACACCGCTGAATGTTACAAATTGGTATTAAGTGTATTTAATTTTGATATTTAGAACCGATATTTTTCTTTTCTGTAGATAACTTTAAAACATATTTAAAACGAGAAAACTTCTATCTTATATGAGGTAGTGTAGTTTATCCCGGTATCTCTTGTTAGCTTAAACTTTTGTCCTTACGATAGAGAAATATTCTTCCGACACTATTCCAAACTTAAAATATATTTTGTGGTTAAAACAAAATATAACCTTTTAAGATGTCGTATTTCTTGACTAGCTGACGTGTTCCCGGCGTTGCCCGACTTTTCTCTACTTTCTATAAATATAATAAGCAAATATTATATATTATACTAAGACTTCCGGCAGAAATTCTCTAAATGATAGTGAACCCTATCAAAATCCATTGCGCAGTTTTGAAGAACTGAGCGCATAAACAGGTAGACGCGGAAAGTGGCTTACTTTTATATTATTTTAAGATTTTATCTATTTTTTTTAGTCCTGAATAATTGTATATTATGTAATTATTTTATGTTATGTTATTTTATTCTTTGTAAATTTGGTGGCGGTTTTAGTTTAGTGATTTGGTATTACACCACATACATAATATCAATATGATATTACTTATCCTTGAAAAGGCCCTTCGCAAACTACTTCCTCCGGAACCCCTTGATTCCTCCCATTCAAATAATTGGAAGCCTTAATCCCATATACATAATATTATGCCTTCACTTCAGCCCTTTTCTTGGAGCAGTATTAAATCAGAAAATTGAGCTAATATGTTCAGTCGTGTTACTGATTAACCAGGTATCTTTTTCAATGAATAGGCAATTAATTATAACTACTATAATAATTAATGACGAGGACTACTTACTCTAAAATAACAGCTTGTAATAATGAAGCAAATAATTGATTAACTAAAAGTGATAAAGCATGCATTGGTAGGAAATTTAATCAAACTGTGAAAGAAGAAAGTTTTACACATTATAATATAATACTACGTTAAAGCGCCATTTTCGAGAAATAACAGTTTACATAAGGGATCTGAAAAAAAGCTAAAAAATATTACTTAATTATTACTAAAAAAACACGCGAAAAATTGTTTTTAATTTTTATAAGAAACCGGGTTGTGAATGAGTTTAAAATTTATGCGATTCACTGTCAAGAATTTAAAAGTAAAAAATACACACAATGTCCATTTTTAGGTTTCGAGTGTCATTCAGATATTGTCGATTTTTTTATCCATCTTATTTCATGTGGGAGTTTATTCCAAACCTTAACTTAGGACCTGATAATCCGAAAGCCAACTGTAATAATGTCCCAGTTTCTAGAGATAATGTAATTTGTAAAAAATGTGGTGTTGGTTAAAGATGATTGTTGTAGCGTCGAAAGTAGTGGATTGTTTGGTGGTTGGATAAAAGAATATAAGCCGAAGGAAAAAGTTTTGATTTTGTAGCCAAACTTGGATGGGTTTGTACAAAGGGATACCCCAGCAAAGGGGCGAAGATGGATAACATGCCTGTATAACTCAATTGGTGGTTTAACAAAAAAGCAGGAATATAACTCCTGTGGTGGTTGAAGGAAAAAATGTTGAACTTAAATGGTCATTGAACAAAAATATGTACATAATACTAATCTAACTCAAGGTGATTAAAATCCAAATAAACTCCAGTTGTGGTTGTGGAAACTGGACATGTGTATAACTCAAGTGATGGTAAAAAAGGCATTAAATATCTATCTCAATTGGTGGTTGGATGAAGTCCACTGATGAGAAACAAAGTAAAATGAAGTTTATGTCTATTTGTGGTTGAAAAAACATTAAAAAAGTCTAACTGCAGTGGTGGGCAAAGTAGAACCATAACTTCCAACGGTGATTAATGAAAGGGGAGACAAAACACAAGCGGTGGTGGAAGAAAGGGGATGTTCAACTCCAGAGCAGTAGTTGATCAAAAATGGATAAAACAGGAATTTAACTGTTGACCATTTGTACCCAGAGCGATGCGGCCGGTCCTGTGCACCATCGGCAAGTGGTCCTACCTGGCGGGGGGCATGGCCATCACGATCAAGGGCAAGCAGGTGAGCCGTCACGAGGCGCCCATCCTGGTGGTAGCGCCGCACTCCACCTTCCTGGACAGCTGCATCGTCTACGCCACGCGCATGTCCTCTGTCATCGTGCGCCGGGAGAGTATGGACAACTACGTTGGAAGTAGGTTCAACTGATTGCTATGTAGGGGGTGACAGTGAAGGACAGAATAGAGGAATCATAAAATACATCCAAATCTGTAATACCACCATAGGAACATGTGACATTAGTCTTGAAAAAGTTATCTTCATAAGTCGTCTAAATATTTATTTGGTTTCTCACTTCCACTTCATAAGTCTTCTAAATATTTATTTGGTTTCTCACTTCCCGTCACTATGTTACTTTTTTAATAACATTATTGTTGAGTTCTGATTCCGTAACTAGCATGAACGAATTATGTATAAATAGTGAGTTAAAGACGTATGTAAGTAAGTCTAAAGTTTTTGAAAGAGAGTACGAAAACAGTGTGCAGTATATTTGTGAATACTTGAAGTAGGTGGATGAGTTTGTGCATAATAGTACATAACCGAGAGATTGGAAGGCTGATAGAGATATTGAAAGAAGGGTAAATGCAGGTGGACTGAACGTGGTTGTCACTAACAAAAACTGTCCAAAGAAGCGAAGCTAGCAGCCCACAGTTCTGGTACCTACCCTGATATATGGCAGTGAGAAAAGGAACTGGCAAAGGAAGGATGAAAGTAGACTAAATGCTGTAGAAATTAAATCCCTGAGGCGTATGTGTGTAAAATCATGTATGTGGTAAAATTTTAAGCTGTAATATATTTTTTCGTTTTAATTAGGTACCTACTTTGTTCGTAGCAATTATTTTTTACGATCCGTTAACAGAAGGTATCACATATCTGTTTTGATGTAGGTTCAGTACATGTAATCGGAATATCTACATCCAAAATTGCAATCCTTTTTTACATATCACACTTTACCAAATGAGTTTCTTGACTACCACTTTTAATTTCTAGCTATCACACAGCTGCCTATCTGCAGGCTTTATGATTAATTTTGAACATTTCCGAGCATTTAGAAACATCATTTGGATTTCTAATTCACTTGAATAAATTTGAAAACATACTTAGATTATTTAGAGATGGACATTATGATTAATGCGAATAATAAATAACTCCAGTATTTTGCGATGTACGCGCAGATAACACTAAAAAATATACCACTGCTAAACTTATGTGCAAAACTAGCAGAGCTTTAGAATAATATTAGTTGTGATTTAATATTAAATTACGAAGTATTTATCTCGGCGTCACACATGCTGCACTTGATGTAGTTTCCGTGGTTAATAATTCAAGCATAAAATTAACTCAAAACATGTGCGTTTTGCCTTCAAATTACCTTCGCAATCAATAACACTACTAACTTTACCTAAAAATTTCTCATTTTGTCGACCTTTTTCCAATTTGAATTAGCATAGTGTTTTAATAACCAATTAGGTCTTCCAATTAGATGAATTAAATGAAATTAGAAAGATTAAAAAGGAGAGTATTTAAATTTTATAAAAAATTAAGGCATTTAATATGTATACAAGTCAAAAGAGCCCAAGCGACGGATGACCTAAATCGGATGCACGCTATCGTCGACCCTACTGCAGTGTGAAATGTACGAAAACGTCAATCAAATGAAAATTATTTGACAATATGTGCATGTTTTTAAGTATCTTGTGGACCCGGATATTTTGTTTATTAAATCAGTTCTTATCAATACAACAACAACGACAACAAAAACTTCCTTAAAAAATACGGGCTTGGGAGGAATACACAAATTTCTTTCCTCCAGTTTTAATTTATTTTTATGCAAGACTACATATAGTATCAGTGAAAAACTTAAAACGGTCTTAAACCAGGCTCAAGGCCGGCTTTACGGCCGAACGTGCAATAATCTAACCATTAACAGCCATTGTACTTGCCAATGACTAAATAAAATACTAAATATATAATAACATTATTTACTGAAAATAAGAATTACATATTTTTGAATTCTAGAATGTTACCTATTTAATAAATTTTTTAATTAATAAAATACGTACAATAATTCAGGTTTTACAATAATTAATTTGTTATTTTATGAATTAAGATTTATACTACTCTTCCGTGAGATGCATTTGCTTGTGGATGGAAGAGGAGTGTACATTTGAAAAAAATACAGTTTAACAATATATTACATGCATAATTTAATTTGAACAGAAATTATGCATGTATTATATTGTTAAAAAAATACAGTTTAACAATATATTACATACATAATTTCTGTTCAAATTAAAAATTAAAAAAATAAATAAATATATATATATTTGTAGTTAATGTTTGTTTGTTTAACATTGTAATCATGATCGTGAAACTAAAAGCCACTCATATTTATGTTTTTAGAGAAGAAAAGATAATTGTGGACGTAAAATAAAATTTTACCGGATTATTTGTACGATTTTCTTGTTCAATAGGGGAAGCTATTTTTTTGTTTGTTAAAGATATTTATTTATAGATTTAAATATTTGTATTTTATCGTTGATACTTCTGATTTCTTCTGGTAATTTATTAAAGAAATATTTTTCATATTGAGTATATTGGTGTTGGGCAAAATAAGTGTTGAATTTAGGGCACGCCAATACAATATATTTATGTCTAGTACGATTTTCATTTACAAAGAGTTTTTTTCTCTTTTATAATTTGGATAATTGAATTGTTCACACGCATATTGTTTAATTGTGTCTGCTTTTGCCTTTGTTGATCTTCATCTTAGTACCTACATATATAAAATATTAACAATCATTTAAGTCAGTGACAAAGTAGTTTATTTAATTAAATTATCAATAGTTACCTTTTTGTGCTAATGGGAACAATTCTAATCTAGTCTAGCTTCTTGTAAGTACTTTTAAAATATATACTTGAATATTTCAGAATAAATGGTCGCTTTAAGGGTAAACTTAAAAGAATTCGTAATCTAGTCTTTCATAGATGGCGCTCATGTAATTATTTTATCCACAACTTTTTTGTAAAGTTTTATCTTAAATGCTGTAACCTTCTACATACATATGAAAAAAAATTTGTCACCGTAAAAAAAGAACTAATAAAAAGGCTAAT
The DNA here is from genome assembly GCF_061612785.1 of Hesperophylax consimilis. Taxonomy (NCBI): domain Eukaryota; kingdom Metazoa; phylum Arthropoda; class Insecta; order Trichoptera; family Limnephilidae; genus Hesperophylax; species Hesperophylax consimilis. Next base: position 23,180,938 of record NC_142842.1, read on the forward strand.
GTCTCAACACCACAACATTGATTATTTTGAGCTTTCGATAGTAATGATTGGGTCAATTTTAAATAAGATATTACTGATTACAGAATTGATAAATTACACGCAACCTGTTTACGTGTGGAGAGATGACCCCAACTCCCGTCAGAACACCATCCGGGAGATCATCGAGAGGGCCACTTCACCTGATTGGCCGCAGGTGAGACATATAATATTATGCTCATAAGAGTTCATTGGCAAAACAGAAAATAAGACTTAACTTCTAATTTTATCATGTTCCATTTTGTAACTGTTCTGTTTTATCCGGTAACCCATTCTAATTGGCTATGGGGAGGTTAAAAGCTCGGTGGACCCAGTAAAGCTAATGTTTCCTGAAGGAAACACTCTATCTCTTTCTCTACTCATATCTACAGGTAACTAAATGAAAGGTAGAGAGAAACTCTTACAATTTTTTTAAATGAGATGTGTACATTTTCTAAAAATGAGTTTTTTTTTATTTTTAATTTACTCAATTAGGTTCATAGAATTTTTTAAAATAAAATTAGAGTATATAGATACCTACTCCACTTTCTATTTAATTTATCCAATTAGTTTGTATCTACCAATGAAATGTGATTGAAGATAATTACTACATATAAACATGACGAACGCAAGAAAGTGATTAAGTCCTTTCTTTTTAAGTTTTTAATATGTAGACAGCATGTATAAAATGATTGATAATTATTTATACCACATTAACCTCATCTGGTTGTCACATAATATATGTGAGCCATAAAGTTTTACTAACACATACATTGTGACAAAATGTGACATGTGGTTTTTTGTTGAAACCGATCATTGTGATCTTATTTTATTCATCGGGTTTATAATGTTGCATGCATATAATGTTAATGCATGCGAAAATATCTGAATTCCAGAAGAATTGATTTTCTTTTCAAATTTTTATAATATAAGATAACTGTACAAAATAGTTCAGTGACAAGAGACAAAACAGAACATTATAATATAAAAGGTTGTGTTCAGTTAGTTTAGATAAGGTTAAGTACTTTTAATTCCGTAACTTTTTAAAGTGAAACATCTATTGACGTGCCTAGGGTGTAAACCGACTCTTGTGTAGCAAGCGTGGCAAGACGGGACAACGCTCTTACATGGCACGATGCTTTATTCAGCAAGCCTCATAAAGCATCGTTCCATGCAAGTTCCATTACTGGTTGGCTCTTTCTGCCCGGCTGCCAAAACTATGTGCGGTATATTTGCTTCTATTCTCACTAAAATTGGCAATGAATCTATTGTAAATGATAATGATTTTTTAATCTATCTATAGTATAAATATAAAATGTAAATGTAAGTTTGTTCAAAATCTTTAATCTCCGAAAGTTCTTGACCGATTGCTTTGAAGTTTTGACAGAATGTTGCATTCGAATAAGCGTGTGTTTTAATACCTATATAATATAGATGTCACCTATGACAGGTAAAAACATGATTTTTTTAAATACAGCGCCATATGTTGGACAAACATGCGATTAAAAAAAACACAGAGCGAAATGTTGGACAAACATGCTTTTTAAAAAAAAACACAGCGCCATATGTTGGACAAAAATGCTTTAAAAAAAAAACAGTGCCATATGTTGGACAAAAACGCTTTAAAAAAAAAAAAACAATATAAAAAAACATATGTTGGACAAATATGATTTTTTTTTTTAAGTGCCATGTATTGTACGTAAAAGCAACACCCGCTATTGTTTCTCTATCTGCACACACGGCAGAGCCACAGCAACGCGTGGCGGTGTGCAGCTAGTATGTAATATATTTCTCTGTGTACATTTCAATAATAATAAAGTAATTGTTTTATTATCAAAAATGTAAAGACTTTTTTACTTGCCAGGCGTCATTTGAAAGCTATTTTTTTTGTGTTGTCCCTGTTTTGTTTTGACACCCTTCTGTTTTGTCGTGGAACCATACATAAAATATAATTGATAATAAAAACACAAATGAATATTACATTTGTGATTTCAGATTCTCATTTTTCCTGAGGGGACTTGCACCAACCGATCTTGCCTCATCACCTTCAAGCCGGGCGGCTTCTATCCAGGAGTACCAGTTCAGCCAGTAACAATCCGCTATCCCAACCACCTCGACACTGTCACCTGGACGTGGGAGGGACCCAGCGCGTGAGTCACTCCTCATTCGCTTCAACCATAGAATCTCGGCCCATCAGCGATTGAATTTATGCTGGGTTTGATCAGCCGTCATATATAACAGTCATCAAAATGAGCAAGAAACCTGACGTGCCGAGAGCGAAGTAAAAAAAATTTATTGTATTGATGGCCAATTTGATTACAATGTATATTAAGCATTACAATAGACGGATAACCATTCATTGGATAATCGACACCTCTTCCATAGGTCACCCAAAGTGGTTCGCTACTTTTGGTGACTTAGCAGGGGTCCCCTGGTTCATGGGGTGAGGTTTGGCGGTGGATGCATATGCCCATCAAGTGTGTGGCGGTCTGGATCGGGAGAGTCTGATTTCATCTCTCTACTCACCACAGGGGGAGGAATCCGTCACTCCTGGACATACTGTCCCCCAGATTCCATCCCACTCCTCATCCCCTTCTTCCTTCCCAGTACCTCATCTTCCTTATAATTTTCTTAAAAGGACTTCCACACAGCATCCCCACAGATAAATAATTTCTCCCGGGGTCTCCTGTATGGAACTAATATAAAAAATTTAAAAAAAACAATGTTAAATCTGACAGGGTTTTCAAACAACTTGGCCTTAGGCCTGGTTGTTTTGTTCCTTTCCTGTAATACATGGTTCGACTCGCAGTTTTTTCTCCTACTATATGCAGCATAACATGAACATTTTTGACTAAACGTAGTGAAGTCCTGTTTTAACTCAACTGTGTTTGTGCGTTCCATTTCCGATTTCGAAAATCTGCTAAATCCACTTTATTATTCAAGCAAGCCTTACTTAGATTAGATGACTAACTTTGACTAGGAGGCTAAGTTTGACCTAGCTTTTCAATATGTTCCAATCTGCCTAAATAAAGTTTGATAAAAGAATTATCATTGTGATGGCATCGTTTCTTACATTATAAAACTTTTTGACGCAACTATCTTCTAGTCTAGCATCGATCAAAATATTAGCTACAAAATGGCCAGTTGCATTTTTTTTTGCTTTACAAAATTTCACAGGTACGATTTCAATTATTTGACCATCAATCAATATTCAATTCAAGTATCTAATGTAGCAATTGTGAGGTACTTAGCTTAGTGAAACAATCATAAAACAATATTGAGGTGATTTGCAATTCGCTCACTACTCGGTTGTTTTTCTGGAATGTTGCCAACGGTATCTGATTGTATTTGCAATGACAAAAATACTAATCAATCAGTTCGTCTGACTTATAACATTGGGCACTTTCACCTAATCTTGTTGTAGGTATCTACATGACTTTTTAAGTGAAACTTTTTGTCACGCAAAAATAATGCAACTCAAATAATAAACATGTTTAGTGTCCATTGATTGCACACACTTTTTGCACTGTTTTTGTTTTGAAAACGTTAAATAGTTGGACTAATGAATTATTCAATACAACCATTTGTTAATATTTTTGCTTATTAACCCCTCCAGCCTCTTAGGGTCATATATGACCGGGTGTCCAGATTTTATTAAATTTTTTTTTTTTTTTCTATTATGCAGAAATACATAATTTTTTTGACGTTAGAAAGATTACTAATAATTCATTCCAGTTTATACTGGAAACCATTAATAAAATCCTAAAAATAACCAAAATGAATAATTCACATTTCGCTCCGCTATCGTAAAAATCGGTTTAACTTTAAAAATTATTTCTTATTTTTTATTATATGAACGAGATAAAAGTGAACTTACAGTTTTCTTATAAATTCCCCAAACAAAACGAATGTGTTTTCGAAATATCGAGTTCTCTCAATTTTTCTAAGATTGGAGTAAAAAATCAAGTAAAAATGTGGTTAGCGTTTTTGAAAACATTTTTCACATTTCATATTAAAATTTATTATTTCGAAATAGTTATGTTTATTTTAAATGCAAATGCCGGAAAGATAATTTTATCTAGTTTCTAAAAAAGTATTTGTTTTTACAGAAAATTAAAAAATATGATGTATATCGCGCCTTTGAAATACACAGAAAACATTGCAAACTGAACAAATGTGATGAAAGTACTGAAGTGTATTGTCGTGATTTTTTTTTGGGGTATTATGCCGTGTTGCGCTTCCTTCTACTTTGACCAACATTTCGGACAGCGTTACACTATCAGTTATCTGGACAGATTTATTTATTATTTATTAACGCCCTATTGGGCTTTTACATAATAAGTTGACAGTATATGTATATAAGTGTAACATGTACATGGATAAAATAGCTAAATATAATTTATTCATAAGGTAATTAGAAAATAATATGGTAAAGTAAATGTATGAAGGTATAAAAAAGTATGAAGGCTAGACCTTTTTTTTTAAAGCTAATAAATACTACAAGTTAATACTTAGCAAAAAGGTCTAAAATTAGTTGCCTTTTGAAACTCTCAAAGTTATTAACACCAAATATGTCGATAAGTTTACAATATTTGTTTGCAAGGTGATGAATTCTTGGAATTGGTGAGTACAAAGAGTAGTTAGTATTGAGGTTATTGTTACATTTAAAAGTGTCTATGCTTCGAGTTTGTCTGGCAGGTACATTCATATAAATTAATTCCAATAATTCAGGGCTGTCAATGAGAGATTTGATAATTTTGAATAAAAATAATATATCAGTTAGAACTCTTCTATCCGATAGTTTGAGAAGTCTGGTTTCGGTACGTAAGTTATTATAATTTATAAATTCGATGGGAATATTCATTTTAAAATTGATGTACCGAAGAAATTTATTTTGTACCTTTTCTAAGGCTTGAGAATGGACTTTGTAGAACGGTGACCATACTGTTGAATTATATTCTATTTTACTTCGTACTAATGAGCAATATAAATGTTTTAAAGTTAACACATTTTTAAACTTTGCCCCCATTCTCAAAATAAAACCGAGCATTCTCATTGCATCGCTAGTAGTTTCATCGATGTGTAAGTTAAACTGTAGACTTTCGTGGAATAAGATACCGAGATCTAGAATCTGTGAAACTCGAAGAAGATTAGCGCCATTAATGAAATAAGAAAAATGAAGAGGATTTTTACCTTTGTAAAAACTAATAATCTGGCATTTACTAATATTTAGTTGCAAATCATTTTCTGAACACCAAGCAAATAGTTTATTCAGATTCGACTGCAAAATAGCGCGATCATTATCATCTTTAATTATTCTGTAGATCTTCAAATCATCAGCAAATAACAGAACTTTGACTTTGCTAAAAATATTTACTATGTCATTGATGAACAAACAAAATAATATTGGGCCCAGATGAGATCCCTGCGGTACTCCACTTGATGCCGCAAATTTGTAAGAAGTGAATGAATCAACCTTTACCGCTAAGTACCTTCCCAACAGATAACTCTTAAACCATTCAAACATGCTCCCTCTCACTCCCAACAATTTTAATTTACGTATTAAGATTCTGTGGTTTACTTTATCAAATGCTTTACTGAAGTCAGTATATATGGAGTCAGTTTGATATGATGTGATAAAGCCATTAACGATATCATTAGTGTATAATATTAAATTGGAAAGCGTTGATCTTCCTTTAATAAATCCATGTTGAATTGGTGAGATTACTCGTTTAAATTGAGATATCAACTTGTCTAGTACTAGGCTTTCGAAAAGTTTGGGTAAAGTAGACATTATGCATATTGGCCTATAATTTGTTACTTCGCTCTTATTTCCTTTTTTGAAAATAGGCGTCAAATGACTAAACTTCCAAAGGTCAGGAAACACACCTGATGAGAGTGACTTCATAAATAACTTATGTATGGGATGTGACAATGAATGCATACAATTAACTAGGAATCTAGGTGGAACTTTATCGGGTCCTGAGGATTTGCGGGAATCGAGACTCTTCAGCTTAGACATAACGTCCTCTATAGTTACTGTACAGTCAGATATATCAAGGTTTTCAACCAAATTAGAACAAGAGTACTTACTGTCTACACTATTACTAACATATACACCACCAAAAAACTCAGCAAACAGATTAACAGTTTCCTGTAAATTTTGTGATTGTTTACAATCGAATGACATAGTACTAGGTATATAAGTTCCATTTTCTTTTTGGGATTTAATATATTTCCAAAAGAAATTTGAGTCCTCTATGAGAGAGCTTTCGACAACACTCATGTAACTGTTATAACATTTAGTAGAGAGCTTATTACATTCTGCCCTCATTTTTTGAAAGGCAGTATAATCGATAGCCAGGCGACTTTGTTTGAACCTCTTGTGCGATATTTTTTTGACGTAAATTAAGTCAATCAGTTCTTTTGAGAACCATTTCGGAAATTCAGTTTCCCTATAAACTGTCAAAGGTACAAAATTTTTGATTGCAGAATTAACAATGGAGTAAAATTTTACAAGCTGTACATTAATATCAGCATCAGTATCTAAAAATGACCAGTCACTCTGTTTAAGAAAGTTAGAAATTTGAACATAGTCTGCTTTTTTGAAATTGCGAGTTTCTTCTATCTTTTTTACAGTGGGAATTGGTTTAAGATTAGACATACATATTTCTAGTGGCGGATGGTAAACATCGACGGGCAAAAGTATTTCTGTGCTTCTCACAACACATATATCAGACACATTAGACAAGACCAAGTCCAATGTACGGCCACCTATGTTATGAACACAATTACACTGAGTTAGTCCCAAGAACAGGGCCATATCTCTAACTTCACGAATTTTAACATTGGAACAATAATTGTCAGTACTTATATTACACCAGTCGTAATGTGGGAGGTTGTAATCACCAACTAGAAGTAATTTTGTATGAGGGTATTGGGCGCAAATTGATTCAACCTCTTCACAGTGATTGCTGTAGCATTGAACGTCAGAATTTGGAGGTAGGTACGCACATCCCACTATTATTTTTCCGCCAGAAGTGTTCACTTTGACAAAAATTTGCTCGATGCTTGGGTTCTTCGTGGATATTTTTGAGGAACTGAGATTTTTTGAGATAGCAATGGCTACACCACCCCCTCGTGTTTTGGCACTTGTTTTAGAATTTCTGTCCGTGCGGTATATATTAAAATTAGGGAAGCCTAATTCAGCAGATTTAATTCCCGAGTCAAGCCATGTTTCGGATAGAAAGAAAATATCACTGCTGATGGTTGCTGCCGATGCTACCAAAATGGGAAGTTTGGTGCGGATCCCTCTCACATTTTGATAATAGCACTTTATTATTTGCTGTCGTAGTTTTTTGGTACACAGTAAATTGTAATGTAAAATTGTAAAATTGTAACAGATGTGTAAATTGTAGTGAAATGTGTGTTTAATTATCTACGAGCGATACTGTATTGCCATCTCCAATTGTCTTAGGGGTCGGTATTTCAGTATAATTAGTGAAAATTAATATGGTTTTCGGCCTTTAGTTTTGGTGTAGCCATCGAGTATCAACAAGTAACAACACCAATATTTGAATTGAATAGCTTGGTGTTTCCTGGCCTCTTTTCCTCTTGCCCCTCTCCTTATTTTTTACGCCGGCCTTTTGAGCGCAATCTATCCCACCACATGTCACATTTTGTCACAATGTATGTGTTAGTAAAACTTTATGGATCATATATGTGACAACCAGATCAGGTTAATGTTTGTGTGTATGAACTTGTAATAATACAGTGTTTTATATTTCCAGTTTGAAACTCTTGTGGCTGACCTTGACCAGAGTGCATTCGGCCTGTGAGATAGAGTTCCTGCCCGTGTACTACCCAAGTGAGGCAGAAACCAAAGACCCTAAGCTCTACGCTAGCAATGTCCGCAATGTCATGGCTAAGTGAGTTCAAAATGCCTACTTACGTTCTCACACTAAAATTATCTTGCTCTTTTAAATTATAATAGTTGGCAACAAAGGTTCATTGTACAATTAATTTAAGACGATCTCATATTCCAGATGTCCTTCGAATTCGGAAGGGGCGCGGCCTATTGGCATGGGTAATAGAAAACTTAAGAACCAATAAGAGAAAGCCGAACCCCAGACTTATATTTGCCCCTTATTTGCCCAATTACGCCCATAAACGCACACTGGTAAAATTTGTCAAAAATACGGTATAATATAATATCGGCGTAATGCATAACTCTTCCATTTATCAAATTTTACAGGAGGCACAAAAAACTGTTTTTTAAACTCTTCGTTTTTTTATGCGACATCTCACAAAAGCGCCTCTGTCTGTACAAATATATTTATATGTGTTGTATGGTATATATGTTGTATATCGCCACTGGTTGGGCAGGGTTGCAGGGCGGATTAATGAAGAGGTTCAAGGAAGGGTTTTATTAATGCGGGTCTTGAAGAAAGAAATGTACTTAAAATTTGTACAGTTTTTTGTAATAAAATTATGCAACATTTTTTAAATATTTTTTTATTAAGTAAATTTTTAGGTGGGTCCTAATATATAAGGTAGGTTATCTATACCAACATAATAGAAATAACATTCCAATAACATCACAGTAATGTTTTACAATACAGAATTAGAATCATTCGCTTTGGTTGGAAGAGAAGTGTTCATTAATGCGAACATTTTGTTAACAGTTAAATAATGGACGGAATGTAGCGAAGCCGTGTTTTAAGGAGATGCACTACGTCGTGTAATATTTTAAATTGAGCCGCTATCAATAACAACCCTTACTTAGATGGCGATAAGGTTAAAATTCCCGCTTAACACCACCCGCCTGTTTTGATTTATGCAAGAAAAAAACATGGCCAAAAAGTGCCTTTTATTTTATTTTGTGGATGTTAAGGCATAAATATTAAATTTTTTTTTGATCATTTTATAAATAACTTAATTTACCACATTATACAATAAAATCATGTACGAAAATGAGTTCGTAAGTAGGAGATTTTGATCTCTAAAGCAGTTTTCATAGGCCTCATACATTATTTTTTTCTGGGCTTATAGATTGATCTAAAAAATTCTCGATTATTTCAAAGGTCAAGATGTATTCTACTCGCAGAATTTGCCTGGAAATTTGTTGGATGAAATACTTACCCAAATTTAATTTAAAATAAACCAAATGCTACGCAAAGACAAATTATAAACATAAAAATGAAATAAAAGCCGAGGTGAAGTAAATCACAATAATAAATGCCAATTGTCTCAAAATTTTATTTGGAAAAGAATCAACTATGGTATCAATCTATCGATCAAAAGTTTGTCTTATTGGAGATTTACATCATTATTCTGGATAATTGTGATCCCTAAAAAGTATCTTAGGACTCTCATGGTCTTTTTTTAAGCCATTTAAATGAACTCACTCGAAAAATGAACAATTCCAAAACCTGCATTGACCATTTAGAATAAAAAATAAAACACAAGCAATCTGTAATGCGTGTAATTTAATGTAATGCAATCTGTAATTGAATTGAAAGCTATTTTGTATATATAATTTACAATCTCGAACCCAAGTGACGGTTTTATTTCGTTTTATATGCAACTTTAAAATTGAATTTTAAAATAAAATTATATGTAATCGATAAAAAAGTGAAATGACAGTTTAATTTTAAAAATTCTTAAGTAAAGGAATGTGTTTTCAAAATGTTTAGTTTCATAATTTTTTTAAGTTTTTCTACACAAAACACACGGGTAAGTTTTTTAAGCCAATATTAATACCAAAATTTAATTATTTATGAACACAAATTTTGATTCCTACTACACATCTAAAAGATTATTGGACCTAGTTTTTAGAACAGTTTTTTTTGGCGAAAAGTTATAAAATAACTATTTTATCGGAATGATTGTAAAATTCGGAATAATCTAAAAAAATACATTCCAAATGAAAGCTTCTGGAATGGTCCATGTTAAGAAATTTCTAATTTCAGACGGGTTAAAATAGGCCGTCGATAATAGAAAAATCTGAAACAAACCGTAATGCCGTCGATCAAATAAAGTATACTGATAAACTTCAAAATATTGATAATACGAGTGCATATAAATGATACATGGAATAAGTTCATAGATTTGATCCAACAAATCTTAGGTCCGATTCCAAAGAAATTGTAAAGAATATTTCGCATTAAATATAGACATTAAAGCCGAAATTACATTACAAAACTAGTTACGCAGAGGTAGTGTTATGACATTAGTTTCACTGCTAGTTTCACGTATAAACATATAGTTTCATCATGCATGCCTCAACATTTAGAATCGCATTAAGAAAATTAAATAAAAATAACACTGAAAGTGCCCATAAGAACTCCATCAAAAGGAATTTTTAACAACTTGAATGTTTTCAGTATTATGAAACTCTACTAAACGATAAATAAATTTTATTCAAAATTAAAGTACCTTACACTAAAAGGAGGATAACGTTGAAAAATTTGACGCGACAGCAGAAATCGACGCGACAGAAGAAGTTGACGCGACAGCAGCAGTTGACGCGATAGCAGATGTTGATTTCGTTGACGGTATGGACTCCGAAATTAAAATTTCTGCACTAGATTGTTCATCGAAGTCGAGTTTACGTTTAATTAATTTCCTTTTTAATGTTCTCCGTTCTTGAGCTTGTAGGATTTGATCTGATTCTCTAATGGGCATATTTCTTTTGAATCTAGAATCTACAATTTCTGGTAAAACACACTCCATATAAAAACGAACTAATTTTTCTTCCATTTGGTCTGTCCAAAATATATCGTCTTTTTTAATGTATTCCAATTTCAATGGCACATTACTTCCTGACCACACGCCAAAAAGACATATACTCTTTCCAGTTACCCGTAATTGACCTTGAATCTGGTAGTACCATGCATGGGCTTTATTGACGCTCCCGTCCTTCTTCCAAAAAGTGACCTTCTTTCTTTTAATCGCCTCTTCTAGTCCGAGTTTGAAGGCTGTAATGGGGCACTTTACTTCAACCACCATATCGTCTGTTATTCTGTCCGGCGTAGCCCCTAAAAATGGTATATTGCTATCGATAAACAGACCACAAGGCTTTATTTGAATACCTACTTGCATGCTTAATTCGGTTAAGGCAATTTTTTCATTCCGGATACCATGACTGATACTAGTTACATGGGACATGTTGTTTGCAATAATCAAACTACGAACAAGAGGGCCACAACTCGTACTCTCTTTTTTTTTTATAACTCTCCCAAAATTTGACGCCGTCAGCATCATGCGTCTGTGCTCACGCCATTCGTTAGAATCCCCTTGAAGAATAGTAAGTTCTTGAATTTGATTCCTTACCTGTTGTTTTTCGACCAACAAACTTAAAACAAGTTTTTTCCCTTTTTCCAATTCATCCAGTTCCATATCTACTTGTGCACTTGCATTGCCATATTCTTTGTTGCCCTTTTTAGGGTCAGTATGCCGAAACCTATTCTTTTTTCTAATAAAATTTAAATTATATTGCGTTTTTTTGTAACGTTTCTCTTCAATCTTACTAATAACATTAGATTTGGGACTCCTACCCAAGATTTTTTTTTGCAATGTGCTTATTGGCCTTCGAGTGTTAAATGATACAACCGCAGCATGGCAGCGGGCTTGATAGGACTGTCTACAGGAATAATTTATACGTTTTCCGCCTATAAATTTAGCAACTATGCTATTATATCTTTCAACAACATTGCTGTCAACGTCATGAATTAAACTTCGAGAGTGAGAAGCGACAGAGTTGTTGATCAAACATAGTCGTACCCAAATTGGATTACATTTTAAGTCCGACACAATATTTTTACCATTTGGCTTTGGTCCCGAACAAAAATAAGTTTTGCACTTAGCGTGATCACCAAATACATGACTTGTAGAGTTGATTATGTCAGAAAAGAGGTTATTAATTTTTTCAGATAATGGAATTGGCTGATTTTTATTGTACTTAATAGCCGAAGTAACAGCAGTTCTAAGGGACATTATTCGTTCCACAGTAATAAAATTTCGTAACTTTTTAGGATATTTAGTGTCAATTGTCAAGGCTCGTAATTTGTTGCAATAATTCCTTAGAACATGATTCCTGCATTCAACCTTCTCTACGGTATAATCGGTGTAAGGTCGAGCAGCAAGAATTTTAGAGTAAGTACTCGAATCACCATCTGAAATTATTCTAGCAAACAATAGATTGTACATAGAAATTGAACGCTTAAATCCTTCGAGTATGATGTCAGTTTCCATGCCTGAAGAAGACCCCGAATAATTTTTGTAACATACATGGTCTGAGACGGTTTTTTTCTTTCTTTCTTCAAAAGAACAAATCGAGCAAAATTTATTGCGAACCGCCATAAATAGGACTTTACCCGTTTTCCTGCCAACGATTGCAGCAGCACCAGATAACGATGAATAGTTTGACCTGTATGACCGTTTACCCCAACAACCGTCTGCTATTACATCGATCATTGGAACACCATTTTGATCTAAACGTCCTTCCTCTATAGCTGCATCACGCTCTTCAGCGGCAGCATCTGTCATTACATCTACAGAAGTATCTTCCCATTGCTTAGATATATTTTTATGAAATTTTTGGTAAGTAACTTGTGACATTGCTGGAATATCCAAAGCGCCTAAAAGCTCTTGCAATTGAGAGAAACCCCCCCCTACGGACATAATTCCTGCGACTGCAGAATTATTAACATCCAATTCAACACGATCCATATTATTATGATTTGTCGCAATCGGGAATCTTTCGTTACAAAAATTACACCTAAATATAATTTTCGATGATAGACCACATCTCTTTTCACCTACAACCTTTAAATTTTCATTGCGGCATCCTAATTTGGTTCCGTGTTCAAAAATCTTTTTTAGTTGATCAATCACGAACATGATGTCGACTATCCGAAGTCCACTTATCTTGAAGTCATCTTCAACAGAAGGCGCAGTTTCAATCTAAAACAAATAATTGTGATTGTAAGCACTCTCTGTTGAATGTATGGTTTGGTTACTCTACATGCTGCAAAATATCTAAACAATTAGTATCTCACCACAAACGAATGATTTTCGAAATCCGTGTCATCTGTCTCCTCGAAACAAGAGCTTCGTTTTTGATTGAGTTTTCGTTGCGGTGGCATATTCCCTCTGACACAATTGTTCTGCAATTAAAAATATATTTTATGACTTTTGCATGCATTTTATATTTTTATTTTTAAAAAATATTACAAGTTATGTACATACTACTTTAAATAGTAAACACTTAAAAAAACTTAAATAATATCAATATAAAAGAACCCTAAACTATGTTGTTCCTATTAAATTAACTATAATAATAATAATAATAATAATATTAGGATTAAATTTCAAACTAGGATCAGGAAAATTTTAAAATGCAATCTATCTGCTAAAAATTTAGTAAAAGCAATAAATACTTGGGCAATACCTCTATTAACGTACTCATTTGGCATAATTAAATGGTCTAATACAGATTTAGATAACTTAGAAAGATTAATTAAAACTACGCTAACAAAGTTTAATTGCCATCATCCAAATTCAGCTATAGAACGAGTTAATTTACCTAGAAATTTAGGAGGTAGAGGTATAGTCAAAATAACTTCTTTGAAACATAATCAGGTAGAAATGCTAAGAACTTTTTTCCATAGGAAAGCTCATAGCTCAGAAATGCACAAAATAATTTGCAAGGCAGATAGAAATATTACACCTTTAAATTTATACGATGAGAATGCCAACATTTTTATAAATCCCAACCAGGAATTATTAGATTCCTGGTCAAATAAAATTTTACACGCAAAACACTTCAATTATCTCAACCAAACGTATGTTGACAAAATTTCGTCAAACAAATGGTTGAGTATTGGAGAGTTGAGCGCAGAAATAGAAGGATTTATGCTTGCCATTCAGGATAGAGTCATTAATACTAAAAATTATAGAAAGCATATAATCAAAGATACAAATCAAATTGATGATTTGTGTAGAAAATGTTTGGCTTTTCCGGAAACTATAGAACATATTATATCGGGATGTTCTATATTAGCACCGTCCGAGTATACATTTAGGCACAATCAAGTTTTAAAAATAATTCACCAAAATTTGGTAATTAAACATAACTTGATTGACTGCCGTAATGTAGTACCATATTATGAATACGAACCAAATTCATTTTTAGAAAACGAATTTTATAAAATATATTATGATAAAACTATACTAACAGACCGAGCGATTAGTCATAATAGACCCGATATAGTTTTACATGACAAAATTAAAAAATAACTTATATCATTGATGTCGCTATTCCAAATTCCTGTAATATTCAAAAATCTGTTAGTGAAAAAATAAGAAAATACACAGATTTAGGAAATGAAATAAAAATAATTTGGCATTCTCAGACTATAAAAATATTACCATTCGTTATTTCGGCTACTGGCATTATACCTAGCTCTCTAATTAAAAATTTAGGCGTATTAGATCTATCAAAAAAATTATATATAAAGATGCAAAAGTCGGTCATTTTGAATACATGTAGGATAACAAAAGATTTTTTAAATATTTATGTTGAGGGATCAGTAGGATTTATAGGCCCTGTTAGAAGTTCTACCGAGCCGAACCCTCTGATATGAAAATATCTGGAGTCTGTGAATTATTTTCCCATTTGATCTCTGGTGAGTTGACGTGTTGTTCTTGTATTGTTTTGTATTTATTTTGCTTATATAATGCACTTACATAATGTTGATTGACTAGATGATCATTTGTGGAAAAGTGAGTGGAAGGGTTAAGTTTTTCCTTTGGGGAACCCGGACAACTAAATCGAAAGTTAAAAAAAAAAAAAATAATTGGATAATTTGTAGAGCGCCGTTTTTGTGAAAAATCACCTCAAGGGTATCAATGAACATTCAAAATAATTCCTAAATAAACTTTAATAAAAAATAACGTTACTATACATAACTCTACGAATCTATTGATATAACTGTTAATTTATACTCACGCTGTTAATTTAACCAATTGATTTTTTTTTAAAGAAATACAATATTCACGGGTTACGAATATCCTGACAATATTTGAAAATCTCCTACTACCACCATAGTGAGCCAAAACTTTTGCTCGAGTCGTGAGTGAGGACTTGTTGATCCGGCCGAGGAATTGTACACGGGATGGCTGACCGGTCATTTAGTCTAACTGTTAATTCATAATAATGGTAGAAGTCTTATCACTCTGTACTTTCCCCTCGAGCGATAAGCCGACAATAGGCTAAGGCGATTAAAATCCCAGGTAATAAACCACTTAACCGTAAGCATACATCTTTGCTAAATGGTTCTAGGTTATTCCAGTAATTTTTTAAGTAAACATTGATGATATATGGAAAATCGGCAATTATAAAAGCTTAAATAAATATAGAGTCAATAACACGAAAGCTAAATTTTTTTAATTTTGTTATCATTATTCCGTTTATTTCTGTATTATAATTAATATAGTTCACTCACCACAAGAGAATGATTTTCGAGATCCAAGTATTCTGTGTCCTCGAATAACGAGCTTCGCTTTTGATTCAGATTCTGTGTCTTGATCTGCAATTAGAAAGAAATTTCAATACTTGTGCATATATTTCACATCTCTATACATAATATTGTATTTACGGTGCCCCAATTAAATTTACTAATAATAACTTTGATTGCTTGAAATTCGTTGGGACAACATAGGCAAACATCGATATTTATATAATATATAAATAAATGAAAATAACCAAATTTAACTTTAATTTAGTATTCATCAATAGCTTAGCAGTAAAAACCTTCTCTTTGGGCTGTAGTTTTGGTTTAAATAAGAATTTATATTTGATCATTTCCTCGGAAAGTAGGAATTTGGCAATAAAAGTTATTTAAAAACATAAATCTTCTGTAGAGATTTCATATACATAATTATTTCCTCTGCCAGTGTCGACGTTAAAATGATTACATCAATCTAACAGCGGGAATTTAATAAATCAATTTTGTTAAGAATGAAAATGTAAATGGAATTCTCCAAAACGTGAAAATCGTTTTCATTTAATTTATACGGAAAATGAAACGAATAAATAACTACTAAATAATTTACAATTTCGTTAAATTTCACCACTGTGCGTCGCTTTGGTACGCAAAAGCCCGCGAGATTTAAAATTGGTAAACACTCGTTGTTTTGTTCAGCTGCGTTATTTACAAATTTTTGGCAAAGACATTATTGCATGGTTGTTTTCCAAATAGTATTATCATATAAATCGACTAAATTAAATAAATTACAATACCTAATTATAGTTAGGAATTAGGTGTAAAAAAAATACTTACTTGTACATTTTCATTGACAGATAAAAAACCCTCGGAAACAGCAGTATTTTTTAATTGTTTTTTTACGGAAAGATTACGTAGAGGCCTGTAAAAAAATTTAGATACATTACATTACAAAAGACCCTGCATACATTGAAAAAATAAAAAATAATTCCAACTCCATGAGTATATCTTACCTAATAGTCTAATCGTGTTCGATAATCGATGATGACCGATTTATAATAATTTTTTTGTATATTTAAATAATGATTGTAACTTATTTTATCGTGCGTTCATTTGCAATGTATATTTGTTATTATTCTTTATGTATATCTGTTTGATTTGTAAACATAACGTAAAATAAACAAATATTTCTTATTATATTATTGTTTCTAGGTATAATTATGAAAAAAAATATTTGAACTTACCCAAACATTCCAGCATGTTTTTTATTTCTTTTTAGGCTACTGAGCGTACCCTGTTTTTTAATGTCTTTCCTCCCCATTGTATAAAACTAGGAATTTAAAAAAAAAAACGATTACACGTAAACTGATTTTAGTTGAAAATTTTCAGAGAACAGAGCGGCACTAAGATAAAGAACGTCTTTATAGCGCCAGCGCTGGGCGTTAACTGAATACAAAAGCGTCTAACCCTTACGTAGACGGCATAGAGTTTATTTCACAATGGCAAATTCAATGTTTACCTCCCCGAAAATCGATCAATATTCGTGTAAAAATGAACAACGCGAAAATGCATATTTTGTTTATTTTGTGAAGTTCTGGTACATATATGAAAATTTCCTTCGATTATCAAATAAAAAAATGAATTTCCCACATTATACAATAAAAAAAAAATCCGAAAATGGGTTTGTAAATGGGATATTTTGCACTAGACAGTTTTTTTTAGGCCTGATACTTTATTTTTTTCTAGGCTTATAAAAGGTCTTATCAAAAAAATGATCGATTGCTGACAAGCCCAAGATGTGTTCTACTTGCAGTATTTAATTAAAGCATCTGTAGTATTTCTAAGCAATCAAATTTTCAAACCAAAAACATCTGATTTTGCATTACTTGGTATTGGATCGCCTTAAGTTAAGTCAATAACCAGTTCAAAAAAGGAATCAAATTCATTAAAATATTTTTTAATCATCGCTTTACTTTTTTGGTGTATTTTGTATTTTACTTATGTTTTGGAGTCTAATAGAAAAAATATCTACTAAAATTGATCAGCTGGGCGATGTTAATTTATCGTTAAATAGCTGACGTGTACCCGACGTTACTGGGGGTTATGCTTAGAAGACATCATGTACTTTTCTGTAGGCCTATTTAGATATACAATTCCGTAGTACATTATTTTGATGTATCTCATAGGGTTTAGCCAGCGTTAGCAATTTAAGCGCCCGAAAATATTCTTTTACGACTTGATTACAAAACATCGACTTTTCTCTACTTTCCAAAAATATAATATGCTTGTTTTATATGTATATGTAAACCTTCCGGATGAAATTCTCTAATTGATAGACAAAATTGTATCAAAATCCGTTGTGTAGTTTGGAAGAACTATGCGTACAAACAGACAGACGCGAGTAGCGACTTTATTTTATTCTATTTAGAGACTAGCTAACTGGAGTAAAGTTTTGAGTTTGTGAATTCTAGTGTAAGATGGTGATAATATTATTCTAAAGAATTGAAAAGTTTACTTTTATAAGTTTTTGTTTTACTTGATCGTGCCACATCTTCCTCGGCCGTGCCCGACTTCTACCATTCACTACTGTATCCCACATTGGTACATTGATCGTATTGAAAATATCTAATACAAATTTAGTAAACACCTATCTTATCACTTTAGTGATCATCGGTTTGACCCTACCGCTTTATATAAACCTCGAAAAATTTCTGATGCCCTATTCTTTTACAAAATCGTGAACAATCTTATTGATTCATCATATCTGTTAGAAAAGATTGCATTTTGTCGCCCTGAATATAACACCAGATTGAACGACTTATTTAGAACACCACACTGTAAAGCCAAATATGCACAAAACTCTTTAAGAGGAAGCTACAAGCCAAAAATGTGTATATTCTTGGTATACCTTATATTGTAGGTAATAGGCATTAAAATCGCTTGACAAACAGAGTCTGGAAACGTTCGATTTGAAGCACAAAACTGGTTTTTATTTATTTTGTAAATAATTTTAAAAGAAAACAAAAAAGTTAATCCAGTGAAACTGTCACAGATAATCTTAGCTATAATACTGTATTTTTTTAAAGTTGTTTCCTTTACGCGTTCATACATTTCTATTGAAAAAATATTTTTTTTGTAGTTCACATTTATATTTTTATTGAGTAATTAATTTTTTTATTTGTATTCTACTCAAGCGAAACGATAGGAAAAACTTCAATTTATCTAAAGCATATTTTTTGGTATTCACAGTGTACACCAATTCGCTATAAAGATCAAAATAGTGATTTAGCATTAAGCTTCGCCAACAGGACGTATCTGTAAAACTCACAATGCCTCTAGAGATGTACACATTTTCAAGTGTAACTTGAAAACATATAAAATGCAACTTAGTAAACTGATAACTTAATATTTTATTTTGTGAAATAATTCTATCATTGTAGTTTATTTTATTGTTTTTAGTATAATCATGCGAAAACTGTACTATTATGTACTACTAACTGTCTTTACTTATTTTATAACATTTTGTAATTCTTTGTAATGTTTATTTATTTTTATATTTCTTTGTAATTTGTAAATTTATCGTGTAGGTACAAATACTAAATCAATAACTAAACTTAATGGCACTTTATTGGTCTAGAACATATGAATAATTACTGTTTATGCTTAAATGTACGACTGTTTCTTACCTAAATAAAAATATCAGATTTATAAAGAATATTTCATCAATCAAAATTCACCCCTTAGATGGCATAAGCAATAGATTCAAAACAAAGGGCCTAATAGCCATTACAATGCTAAGAACGACAACGGCTCAGCACCAATACTTGTATTTAGGTGTGAGATGGTACAATATATTGTTGTCCAAAAACATAAATGAAGGTAACCGAAACTTTCAAATATTCAAAAAGCAAATTAACTCCCTGAAATTGGATAATGATATCGCACACCCAGATGAAGAGTAGTACAACTCAAAATACCTCTTTTTTCAGGAACAGCAAAAAATATTTTACTAGATTTTTATGTGACCGATTAAAAATATTTTTATATAATGTTGTATGTTATTTTACTAGGATATTTATTTGCTCCATTACTTATCATCAAATACACGTATCACTTGTTTATTAATTAATTTCGTGTTATTTTAGTATTCGTGACTAAATCATTGTTTAATAATTTTATCAACTCAAATTAATCAACTATTATGAATTAGTAAAATTAAAATTACTTACTTTTGTAAACAAAACCGGAGTATGTGGAGTTGATATGTAGAACGCCCGAGAAACAAGATAGGTTCAATCACGAATACCAAATCAACTAAAATAATTCACGCTTTATGACTGCAGTTAATCACGAATACAAAACTAAGTCGAAATAATCCAGTCTTTGTGCGTATTGACAGCACCCTACTGCTGGTATGTCGTAATTGGTGATGTGTTACTGTTGTTGGTGGTGGGTGTACGTGGAGCAACTCAGAAAGACTAACTTACATTGCCATCACATTATTATTGATAGAGATTTTAAAACAGGTGTCTTTGTAGTTTGTGTAGTTTTCGACGCAGATTCCGAAAATCGCAATAACTCAATTTTGAATTATTTCGAGTTGTGCTACCCTTTATCTAGGTGTGCGATATATTGTACCCTTTATATACCTTTACTTAATCTAGCATTTAAAAAATAAAAAACTTTGTCTATTGTTATAATATTAATTCTATAATTATGTTTGTAGTTAATTTGAATATTTAATTTGTATTTTGAATTAAGTTTGAAGTTATTTCTTAAGTATTTGAATATTGTTTACACATCGCCTTTTAAGCATTATTTTCTTTTGTATATATCCTCCCATAAACTTTTTATTTTGCGTACTGTTATAATTTCAAATCTGGTATTATTTTGCAATGAATAAATAATAAAAATTTATTTTTATTTAAAGTACAGCAACATCTTTAAATTATAATAAATATATAAATGTACTTAATGCTATTTTTCAGGGCTCTCGGAATCCCAGTGTCAGATTATACGTACGACGACTGCCGGCTGCTTTGCCGAGCCAAACAGCTAAACATTCCTCATTCCACCTCTCTTGTGGAAGCACAGACCAACAGAAAGGCTCTTGGGTAAACTTTTATTTTTATTTTATTTAATATATATATAAGTATGGTTACAAAATATATTTATATTCGCAGTCTCACCAAATAAGAAACTGGTTCTTGTGCTTGGTGAGCGAGTTACACTAATTATAGGGAAAATAGAGTAATTATTATTTTTTGGTAAACTAATGTTTAAGACAAGATTTTTGTATGCATAGCACAAAGGGTAACAATTATTTTATAAGCAATAATTATTAGCCTAAAACACTCATCCACATTGAAAAATCTCCTGCCGTTGGCGTCATGTATCCTTTATCAGGAGATTTTTCAATGTGGATGAGTGTTTCAGGCTAATAATTATTGCTTCTAAAAAAAATAATAAAAAAATAGAATAACATTATAGTAGGGTAAGGTAAGTATATATGTACATATAATAGGAACAATATAAATTTCTGGATTATCTATATATGTAGTTGTACACATATAGGATTCTGTTACATACTAATTATTGAGTAATTAGGAATATCTAAATACAGTGGAGATGAATAAGAATAGAATAGAAGTGGATATGATAATAAATATAAATAAAGGGAAAAACAGGCAATTATTTAGTTAATTATTTCTGAAAGTGTAACTTCAGTTTTAGTTTAAGTATGTTAATATCCTTTAATTTCTTTATTTCAATCGGAAGGTTGTTGAAATACTTTATTCCTAAATAGGTAAAGTTATTTTGTATTTGTTTGGTATTGATATCTTTTTGATAGGTGCGTTTCAAAGTTTTTGATTAAATTATCTTTATAAATTTGGATAATTGCATTTTTCTTGAAGATATCCTCTACTCGTGGCACCCCGAAAGCTGCAAATAGCGTTTCTGTTGGATATGTGAAGGGTTTCTTGAGGATTACTTTGAGGATTAGCTTCTGAACCACTTTGATCGGAGTTAGAATCTTATTGTATGACCCCCCCCATCCAATAATTCCATATTGAATTAACTACTGGATTAGTGCGTAGTATACTCTTTTTAGGTTACTTCGTTTTAAAATATTTCTTAATCTTCCTCTACAATATTTAATTTTATTCATATTACTATTAAGTTCTGATAGTTTTTAGCTTATGTTTATTGTAATGGCTATTCCGGCATTGAAGCAATTATCAGGAAACAAAATAATATGATGTTCTACAAATTAAACACAAAAAATATAAATACAATGATAATAATATTTTCTTCATGATATTTCTTTTCTTATAACTAGGGAGGACCTGAGAAATTGTTTTTGGGAAAAGCGGCATTATATTAAATGAATACGGCGTTGCCTACTTTTTTACTGAAATTGCAGTTAAAAAGTAGGCAACGCCGTTTTGTTTATTTTTCCAAGTCAGTATGTTTGCTGTGTTTTTAATGTAAAGTTAGCTGCTTTTCTCAGGTATACAAGCTTGTCAAAACCATAGGAAAAGTGTGTTTTTAGTATATTTGCCTGAAAATTGTGAATACTTTGTTATCTCATGAAAATGGCAAAATTCGCATGTAAAAAATTACTTATGGCTCAAACATTTGCAAAGAGAATGTGCTAATGATAATATTAAAATACCACTGATCAAATCTGTATTTGATTAGTTAAGTGGCACTACTTGTTGAAGCATACGCAGTAGCTAACTTTGCCTCCACTCCTCGTGGTTCTGGGCTGCGTGGAGAGCTGCGGACACTGACGTACCGGATGCCAGTGATACTTGGTCACTCCACCGTATTGGTGACTTTCTTATGCTTCTCCAAATGTTTTGCAAGTGACTATGAGTTTCTGCAAGTTGGAGTCCTCAGTTTGGTGAGCAATGTGTCCAAAGTATCCACCTATAAACCAATACAAAAACTACTTGTTGAATGGATGTGTTATAACCCCTGGGCCCACAATTATGATGGTTAAATTTTCTAAAATATGTTCCTTATTATTTGAATAGTGCTTTGTTCTTTGAAAAAATATTATGAATAATTATTGTGATTGATTTTTTGTGTATCTCGTTGCAGCCTGGACGCCATTCGCAAGGAGTGCTCCCTGCTGGACAAGGGGGGGCGCTTGGCGGGCACGGCTGAAGGGGGGCAGCCCGGAGTGGGCTTGAGACAATTTTGTGAGAGGCTCGGGGTCAGCGAGGGGGACCCTGCCAGTCAGGCTCTGTTCAACGTCTTTGTGGAGGTCAGTCAGAAATCAACAAATAATTATTATAACATGAAGGATTCTTCTCTGTTCAAATTAAAACCTACTTATTTTGTATTCATATTTTTACTGTTTCGGTCAGAGCTTAGTTTCTTAAGACGATGCAATGTGAAGTAATACAAAATCATGTGTTTTTGAAGTAGAAGTACACATCTTGGCCTTTGCTGTAATCAAGCATTTTTTTCACAATCAACTCAAAATATAATGAATCAGGCCTATAAAAAAATATTGGAAGTGCAAAAGCTTGTACTAATGAATCCCTTTTCAAATATGGTTTTATTGTATAATGTGGCAAATAAAGGTATTTAGATTATGAATGAAAAATTTTTTATACTTAAATAATGTCATTAATGTACGGAGTAATAAAGATATTTGGCGAATTTCTAGAAGAAAACGTTAACAAATTTATACTTAAATTATGAAAACATGCAATTGTTTTTTATTTTTTTTAAATAATACATAATGTATAAAGATATAGATTAGGACATATATAAATATTTATGCCTGGCAATGTTTTTTTGCATAAATACAAACAAGCGGCCAGTGTTAAGTGGTAATTTCAACTTTATCGTCATCTGCGTAAGGAGTGCGTGATTTCGCCCAATTCTGAATGTTACGCGACTAAGTGGATTGTCTTAGCTGTGCCAAAAATTATGTAATGTTGTGCATTGTACATTTTTCACCCGGAAATTCATCATTTATTTGTTTTATTTTCCAGAAAACAACTGGAGAAGTAGATTGGAGAGATTACCTGATGAGCGCTGCTTTCCTGTCACTGCCAGGAGCACAGACATCAGAAATACTAAGTTATGCATTTAAGGTAAGTACTTTTCTCAAGATCAAACTGTTTGTCATTTGGCACCGTGACTTTTAAAATATTGTTGATTCAATATCTCCACTGTTTACTGTCAAAATTGCACAAATCATTTCCACAAACATTGCCAAACCTTCTACCATTCTAAAATTTCTTATTCATCTCTTGGTCCTATTGCTTTTACCTCCCAAACAATTTATTTTTGCTAATAATCCACCCGTCAAAATTTATTTTTCTTAATTCAGAATACATTAAAAATTATACACAGTCCAGTAAGAAGAACCAAATTTATTGGCATTGATGTATACCTGACTTTTCTTGTCTTACCTCTTGTCAAATCATCATGTATTGTAAATACAATATTTGTATTTCAGATTTACGATGACTCGGGTGTTGGGCGCCTATGCCAGGATGATGTGATCATTGCGCTGTCTCGCTGTGCTGCTCTCGCTCACGAGGAGGGCTCCGCCGCCTTCCAGCAGGTGGACATGGACGCCCGCGGCTGGATCACTTCAGGTTACTAGATTATTATCTATTACTTAGATATTGTGCTCATTGCACTGTCTCATGAGAAGTTGTATGAATTTGAATGCAGCTGGGAGTGAAGAAGGAGAAATAAAGACACAATTTATTGCGAAATTTGCTATACTATGTGAAAAATGTGTTTACTTGTCACCTGCAAACCATGTTTTAACTCTTTGTGTGTCGGCGCTACGTTTTCACCTCCCGCCGGCTGATTCTATTTTCTTAGTAACTTTCATTTTTTTTTTAAATAATGTTTTTGTATATTGTACTGTCTTAACAGATAATGTGTTTATATATTTATAGAAATAGTATATAATCTACCGTAAGTAGTTTCCCCAGAATAACTACTTATGTTCAGAGAAATGATTTTTTTATTATTGTGCCTATCGGCAAAGGCGGTAGACAAGAGGTTAAGTTAAGTTAGGACGGGTTGTTTCGGAGAATTTGAACAATTCTTCAAATTTCAAAGTTAATTTTCAAGTTCTCTGAAAGATTTTTTCAAGTTCTGTTATTATTTCAGTTCTATCAAGCTACCAGCCTAAAATGATATAACAATAGAACTTAAATAGGACTTTCACAGAACCCGAAAATGAACGTTGAAATTTGATGAATTGTTCAAATTCTCCGAAACAACCCGTCCTTAGTGTAAGAGAAAGAATGTCTAAATATATGAAAGAGACAACCGAGTGTAAATGGGACAGCATGATAGTGCGTATTCTAATAAAAGAGTATGCCTGTTGTGTTTCATCGTCTTTATTATCCTACCTTCCGATCATGTAATTTCTTATAGTAACGCTTATTATACCAGTTAAATTCTACTGTATTCTTTACCTATCAAACTAAATTAACTTGGTAGTGATCGCCATTATTCCAAGACAAACAATCACCACAGTTAGTCATTTAGTTTTATTTGAGAAGCTCAACGTTCTGAGATGTGCTTAGCACTATATTGACCCCGAGGCTGAGCCACTGGTGCGGGCCCTACCGGGGGGGAGTTCGGGGGGTATCCATAATCCACAGGGGTCCGTCTCTAAAGAGAAGAAGCCGAAACCTTTAAAATTTATTATTAAATTGTAGAAAATTTTACTGTACCGTATTTAAAAGTTGATGAAATAGAAGATGAGATACAAATTAAAAGAATTGAAAATCGCTAAGGTATTCTATAGCAACTATATTGAAAGAAGAGCACAATATTGAGATTCATGTCTATGTTCCCAAATATGCAAAAATCAAAATGCATTGATTAGAAATTGTAGTCATTACATAAATAACTTAACTTGGAAATAGCTTAGTGCCTAATTAGTTTGCTCCTACACTTCAAACTGATGAAGCTACTTATAAAATCTTCACAACTTAACATTAAACAATTTGTGAAGCGACCCATAAGCTGCAGTCTTGATAGCTTTTGCATAAATACGGTCCTGACTAGAAGAACGACTTCGTCCAGTTAACCACCCCAGACGAAATTGGGAAACCAATATCAGAGGCTGGACTTGAATGGATGGAGGCCGCTGAAGTAGCACAAAGACTAGGAAAGGACAAAGAAAATTTTGATTTAGTTTTTCCACTTTAACAACTGTATTTTGTATGCTTTTCTTTTCAGAGGAATTCTTCAAGTTTGCCGAGAAGAAACCAGAGTTTGCTTTCCTCTTCCATTCTGAAGACGTCATCTCCAAAGTGAAAACGCAATGAACAGTGAATACTGGTTGGTGTTTGTGTAAGATACGAGAAACTCTGAGAAAGATATCATCATGCATTTGTAAATAGCTCATCTTCTTCACAGCGAGATCCGAAAAGACAATGTTTGTAAATGTAAGCGAAAGCCCTTCGGTGATTATAAAAACGTAAATAATTATTTTTGATGACTAGAAACTTAATGTTCACAAATCTCTTTAATGATCTGCTTTGGAAATGCATAATTTTAAACATAAATGCTTTGGTACTTTTTGATATTTGAACTTAATGACTTATATCATCTTATATTATACATACCACTAAAGCTCTACCTTGCAAAATGCTTTGAAAAATTTTTTTTATTTGAATTTCAAGTCTTTATATTTATACTTATTTACATACATACATACAAACTTCCTAACCTGACATAATTGTAAAATATCATGTTTTTTCAATGCAACTTATTTCTCCTGTGTAATGATTCATATCTTGTAGTTTTTTCAATGTATATATTTTTAAGAAAACTAGAGAATGTAATTTTGTTAATTTGCATATGAATGAAGATTTAATATTTTTCCATTTAGGTGTAATTAGAGATTGAACGTACTTAATTGTGTTAAGAAAGAGTATTATTTTTACTGTACACGGTGTTCGGAAACTCGTGGTACAAGCGGAAACTGGTAAATCTACATCAAATAGAGGACCTAAAAACATAAAAATTCTAGCATTTTGATTATTTTTTTTTGGTAATTTTTCCGCAAGTAAATGGTTACAAAAAATTTGGAGTGGGTTTTGTCCTTCGACACATTTTAAAAGAAATTCAATGGCCGATACTAACCCCCTAGCAACCAGTTTTGTTCAAATTTGACCTAAAAGATATCAACTCGATTTACTCGAAAACAAAAACTCAATAAAAAAAAGTTATTCTACAAAATTGACTCCAAAAGTGATGTATATTCACCAGTTTCCCGCTTGTGCTACGTGTTTCCAGATACCCTGTATATGTTATATCACCCTATTCTGGCAAAAAGCATTAACTCTTGTAGAAACTATAAAAAGTCAATATTTATTGCTAAAACAAGAGTGATATAAATATTATGCACGACTCGTAACTTTTTAGTGTGTTCGAGTGCTAAGATCGAAAAACATAGTTAAAAGATATTCTGATGTTGGATATAGTAAAAAAAAATTGTATCAAGATTTTCAGCAACATCAGGACAACACCACACAAAAAGACGAGTTAAAAAAAAAACTTTTCAACATCAATAATGTTGTATTTCTCAATCTAAGCCTTATAGCTACTAAAAAGTTACGAGCCGCCACTGATTTGTAAAGTATTTCATAAATATTGTGTTCATAATCCATTGGTACTAAAATAATTTTGATCATTAAATAAAGATCATACAGAATGAAATACAAAATCAATTTGAATTTCATTCATCTTCTTTATGGGTATATAACATACATATTTATAAATGTGTAATTAAGTACATAACATGTCATATATGAACCAAAAAAAATTTCAAGTCAAAAATGAGTTTTTGTTGGTGTGAGTATGTGCAGGGCCGGTCTTGTAGAAGCGCAATTGGAGCAGCCCGCTCCGGGCGCCGACTTGCCAAGGCGCCAAGGAGACAAGGAGACAAGACGCTGTTAGTAACATAACAACTAACACAGTGCCCTTAGCGATTTTTAATAGCGCCAGGCGCCGTTTGGCCCAGGGCCGGTCATGAGAATGTGAATATAATGTATTAGAAACTCGGATTTTTTATAATATGCAAGATTTTTTAATATGCATAATGACGTGAAAACATTATGCTACCTTTTTTGTTATTTGTTTTTGGGGTGTTATGCCGTGTTGCGCTAACTCCTTCTTTAGCCAACGTTTCGGACAGCATTGCAGTGTCCATCATCAGGGCAGATGTGTTATTTAATAAATAATAACACATCTGCCCTGATGATGGACACTGCAATGCTGTCCGAAACGTTGGCTAAAGAAGGAGTTAGCGCAACACGGCATAACACCCCAAAAACAAATAACAAAAATACTTTTGGCCGTGAAAATCTTAAATCATATTATGCTACCTATTCAAATGACATTATTGTTTGGAAATGACACGAAAACATTGTGCTACTTATTCAAAAGACATTATTTGTTTGGAAATGACATGAAAACATTATGGTACCTATTCAAATAACATTATGGCTTGGAAATGACATGAAAACATTATGCTACCTATTCAAATGACATTATGGCTTGGAAATGACTTGACAACATTATGCTACCTATTCAAATGACATTATTGTTTGGAAATGACATGAAAACATTATGCTATCTATTCAAATGACATTATTGAATTTTTTCCACTTTTTCTATTAAAATTTACTAAGCTTATACGCAGCCTTTTTTTAAATGGAACCGAAACCATTTAATTTTAAAAATTATCGACAGTTTTCTGATGAACAAATTTTCCAATGTTTAACATTTTGCATAAATCCAATCTAAAAATAGTAAATGTAATAGTCTAAAGCTGAGATGTAAATTTTCTTTACCTTTAGGCTGTGTTCAAATGTATGAGTGATTTTACCTCCACGTGGCACATATTTCGTCTCGTCTCGTCTCTCGTCTCGTAAACCAATAATTAATACTTTTTAAAACTGTAATTAAATATATTTCACATGATCATTATTTGTGAAAACCTTGGCTCAAACTACGCATCCACATCTTATCTAATCATAAATAATTCAAAATACCTACGTCTATTTGCATTTCAATTTATGAATCACATTTTTTTATTGTTATTTGAAGTTTATACAACAGATAAACAACCCCCTTTGACTGGATAAGCAATGTATATATCTTATGTATCTTTCCAAAAACTATTTTATGTTTCAATTAGTAAGGTTTTCATATACACTGTCGTTTATCAATTGAATAAAATTTTCACCATGTTTTTTAGTAAGACTGATTGTGTTCAAAAACACATAAATTCTCTAAAACACGAAACAAGATATAGCGTAACACACACTGTTAGCAAATCTCAAAAAAGACATGTATTATTAATGTTTAACAACTTTCTTAATATATTTATTTTTATTCCAGCAACACGAACTTATCAAAAAGTACTACCTAAAGCCGTACCGAAAATTCTCTAATCCTCTATTGCGCCTGCGTGCCGAACAAGACCGTTTGAATCTACGCGGTAAATTTGAAACGAGCTGAAGGGGAAACCTTTCTCGGGAGCTTAAAAGCCTAACCCAAAATAAACAAATGAATTTATTGAACATGTTTCTAGAGATGTCGCTAGAGATATGAATGGGGAATTTTTACAGCAAGGGCTCAAACCTAGAAATGACTTAAGAGGGCTCAAATGCGAGCGCGATGGTCGATGCTTCCCGCCGGCTGAGGCTTAAATTGTTTATTGAAACTGATTTACGGGTAGATTAATACATTTCTATATTGTTATCATACTTATGTCTTATCATTTTATTATAATCTCTAAATATTAGATTATTGAATCTCCTCATATTTTTTATTCAAATGACAATAATAAAATAACACCTTAAAAATTTTAACAAAAATAAGCACTCTCTTTTAGAATTGAAAACTTCTTACACTTTATCATTAATGTAGATAAACTGACTGAAGTTATATTATGGTCGTTTCCGTATGCCCAAAGAAAACTCAATGTTTTCTAAGTTCTGCTGGATTTTAAACATTTTTAAGTAACGAAATGAATGTCTCATATAAATAAGTTTTCTGCCAATTTGTCATAGATCACATAACATCTTTTGTCATAGATCACATAACATCTTTTGTCATAGATCACATAACATCTTTTGTCATAGATCACATAACATATTTTGTCATAGATCACATAACATATTTTGATCATATATTCAGTGTATCAATGTGGCATTTGAAAATATCGCCTACCCACTTATTATTGTTAAAATAC
Organism: Hesperophylax consimilis; assembly: GCF_061612785.1. Taxonomy (NCBI): domain Eukaryota; kingdom Metazoa; phylum Arthropoda; class Insecta; order Trichoptera; family Limnephilidae; genus Hesperophylax; species Hesperophylax consimilis. Next base: position 23,210,725 of record NC_142842.1, read on the forward strand.
GGATACAATGTAAATTATTAGGGTATAATAAAACGTCCAATGTTTTAATATGTACTTAATTTCATTATGGGGGTGTTTCACCATCCTCTTGATAGCTTATCTACAGGATAATGTTTAAATAAATAAACAAATAAATAATCGCAACATGTAGAAAACTCGGTTAACTATCCAATACATACATAGATACTATTCATAGACTCGAGCACCGAATAATAAACTCGGACTTTATCAATAAATAAATTGTAAAATGTATATTGAAAATATACTTTATCCTATGGATAAGCTATCAAGAGGATGGTGAAATACCCCCTATGTCTGAAACATCAGTTATTTAATGTTAATTTTAATTATTATTGTAAATTATTTTGTTATGTTTGTGTTTTTTGTCTTTGTACTTAAACTTGTATCACAAAATTGTATTATTGTACATTATAAATTTTAAGATAGGATTTTCATGGTCGTTTAGGTGTTGTAAAATATATTTATACAATAAAAAAAATAAAAGCAACACCCGACCGACCGAATGGCATAAAAATGCGGAACTGCTGTAATACTTTTTAAATATCCAAAAATTCTTGGATTAGAGCTTCCAAAACTTAACTAAACTAATGATTTTTTTTAATTAACATTTGCCGCCAACCAAATAATAATTTGTTCAAATAAATCCATGCCTCTAGCATTACTCACATATATTGTTAAGGTGTTTTATAAAAGAACACAAATAATAATATGCAAGACTGTTGAAAAGAGTGATGTCCACCTAATGATATCATCCAATTTCCGTATAAACGGGTTTCCAAATGAAAATTCTTCCTAACCATTCTTTCAACAATGCAACCATATCCATAAGTAAATCTAAAAAAATGTGCTTTTTTAATTTTCATAAACAGGTTTCCAGATTTTTTCATATTTGAAACAAAGTGAAGTCCACTGGATGATAGCACTGCTTATGCCTATTATGTTAGTGTAAATGTTAATTTTAATACAAAATACATATTTCTAATATTGTAAGTTACCATTTTCTAGAGTTAAGAAAAATTTGATGTTAGGCGATAGTATGTTTATCTATTTTACAGCCAATTATAATAAAGTGTGAGTTGATTGCGTAACATTTCATTAAATGTAGTCAGTTATTACAAATGTTTGTATTGTATTAAATTGGAAATTATTACTTACTATGCAAAACAATTGCAAATGATAATGCGCACAGAGACCAATCAATTATTGTCTATAAAACCTGAACCAATTGGTAAACTTTTAATCTTAATCGTCTAAGGAGGGTAAAATCTCTAAGAGAATCCATTTATCGGAAGAATGCTTCAACGACTTGCTTATGATACTAAGTATTTTAGGAATATGTACATATATAAGCTTTAAAACAATTTTTTGTAAGTTTAATATTCATATATGAATTTGTTTGTTTTGGTTTCATTTTGAATGAGAAACATATCTTATGAAATTGCGGTACTTCTATTATCAATAAATATTTCTATTCATTCGCTCCCTTACAAAGTTGGCAAACTTCTTCCAGAGTTTTGATTTTTTAAACCTGATATTTCTTCCGTTTTTTAAAGGCTCCAAGCCAGTAAATTATTTAATTTAATTTTGTAATCACATCACAATTATTTTGTTATTTGTCTGTATTTCAATACAAACTACTTACCCTAGATTTACTGTCAACTCTGCCATTTGGCCGTGTTCAAATGTTTCGAGAAACTCCTTATGTATAACTTTCATTGCTCAGTGTTCATCCTCATCTCAGACCTTGTGATTAAATGAATCCAAAATTGTTGTCCGCTCGCGGTGTTCGACTACCTACTTTGATTTAAAGTTACAGCGTGTTGAATATGGGTGACAAAGCTTTCCAAGTTTAGATGTCGGAGTTTTCCAAGCCTTCACTGTCCACGGCTGATAGTGAACCTGTTAACCTTTACAACGCTGGTCTTTTTAACGCAATCTATCCCATCACGTGGCGTATTTTGAAACAAGTTATATGTTTTAATGAAACTTCCTGGATCACATATGCAATATCCCCGTACAGGGATAGCCGCAGATGGATCACAAATATGACAGACGCGTAGATAAAGCTAAATAATAATCGTTTTGCATTATAACAGATTTAGTATGTTTTAATTCAATGTGTTGTTTCGAGAAAATCATTTACAAACTTAACTTGTTGAATGGTTTGTCTTGCAATGTTGTACTTATGATTTTATTTTAGCAAAAAAAATTTGTTAATATCCTTACTCTTGTTTAATTTGTTGAATAATTATAGTCTCTATTTATTTAATCTGCCTTTTATTCCGAAAAACCTTATCCATTACTAAACATGGTGTCCGAAAACTAGTGTGATACAAGTGAGAAACTGGTAAATCTACATTACATTTGGAGTCGATTTTGTGTAAACCTTTTTTGATTTGAGCTTTCGTTTTCGAAAAAAAACAGTAAAAAAAAAAAACAGTAGCCACGGGGTTACCATTAGCTGTTCATTTCTTTTAATGCGTCGAACGTAGATCCAGCACCAAAAGTTTTGTTTAACCCTCAGAATGCTGAAAAAAATTAAAAAATTAGCATAAATATCTTTTTACATAAAGTCAAAAAGCTTGGATTGAAAAGTATTTTGGGGTTTTTTTGTGATGTAGATTTACCAGTTTCCCACTTGTACCACTAGTTTGTGAACACTATATATAATTATTTGACTATGTTCACAACAACCCCATGTGGGATGTGTTGTGAGTACGAAGGGAGTGGGTAGGGGAAAGTGGAGGGAAGAAAAGTACCTTGCTATTGATCTAGTCACCAAACATAGCTAATGCCATTTAAAGCAATGCTTGGATGGTGACAATCTGAGAAGAATGACAAGTTCCAATCTTTCTTCTTTACCGACCTTCTGGGGTTCTTTGAATATATTTTTAAATAATTAAAAGTGTCCAGTTTTGCCAATCTTTGGTATCTGGCTTCTCACCTTATTTATGAGCAACTTCTGATCATCTTTGGATGCAGACGTAATTGGACCTGGGCAGTAGGGGACCCCAATATAATATAGAGGCGCTATATTTGTCAAATATTCCCGTGAAGTAATACATACGAAGCGTTTATTTGACAGATCTGCCTGCATCTGTCAAATATTAAAAAAAATATATGGTGCTAACTGCAATTTGATGAAAATGTTACATTTAAATTTCCGCAGTACACGCCAACCTTCCCGAATTATAAAAAAAATAAAATAATAATATACATGGTGTCTGGACACTCATAGAAGCGGGAAACTGGGAATCTTTGATTCTGGGAATCTTCAACCTAGAATTTTTTCTTTATATCAGATGTTGGGGAGGGTTGTGCAACCCCACGAGTTCCATAGAATATATTAAAGTAAAAATAAAAATATTGGAAGGTAATATATAGAAAAGAAACATAATAAAATATGTACAAAAAAAAATATGATGAAGAAAAAAAAGAAAATTAAAAAAACTACACTTTTAGACATCTATGACTGGAATTGGCTCCATCGCTTTTAAATTCTATAGCTGGTGATCCGTTTTCTGATTAGGTCTCAGAATCCGGGAACGCGACCTTTTTCGAACATCTCAGTGACACTCAAAAGCATTCGGTACGCAGTGTGGATATACAGACTGGTGAAGCTATAAGCTGACGCAACCCATTTTTTGTATATATATGTATATGTATCTTCCAGAATGCGACTATTACATATTGCTCAGTAAAATTTAACCTTCAAGCCAGTTCCCACAGTTCGTATTTTCAAGTTTAGTGTAGTTTCCCACATTTGCAGATTCGACCCTACAATAAAACAATTCATTGGCCTGGTATTTTTATAAACATATTGTCTTGTTTGTATCATTTATGATTTAAGAATTCATTTTATTTCAAGCAGCGGCAGCTTTCAAATAGGGCTGTTCGCTTTATATTTTATGATCACCCTAGTTAAACCATTATGCCTAAAAATATTTGCCAATACCTTTCCCACCCCTGTCCCATAGTAATAAAAGCCCCAAATAAAGTTTCATATCCCTTAAAATAATTCCTTTAAAATATTTGTATTGTTTAAGTCACGTCTGTACTATTAAGAATAGTTAAGTGCATTTTATTTTATGTTAAGAATGTTGTTTGCCAACGAGCGGGTGGAACATCTTTATTTTGGTAAAATGTCCTTCAGAATTTAGTTTAAATACAGATACCTCCCAGAAAAAGGACAGTATTAGAGTGTTGCTATAACTGGTAGGTAGAGACGTACCTACGCAGGAGCGAGTGTTGAAATAACTGGTAGGTACATGCGTACCTAGGCAGTCAGTCGTGAGATAATTACTAGGTTTATGTAAACCTAGGGAAAACTGAAGAATAGAGGAAACTAGACCTTTATTTCTTTCAGTTTAAGTTTTAGCAGAGGAAAATAAGATCCTCTGCAAATATATTGTGAATTAATAAATTTATATGTCAAAAAGAAGAAGTGTTTTCCTGCATTCCATCTGACGGCGTGTTCTCGTACCACGATAGCAGAAACATATGGTCCTTCGAGCCGCATCGGGAACAGCAGCATCATGGAAGCGGGACAACACACAAAGACGTCATCTGTCTGCGGCAGCAAGGCGGGAACCAGCAGGAGCTGGATGGAGGCTCAAATAAAAGCTTCAGCAACCAAGGTGCACATCACGAGACAAAAAGCCCGCCTACTTACGGAGATGGCCGAAGCAAAGATGGCTGCAGCAATGTCAATATTGGAAGCAGAGGAGCAACATGCGGCGCTCGTTTTAGAAGCTGCATCAAGGACTTCGCAACGGACTCTCGAGGATAGAGTCAATGACTGGGTGGACCAGTCACATCACAGTTCATCATCAGAACTTGAAGATCACGATGAACAGCCTCTTCGAGTTCAAATGGAGCAGCAACAGGAACTGCTCCATGATGGGCGGTTATCACTACAACCGCCCACAAGAACTGCACAGCAACAGCCCTTGGCAGGGCAGACTCTCCCATCGCAAATGGAGCCTCGGGTAGAGCAGGCTCATCCGCTGCAATTGGAACAGCGGTTGGAGCAGAACAAGGGTGGGCGGTACGCATTACTCCCACCAAAAGAATCCTCAGGGCAACAGCCCTTGGCAGGGCAGACTCTCCCGTCGCAAATGGAGCCTCGGGTAGAGCAGGCTCATCCGCTGCAATTGGAACAGCGGTTGGAGCAGAACAAGGGTGGGCGGTACACATTACTCCCACCAAAAGGATCCTCAGAGCAGCAGCCCTTGGCAGGGCAGACTCTCCCATCGCAATTGGAGCCTCGGACAGAGCAGGCTCTTCCGCTGCACTTGGGACAGCGGTTGGAGCAGCAGCGGCAGGGCGGGCGTTACGAGCTACTCCCACCCAGAGGAACATCGCATCAGCCGCCCTTGGTAGGGCAATCTCTTCAGCTGCAGTCGACGCAGAATCAGCAGCCAAGCAGTAGCTGCTGGGAGCTGCCTACATCAGAGCAGCCATTCAACTTAGCAGAGCAACGCGACGGGCAACAGTGGCCAGAGTCGCAGGGCCGATTCCAGGGACCAACACCTGCTATAACTGAAGACCGTCTCGCGGAATCAATTGGTAAGGCAATGTCTTTATATAATACCAGGCCCAAAGTCAATGATCTTCTCACATTTAACGGCAATCCAGTTGAATGGATTGCGTTCAAATCAATATTCCATCATACCACAGACTTTTTAAAAGTATCTGACAGCAAAAATTTATATACATTACAAAAAGCGTTAAAAGGAGAGGCGCGTGACGCGATTTCTTCCCTTCTTATAATTTTTGGCGCAAAATCATCACCTTGTTCGGCGCGATTCGTAAAAAATAAAAACGCGGATCAATTTTTATCTCAGTATCCCCAGGCCTTCGAAGCAATAAAAACAAAACATTACATGAACGACTATTTAGATAGTGTAAATTCAGTAGAAAGTGCGACGAAATTAATACTAGATATTACATACATACATGCTCAAGGCGGGTTTAAGGGTGGAGGTGAATGCGAAATTACCTACTACAACCATTTAGTCAGTCAGTAAGATATACATTTTTTACGGAATTTCTAGTTTTAAGACATTACCTACTACACAATTTTTAGTCAAAAGATTTACATATTCCACGGAATTACTAGTTTTAAAAGCAGCATAAATATTTGTATTTTATACATTTTCATAAATTTAACTGGTAATTTTTGTAGACATGCAGTAGGTACCTAATAAAGATAACAGTCGCATTCTTAGCCTATTTTGTGAAGTATCTTCACGGGAGGAGGTATGTATCTTCCAGAATGCGACTATTACATATTGCTCAGTAAAATTTAACCTTCAAGCCAGTTCCCACAGTTCGTATTTTCAAGTTTAGTGTAGTTTCCCACATTTGCAGATTCGACCCTACAATAAAACAATTCATTGGCCTGGTATTTTTATAAACATATTGTCTTGTTTGTATCATTTATGATTTAAGAATTCATTTTATTTCAAGCAGCGGCAGCTTTCAAATAGGGCTGTTCGCTTTATATTTTATGATCACCCTAGTTAAACCATTATGCCTAAAAATATTTGCCAATACCTTTCCCACCCCTGTCCCATAGTAATAAAAGCCCCAAATAAAGTTTCATATCCCTTAAAATAATTCCTTTAAAATATTTGTATTGTTTAAGTCACGTCTGTACTATTAAGAATAGTTAAGTGCATTTTATTTTATGTTAAGAATGTTGTTTTCCAACGAGCGGGTGGAACATCTTTATTTTGGTAAAATGTCCTTCAGAATTTAGTTTAAATACAGATACCTCCCAGAAAAAGGACAGTATTAGAGTGTTGCTATAACTGGTAGGTAGAGACGTACCTACGCAGGAGCGAGTGTTGAAATAACTGGTAGGTACATGCGTACCTAGGCAGTCAGTCGTGAGATAATTACTAGGTTTATGTAAACCTAGGGAAAACTGAAGAATAGAGGAAACTAGACCTTTATTTATTTCAGTTTAAGTTTTAGCAGAGGAAAATAAGATCCTCTGCAAATATATTGTGAATTAATAAATTTATATGTCAAAAAGAAGAAGTGTTTTCCTGCATTCCATCTGACGGCGTGTTCTCGTACCACGATAGCAGAAACAGTATATAATCTGCCTTATATATATATATATATATATTATAATTATAATATAATAAATAGGTATAATTTTATTTTTTTTTGGCAACTAAAGGGTTAAAAAAACTTTTGGAGCCGGGTCTACGCTTCAACACATTTTAAAAGACATTAAAGAGCTGATATTAAATCCCTAGCAATCTTTTTTTTTCAAAATGGAGTCGAATTTCCAACATGACTCGATTTACTCGAAAAATGAGAGCACAAATCAGAAACGTTTTGCCACAAAGTCGACTCCAAATGTGAAAAAGATTGACCAGTTTCCTGCTTGTACTACGAGTTTCCGGACTTTGCTAATCTTTTTAATTACCATTTTAAATAAGTGTTTTTGTGGTATTGATACGGGTTTAACTCAGGCGTTATGATTTGTAACCATTGATGTATTTTAGTCAATGTTTGTGACTTTACTTATTTTATAAATCAACTCCATGTACTTTTTTTATTTTTATAGTGAATACCTCACAAGAGTCCCAACTGCTCCCGTCTGGAGCCAGTGAGACTATGGCATCCCCAATTGGGGGATGTTGTGAGGCTGAAGGTAAGTGGGGAATGGAAAGAGGAAGGTGGGGAAGTACCTGGCTATTCAGATCTAGTCACTAAACACGGCTAAAGCCATTTGGAGCAACGTTTCAATTCTGAATGGTGGTCTTACACCAGGGCGATACTGGTAGTATCTTCCACTCTGCTTACCATTGTTACTAAAACAAATAGTTGACAAATACTATATTTTTATTTTTCTTTTACTGTTTGAATCCACAATATTTCTAATAATTACATTTTTTATTTATTTATAATGATACATAATGCATGATATATAATGCAGTGTTGTGTATAAAAGAGGTTAGTTCCGCAAAGCTGCCACATGGCTTATGGCTGATGGCTGCTTAGAGCTGCTTGTCTGCCGGTTTCAATTAATAAGAATAAGGAGAAGAATTGTACATATTACATTCATAGAAAACGGGAAAATATTATTTTTAATGTGTCAACACCATAAGAATCAACAGTTTTAGACTGGGTAATTATAAAAATATTTATTTTTTACAGATACATGAATTTTTCGAATTATATTTTTACGTTTGGGTTTTTTAAATTGGGATTCTCATTTTCCTCAAGTGAAAAGTTCTCAAAATCACTGGTACATAATCATATACTTATTAGATATTGGTGGAATTTTCAGACCTTTGTTTTCCGTAAAACGTGTGCTGTGCCCGATTATCCATAATAGTAAAGTAACATAGGAGTCCTTTAATATTGTAAGTAGACCCTCCGAACAAAACAATAGTTGTACATTGCTTCTTTGTCTGTATATATTAGGTATGACAATTTTTTTCACAATAGCGGTTTGTAAATTTAATTGTAAAATGTAGGTATTTGTATATAAGTATTGCTTGTATTTCCCCTTGTTTGTATTCCGTAGGTATCTAAGGATAGATTTCACCAAAGAAAAATGAAGAAGTTTAAATGTCCAATTGGGCAATATAATTTTTAATTATTAAAAATTATTCGCTATAGCTCTTGGCTGACTACATTAATTTAATGTAAAAGCCCACTAAGGCGTTAATAAATGATAATACAAAAAACAGAAAAATGGTTCGACGGCCCAAGCACCAGCCAGTGCATGCCACTGAACTTAAGTACCTCTACAAGTGTTTAAGGACCACCCAGGCTGATGGTAGAGTAGAACATGAGAAGGACCCTAAGGACATTAGTCAATTATTGTATTATACAAAACGACAAGTTTACTACAAATGGATCTTCCTTGTTATTATACCCTGACCAAACCATATGGTGCTCAAACTTTTTAAAATTGAGAATTCCAATAGTTTTTTCATGTGAATTTGATATTATCTGTAAAATAGATAGTTGCGTAAATACTGAGGTATAGATCTTTAGGGGTATCTATGTAGGCAAATAAAAGTAGAACTTTCGAAACACTGATAATTCTTTGAAAACAATTTCTTTAGTACCCACAACAGCGCCACCCTAACTGCAAAAATAATTAAATACTTACCTTCCCATATCGATCTGTATCTGTAATTTGATGAAGGCAAATGTCCACACAAATTAACTATGACTTGGTTCCGAAATTTGAAAAATAAGAAAAAATGGCCTGATTCGACTTTCACAGGGGTGATATTCAGATAGATGCTGTCTTTATACTGTTGGGATAACTCATTTACAAACAATCGGGCGCAATTATTATTTTTTACGAATAAATTTTGATGAGTACGGCAAAATGGTCTTGGGTAAATATCAAATGCAATATTTGAGAAAGCATTCCTGACCACAATGTTTACTGATAACTACGAGGTACTTACAAAAAAGAACATCGATTTGGAAGCCAGGGTTAATGTACTGGAGGACCGTCTTGAATTCCAAGAGAGAGCTCTAATGGCCAACAACTTAGAAATCAGAGGAATCCCGGAAAATAAAGGAGAAATATTACAAGACGTCATCTTTAACATATGCCAAAAAACTAAGTCCAACATCCAAATCAAAGACATAGACGCTATTCATCGAGGAGCAAAAAAAATAAATAACAAATATCCGAGAGAAATAATAATCAAACTCAAATCGAATATGGCCAAGGAACAACTGTTAGCGGATGTGAAAACATTTAACAAAAACAACCCGAATTTGGAAGACAAATTAAATACCTCTAACATTGGTATTGCTGGACCGACTTCTAGAATCTACGTTTCCGAGCAGCTGACATTTCGGGGCAAGCAACTATTTTGGAAGGCTAGACAAGAAGCGAAAGGGAAGGGGTACCGGTTCAGGTGGACACGTGCGGGCCAGATTTATGTTAGACGCGATACAGGTTCTAATGCAATATGCATATCTGATGAAAGCAAGCTTGCAGCGATGTAATACAACGGAAAGAATCAAAATTTCGAGGTATGTACCGTCTCGCTCGTTGGCAGGTATATGCAACAAAGCGTTAACTCGGCGATACAGCGAAGCTATCAGTCCCCAATGTACTATCTACCAAGATGTAAAACGATTAGCGTTAATTAATTACTTCACTAAAAAATTGTACGAACACACCCCATCCCGCCCATTTAAACTTATTATTTTGTTACCATCAACATATAATAAATTGCTATCACGACGTTTCAGCGACTTTAAACATTCTGCATTATTTTATCAAATGACTGTCAACTTATTTCCATACTCATCTATCTATGCAACTACATTGGGAATAGTCTTTAATTTTAATAACATATTATTTGAACGCTGTTTGATATTCTTCAGTCAACTAACTTTTAATTATGTTTGATTTACCTTGTGATACTAGTAACCATTCAGGTATATTCTGTACCTCGAATATTATTGATAGCTTGAATAAGTTAAAAAACTATGATTGGGGCTCCTACAGTCTAAAGATTATACATCAGAATATTAGGAGCATATCTAAACTTGACGATTTCCTAATTTTCTTAGATCAATTCAATAACGCATTCGATGTAATAATCTTATCGGAATGCTGGATAAATAAAGAATACACCTCAAAATTAATTAATAATTACTCAGAATATCACACTAGCATAAATTTAAATAAATCAAGTGGAATTGTAATTTACATCAAAGATGGTCTACAAACTCAAGTCGATGAAATACCACTACCACAAGCAAACTGTATGAAAATCGTATTGAACAATAACTTATGTATTTTCGCAATCTACAGATCACCCTCTTTCCAAAATATTGACACTTTTTTGAATTCCCTACAATCAATCATCAACAACTCAAAACAATTAGAACGGCAAATAATTTTAGGCGATTTAAATATTAACACGATTCCTGAGTACCATCGTCAATCCGATGATTATCTGTGTCTGTTAACGGAAAATGGGTTCATGCAAACAATTAACAGCCCTACTCGAGAACAGGGTTCAAGTAAATCTTGTCTTGACCACATTAACGTTAAAAAAATTAAACATTGCGACTCATTTGTTATTCACACCACAATTTCTGACCACTACACTACAGCTCTCTGTCTTAAAAATAAGCCTCCCACCGCAGCCAAAATTAAATACATACCTCGAATAAACTACCTTAACCTACTTGAGGACTTAAATTCAGAAAAATGGGAAAACGTTCTAAACCAAAGAGATACTGACTCAGCAATGACGGAATTCATCACCAAGTTACATGATTATATATCCAAACACACTAGTAAGAAACTCATATCCAATAAACAATTAAAACTTACACCATGGATCACCCCAGGCCTTGTCAAATCAATTCATAGAAGGAACCAACTACACAAAAAGGCGAAAAGTAGCCCAGAGAATAATATATTACAAACTCGCTATAAAAAGTATAGGAACTTGTGTAAAAAATTAATCATTTCAACTAAAGAAAACTATTTTAAAAACATTATTTACGAAAATAACTTTACACCAAAAAGGCTATGGGAAGCATTTCGCAATATTACTAAAACCAAAATCAATAAATCATCTGAAATTAAATCACTGCACATTGATAACACTATCACGTCAGACCTAAAAAAGATAGTAAATTTTGCAAATAACTATTTTACGTCAGTGGGAACCACTCTGGCACAAAAAATTCTCGATAAAATCAACACAACTGAAACTGATCTCGCTAAGGAAACAGGCCGTAATCCCGAGCATAAAATAGATAACATTCGAACTACGACACACGAAGTGATGAAAACTATTGACGAACTTAAGTCATCCAATGCGTGTGGCCCAGATAAGATCTCTACAAACCTGTTAAAAATTATAAAATCAGCCATAGTATCACCCATAACGTTCATTTGTAATCTAAGTTTTAACTCTGGAAAATTCCCCAACCATTTAAAACAATCAATTATTATTCTACACCACAAAAATGGGGATAAATTACAGATCAACAACTACCGACCTATTTCTTTGATCAACTCTGTGTCTAAAATTATAGAGAAAATTGTTAAGAATCGGCTCACCCTATACCTAGAAAACAAAAACATTCTTTCCAATAATCAATACGGTTTCCGTCCTGGTTTAGGCACTGAAAATGCTATTGCTAAATTGACAAACATTATCTCTAATAACATAGATAGAGGTACAAAATGCATTGCGCTCTTCCTGGATTTAGCTAAAGCATTCGACACTATCTCTCATAAAATTCTGTTAAAAAAACTACAGCGCATTGGTATACAAGGACAGCTCTTCAATCTGTTGTGTAGCTATTTAGATAACAGGAGCCAAAGAGTGCTTATCAACGACACTATAAGCGATTCAGCTAATATTAAATTCGGTGTACCCCAAGGAAGTACTTTAGGACCACTTTTATTTAATATATATATTAATGATCTATGTAACAGTTCCTTTGCTGACCACATCATCACCTTTGCTGACGACACAGTTTTATTATTTGAAGGCAAAAGCTGGAATGCTGTTCACAGTAAAGCAGAAGTAGGTTTAAATAAGGTTAAACAATGGTTAGACAACAATCTCCTCACTCTTAACTTAGATAAAACCAAATTCCTCCGTTTCAGTGCAACACAAGCAGGAAAACCAAAAGAAATACACAACATCCTTGTACACCATTGTAATGACCAAACCACTTGTAATTGCTTAAACTTAGAATGTGTCGATAGCATAAAATATCTTGGAATCATGATAGATAAATCTCTGAGATGGGACGAACATATAGTCTCAACTTCCATAAAGATCAGAAAACTTACTCATCTATTCATGGCTGTTAGAAATATTCTTCGCGTAAAAGATCTGAAACAAATGTACCATGCATTGTGTAACTCTTTGCTAGAATATGCATCCTTGGGATGGGGCGGCTGTTCCAAAACAATAATGGACCCTCTCGCAAAAGCACAAAAATCACTTCTAAGGGTCATCCTTAAGAAACCCTTCAGGTATCCCAGTGATTTATTATTTGGAGAGATGCGAGTTCTTGATGTACGGCAACTATACATAAGAAAAATTATTTTACACACACAAAAACACCGACACCAATATTCATCCATTGATCATCTCCACAACACCCGCCATGCAGGGAGGAATCCAGCAATCATACCCGATACATGGAAACTGAAAAGTGCAAGCACTTTACGGAAATGGGTTAGCAATTGGCTTCTAGACATGGGGAGAGTCAAGAGCGAACATATGCTAACGCAATCTCACATACCTAATATGTACTAAAAAGTCTAAGTTATGCAAAAAAAAAATAATATATATGTATGTAAGTATATATATGTATGTATATGTGTGTGTGTGTGTATATGTATGTGTGTGTGTGTTACATGTGCACACACATATATGTGTGTGTGTATGTACACACACACATGTGTGTGTGTGTATATGTATATATATGTATATGTATATATATGTATATGTATATATATATATATATTTTGCTCTGTTTTTTATTATCCTTGTGATATAACGAGTGTTCTTTGATTCTTGTAAAATAACGACTAGCCATTTCAAATATAAATTTTGAAATTCCCTTGAAATGCTCTATACAAATACATTGGATATTCATATGTCATAATTTTATTCTGGTTTATAAATGGGTTTTTTTTCTATAACTTACTTATGGTACTTACTAAAAATTAAATAGTCATAAATACAATGTGAACTAATATGTCATATATTGATTTAAAAATGTGGAAACTCTATTATGCAATTGTTAATAATAATTGTGTAATTTCTAAAATGCAATTGTTATGTTCTACAAAAAGACCTGAAAAGAATTTCAAAATTGTGATCGTCTTCTGAATGCAATTATCGATGTAATTAAATGTAGTAATTCTTTGAAAAAAAAAAGGACTTAACTCCTTATCTAAAATATTAAAATCCACAGTTCCGAACCCCTGCAACTACAGGAAGGTAGCGAGAGGTACCTAATGTACATAGGTACTCGACTCGTACCACAGCGCTTCGGCAGTTTGGCACTGTATGAGTGGTTTGGTATATTTATGGGCACTGTGATTAAATGTACTCGTGTTATTGAGGTTATTATTGCAATTTTGGAAACATATGATCACCTTACTTATTTCTTCTTTGTAGTATATATTTTAAATTATGTATATATTCTTTCTCATCTTAAATATTTGATAGAACATATCTCACTGTACCTTTTTACTATTTCCTTGTTAAAAATATTATGAACTGAATATACAATTTGGCTGTCCTGAAACGGGTATCATTCCCAGTTGGACAGACAAAGGATCATTTTGAAATGTATTGTAATATATATGTACATCTATGAATAAATAAATAAAAAAAAATAAAAAAATTAAAAAATTCGAAACGTAATACAAATGTCGATATTTGTATGGAGTAGGCAAATAAGACATTCATTATCAAATATAAAGAAAAAAAATGGAAGTTAGAGTGCTTTAAGCTACGAGCTTTTTAACCTTTGAAATTTTTAAGGATTTAAGCTTTTTACGGTTTGAGCTTTTAACACTTGACACTTTAAGCTTTTAAATTTTGAAGCTTTAAGCTTTATACGCTTTTAGCTTTGAGCATTAAGCTTTGAGATTAAAGCTTCGTGCTTTAAGCACTGAGCTTTTAAGTTTCTGTCTTAACATTGAGTGCGTGCATTTAGCAGCTGTCGAAGATGAGTTATATTTATTTAAAATGCCTAGATATTCTTTTCTTAGAAATAATTTATTACTGATTTGATATTATAATATAAAAATTGAGGTTTATAGTCATTAATAAGTAATGGTTAACGCGATGATATTTATACAAAAATAATAAACAACCTATTAACAAAATACTTTTCAAACAAAATTATATAGAACGAGGACATTCACAGACATAACACAAGGACGTGCAATGAAATTAGGCTACCAGAGGACCAAGCAAATTCACAAAAGAGTTAGAAAGTTAGCATACAAAAGAATGAAATATTATAATATGCTACCGAAAACTATAAAGACTGCTGGATTGTAGGAACGATATTAATCAAAAGTAAATGAAATAAATAATACAATGGAACTCTGTTAAATAACAAAAATGTTATTGAAATAAATAAAATAAATGTATTTGTATATAAGTAATAATAAAATAATAAGAATAAAATCAAGCTAGGTATAGACCTAGTTTGATAAAATCGATTTCAATCTAGACCTAGCTGGATATAACCATTTTATACCTATACCTAGCTGGGTAAGATCATTTTATAACTATACCTAGCTGGATTAGATCATTTTATACCTCGACCTAGCTGGATAAAACCATTTATACCTAGACCTTGCTGGGTGGAACCATGATTATATTAAGACCCAGTCGAATAAAATCCCTTTTATACCTAGATATTTTATAAATAAATATATATATATATATATATATATATATATATATATATCGCTGCATAAAACGTTTGATTACCTAGACCTAGCTGGATAAAACTCCTTTACACCTAGACCTACCTGGAAAAACTCTTTAATAAGTAAAACAGTAAGTAATAAGTTTTATACCTAGGTCCTAGACCTAGCTGAAATTTTTTTAAAATCAAGACCTAGCTTGATAAAACCCTTTTATATATACATAGACTTATATGGGTTTAAACCATTTGTATTTTGACCTTTCTGGGTGAAATCATGATTATATTTAGACTTAATTATGAAAACCAATATATACCTAGATATTTTACAAATAAATGGCTAAATGAAATAATTTTATACCTCGAACTAGCCGGGTAAAACCATTTTATACTAGACCTAGCTGATAAAACTATTTTATAACTATACGTAGCTAGAAAAAAACTATTTTTATTTAGAATTAGATTGATAAAACGTATTATACATAAACCTAGCTTTAAAAATCCATTTTATACGAGGACCTAGCTGGGTAAAACAATTTTAACCCTAACCTAGTCGGATGAAACCATTTTAAAAATATATATTACAGGATAAAATAGTTTTATAACTTGACCTAGCTGTATAAAACCATTTTATACCTAGACCCAATTGGAATATTTTTTTATAAGTAGACAAAGATTGATTAAACTTATCTATACTTAGGGCAAGCAATAAATAACAATTTTATACCTGGACCCAGATGGGTAAAACCATTTTAAACTTTGACCTAGCCGGATACCCTAACATATAATGTAAGATAACCTAACCTAACCTAACCTAACCTAACCTAACCTAGACCCAATTGGAATATTTTTTATATGTAGACAAAGATTGATTAAACTTATCTATACTTAGGGCTAGCAATAAATAACAATTTTGTACCTGGACCCAGATGGGTAAAACCATTTTAAACTTTGACCTAGCCGGATACCGTTTTATAAAAAGATATAGCAGGATAAAATGATTTTATACCTCGGCAAAACCCGGAAAAACCCTTTTGTACCTCGACCTAGCTGGGTAAATCCATTTTGTAGCTAGATCAAAATGATAAAATATAAAATATCCAAAAACAAGCAGTTGTTGAAATATCGTCATTTTTACCGGCACGACTCGGGTTAGAACATTTGAAGCCGTTTTCTCCGGATCTAATGGAGTGAAATTTTGGATTGGTACTGAGAAATATGGTCTGAAAATGAACCAATGATAAAATCGCCAAAAGCAAGCATTTGTGGAAATTTCATCATTCTATCAGGTACAAATGCAAGACTTGGGTTAGAACTTTTAAAGATGTTTTCTCACGATCTACACAACCAAATGGAGTGTAATTTTGGATATGTAATAAAATCTACAAACACCAGCATTTGTGGCATTATCATCATTTTTCCGGGCACAAAAGTAAGACTTGGGTTCGAACTTTTGAAGCAGTTCTTGATTTCGCTTGAGACCGTGATTTTAACCACGATTCAAAATTTAAGCCCTTTCGGCGTCACAGAACCAGAAAATATAGCTTTTTATGTTCGAATCCAAGTCGTCAATTACCCGTAAAACTGATGATTTATCTAGAAATGCAATTTTTTTGCAAATATTGTAATTAATTTCGCATAATTATTCCGAAATTTCAGCCCTTTCGGCAGAATAGAACCACATAAAATGGCACTTTAAATTCAATCCAAAGTCTTCAAATAGTGACCGTAAAAGTTTTGTTTTTTCTAGAAATGCAACTTTTATCAAATATTATTATTGTTTTCACTTGAGACCATGATTCAAACAACGATTCAAAAACTTAAGCCCGTTCGGCGGAATAAAACCAAAATAAATGATATTTAAAGTTCGAACCTAAGTCTTCAAATAATGCAATAAGACTTTTCTAGAAATGCTACTTTTTGAAAATATTTTTATTGATTCCGCTTGAGAATATAATTTAAACCACTTTTCCAAAATTTCAGGCCGTTCGGCGCCATAAAACAAGAAAAACAGCATTTTAAGTTCGAATCCAAGTCTTCGAATGGTGCCCGTAAGCCTGAAGATTTTTCTAGAAATACTACTCGTACTTATTGCAAATATTTTTATTGATTTCGCTTAAAATTATGAATCAAACCAAGATTCAGAAATTTCAGCCCGTTTGGCCTTACAGAACCAGAAAAAATAGTTTTTAATGTTCGAACCTAAGTCTTTCAACAGTGTCCTTAAGAATTCCGATTTTTCCAGAAACGCAACTTTTTTAAAATATTGTAAATGATCGCTTGAAACCATAATTTAAACGACGATTCCTAAATTTCAGCAAATGTCAGATTTTTTAAATTTTTTTTTTTTATATTAACTCCACACAGGAGGCCCTGAAGAAAATAATTTCCCTCAGGGCCTATGTCATCTTTGGGGATGCTGTGTGGAGGGTCTTTTTGTGGACAGGAAGGAGTGAACATGGGTCTTGAAGAGTCCCGTGTTGTAGGAGGGAGAAAACACAGAGGCCGGCAGTTCGTTACACAGCCGAGCTGTTGAACTTAAGAACGAATCGTAGAAGCGACCCGTTCTCATGTGACAAATGTCAACCGTGTACAAATGTTGGGCGCGCGTTTGGCGTGTATCCCGATTACGCACCGGTGCCGAAGGGATCAATGACGCTAGTTCCTCAGAGCATCTTCCATTGTAATACCGATAGAACAAGGACAGCATACCTACCTGACGCCTGTGCTCTAAAGATTGCAGTCCGTTTGTTAAGATTGGGGAATCTATCAAACGGACCGCCCGTTTCTGCACAGATTCAAGGGTTTTTTCAGGTATTTAGGGGCTCCGGACCAGAGATGGCTGCCAAATTCGACAGTAGGGCGCACTTGCGATTTGTACAGGGTCAGCAGTTGTGTACTATAAAATTATCTGCGGGCCCTGTACAGTACGCCCAGCTTCTGAGAGGCCAACTTTACTCTGGCTTCGATGGAGCCCCCGCACCTGAGCTGGTCACTTATAGTTACACCAAGCATATCAATGGAAGGCCTGTTCGGAAGATTGCTTCCGTTGAAGGAGACTAGATTATCATTTGGATCCCTTTTAGACATAATCAGACAGGATTGGGTCTTTGAAACATTGAAATCGACGAGATTATTTTTACCCCAGGAGGTAATACTCTCGAGATAACCGTCCATTCTTTGCTTCAAAGCCCTCCGAGCCGTTGGAGTTTGTGTGCCCTTTGGGGGCTGGTCAAACAAAAAGCTATAATGAACTGTACTGTCATCCGTGTGACAATGAATCGGTGCACATGTCAAAAGGTCATTGATGTGCAACAAAAACAAAGTCGGAAACAGAACCGATCCCTGTGGGACACCAGCATTTATAGAGTGTGAGGAAGAGGTGAAACCGTCAGCAACTGCCTGAACGACCTATCCCTTAAAAAGTCAGCAATCCACGTACACAGGGATGCGGGAGGTCCGTAAGAGGGCAATTTGTTGACAAGTCCTCGGTGCCAGACCCGGTCAAAGGCCTTGGATATGTCTCGTGCGACTGTTTGGGTCTCACCGTGACGTTCCAGGCACCGCCCCCAAACATGCGTCACATACGCGAAAAGATCACCGCACGAGCGGTTCCGCCGGAATCCGTATTGACGGTCGTTGATAATTTTGTTCTTCTCGAGGTATGTGAGCAGTTTGTCGTTGATCACACGTTCCATCACTTTGGACAGAACTGATGTGATCGCTATGGGGCGGTAGTTGACCGGGTTGGAGCGGTCACCTTTCTTGGGAATAGGGTGAATGACCGCTTTTTTCCAACCAGTGGGCACAGTAACACACTTCAGGGGTGGAGTACATCCCGATGCCGGATCCTCAGCTTTTTCATATAGAAGCCGCAGTGAGGAACCGATGGCGGAACAGCACCTCGGTCGTCGAGGGTCGAGTTTTCCGCAAACATTTTCCCTAATAGGTTGGCCTTTTCGGTGGCAGTCTTTGCTAGTGATCCGTCAGGTCTGGTAAGAGGTGGCAAACTGGGTTTGCGAAAATTCCGACCTATTGAGCCCGCAAGCGACCAGAATGCTCTGCTGCCATGCGGGCAGGCAGCCAGCTTTTTGCTGATCTGCAGGTCGTGTTCGAATTTTGACCTATTAATGATTCTCTTGCATTCCTTTGCCGATGTGTTGTATGCTGATCTGCTTAC
The DNA here is from genome assembly GCF_061612785.1 of Hesperophylax consimilis. Classification (NCBI taxonomy): domain Eukaryota; kingdom Metazoa; phylum Arthropoda; class Insecta; order Trichoptera; family Limnephilidae; genus Hesperophylax; species Hesperophylax consimilis. The sequence goes on from NC_142842.1 coordinate 23,230,367, forward strand.
GGGCGTTCGAGATGTGTTGAAGGCTCGGTAAGCCGCGTTTTTTCGTCGAACTGCTTCGGAGCATTGTCGACTGAACCACGGCTTTGAGCCCACACCAGTTTATTTAGTAGTCGATTGTATGAAGCCATCCATCGCCGATTTGATGACTTCACCAATCTCCTGAGCAAATCTTGAAGAGTCTAAAGTCCGAAAACAAACAGCTGACCACGGAAAAGCGTTGAAATGGGCCCGCATACCGAACCAATCTGCTGACCAATAGTGCCACACTTTTCTCCTCAGCCTCTCATTGGTTGGTCTTAGGTTAACGGGGATTGATGTCGTCACTAGGCAGTGGTCGGATGATCCCAGAGGCGCTGTGACGTCAATCTTATAACCGTGTGGCACAGTAGTTAAGAATAGGTCTAACAGATTGGAGCGGTGAGTTTGGACATCAGGAACCCTTGTAGGCTCCTGAACCAGTTGCTCTAATCCGTAGCAAATGGCAAAGGATTCCGCCTGTTGGCCAGCCGAGTCCGTTGGGCCTGAGAACTTTAACCATGGTTCGTTATGAACATTGAAGTCCCCCAGAACATTAAACTCGGCCGAAAGGTAGCGGGGCAAGAGATCATCAATAGTATCGCTCAAATGTTTGAAGAGTTCGGAAGTGTCTGATTCGTTATGGTTCGGTGAACGGTATAGACATGCGTAGAATCTTGCCGTACTGGCAAGTTTGGCGCCATAGAACCAGAAAAAATGGCATTTTAAGTTCGAACCCAAGTCTTCAAATGGTGCCAGTAAGCAATGTGATTTTTTTAGAAATGCTACTTTTTGCAAATTTTTTTATTGATTTCGCTTAAGATTATAAATCAAACCAGGATTCCGAAATTTCAGCCCGTTTGGCCATACAGAACCAGAAAAAACAGTTTTTAGTGTTCGAACCTAAGTCTTTAAAAAGTGTCCGTAAGAATTCCGATTTTTCCAGAAACGCAACTTTTTGAAAATAGTGTACATAATTTCGCTTGAAACCATAATTTAAACCACTTAACCAAAATTAAAGCCAGTTCGGAGCCATAGAACCAGAAAAAATAACATTTTTAGTTCGAACCCAAGTCTTCAAATGGTGCCCGTAAACCTGATGATTTTTCTAGAAATGCTAATTTTTGCAAATAATTTTATTGATTCTGCTTGAGACCATGTTAAAAACCACTATTCCAAGTTCCGTTCGGCGGGATAAAACCAACATAAATGATATTTAAAGTTCAAACCTAAGTCTTCAAATAAAGCAATAAGACTGATAACTTTTCTAGAAATGCTACTTTTTGAAAATATTTTTATTGATTCCGCTTAAGAATATAATTTAAACCACTATTCCAAAATTTCAGGCCGTTCGGCGCCATAGAACCAGAAAAACAGCATTTTAAGTTCGGATCCAAGTCTTCAAATGGTGCCCGTAAGCCTGAAGATTTTTCTAGAAATAATACTTTTTGCAAATTTTTTTATTGAATTCTATTGAGACCGTGATTTAAACAATGATTCCAAAATTTCAGCCAGTTCGGAGAAATAAGAACAGAAAAAATATCATTTTTAGTTCGAACCCAAGTCTTCAAATGGTGCCCGTAAGCCTGATGATTTTTCTAGAAATACAACTTTTTGCAATTATTTTTATTGATTCCGCTTGAGACCATGATTTAAACCACAATTCCAAAATTTCAGCCAGTTCTGCGCCATAGGAACAGAAAAAATATCATTTAAATTTCGAACCCAAGTCTTCAAATAGTGCCCGTAAGATTTTAGTGCATCTGATTTTTCTAGAAAAACTACTTTTTGCAATAATTTTAATTGATTTCTCTTGAATCCATGATATAAACCACTTTTCCAAAATATCAGCCTGTTCGGCGACACAGAACCAGAAAAACGGCATTTTAAGTTCGAACCCAAGTCTTCAAATAGTGCCCGTAAGACTTATGATTTTTCAAGAAATGCTACTTTTTGTAAATATTTTTATTGATTTCTATTGAGACCGAGGTTTAAATCACAATTCCGAAATTTCAGCAAGTTTGGCGCCATAGGAACATAAAAAATATCATTTTAAGTTCGAACCCAAGTCTTCAAATGGTACCCGTAAGCCTGATGATTTTGCTAGAAATTATACTTTTTGCAAATATTTTTATTGATTCCGCTTGAGACCATGATTTACACCACTTTTCCAAAATTTCAGCCCTTTCGTCGCCATAGAACCAGATAAAACGCCATATTAAGTTCGAACCCAAGTCTTCAAATAGTGCCCGTAAGCCAGATGATTTTTCTAGAAAAACTACTTTTTGCAATAATTTTTATTGATTTCTCTTGAATCCATGATAAAAACCACTTTTCCAAAATATCAGCCTGTTCGGCGACACCGAACCAGAAAAACGGCATTTTAAGTTCGAACCCAAGTCTTCAAATAGTGCCCGTAAGACTTATGATTTTTCAAGAAATGCTACTTTTTGCAAATATTTTTATTGGTTTCTATTGAGACCGAGGTTTAAATCACAATTCCAAAATTTCAGCCCGTTCGGCGCCATAGGAACAGAAAAAAATATCATTTAAATTTCGAACCTAAGTCTTCAAATAGTGCCCGTAAGACTTATGATTTTTCAAGAAATGCTACTTTTTGCAAATATTTTTATTGATTCCGCTTAAGACCATGATTTGAACCACTTTTCAAAAATTTTAGCCAAGTCGGCGCCATAGAACTAGAAAAAATTGGCATTTATGTTCGAACCCAAGTCTTCAAATAGTGCCCGTAAGCCTGATGATTTATCTAGAAATGCTACTTATTGGGAATATTTTTATTGATTTCGCTCAAGATTATGAATCACACCACGATTCCGAAATTTCAGCCAGTTTGGCGCCATAGGAACATAAAAAATATCGTTTTCGCTTAAAACCACAAATAAAACCTTTTTAAAAAAATTTCAGCCAACTCGGCGCCATAGAACCAGAAAAAATTGAAATTTTAAGTTCGAAACCAAGTCTTCAAATGGTGCCCGAAAGCATGATGATTTTTCTAGAAACACTACTTTTTGCAATAATTTTTATTGATTTCTCTTGAATCCATGATAAAAACCACTTTTCCAAAATATCAGCCTGTTCGGCGACACAGAACCAGAAAAACGGCAATTTAAGTTCGAACCCAAGTCTTCAAATAGTGCCCGTAAGACTTATGATTTTTCAAGAAATGCTACTTTTTGCAAATATTTTTATTGATTCCGCCTAAGACCATGATTTAAACCACTTTTCAAAAATTTCAGCCAAGTCGGCGCCATAGAACCAGAAAAAATTGGCATTTATGTTCGAACCCAAGTCTTCAAATAGTGCCCGTAAGCCTGATGATTTTTCTAGAAATGCTACTTATTGGGAATATTTTTATTGATTTCGCTCAAGATTATGAATCACACAACGATTCCGATATTTCAGCCAGTTTGGCGCCATAGGAACATAAAAAATATCATTTTAAGTTCGAACCCAAGTCTTCAAATGGTACCCGTAAGCCTGATGATTTTTCTAGAAAAGATACTTTTTGCAATAATTTTTATTGATTCCGCTTAAGACCATGATTTAAACCACTTTTCCAAAATTTCAGCCCGTTCGTCGCCATAGAACCAGATAAAACGCCATATTAAGTTCGAACCCAAGTCTTCAAATAGTGCCCGTAAGCCTGATGATTTTTCTAGAAATACTACTCGTACTTATTGCAATTATTTTTCTTGATTTCTCTTGAATCCATGATAAAAACCACTTTTCCAAAATATCAGCCTGTTCGGCGACACAGAACCAGAAAAATGGCATTTGAAGTTTGAACCCAAGTCTTCAAATAGTGCCCGTAAGACTTATGATTTTTCAAGAAATGCTACTTTTTGTAAATATTTGTATTGATTTCTATTGAGACCGAGGTTTATATCACAATTCCAAAATTTCAGCCAGTTTGGCGCCATAGGAACATAAAAAATATCATTTTAAGTTCGAACCCAAGTCTTCAAATGGTACCCGTAAGCCTGATGATTTTTCTAGAAATGATACTTATTGCAATTATTTTTATTGATTCCGCTTAAGACCATGATTTAAACCACTTTTCCAAAATTTCAGCCCTTTCGTCGCCATAGAACCAGATAAAACGCCATATTAAGTTCGAACGCAAGTCTTCAAATACTGCCCGTAAGCCTGATGATTTTTCTAGAAATACTACTTTTTGCAAATATTTTTATTGATTTCACTTGAGACCATGATTAATACCACAATTCCAAAATTTCAGCCCGATCGGCGCCATAGGAACGGAAAAAAATATCATTTAAATTTCGAACCTAAGTCTTTAAATAGTGCCCGTAAGACTTATGATTTTTCGAGAAATGCTACTTTTTGCAAATATTTTTATTGAGACCAAGATTTTAATCACTAATCCAAAATTTCAGCCAGTTTGGCGCCATAGGAACATATAAAATATCATTTTATGTTCGAACCGAAGTCTTCAAATGGTACCCGTAAGCCTGATGATTTTGCTAGAAATTATACTTTTTGCAAATATTTTTATTGATTCCGCTTGAGACCATGATTTACACCACTTTTCCAAAATTTCAGCCCGTTCGTCGCCATAGAATCAGATAAAACGCCATATTAAGTTCGAACCCAAGTCTTCAAATAGTGCCCGTAAGCCAGATGATTTTTCTAGAAAAACTACTTTTTGCAATAATTTTTATTGATTCCGCTTGAGACCATGAATCACACCACTTTTCCAATATTTCAGCCCATTCGTCGCTAAAGAACCAGATAAAACGCCATATTAAGTTCGAACCCAAGTCTTCAAATAGTGCCCGTAAGCCAGATGATTTGTCTAGAAAAACTACTTTTTGCAATAGTTTTTCTTGATTTCTCTTGTATCCATGATAAAAACCACTTTTCCAAAATATCAGCCTGTTCGGCGACACAGAACCAGAAAAACGGCAATTTAAGTTCGAACCCAAGTCTTCAAATAGTGCCCGTAAGACTTATGATTTTTCAAGAAATGCTACTTTTTGCAAATATTTTTATTGATTTCTATTGAGACCGAGGTTTAAATCACAATTCAAAAATTTCACCCCGTTCGGCGCCATAGGAACAGAAAAAAATATCATTTAAATTTCGAACCTAAGTCTTCAAATAGTGCCCGTAAGACTTATGATTTTTCAAGAAATGCTACTTTTTGCAAATATTTTTATTGAATCCGCTTGAGACTATAATTAACACCACTTTTCCAAAATTTCAGCCCTTTCGTCGCCATAGAACCAGATAAAACGCCAAATTAAGTTCGAACGCAAGTCTTCAAATACTGCCCGTAAGCCTGATGATTTTTCTAGAAATACTACTTTTTGCAAATATTTTTATTGATTTCACTTGAGACCATGATTAATACCACAATTCCAAAATTTCAGCCCGATCGGCGTTATAGGAACGGAAAAAAATATCATTTAAATTTCGAACCTAAGTCTTTAAATAGTGCCCGTAAGACTTATGATTTTTCGAGAAATGCTAATTTTTGCAAATATTTTTATTGAGACCGAGATTTTAATCACTATTCCAAAATTTCAGCCAGTTTGGCGCCATAGGAACATAAAAAATATCATTTTATGTTCGAACCGAAGACTTCAAATGGTACCCGTAAACCTGATGATTTTTCTAGAAATTATACTTTTTGCAAATATTTTTATTGATTCCGCTTGAGACCATGATTTACACCACTTTTCCAAAATTTCAGCCCGTTCGTCGCCATAGAACCAGATAAAACGCCATATTAAGTTCGAACCCAAGTCTTCCAAAAGTGCCCGTAAGCCAGATGATTTTTCTAGAAAAAATACTTTTTGAAATTATTTTTCTTGATTTCTCTTGAATCCATGATAAAAACCTCTTTTCCAAAATATCAGCCTGTTCGGCGACACAGAACCTGAGAAAACGGCATTTTAAGTTCGAACCCAAGTCTTCGAATAGTGCAGTAAGACATATGATTTTTCAAGAAATGCTACTTCTTGCAAATATTTTTATTGATTTCTATTGAGACCAAGATTTAAATCACTATTCCAAAAATTCAGCCCGTTCGTCGCCATAAAACCAGATAAAACGCCATATTACGTTCGAACCCAAGTCTTCAAATAGTGCCCGTAAGCCTGATGATTTTTCTAGAAATGCTACTTATTGGGAATATTTTTATTGATTTCGCTCAAGATTATGAATCACACCACGATTCAGAAATTTCAGCCAGTTCGGCGCCATAGGAACAGAAAAAATAACATTATTAGTTCGAACCCAAGTTTTCTTCAAATGGTGCCCGTAAGCCTGATGAGTTTTCGAGAAATGCTACATTTTTCAAATGTTTATATTGATTTCGATTGAGCCCATGATTTAAACAAATTTTTAAATATATCAGTCCGTTCGGCGCCATAGAACCAGAAAAAAATTGCATATTAAGTTCGAACCCAAGACTTCAAATAGTGCCCGTAAGCCAGATGATTTTTCTAGAAAACTCGTTTATGCAAATATTTTTATTGATTTCTCTTGAATTCATGATAAAAACCACTTTTCTGAAATATCAGCCTGTTCGGCGACACAGAACCAGAGAAAACGGCATTTTAAGTTCGAACCCAAGTCTTCAAATAGTGCCCGTAAGCCTGATGATTTTTCTAGAAATGCTACTTTTTGCGAATATTTTTATTTATTCCGCGTGAGCTCATGATTTACACCACTTTTAAAAAATTTCAGCCCTTTCCTCGCCATAGAACCAGATAAAACGCCATATTAAGTTCAAACCCAAGTCTTCAAATACTGCCCGTAAGCCTGATGATTTTTCAAGAAACACTACTTTTTGCAATTATTTTTATTGATTTCGCTTAAAACCATAGTTAAAACCACTTTTAAAAAATTTCAGCCAAGTCGGGGCCATTGAACCAGAAAAAATTGGCATTTTAAGTTTAAACCCAAGTCTTCAAATGGTGCCCGTAAGCCTGATGATTTTTTTAGAAATGCTACTTCTTTCAAATATTTTTATTAATTTCGCTTGAGACCATGATTCACACCACTTCTCCAAAATTTCTGCCAGTTTGGTGCCATAGGAACAGAAAAAATATCATTTATATTTCGAACTCAAGTCTTCAAATAGTGTCCGTAAGACTTATGATTTTTCAAGAAATGCTACTTTTTGCAAATATTTTTATTTTATTCCGCTTGAGACTATAATAAACACCACTTTTCCAAAATATCAGCCCTTTCGTCGCCATAGAACCAGATAAAACGCCATATTAAGTTCGGACCCAAGTCTTCAAATACTGCCCGTAAACCTGATAATTTTTCTAGAAATACTACTTTTTGCAATTTTTTTATTGATTTTGCTTGAGACCATGATTTATACCACAATTCCAAAATTTCAGCCCGTTCGGCGCCATAGGAACAGAAAAGATATCAGTTAAATTTCGAACCCAAGTGTTGAAATAGCGCCCGTAAGGTTGATTATTTTTCCAGAAATACTACTTTTTGCAATTATTTTTATTGATTTCTCAAAAAAAACCACAAATAAAACCTTTTTTAAAAAATTTCAGCCAAGTCGGCGCCATAGAACCAGAAAAAATTGAAATTTTAAGTTCGAAATCAAGTCTTCAAATGGTGCCCGTAAGCCTGACGATTTTTCTAGAAATGCAATTTTTTGCAAATAATTTTATCAATTCCGCTTGAGACCAAGAATTACACCACTTTTCCAAAATTTCAGCCCTTTCGTCGCCATAGAACCAGATAAAACGCCATATAAATTTCGAACCCAAGTCTTCAAAAAGTGCCCGTGGGCCAGATGATTTTTCTAGAAAAAATACTTTTTGCAATTATTTTTATTGATTTCTCTTGAATCCATGATAAAAACCACTTTTCCAAAATATCAGCCTGTTCGGCGACACAGAACCAGAGAAAATGGCATTTTAAGTTCGAACCCAAGTCTTCAAATAGTGCCCGTAAGACTTATGATTTTTCAAGAAATGCTACTTTTTGCAAATATTTTCATTGATTTCTATTGAGACCGAGGTTTAAATCACAATTCCAAAATTTCACCCCGTTCGGCGCCATAGGAACAGAAAAAAATATCATTTAAATTTCGAACCTAAGTCTTCAAATAGTGCCCGTAAGACTTATGATTTTTCAAGAAATGCTACTTTTTGCAAATATTTTTATTGAATCCGCTTGAGACTATAATTAACACCACTTTTCCAAAATTTCAGCCCTTTCGTCGCCATAGAACCAGATAAAACGCCATATTAAGTTCGGACCCAAGTCTTCAAATACTGCCCGTAAGCCTGATAATTTTTCTAGAAATACTACTTTTTGCAATTTTTTTATTGATTTTGCATGAGACCATGATTTATACCACAATTCCAAAATTTCAGCCCGTTCGGCGCCATAGGAACAGAAAAAATATCAGTTAAATTTCGAACCCAAGTGTTGAAATAGCGCCCGTAAGGTTGATTATTTTTCCAGAAATACTACTTTTTGCAATTATTTTTATTGATTTCGCAAAAAAACCACAAATAAAACCTTTTTTATTAAAAAAGCCAGTTAGCAAAAAGCCAAAATTCAGCCAAGTCGGCGCCATAGAAAGAGAAAAAATTGAAATTTTAAGTTCGAAACCAAGTCTTCAAATGGCCCGTAAGCCTGATGATTTTTCTAGAAATGCAACTTTTTGCAAATATTTTTATCAATTCCGCTTGAGACCATAATTTACACCACTTTTCCAAAATTTTAGCCCTTTCGTCGCCATAGAACCAGATAAAACGCCATATTAAGTTCGAACCCAGGTCTTCAAAAAGTGCCCGTAGGCCAGATGATTTTTCTAGAAAAAATACTTTTTGCAATTATTTTTCTTGATTTCTCTTGAATCCATGATGAAAACCACTTTTCCAAAATATCAGCCTGTTCGGCGACACAGAACCAGAGAAAACGGCATTTTAAGTTCGAACCCAAGTCTTCAAATAGTGCCCGTAAGCCAGATGATTTTTCTAGAAAAAATACTTTTTGAAATTATTTTTCTTGATTTCTCTTGAATCCATGATAAAAACCACTTTTCCAAAATATCAGCCTGTTCGGCGACACAGAACCTGAGAAAACGGCATTTTAAGTTCGAACCCAAGTCTTCGAATAGTGCAGTAAGACATATGATTTTTCAAGAAATGCTACTTCTTGCAAATATTTTTATTGATTTCTATTGAGACCAAGATTTAAATCACTATTCCAAAAATTCAGCCCGTTCGTCGCCATAAAACCAGATAAAACGCCATATTAAGTTCGAACCCAAGTCTTCAAATAGTGCCCGTAAGCCTGATGATTTTTCTAGAAATGCTACTTATTGGGAATATTTTTATTGATTTCGCTCAAGATTATGAATCACACCACGATTCAGAAATTTCAGCCAGTTCGGCGCCAAAGGAACAGAAAAAATAACATTATTAGTTCGAACCCAAGTTTTCTTCAAATGATGCCCGTAAGCCTGATGAGTTTTCGAGAAATGCTACATTTTTCAAATGTTTATATTGATTTCGATTGAGCCCATGATTTAAACAAATTTTTAAATATATCAGTCCGTTCGGCGCCATAGAACCAGAAAAAAATTGCATATTAAGTTCGAACCCAAGACTTCAAATAGTGCCCGTAAGCCAGATGATTTTTGTAGAAAACTCGTTTATGCAAATATTTTTATTGATTTCTCTTGAATTCATGATAAAAACCACTTTTCTGAAATATCAGCCTGTTCGGCGACACAGAACCAGAGAAAACGGCATTTTAAGTTCGAACCCAAGTCTTCAAATAGTGTCCGTAAGCCTGATGATTTTTCTAGAAATGCTACTTTTTGCGATTATTTTTATTTATTCCGCGTGAGCTCATGATTTACACCACTTTTAAAAAATTTCAGCCCTTTCCTCGCCATAGAACCAGATAAAACGCCATATTAAGTTCAAACCCAAGTCTTCAAATACTGCCCGTAAGCCTGATGATTTTTCAAGAAACACTACTTTTTGCAATTATTTTTATTGATTTCGCTTAAAACCATAGTTAAAAACACTTTTAAAAAATTTCAGCCAAGTCGGGGCCATTGAACCAGAAAAAATTGGCATTTTAAGTTCAAACCCAAGTCTTCAAATGGTGCCCGTAAGCCAGATGATTTTTTTAGAAATGCTACTTCTTTCAAATATTTTTATTAATTTCGCTTGAGACCATGATTCACACCACTTTTCCAAAATTTCTGCCAGTTTGGTGCCATAGGAACAGAAAAAATATCATTTATATTTCGAACTCAAGTCTTCAAATAGTGTCCGTAAGACTTATGATTTTTCAAGAAATGCTACTTTTTGCAAATATTTTTATTTTATTCCGCTTGAGACTATAATAAACACCACTTTTCCAAAATATCAGCCCTTTCGTCGCCATAGAACCAGATAAAACGCCATATTAAGTTCGGACCCAAGTCTTCAAATACTGCCCGTAAACCTGATAATTTTTCTAGAAATACTACTTTTTGCAATTTTTTTATTGATTTTGCATGAGACCATGATTTATACCACAATTCCAAAATTTCAGCCCGTTCGGCGCCATAGGAACAGAAAAAATATCAGTTAAATTTCGAACCCAAGTGTTGAAATAGCGCCCGTAAGGTTGATTATTTTTCCAGAAATACTACTTTTTGCAATTATTTTTATTGATTTCGCAAAAAAACCACAAATAAAACCTTTTTTTTTAATTTCAGCCAAGTCGGCGCCATAGAAAGAGAAAAAATTGAAATTTTAAGTTCGAAACCAAGTCTTCAAATGGCCCGTAAGCCTGATGATTTTTCTAGAAATGCAACTTTTTGCAAATATTTTTATCAATTCCGCTTGAGACCATAATTTACACCACTTTTCCAAAATTTCAGCCCTTTCGTCGCCATAGAACCAGATAAAACGCCATATTAAGTTCGAACCCAGGTCTTCAAAAAGTGCCCGTAAGCCAGATGATTTTTCTAGAAAAAATACTTTTTGCAATTATTTTTCTTGATTTCTCTTGAATCCATGATGAAAACCACTTTTCCAAAATATCAGCCTGTTCGGCGACACAGAACCAGAGAAAACGGCATTTTAAGTTCGAACCCAAGTCTTCAAATAGTGCCCGTAAGACATATGATTTTTCTAGAAATGCTACTTCTTTCAAATATTTTTATTAATTCCGCTTTAGACCATGATTTACACCACTTTTCCAAAATTTCATACCGTTCGTCGCTATAGAACCAGATAAAATGCCATATAAAGTTCGAACCCAAGTCTTCAAATAGTGCCGGTAAGACTGATGATTTTCAAGAAATGCTACTTTTTGCAAATATTTTTATTGATTTCTATTGAGACCGAGATTTTAATCACTATCCCAAAATTTCAGCCAGTTTGGCGCCATAGGAACATATAAAATATCATTTTATGTTCGAACCGAAGTCTTCAAATGGTACCCGTAAGCCTGATGATTTTGCTAGAAATTATACTTTTTGCAAATATTTTTATTGATTCCGCTTGAGACCAATATTTACACCACTTTTCCAAAATTTCAGCCCGTTCGTCGCCATAGAACCAGATAAAACGCCATATTAAGTTCGAACCCAAGTCTTCAAATAGTGCCCGTAAGCCAGATGATTTTTCTAGAAAAACTACTTTTTGCAATAATTTTTATTGATTCCGCTTGAGACCATGAATCACACCACTTTTCCAATATTTCAGCCCGTTTGTCGCCATAGAACCAGATAAAACGCCATATTAAGTTCGAACCCAAGTCTTCAAATAGTGCCCGTAAGACTTATGATTTTTCAAGAAATGCTACTTTTTGCAAATATTTTTATTGATTCCGCTTAAGAACATGATTTGAACCACTTTTCAAAAATTTCAGCCAAGTCGGCGCCATAGAACCAGAAAAAATTGGCATTTATGTTCGAACCCAAGTCTTCAAATAGTGCCCGTAAGCCTGATGATTTTTCTAGAAATGCTACTTATTGGGAATATTTTTATTGATTTCGCTCAAGATTATGAATCACACCACGATTCCGAAATTTCAGCCAGTTTGGCGCCATAGGAACATAAAAAATATCGTTTTCGCTTAAAACCACAAATAAAACCTTTTTAAAAAAATTTGAGCCAACTCGGCGCCATAGAACCAGAAAAAATTGAAATTTTAAGTTCGAAACCAAGTCTTCAAATGGTGCCCGTAAGCCTGAAAATTTTTCTAGAAACACTACTTTTTGCAATAATTTTAATTGATTTCTCTTGAATCCATGATAAAAACCACTTTTCCAAAATATTAGCCTGTTCGGCGACACAGAACCAGAAAAACGGCAATTTAAGTTCGAACCCAAGTCTTCAAATAGTGCCCGTAAGACTTATGATTTTTCAAGAAATGCTACTTTTTGCAAATATTTTTATTGATTCCGCCTAAGACCATGATTTAAACCACTTTTCAAAAATTTCAGCCAAGTCGGCGCCATAGAACCAGAAAAAATTGGCATTTATGTTCGAACCCAAGTCTTCAAATAGTGCCCGTAAGCCTGATGATTTTTCTAGAAATGCTACTTATTGGGAATATTTTTATTGATTTCGCTCAAGATTATGAATCACACCACGATTCCGAAATTTCAGCCAGTTTGGCGCCATAGGAACATAAAAAATATCATTTTAAGTTCGAACCCAAGTCTTTAAATGGTACCCGTAAGCCTGATGATTTTTCTAGAAATGATACTTTTTGCAATTAATTTTATTGATTCCTTTTAAGACCATGATTTAAACCACTTTTCCAAAATTTCAGCCCTTTCGTCGCCATAGAACCAGATAAAACGCCATATTAAGTTCGAACGCAAGTCTTCAAATACTGTTCGTAAGCCTGATGATTTTTCTAGAAATACTACTTTTTGCAAATATTTTTATTGATTTCACTTGAGACCATGATTAATACCACAATTCCAAAATTTCAGCCCGATCGGCGCCATAGGAACGGAAAAACATATCATTTGAATTTCGAACCTAAGTCTTTAAATAGTGCCCGTAAGACTGATTATTTTTCTAGAAATGCTACTTTTTGCAAATATTTTTCTTTATTCCGCTTTAGACCATGATTTACACCACTTTTCCAAAATTTCATCCCGTTCGTCGCTACAGAACCAGATAAAATGCCATATAAAGTTCGAACCCAAGTCTTCAAAAAGTGCCCGTAAGCCAGATGATTTTTCTAGAAAAAATACTTATTGCAATTAATTTTCTTGATTTCTCTTGAATCCATGATGAAAACCACTTTTCCAAAATATCAGCCTGTTCGGCGACACAGAACCAGAGAAAACGGTATTTTAAGTTCGAACCCAAGTCTTCAAATGGTGCCCGTAAGACATATGATTTTTCTAGAAATGCTACTTCTTTCAAATATTTTTATTAATTCCGCTTGAGACTATGATTCACACCACTTTTCCGAAATTTCAGCCAGTTCGGTGCCATAGGAACAGAAAAAATATCATTTATATTTCGAACCCAAGTCTTCAAATAGTGCCCATAAGACTGATTATTTTTCTAGAAATGCTAATTTTTGCAAATATTTTTCTTTATTCCGCTTTAGACCATGATTTACACCACTTTTCCAAAATTTCATACCGTTCGTCGCTATAGAACCAGATAAAATGCCATATAAAGTTCGAACCCAAGTCTTCAAATAGTGCCCGTAAGACTGATGATTTTCAAGAAATGCTACTTTTTGCAAATATTTTTATTGATTTCTATTGAGACCGAGATTTTAATCACTATCCCAAAATTTCAGCCAGTTTGGCGCCATAGGAACATATAAAATATCATTTTATGTTCGAACCGAAGTCTTCAAATGGTACCCGTAAGCCTGATGATTTTGCTAGAAATTATACTTTTTGCAAATATTTTTCTTGATTTCTCTTGAATCCATGATGAAAACCACTTTTCCAAAATATCAGCCTGTTCGGCGACACAGAACCAGAGAAAACGGCATTTTAAGTTCGAACCCAAGTCTTCAAATAGTGCCCGTAAGACATATGATTTTTCTAGAAATGCTAATTCTTTCAAATATTTTTATTAATTCCGCTTGAAACTATGATTCACACCACTTTTCCAAAATTTCAGCCAGTTCGGTGCCATAGGAACAGAAAAAATATCATTTATAATTTCGAACCCAAGTCTTCAAATAGTGCCCATAAGACTGATTATTTTTCTAGAAATGCTACTTTTTGCAATTATTTTTCTTTATTCCGCTTTAGACCATGATTTACACCACTTTTCCAAAATTTCATCCCGTTCGTCGCTATAGAACCAGATAAAATGCCATATAAAGTTCGAACCCAAGTCTTCAAATAGTGCCCGTAAGACTGATGATTTTTCAAGAAATGCTACTTTTTGCAAATATTTTTATTGATTTCTATTGAGACCGAGATTTTAATCACTATCCCAAAATTTCAGCCAGTTTGGCGCCATAGGAACATATAAAATATCATTTTATGTTCGAACCGAAGTCTTCAAATGGTACCCATAAGCCTGATGATTTTGCTAGAAATTATACTTTTTGCAAATATTTTTATTGATTCCGCTTGAGACCAATATTAACACCACTTTTCCAAAATTTCAGCCCGTTCGTCGCCATAGAACCAGATAAAACGCCAAATTAAGTTCGAACCCAAGTCTTCAAATAGTGCCCGTAAGCCAGATGATTTTTCTAGAAAAACTTCTTTTTGCAATAATTTTTATTGATTCCGCTTGAGACCATGAATCACACCACTTTTCCAATATTTCAGCCCGTTTGTCGCCATAGAACCAGATAAAACGCCATATTAAGTTCGAACCCAAGTCTTCAAATAGTGCCCGTAAGACTTATGATTTTTCAAGAAATGCTACTTTTTGCAAATATTTTTATTGATTCCGCTTAAGACCATGATTAAGCCATAAAACCAGATAAAACGCCATATTACGTTCGAACCCAAGTCTTCAAATAGTGCCCGTAAGCCTGATGATTTTTCTAGAAATGCTACTTATTGGGAATATTTTTATTGATTTCGCTCAAGATTATGAATCACACCACGATTCAGAAATTTCAGCCAGTTCGGCGCCATAGGAACAGAAAAAATAACATTATTAGTTCGAACCCAAGTATTCTTCAAATGGTGCCCGTAAGCCTGATGAGTTTTCGAGAAATGCTACATTTTTCAAATGTTTATATTGATTTCGATTGAGCCCATGATTTAAACAAATTTTTAAATATATCAGTCCGTTCGGCGCCATAGAACCAGAAAAAAATTGCATATTAAGTTCGAACCCAAGACTTCAAATAGTGCCCGTAAGCCAGATGATTTTTCTAGAAAACTCGTTTATGCAAATATTTTTATTGATTTCTCTTGAATTCATGATAAAAACCACTTTTCTGAAATATCAGCCTGTTCGGCGACACAGAACCAGAGAAAACGGCATTTTAAGTTCGAACCCAAGTCTTCAAATAGTGCCCGTAAGCCTGATGATTTTTCTAGAAATGCTACTTTTTGCGAATATTTTTATTTATTCCGCGTGAGCTCATGATTTACACCACTTTTAAAAAATTTCAGCCCTTTCCTCGCCATAGAACCAGATAAAACGCCATATTAAGTTCAAACCCAAGTCTTCAAATACTGCCCGTAAGCCTGATGATTTTTCAAGAAACACTACTTTTTGCAATTATTTTTATTGATTTCGCTTAAAACCATAGTTAAAACCACTTTTAAAAAATTTCAGCCAAGTCGGGGCCATTGAACCAGAAAAAATTGGCATTTTAAGTTTAAACCCAAGTCTTCAAATGGTGCCCGTAAGCCTGATGATTTTTTTAGAAATGCTACTTCTTTCAAATATTTTTATTAATTTCGCTTGAGACCATGATTCACACCACTTCTCCAAAATTTCTGCCAGTTTGGTGCCATAGGAACAGAAAAAATATCATTTATATTTCGAACTCAAGTCTTCAAATAGTGTCCGTAAGACTTATGATTTTTCAAGAAATGCTACTTTTTGCAAATATTTTTATTTTATTCCGCTTGAGACTATAATAAACACCACTTTTCCAAAATATCAGCCCTTTCGTCGCCATAGAACCAGATAAAACGCCATATTAAGTTCGGACCCAAGTCTTCAAATACTGCCCGTAAACCTGATAATTTTTCTAGAAATACTACTTTTTGCAATTTTTTTATTGATTTTGCTTGAGACCATGATTTATACCACAATTCCAAAATTTCAGCCCGTTCGGCGCCATAGGAACAGAAAAGATATCAGTTAAATTTCGAACCCAAGTGTTGAAATAGCGCCCGTAAGGTTGATTATTTTTCCAGAAATACTACTTTTTGCAATTATTTTTATTGATTTCTCAAAAAAAACCACAAATAAAACCTTTTTTAAAAAATTTCAGCCAAGTCGGCGCCATAGAACCAGAAAAAATTGAAATTTTAAGTTCGAAATCAAGTCTTCAAATGGTGCCCGTAAGCCTGACGATTTTTCTAGAAATGCAATTTTTTGCAAATAATTTTATCAATTCCGCTTGAGACCAAGAATTACACCACTTTTCCAAAATTTCAGCCCTTTCGTCGCCATAGAACCAGATAAAACGCCATATAAATTTCGAACCCAAGTCTTCAAAAAGTGCCCGTGGGCTAGATGATTTTTCTAGAAAAAATACTTTTTGCAATTATTTTTATTGATTTCTCTTGAATCCATGATAAAAACCACTTTTCCAAAATATCAGCCTGTTCGGCGACACAGAACCAGAGAAAATGGCATTTTAAGTTCGAACCCAAGTCTTCAAATAGTGCCCGTAAGACTTATGATTTTTCAAGAAATGCTACTTTTTGCAAATATTTTCATTGATTTCTATTGAGACCGAGGTTTAAATCACAATTCCAAAATTTCACCCCGTTCGGCGCCATAGGAACAGAAAAAAATATCATTTAAATTTCGAACCTAAGTCTTCAAATAGTGCCCGTAAGACTTATGATTTTTCAAGAAATGCTACTTTTTGCAAATATTTTTATTGAATCCGCTTGAGACTATAATTAACACCACTTTTCCAAAATTTCAGCCCTTTCGTCGCCATAGAACCAGATAAAACGCCATATTAAGTTCGGACCCAAGTCTTCAAATACTGCCCGTAAGCCTGATAATTTTTCTAGAAATACTACTTTTTGCAATTTTTTTATTGATTTTGCATGAGACCATGATTTATACCACAATTCCAAAATTTCAGCCCGTTCGGCGCCATAGGAACAGAAAAAATATCAGTTAAATTTCGAACCCAAGTGTTGAAATAGCGCCCGTAAGGTTGATTATTTTTCCAGAAATACTACTTTTTGCAATTATTTTTATTGATTTCGCAAAAAAACCACAAATAAAACCTTTTTTTTAATTTCAGCCAAGTCGGCGCCATAGAAAGAGAAAAAATTGAAATTTTAAGTTCGAAACCAAGTCTTCAAATGGCCCGTAAGCCTGATGATTTTTCTAGAAATGCAACTTTTTGCAAATATTTTTATCAATTCCGCTTGAGACCATAATTTACACCACTTTTCCAAAATTTTAGCCCTTTCGTCGCCATAGAACCAGATAAAACGCCATATTAAGTTCGAACCCAGGTCTTCAAAAAGTGCCCGTAGGCCAGATGATTTTTCTAGAAAAAATACTTTTTGCAATTATTTTTCTTGATTTCTCTTGAATCCATGATGAAAACCACTTTTCCAAAATATCAGCCTGTTCGGCGACACAGAACCAGAGAAAACGGCATTTTAAGTTCGAACCCAAGTCTTCAAATAGTGCCCGTAAGCCAGATGATTTTTCTAGAAAAAATACTTTTTGAAATTATTTTTCTTGATTTCTCTTGAATCCATGATAAAAACCACTTTTCCAAAATATCAGCCTGTTCGGCGACACAGAACCTGAGAAAACGGCATTTTAAGTTCGAACCCAAGTCTTCGAATAGTGCAGTAAGACATATGATTTTTCAAGAAATGCTACTTCTTGCAAATATTTTTATTGATTTCTATTGAGACCAAGATTTAAATCACTATTCCAAAAATTCAGCCCGTTCGTCGCCATAAAACCAGATAAAACGCCATATTAAGTTCGAACCCAAGTCTTCAAATAGTGCCCGTAAGCCTGATGATTTTTCTAGAAATGCTACTTATTGGGAATATTTTTATTGATTTCGCTCAAGATTATGAATCACACCACGATTCAGAAATTTCAGCCAGTTCGGCGCCAAAGGAACAGAAAAAATAACATTATTAGTTCGAACCCAAGTTTTCTTCAAATGGTGCCCGTAAGCCTGATGAGTTTTCGAGAAATGCTACATTTTTCAAATGTTTATATTGATTTCGATTGAGCCCATGATTTAAACAAATTTTTAAATATATCAGTCCGTTCGGCGCCATAGAACCAGAAAAAAATTGCATATTAAGTTCGAACCCAAGACTTCAAATAGTGCCCGTAAGCCAGATGATTTTTGTAGAAAACTCGTTTATGCAAATATTTTTATTGATTTCTCTTGAATTCATGATAAAAACCACTTTTCTGAAATATCAGCCTGTTCGGCGACACAGAACCAGAGAAAACGGCATTTTAAGTTCGAACCCAAGTCTTCAAATAGTGCCCGTAAGCCTGATGATTTTTCTAGAAATGCTACTTTTTGCGAATATTTTTATTTATTCCGCGTGAGCTCATGATTTACACCACTTTTAAAAAATTTCAGCCCTTTCCTCGCCATAGAACCAGATAAAACGCCATATTAAGTTCAAACCCAAGTCTTCAAATACTGCCCGTAAGCCTGATGATTTTTCAAGAAACACTACTTTTTGCAATTATTTTTATTGATTTCGCTTAAAACCATAGTTAAAAACACTTTTAAAAAATTTCAGCCAAGTCGGGGCCATTGAACCAGAAAAAATTGGCATTTTAAGTTCAAACCCAAGTCTTCAAATGGTGCCCGTAAGCCAGATGATTTTTTTAGAAATGCTACTTCTTTCAAATATTTTTATTAATTTCGCTTGAGACCATGATTCACACCACTTTTCCAAAATTTCTGCCAGTTTGGTGCCATAGGAACAGAAAAAATATCATTTATATTTCGAACTCAAGTCTTCAAATAGTGTCCGTAAGACTTATGATTTTTCAAGAAATGCTACTTTTTGCAAATATTTTTATTTTATTCCGCTTGAGACTATAATAAACACCACTTTTCCAAAATATCAGCCCTTTCGTCGCCATAGAACCAGATAAAACGCCATATTAAGTTCGGACCCAAGTCTTCAAATACTGCCCGTAAACCTGATAATTTTTCTAGAAATACTACTTTTTGCAATTTTTTTATTGATTTTGCATGAGACCATGATTTATACCACAATTCCAAAATTTCAGCCCGTTCGGCGCCATAGGAACAGAAAAAATATCAGTTAAATTTCGAACCCAAGTGTTGAAATAGCGCCCGTAAGGTTGATTATTTTTCCAGAAATACTACTTTTTGCAATTATTTTTATTGATTTCGCAAAAAAACCACAAATAAAACCTTTTTTTTTAATTTCAGCCAAGTCGGCGCCATAGAAAGAGAAAAAATTGAAATTTTAAGTTCGAAACCAAGTCTTCAAATGGCCCGTAAGCCTGATGATTTTTCTAGAAATGCAACTTTTTGCAAATATTTTTATCAATTCCGCTTGAGACCATAATTTACACCACTTTTCCAAAATTTCAGCCCTTTCGTCGCCATAGAACCAGATAAAACGCCATATTAAGTTCGAACCCAGGTCTTCAAAAAGTGCCCGTAAGCCAGATGATTTTTCTAGAAAAAATACTTTTTGCAATTATTTTTCTTGATTTCTCTTGAATCCATGATGAAAACCACTTTTCCAAAATATCAGCCTGTTCGGCGACACAGAACCAGAGAAAACGGCATTTTAAGTTCGAACCCAAGTCTTCAAATAGTGCCCGTAAGACATATGATTTTTCTAGAAATGCTACTTCTTTCAAATATTTTTATTAATTCCGCTTGAGACTATGATTCACACCACGTTTCCAAAATTTCAGCCAGTTTGGTGCAATAGGAAAAGAAAAAATATCATTTATATTTCGAACCCAAGTCTTCAAATAGTGCCCATAAGACTGATTATTTTTCTAGAAATGCTACTTTTTGCAAATATTTTTCTTTATTCCGCTTTAGACCATGATTTACACCACTTTTCCAAAATTTCATCCCGTTCGTCGCTATAGAACCAGATAAAATGCCATATAAAGTTCGAACCCAAGTCTTCAAATAGTGCCCGTAAAACAGATGATTTTTCTAGAAAAACTAGTTTTGACAATTATTTTTATTGATTTCTCTTGAATCCATTATAAAAACCAATTTTCCAAAATATCAGCCTGTTCGGCGACACAGAACCAGAGAAAACGGCATTTTAAGATCGAACCCAAGTCTTCAAATAGTGCCCGTAAGACTGATGATTTTTCAAGAAATGCTACTTTTTGCAAATATTTTTATTGATTTCTATTGAGACCGAGATTTTAATCACTATCCCAAAATTGCAGCCAGTTTGGCGCCATAGGAACATATAAAATATCATTTTATGTTCGAACCGAAGTCTTCAAATGGTACCCGTAAGCCTGATGATTTTGCTAGAAATTATACTTTTTGCAAATATTTTTATTGATTCCGCTTGAGACCAATATTTACACCACTTTTCCAAAATTTCAGCCCGTTCGTCGCCATAGAACCAGATAAAACGCCATATTAAGTTCGAACCCAAGTCTTCAAATAGTGCCCGTAAGCCAGATGATTTTTCTAGAAAAACTACTTTTTGCAATAATTTTTATTGATTCCGCTTGAGACCATGAATCACACCACTTTTCCAATATTTCAGCCCGTTTGTCGCCATAGAACCAGATAAAACGCCATATTAAGTTCGAACCCAAGTCTTCAAATAGTGCCCGTAAGACTTATGATTTTTCAAGAAATGCTACTTTTTGCAAATATTTTTATTGATTCCGCTTAAGAACATGATTTGAACCACTTTTCAAAAATTTCAGCCAAGTCGGCGCCATAGAACCAGAAAAAATTGGCATTTATGTTCGAACCCAAGTCTTCAAATAGTGCCCGTAAGCCTGATGATTTTTCTAGAAATGCTACTTATTGGGAATATTTTTATTGATTTCGCTCAAGATTATGAATCACACCACGATTCCGAAATTTCAGCCAGTTTGGCGCCATAGGAACATAAAAAATATCGTTTTCGCTTAAAACCACAAATAAAACCTTTTTAAAAAAATTTGAGCCAACTCGGCGCCATAGAACCAGAAAAAATTGAAATTTTAAGTTCGAAACCAAGTCTTCAAATGGTGCCCGTAAGCCTGAAAATTTTTCTAGAAACACTACTTTTTGCAATAATTTTAATTGATTTCTCTTGAATCCATGATAAAAACCACTTTTCCAAAATATTAGCCTGTTCGGCGACACAGAACCAGAAAAACGGCAATTTAAGTTCGAACCCAAGTCTTCAAATAGTGCCCGTAAGACTTATGATTTTTCAAGAAATGCTACTTTTTGCAAATATTTTTATTGATTCCGCCTAAGACCATGATTTAAACCACTTTTCAAAAATTTCAGCCAAGTCGGCGCCATAGAACCAGAAAAAATTGGCATTTATGTTCGAACCCAAGTCTTCAAATAGTGCCCGTAAGCCTGATGATTTTTCTAGAAATGCTACTTATTGGGAATATTTTTATTGATTTCGCTCAAGATTATGAATCACACCACGATTCCGAAATTTCAGCCAGTTTGGCGCCATAGGAACATAAAAAATATCATTTTAAGTTCGAACCCAAGTCTTTAAATGGTACCCGTAAGCCTGATGATTTTTCTAGAAATGATACTTTTTGCAATTAATTTTATTGATTCCTTTTAAGACCATGATTTAAACCACTTTTCCAAAATTTCAGCCCTTTCGTCGCCATAGAACCAGATAAAACGCCATATTAAGTTCGAACGCAAGTCTTCAAATACTGTTCGTAAGCCTGATGATTTTTCTAGAAATACTACTTTTTGCAAATATTTTTATTGATTTCACTTGAGACCATGATTAATACCACAATTCCAAAATTTCAGCCCGATCGGCGCCATAGGAACGGAAAAACATATCATTTGAATTTCGAACCTAAGTCTTTAAATAGTGCCCGTAAGACTGATTATTTTTCTAGAAATGCTACTTTTTGCAAATATTTTTCTTTATTCCGCTTTAGACCATGATTTACACCACTTTTCCAAAATTTCATCCCGTTCGTCGCTACAGAACCAGATAAAATGCCATATAAAGTTCGAACCCAAGTCTTCAAAAAGTGCCCGTAAGCCAGATGATTTTTCTAGAAAAAATACTTATTGCAATTAATTTTCTTGATTTCTCTTGAATCCATGATGAAAACCACTTTTCCAAAATATCAGCCTGTTCGGCGACACAGAACCAGAGAAAACGGTATTTTAAGTTCGAACCCAAGTCTTCAAATGGTGCCCGTAAGACATATGATTTTTCTAGAAATGCTACTTCTTTCAAATATTTTTATTAATTCCGCTTGAGACTATGATTCACACCACTTTTCCGAAATTTCAGCCAGTTCGGTGCCATAGGAACAGAAAAAATATCATTTATATTTCGAACCCAAGTCTTCAAATAGTGCCCATAAGACTGATTATTTTTCTAGAAATGCTAATTTTTGCAAATATTTTTCTTTATTCCGCTTTAGACCATGATTTACACCACTTTTCCAAAATTTCATACCGTTCGTCGCTATAGAACCAGATAAAATGCCATATAAAGTTCGAACCCAAGTCTTCAAATAGTGCCCGTAAGACTGATGATTTTCAAGAAATGCTACTTTTTGCAAATATTTTTATTGATTTCTATTGAGACCGAGATTTTAATCACTATCCCAAAATTTCAGCCAGTTTGGCGCCATAGGAACATATAAAATATCATTTTATGTTCGAACCGAAGTCTTCAAATGGTACCCGTAAGCCTGATGATTTTGCTAGAAATTATACTTTTTGCAAATATTTTTCTTGATTTCTCTTGAATCCATGATGAAAACCACTTTTCCAAAATATCAGCCTGTTCGGCGACACAGAACCAGAGAAAACGGCATTTTAAGTTCGAACCCAAGTCTTCAAATAGTGCCCGTAAGACATATGATTTTTCTAGAAATGCTAATTCTTTCAAATATTTTTATTAATTCCGCTTGAAACTATGATTCACACCACTTTTCCAAAATTTCAGCCAGTTCGGTGCCATAGGAACAGAAAAAATATCATTTATATTTCGAACCCAAGTCTTCAAATAGTGCCCATAAGACTGATTATTTTTCTAGAAATGCTACTTTTTGCAATTATTTTTCTTTATTCCGCTTTAGACCATGATTTACACCACTTTTCCAAAATTTCATCCCGTTCGTCGCTATAGAACCAGATAAAATGCCATATAAAGTTCGAACCCAAGTCTTCAAATAGTGCCCGTAAGACTGATGATTTTTCAAGAAATGCTACTTTTTGCAAATATTTTTATTGATTTCTATTGAGACCGAGATTTTAATCACTATCCCAAAATTTCAGCCAGTTTGGCGCCATAGGAACATATAAAATATCATTTTATGTTCGAACCGAAGTCTTCAAATGGTACCCGTAAGCCTGATGATTTTGCTAGAAATTATACTTTTTGCAAATATTTTTCTTGATTTCTCTTGAATCCATGATGAAAACCACTTTTCCAAAATATCAGCCTGTTCGGCGACACAGAACCAGAGAAAACGGCATTTTAAGTTCGAACCCAAGTCTTCAAATAGTGCCCGTAAGACATATGATTTTTCTAGAAATGCTAATTCTTTCAAATATTTTTATTAATTCCGCTTGAAACTATGATTCACACCACTTTTCCAAAATTTCAGCCAGTTCGGTGCCATAGGAACAGAAAAAATATCATTTATATTTCGAACCCAAGTCTTCAAATAGTGCCCATAAGACTGATTATTTTTCTAGAAATGCTACTTTTTGCAATTATTTTTCTTTATTCCGCTTTAGACCATGATTTACACCACTTTTCCAAAATTTCATCCCGTTCGTCGCTATAGAACCAGATAAAATGCCATATAAAGTTCGAACCCAAGTCTTCAAATAGTGCCCGTAAGACTGATGATTTTTCAAGAAATGCTACTTTTTGCAAATATTTTTATTGATTTCTATTGAGACCGAGATTTTAATCACTATCCCAAAATTTCAGCCAGTTTGGCGCCATAGGAACATATAAAATATCATTTTATGTTCGAACCGAAGTCTTCAAATGGTACCCGTAAGCCTGATGATTTTGCTAGAAATTATACTTTTTGCAAATATTTTTCTTGATTTCTCTTGAATCCATGATGAAAACCACTTTTCCAAAATATCAGCCTGTTCGGCGACACAGAACCAGAGAAAACGGCATTTTAAGTTCGAACCCAAGTCTTCAAATAGTGCCCGTAAGACATATGATTTTTCTAGAAATGCTAATTCTTTCAAATATTTTTATTAATTCCGCTTGAAACTATGATTCACACCACTTTTCCAAAATTTCAGCCAGTTCGGTGCCATAGGAACAGAAAAAATATCATTTATATTTCGAACCCAAGTCTTCAAATAGTGCCCATAAGACTGATTATTTTTCTAGAAATGCTACTTTTTGCAATTATTTTTCTTTATTCCGCTTTAGACCATGATTTACACCACTTTTCCAAAATTTCATCCCGTTCGTCGCTATAGAACCAGATAAAATGCCATATAAAGTTCGAACCCAAGTCTTCAAATAGTGCCCGTAAGACTGATGATTTTTCAAGAAATGCTACTTTTTGCAAATATTTTTCTTGATTTCTCTTGAATCCATGATGAAAACCACTTTTCCAAAATATCAGCCTGTTCGGCGACACAGAACCAGAGAAAACGGCATTTTAAGTTCGAACCCAAGTCTTCAAATAGTGCCCGTAAGACATATGATTTTTCTAGAAATGCTAATTCTTTCAAATATTTTTATTAATTCCGCTTGAAACTATGATTCACACCACTTTTCCAAAATTTCAGCCAGTTCGGTGCCATAGGAACAGAAAAAATATCATTTATAATTTCGAACCCAAGTCTTCAAATAGTGCCCATAAGACTGATTATTTTTCTAGAAATGCTACTTTTTGCAATTATTTTTCTTTATTCCGCTTTAGACCATGATTTACACCACTTTTCCAAAATTTCATCCCGTTCGTCGCTATAGAACCAGATAAAATGCCATATAAAGTTCGAACCCAAGTCTTCAAATAGTGCCCGTAAGACTGATGATTTTTCAAGAAATGCTACTTTTTGCAAATATTTTTATTGATTTCTATTGAGACCGAGATTTTAATCACTATCCCAAAATTTCAGCCAGTTTGGCGCCATAGGAACATATAAAATATCATTTTATGTTCGAACCGAAGTCTTCAAATGGTACCCATAAGCCTGATGATTTTGCTAGAAATTATACTTTTTGCAAATATTTTTATTGATTCCGCTTGAGACCAATATTAACACCACTTTTCCAAAATTTCAGCCCGTTCGTCGCCATAGAACCAGATAAAACGCCAAATTAAGTTCGAACCCAAGTCTTCAAATAGTGCCCGTAAGCCAGATGATTTTTCTAGAAAAACTTCTTTTTGCAATAATTTTTATTGATTCCGCTTGAGACCATGAATCACACCACTTTTCCAATATTTCAGCCCGTTTGTCGCCATAGAACCAGATAAAACGCCATATTAAGTTCGAACCCAAGTCTTCAAATAGTGCCCGTAAGACTTATGATTTTTCAAGAAATGCTACTTTTTGCAAATATTTTTATTGATTCCGCTTAAGACCATGATTAAGCCATAAAACCAGATAAAACGCCATATTACGTTCGAACCCAAGTCTTCAAATAGTGCCCGTAAGCCTGATGATTTTTCTAGAAATGCTACTTATTGGGAATATTTTTATTGATTTCGCTCAAGATTATGAATCACACCACGATTCAGAAATTTCAGCCAGTTCGGCGCCATAGGAACAGAAAAAATAACATTATTAGTTCGAACCCAAGTATTCTTCAAATGGTGCCCGTAAGCCTGATGAGTTTTCGAGAAATGCTACATTTTTCAAATGTTTATATTGATTTCGATTGAGCCCATGATTTAAACAAATTTTTAAATATATCAGTCCGTTCGGCGCCATAGAACCAGAAAAAAATTGCATATTAAGTTCGAACCCAAGACTTCAAATAGTGCCCGTAAGCCAGATGATTTTTCTAGAAAACTCGTTTATGCAAATATTTTTATTGATTTCTCTTGAATTCATGATAAAAACCACTTTTCTGAAATATCAGCCTGTTCGGCGACACAGAACCAGAGAAAACGGCATTTTAAGTTCGAACCCAAGTCTTCAAATAGTGCCCGTAAGCCTGATGATTTTTCTAGAAATGCTACTTTTTGCGAATATTTTTATTTATTCCGCGTGAGCTCATGATTTACACCACTTTTAAAAAATTTCAGCCCTTTCCTCGCCATAGAACCAGATAAAACGCCATATTAAGTTCAAACCCAAGTCTTCAAATACTGCCCGTAAGCCTGATGATTTTTCAAGAAACACTACTTTTTGCAATTATTTTTATTGATTTCGCTTAAAACCATAGTTAAAACCACTTTTAAAAAATTTCAGCCAAGTCGGGGCCATTGAACCAGAAAAAATTGGCATTTTAAGTTTAAACCCAAGTCTTCAAATGGTGCCCGTAAGCCTGATGATTTTTTTAGAAATGCTACTTCTTTCAAATATTTTTATTAATTTCGCTTGAGACCATGATTCACACCACTTCTCCAAAATTTCTGCCAGTTTGGTGCCATAGGAACAGAAAAAATATCATTTATATTTCGAACTCAAGTCTTCAAATAGTGTCCGTAAGACTTATGATTTTTCAAGAAATGCTACTTTTTGAAAATATTTTTATTTTATTCCGCTTGAGACTATAATAAACACCACTTTTCCAAAATATCAGCCCTTTCGTCGCCATAGAACCAGATAAAACGCCATATTAAGTTCGGACCCAAGTCTTCAAATACTGCCCGTAAACCTGATAATTTTTCTAGAAATACTACTTTTTGCAATTTTTTTATTGATTTTGCTTGAGACCATGATTTATACCACAATTCCAAAATTTCAGCCCGTTCGGCGCCATAGGAACAGAAAAGATATCAGTTAAATTTCGAACCCAAGTGTTGAAATAGCGCCCGTAAGGTTGATTATTTTTCCAGAAATACTACTTTTTGCAATTATTTTTATTGATTTCTCAAAAAAAACCACAAATAAAACCTTTTTTAAAAAATTTCAGCCAAGTCGGCGCCATAGAACCAGAAAAAATTGAAATTTTAAGTTCGAAATCAAGTCTTCAAATGGTGCCCGTAAGCCTGACGATTTTTCTAGAAATGCAATTTTTTGCAAATAATTTTATCAATTCCGCTTGAGACCAAGAATTACACCACTTTTCCAAAATTTCAGCCCTTTCGTCGCCATAGAACCAGATAAAACGCCATATAAATTTCGAACCCAAGTCTTCAAAAAGTGCCCGTGGGCTAGATGATTTTTCTAGAAAAAATACTTTTTGCAATTATTTTTATTGATTTCTCTTGAATCCATGATAAAAACCACTTTTCCAAAATATCAGCCTGTTCGGCGACACAGAACCAGAGAAAATGGCATTTTAAGTTCGAACCCAAGTCTTCAAATAGTGCCCGTAAGACTTATGATTTTTCAAGAAATGCTACTTTTTGCAAATATTTTCATTGATTTCTATTGAGACCGAGGTTTAAATCACAATTCCAAAATTTCACCCCGTTCGGCGCCATAGGAACAGAAAAAAATATCATTTAAATTTCGAACCTAAGTCTTCAAATAGTGCCCGTAAGACTTATGATTTTTCAAGAAATGCTACTTTTTGCAAATATTTTTATTGAATCCGCTTGAGACTATAATTAACACCACTTTTCCAAAATTTCAGCCCTTTCGTCGCCATAGAACCAGATAAAACGCCATATTAAGTTCGGACCCAAGTCTTCAAATACTGCCCGTAAGCCTGATAATTTTTCTAGAAATACTACTTTTTGCAATTTTTTTATTGATTTTGCATGAGACCATGATTTATACCACAATTCCAAAATTTCAGCCCGTTCGGCGCCATAGGAACAGAAAAAATATCAGTTAAATTTCGAACCCAAGTGTTGAAATAGCGCCCGTAAGGTTGATTATTTTTCCAGAAATACTACTTTTTGCAATTATTTTTATTGATTTCGCAAAAAAACCACAAATAAAACCTTTTTTTTAATTTCAGCCAAGTCGGCGCCATAGAAAGAGAAAAAATTGAAATTTTAAGTTCGAAACCAAGTCTTCAAATGGCCCGTAAGCCTGATGATTTTTCTAGAAATGCAACTTTTTGCAAATATTTTTATCAATTCCGCTTGAGACCATAATTTACACCACTTTTCCAAAATTTTAGCCCTTTCGTCGCCATAGAACCAGATAAAACGCCATATTAAGTTCGAACCCAGGTCTTCAAAAAGTGCCCGTAGGCCAGATGATTTTTCTAGAAAAAATACTTTTTGCAATTATTTTTCTTGATTTCTCTTGAATCCATGATGAAAACCACTTTTCCAAAATATCAGCCTGTTCGGCGACACAGAACCAGAGAAAACGGCATTTTAAGTTCGAACCCAAGTCTTCAAATAGTGCCCGTAAGCCAGATGATTTTTCTAGAAAAAATACTTTTTGAAATTATTTTTCTTGATTTCTCTTGAATCCATGATAAAAACCACTTTTCCAAAATATCAGCCTGTTCGGCGACACAGAACCTGAGAAAACGGCATTTTAAGTTCGAACCCAAGTCTTCGAATAGTGCAGTAAGACATATGATTTTTCAAGAAATGCTACTTCTTGCAAATATTTTTATTGATTTCTATTGAGACCAAGATTTAAATCACTATTCCAAAAATTCAGCCCGTTCGTCGCCATAAAACCAGATAAAACGCCATATTAAGTTCGAACCCAAGTCTTCAAATAGTGCCCGTAAGCCTGATGATTTTTCTAGAAATGCTACTTATTGGGAATATTTTTATTGATTTCGCTCAAGATTATGAATCACACCACGATTCAGAAATTTCAGCCAGTTCGGCGCCAAAGGAACAGAAAAAATAACATTATTAGTTCGAACCCAAGTTTTCTTCAAATGGTGCCCGTAAGCCTGATGAGTTTTCGAGAAATGCTACATTTTTCAAATGTTTATATTGATTTCGATTGAGCCCATGATTTAAACAAATTTTTAAATATATCAGTCCGTTCGGCGCCATAGAACCAGAAAAAAATTGCATATTAAGTTCGAACCCAAGACTTCAAATAGTGCCCGTAAGCCAGATGATTTTTGTAGAAAACTCGTTTATGCAAATATTTTTATTGATTTCTCTTGAATTCATGATAAAAACCACTTTTCTGAAATATCAGCCTGTTCGGCGACACAGAACCAGAGAAAACGGCATTTTAAGTTCGAACCCAAGTCTTCAAATAGTGCCCGTAAGCCTGATGATTTTTCTAGAAATGCTACTTTTTGCGAATATTTTTATTTATTCCGCGTGAGCTCATGATTTACACCACTTTTAAAAAATTTCAGCCCTTTCCTCGCCATAGAACCAGATAAAACGCCATATTAAGTTCAAACCCAAGTCTTCAAATACTGCCCGTAAGCCTGATGATTTTTCAAGAAACACTACTTTTTGCAATTATTTTTATTGATTTCGCTTAAAACCATAGTTAAAAACACTTTTAAAAAATTTCAGCCAAGTCGGGGCCATTGAACCAGAAAAAATTGGCATTTTAAGTTCAAACCCAAGTCTTCAAATGGTGCCCGTAAGCCAGATGATTTTTTTAGAAATGCTACTTCTTTCAAATATTTTTATTAATTTCGCTTGAGACCATGATTCACACCACTTTTCCAAAATTTCTGCCAGTTTGGTGCCATAGGAACAGAAAAAATATCATTTATATTTCGAACTCAAGTCTTCAAATAGTGTCCGTAAGACTTATGATTTTTCAAGAAATGCTACTTTTTGCAAATATTTTTATTTTATTCCGCTTGAGACTATAATAAACACCACTTTTCCAAAATATCAGCCCTTTCGTCGCCATAGAACCAGATAAAACGCCATATTAAGTTCGGACCCAAGTCTTCAAATACTGCCCGTAAACCTGATAATTTTTCTAGAAATACTACTTTTTGCAATTTTTTTATTGATTTTGCATGAGACCATGATTTATACCACAATTCCAAAATTTCAGCCCGTTCGGCGCCATAGGAACAGAAAAAATATCAGTTAAATTTCGAACCCAAGTGTTGAAATAGCGCCCGTAAGGTTGATTATTTTTCCAGAAATACTACTTTTTGCAATTATTTTTATTGATTTCGCAAAAAAACCACAAATAAAACCTTTTTTTTTAATTTCAGCCAAGTCGGCGCCATAGAAAGAGAAAAAATTGAAATTTTAAGTTCGAAACCAAGTCTTCAAATGGCCCGTAAGCCTGATGATTTTTCTAGAAATGCAACTTTTTGCAAATATTTTTATCAATTCCGCTTGAGACCATAATTTACACCACTTTTCCAAAATTTCAGCCCTTTCGTCGCCATAGAACCAGATAAAACGCCATATTAAGTTCGAACCCAGGTCTTCAAAAAGTGCCCGTAAGCCAGATGATTTTTCTAGAAAAAATACTTTTTGCAATTATTTTTCTTGATTTCTCTTGAATCCATGATGAAAACCACTTTTCCAAAATATCAGCCTGTTCGGCGACACAGAACCAGAGAAAACGGCATTTTAAGTTCGAACCCAAGTCTTCAAATAGTGCCCGTAAGACATATGATTTTTCTAGAAATGCTACTTCTTTCAAATATTTTTATTAATTCCGCTTGAGACTATGATTCACACCACGTTTCCAAAATTTCAGCCAGTTTGGTGCAATAGGAAAAGAAAAAATATCATTTATATTTCGAACCCAAGTCTTCAAATAGTGCCCATAAGACTGATTATTTTTCTAGAAATGCTACTTTTTGCAAATATTTTTCTTTATTCCGCTTTAGACCATGATTTACACCACTTTTCCAAAATTTCATCCCGTTCGTCGCTATAGAACCAGATAAAATGCCATATAAAGTTCGAACCCAAGTCTTCAAATAGTGCCCGTAAAACAGATGATTTTTCTAGAAAAACTAGTTTTGACAATTATTTTTATTGATTTCTCTTGAATCCATTATAAAAACCAATTTTCCAAAATATCAGCCTGTTCGGCGACACAGAACCAGAGAAAACGGCATTTTAAGATCGAACCCAAGTCTTCAAATAGTGCCCGTAAGACTGATGATTTTTCAAGAAATGCTACTTTTTGCAAATATTTTTATTGATTTCTATTGAGACCGAGATTTTAATCACTATCCCAAAATTGCAGCCAGTTTGGCGCCATAGGAACATATAAAATATCATTTTATGTTCGAACCGAAGTCTTCAAATGGTACCCGTAAGCCTGATGATTTTGCTAGAAATTATACTTTTTGCAAATATTTTTATTGATTCCGCTTGAGACCAATATTTACACCACTTTTCCAAAATTTCAGCCCGTTCGTCGCCATAGAACCAGATAAAACGCCATATTAAGTTCGAACCCAAGTCTTCAAATAGTGCCCGTAAGCCAGATGATTTTTCTAGAAAAACTACTTTTTGCAATAATTTTTATTGATTCCGCTTGAGACCATGAATCACACCACTTTTCCAATATTTCAGCCCGTTTGTCGCCATAGAACCAGATAAAACGCCATATTAAGTTCGAACCCAAGTCTTCAAATAGTGCCCGTAAGACTTATGATTTTTCAAGAAATGCTACTTTTTGCAAATATTTTTATTGATTCCGCTTAAGAACATGATTTGAACCACTTTTCAAAAATTTCAGCCAAGTCGGCGCCATAGAACCAGAAAAAATTGGCATTTATGTTCGAACCCAAGTCTTCAAATAGTGCCCGTAAGCCTGATGATTTTTCTAGAAATGCTACTTATTGGGAATATTTTTATTGATTTCGCTCAAGATTATGAATCACACCACGATTCCGAAATTTCAGCCAGTTTGGCGCCATAGGAACATAAAAAATATCGTTTTCGCTTAAAACCACAAATAAAACCTTTTTAAAAAAATTTGAGCCAACTCGGCGCCATAGAACCAGAAAAAATTGAAATTTTAAGTTCGAAACCAAGTCTTCAAATGGTGCCCGTAAGCCTGAAAATTTTTCTAGAAACACTACTTTTTGCAATAATTTTAATTGATTTCTCTTGAATCCATGATAAAAACCACTTTTCCAAAATATTAGCCTGTTCGGCGACACAGAACCAGAAAAACGGCAATTTAAGTTCGAACCCAAGTCTTCAAATAGTGCCCGTAAGACTTATGATTTTTCAAGAAATGCTACTTTTTGCAAATATTTTTATTGATTCCGCCTAAGACCATGATTTAAACCACTTTTCAAAAATTTCAGCCAAGTCGGCGCCATAGAACCAGAAAAAATTGGCATTTATGTTCGAACCCAAGTCTTCAAATAGTGCCCGTAAGCCTGATGATTTTTCTAGAAATGCTACTTATTGGGAATATTTTTATTGATTTCGCTCAAGATTATGAATCACACCACGATTCCGAAATTTCAGCCAGTTTGGCGCCATAGGAACATAAAAAATATCATTTTAAGTTCGAACCCAAGTCTTTAAATGGTACCCGTAAGCCTGATGATTTTTCTAGAAATGATACTTTTTGCAATTAATTTTATTGATTCCTTTTAAGACCATGATTTAAACCACTTTTCCAAAATTTCAGCCCTTTCGTCGCCATAGAACCAGATAAAACGCCATATTAAGTTCGAACGCAAGTCTTCAAATACTGTTCGTAAGCCTGATGATTTTTCTAGAAATACTACTTTTTGCAAATATTTTTATTGATTTCACTTGAGACCATGATTAATACCACAATTCCAAAATTTCAGCCCGATCGGCGCCATAGGAACGGAAAAACATATCATTTGAATTTCGAACCTAAGTCTTTAAATAGTGCCCGTAAGACTGATTATTTTTCTAGAAATGCTACTTTTTGCAAATATTTTTCTTTATTCCGCTTTAGACCATGATTTACACCACTTTTCCAAAATTTCATCCCGTTCGTCGCTACAGAACCAGATAAAATGCCATATAAAGTTCGAACCCAAGTCTTCAAAAAGTGCCCGTAAGCCAGATGATTTTTCTAGAAAAAATACTTATTGCAATTAATTTTCTTGATTTCTCTTGAATCCATGATGAAAACCACTTTTCCAAAATATCAGCCTGTTCGGCGACACAGAACCAGAGAAAACGGTATTTTAAGTTCGAACCCAAGTCTTCAAATGGTGCCCGTAAGACATATGATTTTTCTAGAAATGCTACTTCTTTCAAATATTTTTATTAATTCCGCTTGAGACTATGATTCACACCACTTTTCCGAAATTTCAGCCAGTTCGGTGCCATAGGAACAGAAAAAATATCATTTATATTTCGAACCCAAGTCTTCAAATAGTGCCCATAAGACTGATTATTTTTCTAGAAATGCTAATTTTTGCAAATATTTTTCTTTATTCCGCTTTAGACCATGATTTACACCACTTTTCCAAAATTTCATACCGTTCGTCGCTATAGAACCAGATAAAATGCCATATAAAGTTCGAACCCAAGTCTTCAAATAGTGCCCGTAAGACTGATGATTTTCAAGAAATGCTACTTTTTGCAAATATTTTTATTGATTTCTATTGAGACCGAGATTTTAATCACTATCCCAAAATTTCAGCCAGTTTGGCGCCATAGGAACATATAAAATATCATTTTATGTTCGAACCGAAGTCTTCAAATGGTACCCGTAAGCCTGATGATTTTGCTAGAAATTATACTTTTTGCAAATATTTTTCTTGATTTCTCTTGAATCCATGATGAAAACCACTTTTCCAAAATATCAGCCTGTTCGGCGACACAGAACCAGAGAAAACGGCATTTTAAGTTCGAACCCAAGTCTTCAAATAGTGCCCGTAAGACATATGATTTTTCTAGAAATGCTAATTCTTTCAAATATTTTTATTAATTCCGCTTGAAACTATGATTCACACCACTTTTCCAAAATTTCAGCCAGTTCGGTGCCATAGGAACAGAAAAAATATCATTTATATTTCGAACCCAAGTCTTCAAATAGTGCCCATAAGACTGATTATTTTTCTAGAAATGCTACTTTTTGCAATTATTTTTCTTTATTCCGCTTTAGACCATGATTTACACCACTTTTCCAAAATTTCATCCCGTTCGTCGCTATAGAACCAGATAAAATGCCATATAAAGTTCGAACCCAAGTCTTCAAATAGTGCCCGTAAGACTGATGATTTTTCAAGAAATGCTACTTTTTGCAAATATTTTTATTGATTTCTATTGAGACCGAGATTTTAATCACTATCCCAAAATTTCAGCCAGTTTGGCGCCATAGGAACATATAAAATATCATTTTATGTTCGAACCGAAGTCTTCAAATGGTACCCGTAAGCCTGATGATTTTGCTAGAAATTATACTTTTTGCAAATATTTTTCTTGATTTCTCTTGAATCCATGATGAAAACCACTTTTCCAAAATATCAGCCTGTTCGGCGACACAGAACCAGAGAAAACGGCATTTTAAGTTCGAACCCAAGTCTTCAAATAGTGCCCGTAAGACATATGATTTTTCTAGAAATGCTAATTCTTTCAAATATTTTTATTAATTCCGCTTGAAACTATGATTCACACCACTTTTCCAAAATTTCAGCCAGTTCGGTGCCATAGGAACAGAAAAAATATCATTTATATTTCGAACCCAAGTCTTCAAATAGTGCCCATAAGACTGATTATTTTTCTAGAAATGCTACTTTTTGCAATTATTTTTCTTTATTCCGCTTTAGACCATGATTTACACCACTTTTCCAAAATTTCATCCCGTTCGTCGCTATAGAACCAGATAAAATGCCATATAAAGTTCGAACCCAAGTCTTCAAATAGTGCCCGTAAGACTGATGATTTTTCAAGAAATGCTACTTTTTGCAAATATTTTTATTGATTTCTATTGAGACCGAGATTTTAATCACTATCCCAAAATTTCAGCCAGTTTGGCGCCATAGGAACATATAAAATATCATTTTATGTTCGAACCGAAGTCTTCAAATGGTACCCGTAAGCCTGATGATTTTGCTAGAAATTATACTTTTTGCAAATATTTTTCTTGATTTCTCTTGAATCCATGATGAAAACCACTTTTCCAAAATATCAGCCTGTTCGGCGACACAGAACCAGAGAAAACGGCATTTTAAGTTCGAACCCAAGTCTTCAAATAGTGCCCGTAAGACATATGATTTTTCTAGAAATGCTAATTCTTTCAAATATTTTTATTAATTCCGCTTGAAACTATGATTCACACCACTTTTCCAAAATTTCAGCCAGTTCGGTGCCATAGGAACAGAAAAAATATCATTTATATTTCGAACCCAAGTCTTCAAATAGTGCCCATAAGACTGATTATTTTTCTAGAAATGCTACTTTTTGCAATTATTTTT
Organism: Hesperophylax consimilis; assembly: GCF_061612785.1. NCBI lineage: Eukaryota > Metazoa > Arthropoda > Insecta > Trichoptera > Limnephilidae > Hesperophylax > Hesperophylax consimilis. The sequence goes on from NC_142842.1 coordinate 23,266,167, forward strand.
CTTTATTCCGCTTTAGACCATGATTTACACCACTTTTCCAAAATTTCATCCCGTTCGTCGCTATAGAACCAGATAAAATGCCATATAAAGTTCGAACCCAAGTCTTCAAATAGTGCCCGTAAGACTGATGATTTTTCAAGAAATGCTACTTTTTGCAAATATTTTTATTGATTTCTATTGAGACCGAGATTTTAATCACTATCCCAAAATTTCAGCCAGTTTGGCGCCATAGGAACATATAAAATATCATTTTATGTTCGAACCGAAGTCTTCAAATGGTACCCATAAGCCTGATGATTTTGCTAGAAATTATACTTTTTGCAAATATTTTTATTGATTCCGCTTGAGACCAATATTAACACCACTTTTCCAAAATTTCAGCCCGTTCGTCGCCATAGAACCAGATAAAACGCCAAATTAAGTTCGAACCCAAGTCTTCAAATAGTGCCCGTAAGCCAGATGATTTTTCTAGAAAAACTTCTTTTTGCAATAATTTTTATTGATTCCGCTTGAGACCATGAATCACACCACTTTTCCAATATTTCAGCCCGTTTGTCGCCATAGAACCAGATAAAACGCCATATTAAGTTCGAACCCAAGTCTTCAAATAGTGCCCGTAAGACTTATGATTTTTCAAGAAATGCTACTTTTTGCAAATATTTTTATTGATTCCGCTTAAGACCATGATTAAGCCATAAAACCAGATAAAACGCCATATTACGTTCGAACCCAAGTCTTCAAATAGTGCCCGTAAGCCTGATGATTTTTCTAGAAATGCTACTTATTGGGAATATTTTTATTGATTTCGCTCAAGATTATGAATCACACCACGATTCAGAAATTTCAGCCAGTTCGGCGCCATAGGAACAGAAAAAATAACATTATTAGTTCGAACCCAAGTTTTCTTCAAATGGTGCCCGTAAGCCTGATGAGTTTTCGAGAAATGCTACATTTTTCAAATGTTTATATTGATTTCGATTGAGCCCATGATTTAAACAAATTTTTAAATATATCAGTCCGTTCGGCGCCATAGAACCAGAAAAAAATTGCATATTAAGTTCGAACCCAAGACTTCAAATAGTGCCCGTAAGCCTGATGATTTTTCTAGAAAACTCGTTTATGCAAATATTTTTATTGATTTCTCTTGAATTCATGATAAAAACCACTTTTCTGAAATATCAGCCTGTTCGGCGACACAGAACCAGAGAAAACGGCATTTTAAGTTCGAACCCAAGTCTTCAAATAGTGCCCGTAAGCCTGATGATTTTTCTAGAAATGCTACTTTTTGCGAATATTTTTATTTATTCCGCGTGAGCTCATGATTTACACCACTTTTAAAAAATTTCAGCCTTTTCCTCGCCATAGAACCAGATAAAACGCCATATTAAGTTCAAACCCAAGTCTTCAAATACTTCCCGTAAGCCTGATGATTTTTTAAGAAACACTACTTTTTGCAATTATTTTTATTGATTTCGCTTAAAACCATAGTTAAAACCACTTTTAAAAAATTTCAGCCAAGTCGGGGCCATTGAACCAGAAAAAATTGGCATTTTAAGTTCAAACCCAAGTCTTCAAATGGTGCCCGTAAGCCTGATGATTTTTTTAGAAATGCTACTTCTTTCAAATATTTTTATTAATTTCGCTTGAGACCATGATTCACACCACTTTTCCTAAATTTCTGCCAGTTTGGTGCCATAGGAACAGAAAAAATATCATTTATATTTCGAACTCAAGTCTTCAACTAGTGTCCGTAAGACTTATGATTTTTCAAGAAATGCTACTTTTTGCAAATATTTTTATTTTATTCCGCTTGAGACTATAATAAACACCACTTTTCCAAAATTTCAGCCCTTTCGTCGCCATAGAACCAGATAAAACGCCATATTAAGTTCGGACCCAAGTCTCCAAATACTGCCCGTAAGCCTGATAATTTTTCTAGAAATACTACTTTTTGCAATTTTTTTATTGATTTTGCTTGAGACCATGATTTATTCCACAATTCCAAAATTTCAGCCCGTTCGGCGCAATAGGAACAGAAAAGATATCAGTTAAATTTCGAACCCAAGTGTTGAAATAGCGCCCGTAAGGTTGATTATTTTTCCAGAAATACTACTTTTTGCAATTATTTTTATTGATTTCGCCAAAAAACCACAAATAAAACCTTTTTTAAAAAATTTCAGCCAAGTCGGCGCCATAGAACCAGAGAAAATTGAAATTTTAAGTTCGAAATCAAGTCTTAAAATGGTGCCCGTAAGCCTGACGATTTTTCTAGAAATGCAATTTTTTGCAAATATTTTTATCAATTCCGCTTGAGACCAAGAATTACACCACTTTTCCAAAATTTCAGCCCTTTCGTCGCCATAGAACCAGATAAAACGCCAAATAAATTTCGAACCCAAGTCTTCAAAAAGTGCCCGTGGGCCAGATGATTTTTCTAGAAAAAATACTTTTTGCAATTATTTTTATTGATTTCTCTTGAATCCATGATAAAAACCACTTTTCCAAAATATCAGCCTGTTCGGCGACACAGAACCAGAGAAAACGGCATTTTAAGTTCGAACCCAAGTCTTCAAATAGTGCCCGTAAGACTTATGATTTTTCAAGAAATGCTACTTTTTGCAAATATTTTCATTGATTTCTATTGAGACCGAGGTTTAAATCACAATTCCAAAATTTCACCCCGTTCGGCGCCATATGAACAGAAAAAAATATCATTTAAATTTCGAACTTAAGTCTTCAAATAGTGCCCGTAAGACTTATGAATTTTCAAGAAATGCTACTTTTTGCAAATATTTTTATTGAATCCGCTTGAGACTATAATTAACACCACTTTTCCAAAATTTCAGCCCTTTCGTCGCCATAGAACCAGATAAAACGCCATATTAAGTTCGGACCCAAGTCTTCAAATACTGCCCGTAAGCCTGATAATTTTTCTAGAAATACTACTTTTTGCAATTTTTTTATTGATTTTGCATTAGACCATGATTTATACCACAATTCCAAAATTTCAGCCCGTTCGGCGCCATAGGAACAGAAAAAATATCAGTTAAATTTCGAACCCAAGTGTTGAAATAGCGCCCGTAAGGTTGATTATTTTTCCAGAAATACTACTTTTTGCAATTATTTTTATTGATTTCGCAAAAAAACCACAAATAAAACCTTTTTTTTTAATTTCAGCCAAGTCGGCGCCATAGAAAGAGAAAAAATTGAAATTTTAAGTTCGAAACCAAGTCTTCAAATGGCCCGTAAGCCTGATGATTTTTCTAGAAATGCAACTTTTTGCAAATATTTTTATCAATTCCGCTTGAGACCATAATTTACACCACTTTTCCGAAATTTCAGCCCTTTCGTCGCCATAGAACCAGATAAAACGCCATATTAAGTTCGAACCCAGGTCTTCAAAAAGTGCCCGTAAGCCAGATGATTTTTCTAGAAAAAATACTTTTTGCAATTATTTTTCTTGATTTCTCTTGAATCCATGATGAAAACCACTTTTCCAAAATATCAGCCTTTTCGGCGACACAGAACCAGAGAAAACGGCATTTTAAGTTCGAACCCAAGTCTTCAAATAGTGCCCATAAGACTGATTATTTTTCTAGAAATGCTACTTTTTGCAAATATTTTTCTTTATTCCGCTTTAGACCATGATTTACACCACTTTTCCAAAATTTCATCCCGTTCGTCGCTATAGAACCAGATAAAATGCCATATAAAGTTCGAACCCAAGTCTTCAAATAGTGCCCGTAAGACTGATGATTTTTCAAGAAATGCTCCTTTTTGCAAATATTTTTATTGATTTCTATTGAGACCGAGATTTTAATCACTATCCCAAAATTTCAGCCAGTTTGGCGCCATAGGAACATATAAAATATCATTTTATGTTCGAACCGAAGTCTTCAAATGGTACCCGTAAGCCTGATGATTTTGCTAGAAATTATACTTTTTGCAAATATTTTTATTGATTCCGCTTGAGACCAATATTTACACCACTTTTCCATTCGTCGCCATAGAACCAGATAAAACGCCAAATTAAGTTCGAACCCAAGCCTTCAAATAGTGCCCGTAAGCCAGATGATTTTTCTAGAAAAACTACTTTTTGCAATAATTTTTATTGATTCCGCTTGAGACCATGAATCACACCACTTTTCCAATATTTCAGCCCGTTTGTCGCAATAGAACCAGATAAAACGCCATATTAAGTTCGAACCCAAGTCTTCAAATAGTGCCCGTAAGACTTATGATTTTTCAAGAAATCCTACTTTTTGCAAATATTTTTATTGATTCCGCTTAAGACCATGATTTGAACCACTTTTCAAAAATTTCAGCCAAGTCGGCGCCATAGAACCAGAAAAAATTGGCATTTATGTTCGAACCCAAGTCTTCAAATAGTGCCCGTAAGCCTGATGATTTTTTTAGAAATGCTACTTATTGGGAATATTTTTATTGATTTCGCTCAAGATTATGAATCACACCACGATTCCGAAATTTCAGCCAGTTTGGCGCCATAGGAACATAAAAAATATCGTTTTCGCTTAAAACCACAAATAAAACCTTTTTAAAAAAATTTCAGCCAACTCGGCGCCATAGAACCAGAAAAAATTGAAATTTTAAGTTCGAAACCAAGTCTTCAAATGGTGCCCGTAAGCATGATGACACAGAACCAGTAAAACGGCAATTTAAGTTCGAACCCAAGTCTTCAAATAGTGCCCGTAAGACTGATGATTTCTCAAGAAACACTACTTTTTGCAATTATTTTTATTGATTTTGCTTGAGACCATGATTTATACCACAATTCCAAAATTTCAGCCCGTTCGGCGCCATAGGAACAGAAAAAAATATTATTTAAATTTCGAACCTAAGTCTTCAAATAGTGCCCGTAAGACTTATGATTTTTCAAGAAATGCTACTTTTTGCAAATATTTTTATTGAATCCGCTTGAGACTATAATTAACACCACTTTTCCAAAATTTCAGCCCTTTTGTCGCCATAGAACCAGATAAAACGCCATACAGTTCGAACCCAGGTCTTCAAAAAGTGCCCGTAAGCCAGATGATTTTTCTAGAAAAAATACTTTTTGCAATTATTTTTCTTGATTTCTCTTGAATCCATGATGAAAACCACTTTTCCAAAATATCAGCCTGTTCGGCGACACAGAACCAGAGAAAACGGCATTTTAAGTTCGAACCCAAGTCTTCAAATAGTGCCCGTAAGACATATGATTTTTCTAGAAATGCTACTTATTGGGAATATTTTTTTTGATTTCGCTCAAGATTATGAATCACACCACGATTCCGATATTTCAGCCAGTTTGGCGCCAAAGGAACATAAAAAATATCGTTTTCGATTTAAACCACAAATAAAACCTTTTTAAAAAAATTTCAGCCAACTCGGCGCCATAGAACCAGAAAAAATTGAAATTTTAAGTTCGAAACCAAGTCTTCAAATGGTGCCCGTAAGCCTGATGATTTTTCTAGAAACACTACTTTTTGCAATAATTTTTATTGATTTCTCTTGAATCCATGATAAAAACCACTTTTCCAAAATATTAGCCTGTTCGGCGACACAGAACCAGAAAAACGGCAATTTAAGTTCGAACCCAAGTCTTCAAATAGTGCCCGTAAGACTTATGATTTTTCAAGAAATGCTACTTTTTGCAAATATTTTTATTGATTCCGCCTAAGACCATGATTTAAACTACTTTTCAAAAATTTCAGCCAAGTCGGCGCCATAGAACCAGAAAAAATTGGCATTTATGTTCGAACCCAAGTCTTCAAATAGTGCCCGTTAGCCTGATGATTTTTCTAGAAATGCTACTTTTTGGGAATATTTTTATTGATTTCGCTCAAGATTATGAATCACACCACGATTCCGAAATTTCAGCCAGTTTGGCGCCATAGGAACATAAAAAATATCATTTTAAGTTCGAACCCAAGTCTTCAAATGGTACCCGTAAGCCTGATGATTTTTCTAGAAATGATACTTTTTGCAATTATTTATTTATTGATTACTTTTAAGACCATGATTTAAACCACTTTTCCAAAATTTCAGCCCTTTCGTCGCCATAGAACCAGATAAAACGCCATATTAAGTTCGAAAGCAAGTCTTCAAATACTGTTCGTAAGCCTGATGATTTTTCTAGAAATACTACTTTTTGCAAATATTTTTATTGATTTCACTTGAGACCATGATTAATACCACAATTCCAAAATTTCAGCCCGATCGGCGCCATAGGAACGGAAAAAAATATCATTTGAATTTCGAACCTAAGTCTTTAAATAGTGCCCGTAAGACTTATGATTTTTCGAGAAATGCTACTTTTTGCAAATATTTTTATTGAGACCGAGATTTTAATCACAAATCCAAAATTTCAGCCAGTTTGGCGCAATAGAAACATATAAAATATCATTTTATGTTCGAAACGAAGTCTTCAAATGGTACCCGTAAGCCTGATGATTTTGCTAGAAATTATACTTTTTGCAAATATTTTTAATGATTCCGCTTGAGACCATGATTTACACCACTTTTCCAAAATTTCAGCCCGTTCGTCGCCATAGAACCAGATAAAACGCCATATTAAGTTCGAACCCAAGTCTTCAAATAGTGCCCGTAAGCCAGATGATTTTTCAAGAAAAACTACGTTTTGCAATATTTTTTATTGATTCCGCTTGAAACCATGAATCACACCACTTTTCCAATATTTCAGCCCGTTCGTCGCCATAGAACCAGATAAAACGCCATATTAAGTTCGAACCCAAGTCTTCAAATAGTGCCCGTAAGCCAGATGATTTTTCTAGAAAAACTACTTTTTGCAATAATTTTTTTTGATTTTTCTTGAATCCATGATAAAAACCACTTTTCCAAAATATCAGCCTGTTCGGCGACACAGAACCAGAAAAACGGCATTTGAAGTTCGAACCCAAGTCTTCAAATAGTGCCCGTAAGCCTGATGATTTTTCTAGAAATGATACTTTTTGCAATTATTTTTATTGATTCCGCTTAAGACCACGATTTAAACCAATTTTCCAAAATTTCAGCCCTTTCGTCGCCATAGAACCAGATAAAACGCCATATTAAGTTCGAACGCAAGTCTTCAAATACTGCCCGTAAGCCTGATGATTTTTCTAGAAATACTACTTTTTGCAAATATTTTTATTGATTTCGCTTAAGACCATGATTTTAACCACAATTCCAAAATTTCAGCCCGATCGGCGCCATAGGAACGGAAAAAAATATCATTTAAATTTCGAACCTAAGTCTTTAAATAGTGTCCGTAAGACTTATGATTTTTCAAGAAATGCTACTTTTTGCAAATATTTTTATTGAGACCGAGATTTTAATCACTATTCCAAAATTTCAGCCAGTTTGGCGCCATAGAACCAGATAAAACGCCATATTAAGTTCGAAACCAAGTCTTCAAATAGTGCCCGTAAGCCAGATGATTTTTCTAGAAAAACTACTTTTTGCAATAATTTTTTTTGATTTCTCTTGAATCCATGATAAAAACCACTTTTCCAAAATATCAGCCTGTTCGGCGACACAGAACCAGAAAAACGGCATTTGAAGTTCGAACCAAAGTCTTCAAATAGTGCCCGTAAGCCTGATGATTTTTCTAGAAATGATACTTTTTGCAATTATTTTTATTGATTTCGCTTAAGACCACGATTTAAACCAATTTTCCAAAATTTCAGCCCTTTCGTCGCCATAGAACCAGATAAAACGCTTGAGTTTTCGAAATTCGAAATTCCGCTTGAGACCAATATTAACACCACTTTTCCAAAATTTCAGCCCGTTCGTCGCCATAGAACCAGATAAAACGCTAAATTAAGTTCGAACCCAAGTCTTCAAATAGTGCCCGTAAGCCAGATGATTTTTCTAGAAATGCTACTTATTGGGAATATTTTTTTTGATTTCGCTCAAGATTATGAATCACACCACGATTCCGATATTTCAGCCAGTTTGGCGCCAAAGGAACATAAAAAATATCGTTTTCGATTTAAACCACAAATAAAACCTTTTTAAAAAAATTTCAGCCAACTCGGCGCCATAGAACCAGAAAAAATTGAAATTTTAAGTTCGAAACCAAGTCTTCAAATGGTGCCCGTAAGCCTGATGATTTTTCTAGAAACACTACTTTTTGCAATAATTTTTATTGATTTCTCTTGAATCCATGATAAAAACCACTTTTCCAAAATATTAGCCTGTTCGGCGACACAGAACCAGAAAAACGGCAATTTAAGTTCGAACCCAAGTCTTCAAATAGTGCCCGTAAGACTTATGATTTTTCAAGAAATGCTACTTTTTGCAAATATTTTTATTGATTCCGCCTAAGACCATGATTTAAACTACTTTTCAAAAATTTCAGCCAAGTCGGCGCCATAGAACCAGAAAAAATTGGCATTTATGTTCGAACCCAAGTCTTCAAATAGTGCCCGTTAGCCTGATGATTTTTCTAGAAATGCTACTTTTTGGGAATATTTTTATTGATTTCGCTCAAGATTATGAATCACACCACGATTCCGAAATTTCAGCCAGTTTGGCGCCATAGGAACATAAAAAATATCATTTTAAGTTCGAACCCAAGTCTTCAAATGGTACCCGTAAGCCTGATGATTTTTCTAGAAATGATACTTTTTGCAATTATTTATTTATTGATTACTTTTAAGACCATGATTTAAACCACTTTTCCAAAATTTCAGCCCTTTCGTCGCCATAGAACCAGATAAAACGCCATATTAAGTTCGAAAGCAAGTCTTCAAATACTGTTCGTAAGCCTGATGATTTTTCTAGAAATACTACTTTTTGCAAATATTTTTATTGATTTCACTTGAGACCATGATTAATACCACAATTCCAAAATTTCAGCCCGATCGGCGCCATAGGAACGGAAAAAAATATCATTTGAATTTCGAACCTAAGTCTTTAAATAGTGCCCGTAAGACTTATGATTTTTCGAGAAATGCTACTTTTTGCAAATATTTTTATTGAGACCGAGATTTTAATCACAAATCCAAAATTTCAGCCAGTTTGGCGCAATAGAAACATATAAAATATCATTTTATGTTCGAAACGAAGTCTTCAAATGGTACCCGTAAGCCTGATGATTTTGCTAGAAATTATACTTTTTGCAAATATTTTTAATGATTCCGCTTGAGACCATGATTTACACCACTTTTCCAAAATTTCAGCCCGTTCGTCGCCATAGAACCAGATAAAACGCCATATTAAGTTCGAACCCAAGTCTTCAAATAGTGCCCGTAAGCCAGATGATTTTTCAAGAAAAACTACGTTTTGCAATATTTTTTATTGATTCCGCTTGAAACCATGAATCACACCACTTTTCCAATATTTCAGCCCGTTCGTCGCCATAGAACCAGATAAAACGCCATATTAAGTTCGAACCCAAGTCTTCAAATAGTGCCCGTAAGCCAGATGATTTTTCTAGAAAAACTACTTTTTGCAATAATTTTTTTTGATTTTTCTTGAATCCATGATAAAAACCACTTTTCCAAAATATCAGCCTGTTCGGCGACACAGAACCAGAAAAACGGCATTTGAAGTTCGAACCCAAGTCTTCAAATAGTGCCCGTAAGCCTGATGATTTTTCTAGAAATGATACTTTTTGCAATTATTTTTATTGATTCCGCTTAAGACCACGATTTAAACCAATTTTCCAAAATTTCAGCCCTTTCGTCGCCATAGAACCAGATAAAACGCCATATTAAGTTCGAACGCAAGTCTTCAAATACTGCCCGTAAGCCTGATGATTTTTCTAGAAATACTACTTTTTGCAAATATTTTTATTGATTTCGCTTAAGACCATGATTTTAACCACAATTCCAAAATTTCAGCCCGATCGGCGCCATAGGAACGGAAAAAAATATCATTTAAATTTCGAACCTAAGTCTTTAAATAGTGTCCGTAAGACTTATGATTTTTCAAGAAATGCTACTTTTTGCAAATATTTTTATTGAGACCGAGATTTTAATCACTATTCCAAAATTTCAGCCAGTTTGGCGCCATAGAACCAGATAAAACGCCATATTAAGTTCGAAACCAAGTCTTCAAATAGTGCCCGTAAGCCAGATGATTTTTCTAGAAAAACTACTTTTTGCAATAATTTTTTTTGATTTCTCTTGAATCCATGATAAAAACCACTTTTCCAAAATATCAGCCTGTTCGGCGACACAGAACCAGAAAAACGGCATTTGAAGTTCGAACCAAAGTCTTCAAATAGTGCCCGTAAGCCTGATGATTTTTCTAGAAATGATACTTTTTGCAATTATTTTTATTGATTTCGCTTAAGACCACGATTTAAACCAATTTTCCAAAATTTCAGCCCTTTCGTCGCCATAGAACCAGATAAAACGCCATATTAAGTTCGAACGCAAGTCTTCAAAAACTGCCCGTAAGCCTGATGATTTTTCTAGAAATACTCCTTTTTGCAAATATTTTTATTGATTTTGCTTAAGACCATGATTTAAACCACAATTCCAAAATTTCAGCCCGATCGGCGCCAAAGGAACGGAAAAAAATATCATTTAAATTTCGAACCTAAGTCTTTAAATAGTGTCCGTAAGACTTATGATTTTTCAAGAAATGCTACTTTTTGCAAATATTTTTATTGAGACCGAGATTTTAATCACTATTCCAAAATTTCAGCCAGTTTGGCGCCATAGAACCAGATAAAACGCCATATTAAGTTCGAACCCAAGTCTTCAAATAGTGCCCGTAAGCCTGAAGATTTTTCTAGAAATACTACTCGTACTTATTGCAATTATTTTTCTTGATTTCTCTTGAATCCATGATAAAAACCACTTTTCCAAAATATCAGCCTGTTCGGCGACACAGAACCAGAAAAACGGCAATTTAAGTTCGAACCCAAGTCTTCAAATAGTGCCCGTAAGACTTATGATTTTTCAAGAAATGCTACTTTTGCAAATATTTTTATTGATTTCTATTGAGACCGAGGTTTAAATCACAATTCAAAAATTTCACCCCGTTCGGCGCCATAGGAACAGAAAAAAATATCATTTAAATTTCGAACCTAAGTCTTCAAATAGTGCCCGTAAGACTTATGATTTTTCAAGAAATGCTACTTTTTGCAAATATTTTTATTGATTTCTATTGAGACCGAGGTTTAAATCACAATTCCAAAATTTCACCCCGTTCGGCGCCATAGGAACAGAAAAAAATATCATTTAAATTTCGAACCTAAGTCTTCAAATAGTGCCCGTAAGACTTATGATTTTTCAAGAAATGCTACTTTTTGCAAATATTTTTATTGAATCCGCTTGAGACTATAATTAACACCACTTTTCCAAAATTTCAGCCCTTTCGTCGCCATAGAACCAGATAAAACGCCATATTAAGTTCGGACCCAAGTCTTCAAATACTGCCCGTAAGCCTGATAATTTTTCTAGAAATACTACTTTTTGCAATTTTTTTATTGATTTTGCTTGAGACCATGATTAATACCACAATTCCAAAATTTCAGCCCGTTCGGCGCCATAGGAACAGAAAAAATATCAGTTAAATTTCGAACCCAAGTGTTGAAATAGCGCCCGTAAGGTTGATTATTTTTCCAGAAATATTACTTTTTGCAATTATTTTTATTGATTTCGCAAAAAAACCACAAATAAAACCTTTTTTTTTAATTTCAGCCAAGTCGGCGCCATAGAAAGAGAAAAAATTGAAATTTTAAGTTCGAAACCAAGTCTTCAAATGGCCCATAAGCCTGATGATTTTTCTAGAAATGCAACTTTTTGCAAATATTTTTATCAATTCCGCTTGAGACCATAATTTACACCACTTTTCCAAAATTTCAGCCCTTTCGTCGTCATAGAACCAGATAAAACGCCATATTAAGTTCGAACCCAGGTCTTCAAAAAGTGCCCGTAAGCCAGATGATTTTTCTAGAAAAAATACTTTTTGCAATTATTTTTCTTGATTTCTCTTGAATCCATGATGAAAACCACTTTTCCAAAATATCAGCCTTTTCGGCGACACAGAACCAGAGAAAACGGCATTTTAAGTTCGAACCCAAGTCTTCAAATAGTGCCCGTAAGCCTGATGATTTTTCTAGAAATGCTACTTTTTGCGAATATTGTTATTTATTCCGCGTGAGCTCATGATTAACACCACTTTTAAAAAATTTCAGCCCTTTCCTCGCCATAGAACCAGATAAAACGCCATATTAAGTTCAAACCCAAGTCTTCAAATACTGCCCGTTAGCCTGATGATTTTTCTAGAAACACTACTTTTTGCAATTATTTTTATTGATTTCGCTTAAAAGCATAGTTAAAACCACCTTTAAAAAGTTTCAGCCAAGTCGGGGCCATTGAACCAGAAAAAATTGGCATTTTAAGTTCAAACCCAAGTCTTCAAATAGTGCCCGTAAAACAGATGATTTTTCTAGAAAAACTAGTTTTTGCAATTATTTTTATTGATTTCTCTTGAATCCATTATAAAAACCAATTTTCCAAAATATCAGCCTGTTCGGCGACACAGAACCAGAGAAAACGGCATTTTAAGATCGAACCCAAGTCTTCAAATAGTGCCCGTAAGACTGATGATTTTTCAAGAAATGCTACTTTATGCAAATATTTTAATTGATTTCTATTGAGACCAAGATTTAAATCACTATTCCAAAATTTCAGCCAGTTTGGCGCCATAGGATCATATAAAATATCATTTTATGTTCGAACCCAAGTCTAAAATGGTGCCCGGAAGCCTGGTGATTTTTCTAGAAATGCTACTTCTTTCAAATATTTTTATTAATTCCGCTTTGGACCATGATTTACACCACTTATCCAAAATTTCAGCCAGTTCGGCGCCATAGGAACACAAAAAATATCATTTATATTTCGAACCCAAGTCTTCGAAGAGTGCCCATAAGACTGATTATTTTTCTAGAAATGATACTTTTTGCAATTATTTTTATTGATTCCGCTTGAGACCATGATTTACACCACTTTTCCAAAATTTCAGCCCGTTCGTCGCCATAGAACCAGATAAAACGCCATATTAAGTTCGAACCCAAGTCTTCAAATAGTGCCCGTAAGCCAGATGATTTTTCTAGAAAAACTACTTTTTGCAATAATTTTTATTGATTCCGCTTGAGACCATGAATCACACCACTTTTCCAATATTTCAGCCCGTTTGTCGCAATAGAACCAGATAAAACGCCATATTAAGTTCGAACCCAAGTCTTCAAATAGTGCCCGTAAGACTTATGATTTTTCAAGAAATGCTACTTTTTGCAAATATTTTTATTGATTCCGCTTAAGACCATGATTTGAACCACTTTTCAAAAATTTCAGCCAAGTCGGCGCCATAGAACCAGAAAAAATTGGCATTTATGTTCGAACCCAAGTCTTCAAATAGTGCCCGTAAGCCTGATGATTTTTTTAGAAATGCTACTTATTGGGAATATTTTTATTGATTTCGCTCAAGATTATGAATCACACCACGATTCCGAAATTTCAGCCAGTTTGGCGCCATAGGAACATAAAAAATATCGTTTTCGCTTAAAACCACAAATAAAACCTTTTTTAAAAAATTTCAGCCAACTCGGCGCCATAGAACCAGAAAAAATTGAAATTTTAAGTTCGAAACCAAGTCTTCAAATGGTGCCCGTAAGCATGATGACACAGAACCAGTAAAACGGCAATTTAAGTTCGAACCCAAGTCTTCAAATAGTGCCCGTAAGACTGATGATTTCTCAAGAAACACTACTTTTTGCAATTATTTTTATTGATTTTGCTTGAGACCATGATTTATACCACAATTCCAAAATTTCAGCCCGTTCGGCGCCATAGGAACAGAAAAAAATATTATTTAAATTTCGAACCTAAGTCTTCAAATAGTGCCCGTAAGACTTATGATTTTTCAAGAAATGCTACTTTTTGCAAATATTTTTATTGAATCCGCTTGAGACTATAATTAACACCACTTTTCCAAAATTTCAGCCCTTTTGTCGCCATAGAACCAGATAAAACGCCATACAGTTCGAACCCAGGTCTTCAAAAAGTGCCCGTAAGCCAGATGATTTTTCTAGAAAAAATACTTTTTGCAATTATTTTTCTTGATTTCTCTTGAATCCATGATGAAAACCACTTTTCCAAAATATCAGCCTGTTCGGCGACACAGAACCAGAGAAAACGGCATTTTAAGTTCGAACCCAAGTCTTCAAATAGTGCCCCTAAGACATATGATTTTTCTAGAAATGCTACTTCTTTCAAATATTTTTATTAATTCCGCTTGAGACTATGATTCACACCACTTTTCCAAAATTTCAGCCAGTTCGGTGACATAGGAACAGAAAAAATATCATTTATATTTCGAACCCAAGTCTTCAAATAGTGCCCATAAGACTGATTATTTTTCTAGAAATGCTACTTTTTGCAAATATTTTTCTTTATTCCTTTTTAGACCATGATTTACACCACTTTTCCAAAATTTCATCCCGTTCGTCGCTATAGAACCAGATAAAATGCCATATAAAGTTCGAACCCAAGTCTTCAAATAGTGCCCGTAAAACAGATGATTTTTCTAGAAAGACTAGTTTTTGCAATTATTTTTATTGATTTCTCTTGAATCCATTATAAAAACTAATTTTCCAAAATATCAGCCTGTTCGGCGACACAGAACCAGAGAAAACGGCATTTTAAGATCGAACCCAAGTCTTCAAATAGTGCCCGTAAGACTGATGATTTTTCAAGAAATGCTACTTTTTGCAAATATTTTTATTGATTGATTTCTATTGAGACCGAGATTTTAATCACTATCCCAAAATTTCAGCCAGTTTGGCGCCATAGGAACATATAAAATATCATTTTATGTTCGAACCGAAGTCTTCAAGTGGTACCCGTAAGCCCGATGATTTTGCTAGAAATTATACTTTTTGCAAATATTTTTATTGATTCCGCTTGAGACCAATATTAACACCACTTTTCCAAAATTTCAGCCCGTTCGTCGCCATAGAACCAGATAAAACGCTAAATTAAGTTCGAACCCAAGTCTTCAAATAGTGCCCGTAAGCCAGATGATTTTTCTAGAAATGCTACTTATTGGGAATATTTTTTTTGATTTCGCTCAAGATTATGAATCACACCACGATTCCGATATTTCAGCCAGTTTGGCGCCAAAGGAACATAAAAAATATCGTTTTCGATTTAAACCACAAATAAAACCTTTTTAAAAAAATTTCAGCCAACTCGGCGCCATAGAACCAGAAAAAATTGAAATTTTAAGTTCGAAACCAAGTCTTCAAATGGTGCCCGTAAGCCTGATGATTTTTCTAGAAACACTACTTTTTGCAATAATTTTTATTGATTTCTCTTGAATCCATGATAAAAACCACTTTTCCAAAATATTAGCCTGTTCGGCGACACAGAACCAGAAAAACGGCAATTTAAGTTCGAACCCAAGTCTTCAAATAGTGCCCGTAAGACTTATGATTTTTCAAGAAATGCTACTTTTTGCAAATATTTTTATTGATTCCGCCTAAGACCATGATTTAAACTACTTTTCAAAAATTTAAGCCAAGTCGGCGCCATAGAACCAGAAAAAATTGGCATTTATGTTCGAACCCAAGTCTTCAAATAGTGCCCGTAAGCCTGATGATTTTTCTAGAAATGCTACTTATTGGGAATATTTTTATTGATTTCGCTCAAGATTATGAATCACACCACGATTCCGAAATTTCAGCCAGTTTGGCGCCATAGGAACATAAAAAATATCATTTTAAGTTCGAACCCAAGTCTTCAAATGGTACCCGTAAGCCTGATGATTTTTCTAGAAATGATACTTTTTGCAATTATTTATTTATTGATTACTTTTAAGACCATGATTTAAACCACTTTTCCAAAATTTCAGCCCTTTCGTCGCCATAGAACCAGATAAAACGCCATATTAAGTTCGAACGCAAGTCTTCAAATACTGTTCGTAAGCCTGATGATTTTTCTAGAAATACTACTTTTTGCAAATATTTTTATTGATTTCACTTGAGACCATGATTAATACCACAATTCCAAAATTTCAGCCCGATCGGCGCCATAGGAACGGAAAAAAATATCATTTGAATTTCGAACCTAAGTCTTTAAATAGTGCCCGTAAGACTTATGATTTTTCGAGAAATGCTACTTTTTGCAAATATTTTTATTGAGACCGAGATTTTAATCACAAATCCAAAATTTCAGCCAGTTTGGCGCCATAGAACCAGATAAAACGCCATATTAAGTTCGAAACCAAGTCTTCAAATAGTGCCCGTAAGCCAGATGATTTTTCTAGAAAAACTACTTTTTGCAATAATTTTTTTTGATTTCTCTTGAATCCATGATAAAAACCACTTTTCCAAAATATCAGCCTGTTCGGCGACACAGAACCAGAAAAACAGCATTTGAAGTTCGAACCAAAGTCTTCAAATAGTGCCCGTAAGCCTGATGATTTTTCTAGAAATGATACTTTTTGCAATTATTTTTATTGATTTCGCTTAAGACCACGATTTAAACCAATTTTCCAAAATTTCAGCCCTTTCGTCGCCATAGAACCAGATAAAACGCCATATTAAGTTCGAACGCAAGTCTTCAAATACTGCCCGTAAGCCTGTTGATTTTTCTAGAAATACTCCTTTTTGCAAATATTTTTATTGATTTTGCTTAAGACCATGATTTAAACCACAATTCCAAAATTTCAGCCCGATCGGCGCCAAAGGAACGGAAAAAAATATCATTTAAATTTCGAACCTAAGTCTTTAAATAGTGTCCGTAAGACTTATGATTTTTCAAGAAATGCTACTTTTTGCAAATATTTTTATTGAGACCGAGATTTTAATCACTATTCCAAAATTTCAGCCAGTTTGGCGCCATAGAACCAGATAAAACGCCATATTAAGTTCAAACCCAAGTCTTCAAATAGTGCCCGTAAGACTGATGATTTTTCAAGAAATGCTACTTTATGCAAATATTTTAATTGATTTCTATTGAGACCAAGATTTAAATCACTATTCCAAAATTTCAGCCAGTTTGGCGCCATAGGATCATATAAAATATCATTTTATGTTCGAACCCAAGTCTAAAATGGTGCCCGGAAGCCTGATGATTTTTCTAGAAATGCTACTTCTTTCAAATATTTTTATTAATTCCGCTTTGGACCATGATTTACACCACTTATCCAAAATTTCAGCCAGTTCGGCGCCATAGGAACACAAAAAATATCATTTATATTTCGAACCCAAGTCTTCGAAGAGTGCCCATAAGACTGATTATTTTTCTAGAAATGATACTTTTTGCAATTATTTTTATTGATTCCGCTTGAGACCATGATTTACACCACTTTTCCAAAATTTCAGCCCGTTCGTCGCCATAGAACCAGATAAAACGCCATATTAAGTTCGAACCCAAGTCTTCAAATAGTGCCCGTAAGACTTATGATTTTTCAAGAAATGCTACTTTTTGCAAATATTTTCATTGATTTCTATT
Organism: Hesperophylax consimilis; assembly: GCF_061612785.1. Taxonomy (NCBI): domain Eukaryota; kingdom Metazoa; phylum Arthropoda; class Insecta; order Trichoptera; family Limnephilidae; genus Hesperophylax; species Hesperophylax consimilis. The sequence goes on from NC_142842.1 coordinate 23,283,647, forward strand.
GAGACCGAGGTTTAAATCACAATTCCAAAATTTCACCCCGTTCGGCGCCATAGGAACAGAAAAAAATATCATTTAAATTTCGAACCTAAGTCTTCAAATAGTGCCCGTAAGACTTATGATTTTTCAAGAAATGCTACTTTTTGCAAATATTTTTATTGAATCCGCTTGAGACTATAATTAACACCACTTTTCCAAAATTTCAGCCCTTTCGTCGCCATAGAACCAGATAAAACGCCATATTAAGTTCGGACCCAAGTCTTCAAATACTGCCCGTGAGCCTGATAATTTTTCTAGAAATACTACTTTTTGCAATAATTTTTATTGATTCCGCTTGAGACCATGATTAATACCACAATTCCAAAATTTCAGCCCGTTCGTCGCCATAGAACCAGATAAAACGCCATATTAAGTTCGAACCCAAGTCTTCAAATAGTGCCCGTAAGACTTATGATTTTTCAAGAAATGCTACTTTTTGCAAATATTTTTATTGATTCCGCTTAAGACCATGATTAAGCCATAAAACCAGATAAAACGCCATATTACGTTCGAACCCAAGTCTTCAAATAGTGCCCGTAAGCCTGATGATTTTTCTAGAAATGCTACTTTTTGCGAATATTGTTATTTATTCCGCGTGAGCTCATGATTAACACCACTTTTAAAAAATTTCAGCCCTTTCCTCGCCATAGAACCAGATAAAACGCCATATTAAGTTCAAACCCAAGTCTTCAAATACTGCCCGTTAGCCTGATGATTTTTCTAGAAACACTACTTTTTGCAATTATTTTTATTGATTTCGCTTAAAAGCATAGTTAAAACCACCTTTAAAAAGTTTCAGCCAAGTCGGGGCCATTGAACCAGAAAAAATTGGCATTTTAAGTTCAAACCCAAGTCTTCAAATAGTGCCCGTAAAACAGATGATTTTTCTAGAAAAACTAGTTTTTGCAATTATTTTTATTGATTTCTCTTGAATCCATTATAAAAACCAATTTTCCAAAATATCAGCCTGTTCGGCGACACAGAACCAGAGAAAACGGCATTTTAAGATCGAACCCAAGTCTTCAAATAGTGCCCGTAAGACTGATGATTTTTCAAGAAATGCTACTTTATGCAAATATTTTAATTGATTTCTATTGAGACCAAGATTTAAATCACTATTCCAAAATTTCAGCCAGTTTGGCGCCATAGGATCATATAAAATATCATTTTATGTTCGAACCCAAGTCTAAAATGGTGCCCGGAAGCCTGATGATTTTTCTAGAAATGCTACTTCTTTCAAATATTTTTATTAATTCCGCTTTGGACCATGATTTACACCACTTATCCAAAATTTCAGCCAGTTCGGCGCCATAGGAACACAAAAAATATCATTTATATTTCGAACCCAAGTCTTCGAAGAGTGCCCATAAGACTGATTATTTTTCTAGAAATGATACTTTTTGCAATTATTTTTATTGATTCCGCTTGAGACCATGATTTACACCACTTTTCCAAAATTTCAGCCCGTTCGTCGCCATAGAACCAGATAAAACGCCATATTAAGTTCGAACCCAAGTCTTCAAATAGTGCCCGTAAGACTTATGATTTTTCAAGAAATGCTACTTTTTGCAAATATTTTCATTGATTTCTATTGAGACCGAGGTTTAAATCACAATTCCAAAATTTCACCCCGTTCGGCGCCATAGGAACAGAAAAAAATATCATTTAAATTTCGAACCTAAGTCTTCAAATAGTGCCCGTAAGACTTATGATTTTTCAAGAAATGCTACTTTTTGCAAATATTTTTATTGAATCCGCTTGAGACTATAATTAACACCACTTTTCCAAAATTTCAGCCCTTTCGTCGCCATAGAACCAGATAAAACGCCATATTAAGTTCGGACCCAAGTCTTCAAATACTGCCCGTGAGCCTGATAATTTTTCTAGAAATACTACTTTTTGCAATTTTTTTATTGATTTCACTTGAGACCATGATTAATACCACAATTCCAAAATTTCAGCCCGATCGGCGCCATAGGAACGGAAAAAAATATCATTTAAATTTCGAACCTAAGTCTTTAAATAGTGCCCGTAAGACTTATGATTTTTCGAGAAATGCTAATTTTTGCAAATATTTTTATTGAGACCGAGATTTTAATCACTATTCCAAAATTTCAGCCAGTTTGGCGCCATAGGAACAGATAAAATATCATTTTATGTTCGAACCGAAGACTTCAAATGGTACCCGTAAGCCTGATGATTTTTCTAGAAATTATACTTTTTGCAAATATTTTTATTGATTCCGCTTGAGACCATGATTTACACCACTTTTCCAAAATTTAAGCCCGTTCGTCGCCATAGAACCAGATAAAACGCCATATTAAGTTCGAACCCAAGTCTTCAAAAAGTGCCCGGAAGCCAGATGATTTTTCTAGAAAAACTACTTTTTGCAATAATTTTTCTTGATTTCTCTTGAATCCATGATAAAAACCACTTTTCCAAAATATCAGCATGTTCGGCGACACAGAACCTGAGAAAACGGCATTTTAAGTTCGAACCCAAGTCTTCAAATAGTGCAGTAAGACATATGATTTTTCAAGAAATGCTACTTTTTGCAAATATTTTTATTGATTTCTATTGAGACCAAGATTTAAATCACTATTCCAAAAATTCAGCCCGTTCGGCGGCATAGGAACAGAAAAAAATATCATTTAAATTTCGAACCTAAGTCTTCAAATAGTGCCCGTAAGACTTATGATTTTTCAAGAAATGCTACTTTTTGCAAATATTTTTATTGAATCCGCTTGAGACTATAATTAACACCACTTTTCCAAAATTTCAGCCCTTTCGTCGCCATAGAACCAGATAAAACGCCATATTAAGTTCGAACGCAAGTCTTCAAATAGTGCCCGTAAGCCTGATGATTTTTCTAGAAATGCTACTTATTGGGAATATTTTTATTGATTTCGCTCAAGATTATGAATCACACCACGATTCAGAAATTTCAGCCAGTTCGGCGCCATAGGAACAGAAAAAATAACATTATTAGTTCGAACCCAAGTTTTCTTCAAATCGTGCCCGTAAGCCTGATGAGTTTTCGAGAAATGCTACATTTTTCAAATGTTTATATTGATTTCGATTTAGCCCATGATTTAAACAAATTTTTAAATATATCAGTCCGTTCGGCGCCATAGAACCAGAAAAAAATTGCATATTAAGTTCGAACCCAAGACTTCAAATAGTGCCCGTAAGCCTTTCTAGAAAACTCGTTTTTGCAAATAATTTTATTGATTTCTCTTGAATTCATGATAAAAACCACTTTTCTGAAATATCAGCCTGTTCGGCGACACAGAACCAGAGAAAACGGCATTTTAAGTTCGAACCCAAGTCTTCAAATAGTGCCCGTAAGCCTGATGATTTTTCTAGAAATGCTACTTTTTGCGAATATTTTTATTTATTCCGCGTGAGCTCATGATTTACACCACTTTTAAAAAATTTCAGCCCTTTCCTCGCCATAGAACCAGATAAAACGCCATATTAAGTTCAAACCCAAGTCTTCAAATACTGCCCGTAAGCCTGATGATTTTTCTAGAAACACTACTTTTTGCAATTATTTTTATTGATTTCGCTTAAAACCATAGTTAAAACCACTTTTAAAAAATTTCAGCCAAGTCGGGGCCATTGAACCAGAAAAAATTGGCATTTTAAGTTCAAACCCAAGTCTTCAAATGGTGCCCGTAAGCCTGATGATTTTTCTAGAAATGCTACTTCGTTCAAATATTTTTATTAATTTCGCTTGAGACCATGATTCACACCACTTTTCCAAAATTTCTGCCAGTTTGGTGCCATAGGAACAGAAAAAATATCATTTATATTTCGAACTCAAGTCTTCAAATAGTGCCCGTAAGACTTAAGATTTTTCAAGAAATGCTACTTTTTGCAATAATTTTTATTGATTCCTCTTGAGACCATGAATCACACCACTTTTCCAATATTTCAGCCGGTTTGTCGCCATAGAACCAGATAAAACGCCATATTAAGTTCGGACCCAAGTCTTCAAATACTGCCCGTAAGCCTGATTATTTTTCTAGAAATACTACTTTTTGCAATTTTTTATTGATTTTGCTTGAGACCATGATTTATACCACAATTCCAAAATTTCAGCCCGTTCGGCGCCATAGGAACAGAAAAGATATCAGTTAAATTTCGAACCCAAGTGTTGAAATAGCGCCCGTAAGGTTGATTATTTTTCCAGAAATACTACTTTTTGCAATTATTTTTATTGATTTCGCAAAAAAACCACAAATAAAACCTTTTTTTTTAATTTCAGCCAAGTCGGCGCCAAAGAAAGAGAAAAAATTGAAATTTTAAGTTCGAAACCAAGTCTTCAAATGGCCCGTAAGCCTGATGATTTTTCTAGAAAAAATACTTTTTGCAATTATTTTTATTGATTTCTCTTGAATCCATGATAAAAACCACTTTTCCAAAATATCAGCCTGTTCGGCGACACATAACCAGAGAAAACGGCATTTTAAGTTCGAACCCAGGTCTTCAAAAAGTGCCCGTAAGCCAGATGATTTTTATAGAAAAAATACTTTTTGCAATTATTTTTCTTGATTTCTCTTGAATCCATGATGAAAACCACTTTTCCAAAATATCAGCCTGTTCGGCGACACAGAACCAGAGAAAACGGCATTTTAAGTTCGAAACCAAGTCTTCAAATAGTGCCCGTAAGACAAATGATTTTTCTAGAAATGCTACTTCTTTCAAATATTTTTATTAATTCCGCTTAAGACCATGATTCACACCACATTTCCAAAATTTCAGCCAGTTTGGTGCCATAGGAACAGAAAAAATATCATTTATATTTCGAACCCAAGTCTTCAAATAGTGCCCATAAGACTGATTATTTTTCTAGAAATGCTACTTTTTGCAATTTTTTTATTGATTTTGCTTGAGACCATGATTTATACCACAATTCCAAAATTTCAGCCCGTTCGGCGCCATAGGAACAGAAAAAATATCAGTTAAATTTCGAACCCAAGTGTTGAAATAGCGCCCGTAAGGTTGATTATTTTTCCAGAAATACTACATTTTGCAATTATTTTTATTGATTTCGCAAAAAAACCACAAATAAAACCTTTTTTTTTAATTTCAGCCAAGTCGGCGCCAAAGAAAGAGAAAAAATTGAAATTTTAAGTTCGAAACCAAGTCTTCAAATGGCCCGTAAGCCTGATGATTTTTCTAGAAATGCAACTTTTTGCAAATATTTTTATCAATTCCGCTTGAGACCATAATTTTCACCACTTTTCCAAAGTTTCAGCCCTTTCGACGTCATAGAACCAGATAAAACGCCATATTAAGTTCGGACCCAAGTCTTCAAATACTTCCCGAAAGCCTGATGATTTTTCTAGAAACACTACTTTTTGCAATTTTTTTATTGATTTTGCTTAAGACCATGATTTATACCACAATTCCAAAATTTCAGCCCGTTCAGCGCCATAGGAACAGAAAAAATATCAGTTAAATTTCGAACCCAAGTGTTGAAATAGCGCCCGTAAGGTTGATTATTTTTCCAGAAATACTATTTTTGCAATTATTTTTATTGATTTCGCTTAAAACCACAAATAAAACCTTTAAAAAAAAATTTCAGCCAAGTCGGCGCCATAGAACCAGAGAAAATTGAAATTTTAAGTTCGAACCCAAGTCTTCAAATGGTGCCCGTAAGCCTGATGGTTTTTCTAGAAATGCAACTTTTTGCAAATATTTTTATCGATTCCGCTTGAGACCATGATTTACACCACTTTTCCGAAATTTCAGCCCTTTCGTCGCCATAGAACCAGTTAAAACCCCCTATTGAGTTCGAACCCAAGTCTTCAAATAGTGCCCGTAAGCCAGATGATTTTTCTAGAAAAACTCCTTTTTGCAATAATATTTCTTGATTTCTCTTGAATCCATGATAAAAACCACTTTTCCAAAATATCAGCCTGTTCGGCCGCACAGAAACAGAAAAACGTCATTTGAAGTTCGAACCCAAGTCTTCAAATAGTGCCCGTATCCTGATGATTTTTCTAGAAATGATACTTTTTGCAATTATTTTTATTGATTCCGCTTAAGACCATGATTTAAACCACCTTTCCAAAATTTCAGCCCTTTCTTTGTCATAGAACCAGAAAAAACGCCATATTAAGTTCGGACCCAAGTCTTCAAATACTGCCCGTAAGCCTGATAATTTTTCTAGAAATACTACTTTTTGCAATTTTTTTATTGATTTTGCTTGAGACCATGATTTATACCACAATTCCAAAATTTCAGCCCGTTCGGCGCCATAGGAACAGAAAAGATATCAGTTAAATTTCGAACCCAAGTGTTGAAATAGCGCCCGTAAGGTTGATTATTTTTCCAGAAATACTACTTTTTGCAATTATTTTTATTGATTTCGCAAAAAAACCACAAATAAAACCTTTTTTAAAAAATTTCAGCCAAGTCGGCGCCATAGAACCAGAAAAATTTGGCATTTATGTTCGAACCCAAGTCTTCAAATAGTGCCCGTAAGCCTGATGATTTTTCTAGAAATGCTACTTATTGGGAATATTTTTATTGATTTCGCTCAAGATTATGAATCACACCACGATTCCGAAATTTCAGCCAGTTTGGCGCCATATGAACATAAAAAATATCGTTTTCGCTTAAAACCACCAATAAAACCTTTTTAAAAAAATTTCAGCCAACTCGGCGCCATAGAACCAGAAAAAATTGAAATTTGAGGTTCGAAACCAAGTCTTCAAATGGTGCCCGTAACCCTGATGATTTTTCTAGAAACACTACTTTTTGCAATAATTTTTATTGATTTCTCTTGAATCCATGATAAAAACCACTTTTCCAAAATATCAGCCTGTTCGGCGACACAGAACCAGAAAAACGGCAATTTAAGTTCGAACCCAAGTCTTCAAATAGTGCCCGTAAGACTTATGATTTTTCAAGAAATGCTACTTTTTGCAAATATTTTTATTGATTCCGCCTAAGACCATGATTTAAACCACTTTTCAAAAAAATCAGCCAAGTCGGCGCCATAGAACCAGAAAAAATTGGCATTTATGTTCGAACCCAAGTCTTCAAATAGTTCCCGTAAGCCTGATGATTTTTCTAGAAATGCTACTTATTGGGAATATTTTTATTTATTTCGCTCAAGATTATGAATCACACCACGATTCCGAAATTTCAGCCACTTTGGCGCCATAGGAACATAAAAAATATCATTTTAAGTTCGAACCCAAGTCTTCAAATGGTACCCGTAAGCCTGATGATTTTTCTAGAATTGATACTTTTTGCAATTATTTTTATTGATTCCGCTTAAGACCATGATTTAAACCACTTTTCCAAAATTTCAGCCCTTTCGTCGCCATAGAACCAGAGAAAACGGCATTTTAAGTTCGAACCCAAGTCTTCAAATAGTGGACGTAAGACTTATGATTTTTCAAGAAATGCTAGTTTTTGCAATTATTTTTATTGATTTCGCAAAATAACCACAAATAAAACCTTTTTTTTTAAATTTCAGCCAAGTCGGCGCCATAGAAAGAGAAAAAATTGAAATTTTAAGTTCGAAACCAAGTCTTCAAATGGCCCGTAATCCTGATGATTTTTCTAGAAATGCAACTTTTTGAAAATATTTTTATGAATTCCGCTTGAGACCATAATTTACACCACTTTTCCAAAATTTCAGCCCTTTCGTCGCCATAGAACCAGATAAAATGCCATATAAAGTTCGAACCCAAGTCTTCAAATAGTGCCCGTAAAACAGATGATTTTTCTAGAAAAACTAGTTTTTGCAATTATTTTTATTGATTCCGCTTAAGACCATGATTTCAACCACTTTTCCAAAATTTCAGCCCTTTCGTCGCCATAGAACCAGATAAAACGCCATATTAAGTTCGGACCCAAGTCTTCAAATACTGCCCGAAAGCCCGATGATTTTTCTAGAAACACTACTTTTTGCAATTTTTTTATTGATTTTGCTTAAGACCATGATTTATACCACAATTCCAAAATTTCAACCCGTTCGGCGCCATAGGAACAGAATAAATATCAGTTAAATTTCGAACCCAAGTGTTGAAATAGCGCCCGTAAGGATGATTAATTTTCCAGAAATACTATTTTTGCAATTATTTTTATTGATTTCGCTTAAAACCACAAATAAAACCTTTTAAAAAAAAAATTCAGCCAAGTCGGCGCCATAGAACCAGAGAAAATTGAAATTTTAAGTTCGAACCCAAGTCTTCAAATGGTGCCCGTAAGCCTGATGATTTTTCTAGAAATGCAACTTTTTGCAAATATTTTTATCGATTCCGCTTGAGACCATGATTTACACCACTTTTCCGAAATTTCAGCCCTTTCGTCACCATAGAACCAGATAAAACGCCATTTTAAGTTCGAACCCAAGTCTTCAAATAGTGCCCGTAAGCCAGATGATTTTTCTAGAAAAACAACTTTTTGCAATTATATTTCTTGATTTCTCTTGAATCCATGATAAAAACCACTTTTCCAAAATATCAGCCTGTTCGGCGACACAGAACCAGAAAAACGGCATTTGAAGTTCGAACCCAAGTCTTCAAATAGTGCCCGTATCCTGATGATTTTTCTAGAAATGAAACTTTTTACAATTATTTTTATTGATTCCGCTTAAGACCATGATTTAAACCACCTTTCCAAAATTTCAGCCCTTTCTTTGTCATAGAACCAGATAAAACGCCATATTAAGTTCGAACCCAAGTCTTCAAGTAGTGGACGTAAGACTTATGATTTTTCAAGAAATGCTAGTTTTTGCGATTATTTTTATTGATTTCGCAAAAAAACCACAAATAAAACCTTTTTTTTTAAATTTCAGCCAAGTCCATAGAAAGAGAAAAAATTGAAATTTTAATTTCGAAACCAAGTCTTCAAATGGCCCGTAAGCCTGATGATTTTTCAAGAAATGCTACTTTTTGCAAATATTTTTATTGATTTCGCTTGAAAACATAGTTAAAACCACTTTTAAAAAATTTCAGCCAAGTCGGCGCCATTGAACCAGAAAAAATTGGCATTTTAAGTTCAGACCCAAGTCTTCAAATGGTGCCCGTAATCCTGATGATTTTTCTAGAAATGCTACTTCTTTCAAATATTTTTATTAATTCCGCTTGAGACCATGATTCACACCACTTTTCCAAAATTTCAGCCAGTTCGGTGCCATAGGAACAGAAAAAATATCATTTATATTTCGAACCCAAGTCCTCAAATAGTGCCCATAAGACTGATTATTTTTCTAGAAATGCTCCTTTTTGCAAATATTTTTCTTTATTCCGCTTTAGACCATGATTTACACAACTTTTCCAAAATTTCATCCCGTTCGTCGCCATAGAACCAGATAAAACGCCATATAAAGTTCGAACCCAAGTCTTCAAATAGTGCCCGTAAGCCAGATGATTTTTATAGAAAAAAGAGTTTTTGCAATTTTTTTTATTGATTTCTCTTGAATCCATTATAAAAACCACTTTTCCAAAATATCAGCCTGTTCGGCGACACAGAACCAGAGAAAACGGCATTTTAAGATCGAACCCAAGTCTTCAAATAGTGCCCGTAAGACTTATGATTTTTCAAGAAATGCTACTTTTTGCAAATATTTTAATAGATTTCTATTGAGACCAAGATTTAAATCACTATTCCAAAATTTCAGCCAGTTTGGCGCCATAGGAACATATAAAATATCATTTTATGTTCGAACCCAAGTCTTCAAATGGTGCCCGACCATGATTTAAAACACTTTTCCATAATTTCAGCCCTTTCGTCGCCATAGAACCAGATAAAACGCCATATTAAGTTCGGACCCAAGTCTTCAAATACTGCCCGAAAGCCTGATGATTTTTTAAGAAATGCTACTTTTTGCAAATATTTTAATTGATTTCTATTGAGACTAAGATTTAAATCACTATTCCAAAATTTCAGCCAGTTTGGCGCCATAGGAACATATAAAATATCATTTTTTGTTCGAACCCAAGTCTTCAAATGGTACCCGTAAGCCTGATGATTTTTATAGAAATTATACTTTTTGCAAATATTTTTATTGATTCCGCTTGAGACCATGATTTACACCACGTTTCCAATATTTCAGCCCGTTCGTCGCCATAGAACCAGAAAAAAAGCTATATTAAGTTCGAACCCAAGTCTTCAAAATGGTGCCCGTAAGCCACATGATTTTTCTAGAAAAACTACTTTTTGCAATTATTTTTCTTGATTTCTCTTGAATCCATGATGAAAACCACTTTTCAAAAATTTCAGCCTGTTCGGCGACACAGAACCAGAAAAACGGCATTTTAAGTTCGAACCCAAGTCTTCAAATAGTGCCCGTAAGCCTGATGATTTCTCAAGAAAAATCACTTTTTGCAATTATTTTTATTGATTTTGCTTGAGACCATGATTTATACCACAATTCCAAAATTTCAGCCCGTTCGGCGCCATAGGAACAGAAAAAATATCAGTTAAATTTCAAACCCAAGTCTTCAAATAGCGCCCGTAAGGTTGATTATTTTTCCAGAAATACTACTTTTTGAAATTATTTTTATTGATTTCGCTTAAAACCACAAATAAAACCTTTTTCAAAAAATTTCAGCCAAGTCGGCGCCATAGAACCAGAAAAAATTGAAATTTTAAGTTCGAACCCAAGTCTTCAAATAGTGCCCGTAAACCTGATGAGTTTTCTAGAAATGCTATTTTTTGCGAATATTTTTAGTGATTCCGCTTGAGCTCATGATTTACACCATTTTTCCAAAATTTCAGCCCGTTCGTCGCCATAAAACCAGATAAAACGCCATATTAAGTTCGAACCTAGTCTTCAAATAGTGCCAGTAAGCTTGATGATTTTTCTAGAAATGCTACTTATTGAGAATATTTTTATTGATTTCGCTCAAGATTATGAATCACACCACGATTCCGAAATTTCAGCCAGTTCGGCGCCATAGGAACAGAAAAAATAACATTATTAGTTCGAACCCAAGTTTTCAAATGGTGCCCGTAAGCCGAATGAGTTTTCGAGAAATGCTCCATTTTTCAAATGTTTATATTGATTTCGATTGAGCCCATGATTTACACCAATTTTTAAATTTATCAGTCCGTTCGGCGCCATAGATCCAGAAAAAAATTGAATATTAAGTTCGAACCAAAGTCTTCAAATAGTGCCCGTATGCCAGGTGATTTTTCTAGAAAAACTAGTTTTTACAATTATTTTTATTGATTTCGCTTAAGACAATGATTTATACCACAATTCCAAAATTTCAGCCTGTTTGGCGTCATAGGAACAGATAAAATTTCATTTAAATTTCGAACCCAAGTTTTCAAATAGTGCCCGTAAGCCTGATGATTTTTCTAGAAATGCAACTATTTGCATATATTTTTATTTAATCCGCGTGAGCTCATGATTAACACCACTTTTAAAAAATTTCAACTCTTTCATCGCCATAGAACCAGATAAAACGCCATATTAAGTTCAAACCCAAGTCTTCAAATACTGCCCGTAAGCCTGATGATTTTTCTAGAAATTCAATTTTTTGCAATTATTTTTATTGATTTCGCTTAAGACCATGATTTATACCACAATTCCAAAATTTCAGCCTGTTTGGCGCCATAGGAAAAGAAAAAATATCATTTAAATTTCGAACCCATGCCTTCAAATAGTGCCCGTAAGGTTGATTATTTTTCTAGAAATACTACATTTTGCAATTATTTTTATTGATTTCGCTTGAAACCATAGTTTTAACCACTTTTAAAAAATTTCAGCCAAGTCAGCGCCATAGAACCAGAAAAAATTGGCATTTTAAGTTCAAACCCACGTCTTCAAATGGTGCCCGTAAGCCTGATGATTTTTCTAGAAATGCTACTTTTTGCAAATATTTTTATTAATTCCGCTTGACACCTTGATTTACAGCACTTTTCCAAAATTTCAGCCAGTTTTGCGCCATAGGAACTGAAAAAATATGATTTATATTTCGAACCCAAGTCTTCAAATAGTGCCCGTAAGGTTGATTATTTTACTAGAAATACTACTTTTTGCAATTATTTTAATTGATTTCGCTTGAGACCATGATTTATACCACAATTCCAAAATTTCAGCCCGTTCGTCGCCATAGATCCAGATAAAACGCCATATTAAGTTCGAACCCAAGTCTTCAAATAGTGCCCGTAAGCCACATGATTTTTCTAGAAAAACTACTTTATGCAATTATTTTTCTTGATTTCTCTTGAATCCATGATGAAAACCACTTTTCCAAAATATCAGCCTGTTCGGCGACACAGAACCAAAAAAACGGCATTTTAAGTTCGAACCCAAGTCTTCAAATAGTGCCCGAAAGACCTATGATTTTTCAAGAAATGCTACTTTTTGAAAATATTTTTATTGATTTCTATTGAGACCGAGATTTAAATCACTATCCCAAAATTTCAGCAGGATCGTCGCCATAGAACCAGATTAAACGCCATATTAAGTTCGAACCCACGTCTTCAAATAGTGCCCGTAATTCTGATGATTTTTCTAAAAATGCTACTTTTTGCGAATATTTTTATTTATTCCGCGTGAGCTCATGATTTACACCATTTTTCCAAAATTTCAGCCCGTTCGGCGCCATAGGAAAAGAAAAAATATCAGTTAAATTTCAAACCCAAGTCTTCAAATAGCGCCCGTAAGGTTGATTATTTTATCAGAAATACTACTTTTTGAAATTATTTTTATTGATTTCGCTTAACACCACAAATAAAACCTTTTTCAAAAAATTTCAGCCAAGTCGGCGCCATAGAACCAGAAAAAATTAAAATTTTAAGTTCGAACCCAAGTCTTCAAATTGTGCCCATAAGCCTGATGATTTTTCTAGAAATGCAACTTTTTGCAAATATTTTTATCAATTCCGCTTGAGACCATTATTTACACCACTTTTCCAAAATTTCAGCCAGTTTGGCGCCATAGGAACAGAAAAAATATGATTTATATTTCGAACCCAAGTCTTTAAATAGTGCCCATAAGACTGATTATTTTTCTAGAAATGCTACTTTTTGCAAATATTTTTATTTATTCCGCTTTAGACCATGATTTACACCACTTTTCCAAAATTTCATCCCGTTCGTCGCCAAAGAACCAGATAAAACGCCATATAAAGTTCGAACCCAAGTCTTCAAATAGTGCCCGTAAGCCAGATGATTTTTCTAGAAAAAATTGTTTTTGAAATTATTTTTATTGATTTCTCTTGAATCCATGATAAAAACCACTTTTCCAAAATATCAGCCTGTTCGGCGACACAGAACCAGAGAAAACGGCATTTTAAGTCCGAACCCAAGTCTTCAAATAGTGCCCGTAAGACTTATGATTTTTCAAGAAATGCTACTTTTTGCAAATATTTTTATTGATCTCTATTGAGACTAAAATTTAAATCACTATTCCAAAATTTCAGCCCGTTCGTCGCCATAAAACCAGATAAAACGCCATATTACGTTCGAACCCAAGTCTTCAAATAGTGCCCGAAAGACTTATGATTTTTCAAGAAATGCTACTTTTTGCAAATATTTTTATTGAATTCTATTGAGACCAAGATTTAAATCACTATTGCAAAATTTCAGCCAGTTTGGCGCTATAGGAACATAAAAAATATCATTTGAAGTTCGAACCCAAGTCTTCAAATGGTACCCGTAAGCCTGATGATTTTTCTAGAAATGATACTTTTCGCAAACATTTTTATTTATTCCGCTTTAGACCATGATTTACACCACTTTTCCAAAATTTCATCCCGTTCGTCGCCATAGAACCGATAAAACGCCATATAAAGTTCGAACCCAAGTCTTCAAATAGTGCCCGTAAGCCAGATGATTTTTCTAGAAAAACTTGTTTTTGAAATTATTTTTATTGATTTCTCTTGAATCCATGATAAAAACCACTTTTCCAAAATATCAGCCTGTTCGGCGACACAGAACCAGAGAAAACGGCATTTTAAGTCCGAACCCAAGTCTTCAAATAGTGCCCGTAAGACTTATGATTTTTCAAGAAATGCTACTTTTTGCAAATATTTTTATTGATTTCTATTGAGACCAAAATTTAAATCACTATTCCAAAATTTCAGCCCGTTCGTCGCCATAAAACCAGATAAAACGCCATATTACGTTCGAACCCAAGTCTTCAAATAGTGCCCGAAAGACTTATGATTTTTCAAGAAATGCTACTTTTTGCAAATATTTTTATTGAATTCTATTGAGACCAAGATTTAAATCACTATTGCAAAATTTCAGCCAGTTTGGCGCTATAGGAACATAAAAAATATCATTTGAAGTTCGAACCCAAGTCTTCAAATGGTACCCGTAAGCCTGATGATTTTTCTAGAAATGATACTTTTCGCAAACATTTTTATTTATTCCGCTTTAGACCATGATTTACACCACTTTTCCAAAATTTCATCCCGTTCGTCGCCATAGAACCGATAAAACGCCATATAAAGTTCGAACCCAAGTCTTCAAATAGTGCCCGTAAGCCAGATGATTTTTCTAGAAAAACTTGTTTTTGAAATTATTTTTATTGATTTCTCTTGAATCCATGATAAAAACCACTTTTCCAAAATATCAGCCTGTTCGGCGACACAGAACCAGAGAAAACGGCATTTTAAGTCCGAACCCAAGTCTTCAAATAGTGCCCGTAAGACTTATGATTTTTCAAGAAATGCTACTTTTTGCAAATATTTTTATTGATTTCTATTGAGACCAAAATTTAAATCACTATTCCAAAATTTCAGCCCGTTCGTCGCCATAAAACCAGATAAAACGCCATATTACGTTCGAACCCAAGTCTTCAAATAGTGCCCGAAAGACTTATGATTTTTCAAGAAATGCAACTTTTTGCAAATATTTTTATTGATTTCTATTGAGACCGAGATTTAAATCACTATTCCAAAATTTCAGCAGGATCGTCGCCATAGAACCAGATTAAACGCCATATTAAGTTCGAACCCACGTCTTCAAATGGTGCCCGTAAGACTGATGATTTTTCGAAAAATGCTTTTTTTTGCAAACTTTTTATTGATTTCGTTCTAGATTATGAATCAAACAACGATTCTGACGGTTCGAACCCAAAATTTCAAATGGTGCCCGTAAACCTGATGATTTTCCGAGAAATGCTACATTTTTCAAATATTTATATTGATTTCGATGGAGCCCACGATTTAAACCAATTTTTAAATATATCAGTCCGTTCGGCGCCATAGAACCAGCAAAAAATTGCATTTTAAGTTCGAACCCAAGTCTTCAATAGGCGGTAAGTCGAGAGTTTTTTGTAGAAATGCTACTTTTTGCAAATATTTTTATTGATTTCTATTGAGACCGAGATTTTAATCACTATTCCGAAATTTCAGCCAGTTTGGCGCCATGTTCGAACCCAAGTCTTCAAATGGTACCCGTAAGCCAGATGATTTTTCTAGAAAAAGTACTTTTTGCAATAATTTTTATTGATTTCTCTTGAATCCATGATAAAAACCACTTTAACAAAATATCAGCCAAGTCGGCGCCATAGAACCAGAAAAAATTGGCATTTTAAGTTCGAACCCAAGTCTTCAAATAGTGCCCGTAAGCCTGATGATTTTTCTAGAAATGCTACTTATTGGGAATATTTTTATTGAGATCGCTCAAGATTATGAATCACACCACGATTCCGAAATTTCAGCCAGTTTGGAGCCATAGGAACATAAAAAATATCATTTTAAGTTCGAACCCAAGTCTTCAAAAAGTGCCCGTAAAACTTATGATTTTTCAAGAAATGCTTCTTTTTGCAAATATTTTTATTGATTTCTATTGAGACCGAGGTTTAAATCACAATTCCAAAATTTCAACAGAAAAAAATATCATTTATATTTCGAACCTAAGTCTTCAAATAGTGCCCATAAGACTGATAATTTTTCTAGAAATGCTAATTTTTGCAAATATTTTTATTTATTCCGCTTTAGACCATGATTTACACCACTTTTCCAAAATTTCATCCCGTTCGTCGCCATAGAACCGATAAAACGCCATATTAAGTTCGAACCCAAGTCTTCAAATAGTGCCCGTAAGCCAGATGATTTTTCTAGAAAAACTTGTTTTTGAAATTATTTTTATTGATTTCTCTTGAATCCATGATAAAAACCACTTTTCCAAAATATCAGCCTGTTCGGCGACACAGAACCAGAGAAAACGGCATTTTAAGTCCGAACCCAAGTCTTCAAATAGTGCCCGTAAGACTTATGATTTTTCAAGAAATGCTACTTTTTGCAAATATTTTTATTGATTTCTATTGAGACCAAGATTTAAATCACTATTCCAAAATTTCAGCCCGTTCGTCGCCATAAAACCAGATAAAACGCCATATTACGTTCGAACCCAAGTCTTCAAATAGTGCCCGAAAGACTTATGATTTTTCAAGAAATGCTACTTTTTGCAAATATTTTTATTGATTTCTATTGAGACCGAGATTTAAATCACTATTCCAAAATTTCAGCAGGTTCGTCGCCATAGAACCAGATTAAACGCCATATTAAGTTCGAACCCACGTCTTCAAATGGTGCCCGTAAGCCTGATGATTTTTCGAAAAATGCTTTTTTTTGCAAACTTTTTATTGATTTCGTCTTAGATTATGAATCAAACAACGATTCTGACGGTTCGAACCCAAAATTTCAAATGGTGCCCGTAAACCTGATGATTTTCCGAGAAATGCTACATTTTTCAAATATTTATATTGATTTCGATGGAGCCCACGATTTAAACCAATTTTTAAATATATCAGTCCGTTCGGCGCCATAGAACCAGCAAAAAATTGCATTTTAAGTTCGAACCCAAGTCTTCAATAGGCGGTAAGTCGAGAGTTTTTTGTAGAAATGCTACTTTTTGCAAATATTTTTATTGATTCCTATTGAGACCGAGATTTTAATCACTATTCCAAAATTTCAGCCAGTTTGGCGCCAAGTTCGAACCCAAGTCTTCAAATGGTACCCGTAAGCCAGATGATTTTTCTAGAAAAAGTACTTTTTGCAATAATTTTTATTGATTTCTCTTGAATCCATGATAAAAACCACTTTAACAAAATATCAGCCAAGTCGGCGCCATAGAACCAGAAAAAAATGGCATTTTAAGTTCGAACCCAAGTCTTCAAATAGTGCCCGTAAGCCTGATGATTTTTCTAGAAATGCTACTTATTGGGAATATTTTTATTGAGATCGCTCAAGATTATGAATCACACCACGATTCCGAAATTTCAGCCAGTTTGGCGCCATAGGAACATAAAAAATATCATTTTAAGTTCGAACCCAAGTCTTCAAAAAGTGCCCGTAAAACTTATGATTTTTCAAGAAATGCTTCTTTTTGCAAATATTTTTATTGATTTCTATTGAGACCGAGGTTTAAATCACAATTCCAAAATTTCAACAGAAAAAAATATCATTTATATTTCGAACCTTAGTCTTCAAATAGTGCCCATAAGACTGATAATTTTTCTAGAAATGCTAATTTTTGCAAATATTTTTATTTATTCCGCTTAAGACCATGATTTACACCACTTTTCCAAAATTTCATCCCGTTCGTCGCCATAGAACCGATAAAACGCCATATATAGTTCGAACCCAAGTCTTCAAATAGTGCCCGTAAGCCAGATGATTTTTCTAGAAAAACTTGTTTTTGAAATTATTTTTATTGATTTCTCTTGAATCCATGATAAAAACCACTTTTCCAAAATATCAGCCTGTTCGGCGACACAGAACCAGAGAAAACGGCATTTTAAGTCCGAACCCAAGTCTTCAAATAGTGCCCGTAAGACTTATGATTTTTCAAGAAATGCTACTTTTTGCAAATATTTTTATTGATTTCTATTGAGACCAAGATTTAAATCACTATTCCAAAATTTCAGCCCGTTCGTCGCCATAAAACCAGATAAAACGCCATATTACCTTCGAACCCAAGTCTTCAAATAGTGCCCGTAAGCCTGATGATTTTTCTAGAAATGCTACTTAATTGGGAATATTTTTATTGATTTCGCTCAAGATTATGAATCACACCACGATTCCAAAATTTCACCCAGTTCAGCGCCATAGGAACAGAAAAAATAACATTTTTAGTTCGAACCCAAGTTTTCAAATGGTGCCCGTAAGCCTGATGAGTTTTCGAGAAATGCTACATTTTTCAAATGTTTATATTGATTTCGATTGAGCCCACGATTTAAACCAATTTTTAAATATATCAGTCCGTTCGGCGCCATAGAACCAGAAAAAAATTGCATATTAAGTACGAACCCAAGTCTTCAAATAGTGCCCGAAAGCCAGATGATTTTTCTAGAAAAACTAGTTTTTGCAATTATTTTTATTGATTTCTCTTGAATCCATGATAAAAACCACTTTTCCAAAATATCAGCCTGTTCGGCGACACAAAACCAGAAAAAACGGCATTTTAAGTTCGAGCCCAAGTCTTCAAATAGTGTGCCCGTAAGCCTGATGATTTTTCTATAAAAACTACTTTTTGCAATAATTTTTATTGATTCCGCTTGAGACCATGATCTATACCACAATCCAAAAATTTCAGCCTATTCGGCGTCATAGGAATAGAAAAAATATCATTTAAATTTCGAACCCAAGTCTTTAAATAGTGCCCGTAAGATTGATTCCTTTTCTAGAAATAATACTTTTTGCAATTATTTTTATTGATTTCGCTTGAAACCATTGTTAAAACCACTGTTAAAATATTTCAGCAAAGTCGGCGCCATAGAATCAGTAAAAATTGGCATTCTTAGTTCGAACCCAAGTCTTCAAATAGCCCCCGTAAGCCGCATGATTTTTATAGAAATGCTACTTTTTGCAAATATTTTTATTGATTTCCCTTGAGACCATGTATAACACCCTTTTTCAGAAATTTCAGCCCGTTCGGCGATATAATTCCAGAAAAAATGGCATTTTACGTTCGAACCCAAGTCTTCAAATGGTGCCTTTTAGCCTGATGATTTTTCTAGAAATGTTACTTTTTACAATTTTTTTATTGATTTCGCTTGAAACCATGATTTAAACAGCTTTTCCAAAATTTCAGCCCGTTCGACGCCATAGAACCAGAAAAAATTGCATTTTAAGTTCGAACCCAAGTCTTCAAATAGTGCCTGTAAGCCTGATGATTTTTCTAGAAATGCTACTTTTTGCAAATAATTTTATTGATTTCTATTGAGACCGAGATTGAAATTACTATTCCAAAATTTCAGCCCGATCGTTGCCATAGAACCAGATTAAACGCCATATTAAGTTCGAACCCAAGTCTTCAAATAGTGCCCGTAAGCCTGATGATTTTTCTAGAAATGCTTCTTATTGGGAATTTTTTAATTGATTTCGCTCTAAATTATGAATCAAACCACGATTCCGAATTTTCAGCCGGTAAAAAAAAGTTTTAAATATTCGAACCTAAGTCTTTCAATAGTGACCTTAGAATTCCGATTTTTCCAGAAACGCAACTTTTTTAAATATTAAACATGATTTTGCTTGAGGCCGTGATTTGCACCACTCTTCCTAAATTTCAGCCCGTTCGGCGCCATAGAACCAGAAAAAACGGCATATTAATTTCGAACCCAAGTCTTCAAATGGTGCCCGTAAGCCTGATGATTTTTCTAGAAATGCTTATTATTGCAAATATTTTTATGGATTCCGCTTGAGACCATGATTTTTACCACTTTTCCAAAATTTCAGCCAGATCAGCACCAAAGGAACAGAAAAAATGTCACTTTTAGTTCGAACCTGATGATTTTTCTAGAAATGCTTATTATTGCAAATATTTTTATGGATTCCGCTTGAGACCATGATTTTTACCACTTTTCCAAAATTTCAGCCAGATCAGCACCAAAGGAACAGAAAAAATGTCACTTTTAGTTCGAACCCATGAAAACGCTGCCCGTAAGCCTGATTATTTTTTTAGAAATACTACTTTTTGAAATTATTTTTATTGATTTCGCTTGAAACCATGATTTAAACCACTTTTCAAAAATTTCAGCCTATTTAACGCCATAGAACCAGAAAAAATGGCATTTTAAGTTCGAACCCAAGTCTTCAAATAGTGCCTGTAAGCCTGATGATTTTTCTATAAATACTACTTTTTACAATTATTTTTATTGATTTCGCTTGAAACAATGATTTACACCACTTTCCAAAAAATGTCATCCCATTCGGCGCCATAGAACCAGAATAAACGGCATTTTAATTTCGAGCCCAAGTCTTCAAATGGTGCCCGTAAGCCTAATGATTTTCTAGAAATCTAACTTTTTGAAAATATTTTTTTTGATTTCGCTTGAAACAATGATTTAAACCTTTTTTCAAAAATTTCAGCCTGTTCGGCGTCATAGAACCAGAAAACAATGGCATTCTAAGTTCGAACCCAAGTCTTGAAATGGTGCCTTTAAGCCTGATGATTATTCTAGAAATGCTACTTTTAACCATGTTTTTATTGATTTCGCTTGAAACCATGATTTAAACCTATTTTCCTAAATTTCAGCCCGTTCGACGCAATAGAACCAGAAAAAAAATCGCATTTTAAGTTCGAACCCAAGTCTTTGAACGGTGCCCGTAAGCCTGATGATTTTTCGAAAAATGCTACTTTTGGCAAATATTTTTATTTATTTTGCTCTAGATTATGAATCAAACCACAATTCCGAAATTTCAGCCTGTTTGGCCTTACAGAACCAAATAAAAATAGTTTTAAATACTCGAACCTTACTCTTTAAAAAGTGTCCTAAGAATTCCGCTTTTTCCAGAAACGCAACTTTTTTAAAATACTAAACATGATTTTGCTTGAGGTCATGATTTGCACCACTCTTCCAAAATTTCAACCCGCTCGGCGACATAGAACAAGAAAAGGTGGCATTTAAAGTTCGAACCCAAGTCTTCAAATGGTGCCCGTAAGCCTGATGATTTTTCTAGAAATGCTACTTTTTGCAAATATTTTTATTTATTCCGCTTTAGACCATGATTTACACCACTTTTCCAAAATTTCATCCCGTTTGTCGCCATAGAACCGATAATACGCCATATAAAGTTCGAACCCAAGTCTTCAAATAGTGCCCGTAAGCCTGATGATTGATGATTTTTCTAGAAATGCTACTCTTTGCGAATATTTTTATTAATTCCGCGTGAGCTCATGATTTACACCACTTTTAAAAAATGTCAGCCCTTTCCTCGTAACCCTGATTATTTTTCTAGAAATACTACTGTCTGCAATTATTTTTATTGATTTCGCTTGAGACCATGATTTATACCACAATTCCAAAATTTCAGCCCGTTCGTCGCCATAGCTCCAGATAAAACGCCATATTAAGTTCGAACCCAAGTCTTTAAATAGTGCCCGTAAGCCACATGATTTTTCTAGAAAAACTACTTTATGCAATTATTTTTCTTGATTTCTCTTGAATCCATGATGAAAACCACTTTTCCAAAATATCAGCCTGTTCGGCGACACAGAACCAAAAACACGGCATTTTAAGTTCGAACCCAAGTCTTCAAATAGTGCCCGAAAGACCTATGATTTTTCAAGAAATGCTACTTTTTGAAAATATTTTTATTGATTTCTATTGAGACCGAGATTTAAATCACTATCCCAAAATTTCAGCAGGATCGTTGCCATAGAACCAGATTAAACGCCATATTAAGTTCGAACCCACGTCTTCAAATAGTGCCCGTAATTCTGATGATTTTTCTAAAAATGCTACTTTTTGCGAATATTTTTATTTATTCCGCGTGAGCTCATGATTTACACCATTTTTCCAAAATTTCAGCCCGTTCGGCGCCATAGGAAAAGAAAAAATATCAGTTAAATTTCAAACCCAAGTCTTCAAATAGCGCCCGTAAGGTTGATTATTTTTCCAGAAATACTACTTTTTGAAATTATTTTTATTGATTTCGCTTAACACCACAAATAAAACCTTTTTCAAAAAATTTCAGCCAAGTCGGCGCCAGAAAAAATTAAAATTTTAAGTTCGAACCCAAGTCTTCAAATTGTGCCCATAAGCCTGATGATTTTTCTAGAAATGCTACTTTTTGCAAATATTTTTATTGATTTCTTTTGAGACCAAGATTTAAATCACTATTCCAAAATTTCAGACCGTTCGTCGCCATAAAACCAGATACAACGCCATATTACGTTCGAACCCGAGTCTTCAAATAGTGCCCGTAAGCCTGATGATTTTCCTAGAAATGCTACTTAATTGGGAATATTTTTATTGATTTCGCTCAAGATTATGAATCACACCACGATTCCGAAATTTCACCCAGTTCGGCGCCATAGGAACAGAAAAATTAACATTTTTAGTTCGAACCCAAGTTTTCAAATGGTGCCCGTAAGCCTGATGAGTTTTCGAGAAATGCTACATTTTTCAAATATTTATATTGATTTCGATTGAGCCCATTATTTAAACCAATTTTAAAATATATCAGCCCTTTCGGCGCAATAGAACCAGAAAAAAATTGCATTATAAGTTCGAACCCAAGTCTTCAAAAGGCGCCCGTAAGTCAAATTTTTTTGTAAAAATGCTACTTTTTGCAAATATTTTTATTGATTTCGCTTGAAACCATGATTTAAACCACTTTTCGAAAATTTCAATCTGTTCGGCGCCATAGAAACAGAAAAAATTGGCTTTTAAACTTCGAACCCAAGTCTTCAAATGGTGCCCCGTAAGTCTGATGAGTTAACGAGAAATGCTACATTTTGCGAATATTTTTATTAATTCCGCGTGAGCTCATGATTTACACCACTTTTAAAAAATGTCAGCCCTTTCCTCGTAACCCTGATTATTTTTCTAGAAAAACTACTGTTTGCAATTATTTTTATTGATTTCGCTTGAGACCATGATTTATACCACAATTCCAAAATTTCAGCCCGTTCGTCGCCATAGATCCAGATAAAACGCCATATTAAGTTCGAACCCAAGTCTTCAAATAGTGCCCGTAAGCCACATGATTTTTCTAGAAAAACTACTTTATGCAATTATTTTTCTTGATTTCTCTTGAATCCATGATGAAAACCACTTTTCCAAAATATCAGCCTGTTCGGCGACACAGAACCAAAAAAACGGCATTTTAAGTTCGAACCCAAGTCTTCAAATAGTGCCCCTAAGACTAATGATTTTTCAGGAAATGCTACTTTTTGCAAATATTTTTATTGATTTCTATTGAGACCGAGATTTAAATCACTATTGCAAAATTTCAGCCAGTTTGGCGCCATAGGAACATAAAAAATATCATTTTAAGTTCGAACCCAAGTCTTCAAATTGTACCCGTAAGCAGTGGCGGCCAGCTTATATGTGCTCCCGAGCGCCGAACAACCAACAAGATTTCCGACATGACTAATCACAATACGAAACTCGGTTCGGTTATAATATCTCATTCAAAAGGTACCTACTCATTAAGCGCGCTTAACTTGCAGACCGACATTGACTTGTGCCTATGTTCGTAGCAGTTCGTTTTCGATTGCGATCCAAAATTTAACTGCTTTGTCGCATATTCTGTGGAACAGTCGAAAGCGTGGATACCAGTTCATACTATTCTTTGCAAATAATACCATATCATGGACGGCGTTCGGGGTTTTACCACCACATCAGAAGGAACGGTTTATTCAGTAGAAAGTTAAACTAAAACGCGTATGTTTAATGTTATTGTCGATATCGTGGTTTCAATTTACCATCTGCTATTTTCAGCGAATGTTTCGCTACTTCGATACAAGCATTTAAGATAAAATTTGTCATTAAGAGATGAGTGATGGTCAGATTACTTATTATCAGTTTAGTCAGTAGGTACTCGCCGTTGACGGGCACGGTCTGTTGAATTTAAAAAAATTCTTACTCTGCGAAAGTTTTTAAGTTTAATTGCAGGTTATATCGATCTTGTATATCAATTATTAATAAGGTATATCAATTGCAGGTTATACTAATTTATGATTACTTTTGTGTTTGTTCAAAGTATAAATTAAGAATGAGTTTGAATGTGGAATACATTAAGAACAATAGGTCGAGTTTTGAAAACAAAGTGATAATAAAAAATGCCGGTCCACCTAAAATCTGAACTGATAATAAAACAAGAGTGAAAATCTGGATCGAAGAAGTTTACTCGATCATTTAACAAAACAATGTATAACAAAGCTTCGTAGCTCTGTGCATGTGATCAATTGAATTTTTTATTTTGTTTTACGTGTTTAATTTACGACGTTGATTCAGTTTGGACAATCAGCGGTGTTACTGATGTAACTCACCTTTCTTAAAAAATCAAAAAACATAATTCTTGTCATTTACATTTACAAAAAGTTTTGAGCTTAAAGGTTTTAGGAAAAGTTGACATCAGAATGCAATTGGATTCAGGCTACCGTGCCTAAGTTAAACACCATAATGAGCTATTTAATAAAAATCGATACAGGTCAAATTTCCCAGAACATGATTTCAATGTGACGTTTGAAACGTATGACTTCCTAAATAAAGTTCAGTAAAAGTGAACTCTGTGCAATTTACGCCCGCGACGATTTTTCAAAAGCTAACGGCGCTTTATCAATTTTACAAATTTTTTATAGTACTTGTTTATTAGAAGACTTTCCCGAGACTGCTAAATTACTAAAACTTTTGTGCACCATTCATGACCTTTGGAATGACCTCAGTTGAAAGCTAAAGATGTTTCTCAACGTTAAAAAGAATAAAATCTTTTTTAAACACGTTGAGCCAGGACAGACTGAACGCACTATCAGTGTTAAGCATTGATAGAGGTCTTCACTAAACAAAAGGAGCAGAGAATATAACTTCTTTATAAATAGGTATGTACCTTTATTTAATTTATTTTATGACTTAATGTTATAATCCGGTGAACCCCCATATATGTTGACCACCGGCCGCCACTGCCCGTAAGCCTGATGATTTTTCTAGAAATGATACTTTTCGCAAATATTTTAATTGATTTCTATTTTTATTATATAATAACTATTCAAAAATTTCAGCCAGTTTGGCGCCATAGGAACATATAAAATATCATTTTAAGGTCGAACCCAAGTCTTCAAATGGTACCCGTAAGCCTGATGATTTTTCTATAAATTATACTTTTGCAAAAATTTTTATTGATTTCTCTTGAATCCAGGACAAAAACCACTTTTCCAAATTATCAGCCTGTTCGGCGACACAGAACCAGAAAAACGGCATTTTAAGATCGAACCCAAGTCTTCAAATAGTGCCCCTAAGACTAATGATTTTTCAGGAAATGCTACTTTTTGCAAATATTTTTATTGATTTCTATTGAGACCGAGATTTAAATCACTATTGCAAAATTTCAGCCAGTTTGGCGCTATAGGAACATAAAAAATATCATTTTAAGTTCGAACCCAAGTCTTCAAATGGTACCCGTAAGCCTGATGATTTTTCTAGAAATGATACTTTTCGCAAACATTTTTATTTATTCCGCTTTAGACCATGATTTACACCACTTTTCCAAAATTTCATCCCGTTCGTCGCCATAGAACCGATAAAACGCCATATAAAGTTCGAACCCAAGTCTTCAAATAGTGCCCGTAAGCCAGATGATTTTTCTAGAAAAACTTGTTTTTGAAATTATTTTTATTGATTTCTCTTGAATCCATGATAAAAACCACTTTTCCAAAATATCAGCCTGTTCGGCGACACAGAACCAGAGAAAACGGCATTTTAAGTCCGAACCCAAGTCTTCAAATAGTGCCCGTAAGACTTATGATTTTTCAAGAAATGCTACTTTTTGCAAATATTTTTATTGATTTCTATTGAGACCGAGATTTAAATCACTATTCCAAAATTTCAGCAGGATCGTCGCCATAGAACCAGATTAAACGCCATATTAAGTTCGAACCCACGTCTTCAAATGGTGCCCGTAAGCCTGATGATTTTTCGAAAAATGCTTTTTTTTGCAAACTTTTTATTGATTTCGTTCTAGATTATGAATCAAACAACGATTCTGACGGTTCGAACCCAAAATTTCAAATGGTGCCCGTAAACCTGATGATTTTCCGAGAAATGCTACATTTTTCAAATATTTATATTGATTTCGATGGAGCCCACGATTTAAACCAATTTTTAAATATATCAGTCCGTTCGGCGCCATAAAACCAGCAAAAAATTGCATTTTAAGTTCGAACCCAAGTCTTCAATAGGCGGTAAGTCGAGAGTTTTTTGTAGAAATGCTACTTTTTGCAAATATTTTTATTGATTTCTATTGAGACCGAGATTTTAATCACTATTCCAAAATTTCAGCCAGTTTGGCGCCAAGTTCGAACCCAAGTCTTCAAATGGTACCCGTAAGCCAGATGATTTTTCTAGAAAAAGTACTTTTTGCAATAATTTTTATTGATTTCTCTTGAATCCATGATAAAAACCACTTTAACAAAATATCAGCCAAGTCGGCGCCATAGAACCAGAAAAAATTGGCATTTTAAGTTCGAACCCAAGTCTTCAAATAGTGCCCGTAAGCCTGATGATTTTTCTAGAAATGCTACTTATTGGGAATATTTTTATTGAGATCGCTCAAGATTATGAATCACACCACGATTCCGAAATTTCAGCCAGTTTGGCGCCATAGGAACATAAAAAATATCATTTTAAGTTCGAACCCAAGTCTTCAAAAAGTGCCCGTAAAACTTATGATTTTTCAAGAAATGCTTCTTTTTGCAAATATTTTTATTGATTTCTATTGAGACCGAGGTTTAAATCACAATTCCAAAATTTCAACAGAAAAAAATATCATTTATATTTCGAACCTTAGTCTTCAAATAGTGCCCATAAGACTGAGAATTTTTCTAGAAATGCTAATTTTTGCAAATATTTTTATTATTTCCGCTTTAGACCATGATTTACACGACTTTTCCAAAATTTCATCCCGTTCGTCGCCATAGAACCGATAAAACGCCATATAAAGTTCGAACCCAAGTCTTCAAATAGTGCCCGTAAGCCAGATGATTTTTCTAGAAAAACTTGTTTTTGAAATTATTTTTATTGATTTCTCTTGAATCCATGATAAAAACCACTTTTCCAAAATATCAGCCTGTTCGGCGACACAGAACCAGAGAAAACGGCATTTTAAGTCCGAACCCAAGTCTTCAAATAGTGCCCGTAAGACTTATGATTTTTCAAGAAATGCTACTTTTTGCAAATATTTTTATTGATTTCTATTGAGACCAAGATTTAAATCACTATTCCAAAATTTCAGCCCGTTCGTCGCCATAAAACCAGATAAAACGCCATATTACGTTCGAACCCAAGTCTTCAAATAGTGCCCGTAAGCCTGATGATTTTTCTAGAAATGCTACTTAATTGGGAATATTTTTATTGATTTCGCTCAAGATTATGAATCACACCACGATTCCAAAATTTCACCCAGTTCGGCGCCATAGGAACAGAAAAAATAACATTTTTAGTTCGAACCCAAGTTTTCAAATGGTGCCCGTAAGCCTGATGAGTTTTCGAGAAATGCTACATTTTTCAAATGTTTATATTGATTTCGATTGAGCCCACGATTTAAACCAATTTTTAAATATATCAGTCCGTTCGGCGCCATAGAACCAGAAAAAAATTGCATATTAAGTACGAACCCAAGTCTTCAAATAGTGCCCGAAAGCCAGATGATTTTTCTAGAAAAACTAGTTTTTGCAATTATTTTTATTGATTTCTCTTGAATCCATGATAAAAACCACTTTTCCAAAATATCAGCCTGTTCGGCGACACAAAACCAGAAAAAACGGCATTTTAAGTTCGAGCCCAAGTCTTCAAATAGTGTGCCCGTAAGCCTGATGATTTTTCTAGAAAAACTACTTTTTGCAATAATTTTTATTGATTCCGCTTGAGACCATGATCTATACCACAATCCAAAAATTCAGCCTATTCGGCGTCATAGGAATAGAAAAAATATCATTTAAATTTCGAACCCAAGTCTTTAAATAGTGCCCGTAATATTGATTCCTTTTCTAGAAATAATACTTTTTGCAATTATTTTTATTGATTTCGCTTGAAACCATTGTTAAAACCACTGTTAAAATATTTCAGCAAAGTCGGCGCCATAGAATCAGTAAAAATTGGCATTCTTAGTTCGAACCCAAGTCTTCAAATAGCCCCCGTAAGCCGCATGATTTTTATAGAAATGCTACTTTTTGCAAATATTTTTATTGATTTCCCTTGAGACCATGTATAACACCCTTTTTCAGAAATTTCAGCCCGTTCGGCGATATAATTCCAGAAAAAATGGCATTTTACGTTCAAACCCAAGTCTTCAAATGGTGCCTTTTAGCCTGATGATTTTTCTAGAAATGTTACTTTTTACAATTTTTTTATTGATTTCGCTTGAAACCATGATTTAAACAGCTTTTCCAAAATTTCAGCCCGTTCGACGCCATAGAACCAGAAAAAATTGCATTTTAAGTTCGAACCCAAGTCTTCAAATAGTGCCTGTAAGCCTGATGATTTTTCTAGAAATGCTACTTTTTGCAAATAATTTTATTGATCGAGATCGAGATCGAGACCGAGATTGAAATTACTCTTCCTAAATTTCAGCCCGTTCGGCGCCATAGAACCAGAAAAAACGGCATATTAATTTCGAACCCAAGTCTTCAAATGGTGCCCGTAAGCCTGATGATTTTTCTAGAAATGCTTATTTTTGCAAATATTTTTATGGATTCCGCTTGAGACCATGATTTTTACCACTTTTCCAAAATTTCAGCCAGATCAGCACCAAAGGAACAGAAAAAATGTCACTTTTAGTTCGAACCCAAGTCCATGAAAACGCTGCCCGTAAGCCTGATTATTTTTTTAGAAATACTACTTTTTGAAATTATTTTTATTGATTTCGCTTGAAACCATGATTTAAACCACTTTTCAAAAATTTCAGCCTATTTAACGCCATAGAACCAGAAAAAATGGCATTTTAAGTTCGAACCCAAGTCTTCAAATAGTGCCTGTAAGCCTGATGATTTTTCTATAAATACTACTTTTTACAATTATTTTTATTGATTTCGCTTGAAACAATGATTTACACCACTTTCCAAAAAATGTCATCCCATTCGGCGCCATAGAACCAGAATAAACGGCATTTTAATTTCGAGCCCAAGTCTTCAAATGGTGCCCGTAAGCCTAATGATTTTCTAGAAATCTAACTTTTTGAAAATATTTTTTTTGATTTCGCTTGAAACAATGATTTAAACCTTTTTTCAAAAATTTCAGCCTGTTCGGCGTCATAGAACCAGAAAACAATGGCATTCTAAGTTCGAACCCAAGTCTTGAAATGGTGCCTTTAAGCCTGATGATTATTCTAGAAATGCTACTTTTAACCATGTTTTTATTGATTTCGCTTGAAACCATGATTTAAACCTATTTTCCTAAATTTCAGCCCGTTCGACGCAATAGAACCAGAAAAAAAATCGCATTTTAAGTTCGAACCCAAGTCTTTGAACGGTGCCCGTAAGCCTGATGATTTTTCGAAAAATGCTACTTTTGGCAAATATTTTTATTTATTTTGCTCTAGATTATGAATCAAACCACAATTCCGAAATTTCAGCCTGTTTGGCCTTACAGAACCAAAAAAAAATAGTTTTAAATACTCGAACCTTACTCTTTAAAAAGTGTCCTAAGAATTCCGCTTTTTCCAGAAACGCAACTTTTTTAAAATACTAAACATGATTTTGCTTGAGGTCATGATTTGCACCACTCTTCCAAAATTTCAACCCGCTCGGCGACATAGAACAAGAAAAGGTGGCATTTAAAGTTCGAACCCAAGTCTTCAAATGGTGCCCGTAAGGATGATGACTTTTCTAGAAATGCTTTTTTTGCAAATATTTTCATTAATTTCGCTCAAGATTATGAATCAAACCACGTTTCCGATATTTCAGCCAGTTCGGCGCCATAGGAACAGAAAATATAACATTTTTAGTTCGAACGCAAGTCTTAAAATGGTGCCTTTAAGCCTGATGATTTTTCTAGACATGCTTCTTTTTACCATTTTTCTATTGATTTCGCTTGAAACCATGATTTTAACCACTTTTCAAAAATTTTAGCCCGTTCGACGCCATAGAACCAGAAAAAATTCTCATTTTAAGTTCGAACCCAAGTCTTCTAATGGTGCCCGTAAGCCTAATGATTTTTCTAGAAATCTAAATTGATATAATATTTTTATTGATTCCGCTTGAAACCATGATTAAAACCACTTTTCAAAAATTTCAGCCTGTTCTGCGCCATAGAACCAGAAAAAAACGGCATTCTGAGTTCGAACCCAAGTCTTCAAATGGCCCCCGTAAGCCTGATGATTTTTCTAGAAATGCTACTTTTTGCAAATATTTTTATTGATTTCGCTTGAGACCATGATTTACACCCTTTTTCCGAAATTTCAGCCTGTTCGGCGACATAGCACCAGAATAAACGGCATTTTAAGTTCGAACCCAAGTCTTCAAATGGTGCCCGTAAGGATGATGACTTTTCTAGAAATGCTTTTTTTGCAAATATTTATTAATTTCGCTCAAGATTATGAATCAAACCACGATTCCGATATTTCAGCCAGTTCGGCGCCATAGGAACAGAAAAATAACATTTTTAGTTCGAAACCCAGTCTTAAAATGGTGCCTTTAAGCCTGATGATTTTTCTAGAAATGCTACTTTTTGCAAATGTTTTTATTGATTTCGCTCTAGATTATGAATCAAACCACGATTCCGAAATTTCAGCCCGTTTGGCATTACAGAACCAGAAAAAATAGTTTTTAATGTTCGAACCTAAGTCTTTAAATAGTGTCCTTAAAAATATCAAATTTTTTCAGAAACGCAACTTTTTGAAAATATTGTAAATGAGAAATCATTCAAGTGAAACTTGAAACCATAATTTACACCACGATTCCAAAATATCACGCTTGTTCAGCGCCTTAGAAGCAGAAAAAAGGCTTTTAAAAATCGAACCCAAGTCTTCAAACAGTGCTCGTAAGACTTTTGATTTTTGTATAAAATGTTAAAACAAGCTGTTTTTGAAATATCATCAATTTTACGGGCACAAACGTGAGACTTGGGTTCAAACTTTTGAAGCCGTTTTCTCAGGATCTACACATACCAATAGAGTGAAATTTTGGATACGTAATAAGAAATATTGTCTGAAATATCACCACTTTTACGGGCATAAAAGTAATACATGAGTTCGAACTTTTTAAGTCTTTTTTTCATAGAAAATCTGAAGAAAATAGCATTTGTGGAAATACCATTCGAACTGGCACAAATGCGAGACTTGGATTCGAACTATTAACGCTGTTTTCTCGGGATTTACAAAGCAGGACGACCTGAAATTTCGGATTCGTACTGAAAATTATGGTCTGAAGTTTAATCAACGATAAAATCTGCAGAAAATAGAATCTATTTTTTGAATATTTATAGCTGGAAAAATTATTTTATACCGAAACCTAGCTGTATAAAACACTTTGTGTTGATCCACCCTTCTACATTTCTACCCACGTTAAAATAATGATGATTTCTTCTGCCTGATCTGTAAAATGTTGTCACATCCTGGTCACTGTCCTTCGATTTTCCTAAGCTGTTGGTGGCGCCCTTTAGAAGGCATACCTTAAAAGGAAACCCTAGCTAAGCCTTTCGATCCCCGTATGGAGCATACAGTAACAAGTTCTTAAGAGTTATTTTCGCAATAATGCTCTTTTTCAGCTTTGTGTTTTTTTTGGCTTTGAAATTCATATGAGATATGAACGAGCTATTAATGCATATGTTTGTGGTAATCCAGTTTCGTTTGAATTAGAGTGAGTGATCTCTTTACCATTGAAATTTTCAAAACTTTTCTTATAAAACCGTGCGTTTAACCTACTCTCGTCCCCTACAGTACGCATAACTCTAATACAGTAGTAATCACTTGTATTTTTTTTAATCTTTCCGACCTTAAATAAATCCGAGAGCAAGAAATAGTTTCGTTATTGCACAAATTAGTATAATATAGTACCTACCGACATGCATAGAGCGTCGGTTTTCGGGGAATTCCCTGCCATCTCAGCTCCGGGGTCGCCTCCATCTGTTTTATTATATATTAATTTTGTTACTCGACACTTAATCTTTTAAAGGGAAGGAATGAGAGGGGGGGAGAGGAAGGAGAAGGGGTAAGCTATATGATCGAAATATTATTCAAACTACGTTGGCTCCTCCACTGACCAATACGATAACGGTGAATGGTGATCAGAAATCAAACGCTGACTCCGACGCGGCTAGACTATACCCCCACCGCTGGCAACCCATTTCATAAAGGTACCCTGACCTATTGTTCTATGGCGGATCTGTTCACGTCCGAGAGAAAACTAATTAAGTCATCACGCCATTTCCGAAATCCCTCCAACGCCCATACCTCCGGACGATCTACTTTACTGGCTCTAGATGGGGAAGGTAATTGCATCCCATATCATGATGCTAACGCGGAAAGTGTGTCATGTAGGTTTCGTCTGATGAAGCTCAAACTCCCACGTGCTGTCAGACCTACACTCCACCTCAAAGCAGCTGTTGTAATTCCGCCAAGGGAGCGTTCCAGTTGGCTTACATCAGCTTCCCGGTCGACACCATTGGATAATGTGATAGCGCTGCGGACTTATTCTTACGTGATATCACGTCGTCGCCCCCTCCATGTGGATTTTACAGACACCCCAAGGTGTCTCCATCCTAGACGCCCCGACCGCGAACCATGTTCCCGTTCATTACAAGGCGGCATCACAATTTTTCATTCTTCTCTCGCGCCCGTCACAAAACACGGTCCCGTCAGAGGGAATAGTTTTCAACATCCCGCTAGTCCGCTCCGTCCGCGTTGGCAACCCCTACCACATGATAGCGTGAGAAAAAAATCCTTCTGACTAGTCCATATTTGTGGGATACGAATTTACAGCGTCACTATCTGATATTAACCAACTATGAAGTTTAATCGTGGTTTAAATTCGGGAATGAGGTAAGGTTTGCGAATGATACTACCGAGATAATATCGGACTGGTTGAGAAATCCTGAAAAATTGACATGTTGGTTTTATATACATATTAAAATGGATTAGTGGTAATTGTTAGTCAACAGATGTCAGCATCGCTCGTTCTAAGTTAAACCGGAACACCTCAATTGGAAATGAAAAACACTTACCCTAGACTCTATTTCATGTGCGCAAATTATCAGGCGCGGACTGGAAAGCGGTTCCCGATTCCCATAGAGCGCTCTCTATATAATGCTTTAGTGAAAGCTGTTTTTTGAAGTGTGAATTCCGGACCTTTTATTTTAAAATGCTATTGTGTCCGCAAAATTGCTTTAATGACTGTCGTTTGCTTCCCTGATAGACGAATGTCTCTTTATACTGACCAGTCTAACCCGAGAAATGCCCATTGCAATCACCTTTGACTGAGGTCACAATCTAACGTAGACTTGCAGCAGTATCCCCTACCGTCTACAGTTGTTTATGATGTGGTACGCTTCGTTTTTAACGCTTTCACAAGCTTAGCTTTGATCATCAATTTGCCTCTGATAATAATAAAATAATAGCAGTAATTGGATGACTTGCACAGCGCCGTTCTTGTACAAAATCACCTCAACGGCGTTGTACAAACCTATAATACATCTCTTCAGTGAACTACGTCACTACTTAGCTATTTATGGAGACAATATACAGTACAACACTTACCTGGTAGGTCACTCGAGATTAGCACTCAATTAACATTATATAATTGTTCATTAGCGAAATTCAGATACAGGATCTAGGACATGATTGATAAAATTGAATATAACTGGACTAGACTTTCTCTTAGGAATGGTATATTTCGATGATTCACTCCCCCCCCCCCCTTTTCTACGTGAACCCAACACTCTTCCGCGATTTTTGTCTCCAACTTCCGATTTTTTTTCCTGATTGTACGTAATTTTATTGCCAAATATTATTGTACGCTCCTTCTTTTGGGCGGGTTTTTTTCCATTTAATCGGGGGTATACCTCCGTTTTGTCTCTTTCATCCACGAAAAGACATAAATAACTTATAATGTGCCAACCATCACTTGAAAATGTTAAAAAAAAGCTATAATTTTTTTTATCTCTTGCCATTAATTTTAATGGATTTTCTTCTCCTATACCCACCATGTTAAAGTCTAATGGGCACTTTAGACAAAAATTCTTGTAAATCTTTCCACTTGAATTTTAAAGAAATCTGAAATCTTTTTTCTCGAGTAACAGATCTGTTGCAACCAAATCTCGCGCCGTTCCATGTGATGCTACGCGTTTAAAAAGGGTTGTGGACCCCTCAAAATGTCAAGTTGATACGCCTTGAGTTTAGCTAGTGCGTTCACCTAATCATTTGGTGGGAATATTTTCAAGGTCGATGTCATATAAATCAAAGCTCAACTTTTAAACATCCCTTTGTCCTGTCAAAGTCGCACCTCCCCTTTTTCCTACCTGTAATACGATTGGGCAATCCAGTTCTTCTGTTGCAATCCCAATGGAAAACTCCCACCCACGTATGCAGTTCCCTATGATTCATATGCGCCTGTTCCGATAGATGGCTCTACTATGACGGTTTATATCATTTACCTTGGGAAAGACCTTGGTCCATCACAACTTTTATACCTAGATCTACCTGGAAAAAAACATTTTATTCTTCGACCTAGCTGGGTAAAACCATTTGTACCTATACCTAGCTGATTTAATCATTTCGTACCTATGTCTACCTGAAATGAATTATTTTTTACCTCGAACTAGCTCGGTAAAACAATTATTTATCTACTTTTATGGTCTACGCCAACAGCCCAGCGTCGATTCAAGACCTTAAAGATGGAATTCGTGAGGCTATCGAGGACATAAGGCAGCCACTTAGCGATTTGGTTATGGAAAATTTCACGTTATATACAATTGTATATAACGTGAAATTTCGTTGTAGTAAACAAGCTCATGGAAAGATGCAACCTCAGACTCTCAGAGACAGATCTCGGATTGTAGGGAAGAGTTGAAAAAATGTTGTTTCTAAATATCTATAATATTTTATTGTGATTATAATAAATGCATTATTATTCATTGTTATATCAACGGTGACCAGATAACTCATCAAATACATTTTGTTACCATGGGCCGGGAAACTACATAATAATCGTGTCTAGGATGAACGAAATGTTTATGAAGATGAGTTAATGATGAACAAGTAAGTTTAATATCATGGTGTTTGAAAGATAGAGTACGGAAACCGACTGCAATATAGTTGTGAGTGAGGAATGCTTGAAGCGGGTGGATGAGTTTACGGATTTAGGAAGTATGTTTACGAGAGATGGCACAGCTGACAGAGATGTTGAAAGAAGGGTAAATGGAGCGCTGAACACGGTTGGCGCTAACAACAAATTGTCCAAAGAAGAGAATGTAGCATTCCAGCACAATGGAGTGCTGTTACCTACCCTGATGTATGGCAGTGAGGCATGGATCTGGTAGAGGAAGAATGAAAGTAGATTGAATGCGGTTGAAATGAGATCACTGAGGAGTATGTGTGGTAAAACCATGTATGATCGTGTGAGAAATGTTGAAATCCGTAAATAACGCGTTAGATTCAGAAAGGGACGCTTAGATGGTTTTTGGCATGTTAGAGCGAATGAGCGAAGAAGGGATTGTAAGGAAAATATATGAAATGTGAATGGTAGCAAAAGTCGGAGACGCCCGCGGAAGACATGGCACGATCAAGTGAATCAGATAGTTAAGTCGGGCCATGTCAAAAGTCAGAATAATAGAGTATAATGAATGTGAATAAGGCAAGGAGTAGTGGGAGTAGTTTTCCTACATACCTACTTAGTGCAGTTAACATCTATCAAAATATCTCCCGATTTATATTGAAAATTGAAGTAATTTATAGTGAAAAATAAAATAAAAAACTATAGTAGTGAATAATCAAAGTTTAATACACAAAAGAGTGAATTTAAAATAAACAATATAATCAATTTAAAAACCTATCGGTCTTTTGAAATCTAATTTGTCAACACCATTTTTAAGTTTAAAATAGTGCAAAAACAATAGCCATCTTACTATAAACGTACTGCCCAATGCTTCTTTTGTTGACATTTTCGTACATTTGTTACTAAAATTTTGTTTATTTTTGTCTACCGGTCCTGACACAACCGTGTCATTAACTTTTCGTTTTTGAGTTTAAATTTAATGTTATTATTATGTTAAGTTTACATATATGTATTTTTTTAAATTATGTTCTTGTAAAGCTGCACATCTTGATACTTGATACAGGAATGCCCTAGTGAGTGCAGAGTATGTTTTTTTTATGTTATAAACTGTTTTTTGAATAAATAAATAAATAGTAAAAGTGAACAGTGTTTCCCCACTGCATCGAATTGCATCAAATCATCTGCTCATAAATTCAATATAAACAAAATAAAAAAGTGACACTTAAAAATACATAAAACATTCGTTATAATTTAAATAATTATTTGATTTATTATTCTCGTACTACACCATCTATCGACCAGTGGACAAAACGTAATCAGTCACCTACCGAGCAATATATTTCAAAAACTAGAAGTAAGCCGATATATGTCACTAGATTGTAAATTTAATAAAATTTATTATAAATATAAAATTTAATATGTAAAAATTATCAATATCAAAGTCAAACCATCTTTAAAAAATGACCCCGAAAAGTAATATGGTTCAAAAATTTGAAAGCTTCAAAGAACAATTATTACAAACAATGACTGATAGAATTGATCTTCAACTGCAAAATTTTATAAAAAAAAGAAATAAATAAACTATTTTTGGATAATATTATATTAAAAATATATTAAAAACGATAAACAAGACCTAGTTAAGAACGTAGAATTCTGCTCGAGCAAAATTGATGATTTTGAAAAAGAAATTTAAAAAAACAAACGACCACCAAAAAAAACGAAGCCAAAATTGATGAATTGCAAAAAGAGGTTAGAACCCTCAAACCATCTGTCAATCATATCCAACAGAGCGCGCTTGAAAATACTATCGAAATACAAGGAATTGAAGTGAAGAAAAATGATAACGTACAAAAACCCATTGAACTACTGATGTAGGCGCTAGACTTATTAAAAATAATTCTTTGATAAGCTACTACAATCCGGCCAAGCAAATTATTTCTATCCAATACAATTCAAAAGAAGCAAAGGAGAATTTCATTAGACAAAAAAATAAAGGAATTCTCATCCCTAAAGAAATTAAATACCTACTCGGAGTCAACGCAGAAAAATTTCATTAATGACAAGCCTACCCCACAAAATAGGCAGCTCCTGTGGTTGGCAAAGTCGACAAAAGCTTTGGGATACAAATATGTATAGACGAAGGACGGACAAATTTTACTAAGAAAGAGCGACGACTCCCCTAAAATACGAATTAAGGATGCAAACGACATACCATTACAGTCAACATGAACTGGGACAAGATGAAGAAATCTTATCAACTTGACTACTAATAATTAATGCACAACAAAAAACCAAAAAATGGAAGACATATCAGACAATAGATAACACATCACCAATCCCAGCGAATACAAAAATGTAATAAAGACTTGGATCGTTACCATGCCACAAATACTGCTATAACATCCTACCCGCTGTAACTTTACAAATTCTTAATTTTTATTTATTTGTTTTTTTTTTTAATTATATATTTTGTAAATACGGAATTATTTGTTTTATAAATATATTCTTAATATTTTAAAACATAATTTTATAATTTATAATCTTAACTGCATAATAAAACATAATTATACCCACGAACTGGCGATCCCTATATGGAATTTTTTGATATTATACCTACATATATGCATACTGTTGTATTATATTTTTTGTTTAATTGTATAATTGTTTTTATTTTTTACTTAATATAAAATTTATACATTTATATGTATGTAACAAAAAAAATGTATTAATAAATAAATTTAAAAAAGTAGGTATGTGCCAAGACATGGAACTGGAGGAAGAATGAAAGTAGACTGAATGCGGTTGAAATGAGATCCCTGAGGAGTATGTGTGGTAAAGCATCTATGATTGTGTGAGAAATTTGGAGATCCGCAAATAATGCGTAAGATTAAGAAAGGGACCCTTAGATGGTTTGGGCATGTAGAGCGAATGAGCGAAGAAAGGAGTATAAGGAAAATATATTATGGAAATGTGAATGGTAGCAGAGGTCGGAGACACCCGCGGAAGACTTGGCACGATCAAGTGAATCAGATAGTTGAGTCGGGCTATGTCAAGTGTCAGAATAATAGAGTTTGTTTGATACGATGTATGAATGTGAATAAGGCAGGGAGTATGTGCCAAGACATTATATTATTATTTATTCTTATTATTTTATGTTTCAAAGTATCTGTCAAATTAAAATTATACTACCAACCATGTAAAAGCCCTATGGGCGTTAAATAAATAAATAAATAAGACCGAGTTGTTTGGCGTTTTGTCATCTCTGCCTACCCCTGCGGAAACGGCGTGATGGTTAGTTAGTTATATTTTATATTAATGTAATAAATGTATTATTATTCAATACGGGTAGTATTAATTACATTATGTAAACTAACATAATATTTTGTTTTATTATGTTCTGTTTAGTCCGGTTATCTGTAGGTACAATATATTATGTAGATCATGTAGATTATGTAGATATTATGTAGAACCACAAAAATTGAGTACCTATGTTCGATAAATTTTGATTCAAAAAAACGCGTGGAGATGGCGCCACTTTCTTTAGCGGCTCGCAAGCGGACGCTTACAGCTGATCAATTTAAACTCAAAATTTCCCAACCATAGTATCGCTTCTCGGCCTGTTGGCTAAGATCAAAGTGTAGTATCTGTTCTTATCAGCTTAATATCTGATAGTTCCCGCAATGCGGGACCAGTATATTAAACTGATTTTTGGAATGTGACGGGATGTTCGGGGCTTGCTCCACTCTTGTCGCGGGTTGGCCCGGCATTGCAGTGCCGCCGGGATCGGCCCATCTTAATGTTTTCAAATTGAAGGTACCATAGATGGTAGATGGTTCCTGTTAGAGGTGATCAGGTGAGGCGCATACCTGATTCCAAAATACTCATGAGTATTTTATACCGGGACTAAATATTTTTAATAGATACTTTTACCAGGTATTTTTGACAAGTATTTTTAATAGGTATTTTTAGTAGGTATTTTCGATGGGTAACTTTTGTTGGGTATTTTTAGTATGTATTTATTGTTGGCTCTACACTCGCGCGCGAAGTCGCGCCGTGAATTCACGCCGCGATCCGCGCGTGAACTGTGTCCATCCACATTCCACACTCGCAAAGTTTCAGTCTTGTTCGCGACTTAAAACCGCAAACCCTTTGTCGCGGGCCAAAAAACCGACAAAAATCGGGGAATGGCGCGAAGCGCGAACGCGAAGATTGCGAAGGCGTGAACAAGATCCACACTCGCGTTTCGCGGCCTTCGCGGCCGTTCGCGCCGCGAGTGTAGAGCGCGCTTTAGATAGGGAATATTTGTGTAGTAGGTATTTTTTGACGGGCATATTCGACTGGTATTTGATCAGATATTTAGCGACGGGAAAAATGTGGGGAATTTTTTCTCGAAATATAGCTACCCCCCCCCCATGGTTTTTGAAAACTTATTGTGGGGAATCACATATGAATATTTTGCTTGTGCGGAATTTTTTTTCAATAAAGTTCCGTAACAACCCCCCCCCATGGATTTTCAAAATTTGGTGGAAAGTAGCGATTTTGTTTTTTTTTTACCCAGTAACGAAAAGTACCACCTCTAGTTCCTGTAGTAGTACGAACTTACTGTGTACCAAGGAATACCGGTGACAAAATACTGAAAAGTATTTAATACCGACCTGGGGATTGATTCAGTATAAGTAGTTTCTAAACTGCACTCACATATTCCCCACATTTTTTTACGTAAGCTTGATTCTCCCATTAAAATCGGGGGGGGGGGTTGTTAGAGAATTTCTGTGATACGTAATTCCCCACTAAAAAAATTTAGATATGTACTTCCCTACAAAATATTTCAAATCAATGAAAGGGGGGTTGTTACAGAACTTCTGAGAAAAAAATTTCCACACAAAAATTCATATGGTGATTACCCACAATAATTTTTCAATATCCATGGGGGGGGGGGGGGGGGGTACGAAATTCCCTGTCGAAAAGTTCCCCACATTTTTCCCATCAAAAATACCCACCAAAAATACCTGGTAAAAGTACCTATTAAAAATATTTAGTCCCAGTATAAAATGTTGCGAGTATTTTGGAACCAGGTATTTTAACAGGCATTTTTAAATAGGTACTTTTAACAGGTATTTTTGAGATGTGAGAAAGGTTTTAGAGTTTGTTTTGACTTCAGTAGTATATGTGAGAGAGACAGAAGATGAGGGAGATAGAAACACCTACATAACCCGCTGTAGTAGGTAGTTTGGATCTCTCTGTCCACAGCTCTACTTAGATACTAAACTCTGTAAAGTACTCGTTGTTACAATATAACATTATCAGTACCAAACCATTAACAGATAGGTACTTTTAATAGGTACTTTTAACAGGTATTTTTAATAAGTACTATCAACAGGTACTATTAATAGGTCTTTTTAACAGGTATTTTTAAGAGGTAATTTGTATAGGTATCTTTCGTACCCGTAGTCGTACCTAGTAACGAAAAAAATAACGGCAAAGCACCAGAGCCAGCCCCCCCCCCCCCCCCCCCCCCCCCCCCCCCCCCCTTGGATTTGGAAAAATAAAATAACTATTTGAGTCCAGTTACAAAAAAATACCTGTTTTCTAAATTTGCTAATTCCCAACTATACATAATTTCTTTCGTATACCTTTGATAAAAATAATACTCCCAGCTGCCCGAATCTGGATTATGGCAGCCGTCGAGTACGTTGTAAAGCTGAAGGTAAAGAGATGCGGAGGAGGAAGTTGGACTGTTTTTCCG
This sequence comes from Hesperophylax consimilis, assembly GCF_061612785.1. Classification (NCBI taxonomy): domain Eukaryota; kingdom Metazoa; phylum Arthropoda; class Insecta; order Trichoptera; family Limnephilidae; genus Hesperophylax; species Hesperophylax consimilis. The sequence continues at coordinate 23,324,577 of NC_142842.1, forward strand.
ATTATTCACATTTTGTAACTAAAGACATTCCAAACAACATATTTCGATTCATAGTAGGTACTATATCACCAGGGCGAAACTGACAGTATCCACTGTCTGATGTCTGACCTATTTACCCGATATTTAAATAATAACACGTTTCACATTGTTCCCTTTTATCGATGTAGTTGAAAACATTAACACGAAGGTAGGAACAAATGACCTATATTGCAATTTCGAACAAACTTCTGTTGCCAGGGGAACCTACGAATACGAATTTTTATTTGTCAGGAATTTTACCCGAAGTCTGTCAGTGCAAATAGGACCACGAATGTGTTAAATCTAATATTTTTCATTCAAATCTTATATGTGTGTCCTTATCTTTGGCGATTAAATCCTTTTAATTGTTACTTACAGGATTGCTGACGTGAAATTTATATGAATTTGCTATAAAATTTATGGATTTGTGACTTTAAAACGCGTAAGTACGATTTATTTACATTCTTATTATCAAACAACGGTTCAAGATTGATCCCAAAAAACGACTTTCGAGTTATTACTCTAAATAATATTCGTCCCTCTGCAACACTTTTAACCGTGAACATCTCAATGCCACTTATTTGAATTAGTTTATATCTTGATTTTTTTTATATTTGAATACCACACAAGAGTTCCAACTGCCAAAGCCAGTGGCATTTTGAAAGCCCTAATATTTTGGGTTAGGTTAGGTTAGACTAGTTTTGGTAAAATTTCGATCGCGCTGGCCTCGCTTATTATGAATATTTTTTAGATAAAACCTTTAGATTCACCTTAATTACTGTACGACACAACTTTTAACCTTCGGGGAGGTGGAAAATATTGCAATAAAAATTTCAATTACGTAAAACTAAAATTAGCTTTCGTTTTGTGAAACGAGACCGTCCATTTTCAAACTTTTCTTTGTTTATTGTCAAATGTCATTTTGTTTTGTTGGTATTTCTGTTACTATAGGACAAAACGAACGGCTAGAAGTAGCTAGAGACAATCGCGCGGGCGTTTTTTTTAATGTTAAAAAATTCCGTCAAATTAGTCTTTACCTAATATGCATGCATTATGTGCGTTGTGATTGAAATTTATTAGCTGGATTTTATTTTTTTACGTTCAAATTTTATTTAAGTAAACTATATCTGCGATGTTGAGCGGCTACGCTAAGTTTGTAATACAAAAGAAAGTGCGCCTTTTATAGCGCCTGCTCGCGTCAAGGCAAGAAAAACATCCCAGTTTTCAAGTAGTTTAGCGGCTACGCTAGGTTTGTGTAACATGGTTTGTGATTCAAAAGAAAGTGTCCCCTTAATACCGCCTGCTCGCGTCAGGGCAAGAAAAACATCCCAGTTTTCAATTAGTTTAGCGGCTACGCTAGGTTTGTGTAACATGGTTTGTGATTCAAAAGAAAGTGTCCCCTTTATACCGCCTACTCGCGTCAGGGCAAGAAAAACATCCCAGTTTTCAAATAGTTTAGCGGCTACGCTAGGTTTGTTGTAGTTTTATATATATATATAGATATATATTTTATATTGATATATATATATATCTCAAAAACCATGTTACACAAACCTAGCGTAGCCGCTAAACTATTTTAAAACTGGGATGTTTTTCTTGCCTTGACGCGAGCAGGCGGTATAAAAGGGACACTTTTTTTTGAATCACAAACCATGTTCCACAAACCTAGCGTAGCCGCTAAACTATTTTAAAACTGGGATGTTTTTCTTGCCTTGACGCGAGCAGGCGGTATAAAAGGGACACTTTTTTTTGAATCACAAACCATGTTCCACAAACCTAGCGTAGCCGCTAAACTAATTGAAAACTGGGATGTTTTTCTTGCCTTGACGCGAGCAGGCGGTATAAAAGGGACACTTTCTTTTGAATCACAAACCATGTTACACAAACCTAGCGTAGCCGCTAAACTAATTGAAAACTGGGATGTTTTTCTTGCATTGACGCGAGCAGGCGGTATAAAGGGGCATTTTCTTTTTCATCATAAACCATGTTACAAAAACTTAGCGTAGCCGCTCAACATCGCAGAAATAGTTTACTTAAATAAAATTTGAACGTAAAAAAATAAAATCCAGCTAATAAAATTCAATCACAACGCACACAATGCATGCATATTAGGTAAATACTAATTTGACGGAATTTTTTAACATTAAAAAAAACGCCCGCGCGATTATGTTTCTAGCCACTTCTAGCCGTTCGTTTCGTCCTATAGTAACAGAAATACCAACAAAACAAAATGACGTTTGACAGTAAAGTTTGAAAATAGACGGTCTCGTTTCACAAAACGAAAGCTAATTTTAATTTTACGTAATTGAAATTTTTATTGCAATATTTTCCACCTCCCCGAAGGTTAAAAGTTGTGTCGTACAGTAATTAAGGTGAATCTAAAGGTTTTTATCTAAAAAATATTCATAATAAGCGAGGCCAGCGCGATCGAAATTTTACCCTAGTTTTAGTTAGGGTAAACTTATCGAATATCACTGCATGCAAAAGCTCTTTAAAAAAAATCACTTGATTTCAACTTATAAAAATAATGGTGGTTTCCATATATTTATGTCGCGGGTTTAAGTTTATAAGTGCTTTTGTACTACGCGTTCAGCGTTATTCAACAAGTATATCTTTAGTTAGGTTATGTGTCTTGTTTGCTTGTTATTTTTCTTCACATTTCTTCAATGTTCTTCTGTTTTGTTATGGAACCCAAAAGTGTTGTGCTACAGCGTGAGAATTCCGATAAAATAAGTTCCTCGTGAGGTGCGACCACACCGAGTTCCTCACCGCAACCATCAACTTCACTCAAATTGATTCCCTTTGATAAAAAAAAATATACATCATAAAATTATCTGTCAATCGGTGTGGTCTCGTGAGAAAATTATTACGATTTATACATTACCAATGATTCTGAGTGCTTTGATTAGAGTTTTTGTAATAATTTGCATTTCACCTACTGTTAGATTTATAAGTATAATTAATAGTTCACCTACTGCCTATCTATTACATGTTTCCATGAAGTTTATGAGTTTAATCTGTTTATCTGGCATTGTAATAATTATTTTTTTTCATGAAATCGAAATTGCCGTAGAAATTTCGATGGTGAAATTTTTTAGGTCCATCTCGACATGAAATTTATTATATTTTTTGTTGTCATGAAATTAAGTATCTACCTTTAGTCAATGATCTTACCTACATAATAATTAAGTAGTCCTTGTAGTCAATCCACATAAGATGTTGATTTTCTCCAAGGGTTTCATTTTATGAGACAACATCATTTGCTGGCTGCTATCAAACTCCTCATCTTAAAACCATTGTTTTGGTATGAAAAAAACACAGATATTACGATAAAAAATAGCCTTTTTGCTCAGCGAGATAAGAAGCAAAGAAGAACACCATAATGTCGATAATTTTAATCACTTTGGGAGAAGGCATTGTTCAGAATGATAGGTAAATCGTTTCAGCCACGGTTTGTGACCCTGAATAAGGTTTAGAATCCACCACCGCGTGTCTATCTGCCTGGTAATCAAACAAAGTGTTCACAAAGAGCTAATAAATGTAAATTTTAATATTGTTAATGCGAGATCAGTTCATCAAAGTTTAAATCATTTTGTACCGTTCCAGATTCCAGATTAGAAATATTTTCATTTTGAATTATTTTATGAAGAAATATGTTTTCCGTAAACGGTGATTATCTGTAATACAATACCTGTAACCGAATAATAATAGATAACAATAATAGAAACAATGGGAGATATGGCATTGAAGCGTTCCGACTGTCGCCGAACTACGACCCATTTTATCGCTTATGTCTTAAATCAGTGTGGTAATCACCAGAATTATCCTTCTTCCTATACTTAATTTATTATTATTACTACTTAATAATTATCTACTTAATGTACCTACTTATTATATATCATCTTCTTAATTTACTTATTATTATCGAATTTACATTGTCTACTTAATTTATTTAATTATTATTGTTACTACTTAATGTACACTTATTACTATCGACTTAATATTATCTACTTAATTTATTTACTTATTATTGTTACTACTTAATAATAATCTACTTAATGAACTTATTATTTACTATCTTTTTAATTCAAGTAATATTTTTTTATCTACTTAATGTATATATTATTTTTTATCTTTTTAATTTTCTTTTTATTATATACTTAATTTATTTACTTCTTATTATTTACTTGCTTGTTAGTATTTACATTTTCTTATATTTATTATAATTTATATATTTATTGTAATTTTTATTAATAACTAGCTGCATCTCGCAACGTGACTTAGGACGGGTTGTTTCGGAGAACTTGAAAAATTCTTCAAATTTCAAAGTTAATTTTCAAGTTCTGTGAAAGATATTTTTAAGTTCTGTTTTTATTTCAGTTCTGTCAAGCAACTAGCCTATAATGATATGATAACAGAATTTGAATAGGACTTTCACAGAACCCGTAAATGAACGTTGAAATTTGATGAATTGTTTGTTGATGAATTCTCCGAAACAACCCGTCCTTAGTCTGCTGTTTAAAACGAACACGTTTTTACCTGTCACAGGTGACGCCCATATTATATAGGAAAATAAAAACATACGCCTATTTAAACGCAACGTTGAGTCAAAGTTTCATAGCAATCGATGAAGAAGTTTCGGAGATTTAAGATTTTCAACAAACGAATATTCACATTTTTGTTCATATAGATAGAAGATTATTCACACTATCCTTCTTATCATTGTCAATACGGTCACCCTGGGATTCTGGTACTTTGTTATACTTATTTAGTCGGTAGAATGTTATTGTTGCCAACTTTAAACGTACTGCCCGGCTGTTGTACTTATTTTGTTGTAATAATTTTATTGGTTTATATTTTCAAAATTATATTAAGCTTACACGCATTTAAAAAAATATATTTACTATAATTGTACTGCTGCACATTTGGCTGCATATCTTGACACAGGAATTCATTAGTGAGATAAGCGTCTTATGATTTTATTGTAAAATACTATTTTTTGAATAAATAAATCTACACGGACTATTAAAGCGGCCACGCAATGAAAGTTATGCGTTTAGTGCTTAGGTAGAAATTTAATAAAGAGCAGCAGTAATATGAACATGTGACGATTTTGGCGACACTCTTGCGCATGCGGTTTCATGGCCCATCTCCCTTGTTTCTATATACATATTTTATCTATAACTGAAACCTATAACATTCGGGTAGGTACAAATATCTGCTGTGATGTGAGTGGAGTCCAAGATTCTAGATGTTCACAGACTCTTTACAGCTCTCAATAGAATAGAACAATCTGGAGCAGGCATCGTCTAGCCCTAGCCAGCGTCTAGCTCTAGCCACTCAACATCTAGTCTAGCCAAGTAGACAGGTTCTCTTATGACCGTTGTAGTCTTGTATTTTCGTCGGTAGCCATGTACTTAAAAAAAACTCCAGTACTGTAAAATGGGGTGACTTTGTCAATTTTCAACTTAGAAGTACTTAACTTTCATAAAAAAATTGTATCAGAAAATTTAACGTCATATTCATAACACAATTTGTTTAATCTATCGAAATATATTAGAAAATAAATGGTGATCAAAGTTACTTTTCGGAGTGGAGTGAATGATAAAGGTACCATGATTAATATGAGCTTATTGCAATGATGTACCAATCCCCATACAATTTTGAAAAATAAAATGCTAATTCTATATACAATATATAATATACTATATACTTATACAGGTATACCGAAAGACACCGATATACTTTACAATATAAATGACACAATACTATTATAATCGTCGAGAAATTTATAAAATGTAATTACATTTTTCTGCTACTGAAAATATCTAAAAAACAGCTTCACTATTCAACCGATATATGTTTGAATATAAATCAAAACATAACTAATTATATAAAGTCGATCATAAAAGAAGTCATTTTGTGGTTAGACATAGTAATTAAAATAAAACAATTACTTTGTTTATAAACATCATTTTTTTTATAACGGACTGGTTTCGCTTAGTACAGGCATCTTCAGGGGATAAAATTAAATTAAATCAGTTTAATTCTATACCCTGAAGATGCTTGTACTAAGCGAAACCGATCGGTTATAGAAAATTAAATAAATAAAATTTCGTGGTTATAAACGAAGTAATTGTTTTATTTTCATATTATATTTTTGATAAATAAGATATGTGGCTTTTTGTAGTCATTTTATCAAACAAATTAAAATTAATATTAGTCATATTGTGGTTTTGTTACACTTCTTTCAATTGACACGGAGCCTACAAATTAAAATTTATTTTTAATGGTTTTTGTCTGGTCCTAGCCAGGAGTGCCAGGAATTACGACTGTTAGTGTTAGTAGGTCAAGGAGTCTAGACTGAAGTCCCGAAACAAGGGAGGAAATAAAATCCCCATTTTGTAAGTTAAATTATATTTTATGACTCTAATAGTTTTACTGGGTGAAATTTTTCATGGGATATAGAGTGAATTGAAGTAGTTACCCATCATTACTTACCAACCGCGCAATATATTGGTGCCGCTCGTTTGTCATTGTTAATAGAATGAGTTTTGTAGCTTATCGAGATTGCTCTAGCAAGAACATGTAAGTATTACGTAACATGTTATTATTAGGTAACATGTAATTATTACGTAACATGCAATTATTACGTAACATGTTATTATTACGTAACATGTAATTATTATGAAACATGTAATTGTTACGTAACATTTAATTATTACGTAACATGTATTTTTTTTTTTTTTACTTTATTTATTTTCATTTCTTTACATATATTATACATAATAATAGACAGTAAATAATAACATAATATATATTACCAAAATTGTATACACAAGAAATGAAAACCCACTAAGGCACTGCCTGAGTGTGGGTAATATAAAACCATTACTATATTTCAAGTACCTAAGTATAATAACGTAACTTTTTAATCTTAATCTTTTGAAGCTTTGTGGTACATATTATTGAAATGACGTTTTTATAGTAGGTTGAAACGTTGTTTTTTTTTTAATTGAATACCGCATAAGAATCTCAACTCCTCCCAACACTCTGGAGCCATGGCATCCCCTATTAATTGGGGTATGTCGTGAGACTGAAAATTAAGTGTACTAACTATTTAAATGCAGTAAATTTATTATTTATTGTATTAGTTAGTGGTAGATACTTTCAGTATCGACGTGGTGTAGGACCACCATTCAGAATCGAGCGTCGCTTGAAAAGGCTTTAGCCATGTTTGGTGATCATATCTGAACAGCCCGATAGTTCCCCACCTTCCTGATCCCCTTTTAACAACCTTCAACCACATAACATACCCCAATTGGCGATGCCATGGTCTCCCTGACTACAGGCGGTTGGAAGCAGTTTGGACTCTTGTGGGTCAATCACATAAAAAAATATATCCGTTGTCCGGAAACTCTTATAACAACCAGGAAACTGGTGAATCTACATCCGGATTTCCGGACATCGTTTATTAGGAATTTTACTTCAAAATACAAAAGATTTATTTCTCTAAACTATCACCGTCAGGATTTTAACTTTAGAATTCAAGCGTCTACATCTCTGCATTTCTCTTAGCGCGGCGCATAAGGCGCAAGCTTTAATTTTCAAAGGTAAAAATAAATGGATTCCTCGCATTCTCCATTCTCCACTCTACTCCACACTGCGCTTCCTTCCCGCTCCTTTGTGGAGTCGGAAGCAATAAGCTGCAGGAGTTTCCGCCCGGAAGTGGGATGCTCGAGGACGGCGCGAAATTGAATTTCCGGTTTTAAGAACACTGTCGGAGGGACAATGCTCCATTTTTAAACATAATGCACTCGCGGAATGTATTCGTGAAAAACGATACGGGCGCAGGTACTCTACAGAAATATATTCTATGGATGGGCAAAGCGAAGTTATTGCATCAATGGAATTTTTAGATGAAAGATCTTTGTATCACAGTTTGAATGAGGTACAAATATTAAGGTCCTTTTCAAATGTTTTATTAGTTAACTTGTTATACTGCTATGTTTTATTTTCAGACTTGAAAAATGTCTCAAGATCCACACGAGGGCGGGGATAACACTTCTGAGCACAATGAAGAAGAACGTTATCTCAATACTTTTCTGAAAGTGAAATATGCCAAACCAGACGAAAATAACGTCAAACCGACCACGTCACTTCAAAAAATAAAGCGATGTAGAAATCAAGAAAATTCCCAGTATTATTTCACCATCGGTAGAAAGGAGACAACTCATATTCGTGATGTTATAAAAGAAAAGACTCCTTACGGCCATCCTTTGATACTCAAGGAAGAATCATTTAAAGCTTACTCCAAAGCTAAAAATAAACAAGTCAGAGAGGCAGAAAAGAAACTGCGATACTTCGAGCGAGACAGCTTTAAGTCCAGAGAAACAAGAGACATAAGAGCTCGAGTGTACGTTGAAGAACCTCCCGATGATGTCCACACCGTGGTAGACCTGGACCCCGAGTTCTACTCCCTCATTGAAGGACGACCGATAGAATATCCCTTTGATAAAACCAACTATATGAATGACATACGGGAGACCACACTATTCAAACTGCAAGCCGGGTACAGAGAAGATGAAGTTCTCCGAATCAATGAGAACTTCGCGGACGAAGAGGAAAAGTACAACGAAATATGCGAAAGATACAACGAATACGTCGACAGCTTTGAACAATTCCTTTCCGAAGACTACAAGAAGTCCATCGCGATGCTCAACGAATCCGAAGAACTGGCCAACACTCTGCAAAAGAAAAACGATGAATTCAAGCACCTGTCAGTTGAACTCGGTATTAAAAGGCGAAGGGTGTACGTACTCGAGGAAAAGATTCGCCAGACGAAGATGTTCCAAGAGTTCCTTTATACAATCTCGCCGAGGAGTTGGTGCGACAATCACGGTATCGTGAGGCATAGCAAGGATTCGAGAGTTGCTTTAGAAGAAAGCGTAAAAGATCTATCGAAACCACAATCGGAAGGCATGTTTGCCAAGTTTCAATTGGAGTCCTTAGACGGGACTATACCATCTCTCATGCATTTGATCAACCGTTTCAAAGAAGATCAAATTGACGCTCGACCACCGCTGCTGTACTTCATAGAACCTAAGCAATTGTTCAAAATATTTAGACGCATCGTGATGCAAAATCTAAAGAGTTGGACACACGCAGAAAAGCTGTCAGAAAATCTAGCAAAGCTCAGGGAAGGTGTGCTCGTGGTGAAGGGTCGCATTCAACAAGAGAACGAGGAGGTGGAAGACATCATTAACGACTTGAATACGGAGATAGAGAAAGAAGAACGCAGAGTTTTAATGTTGAAGGAAAAGGTGAACAAAATCATCCACACGCACTTCTATGATGCTGTCGCTTCAGAATATGCAATGCGATTTCATCTATGTGTCAAAGACGTTTATGAGAAGCTCATTGTGAGTACTGTTACCTTCAGTACCTTCCTGATGCTTAAAACTCTTCAAACAGAGTACGAGTCCATCATCATGCGACTGGATGCGCTGGACCCTGAAGTTGTTAATGAAGTGAAGAGGGAGACCTTCGTGAAAGACCGAATCGCCATGCAATTAGCCGAAAAGGCCAGCATCGAACTGAAGAACCTGGAAAAGGTGCACCGAAGGTTGAGGAAGGACTTTGAACCTCCATTCGTGAAGGTTGGGAAGCCAGTTATGTTTAGATCAACCTTCAAAACATACAAGCCAGTGAAGAAAGATGAATTTGCTTTGTAAAATCATGTAAGATTAGACATAATAATTATGTCGACGAAACGATATAGGTGTTCGTGTAATATTGAATATTAAGAAGTAGGAGTTGAGTTCCAAAAAAACACAGTTCAGGTTATTTCAAATTTTCGTTCCAATTGATGATTATTAAATCGTCGATCGTAAACAATTAATATGTTTTAATAGTAACGCCGTTTCTAGGTGCGTTTCAGCTTTTGTTCAAAGCATGATCAGCTGATCACAATTTGTTTAAAAACACTTTAAAACGTACTGAGAAAGTATGAATTATATCAATATAAAATTCAAAATGGCGCTGATCGACGATTCGATACATATGTTATGAGAGTTTGAAACAACCCAATCTTAACGTTTTGGACTAAATACTTCAAATAAAATATACGTGATTATTGATTACGCCCACAATAAAAAAAATAATATACGCGTACAACGCAAAATAAAAGTTGTTGTTGCGTTATTGTAAACAATTTAATGTTTTTAAAATTGATAAAATGATATTATTCAATGTTGTTTTTTATCTGTAATACACGTTTTGGATATTGCATTACATAACACATTCATATTATGATGGTCTATTTACTGTTATATACATATGCTACATTACAGCTATTTAAAGTTTTATAAATCGAGTAAAAGTTGTTTACCAATAACGATTGACTACTTATCCATGAACGTATTTTGCAGATGTTGTAAAAATCCTGGATAAGTGAGATGGCTTACAATAGAAATCCAATATATTGTATTTGGCAAAAGTTCCAGGTACCAGGTGTTCCGAATATCATTCTGTACCTTTCGTTAACAGTACCTACTCGCATATTAAAAATCACTAAAGTTGGTTCTTTCACTTCGCTGGATTCACAGGTAAAGAAACAGCGGCGTTTTAGAGGTGGGTCCTATGAGTACTTTTCGTTACTTGGTACAATGAGTACAGGTACAGAGAAATACCTGGTAAAAATACCGGTGACAAAATACTCAAAAGTATTTAATACCGACCTGAGGATTGATTCAGAATACGTAATTCTAATGCACTCGTATAAATTCTGCCCACATATTCCCCACAAATATTTTACGTGAGTTTGATTCCCCCTTTTATTTTTCTAAATCCATGGGGGGGGTATTAGAGAATTTCTGTAAAACATAATTTCCCACCCACAAAAAAATTCAAAATGAATGCTCCCCACAAAATATTTGAAATCCATGGGGAGGGGGGTTTTTCCAGAATTTCGATGAAAAAAATATCAAATACCCATCAAAAATACACTTCGAATGTGCCCATCAAAAATACCTACTAAAAATACCCATCAAAAATACCTACTAAATACCTATTAAAAATACCTATCAACAATACCTGGTAAAAGTACCTATTAAAAATATTTAGTCCCGGTATAAAATACTCATGAGTATTTTGGAACCAGATATTTTGGAGATCTGTCACATGTACAAAGTATCGCATGGAAATACCCGGTACTTTTACTGGGTACGATAAATACGCCTCACCTCTACGGCGTTTCGCTTTGGGTTGATTTATGAAGAAGCATAAAAAAGCGAATACAGGTGATAATTTAGCGGAGGGTTGGTAGTAAAACTGTTTCCTATAAAATTTCCTGAAACGTAAGGAACAATTCATATTTTAGGTCGTATAATATGATTTGTTTTTATCTCGTTGAAATTAACAAATAAACCCAGGCAGTAAATTTAAAAAAAAACTTCTGTATTACGAGTTACCTAGACAACCTATCAGTTATTCACGTTTGCATGATTTTTTTAATGGCGCAGACCTGTGAAAAATCACGAGATATTATAATTGTAGGATTTGTGAAACTGAAAGTATTTATTAAAAATATATGGGGAAGAGTAAGGTGGGGAGGTGCCTGGCTATTCCGATCTGGTCACCAAACACGGCAAAGCCATTTTAAGCAATGTTTCAATTCTGAATAGTGGTCTTATACCATGGCGATACTTAGAGTATCTTCCACTCTGGAATGTGCTGCAAATATACTATATGTTATTTTAAATTGATGATTTGTTGTATGGCGAGTGCGGGTATGGGTAATACCTACTGAATGTACATTGAAGTTCTCTAATAACATGATTGAATGGCTAAATATACTGAATATTGAAGGGAAATAATAGAATGTTAGATATCTATTTCCAGAGACGTTCGGGCCCTTCTGTAATGCTGTAGAAATTAGATGTATGAGTGATAAAATCATGCAAAAACTGTGGGGTCCGACAAGAATGCAAGGATGGATATAAGATTAAGGAAGAGACGCTTGGATGGTTTGGGCATGTAGAACGTATGCCCAAGAATACGAAGACTTGAGTCGGGTCCGGGTCATTTCAAGAGTCAGAATAACAGGATAGCAGGACAATAAGAGTGTGTACGAGGCGATATATAAATATGAATGAAGCAAGGAGTTTGCGCCGAGACAGAGTTGGGTGGCGGTCTATCCTCTATATATGCCCCTGCGGAAACTGCGTGAGAGTCAGTTAGTTATATTTATCGTGGCTTCGGATATCCCCACTCCCCGCCACTGGGGGGTTGTGAAGGATCATTTGTTGCCATGGCAATTGGGGTTTACGAAAGGATAAGCTAACAAAGAAGTAGGTATCACAAATATAATTCAGGTAAGTATTGATTGGTCTTGCGAAATGAAGAAGATAAAATTGTAAACTAATATGTGTATCTCATATTGTTAGAATTTTAGAAAATATAATACTTTGACGCCTTGAAAATTAGTTTTCCTAAAATATCAATATAACAAAATAATAGTTTTTTTCATGCTGTTCAATTCTAGATTTTGATAGAAGCTTGTTGAAATCTACTGATAACAAAATAAATGGTTTTACGTTGTCATAAGAACATTATTTTATAGCGTTTAAAAAACTATTGTTCACTGCGCGTAGCGAAGGCTTGTTTTAACTCAATCGTTTTGTATTTCGGGCAAATTTGAGAGATATTCTTCACAGTCAACAAACAACCGTATTTTTAATGGGAGATATATATCCCAGCCCAACATGGTATCATAAAAGTTATACTTTATCCGTTTGTATTACGGTGAGGAAATATGATTAGAAAGATAGAATATCGCTCTTTCAGTTTGCATTAAAATTGTTAAGATAAATACTCACAAAAAATAAAAAATAATTGTATAAAACAACATTCAGAATTTAAAAAATATTTGTCAAGGCTTGCATTTTTTAAATAAATTAATGATAATAATAAAGTAATATATTAAACGTACAAAGCAAAATGATTATAGCTTTTATAATACCTTTGTCTAATTAAATATCTTTTTTTAGTTTCGTGTAGTAACTACAGTTTACACTATAGAAACCATCAGTAAGTGACTTTAAAACCTTTGTCTTTGTTCTCGTTCAAATTTATTTATATGTTTAATTGCATACGTTGGTTTGTAATACTAAACTATGAAAGGATCTTTCATCTGCTTTCGAGAACAGTATGTTATTTTGAAATATGTTCAAAAACAGCGAATTTTTTTGAAATAGAAATTAATGTGAAAATATTTTCCGCGCAATCTGCATTCTGACAATTCTCATATTAGAAGTGCATTGCAAGATGTCAGAGGCTTTAGGGGTTAAATTTGTTCGTACGTTCACTACATAAAAATTGAACTACATAAAATACCCGAAGAGAGGACTTGTCATTTTAATAATAAAAAAAATTGTCCAAACGGTAGCACAAAAATGGCTGTCAAGATGGCGGCAAAGCCTGACTGTTTCCATGGTTATTATTCAGTGGCTTGACATTTTATTGACGTTTGGGGGGAAACAATTTTTTTCTGGCAAGCCCAGGACCATGTCAAGGAAATCATATTAATAATCAATTTTAAAAACGTGGATACACAATTGTTCATTTTGTGTATTTTATCACTCCATCTAAAAGACATAATTATACCGACATATAATTTTGGACATTGCTATATCCATCGAGTTATATTCAAGTATGACGAAACGTTCTTCAAAATTTTTTGAACATAGAAGAGTTCTTGGTTGACTTCCAACCTTCAGGTTCGCATAGCTAGAACTGGAATCCTGCAAACCTGCACTTATATCACAAACATGTTATACATATACCTGTGAAATTGTAAAGTACTTAACAAAACGGATAGTAACGCAACTTGTTAACTTTACAAAAAACAGTTTATTTTTAAACAAGTTCTGCTGTGTAATTATTATTAGGTACGCTTGACAGCTGTTTCGTCCTCTGAAGGCATTATCAAACGCCCTTATTTAACGGTTTTTTTTTGTAAATTTGATAAAATTAATTAATTGATACAACTTTAAAATAAATTGTTAAACCAAAATATATTAGCCCCGGGCAGCGCCGCATTTTCGCTGAGCCTCTGTATTTTTATTGTTCATTGCAAATATTTTTACGACGGCTGCCCGTTTTGTGAAAAATAAATTTAATTTAGCCAGTTATTTTTTCATAAAGAATAAGATTAATAAGATTAAAAAATCACCGAGGATCTTATTCTTTATTCTTTATTAACAAAAGCACACTTAAATATCGTACGCCAAAAGATCTGTAAACGATCAAATATTTTTTTACAATCCTGCTTTCCTCGTCTTGCACTTACCTTTGAAATGATACTCCTACCGTTTTTTATTCGAATAAAAGCTTTATACTCGTTGACTGAACACTTCGCGGCATCTTAATCGTTCATTTATTGAACTTTATACTGTTTTTAAGTTAATATTTTATAATTAGCCGACTGACAGTTTGAAAGAAATAGACTAACAATAATGGCGGCAACCGTAATTCTGGACCATACTCTTTGTTCTGGACAAACAATTGGAATTTGACGATATGTTTAAAAAAAAGAACTTAGGCGATGAAACTATTCTAGTCTCTGTCTAACATGGGATGCGCGATGGCAAGAGCAAGATTATCCACGGTGGTATTACCATAGTCAAGACATCCTCAAACCTAGTTTCAAAATCTGAATAGAGGGCATTTAAATGTTGAACGTAGGTTGAAACGTCGTCTTAATGGCAGTTTGTCTGTGACAAATTGGGGAACTTGGAAAATTCGCCCCGTCCAATATTTTGCTTCATTAGTTTAACTCTGGCAAGAAATGCTGATAAGATGGACTTTATTTTAATCAAATTTAGACTGTCGCCTTGTAACTGCAAATTAACCATATTAAATTTTGTAAATAAATCTGTTAAATAGGCGATGTCTGTTTTCCACTTCATTAAATTGTCTTTTAAAATTTTATCTTAAGTATCCAGAAATTCTAAAATAGTCTCAAAAAGTGCAAAAAATCTTGTCAAACATAAGCCTTTCGACAGCCAGCGTACTTCAGTGTGAAGGAGTAATTGATGAAAGTGTTCGTCATTTTCTTCACACAACTGCGCAAATAACCGCGTATTCAACGCGTTGCTTCGGATTCGGTTTACTGCATCAATGACTATTTGAAGAGATTCATGTAATCTAACACTCAGATTTTTAGCAACTAAATGTTGTCGATGGATGACACAATGTATTGCTAACACCCCTGGCACATTTTGTTTTAAATAGCTTATAAATCCACGATAACGTCCAACCATGGCAGGTGCTCCATCTGTAGCTACTGACATTATATTTGATAAAGGGATTGCTTTTTCAATGAAGTAATCCTTCAAAACATGAAATATTGATTCACCTTTAGTGTCGGTTAAGTGTAAGTAAATAGGTACTATCAGTGTATGTTGAGATCCACTATCGTGGACCCCCATTTTCATTTCATGGACCCCCAATTTTTTTTTCCCTGACGTAGACCCCTTGCAGGTTGTCATAGACCCCTGGGGGTCGATATAGACCACTTTGGGAATCACTGTATTAAATAGACAAGAGAAAATTAAAATATCTTTTTTGGTGAGGTCTAATGTTCACAGAACTAGTTTAATACGAGCTAAATAAATTTCATGTTGAAAAAAAAAAGAAATTAGGTTTAGATTAGTTTTTTGGATATGTTTAATTCCAGTATATTATGTAATTTAAGTATGTGTAATTTTCTCCATGTGCAATGCCATCCGTTTGTAATTCTGGCATCTGATACGTGAAATTCACGCCTATTTAATTCCTTGATGTAACCATCAACTGTTACAACAATGTGATTATGAATAGTTAAGTAATAACATAGATCACTGTAGAAATGTATTATAAGTTTGTACAGCGCCCTTGAGGTGTTTTTGCACAAAAACAGCGCTATACAAGTCATCCAAGTATTATTATTATTATTATTAAAACCGTGTAAAAACAGAATCGACTACATTACTATACGAGTACTACCTGCGGACTGGTCCTATGTCATATGTTCCGTGCGACATGCTTGTTCCTAATGCTACCGCCACAAAAAATGCACACTGATGCTGAAACTTTTTTTTATTATTTGCAACCCCTCTCCGAGATGAGTTGAGCAACCCCTCAAGGGTCTGCTCTGTGCCAAGCGGGGGCGAGGGTGGGGGTGTTCACTGAAGGGCAGGGGTGTCGAACTGAGGGCGGCTGCCGTGGGAACGTAATGGCGGAAGAACTACCTCAATAGCCTGCATAAAGTGCAATATTGTCATGAATGGGAACGTGCCGGTAAACAAAGGAACTATATTTATGCCGTATGCAAGAATAAAGGGTTTCTTGAGCACAATTTAAAATCCCCCTTCGGATAATTTTGTAAATTTTGATCTATTTTATGATGAAAGAATGTTCGGATATACGGGGTGTTTAAAGACGTACCTGACTTACTCCTGGCCTTATTTGTAATAGAAATGTAGAAATTTTGCTCTCGGTGACATTCGGTGTTACTGTTGTTTAAAAAAAAATCAAAAAAAGAAAATCACTACATTCAACAAAAAACAAAACTGAATTTAGTTAAAAATGTACAATATTCCATTGTCAAATTAGAGACATAATTAACCTAAATCATTGTTATACAATTTTTTTAAATCTTTCGTCTATTCGTGCTATATTGTGGCTTAAAATTGTGAGTCAGCACACATATTAATCTGAATATAACAGTAGTGGAACATGCTCATAATATTTAACTGAAATTGTTATTCCCAGATATCTAAAGAAATACGGTCAAAGAAACTTAGAATACAATGTCCCTAACATGTTACAAAAGTAAAAAAAAATTGTAAACAGATTTTCTGAAGGAGATGCTTGCTAATAAAATTGTTATGTAGAAAAGACTTTTGTATTATCTGTTTATATGTTAATATTAAAAAAAAAATGAAAACGTCGCGTCGCACGAATACATCAGACATAGTCGCAAGTCGCAATTCATTATTGACGACTCCGCAGTCGAACGGATTTCTTGGCCCTGGATATGTAGGTCACAGGTCCGAATCCCGAGTATAACAAAATCTACTATATTTCCATGAGTGGTAGATGCTCTCAGTAGCTTCTCTAATCTTTTTCCCCTCTCTACTCCCTTTAACCTAAAAACATACCTGCATAAAGTGCAATATTTTCGTGAATGGGAACGTGCCGATAAACAAAGGAACTATATTTATGCCGTATGCAAGAATAAAGGGTTTCTTGGGCACAATTTAAAATCCTCCTTCGGATAATTTTGTAAGTTTAGTATTTTTTTGAAATTGAGAATGCCACAGCCCCACCGGCTCCAGGCAGTCAGTTACTCTGACTTCATATCACTCCGGGGACTCAGGTGCAGTAGACAATAAAAAAGGGTGGTAATGGGTGCTAATGATATAGACAGATCGCTAATAATAACTAACAATGCCCCAAGAGCCGACAATAAAGCCCACCTTCAGTCATTTGTTCAGGCTATTGTCAGGCCACTGAGTGGGCTTCGAGACAATGCAGTGAATTGGGACGCACTCTTGGAAGGTCCTTTGTGGATTAAGGTTAATTAGATACAGTGCATCGGATATTAATTTGATATATAGAGACAGGGCAACGATGTGTTCAAATTGTCCAATATCTTACGTGCTTGGTTGACTGTCCCCCTGTAGTTAGTGCAATTCTGTCCAGTCTGTCATTCCTATTCTAGGTTCTATCTAGGACAACTGCATCCCTTGGAAATTGCTTTAAGGCAATTTGATATTTTACCGTGACACTTTATAGTGGATAGTTAGAATTACAAAAATAAAAACACAAATTAATCCAATACTTATTTTAATGATTTTTTCAAAATTTTAGTTCAATTAAACAAATGTGGTCCCTTATTATTTTAGATGGTAGATAAACAAAACATGGTGCATCGGAGAATGATTTCAATTTAATTACATATAGAATTCACTTGAATGTTTGAAAACATTGTACACTTCTTTACTAAGAAGCCAGGTAGAGTATAATTTGTCTATTTGGTCCCCATTGTATAAAACGCATTCTGCATCGGAGAATGATTTCAATTTAATTACATATAGAATTCACTTGAATGTTTGAAAACATTGTACACTTCTTTACTAAGAAGCCAGGTAGAGTATAATTTGTCTATTTGGTCCCCATTGTATAAAACGCATTCTGCATCGGAGAATGATTTCAATTTAATTACATATAGAATTCACTTGAATGTTTGAAAACATTGTACACTTATTTACTAAGAAGCCAGGTAGAGTATAATTTGTCTATTTGGTCCCCATTGTATAAAACGCATTCTGCATCGGAGAATGATTTCAATTTAATTACATATAGAATTCACTTGAATGTTTGAAAACATTGTACACTTCTTTACTAAGAAGCCAGGTAGAGTATAATTTGTCTATTTGGTCCCCATTGTATAAAACGCATTCTGCATCGGAGAATGATTTCAATTTAATTACATATAGAATTCACTTGAATGTTTGAAAACATTGTACACTTCTTTACTAAGAAGCCAGGTAGAGTATAATTTGTCTATTTGGTCCCCATTGTATAAAACGCATTCTGCATCGGAGAATGATTTCAATTTAATTACATATAGAATTCACTTGAATGTATGAAAACATTTAGCCCAGTCAATGAAGGTTTTGTGTCGGAACTAATTCTCCGGAAGCTGAATTTTTCACAGATGTTAGAAGACCTTTAGACATGTATTTTTACAAAAGTCCCCGACTTTCCCCCTTGTGCTTCCTTCCCCACCCCCTCTTGAATATATTTTTCAAAGTCTTTCGGAATACGCTAATATCTCCTTAATGGTTTTATAAAATCAGATTATTTATTTTTTGTTTAGTTTTTAATTAGTTATTCTAAAAAATTGTATTATTTTATTTTTGCGAGAAAAGCTATACAATCTCTACAATTTATTAGTAAAGGAAAAATATCAGTTTTTAAAATAGTATTTCAGAATATATTTCCACATAACTTTTTTCTGAGCCTGTTAACGAAAAAAAAAATCTACAAAACTTGTAGGCAATATTTTTAGCTATAAAATAGTGTATATAATGATGGGTTTCAACTTATAATAAGGCACGTAGGCTGTTAATAAGGAGCACGGCGCGCGGCGGCTCGAGCGCGCAGCGGTTCGCGGCGCAGCGTGAAATTACAAAAACCTAAGGAAAGTAATGATTAATTCATGTTTTTTTTATAACAAATTCGTCTAACTTTGAAGAGTTTTATTGTTATTTACCAGTTTTAGTTCGGAGGGGAGGGGGTAATATAAATATTTTCCCCTGCCCAATGAAGCGCTTTCATTATCCACCAACCACCGTGCCCCGGTCTGGCTAAACAGTCATATTGTGTTGTATGATTGTTTGTTACTTATTATTTAAATGAAGTTATCTGGGAAATTTATGGGAATTAGTTTACGCGTCCTCAACAGTAACTCACATGCTCCATCGACATGAATATTCTCGGGCAAACAGAGCCTACACTTTAACAGCAGCGTCTCTTGTCCACGTAATGAGAGAAGAATACCGAGATATTGATGGGAAATTAAGATAATAGAAAACATTTTTTTTTTTTTTTTTTTTTATTATTTAACATTATAAATGATAACAATATGCAGACTTATAAATAATTTGTTCATTATTATTCTATTTCTCCATAAGTTGAGCTCCAGGAGCTCGTGTTTATGGGAGGAGTCTTTACATTTAGTTCTAATGATTTTTTAAACAATAATCAAAAACTTTTGAAATAAATACAAACATAATATTAACATAGGTACACAAATTAGAAAATTGTTTTTTTAAAGATAATTAAAATAATTCATCTTTTTACAGATTAAGTAAGCGTGAGGAAATTAAGGGTACAATATATCAAGAAAAATTTAGAAAAGTAGTCTTTTTTAAAGACAATCAAATTAATATATATTTTTTACAGATTGAGTAAGTGTAAGAAAATTAGGGGTACAATATATCATTATCCAATTTTAGGGACTTAATTAACTTTTTGAATTGTTCATAATTCACAGTTTCTGTTACACTAATTTTATTTTTGGACAATAATATATTGTACCATCTCACACCTAAATACGAATAGTGGTGCTGAGCCGTGGTCGTTCTAAGCATAGGAATAGCTATTAAGCCATTTGTTTTGAATCTATTGCTTATGCTATCTGAGGGGTGAATTTTATAAATAAAATATTCTTTATAAATTTGATATAAGGCGATTCTCTTATACAATTCTGTTATAGATGGTACATTAAATTCCTGAAATATCTCTAAAGTAGGGGAGTCATATGGTTTTCTAAGGATGATTTTTATAATTATTCTTTGAATTGTAATTATGGGCTGTAAAGAAGCCTTAAAAGCCCCTCCCCACCCAATAATCCCGTACTGCAATAAGGACTGAATTAATGCATAATAGACAATTTTGATAGTTTTCTTATTTAAAATATTTCGTATATTATAGAAAATATAGATAAGTTTTCTTATTCTTTCAACAGTGAGATTAATATGGTCTTTCCATTTAACATTTTTATCTATTAAGATACCAAGATATTTTATATTGGATTTATGATTTAGTTTCGCGCAGTCCGTATTACATGTACCGTCATTTACACAGTTTTTAGAATGAATTGTTATGTTAATTAGGTTATTTGGCACATCTTCTTGTAGAGTGAAAGGAATACAATATGTTTTTTCTGTGTTAAGTGATAATAAATTGCCATCGAACCAATTTTTTATAACCTTCATATCCTGATTCGCTGCATTGGTAATTTCGTTCCATGTCTTTTTTTCGATAATTATTGCAGTGTCGTCAGCAAAGGATATAAGTTTACCATTAAGTGATAATTTAAACATATGGTTAACGTAAATTATAAATAAAATTGGTCCAATAACAGTCCCTTGGGGAATTCCAAATTCTAAAGTTTCATCTACGCTAAGTGAGTTATTAAGTTTTACTTTTTGGTTTCTTTGAGTTAGATAGCTTTGCAGCCAATACCTTACATTACCAATAATACCGATATCATTTAATTTATTAATTAGTTTTGTATGGGAGATACTATCAAAAGCCTTACGTAAATCAATGAAAATGCCAAGGCATTTATTTTTTTTATCTAATGCACGGTATATAGTTGAAGTTAGTTCGGCAATGGCATCATGAGTGCCTAGTTTCTCTCTAAATCCAAATTGGCTAGGACTAATTATTTTATTATTTTCAATATAGTATAAAAGTTGCTTTTTTACGATCTTTTCGAAAATTTTTGCAATGTTTGAGACAACAGATATGGGTCGATAGTTTGATATTTCTTCAGGGCTGCCAGATTTAAAAACGGGTGTTACAATAGATTTTTTATAAACGGAGGGGAATATTCCACTATTTAAACTAATATTTATAATGTGTGTAATTGGAATTAATAATTCATTATAATTTTTCAACATTTCTACTGTGACTCCATCAAACCCTGGTGCAGATGCACCTTTTAATTCACTTATAATATTTTTTATGTCATCTGTTGTTACCGGTTTGAAAACTGACAGATTATTTTGTTTGTGACAGTCCTTTTCGAAATTATCTATTTTATAATTTTCATCAATCCGTGTAGCTAAATTTTGTCCGACGTTAGCGAAATATTTATTGAAGGCATTAGCACATTTTGTCGGTTCCATTAGGGCATTAATAGAATTTTTTCCGATATTAATTTTTTTAATTTGAGTTTTTTTGTTTTTTCTACTATTTATTTCATTTATTGTTTTCCATATATGTTTTACATTTTGTTTAGCCACATCAATTTCATTTTTGTAAAAGTTTTCTTTAGTTGTTTTTAGTAAACAGGTTAATTTGTTCCTAAATTTTTTATAATCTGTGTATATTTTTTTATCTAAGGGAAATTTCTTTGTCAAGCGATATAACTCTTCTTTTTTTCTAATAGACACGATTAAGCCATGTGAAATCCATGGTTTTATTTTTTTGAATTTTGATTTAATTTTTATGGTTTTAATATCTGTTGATGCTGTAATATAATTGCATAGTATATTATCAAAAATATTTGCGCATGTTTCAGCACATGTTGATTCTAATACGGAACGCCATGTTTCTGTTTTTATTTTTAGGCTTAATTTATGATGGTTTAGTGAATTTTTTGTAAAAGTATTGCATTTTGAATCAATATAATTATTAATATTAAGTTTTTGTATATAGATGCAAGTGTGATGATCAGTAATATTATTTTTTAATATTATCGTGTGTAATTTGTCGGTATCTTTAGTGTTACTCCATATGTGGTCGATACAAGATGGACGTTGACCCGTAATTTCTCTAGTATATTTATTTATACACAATATGAAATTCATTTCCGTCATATAATTGATAAATTCAGTTTTTATTCTGTTACTATTTTCGTTTGAAACATCTATGTTGAAATCGCCGATTATTGTTATGTTCTGTTTATTTTTTTTTGATAAGATAATGCTTCTCAATTCATCCATAAATGTGTACTCGTTTGATCCGTGTGTTCGGTAAATTGCAATAATATTAAAACACATTTTATTTACATTTAGTTTAATATCTAAGCAATTAACTCGCTGCATAGGTACTTCTTCCACTGCGATGTTTGAATAGCAAGATTTAACAAATACAACAATACCACTATTTCTATTAATAGCACAAGATGTTGCGAAGTAGGTATATTCTGGTATGCAAAATTTATTGTATACGTTGGTGAATGCTTCCGTTAAAACTATAACGTCCGGTTTATGATTTAGTAAATTAATTGAGAGTAAAAATTCATTGAAATTTTGTTTCATTGATCTGATATTTAAATGGAGTACAGAGAATGAATTTGTTATTTTATCCACGATTTTATTACAATCTTTTAAAGTATGACAAATATATTCTGAAATATTAAGCGTTTTATCTAATTCCTCAGTGAAGAAATTATTCATTTTAAAAGAAATAAGGAAATAATATTGTTATAACTAATTGTCAAAAATGAATTTGATTTTGATGACAAACTATAAATTAGCAGCATATGTTCACGGATAATATCAAGGTTGACTTGAAATAGTTTTGGTGACAATATTGAACAACTTAGCATTATATTACTATTGATGATATTATGAAGATGATACATACTATGTAGTATATTAATTTTGTTTTGTATAAATAATATTTTACAAACATTAACACTTTGAGAGTAGGCTAATATTTTAATGTTGTGTTTTTGTCTTAAAATTTTACAGAAATAGTTAATTAAATATTTTTTGGATATTACTGATAAATCGTTATCTCTTCGATGGTAGATTAATAACATTGAAATGTTTCTCAATTGTTCGAAAGTTTTAATATTAATAGCTAAATTGTGCGAAAAGTCAGAAAAGTGTGAAAAGTCAGAAAAAAAGCGTATTTGAAACAAAAATATAAAATTTGGTATTGAGTTTTTAATCTTGTTAAGAATTTTAAAGTTAGTTATTAAGAATGTTAAAGTAGGTACATACCTATTCATAATTTATACGCCCTTGGGCAATAGTCATCATTTTTTTTAAATACATACAATTTTTGCTATTTGCTTTATGATTTGTATCGTTTGTTGACTTGAAAGTGTTGTTTTGGAAATCACAATTTTTGCATTTCTCTTCTTTGTTTTTATTGGGACAGTCTTTCCAAGGATGGTCCATGGCGCAGTGCAGGCACGAAGCATTCTTGTCCTTATTAAAGCAGTTGACAGCTGAATGTCCAAATCTCAGGCAATGGAAGCATTGCATTATTGGATTAGCATCCTCCACCCGCACTCTGTGGTATCCAATATTAATTTTCTCTTTAGATATGAGATATTTCCTAAGTTTTCCACTTGTTTCGACTATATAGTTTGTAAGATTGTTTTGTCCTTTTGGTTTAAGCATTTTTACTAATTTTACTGAGTTTTTCGGATTTTCATCCATGATGATTTTAATTCCATCATTTTGGGTTATTAATGATTCTATTATTTCTTCTTCTGATAGGTCGATAGGTAGGTTTCTGATGAATAGTTTAGGATTTTTTTTTTCTAATTCTTTCGCGATCATAGTATTTTTGAAGACTATATTTATTTCTTCTGTTAGTTTTTTTGCGTGATCCTTTTTGGGGCAAGAGATGATTAGTTTCTTATGTGATGCTTTTTGTACTCCATTTACTGCAATCCCCAAATGCGATGTTTTAATTTTTTTAACTATCATGTCTCGAATATCATCAGATGTTGTATTAGTATTTTCACTTGCAATTATTAATGAGTATTTGGCCTCTGGTATAGGTATTGAGAGGGTTGACTTGTTGTACGTAGTATTAGTTGATTCCTTTTTTTCCTTTAAATAATTTTCAATTTTTTCTGAATGTTTTTCTTCATTTAATATAAGTTTATTTTGTAGCTCAATTATTTTTTCTTGTAGTTGAAGTTTTTCCTTGCACCATATTTCCTCTAGCTGGTGTATATCTTGTTCTATGTTACTCCTTTGTTTTGCCTCTTTGACAGATGAGCATTTTCCTATTTCAATTTTAATTGAGTCAATTAATGATTGGACACTTCGGTCCATAATGAGTTATTTTTTTTGCGGGCTGTCTGGTGACTAAACGCAGCCAGCCTGCTTTATTTTTGCAACAACAATATGTTAAACTGGGTATCACTGTGGTTTGTGGTTACTGAGTTTATCGAAATTTCTGTCCGTGCGAGCTGCACGGCAGCAGAAACTAGACTGAATATGTATCAAGATTTAGTTACGTGGAAAAAAGATATGGAGGAGGTTAATAATGATGACAATCTAAGAGACGATTCCATATACTGAAGCAAGTGAAGACAGGATTAAGGAATCATCGAGTAGGACTGCCAAGTTGTGGCTTTACCTTCTACATTGCATCGACCTCATGCTTAGATTTATATTTGCAGAGAAGTCTGGGAATCGGAAAATGCACCTAAATACTATTGTTAATATGCTTCCATTTTTCCACCCGGCAGGACATTTACCATACGCAAAATCAACACATATGACCCCTAACTACATATTTGTGGGCATTCACATAGTAATATGTTGAATGCTTTCCGATTCCCCACATTTTCTTACCGTCGTACATTGTTTTACCTTACATAGTCATCAATAATGTAAGGATATAGACTGTAAGAACTCACCTCATCTGCCATTGCCTTGGAAAACAATATATATAAACATGTGTGTAATACATACCTATGCATTATTTTAGATTCCGAATTTAATTTTCTTTCTCATATTAAAAACATTAAAAATGCTTGGCTTCATTCTCCGTAAAGGCAGACTTTAAAAACTTATCAACATTAAAAATTTTATGTTCTTCTTTAGTTCGAAGTAGAACTTATGTTCAAGAATTATTAACTATAAACACTGTGTACGGTGTAGAAACTACAAATTACAACCACTTTATGAAGGAATTAAAATTCTCGGAGGGAAGACTTGTTAACTGTTAATGTAATTATATACAGCCCTGAAAACTCACCCTAATTAACTTCCATTTATAACAACCAAAACTATTCGTTAGAAAGTTCTTTTTAATTTATTTTTTGTATGTTTTTATTTAGTTATAAAATATACATTTTTATATCTAGCTATAAACCTTTAATAGCTACTAACAACTTATTTGTATGACATTTAGGCACACTTTACACTACATCTAAAACATATTCTTTATAGTATTTATGCATAGCCCACAAAAAGCAACTAGGCTTTTAGCTTCTTTAACATCTGTTCGTAGTTCATTAAAAATCGTAAATCTTTTAAAATATAGAATATTTTGGGTTCTCGACAAATTTGTTTTCGAAAGTCCAAAATCTCCACGGTTTCTTGTGGGGTAGCCAATATATTTACATTCCTAAACATATATTTCGGGAGCAACTTATTTTTGAGCTGAAATATAAATATTATGGTAATATTTATTAAATATTAATATTAATTGCAACAGCAATATCAGGTGTGAGTCATTTCACTTGGCAATACTTTCGTAGAAATAGTGAAAGTGTTCAACTGCACGGAAAATGGTTACAAGAAGGCTATAATAACATATCTCAATATTAATAATAATAATAATTCACTTTAGCATAATACTATTCTTCTGCATTGGTTCTGGATAAAATACCAAATTTTACTTCATGATACGATTACTGATGCACTAAATTATTATGTACGTGTATCATAATATAATATAATAATAATATATGCTTGAAAAAGCTCGCATGAGCGTAAAATATAATTAAATAATATGTACACCGTAATAAATCAACTTTAAGTGCTTTTAAAAAAATCACAAGTATACCCACTATAAGTGTGGGATTTTTTGTTTAATAACATTTTTTACCTATATATGATTATCGTTATTTTTATAGTATTTATAAAACAGCTTGTTTTTTAAAAAAAATTATCCATGTATAATCAAATCTACATAATTTTTTTTTAATAAACACTAAATAGATACGGAAATGTTGCAGATGTTGCACAATCAAGTCAATCAAATACTCTAGTCGAGTCACAAGCAAAGGCGGCTCGTGACGTTTGAGTGTGTTAGTGTGCTAAGTTTGAAAAATTCGACATTATTAGTGTTGTTTAGTCCAAAAAAATGTTTTAATTTATTTTCGAAAATTTGATTTTTAATGAAGATTTTCAGGAATCTTCAGTTATGCCGTGCGTACCACGGATTTCCTGAAAATCTTCATACAAAAAACAGAAGAAGAAGTTTTCGGCTACAACAATATCAATAATGCCATTTTTTGTAATTAGCACTCTTTTACACCCAAAGGTCACGAGCCGCCACTGGTCACAAGTCAAGCCGCATCAAGAGTCAGAATAACAGAAAGTATGTAAGAGTCGATGTATGAATGTGAACGGGCCGAAACAAAGTTGTGTCGGTCTCTCCTCCCTGCAGACCCCTGCGGAGAAGTGGCGTGATGGTTAGTTAGTTGGTTGGTTTATTCGTAATAATCATTATTTCCACGATGTGACGTTATAACTCCCACATTTCTTACAGATGCCTATTTCATTTGCTCCCACAACGGATGCAGCATCCAGTTACAATTGGTCACACCTGGTTCGAGAGTAAGTTCCACAAAAGCAGCGTGGGAGTTTAACATTTTCAGATACCACTTTCCATAGAACAGGAAAGCAATAAATTAAATGTAACAAAACCAAAGCAATAATTTCTGCCTAATAAAGGCATACCGCTGATAGATCCATTGTATCATCTCTCCCTTTCTCATAAACCACGTAAGTATCAAAAAGAGATGTTACAACGGAGTTCTAAGCGGCAGGAGCATATCCTTGTTTTGTGTAATGAGATTTCTGTTCCATAAGAATGATACTAATCATAATAATATAATTTGTATAGGATGATTTGTAAAGGGCCGTTTTTGTGAAAAATAAATTTAAAGGCGCTATACAATGAACAAGAATTGGGATCTATACTGATTCACAAGACAAAAGATCTTTCGTAATTGAAAATAAAAATTATTTATCTGTTCAAGAAAGAATTTCGATGTGTGTAATTTTTTCAACAATTTCTCTACTGGTGACCTTCCTACATAAATAAAAATAAATGCTCAGTAAAATCAAAATGGATCACATTTCATATCACAAAAAATCTATTTACTTTCACCATTATCTCGCTTGTACCATGGGTTTCCAGACACCGTGTGCATTATATATTATATTCGCCAAGTTTGTTGTTCTGAAACATAACTACAAATACTTAATTTGTTTAATTTTGTTCTATTCAAGGGTAAATTATAATTTAAATAGATTAGTTTTATAATTCGATACAATCAATGTTGCGATTGTAATATTGCCGGCGTTAGAACAGAACAGGCGACCTCTGTGCCGTGGGTCGAGAAGCTCTCCACTGTTCCGCTGACGCCGAGATAAAATTCTTTGTAAAATATTCGTATGCAAAAAAATATGATGAACTACTTGTTGAACAACATGCTCGAATAATACCCATCACGAGTAAATAAACACATACTTACTGTAATCAGTATTTAATAATGTTAGTGCCGAGTCGAGAACAATTCAAAAGTGAGTTGAATAAATTGATGGTTTGCGACATGGCTACGCGCGCAGACGAAGTTCGATTCCCGAACATGTCCGAATATATCCGAACTTCGTTCGTGCACAGTCGGCCCTACTCGCGAACGGAATCGGTTTATATAAAACAGACTACTTTTTACTTTACTCGTTAGTAATATGCATCCGCGAGTAAAAATGACGCTTCTCTTACAACATATTCATTCCGTGTTTTGAGGTAAGTGTTTTATATTGTTGTGAAGTGCCATTTTGGTTGATCTCAAGACCGCCCGCCATTTTACACCGAATTGTTTGCTTGGGGATAGTTCACTCACTACCCGTGAGTAAAATTTAATATCCATGTAAGAAGTGACTTTCTATTCATATGGCAACATCCCAATACTTCGGAAGAGTTGTATGAGCAGTGTGATGATGTGCCTACAATTTACGATATGATTTTAATAGAATCTCGTTTCATGAAGACATTACCAAGCGCCATTTGATAGTTTGATACGGAATTTGTATTGTTCGGTTCAACGCAAATACTCAGATCTTAAACCGAATATTCTTCTTGATTCATAAGTAGACTTATTTTGATTTTGAGTATTATTGAAGTTCTTTGTGTATTGTCTTGTTTAACTTATTGCAATGGCTGAACACCGAAAAAGAAGTGCCGTTTGGAGGAATTTCACGCCATTGCACAGAGATAAAGCCAGATGTGACATTTGCTGCAACGAGTACTCGCACAAAGGCGGTTCAACAACGAATCTATTACGACATTTGGCTCACAAACACCCCGAGATACAAACTGTATTGAATGAACGAACCAAAGATAAATGCATCATCAGAATAGCGAAATCGAAGGAATCTGCGGCGGGGTGCTCGAGTGCAGAGTCGCCAATCGAAAGAAGATCAGGTAAGAACATCGATAGAAACATAGTTTTATTTGATACTAGCACAGACATTGTAATTAATTGCGGGATTTGTGAAGCTGAAAGTATTTATAAAAAAATGTATTTGCCTCCGGATCATTATTGCCTTTCAAAAGAAGAAATTTACCTTTCGAATTAATATTAGCGGCTAACGTAAATTACCATATCTGTCAAACATTTAAACGAAAGAAAGATGCATTCAATATGAAGAATAATTAATTAATATAATAATGTTGGTACCTACTTTATCGCTTTTCTGATATGATTTAAACTTATCAACTCCGATTTCTAAAATGTTAAGTTCATTTAATGTGAATAGTTTTAGCAGGAATACGCAATCATTTCAAGAATCCATCCTAACCGACAACCGTAATAAGTGTGTTTAGTACTTGGTCGGTGTATTATATAGATTTATCTACCTCATTCCAAGGCGTCACACTGTACTCAAATGCAATTAATCTACATTTACCCAGTATTAGGCACTAGAGGTGTTTTTGCACAAAAACGGCGCTATACAAGTCATCCAAGTATTATTATTTAATAATGTAAATATATTTAGGGCTCTAGGAGGGTATTTCACCACCTCTCCACGAGCTTTCAAATCCACTATCCATAGGATAGAGTAAATAATTTCGTTTTAACGATTTATTTATAAACTCAGAGTTTACTATTCGGTACTCGAACCTGTGAATAGTCGCATTATTATGTTTATAAGTATCTAATAAGTTGGCCGAGTTTTCGACGTATTCGAACGACTGGAACGATTGGAATGATTTGAACGATTCGAACCTTAACAAGATAGTAAAAATGTACTCCAGACGTAGAACAATACTATTTATTGTTTTTATTGTAATGTATTATGTTGAAACTGTTATAAGCTTATAAGAAGAAACAGTTATTATGTAAATAATAGCAGATAAATACATTTTTCATTTGTAAATTAGAGTAAATTAATTTCTATCGCTTGGTTTTACATTTCACAATATATTGTGTCGACTAACGTAAGAGTTCAATTTTGGAGGTTTTTTTCTTCAAGTGGGATGTCACATCATGGTCTGTTTTTGATAATGACCATAAACTAGTGAATTACCCAGTCATGGCTTCGATGCGTGTAGAAGAGTAGAGTTCTCATACTAACGAGTAAACATACCGTAATGATTATATATGTTATTATAAATCACGTAGACAGGCAGGGGTGAAATTAAACATCCCTGAGAAGAGCAATTTCAATGCGGCCGTATATTGTGTATAGTGAAAGTTCATAAAACAAAATGGTTCATCATTTCACAAATGAAAAAAATAAGTGTTCAATTACGGCCCTCAAAGATTTGGATAAATCGAAACGACAAAATCATTAACACCCCTCTCTTTTTTTTTCATTTTTCAGATGATTGTGTCATTGCCAACACACGAGTTCATCGCATTAAAACAAACGAATCTACAATTGACGACAAGTTACAATTTCTATGCCAGGATGCAAAAATCGAGACTGAATATATCGACAGAGAAGACGGTGTAATTACAGATAATGACGACATTCAGGACGATCAAGATGACATCATCCAACATGAAGCACTTCTAATGGAAGTAGTTTCTGAAGACCCCTTGACCGAAAATAGCAGAATGGAGATTCAATTCGTGGACCAGCACCAAAAGAAGAGTAAATTCAAAAGTCAACCCAAACATAAAAAAAGTGTGGAGGTTAATTCAATGTACGAAATTCAGAAATTTTTGAAACAAGATGCTGATTCTCAAGATGACGAGGATTCTACTTTCTTCAGATCGATCTTGCCTGCGGTGAGGAGATTGACGGAAGATCAGAAGTTGGAGTTTAAGGGAGAAGTTTTGTCATGTTTACGTAAAATAAAGCAAAAAAACCAAAGAAATTAATTCATTCAGTGGTCAAAGCCATTAGGACACTCGGAAAAGTGTTGTTTTTTTTGTTTTTTTTAGTGTGTTGTCGTGCCGGAGGTTGACAATCAAAACAATTTCTTTATTTTTAATATGATTCCACAAAATAGTTTTCGCAACTTTGAGAGAGAAGGGGGAAGCATTCTTTGAGGAATATGTACATATAACTATTCAGTTCTGCCCAGAGTTCTGTGTTACCTCTACGTATAGTTTTAACGAGTGCACTCTTCGAACAACGTTTATAGCCCAACTTTTTTCTTTTTTTGATAATTGTGCCATTTTTCATTTAACTTTTTTTAAATAGTGTTTTGTTAACATTATGTGTGTTAATATCCGTTGTTTCGGACGGCTTATTACAATATAAGTAGGTAATACACTAGAGAAGGACATTGACAAGGTCCAAAGGTAACCCTGAATGTCATAGGTGGTGAAAAATTGCCTTTGGTCTGAATAGTACAAAATTGTTATTTTGTATACTTACCTATATTTTTATAAATAAACTTGATTTTTAACCGTGTGTTAATGATACAATAACGTTTTGTCCCTTTTATTTGTTAAAATATAAACCAAAAAATTAACGACACGCTGAATAGAAATGATTATAAGTATTTGGTTATGTTAAGTGGCTTATCCACAGTTATCCACAGATGAAAGCCAGAAACGATAAGAAAAAAAAATTCATAATAACAATATTATGTTTGCTTTTCTTTGAACTTTAAAAAATTACAATAAACACATTAAAGTATTGTTTTTACAAAAGAGACAAACAAAATAAACATTGCAATGAATCAAACTCGGTTACAAAGTGTCGACAATAAATCTCAATGTCTTGTCTTTGGTGTTTAGTATTTTTTTTATTTGTAGAACTGAATTTAAATGTTGAAAACATTTTTTTAAGATTACGTTTATTTAAAAAAATATGTCGAATGATTTTTTATTACAATGATGAGGTTTTATATTTCAGTGTAGTTGTGTTGGATGTGAAATAGACAATAACACAAAACCATCATAATTTTATATTTCAGTGTAGTTGTGTTGGGTGTGAAATAGACAATAACACAACCCACCATAATTTTATTACAATGATGAGGTTTTATATTTCAGTGTAGTTGTGTTGGATGTGAAATAGACAATAACACAAAACCATCATAATTTTATATTTCAGTGTAGTTGTGTTGGGTGTGAAATAGACAATAACACAACCCACCATAATTTTATTACAATGATGAGGTTTTATATTTCAGTGTAGTTGTGTTGGATGTGAAATAGACAATAACACAAAACCATCATAATTTTATATTTCAGTGTAGTTGTGTTGGGTGTGAAATAGACAATAACACAACCCACCATAATTTTATTACAATGATGAGGTTTTATATTTCAGTGAAGTTGTGTTGGGTGTGAAATAGACAATAACACATCCCACCATAATTTTATTACAATGATGAGGTTTTATATTTCAGTGAAGTTGTGTTGGGTGTGAAATAGACAATAACACAACCCACTATAATTTTATATATGAGTGTAGTTGTGTTGGGTGTGAAATAGACAATAACACAACCCACCATAATTTTATTACAATTATGAGGTTCTATATTTCAGTGTAGTTGTGTTGGGTGTGAAATAGACAATAACACAACCCACTATAATTTTTAATCCTTGGGCAATTTTGGGAGATATTCTTCACAGACAAGAAACAACCATAGTCTTTTTGGGAGATATATATATCCTGACACGGTCTCATAAAATTTATGCTATCTCATTTCGTATTACGGTGAGAAATATGATTTAAACGGTGTCAGAAAGAAAGAATACCGCGCTTTCAGTTTATTAAAAATAAAAAAAAGAATAATTTTTTTTTAAATATTGTACGAAACAACATTAGCATTTGTAAAATATTTGCTGAGGCTGGAAAATTATTAATAATGATTGTTATAAAACGAAAATAAAATTGACATTAACTATTATAATAACTTTGCCTAATTACATATGTTTTTTTAGTATCATGTAAAGTAGTCACTACAGTTTACATGATAAAAATCATCGGTAAGCGATTTAAAAAATTATCTTAGTTCACGTTCAAAATTTTTATATTTTTTTAAATTATATAACGCTTAGATTTTAGTATTGATTTGCAATACTAAAATCTAAAAGAGTCTTCTATCTGCTTTCAATAAAGTATTTTATTTTAAAATACTTGAAAAAACAGCGAATTTTACTGAAATCGAATTAAATGTGAAAATATTTTTTCATAAATATCAGACGTACATTGCAAAGTTTTATATAAAAGAGTCTTCTATCTGCTTTCAATAAAGTATTTTATTTTAAAATACTTGAAAAAACAGCGAATTTTACTGAAATCGAATTAAATGTGAAAATATTTTTTCATAAATATCAGACGTACATTGCAAAGTTTTATATAAAAGAGTCTTCTATCTGCTTTCAATAAAGTATTTTATTTTAAAATACTTGAAAAAACAGCGAATTTTACTGAAATCGAATTAAATGTGAAAATATTTTTTCATAAATATCAGACGTACATTGCAAAGTTTTAAAGGCTTTAGGGTTAAAAACGAAATATATTTTTTAAATATAAATACACGAAGAAAATAAAATTTAAAAAATAGATTTACTGTCTTAGAACACAGTGTAAAGCATAGTTTAAAAATATAATAATTTTTTTAGTAATAATAAATATGTGGACATTTGTAGACTTTTGTACAAAAACAAATCCCTTGAATTTGATGGCAAGACCAGATGTCAATTTTGTTTTCGTATCTTGCTGTGTGAGAAATAATAATAATAAGCAGAATAAACAGCTGTCAAAACCCCGCCATAAATCAACAGGTAAACATATGTGACACTTTAGGTAGCTGCAGGTACCTTGAATTATTGAATTATAGGTGACTGCGTGGGTTACCAGACGGCACAGGCAGGCACTGCTGAATAATGAAATATATATCTTTTTTAAATTCTGACTTCTTGCGCAGTTTGTTATCATAAAAATAAAATTTACACACGTCACCTGGTAATTAAGAAATAAACGTACCACTTTGCAGACATAACAAGGAAACATATCATAGGTACCGAAAATAAGTAAATAATATGTACAGGTACTTCCATAAAACTCAGGCATCCCGTGTTCATGGGGTGAGGTTTGTCCATGCCCGGCCATCATCAGAGAAGCCGGATTATTGATCTAAGTTTTTTCATTACTTTGAATAAACAAAAAATAAATAAAATGTTAAACGAACTAAATTGGATTGTAGAGTTGTTTATACCAAAAAATTAATGAATAAATAAATATTATCTATTAAGAAGGGTCACTAATGAAGGAAATTAAAAATAGATAATAAAATCATCAGTAAAAAATAAATCTGCAATTTTTAACTTCCAACGTCATGTGCCTTATTTAAGCCTCGACTCGGTAATCTTAGTACAACTAAATTCAATTTTCACAAAAATGACACTAAATGTAGCGAGATTTTGGGTTTGGTGCCGTCATACTTCCATCAACAGAGGCGAATTTATTTCATTTAATTTGAAATACTTTTAAAAAAAGTCTGTTACTGAGAATAAAGGGGGAGAAAAAATACTATCCCAAATTAACATCAATATCAGAAGTTTCTTTACCTCCAAAATTAATCAAAATTATATTGAAATTGCATTTTGTTTTAATATCTAGTCATAATCGATGCTTTCATCAACATTCACCTATTCATTGAATTAATTATATTCGTATCTTGTCATTTTCTGAAAAATAATCAAGGGAAACTGTTACAAATAATCTTAGCCGGGAGGTGAGAGGGTCTTCGCTAGACCGAGCCCCCGCACGGGGTGCAAGAATTGCATTTTTTAAAACGAAATCAGTTAATTGTCCCATTATATTACTACGACACCGTTTTTTGCTCATTGGCTGACTGTCTTTTAAATACTTTTAATTATATTTTTTGTGGAAAAATTAGAGTGACGATCAGAAGTTTAACTTTCGATAGAACATCGTTGGCATAAATAAATCATCCACTAGATCGATATCTCCGGGCTTTTTGTGTAAAACAAATTGGTCCTAAAAAACCATAGATATGCCGATACATTGAAATTCTCATTCGGACCCTACTTATTATATTATACACGAATATACACGAATGAAAAACTCTGAAAGTTTATTCTATAGACTTTCAGACTTTTTCATTGGTGGATATAGTTAGGAATTTATATGACGTCACAATATTACTGTTCCAATTTTTGAACGGAGTTATATCCCCCTGATCGTTAGTATACTGAATAGTAATTTGT
The DNA here is from genome assembly GCF_061612785.1 of Hesperophylax consimilis. Lineage (NCBI taxonomy): Eukaryota > Metazoa > Arthropoda > Insecta > Trichoptera > Limnephilidae > Hesperophylax > Hesperophylax consimilis. The sequence continues at coordinate 23,359,861 of NC_142842.1, forward strand.
CAAAATTAAAAAAAAAACACATACACGTTTAAAATATAGAATTATATTAATAAAAATGAAATGATTGTCTTGTTATATGTTGGTATCTACCTACTTTATCGCTTGTCTGAACAATCAGTTCTAATTTTGAAAGTAACCATTAAATTTAAATGAAATTTGAGTTTATTGAGAAAATTTTCACACGGGAATAACTAACATTTCACGCACATACAACAGAAATAAGTGTATATGTGACAAGTGTGTCAACTGTGATTTAAAATATTCACCAGCGGCAAACTCACTTTCATGTACCTTTTGGAATTAATAATATTAGTCACGCATCTGTCCCTTACTGTCTGCACATGTGACATATTCCATCTTTTTTACCACCATCTCTGCCAGAGGAGGTGTAGTCACGAAGAACAAGGGAGTTGGGGGGCAAGAACGGGGAAGGAGGGTTAAACTGCGACAGGAAACACGAAATCTAAAATGGATTTGGGGCTGGTTCGGACGGGATCGGAACCGAACCCTCGGGGTTTCCGTTCTGTGTAAATTGAAATGGCCCTCAAACGATTTCGACTTGTTTTGTCTTTTGGCTGAGGTCCAAATATTAAATCAGACAGATTTGAATATTGAATTGAACGTAAGACAGTGAATTATTATTACACAAAGGGAGTCACTTTATTTTTTCAATTTACTTTCTTATATTCAGATGTCTGTTACTGAAAGACATGATAAGATGTGAATTTAATTCTTTAAAAGTCCAATGTCTAAAAATCTTCGATTTCTTTGAAGTCCCCGGCGTTTAAGGGCTTTATTGAAAAGGGGGTGATTATGGTGGGGATAGAATCTCACGTGGACCGCGAACTTGCTTTTGTTTTGAAGGTCTAACTAACTAACTAACCATCACTCCGTTTCCTCGCAGGGGTAGGCAGAGAGGACGGACCGCCAAACAACTCGGTCTTGGCACACACTCTTTGCCTCATTCACATTCATACATACTCTTCTATTATTCTTAATTGGTTTATTCTTGTGAAATCTACTTAACTAGAAAACCAGTCAGTTAAAGTATTACCTATTTTACAAATACATTTCATTTAACAAAATAATATATTAACAAATGAACATGTATTACATTTATATAAATTTCGACTACCATAATACGGTGTAATAATACATGGGTCTAGTGTGGTAGTCGAAAAGCATGTAAAAAAAACTGTATACAAATATATTTTACGAATAAAAGTGACTCTTGACATGGCCAGACTCAAGTATCTGATTCACTTGGTCATGCCATGTCTTTCTCGGGCGTCCCCGACTTCTGCTACCATTCACATTTGCATCGTATATTCTCTTTACACTCCTTGTGTGCAAAATATCACCAATCTCGGAATAAAACTGTAGATTTGCATTAAAATCAAATCCACGCCGTCTGCCCGCCACAGACACTCTGTGTCTCAGCTTCACTGCACAGCTCAAAGATGCAAATATGTTTTATAATCATAGATAAACAGGCCGTCCTTGAAATTATTATGACTTACTAGTATAAACCCTTGAAAAATCAGTAGTAAATATCGTAGTCTAAACGATTGAAAAATCAGTTCCAATTTTATCGCTTGTACGAATTCTTTATCCAATCAGTTCCAATTTTTAAAATGACATTGAAACTGATTTTACGCAGGGCTAACGCACAGAAAATCGAAATCAGTATTTTTGATAATGACTCAGCAGTCGCGTGAAACATCACCAGATATGTGCAAAATGGGTACCCAAAACCATTTGAAATGCAAAATGGAAATGGGTCAAAACTTTTCCATTTGAAAATGCAAAATGCAAAATGGTTTTTAGAAAAGCATTTCATATGCAAAATGCAAAATACCTATTTTCAAAATGCATTGAAAATGCAAAATGGTTTCTCAGGTCAAACAATTAAACTAATTATAGAATTTTGAAACAATTTTGTCATTTAATAATGGACATCAATGTAGAACAAACATATTACATGATGGTAAATCCAAAAACACCACGACTACAGATTCTGAAACCACAAAAAATTTGCGCGGGAATTATGTTGCCAACGTAAAAACATAGAAACTGCTATCTAACATTTAATATTACAGCGTCATGGCCCCATGTTCAGTATTTGAATCAGTATTTTTGTAATTGTATCACTCAATTGCCAGGGCTCCTACCAGGGAGCAACTTGACAAATGTAAATTATCTCTCATAGCGAGGCTGAGGAACGACTGATATTTGAGGCTTATGAAAAAAGATGAGCGGAGATAGTAGGAAGAATGTTGCAAAAAATCATTTAAAATGGAAAATGCATTGAGAAAAGCATTTAAAATGCAAAATGCAAAATGGTTTATAGAAAAGCATTTAAAATGCAAAATGGAAGATACCCATTTTGCATTTTGCATTTCCATTTGAAATGGATTTATTTGAAATAAAGCACATCTCTGAACATCACGCGATAGTCTTAATTCTCGAAAAATCATTCCCAATACAAAATAGCAATTACAATAAGTTTATCTCTTGTTCAAATTCTTCGAACAAACAGTTCAAATTTTAAATTCCACTGAAATTCTGACGTTAAATTCCAACCAAATTTGAGTTCATTTAATAAGATTTCACGCAGGACTAACGCACAGGCAACCGAAATTAGTATTTCTGATGATAGAACTGTCCGATCTTACCCGCTTGGGAGGTAGGGACGGATCGGGTCCTGTTCCAGAGGCCTGTCGTCCGTGTCCGGACACCGTGTCGGCGCCGCTACCAATGCTATAGACACGCCAGACGGGCTTTATAAGGAAACTGACTGCTATTCCCCATCGCGTCATCCGCTTTGCAAATAAAGCACATTGAAATTATCTAACAAGACTCTAGTCTATAATCTTCACTGTACCGATTATCATACACGGTGTTTGGTTCGGACACCATTACACAGGATGTATTATCCAAATTCTTGGACATTTTAATATTCAAAATAACAATAATAAGGGGACGTATGATACGGTGTATGAATTTGAATGAAGCAAGGAATATGTGACAAAACCAAATTGTTTGGCGGACAACCCTCTCTGCCTACTCTTGCGAGGAAAAGGCGTGATGATTAAATAGTTTGTTATCTGGATACACTTCAGCTTTTTTGTAGCAAAAAAAATTAGTTTGTATTTTGTGTTCTGGTGACAGTTTTTTTCAACAAAATTTATTGTGTACCTAGGTATCTTAAATGTTTTTTGTTCATAATATCCGTTTATGAACACAAGTTATTAAATTATTATTACGTGGCCATATTTTTTTTAACATCTAAATTTATGACAGTAATAATTCTATGAATTTGCTAAAAAAATAACTAATTTTACCTTAATTTAATTTATATATTCTCAACAAATAAAAGTACAAATACAAAAGTATTTATAATACAAAGATATTGTAAATTATCATCTACGTTAGGAGTTCATCTGTGTTGTGTCGGACTTGATTTACTCAATGGTAAATTATGTACTTTTATCATTTTACATTTTATAATTTATCAGTTGAAAAAAGGTGTACTTAATACTTGTTGTAGTATAATGTATGAGAAAAATAATAATTTTAAATTAAAATCGACTTCATAGTTTTAACAAAATTACCATATTATGTTATAAATTAGGTAACCAAATTATAACATAAATATGAGGATTGCAGCCAGTTCTATGTGGGTATTTCCACATCCTCTTGTCAGATTATCCGTAGAATAACGCATGTTTAAGATTTATTATTTATTTATTTATTAAGTTCGAGTTTAGGCCGGGTTCCCACTACGCCGGACCGGCAGATCTGCCGGAAACCGGACACCGGACAAGAGTATTCACATTATACCGGAGCCGACAAGAAAATCGGACAGTCAAGTACTCACCTCAGTTGAATTTGGACCAGTGCGCATAATGGAGTACGAAAAAGTACGAAATTGTTGTGTTGTGGTGGTATCTTAATAGAAGGCAAAATAAAATAAAACATTGGGTGCATCCTATTTTACTGGAAAGATTTTCACTTGGAACATTTGAAACATTAATATGTGAACATAGAAGTGACGAATCAAAGTTCTTCAATTATTTTCGAATGACAGCAACCACGTTTGACAATTTACTGGGACGACTTTCAATAGGAGTACGAGATACAAGTTTCAGAGAATGTATTTGGCCAGAACAAAGATTAGCCATATGTCTAAGGTTATGATAATTAAAAATGCAAATAACTTATTTAAGTATTTATTTGTACTCAAACTTTCTTCAAACTTAAAACCCTTCAAAATCTAAGTATTCTTGGGAGTCTTGGGAATTTCCGGAATGATTACTAGATGCTGTTGGCGAAGCTGGAAACGGATTGGAGGACGAAGATGAACTTGATGGTATAGGTGTTGTTGCCTGTTGATACGTAGAGTATCCAGAGTGGTGTTGATATTGCGTAGGTGTTGCCTGTTGATTGACACTTGTGCAGTATTGTCCGGTCATCTGATTAGAATCACGCCAATTCCTACTTTTAATTTTTTGGAACATTGTCAGGACGCTAGCTTGAAATTCTAAAGTCTCTTCGATATTTAAAGGGTTCAAGATAATTCCTTTGAAAAAAGACAGATGATGGTTTTCCTTTTCTGGCTTTATTCTGGAGCACGAGCGGGGCGAGCGGGGACAGCCGGATACCGGCACAAACTCGTTCACATTACTCCGGTCCGGGGGTTCTACCGGCACTTTCGCAGTGACAAAACGCTCGGTAAAAATGCCGGGCTCGGCAAAAATGCCGGACCCGGGATAATGTGAATAGCTACATATAAATTGTACAGCCACTAGCCCTTCCGGCAGTTTTACCGGTCCGGCAGATCTGCCGGTCCGGCGTAGTGGGAACCCGGCCTTACTATTCGGTACTTGAACCTATAAATGTAATGTTGCTAAATATCGGCTAAGTTAGCCGAGTTTTCTACCTGTTTCAAGTATTTATTTGGTTATTTAAATATACGTTATCTCATTGATAATCTATGAAGAGGATGGTGAAAAGCTCCTAGATGTTTTAAATTGTGTAGGTCGCTGCATTTATTATTTACTAAAATAAATATATCTTTGTAATGTCTAATGAAATTAAATATTTGTGATTTTATTCGTCCGTATAGAAAAAACTAACAAATGAGATAAGCCTAATGTTAACCGAAACGACAACAGATGGCAGTAACGCATGGCTTGTATGAAAATAGTATCGCGGTAAAGCGCTCAAGATACTGATCGGTATTCAGCCCACAAGCATCACATGTCAGGATGGCCGAGCGGTCTAAGGCGCCAGACTCAAGGCAAAAACCTTACTCGCTGATAGCGAGTTCTGAGCTCTTCTGGTCCTCTCTGAGGGCGTGGGTTCGAATCCCACTTCTGACAAATATTTTTTGTTTTTTTTTATGATTGTTATAAATCACTTGGAAATATTTGTGTTTCTTTTTATAGTTAAAATATCTCTTATCGGAGATTTTTTTAGTATTGATCTTTCTTATTGAAGTTGTCTATTTCTTAGAACGGGTTGTTTCGGAGAATTTGAACAATTCATCAAATTTCAACGTTAATTTGCGAGTTCTGTGAAAGATATTTTATAGTTCTGTTATTATTTCAGTTCTGTCAAGCAACTAGCCTATAATGATATAATATCAGAACTTGAATAGGACTTTCACAGAACTCGCAAATTAACGTTGAAATTTGATGAATTGTTCAAATTCTCCGAAACAACCCGTCCTTACAGTGTAATTTCTGTGAAATATCATGGGCGTAAAGATAAATATGTCAAACTGTACGAAAATTTTAGATCTAAATGTATACAATATTTATGGATTTATAAAATTAGTATTAAAAACAATTTAAATTTAAAATCAGAAACCTTCTCCGATGCAAAATTAAAAATTTACAAAGATAATATTCCAAATAAAAATACACCTTTTAAAAATAATAAATTACTCAGACAAACGTTAATACCTCAACGATAAAATATGTTTTTCAATTCATTACCAGAAAGTATTATAAATATAGATAACAACAAAGATTTTAATATTCACGTTAAAAAACACATTCACGTTGAAAATATAAACTGAATACTTTTGGCATATACATAAAAAACATAACAAACTAAATGACACAACCCCCATTCACACAAGCCTACATAGCTTTATTATCTTATGTATAAACTCAAGTGAAATAATTAAAATATCTTCGTAAATTATGAAACATAATTTTTTTTATAAACATTTTGTTTAAATGTTCAGATGGCTAAAAGCGGAAAGAACACTCTACATTCCTACCTTTTTTAAATCGATGGAGTGTTTTTGAATCCATATTATATGTATCTACAGTGGCGACGCCTTTGACTGCTTAGCCAAGTACGTATTTGCGATTACGATAAAAGTATAAAATGTAATGAACATACGACCGCAGTCTTGTATGAGAGAGACGGCTCAAAGCGAGACAACTACAGGCTTATAAAAAGTATGCATGGTTGTCCGGTCTCTCTTCATTATTACCTGTCATCCGAGACAATACATTGTGTTAATTACAGTTATTGACCAAAATTCCGCCATCCTAATATCACAGTAAAAAGGAAAAGACATCACAAAAAATTGTAAAGATGAAATGACACAGTAATAAATGGTATAAGTTTTATATTGTACTTATTTTAAACGCAAACTACAGAACACATTTGGTATATCTGTGAAAATCGTGAGGAAATCTTCAAGCACTTACTCATGTATGTAGGTATATTTATTTTCTCTCCCCGGGTTTGAACCCTCGACCTCTAGGTTAATATTTTTCAATAAAATTCCGAGCAAAAGATAGAACTTGTCCTCTTCGAGAGATGCTCCAGTAACCTTTGGTAAAATAATATATTATGGTGGACCAATTCAGCGTTTATTGTGTCACTCACAATAAAGTGGGATAGCCTTGTCGGGTGCAAACTCTGCAGCGTGCAACACGACTCATGCAAGGAATATCAAACAAATTGAACAGAAATAATATTGCACATGAACACAATCCCCCTTATCTGATAATAAAATTGTTTTAAATTTTACACAACTGACAAAGCAAACATTTACCCTACATTAATGGTTGTTTCCCAGTATTTGTCAATATTGAATACTTCCTTAAAATAGTTACGTAAAATAATAGCTTTTTAATAGCTTTAGGTATAATAGCTTTATGTATAATAGCTTTATGTATGATAGCTTTATGTATAATAGCTTTATGTATAAAAGCTTTATGTATAATAGCTTTATGTATAATAGCTTTATGTATAATATCTTTATGTATAATAGCTTTATGTATAATAGCTTTATGTATAATAGCTTTATGTATAATAGCTTTATGGATAGTAGCTTTATGTATAATAGCTTTATGTATAATAGCTTTATGTATAATAGCTTTATGTATAAAATAGCTTTATGTATAATAGCTTTAGGTTTAATAACTTTAGTTATAATGTTTTTCAAAAAAAGTTGCTGCATAAAGTATGTAAATAAATATTTAAATTATATTTATAAAGTTTTAAATACCTAATATACCTGAATACCTACATTTTAATTAGTCGTTTCAAGTTCAGAGGTGAAACACAGTAAATTTTCACGGTCTCGGCGGTTTAGCGTGTCACGTTCTCAATTAACCGTTAGATTAATTAAATACGCACTTATATTATTATCCACTATCTGACTATTTACTATCTCGTGATCTCTCACGACTCAATTTTTTATTATTAAATATCTACCGAACTAGTAATAACTGGTATGAATTACGAGCATCTAAATAACTCCTATGAACATAATAAAAATACCAAAGGCAGTGATTCGAGTGTGATATGAACACATTGTGCAAAACAAAATAGTTACCCTCTCCCAATAAACTATGGCTTACCCTAAGGAAGTGTCTTGAGACCTGTTTATTTGTAAACATGAAAAAAAATTGTACAAAAAGTCGTTAAATTAACTCTTTATTTGATTCATGGTAGAAGAAGTCGGGGACGCCCGAGAAAGACATGGCACAATCAATTGAATCAAATACTTTTGTAGAGTCATGTCATGAGTCAGAATTACAGAAGGGCGAGTGAATTATAAAATAATATGAGCGTGAATAAAGCAAGTGTGTTCCGAGACTGTGTGGCGGTCTATCCTCTCTGCCGGGTAGTTATGTAGCGAGTGCAACATGCACAAATTGGCAAAACAAAAGAGTAACCCCCTTCAAATGGACTAAACTAAGGCCATCCCACAGGGAAGTGTCTTTGGACCTATGTTATTTGTAACATGAAAAAATCATTAATTTCTTTATTAGTTATGATAATTAAAATAATATGCATAATAAATATCTGAACATTATAATTGCTTAGAGTTTAGACGTCTTTGGATAAGAATTTACCTTCATAATTTCTATGCGAGTAGATAAATACCGACTAAATAATTACCTGGTCGTCAATTAATTAGCTTATTTATGTGAATGTTCTGAAATAGTCTTGCCGGGTCGCCACAAAGGTATAATAATAATGCAACCTTATGGCCCATAATGTGAAGAAGCATGCTACAAATCTCACTCAGTATTCAGAATGCAATGTTAATTATATTTAACATGTGCATTTGGCGGCCACCTTCAAAGGAGGAAAATCTTTATCGTTTTCAATGGAGAGATCATATTATCGAATCGAATTTGATTGTACCTGCATAACTTTAGTATTCAAAATCTAAACGTTTTGCTGATTTTCGAGGAAAGATAGGTAGGTAGTTTGATTTCAAAATAAGGACAGGCTCTAGAAGGTAAGTTTCTAACTGAGAACACATAAACCAGAAACCTATTAGATTTAATATATTCTTATCATTTTATCTAACACGAGAACCGCAATACTGTTGCCGTACTAAAAACCGAATTGAAGCACTGTCAATTATTTGACCTCTCATAGTAAATTGTGTGTTCTTTAGTTTTCGAAGCGTTTTTAATTGCTTATTTTTAGACACTGGGTGTCTAAAAACTAGGGGCAAGGTGATTAGTACTCTGCCAAACTAAAAATATATGTTTTTAGGCGTGGAAAAGTACTGAGATTAATAAACTACTTAGAGATAAATAACGGATTTCTACAGGTGGTAAATAAGAACCATAAACCAAATATATATTTAAACACAAATATAGATCGGTTTATTTGGTTCAAATGGCCCCGTTCCCAGTTCCCATTAATGCGTACTGGGTCTAATTCCTTTGCTGACTATGTACTTCATCATTGTACAAGTATGATTGTCCGCTATAATGATAGTAGTATGATGAAATGAAGTTTCAGTAGATTCCGAAGAAAACTTAATAAGCTCACGCTATTGTAGGCAATAATTCCTTTTTGGGTAAGGCAAATAGGCAATATTATCCCCAAGCGAACACACGTATAATTATATATATATATATATTTATCCCCTCTCGTACTATGTTGATCTCGCGCGACGGTACGCCAGGTATATGTTGATCCGTTTGCATTTGTTGATCCACCCCGGATATGTTGATCCACTACCCAAGCTGGCATACATATGTAAATCCCTACAGATCAACTTGTGTCATCGAGATTTTGCTGTAAGCCACGCCCATTTTTCGGTCGCATATACATTTTACACGATTTATTTTGTTGATCTATATATTTCTGACAAACTTGACCGCTTGCATGTGTTGTAACTTGTAACCGCCAATTTCGCGCGCGTTGTGGTACTTTTTAGATTCCGTTAGAACATCCATATTCTATGAAAATGACTCTGTACTTAAAGAGGATAGACTGCCTCACGCGTATTTATATTGAAATGGAACTTTCAAAAACGTCAAATCCATGCTTAAAAAATCTTTTGAACTTGATTAAACAAAAATGTTACTTCAATGCATCATTTACTACGTTTCGTGACTTAGCAGGGGTGCCCGGGTTCATGGGGTGAGATTTGTCTAAGTCATTTTATAAGAGAAATTTTGAATATTGATTGAATAAAATTTTATTTTAATGTATCTTTTACCATCTCTCCCGACGTAAGTTTCTTGTAATGATTAAGTTGAAACAAAGCGTAATATCCATAATATGTGCCTATTAAAATTGCGGTGATTAGATTGGTGAGAATTTAATTTTTCAAATTTTAAATTGAAATTGCTGAAAAATTTATTCCAATTTGTTTTTTACTAAACATGGCTAAAGTCATTTCAAGCACCGATTCCAACCAACGATGTTTTAGTATATGTTCGTCAATCAACAGGAGCCATAATGTCTGTACATCAGAGCCCTCGAGAATTATTACAATTATGTGTACCGCCGCCCCGGGAGCCAATATATTAGATAACCAATACACCTACCATTAGTCACCGCCAACGTTTTAGCGAGATAGTTGTTTATTTTTTGTATTTTTTTACATCGTCTCCACACAGGAGGCCCTGAGGAAAATCGTAACCCTCAAGGCCTATGTCATCTTTGTGAATGCTGTGTTGGGGGTATTTTGAAAGAAAGGAAGGTCAGTGAGTTCTGGGAAGGAAATAGGTATGGATGGGTGGTTAGTATTCTGGGGGTCAGTGTGTTCGAGTGATAAACATAAGATTCCAACTCTCCTACTGCGTTGCAAGGCGATGCGTTGAAAGAGGATTAATCGATCCAGCCCACCACACATTTGGTAGGCAAGCGCATCCGCCGCCAAGAACCGAACAAACCTCACCCCATAAACCCGGGCACTCCTGCTAAGTCACCAAACATATCAAACTACTTGAGGTGGCTCTCGACTAGCAATCCGTAGGTCGCGGGTCCAAATAAATTTTATTAAAATTAATTTGCACTATTTTACAATTAGTGTTTGGTTATATCTGAATAGCCAGGTACTCTCCCACCTTCCTCCTCGTCATCTCCTTTGAGGTCTCCTTTGAGGATGCCATAGTCTCACTGGCTCCAGACGGAAGTTTTTGTAAGTCTCCATATTCAAATTCGGCGGTATGATTTTTTTATGTGACACCTCTCACTAGAGCGCCCCTGTCTTTACACGTTAAATACATAGAAACTATGTCGCCAACCGGTTGGGCAGCGTTATGAGGCGGGTTAAGGTAGGGGCTGTAGGAATGAATTTATTAATGCGGGTCTTAAAGAGGCCCGGATTATATTGATAGCTCGTTCCACATGCGAGCCGACTTACGATAAAACGAGTCGGAGAAACGACCCGTTCATATATGTATAGATAACATCAACTTAACTGTGAACGTGTATTCCGCTCGGTCCGTCGAGTATCAAGCACGTGCACGGTGCACCGGGGATCAATGCTGCTAGCTCCTTTTAACAGGTTCTAATAAAATATCTGTAGCATAGACACAGCATACGCACATTTTGTCATACATGATTTTACCGTACATATGCCTCAGGGATCTCATTTCTACAGTATTCAGTCTACTTTCAGCCTTCTTCTGCCAGTTCCATGCCTCACTTCCGTATATTAGGGTAGGTACCAGCACTACATTGTGGACTGCTAGCTTCGCTTCTTTGGACAGTTTTTTGTTAGCTCCAACCTCGTCCAATCATCCATTAATTACCCATTATAACCAAGAACCCGGCAACCCCTACTAAGTCACGAAGCGTAATCAGGAGAGATGGTAATAGATGCAAGTTCAAAATTTCCCATATAACATTATGCCTTTTGCTGCCATTTTGGATTTTGATGGTCAAAAGGTATCCCTCAACCAGTCTCTTTCGATCCGGCCCGCCACGCAGTAGGTATTTTTTATGGATTTGATTTTTGCGAAAGTTTCGTTTCAATCTAAATACGCATACATTTCTTATAAACAATTCAAGCAACATATATTAGGGTAGGTACCAGCACTCCATTGTGGACTGCTAGCTTCGCTTCTTTGGACAGTTTTTAGTTAGCTCCAACCGCGTCCAATCATCCATTAATTACCCATTATAACCAAGAACCCGGCCTCCCCTACTAAGTCACGAAGCGTAATCAGGAGAGATGGTAAAAGATACAGGTTCAAAATTTCCTACATAACATTATTCCTTTTGCCGCCATTTTGGATTTTTATGGTCGAAAGGTATCCCTCAACCAGTTTATTTCGATCCGGCCCGCCACGCAGTAGATGGGAAAACGCATCCGCCGCCAGGACCTAGACAAACCTCACCCTATGAACCCGTGTACCCCTGCTAAGTTATGATTTTTTTATGGATTTGTTTTTGCGAAATTTTCGTTTAGATCTAAATACGCATACATTTCTTATAAACAATTCAAGCAACACACGTCATTTTGATTTGAAACGGTACCATTTCACAGTCATTTCATTCGATATTCGACTCTAGAGACTAATACTTTGAGTTCAATATCACAAAAGATTACGGAATCACATAAAACCTTGTGATGAACAGTCCACCGATTGCCCCTTGATTGGTTCATTTAGTAAAACCATATATAGGGACACAGATCAACTTTGTCTAATAACTTCTTACCTGGATCAACATACTACGGGAATAGATCAATATATATGAGATCAACATACATAAGTATGCCAATTTGGGTAGATCAACATACTACGGGAATAGATCAATATATATGAGATCAACATAAGTATGCCAATTTAGGTGGATCAACATAAATTATGAATCCGATTTCCATACAAATTTTGAAAATTTTACTAACAGTATATCAAATGGTTTTTCTGGCAAACTGGCAACATTGATAATTATTGTACCACTGTTGTCAATTCATTCAGATGTATTCCATAATAGCCAAGTTATATGGTGTTTAAGGTGGATCAACTTAGTCTAACAACTTCTTACTGGATCAACATAATACGGGAAGAGGACAATATATATATATATATATATATATATATATATATGTATATTTACGTAATTATCATAATAATTAGCCGCGAGACTTATTTGGAAGTCAGAAGTACCAAAACTCCCACATAATATTAGCTGGAAGTGGACTTAATCCCGAAGCGGAATGTTTTTAGGATTTGCACAATTCTGACCAATTCTTGATACTATAAGTGCGGATATTATGCAACATGTTGTGGTGCATATGAATAGGATCCAACCTTAAAATATACGGGATAGGAGTAAGTACCTACCAACTAACATAATATGAGTAAAATAATAAAAATGTAATGTTATAGATTCATATAGGATAGTAAGGTGCGGATTTAAACACAAGGGAGGGCACACCACCCCCCCTAACACATATATTTGCAAGGCGATCATATCTTTTCTATGTTACGTGACGATTAGTATCAAAAATTTTCGTCTCCAAAAATATACGTTTCGAAACATTGGCAAAAAAATGTTTTTTTTGATACTTTTACTGTCGTATATATAATTTTTCGTTTTTTACTTAGCCAGTTTCGATAGATAGATATTTCAATAGTGAATAAGCTACCGCTTAGTATTGGTTCAAATGTGTTTTTTATTTGTCTTTTGGTTTTTGATGGTGTAATCCGAGTCTGCCATGGTACATGGGTTCCATTATAACTCAACACAGTAACAATTCAACACACTTTTAAAAAGTGATATAAAGTCATTAGAAACGATGAAATTTTTTTTTTGTTAACCTAACCTAACCTAACCTAATTAATCTACATAACCCAGATAATAAAGTTTTTGTTTCATCACTTTTCATGACTTTATATAATTTTTTAAAGATTTGATGAATTATCATTGTGATGATTTATCCGGTTACCGTACATGAGATAGTATTTGTATACAATTAGTATTCCTATGCGTAATGCGTAATGACTAATGACATTCAAGTTCAATTAACTTTTGTATTATCACTATTTTTATAATTAGAACTCATAAGTATAAATCCTATCGGACAAGAGATAAAAAGGGCACCAACATTCATTTACGAATTAATAATTATTTCAATTGGGAATTTGTTGTGTGTTAAAATTTTTGACAGATTTAAATGGTAGGTCAATTAAGATAAACGCACTTTAATTAGAAAGCTTAACTTGGAGAATATATGACTTTGTACGCAGAGGACAATTAAAAATACTGCATACATATTGCTTGATTTACGGTTGCTATTTAATCCTTTATTACTAACTAACCATAACGCCGTTTCCCCATAGGGGAAGGCAGAGAGGACGGATCACCAAACAACTCGGCCTTGGTACACCCTCCTTCCCTCATTCACATTCATACATCGTCTCATACATACTCTTCTATTATTCTGACTCTTGGTATGGCCCGACTCAAGTATCTGATTCACTTGATCGTTCCATGTCTTCCTCGGGCGTCCCGGACTTCTGCTACCATTCACATTTGCATCATAAATTCTCCTCCATTACTATTGTAATTATTACATTTATTAGATCTCTATAATTTGCTAATCAAAAAAAAAATTAATAAAATTGAAATTATTTATTTTTGAAAGACAACGAGATTCACAAATCCTACAATATATCACGTGATTTATTAAGCTTAAAATGTGTTCTTTTATGATATTGTACAATAAAATTTCCAAACTTTCTTCTTGCCCGTGATTTATCAAACAACTCCTCTATAATAATTCACCATTTTGAAAAGGCTTGGGGCCTATTTGGCACCATACTCTATACTCTTACGCCAATGCATCTAACAAATCGTATTATTTACGCATTCACAACGCTCTCTGACAACAACTTGTTTTACAAGAGCTTAACATTTAAACAATATGATCACAGGTCCATAATTTGTCGCTAATTACTAACATACATTATTTACGACCACTTGAAAAAAATGACTGACATGTATTCAATAAGGCCTGTTATAATGCGAACGGGTCCAAAACTAAACATTGTTGAAATTAGCATAAATTAACGACTTAATTTGAATAATTTTCGCATTAATAAATCCATAATTGAAGAAAACTTATGAACATGAACATTATTCGGATCAAATTACTAATAAATATATTATTATGTTCACATCTTTGATTCTTTGCAGGTATCACGACTTGCTAATAAAACACCATTTACAACTGTATTTCAATCTGTAAAGTAATTAACAAAAATAGGACACAAAAGTAGGAGAATATGGCATTGATTTAACACAGCGATTCCCAAAGTAAGCGATATCGCCCCCTAGGGGGCGATTGAGAAATACAGGGGGTGATTGATAAGGCGCAACATGGGGATTAATTTTTTGGAGTTAATGTTAATCAATATTTTCCCACGCTACTATGACTGACTATGGTTTCCACCGTAAATGTTTTGTTTATTTAATCAAAATCTCAAAACCTTTTTTTCTAAGATATTTCGCAACATTGCCACAATATTTCGGGGTGGGCGGTGGGTGACCAAAATCTGGGAAACTCTGGTTTTATATATACAGTGGAACCTCTCATAACGAGCACCTAGATAGCGAGTAATTCGCATAACGAGCAAAACAGATTGTGAAAAAAAATTCGCATAACGATTGACACAGAAAGGGGAAGTCCCATCTTCACGTCACTCACTTATGAGCCGGGACTTCCACGCCAGTCTCTGGTTAGCACTCGTTCCTCTAGCACGTTAGTATCGCATGTGATCACACATTTTTCCAAACTTGCGTTCAATCATTATTTGTATTTTTTTTGTGCAAAGTTTAATAAAACCCTTGAAAAAAAAGCCGTAAGAGAATAAAAGTGACTGCAGAAATGAAATGTAAAATCATTGAAAAGCGAGAACGAGGTATGAGCGTGGCAGATCTAGCGCACACATACAATCGGTCTACATCAACGATTTGCACTATCCTCAAGAACAAGTACGAAATTAAGAAGATAGATGCTTCAAAGGTAGTGTCGAGAATGTCTACGCAACGGTTACCTATTCTTGATGATTTTTAAAGGTTGCTTCTCATATGGATAAACGAAAAGCAATTGCAAGGCGACACTAATAACGAAAACATAATTTGTGAGAACTCGTTAAGAGACGCCAGGATCTTTAACTGCCGAAAAAGAAGTAGAATTTAAGGGAAGTAATGGATGGTTCGAGAACTTTAAGAGAAGTACCGGCATCCACGGCGTTGCGAGGGACGGCGAAGCAGCAAGGTCTGACACAAAGGCAGCAGAGAACTTCATCGGCGACTATAAGATATCCTATACCATATACTATATATAACATTAGAGGAGAATGCAATGCCCAGCCACAAGCCAATGAAAGACCGCCTCACGCTGCTATTTTGTGCCGTTTGTTTACCATTCAGAAACTCCACGAACCTTCAAGAAGTGTAATGTCCAGAAGAGCAGACTAAATATGATGTGGAGATCCAACTTAGGTGACACGTCTCATTTTCACTGATTGGATCAATGAAGTGTTTGGTCCCTCTGTGATTTTTTTTTCAACTTGAGATGAATCTGCCAATCCATGTCTTGGTCGTTATGGACCATCTATGTCATCTATCTATCCTCCAGGCCAACAAGATGTTATTCTTGAAAAATTAATTACATCAAAATCCATTTTCTGCTTCCCAACACCATTCCGTTACTCCAGCCTATGAACCAGCAGGTTATTTCTAACTTTAAGAAACTCTACACTAAAACATTCGCGTTGTTTTGAGGTGACTGAAGGGACAAGTTTCACTCTAAGAGATCACTTTCACATCGTTGCTTGCCTAAAGACGATTGACAAGGCGTGGGAAGGGTTACCAAGAGAACCCTTACTTCTGCTTGGAAGAAGCTATGGCCAGAGAGTTGTCGAATGTGATTTTGAGGGGTTCTAAACAGTACCTGTGGAGTCTACAGTCAACGAGATTGTATCTTTGGCCAATATCAAGGGACTGGAGGCGGATAGCGACGATATTGATGAGCTTGTGAAAGCAGAGTCAAAAGCTGACCACCGAAAGGCTTATGGAGTTGCATTGTGTTTCACAGCAAGTAGTTACGGGGGAGAGTTTGTTAGTGAAGGAGGAGGAAGTAGCAGAACAACAGTCTTCCGGCGCAATAAGAGAAATGCTGAAAGCATGGGATACTGTTTCATCGTACCTTGAGAAGCATCTTCCTAATAAGGAGGTGGCTATGCGTTCTACTAATTTATTCAATGATAATGATGTGTCACATTTTCACCAAATTTTGAAGCGTCGGCAAAAACAAATCTCTAGCAAAAAATAATTAATTATTTGTCATAAATTCACAAATAATAAACTCTGAGTAGTTGATGCGATTTTTTCTTTCAAATCGAAATCGCCTTCTAGGTTGTTAAAAATTTATAAGTGTTTAATTTTGTTTGAATAAACGTTAAAAAAAATAATTGCATCGTATTTTACATTGATTTATATGGGAAAATTCACATAAAAAGAAAGATTTTAAAACAAATTATGCTCGTTATGAAAGGTTCCACTGTATCTATATATATACGAGTACATAATAAAATATCTAAGGATGGTTATCTTTGAAAATCAATGCTCAGAAATTATTTGCATCTAATTCCAATGTTATTAGTGTCCTAATGTTCATATATAAAATCACACGTCCTAATAATAATGATAATAACAAAACATTTGAATAACGCAGTTTTGTGTTGAGCTTAAAAATATAAAAAATAAATGTAACGACATCCAACGGTCATGTTCTTAAAATTTCCATTCAATTAAAAATTCAAACAGTCCTCCTTCCATAGTTGAATAATATGATAGTGAAATATCGAATTTCCAAATTTCCTATTATTTACGTCCCACCAGTGTCCCGCTGGTGTCATATTGGTGGCACTAATTAAAATAGTAATCACACTTACGCAATGCTTTTTGATACCTAAAAATTATTATCACAATGTGGGCAGTTATCGAGTGTCCGCACTGACCAAAATTCGAACCCACTGTGAAGAATTAGGTAAGTCATGATCTCTTCAAAATCAAGGTAAGTAAATGTAAGGTTAGGTGCATCGACCAACTTGTTCATCATAATTATAATTTGTCGGTGTCGATGGTTGATGGGTATTTTGCTTGGCAGGTGTTTGGTTTGACACGTTTCATGGATTTAATTGCCTTGATCGTGCCAGGATATCTAGCACTGTAGTTTATAAAACCCAACATCAATACTACTTTGACGAAATCCGTTATATATGGTCAGTTAGTGATATTTGCGAGAACGGTCAGAATATGATTTCGGCAGTCGGTTGACAAAAGTCGCTGCTTTTAGCGATATATGAATATTAAACTTATTTTTTCTATTCGATATTGTCAATTTGTTAGTATTTTTAAGTTTACGTAGTCGTCAGACATTTAGGTTTATCAATTCATAGACAGAATCGCCAGTGTTGCCATGTCGATTTCTCATTTATTGCATTATCAATAACTGTATGGCTATCAACAGCGCTAACGTGCTCGGGAAATCGGTAGCTATGCCTGTCGATCCGATACTGTCAAGTTATCGGTTTCACTGTGCTAAACCCATAGGTCTTCCAGCAGCATACAAACTTACATCAAGGTAGGTCTAAATCAGAGGTTCCCAAACTTTTTTGTGTCGTAGACCCCTTGTCATGTTTTTTCTGTTTTTGGTAGACCCCATACTTACCTGATATTGATTTTTTTTAAATTTCTAACTGTAGTGAAGTTTAGTGTTAAAAACTTAAAGTAAAAACACATGTTCAGTTTTATACATTTATTAATTGAATTTAAATTAAAACTACTCAAAATAAAATTTTGTATCTGTTATATAAAATAAACGTAACATAAAATAAACTAAGCAATAAGTAAATGTTTTTAGTGGGAAGGATGAACCTGATGCTTTAATAATAAATTATCTACATTTGGCGTCAAATTTGTAAGGTTTAATCTTAAGTCTCCTCGGCTAATGATGTCCAGTCTGTTTCTTTTTTTCGTTAGGAGATTGGTAACAGCGCTGAACCCCCTTTCCACTAGGTATGGATGGAAAGGAAATTAAAAATTTCCTCGCTATATTCCATAATACGGGATAAGTAACGGGTATGTTTTTTTTTGCAGCAAGAAGTGCTGATATCCGTGCTTAAACTGAACCTTAAGTTCTTCGTTTGTACTGATTTCAGTCAGTTCCTCTTGTTTTATGACATTCGTTTCTTCTATGTCACCATACGGGTTAATTATCCACGGTGGTATTACCATAGTCAAAACATCCTCGAACCTAGTTTCAAAATCTGAATAGAGGGCATTTAAATGTTGAACGTAGGTTGAAACGTCGTCTTCCTGGCAGTTTGTCTGTGACAAATTGGGGAACCGGGAAAATTCGCCCCGTCCAATATTTTGCTTCATTAGTTTAACTCTGGCAAGAAACGCTGATAATATGGACTTTGTTTTAATCAAATTTAGACTGTCGCCTTGTAACTGCAAATTAACCATATAAAATTTTGTAAACAAATCTGTTAAATAGGCGATGTCTGTTTTCCACTTCATTAAATTGTCTTTTAAAATTTTATCTTTAGTATCCAGAAATTCTAAAATAGTCTCAAAAAGTGCAAAAAATCTTGTCAAACGTCTTTTCGACAGCCAGCGTACTTCAGTGTGAAGGAGTAATTGATGAAAGTGTTCGTCATTTTCTTCACACAACTGCGCAAATAACCGCGTATTGAACGCGTTGCTTCGGATTCGGTTTACTGCATCAATGACTAATTGAAGAGATTCATGTAATCTAACACTCAAATTTTTAGCAACTAAATGTTGTCGATGGATGACACGATGTATTGCTAACACCCCTGGCACATTTTGTTTTAAATAGCTTATAAATCCACGATAACGTTCAACCATGGCAGATGCTCCATCTGTAGCTACTGACATTATATTTGATAAAGGGATTGCTTTTTCAATGAAGTAATCCTTCAAAACATGGAATATTGATTCACCTTTAGTGTCGGTCAAGTGTAAGTAAATAGGTACTATCAGTGTATGTTGAGATCCACTATCATGGACCCCCATTTTCATTTCATGGACCCCCATTTTTTTTTTTCGCTGACGTAGACCCCTTGCAGGTTGTCATAGACCCCTGGGGGTCGATATAGACCACTTTGGGAATCACTGGTCCAAATGATGTACTTCACGGCAATGGTGTTCCCTAGAATTTCGCGATTATTGTGATCTATGCCGATTTTATAGAAAACTAATGTGGTCAATTTATATAAAACTCTTCCAGGTGATTATCCGACCAAAAAGATTATTTCTATGTTTGATTAATTTCAGCAGAAGTAAGAAAAGTTGAGCTAATTTCAGGCACACGAACACGCCCATAAGATCATTGTACCGGTTTATTTATTCTGTGGCTACATAATATGACTACTTCAATCTAGGCCAGACTATCGACCTTCCTGCCCTACCGAGCACCGATTCACTGAAGGAAGTCTATTATTGCCGCACTATAATACTATAAATAATTTAAGTGAACCGTTTACAGCCCAATGAACTATGCTTTCAGTGGCGGTTATCTTTAAATGTCGTTTTTAAAAATGTCAAAAATAAAACAAACTTATATTATAATTTTACCACCCTTTCGAAAGCGCACAATCCGTGCTAAAAAATCCCTCGTCCGAAAAATACTGCCCAAAAGCGAGTCCAAAATGAATCCTATACGAGCTTAATTAAATCAGCACATATGAACTTTCTGTCCTAAGAGATAGTTCATACAATACAACGCAAAACATATTAGTGGCACTTGGGCAGAAAACATGCAAACGGACATTTACTAGACCGACTGTGAAATATAACACCAAATTTTCACGGAATAGTATTTTGCAAAAGTCAACAGTTTTTAGTGAATATCAAAAGAAAACAAGTTGATTACTGTAGATAGTGTTTATGTTTTTTGCCGATTTTCTTGAATTGAAAAGTACCTACCAGTACTCTTTTAATGTATGTAAAATTAAAATTTTAATATGGCAGACCGCGAACCGCCACTTCTAGGGATTGTATGGGCTCCATCTTTATAAAGGCCACCCAGGCGTGTGATTGTAGGTGAGTTGAGTTCCTTGTGATTAGTGTATCGATTTTCCGCCAAGCGGCGCATTATCGTATTTCCAGGAGGCAGTTATTTCTAATTTATCGTAGACGCGAACCTAATTTGGGCCAAAGGTCGTCGGGGTTTCAGGTTGATAATGGCAATAATTATTTTTAGCCATAATCATGTCCTTGGATGGTTAATTACATTAAAGTATGTAGGACCTGTTTGATATTCCAAAGCGTTCATTATTTAATTAAGTTTATTATTTTTAATTACATCTTTTTTATGTGAACACCGTACAAGAGTCCTAACTACTCCCAACCGTCTGGATCCAGTGAGACATTTTTTATAAATTCATTAGCGAATATGTAAATACCATACTGCACTTACTAATATGTAAATACCATACTGCACTTACTAATATGTAAATACCATACTGCACTTACTAATATGTAAATACCATACTACACTTACTAATATTTTTTTTATTTTACGATTGATAGTTTTTTTTCGTGGCTAAATTCAAACCTTTTTTCTCTTCATTTAATGTATAGTATTTTAAACCTATACTTTGAGTATTTTCGAGCTTCAATTTGCTTATATTTTTTATAACTTACCGAAAGCCTATCTACTATCTACGAGTGGTCCGGAATGATTCATGACCTGTAACCATAGACATATGAATATTAGTAGACCTGCCCTAAGTGATTAAAAGCGTATTATCCCCACTCCCCATACCGGTTCCATTGGAGCCGGCTGTGCTCGCGTATGGCCTCAAGTGAAATTTGAAAACGTGACGTCATCATTCTTGTGCGAACTATGGTCGAGGCATCATCGGTTCATTTTACGAAATAAAACGGCAAAATGTTGACTTGTACTATGAAAACTTGTAAAAATAGATGTGAAAAAGAGAATAAACCCAATTGTCGTATTACATTCCATATATAAGCATTATTTTACTTTATTTTAAGCATATTCACATCGTATAACATGAATCAGTTGTTACTATCACATCGAGAAACGTCTGGACGCGAAACACAAAGCTGGTTGGTTGCTGGGAAGTAAATTATGAACATTTATAAAAGTGTCTTAACTAAATACTTAAACGAAATATTCGACTCTGAAAATAGAACCGAATTTTTTTGCCGAATTTGGACTTCGCAAATTTGTTCATAACGTAGCGAGTAATTTGCGCTCCCATGTAAAAATGTCTATTCATTCAAGAGCAGATTTTACTTTTAAGAAGTAAATGGTGATATTATAATGCGAGATGCCTATTTACTGTCAGATTGATTTATTGACGAATCACAGTCAGCTTCACTCCCTTCGTTCTTCAACAGTTGATTTTACCCCTCGCCATTATCTTCTCGTCTATTAATTCCATGTCTGTGCCTGTAACAAATTCGTTTAAGCTTTGAACGATTCCGAGAGGAATAAAACATCCCACTCTAAATCTCGTGTGTACAAGAGTGGGCAAGATTCACAGGTAACAAAGGATCGAGTCTCCTGGGCCACGAGAAATAAGTCGGTTCAGGTGACCGCACCATATAAAGATGTCTCTCGTAAAAAGGTGGGTGAAATAACGCCGCGCATGACAAATTATAAGTTTTACTTTGTAAGCAAGCTGTGGAGGATGTTTCATTATTGTGAATGTACTTCATTTCTGAAATTTCTCACTATTTATTTATTATTATTAACGCCCTACCGGGCTTTTGCATAGTAAATTGACAGTATATGTATGTAAGTGTAACATGTACATCGATAAAATAGCTAAATATAATTTACTCATAAGGTAATTAGAGAATAAATTTATGTAATATACTGATATGCCCTTGAGGTGATTTTGCACAAAAACGGCGCTATACAAGTCATCCAAATATTATTATTATTATTAAAACAAATGTTTAAAAACATAAGAAAAATAATGTCTGTTGTATCTATAGAGAAAAAAAAACTAATAAGTGATGGCAAAATACCAACGCCGCGGTAATTAATATTGAATTTAAATAATAGTACTTGAAATGGTAAAGTAAATTAAAGTATAATATACATATCAAGTATGCATACAGTAATTAATATGCGTGCAAAAAAATAAATAACAAATATACTAAGGAGTATGTGAGTTAATCGTTGAAAGGTATAGAGACAAGATTTTTTTTAATGCTAATAAATAATACAAGTTAATAACTAGCAAATAGTTCTGAAATTAGTTGCCTTTTGAAACTCACAAAGTATGTCAATAAGTTCACAGTATTTGTTTGCAAGGTGATGAATTCTTGGAATTGGTGAATACATAGAGTAGTTAGTATTGAGGTTATTGTTACATTTAAAAATGTCTTTGCTTCGGGTTTGTCTGGCAGATACATTCATATAAATTATTCCAATAATTCAGGGCTGTCAATGAGAGATTTTATAATTTTGAATAAAAATAATATATCAGTTAGAACTCTTCTATCAGATAGTTTGAGAAGTCTGGTTTCGGTACGTAAGTTATTATAATTTATAAATTCTATTGAAATATTCATTTTAAAATTGATGTACCGAAAAATATTATTTTGTACCTTTTCTAAGGCTTGAGAATGGACTTTGTAGAACGGTGACCATACTGTTGACTGTTGAATTATATTCTAATTTACTTCGTACTAATGAGCATATAGATGTTTTAAAGTTAACACATTTTTAAACTTTGCCCCCATTCTCAAAATAATCCGAGCATTCTCATTGCATCGCCTGTAGTTTTATCGATGTGTAAGTTATAGTGTAGACTTTCGTGGAATAAGACACCGTGATCTAGAATCTGTGAAACTCGAAGAAGATTAGCGCCATTAATGAAATAAGAAAAACGAAGAGGATTTTTACCTTTGTAAAAACTAATAATCTGGCATAATAATATGCAGATATAGATACGAATATGTCTATTCGAAGTGGAAACATGGAGACATAGAGCCAGCGAAAGAAGCGGATAGACGCCCTTGAAATGTGGTAATGGAGAACAATGCTCAGGATTCCATGTACAGTCAGGCGCACTAATTTATCCATTCTGGAAGAGCTGGGCATCCACAATAGGCTTTTAACTGTGTGCCTACAGCGTATCCTAAGATACTTAGGAAACATTGCTTGCCAAACCGAGAACTCTAACCTGAGAAGCTCGTGGCCATGATCACAGTGTTAGGCAGGAGAAACAAAGGAAGATCACCCATGCGTTGGAGTGATCGAGTATCACGGACGTCCGGACAATCGGTGTCCTTGACTCTCCGTGCAGAGCAGGACCGCGAGGAGTTGAGGAGCATGGTTCACCAAAAAATTGGACTGTGGGTCTCGACCCCCAGTAATGAGGAAAGGACTAACGACGAAGATAATGGATGTTCCAATTCGATCAGACCAAAAATGATGAGATGCTCCGATTTGGTCGTTTAGTAAAAATATACTTGAGGGAACGAGGGATTAATTCAATATATTATTTGAAGAAAGTAAGAACGACAAAGAATATCATCAAAAATATGGGTAAAGAAATAAATGATTGGATAGCTAAACAGACCAATCGAAAGCCCAAAATGTCGGATCCACATACGAACATCTCCTACGACCAAAAGGTAAAACAATAAATCAATATAATGTGTACTTGTATTTAAATCCCTCAACTAAAGCATGATATTTTTATTTTTGATTCTCATAATCCGTGGTGAAATTCCATTATTATGATAATATATAGACACAATTTTAAAACCTTATTTATTTATTTATTGACCCCTCACCATTTTCACAACAATACTGATTAATACAATTTGAAACATTGTTTACCACCCCTGTTACCCCATCCCAAAAATTGTGTATAATGTATCCTAATTGAACCAGTCTGAAGATGCCCATGATAGGCTGAAAGCGGTAACGGTAAATACATTTTAAAAGTAGATGAGTTTTAAATTGGTTCAGTATAATATCATAAAACAGAATAACCTTAGAACACATTTCCAGTCGCTAGAGTATGGACAAAATTACTGGTCGAACGCAGGTTTTCTTCGTTCAGTTTTATTGTAACAATGTTATAAACATGATAATAATTTACCAAAAACATCAGCCATCTTAAAAGCCATTGGAAGCAATCAAATTCCATTATCGACTCATTGAAACGTTTTCTCCAATTCCCTTTCATCAGAACTTATTGCGTTTCACTGAAATAGTTGAACTGGTTAAGTTGCGTTCACTGAACTTCATATTACTTTATTTGATCATGAATTTCAGAGGACTCGATTGAATTTGGCGAGGGATGGGAACTGAGAGCGCTTAAAGACTGACACGTGACACGAATAAATTGATTAATTTCCTGATAATGTGGAGGTACCTAAAGCAGAAAGCGGTGACAGTGCTGAAATCGTGGGATCGATTACATCCTTATTCTATTTGGTGCCTACATATTAAATTTAAAGCAGAAAAACACTCTCGAACCATGAGTATAGTGAAATTAGTGAGATGTAAATTTATTTTGTAAATATTTTGTAAATTGTAAATTAAAAAGATTTCTGTTTTTTATAAATTAAAGGTCTGCAATAATCTTCTTTGCCTTTATTTAAAGTTACGAATGATTTTTGACAGAAGTTAATTCATCAATTTTCTATCCATTTCTTTGTCAGATCACTTCCAAATATGTAAATACCGTTTATTGAACATACTATAATAATAATGATTTACAGTTTTGATATTTCAATTAATAGTTTTATCATGGTTATAAATTATGTTTTAAATTGTATTATAGTTTATTCAAACCCACGAAGAAAGATATTTTTTTCTTTTCACTAACTATAATTTAACCTTTTTGGATATGTAT
The DNA here is from genome assembly GCF_061612785.1 of Hesperophylax consimilis. Lineage (NCBI taxonomy): Eukaryota > Metazoa > Arthropoda > Insecta > Trichoptera > Limnephilidae > Hesperophylax > Hesperophylax consimilis. The sequence continues at coordinate 23,385,558 of NC_142842.1, forward strand.
TTTTACATAAATCAAAACAGGTGGCTGGTTTTAAACAGGAATTTCAACCATATCGTCATTTACATAAGGAGTGTTATTGTTAGTGGCCCGATTCCACAAACATAAACACAAAATAAGATGAGACGCAACATTTTTTGTTACATATTTTGGGATGAGAAATTTATCAAAAGTGTTGAAAACTCGAACAAAGTCGGGAAATAAGTAATACTACTCGTAGGTTAGCGTAAAGTACAAATTCTTGCAAATGGATTCAATAAAAATACACTTAATGCTCCCAACTACAAAACTAATTGATATAGACATCAACCGCTCGTAGCATCCTGTTAAAGTACTCGAAAAAAGAAAAATAAAGGGTAAAACGTGTCATTATAACCGTCTGCGGCTATAATTAGTTTCCCCAGTCTGCGACTGACTGCGACTGACTGCTAGTGCGAATCAGACCCAGACTTCTCGGGATGAATTGGTTTGAGGAGTCAGGGGAAAATTACAGCTCTAATAGTGTAGTGCTTCATCAGGCAAATGATCATTTTAACTCTACTCATTTATCATCTGTTCGTGCTTATATTGTGACTCACACCTCTCAATCTGAATATTATTACAAAATAGTGAAACATGCTCAGAACACAAAATTTCCTGCAAACGATGGACTTTTCATTTCCAAATTTCAAAATAAATCCACTCCAATAACCTAAGAATACAAGCTGCCATAAATGTATTTTGTACTTAGGTAAATTTATTTATTTTTTATTATATATTAATTATTTAATTCTTGTATATAAAAACTAATTAAAATCTGTCCCTTTTATTATTAAACGTGTTTTAAATTTTGATGATAAACAACCACTTACCACACTCGCTTCTTGCAGATTGCATGCACATGGCAATACTTTCATAGAAATAATATATATTTTAATTTAACGGATATAGTTACAAGAAGGCTATAATAATAATTTATGTTTGCATAATACTATATTCTGCATGGGTTCTATATAATTTAAAATACTTAATACTAATACATATAATACTTTCATAGAAATAATACATATTTTAACTTAACGGATATAGTTACAAGAAGGCAATAATAATAATTTATGTTTGCATAATACTATATTCTGCATGGGTTCTATATAATTAAAAAATACTTAATACTAATACTTATAATACTTTCATAGAAATAATAGATATTTTAACTTAACGGATATAGTTACAAGAAGGCTATAATAATAATTTATGTTTGCATAATACTATATTATGCATGGGTTCTATATAATTTAAAAAAATATTTTTAATCGCAACAACCATATTGTATGCAGTTGGCAATACTTTATGCATGGAATATAGTTACTAGAAGGCTATAATAACAATAATAATTTAGGTTAGCATAATACTATTCTTCTGTATGCGCTCTATATAATTTAAATGACATATTTTACTTCATGATTACTCTTCCACTTAATTATTATGTAGGTATATCACATGTTTGTAAATGCCCTTAAAGGCAGGTAATAAATTTAAATAAATTAATTAATCAGTGGTGTAAGTTTATTAGTAAGGCCCTATATATTTTATATTTTGTTATTTAAAAGCATGAAAATACCTTGAATGACTTGTGTTAATTTCACTATTACAAATGTCTCAAAAATAAATAATTTTCTTCAATATTGAGTCTCCATCCAAAATACATATACCTTTCTTCAGTTGTATTTCTTATAAGTTTTAATCAATTCTCCAATTATAATAATATTTTTATTATTATTAATTTAGCTTCGTCGGAGAACGGAAGAAAATAATTTGACCACATTACTTTTGCTTGAAACCACAATATAATCATGGACAGGCATAACAAGGTAGAAGTTTGTACTAATAGTAGATTCTTTAAACCGCAGCGCTGCCTTGACAACATACTTGTGATGAACTAATGTCTGGACTGTTCAACTTCAATTTCAGGTCCATAATCATTCGCAAGTTATAGGTAAGTACCGACCGCTTTCACCAACCAAACTGAGTTTTGAAGCATTCTCCGATCAGACTACCATCATGTGGATATATTCCTCTACGTAATCCTCTACGTCCGACGTCTGCGAGTTACCTTTATCAAGAGACCGATCTGCGAAGCTAATACCTGCTAACCACGTGTCCTTTGTTTTAGGTTTCTTGACTTGACTCGAGTTAAACCTTTGTAGTTCAAATATTCTGAAATCATGTGCCTACAGGCGCGGTCCCTTCATTCATAATAATTTGGATGCTGCGCTTCCCTTGTGTTCTATAGTCAAAATGTGTATTTTTATTTTTCCGAATTAAAAAAATATTGGAACTTATTTTTTTAGCCGTAAACAGCACTAGGTAGTGCGATAAAATAACACCGTCCCAATCTCAGAGAGTCAAGCCGGGATCACACAAGGACAATACAGAAGACAATACAATATTGTCCCGTCGCTGCTCCGTAAAGAGTCTCGACTGCGCAGTGCGGAACAATGGGATAATACAACAATTCTATCGTAGTTCATACGCGAAACGCTGTCAAAATGGATACACAACGCCGTGCGTTACTTGCGAGTTCGCGAAAAATATTATCTTTCTATTGGTCTTTTATACCAAATGTGTTGTAGAGTACCATTTATGCAATTTTTTTAAGACGTAATGCGTGATCCGAGTTTTGTCGAAACGCGTTTACACGCGGACAACGCGGTGGTGTTGGAAATACACTATCCTGCGGAGATACCTTGCCCGTCTATATCTGGGATAGTGTCTTGGTTCATTGTTCTGTCTTCCGAACCACTGTTCACACTAAGTCAGTGGACTCCGGGCTGGTCCTGCATAGGGCGAATACGTATTCGACAAGAACATCCAATCATAAAAATGCTTCTGGGTATAAAGCACAGAATAGCATAGCCTAAGCGAGTGGATTGTTATAGTACGATTTAAAATTTATTCGCGTGGTCATCTTTGACAGTTTGACTTATGTAACTGAAACCTAATGAAACATAAAATATCTTTCGATTGCCTATTTGATTAATTTAATTTTGGATCTGTAATTGATGTTGTGGAGCATAAAAGGTTTATAGAGTTAATACGATATACTAATTTTGTCAGTCAAAAGATTTGTATATTTCGTATATATCTACTTCATCATATCTTTTACAAAGAGTCACCGACCGCCACTGGTGTATATGTCACAACACACATTGACTCGCAAAGTATGAACATTTGGCAGTCCATGTACTTCAGCCGTTTGCGGCGAACTTCAGCGACCTTCACCCGTCAGGTCTGAGATCTAAGTTGTCTGTTATTATCCCACCCTTAATTCCAAAAAGTTATTTCTGCTTTGATGAATGCTAAGCTCAGCAGACAGTAATTCACCCACCTCCCCTGGAAAATCTATTCCAGTCCTCCACTCAGATCTGATTCTCCAATCGTGCCAGATACGTGCTGTAAATAGGATTTTGGTAACAGTCTGGATAATATATATTTTTCCTACTTTTTTTCTGGAGGTAGTTCTCGCGAAATAAGCAGCAATATTCTCCCCCAGACGTCTGTGACCTTTCCCACCCCACCAGCTTCTCCAACTCCCCCTAGAAGCAACCACCCCTAACTACCCATTACATCTCATCCCAACGAGAGTTTTGACTTTTTTTTTTTTTTTTTTTTTTTTCTTCGACATTACTCCGCTCCGCTTATTTCAGCTGGAATGATTAAATCTTATTTGAAAATAATTGTTTTATATTCGTTTGTACAGTACTGTTGAAGATGTGAACCATATTTTCCTGTTAGAATTTAACTTTTTTGTCAAGATTTGAAATATCGTTTTCCTTACCATAGACGCAGAGGCGTATAGGTATTAATTTTGATTTTCTGAACAATTGTTTTTATTTTTACGTAATCCAGCTTGGTTGGGAAAAAAAGTTTTGGGTGTTTTTCATATGTTTAGCTAACCTATCCTATTTTTATATTATAATAGACACTTTCATGTTTTATCTAATAATACTTGCGGTGATTTTGCACAAAAACAGCACTATAAAAGTCATCCAAAAATTATTATTTATTATTATAATAAATTTCAATGTACTAAGAAACCTTTTTTTTAAAGAGAAATCTTAATTTTTGGATAAGAGGACATATTTAGTATCAGAGGGTAGTTAAGAGCTAAATTCGGCATTGCGGTCGCTAAAACAGCTGTTTTCAGTTTGAAGTATAGATTTTAAATAAATGTTATTTTTTTCAATACCTCGGTGGATGAAAATGTCTTACATTGTTTAAAACAATTGCGTAAAAAGTATTGACATAACCTCTAAAAATGGCTTAGAGTTCGATTATATCCTTTGATTCTTAATACACGAGAGTTATAAAAATATTCATTATTACAACATCAACGATATCTAACCCTTCATTATTTTAACTATTCTAAAAGGCACTTCTTTCCTTAAATAAATAAAAACAGAATTTTACTGTATAAAAAGCTTCTCGAATAATTTCCTGTCAGTTACTGAGTGATCGTCGAGCTGGAAGGTCGTTTATTTTTTTCGATTTTATTTAGTACTTACTTGGTTGGAGTGTTTTGCGCTTTCTAATTTGTCTTTTGATCAATATATTGAGAAAAAATTTTTTAAATGTTCCAAAAAATAGGTTCTGTGTGCTTTGTCATGTGTAGTTTACAGATGTAATAATGACAAACCACAAAACCCTCCAAACGTTGAAAGGTTACTAATAATTGTGGTAATGAAACTAAATTAATAATAAATAATGAAATACAATAAATAATAAATGCCCTGTAATATTCATTAGTCCTCATTAAAGTATACATAAATAGAATTGATGATAATAACTCCATTACCTTTCTAAACCATCAAAGAAAGACTAAATAGCCGTTTTAAGATTTTTATGTATGAACAAAAAACAGTGAGGTCGCATGTAGGTTACCTAATTTTTTATCAATTTCTATAATTTACTAAGGTAAAATAAATAATATGTTTCACATGAAATCCATTAAAATGTATTAAATAAAACCAAGGCGTAAAACTCACGCCGTTAGGAGGCGCCAGTGTATCTTGCTACCATCAGAATGTATGGGAAATGTCAGAAGTTGTAGGTATTTTTAATATATTAATACGGTATTTTGGTATTATCAAGTGATTTTGTCAAAAGAACATTTTCTAATTTGGACGTTGAGTTAACCCAAATTTATAAGATTCTCACTAACATTATTATGAAGCCATTAACTTTACCTATGCTTAAGTGTGTGAGTGTAAATATTCTTTTTCGACGTTCCGTTTCCGGTTCAAGTGCAAGGTTCGTAGAAAATTCACTGAATTTACATTTTCTACGACCGTTTACGTAGAAAATTGATTTTCTACGAACTTTGGGTTCAAGTGGTTTTAGTGGTTCAGTGAAGATTCTTATTTCAAATGTGAAATCGTCGTGCTTATTTGAACTTTCTTATTCACATTTTTTCTATATTATGGTACCTACCAACCTGACTAAAGAAAGTTTAAAAAAATCTCATAAAGAAAGTTTCTTTGAAGATATTGTATAATTCCTTATTTGAAATATTAAAAAAAATTACATAAAATATAGATATTTCAGTACTACTTACAAATGTGATTACAAAGGAAATTTTGGTTTTGATTTGTTTGGAACCATAGACATATGAATATTAGTAGACCTGCCCTAATACCGGTTCCATTGGAGCCGGCTGTGCTCGCGTATGGCCTCAAGTGAAATTTGAAAACGTGACGTCATCATTCTTGTGCGAACTATGGTCGAGGCATCATCGGTTCATTTTACGAAATAACACGGCAAAATGTTAACTTGTACTATGAAAACTTGTAAAAATAGATGTGAAAAAGAGAATAAACCCAATTGTCGTATTACATTCCATATATAAGCATTATTTTACTTTATTTTAAGCATATTCACATCGTATAATATGAATCAGTTGTTACTATCACATCGAGAAACGTCTGGACGCGAAACACAAAGCTGGTTGGTTGCTGGGAAGTAAATTATGAACATTTATAAAAGTGTCTTAACTAAATACTTAAACGAAATATGCGACTCTGAAAATATAACCGAATTTTTTTGCCGAATTTGGACTTCGCAAATTTGTTCATAACGTGGCGAGTAATTTGCGCTCCTATGTAAAAATGTCTATTCATTCAAAAGCAGATTTTACTTTTAAGAAGTAAATGGTGATATTATAATGCGAGATGCCTATTTACTGTCAGATTGATTTATTGACGAATCACAGTCAGCTTCACTCCCTTCGTTCTTCAACAGTTGATTTTACCCCTCGCCATTATCTTCTCGTCTATTAATTCCTATGTCTGTGTTTGGAACACATTTTTTTGGACGTGGGGTCTAATGTTCACAGAACTATTAGTTATATGTAAGTAAAATATGAGCCATCTCATACCTAAGAATCTACTTATGCCTTGAATATAAATGTAAATGTCACGCCACTGTGAATAAAATTTAACGTATTACTTTATACCTATATTTTGACAAATAAAGGGATCTCTTTGAATAAAGCAATAAGAGACTGAATAATGGAAAAAAAATCCACCGCCCTGATTTACAATTCCGTCTGCTCTTGAATTTCGTTCATTAGAGATTATATTATTTACATGTCAGTGTTCGGTGAACGTGACTCCCTCCATAATTGCTTTTCATCTCCCAAATGCCGCGAGATGCTGCGAATCTATGAATTGTCGCACATATCAACATCTATACTGTGTCTGTATCGCATGTCGGAGATCGTATAGTCACGAGTGCTTTATTGCTCGACAATCTGAGAAGTAAATAATGTGGAAAAAATTATATTAAAAATAAGAAATAAATGGAGCTTAAAATATTCCTGCAAACGCGACTAATAAAATAAACATCGCTTTAAGACGTTATAAATTTAATTTTGTTGTACTTAAACCTACTCGCATGCGTTGTACTTTTTATTGTATTTTAAGCTATCTATAGTTTTTGTATATTTTCTAGCCTAGTTAAGAGCTTTGAGATGATATTTCATAAAAATACGCTACAAAAATCAGCCAAGTACCGTAAACTGACCATTGAAATTTTTAACATCGCTTACTGACAGTTCAGCTACTATATTTTGACGCATATCACAAAATAGTAAAACTGCCCCTTATGACCTTTTTATATTAACATGTACCTCAAGTAGGTAATCATCCCAGTAATATATTGGTACATAACTGTTTTACGGAGAACATGAATAAATAAATAATGTTTTATTTCTTGCATAATATGCGATAAATATGTAAACTATCGAAATATATTTTTAAAATAAATATATGTATTCATATACATATGTATGTATACTCTCCATATACATATGTATGTATATTCTCCATATACATATGTACTCTCCATGAACTTATGTGTTTATATGGGAAGTAACATGATGATCAAAATCACATTTCGGAGGGGTGACTTTTGATATAGGTTTCCACTATGATTTTATAAACTTGTTACAATGATTCTATCAATCCCCAATTTTTTTTTTAAATGCAAGATAGTATATACAGTTAGAAATATAATATACCGATAGACACTGATATATTTTATAATATAAATTACAAGTACAAACCTGCTAATTTGGCACGTATTTTCAAAGCGTCAATGTATCCACGTTGCCCGAAAAACTAATTAAAAAGAGGCAAGTAATTTGTGATTGGAGATATCCGCGATTCAAAATATCCCCATTTTACGGTACCTACTATTTTTAACATTTTTTTATCGAGGACTGAAAACTTTCAGTTGTTGGGCGTGTTCGTGTGCCCAAAGTACCTAAGCACAAATTTCCTTTACTTCTGGTGAACTTGATAAAACATTTTCAAATATTGAATTTCTTTTTCGAACCGATTATCAATTTAATTGCTCCGCCTGCGGCCTACGAGTCAAAACGTAAAAAGTGATATTAACAGAATATTATCATTAGCTTTTTTATTTCATCGATACAATCTTCGTATTCACACATGAATTATTATGACAACTTCTGCAGACCGAACAAAAATAATCACTGAACTCTGTGAATAAAAAATTTGAGAATATAAATACTTTTGATTTTGAGAACATAAATACTTTTCATTTTGAGATTATAAATACTGTTGATTTTGAGAATATAAATACCGCTCAAAAATTCCAAAAGTGTCAGGGTTTTATCACCACAAGAAATAAAATAATTGAAAGTTATCATCTCAAAAACAAAAATTCTCGAGAAAACGATATCCGACTTGTCACTAGGACCGCCAGTAAATCCTTGTTAAATATTATTTACGGGAAAACTTTTGACGTTTGCCTTCGCTGTTTTCAGAAGGTTTTTCTCATTCAAGCTACCGCAAATTTAAACTGGAAACTGAGGCACCATTTGAAAAGTTGAACAAACATTAAAATATCGGCGCAGGAAAGGCAAAAGGGCGTAAGCGACAATTAAGTCAAAAAATAGTTAATCGTACAGTTTTGATAAGGATTTTTGTCTCATCAAAACTGCATAATCAATTCATTTTTGGTTAAATTGTCACTTACGCCCTATTGCCATTCCGACGCTGATAAATATATTTTTTTAATTTTTTCAGTAACATGAAAAATCCATTTCCATTTCTCGCTAATGTTGTTTTTCCCAGTGACGTCCTCGCTTAAATCATCTGTGTTAGTTTAATTTGAAATTTTAACTTCTTCTTTCGTATGGTGGGGGGGTCAGAGGGGGACATCTAGGTCTGCGAGCCAGTCTAGGGCCTCAGGCATCACCATGTGGACTTCATCAATCCCGCCAGGGAATGAACGGAGCGGGCATTCGTTAACCACATGTTCGGTGGTCTGTACCGCACCACATTCACACATCGCCGACTCTTTAAGGCCCCATATGTGCATCATGTGAGCACAGCGGCTATGGGAGCACCTTAACTTATTGATGGTGGACCAGGTTTTGCGAGGCAATGAGCACCCATCCTGTCTGTTGGCTGGCTGTTTTTAACTAACTATGATTGATATGTTTCACATACAAGTATCTACGTGATCAAGTATCACTGTATTCTGTACTTATATACAAAGTTACGACAGTGAAAATTTCTATACGCAATCTATGTAAATAACGGTTTTTTTCAAAGTATGTCTTGAAAATTAAACCAGTTCCAGTTGTTTTCTGGATTAAGCTTTAGATTAGATTTAGATTATAGGAATGAAACAACATTAAAATTTCATATCTTGTTATTTAGCGAAATGGGTGCCTACGCCTAAATAATCTGTGTACAATGCCGAGACTAAAAAAAAATACCTGTAATAGGTTAAATTTAAGCAAGGCACAGAGAGTTCACGATTTTTGATTTAGTGTCTGAGAGCGGGAAACTGGCGATTCTACGTCAAATTAAGAATCCAAAAAAACTTACGTCAAAATATATTTAAAATTTTAAATGCTGAATTATAGGATTCACTGGGTGACGTACGAAATTTTAACAACCAAACCAACCGAAACATTTTTTTTTGCAAAATCTTTATCATTGACGAAATCCCTAACCAGATATGGAATAAGTACTTTTTTTGTCGACCTCAGCATTACGACTTTTTCATATGTTTTCCATCATTGAAGGTTTAAAAAACGTCGGGTCTACGCTTCAACATGTGCCATTAATATAGGTATAAACTTACAAGTACAAAGTATTAAGTGTAAGAAAATATAAAAATTCAAAAAGTAAGAAAAAATAAAAAAGTTAAAATTATGTATTAATGAAATATAATAAATTATTTTCCATTGATGCCATTCTGTACAAACCCATAAATAACCGTAATTATCTAATTACAAGTGACTTAAGTAGCGTAGCTATCTGTTTGTTGTCAGAATAACCATTTATTTTTTATGGTTCAAGAAAAATCAAAAAGAGAAGAAAAAAATAATTGTAAGAAAATCAATAATCCCTTAAGTGAGAACTTTAGTAAGGTACAGTATAAATGTAACACTATCAGATAATAAACAAGGCATTTAAAATACCTGGATAAAAAAAAACAAAAGGCTTCACAAACATTGTCATATCAAACAACTATACTTTGCATTTGCATGAATTAAGAGTTTGCATTGACTATGTGGGTTTCGTCTATGCGTTACATATTATAATATATTATGTGAATAAAATTGAATCTAATCAAAAAATAAGTCATGAAATACATTTCTTACAAATCTCACAATCGATTTTATAATTAATTATCTTGTAATTATTTTATTTGAGCAAGATCGGCTGCCATTTTCTTCAAAAATGTTTCTACAGACTGCAATGAATACCCGTAGAAGGTCAGTACCAGGGAAAGATTAAATTAGAAATAGAAGCGAAATAAATTTAATAATAGAACGACGAACGTTAATTAAATCCTCTTACACTTGACACCTCGAGGTTAAAAGTTCGTAAGTGGTCGCGAGTTTTGCTGACATAGCTTTTGTCGAGATTATTAAATGCCACCCTTGCGTAGGGAGGGTGGGAGTGGGTAGGCATTGGGCGAATTAAGAGGGGTTGTAATAAGAAGAAATTAAATATTCAGAGCAAGCATTTTCCTATTTTCTCATGTGTGATTTGGAAGTAATTGAAGAGTAAAAAAAACCGACAAGTTTTAATAATAATTTTAATATATCGAAAATTATGTTTTTTTATATATAACTATCTACATGTAATTGCAATAGCACGTGTTGCTTTTACTTCCAACATATGGAACTGTTTTAAAAAAAAAAGCATGTTTGTCCAACTGGTGGCGCTGTTTCTTTTTTAAAATGTTTTTACCTATCACAGGTGATATCTATACAGGGTGTATCGGCACGTACCCGACAAACTTTCACCAGCTATTCCTTGGCACATTTGGAGTAAAAAATGTTATGGGCACTTTGCTGTCTGGTAAAAATAATTTTTAATAAAAAAAATTTTATTCATATTTTCACCACATGTCACCAATGTTTTATCCTTTGTCAAAGTTTGAAAACCCGTCTGGCAATATTTTGTTCGAGTTTCGTTGAATAATGTACGTACGTACCTACGTTGGCGCGCTTTTACAATCAGAACGAAATGGCACGGCACCATTCGTCTCATTTTTAACTATTATTATTTAATGTGTACGAAAGAGTGAGGACACTTTTTGACACACTTGCTAAACAGCTGTTGAACACGAGAAACAATGCAAATGACAGTGACGGAGTGTGGATTTTTTATTTATTTTTTGTTTTTAATGGAAAAAAAAGTTACCGGACAGCAAAGCGCCCATAACATTTTTTACTCCAAATGTGCTAAGGAATAGCTGGTTAAAGTTTGTCGGGTACTTGCCGATACACCCTGTATAATATAGTTACAAATACACGCGTATTCGAATGCAACGTGTCAAAATGTTACCGGACATCAAAGCGCCCATAACATTTTTTACTCCAAATGTGCTAAGGAATAGCTGGTTAAAGTTTGTCGGGTACTTGCCGATACACCCTGTATAATATAGTTACAAATACACGCGTATTCGAATGCAACGTGTCAAAATGTTACCGGACATCAAAGCGCCCATAACATTTTTTACTCCAAATGTGCTAAGGAATAGCTGGTTAAAGTTTGTCGGGTACTTGCCGATACACCCTGTATAATATAGTTACAAATACACGCGTATTCGAATGCAACGTGTCAAAATGTTACCGGACATCAAAGCGCCCATAACATTTTTTACTCCAAATGTGCTAAGGAATAGCTGGTTAAAGTTTGTCGGGTACTTGCCGATACACCCTGTATAATATAGTTACAAATACACGCGTATTCGAATGCAACGTGTCAAAATGTTACCGGACATCAAAGCGCCCATAACATTTTTTACTCCAAATGTGCTAAGGAATAGCTGGTTAAAGTTTGTCGGGTACTTGCCGATACACCCTGTATAATATAGTTACAAATACACGCGTATTCGAATGCAACGTGTCAAAATGTTACCGGACATACAAAGCGCCCATAACATTTTTTACTCCAAATGTGCTAAGGAATAGCTGGTTAAAGTTTGTCGGGTACTTGCCGATACACCCTGTATAATATAGTTACAAATACACGCGTATTCGAATGCAACGTGTCAAAATGTTACCGGACATCAAAGCGCCCATAACATTTTTTACTCCAAATGTGCTAAGGAATAGCTGGTTAAAGTTTGTCGGGTACTTGCCGATACACCCTGTATAATATAGTTACAAATACACGCGTATTCGAATGCAACGTGTCAAAATGTTACCGGACATCAAAGCGCCCATAACATTTTTTACTCCAAATGTGCTAAGGAATAGCTGGTTAAAGTTTGTCGGGTACTTGCCGATACACCCTGTATAATATAGTTACAAATACACGCGTATTCGAATGCAACGTGTCAAAATGTTACCGGACATCAAAGCGCCCATAACATTTTTTACTCCAAATGTGCTAAGGAATAGCTGGTTAAAGTTTGTCGGGTACTTGCCGATACACCCTGTATAATATAGTTACAAATACACGCGTATTCGAATGCAACGTGTCAAAATGTTACCGGACATCAAAGCGCCCATAACATTTTTTACTCCAAATGTGCTAAGGAATAGCTGGTTAAAGTTTGTCGGGTACTTGCCGATACACCCTGTATAATATAGTTACAAATACACGCGTATTCGAATGCAACGTGTCAAAATGTTACCGGACATCAAAGCGCCCATAACATTTTTTACTCCAAATGTGCTAAGGAATAGCTGGTTAAAGTTTGTCGGGTACTTGCCGATACACCCTGTATAATATAGTTACAAATACACGCGTATTCGAATGCAACGTGTCAAAATGTTACCGGACATCAAAGCGCCGATAACATTTTTTACTCCAAATGTGCTAAGGAATAGCTGGTTAAAGTTTGTCGGGTACTTGCCGATACACCCTGTATAATATAGTTACAAATACACGCGTATTCGAATGCAACGTGTCAAAATGTTACCGGACATCAAAGCGCCGATAACATTTTTTACTCCAAATGTGCTAAGGAATAGCTGGTTAAAGTTTGTCGGGTACTTGCCGATACACCCTGTATAATATAGTTACAAATACACGCGTATTCGAATGCAACGTGTCAAAATGTTACCGGACATCAAAGCGCCGATAACATTTTTTACTCCAAATGTGCTAAGGAATAGCTGGTTAAAGTTTGTCGGGTACTTGCCGATACACCCTGTATAATATAGTTACAAACACACGCGTATTCGAATGCAACGTGTCAAAATGTTACCGGACATCAAAGCGCCCATAACATTTTTTACTCCAAATGTGCTAAGGAATAGCTGGTTAAAGTTTGTCGGGTACTTGCCGATACACCCTGTATAATATAGTTACAAATACACGCGTATTCGAATGCAACGTGTCAAAATGTTACCGGACATCAAAGCGCCCATAACATTTTTTACTCCAAATGTGCTAAGGAATAGCTGGTTAAAGTTTGTCGGGTACTTGCCGATACACCCTGTATAATATAGTTACAAATACACGCGTATTCGAATGCAACGTGTCAAAATGTTACCGGACATCAAAGCGCCCATAACATTTTTTACTCCAAATGTGCTAAGGAATAGCTGGTTAAAGTTTGTCGGGTACTTGCCGATACACCCTGTATAATATAGTTACAAATACACGCATATTCGAATGCAACGTGTCAAAATGTTACCGGACATCAAAGCGCCCATAACATTTTTTACTCCAAATGTGCTAAGGAATAGCTGGTTAAAGTTTGTCGGGTACTTGCCGATACACCCTGTATAATATAGTTACAAATACACGCGTATTCGAATGCAACGTGTCAAAATGTTAGAGGACAGCAAAGTGCCCGTAACATTTTTTACTCCAAATGTGCTAAGGAATAGCTGGTTAAAGTTTGTCGGGTACTTGCCGATACACCCTGTATAATATAGTTACAAACACACGCGTATTCGAATGCAACGTGTCAAATCACGGCAATCGGTGAAGAACTTTCAGAGATTTAAGATTTTGAACAAACTAACATTTACATTTTATATAGATAATAAAATTTAAAAGCGTATTTTAACACATTACTAAAGCATTTTTTAGTTTTCGGATACGTTCAGAAATATTCCAATAATTTGGATTTCGTTGCAAAGCGAAAATACTCAGACCTTCTGTCATCATATGGCAGAGGCCTGAGGAGTTAAAATGTTATCTAGCCTTTTCATACCAGTATATCGTTTATTATTTATGTGAAACAGAACAAGAGTTCCGACTGCTCCCAACTCTTTCTGAAGTAGCTCTAAATCTTTTCAAAGAATATCTCCATGAAAGAAAACAGGTAACAAAAGTGGAAAGCTCAGAATCAGAACCGATAGAAAACAACCTCGGTGTTCCACAAGGGTCGGTATTAGGTCCAATTCTATTCATTATTTACATTAATGATATAATTAAAACCATAAAACATTGCAAAATTAGATTATTTGCAGACGATACATTAATCTATATTTCATGTGAAGAGTACATAGATGCAATCAATAAATTAAATGAAGACCTACAAAATATAGCGAAATGGCTGAAATTAAACAAATTAAAACTGAATGTCAACAAAACAAAATATATGGAAATAGGCAACAAAACGCATAACACAGAGTTAAAATTGACAATTAATGACGAAAAAATTGAAAAAGTAAATGAAATTAAGTACCTAGGTGTGATACTAGATTCAAAACTAACTTTCGCAGCAAATTTTGAATATGTGCTAAAGAAGGTATCTAAAAAAGTCAATTTTCTTAGAAGATTAAGAAATAAACTAAATGGAAACACTAAAGAGATGATTTATAAAACTATAGTTGCTCCACATTTAGATTATTGCTCTACTATGTTGTATTTGGCCAATGAAGGAAACTTGAACAAGCTAGATGTTATACAGAATAGAGCTATGAGATGTATACTAGGAAAAGGAAAATACGCAAGCATAGATCAAATGAGAGAACAGCTAAATTGGATTTCTATAAAAAAGAGACTATTATTTAATGTGTTAATTTTTGTACATAAAATCATGAACAACCAAATGCCAAAATATTTTAAGGATGAAATTGTTTTTAATAGAGATGTTCATAATTACGAAACCAGAAATGTAAATAGGATTAGATTGCCACATATGAAAAAAACAAAATCACAGAACTGCCTAATGTACAAAGGACTAAAAATGTATGATGAAATGCCTGAAAGTCTGAAGAATGAAGGAAGAATGAATGTATTTAAAAAGAAATGTTATATTTATTGTAAAAATATGTAAAATTACAAAATGAAATATGATCTTGTTTATATTAGTTTATATTCAAATGTATAAACTAACTCAATAAATAATAAAAAATAAAATAAAAAACCGTCTGGAGCCAGTGAGACTATGGCTTCCCCGATTGGGGTATGCTGTGAAGCTGAAGGTAGTGGGAAGGGCAATGAGATACCAGTGTGGTTGATATACTATATATATACATATACATCAGTTGATATACCCACTGAATATAATTATGTAATAATTCTTCTTTAGACATGTTCTTAAAAACGTACTACAATGCACAATTTTTTATTGTTTTTAAGGTAATAAATTGATGCGTGATGGTTAGTTTATTTATTTAACATCACAAGTGTTCGATTTCTATTTCCATTCAAAGGAGAGACAGCCTGCCGCTCCTGTCTCAGACAGGTCCATATTTATGTAGGCAGCTTCCCAGGCTGTGAGAAATACAAACTACAAATTGATTTATCTCAAGAGAGAGTCTCGCTAAGCAAGGCCAATTTTTTCAATGTTTTTTACTAAACAACCGCTGACGCATCGTATTTAAAATATGTGAGATATATTTATTTAACTGACCTTACGCGAATTAATAACACACTTAATTGCATGTTGAGCACATCTTCGCCGACATTTTATTGCTGTGTTCATGTATTTATTTGTTAAAAGGTCGTGGGAAAGCATTCCACCTAATAAAAGCATTCAAACTAGTCCTTGTAGCGTAAGTTACACTTGTTTGGATGAATTATTTTCGAGTTCTGTCAGAATTTACTACCTAGGTACCTCATTCAGAATCGAAATGTTGCTTGAAATAGCTTTAACCGTGTGTAGTGATAAATTTAGAATATTGAGGTACAAGCTCTCCGTGGTCGAGGGGTAAGGCTCTCGACTAGCAAGCCGGAGGTCATGGGGTTCAAATCCTTCTGTGCGCAAGTAAAGTCTTTTTTCGTTATTTCACAATTTACTCATTTGAAATAATATATCACATATATAATAATATAGCCTATCATCCTCCTCTGGATTTAATTATCTCCAATGTTAACAACAATGTTTATAAAAGTGTCAAGTTATGTTATAGCTTCTTTAAAGCAAATTTAAAAAAAAATTCTGATTACTTAAATTCAAATGATTGGTCCTTTTTGGAAAACACAGATCTTAATAACAATGTAAATAAATTTTATGATATTCTAAAGGATGCTATTGCAAATTTTGTGCCCCTCCGACAAAATAAAATTTTTAATTTTCCAAACTGGTTTGGTCATGAATTGATCACTTTAACATACAATAAAAAAATTGCTCATAAAAATTACAAGCGATCCAGATTGTCAAGTGATTATAATGAATTTCAATTGTTAAGAAAGGAGTGTTGTAAAATATCGAAAATGTGTTATAAAAATTACATTGATAAAATTGAAAATGATGTTCATGTAAATGTAAAACAATTTTGGAACTACACTAATTCTCAAAAAAAATAATAATTCCAGTATTCCAACTTCTATGAATTTCAATGGAAAAGTTTGATGTAATGTTGAAAATATTATAAATTTATTCGCTGATTATTTTAAGTCTGTCTATGAAAAGGATATACCTAATAATGAAATTCCCAAATTCTCGTCGAATCTCAGTCTAAACATATCTGAAATACACATTGAAATTAATGATATTACAAAGCATGTAAATTTGTTAGATGCTAGAAAAAGTGCTGGACCTGACAACATTCCACCTGTGTTAATTAAAGAATGATATCTAAACTTTTTGAAAAAATAGTACTTGATAAAATATCTACAAACATAAAAAATTATAACTCTCTACCAACATGGCTTTTGCTCAAATAAATCTACATTGACCAATTAACTAATATACGAAAATTTTATATCTACATCCTTAGCAAACAGGTGCCAGGTAGACTCAATATACACTGACTTCAGCAAGGCATTTGACAAGGTGTGTCACAAAATATTAATCAATAAATTAGCTAAACTTGGAATTTACGGTAATTTACTAAATTTGTGTACTAGTTATTTGTTCCAAAGAAGTCTTTGTGTGAGAATAAATGGCACAAATTCATACGAATTTATGGCGACAAGTGGAGTGCCGCAAGGCTCTCACCTAGGGCCCATTTTGTTTATAATATTCATAAACGACATTGTTGATGTATTTACTGATATAAACGTTCTACTGTTTGCCGATGACATGAAACTTTATAAAGAGATTAACCACATTAAAGATTGTATTACACTTCAAACTAACTTGAGATATCTTTTTAAATGGTGCTCAATCAACAAATTAGAATTAAACATAAATAAATGCCAGTTCATTCATTTTTCCAAAATAAGTAATCCTATTTTTTTCAATATTCATTAAATAATGAAAATTTAATTTGTGTTAATAAAATTATTGATCTAGGCATTATGTTCAACAGTAAACTCACCTTTGTATGTCATATTAATAATATTATCAACAAGGCCCTAAAGACTCTTGGCTTTGTTTTGAGAGCTGCAAAAGATTTCAATAATTTAGGAACATTTATTATGTTATATAAAACCCTTGTCAGATGCCAACTTGAGTATAACTCTACGTTATGGTCTCCTTTTTCCAATATTCATTCGATTAAACATTGAAAAGATTCGACGGAACTTTCTAAGGTTTATAAATTATAAATTGCATATTCCTATACAAAACATAAATTACAATTACCTCTTGGATAAAATGTCTCTATTGAAACTTTCAGAAAGAAGAATAAGCACGGATTTAATACTGTCACAAAGAATACTACATTTTAAAATTGACTGTCCCAAATTACTTCAATGTATCAATATCCATGTTCCCAAAAAATTATGCCGACATTTCTTACCTTTTTACTTCAATAACACCAGGACACTAACTTACCAAAATTCGAGACTTCACAATCTCGGAAACAAATATTCTGATCTGGGTGATATATTTCATTTGAAAACTAATCAGTATAAATGTTGTATATTCTATCACTTTTATTCTTCTAGACGCAAATAGACCTATTTACCCATATAACTTCTCCGCTTCTACTATTTTGTTTTGTTGAATCTTTTAAACAATTTAAACTCAATTATATGCGTGAGGATTCATTTTTGCCATTATGTTTACATTCTTCTATATTGTATTAATTTTGTGTTTACTCTGATACAAAATGCTCGTATTTTTTTTAAAGAAAAGCCCACTAGGGCGTGTAATAAATTAATAATAAATAAATAAATATTTAGTATATTTGCGCACGTTCCAGAAAGGAAATACTCTTAGTATTGCCCTCATGTAAGATCCCCATTCAGAATTAAAATATAGCTTGAAATGACTTTGGCCGTGCTTGGTGACTAGATCTGAATAGTCAGGTACTTACCCACCTCCCTCTTCCACATCTCCTTCCCCTTCCCACTACCTTGAACCTCACAGCATACCTAAATTGGGGAAGTCATAGTCTCACTGGCTCCAGACAGCAGTCGGGAATCTTGTGCGGTTTCACATAAATAATAAATACAAATAAAAACCTTACCTAGCCAACCCCTTTCCCTACCATTCGCTTCTGCCTCACAACATACCCTGGGGATAACATATCTGGGGATGCCATAATCCCACTGGCTCCACAGAGCTACAATTAGAGGAGCTACTGCGTACTAATATCTCGTCGAACTTGTTCCACCATTAGAAGGCGATAAGTAGTGCGCGTAGCCCGGATTCGGTAGTTTTAGTTAGAGCGTTGAGAGAGTCAGTAGGAGGTAAACAATTCGGGACCTATTTTTTCGCTTAATGTCTCATCTAAATATGATACATCAATGACTGGCTCCAGACATTTGGGACTTTTACTGTGATATTCTCATATAAAAATACACGAATAATATGGTAAATAATGTAGTTATTTCCATTAAATGACGTTCCGTTAATCTCATTTAACATTATTGAGTTCATCATTATATCGGTAACCGTTAACCGTTATTGTTATTAAATATTTATCATAATATGTTTTGACATTCATAGACTTCAATTATCGAATAGAACTTTCAATTTGTGAGTCATCTCAAGTTGCTTTACGGAGTTCTGCGCTTCCGGGGTAAATTTAAAAAAAGTCACATTTTCTTTTTAACGCTTTTTTATGTTCCCAAATCAAATAAAAAGAAATCCTTAAAACTCTGGAAGAATAATCACTTTTTAGGATTTATTTACATAGATCGTATATTGTCATCCATATTGTGTTATGGAGAACACTTTTCAAGTGTGGAAGACTTTAACATATTATGTAATAATAGTAAAACCATTTTAAGTTAACAAATCAAAAAATTCTAAATATTAAATATATTTCAATTTGGGTGCGGTTATGGGTACCGCCGCCCTAGGAACCATTTATTGGATAACCAACACCCTTGCCGTAGGGCACACCAAGCGGGTCAGTTTGTTTGGTGACTTAGCAGGATGAGGTTTGTCTAGGTCTTGGCGGCGGATGGGTTTTCCCTCCACACAGCATCCCCAAAAATGAAATCGGCACTAGGGGGAAAAAATCCTTAGGGCTCATTGCGGAATAAAAATTTAAAAAAATATCAGTACACTTTCGGCTGTGTGAATTTTTAGGAAACAATCTTAATTTACAAATACTGTCAAAAATATACATTTCATACAATATAGAGAGTTTATTTATGTTATAAGTATATTTAAATACACAGAATAAAAGATTTTCATAAAAAAATCAAAACAATAATAAAGTATGAACACATTAATATGATTCAGATTAATCAAAAAATTTCAACCTGAAACAAAATGTAAAGTACTTATACCTATATCTGCTCCTTCTGCATATTATTAATAATATATCTTTATGTTAAGTGTCCATTTGTTTATTAATAAGGTAGTAAATAGAATTAACAACAGAAAATAACAATATAAAAACAATAGGTAGTATGTAACATGTAAAGCAAGTTGAGGTTTCTCATAACCTGCCTAACTAGGCTAGCCTGGTTACCTAAACTGTGTATCAGTGGTATAAGGGAATTTATAAACGAATTGAATGAACTGAAAGATATGTTTAGTTCGTGTGACTCTATTAGGAACATGAATAAGGGAACATCATAAGGGAATTAATTATTTAAAAATGAAAAATGACTTCAGATACTTATCTTCCGTCGGACAACTTTATTGAATTTTAGATTATTTTAGATTTTTCATTAAAAAATAAGTTATTTTTCCTATTTTATGTCCGGGTTAATAGGAATAAAAAAACCCTTTCATATACTTTTCCACAAATGATCATCTAGTCAATCAACATTATGCAAGTGCATTATATAAGCAAAATAAATACAAAACAATACAAGAACAACGTCAACTCACCAGAGATCAAACGGGAAAATAATTCACCGTCTCCAGATATTTTCATATCAGAGGGTTCAGCTCGGTAGAACTCCTAACATGGCCTATAAATCCTACTGATCCCTCAACATAAATATTTAAAAAAAATTTTGTTATCCTACATGTATTTAAAATGACTATATTTTGCATTTTTATGCGTACATTTTTTGATAGATCTAAAACGCCTAAATTTTTAATGAAATAGTTTATATTTTAATTTAAAATGAGTTAAAAATTAGTGCTGTATTTTTTCTATACAATCGGAGTGACCTTTATAATGCGGTGACCAAATGTGTGAGTTATACTCAATTTAGCTCCGGATTAATGAATTATTAAAAAAATTAATGTAACATGTATTACAAAAGTCTTTGACAATTTTAATATAATTTATCTCGGTATAAAATATAAACTTGCTTAAACTTTTGCTGGCTAAAGCCATTTTTCACATTTCAATTTTTGACACATCAATGAAACGTGAGAAGGGAGAAAACAAGGAAAGAATACTGACCCTTTTAGTTAAAAGATAATGCTCACCTCAAACCATCATGTTTTAATAGATTTATGGGATGCTGATGAAAATGCGAAGTTAGTAGTTTGATGGCGTCATTAACGAATTCAAGGCACCCTTGAATTTCCCAAAAGACCTATATCCACCCCTAATGATCTCTGCTGTCGGGGTTGGTGGACCACTTTGACTTTGAATTTATTTTCACTTAATTATGGGACATTAAGCTAGAAGGTCGGACTAACCTTCAAGCTAATCGTTATATTTGTGTATATAATATTATCGATAATGTTGGATATAAATAATAAACCGTAATCTCTTCATTAATTCTTCTTAAAAAAGATAATAACTAATAACGTTCGGAGTACCAAATCGTAACACGGGATTTCCAGAGTTGTTCTTTGTTTATTTGCCGAAAACAAACCATTTCATTAATTCCCTAGTCCAAAGGCTTCATAGGCCTGAAAATAAATTCAGTTCCGTTTATATTCCATATTAACATTTAAATGACAATTTTTTACAGAAAAATTAAAACAGTTTTTTTTGTAGTATTATTATAATACGAAACTTCATTTTTACGTTTATTTTTACCATTTTATGTACCTTGCTTACTTTTTTATTTTAATGTTAAAATTTGTTATTTACTCTAGGCAAGTATCAATACTTTTACGATACATATATTTGAATTTCTAGTTTGTTTAAAATTTAAAATTTTTGAAATTCCCGGCATCCGATCGACAGCTGAAATTCGACCGATAAACTCGTTGTCGACAATATATTCTATCAACTTTTTGATCTCATCACGCACACACACACTTAAAAATACGTATTTCTCTGAATTCGGATGACATTCCAGCAGTTAATATGTGAAATAAATGTCGGTCCTACTCAATCGGGATTTGGCGCAGTTGTTGGTGCACTTGACTCCAGTCCCTTGGGAGGAAGGTTCAATTCTCAGTCACCAAAAAAAAATTCTTTAAAATTGGTTACAGCCGGCATAACAGACAATGCGCTTGGTCGAGAATTGAAAGTAGATTTACTATGGTAAAAAAAATATAAAAAATTGTCGTACCTACGAGTTTACGTTGATTCATTTTGTTCCCATCCTATTTTTTACATTCTATTGTGTGCCGTCCTGCCAAAGTGGATAAATTGCTAAAAATTATAATAGCTGGGAATTAGCTATTTTAATTTTTAATATTGTTTTGTTCATTTTAATACACTAATTTAATTTTTGCCTTTGTTTTAAGTGGAAGCCCTAAGGGCGTAAATAAATAAATAAATTAAAAACTTTTAAATATATTTGGCAAAGCTCATCGGTTTTAGTTTAATGCAAGTCGATATAAATTCAATTAATGTAAACATTATCACAAAAAAGAGTAGCATAAGAAAAGCACCAGGAATCGGGTAACACTCGGGTCATCGACAATGGAAATTATTTGACCGTCATAAAAATTAACCATAATATGGTTATATTGAGATCTATCACCACCTCCCTGATTAGGGCACATCGTGACGCAAAACTGTTGACTGTTGCAGAAATATTTTTTTATCAGTTAATTTGATTTGTAGGTTTTATTTATTTGTACAATTAACGCCTTTCGGCTTTTTAAATAATATAACTTATATTATAACATGAGACATTATAATTGCGTAAGTAATAAAGAATTCCTATGATCTTGTAAAACAGCAATGGATAGTAAATAGAAGTTAAAGAAATAAATAACAAGGCAAAATGAAATTTTGTTTAATTAATACAATATTGGAAAGTAAAAAAATTTTGGCCGACATTCATTTTGGTTTTTTGAGACAAATTATAGAAAGACGGACTTACATAGCTTCAAAATACTGAGAGAACACTTGGTACCTACAATTTATATTTACGAGATAATTACAAGGTTTTTAGATGTTCTTGAATTTGCAATAGAAGGTACACAAATCACTAAGCATATTCGATGCTTGTTCCATTTAAAAAATAAATAAAAACTTTGCAAGTGTAAATAATTAAAAGGCACTTGACATGGATAGAAGAGAACAAAAAATCTAGCTTAAATTACCATTTAAAAAGTTCAAAAACTCAACTTAGTTTCTTAAGCGAAATTATCGATAATAGTTATTGATATTGACATTTTAGTCGAAAATGCAATAAAAACTGATAATAGATATACTCGCATAGTGTTAGCATTCGATAATTAACTAATCATCACAACGTTTCCCGCAAGGCTAGGCAGATAGGATAAACTGCCAGATAAATCTTTCTCGGCACATACCTCTTGCTTCATTAACATTCATACATCGTCTCATACATAATCATAAACAATTCCCAAACTATGAGCATTACGTTCTGAAAAGGGCAATTTGATATAGCTTTAGGGTATAATTCAGTGTAGTAACTCCATGTACAGCGGCAGTATTAATAATTTGATCCAATTTGGGGCATCGCATACGATTCTGACCGGTCCGCATGGGACCTTCATTTAGCGATAATCTAATATTGTTGGGATGGCCAATACCCGTACCCTTGTACCCCTGTAATATTCATGCCATATACTCCAGTGACATGCAGTCCATAAAGGCTGAAAAGATTTTCGGTGACAAATAAATGGTTCCATGATAACTCAACACAGTGAAAATTCAACACACATTTAAAAAGTGATATAAAGTCATTAGAAACGATGAAAAAAATAAAATTTAAACCTAGCCTAACTTAACCTACTTAACCCAGTTAATAAATTTTTGTTTCATCACTTTCCATGAATTTATATAACTTTTTAAAGAATTATAGAATTTTTGATGAATTATCATTTTGACGATTTATCCGGTCACCCAAATAAATATACCTACAAATAGATCAGAAACCAATATTCTCATGTATTGATTTCACCAAAGCAATAATAATAATATTTTTATAGCGCCATTTTTGTGTAAAATCACCTCAGGGGCGTTGTACAAATAATATGGGTGACTAGATAACTCATCGAAATGACAATTCAACACACCAAGTGACTAAACAAAAACTAGGTTGCGTAAGTTAGTTTCATGGGTTAATTTTTTCACCGCTTTTAATGACCTTACTTTGTAAAGGTATGTTGAGTTATCATGGAACCACAAATATCAAATCATTATGTAAAAACAGTTACAGAAAAAACATACTTCCCTGGCATTTGTAATAAAACACAGTTTTATTACAAATTGCTTAGAAAAGATACTAATTCGCACGCAAAGGACCCAATATTAAAACCGCCTCACATTAGAAGATTGGTAATTAACTAATTAATAATTAGTAATTCGAGTTTTCAATTCACAGCAATCATGATCGGCAAATACCATTGGCGGTTTTGCAGTGAAGAACTACTGCGAACAAGACTCACTTGGATTATAATATTACTATAGTTTGAACACTACTCCCGTATTAGTAGATGAGTGAACAAATGCGTCGGGTTACCTAGTTGCCATCAATTATTGTGGCTTCAATTATTCCTCTGCTAGCTAAATCCATAAAAAATTTCTGCTTATCGAAAATTATGGCAGTAAGCGATTTTCAAATATTCTCAGGGAATTCGTAAAGTTATATGATGTTAGGTATGATATTTTCGCGGCCAAAAGTATTATAGTGATTTGTTTTTGGGGTATTATGCCGTGTTGCGCTATCTCCTTATTTAGCCAACGTTTCTGACAGCATTGCAGTGTCCATCATCAGAGCAGATGTGTAATCTGAATCGTTGGCTAAAGAAGGAGGCTGCGCAACACGGCATAACACCCCAAAAACAAATCACTATAATTATGTGATGTTAACAAAAAAGTATTTTGTTAACATCAGTTTGTTGTGTGTTAATGCGTATTTGAACCTATTCGTTCATTAAAATAAATTTGAACATTTTATGTCATTAATGCATTCTTATTTCATCCATTTTATTCCAGGAAGTGTTATTTTTCCGAGGTCCTGTGGTTTTCTAGTATATTAAAGCTATAAAATGAACTAAATACGATTCTAATACTGGTGACCGCAAGGTCTTGAGAAATGGACACGCCCGATATTATTTCTGTACTTACCTACATATTTTATACGTTGTTCACTTATTTCAGGAATCACCGATTATCCGACGTATGTATGGTAATGAGATGAGACATGATGCGAAAAAATAGGTTACGCTTTTTTATCTACAACTGACCTCCAACTCTCCCAACGCTCTAATTAGAACTACCGATTCCGGTCTATGCACAAATAAACATATAAAAATAAAACCCCCGAAAGTTTTACTTTTTCAGTTGGTCAAGAAATCTTGTCTACAGTCAATATAATAATCAGTAAAGCCTAACTTTTTTGTAAACCGTTAATTGAAAACCCCAGCCTAAATGGGTGAAAAACGCCGAAGGAGCAAAACCAAAAAGGGCGCGAAAAGTAACGAGAAAATTAATGGCCAATTCCCGACCCAAATTATGCCGTAAAGAAGAGTTAAAGAAATGTTAACCTGCAAAAATAGAATCGTAATTGTTTTATTTTCAGTTCGTAAAAAGATCATTTTGCCTTTTATTAATTTCTTCTTCAAAAGCAATTTAATAGATATTTTGAGATATGACTTGGTTTGTTATTGTAATGGGTTAAATCATCTTTAATTTTCCACTTAGTATCTACCACAGATATCATAAGTAAGTATAACACTAACAAACCTATTGTAATTGTAGGATTTCGGAACTTGAAAGTATATATATTTGACTCAGGAATGAATGCTCATGAACACTGCCTTTCGAAAGAAGAAATTTACTTATCTAAGGTTAGTTTACTTGACACATTACGAATTAAGATATATTTATATTCAATGAAATTATAAAAATCCAAGACACGTTATATTTATACTAATCGAACAAAAAAGCACCGCTTATGAAAAGGATAGCCATTCAAAGAATGTCCACTTGACCTAGTTCAGTGGAACCATGCGCGTTGTTTCAGTAACGTATCTTCACCCTAGTCATCTAAGCATCTGTCAAACATTTAAACCAATGAAAAACAGATTTAAAATGGTAAATATTCGGAATCGCTGGACACGGATTATACGAAATATTTAGTAATAAAAACCTTCTGATTTACCTTAATTACTATTAAAGGAATCTGACTGCATTTGGGATATTTTTAATTTTAAATTACGTAAATCGAAAATTCACTTTCGTTGTATGGGATGACAGCTGGAATGATTTCTGTTGATGACATTTTCTCTTGTTGGTATTCCTGATACGAGTGGCTAGAATTTGAATAATTTCTGAATGCAAATTCTAGTTAGGTACTGTTTTGGCCAAACACGAAAAATAAAATATTTTTATGTTACTTAAAAATATTAAATTATTTATATTTAGGTATTATTATAATTATAGTTTTATTTAACCTAAACTATAGTAACCTAACCTATAATAATCAAACTTAAACTAACCTAACCTAAATCCTAACCTAACCTATATCCTAACCTAACCTATAATAATCCAACCTAACCTAACCTAATCTATATCCTAATCTAACCCAACATACCTAACCTATCAGATAATAATCTAACCTAACCTATCCGATAATAATCCAACCTAACCTAACCTATAATAATCCAACCTAACCTAACCTAACCTATATCCTAATAATAATCCAGCCTAACCTATAATAATCAAACCCAACCTATAATAATCCAACCTAACCTAACCTATAATATCCAATTTAACCTAACCTAACCTAAATCCTAATAATAAACCAACCTAACCTATAATAATCCAACCTAACCTAACCTAATCTATAATAACCTCACCTTTTTTAATTTTTCTATTTTATAAAACATTCCTAAATATATTTACTTTATTTTTCGAGTTTGGCTAAAATAGTACCTACCAAGTATTTGCATGTGGTAAAAAATCTAGCCACTCGTATCCGGAATACGAACAAAATAAAATGTTATCAACAGAAACCATTCCAGTAATTCCAGCTGTCATCCCATACAACGAAAGTGAATTTTCGATTTACGTAATTAAAAATTAAAAATATCCCAAATGCAGTCAGATTCCTTTTATAGTAATTAAGGTAAATCAGAAGGTTTTATTTAAAAATATTTCGTATAATCCTTGTGCAGCGATTCCGAATAATTACCTTTAAAATAAACAATGTTAATCAATAAAATAACTTTAACTTTATCGCTTGTCTGATATTATTTATTCTTTTCAGTTCCAATTTCGGAAAGTAAAAGTTCGTTCACGTTGTATAATTTTACGCATTACGCCGGAATACAAATTCCAATTACGCAAAGATGCATCACAACCGAAATCATTATGTTTAATGATGTACATCATTTTATTTCTATTATTAAAAATCTCAGTAATACAATAATTGGGGTAGGTAGGTACTTTTGATAATTTTATTTCAATGCTACATTGGTAGGTACTGTTATTAGGTAGGTAGGTACTGTGGATAAATGAAATGACGGCAGAAACAAAACATATTCTCATTTCAAAAACCAACACCTTGAAATGTGTTGTTTTGATTTGTCCCCGCCAGGCGGTGCGGTTGAGCTTCCGTTAAATATTCATGTATTCTAAAATTAAGTATGGCCTTGTTGTGGCTTTCACTGAGCTTTCTTACTATAAGCCAATATAATGTGAACATAATTAAAATAAATAAAAAATCCAGAGAGCAATATCGGTGGTTTGACATTTTTGTATAAGACAGTAAATAATATATACTCTCAGTACAACCCTGTAAGAAATCAATGGAACGGTTATTTTAAACTACTTGACTAGACTTGTTCCAGAGATCTCTAAAGTGGCAAGCGAAAGAAACGGTAATTGACGTACTTTAGATTTAGTGGCTTCAGTACTGAATTGTCACGAGTCGCGTGAGGTCGAATGCTATTTCTAACCAAATTGCGTAATTGTTCCCAAAATCTAACTACAGAAGTCGTAGTTATGTTATGAGAAAGTGTTTCCATTACACGACAAAAACTAGTATAAGCCAAGGAATAGCATTTCAATCGTAAATTACGTATTATAAATAAAACAACAATTTTGAATTGTTTCTCAATAATTGTAAGCGTTATTAGAGAAGAGAGAGCGAGATAGCGAACGCAGTAGTACATAAGTATAGTAAGGACAAGGCAGTAGGTCGTCTCATATAGCTCTCCGTATTCGTCTTAGTGTAAGCGAGTAAGCATATCTTGTCGTCTCAAACACACCCGTGATGTAGAATATTGTATTTGCCGCAACTTTAGAATTATAAATAATCGCTGCTCGATCGTATGTCTATTTCGTTAATAAACACATAATATTTGAATGTCTACTTTGTCTTACACAAACAACGTTTAAATTAAGAATTCACTAGAAACACAAGAGTGTTTATTACTTGCTACATTTTCTCTTAATTTTGATAGACCATAACGGGTCTTGATGTATTGTAATGTCATTGGCTTTAACAATATTTATAGACAATATCTGAATAATTAGGATCTAACCAATCTTCCTTTTCCCCGCCTTTTTTTAAATCTATACCACATAAGAGTCCCAACTACTTCTAACGGTCCGAAGCAAGTGTGACCATGGTATATTATATACAATTGAGGTTTATTGTAAGGTTGAGAGATAGATAAAAGTTGGAAAGTAACAGGGCCATTTAGGTCTGATCTGACTGGTGGTCTTTTCTATTCTATTGCCCTGGTAATAATCAGAATATCAACCATTTATCTTTTTTTATTTTTATACTGAACAAGAGTCCCAACTGCTACTAACCTCCTGAAACTAGTGGGATTATCCTATCATCAATGGTGGTTCTTCACCAGAGCGATACAGAGAATATTTATCACCCTGGATAATCCCAGCGAGAGATCGTACGTCGTGATTATAGTATATTTATTTTTCAAACAAGAGAATGAAGTGGACAAACGTTTATAACGTCCGTATGAACTCTCGCTGGGACTAGATATTTTTATGGTATAGGTATAATATTATAGTAATATAATAATAGTTTTTCCATTTAACTAATTTTTCAAAACACTTTCTTCATTGAAACAAAATCAAAACACAATTACCACAGAATCTGTATATTCGAGAAAGTCTGATACAACCCAAAAATATTTTAATATTCAGAAAAAAAGTCCTTGTTTCCTTTTCATTATTTTTTGTTTTGTTTATATGGATGAACATCTATTTCCGCTGTGCAGTCGATGCAGCACTCCCTCCCGCTCGCACGTAATGCAAAACGGGTGCTATATGTATTTCTCGCTCCCTTGCTCATTTAGAATACAGCATGATCTAAATATAAAATAAATTGCAAATGCATATATTTTTAATTTATTATTTTTCACAATTTTGTTTGGCTACCCTGCAAAATCCCTTAAAAATCTCTCGTACTTTTTCATTTGTTTCCCTGACACTTGGAAATATTGATGAGAAAGGTATTGTATTAAAGATTTATAAAAACACTACTTACCATTAAATTATTTTATGTAAAACGCTTTGAAAATTTTATAAAACGTTTTTCAACTATAAAATTAGCGCTAAGCACCAATTTTTATTTGTATAGATTTAGTAACTTCCCGAGGAATCCCTCTAGAAACATTTGAGATTTTAGTAATACGTTAATCAGAAATAATTGAAATAAACCCCACGGAATGATCGATTTTCAAGGCCTGCTAGGGCAAAGTCGACCGTAGGTCCGACCGTTACGCCGGGCCGTGCGCTGAATCTTCAATCAGGTCTGTCCAATACACCAGGGCCGCGCGTCGCATATTTTTGTGCAAGGCTACTTAACTTATGGCGTTAAGATTCTGGCTTTATTTTAGGGTATTGTATCGTCTTAAAAAAACGTTTAATTGTTTTTCGAAACCGGTCGACAGTTTATTTAAATTTATTAATATATTATAAGTCCATATGGACAAAAATGTGATAATATGTACATAATATGTAATTCAGTGGAACAGTAAACAAATGCAAAATTTTCAATTATTGAAAACAATATTAGCGATTTCTAAACGAAAATTTGAAACCGAAAAAACAGAAAAAGATACGGTCACATCTAGAATTTGAACCCAGGACCCTTACCTTGCCTGGGCACCGCTCTATCAACTGAGCTAATGGGACCCTTCGGTCATGCTGTATCATACTTTGAATAAGAACTACCAACATTGCCTTCATTTTCTCACCGCACATTTTTATTGGCTGCTATCTTTATGTATGATCGCAAGATTCAACCCGAACTAAATGCAATCGTGACAGTGTCTTTGATAAATATATCTAATTTTTATTTTTATTTGCGCCATCTATTGACTTTTTCTGCAAGTCTAGGATAAATATTTTATTTTTGGAATAACTCAACGAGTAATACCTCTATAATAACTTAATGAGTAAAATTTTCATTCTAAATTACATAGAACCCATGCAGAAGAATAGGAATATGCTCACCTTGATTGTTATTATAACTGATATATGTTATTTATAGCCTTCTTGAAACTATGTTCCATTTTTTTATTTTAATAAATTTTGTGATGTAATTAATGTAGTATTTCTTTCATTTCAACATATTGTAGTAATCAACAAACAACAAAGTCTGAAGGTCCGTTTTATGTGCTACATTACAAAGGTACAATACGTTTTTACGTAAGTATTTTCAATTCTAGTTTCCAGATTATATTTGCCCTGCCACCTGACAAGAGTCCAAACTGCTCCCAAACACCTGGAGCATTACCGCTTGGGGTATTTTGTGATGCTGAAGTAGTGGGCAGGTGACGGAGATGAATAAGAGGAAAGTGGGAAGTACCTGGCTATTCAGATCTGATCACCAAACACATCTAAATCCATTTCAAGCAACGTTTCGATTCTTAATGGTGGTTTTTATTAGCGGTCGTTCAGTTTGATTGGTGAAAACTGCTCTTCGATGAATTCTGTATTGCATTATATAGGTTACGTGATTACAAATTTAATTTAAAATTTTAATTGATTTATTTCGGCAGTAAAATTAATTTAGTACCACGCTGTAGGTGCCGCGAAGGACATTTAGTATCGCATTCTCCCTCCCTCTCGACTACTTCCGCGTAGCCCCCTCCCTCTCTAGCCTGCACAACGGCGGAAAGACGGGAAGGAAGGATCAATATCCACCACCGCGGGGAGGGGCCACTGGCGGAAACTGTTTGCGACCGTGAATGCTAATTAAGGTGTCATCAGCTGTTGCTTGACGTGTGGCTTTTGCTGGGAGAGGAACAAGGGCAAGGTTGGGTTCATTACACAAACTTATTATTTTTAATTAATAATTTTTTTAATACTTATATATCTAATGCAATTGTAAACCATTTTTCAAAAGTGACTGATAGTTGTTCGAGCGGTCCGAAGCTTTGGGTTCACACCCAGGAGTCGCGGGTTTAATCCTGCTAGCTAAGTTTTCCATCATTGCACAAGCAAAATTTTCCGCATATAATGATGACAGTAGAAAGAACAAATATTTTGTCAGATTATTCGTAACCTGCGAATATAAAAAAAAAAAACAGAAATAATTGGTACCTACTTAGGTTATACCTAGTTATTATATAGTTACCGCTCAAGAGTCCCAATCTCCCGGAGCCACTGGGAATATAGTATATTTGTGTATGTTGTTAATATTAGGCTGAAGGAAATGTAAAGGATATTTCGAGTAACGAGTTTTCGATTCAGAATAATGGTCTTTCACTAGGGCGATACTAAGAGTATTCGCGACCTATGTACCTTTTTAAATACCTACAACACTTAACTAAGAAATTTTGTAACCATAGAAAAAAAAAGTGATTTATTTTTGGCATATTTTGCCGTGCTACGCTTCATCCTTATTTAGCCAACGTTTTGGACAGCGTTGCAGTGTTCACCATCGGGGCAGACTGGACATCAAAAATAAATACTTTTGGAAATTCCAAAATCTTATCCAATTCAAATATTGAATAAAATACTAAATAAATAGTACTTTATCGCTTGTCTGATTTTGAAAAGACTGTGTTTATAACATAGGTAGGTTCCAATTTTAAAACTATCCACACAAAGATATCATAATATTGTTTGATAATCTATTTCAATTTCAAAAGCCGCAGGAAAATTTATTGTTTTTGTTTTTGTTTTAATGAAATTCACTTATTAAGGTAGAAACACACTGGGTCAACGTAAGTTATACACGCATTACTACGTTCCCAGGTCAACGTGTACACTGGTTCTACGTGCGCAACGCGTATGACCAAGTGACAATTGGTCTCTAGTTATTTAAGTACGCGGCGCGTCAGTTGATTTGACGTTTATTTTTTAGGTTATGTTTATGTTTTTTCACTTGCTAGTAGACGCAATTCGTAGCTTTATCATGTCTTGCAATTCAGAAAGCGAATTTGAGGACGATTTGCTTATTTTACTAAGCCAGCTGTCAAAACAAACAACCATACATATACCAAACATAACAGTAGATTCATAGATAATACTACCCATAGATGTGAAATCCACTCGTTTGATTCGTTACGCCACCCTCTTCATCTTACACGTCCCACGCCGATCTGGATAGCCCGCCGATGGAAGCGATGGTTTGCGTTGCGTGTGACAAGTGTGTTTCTATTTCCATAGAAAATGTATAGATTATAATTATTCCAGATATCTTAATGCGTTGCTTACGTAGCGGACCCAGAGCAGACGTTTGAATTCAGAGTTTCATTATTATTTAATTTACCCGTTAAATCATAAAGGTTGGATTTCAACAGAATTTCGTTCAATACCGGCTTTAATTTGAAGGTTTTAATTCATTCCCATCCATTCAATTGACCTATACGATTTCAGATAGTATCATTTTTAATTTGTTTTCCTTTGTATAATACCATAATATCTCATTGTGATGCGGGTACATAATAATGTAAATATTTAACCCATTGAACAAACATGCGAAGTACCAGGAAAATAAACACCTATCCATATCGGTTACATCGATGAGTTTACAAACACAGCACGTGTACTCATACACTGAACAGATAAATCTATAGAAGTGTTTGGAGGGCGTGTCTGTTTACCCGTAGTAAACTCAAATCTATCTTGACTTATCTGTTCAGAGAATCATATGCATTTCCAAACGGTACGGTACGGTACGGTACGGTACGGTACGGTACGGTACGGTACGGTACGGTACGGTACGGTACGGTACGGTAGTTATTAGACGGAGAAAAATTAGTATTGCAAATTTATTAAGAATCTCTTAGAATTATTAGTGTTCGGGTTAAAAACGGGATTGCAGGTCTTACGAACGAATTAATAGGTTTCATGATAAGCTTTGAGAAAATTAGGAATATATTATCACGATGTCACGTTTAACAAATGATTAACACGTGTTCATGAAAATCCGAATATTTTCACATTGCATTACGAATCCTGCAATAAATTAGCAATAATTTGAAGAGATTTTTAATAAATTAGCAATACTTATATTTCTCCTTGTATCTACCTAAAGTCACTTACATAGTAATATATAATTTCACACAAAAATTCTGATACTTTGCACACATTTTAAAATGTAAATATTAATAATAAATAATTACTGATTTTTCTTTCAGGTTCATTCATTTCGGGTATGTATGTTTATACATACATAATAAGATTTTTCACAAAAACGGCGCTGTACAAATAATCCAATGACTATACATATTACTTCTGCTGAAATGGATAAAAAATTTCAAAAATCGATTTTGACAAATTATCACTTTCAATGGCCTCTCTGGGATATGGGGGTAAAATTATCTTATGGCGAAATCAGTTTTCTTTCAAATCAGTGTAGATCACACTTCTAGGGATTTCCTGTTCAGTGCTCAAAGCTAATTAATTTACCATCTAATGGACACACGCATGCACCTCAGCCCGATAAAACAAACAATTAATTCATTATTATTAGACACCTGAAAATTATGCGTTTTAGATAACGCTAGTTTTTTCGCGTGTTTACGCGAAAAACGTTAATTTAGAGAATTTCATGAAAATAACGTTAAATTTTTTAATATTTGGGCAAATATCGCGAATTTCTTGTAGGTATATTTATGTTGGTACATATGATATATTTATAAGTATTTGATACAAATTCTTAATACTTCTTTTTGTTGGTTTTGACGAGCTTGAATGGCCATAAACAGGAAAGCAAAAGAAAGAAGAAAAATAAATCCAAACATTTTTTGGGACGTCACGCAACGTGAATTTCACTAAAATAACCGGAAATTCACCAAAGTAACGCGAAATTCACCCAAAAATAACGCATTTTTCAGATCCCATATATAACATGAATCTGTGTTGTTATCACTTTATTACACTCGTGGATCACTAGTCAATGTCAATAGTAGACCTTTCACGTATTTAATTGTTTTATATCATAGTTGGTATACTCCTACATATTAATTTAGCAATAAAATGCCTTACACTTTTCCAAATGCCCCTATTTACCTCATGTCTGTTCAGTTTTCCTTCCACCGTGGAAGATTGAGTGCTGTCTTCTTGTAAAATATAGCGCCGTTAGTACCAACTTACCTAAAAATAAAACCACATGTTTACAGTATCGGAATCCTCAGTTCCTTGACGAAAAGAAATATCTTCAAAATGGAGCACATCGAAATCTGTTGAAGACAAATATAGCGTCTGGAGATAAATAGATTAGAAGATTTGTAATTAATACTAAATCCCAAACTACGAAACGGATCTACGTTTGAATGACAGAGCAGTTGGTTGCACTCCGGAAAATGCCTGCTTCCTATAAATCATGGGCTCTAAGCTATAAGTAAAAATATATGTAGCTTTAAGCCCCCGCATAAACAATTTCTACCGATTTATAACAAGTTTCTCGTTAACTCTTTAAGTTTTAAGTTCCAAAAATATATATGTTATTTTTTAAGATAATATCTATACATTTGTTATGCTGAAACGTTAATTATATGAAATTCCCTCGATAGAAAATAATCGCAAAGTAAGCTCAGAAAATTATTAAAAACAAGTTTTGTTCTGTTATTTAATATGTTATAGGCAGGAAAAAAATCACAGTGTATCTTTAAATGCAAATTTTACAATTTTTTTTTTCCTCTAATTCAAACGAATCGTGTTTTATTAAATATTTTCACAATTTTCGCATAATTATTATGATTTTTAATATTGGCGAACTCCCTCTAACATTCGTATTTAAATATCTCCCTTTCAAACCATAATGGAACGCCTACTAAGGGGTCTCAAGGATAAAGACAATAACAAGTTTAAGAATCTTGATTTTTGAGATGATGAATAACATCTCCAGCTCCTTATGTGTTTCTAAGACTAAATTATTTATCCGTCGTCACGACGTGATCAAGATTGAAGTTTATTTTTTGTATTTAATGTGCTTTATTATTGTATTGATAAAATGCTACGTGCAAAAACGCACTAAGTCAGACTTAAGTAGGTACTGCCAATTAATGCAATAAAAGCATAGTAATTTTTTTTCTTCTTTTTTGACTTTATTATGGCTTTTTTTAAGAGCAATCTTTGGTAAATTGGGTCAACCCATACACTCCTCTATAGTCTATGTTTGTTCGGTTAGTACCTACACACTCTTGGAATGGGGTATTTTAAAAAACTACGAATTCCGTTAGTAATGTGTGGAAGATTTATATTTTTTTTTTAAACTTCCGATTTAGTTGTCCGGGTTAAGTCTTCCCCAAAGGAAAAACTTAACCCTTCCACTCACTTTTCCACAAATGATCAGCTAGTCAATCAACACTATGTAAGTGCATTATATAAGTAAAATAAATACAAAACAATACAAGAACAACAACACGTCAAATCACCAGATATCAAATGGGAAAAAAAAATTCACCGTCTCCAGATATTTTCATATCAGAGGGTTCGGCTCGGTAGAACTTCTAACAGGGCCTATAAATCCTACTGATCCCTCAACATAAATATTTAAAAAATCTTTTGTTATCCTACATGTATTCAAAATGACCGACTTTTGCATCTTTATATATAAATTTTTTGATAGATCTAATACGCCTAAATTTTTAATTAGAGAGCTAGGTATAATGCCAGTAGCCGAAATAACGAATGGTAATATTTTTATAGTCTGAGAATGCCAAATTCTTTTTATTTCATTTCCTAAATCTGTGTATTTTCTTATTTTTTCACTAACAGATTTTTGAATATTACAGGAATTTGGAATAGCAACATCAATGATATAAGTTATTTTTTTAATTTTGTCATGTAAAACTATATCGGGTCTATTATGACTAATCGCTCGGTCTGTTAGTATAGTTTTATCATAATATATTTTATAAAATTCGTTTTCTAAAAATGAATTTGGTTCGTATTCATAATATGGTACTACATTACGGCAGTCAATCAAGTTATGTTTAATTACCAAATTTTGGTGAATTATTTTTAAAACTTGATTGTGCCTAAATGTATACTCGGACGGTGCTAATATAGAACATCCCGATATAATATGTTCTATAGTTTCCGGAAAAGCCAAACATTTTCTACACAAATCATCAATTTGATTTGTATCTTTGATTATATGCTTTCTATAATTTTTAGTATTAATGACTCTATCCTGAATTGCAAGCATAAATCCTTCTATTTCTGCGCTCAACTCTCCAATACTCAACCATTTGTTTGACGAAATTTTGTCAACATACGTTTGGTTGAGATAATTGAAGTGTTTTGCGTGTAAAATTTTATTTGACCAGGAATCTAATAATTCCTGGTTGGGATTTATAAAAATGTTGGCATTCTCATCGTATAAATTTAAAGGTGTAATATTTCTATCTGCCTTGCAAATTATTTTGTGCATTTCTGAGCTATGAGCTTTCCTATGGAAAAAAGTTCTTAGCATTTCTACCTGATTATGTTTCAAAGAAGTTATTTTTACTATACCTCTACCTCCTAAATTTCTAGGTAAATTAACTCGTTCTATAGCTGAATTTGGATGATGGCAATTAAACTTTGTTAGCGTAGTTCTAATTAATCTTTCTAAGTTATCTAAATCTGTATTAGACCATTTAATTATGCCAAATGAGTACGTTAATAGAGGTATTGCCCAAGTATTTATTGCTTTTACTAAATTTTTAGCAGATAGATTGCATTTTAAAATTTTCCTTATCCTAGTTTGAAATTTAATCCTAATATCATTTTTAATACTACTATGGTCTAATCTATTTGATTGTGGGTATCCTAAATACTTATAAACCTCATCCCTTTTCATACTAGTAATTTGGAAATTTCTAAATATACTCTCGTCCCCATCTACAATTTTGCCTTTCTCTATATGGATCGTTCTACATTTATCTAAACCAAATGTCATTTTGATATCATCTGAAAAGTTTTTAACTACCTCGATCATTTTCTCTAAATTTTGTTCAGAATTCGAAAATAATTTTATATCATCCATAAATAATAAATGCGAAATTGTACTACTCTCCCTTGTATTACCCTTAACTTTTATTCCAAACTTGCTTTTAATTAACATTTTAGATAGAGGATTCAATGCTAAGCAAAACCAAAGAGGACTCAATGAGTCTCCTTGAAAAATCCCTCTTTTAATTGAAATGCCCGGTATTACTATTTTCTTACCTTTTAAATTGATAAGTAAATTGGTATTCCAAAAGGACATAATATTTTCCAAAAAGCTAATAATAATGGGGTTAATTTTATATATTTTTAATACTTTGATCAGCCACGAGTGCGGGACACTATCGAAAGCCTTTTGGTAGTCTATATAGCAAGTATGTAAATTACGTTTTCGAGTTTGAATCTGTTTTAGAATTACAGAATCGATAACTAATTGTTCTTTACATCCCATATGTTTTCTGCGACAACCTTTTTGTTGTTCAGATAAAATATTTTTTTCATCTAAATGAGTATATATTAAATCTGTTAAACAAGAGGTTAAAATTTTGTATATTGTCGGTAAACATGTAATGGGTCTGTACTGAGAAGGATTATTAATATTTTCGCTTTTGGGTAACATATAAGTAATACCCTTAGTTAGAAAATTTGGAAAATTTTGAGGTTGACTGACAAATTTTGAAAGATTTTTTGCCAAAAGAGGATGTAAAGTAGTTAGACGTTTGTACCAAAAATTATGTATCCAATCGCAACCCGTGGCTTTCCAATTATGAGTATTTTTAATAATTTTGGTTAACAATTCAACCGATATATTAGAAAAACTCATTTGTTCAATACCTGAAAAATTGAGTTCTTCATTTTCTATCCATGGAGTTGACTCGTTATGTTTTATATCTTTACTCCAAATTTTAGTCCAAAAATCGCGCATATCTGATTCAGATGGTAACGGAATATTATTATTCGAAATAATATTTTGTTTATCGTCAAGTTTGGAATAAAATATTTTTTCATTTTTCTGAAATAATCTATTATTATTTTTTTTATTATACGTATAATTATATCTTTTTAATCTACTAGCTTTTACGCCTAATTTTTGTTTTAATAAATCCAATAAATCATTGATTATATTTTCATTATTATGACTATCAATGTTATAACCAAATTTTCTACCAATTTCATCTACATGTCTCAAAATTTTCCTACTTCTATTTCCATTTTTATATTCTATTACTCTAGCTATGTTACTTCTTAAAAATACTACATCATTTTCTAATCTGATCTGCCATTCTGGTTTACTATAACTATATGATCTATCGTCAGAGGATGATAATTTAATTCCTAACTTATTACAAACAGTAATCGCACTAGCGTATACTATTGTATGAAGATCTAAAAAACTAATTTCGTCAAATATGATTTTTGGTAAAATTATGTTATTTAATTCAAAAATTAATTTAGATAATTTCTTTGACGTATGCAATTTCGGTAATTTTGGTCTAACTGTTGGCTCTACATCTATATATCTGTTTATATTATTATGAAGTAAGTTAGCTAATTCTACTACATTTTCATCAACAAAGTTTAAATTTGCAATGTTGATTTCCCTAATATTATAAATAACGGCTAAGTTATTTGAATCTACTGTAATATCATTGGACATTTCGACTAGAATATTATCCAAACTATCTACATTCAATGCATCTGATATGACATTGTTACTTGTGTTAATTTGTTCTAAATTATTTCCCCTTTGCAATCTATCTGCTACTTCTCTTTTAATCTGTTCTAATGTGACTACAGAAATTAAATTATTTTTGAAAATAGCTCGCTTTTGGTCTGCTAATCTTTGTTCGCTTACTTGGGCAATCGTATAATTTTGTGAGAAAAGTAAATGTAATTTTTTCCTATATAACAACATATCTGTTTCTACTTTGGTTACATAAAAATATGAACAAACAATGAACATATTGACATCGTTCGTCCATTTCATACGCTGTCTAGGAATACCTGCTTTTGTTTTTTGGGGTCTTAGACTATCCATGTTCATCTGTACAGATGACATAATAATCCCCTGTTCATCTACGTTGGTTGCAAATGACATTGTTGTCATTTTACAAAACAACTTGGAGATGATTGTATCTTTACTACTACATTCCAGTAACCAAATCAATAAATAATTTTCAATGTGACCAAATTAAATATTCTAATCAAACTACCTTTCGACATAACAAATCTATAATTTCTAATTCAACTACCTTTCAACATTACGAATCTATGATATATTATATTCCAGAAAAACGTTATCAACATAAAAATATATTTTTATTTTTTCAAATGAATGTCAAATATTGTTGTTTACCTTGGTTACTGGGGTCCTCAAAT
This sequence comes from Hesperophylax consimilis, assembly GCF_061612785.1. Taxonomy (NCBI): domain Eukaryota; kingdom Metazoa; phylum Arthropoda; class Insecta; order Trichoptera; family Limnephilidae; genus Hesperophylax; species Hesperophylax consimilis. The sequence continues at coordinate 23,425,438 of NC_142842.1, forward strand.
AATTTTTTTTTTAAATCCTATTTATTTACCTAAATATCCTATGGCTTACTGGCAGTTTATTTAATGCGTTATCTGATATACTCTTCTTTAAATATTTATATTTTTTGGGATCAAAGCTAATTCTTTTCTATCTGATATTACAAAAAATAATCAGAGAGCAAATGCAAAGTATATGCCTAAACTAGCGTTGCTAAGCAATTTTTCTGATTATAATTATCGTACTAACCGTGTCTAATTTTCTTTTTTTTTTCATCAATATTGATTTAAATTTTTTTTTTTTTTTAATTTAATTTAGATTAAATTTGATAATATTATTATTAAGTTCTGCAAGTGTTTTAGTTTTTTATTATTGTGACAGCTGTTTCGGCTTACAAGGCCATTTTCAAACTGTGGTTAGTCCACATTAAGACGACGTATTTATACTATTTCAAATGTAAATTTTGAAGGTGCATACATTGATTTATTACTGGTTAAACCGATGACATGATCTATTGTTGGTTAAACCAATCTATGTTTTCCCCTCAGTAAATGGTAATGAGTTCTTAATTATTTACTAATGACTTTATTGCTATGAATTATTTGGGTGCATTATACTGCTTGGGTTTTGTGAAAATACTGGTCTGTATGTCTGGTAAGACGGCCGTGGCCAACGTCGCGCGTCGCCCGGCGTGACGTCAACGCTGCTGAATTCTCGAATACAATCGAACACGTCGATTTGGCGGCAAATCGAAAATGTCACATTTTAAAACGTTGTAGAAAATTTATCAGCCGACAGAAAAATTAAATTAATATAACTTCATTTTCGTATTTTTTTTCGACAGTATCTAAAGAAAAACAGTGACAAAACCCTATTATCTCAATCCAAGATTAGAACTTATCCGCAAACGTCTATGTGAGGTGTCAGCGCTTTATTAGCAGCAGACACATACCTGGACGGATGACGAACCTCGTGCTGGCACTGTTGGTGGACTCTCTCGCTGCAGCAGCTGGTCCAGTTTCTTCACGACCTAGGATTCTTGCTGCAGAGTCTCCGTCCTATCTTCGTGTCACCTGTTCCTGTACTTCATTTTACTTACCTTAACTTCACTTTATTTTTGTAATATATATATTTTTGTAATACCTGCATCAACTGTAAAGCGCCTCTGAGGCGATATCTCACAAAACGGGGCGATACAAATTGTCCAATAAATAAATAATAAATAAATGTCTACGATTATTCTTATTCCATGAAAGCAGAGTTATTTCTAAAGAAAGGTCACTTATGACATTACCCCCTAGACATTCCACATTTCGTCATAAAATACATTTGGGATTTAGTTGAGTGTGATAAGTACGATTCCTTTTCGCAAATGGGTAATAGTTACCAGGAGCAGATGAGTGGGAGGATCTATTCATTATGGACAGCTTAATCTAAAGTGATCTGTTCGGGTATTGATTGGACGGGGATCGTATAAAGAAAAACTCGACAGTTGTAGAACTTTCATGCTGAGAGTTATGTAAAGAATAAAATAATATTTATGTAATGCGTAGCTGTAACTGAGAATACTGAAAGACGCTGAAATTTTATTTAATCAAATTATAGCGAGTTTTAATTTATAAAATATAGGCCATTATTAGGCAATTAAAAAAAAATATCCTGCCCAACCAATCGCGTTATTTTTATAATGAAATATAAAAATGCTTTTTTCCAAATAAATACTAAAAACAAAAAAGCATATATCATAATATTTTCATAAATTGTACCAAGTATCTACATTTTAAAAATAATTTCATTAATTAAATCATGAAAAGGCGAAATAATTCTCCCTTTGGCCTATTTCATAATTTAAAAATATGAAATAAAATACGACACTTGCTATAACTTTTAATTTAAAAAAATTTCAGTCTGGTAGTGTTTTTTTTTCTAAAATCCAAATTTAAGTTTTGTATGAAAAAGGCTGTTGCAGCCGTTATTCTTACGAACGGATTTTTTAAGTGTGATTATATACAAGATTTCCAATTGGTATTTATTATCTGTCCGTATCTAGTGGAACCATGACATCCCCAATTCAACAATTTTATGAGGCTGAAGGAAGAGCGGAGGAGAAGGAGATGGACAAGAGAAAGGTTGGAAAGTACCTGGCCATTCAGATCTTAAATTCGTAACGACTGAGCTCAAACAAACTAATTTTATAGAATATACTTGCACCTTTGGTATCACCAAGTCGTTAATGATTACGTGATGACGAAAAGAAACTTCATGTAATATCCTTGATGCATCAGGTGAAGTAATTAATTTATGACTTGTATTTGTAACTGAACACTTTGTTGTTAACTTAATAGACGACAAACACCAGACTTGTCACTCATAACCCTAAATTAGCAATGGAATTTTTAAACTTGCATTCATTCTCTCATTCTTGCATCACCTATCTCAGTCATCCATACTCACGTGTACTACACAAAAAATAAATAATTCGTCGTGTCTAAATTCTAAATCCCATACGGAAATATCTTAAGCTCGTTGAACAGCGTGGGCAATGACTTAATGACTGTATAATTTATATAATTTTTGACCCGTTGATCCTCTGCGCCACACAGAATACTGTTATAACTTATAACTAAGCACGTAGGTTTAATAGATGAATAATCACTTGCCATAAAAATCTGAGTCCGCATTACGTGCATAAAAAGCTGTGAGTTGTGAGTCCGCATTATATGCATGCATGGTGTCCGGAAACTCATCTACATCACATTATTCTTCTTATTTCGTGTGATGGGGGTTAGAGGGAAACATCTTGGTCTGCGAGTCTAGGACCTTAGGAGACGCCCTGTGGCATTCGTTGACAACACGTATGGTGTTCTGCACCACACCGAATTCACACTCTCTGATATCAAATATTGCTAATTTATTTAAAATCTCTTCAAGTTATCCGTATTCCTGTTAAAAACGGGACTGCAGGCCTTTAACCAAATGAATTGACAGATTTCCTAAAAAATTCAGATGACAGATTTTCAGTAAAACCCGTGTTGATAAAAATTCTATTATTTTCGCATTTCTGCATTATATAATAACAGTATAAACGCAGTTGCATGAACCACGTTCTGTAATGTGTTCCGAAATATTATGAAAGTACTAATAGTTTATTAGGAAATGGACTGCTATCACCTTTTTGACAGGATAATAAATAATAGTTAATAAATCAATAATATCCATCTTTCTCCGTGTGTGGGCACAGCAGCTGTGGGAGTACATTATACTATCGATGGCGGACAAGAGTTTATAAGGCAGTGAGAACTAAGGCTGTCTATCAGTGGGATCGTGTACGAGATGGGCATTTTTCACGAATGCCGATTTTTTATTGTTTTTTTTTTACTTTAAAATTTTTAACCTCACTAGGACAAGCCTGTGTTTAGGTTAATAATTTTACAAAATAATAAAAATAACACAAAAATTATATATTAAGAGAACAATTTTGTTACATTCACGTTTCTACGAATTGGGTATTAATCTAATTCCAGCCAATTACATTATATGGTAAACATGTAAGTTGATATTTGATTGCAAAAAAATATAATGATGAATAAATATACATATTAAACATATTACGCCATAATTTAAAAGGAGAAAGATGAAAATATTGTCACTCGAGTTTCCACCTATCTTCTTGAGTGGGGACTTTCCCGTGGAGCCACCCTCCTTCCATCTAGAAGGCTTTTTAGGGACTTTTATCACATAGATTTGGTGCTCTTTCGTCTTCGAGTAATTCGAGTTTGAAGTTGAAATTTCTTGTTTCATATTAAAAATATTCAGTCGCTATGGGGTTACTATTTGCTGTTGGCTGTTTTTTTGTCTTTTTCGTAGACCCGGCTCCAATAGCTTTTTTAACCTTAAATAATTTTAAAATCTAAATGCTCAGAGCGAAAAATAAGTTTTTAGGGTTCTTCACATGATATAGTTTCCCGCTTGCACCACTGGTTTAAGGACACCGTGTAATAAACCAATGAATCTGAACATGCATACAGAGCTGCGAGTCCGTATTATATGAGCGCACTCTGAGCCGAGGTCTGGTGGACCAGTTAGTTTACTAGTGCCGGTGAATCCAATATAGGTCAGACTGATGTTGGATCATTTGGCAAATGAATCATCCGCTCGCCCCAGTTGCCTACTCGAAAATCACTACAGGTAATTGGCAATCTCTATTCAAATCGATGTTTTAATTGGATCGATTGGCTGAGATCATTGTTCATGTTGGAGAGGTTTCAAGTGTTGTGACAGTTTTTTTTTTGTATTTGTATTCTCATAATGTGTAAACCTAACCTAACGTAACCTATCCAGTTTTTACCTGAAAGAATTTGTACTCGTTATAAACCTCGCGTCCACAAAAGGGTTTTTATAATTGTCTCTTATTGAATTAATTTATAAGAACAAAAACAAAATATTTCAAAATTAAAGAAAGATAGTTTTTATTTATTAATCAAAACTATAAAAATAAAAATAAAAAACAAAACTAGAAGTGCCTTCCATACAAATTTGAATGGAAACAAAATTTCTATTTAACCCTTTTAGCACGCGCTTTGTCTCACTTCGTTAATGTCTCACACTCGCCTGACATTAAAGATCTCCATCCCATTTGAATTTCGTAATCATGGTGAAACACAGTCTTAATTTAGGGTCCGATTGGCCAAATACACGAAATACGTCCACAAGGCATTTTTGGGTTCTTCTTTATTCTACCACCAAAACCGAAATTTCATTTGAAATCAAATGATTTGTAAGTAGGTAATTAAATTCCCACCCACTTAATTGAATATCGTATATTTTATGTAACTTTTTTTTTCAAATAGGGAATTATACAATTTACCCAAAGAAACCTCACTATCTCAATGGAAATTTATTTTCTCAACTTTTTTCAGCAGGTAGGTAATACTGAGAGAACCATAATATTGAGAAAAAAATGCGAATAATAAAATCACAAACAAATTTACATTCAGACAAATGCAAAACGGTGTCAATAATTATATTTACTTACTAATTATTTTTTAACCTTTTACTAGATTGCGGTGCAATAGTCAGTGGGACTATGGTATCCCCAATTTCGGGGAGTGTTGAGAAGCTGTAACGTAGGGAAGTAGATAGGGAAGAGGAAGGTTGGGAAGTTCCAAGCTGTTCAGATCTAGTCAATAAATACGGCTAAAGCAACTTTAAGCATCATTTCGGAACAGTCATATAAAACACAAATCCTCCTTACTAATAAACGTGTTTTATTTTACACAGCCGATAAACAACCAATTACGTTACATTAATAATTGTTTGTCGGTTGTGTAAAATTTTAAACAAGTTTATTAGTAAGGCCCTTTGTTTTTTTTTTAAACTTCCGATTTTATTGTCCGGGTTAAATCTTCCCCATAGGAAAAAATAAACCCTTCCACACACTTTTCCACAAATGATCATCTAGTCAATCAACATTATGTAATTGTATTATACACGGTGTCCGGAAACTCGTAGTACAAGCGGGAAACTGGAGAATCTACACCACATGTCCACATGGGGAACCCAAAAAAACATAAAGTTTTTTGATTTGAGCATTTTCAAAAAAAAAAAAATATATATATATATATTTTTCGGCTATTTTAGGGTTAAAGTTTTTTCTGGTGTTTAGGGTTGAATAACAGATGTTTTAACCCTGCAGAGCAGAAATATTTTATGATTACACCGGGTTAAATGAAGGGTGATTTCAAAATAATGCTTCAAATCAGAGTTTCTTCATTTGTTTTACTTTCAAATAGTTTTAATTAGTTGGGAACTTTGATCTTCAGTAATAATTTATAAGAATTTGATTAAAAAAAATTAAAAAAAAAAAAAAAAAAAATCAACTTCAAACTCGATTTACTCGATAACGAAAGCTCAAATAAAAAAAAAAATATACTTCAAAATCGACTCCAAATGTGATGTAGATTCACCAGTTTCCCGCTTGTACTACGAGTTTCCGGACACCCTGTATAAACAAAATAAATACAAAACAATACAAGAACAACACGTCAACTCACCAGAGATCAAATGGGAAAATAATTCACCGACTCCAGATATTTTCATATCAGAGGTTTCGGCTCGGTAGAACTTCTAACGGGGCCTATAAATCCTACTGATCCCTAAACATAAATATTTAAAAAATCTTTTGTTATCCTACATGTATTCAAAATGACCGACTTTAATCCACCTATTTTGAAAGAGGTTAGTTTATAAGTGCCTAACAAGTACACTTGTGGAAGATTCCATGAACTTTTCGCATGGTTATTTATTATGCAAAAAAAATTATTACAATAATTATAATTATTCTTCTTCCTGTGCCTTTCCTACTGGAAGTTGGATGCCATTGCGAAAATATTAATAAAGAAGCAGTCACTCCGTACAACAACGATGTCTTTTTTATAATGTCGGTATTGTAAGTACGTTTTTCAAAGTTTCTTCAGTAGGTAAAGTTATATGACGGCCACAGTAAAACTAAAGGCAGAAAACTAATTGAAAAAAGACGATTAGCACTTGCAATACGCTATCACTTCACTTCTACACACATAAACACACAATCTACACAACTCACAACTGCCCTGACGATGGACTCTGTGACGCTGTCCGAAACGATGTCTAAAAAAACCCAAAAATTATTCACGTAACTTAATAGATCCCTTTGGCCGTGAAAATCGCATATTTTCTTAGCACCGGCTACCAGCAAATCGTTTTTTCTGTCGTTTTACCAGCTCTGTGTAGGTATTTTCCCCAATAACAATTAATTATTTATTAATTTTATTTATTTATTTCGCCATGTTCTCCATAAAGCGGTTATACGCCAATATATTACGGAGAAGATTCGTAATGGAAAAGATTACAAATTGTAGGTACCTGTAAGAATAAAAAGATTTTGGGGGCAGTTTTACTATTTTGCGACATTAGTCAAAAGATAGTTACTATAAACTGTCTGTAAGTGATGTTCAAAGTGTCAAATACTGTCTGTAAGTGATGTTCAAAGTGTGGTTAATGCAGAATCGTTAAGCAGTTGAGTTGCTCGGCTGATTGGCGCGTAACCATGCGAAAAGTCCATGGAACTTCCACAAGTGTACTTGTTAGGCACTTATAAACTAACCTCTTTCAAAATAGGTGGATTAAGTCGGGTTGTTTCAGAGAATATGAACAATTCATACAATTTCACAGTTCATTTTCAAGGACTGTGAAAGTTTTATTCAAGTTTTATTATTATTTCAGTTCTGTGAAGCAACTGGCCCATGTTGATATAAAAACAGAACTTCAATATGACTTTCACAAAACTTTAAAATTAAGTTTTTTTAATTTGATGAGTTGTTGAAATTTTCAGATACAACACGTCCTAAGTGTAGTTCTAGAGATTAAACGAATAACTTAAAAATATTTTTCGGTTGGCCTCTATGATTTTATATCAAAAAGGTTCCGCATTCCGATTTCTACCAATTTATAACATATTTATTTTAACTCTGTAAATTTTTGAGTTCCTAAAAAATATATGTTATTTTTTAAGAAAATATCTATACATTTGTAAAGCCAAAACGGCAATTATATGAAATTCCCTCGATAGAAAAAAAATCGTAAAGTAAGCTCCAAAAATTATTAAAAACACGTTTTGTTCTGTTATTAAATAGGTTATAGGCATGAAAAAATTCACAGTGTATCTTTAAATGCAACTTAATCGTTTTTCACGAGATTTTTGCTCTATTTCAAATGAGTTATGTTTTATTAAGCATTTTCAACATTCTCGCTTAATTATTATGTTTTTTTTTGTATTTAAATTTTTCCCTTTCAAATCATGTTTGAACGATTAGTTAGTCCAAATTTAATCTTTTTTGGTGAGTTTAGTTTTTTTTATGACTTTATATCAGTTTTAAATAGTTTTATGTTTTGCCGCACAGAATATTACAAATAAATAAATTACTTCAACCTGAGTACCTACCCATATTACTGTAACCTCAATGTATGGGACCGTAGGAAAGTCATCGTATATGGAATCTGTAATAGAATAAAATTAAGTTTAACACAGTGTTTGATCCATTCAAAATTAACTGAATCAATCAAGTACTTTCTAGAAATATGTTTTTCAATTATGCACATCACCAATGTGAAAGCATGCCGAATTAATAGCAACAAAAAATCACTACATCTCAAACTGCGTACAGGAAACCCATATTAGGCCAAACATTCGTCGTATTTGGTTCTTGCGAATAATATATGCACTGACATTTAATTTTAGTCTCGGCGCTGCATTAGATTCACCTCATTAATCTGTAGCAGTTCATCTTAGACATTTATAAATGTTCTCCATTTCATTGATCCAACGTTGCATCGTCTAACTTTCTTTAGAATGTTGCGAAGGTGGTGTGCATGTACCGATGTACCTGTTGGTAGGTATTTACAAGTTACCTGTCGAGCACACCTGTGCAGTTCTGTGTGTTGTTGTTCTCGGTAACTTGGATCGCGCTTTCTCCAGCGTGAACCTTCGCCTTAAATCACGTGGAAGAGCATCTCTCCGGAAGATGGAAGACACCTTCCTCGTCAGCATGTAAGTGTGTTGTGTGAATGCAGTGCTTTCTAAAGTTGCAAGTGAATTATTACAGTTCAGGCTATAACCTCAATAGGAAATAACAACGATTAATTCAAATCACTATAAGCAAGTACTTACTCGCATCTTGAGAGCTGAGATTTAATTAGAAATAGAAATATTTGACCATAGGATCACTATTTTATACGTCTTTTGGCGCACCTTGGGGGGAAAACGGACTTTTTTGTAGCAAGCGTGGCAAGAGAGGACGACGGTCTTTTGGCCAGACTCGTGACTTGTCGGCTCTTTCCGACCGGCCGCCAAAACTCTGTGCGGTATATTTCCTTCTATTCATACTAAAATTGGCAATGGATCTATTCTAAATGTTGATGAATTTTTAATTTGTAATATACGTATTTTAATAATATTAAAATAATGTTTTTTTTCAATTTTTTCGATGTTTCACGTCTTCCTGTGACTGCTATTTTTTGTTTGTTTTGTAATTCCATCATTATAAGCGGAAAATATTGTTTGAGCAATGATGGAGCATGTAGCCAACATAAAATTGAACCCGCAACGCCTGGGCGGGACACAGCGCATTTGTTCACTCTGCTGCTAACCCAGTTACATTTAATTACATATACCCATATTTACAATTATGTTTAGAAGGTCACACACAACATTAAGTTTAAATTAGTTCGAAATGTCGCCTAAAATCAAAGAGCTATTCCTAAAGTGGGTATGGTATATGTATTTATAATTATCTATGAAGGGCATTCTTCCGAAAACTTTTGTGGGTGGTAATTTATAAACTTGTTACTTGTTGTTTATGAAAAGTTATTCGCTATTAATTAATTAATGTGACAACATAATATATCTACATATATAAATAGCACCGTATTGAGTTGTTTTATAGTATAACCAACTGGTTTATATTAAAAATATTAACTTAACCAAACAGTAGACAAACATTATGCGCTTCCTGAATGTTGACCTTGTTTTTGAGTTGAAAATATTTTTTATTTCATATTTTTATAGTGGAATTACTTATTGAGTAAAACCTCAAATTAAACATTTTTAATTAGTAAACTTTCATTAATCTTGTTTATTGCCGCGTTCATGTTTATAATATAAATAAATCATGTAAAACACGCGGGTTCAAGTATAAGAGCTATATACAGGGTGTCCGGAAACTCGTAGTACAAGCGGGAAAATGGTGAATCTACATCACATTTGGAATCGATTTTGTAGTATATTTTTTTTTTATTTGAGCTTTCGTTATCGAGTAAATCGAGTTTGAAGTTGATTTTTTTTTTTTTTTTTAATCAAATTCTTATAAATTATTACTGAAGATCAAAGTACCCAACTAATTAAAACTATTTGAAAGTAAAACAAATGAAGAAACTCGGATTTGAAGCATTATTTTGAAATCACCCTTCATTTAACCCGGTGTAATCATAAAATATTTCTGCTCTGCAGGGTTAAAACATCTGTTATTCAACCCTAAACACCAGAAAAAACTTTAACCCTAAAATAGCCGAAAAATATTTTTTTTTGGTTTTTTTTTTTTTGAAAATGCTCAAATCAAAAAACTTTATGTTTTTTTGGGTTCCCCATGTGGTGTAGATTCTCCAGTTTCCCGCTTGTACTACGAGTTTCCGGACACCGTGTATTTAATTATAACTAAAATAGAAAAATGTGATCGATTAATTTTCATGTCGATAAAACAAAAAATGTATAATTGCAATATTTATCAACTTGTCATTTTCATGACAACTAATTTATTTTTCGCGTTTGTACGTACATTATTATTTAGTCATTGGTTGTTACCAGGGAATTAGATATACATAAATATATTATTAATGTGTACATTTTCAAGAATATTTCAACATTAAAATTTTTGTATACATCCCTGGTTCGTAGTCAAGTCGAATATAACTCCTCGATCTGGTCCCCCCACTACAAATTACATTCAGATTCAATCGAAAAAATTCAACATAAATTCCTAAGACACATTAATTTTAAACTCGGTATTCCCATTGAAAATATAAATTATAATTACTTGATGAAAAATCTAAATTTATTAAAACTCTCAGATCGAAGAATTATATCCGACTTAATATTTATGTTCAAAATTGTAAATGGTAGTATAGACAGTCCTGATTTAATTAACCTCATTGAATTTCATATACCCACGAGAGCTACTCGTTCTAAAATTTTGTTTAAATGCAACAATATCAGGACTGAGTATTCCAAACACTCGCTTGTACCTAGGTTGCATGAAGTTAGTAATAGATACGCAGATGTGGCAGATCTATTTAACTGCACGCAAGGTAGGTACAAGAGGGCTATGCTATCAAATATTTTCAATCAATATTAATTAAATCTAATTCTACCTTATTTGCACTATAGAAACTTATGTACTTGTATCTCTTGTTTACTTACTCTCTAATGTCATTTCACATTCAAATGCCACATATATTTGTAATTCTTTTTTAAAAATATTTCTACGATTTTAACTGTGACATGTTATCATTGTTTATGGTATATTTATACCGTTGATATTAAATAAATAAATTTAAAAGTCCCAACTATTCCCAACCGTTTGGAGCCAATGAGACTATGGCATCCCTAATATGGGTGTGTTGTGAGGCTGAAGATTGTGGGGATGGAAAGGAAATGGGGAAGAGGGAGGTCGGGAAGTATCTGACTATTCAGATCTGGTCGTCAAACAGCCAAAGCCATTTCCAGTTACATTTCATTTCTGAATGGTAGTATTACACCAGGGCGATACTGAGAGTATCTTCCACTGTGAAACGTGCTTCATATGGACTATATATTATTTTTCACACCACAGCCGGGATTTGAACCCACGACCTTCAGCTTGATAGTCGAGAGCCTTACCCCTCGACCACGGAGGCCCTGCATATTAGGTAAGTGTATTTTTGTTTGCGGTTTGTGTTCATTTATTTTTTCAGCCCCACAAAATATCTCAAATTGGGGTGGGCTGTTGTCATAGTGGCTTTCTGTTTTTGTTGTTATTTTAGCCCTTTGTAGGTTTACAAATATCTATTTTGTTATTATTTACATATCACATTTTCTTTTTATTGATATGGCTCCTACAATCCAGCTTGAATCTACCAATTGGTGCAGACTTTATGGTTTCCGGCAGCTCGTTAAAATATTGTATTCCTTTGTATATTACATTATGTTGTGTATTGGCTTTGTCCTTTTTTGGTATTTTTTAATGAAAAGTACTTCGAGGTTGTTAATTATTTTATGTATAAATATCAACGTGTTTGTTCCTTTGACTGCAACTTTTATTTATTTATGCGTTGTAAACCATCTTTATAAATTCATATTTAACTGTGGTAGGGAGGTTATATCATTGACGAATAGAACGACGGCATTTAAAATTGAAGTCCAAAATAAAACATAAAAATTATAACAATTTAATATTGTATTAAAGTTCCATTAAATTGCTATTACTTAAAGTTACAAAAAGAGTAATTATGAAATACTATCTACGTTTACAACAACTATATATGGCTAATTATGAAATACTATCGAGGTTTACGACATCTATATACGAATATTTATGAAATATTATCTAGGTTTACAATAACTATATGTGACTAATTATTAAATACACCTAGGTTAACAGCAACCCTCTAGGACTAATTATAAAATTCTATCTAGGTTTACAACACCTATATATGATTATTTATCTAATACTATCTAGGCATAAATTTAAACATAATAACAATAAGATAAAGTGAATTTATTCAATTCAAACTACTGAAAGAATTAAAGGAAGGAACGAGGATGATAAAATAAAATAACGTGCTAAATTTTCTATTGCTACATAATATATTCGATCTAATTTTTTTAAGATTATGAATAATCTATTGTATAGAGCTACAGCTTCTTCGTACAAATACATTTTTAAGATAATTAGTGTTGATCTTTGAAATGTAAAATGGATCCTGAAATGAATATAACTGTTGAGTTTACACATGACGCAACCTTTCCCAAAACATTCCTCGCGACAACACGAGTTAGCCCAGAGTTGACCCCCTCCCAAGGAATAAAACAGCCTTGAACTATATCCGCTGTGAACTTTGACCGGAACCTTGTTTCACGGCCAGAACGGGATATTTATTCAATTATTATTGTAAATTGACCTTTTGACGTTTGCGGCAGATTTCAGTGAGGTTTGAGTAATGATCACACCGTTGTATTCTAATCGTTCTAATAAACAAATAAAATATTATATTATGTACAGAAATCGACAATTGGCAAACAAATCGTTTTTTTTCAATTTAACGATATATTTCATTAGAAACTGAACGTTAATGGAACACATAACGCGAACATATTTTCATTACTATTATGCAATACATACACTATCAGACACACTCACTGACCAATAGGATGCATGATCTGGGCAACAAGTATAAGGGTATTATTGATTTATTTATTGACTCCATTTATAGAATTAAGCATAATCTGTACCGACATTTTGTCGAATCCTACAAATTAGAGTAGCGTTGGTAAATTAGTTTTAATGATTTGTCTTATATGTAGTGTTGTTGTAATTTCTTTTTTACTTTATGTTACTCTTACATTTTACTAATATTGCTTCATATTTAGTTTTCTTTTTTTTTAATCATTTCTTAATATTTTTTCATTATACTTGTAATCACAATTTTACAACTGTGTATTTGTACCTACTTTACAATGGATTTCATCGATTTACTGTCAGTATCTCCTGTATAATACATATATTCTCCTATGTACACTGCATCATGTTCCACTTTAATTTAAAAGCCTTTTTAGGCGTATATATACATAAATAAAATTAAAAAATTGTTGGTTAAAATGATCTTTGTACTTGGGGTTATTTCTAACTGAAATAAATAACTTGGTCCAGATACATATTGTACCGTTTTTTCTACTTCTCCCGCCTAATAATGCGATTGCATAAGTTTATTTGATTTTTTTTTAAATATGACAACCGCGCAAAAGACCGACCTGTCCGGAGGCAGAAAGAGGAGAGATGAGCTATAGCATCCCTAATTATTGGGGTATGTTGTGAGTCTGAAGGGAATGGGAAGAAGAAGGTTGGGAAGTATCATTGGCCACCAGGGCTCTACAATTCTGAAAAAAAAACTTTTTTTATGTATAACTCTCGGAATCGCAATATCGTATGCGAATCAATTTGTGGTTCCATTGTGGACTGCAATCAATATTTATTTTATTTTATTTATTTATTTATTAATCTTAAGTTAGCTCACATCTTCGTGTGTGCTAATAGTTTTATAAACATATAAACATGTACATTGTTTGGCAAACATAATCTTTCTTTAAATATTTCAATAAAGTCACAAAAAAGAAACATTAATAATTGAGATAGACATATTTTCTTAATTCATTTTGAACTTATTAATATTTTCTATCACAGCAATTTCCTTCGGGATTTTGTTATAGAGTTGAACGGCCTGGTACATCAGAGATTTTTGAGTGCTTGTTTTTTTTCTTGTTGGCAATCTAATTTGCTTAGAATTTCTCGTCCCGTGTCCGTGTATCTCGTTATTGTAATTTATTTTTCTTTTCAGTTCCTTAGACATCATCCCTATGTTAATTTTATGTATAAAAATAAGTACATTAAAATACACAGTTTGCTTCACCGTCAAAATATTCAGCTCCTTTAACATGTCTCTTATCCGTGTGTATATGTTGCGCTTAAGTATTATTCGCATTGCTTTATTTTGCAGTATTTGCATTTTTTTTTCATTTTCTCTTTATTGCAGAGAAAAAGAATACTTGAACAGTAATTAAAGTGTGGTGATATAATTGTATTGTATATTATCTGGCATGTTTCTTTATTTACTTTGTTTCTGATTCTACCAAGAAATGATATTTTTTTTGCAATTTTTTTAATTGTATAGTCTGCATTTTTTGAGAAGTTCAATTTTGAGTCTATAATAACACCTAGATATTTAATTTCTTCCACTTTTTTTATGATTTCTCCATTTATAGAAACCTTTGGTTCCTCATGCGTATTTGTTCTGCCTATATGCATGTATTTTGTCTTATTTACATTTAGTTTTAATTTATTTAGTTTGAGCCATTTTGACAATGTTTCTAAGTCACTATTTATCTTTTTGATTGCTTTCTCATAATTATCTTCTGCAATATAAATTAGTGCGTCGTCTGCAAACAGTCTTATTTTGCAATGTTTTAATATGTTTACCATATCATTTATGTAGAGTATAAACAATATCGGACCCAATACAGATCCTTGCGGTACACCCAGCTTATTTTCAATCGGATTTGATATATTGTTTCTTATCTTTGTTGTTTGTTGTCTGTTGCTTAAGTAGTTTTTAAACCATTCCAGTTCTTTCCCTTTTATTCCATATTTTTTTAATTTTTTTAATGACTCTTTTTCTATCTATTGTTTCAAAAGCTCTCTGAAAATCTAAAAACACCGCAACAATATGCAAGTTTTTATCTATATCTTCCTTCTAATCATCAATTACTAAATTTAACGCTGTTTCACATGAATTATTGACATAACTATTGGGGCAGCTGTGGCTAACAGTTAGCATTGGAAAGGATTCTGACTTACAATTAGTCTTTTCGATGTATATCATGGACGTGAGGGACACTACTTGGTCATCACTGCACCGGTATTCTTAACAGACTGGTAATGTTTAATACATTGTTGCAAATGTTACTGATGTAAGTACTCCACACTGTCCGACAGGGACAAGTAATTGGATAACATGTTGGGTGGAGGATTGCAGGAACATATGTTAGAGGTAGATGCATATAGATGCGTCAACACCTCCATTAAGATGTCATAACAGTTTCCTTCCATAAACTTATACGTATTATATTAAGTGATAATAAATAATAAATGTACCTACAACGTTTATTATGAAATTTGAATGCCCAAAAAGTTTATTTATTAAAATAGGCAATTATAATGTTATATACGAAAGTATGTTTTTTTTTAATAAAAATACAATAACACAAAAAAGAAAAGACCCATTCACAAACCAGACAAAAGTATAAACATGAACACAGCAAATCCTTTGACCTATTTCGCACGCCTGTTAGCTGTCAAACGAGCCCATGTCAAGTGGGGTCACTGCGACCACAAATAAATTTTGACTTTCGGTTAGAATTTAATACTGTTTATTTTTTTATATTCTACAACTCACAACCTCTCGTATGTGCACACCGAGAGTGACATTTTAAATTTGAATAACCGCACAAGTGTCCCAACAATCCATGAGACTTTGGCATCTCTGCTGGAGTTAGTGGGGAGGGGAAGGAGATGGGAAGGGGAATTTAAGGAAGTACCTCGCTTTTCAGATCTGGTCACAAACACGAACAGTTACGAATAAACTGACAACATATGAATTCGCCTTACTCCCATCATCAAAATCGGAATTAGTTGCTTGTGCAATGATGGGGACTTAATTGAGCAGAGGAGAACTATGCCATTAGGAGGGTAAAATAAAACGCCACTTATTAAAAAATACAAATTTACAACTATATTTTCCTTTGCTTATAAAGACATTATTAATAATACGAAATTATACAATGGAAAAAATCAAACAAAAAAATAACGGAAATGATTATATTTAAAACAAAAGTAAAAACATGTCTGAGAGAACAAAGTGATATTCAACTTACAACAATTATTAAGACGATGTAAAGACAACTTGAAACTAAATACAAAAGTTTAAAAACTACAGGCTGCCTCAGAACAGGAAACCCTAGTGAGGAGGACTGTGGAAAAAAATTATACTTTATACCTGCATCATGTAGCAACTTTGCAATTGCAACTATTAAAAAAGAAGGAATAGAACAAACAACTATGAGAGCTGTATGTCTTTTTTAATACTATATATATTTTTTTTTTCAGGTTACTTTTATTTACACAATATTAATATAATATTTTTAAATGTGTTAATTTTAGCGACATCCTGCCATTACGAATTGACAGATTCGACTTCTGTACTTCCCGTTGAAAGAAGAAAAAAACAACAATTGATAAAATCATTTGTAAGTAATCTTTCGCAAGAGATCCAATGTAAAAAAGCTTAAGAATTTATTTCTTTCTCAAAATGACTCCCATACCTTAGAATCAAATAAAACATTGATAGGAAGCGAAGGCTTACTTAAGACATTGTTTAACAAAAAAATGGTTTCACAGGTATTTTTTATATCAATTCTACCATCAGCATAATTACAGCAAACCAAAATAATAAAATTATCGTATGTACCTTCACTGTACACCTGTACTGGAATCGTGCCAAAAATGCGCGTCCATAGCACGAATTAAAGTAAAAAATCTCATAAAACAAACTCCATCGCACGTTATTCCCAAGCCTTATAATTGTTAACTCTTCCGCGGGTCATTTAAATTTAACCTGAATACACACTTCACTTAACTGAGAATAAGATTCGCAAGGTTGTTCTTGTTTACTTGTGACCTTACAGCATGGAGTTATCGTCCTGCGACACTTTCATCTCGGAACAGAGGGCACAGGTGCGAAGCATCACTATTGAGATAACGGTGAATGGAAGTTGCAACATTGGTCCATATATTTATAATGGATCGATACATAAGTCTTCGTTAGACTGTCATCAGTAGCACAACGAATACCCATGCTGTCTGAGCCATCTCTTGGGGTCCAAGCCACGAAGCCAGCTTCAAAATCTTTTATAGGATTGAATTCAACTACTGGTGCATTTATGTGTATTTTTGCTTTCCATAAAGTTTTCTTCTTTTTGTCTGTTTGTTGTTAAAAAAATATTATCATTATTGGATAATACATAATTAAATTACGCATTTTTGTTGAAAGCTAACATTCGTGTGACAAGCATTTATTAAAATTTCTAATACAATAGGTAGAAATCATTAAATAAATCACGGAGAAGTACAACCACAATAATTCTTCCATTTCACATGATTTTGAAGTTATTTAACACAACATAATCCAGTTTTTTAGCTGCGGTATTACGCGTCACCTGTCAAGTCTCAAGGAATCTCGAATCGAACAGTAGTGGACGCATTATTTGCTTGGATACTTCAAAACATTGTTTGCAATACGAAATATCAAGTTTTTCGCATTGCCTGGGGGCATGGGAATTGGTTAATACGCCACTGAATGTGTTACAAGTAGATCACATTGTCTAGTACAGTGAATAGATGGCTACTAGTGTTACTGTTTTTGTTCCACAAGAGGATAGTGCCTTCAAATTAGTGACTATACTAAATACTTCCATTAGGTAAATTTAGCCAACTTATCTCCTTCCAATACAAATTTATACTCGTGAAGATTGCGAAATTATTCCATTTGACTCATCTTAAATAATTTTGCATAACTTGTAGTAGACCTATGCGCGCTTTTATCTTTTTGCTAGGAGATAGCTGTTTCATTACCGGTAGAAGAGACAGAAGAAACATTCGGTCATCATCTCCATTTGTATCATTCCGATCAGAGAGTAACTCCATCATTATATTATCTGGATTAAATAATGACTGTTTGGTTACATTTTGAATAATTTCGGGGTCTTCACTAATGGCATGTTTTCTTTTTGAAGTCTTCTTCTTTGAGGAACTTGTTTGGGGTTCGAGTGGATTAGTGGTTTCATCGTATCCTGAGTTTTGAAGGACAACTACTTCGAAGGACGAGCTGGCTCTTGAAGCGGAACTATTTAAAGTTGGCAACAGGAATGACAGATTGTCGTAATGCCTGTATTTGCCCTTCTTCTCATTGTCGTCTGGCAGATTATGCTCCTTCACGAAACGATCTCTGAGGTTCTTCCATCGCTTCTGAAACTCCTTTACTGAAAAATTAACAAAAAATATTAATAAATAATTTCAATGAACAATATTATGAGCATCGATAATAATATTTAGAAAAGGGAGAACAATATCCATCCGTAAATATACAGAAAATAGGGAAACGGTTAATTCTCACTTTTAATAGAAATTTTTTTTAAAGATAATAATGAGTATTAGGTATTTCGAAATTAAAAATAATGATTTGTAAAAGTTATTTTTAAAAGTTTTTTGATAAAATAAATTTTTCACATAGCGTCCATTGGTATCAATGTTAAATTATTAATACAAAATATGATCCTAAAATAGGTTCTTAGTTTGGGTTTAATTAAAAAATAAATAGAATAAATATATTACTATGTCAAAACATAGCGTGAAGAAAAGACGTTAAAGTATTCGATTTTTAACGAAACAGCTTTTAAAATGCATTATTTTCCATTCCCGGAAACCGAAATACATATTTACTTCTCAATGTTTTTTTTTCTATTAAAAGTGTCCATATTTTCTGTAATTCAAAAGCTTGGTCGATAAATATATAATATAAAATAGGAACAGTAGATAATCATTGTATTAGAACAATATTTAAAAAAAAAAACATTATTACGCGACCGGGATTTGATTCAGTTATTCGGATATAACACGTGACCCTACCTGAAAGTTATGTATTACCGACTTGCTCGCCGTTTGCATAATGACTAGTCGACTTTCCGATTAATATCACTTTGAACGTCTTTGCTATAAATCCAGTCATTGAAGCATCAATAAATAATTAGTTAATTTATAAATGGGTTGGGGTAAAGTTTTGAGGTTGTGAATTCTAGAGTCCCTACAACTGGGTGCATTTTTAATACTAAATATTATTGTATTCTAATAAGTATTTGTTTCACTTGATCGTGCCATGTCTTCCTCTACACCTTCGACCATTCACTTCCAAGTCATACATTCTCCTTACACCTCTTTCTTCGCTCGGCAGGGTAGGCAGAGAGGACTGACCGCCAAACAACTCGGTCGTTCACACACTCTTTGCCTCATAAACATTCATACATCGTATCATAAATGCTCTTCTATTAATCTGGTTCAGAGATAATGCGTTAAGACTTTCTCGGGCGTCTCTTACTTATTATACCATTTAAACCATTCTCTAAGCACTAATAAGAACAAACTTTGAAATTTTCAGTTAAATCGGATGAATGGTGTAGGAACGCGTACGGGGCAAACTATAGACACGAGAAAACGGAAACAAAGAAACTTTAATTTTTATATATAGGTAAGGAAGATTAAATAAACTCTGTAATTTCATACATTATTTAGAATGTCGATTTAGCCGCGGATAAATGAAACACGATTCGTGTCACTGCAAAAGAGAAGTGCGTCGCTTGAAACCTGCAGTTTATCTAAAGGTCATGTTACCTGTAGTGGCTGCAGTACCTGTACTTTGAAGGTGGGTACATTTAGTGTGAGTGCATTGAATGTTCCCATCTTCAAGTAGATTGTATCTCTTTAAGGCTTGTAGCATTGGGTCCTAGGAGCAATACTTGAATTATATACAATATTAAACATAATCTATTATTTTGGCTGTCGGTGTATGCACGAATGATGTGAAATATTCCCGCGTAATGCGTAAAATAATTTTCTTGAGGAAGCTACAAGCAAAAAATGTGTACATTCTTTGTATACCCTATATCGTAGGTAATAGGCATTCAAATCTCTTGACAAACGGAGTCTAGAAACGATCGATTTCAAGCAAAAAACTGGTTTTTATTTATTTTGTAAATAATTTTATGAGAAAGCAAAAAAGTTTATCAAGTTAAACTGTCACAGATAACCTAAGCTGTAATACTGCATTTTTTAAAAGTTGTTTCCTTTATGCGTTCATACATTTCTATCGAAAAAAAATTTTTTTAGTAGTTTGCATTTATATTTTTTATTGAGTAAATCATTAATTTATCTAAAGCATATTTTTGGTTCCTGTGAATTTTCACGGATTTATGCTTATTATTATATAATGCTATATGAAAGTATGATTTAAGATTTTCACGGCCAAAAGTATTTCGGTTATTGTTTTTGGGGTGTTATTTGCCGAATTGCGCTAACTCCTTATTTAGCCAACGTTTCGGACAACGTTACAGTGTCCATCATCAGGGCAGCTGTGCACATTTGCCCTGATCTTAGCGCAATACGGCATAACACCCCAAAAACAAATAACAAAAATATATGAAAGTACTTTTTTCTAAATATTTCTAGGAAACTAAACGAAATTTACGTAAATGAGATAAACTGACGGGTCAACCGAGTCCAGCGTCAAATGCTAATACGTAGGTACCTTACTTATTACTGTCAGTGACGGTCCGTGACTTTTCCTTTGAGATTGAAAATACGACATAATCGATGTTGTTCTAGATGAAAAAAACTTTTTTTTATTTAAATTTTTAGTGGGAAGATTTTCAGTTTAGGGATGCTACGCTTCTCCAAACTGAAAGGATCCTGAAAATCTTCGTATGCAAAATAATGTCGTATTTTTCAATCTTACCACTGCTGCCTATGTTTATGAGTGTTATGAGTGTATCTGTTAAAATACGACAATTTATATTCTTGAAGTAAAAATATCCAAGATAGAAAAGGTTAGAAACATAATCAATTATTGCATATTAAATACCTACCTATTATAAAAAACAATATCAAAAATATTAAAATTATATCCAAACAAAATAAAATTATAGATATATGTACTAAAACTATATTTATTTAATTTAATTTATAATAATTATAATTTTACTGGTCTTCCATTAAAAGCCTTAGCTTGTGGATGGAAGAAGAGTTAACATTTCACATATTATGTACAAATAAAGTCACGTGTACAGTTAATACAATGCAGTTGATACAGTTAATACATTTCATATAATTACAATTACTATTTACTATAATCATGTATTTCAATATATATGTATGTGTAGGTAATATAGACACATGGCAATCAGACCCGTTAACTAAAATATGTAAACATATATGTATTCAGTAAGAAGAAAAACAAGTAAGATTTTTAGTGTGACATTCTCTAAAATACTTTTTGATGGAGTTCAACAATTGAATTTTGTTCCTAATGCTTCTGATTTCTATTGGTAGGTTATTGAAAAAGAATTTTCCTTGGTGAGTATAATGGTGTTGTGCAAAAGAAGTGTTTAATTTGGGGCACACAAATACATGTTTAAGTCTAGTACGATTTTCAGTTATGAATGCGTATTTATCTTTTTCTTTTATAATTTGTATAATTGAATTTTTTATAAATAAGTTTTTAAATGTTGGAACTTTGAATTCTTCGAATATGCTGTCAGTTGGGAAGTCTGGAGGTTTTTTTAGTATAATTTTTATTATTAGTTTTTGAACAATTTCTATGGGGGTCAGATTAGTTTTGTAAGCTGCTCCCCAACTGATAATGGCATACTGAAGAATAGACTGTACTAATGCGTAGTATATTGAGTATAGGTTTTTCGTTGATAAAAAGTTTCGTATCCGTAAGAATATATGAATTAACTTCCTAACTCTTTTTAGTGTATGGTCGATGTGATCTTTCCATTTTAGGTTTTTATCTATGATTATTCCAAGATATGTAATTTTATCCGCTATTTTCAGAAGTGAACATTTTTGTTGGCAGTGATTAGTATTATTAGAAGTATTAAATTATGTATGCTTATTCAAACGATAAGAATTTAATTTGAACTATCTGATAGTATTAATACGCTTGCGTCTGGACGATGTAGGTCCTCTGATTGGTCAAATTAAAATTGTGTGATTCTGATAAATTCTGCATAGGGGGTCTGCAGGCAAAAAAATACCAATCTGCCCCTCAATTTTAAGCGACCGTAAGGTTCATTTCGGTTTGCAGGCGACTGGATACAAAAAAAATAAGACATTAAAAATTAAGACACGATTTCATACTGAAAAAGAATCGCCACATGTAATACGATATTTCTTCAAAAATATCGTTTCTGCTCATACAATTTTTGGATAATATCGAAGAAAATATGTTTTAGAAAGTTCATAATCCATTGGATTATGAAAAAAAAAAAACATTACAGTGAAAATTATCCACAATTACGTGATTACGTTTGACGTTTGACGAAAAACGCACGCGTTCATTCAATATGGCCGCGACAATAGCTGGCCGACAGAGCGCACCTCTGGCGGTGTAAGAACTAACCAAATAACTGGCGCGAATATTTAAATATGCAAAAATACTTGAACATTAAGCGTTTCATAAGAAGATTTCTTCTGGAAGTTTATTTAAACTTTGCAATGGCATTTTTTATTATTATTTATAATTTTTTTTTGCTTATTAATTATATCTGATTGTATATTGACATGTTTTCTAATTTCTAAAATTTAAAAATTATTTATTTGCGATGCTTTAATCCTGATTGTTTATTTATATCTTAAGAAATAGGGTAAAAATACCGTTTGAAGAGAATATGTTTAATTTTTTTATTTAGTATTTCAACTATCAATTTATTAGAATAACCGTTATTAAATGTTATTTGTCTTATGAATATATTGTTTTATGGTTACATGCTATTTTTTTCAGGTCTTAAAATACTTCACACAGGATATAAAGCATCGCAAATAAATAATTTAGAAATTTTAGAAATAAGAGAACATGTTTATAAAAGCAGATATAATTAACGAGAATTTTATTTAAAAAATATCTTTTAAATATTTTCCCACTTAACTGGTCTTTCATATTATAATTCCTAATTCTTATAAACCCAGCCTACTCTTACCCCTCCCCTCCTCCTTTCAATTATTTTTTCCAATTGTAATCTATATTTAATTTTTGACTTCGGTGTATACTTCGTTCATGAAACATGTATTGGTTGTATATAATAAAGTGATTTTAAAAAAGTTATTTGTTTTTTAATAAAATAAAGTTTAATCGGATAAAATTATTTTATCTATTTCCGTTGTATATCAATGCGTACGTACATAATAAAATGTAAACATTATATTTATTTATTAATCGGACAATTTTCATAGCGACGCTTTTGTGAGATATCACCTCAGGGGTCCTATATTGTAATAGTCTACCTTTATATATATAGATTTTTACTCTCCTGATGAAGGTGTGTATATAATCTAACTTTAAACTTTATTAGATACAGTAACAGTTGTAGGTAAAGAATTACCACCAGTTGGAGTAAAATTTACACCTTTTAATTAAACCGCCTGCTAATCTCATCGCACAATTAATCTACTTTTATTCATAAACACGGGTACAATTAATCAATATGTAATAATCTATTATTTAAGTCAACTTTGTTATAACTATCTTTAATTGTGACAAACTAAATGATATTGATTCAACTTATAGACATTGACGGTTGTAACACATATTTAAGCACTGCAAGTCTCCTATGAGCTAATTATATTAGGTACGGTAACAGTTAATAATATCAGTTGTAGACATGTAGTCAATAATAGTGTTTCATTTGAAATAATTGATCACAAATACGTAAAATTTCATTTATTCAAACAACTTTCAGTCTTATTATGCGTAAATTTAGCATGTTATTATTAATTAACTCCTTCCTGTTCCGTGTTTTAACTATATATACCGACCCTCTCTCTGTGAATGACCTGATATCTATCTATTATGTAACTGTTGTTAATATCACTTAAAATACGCGAACTCTATGCAAGTGCCGCCCGCAGGGCCTAGCAGAAAAAAACCCGCGGAGCGGGTTTTTAACTGCTAGTTATAATGATTAGTAAATATGCTGAAAATATGGACACGCATTAGCAATTTTTTATTAAAAACAAAACACTTAGATATATTAGAATAGTTAGATAATAATGAGAAGTAAATATTTCAGTTTCCAGAAATTAAACGCAAATGGAAAATAATGCATTAAAATAATTATATCGTTAAAATTAAAATCGATTCTTCAGTTGGCGGCCACTATTATCGATGCGAACGTTTTAAGGTTAGTTTTTTTCTTCTTTTTTTAATCCAAAACATGAATCTACGATTTCAAAATAGGTTCTTAGTTAGCGATTAATTAAGAAAAAAGTACTAAAAACTTTTTAAATATTATTATCTCAAAACATGGCGTGAATACAAGGCGTCAAATTATACGTTTTTAAAAAAGAAATAGCTTCTAAAATGCATTACTTTTCATTTCTGGAAACTGAAATAAATTAAAAATATAATTAAAAATAAAAACCTACCAACTACACGCATTAAGCGCGTCCCTATTTTCTGAAAATTTATCATTTAATCCCTGGTATGCCCTTTTATTGCATTCAAAAGAAGAAATTTATATTCAAACAATAAAACTAAGTTAGTTCACAATCAAAACAACATTAGCAAAAGTGGGTAGTACCTACCGACCTACCTGCACAATGACTAAATAAAATACCTAATAGTAGGTAACTGCCGCCAAAAAAGTTTACAAAGTGGCAAGCCGGTTTGACAACAACAAACTGAGCTTTGCGGATTCCGTACGCCGCCAAACAAACGCTTCACAAAAACCTGTGTTTATAAACTCGTACTTAGTCCATAAAAGAATTTAAAACTACAAAATAAACCCAATAATAACTATAAACGAGATAGTTAATTGCAATAATAAGTTAAGTGTGTAATACTAACCTCTTTCCAACCTAACATTGAGCGGTATTGCATCCCAATGCGGCACAAGCGTAGCTCCAATATCATGCCAATCACGATTTTTCGTATCTCTATCTTTATACGATTCGCAGTAGATATTCCATAAAGACGGTCGATTGGCAACCTCCAGAATTAACAACTCTGGGTTAATCATGAACATTAACATAGCCATCAGAATAATAATGTAATTATATTGCAGAATAAACGATAAACAAGAACTTAGTGCTCAAAATTCTAACACACAAGAATCAAGATGGCCGTTGTGCCGCCAGAACGCGCGGTTCACTGCTCGGTCAATGGCAGACTAGGAATTCGGCGTGCGGTGCTGCCGCGCCGCCAAACCGCGCCTCCCTGCGGCAACACGGCGCGCCGCGCGCTTCGAGCGGTTTTATTTCAAACTATGCATGTAGGCAGGTACCTACCTATTAATAATAATATTTGGATGATTTGTGTAGCGCCGTTTTTGTTCAAATTCATTCATTTCTTAAGGGCGCTATACAAATTGGGTAAATGTTGCGTTTATTGTCGATTATTTGTGACAACCGCGAAGAAAAAATTGTTAAATCCATTCATTGTATTGATTAAAACTGCAGAATTTGTAAGCTTTTTTAGGTGAATTCATAAAAATTCTCCTGTCTTTTAAAATAATTATCAACTCTACTTTGTCACTAATCTTCTTAAAATGAGATTTCAATAGTAATGAAGGTTAAAATATCAAATTTAAAATCTTGTTATGTCCCGTGTTTTTACTATAGTGTCGAAGTGCGAAGTTGTAAACTTAACAAAGGGTGTTTATCTGAAGAGACCAGGTAAGTATGTTTTTTCTGTATTTGTTTTTAAATAACAAAATTGAATAAAGCCTAGTTACTCAAATTAAATTGTACAGCGCCCTTGAGATGATTTTTCACAAAAACTGCACTATACAAACAATTATTATTATTTTTATTATTGTTAACAGATAAAAATGCGTAGACTTCCAGGGCATTACCAATAAACGCATTCCAAATTTTACACACCTGTTAAACAGCCATTAATGTATTGTTACTGGTTGTTTATCAGCTGTGAAAATTTTAAAACACGTTTATCAGTAAGGCTCTTAGTAGGTGCTTAACCAACGGATCTTTGAATTCATCTGACGGCCGGCATAGTCCAGTGGTAACGCATTGGACTGCCATTCCGAAGGTCGCGGGTTCGAACCCGGCGTGCGCAAATAAATTTTATGTGATTAATTTGTGTTATTTCACAATTAATTAATTAAAAATTAATTAAAATAATATATAGTATATTTGCGGCACGTTCCAGAGTGGAAGATACTACCAGTATCGCCCTGGTGTAAGACCACCATTCAGAATTGAAACGTTGCTCCAAATGGCTTTAGCCGTGTTTAGTGACTAGATCTGAATAGCCAGGTACTTCCCCACCTTCCTCTTTCCCTTCCCCACTTACCTTCAGCCTCACAACATCCCCCAATTGGGGATGCCATAGTCTCACTGGCTCCAGACGGGAGCAGTTGGGACTCTTGTGAGGTATTCACTATAAAAAAAAAAACTTTTTAAAGTAAGACAAACATTTCAGGGATACGAATAACGTAATATTATTTGAAAAACTGCTACTAAATACCAACATTATAAGCGGAAAATGTTACCTGTGTAATGATGGAGGACTTAGCTATCAGAGGAATTGAACCCACGACGCCTGGCTGGGAACACGACAACTTTGTCCAATCAGCCATTAACCGATCTTTACTATTCTCTAGTGAACTATCGACAAACGGCTACGAATTAATGCCCCATAGTAATCGTTGTAAAATGGTTTTAAAGAGGATATTTAAATATGATGTTAAAGAGAGCGCGCAAATATTAAAAAAAAACTATAATAATCAAGAGAAAATATTTAATAAAACACGACTCGTTTGAAACAGAGCAAAAATCTCTCTACGAATAATTTAGTTGCATTTAAAGCTTCACTGTGAATTATTTATGCGTATAACATATTTAATAACAGAACAAAACGTGTTTTAATATTATTTTCGGAGCTTACTTTGCGTTTTTTTTCTATGGAGGGAATTTCATATAATTAACGTTTCGGCTTAACAAATGTTTAGATATTATCTTAAAAAATAACATTTTTTTGGAATTAAAAACTTAAAGAGTTCACGAGAAACTTGTTATAAATCGGTGGAAATCGGTTATGCGGGGGCTTAAAGTCAATTGATAATAAGTTCTGAAATATTGTAATTTTATGTATTCTTTTTAGTTTGATATAAAACAAAGTATAATGTTTCTTCGAGAGGGATGTTTTCGGTCAACGAAGTTATCCTTAGCCACGACTGCATGCAAACAATACTGCAATAAGGGGGCTCGAATAGCATTGTATGTACATTGTACAATGCACATTGTACTGGTAGGTAGGTACTTGTAGTTTGTAGGATAAAACAATTGCTTTTATTCGGTAGAATGTATGGGAAAATAAAATGAACATTTCTATTTAGTGCCTACTAATTAGTTTTGAAGTGGAAAACTGTTCGGACCAGAGATTTTTATAAATTACTTTAGTTTTTTTTATCTGCACGTAGTTATTTTGTAAATTTACAATACAGTCTGTTAGTACTGTAAGTAAGTACCTACATATACGTAGGTGTTTAGTTCCTAATTTATTTTATTAAATTAAACCTTAACTTATTAAAATCTGTGCGTATGAATCAGAAATAAAACTCTAAAAATGAACGTTGGTATCATGAAGGATTTCAAGATTATGTATTTTTGGTTTCTAAATAGACGCGTAGTTGCATTTCCACTCGAGCGATTGGTGTCATATACGAGTACACACAGGATGTTAAGATAAGTACTTGACTTAATTTAACCAGTGATTCCCGACATTATTTGGAGTAAAAAATGTAAATTAAATTTTGGTCTCCGGTGACTTTTAGGTGTTTATTTTAAGTAGCCGAGTAACCGCCCAGCCTGACATGTACCCTAGTTGTCCAATTCCTATTGATTTTTTAAGTTTTTGTAAAAAAAAATGTCACTGGAGATGAAAAGTTCATTACAATTTTTACTCAAAATAACATCAGAAATCACTGGTAAGTAAGTAAGTCAAGTACGTTCCTTAACATCCTGTATACATTTATCATATTATTTAATCAATATCATTCCTCAAAATGTTCAGTGCATGAAAGCCAATGAATCTAGATTTCAACTCTTTTCCCATATTTTTAGATTGTATAAATTTGGCACATTATGGCACGCGATCGCTTCTGTTTTTGCAAACTTGTCATATTATGCAGAAAATCGCTTGAGTGGATGTCCTAATACTGTCCTTACATTATATATTTAAATATATAAAATTATTGTTATTCTTAATATAATTGATAAATTCTTTTTATTAATCACATATTTTCGAAATTAAAATTTTAATTTGTTTATATTTTCATCCAATTTAATTTCCTCTGGTAATTCGCCAAACGTCTTCATTGGTCCGACATCGACTTTTGACAATGGTTTTTTTTTTCTAAAATGGAGTCTAGGCAAATATGGTGAGATCGCATGTCTTTCAACATGTGCTATGGAGCTTTAAATCCTTTTGAATGTCAAATGTATGACAAGACTCTACATATTGTTTATTCCACTCGTTAAAAATTTATGAAATTTCTGTGATTCAAGATGATACCTTGGTGAATTCAAAATTAACGATATATACCTAGCGACTGTGTTATGGCAAAACCTTGTATTTTTAATGTTACTTTTCAGTGGTTTTTAGAATAGTCGTCATAGTACAACATGGTAAAGTAATTATTGCTGATTAAGGCATTTTTAGTATTTAAAATGAAATATTTAGGTTATTATGAGAAAACCGAAGATGAAAATACTCAATACTTGATTCTCAAATCTTTCATATTTATAAATAAAAACCACAATATTTTACAAAAAAAAATTGAACATCAAATAACCACTTTTATATTATAAACTTCAACATTTTAAAATCGTTTTACTAATTTGTAAATGTTCGTTTTTGTTGACTCCTGTAAAGTTTTAATTTTGTTGTTTGAAGCGTTTTACCATACCACAGTGTATTTGACACATTCAGGACGCCAAAGCTTACCGTTTAAAATTTTTTGCTACTCCAAACAAACGGATTCATCTTTACTTCTTACATCTTGAAATATTTCATTCGTTGGTAGGTACCCTAAAGTTCATCACTATATCGATACGTATTGAGATCATTATTTTATTGATTCATGCGATTTTTTAAAAATTATATTTTTATAATATACAGGGTTTTCCAATAAGAGGTGTTATTTTGAATAGCCCGCTATTTCGGTAGATGTTAATTTTGAAGCAGTCATTTTTTGACATTCGACAAGTAGAAACTACGCCATTAATAAAAATGGAACGATACACGCTTCAACAACGCATTGAAATTATTAAAATTCACTTGAGTGAATCAAATGCAAATCATCTTGAGTGATGAGGCCCATTTCCACCTCGGTGGCTTCGTCAACAAGAAAAATTGTCGCATCTGGGGCTCGGAAAACCCAAGAGTTATTGTTGAAAAGCTTCTCTATCCTCAACGTATGACTGTTTGGTGCGGTTTATGGTCCGGCGGAGTCATTGGACCTTACTTTTTTCAAAAATGAGGCTGGAGAAACAGTTACGGTGAATGGATTGCGCTATCGAGAGATGATTAATGATTTTTTATGGCCGGAATTGGATGGTATTGATCTGGACAACGTTTACTTTAAACAAGAAGGCGCTACGTGCCATACAAGCAACGAAACCATTGATCTTTTGCGATTGAATATCAAAATAACACCTCTTATTGGAAAACCCTGTACTTCTAGTCCTTGGAAGAGAGCTCAACGCCCCATCTAAATCTCCTGCAAAAGCACTTTAATTTCCATTAGAGAAAGCAGCATTAATGAATGAAAAGCCATGAAGGATATATCATAGGCAGTTGCATTCCCTACAACAGCCTTCATATAGTGTA
Source organism: Hesperophylax consimilis (assembly GCF_061612785.1). NCBI lineage: Eukaryota > Metazoa > Arthropoda > Insecta > Trichoptera > Limnephilidae > Hesperophylax > Hesperophylax consimilis. Next base: position 23,455,493 of record NC_142842.1, read on the forward strand.
CTAACACGAACGGGAATAAGAACTCGACACCGGAAGCCCCCTGTCCAGTGTCCGTGTCCGGTGACTGGTGGTCGTGTGTCGTGGCACGCGCGCCCACTGACTAGAACCGCCCCCAGTCCCGGCACGGTACAGTGCGCGATCAGTCGATAAAGCCACTCTACCAACTACTTGAAGATTGGATGATGATACATGCAATTTTAGTAGGGTTTTTAGGTAACAAATTTTTTCCCTACCGAGAAAATACAAGGCCTCTAAGTCTATAGAAGCCAGGTAATATTTGAATAAACCCATATGAGGTAAAAATTGTGAGGCGCATATGACGCCGTTCTATTTGTATAAAGAACATTAACTTTAAATTCAGTAAATTTAAATGATTCACCACTTCATGGAATATAAGAATCTAGAAAATGAAAAAAAAAAAAAAAACTACTTGAAGATTGCTACATGCCACATAATAATAATGTACTTACGGCAGAAAATCAGGAAAATTAAGCGTTATTATACTACGTTTACAACCTTGTAATGAGTCATTTCACTTCAATAATAATTTATGGAAATTTGACATACCTACAAATCATTGAAGTTGATCGAAGCCTATAAATACTATAATTATTTAAGTTTCCAGTTATTTTTTTCTAGCCATATTATTGATATACTGCACACTGAGGGGGTTTTTCACCATCCTCTTGATAGTTTGTTTATCCATTGGATAAGGTATAATACATAAACAAGTGAATACTTGTATTGTCCGAAATATAGCCACTATTCGTACGTTAGAATACCGAATACTAAAATAAGTATTCGTTACACTATGGATAAGCTATCAAGAGAATGGTGAAATACCCCCTGAATATCTTATTAAGGTAAACATTGATTATTATCATCGTATTTACACAGTAGGTAGACTAAGTAGGACAATTTAAAAAAAAAATGTCATCGACTTAATAATAGTTGCCTTTAAAGGCAACGAAAAAACTTTAATGGCCAATATGTTAGGTATAATTTAAAACACAAATAAATAAACCTCTAATTTGATTAATTTAATAGCATACTGTCTTCCTGAGGCGTCCCTGACTGCTTTTCCATCCACTTGTGCGTGATACGCTTTGACACGGTTATCCCTCCACTTACTCTAGATGTACGAAGTACTTTCTTAAGCTTGATTTATTTTCAAATTGTTATAAACAATTGACATGCTTTGGTTCTGTTTGCAGGTGAAGTAAAATATCAAAGAGGGGTTCAAACATTGCGTAATTGAAAGATTTACTTGAAAAATGAAACATTTATTTAATGACAGGTTCAATCATATAATAATAAAAACAATTAGGTATAATAATTACAGGTATGTTTGGTAAGATTGGTTTTAAATATACACATTTATTTACACAACGGTTTACAACTAAGGGACAGAAATATTATATTTAAAGGCGAAAATCTATGAAAAACAATAACACAGGTTCACTCTTCTTTTTGCCTATATAAATTCGCATCCACACTTAAATATTTAATAATATACAATAAGATTTCATTAAAAAAATCTCGGCGAAACTGGCTATGTATCTATTCAACTTGAAAAAAAATGCTTTCGAATTAGATTTTATGATGCACATTTAACACGCTGAAATATTTAATAGTTTGGTAACAAAGAATTTCGAAACATTTCATTAGTTGTTTATATTAGTTTATCAAACTAAGATAAAACGTATTGTTTTTTTCTTATTTTCAATAAAACAAAGCAACGTAATACACCTTATAGGCAGAATTCTACATATTGTATTATATATGTATGTATATTTAAAAAAAGGCAATAAATATCAGTTTTTCATTTTAGACATAACTTCCACTAAAATGCATAAGTTTATTAAAATTATTTAGCTAGTTTAATCATTGTTATTGAATGGGTATAACGCATTACAATTGATTGATTTAATTACACATAACTTCAGTCACTTAAAAAAGCTATTTATTAACTGCATACATTATTTTAAATTGTACAATTTGTCTGGGGTTTCTTTGAACGTTTTCTTTTACAAGTGCCTTGTAAAAGCTTCTAAAGCAATCAATGCAATAAAATTTTAACAAACACATTTCTTAGCCGCAAAATTACTTAAAATATTAAGAGCTTTTGAATTAGGACACTCAATAAAACAGAAATAAATATATTATGTCTTATTTTGAAACCGTTAATAAAATTTATGGTGGAATTCAATTTTAATGTGACTTTTTAATAAATTAAAGTACATACACAACTTCATTCCGCTTGTTTTTTATACTTAACAAGCGGAAGAATGTTTGAAAGCAGAATGTTTAATACAAAAAAACTTTAAAATATTACGTTTTTTAAATGGTTAAAATAAAGTTTTAGTTCAATTTAATTTAGGCCACAAGAAGAAAACTGTTTCTATTTTTAAGTGTCGACCAATATTAATGATACTTCAATGTGGCTTTCTTTTAGTCTCAGATCGTTATTAAATGAAATTATTTATCCATGTGCATTCTTCAAATCCCAGACATAATAACGCAATTCCCTTTTATAAATCAATTTTTGTAAGGACCTTCATACAAAATGTGAACAAAAACTGTAAAATTAAATCTACCTATATTTTACTATTTTAAAATAACATGTACTATTATTTTTTCAAATTCTATAAATTAATAACTATGAGTTCGTAGAAATTTTGACCTATGTTGATAATATTGGCAAAAAAAAGTTGATTTCGGAAATTTAAGCAAAATAAAACATTATTTTATTACAAACTCGTTACAAAATGGTCATTTTTAATTCCGATTTACGATTCGTTAAAGCCATCGAATTTATTCTAAATTGGTGTGTCCTCTTAGAATCTAGCTTCTTTAAATTGCCTTACAAGTTATTATAATAAGTGGACGCAAATACCGAATGTGAGAATAATAATATATTCAACGTTTTTTTTGGAATTTGTTGAATAATCAGAACTCATCTTGACCAACATTGGCAATTTGTAAAACTATAGTCCTGTTTAAGAAGTCGAATTTTGAGTTTTTTTTTAAAAACCCTACTGAACGGACTATAGTATTTGGGCAATATATAATTATTTATTTAATATGTAAGGCGTAAAATCACCAACTGAAATCTGGTGGTAGGCTTTTGGAAATTAAATTAATATCTACAAATATTGCACATTGTTTTAAGCTTAGTTAATCCCACAAACATAGAATAGGAAAGAAAAATAGTCAATAAAAATGTCAAAAATTGATTTACGAATGAATGATGGATTATATTTTGATTTAATACATTTTTAAAAACGAATTAAAAAGTTTTTCGAAATACAAAAATGATGCGGGTTAGGTACCCATCGAAAACTAAATTGCAAAATTTTCTCGTATAATTTATTAGTGGGTCAACATAAATAATATATATTTTTAATAAATTTTAAATGTTACCACTAATAATTTACAGCCGTTAAATAAAAATTGTATGATTTTGAATGACGTTAAAATAATATGTTCTACAAAGTAACAACAATTCAATACACATGTTAAAATATTTTTATACGGCAAAGAACAATTTTCCATTCTAATAAGGAACATCTATATTCAACAATAAAGCCGCATTCAGACGCGAGTAATATAATAAAAAAGCAGCCGTTACCAGGCTGATTTATCACTCCCGTCTGAATCCTGCTCGAACATCTGTTTGCAGGTAATCTACATAATAATATTATAACGCAATAATAATTTATAATGATATAAATAATTAATTTAATACCAACGAATGACAAATTGCTATCGATTTGAGAAAAAAAGTCATTTTGAGGAGTACCTGTAAAACTTGGGTGCTTTGAAATATAGTGTAGCTTTATGTTTCCGATCGAAAAATGAATGCTGAAAGTAATTAATTTTCAAAGCAATCAATTCGGTGATAACTATTATTTTATAAAAAAAATAATAAGAGGGAAGAGATGAATACTATTCATATAAAAAAATCGTTATAATTGTGACAAAGTACCTTTGAAAGATATGACATTAAAAATCAACATACAATTCCCACATTCAGTAATAAAATATTATCTGTAAACCGTTTTCAATATAGATTATGGACACTCAACTATATATCATTTACAATCATAAAGTTCATTCGATTAAAATATCACATTCATAATGGATAATTTAAAAATGCATGGGATATTTCATATTTACATTGCAGGCAAAATCAACAGTTAGTGCTTTACTACATTTGAGTACACTGACGGAGATACTAAAGCAAACAAATAATATATTTCACTACGTCAGCTGACTATGCATACGAAATAATATTTTGTGGAAGGTACTACTTAAAACAAAAACAAAATAATCAGTACCTATTCTCACTGCTAAATATTTAAGCCTCATGCACCAAAGTCTTTAAACGCGAAGAAATTTTCGCCAGCAAAAATGCGTACATCGTTTTTCTGTAGTTGGTATCTACAGACAGAATATGCAGCTAAATGATTCAACTTCAATGATTCTTCTAAATCAAATTTCATCTGTAATCAACAGCTAACACGGAACTGCAAATTAACAACTTATTGATAGCAGCACGGTTGTGGCAGAAAAAACTCCTGAAACTCGAAGCGTCAAAAAGCCTCGGCGCCGAAAAAGTAACTTCCATGTGAATGAGGCTTTGAATAAAAAGGGTTGCATTACGAATAGAAGCATTGAAAACTTTTTTGTGCATGAAATTGCGTTTTTAAAGTACGAGGACTTCAAGTGCATCGAACAAATTTAATAACAAAAAACGCCTTCTCAAAATGTCAAAATGAATAACAATCACAAAATCACTGATTTATACTAATATAATTATGACGACGATGGCAAAACAATGTCCTCTCAAACCGATAATTTAACAAGCAATTTTGACTGTTGTGGAAAAGCGCGCAATATAATGAAAAGAGTATTGATTGATTTATCTAATCTTTTTCTTGTTCATTTTGGCTAGCTTTCGTCTTTTCTGGATCATGTCGTATAGAGCTTCCATGCCTTCGTGGAGACCGTCCCCGGTGATGGCACACGCTGGCTGCACGTGCCAGCAGTGGGCGGTTCCTTCTTTAGACCCGTGGGCACCCCCTCCGAGCTCATGCAGCCCTAGCAGCTTCTCCAGCTCTTTGGGTTCCCTAGCATCAGGGAGGTCTTGTTTATTAGCCAAAACCAAAATGGGTACCCCAGAATTATCAGGAGATTTTGCTGTTCTAATCAGCTCCATTTTGGCTTCTTCCATTCTTTCCACGTCGACGGAATCCAGTACAAAAACTATACCATCTGTACATCTCGTGTAAGACTTCCATAAAGGTCTTAGTTTCTCTTGTCCCCCCACATCCCACACGAGGAAATTGATACCTTTCGCTTTCCCTACAGTTCCCTTGATCTTCTCGCAGTTGAAGCCTATGGTGGGTACCGTGTTCAGGTACTGATCAAACTTGAGTCTGTAAAGCGCGGTGGTTTTGCCGGCTGAATCTAGGCCCAGCATGACGATGTGGAGCGTGCCCTGCGTGGAAGGCAGGGCGTCGAGCAAACTGGAGTTTTTGCCCATGTTAGCACCCATTATTTAACAGTTTGCCACTGTCCTGACCTCGCACTGACACTAGCACTAGCGTGGATAGTTCCGGTTCAGCTGCACTTCATGTCGAGGATACTTCACCCGAGTATAGCGGGGAGAAGCACTCTATCGGATGTTGCCCATCTGTTTGCACTTGTCTCTGGACCGGCGGAGCGCTGGTTCCGGCAGTCGAACAGAAGGGAGCCACATATCTGAAACAAAAATACATGCTTTATTATTTTTGCGTATTTTCTAATAACGGTGAGACTTTGGTAAAACTAAGACAGAATACAAAACGGGCTCAGCAAGAAGTGAAGATCAAATATCTGCAAATAATAATTACATTATAATCACTAACGAGTTAAATATAACTATAGCCAACTATGCGTTGCCCAGGATTTGCAATTAGTTTTTCGAAATCTAATGTAGACAGTGATCTCCCTCTTGTTTTGAAGGTCAAGTGCGAAAAAATTCATCAGTCTCGGAATAAAACTATAGATCTACGCCGCCCACCCGTTGTCCGCCCGCTACAGACACTCTTCGTTACATCAGATTCCCGGTACAACGCTTTGTTTTCCCACACACTATTATATGTCCCCTGTGTTATTTCACCTTCAAAACCTAACGATAACTTTTTTTAATTAGCTCAACTTTTATCCTGACGAAAGGAAGATTTCTCCTAGAACCGGTGCACAGTTTATAAATTAGGGTTTTTTTATTGAACCTAATTATAGCAAGCCACAATACAACTATATGCGCAGATGATTCAATGGCAGTTATAAAGTCTCTTAGTACCCTTAAAAGGCATACAAAATGGTCATATCTACAATTACTTTTATCCCATGACCTCAGACGAATGATTTGTGAGCTTTAGATCATCAAGGGCAATATCAAGAGCAGCTATTCATGGCTTGCGTGTTGATGCTCACAAATAATTACATAAGATTTAACCTTGAGGCGCCCAGAATCGGGATGCTTCGGCCAAGTCATAATCATCATAATGATAGAGACATCACGTATTGTCCTACCGACGAGAAGTCCGTTGTAACCTCCCTTTTTTTACCCGCCTCGTTTATGAGAGAGGGGGAGAGGTTACGAGGTAGCTATCAGCTGTATGCCTTTATCATCTCTTCTAATAATACAGATGTGTGACGAAGAGTGTTGACAAAAAGTGTTCGGACCTATATTTAAGATTAATTTAATAAATTGAGGATATGATCCATTGTTCTAAGTGAGAGTAAACGTCAGAACTACACGGGGAGAAAACAAAATACACGGAGATATAATAGTCCAGTCAGTGGGGAGTTTTACCTTGCAAAAGGTTAGGTAGTAGCGATTTTGATATATGTTGTTAAGATTGGGACTCTAAGGAAAAAAAAAAAGTTTTCGACCTTGGGAGGGTCGAGCTCGACCCGCCATCTTGGATTGAAGGTGCCAAAATTTGTTTTTTTCAAAATGATTGTGAAGTGGTCGTTTTTACAACCAAATTGTTGAAGGCAAACTTAAAGACAACTAAATTACCTACATTTTTTGTAGGAAGTTTTTTTTTGTAAGTCTAATAGATAACGAGTTACAGTGGCGGAAATGTGAATATTTTTCTAAAAAATGATGAAATTCCCAACTTTGTAATTTTTTCGGGTTATTCATTACTTAATTATTTTTTTTCAATTCAATTCAATTTGTTTATTCCTTTAAAAACATTACAAAATTACATTTTATTTCGTTTTTAAGTACATTTGTAAAATGGTATTACATAATAGTTAGCGGTGTATAAACTATACCAGCATCAATAGAGCTTGCTTTTTAAAGGCAGCTTCACCGATGCTAAATATGTCGATATCCGAATTAATTCTGTTCAACAGCAAGACTGCTCTCCCCACCGGCATGACCATTGGCAAGTTAGTCCTGCAGGCCGGGAGATGGCACAGTCTATGCTGTCGGTGACGGAGATAACCATCAGGAACATAGAGACTAATACTCTCCATGATAGTCGGATTTTCAAACCATCCACGATTCAGTTTGAAGAAGTGTGATACAATATGCACATCTCTTCTGACCCGTAGATGGTTCATACCGAGCATGCCCAAGAGAAAGTCAGTAGGATAGAGCCACGGGTAGTAGCCATACTCCCTCAGGTATTATAATAATTTTGTTAACTCATTTCCACACCACCATGAGGTAGAGAACATTTATTGTGGTATCCCCAGTAGGTCTACTCCACAGATATACCAGCGATGGAAGATTTCGAAATTATGTTACATTACTATGAATTATGTTACTATAAATTATGTAACTTAATAACAGTCTTCGTCATCAATGTCATCATCTAACTCATTGCCTGTGATACTGAGATTCTGGGCTTCCATTGACAAAATCTCTTCTTCTTCGTCCTCGACATCGATGTGAACCTCTGGCGAATTTCGGCATGTTTGACCATTACAGCACCCACATACAATAGAACACTTCAATCCAGCTTTCCTGCAGCTACATGCAACGCCGCATCCTTTTTTACAACTGCATGAAATAAATTTTAATAAAGTCTCGGGTGCTGTTTTTTTGTTATTTGTTTTTGGGGTGTTATGCCGTGTTGCGCTAACTCCTTCTTTAGCCAACGTTTCGGACAGCATTGCAGTGTCCATCATCAGGGCAGATGTGTATCTGCCCTTCCACACATCTGCCCTGATGATGGACACTGCAATGCTGTCCGAAACGTTGGCTAAAGAAGGAGTTAGCGCAACACGGCATAACACCCCAAAAACAAATAACAAAAATACTTTTGGCCGTGAAAATCTTAAATCATATTTCTCGGGTGCTGGTTTCTTTTTCATTCTTACTGGAACCCCGTTGGTGTCACGTTTCCAGCCCCAGTTTTCTGGATTTTTTTGGATTCCATACCTTTTTGATCTTGATGGTACGTTCTAAATGCATGGTACCGTGCAGCGTCGTTCGTTGGTGGCAAAGAGGCAAGATTGAATTTGCTTTTTGTTGTCGACTTTGCGAAACGTTTGTAGCGGACTTCTTCCAAGGTTTCCTTATCCATGTCACCCCCGTACAAAGCAACAAGAAAGCGTGTTCTTGCAACTGCTATGTCTTCTGGTGTTGCATCATGTTGTTTGAAGATTCCTATCATGGCATTGAGTCTTGTGTCGTTTTGCACAAGCGAACAAAATTTTGTTTTTCCTTGGTTGAAGAAGGACGATGTTGTATCGCAGCCGCTAAAGGCATGAAGAAACAGAATATTCTCAGCCGCCTCTTTGTATTTCACACTATTCGCGAAACACAGTCTTTCAAAAGTTTAGCCTCTCCCGGGTTTGCGAAGATATATACTACTTTTGGGTGGTGCTAATGCTGTCAGCAGAACTAGGAGATCAACGTCTTCGCCAATAATGAAAACAGCGTCATATGATGAACACAAGGAAATCTCAGTATTGACAATCAACTCATCAGCATCTTCTTCAGCCTGCTTAAGGCGATGCACTACGTCGTGTAATATTTTAAATTGAGCCGCTATCAATAACAACCCTTACGTAGATGGCGATAAGGTTTAAATTCGCGCTTAACACCATCCGCCTGTTTTGATTTATGCAAGAAAAAAACATGGCCAAAAAGTGCCTTTTATTTTATTTTGTGGATGTTCAGGCATAAATATTTAATTTTTTTTCGATCATTTTATAAATAATTTAATTTTCCACATTATACAATAAAATCATAACCTAAAATGGGTTCGTAAGTAGGAGATTTTGAACTTTAAAGCAGTTTTCATAGTATACATTATTTTTTCTTTAAGCTTATAAAAAGACTTATCTAAAAAATACTCGATTATTTCAAAGGCCAAGATGTATTCTATTCGCAGTATTTAATTCAAGCATCTGAAACATTTCTAGGCGACCAAATTTTCAAACCAAAAAAACATGATTTTGCATTACTACGTATGGCATCGCCTTAACTGTAAAATCATCCTGTATAAATTGCTTTGTAAGCATCGAAATCAGACGGATTTTGTTATTTTCATTGGATAAAAATCGTTCTTGTGAAACTTGAACTGGCATTGTTTCATCGAAAAGAACATCTGCAGACATGAGCATCCAGGCAACGTCCTGTAACCAGGACTCAATCAGTGTTGCCAAGTCAGCTGTAGACTAGGATCCCACTACAACAAATCAACGTCATCGAGCACACGGATGATGCTATATAAGTATATTGTAACGTAGAAATACGTTAAAATGATATTTTGTAATATGTTCATACAAAATTTATCAAAAAAACTGGAATTTTACAATTTTTTGTCAAAATTTTCTTCTTTCAACCGCTGTAACTCATTACCTATAAGACTTACAAAAAAAAACTATCTACAAAAAATGTAGGTAATTTAGTTGTATTTAAGTTTGCCTTCAACAATTTGGTTATAAAATCAACCACTTCATAATTATTTTGAAAAAACCAAATTTTGGCACCTTCAATCCAAGATGGCGGATCGAGCTCGACCCCCCCAAGGTCGAAAACTTTTTTTTTTCTTTAGAGTCCCAATCTTAACAACATATGTGAAAATCGCTACTACCTAACCTTTTGCAAGGTGGAGCCCTTTTTTATCCCCCACTGACTGGACTATAAAATGGTTGTGACGTTTTTAGAAAACGGATACCACGATCCAAAGTACCTGTCTGCCTGTCTAAAAGCTTTTAAGGAGCCTTTAAGGGGGTGTCTAAAGGTTGTATTCAGGGTTCACAAGCTATCAGTGATATAAGACCTGTTGAGAAATGGTACTAAGGAATGTCAGCAAAAGGTATTGGGTAATAATCAGAGTACAAGTGAAAACAATGATTCACAACTTTATAATTTTAAAATATCTATATGTGTATATACAAATTTATAATCCAGAATAATAAAAAAAAACAAAGCAATATCTTGCAAGATTATCATAAAACTTAATTTAAATGGTCGCGATTCCCGCCCGAAACTACGTAACTTTACTAAACTAAAGTTATTAAACAAACAGTTCAGTATTATTTGACACGAGGGGGATTTAACGGGCTGTGTCCTCGCGGTATTTGAAATTCACATACGAGTGCGTAAAGCAGTTTCGATGATTGTTTACGATCGAGAAAGAAACGCAAAAAAATGTACCCAAATTCCTAAAGGGACATCTCGGATTATCCCCGACCTGCGCACAAGGTTCCGCGCACTGAGGAATGCATGAAATGTATCTGACGATTTATCTGGGACATACCATCCCTGAGTTCTTCAGCTTCAAGACTTACTGTCTTCAGTCTACTTTTGACCATCCCCCTGTCAGTTCCACGTCTCACTTCAATATACAAGTGCTGGTATCAAAACTCAATTGATTCTGGTAGCTTCCTTTGTTAACTTTTTGCCAAGCGACTACATAAATCAGTCTTCCACTAATTGAATTTCCCGGAATACCCTTCTTTTCAACATCCTGATCAACCCTCCCGTCTCTCGCGAACACACTTCCTAAGCAAACAAACTCATTAACTTGCTGTAAGCATTTTGTATGTTGACTGGTAGTCAAATATTTCCAAAACAAATTTACATATTATATACATCTATCTAATAACTGCTTTCTTAAGAACCATCGATAAAAAAATTGAAGTAAAACAAAAGTAGCAATATATAATCTAAATCAAATTTTGTACAATCAAAAATGTTAAAAAATCAGGTAAAGAGGTCGATAAGCCCACGATCTTCGCCAAAGCATTAAAACATTATAGAAAAACTAAAAAAGTTTTCTTTAAAATTTGGTACAGTACTAATTACAGGGTAACCTCCTTTTTAATTACACAATGCGTTAAAGGTTAACAGATTAACACCGTTAACCACAAGTTGTGATACTAAACATATAAATATCTGTGTATTGTGTTAATCACCTCATAATAGTTCGTCGTAATATCTAATATCTTTCTGTACAAAAAATTAAGTTGGTTTAAAATACACAAGGTTGGTTTACCGGGGAAAAAGTAACTTTGTGATCGGTAACGTTGTTTAGATAAGCCATTATTTGTTTCATGCCTATTTGAAAGTGTTATAAAACTGGTAACTCTGTTGAAACTGATGTACGTGCTACAAGAAGTAATTCGATACAAAACACGGTTTAAAGGGTTTAATAATGTATTATAACTTTACAACATATTTATACATACATTAATATTTTACATATTTCAACATACTTTCTGCGTATTCATCAAACTAAGTCAAATCACAATGACACAAAAAATATTACAGGTCATAAAACCACATTCGGACAAAGAAATTATATTTATTTTGCGACGAAACTCTACAACATCCTTCCCCCTGATATAAAGTGAATAGAAAATTTGAATACTTAAAAATCAAGAGTAAAAATCTGGCTGGAAGAGATTAATGAAAAAACATTAAAAACGACAAAGAAAACAAATAAAAATTGAAATGAATAACTTTAGTTCGCCCCAGCACAGGTCACCCTAGTGAGAAGGACTAAGAAATACAATTTACTATACATATATTTTATATCATATTTTGTATGTACAATGTTTAAATAGTCGCTATAATAAAAAAAATAAAAAATAAAAAAAACGTACATAACTTTTCATTTATTTGTGTCAAAAAGCACAACGGTGGTTCAAATACCATTCAATTCAGTAATATATTGATTATTTTAAGTATCGAAGTATTATGATTCTCAATAGAGTGAACTACAATCAGTTGAATTACCCGAGTAATTCAGGAATTATTTAAAAAAAATAACCAATTCAATTAAAATATATATATTACATATTTACATCCTACAAATAATATTTGTCGAAATAATTGAATTATGATTTTCCTAATCGAATGTATCTTTTGGATACGATACTACCGATACACTTGTGACTAGTAACTGTCAGCATAGCTTTTTTATTACAGAAACAAAACAAAAATGTAACAACAAAACATTTATGTATTTTTTCATTGTTCGACGTCCATTGTATTTATTTATTTATTTGAGGAACATAAACAGTCTTAGTAATACAATATACATAAGAGGATAACTAAAAAACAGACCAATTATTAATGTTCACAGATATATATTCAGAAACATAAAACTAACCTGTAAACGATAAACCTATAATATGCCTACCATAAACAGCAATAAATAAAAGTGATTATAACTATACTTAAATAGACTTGGGTTGGAACTGGAAAGGGGAGGAGAGGGATAAGGAAAAGTTGCCACGCAAGTAATATTAAAATATTAGGTACAATCAATTCAACAGTCGTTAATATGAGTTAGAATGTGATACAATGAAATTCTGTAGTGATAGTAACTAGCAGTGAATATGTCAGCACGTGTGTCTATATTTGCAAATTTATTATTATAGTAGTTACATGTCCTTGGCATAAATTCATTTTGGTTGGAATTGGTATTGCATCTATCAATGTAGAAAAGGGTATTTTGTCTGTATTTATTGTATTTATTTATTGTATAACTAACTAACCATCGTGCCGTTTCCCCGCAGGGGTGGGCAGAGAGGACGGACCGCCAAACAACTCGGTCTTGGCAGACACTTCTTGCCTCATTCACATTCATACATCGTATCATACATACTCTTCTCGAAACGTCATCCGATTATTGAAAAAGCTGAATTTAGATTATGCCAAAAGCTCTCCTGTTGTATTTTATATCTATGACCATTGCCATTATGGCATGCATCGGGCCAAAGAGCTATTTCATCATGGCGTATTTTTTATAAGTTTGCCGGAATGATTGAGCGCTGTTTAATCACGATAGAAATGTAATTAACGCCTCGTTTCTGGCACATAAATTAGCTTTACTGCAATGGAGCATATCTACCTAATAACAGGCTACAGGGGGAGCTCAGAGAAGCTTTGATGAACTCCGTTGAGTAAATATTTATTGAATGAGGAATGAATCGGACAGTTTTCAACGTCAAATAATATAAACGTAAAATATATTCACAAAAAGGTTTTGATCGATTCACTTTTTTTATTTTATTAATTTAAAATGCAAATTTGCAGAAAAATTAAAAAAACAAAACAATATTAATATTAGACCTACAACAAATTCACATTATATACGAAATGAGATTGTCGCATAAATCATTACAAATAGAAGAAAGATTCTAGAGAGTGAAAAATACCTGGGCCTACATATTGACAAACATCTAACCTTTGAACAGCACATAGAAAAATGATTTCACTAATAATTGGAGTATTGGTGTAATAACAGAGTAAAGTATTCAATCGAAACCCAGTTATCCCCACGAAAACACTACACAAAGAATTTATAGAACTTATTGAAAATTAAAAAATGTACGAATATAGGTAATTTTATAAATGTCCACGAACACTATACAAGACAGCATAATCAATTGTACACTAATACAGACAAAAGGAATTTCAAGCAAAATTAAGTTTCTGTATTGTGGCCTCTCATCAGGACGATACTAAGAACATCTTCTACTCTGAGATTTTGAATGTCATCTTTTTAAAAATGTTTGAAAGGGGGATTGGAATCTGGGGTCAGTGTGTCCTGGAGTGACGTATGAATCCATCCCTCCCACTGCGGTGCAAGGCGATGGGCCGATGGTTCGGCTGGAGAGGTCAAAGGGTCTCCCTCAATTAGCCTTTCCCGATCCGGTCCGCCACAGATGGGCAGATGCATCCGCCAAATGCATGGACAAATCACACTCCATGAACACGGGCACCCGTGCTAAGTCACCAAACGTAGTGAAGTAAGCAGAGGTGTTAACAATCAAATGAATGGTTCCCGGGTCGGAAGTAACCATACCCACATCCCAAATCGAAACGTAAAAAAACATTTGAAGGTTGATCTATCTATGGGTCGTGTTGGAATGATCTTTTTAATACCTTCTTGGGATATATTTAATTGAAGTTCGTAGAAGTTCTGACGTCCGAATGTATTTTATCGAGAACTTCGATCGGAGTACTATCACGCGAGCATCGCACTCATTCGGCGAAACATATTGTGGAATTCATGCTATGCGATAGCCCGAGGGCTAAACTAACTGTATGTCTTATATTGTATTATGTAGGTTCACCTGTGAAGTACCTGTGGCACTACTGTACGCGAGGAATGTATGGAGCGACCCCGAAACAACAAGTCAAGCGAAAGCTCGCCACTATAACAGAGACACGATGTAGAAAATGATGCAGAAAGACCAAGCAATGATTTTAAGTCGGTTTAAATGATGTGTACTTTTAATGAATTGTTTAGGAATATCGCCCGAGGGGAGGTCGAAAGACTAGGTCATCCATTGAAGCGCAATTCAGAAAATTATAAGATATTTATCAACGTTTTCGGCACGTAATAAAAAAATCTCAACGACCCTGATGTGAATTTTGATGCTGAAGGGATAGAAACAATCCTTTTGGAGAGACTTTTAAGATGTTTTTGAGAAAAAACGTTGGACCCGATTTATTAAATAACTGACCTAAAAACCTTGTTTTATTACGCAACGGAAGAAATTAATAAAGCCTTATTGAAGGAATTACAAAACTTCGAGACTATTAATCAATTTGGTGAAAAATGTAGGCACTTCTATAATATTGTTATTGGGAATGCTGCGGTCGATGGTAAATTATAATTAATTATTAAAGTAAAGGGGAAAATAGGCGGTGTTGTGCTTTGAACAGTCTTGCATCACTTCCTTGAAGCTGCCAGTGTTGGGAGTGAACCCTTGACCTGCGATTAAGCAAAGGAAAATTCTAACCAATCAGCCACATTCAATGCTGTTGAAGAACACAAAGAAAGTATAATGTTTAGTGTATTTATGATCACTAATCACCGCTTGAAGAAGATAAAACCATGTTTGACAATATTGAGAGCAAATTAAATTAAGATTTCTCTCAGAAAACAGTTCACGCCATAAAAGGGCAAAAATATGCTTTTTTGACTTTTTCACCCTTTTCAAGTATGAAAATATATTACAATCTTTTGAATCGAAATACTATTATCTATAACACGAGGATTGATATCGGACAAAAGGTAAAAAAAATGTCCGGTAAAAAGAATATTCGAGTTATTTTAATAAATTCATTTACCGGAAAACCTTATTATTACGCCTATTCTTGTGTGGTGTATACATTTTCCTAAAATAATACAACAAATAAGGCTAAATTATATGTAATCAAAGAAGTTCCTACCTAAATTGCCCTTTTAATTTAACTTTTCTTCAAATCAACATCTAAATAGTTATAAGTTGACTGAGCGTTTTAACTCAACCGTTTTGCATTTCGTCTGTCTATAAAATTGTTTATGCGCTTCGTTTAAGTTTGATAATGATTAAGTAAAGATATTTTTCAAATGTGAAATCGTCATGTTTGTTCGGACTTCCTTATTCGCAATTACTCAACATTATGGTACCTTCCCACCCGAAGAAAGTTAGAAAAAAGAATTGTCATTGAGATAGTGACGATTCTTTGGACAGATTGTATAATTCACCAAATGAAATTTAAAAAAAAGTTACATAAAATACCTATTTGGTGCATAATTAAGCAGGTAGGTATTTAAGTACCTACTTACAAAGCATTATAAATTTTGGTTTTGATTGATTAAATAAGAGAAAATAAGAAACATCCTTTGTTTGGATTAAACTCATTATTCATTACTTGAAATCAGTTATTACGAAGACTTTATAATTATTACACATTTATGGAAACTGGTATGTTTAAATGTGGCCTGTACTGACGTACCTACAATCACGTATCAAGACGTACCTACGTAGTCTTTTTTATTTAAAGATAACACAGAAACATGCTTAATTTTACAGGATATTACAAGTTAATACTTAGTTTTAAATTGTATTTATCTGACACACAACAATGTAGCTTGAAGCATTAAATATTGACCCTAATTACTCGAGAGAGGAATGCAGCCGATTATTCACACAACAGAATTCTCGAAGTGTCCACTGCCAGACTTGAATTCCTAGTTCCCACCTCCGCCGGCTGAGGTCCATTGTGCGCAGGAGTGGAGTCGGCAATTACCGTTGCATTATTGATTACCCGCTAGGAAGGTGATTACCTCTCCAGAGTCCTGAAGCCGATTCTAATTACTTATTACTGGCCGGCGTTGGGCAATGCTCGAACTGTGTTGTTCTGTTAGCGAGGCCACGGCATTCGACGATATATCTCGATGAATTAGTCACACTGTCATAGGTTAAAGAATAATACATACAACTACTATGGAAGTGTATTATGTAATTATGTTTTTTGAAGGGGTGACTGACAAGAGAATAGATGAATGATCTGAGTAGTTAATATACGAAATACTATTTTGTAAGAACATATTATATTATATTATGTACCTTTCTTCTACGGTCACTGAAATAGTAATTGGATAATTTGTATCTCGCCATTTTTGTGAAAAATCACATTAAGGGCTCTGTAAAGCTGTGTTTCAATCGCTCTTTTTGTTATTATACCTATCTTATAATAATAACAATCTTTTTTGAAATATTCTTTACACCAATAATTTAATAAATGTAGGAATAATTTATAATCTATATAAATACAATGTTAATGTTTCTTTTGTTCAAAATCTTAAAGTTCTTCACGGATTGCTTTGAAATTTTGACTCAACGTTGCATTCGAATACGCGTGTGTTTGTACATACCCATATTATATAGATGTCACCTGTGACAGGTAAAAACATGTTTTATTTTTCACAAAACGCGATCTGTTGGACAAAAGTTGGTAAAGATTGTATAAGATAATATAAAAAATGATAAAATTAACAATTAATCAGTAAATTATTATTGGAGGTTTTGCATTGCAATTTGTATACTAAAAATTAATTATGTCTATATGCACCGTTTATGGGTAAGTTAAGGAGAGCTTACAAAGAATCCATCAGTGGTAGGTATGCTTTTACTTCGGAGTGATGGTAGCTACTCTTTGTCTCATAGAAGAACAAACTAACTGTGCCATCGGGAATTCGTATATTACGGCAACTTCCATACTGTTGTTGTAAAATGATAAAAAAATTAAATCACCAAAAGTGAAAGACACTCTAAACCATTCTGCTATTTTAATACTGTTTATTTAAGTTTTTTTTTTAATTCACTCACAAGCATTACATTTATATTTGAAAATATGACGCGTAAATGTCTTTTTTTTTGTAAAATCACTTTAACGGTTCTTTACTTGCAGTCCTAATTCATTCGAATGAATATTAATGGATTTTAAAAGTTTCTAATTGCGAAATCAACATCTCCATAATATTCATCACAACATACCTACTGCATTGTAAATTTGATGATGAGACAATTACATTTAATAACCAAAGATCATAATGTGTTATGACATAATGCACTTTTATTAGCGTCTGTGTGTGGTCAATACTCTGTGTATTCTGAGAATTCAATTGATATGCTTTATCGTCAAATAACAAATTAATGGCGCAACATCTCGAGGAGAATATTAATGTAAGATAATTATAATTGAAGTATTTTTTTTTTTGAAATCTACAATTAGCATACATCTTTTCATGTCTTGAGGCCACTTGGGGTAAATGCGTCATGTGGCGCAATTGCGTCAATTTACGCTCCTTTGTTGATTAAAAAAATTCAACACAGTATATGGAAGGTAGAACCCTTTACAATTATTTTAAAGGTTGAATGAAGGAGTTTGATATTGACGCACATGCCCCATGGAAGGTATTTACCCCAATTGACGTTGTCGTTTTCAGCATACATAAAAAACATTATATACACATTGGACAGATAGGTAGTTACTCTACGTAATGCCTTGGTTAGATAGACCATTCAGAATAGAAATGTTGCTTGAAATGGCGATAGCCGTATACGAGTATAATGGTGACCCATCGATATATAATAACAACAGATTAGCCCTCTTATGGCCAATTTCAATCTAAAAATAACACAACCTAAGAGTAATTTCAAAATTAATTAATAATGTCTCGCTTCAAAAGACTAGATATAAATGCAAGTTCCCTGCAATATAAAACAGAGCACGAAGATGTCACTCAGATCCCATGATATAATTTGTTTATTTATCGGCCAATAGCCAGCCTGAAAAGCACCGCATCGCAAGATGCAAAGATGAACTTAACAACCCAACACGATGAAAACTTGTTTTACTAAAATTAATTATGAAACAACCTAATATTACAGAACTTACTTCTTCTGCTGGCGCTAGTAAAATTGGAAAGAGTATTTATCGATGTTTTTTTAAAATGTAAGTATGTTAGTTGTAAGTTTCTACATATGTAAATATGGTGACACAATGATAATTCATCACATCTTTAAAAAGTTATATAAAGTCATGAAAAGTGATGAAACAAAAACTTTATTAACTGGGTTAAGTAGGTTAAAATTTTTTTTTCATCGTTTCTAATGACTTTATATCACTTTTTAAAGGTGTGTTGAATTGTCACTGTGTTGAGTTATCATGGAACCGTAAACATACAGGTGTATCGGCACGTACCCGACAAACTTTAACCAGCTTTTCCTTAGCACATTTGGAGTAAAAAATGTTATGGGCACTTTGCTGTCCGGTAACATTTTTTTAAAATTAAAAACAAAAAATTATAAAAAAATCCACACTCCGTCACTGTCACTTTGCATTGTTTCTCGTGTTCAACAGCTTTTATTAGCAAGTGTATCAAAAAGCATCTTCGCTCTTTCATACACACTAAATAATAATAGTTAAAAATGAGACGAATGGTGCCATACCATTTCGTTGTGATTGTAAAAGCGCGCCAATGTAGGTACGTACGTACATTATTCAACGAAACTCGAATAAAATATTGCCAGATGGGTTTTCAAACTTTGACAAGGGATAAAACAGTGGTGACATGTGGTGAAAATATGAATGAAAAAAATTTTATTAAAAAAAATGTTACCGGACAGCAAAGTGCCCACAACATTTTTTACTCCAAATGTGCTAAGGAATAGCTGGTTAAAGTTTGTCGGGTACGTGCCGATACACCCTGTATACGTCATTAATCAGTAGTTATAGGCCTTAGACGCAAGTCACTAGAAATAAGTCTTAGATATATAAGTCACTAGTTATTATGAATCCTAGTCAGCTGTATTTATTATTTAATAAATATATTTGTACAGCGCCCACAGGGTGATTTTTCACGAAATTTTTTCGGTGCAATATAGATCTGAA
Organism: Hesperophylax consimilis; assembly: GCF_061612785.1. NCBI lineage: Eukaryota > Metazoa > Arthropoda > Insecta > Trichoptera > Limnephilidae > Hesperophylax > Hesperophylax consimilis. The sequence goes on from NC_142842.1 coordinate 23,475,201, forward strand.
TAGCCATGTAGGTACTTCCCAAATTTACTGTACACTATTTATATCCCTCCCCACTTCCTTCATTCTCACAATATATTCCAAATCGGAGATGCCACACCTGGTTGTTTTTTCTGTCAGGAGTTTTCTCAAATCTTCGCATTATATCAAGAATATGAAATGATTTTAGTTTGTGTAGTTTTCGAAAACTACATTCATCGTCAAGAATGTGAAATATTTTCTGTGTTTCAGTTTATGTACGAGTATTTTGCACGAACCTTCACGAATACGAAATGTTCTGAAATTAAAGGTCCGGCTTGTTTCAAAAGATCTACATAAAAAAATATTGCTTAATTTGGAAACACGTCACGTATCTGGCCTAGCATGACGGATAAATTGCTAGTTTTTGCAATGTGACTGCACCATGTTATTTTAGTGAGAAAGGTCACATTTGACTTCTGAGAATTTTTAATTTTTATTTACAATTCTTAGCGCCGAACAGTGATAAAGCTGTGGACGGCGAGTCATTAATCTCGAAATAAGGATGATGGCATTTATTTTATTAAAAACTCTGTTTGATTTCATTCACGGAAGGTTGTTTTGAAACGTAGTATTCCATTAATAAATGCTTATCGAAACATTAAGTGCTGAACGATGCGATGCATATTTAATAGTACCTACCTACCTACCTACCTATAATTTCGAAATTGTGTTATCATGTCCATGAACGAGTTACAGGAACAAATGTCAAGCTTCTACAGACAAAATTTAAATTTTGTAAAAATATTTGCAATGAAAAAAAAGCTGGGTAACTAATTACTTATTCTCGATTTAACCAATTTTACGCAAGAAAGTATTAAAAATAAAAATATTTTTTTTTTGTTTTATTATACTATCCTTAAGAAGGTTGAGCTAAGTAAAAAAAATTGAACTGGTTGACAAAATGTATAAATTTTAATAAAGTGATTAAAAACTAAATTAATTTTTATTTATTTTTTAAACACTACGTTTAATCAAAAATATTCAGAAAAGCATAATCAATTTTTACCAATATATAAGTGGGTAAGTATCTTCTTGTAAGTTCCTATCTTGGCTTTGTGCTTATGTGTATACCTGTATGTTTCCTTTTTTATTTCTTCTTGTTTGTTCTACTTAACCTCCCTTTTTATACTGTTTGTATGTGAAACTTATACTTTCGATTATTTTTCTATTTTTGTACTGTTTTCTATGTGAAACTTACAACTTATAATTTTGATATAAAAATGTACCTATTAACTCCCACATATGTATTGTAAGTTTCTCTCATCCTACAATGAGTTTTGTAACTCATCGGTATGCTCTAGCAAGAAATAAATATAATAATAAATACATATTATTTTGTAACTCGTTTGAAAAACTTAAATTGTGTCTAATCTATTGATAAGAATTACCTTCTGTTTATTTACCTTTGACATGAATCTATTATTTCGGTCGATGTTTATTCGTGAAATCTTTAACTTTTTCGAATTCTGTACCAAAATGGAGACATATTTCAATGTACTATTTACTAAGTAACATATACTAAAAGATTGCCCTGGAGCCAGTGAGTACATCACTGCGTCACTGAACATGAACCCATATAGTAATGATTATAACAGCGGATGTATCAGCTAATTTCAATATAAACGTTTTCCTCTCATTAACCTCATATTTTTAGTGTTTTAACAAACGTTTTATCTAATCTCGGTTACGCCTGTACTATCAACTAGCCTCGGACTGCGGGTAGATACAGTTACGTTTGAGTTTAATACTTCATAATTAATTACAATAATGGATATTGAAGAAATCATGTTCAAAATGTAAAATTTCTATCCTCTCATTATTATGTAAAATAATATATTATAATTTTATGGTCAGATATCACGAGTTAAGAAGCTCCTTTGTCACAATGTTTTGTCGTGAGATATTAATTAATATTGACATTAAAGTAATTGATTCTGTGAGAACAGAGTTGGTCGGGAACGGTTGGTTCATTGGCATTAATGAGACTGTCAAAAGCAATAAAGTGATCGGTCTTTGTTAAGGACGCATGTGGCAGAAACATACATAACTAGGAGATAAAGAAAACAAGTCAACGAAAATGTGATGATAATCGTCAATAACCAGAAGCAATAAGACTGTTATACGAAATAATAAAAAGGCTTTTACGGTGCTTTGGAAAAAGGACCAAAAGTAATTTTATAAATGGTCATGGTTCGAAGGCCCCCGAAAACGCTACAACTAGGTCAGTTACATAGGTATGTCTGGAATTTTAGAAGTGTGTGTATTTTACGACGAGCACAGGAAATGTTATTTCGTTCATAAGATCTAGGCAATGCATTAAATAACGTTAAGAGGAACGGCTGCGCGGCCTTTTTCATGCAAAATTTAATTTTGGATTGTCGCCAAAGTAGCCTCTAGAATCATGAAAATAGGAATTATTTAATGGCCTATATTGTATAATTTAAAATGAAAATAAATACTCGCAGTCGTACAAGTTATTTGTTGTTATTATATTTAAATTTAATTTGGTTGTTTTAGCCTCAAATATAAATTTAATTTTTGTAAGAAAAATGCCGCGCAGACTTTCCTTTTAAAATATGGCAGTTTCCTTTCCAAAAACTAATTTAGGTGTTTGCAACCAAAATGCTTTTTATGAGAGACTTTGTCTACTAATAGAGATAATATGCTACGATCAAGAGAACCAAACCGGTTAGTGGCTGAGTGATCTTTTGCGTCGGGTTCCCATCCCGGCGTGTTGGGTTCAATTCCTCTGCATGCTCAAGCAACACTTTCCGCTTATAATGACGGTAGTTCGATAAATTCAAATACTGTCAGGTTATTCGTAACTCTTTGGAAGTTTTGTCTTTCTTTAAAAATAAAATCCATGAAATTAACAATAACATTTCTTATATATTAATTTTAGCACTGGCATCGAAATATTTCCTAGATCAAATCAGAGATACATATAATACATTTCAGTTAATTCTTCAGAGTAGGTACTGTGAACATTGTAACAATGTTCTAACGGAGCCAACAATCATCTTAAATCTAAACAAGGCTGATATTTTGAATAAAAGTGTGTCATAGACCGTCAATATCGAATAGATATCTGTTATTAATTCCTGTGCAGATAATTCAAGACAGTAATAACATCTTTGCTGCAATATTTTCTGATTTATTCTCCTAAGACAATAAAGTATTAATGTGGTTATCTCAGGCTTGCGGCGAACTTTCTATAATATTTAAAAATCTTAGATTATTATTCATGTGCAATAAGACAATGACGCAAATTACCGTCAGTTTTTGACTGGAATCTACAATCTATAGTGTTATGGCTTCACGAGACTGAGATTAATAGATTACCATCCATCAATTTCCTTAGCAAGAGAAACTCGCAAGATCAATAATTTATACTATTTCTTGCCATTATTTCCGAACCTAGTAGTAAACTTAAATTAGTAGTACGAGTAATTGGTCAATTTCTAAGGTACAAAAAGGTATGTCTAAGGTTAATCAAAGTCTGGTAAACATCTGATAGGCAAGGTTGGTAGTAAAGTGAACATTGTGTTAATACAGATCAGTGGCTGAGTGGGCATCGCGTTTGGTTTCCACCCAAGCGTCGTGTGTTCAACTTCTCGGCTGGCTAAGCCCTCCATCACAACACAAGCAACATTTTCCGCTTAGCTCGATGGTAGTAGGAGATTTTAAAATATTGTCATTCGTTTTTATTCACAACCCGGGAATGTTATCTTAACTATCTTTAAAAAAATAATAATAACAAAAAATATATATCATTTTGGGGGAAAGACATCAAAGCATCCGTTACAGAGGTGAAAGAATTTTACAGAATTGTAACATCATGGTCCATCATTTTATTCTATCGTAGAGAGAATCTAGCAATAACGCGCAATATAAAAATACAGGTAAAAATATTATGTTCAACCTGGGGATACAACAACCCTTTTCAGTTTCCTTATTTCAGAAATATGAGCTTCAAGAACGATCTTATTACGTTGTATTTTTAGATACATGAGTCCAGGAACGTTCTTCTTACGTCGACTTTTACATAATATAAGAGATTCATTAACATTTTTACTGAGTAGCGTTTTAGATCAGGTAGATTCAAGTTTCTGAATACGTCATGTTTTTAAACATGCAGAAATATTCTTATTACAGGAACGTAATAATATAACGTAATAATGATATAACTGTGTTGTTTCAGATACCTGAATTAAGATCGTAAAGGTTCTGGAACTGATCAAAATCTGACCCAACTGACAGTAATTTCATGGATAAAGAGAATCCTGACATATACAATACCATAACCAAAGTTCCGGCCCGTGTAATCACACGGTTCTTTGTATAATTACAGCCCATTGTCGAACTGCAATGCTCTTTAATTTTCTATAAACGAATCGTGGTAGTTGCAAAACCGTTTTGTTGGTCTGCCCAAGGCCAGTGCTAGCAGTAATATCGACAATTTGAAAACAAATTATAACCGCGCAAAAACACTTTACAGAGCGATGATTGTGGATAATGAATGTTAAAGGTTCGATATAAACGCTAATTGGATTTGTTAATTGGTTTGAGAAAATTGTTTTGGTTTTCATTTATTTCTTAACTACCTCACGTGTACCCGGTGTTACTCGACTTTTCTCTACTTTCTATAAATATAATATTCCTGTATTATATATATAAACCTTCCGGAAGAAATTATCTAAATGATAGTGTAAACCCTATCAAAATCCGTTGCGTAGTTTAGAATAACTAAGCGCACAAACAGAAAGACGCGGGTAGCGACTTTGGTGTGTTTTTATACTATTTTGAGATTAAAAGTATTAAAACAATACATTACATTATATTTTAAATGTGTTAATTCTATCGTTATGATTGTGGGTAACATAAGGTGATAAAAACTTGTAACATAGCATAAAGCAAGTGTATGTTAACCCTTCGGATCCGACCAACTACAATAGCAGTTCAGCGAAATCATGACTAACTTCAGGTGCACTGCAATGTATAGTGTGTATATTATTATTATTTATTTTATTTAAGTTTTAATCCAGCAGGACTGGGAGGATAGTGCAATCCCAGCCTGCCATATTACATGAAATGCAGTAAAACAGGGAAACAATAAAATAAAGTAAAACAATTATAAAAATGGAAATAAGATAAAACAAAGAGGAATAAAAATATTAGGCAGGTAATACAATAAAAAAATTAGATTAAATTAAATCGTCCATCAGGGAGGTCGCCGCATCATCTGCATCCATCGCTCATTGAGTGGGGAACTGAGCCACTCGGATGCAGCCACAACGATGATGTTGGTTGACTTCCGAGTCCTACCCCAGAAGCTGGCTAGTCGGTGGCGAAGTAAGTATGGCTAAGTTTTAGAAGTTTTGCACGCATTTCAATACTGTCCATGAAAATTCCTAAGTAAAACCTTTGACATTGTAGTCTCACTTATTTCAATTATAATTTTTATATTATATTTGGCTTTGAGATATTTACAAAATATTACCCGTATTCTTAGGGTTAAGCAGTAATGTGTGTAACGGCGTCACACATTTGCTCGATTATCTGTAGCCTTATCTGAGAGTTTTCTTATCGGCCATGTCAATGTTTAACTCCGATATGACGCATGGCTATTCCAAGCAGAAATATACAAATAATACTTGATAGCGATATAAGGCTGGTAAAAATAAACAAAATATTAAATATTCGTCATCTTCATATTAAGATTTTCAGAAGAAAAAACGATCCGTACCAGTCTGAAGATGGAAGTGACAGATTGAAACCGGTACAGACTAATAATTAAAGGCGGATAAAAGTTGAATTTTATTTGTTTTAACGAAATTATAACAATGGATTTCTACCAGGAATTAAATAGTTTCAAAATAGATAGTAATATTAATAACGTAAACAACTAACTATACAGCAGATAATCTGTGTGATTGCTCTCGAACGGTGAGCTCTGGTGTCATGAAAATTGAACACCTTTTCATGAATTGAATTTCTAGCCCAGCGCAAAATATCCATCATTGACGGCCTCCGTGGTCGAGGGGTAAGGCTCTAACAAGTGGGAGGTCGCGGGTTCAAATACCGGCGTGAGCAGTAAAATGATTTATATGATTATTTTGTGTCATTTCATAATTTACTCATTTTAAATAAGATACAGTAAATTTGCGACACGTTCCAGTGTGGAAGATACTTTCAGTACCGCCCTTGTAGTAAGAACACCATTCAGAATTGAAACGTTGCTTGAAATGGATTTGGCCGTGTTTGTTAACCATATGTGAATAGCTTGGTACTTCTCACTACCTTCAGCCTCACAACGTACCCTAATTGAGTATGCCATAGTCTCACTGGCTACAGACGGTTGGAAGCAGTTAGGACTCTTGTGCGGTTTCACATGAAAAAACCTATGATATATGATATTACAAAAGTTCTGGAGCTTTGAAATATCTATTAATTTGTTGGCTATAAGAAAACACGTCATATTTTTTTTTTATATTATTCAATTTAGTGTGTTGAATCACCGGCGAATCGGGAAATAGCTAATCTATAAGAAAAACAAACAATAAATTCTTAAAAGTAGCTACCTAATAAGTTTACGATTTAAATGGAATTAAACAGATTATAATAAAAATGCACCCATTTAGTAAAAACATAATCAGTTTAATTAGAATAAATTCTTTACTTATCTTTCACTGTAATATACGAATGCATTAAAAATAATGACGAAATACAAAAAAAAGGCATTGTCAAAATCCCAATCAAAATAATCAGATAATTCTGTAGCTTTTGTATTTCTTGCGATGAATGAATTCCGAGTTTGAAATCCAATCATATTTCATTGATTAGAATCGTGTTGCAATACTATTCTTACCTTAACAATACTTATTATACCTTTAAAAAGTAGGTAACTACTTACAGTGATACAACTCTTGAAGTTGTCTCTGTAAATATTGCAACAGTCCTACTGTTAAGATTAAAAGCCACCCTGAGGTGAAGTCTGGAAGCTCAAAATTATGTGGGTAATCAGTGTGAATGCTTTGTTGGTTCTACGAGTATTTCAGTGAAAGGTGCCCCGAAAACTAGCAGCATTGATCTCCTTGGAACCGCTTCGCAAGCGGGAGGGAAAACAAAAGCGAGATGTGCTTTATTTCAGACAAAATTTTGATTATTTCTAAATCAGGGAAAACGGCGTGGTTAAAGTTTTATCTATATCTATCTATAGAGGAACAGCGATAATAAAGTTTACTTTGTTTGATAAAAAGATAAAAATAGCAGTACAAATATTTGCGAAGTTATAGAACGGAAACCTAAATAAAAAATACTACAGATGTCTACGAAATACAAGAAAATAAGAAAGACACCATTCAAAAGTTACCTATTATTCAACACAAACAAAACGTTCAAAAACGTTAATAATTATGTATGGTAGTGTTCCCGAAATCCTTCCATGTTTACAACTCAATAATCCCTCCCTAAACACGAGTTATTCTCAATTAGGGGGGTATTAATGGATATCAAGAAACATATAGGTATTATATAAAAAAAACATTGGTTGAAAATAAATAAATTAAGCGAAAATTGTGAAAACATTTAATAAAACACGACTCGTTTAAAATGAAACAAAAATCTCTCGACAAATGCCTAAGTTGTATTTAAAGATACACTGATTATTTTCATACCTACAACATGTTAAATAACCGACCAAAGTGTGTTTTTAATTTCATATAAATACCGTTTCGGCTCTACACATGTTCAAAAACAACATAAATTTTTTTAGGAACTTAAAAATATAAAGTTGTTTGAGAAATATATAATAAATCGTTAGAAATTCGTAATGCGGGGGCTTAACGCAAATTCATATTACGGTTCACAAACCAAATATTTACAACACCATAAAACAGATTTTTTTAAATTCGTCCAAACCAACTGAGTAGAACGTAATACGATACGAGCAGGTAAAATTATTTTAAAAGGATAAATAAAATTGAAAAGTATAAGTTCTACCCGAAGCACGAAGGAGACGCATGCCTCCTAATTGCTGGGGCGAAATATTAGAGTGAAATTGAGACGGACACGCTTGCCTCAGTCCAGTTCCTTTGTAGCTAGAATATTCATAATTACAGACACGCGAGGGCTCGCTTTTCAGAAAGACGCATCATTATACCTAGGAGCTTTCCTGCTCTCCTGGCAAAGAGGCATTTATTTTGTGACAAAGCGAACAAATTATTTAAAGTATAAGGGAAACAGCCTCCGTGAAGGACGCTTAGCTCCCTGGTTCCGGACTTTAGAGGCAGCAGGAATAAAAAAAATTGTTGAAGATACTTTTAGTAGCACTGCCGATAAACCACCATTCAGAATCAAAACGTTGCATTGTTTTAAATGGTTCTTTATGAGTTCAGATCAGAAAGATGAGGTACTTCCCAGCCTTTTCTTCATCTTCTCCTTATCTTCCCAAAAAATTAAGCTAGTAAATAGTCTTGCAGTTTTTCGAGGGTTATGGTCTCAGTGTCGTGAAATCCTAATTTTAGTAGGTCCATGAGATATATATTTCTGTGGTAGGTTTTTAAAAAATCATCCCGTAATAAAAACAAAGATTTTTTTTACTATAATACAATTACTAATTCTAATTTTTGGACCATCTCTTGGACCGTCTAGTAGCCAATTTCAGAGAAATATATGTGTGTATGTGAGGGCCATTAATCGTATAAAATGTATCGCCATCAACAACGAGTCTATCTGTCGAGTTTCAGCTCGATCGGATGTCGGGAAGTTAGTTAATTTCCGCTACTAAGATTTGCATCCATTCATTACCGAAAACAAAAGTGAAAATTATTTATGATAAGTATTTTAAAAAGTAAAAAAAGGCAACGATCAAAATTAGTACAACCGCCTATTAACAAACGTAAATAAAAAAAAAATGTATAAAAAACGTAACAACTACTTCCGACACCTGGTTCAAACAACTTGTTTAGGTCATCTCTACTAAACAGTTGTTTGAACTAATTGAAGTCTCGTTCACTGAAGCGAAGCATGTCCTTAAATAAACAAGGAAATTTAATCAAGTCGCTGATTAAAAAACTGACCTAGGGCGGAAATTCCGACAGCTGCCGGTCGGAGATTCAATTAAAAGCTGCAGAGAGCAAAACTACCGCGTTAATAAATGGTAAATATAATATGTAGTTACTCCTGGTAGGCCGAACCAAATTTTTGAGACAGAAATCTCGGAATATAAATAAATCTTATCTTATTATTCTTATGTTATTGTTTTTACCAACCTAGGCGCTAGGTGGCTGAATTCTTTGCGAACTTCTTGGTTATTAGATATTGCAGTCAGTTCAATATAGTTGATAACACCTAACCTATCATTAAACATATTCATTTAGACTGTGGTGTGCGTTTTTCCCACGTGAAATTAACTTAAATTTGTTTCAATTTAAGTGTCATTTTTTTTAAATTGAACCTGCTTGTGTGAAGAATAATTCGGACAAGCGATAAAGTAGGTACCATAAAAAATTCTAATTTCAGTTATGTGTCGGTCTTGCGTAACTCTGGTTCAATGAACTCTAAAACTCGGATTTGCTGTGAATTCGAGTGTCATTTTCAAAATTGGAACTGTTTGTTTGAAAAATTTAGACAATAAAAGTACCTACCTACAATATTTTTAACAGAAAATAATTTTAATTGCAATTAAAAAAAAATTGTCGAGAATTCAGACTATCCCGTGATTTTCACGGGTTTGCGCTAGTTATTTAATATTTTAGTTGTCTTTTTAAAAACTGTTATCATAATATCCCATGATTATTCACGGATCTGCGCTAGTTCTTCGATAAATGAAAGTTGTAATTTGCATGAAAGGAAAATGATTTTACAAGGAGCGACGAAAGATGTTTTAAATGGAAATCTAGCTTGTAAATTATAACACAGGTGTGTAAAAACCTGTTTACTTATTTAAGGGTCTGTTTCAATTATTTTAGGCACCAGTCGTGGCCTTGCCCGGTTTACTGCCGAATTTTAAAGCTTAAAGCTCGGGTCAAACTATCCAAAGTTCCAAGTTCGTAGGGTCAACCGCACCAATCAAGCAAATGGATTGGACTTTCGAGAAGCCTCAACGAATGAAAAGTTTTCCAGTTAACCATCTAAGATACTAAGCAATATACTTACCCACTAAATAGCGTTTTTAGCTGACGAGGATGATAGGGACTACCGCATGAATAGGTAAGACTTAATAGTGCAAAGATAACAATTTAAAATAATGAGAATTCTCCTTGTATAACACAATAGCCGCCACGCGACGTCTGGCAGACGTGAAGCATTGAAATTGATTTATATTGAAGAAAGTTAGCATGAAAGTAAACAAGACTACATATATATTTTTTTGTATTATTATCAAAATATAACCCAATAAACATATTACAAATTTAAAATATGCATACAGTGCGGTTAAGTTGTTTCGTAAATGTAACATTTTGCAATAAAGAAATAGCACAGTTAGTTCAAGAAAATATTTATTATTTTGTAGAAAACATTAATATTTAAGAAAGTCAAACAACAAACTTTACATGAATTAATTGAATGAAGAAAATTGATTGAGATTAGCTCCAAGACAATAAAACATCCAGGCCGGGCGAAAAGCCGACGAGTCACGAGGCTGGTCGAATGAAAAGTCGTACCATGCAAAAGCGTCGTCCCATCTTGCCACGCAAGAGTCGGTTTTATACCCCTAGGCCCGTCAAAACATGATTTGAAAAGACACCATAACATTTGGGAGGATTGTAATTCTCTGTTAACATAAATTTGGGAAAAATCTTAACAAGAAGAAATTGGTTTGTCTACAGCTGTTAAGATGGTGATCTCTGGCCACATGAAATTTGCACACTTTTCTCTCTGGAATTTCACAACAACTATTTGTAACTACCAACGTTATTTTCACCGTGAATTATGGAGCTTTGAAAGATCAAATAAATGGTAAAAAAAGAAGACAAAATGTCATATTTTTGATACATTATATAAAAAAAATCAATAATCAAATAATCTCAGGCGAAACCGGGTTGGAAAGGTTATAAGCAATAACGTAACATTCTTTAGAGCTAGAGTTACTCTAAACTGGAATCTGACCAGTGAACTAATTAAGACCACCAAATAATTAAGCCGTCAAAGGGGGCAAAAATAAGTGTATGAAATCATTTGTGATGACTACAATAATATATTATGGCCTGTACATTAATGTACTAATGCGTAATACTTCGTACTTTTGTGGCTAATGCGTCGCACGCCCCTCGGAATCTGGACTACTCTAATAATAATAATATCTAATCAAGGGCGCTGTAGAAGTATATTTATTAAATAATAAATACAGCTGGCTTACAACTAAGATTCATAATAACTAGTGACTTACATATAAGACTTATATATAGTGACTTGCGACTAAGGCCTAATAAATAATCTTTTAAATAATATTAGATATCCTTTTTTCTGCTTTCTTCTTTTTTTCTCTCCTCCTTTTTTCTATTATTTCTATTAACAATTGTGTTACTTTACTCTTTCTGATATTAAAAAAAAAAACAACTTTGTAATATGTATACATTATAACTGTACCTATTTAAACCAATAAAGAGAAGAAAAAAAAATACATTTAAAAATACATCGATAAATACTCTTTCTAATTTTACTAGCGTCAGAAGAGGAAGGAAGTTCTATAATATTAGGGTGTCATAATTAATTTTCGAACACGGGTTCCAAATGCGCCCAACGACTGTATTTATAGAAAAGTATACATATATATCTTAGATTAATGAAATGAAGGAATGAAATTACCGCTCTCTTTACCGCTTTTAGATGATTCATCTGCCCACAATTAAACCGGACGAGGCTTTACGTTCCCGCTGATATTATCCATTAGTAAGAAAATGCAAGAAAAAGCGCCAAATCCTCGATTATTATTATTATCACATAGTTCCACTAAAAAAGATTGCATAAAAATATTTATTTTCTCGGGAGAGAATAATAAAACGCGGGCTTAAAAATAAAGCTTGCATTTTAAGGGTGTTTTAAAACCGAAGCAACAAAAGAAGATGTCTTTTCAACAATCTTTTGTTTGGCTGTTGCTTTTTAAGTGGAATCTGTTGTGGTCGGGAAGGCATAATGGGTTTCCATGGTGACGCGGGGGTGGTGGGTGGAGATGGAATCGTTAAGGGCACCTCCACCACCCCGAGTCAACAAAGTTTCAGAGCTGTCACGTCCCCGACATTAAAATGAATAAGCGCGCGGCTTAGGTGTCCTTGGGTTCAATTCCCAAAGGACGAACTAAATGTATTCTTCATTCAGAATATGTGCTGAAATGTGTTATGCTTTATTATAAGTTGTACATTTATTTTTTATCTCACATAGTTAAAAGTGTTAAAGCTCATTTATATGAAAGATATTACTATCAATTAATTTTTTTCTTTCTTAAAATGAATTATTATTTACAATAATCTCAATGTAATATTTATATAATTAGAACCTTTATATCACATCTAAAGGTTGAGGAAAGCAAAGTGCACTAAGATAAAATAGTACAGCTTGGAATAAGCTTCCAAAAGAATATTTACTCGTAAAATTTTAAAACTTATTTACAAACAATCTATATAAATTCATAATTCCATAAAATATGATTTACTTTCTATTTGCCCTATTGGGGAAATTTCGAAATTCAGTTTCTTATTATTTTCCATTCTTGACAGTAGTTTATCTCATAAATCTGAACTCTTTCACATCCCACGACTCTGTAAATAACTAAAATTACGAACTGTAGAGATTTTTCCCGTGGGAGTAAAAATAGGGAATAAAATTGCTTTGCAGACTCCTTGATTCATACGCATTGTTATAACACAAAACTAGACATAACCCATCCCAAGTATTTGATTCACTTGATCGAGATTTCAACAAACAAAAACAAAACATAAAAACTCAGTCGATAAACACAAGCTTTGGACAGACACCTTAAATACCAGGCAATAAAAACATTCAACAATCTGACACTCGACACAAAAATGAGAGAAACAAAAAACATTTCACAAAGGACAAAAAAGGCTATATAACAAAATAAATTTATCTTAAAAGAATAAAAAATATACCTACATATACTATATATTTCTTAGTTTTTATAACTGCCTTAATTATTTTATTTTTATTACGTTACCTTTTACCGTTTTATTTTACTACTTTTAGTTTTTAATATTTCATTTAAATTCATTTAACTAGCATAATTTCAAAAAAGTATATTTTTATTATCGTACATAATTTGTCACATAAAATTTTACAATGGGGGCCTCAGCACGGGTAAAGCACCCAGTGTGACTCACATTACCAAATCATAAAAACAAAAGCAGCTGCTTTATTAGGAGAGTGATTGAATTATTGGTGTTTATATTGTTATTAAATTGTAACCTTGTTTATACGATTCAATAAAAAAAATAAAAAAAATATATTTAATTAAAAAAAAATTATAATATATTGATAAAAATTAAATTAATAATAAAAAAAACGATAAAAAGAGACCCAACTGTACGGAGCCAGTGGGACTATGGCATCCTCGACTCGGGTATGCTGTGAGGCTGAAGAGAGTGGGGAAGAGACAGAGGAAGTTTTGTAAATATTTAGCTATTCGGATCAGGTCACCACGTCGTATCAAGCAACGTTTGAATTCCTTGAGAGGTACCTATCTAGTATCTACCACTGTACATATTATATCATCGTATTTTAAAGTTTTGTAAAGCAACCCTGTTTTACGTGCCAAAATATGTCTCTTCATGGATTTTCTTATTTTGATCTTTACCACAGACAGTTTGACGAATTATCTACAATAAACGTTGTTATATGGATAATAACTACAACGTTTTTACATAAAATCCACAACAAAATGACAGAATACTTGCATAAACACGCCATGGTAATAAAACAACGTGTAAGCATATAAATCATAAAAAGGAAAATCAACCTCGAATAAAACAGTAAATAAAATGAGGTGGGAACATGAAATCAAATGGCTTCTGTCAATCAGTTCAGAGATGGATCAAAAGACGACAATTGTGTTTTGGTAGAATAAATGTGCGTCAAGTGTGGGAACTTGAAGGGTGTTATGTACGATTTGGAAACCGATTTCAACGGGATCAAGTTATTTGAAGCGAGAAGGAATGTAAGGTTGATAACATAGAATAAAGACGAAAACTAGAAGTGCCTTCCATATAAATTTGAAAGGAAAAAAATGTGCAACTGACCTAGTTGTATATCGCTGAAATTCATAACGCCATCCCCTTTAAATTTCGCAATCATAGTGTTTTTAAAGAGTCTGCTCAGAAAATTCTCATTTCTGAGCACAAACTGCCTCCTGTTTTATATTATTTTTTAGTTTTAATATTCTTGTTTTGTCCTGTCTTGCTGTTATTGTCTAAGTTGTTATTTTTTAATTCAATTTGCTGTTATTTGTTCTAAGTTTTGTCATCACTTTGTATAAACAGTGTATTTAGTGTTATAATATTAGATCTGTATTGGGTAAGGCACACTGTATGAATAATTTTAAGAACCACTAATACTGAATTACAATTTTTTTAAGTTTGTTATACGAGTAGTTAAGCGCATTTGAAGTGAAATGACACTAAACTGCGCTATATAAATGCCATGTTATTATATTATTATTATTAAGCACAGTTTTGAATGGAAATATAGACATAACCTGGGCTTATAATTGAATAACGAAACACGCCCACAAGGCGATTCTTCTATTATTCTTCATTCTATGGTTGATACCAACAACAAAATCACACCGCCAAATGTCATTTTGTTCACAAGTTGGTACCGCTTTGTTTTTAAAATTTGTAAAACATCATAAAACGCTTAAAATAATAATGTCTCATTTGGGGGAACTAGAAAATACTTAAACATCATATAACCGTGCTATTATTTAACGTAACATGTAGCCTCTTTCTAAGAGCAAGATAAATAAATTAGGTTAAAAAATAATGAAGCTCGAAAAAAATTTCAGCATTTTTAACAAAATATGATAAAACAATAACGTTAAATAAATCAAAGTTAAAAAATAATCCTTTTTGAAATTAGAAGTAATAAATTTTCGACTTTCAAAAACACACAGTATCAACATTAAATTGCTGCGAAATATTTTCTATTTTTGCACTAGCCAAAAAAACTTGTGTTGGCGTGCGTTAAAAAATGAAAACAGAACACAATAAAATTATTTTTCATTGCTCATAAAAACCGATGTAGAAACTACTAGCAAAAACCATTTCAAACAGCATCTTTTATATTTTGTTCTCAATTCCGATCGTGTTATAAACGAGGTCTGTAGCATACTTTACTTTTTTAACTGATTGCATAAAATTGATTAGAATCTTCAGTTGAACACCTCAGTCGCAGAACGGTAAGATCCTTGGTTCTGGACCAAAATGTGGTTCATTTGTTCTACGTGGGATAGCAACGTACACAACAGTCATGTAGTTTGAGAATACCGCCTAAGAGTTTCAACTACCCGGAGTTAGTGGGATCCCCAGCAGCAGGAAGGTTAGGATACCTAAACTAGGCTATTCGGATCTGGCCACTACATAAGACAAACGTCATTACAAGCAGCGAAATTATAAATAAAACTAGACGAATAATCGATAGGAGGTACTTCCATATTGACACAAAAATATTTTATTTTTGACACGTTAAATATTGGTTGGTTGAAAATTAACTATCTAGAATTTCAAAATAAGATTTATTCAATACAGCGTGGTTTCCACCATTCTTAGTCCAGCATGGATTGATTTTGAATCATCATAAAAATCAGCAGGCAAAAGCCTGATAATATTAAAAATTCGAATAGGCCACCAAACTGAAGTAAATATGCCTTTAGAAGCCATATTTAAATGCAAATCCACCACGAATTAAACGTTTCAAAATAACAATCAGCAGATAGTTGATAAAAATGTGTAAGGTACAAAACGTGGGAAACATTTAAAAAAAATCAACTCGCAAAAGCTTCATCATAGGTGTAAAAATCTAACTAGGCAACCAACCTGTAGTCAACAGATGTGCAAAGTACAAGACGTATAGTGCAAAGTACGTGTAGCGACTCCACAAGTGACAGATTGTCGACAAGACCGCCACTCCGGCCTTCCGACTGACAGTGACAGAGGACTGGGGACAGAGCCGATAGCGCGGGAGATGAACTATCACAGATTACCTCCTAGATCTGATGACTATTTGATGATGCCGGACCGGTTCGAGGAACGCGGAATTCCTACGGAACCGGTTCGCAAACGGCAACCGGCGGTAACGGTGCGGCGACCCACTGCGCTAGCATAGTTCCGAGGAGATTTTTTGCGCCATTCAGAAGGCCGGTGAAAAACAAACCATCCGTCATGGGTGATTATTCTGATTATTGACTTGAACGGTGCGAAGGTGAAGTCTATTGATTAAAAAAATGCTGGACGAGGACAAGTATTATAGCAGTTGCCATAGATTTTGTTCATATAATGTCTAAGATTTTTGATTGGCGACTATCATAATATAGATATAGGCTCATTTGCCCTTGACAAAGGCCCAAAGGTAGCAGGTTGAAAGCCCGGTGAGCATATCAAAATTTATAAAATTATACAGTTTTTCACACAAATGTAAAAAAATGTATATTTATGCACTCGTTTCAGAGTGTAAGAAACTCTTGGAAATGTTTTGGTGAGAATTCAGAATCGACATGTCGGTTATTTGAAATGGATTTAGCTAGTCAGTGGCCAGCTCTGAATAGCCAAGTAGGTGCTTCTTAAAGATCTTCCCATCTTCACCTCGTTTCCCACCATATTCAGTCTCAAAATAATATCAAAAATACCTACCATAGTTTCAGGCATTTTCAACAAAATTGCAAGAGATATGAAGGATGAACGGCAAAATTCTTTCTGAGGCACATTGTGAATAAAAATACTAATTTTGATTGTGGTTTAATGAACTCAAGAACCTTTAAAAAACATAATTTCGTTGGCAGGTAAAAAGTCCACTATAAAGACATTAAATAAGAATATAGTTTTATTACTTGCACAAAAGACTGGCGCTGTTTTTGTGCAGAAGTGCAATAAGTGATTGGCGAAGTTTGAAATGAAAAGTGCATGCTGAGCACCGCGCATTATTTGTGCAACCGTAACGTCATTCAAACAATGATTTGTTTTTATACTTTCGCAATGTAATTGCACAAAAATTTTTTTTTAACGCATTCAATAAAACTGCTGCGACTTGCGAAACATTAAACCAGAGATTCATAAACTTTTCAGGTTCACCGCCTCCTTCATAAAGAAAGTTTACTCCCCAATTCAGAAAAAAAATGTCGCTTTTACTCATTGGAAATTAAATTTAAAATTTAATTTTTAGGGGCGATGTCGTCCACTTTATGAATCACTGCACTAAACGACAAAATAAAAACTGATAAAAATATTCACTTTTACAAATCAAGAAAAATCTCGCTTTTTCGCATTGGAAATAAAATTTATAATAAATTATTAATTTTCTAATATGTAGGTATATCCCGGCGAAGAAACAATTTGAAACATGTCGATTATTTTGATTAAATAGTGGTGAATACAAAGTTATTTATTTAATTTAAATTAAAATGACGCCATAAAGTGAATCGAATTATTGATTATTAAGGACGGGTTGTTTCGGAGAATTTGAACAATTCATCAAATTTCAACGTTCATTTTCGGGTTCTATGAAAGACTTATTCAAGTTCTGTTTTTATATCATTGTAGGCTAGTTGCTTGACAAAACTGAAATAAAAACAGAACTTGAAAAAATCTTTCACAGAACTTGAAAATGAACGTTGAAATTTGATGAATTGTTCAGATTCTCCGAAACAACCCGTCCTAAGTGTTGACGCAAGTATATGCATCTCGCTTTAACATAATTATTCCTGCATTTCTCCACACAATTACCTGTCCCTGTCTGACAGTGTGGAGTACATATCTTCATCAGTGACATTGCAACAATTTATTATACATTACCCGACTGTTAAGAAAACCTGTGCAGTGAACATATTTCCTCAGTGCGTTTAATTCGAGTCTATTACGGATTTTTGTGTAGTGATCAATCACCCTCAGGCCATAATATCGATTCACAACATGACATATACCAAAGACCAGGGGGAAGTCAGAATCCCTTTCAAATTTCCTAACCTAACCTAACCTAACCGTCATCACAGATACCCCAATAGTTTTGTCAAATAATATTTACAGTCCACAATAAAAACCACAAATTCATTCGCACACACGATAATTATATTTTTAAGAGCGTTTTCGCCCACTTTGAGAATAATTGCACTAAACGAGAAAATAAAAACTGAAAAAATATTCACTTCTACAAACAATAAGAAAGAATAATGAAATACTTTTAACCGTGCGAAATATTTATACAGTCATTCACTACGTAATGCAATACTGAATATAATAATATTCGAATTAATTCTTTATGGACTTGGCCCATTATAATAGTAATGTGTTCAAAACATATGGCGGCCAGACAGTATGACGCTGGTGCAATGTTCAGTTCACGCTGGGATAAGAATGAGCAAGATGGTCCAATTACGAAATAAAATTATTGGTATAAGGAAGCGGATATCTTGTAAAGAGTGAGCAAAAAATAATCTGTTAGTTCTATGTAAATCAATTAATATTAAAGCGTTCTGACATCATTTAAATTAACTGTTAGTGATATATGGTTCCAGTTTTTAATTTACAGCAGATTTTTTTAAACGTTTTTCAATGTGTAACGCTGAAGTACTACATTCTAAGGTTTACCAAAATATCCAAAGAGTTAATAAATATAACATTTTATTTAAGTCTAGAAATAATTGAAATTATTAACTTCGGTTGTGTCTGTAACTCCGGTTAAATGAACTCCATATCTTGGAATTGCTTCGATTTTCAACATTAATTATTCAAAATTACAAAACTGATTCAGTAGTTATACGAAACAATATTCGGACAGGCGATGTAAGTAACACAAACATTTAATTATTATAAGCAATTAGCCAGGAATTTTCTTCCGAGAAAAAATAAATGCTGCCGACGGGAATTGAACCCACACCTTCTGATTGCCGGTCAGGTGCACGGAACCACTGTGCTACGCCGGCTTATTTGTAGCCGCCAAATAATTCAATTAATATTTCTGTTTCAGGCTTTGCATAAAAACCTTGTCTTGTAAAAATATAATTTTACCTTTAGTATAAAAAAAAACATTTTATTTTAATTAAATATTTTTATTATTTTCTATGGCAAACTTTGTATGGGATGTAATTATAAGCATAATACAGGCACAATTTTTATACGGTTTCCTGTTCTGAATTAGTAATTCTATTTCTAAAGTTCTTTTAGTTTACTAATAGTGTTCATTCTAAAGGTCGATAAATTTCTGAACGTCTATAAAAATGAAAATATGTATTTTAAGACCCGAGTCCTGAGGTAAATATATTTTTATAAATACTTTCAGCTTCACAAGTTCTACAATTTTAATAGCTTGTCTTTTTTAATAAAATAAAAGCCCAGATATGAGTGTAAGTCTGGATTTTTGGTAAGCTAATATAATAAAATACTAAATAAATTAATATATTGTAACCTGTTCGTTCTGAAGAATTTAAATAGCTAGAAAAATTCTGATGGTTGTAAGGGTCAATACTAATAGGAATAAAGTTTTGTTTTGAATAAATGTATCGAGAATATATGAAATGTAAGTAGGAGGAAGAACTTAAGCAGATAACGCAAGGAACCTGTATTAGGAAAGATTTGTGTGGCGTACAATCCTCATTGCATACTCTTGGTGAAAATTGCGTGATGTTAGCTCTACCACTACTTAAACGAAGACGGTAAGCATCGACCATTGTCGTCTGAAAAGAAGCCTATATAACTGTAACTATACTACCCATCGTTGTAATATAATAACTCGGTTGATGATACTACCCCATTTTACATTGTATTGTCAGATAACTGGTAATCCAGAAATGCCAGTAATGTTAGTAATTTACCTATCGTCAATCAATCAATCCCACGCTATCGATCAACTTCTAACTAACTTCAACAAAAGGGCTGCGACTACCAAACGAGGCATATAGACCGGAAACTTCAAGAAGTGGTGTCTCTCTCCATGTCACCGGACCAGTTAACTGTCAACAGTGAAGCCGGTTCCACCATTAACCATTATCCATAAACCATTACCTATTGCAGTCACCATCGGCGATCAATGGAAAATGATAAGGCCGACGTTTTGCCTATTATGGGGAGCGACCGACACAACAAGTAATGATTATATTACAGTTAAAGACAACTTTGATCGCGGGGTACTTGATAGGTTTTCCTGTAACGACACTATCAGCACCTCGTTTACTGCAAAATTGTTCACCGCACGGTTGGTGGATGAATTATGCGTACATCGATAAAGAGAAACGAAATTGATGACAGGGAAATGAAATGAAATGAAATTTTGAGATATTTGCCTATTACCTAAATACTAAAGATTTCCCAAGTAAAGGTTTTTAGTACAATATGTCGTACACTTATTAATACATCGATCTTGTTAAAAAGAATCAATACTAAACGCTCGAGATCGGCTCTGATGTCATAGATAACTTCCTGGGGTGCGGTACACGATTTTTTTGTAATTATCTAAAACTATACAGGTTGTAACAGCACTTACCCGAAGGATTTTAACTAGCAATTCGATTTTGGGGTTAACGTAGATGTCATTCTGCTGTTCGATATATCTTTTTCAATTAAAACAAAAAAAATATTTTTTTCCATCACACCTCGCCACTGGGTAGTTGGGTACAGACTAGCGGGTCACGTGATACGTACTACGTCTCGTTCCAGCAGCACGGTAGCGGACGAGACGGGTGTATATCACGTGATCTGTTGCGACGTGCGATAGAAAAATATATTTTACATCACACCTCGCCACTGGGTAGTTGGGTACAGACTAGCGGGTCAAAATATATTTTTGGTTAATAATTAAAAAATATATATCTATCATCGGACAGCATTACTCAATCTACATATTTTAACTCCAAATATGCTCAGGAATATCTGATTAAAATCCTTCGGGTGCGCGCTGTTACAAATGTTACAACCTGTATAAAAGCAGAAAAAGATCACCCAAAATCGTAAAATTTGTACAGAAAAGCCATGCCGTGATTAATTTTAATCGTGAACTGTTTTGCAGTGTGCATATTTTAGTAAATAGACGTACTTCATATCTTGCGCGGTAGATTTTTCTGCGCGTTCTACAAAAAAGCGTTTTCGTGAGTTAATAAATATGGAAAACTTGGCGTTATGTTCCGAACGCACCCAGTTACGAACAAGCCGCGGAAATGCTCATTCGGGGGAGTTTAAAATTAATTTGCCTGCTTATAACCGTGAGTGACATTGACAAATTGAACATTTGACTGACGCCTGTTGTTACGTATCGTTGGAGCCATTTTCAAGGCTATTTACAATCAAAATTGGCATGTCGGGAAAACGGAACAACGGAAAAGAAAACTTTCAGGAGGGAGGGTTTTTTGAATGACGCGAAAGCTAATTTGAAAATGCGTATTAAAGAAAGTTAGGTACCCCACAGTAAACGCTTTTTCATATCTTTTAACGGATTTTAGAGGGCGATTTTAAAACTGTGAAAAAAGAATTGTATTTTGAAGTATCCATGGCCTACTAAGTAAGTCAGATTTAAGAAAACTACAAAGTAAAAATGTCTTAGCGGCTGTCCTAATAGATTGTAAAGAATCCAGCTTTATTAATTTCTTAATCGTTCGATTTGCGTGATAGTAAAAATATTGAATTTTCAAAACTCACGTTAACTTTGAGAATGCGTGTAGATAAAACTGGAAGCTCGTGAAATAGTTTTATTTTTTGTGAATACCACCAAACAAAGAAAAACATACTAAAATTGGTTTTACATGTACTACGTGGAAGTTGATAGTTATTAGGTTTCAAGACTTAATATTATATGCAAAATGCGTGTGATGCAAACTAAACAAATATTTAGATAAAATATACAGGAATCTAGCATAGATATAGATATAATAAATATAACTATTTTAAATACCTACCTAATAATTAGTTAAAGTTTATGAAGGGTTTTTAAAAAACAAAAGTATGCCCATGTTCGTGAGGCTGATTGATGTTTCATTGACCTTACAAAATAGTTCTTAGAATGTTAATGGAATAAATTAATTGTTGATACCCGTAACAATTTTCAAGACCTCCACGGAGCGAATCCACGGTCAAAAAGTCACCAACAAAGCCGAGGTTCCGCAAGCAATAAAAATAGGCACTTGAAATGCAGTTTAAATCAAACAGAGATACACACTTACTTATAAATAGATATTCAAATTTATTATGTGCCCTGAAAGTTGAATAAGCATTCATGCAGATGCCAAGAAAGGCAACAACTGATTTGCATTCGCCTCAGAACTGCAGCAGAGCAGAATTTGCATGTCGAGACGGTGTGGGTAGCAAGTTGCATTATTTCAGAACGCTCGTGGTTCATCTCATCTCCTTGCGTCCATCGCAGGCTTTTGATTCTTCCTAGGTGCAGAACTAACTTACCAATGGTGATGCCCTTGGGAAGAATCACTAGGTTAATTAACTGCCTCGCAGGAAATGTGGATATTTTCCACATGTCCTACAACGTATTTAAACGTGAAATATTATTATTCAATACTTAAAATTGTAAATCTAAATTTGAAACTTTTTTCTTTGTCCCACTTGTAAATGTACCTATTTGTTATTCACTTTTTTGTAAATGTTAATTATCGATATTGCAATGTTCTGGTTCATACTGTTTTTGCAAATAAACAATAAATAAATAAATAAATAAATCTGCAGACAAAACCCATTACAAGATGCTGCAGGATGCAAATAAGAACAGAACTGACGTGATGCAATTATTACTCGCGGAAACAAGAGAAAATACAAGACCGATGCACATTACACTTGTTGCAAATAGCCAACATAAGGTAAGCTTAAACAGAATTAATGCGGACAGATTATTGATTATACGCGTTGATTATTATTGAGGAATAAGCAGGAGACCCTCCACAAAGATGTGGCACGATCAATGAATCAAATACGAGTATAGACAATTTTGTGACTGCGAAATAATTGTGCGTTGGAACTTATGTTTACACCAAGAAAATTGAGCACGCAAATAAAAACGTAATGGCAGGCCATTTCCTAACAAAATATTAGTAGGTACATTTAGAATATATCGGAAAAATTGTTCATGCAGCTCAGATTATCCTAATAAATATAATTACAAAATGCGAAAATATTAGATTTTTATTGGACACGTGTTCAGACATCTTCATAACATAATTCGGGTTTTCAACAGGAATACGAATAATTTGACCAGATTTTTAATAAATTATCAATATTTTATATCGGTAAGTTTTCTCTGGGTAGGTTAGCGATCGCTCAATTTGATTGGCGAAAGCGGTATTTATTCGTTTTGGGCAATAATAAAAAAAAATGGAATATATAACAAGAATGGGTAATTTCAAGAGTCAGAAAAACAGAAGTTTATATATGAAAGTCTACATCAATGATGAAAGTGGATGAAGTGAGAAGTGCGTGTCAGAGCAGAAAATTAAAACACATAGCTTAAACCAGCGCGGTTGGAAGGTACCTCCTGAGAAGCTTCATAAATAGACTTATTTACGAATTTATATTTTCAAAGCCGAACAATTGTACGTAAAATTATTATTCATGAATAAAAAATAGCAATCACAGGAGAGCAGAGGTCGGTAAGAATTGTATACATTTTTGATAAAGCATAAGAAAGCAATCCACTAATGGAACATTCTGTGAAAATTTTGTTTTGAACAATTGGTGGACTACAATAAAATATTGAGAGTGGCTAAAAATAAAAATAAAATGCTATAAATGATGAACTAAAACAATATGAAGCATATTGTTTATGTAAATATCTCCGCAAGAGATTTTCTTTCTAGTTGTAACGAGGGTTAAAAATGTTGACAAGACCTAATATATTCACACCAAGCCAATCTAACCCAACAGAAGACAAAATAGAGTTTAAATCTTTAAAATTCACATCTTATATAGAATATTACATATATAATGCCAATAACTCATACATAAATACTAACACAGTTAAGTTTACCTTTCAGGTATTCCAAAGAGATCTACAGCACATGTCGCACTGCACATGTAACATTAATAGACGCGTACTAACGCGCGGCGAAAACACGTCTGACGCCCACCGTGTCTCGCGCCAAACTGCCAAAGAAATAGCAAAATAACGAAAATTGAAATTGAAATGAATTGACAAATGATGTGAAACGTGGTTTTGAACTTGAGTTCTGGATCGCCGGATCGCGAGCTTTCCAAGTATCAATTATAGGAACGTGATCAAGGAGCTGTCTGAGAGATTGGAACATTTAATGGTGAATTTATTCATACGTACCAATTACCTAGAAACAATGTAAAAATAGATAACTAATTTCTGTGCGCGTGTGCTATTTAATATTTAACTATAAAAAGTTTATTAATTTATATAATTCGATACCCTTTTGACTGTCTATCACCAGTGTTGATGTGCAGCTTATTTTAGAAATATATTTATGGAAGCTCCGTTCATTAAATAAGCAATAGGTAAATGAACATCAAAAAACCCTTTCAACCTTTCTGTCAGAGCCTGGCAACAAAACACCTGAAAGGTAAAGGTACG
This sequence comes from Hesperophylax consimilis, assembly GCF_061612785.1. NCBI lineage: Eukaryota > Metazoa > Arthropoda > Insecta > Trichoptera > Limnephilidae > Hesperophylax > Hesperophylax consimilis. The sequence goes on from NC_142842.1 coordinate 23,499,966, forward strand.
CCCTTAACCGAAACACGCACAAATAGAATTATTGGAAATTCCAAGGACGAGCTAAATTTTAAGCGTGGATTAAATTAGTATTCGTTTAATTTCAGTTATTCCCGTAAGGGTTCAGAAAATTCAGCACAGAATAAAATGGAAATAATAATAGTATAGAACTCGTTAGGAGGGTAAATACCAGAATGTATCTATTTTTTATCCATATTGATATACATATAATTTCAATATAGTAGGGAACCGATTAATTAACAGTAAGCTTTTACCATTCAAGTTTAAGATAAATGTAGCCTGCGGAAAACTGACTTTATTATTTCACCAACATGAATTGACTGAGCGACCAGTCAATATTGTCCAGTAATAATGTCGTGATAATTTGTAAAACGCCGTTTTTTGTGAAAAATCGCCTCAAGGGCGCCAAGTAAACGCTTTAAAAATAAAAATTGAACACAGTCACAGGACAGTATTTTAATTTAATGTTACACAGTCGAATGAAGAAAAACAATATTGCTTCCATTGCTATCGCAAATTGGTACCTAAATTAATAATAATTTTGACTCTGCTGTCAGTGCGGTCATTCGGCGTTTACGTCACGTGTCATTCGGCCTATTTTTAACTTATCGATCACTGAGATGAATTTGTGAAAGGGGCTCTCAGAATTCGTAATAACTCCGTGCAATCCACATTAGCTTAAATATAAATTAATGTTATTATTACTATAACGTACGTATGTTTATTATCATGGGGAAAGCATCTGAAATTGAGTACTGTTGTAGACCATCGGTCTCTGTGCGTCACGTACACTTAAATAAATTAATAATTTACAATTGAAATAAATTGCCTCCTTAACTCGATCAATTCCTACTTGGGTCTCTCTCATTACAAGTCCGTGGGTAGGTAGATATCACACAGCAACTGAACTACAAATATACAGCGTTCTATAATCTCAGAGTTCTCTTATACAGACCACGAAGTCCAGAGGTTGCGGGCTTAAAACCCAACGAAGTTTTTTATTTAAATGTGAATACCCCACAAGAGTCCCAACTGCTCTCTACCGCCTGAAGCCAGTGAGCTATGACACCCCCAATTGTGATATATATAGTTGTGAGGCTGAAGGTAGTACGGAGGGGAAGGAGATGGGGAAGAGGAATAGGGAGGAGGGGGAGTACCTGGCAATTCAGATCTGGTCACCAAACACGGCTAAAGCCATTTCAAGCAACGTTTCAATTTCGAATGGTGGTCTTACACCGGGGCGATACTGAGAGTATCTGAAAAAATAAATGGTGAAATAACAAAAATCAATCAAATAAAATTAAAAAATTTAACCATTATTTTGAATTTTAACCATCACGGAGGTCGTCAAATATAAAAGAAAAACTTATTTTCACTTTGTTCTACTGTCCCTCACCCGGGCGTTACTAAAGGCAAAAAGTTGGGAATTATCTGGCTCATCAGATCTAGTTACTAAGCATAGTTAGTTACATAATTTATAGCCATTTCGAGCAAGGTTTGATGCTGAACGGTTTTCTTTCACAAGTCGTTAGTATAAGGCCATACGAAGATAAGTGGTAAATGCCACAGCAGAGACGCTAATAAAAGTCAGAAAAGATAAATGTCAATCCACTAGTACTACTAAAAGGTAAGGAATTCCACATAGTATCATATTTATTTATCTATAAGTTGTTATCGCTTTCACAATTCGATAGCGATGGTAATAATAAGAGTTTATTCCAGAACGTATGCAGGGGTAGTGCAGCGCAGTGCAATGCAATACATTCCATATTTAAAATAATAAGAGTTTATGCCAAAATGTATGCAGGGGTAGTGCAGTACAATGCAATACATTCCATATTTCAAAATAATAAGAGTTTATTCCAGAATGTATGCAGGGGTAGTGCAGTGCAATGAAATACATTCCATATTGTAAAATAACAGACAAATAAAAATAACAGATAGACAATGCCGAATAGAAGTGAAAAATGTGTTCAAGCAGCCGTTTATGGAGGATATTTGAACATCTCCCGTGTCCAGAGGGCCATCAGGGGGGACTCGATCCTGGCAACCATGGCAGTGATGATAGTGTCATTTGATTGGCGTAGTCTTCGCCATAAGCTTCCAATGTGGTGGCGGAGAAGCGCTTTGAAAGAGTGCACTCGTCCCTCTAGGAACATTTTCGTAGCGCTGCAGTATCTCGGTAGGCAGAATGCTTAAATGCAAGCTGTTCTGACGTTACAGCGAAGTGCCGTATGCGTTGATAATAAAAGTTTTATTTTATCGAGCACAGAATTAGATAAAGTTATTACGTCGTTACATTACGATCATTATTTGTATTACTAACGCAGACCCGTGAAAAAATCACAGGATATGATGTTAATAAATATAGTAAATATAAATAATAAAAAACGCTTTGTTGAAAGTGGAAAAGCGTATAGCCTTGAAAAATCACGAAATCTGACTTAACTTGTCAAGATTAATTTTACGACATTTAAACAAAAGAAATACACATTTCAAATACAAAATTAATATAATTTCCTTGCAAAAATATTATATTTTAGGTAAGTTTAAATTTCTATTTTTTTTTATTACAGTTCTGTACTTTATCGCTTGTCTGAAGTATTGCCATAATCAGTTCCCGTTTTGAAAATAATAATTCAAAACAAATCCGAGTTCATTAAACTAGAGGTAACAATCACTCACCGGCAAACCCAAAACCGAAATTAGTATGTTTGATTATAATGATTACATTAATACTACATAAAATTCACACATTACAAGATATAAACTTGAAATATTGGTATGTAACCGTTTTATGGAAAAAATTATGTGTTCGAAAATCTAACTTTTATAAAAAGTCGATGTAATGTGTAGGTACATATATTTTTTTTAATTCATAAGATAAGCTAGCTTTAAAATATATATTTATACACTAGCTGTACCCCACTACGCGTTCAGTCTGTCTGTGCAGATAGATAAACAATAGCGCCTGTTGCTTTTACCTCCAACAGACTGTCAAAAGTGACATCTATAGTATAAAAACACACAAGTATTCGAAGGCAACGTTGTGTCAAAATTTCAAAGCAATCGGTGAAAAATTTCGGAGATTGAAGGTTTTGAACAACCGAACATTTACATTTTATTTATATGGATTTCTTTTAACACCTCTCACTTTGGAACTTTTGAACCCGAGCTTTGAACGAAAATAGAACTTTGGGTACCCGAACGTATTAAATCCACCCCAAATAATATATTTGGGTATCACCCCTGCATTTTCACACCTTCAACAGGAATAGTCACAAGCCAAAGCGTATTTATATAAAGCAACATAATGATGACATTGCACAGAACAATTCGAGAGGAGAAATAAATCCATTATTGAATGATAAAGTTACACGAAAAGTAAAACCAGTGTTGCTATGCATTGTGTAGTTTTCGTCCCGTTTCCGTTAAGATTTTTAAAGTCGACGCATATTTGGTATATCTTTATGTATCAAATATGCGTCGTATATTTGATACATGGAGATGTACCAAATATGCGTCGTATATTTGATACATGGAGGTGTACCAAATATGGGTCGAATATTTGATACATGGAGGTGTACCAAATATGGGTCGTATATTTGAAACATGGAGATGTACCAAATATGCGTCGTATATGGTCTCTAAAACTAAGGCAAGACGCCATGCCATATTGCCATTTCTGTTTTTTTAACAGATTTATTTGAATTACCATTTTGTTTTCTCGATTGAATGAATGAAGTGGAAATTAACCCACTTCCTGGCATCCGATCGAGCTGAAACTCGACAGATAGACTCGTTGTCGATTAAATTAGAATTTGGTTTAGGTTTTAGCGTTAAAGATTTCAGCCCTGGGGAGGAGAGTTTAATCCTCAGTCGAAACAACTTTTTTTTTAAGTTTTAAAAAGCATTTTAAAAGTTCACAGCAGTTAAGAGCCAGTATCTGGGGAGAAAGCTTGAATTATAGCAAAAAAAATGTTTTTTAAAGAGTGTATTTTCTTATTTAATCACTTATAAAAGAGTGTTAAAATCACGGGCGAGGCCGGGCAGTAAAGTAAAGCCAGTAATACTAAGTATATAGTAAATCATAATAATCATCATTAAGAATAATGAATTCCTACATTTTACAGCGCCTTTAATTCATCCTTTGTAGAAGATTACGCAGATTAAAATACAACGTAATGCTACGTATAAACTCGACAAAATTTCCGCGTGCCATGCCGCGAATTATGGAAAAGGAACGAAGTAACCGCAAAGGCGCGATACGCCCGATTGAGGTTGCTTTGTTCCTTTCCCGCAATTCGCGGGTCGGCTCGCGGAAATTTTGTCCTGATTATTCACACCCCAAGGCTAATACTTTAGAAGCCGGAGCTTCCTTATAAAATATCTTGTTTCTTTGAAGCATCTTCTGTTAGTTAGTTTCATTGATTATAAGCGGAGAAACCTACCTGCAAACGCATTACAAAATCAATTTAAATTACCTACATAATTATTCGTACGCTTCTGAAGTATCGAATCGATATCTAGGTAGACGGGTATCTGCTCCGTTTATGAATATATAATTTGTTTTGTGTTAAACGAGACTTTTTAGGGCGGTCCAAATGTGTTATTATTGTTGAGAAGTATTTTCATAGTTATATTGTACTATACGTAATACGTAAAATTATGTTTTAGGACGATACTGACGGAATATATCACTCTGGAACGATTTAATAATAAACCCACCCTAATAATAATCTAATTAATCATGTGTATCAGAAACTTACAGAAGTAGGTAATCTATTTTTTTTTTAATATCAATTCTGTACGATTTCATAAAAAAATATATCACAACTGAAGACCAATTTTCTGTAATGCTTCATAAATATGACAAGTAGATTTTATCCATAGACATCCAACTTGATAGACTTGCCCTAATATGTAATCTAGGTATCATTTCGACGAGCTGGAGACAAAACACGTGACCATATTTTGGCACCAGGAGGGTTCGAGAATGCTTTGAATAAACTATGAAGTCAGTCGTACACTGACCGCCGAAGAGCGAACATTGAAATAACCAGATTCTGGCAAAAGTTTGCAGTGCAGTGGACCTTTCTCCGCAGGATCTGGATGTTCGTTTTTAAACGAACCGCCTGGCGTAGCGACGTTAAAAGTAAGTGTGATGGTTAAATTACAACACATTTGTAAGAATGTATAATCAAATATGTGTATGAAGCTCATACACCTATAAATAGACTACATCATTTTGGAAATAAATTTGAGAATATTGTAGACATGCTTAAAGATTCCGTATCAGTTATAAAACGAAATCTTTTTAATCATTTTACTGAGATGTATGAATTCACAACTCCGTAGTGAATACACTTTTGTTTTTATATGTATATGTTCCTTAATACATATTTAGCTTTCCGTAATCCACAGTATTAATTTGAATTTACCTTAATTTAATCAAAAATCATAATTTATTGTAAACTATGTAACACAACTGTATTACTTGTTAACTACTTTTGTAAAAGCCCATTAGGGCGTAAATAAATAAATAAATAAATAATGAAACAAAATATTCAATTTTGGAAACAAGCCCGAACTTTTGTTTGCCCTATTTGAGATATATGTAGTTAAGTTTTACGCAGCCAGCAATTTGAACGCCATTGTAAAAAGGACTAGTAATTCGTAAGCAGATTTTATTTTGGAGGACTGAATAGTGTTTTACAATACGAGTTGCCTACTATCATATTAGTTTATTGACAAATCACAGGGAGGGAGACGGTCACGCCGCCTTCCGTGCAACATTTCAATATGAATGAATATGCGAGTCTAGAAGAAGACAACTTTAGACTGATTTAAACCTTTCAGACACACAATTTGAAACTCGTAGATTTCCACGATGCGACACGCCTCAAATCCAAAAATAATAGTTAGCAAAACCTAATACAATTACATAACATCACCTTCATACGTTACATACTGTTGCGTTCATCTCCGCAAGCATGAGTCTTCAAATTATATTTTGTAACACGTATAAAAAACTACGGTAACTCTGCCACGTTTGACCCCGTTAGAATTACTGAAAAGTCGGACGCACCTAACAGTTGCCGGCAGAGGATGATTGATGTATAAAAAAAAACATTATATTAATGTTATTATTTTAGTGGAGTTTAAAACATTTGGTTCCCGCTGGTTTCGGACACTGCGACCGAGGCCCCAACTGAGTTTAATTGACCACGGGGAATCTAATACATATCGGGTTAGTCGTTAGTCGATTGGTCGCTACACGCTGCGGAGCTGTTAATGGCAGATAATGTTACTTGTATATTAACCGCTTGATTAAGTTTGTAATGGGATTTTATAGAAATTTAAACCAGCCGAAACCCGACCAGATTGTAACGTTTTAAAAAATGTTTAAATACATCTATTTGAATTTAGATTTTGTTTTCTAGATTCAATGAAAGAATTAAGTTGAATATTGGAAGTGAAAAATGTTCAAATTTGAACGCAAACACATACAAAGTAACTTACCGATAATTGTATCGTGTAATTCCCATTTAATTAGACTAATTTATTATAAAAGTTAACGTTACATCATTTTCTTTAGTTTTATTTAAAAAAAAAAATCTTTTTCAAATATTTTTAAAATATTGTTATTAAATTATTCCAAATTTTTCGGGAGCGTCTATGGTAAACTTTAAAATCAAAATACAAAGCGTAGTGTTCTCTCTTTCTAACATTGATTAAACATCATATATCTCACTGTAATACAAACATGTTTTCTATGAGTCCGCGTCAGTTTGGAGAAATATCACCTAAAATTGCTTCAGGGGTGAGCTCTTTAAAAAAAATCAAAATCTAACATCACATCATAACACAAACAGAAAAGTGAAGATTGTTATGTGTCGTATAAGGTTATTGGGATTCCCAACCAATAGTAACTTGACGAACTAAATATCTCTTAAGCCGATCATAAAAACGTAACTAAAATACCGGCCCTAATAATCTTAAGTAAATTTGTATATGGTATTGGTTTTCAAGTAGTTAAGATTAAATTGTAAGAAATAACTGAATAAGCTAGCTATGAAGTTGGAAACATAATAATAATAATAATTTAATTCCTTCTAAAGCGCGGCATGCGAGTACCATTACTATCCTTGGAGGGGTGAGCACTCTGCAAGGAGATGTCTGGGTAATTTTGCGAGATCATTAGATGCGATACTCAGGCTAAGTGACGAGATGCTGCGAGGGTATCTGAATACGGTATTCTAAAACTTACATCATAATATTGTCATTAAAATAGAACGTAAAAATATAAATAAAAACTTAAGTTTTGATGTGAAACGCCTTCTGGCGCGTCCAGAGGGTAAAACCGACTATCAATACTAAAAAAATCTCAAAATTACATAAGAAAACATTAATATCCAGGACGAAATTTTCCTTTCTAAATAACTAAAATATTCGGTAAATCTGGAGGGAAGACGTCAAAGTCATGGCAGGATCGAATGAATGAATGTATGAATGTGAACGAAGGAAGAAGAGTGTGCCAAGCGTGTCGTTGCATCTTGGTACGCCTGCAGAAAAATGATGGTTAGTTAATAAGTTAGGTAAAACGTCGAAGAAGTTTAAATGAGATAAAGCTGTAATAGACCGATGGATGATGCGTGAGAATAGACTGGGATCAAAATGGACCCGAAAGTCAATGAAAAAGTTTATGATTGGGACACATTAAAACGATTCATGAATCCCTGACCTTACAAGAAAAGGTAAAATAATATTGACATAAAAAATATCCTTGTTTATAACCAAGGATTTTATTAAATTTATTAAAACTTACCGGTTTCGCTTAACACAAGCATCATTAGGGTACAAATCAAAAAATATGTGTCTGTATCTATCTCACTCTATATATGTTTACAGGGTGTGCTTGGGACGTAGGTACTTGACTCTGTGAAAAAACGGGCGGTCCGTTTGATAGATTCCCCAATCTTAACAAACGGACTGCAATCTTTAGAGCACAGGCGTCAGGTAGGTATGCTGTCCTTTTTCTATCGGTATTACAATGGAAGATGCTCTGAGGAACTAGCGTCATTGATCCCTTCGGCACCGGTGCGTAGTCGGGATACACGCCAAACGCGCGCCCAACATTTGTACACGGTTGACATTTGTCACATGAGAACGGGTCGCTTCTACGATTCGTTCTTAAGTTCAACAGCTCGGCTGTGGAACGAACTGCCGGCCTCTGTGTTTCCTCCCTCCTACAACATGGGACTCTTCAAGATCCATGTTCACTCCTTCCTCTCCACAAAAAGACCCTCCACACAGCATCCCCAAAGATGACATAGGCCCTGAGGGAAATTATTTTCTTCAGGGCCTCCTGTTTGGAGTTAATATAAAAAAAATACTTTAACCAGTAAATCCTGACATTATTTGGAGTAAAAAATGGGAAACTTTCGTCTCCGGTGACTTCTTAACACAGACATAGGAAATAATAGACGAGAAGATAATGGCGAGGGGTAAAATCAACTGTTGAAGAACGAAGGGAGTGAAGCTGACTGTGATTCGTCAATAAATCAATCTGACAGTAAATAGGCATCTCGCATTTTAATATCACCATTTTTTTCTTAAAAGTAAAATCTGCTTTTGAATGAATAGACATTTTTACACGGGAGCGCAAATTACTCGCCACGTTATGAACAAATTTGCGAAGTCCAAATTCGGCAAAAAAATTCGGTTCTATTTTCAGAGTCGAATATTTCGTTTAAGTATTTAGTTAAGACACTTTTATAAATGTTCATAATTTACTTCCCAGCAACCAACCAGCTTTGTGTTTCGCGTCCAGACGTTTCTCGATGTGATAGTAACAACTGATTCATATTATACGATGTGAATATGCTTAAAATAAAGTAAAATAATGCTTATATATGGAATGTAATACGACAATTGGGTTTATTCTCTTTTTCACATCTATTTTTACAAGTTTTCATAGTACAAGTCAACATTTTACCGTGTTATTTCGTAAAATGAACCGATGATGCCTCGACCATAGTTCGCACAAGAATGATGACGTCACGTTTTCAAATTTCACTTGAGGCCATACGCGAGCACAGCCGGCTCCAATGGAACCGGTATGGGGAGTGGGGATAATACGCTTTTAATCACTTGGGGCAGGTCTACTAATATTCATATGTCTATGCTTCTTAATGTTTTTTTTTTTCAATTTCATATATTATTTTTGGAACACATTTTTTTTTAAATACTCTAACATGACGTCATTGTTAACTCAGACGAGTAACCGCCAAAATTTTCACATCGACCCTTGCTGTCCAATTCTTACTGATTTTATGTGTTTTTTGTTGAGACCAAAATTCCGTTTTAATTTTTTATTCCAAATAATGACAGGAATCACTGGTTGTAAGTAAAGTAAGTCCCTAAATACCCTGTAGGTATATAAGCACACACTGTAGAATAACACAAGAAGTGCCTTGTGGGTGTATGTTTTGTGATCCAAATATTTGCCTGATCGAGGCTTTAATTTCCAACACAAAATTGTGTTTACGAAATTCAAATGGGATGGAGATCTACGATGTCAATCAAGTATAAGTGAGACGGAGCGCTGGGCTATTGGGCTAAATAGAACATTTGTTTTCATTCAAAAAGTATGGAAGGAACTTCCAGGGTTATTCATTATCCTATGGAACATACAATGCAATTTTTGATTAGTTTAAATTTTACCCTGATGTTAAGCCAAATCGGTCAGTCTTAATAAAATAAATAAATTTCGTGGGTTATAAACAAAGTTATTGTTGTATTTAAATAAAATTTCAAACCACAAAGTGACTGCTTTCTACGAAACTATAAAATATTATTAAGTTTGAGAATGCATTTGAGTGTAAACGAGCACAATCTCTTTACCCGCTGCATCCCGCCTTGGAGCACAATACTGGAATACTGCGGCACATTGCAGCTCTCAAGATGGAGTGTGCGAGGTATACTATTATAGCTGGTATCATAAGATATCCATTATATCCACCGGCACTGCCAACTACCAACTACATCACTGTACATGGAGTGGTGCAAGTTCCATTCCTCCAGGAAACATCTGCTAAGTGGAACAACAAAGAAGTTGAGAATAATGAGTAGATGGAACTCATTCCACAAATGCAGGAAAACTTGTTAACGTCAAATGAGACACTCAAAATACTGGAATTTATTTAATATACAAATGTTCGTCGTAAGTCGTAATACTGAGGTTTTGAATTATATCGCAAATTAAAATGGGATTCTAACTGAAAATTCTCAAGAAAAATTTAATGAAAAATACTTTTCTTTCAAGTACATTAATTATTTATTTTATTTGTGATTTTTATTTTTAAAAACAACTTTCAGTATGAATCATTTATTTAAGTTTAAATTTGTTTATTATCTTCTAATTTTTTTTTTTTTTATTTTTTTTTTAATTTATTTATCAAAAGAAAGTACATATTACATATTGGATGCTTTTCCTGTCCAACTAGGAAAGTTTCCCGTTCTAGGACAGACAAATTGACATGTTTAGTTCATATTATTACTGAAATGTACATAATTACATAACAAAAACCAAAAAAAAGTTTCATTTTTCTCTGAAATTAAGTTGTGTAATAAAGAAAATGTATATAATAAATATAAGTACACATACATTGTTTTGTGAGAAGTAGAAAAAATTAATCTGGTAGCATATATTATAATCGGATTTACCGAATTAACCTGGTAACATAAAATATTAAAATTTACAGAGTATGAGGTAAGCGTTGTAACTAGAATGTGTAATAAATTATGTGCATGATTGTTTTCACTGAATTAAAACATGAATTCAGAACAAATTATATTATACGGCAATACGAATATATACCGCGCTCATTTCTTGAACTACTGCTAAAATGTAAAAACAATAACTATATATATAGATAGAAATATAAACTATGAAACATAAACTATGAATATAAATACATAGTACCTGATTTAGTGCTACTTTGGTGAAATTGGTGCATTACTTCGTACGCCATATTGTGTTATGTATTTATTATAAATCATTTTACTTTGGTAATTTGCAAAATATCTTTACACTTAATAAATAATTCATTCTACTTTTAAATTAGCTTTTTTAGGACGGGTTGTTCCACAGAATTTAAACAATTCGTCAAATTTCAATGTTGATTTCCAAGTTCTGTGAAAGTTCTATTCAAGTTCTGTGAAGGTTATATCTAAGTTCTGTTGTGATTTTAGTTTTTTGAAGCAACTGTCAAATAATGTATTAAAAATAGAACTTGAATAGAACCTTCACAGAACTTGCAAATCAACTTTGAAATTTGATGAATTGTTTGAATTCCACGAAACAACCTGTTCTTAGGACGGGTTGTTTCGGAGAATTTGAACAATTCATCAAATTTCAACGTTAATTTTCGATTTCTGTGAAAGACCTATTCAAGTTCTGATATTATATCATTATAGGCTAGTTGCTTGTCATAATTAAAATAATAACAGAACTAGAAAATATCTTTCACAGGACTCGCAAATCAACGTTGAAATTTGATGAATTGTTCAGATTCTCCGAAACAACCCGTCCTAGAAACTTAGTTACATATGTTGAATTATGGTACCTATAGATACTAAAGGTGCCTATGTAAGAGATTTGGATAATTAGAGTTCATCACAAAGAATTATAATACATTTAATTTTATTGTATGCCCCTTATTTTAATGCCAATAATAATTATTGTTAGAGATCCATTATTATTGTCTGAGCGAATTCTTATATCGAATCGATCACTTTGCATTTCTTCTGTCATAAATATAAATTTGTGTATTCCGGGTCCAGTCGATTCTGTTAAGATGGTAGCCGTGTTCGATAGTATCTTTTTATTCCGCCAGAGCGCGCACATACGCCCTAGCGCACGAGCTGCCAAATCGGAATAATAAAAATTACGCGCAGTCTTCTGTTCACAGAACTACTAGTTCAAAGCTTATTTAAGTTTTTTTATAGCTCTGGTAAGGTGATTTGTCGGTGTAATAAATATCAATGAACAAAGTTTACAAACGTTCTCCTAAAAATGATTTAATTTACCAAGTTACATATTTCTTCACGGTTGGTGCAGATATATACCATGTGTCGTGTGGTAAGCCTACTCGTATGTGAAAACGTTTCAAAAAAGACTTCAAATAATACTATCTGTTCCTCTTACAAATACCAGACGTGATTAAAACCGGTACCTACCGAATGGAACTAATTAAAGCCCCTTTGTAATGTTCGTAGTACAACACTTCTAAGACAATGAAGGAATGCTAAATTAAATGCTTACGGCTGATAATTTAGTGTTCTTTGAAATAGTTAAAAGGTTATTTCGGAATCACTTGTTTTACAACACGGAATATATTGTAGATGGAAAATTATTTAAATTTTCGTGTCAAAAGCAGGTAGGTACTTCCATTGATTTAATAATAAAATTATTACCACTATGGTTTAGATAGGTGTACGAAAAAAGTGGTTATAAATTTGGTATGCGTAGAAGACAAGAAACATTATTTGACTTTTTTAAAGAATAAGGGATTAAAAATGAAAAACGTTTTCGAACATAGTAAAAAAAAATCCTACATTATAATAATAATCTGTATCTGTCAAATTAAAATTATACTAACAACCATGTTAAAGCCCTCTGGGCGTTAAATAAATAATTAAAAATAAATACCGTATAAATAAAAATGTTCGTTTTTTCAAAATCTTAAATCTCTGAAAGTTCTTCGCCGATTGCTTTGAAATTTTGACACAATGGTGCATTCGAATACGCATGTGTTTTTATATACATATATTATGTAGATGTCAACAATAACAACACTACAGAGGAGATCCAGAAGCGCATCGTCAATGCAAACCGCTGCTATTTCCGCCTACAAAAACAAATAAAATCCAGACTGCTTTCCAGGACCACCAAGGTATTAGTGTACAAAACACTAATTAGACCAGTGCTTACGTACGCAGCCGAGACGTGGGTTCTAACTAAGAAGAATGAGCGAACACTGGATGTTTTTGAAAGGAAAATTTTGAGGCGCATCTTCGGACCGGTTCTAGAAAATGGATTTTGGCGCAGACGTTATAACAATGAGCTCTATACTCTGTTTAAGGAGCTAAACGTCACAAAGTTCATAAAACTGGGAAGACTTCGGTGGCTAGGTCATGTGGAGAGAATGACCGAGCATCAAGAACCAAAGTCCCTGCTGAGCTCAAGACCGATAGGGAGAAGGAGCCTGGGAGGGCCAAGGTTAAGATGGAGCGACAACGTCCTCAAAGATTTGTCTGCCTTGGAGCTTCGAAACTGGAGAGCTGGCGCGGGACCGAGATGAGTGGAGGAAGACTCTTGAGGAGGCCAAGACCCACCAGGGGTTGTAGAGCCAAAAGTGATGATGATGATGATTATGTAGATGTCAACTGTGACGTGTTTTTTTTAAATAGCGCCATCTTTAGGACGTAAAAGCAGCAAGCGCGATTGTTTTGCTATCCGCGCAGACAGACTGAGCCACAGCAAAGTGGCGGGGTACAGCTAGTAGATAAAGTAAATAACTTTTACGTACGTAGATACGATGGAACGCCAAACAAATCTGTCGTAAAGTTCTCATTTTATTCCAATTCATTCATAGTGTTTCATACACTACACACTATTCCGTTAATCCGACTCGAATCGAATCGAAATTCTCACGAATCATGACCCGACTCAAGTACCCATTCAATCCAAGTGATCATTGAATGTCTTTTTAGGACATCTTCTACTTCTTGTAAATTCCTTTCCCCACACATCTGCTCTACATATCCAATCAATCTAATCGTCACTTTCAGTCTCGTTGATATCGCTTAATCCACCGCGCATTAAATAATGCACGAAATTCGGTCATACATTTTTTTAAAGAAAGATATACATTCCAGGGAGTACTCGTATTTGAAAATCTCATACTTTTTTTTTTTTTTTTTAATATTTTTATTTATTTTATAAAATACAGTATAATGTTTAAATTTACATAGTAAGAACATATTTCAATAAAAATTAACATGTTTACCTTTACAAGAGTCTAAAACTCGTGTGTATACTACCTGCATAGTAAGCGGAAAACATTGTTTGTGTCAAGATGGAGGATTTAGCCAGCCAAATAATTGAACCCACGACGCCTGGGCTTCGCCAACTCAGAAACTCAACTCTTAAATTGCTTAAAACGTTGATCTGACGATTAATGCCCCAATTACACGGAAAGCTATCTCGGAAAGTAACTAGAACCCGAGAATGGGATTAACTAGAGAAGGTGCAGGCTAACTAACATCTTGAAATTATTCTAGAACCTAGTTAACTTTATTAATTAGCATGGGACGGAAGAGGTGGGAGAGATTTATTAACAGGTAATTATTTGTAGAACGTGGGAAGCGGTAGACCAGGCTGTAGATGTAAACGATTAGTAAGTCATGACCAGAATCAAAACATTGCTTGAAATGGCTTTAGCCGTGATGGTGACCAGATATGAACATCCATGTAATTCCAATATTCCTCTTCCCTCTATCTGCCATCTCTTTCCCTTCCCCACTCCGTTCAACCACTGCCTACAGAAATTTGTAGCAGTTGAGGCTCTAATGAGGTATTCATATAAAAAAAAATACATAAATGCCTGAAATTGACAGCCAAGATGGCCGCCGATCTTATTCAAACTTAATGTGTTACATGGTTGATGTTTATTTATTTTTATGTCAAGTAGCAATATAAAATTTTATATTGTAGATAGGTATCTACTTTTAGTTCTTATACAATGCAGTTAACGCGAATAATAAAATTCAAATTGTATAAAAGTACCTACTTACTTAAATAACAGTATAAAGTTAACGATGGTTTATCTTTAATGGCGAAGTAATAACAATTATTATTTAGTGTAAACAACTATGAAATGTTAAGTTCAATACATTATTTATGAGCACTCTTACCAAAGAAAACACTTAAACCCCTAGTTGGATGCCTAAATATAATTTCGCTATCATTAATTATAATCACATAATATTGCGTCTTCAAAATATATAAAGATCAAGACATTACAGGCTGCTGTTGTCAATTGAAACTAAGCGAAATTTACCCTTGCAGAAGGTTTATGAATTACGCACCTTTTATTATACCCTTCCGCTGCACTGACATCCTCCTACCTACTTGAATTTATAAACCATGATAGAATTAATTTTCGATTGAACGTTTGCAAAACACAGTCAATTATTTCGATTCAGATGTCAATGCGGCACTCATCCAGTAGATAACTCTAGGAAAAAAAGCATGGGTGAGCAGCGCAGGTAGGCCAGCATAGCTGAGAAGCATAGGTTGGCCAGCATAGGTGAGCATCATAATTAAGCCCGCATGCTGACCAGCTTAGGTGGGCCAGCATAGATGATTATAATAGCTGAACCAGCAGAGTTGAGCACACATTAGCTGAGCAACAATTTCCGTGCATTACCTCTGCATTTGAGTTTATATGAAATCGGAATCGCGATAAAAATTCCGCCTCCGAATGAAGCTTTGCAGTGAGACTTTGATATTATATTTACACATCACCACCCACCCCAACTACATATAAAAAAGATAAAATAACAATTCGGATAAAGTGGGGATCACAAATAATAGAATGCAATACGAGACTGGGGACCGAAAGCTCAACGGGGGCCGGCAAAGCAAAGAGCCTTTTCATGCATACTTAATAAATACAGTGCTTTATGTATACCACCGAAAGCTTCGTTGAAACCTCTCCCTCTTTCTCATAGACGACACGTGTATCAAAAAGACACAGTGTCAGGACCGTATATGGGTCATGTGAAAAATACAGGCGGCTTTGTTCCTGGGCGATGTGCACACGCTCCACGATATCAATTAATGGATTAGTACCTTTACGTGGATAACATTGATGACGTGTGCACGCTCCTCTGGGATTTGAGCAGTGTGAGAATTTTGGGATCGGGGTGATTTATCAGGCCAAGGAAATAATAATTACATACGAAGGGGGGAGAGCTGTGTAATACAGTTTAAATTGGATGTCTAATCATAAATCAACGTCATTTGGATTAGCTTATCAAGTTTGAGTGAAAATATAAACTACATAATTAAATTACGATTTGCATTAGTCAGTTATGTGGTAATTGAAATATAAGATTTCCAAACATTTGAATAATCGATTGCCTTTCGAATTAATCACTCGGATACGGATGATGTGGTGACGATGAACACACATTGAATCTCGCTAAACCGTTATAATTTATAAATTTCAAGTTTGAATCACTTGATAAAAATGATTTAACGTATAGAAATATTTTGTAATAGTGTGATTTAGAGATGTTTCATTTTAATACATGAAAATATGAATTCTCTCAAGTAGGGTTTCGTTCCTAAATCAGTTTCGCCAAAAAGTGTAGATACCATATGTACGTGCTTTAAATAATCTTGACATGAATATGACAACATTAAATAATATGAAAAAACATTTTTTACCTGCAAAAAACTAAATGAAAAATTTATGTTGTTCACATAGTCAAAAAAAAACCCACGTGAAATTCAAAAGCTTAGATATAAGAGCCCATACAAAATACCCACCTTCAATCGATTTTAAAATGTGCTCAACATAAAATATTCCCATCCAGTGTCGTAACGACAGCTTAAGTGAGCTGGGCAGTCGTTCGGGGTTCGGGCCTCGTGAACGGCGCGGGGGCCGGGGACATCGAAAGCAAAAAATAATCTTAAACGGTGGATAGAGAAGTTATTCCAACACAATTTCATGAAAGTAAAACAAAATATTTATCGGAAAATAGTAAAAAAAAAACACCCAAAGTTCAAGAATTTAGTTAATACTTTAGCCAGTAGCGGTTTTTTCTAAGGTGCGTTTGTACAGTGAACTCCCATAAAGCAGATAAGAAAATAATACACCTGTACTTTGATTTATTTTACCACACTTTCAACAGCGTGCGTTCAAATTACGTGTTAAAAATCCACCGTGCGAATTATACCGCCCAAGAGCGAGTCCGAAAATAATACCATTATTGTGCGCTATGAATGTCAGCGACTACGGGACTTCTGGTATACGAAATAAAGATTATAGAGATAATTTACTTAATACCAAATTTATTCGGAATAGAATTTTGCAAGAATCAACAGATTTTTTTCCCGTGATTATCGTTTTATGTGGAAGTTAATAATACTGAAGACGTTACTTTTTTATATAATATGTATGTTACTTTTATATAAAATGTTACTTTTATATAATATGTTACTTTTTTAAAACAATTTTTGTCACCTACGACATTATATACTTTAGTCACAGACGTTAAATCGCCGAATTGTGTTTTATTGGTAGGTCGCGTATCTCTGGTGCATTGATGTAACGAGATTCTTGTAGATGTAGGTAAAAAAAATGTATATCATCGAAAAGACCAACAAAGGATTTTTCATATATCTGAGGGAATACCTTTTTCTCTCTTTTAATCTCATATTGAACTAAAATTGAACTGATTAGAGCACATAATCATAGTTAGTGACAAAAAAGTAACTTTTCCAACTGTGACGCTAATCTATTTATAAATTTGTTCATTCTTTGAACCAGTCGATAAAAATGTACTAAATAAAGCATAAAAATGGGTGGGTCCGGTTGGGATATGCTCCTCGGGGGCTTGAAAGTTTATCGTTGGGCCACTGAGGCGCATCCCGGAAAAAAATATGACCCATAATAAGTCAGCAAAGCTATAAATATTCACGTCAGATAAATTTGGGAAGAAAGCACATGATAAATGGGCTCAATATAACATGTTAGTGGCTACATCGAAAAACTTTCCGGCGTAAGTCGAAAAGTTGCCTCGGCGTGATATCCTGAAAGTTCCTGAGAGTCTGTGGACGTATTATTTATAATATTGCACATGTGTCATATTATGGGTAATAGAAAATAATGATAAATAAAATTTGACGCATGTTCAAAGTTGTACCGTTACAATAGAATCAAAATATTATTATTGTTTTGAGCGAATTATCAGTTTTATTAAAACGTTTTATTTAAAAAGCAATCCTTTTGAGGAATAAGTTTCCCATTAAGTCGTTAAACATACTTACAGAATTTGAAGTAACTGTAGCACAAAACTGATCAACCCGCAGACTTTTGTGGCTGTGAGATATTTCAATTTTCGGTCCTTTAAATAGTTTCTTCGACGTCTCACCACCACATGAAGGTAAGATACAACTCATATAAAATGCCTAGTTTTTACATTAACTACACACAGGAGGCCCCGAGGAAAATAATTTCCCTTCAGGGCCTATGTCATCTTTGGGGATGCTGTGTGGAGGGTTTTTTATGTTAAGGAAGGAGATAATGTTCTGGGAATGAAAAAGGTTAGAAGGATGGGTAGGAATCTAGGGATCAGTGTTTTCAGGAGTGACAGGCGTATGATATATCCTTCCCGCTGCAGCGCAAGGCGATGGGTCAAGAGGAGATCAAAGATTGGAGAGGACACACCACACACCACGTAGCTGGTAGGCCATACTAAACTACGCATACTAAACACATCTCATCCGATGAACCCGGCACCCCTGCTTGGTCACTAAACATAGCGAACCACTCGGGGTGACCTATGAGTTAGTTATCCAATAAATGGTCCCCGGGGCAGCGGTTCCTAAACCCGCCTCCCAAATTGTAGAAAAATTATGCTTCTTAAATAGACTTTATACTTTTGAACAAGCCGATATACCAAAACATATATTAAACGCAGACTATAAAGATCATAATCAATGTTTACTAAAAATATATACCATACTTATAATACAAGCCATTTGTCATAGAAATAAGGCTGTTAAAATATACCTACCAAATACAAAGGACAAAATATAATCGTGTTAAAAATTATGGTGTATTTCAA
Organism: Hesperophylax consimilis; assembly: GCF_061612785.1. NCBI lineage: Eukaryota > Metazoa > Arthropoda > Insecta > Trichoptera > Limnephilidae > Hesperophylax > Hesperophylax consimilis. Next base: position 23,518,902 of record NC_142842.1, read on the forward strand.
CCCTTATAAAAATAATATTGTTAACGGCCTGCACGCCATATATTCATACGAGTTTTCGCAAAACACGAAGGCAAATGGGGATTGGGGTAGTTTTATCCGGATAAAGGGTGGCTACAGCGGCACGCTACGGCGTAGCACCGTAGGCGGCGTAGCAGCGGCGGGATGTTCGCGAAAAATTCTGTTTGCATTGAAAATAAAACAGAAAACTAATAACGAAGTAATTCGGAAAACATCAACGAAAGAAAAAAAAATTCGTATCCATTTAAAAAAGACCACGTATCACATTATTTACGACAGAATTTATATAGTTCTATTCAGATCTTTCAGCTTAAAAAAGTAGCATAAAGATGATTGAATTTAAAAATAAATAGGTATTCTTTTCAGTATACAAGTCACCAATTTGTGTTTTTCGATATCTAATATAAAAATTCTAATGCCATTATGTACATCGATTTTTGGAAACTTTATGTAGGTAGGCCACTCGTTGAAGAGTGTCAAAGAATTTATACAATATAATGTAAATGTATCTGGCTTCTCTAGTACACGACTATGTATTATAACAACGTGCACATTTCACAATATATGTATTCATATTATTTTGTTTAATATTTTCCCTAAGTAAGGAATTTTTACGCCAGGCAATATTAAATTTTGAGACTCCAATAACGTGGTGGTTAAAAAAGTTTTTTTTTTTCATTTTTAATAATGAAGGCAACACAAAGTTCTAACTTTACAACTTATAGATTATAATTTACATACATATACACGGAGTACGGAAACTCGTGGTGCCTACAAGTGGTGAATACACATCACATTTGGAGTCGATTTCGTAGTATATGTATAACTTTCTTGATTTGAGCTTTAGTTTTCGAGTAAATCAGGTTAAATTTGAAAAAAATCGTTCGATAGGAGGTATCACATAAGCTGTTTAATGTCTATTCAGGCCTATTCAGAGTATTTCAGCTTTGCAATAAAATCCAAATAAATAGAATATTTTTTAACAACTGTTTTTGAAAATTGATAAAATACGCTTTTAAATTGTATTATTATAATTAAACTTATGTTTTTTAAATGTTAAAAATTTGGAGGCAAACATAATAATAAAATAAATGGTTTATTCTCCTTTTTTGTAACTAAAACACATTTATTTAATCTACGATAAGTATACTTTTTCGAATTGCGGTCGGAACCTTTATAAAATAGTGGTACATTTTATCTTAATGTGGCTAACTTCTATATTTTGATAGAAAGTGTGGCGTTTTTATAATTCTAACGCCGTTTAGATCATATTTCTCACCTCAACAGTAAGGGAGATACGACGATTTCAGTGAGATCGTCAGTTGTTCCCAAAAGCGAACAAATTAGCTCGAAGGGTTAAAATGTGTCGAAGCGTTGACCCGGATCCAAAAGTGTTTTAACCGTTTAGTTGCCGAAAGAAATGGAAAAAAAAGTTTAAAAAAAATAAATGGTTCTCTATGTTGTGTAGATTCACCAGTTTCCCCCTTATACTACAAGTTCCCTGACATCGTGCTCAGACGTCATAATAGACAGAATATAGAGAAATAACCTTATTTAGTATGAAACTTTCTATCAGTTTTTTTTCACCAAGGGGATTATTCAAAGGATTTTTTTCCTTGTTTTAACAAATAATTAACAAAATAAAGTTTTTGGATACATAAATTGAAATTGAAACCAGAAAATGGGAAACACGGTTTGAATTTTGAAAAAAAAACTTAGACAAATCTGCTCCTCGGTGTGGCGGAGGGAAGGGAAATTAATTATAGCAAGGTAGACAGAAAGGCAAGAAAATTTGAAAAGTTTACCTCCCCATGGAGAAATCCTCTGGCGAACGTGGACTGGCAAGGAAATGAGATGGGAAACCATGTATATTGAGTAGCTGTAAGGCTCTATAGGAGATTGCCCCGGACTTGTTGAGTCAAAGTAGTGAACAAACTACCAACAAGTCGAGTTGCGGGGATGTAAATAAAGCCTACAATACAAGGGTTGGAAAAGTTGGACCAAAAGAAATGCGTGAAATTATTCGTTTCGCCTTTATGGCGATTTTCGCAAAAAGATCGCCGAAGTAATTTGAAGTCATTAAATTATCATTGAAAATATTATTCAAACCAACTATTTAACTGAGAGTAAAGCATGTAACAAACCTGTAGTTTTTGTGCTCTTTTGTCTGAGTATTCACAGTTCAGCATTCCAATAAAAGTATCCACCACTATTCCTGAAACAATGAATTATAAATATTTAGTAAGAATGCATAGTAGAAACAATAATGATTAAAGATACATGGAAAGGTAATAATTAAGAGGTTTATTTGTTGTTTTTTTACGCCCAGTCGGGCTTTTAGATGTTTATTTTTACAAAGAACATCTAAATGTCCACAACACCATGAAAACAAAATACTTTATAAGGCAAGATGGAAAAAAAAGTAGAAAGGGAATAAAAACATTAATTTTATGTTTTATATGAAACATTACTAGAAACGGTGACCGGGTATGTCATCAAAATGACAATTCAACACACCTCCATAAAGTGATAAAATCATGAAAAGTGATGAATCAAAAACTAGGTTAAATAGGTTACATATGTAACTATTAAACTTAGTTTTTGTTTCATCACTTTTAATTACTCTTTTGTTTTTATTTATTTAGTAAAAGATTATACCTTATAGGAGGATTCCCGTTTTAGGACAATCAAATTAGGATGAGTATTAACATTTTGATAAGTTGTTTGATAAGTATAGTATTAAAATAATAATGAAATAATAGGTATATGTACTTTTAACTGGTGCTTTAGCCTACTAACATATTTTTTATAAACATGAATAACAAAGAGAAGAAATAGAATAAAATAAAATATCCAATTAAACATAAGATTAACTGCTGCTTGGGTAGCATTCTATTTTAAAAGTACTAGGCAGGTACATATATACACATAATGATAAAGATTAGAACATAAAGATCTTTTACATGGTTTATTTTTTGTTGGAGTTTTTGTTGTTGTTTTCACTCTCCTTTCTACCTAATTGATGAAACCAATTAGTGGTCAATTTACCTTATCCTATCCCTTTTTAAAGGTGTGTTGAATTTTCATTTTGATGAAATATCATGGAATTACTAGAAACACCACTTAAAGCCCCGTAGTAAGCGTTCAAAGACGGTTTGAAAGGGAGATATGTAAATACGAATGTTAGAGGGAGCACGCTAATATAAAAAAAAACGATAATAATTAAGCGAAAATGGTGAAAATATTTAATAAAACACGACTCGTTTAAAATAGAGCAAAAATCTCTCGACAAATGCATTAGTTGCATTTAAAGATACACTGATATTTTTTCATGCCTATAACATATTAAATAACAGAACAAAACGTGTTTTTAATAATTTTCGGAGCTAAATTTACGATTTTTTTTCTATCGAGTGAATTTCATATAATTAACGTTTCAGCGTAACAAATGTATAGATATTATCTTCAAAAATAACCCTTTTTACTTAAAAACTTAAAGAGTTAACGAGAAACTTTTATATAAATCGGTAGAAAATGGGTATGCGGGGGCTTAAGAGATAAGCCGATGGAAATGTTTTGCTGGTTTGCCCGAAGTAAGGTCAAATACGCGTCGCACAAAAAATATATAAAATAAGTCGAAACACAGCTCACAGTTTGCTCAATTAGATTTGTTTTCTGCTTGGCGAAATAAATTCTACTGAGGATGGGTTGTTTCATAGAATTTGAACAATTCATCAAATTTAGAAGTTAATTTTCAAGTTCTGTGTTCAATCAAAGTTCTGTTATTATATGATGATGGAAAAATTGCCTCACAGAACTGAACTAATAACAGAACTTGAATATAGGATGAAATAATTCGAATCAGAATGGTTCATTGTACCATTCCTTGATAAGACTAATATATTGGAGTTATCCTATTCTTAGAGCTAGTTAGTCTCTCGGTTCTATTACAAGGAACGACAAATAAAGATTATACAATTGATAATCTAGAAGACGAAACACATAAGACGTAGCAGACGTAAACGCGGCGAAATCTATGTGACAGGTACTAGTGCAGTTAAGCAGAGTTGTTGGGCTGTAGTCCACATGGTGAAGTTTGCCCTGAAGATAGCCAATCTTCGATATAAGAAGGCACCAGAATTTCCAGTCCAGAACTAGAAATGATATATTCTCTGTTTATTTTCGTACTATATCAACATAGATTTTTGACGCATATTAATCCGCTCCCTACTGCAAAGCATCGGTTTGAATTATTCACTGTGGCGGCAATAAACATATTGTTAAACACAATTTGATAATGATATAAATGTGAAGAAAACAACATAATATCCCCATCACATTCTCGTCACGAAATAATAACAACGCTATTATTAGAGCAGAAAACGAAGGGTGGCTGGAAAAAACAAACAATAGAATAAAATAACAATTATTTCCAGAAATATGTGACACAAATGTACGTTCTCGTGTTTGTTTTATTCCGTATTGTCGAAGCGGAAAGCCCTTTAGGGGAAAACTCCGTTTATTCTCGTATAAACCAGGATAAACTACAGCAACTGTGAGGAAATTATGAATTAATGATCGAACAAAACGATATTGCCTATAGAGGGGATAGGATGAAAGAGGGATGTTTTGATTAACGATTGTGTGGCACAGAATGAGTTATCGGAGAGATTAAAGGCAAAATGGAGTGTTGGATGAAACGAAAAATATAATATATAATACACGCATTCTTCGAATGGTAAAAGTGTGATTAATTATTGTGAGTTGTTTCCGTGTTTTGTTTTTTTTTAAGGAAGAGTAATATTTTTTTTGTTATGTGTAAATAATTAATTGCATATAAAAATACCTTATAATGTGCATCAGACCAGTGGCAATGGCTAGAAGTAATGGAATATGGAACCTCACAAAGAATACCGAAAGGGTATTGAATATTTTTAAAGGACGATTCTCAGACGAAAGATTATTTTTTAAAATTTAATTTAGCTTTATTTTAACAGTTTACCAAATGATTATAAAGGCCGTATATACAAAATTCAGATAAGAGACGGTAACAAAGGTAGCAGAAATAGAGGGTGATGTGGCAAGGAAGCGTGTCGACTGTTGCCGAGCCACGACCAAAATGCACGGACCATCAAGGGGCGGAGCCAATGAACGTTGCGTGTTTAGTGTGTAGGTAGAAACAAAGCCAGGGTACCGCTGTTCGTAAATACGGGATATGCAGACTACTGCATAACTTATAATGGCTAAAGGATATAAACTAATAACGATTTATGACCCATCTCCCTTGATTCTGCTATATTTTCGACGGTACGATTGTATTTTTTCAAAGAATTGTTTTGGTAACAAGAAACTTTACCTCGTAAGCATTGAAACAATTAAGTGCTCAAATATTTTTAATGTTACCATACGGTGGAACCACTTAAAATGTGTTCAAGATGGTGAATTAAATAAACACGTTTATTTATATGGACTGATAAAATGATGACGTTACTATGTATGCATTGTTGCAACAAGGGTCGAAAACTCATGTCGCCATGCATTTTATATGTTCCCCCTTTGGGAGGAAGGGTATTGATGGCCCATAAGAGGAATCCCATCATGCCCCTACAGAATGTTTCGGGGATGACTCACCAATCTCGTCATATCAATCAATCGGGACCTGGGACTAGTCGGAAGATAAAAAAAAACATGACACTGGGCCTAGCCAACCTTTGGTGATGCCAAATGAAATAGTCTAAAATGTTTTAATGTATTGGTGTACAACGATAGTATCGAAAGTATCAAAAAAGTTTTTCAAACTATTTTGATCTTACCCCGAATCTTACCCCGCAAATGGATATAGTGAGTAAAACGTTTATAAATTCCATGTAATTTTAGATTCAAATCAAGAATGTTGTTTTTTTATGTTTTTTGATTAATACTTCAGCTTTTTTCACTGCGAAAAAAAGGGTGTCTTTGAATGATTTACCTGAATAAGTTTAATGCTCTAAATCGGAAACGAAGGTAAAAAAAACTGAATTGAAATAACCGACATAAATCAAGGAGAAAGGAAAAGAAAATTAATTTGAAGTGAAATAGAATTCTGCTTAGTGATGTTTCGCCATCGAAGGCACTGACGGACAGTATGTAGGTACATGCCAGGATATTAAAAAAAAATATATGCTCTAGAAAAAATATTGTAAAAACGATAAATGTTTACAAATAAAAACATGCGTGTGTTTCATGAAACCAAATCCAGTTTAATTATGTATTTTAATGAATACCTGATTTTAATGAAGACCTGATTTTAACAAAGTCATTTATCTCGCATACGACATTCTCGATGACCTTCGTAAAGTCCACGTAATTGATTTTGAGTGGGGAGGTAAACTAGTTCAATTACCACAACAAAGTAAAATATTAATTGACATTGACTTTATATGGACGAATAATTAAAGGCGCCATGATAGTGAACCTGACAAACATGGTGATAATAGCATGCGCCATTTTAGCAGGATAAATAAACATATTAAAATGAGACAATTATGCCTGTAGAAAATAGAAGCCGTGAAGAAAAGCTATATACACCATACACCACCGATTTCCCAGCCCTTGCCGCCCTTCACCCGCCTGCCAGGGCGTTCTAGAATGATAAACGGGCGGGGGGAGGACGTAGAACCTTCGAATGTTTTCTTTTCTCGTGACCCACATAAAGATAAGGGTTCAAGCCACGAACACGGAGACCATGAATACATACCAATATTTTGGTTATTCGGTGAAAATGTTTCACTGTCATCTCTCTCTACATTTCCAACTTTCCTAGTAAAGAAGCGAATCAACTGAGTGTTTTTCATTTCCACGAAAAAGCGTAAACTTTCAATATCAAAGGAAAATTCACGCGTACACTGATATGCCTATTTGTGGAATTTTCGGAGAAAACAAACATTTTGAAACTGAAAATCTAGCCGTTTCATATATTCGCGTTTCGCTGATTTTGCAAATAAGATTTCATACTGATATCATCTAATACTGTTCAGGATTTTCAGGAATTCAATTTGAGCAGTCATTTTCATACACCGTGCAAACTTTTTAGCAAGGATAATTTTTAAAAATACTAAAATATTGGCTACGCTCGTCTACTCTAAGCTTTTGATAAAATTCATTATTTCACGTTCACGCACACAAGTTTCAAAGCAATTCAGTTAGCGGCATGGCTCGATTTTGAAACATTAAGGACGAGTTGTTTCGGAGAATTTGAACAATTCTTCAAATTTCAACGTTAATTTGCGAGTTCTGTGAAATATATTTTCTAGTTCTGTTATTATTTCAGTTTCATCAAGCAACTAGCCTATAATTACATAATATCAGAACTTGAATAGGACTTTCACAGAACTCGAAAATTAACGTTGAAATTTGAAGAATTCTTCAAGTTCTTCGAAACAACCCGTCCTAAGGCATTTTGCGTCCAAATTTGAATATTCAACCAGCCACGTGCCCGGAGAGCAAATGGACCCCAGTGGAGTGCCCTTAATCTAGTAGAAACCGCCCGAAACGTATGGTCAAATAAATTGCATTTAGGGGAATTTGTCTCACACATATTCTCCCCAAATTGTATCACTTTGCAGGAACAAATTGAATGCACAACATTTCCATAATACAGTGGGTGGCCAAATTATTAGTTAAACGTGAAAAAATTACATTATTATCAGTTTGAAGCTGTACATATAATATTTTTAAATGGAGGTATTTTATACTTTTTAGGTAAATTAGGTATTTCTTGTACAATTAAAAATAAATTATTTTATTTTAAAATCTGAGAAATAGCAAAATACAAAATATTTAGAAAAATCTCTTGGCGTGAGTTACAGTTACCTTATTTCTACAGCACAAAGCTTGTTCAAGAGAAAGTAGTAACTCCTACGTAATTTGACGATCATTTCGAGGCATGGGTAATTTTCTAAAAAGTCTATTAATAAAATTAGCAATAATAATGATTTGGCCACCCACTGTATATGGATGAAAGGAATGTAGTGTGATAAATTTTCACATTTAGGAGCAATTTTGTGTGAAATAGTTTGGGACAATTTCGAGCCAAAAATAGGGTTGAACTAAGTTTGTATTATTTATATATACTTCGCACAGGAGACTCATAAGTGCCCCTCTGGATGACTAGTATATATTAGGGGATGTTTTCGGCAGGTTTAAAGTCAGAAGGCGTATATTATGTATGTGTTTCAATACAAATGGTTTTATAGAAATAGAATAGAGCTGATATATATAGCAAATAATAACACAAACGGGATAACTTTTCAAGTAGTATCTGGGTCTCATAGTACTATTAAATAAATAATATTAAAGCCAACCAGGGAATCGCTGCGAATCAAGGGCCACGAGGGCTTGAATTTGTATAAGGGAGGAATACAAAATAATTTAAAAAAATCATAGTTTAAATTTTAATATGATTAATATTTGAGTTTAAATAAATCGTAAAAGGTGGTGTAAAAATCTGATTTTATTTGTTAAATTGTTTTTATAATTCCATACCACAAAGAGGCGTGATTAAATTAGTTACGGAAATAACCGAACCTGAAAAAATATTGAACCGAAAAATCCGGATTAATTAATGTACTCCCTTGGTAGCGGGCAAAAAACCTTCGTGACAAAAAGACAAAATAGGTTAATTTTCTATTTTATCCATGGCTTATAGCGAACTTATGCAAATTCCAGTGATAGAGGCGATATCGCCGATCCGCCGTAAAACTAAACCATTAATAGCATGTTTCTTTCCAATTTACCAGAAAACAAAGCATCGGTGGTATTGAGTGATTTGGATGTTCCATTTGATGTCATTTTTCGGTTTTATGACTTTTGAGTTGTCATGCCGCGGATCGATTTACCGAAAATAGTAAAACAAAGACGTTTTATTCTGCAGCAATAGGAGACAAACGATGCTATAAGGAACATTCCCGCTGTACGGAATCATTGGATTTTGGCGTTCAATTTATTTATTTATTTCACATATACGGCACAACATGTGCCATTCACATACTAATTTACAGAGAACAGTACATCAACATAAGGAATGCAACAATATAAATGTAAGTATAATGGTATAATCAGTAAATAGTAAGTGAGGTTAAAAGTATGAAAAAACAAAGAGATATAAATATAATTTAAGTAGAAATCTGTAGTATAGTTAGAAGTCAAAATAATAAATTATATGTAATAATATACAATAAAGTAGTATAAGGAAGAATGAAGTGCTTATAAAATGTCTAAAAGGCATTAAGAGTTTGTAAAAAATAAAATAAAAGATATTAGAAAGGTATATACTATTAGAAAATGAAAATGAATTTGAAGTCATATCGATATAATTTTTCGGGTTATCATGCTATAGATCGATTTGTCGATATTTTTACATTAGCTCCACACCAGAGGCCCTCAGGAAAATAATTTCCATCACAATCTATGTCATGAGGATGTTGTGTAGAGATTCTTTTTAAGGAAATATAGAAAGGAAACAGGTATGAGGGGTGGGTAGGAATCTGGGGGTCAGTGTATCCAGGAGAGACGGACGTATGAATCCATTTCTCACTGCGGTGCAAGGAGATGGGTCTATAGAGTCCTGTTGGATAGGTCGAAGGGTCTTCCTCAACCAGTTTTTTCCCGATCCGACCCGCCACACAGTAGGTAGTAGCCCCATCCGCCGCCAAGATCTGCAAACCACTTGGGGTGACATGACAGAGGTTGGTTGGTTATAAAATAAATGATTCTCGGGGCGGCGGTACCCAAACCCGCCTCCCAAATATTACAACAAATACTTTATCCCGAAGCACTATAGGGTAAAGGATGCTATATCGAACAATCCCGCTGTATGAATAGCATGGATTTGGACGCTGAATTTGATGTCATTTCAGTATAATTTTCTGGGTTTGTGACTTCTGGATTGTCATACCGAAGATCGATTCACCAATATAACAGAGCATTTTATCTCGAAGCACTACGGGCTAAATGGTGCTATAAAGAACATTCCCGCTGTATGTAAAGCGCGCTATCTGTGTGAAGATCTAAGATAACGCATAAATAGCTGTCTCGGATGAATTTCGCGTGGGCCTAGCGCCAGAGAGAGCAATGTGTTTATCTCGATCGGGTCGTTATTCCAAATAAAAATAAGATTAAAGAGGAATAAGCGTATTCACTCTGTTGTCAACAAAGAAATCAAATCAAATTACACGTAACCTTTCGATTCACCAGGCCCACCAAGCACAAGCATATCGGATAAAGATTTTATCGATAATGTCGGTAACATTGTTCCCGTGCCTGAAAACAAATCGCCGAAGAACAAAAAAAAGTTGAAGACGCCTAAATCAGGCATATTTAGTTGACGTGAACTGACATTTTCAATAAAACCTTTTCGATGAGTTTGTACTAGAGAGCCTGAACTCAAGTTTTAATTTTCTGAACAAAATCATGTTATAATGACAATTTTACTTGCAATTATCATTAGACATTAATATATTCTTACTCGTTTATACAGGGTGTCCGGAAACTCGTAGTACAAGCGGGAAACTGGTGAATCTACATCACATTTGGAGTCGATTTTGTAGTATATTTTTTTTTATTTGAGCTTTCGTTATCGAGTAAATCGAGTTTGAAGTTGATTTTTTATTTTTATTTTTTTTTTTTAATAAAATTCTTATAAATTATTACTGAAGATCAAAGTACCCAACTAATTAAAACTATTTGAAAGTAAAACAAATGAAGAAACTCGGATTTGAAGCATTATTTTGAAATCACCCTTCATTTAACCCGGTGTAATCATAAAATATTTCTGCTCTGCAGGGTTAAAACATCTGTTATTCAACCCTTAACACCAGAAAAAACTTTAACCCTAAAATAGCCGAAAAATATTTTTTTTTGGTTTTTTTTTTTTTTTGAAAATGCTCAAATCAAAAAACTTTATGTTTTTTTGGGTTCCCCATGTGGTGTAGATTCTCCAGTTTCCCGCTTGTACTACGAGTTTCCGGACACCGTGTATAATGTTATTTATCTCCATACCACCTATTAAATATTTTTCATATTCTAGAAAACACGTATCAAAATTTTAACCTTCTTTCTAAGAATCGGATAATCTCAACTTAAAGTATTTGGATTAGGTACTACTTCCAGATGTATTTAATGGCTCCTCGTAAAAACAACGTAACAACAATTTCACAAGTACGTGCCGTGATTAGCAAGAACGTTTAACTCCATTTTTGCGAATACCGTCCCGAGACTCGTAAGCTCGTAACGACCGACAAAACTTGGACTTAATTGCTCCGGGCCAAGTGAGGAGGCACCTGAACGAAGATTAAAATTAAATAAAGGAGCAATCCAGAGCTTTATCGAGCAGGTAGAGATAATTAACATACATTATAGTATCAATTGAGTTTTAGTAGGACGAGCTTTTAACAGATTAAAATAATAAATCCTTAAAGTGGAGCATATCTAATATGGAAATAAAGCTTTTGCTACGAAACAAAAACTACATAACCTAATTACTTTATTACGTGTTTAACACTTTTAGGAGTTCAATTGGTTTCCGAAACTATGTCAGACAATGGATTTTAATGGGACTGTTATTGATGATAAGTCACCGCTAAAATTAACACATTCTAATTTGCTGTTTACATTGGTTCAATATCGATAATTCGCGATGGTTCAAGCTATGTGTGAATTATTGACTGATACCATCTTGCATGGCAACAAATTTGAGGAATGTTGTGAAAAGGGTGGTGATCGGGAAGGGAAGGTTGGGAATGACCTGACTCTTCAGATCTAGTTACAAAACCCTAGGCCTGGGCCAACAAAGGGCTACTTCTAGACTTATGAAACGTTGACTCCAGGGTCAGGATTCAAGAACATTTCCCCCAGAAAGAAAAGAATACGAAAAGAGATAATGGCAACTTTATCGTCTTAACGTGGTGTATTATTTTACATTTATTTTTCAAATTAGAAATCTTTTAGATTGCACCCCTAATCTAACTAAATCGTCGCCATGGGTGACGAAGTGGTGCAAAGTACTTAAATAATCGCGGGGTTATTTTCACAATTTATGGAAAAAGTAAGACGAAAGAAAAGTTCGCCTTGCAGAGCGTTTATGGCTATCGCTCGAGTACTTAACAATAGGGATTAAAATAATGACAAAAGGTCCGGCGATTTTCTACTTTGCAAAGGAAAAATAAAATAATAAGAACACAGAGGTGAAATTCTCGGAACAATGGACCAGAAATAGAACGCATTACGGCGTGGCGTAACTAAGAATGAGAGCATAATTTATTTTTTCACAATAGTTAAACTCAGAAACAAAAGTCGAGTTCCAACTTGAAATTCTATAAGGTACAAAAACTTTAATAATTTTGTTTTTTTTTGTACAATATGGCAGAACTGTTTTCACATAACGATGCAAGCGGCTTATTAGTCTTCGCTAAATTTATAAGATTTTTGCTTTAGCAATTAGTAAAAATGCAACTTGAGCCAACGTAGAAATATTGTAATTATTTTAACTTTATTTAATTTATTTATTTATTTACATGCTACGTGAAACGCATTAAGTCGGGGACACCCGAGGAAGACATGGCATGATGAAGTGAATATCATATCATGAGTCAGAATAATACGTATGTCCGAGCCAATGCAGGAATGTAAATGAAGCAAGGAGTGTTTGTCTGTACATAGTTTTGTGGCAGTCCATCATCAGCCAGATACCAGGTACGTAAGTTACTTATTCATTTCAAAGATCGAAAGAGAATTAGTAAGAGTATTTAGAACTGATCATATATTTATAATACTCTATATCAAAGAACATTATTCAAAGCTGCATCATTAATAACAATTATTATTACAATCTGTCAAAGAAAAACCTCTTCAAATAAAGATTTTAGCTAAACTTTGAAAACATGAAGTCATTGAGAACCCGTAGTTTCCAAAACACCGAACCAGGAGCTCAGAAGTATTCAGGAGGAAAATAAAGATAAAATCAGTCATCAATCTTCCATTGAGCCCTCATTCCGAAGGCCAGGTAAATAACCGTCAGCCCTACGGAATATCAGGACGGAGGTTCGGGCCAGCATGAATACCAATTTGCTGACGGTACGGAATCCTTTCACATAGCGAACACACATCACGAAAATATTTCAACAATGTCACATTATTCTGTGAGAGAGTAGGCAACGGAAATCGATTGAGATTTAACCACAGAATTATGGCTTTTCAAGATTACAAAGCAATTTTATTTTACGACGGTAGAAGTAAAACTAAGACGAATATCGTGTTCAGGGGAAGGCGGTGATAAAATAACTACGTTCTAGGAATGTATTATGTACTGATGTCGAATTTATCGAATAGAGAAGCTTTTGCCGTAAAAAAGCTTTGAGACTTGCTGGCTTTTCTAAGCGAAATTTGAATTTTGGCCACTTTGAAAAATTATTACTATTATCGCTTCGGAGACAGGTGCTTATGTTACCATATATATGTGCTCCCTTATGCACCGCCTTATTCCTTTGACAGTAGCAATCACTAATAAAATTTATCAGGGTTGTCACTGGGTATTTCATGATTATTCTTGGCAAGTTAAAACATCCTCACAAAAGATCTTCACTTTGTTATAGCTGCTTCCCAACCGACAACTGCATAGTTCTCTCGGTGCGGCAGTTTCCTGTTAATAGTCCTATTAGGTCTCTCGTGGTTTTTATCCATATTGAGTAGCTGCCTGGCTCGCTTCGAGTATAGACTGTAATAAGCTAGTCTCCATGGAAATTCAATAAATTTCCCTTAAAGTTAGGTAGGTTAAAGTAAAGTATGTTTACACAAAAGGTGCAACGTAAGTTATACTAAGCTAACAGTAAGACAGTTATGATTAATGACCAACAGAGTGCAGTCACTTGTCTCGTTGAGAGTATTACAGTGCAGAAGTACAGTGTTTGCATCATTATGCACGCGCCAACCGTTGCAACAGTCAACGGGCGACAGATTGATAGTTTAATGCGAGACGACACCGTTTTATGAAACTGTGGTGATTGCAGATTAGATTCTTCACTATACAATAGCCTTCAACTGGGATTTTCTCACTAAGCCAGAGCAAATAAAATATTTATTTCCATTTAAGGTCCCATAAGGATATTTTGACCTTTTGGCAATTATGCAGAGACCGTTCTCCTCGTAGCTATTGGGTCGCCTATATCCTAAAATATTCTATTGTTATTAGGTATTGAAACAATATTAAAAGTCAAATTTTAAATCAAAAACCAAACGAGTAAAATATTATCATCACAATCGAGATTTGAATGCAGGATCTTCTATTGATCCCATTAAGTCCTAGCGTCAACCTTCAGATCCACACTTTTTTAAAAACATATTTAAAATAGCTTTATTTCAAGCTTAGTCCGCACGAAGTTTCCACCTTTTCCTAAAGCGTTTATATAACCGCTTTGTGGTAGATTAAAGACATTTTTCCCCGACGTTTTCGCCAAACTTCTAACAAATGAATAATTCATCAGCTTGCTAAATACTGTAATAATTTACAAGTAAGCTTTCAACTTTGAACAGACTGATTGGACGTATTCAGATGTAGATTAATACCAAATTAGTACTAGTAAGAGACCACCCGAGTTAATTACCATGGCAAGGGAAGTCTCAAAGGTCGCCGACCGGAGAATTAAGTCCCATTTGTGTCCACATTGCTCCGGGGAACTTGGAGACGGATGGTGGGGGTAGGATTGTCAACAATAAAGGCATAAAGAAGAAGAAGAATTACAGTAAAGAAAAAAAAATATTTGTTGATCCAACGGCATTGACAGGGGTCATTTTAGGCAGTCGAAGATGCCGACAGAAGCTTACGGTAAGAAAGGAGCATCATTTGTGGCGTTCCACTATCTTAACCTACTTCTGCGAATAATAGACAGAGAAGACTCTTAGTAACTAGTTATTATGAAACCTAGTCGTAAGCCAGCTGTATTCATTATTCAATACTTATATTTGTACAACGCCCTTGAGGTGATTTTTCACGAAAAAGGCGCAAAAAATCAAGATAAATTATATATCCTGGCACAGGTTTTTCGATCTAGGAGTAATAAAACATATTCGGTACTATTCACACTGAACGACAAATACTCACTTATTATTCTAACATTAAAGTAGAGCATATATATTAAGTAGAGCATAATTATCGTTTCATACCTTCACCGTTGGGTAATTTTGACTCGAATCTGACATAAACCCGACTAAAAAAGGCACATCATTTGCTACAAGTTCACTCATAGGAGATCTCATGCACTTTTTATACTCCGAAAGCGACGATTTCTGCCTATTAATTCTCGGGCCTCGATTCTTGACGAAGTCATTCCACTCGAACAGCGACTGGTTTAACCCAATTGTTGTTTGAGTGGAATGACTTTTGACGTTTGACGTATGTAGGTGTGTCCTTCGACGAGACTCAAAAATAAGAACGTCGACCAATTTTGTACTTTCGACGACGATTACGATTAGCCTGGATTGGAGAAGCGATACCCAGAACGCGCAATCAGAGCGATTTAACTGCTTAACGATTCTGCATTGAATATCGACATTTTTAACGTCGCTTACAGACAGCTCAGCAACCATCTTGTGACGCATGTCACAAAATAGTGAAACTGCCCCCATGATCTTTTTACACCTTGTTTATAACCACGAACTTATTTAATTTATTACAACCGACCGGTTTCGCTAAACACAAGCATCATCGGGGTACAAATTAAAATAATCAAAAATACATTGTGTGTGCTTATACAGGGTGTCCGGAAACTCGTAGTACAAGCGGGAAACTGGTGAATCTACATCACATTTGGAGTCGATTTTGTAGTATATATTTTTTTTTATTTGAGCTTTCGTTATCGAGTAAATCGAGTTTGAAGTTGATTTTTTTTTTTTTTTTATCAAATTCTTATAAATTATTACTGAAGATCAAAGTACCCAACTAATTAAAACTATTTGAAAGTAAAACAAATGAAGAAACTCGGATTTGTAGCATTATTTTGAAATCACCCTTCATTTAATCCGGTGTAATCATAAAATATTTCTGCTCTGCAGGGTTAAAACATCTGTTATTCAACCCTAAACACCAGAAAAAACTTTAACCCTAAAATAGCCGAAAAATATTTTTTTTTGGTTTTTTTTTTTTTTTGAAAATGCTCAAATCAAAAAACTTTATGTTTTTTTGGGTTCCCCATGTGGTGTAGATTCTCCAGTTTCCCGCTTGTACTACGAGTTTCCGGACACCGTGTATATACAGATAATTTGCGTAAAAATAAAACATGAAATAGTGAGAGCATAAAATTAAAAAAAAAATACATAGTAACAGAGAGGAAGAGACAGATAATCTGTACATAATGGGTTATTTCAAAAGAGACAAAGCATCAACTAATGTGATTAAGTTATATTTTGTTTCACTCAGTATGTATATGTAAGCACGGTTCCATGATAACTCAACACAGTGACAATTCAACACACTTTTAAAAAGTGATATAAAGTCATTAGAACCGATGAAATTTTTTTTAACCTAACGTAACCTAACCTACTTAACCCAGTTAATAAAGTTTTTTGTTTCATCACTTTCCATGACTTTATATTACTTTTTAAAGATGTGATGAATTATCATTGTGATGATTTATCCGGTCACCGTAAGCACAGATATTATATTCGAACGACACCATTTACAGCCTGTTAAATTCCTACATAAGACTAACAAAATGACATAAATATAAAAGGTAAATCTTTGGATATAATCTTATAAGCACTTAAAGCAGGTTGTTTGGTCCAAGATCACACAGAAATACATTGAATCCTGAATCCGAGTTCAATGGAAGTCATGACGTTACACGTTACATAGTCAGGGTGACAGAACACAAAGGTTGAGTATCGCATGAACATGAAGATGAACAAGGGACAAACGGGAGACTGCATTAATCAAGATGAAACTTCAAAGCGCCGGGGAACAGGAGACAGGAGGAGATGGGAGAGGGGCATAGAGAAAAGGGAGAGTGGATGCTGTACGAGTGCGGAGTTGGTATTCTGTCTTTGTTGCCAATTGCGGTTTTATCAATTGGACTCCTGTTTGCGTGTGCTGGGATGTAAGTAAGGAGGCATCATTATTTTTAACAGATACACAAACAGGAAGACTTTTATTGCGAAGGGTCATTTTTTAAGAGCAGGGATCGGGAAACTGAGTTAAATGGGCAAAAGTAGTTATGGATAAACTAACAAAAAAGGGGAAAAAATAAATATTTGGAGGACAAACGACTGCTTGGCTTTTATCATACAACACTTAAATTTGGATTTGATTTCTGCCTCTAAAATCGTGAAAAATTGAATTCTTTAGTGGCCTATATTTTATAATTTGAAACACAAATAAATATTATTCATGTTGGTCAAATTTTTGGTCTCAAATCCAAATCTAAAATTTGTATGAAAAATGTCGCGCAGCCGTTCCAGATGCGTGGCAGATTACTTAAGACATAATTTGTACGGAAAAACTTTTTTTACTTACATAATTATACTGTCATTTGATTATTTTTTGTCACTCCCTATTTTTTCGGCTTTTAATGATTTTGAGCTTCGATTGTTTTGTGTAATAAAATATCGTACCCATACATCATCGATACTAAACTATATTGATAGCATAAATACGCAACCATTTTAATAGTAAGTGGTTAGTTTTACATATTTTGTAGGGGACATACAAAAATACATAAAAATATACATATCATGCTAGGGAAATTCATAAAGCGGATCAAATGGGACGAGGCAAAAATATTTTGTGACAATAATATTCTAATTCAATAATATACGTGAAATAGGCTTAAATATTTTTATTTTAATACAACGGGTATTGGGAATACGTATTCAATTGGAGCATAGACTCTCAATTCTAAAGACCTTCCATGAATTGAAGTAGATTTTGCTACATTAGCCAAATAGAAAAGGTTTATTTGCGTCGCAAAGTTTGCTAAAAATAGTTTTTCATAATATATAATCCTTAAAAGTTTCTGGCGACGCGACATCTCGATCCGAATAATCCAAAAGCAATCTGCTCAGTGGTTTATTAGCCTCCGGACAAAATTTGGCCGTGTTTTGTGACCTTCAATACTGTGAAAACATTTCTAGTATTAATAATACTTCCACGAGGAATTCTTTGTCATCTTGGCACCGTCTCAAGAGGAGTATTTTTCCACAGATGAGCGGAGACTTTCACGGTCGCCGGACCAAACGGCGTCGATGGTATAAAGGCCCGCATACCGCTGATAGCTCCGTTGTAACCTCCCTCCCTTTTTCTCATAAACGACACGTGTAAAAGAAAGAGAGATTAGAACAGAGTTCCCAGAAGCAGAGAAAGATATTTTATGGCAACCGAAATGTTCTAGTATTCCATTATCACGTAATTCAGCGAAAAATTCCTAAAATAATGGCAATTCTCGTAAACATAAATATTTTTGTCTCCAGCAATCTGAGAAATTGCAAATGGGTTTTGGGAGAGATCCAGCTTTCCTCGGACCCACAAATGCCGACATACTTTGTTCACTATTCACAAGAAATACTGACAAATAATCACTTAGCCGTTGTTTACTGTGAAAACATGACGAATAGAACAAAAGGAGTGTGATGGATTGAGAAGAGCGTCCCTGGCATAAATTGACCTTTATAGCGGGCAATTGCGAATAATAATACATAATATTCATTCCTAGAGAGGGAGAAATTAATCAAATGAATAATATTGTTATAATTCTCATTTACATGAAGTCAAATAGAACCCAATAATGCTTTTGTCCGGCTAATACACTGCAATTTTCATTCAAAGGTTATTGAAAAGGTTGAAAATAAATTTCTTTACTTTGTGTACCAACATGAAAAATAAATTTGTAAGTAACCGTAGAAGGCTTTTTTGTGACCATGTTTTGTTGAATAAACCCGAATGGCACATAATAAATAGATTGGAATGACTTCCATTGATAAATCTTAGAATACAAATGCGTCATACAAGGCAACAATTTTTTTTATTAAAAAGTGTTCTAAGAATACCAGAATATATTATTATGTATTTTGACATTCTAAGATTATTTATTATTTATGTATTGGTGGCTAATTTTGAAAATGTTTTAGAATTGCGGAAAAATATACATAAAAAAGTTTTAATTTTGAATATAATGTGTGAAAACTTCAATAATTCTTCCTGGGGCCGACTATTCCCCGAATACTTCTTTCATTTACTTGCACGTAGTATGAACACAGTCTCCCGACATATTTTCTCTGTTCAGCCACTCTACATTTCAAAATCATCTAGTGCATAGTTCGTCGGAGAGCAAGGAATTAATCCTAAATAACTTCATTTGTTAAATCTAGTTAGGAATACGTACTAATTATTTATGTAGGTACCTATAACACTCTATTTCTGTGTAAGACTTAGGGCAGACTTCTGTATCTGACTTAAGGTAATAAAGTTTGACTGAGATAAACATAAGAAAACTGTCAGTCAAAGATCTATATTTGAACTTTGAAGAAGGGTGTGAGATTCCTCGAACGGCGCTTACGAGGCAAAAGTAACAAGTCTTTTGTGACTTGCTTTTTACTACTGCAAAAGCTCAAAGTGGGAGATAAACTTCCCACCTTCCCCAGTAGACAGCTATCACAAACGAGAAAGCAATAGGGATATAAAGGTTATCCACTGAAAATGTAAATAATGTTGTGCAAATGTTTCCTGGAATTCCCATTCATACACTGGATAGATCACAGCATTTGATATGCCGTTCCTTAGTACCCCTTCTACCCTATACAAAACGGGTATGCAAATATGCAGAACTTATCTCGTGCCTTGCCTATAAGCCCAACACACGTAGTGGGTGTTATTGCTCTTACATACGAAAGGCGGGATTACAGAATGGAGAAGATGCTTCACTAATTCTTCTATAAGTACACTTTCAGTGTAGGGCGGTTACCCACCGAATAGTTGATGGCAATTATTAATGAGAGTACTGTTAACAAACGTGGAGTCTAACCTAGAACGTTGTGACAAAAAAAATGCCAGCAAACAAAAGAACAATCTGGTTGCGAAAGACAAGCGGATTAAGAGTCAGGGTATCTAGCACGGTTAATCAATAATGTTGGAAACTTGTCATCGTTTCCGAGTATGACTGCAGATCGCCAAAGAACAAACAACAGCTCACAAAGACTAAGTGTTTTTAATTTATTCGACGTGAACTTTGTACGTTACTGATCTGCGATCGTGCTAGATATAATAACTAAGTTAAATGTACTACTTTACCGTCACAATATTTAAATTAAGTGGGATTATATTGGGCAAATTGAACGGATTGGAATTTCAATATCATCGAACATCGGTTTCGAACTTGTGAGATCCGATGACTTATCCGCTCGATCGATTTTTGGCATATTATGGAAATTTTGCACAAATATCTCGAGCGATCGTTTAGCATAATTCGCCAAATTTGTAGAACCTAAAAATATGGGATAAACGGTATAATCTAATGCTACGTATACATTTGCGAGCCGAACTGACAGAAATGAACCTCAACTTATGAGAAAGAAACGAAGCAACCGCAAGTGGCGCGAAACACCACGGTGGTAAGGTTCGCGTTTCGGTTCGTAAATGTATACGTACCCTAAGTGGATTCAACCGCAGTAAGCTTATGTTACCAAGTTAACATTTTGAGGAATGATATTAATTAAATCGAACGGGAAAATCGAAAACCGAACATCGACAGCTCGAGTGGCTAAACACACATTTGAGGGAGGTTTATGTTATACTAGCTATTCCCCGCCACGCGTTGCTGTGGATCAGTCTGTCTGTGCAGGTGGAGAAAAATAGCGCCATATTAGATTAAGAATGTGAAAATAAATATAATTATTTCTAAAACTTGAGCTATAACACTACACATTCAAAAAGCTCAAAACTGGGAGGAAACCCTGGGAGCTTTATTGAAATGTTCAAGCTTTATAGTAAAGTTTTACTTGTAAAGTTAGTAGGTACACGTTTATTTTCCTCACTTGAAAATTTGTAGAACTATAGGGGGATTTAGCTTTAAATAGGTACACTTAAATTGAGTGTTTTTTTTTTAGCGAATAACCGTTTCGTTTTTAGCAGGTAATTTGACCCTTCTTTCCATCATGACCAAAAATTTCCACCCTGTATAAATTGATGTTGCTTCACACCCCCGGGGCCGTACATTTTCTTCACAGCAAACCCAAAGATGACGCAGGATCTGAGGGAAAGTATTTTCCTTAGTCCCTTTTCGTGGAGTTTGTATAAAAATAAAGGTGACCGGGTATCTCATTAAAACTACAGTTCAACACACATACAAAAAGTGATATAAAGTCATGAAATAAAAATAGGTTAAACAGGTTACATAGGTAACTATTTAACCTAGTTTTTGTTTCATCACTTTTAATGACTTTATATCTTTTATTTATTTTGGTACAGTATTTTACATTTCTTAGTAAAATTTAGTAATGTTAGCCTCACTGGGTGGCTTACCCACCCGTGCTGAGGCCTATCACTTTTTAAAGGTGTGTTTAATTGTCATTTCGATGAAATATCATGGAACTAATAATAAAATAATCTCCTGGGGTGGCAGTTTATTTATTAACTATTTTTTATTTTAACATTTGTTTACAGATTATTATTATTCAATAATACACGGATAAAAATGAGTATTACTAATATATTAAGAATCTCTTCGAATTATTGGTAATCCGGTTAAAAACGGGATTGCAGGCCTCTAACGAATGAATTTATAGGTTTCTATAAACTTTTATTATATTTCAAATACTTTATCACCATATAGAAACACGTGTTCCATATATTCGAAATGTACTAAATGAAATAAAGGAAAACTGGTTATTCATTCGGTAAATCTGCAATCCACTTTTTTACTAAATTGCCAATTATTTGAAAAAATTCTTAATAAATTATCAATACTCTTATTTCTCCGTGTAACACCAACGTAATATACAAGGTTTTCCAACAAGAGGTGTTATTTTGAATAGCCCGCACTGAAAGAAATGTTTAGGTACGATTTACCAAATTTTCAGTAATTATCTACTAAACAGTTTAGTTGCTGTGGTGACTGCCGAACTTTTAGCTACTGTTTGCTAAACAGCAGTTTATTTATGACAGCTTAGCGATTCAGATATTCTAGCTAAACTAATCGGTTGAGACAGCTTTCTGTGTTTAGTTGTGTTACCTAAACTGTATTTATGACAGCTTAACGATTAAGATATTCTAGCTAAACTAATCGGTTGAGACAGCTTTGTGTTTAGTTGTGTTACCTAAACTGTATTTATGACAGCTTAACAATTCAGATATTCTAGCTAAACTAATCGGTTGAGACAGCTTTGTGTTTAGTTGTGTTACCTAAACTGTATTTATGACAGCTTAACGATTCAGGTATTCTAGCTAAACTAATCGGCTGAGACAGCTTTGTGTTTAGTTGTGTTACCTAAACTAAAAATTATATACCTAAACCATTTTGTAGTGTTCGGTTAGAAAAACTGAACTGTTTAGATGTAGTAACCTTATTATTTAGTTAATATTACAAAATGGTTAGGTTGATTAACTAAACTTCGGTTGGAATAGCCCTACCGATATAGGTGTTTTAGCTCTCTACTGCTAGCTAGCTTTAGGTACTGTAGCTTAGCTTTTTGGTTAGATTATCTAAATTAAATAGGAAGTGCAGCTTTGCAGTTTAGCTGAAAACAATACAGGGTGTAAATGTTACCACCATCAACTCGAAGGATTATACCCATAATTCAGAATCATGGGTTAAATACTTTGAGTTGCAGGTAGTTTATTACAACCCTTTTGAGAGATGAAACCTAAATAAATAAATATTATGTTTTGTAAGACTAGAAAGTACTTATTAAAAACCTCATTCATATAAAAGTTATTTTGTTAAGAATCGTCTCTCAAAATATTGTTTCCAGCTACCAGCAAAGCCTCAAAAAAGAAAACACGTTTGATCATACACACATTTATATTATCATTTTTTATTATAATTTTTTTTTAAATATAGTAAAAGATGTTTGTGTCCTGATTTGGCAAATTCTTTTCGGCGCTGCCTGTATGTTTCTAGTAATTTACCTTTAGCAGCAATTTTTTGGGTAGGCCCAAAACACACATATGGGGTGAAATATACAGCTGCGCTTTCTTTATTAAAGACTTTGGTGATTTGAAAAGCAAATTCATAAAATCTCTTGCTTGTAATGGATCTATCTGGATTACCCTGCAATTCCTTACTTATAATAGTACTGCACAGTCTGGCAGAATTGTCCAACAGACCCTTTGACTCAAACTGCATTAAAAGTGCTTGCCGTTCATTGATTGATAGGAGATGATTGCGTAAGTCCTGGAAAACAAAATTAAATTGCATATTGATTACATAACTAATAACCACTTCTATAATCATCATAATATCAGTCACAGGATGGCTTTTCTACGCTGCCACTACTAAAATACATATATCGGAATGTATAAAACAATTAACCTAAGTTACTTAGGTATCTGAAACTTACTAAAATTATTTAACTTACATTCGAAATTTGCTCTTCAAAAGCTTCTTGCGTTATTCTTTGTGATTTGTTTTTATTTTCCAACAAGGAAATGTCATTTACAAGGAAGTCATCGTGTTGATAATATATGGGCGTTGTTTGTTTGGAAGTTGAAGGTATATCTTCAATCTGAAAAAAAAAGCGGGTATGTACACAAAGGGGAAAGAAAGGGTGAAGAGGTCAAGCTTTGTTTTTATCCCTTTGGAATTGCTTGACCCCCCCGGCAGTCGATTTATTCATTAATTACAGGAATTATTATTTTAAATACTATTATTTTTGTATCAAAATCGCGTCCGGTACAACTATTTCCAAATGGTTAGCCAAAAAAGGCCTAGGTAAACAATATGTCATCATTACTGCTTTTAAAAACTTACACTTATGACAGGTGGATTAATAACATCCTTGAGCGCATTAATGTGTGCTGTAGGCAGTGCCCGGTGCCCTACAGTCGGAATCAATTCTTTAATATCATCTTGAGATATTATCAGGAGTGGCTTGAGTCTGAAATAAAGAAAAAAAACGACGAGATAATACAAAAAATTTCAAAACAAGAAAATAAAAATTTATTTTTCAAAGGAATGAAAATTATTCATTAAAAAAATGTATATTTATACAACAGCAGATACCGAACACCCTGTATCATGAATCAAGCGGAGATAAAATAGTTTTAATAATGAAATTATTTCATTTATATGAAAATTTCAAATGTAAACATTAACAATGGGTGGTAAACCCTGTATTTAAAAAAAAATATCCGTCCCAAAAAAAAAACAACAGAATTCAATGTTCAAAATGTTATGTCCGAATCAATAATTTGCAATACACATTTATTAAAATATAATATATACGATTTCAAAGCTAGTTTGGTTGGTTCTAGTTTCTGGCTAGGGTAAAATTGTAACTTAGAAAATACTACAGTTTCAAACAACATTCGTTCAAGACAAAATAATACTGGCGGAAACAAACAAAGAAATAAAGGCGCCCTTGAGTTGATTTTGTACAAAAACGGCGCTATACAAGTGATCCAATTATTATTTTTTTTTATATACCACTCTCTGTAACTTGTGTCATGACTCCTGACACAATCTTGGTTGTAGCGTCAACACGCACTCTTCAAACTAGGTACATAATAAATACAAATCTTCTAAATCTATTGCGTAGGTACTTGAGTCATGGAATAATGAAGGTGCCAGTTTCTAAATCAAATAGAATGGATATTATCATAATATATAATATCATAGTTCCATGATCTAAATTCCAAATCAATAAAAAAATGAAAAAAGAAAACTCACCTTTAAATGTTTCTATGTAAGCCTCCAGATTCCAAGAAATTAAATAATCCTCCACGGTTTTGTCTGCCATTATCACTAGGAACTAGGAACAGCGGTTAACATAAATTCAATTCAATTCAAAAATAAATTCGCAACGCGCGCAACGAACGTCAATTCACGTATGGTGCGAACTGTGGCGATCTGATAACTGCGTCGTAAATGAACACCTGCGCGATAAACAGATCTACCAAAGTTCGGGAGATTTTAACTAAAGTTTTGTTGCACTTTGCCTAAGTTTGTGCAAAGCAACTAATTGTTATGTAAAAATACCAAATTTAGATATTCCAACCTCAGTTTTGCTATATGAACAAAACATTTAACCAAACTAGATGTTTAGTTAAATTTAGCTAAATACTTTGGGAAGTAACACATAAACTTAAGTTACTAAAGTGAAATAGGTTTAGTAAATTACTTTAGCTTGATTAACCAAACCGATTATTTTGTTTAGGTAAGTATGCTTTTAGTGTGCTATTATTAAAGTTTAGTTGTATTAGCTCAAGCACATTTTACTAAACAACGACGGTATCTGCACATAAAGTATTTTAGGTAAAGTAGCTGAACTTTAGGCGATGGTTACACAACTTCAATTAGCTTAACACTTTAGCTAACTCATTTTTTTCAGTGCGCTATTTCGGTAGATGTTACTTTTGAAGCTGTCATTTTTTAACATTTGACAAGTAGAAACTACGCCATTAATAAAAATGGAACGATACACGCTTCAACAACGCATTGAAATTATTAAAATTCACTTGAGTGAATCAAATGCAAATCATCTTGAGTGATGAGGCCCATTTCCATTGAGATTAGAAGAAATAAAATCAGAAGAAAACATAAAAACATTTAAAATTAAATTAAGAAAATATGTGATTGATTTATTTTAAATATGTTACCATAATTATACGTATATGTATATAAGGATTGTATTAGGACATAGATAACTATGTACCTACTTAAAATACCACAATAAATAAATAAATAAATAAATTTCCACCTCGGTGGCTTCGTCAACAAGCAAAATTGTCGCATCGGGGGCTCGGAAAACCCAAGAGTTATTGTTGAAAAGCCTCTCTATCCTCAAAGTGTGACTGTTTGGTGCGGTTTATGGTCCGGCGGAGTCATTGGACCTTACTTTTTCGAAAATGAGGCTGGAGCAACAGTTAAGGTGAATGGATTGCGCTATCGAGAGATTATTAATAATTTTTTATGGCCGGAATTGGATGGATTGATCTGGACAACGTTTAATTTCAACAAGACGGCGATACGTGCCACACAAGCAACGAAACCATTGATATTTTACGATTGAATATCAAAATAACACTTCTTATTGGAAAACCCTGTAAATAACACTTCTTATTGGAAAACCCTGTATATAACAAGTACTGAGAAACAACAGAAATTGAACAAGGGAATGGTATGAACCTACAACTGAATAAAGCAACGACAAATTGCATCAAAAATTATATCAGATTAGGAAGATAATTTCTGAAAGAAGAGAGATGGAATACGTTAATGATTTAAGAAATATCAGTTTTTCAATTTATATTGTAGATTATGGTAAGTATGACAGTATCACACCATCTTCCACAGAACATTAAACCTTTTAAAAAAACCTCCTTAGAATGAAAACTGTAATATTTTCACACTATTTAATTAAGTTGAGGGTATATGTTTAAAAAATGAAGGCGTGAAACTGAGTCACTTTGAAGGAGGGAGGAAACGTCATTCCACGGACTGGCTGAGACGTAAAAATGGCCCTTCACAACACTAAGTTGATAGCATTATTTATTAAATCTAACAATGTTCATGTTCATTCAATACACAGCATCTTAGATATATTTGAAAGAAATCCGGAAGTACGTGGGTGTACGAGAGTCGCCCGGGCGGTCGGGAGATTCGATCTCCATAGAAAGGTTTGAGTGAATGGAGTCGGGTTGTGAATCGAGCCATATAAGGCCGGGGACCAGATAAATACAACATACTTCTTCATACTTTTACCTCCTCCGGCTATTTGGCTGGAACGAGTACCCAATACTGGCGAGCAGGTACCTACACCTGCCTACGGAGTTCATGAAAGCGAACCCAGCGTAGTAAATATTCGAATCCCATGAGTACCTACAAGATAGAAACAAATTAGAAGGGCCGTGCACCATTATTATTACGAAATCGCACGCACATAAGTGTCACCAACATCAAATCGCATCAACGACACGTCTTTGTTTCTACCCTCACACAAAACGAAAAAAATTGTTTAACTTTCATAGTGCAATTTATTCGTAGCTCTTCGACAGTCGGTACGCTTCCATGCCATATCTCGCATTGTTTCTATTGTCTATTGTAGCAACCTGCCAATGGTGATTTTGAATATTTTGAAATGCTACTCGAGACTGGAATACTTAACTTAGGTATCTTAAAGAAATAGAATTGAGTAAAATTCATCATCACCATCTCACCTCCCACCTATGGCGACACATGAAATTTCCACATGTGTTTCTGTCCAATTGATTGCAACTAGTTTTAGCTCGAAACATGAGCTAAATGGCTATGAAAAATTCATGTACCTAACTCTAAAAACACAGGACGCTTAATTATTAAAGAACTGGGTAGCCACCAAAAATAAAACATTACCTTTACAAAGTGTAAACCAGGATTTGCCAAAGTCATCATTAAATAATTTGCGTGATCTTATTAGGAGTCAAAAAGCTCGCAGCATCTTTCCTAGGTAATAACAACTCCAAAGGAGTCATTTTCGCTACTAAAAACAGGACCTTCGAGGAAAGAATTATGGTTGATTTTGTTTGCTTGAATAGCAAATCCACAAAAACGCGTACTGATGATACAAGATGTTTACGTTTTCACTGTTCTACACTGAGCGCACATTGATAAAACCATATCATAACAGATTGAGAAGAAGAAACAATATCTAAAACGGGAATATTATGATCATTTTTATAAGAGGGTTGAGGTTTACTCATAACATTTCATGAATTTAAATACAGGGTGCCCACGATAGATCGTATTCCTGGTGAAATATCAGTATCAACAATTGAAACGTTTATTGAAATGGCTTTAGCAGTGTTTAGTGATCAGATTAGAATAACCAATGTTCTCACAACCTTCCTCTATACTCTCTCCCTTTCTACTCCTGAAGAATATTGCCTCATAGCTTTCCTTTAAGTTGCATGACTTAATAATGACAGAGTTTTAACCACAGGCTGTTAAACTATGTACCTACACAGTTTCCAATGCATAAAACAAAAATGTGAACGAATCGTTTCAAAATCCGTTTTGATTTCTAAATGAACCATAAAATATTCAAGTCGGGTATTGGACGAGCGTACTATTCTACTCGTAAATATTATAAGAAGGTGAAATAATGTAAAGTAAGGAGTGTGTGCAAAAACCAAGTTGGTGGCATTTCATCATATCTGTCTAACCCGCGGAGAAATGGCGTGATGATTAGTTAGTTAGGGGAGTTGAGCTAAATTAATATGTAGTTGTAATGGCTGACAGGTGAATTCGGCAAAGGTCGATAGCTACCTACTCAATAATCAATTCTTAATCAAAGAAAGCGCCGCTACACGAAGAAAGGTACCTACGATTCAATTATTTAGAGCGGTTGCTTGGAAATAAAAATAACAATGATGCCACCGACATATGAAAGCCGGCGAGAAGAATAAAGAGATTTAAACGAGTTGCTTCATCAGAATGCCTTAAACATCGTTCTCCGATTTCCACATTGGCAGCTGCATACATTTTTTAACATAAATTAACAAAGATATTTTCCGAGACGACTGTACTCGGTGTACAGTAGCTCATGAACGACGTGGCTCGCACGTGTTCCGGTGATAAATAAACACATATACTCGTATACCCCGCGGTGCATCCACTGCATCCTGCATGCATCCTGGTGCATCATCGAACACGCGAGATCGTAATAATAACCATACTGATCGTTGATCATACTGGTGTGTTCGTAAATGCAATGCAACACGCAGTGGACGTGCTCGGATGGTACAAACAGGAGCCCAAAAGATGCGAGGAGATACAAGAAGATGGTATAAGAGATACAATACGATGGGATGTAAGAATGTGGGATACGAGCGCTGTGACAGATGGGCCGTGGTTAGATGTTAAATTAACGACGACTTTCTCACGTTTTGGGCGTGCCTAATTGCCACAAAATTTAATTGGTTGTAAATCGTAGCTGTTAAAGCTTACATAGGAAGGTAAAAATAAAAATAAAAAGTAGTTAGATTTACTCTACGCAAGCCTACGTCAGACAGCTGTAATAATGGACACAACTTGGGATTTAAGAACAAAAGGAATATCTATACTATATTGTTGTTATTATACAGATCTGGTGTCGAAGTAGATACAGTGCCCTTCATACGATACGGATGTACCACTCCAGCCAGGAGCACTCCTGTCCCAGCGGGATCGGTACACCAGGGACAGTGATTTCTTACGACTTAAAACAAGTGATCTAAGGATAGGAAGGATGTTGGAGTTCAATCGACCGGTATACATGGTAACCTAATAAGCCAAGAATGGAATTTAGGATGGGCAGGAATAAAGGAATTGATTGAGCATCGTTTTTTTCCCTTTGTCCTTCTTCTTTTCGCCCTTCTTTTCTCTACTTGGGTCTTTGGGTCTCAGAATTTTCAGAATTGAAAGCTATAAATCATATCGGGTATGCTACACAAATCATATAAATACTAGTATTTAACTGAAATAAAGATAATAAGAATAAAATATTGGTATAAATTACACTATTTGTGTAATTTTATGATCCATTTAGAGGTACCAAATGCCAAAATACGAAATAGTGGTTTAATAAAGACTGGTGCAAATAATCACCATTGTAAATAATTACCATCAAGACATAGAAGGTTGAAGGAACTAAAGTGCAGTCCAGAAAAGTAGGTCTGAGATTAAACTTTGAAAAAAAAAACGGATTTCGTCAATCTACACCTTCGGGCCCTAAAACCCCTATACCCCAGACAGATTAAATTTGATCATTTTAAAATTTGGAAATGTTTGATCAATTTCACCAGAAGTAAGCCGAATTTTAGCTAACTTCGGATTCACCGACATGCCCACAACACACTAGTATCGTTATCGTTATTATCGTGGAAATAAGAGATATCGAATATAATTCTAAATCTTTCATTCCGTTGGATGAGCTTGTCATAAAAACATCAACATAACATTCCAATGAGGAGATAAGGCCAACGGAACGGAGGCATTTCTTCTAATCTTCTTTAAAAAAAACTTGTAAGAGCCTGATCTGATAAATATATAACTGTCTCTAGTGGGTTTACTGAGGATGGCTTCTGTATTGATTTGTATGTCAACGTAGCTGTCAACAAAGTAAACAATGTTGTTAAAAGAGGCGATATGTGAGAACCGGACACGTCAAAACTTTCCTATCAGTTCACTGAAATAACATACGGGATATTTTACTCATTTGTGTCAGCAGAGATATAAATACCGTTTAAAAATAAAGTGAGCATTGTATTCAATCTTTATTTGAAACGGGCGTTTAATGTATTCTACAAAAGCACTTGTTTTCTAGTTAATAATTTCCTATTTTCGTGGTTAGCAATCACTTCTGAAGAGCCCAAATATAATAATTGAAATATTTGTCGCCACCTACTGGTTTGCCGTCTATCGGTTCTCACAATGCATTGATAATGCTAGAAAGTTCGTTCATACAGGGTGCAGCAAAACAGACAGTGCAGTTTTGGAGGGCCGGTATATTGGTCTCATTGTCGGAAGGGTCGTGCCGTTTTCAGTCGTTACCATGGTTTGGTCCGGACAACACCGGGGCTTCGCCGTCCGCACGTTTCTTGAAAATTGCCGTTCTTTCGACGCCACCCAGCGGGCCTTCCGGCTGCAACTTGCGACTTCTTCCTGTGGTGCACCTTAAGTAAAATGTTTTTAAACATCGGCCACCTTGGAAGAACTCAAGGATCGAATTCGGGAGTAAATCGCCCCTGTACCCGTCGATATGTGCCAAAATGTGGCAGAAAACTTCAAAAATCGTCTTCATCAATATATCGCTGCAGGGGGCCATCATCTTTCTGATGTCATCTTCAAGTCTTGACGTATAAAACGGCATGATGTACCGAATAAAATAAAATAAACCCCATTTCTGTAAGTTGCGCCGTTCTTTTTAATATCCCTTCTAAACAGCACTGTCAGTGCCGCACCCTGTAGATAGGTTTATATACCACTTTAATAACTTAAGTCACAAATATAGGGTAAAACTAATCGTACTGGAAAACTAAACATAGGTATGAAACACGACTTTCCGAGTACATTTGCAACTCATATCTTTCCAGAGAAAGATTAATTAGATAAATCTAAATATTACTTTAAGTTGATTTTGCTATGAGTATCGACTATACCTCTGTGGATGGGTTGTTTTAAAAAATTTTAACAATTCATCAAATTTCCATGTTGATTTTAAAGTTCTATGAAGGCTCTACAGAACTTGCTGTTATTATATCATTACTGACCAGTTGTTTCGCAGAGTTTGAAAATTGATGAATTGTTCAAATTCTGTGAAACAACCCGTCTTTTATCCGATGCAAGATAATCCTCTCTCTTCTATGTCCCTCAATTCAGTTAACCTCGCAAAATTCTCGCGACGTACAATTTATTTCATTGATAACTCTTGCGCGATATCACATAAAAAATATACACGAATAAATCGAATTTCTCAAAATACCGTTGTTTTTCGAAAGCAGTCATTAAGATCACAATTTCGAATCTCTCACATGACATTTAGTAATTTTTGCACTAATTATAGAAAGAAATTTTTTCTTGTATGCTTGTCAATATGGAAATCTCCGAACTGCAAGTACTGAATTGATTTTATCGTCTTTAATTGGTTTTCTTTCATCAATAAGAACGTACCAGATGAAAACTTTTTGATGGATTCCATTGCCTCAGGCGTCAAAATAACGAATTACTTTCGGAATGAAATTGACAGTTCTCATGGGAAGCAGCGAGATCTACCTAGTTTTTTCAATCGTGTTTTCATTGACAATGAACCTACTTTTTAATATTCTAGATGATACTTTATTTATTTTCAGACAATGATGATAATCATTCTCGCTTACTTTGAACTGTCTGCGTTGATTTAAACCAGTAGACAATGCCAACTTTCTTTGCCTTATCTGAATACAAAATAGTAGAGTTTTTTTTTTATTATTTATTACTATCTCTTAATCTAAAATTGGTCTGTCGAAAGGACTCATTTAAAAATTGGCAGTGAGAATAAGCATTTGGTATCTTTACTCTTAACCCAGAAAGTAACCAGTAGGTTAGGCGGTTATGGTAGTATACAGGATGTCCGGGGTTAAAGAGCTCTAACATTGGGAGGTCGTTCTAAATGTTGGTAGAAGTAAAAAAGATGAAAACTTTTTTCGAAATTCCAATGTGTATTTTTTCATAGAAGAATATTTATTTTTCCATGTAAACAAATCAACGTTTATTTACTTAAAAACCACCTTAAAACATTGTAATTTCGAAAAAAGTTATTCGTTTTTTTAATTGTATTATTATTTATTTAAATAATTTTCGGGAAATCGACAGTTTACATTTAATCAGTTTGTAAATAATTATTATGTAGTAAAATAAAAGCAATTATGGATTTCCTCCTTGTGACTTTACCTCTACTGAGACGGCATATTATGGAATAAGTAAATTAAATTTGTGAGAAAAAATATGAATTAAAAAATTTTTAGAAAACAAATTATATAAAACGAAAAATTTATAAAACAATACATTTACAGCCACGTAGAGAGGTTGTAGATATAAATCAAATCATTATAGAGATATAAACAATAGGGACGTAAACATTATTCACAAACCATCAGAGAAATATTCTTTTAGGGACCTCTTGTATTTGGTAAGTTCGCAACTGAAAATATCAACCTTGGATAATAAGCTATTGTAATTATTGCAGTCTGTTCAGGCAAGAATTCTGCTTAGAGTTCTATTATGTAGAATCACCCCAAAAAGTTAGCGAACTTTACACCCTGGACACCACGTATACAGTTTTTTTTGAAAACTTGTGAAAAATTACTGGGAATTATGGGGCTGGCAGATTACACTATACGCATCATGGCTTGGCATAGAGTCTCAATGGTAATGTATGGCAAGTGGTAAGCTGAAATAGGCCAAGCCACGAGAATATAGCATGGTCTGTCACTGGCTTAACAAGTTTATTCATCTGGCAGAGCTGGACAACCTTAAAAAAACATTTTTAATTTATTTCTTTAAATTGATTCATAATCATTGCAAGACTTACTTGTTGTTTTATTCTAGTTGGTTTTACGCCCAGCTAGGTTTTTTTTATATATATATTTAATATCAGAACATAATATACCCAATAAGCTACTGTCAATATGTACAAAGACTACACATTAATTAGTATAACTTCGACATTATTCGTCAATCTAAAAAACATTTTTACTGTTTAATATCTAGTAACAAACTAAGTAGATAGGGAATGTTTAAACAGATGAGCGTAAAATCAAATCAAATACGTAGGTATTTAGAGATCTACTATCAGTGCAGTCGCTGGCGTCAGTTATATTTAAAATTGGAACAGTTGTAAATACAGGGTGATATAAAATGAAAAAAAAAACGGAAATGAAAATACAATGAAATATAAAAAATACGTGTAATCCAAAAATCCCACAAAGGCAAAGCTTGTGCGTGGGTATTATAGTATATTTTCAACATATGTAATATTTAAAAATTATACATAAAATATTAAGTATTACATAAATTCTTAGTTTTCTAGTAAACATTACATAAAAGGTTAAAGGAGTAACTACTATACGAGAAAAGATAATGACTGTTAAGATTTATAAGAAAATTATATCAAGAGAGTTCACTTTGTTAGTCGGCGTACGTGAAACTGTAATTCGAGATTATAATGTCGAAGTCTGCTTTCGAAAAACTGTGGTATTTCGAGAAATTCGACATGATTATGTTGCTGCTTTCGACAATCGGTCGTATTTCGAGAAAGCCAGAGTACATATGAAGCGTACGTATTGTTTATACTTGCGGGATAATTTTCCAATCGGTGGTCCTCACTTCTCACACGCGCCGCCAAGGGGAAAGTAGAACGAAATTTAGCCCCAAGTAAACAGCGTCAGCCATTGCCGCCTTTAGGTGTAAACATTATTTTATGGCCGCAATCGGCGTCGCTGTGATAATGGTACACGGAAAATAACACACAAGTTTGAATGACGCCGTTTCGATAACTACAACTACTATCGCTTTATTTATAACGTAGATTCTGATTGAGAAGTTTGACTGAGAAAGGTATCGGGAGGCATGAGTCGATGGAAATTTGGTGGAAGGCTTAGTAGTAGCTAGTAGTTAGTAGCCCCGTAGTAAGCGTTCAAAGATAGTTTGAAAGGGAGGGTGACCGGATAAATCATCAAAATGATAATTCATCATATATTTAAAAAGTTATATAAAGTTATAAAGTCATGGAAAGTGATGAAAAAAAAACCTTTATTTTATTTTCCATGACTTTATATATGGGAAGTGATACTTTTTCATCACTTTCCATATATAAAGTCATGGAAAGTGATGAAAAAGTCATGGAAAGTGATGAAACAAAAAGCTTTATTTTATTGATACATGATTTAGAGAGTGGTTTTTTGTGATATTTCACCCTCCATGCTAGGGATGACCCTGTGTAATGGCGGGTGAATTTTACAGTTTGCGGACATAAAATCTATACATTACTATAATTTAAAAAAGAAAAATGATGTATAGCTAGTTCGGGTTGAATTTTTTTTATTAACTGGGTTAAGTAGGTTAGGTTAGGTAAGGTTTAATTTTTTTAAATCTTTTCTAATGACTTTATATCACTTTTTAAAGGTGTTTTGATTTATCATGGAACCGAAAGGGAGATATGTAAATACGAATGTTAGAGGGAGCGCGATTATATTTTTAAAAAAAAAACGATAATAATTAAGCGTAAATGGTGAAAATATTTAATAAAACATGACTCGTTTGAAATAGACCAACAATCTCTCGACAAATGCTTTAGTTAAATGTGAAATTTTTCATGCCTACAACATATTAAATAACAGAACAAAGTGTGTTTTTAATAATTTTCGGAGCTTACTTTGCGTTTTTTTTATCGAAGGAATTTCAAATAATGAACGTTTAGGCATAACAAATGTATAGATATTATGGAAATACGGGGGCTTAAGACGAGGCAATTTGTTTTATAAAGTGGAATTTCGATATAATGCGCGGGATCCGGAAATACGAGGTATGAACGATTGAGAAATGAGAATAATAAGATAAAAAACACAATGAGAACATGGGAAAATTAAATTGAAGAAGAGATGAACAGAAAAAAAACTTTTATACAATTTCTTTTCCCGCAAACGAAGTTCTTTTGATGCATTTGCAAAAGTAGTACACAACAGGAAAGCAATCAATACGTACATATTCTATTGCTATTTAATTTAATTCTCTTTTCAATACAGTATATTTTCAATTTTACTCTCACTTACTTCGCACCCACACTACCAGCGGCTCCTGTCACCTGGTAAAGGAAATTTTAAGCAATAAGAATTTACCCACGCCAATTGCAAGAGGCAAAATCAAAAAAAAAAAATAAAAAAGTAAAACAGTAACTTTTAAATTCATATTATTTAAAATACATTTCCTTCGTTCGGACACACAATACGACGCACGTGAGTCGTTCCCAACTAGCTAAATAAATAATTAAGCAGTCAAAAATACATTAAGAACTCTGTTATTCGTCACCCCAGGTAGTTCGCTACTTTTGATGAATTAGCAGGGGTGCCCGGGTACGCGGGGTGAGGTTTGTTCGGGTGTTGGCGGTGGATTTGTCTGCCCATCTTCTGCGGGCGAGCCGGATCGGGAGACAGGTTGATGGAGGTATTTTGTCCTTTCCAGCAGGATTCTCTTGGAACATCGCACAGTGGGGGATGGATTCATACGTCCGTCACTCCTGGACACACTGCCCCTAACTCCTACCCACTCCCCATATCATTTTCCTTAGCGGAACGTCCTCTGCTTCCTTTCCTAAAAGAAAAACCACCACACAGAATCCGCATGTAAAAAAAGGACAAAACAAAGTGTATGAAATCAATTGTGACGGGCCTTTCATCAATCTTCGTGTAGTTATTAACTTACTTGCTAGCTGGGAACGGCTCACGTTCGTAAAGTGTCCGGAAGGAGATATTGAAAAAAAAGTTCACTTAATAATCTTTATTTCACTTAGTTATCGGCTATATATCAGATAATCTGGGTCCATCAAAATAGCTTTAAAACCGAAACAAAATAAGTGAAAATGTTGTTATTAGTGGAACCAATTCTCTTTGCTCGTTCCCAAATTCCTGGATACAGAACAACTAGATGGCGGGCTATAAATCTCCTCAGTAACAAGTACAGACAAGAAGAAGCTGTGGTTATTAATAGTATCGAGGTTCTGGGATGGGCGGGTGATCAGAGAGAGAGATGGTGCGCGGCAACTCCCACCCATGGAGATAACCGTCCGCCCACAGCAAGGTGAAGGTAATACGATATTTCTTACATCAGAGTGGGCGGTGGGTGATAAACAGGTACCTGATGGCATGGGGAATTGATCTCTCGTCAGACTGGAGAATGTATCAATAGCAAATTTATGTGGGTGTTATAAATAGATGAAGGTGGATCAATGAACAATTTTAAACTGTAACTATTTTAATGGATAATATTGCCTTTATCAACGAAAAACTTGCCAACTAACGATCACACCATTGTCTCGCATTGCAAAGAAGACACAAGAACTCGGTCTCGGCGCGGACTTCTTGCCTCAATCACATTCATACATCCTATAATTCACTATCCTTTGTTTTTTTAGTGTGAATACCGCACTGATCCCTTTCAAGGTGCCTGTGATGGTATGGCAATTGGAGTATGTTGTGAGGCTGAAGGATACAGGAAGGAGATGGGGAGGAGGAAGGTGAGGAAGTATCTGGATATTCAGATCTGGTCACCAAACATGACTAAACCCATTTCAAGGAAAGTTTAGATTCTGAATGGTGGTCTTTCACCAGGGCAATAATCAAAATATATACCATATATCTTTTTCTTGTTAATACTAGACCCAACTGCTTCCAGCCTCCTGGAATTTGTGAGACTATCCCATAAGGGGTAGGTTGCGAGGGTAAGGATTGCGGGGAGGAGAAGGATAAGGGTTCGTACACGCTAATCTCCGAAACCGCCCAACCAATTTCAATAAAAAATTGTGAATGTGTATGGTTGGTTCCAGATTAAAATATTCGAAACCTGTTGTCGAATTCTTAAAAAAAAAACTTTCTTTTTCAACGAATTTTTAATTTCAGATTTCTCATCCAAAAAAAAACAACCCCAAATTTTTATTTTCTACATAGAAGGCGGTCTGTGGCAGGACAGCGTCTGCCCGGGCCCACTAGTTTTATATAAATTTGACTAACCGCCAAACAACACGGTCTTGGCACACTCTCCTTGCCTCATTCACATTCATACATACACTTCTATTATTCCGACTCCTGACATGGCCCGACTCAAGTAACTGGTTCACTTGATCGTGCCATTTCTTCCTCGGACGTCCTCCACTTTAATTCAATTTAATTAAATAAAATTTACTTGCGCACACCGCAACCTACGGATTCGTAGTCGAGGGCATTACCCCTCGATCACAACGATTAAAAAATGCGAATACAATACGTAAACATTGAAAAATCAATGCATAAAACTCGCAACTAATCACCATTATTAGACTACCTTTTCACACGAAAAAACATACCCAGATTCTCACATAGAGAAGAAAGCGCTTTGATCTATTCTAAAATCCACCAACAAAACAACTTTATTTCGTTTGTCGGGAACTTAGAATGAGACAAGTAAGAAGATTTGAAAGGTACGTAATTGGATAAATTAAAACGAATAAAATAAAAGTTTAAAGCACTCGGCCTGACATGATTCAAATAACCTAATGAAAGAAAGACCCCATTCACCGAATTGATGAAAGGGGAACTGCTCGTTAAGTCGATTCCTAAACTCTATTGAAAAAATAGACGTGATTAGAAAGTGTTACATAGAAAAAATACCCTTTTAAAGATGATTAAAGATAACACTTAGTAACCATGTACATTCAATTTTGTGGGGGTTTAAAAAAAAGTTTCTCAAAGGCATGAAATGTCCTTTTAAGTGGGTAGAAAAATCTAGCAAACAGGTAGGTACGTAAGGTTTATCAGATTTGGGTTTGGATTGAAAAAAAAGGGAAAAGGGCGGTTGGGTGTTTACTCGAGTGATTGAAGAACATGTTTCGAGATCGAGGAATACAAAAGATAAAGGTTCTTTGGATGGAGCCATCAAGCAAAGTAGAAAATTGTATAATGCTGCGCAGAAAGCTCTTGGAATGAGTGGTACAAAAAACCAAAACACAAAAAACACCGAACTCCGAGTTTTTCCAAACTTTCAACGAGTCAGACATTTAACCGTGAATATAAAACTGTAAGACAGAATAATACAAGCTTGTGAGAACTATTTTAAATCAACTGAAAAGCTATTTAAATTTTAAATCACTTCATGTTGTATACTTTTCTTAACACTAAATTGTTACTACATTATGTCTATGTAATATTATGTTGTACTTTAACTGCAACAAACCAAATATATCATTCTGCCGCCATATGTGGAACCACAGAATCCTCTATGTGAATCTCAAGGAAGATGCTGTGTTTTTTACTTATGACAAATCATGCGAACACCTCAACACAGGTTCTTCTAGCGAGGTGTTCACAAAACACTACTAATCCCTACACAATATTTTTGTATAACTGGTCCATATTATGTAAACTGTATGTAAGAGAATATATGTATGTTTTAGATTCTTTTGTTTTACCTAAAAATTGTTTTATTCAAATAATTACTGTTTTTATTTATGAATCTTTAACCATTAGCAACTTAATTGACAGTCCTGCAATCGTTGCCACTATTAAATTCCATGTGCCGACTAGGAATACAAGACAATATATAACATTCTCCTGCAATACTTACACAACCAACTATCAGACACACTCACTGACCAATAGGATGCGTGATCTGGGCAAAAAGTATGGGGGTACTATTGATATATTTATTGACTCCATTTATAGAACTAATCTATACCAGCACTTTGTTGAATTCTGCAAATCAGAGTAGCGTTGGTAATGTAGTTTTGGTAATTTGTCTTATATGTAGTATTGTTCTAGTTTAAGGTAAAAGGTTTCATGTAAAAGCCAGACTGGGCGTAAAACAAAATAAAATAAAATCTACATACTTATACGGGACGTGTGAGATTGCACTAACCTCGCCACATCCTGGAATAAATATTATTATTATATTGTTAAAGCAGGCATTAAGAAAAATTATGACACCATCAAAAACATGGAACCGCATCCAATGCGTTTTATTTCTTACTCAACATCTCACAAAAATGTCTGCACTGCATACAAACATATTTCTAACCTGTGGAGCTAAGTTGTGAGGCAGGTTGAGGAAGGGATTGAAAATATGAGGTTTGAATAGCTTTTACCACATGGGTGCCGTTTAAATAAGTACTAATCGGGGAACAATCATTCTTGTGCTGTGCTGCCAGCATCAACTTTGAACGGATGTTCCGCTTTCGTCTGTCGGTTTTGAGTTTCTCATTGGTGAGATTTATGATGCAAGACAGTAGATATCAATCTGATATTTATGTAACATTTCTTTTTCAATTATCCCCATAAAATATATCGATCACTAATGACAGGCTTTAACAAAAGAAAGTTTAGTAACCAAACACAGGGCAATCGAAACATTGTGACCGCACTGGGAAGAAAGTAACTTTGAAACAACTCTTTATGGCTATGTAGGCTTTATACATAATAATGTATCTCAAACAAAAGGCCTGGGGTGATATTACTATGAAACTTTCTCCTTTTCAATATGCATTATTGTAGGTTACATATATACCTAATGCCTTAAGAATACAATTGATACAGTAATGACATGCATGCATAACTTGAATGCATTTCAGTTCAGTTATTATAATGTCTCAATTACAGTAGTAGTGGACGCTAAAGAAGGTTAAAATATGGCGATAATTCTATAAAAGATAATACCCGGAGAGATAAAAGCAACAATAGCGCAAAATGTAAGTAGCCAACTAACCATCACATTTCACAGCAGTGATTGGCAGAGGATGGAACCCCATACACATACCGAGTACCCAGTCTTTGCTTCATACGACCCTTTGGTTTTTACACGACGTAACTCAAAATTTGACTTCCCAGGTCATCCCATGTCTTTCTCGGTTATCCCTGACTTATTTTGTCATCCCCTTTCATACTCCTGAAACATTTAGATACCCACTCTTCGTGTCCAAACCAAGTAAGCGCCAATTACTTAATACTGTTGAATACGCTCACATCAGCTTTGTATCATTTATAGATCTCAACATTCGTAATAGGGTCATAGCAGTTGGCTGCTTCCAGACAAACTCGGTGTTTGTAGATCTCATTTAGCCAGCTCGAGTCACTATTGTAATTCGCGGAAGTATTGAATAAATCCCTAATTTAACACAAAGAACTTATTCTTTAAAATCTCCCTTCACGACGAGTTGGAGAACTGTTTGTGGGAACACAACACATGTTATCAATTCACATTCACAATCACACGCATGCAACAAAGTTCTCATTTGTACCTCATCATTTTCACTGTTGGCCTTCCTCCGCCAGTTATTCCACTTCCATACATTAGGATTGGCACCAGAATTCTAATGAAGACGGCTAGTCCGACTTCCTTACCTAAAACGTCCTCCTGAGCTCTTGGTTTGAAAATTTGTCGTTTAGAAATATTTAAGATGCTTTAATTAAATACTGCGAGTAGAACACATACTGGCCTTTGAAACGATTGGTGATTTTTTGTCTTTTTATAAGACCAGAAAAATATAAAGTATCAGGCCTACAAAAACTGTTTTAAAGTTCAAAATTTTCAACTCTCAGAAAACCATTTTCGCTCATGTGTTTATTGTATAAGGGGCCGTTCAAGTATTACGTAAGCAGATTTATTACAATTATTTACCCCCTCTTCCCCCTTGTCACCAAAAGTAAGCAAAGCTCTTTAACCCCCCCCCCCTCCCATGCTTACGTAAAAATTGGTACCTATAAGCATTTTTCTGTTAATGTATTCTGTTTTTTAAGCGAGTACGTAAACGTATTAATTATTTGTGGGAATCCCCGAATATGTATTCGGTTTTCAAACATAGACAATGTGTGGGTTGCCAATGCGTAAAAAAAAATAACTACTGCTGAGCAGTGCTGACGTAATCACTATCTCGACCCCCCACACCCCCCCATGTCATCAAAAATAAGCAAAGCAAAGACCCCCCTGCCCCCCTATAGTGCTTACATAATACTTGAACGGCCCCTAATGTGGCAAATTAAGTTCTTTGGAAAATGATTTAAATATTTGCCTTGAGCTTCGAAAAATAAAACACACTTTTTAGTGATTTTTTTCTTGCATAGCATCTTGTTAAGCGGGAATTTAAACCTTACCGCCATTAACATAAATAATGTTATTGTGCGCAGCCCGATTCCAAATGTTACACGACGTGGTGGATCGCCTTTCTGTATTCATCTATCTAGCAAAGTCCTTTCAGCCCTCCCGTCTCTCGCGAACATACTTCCAAGTAAACTAATTCATACACTTAATCCAAGTAGTAAAAAAGAGATTCAAATTAAAAAACGATGCCAATAAAGAAACTCAAATAAAGTATAGACTTCTCCAAACATGAACACATAACTTTTATATTCTTGCATCGTTAAACGATTTATAGACCGATTCTCGAATTTAATTTACGGCATCATGAACACACAATTAAACTGTAAAGTAAATTAAGCAATTACAAAATCAAAACCGTTTCAAAGCATACTGAACAAAATAGACAAAACGCTTTGTAAAAGCAATATATTTTTAAATACTTATCAACAATTTTATCGCTTATGCATTCAATTTCACTTTTGCCAATATCGATAAACATAGGCTACCGAAATCAGCAATTTACAATACCCTGTAATTATTATTTTTCTCCCCGCTTTCATTCGATTACAAAAATAATATTATAAATCTATCTGGTTAATGATCAGTACCACTTTAGTTTTCACCGCACGCTTGAAAAAATAATAAACTTATGCAGATATCTGAGACATTTTTTATAGAAGGGGAAATTGTTACAATAAGGCCTTTTTTGAAAAAAACAACAGTTTTAGTATTTACAATGTATATAGAAATATGTTATTAAACAAGTAAGAGGTTTTTACTGATGTATCATATATTTTTTGTGATAAACAAGACAGAGTTACTCTAGCCTATGGGGTTGGGATGATGAGAGGGAGGAAAATGGTAAAAAGGGGAGTATTTATTACTAGGTAAGCAAATAAGAAAAACATGATAAACTGTTGAAAATTTGTACGTGTGAGTTACAGTGACATATATGGATACATTATTAGCTTCTCCAATCCTGGCTGTTCGCAATCGCCGTCGAAAGTACATACATTGGTCGACATTCTTATTCTTGAGTCCCGTCGAAGGTACATAATTACATACGCCAAACGTCACAAGTCATTCCGTTCGAACAACGAGTGGTTCGATCCTTTTGACGTTTGGCGTATGTAAGTCTGTATTGAAGAATCGATACCCAGGACCACAACGCAAGGAAGTTGGATTCATTTTCAGTGGTCAGGAAATATATCAATCGTTCGCGGAGCCAGTGGGACTATGGCATCCCCAATTAGAGGATTTGACCAATAAACACGGCTAAAGCCAATTCAATCAACGTTTCGATTGTGAATGGTGTACTATCACTCTAAGACGTGCCGCAAACGTACATACATAATATCTATATATACTGTTTACATTACCTCCGCAAGGAGAAAAATTAGAATGGCTAATTTATTAAGAAATTCTTCATATTATTGGTAGTAAATTTCGATTACATTATCACGATGTCAGAGCACGTCGAACCTGGTAATTCATTCGTTAAAAGCCTGCAATCCCGCTTTTGACCCGATTAACAATAATGTGAAGAGATTCTTATATTTCTTAATTATAAATTAATAATTTTTCTCCGTGTACATAGGTGGTGGCTCTGAGGAAAATCACTTCCCTTAGGGCCTACGTCCTTTTTGGGGATGCTGTGGGAAGTTTTATTTTAAGGAAAGGAAGGAGAGAAAGTTATGAAAAGGAAAAAGGTAATTTAAAAAGATAATGTTAAATATATACCTACCTCCAAAAAAATTATATGAAAAAAAAAACAAATTAAATAAAATATTTTGTTTGAACCCGCGATCTCTGGATTCGCAGCCGAGGATCTTGAAAACTCGGGCACGGAGGTTGTATACCTCGTTTCTAACAAAATTATCC
Organism: Hesperophylax consimilis; assembly: GCF_061612785.1. Taxonomy (NCBI): domain Eukaryota; kingdom Metazoa; phylum Arthropoda; class Insecta; order Trichoptera; family Limnephilidae; genus Hesperophylax; species Hesperophylax consimilis. Next base: position 23,562,347 of record NC_142842.1, read on the forward strand.
ATTAAAGAAAAACATGTTTAAAACTATCGAATTTTATTTTTCCCATAAAACTGCAGACCATTGTATTCTGCCTGGATGAACAAGGAGTGTGTTGCCATTATTCTTGGAATATTTCCATACAAAATTTCGTGTGCAAGTGCTGTGTTAATTATTTAGTAATTTTCCCGGAATGGCGGTGATTGCATTTTATACGCCATTAAACGTTCCGAGAAAAAAGAATTTATTCGACGTATGGACGAGTTAAACGGCGAGCTTGCGCGTTACAAGCTACAACGACGCGAACAAAACACTGCAATTAATTAGAATATGTTTTGAGATGAAACACAAGGGCGCTGGGAAGCTGTTAAAAAACATGCAAAAAAATGTTATATTGCAAAACAGCTCTGCTAATGGCAGGGAAAAATGTGAATGGCCTATTTATATTGCATGAGGAAAACAAAGAAACTTGTAACATCCTACCGGCTGCGCCAATGTTATTTTAAGACGAGGTTTTAGGATTAATAATGATTCTCTGTAGGTTCACAATGCTTGGTTTATTAATTGTAATGAATATAGATATGACTGAGACGAGCGATTAATAAAAAGCCTTAGAAAAATTGATTTCCAGCACTACCCTTTCAACCTTAGTACGTTAAATAAGTTATAGAGCCCCTAAAACATTTCGTTATAAAACAGAGTGCGAACTTCCATAGTGACAAAACGATAATCTAATAAAACCGCTATCACACTGGGGTACAAACGCAGCGGGGAGAATTCAACTTCAAAGTACAAGTTTAATGATAATAGTGACAATAAACCCCGAAGCCGTAAATCAAAATTCACATCAAGTCATTTAGCGGCCGTTCGCTGTTTCCAAAAAAGCGACAACTCGTTTTCTTAGTACATTCTTATCCGTTCTGGCTCATTGGTAGTTCAATGGCTTGGTACACAAAACCTGGTCCTCAGACTAAGGCAGACTGTAAGACTTAAGTACCAAGGAATGTGGTTCCCAAACATTAATGTAGTAGTAGTAATCGCTGGGCGTGGACACAAACTAAACCAAACCGACCACCTGGTCTTGGAGAGACTAGGATTCTATGGACTAATGCGTCGCTTTATGCTACCTTCATTCCAATAATTATCAATTTTCGTAATATTTGTACATAAAGGCATCAACATTTAAAAAAACTCTTTATTGTACTCATCCAAATTCTAAAATGTGGATTGATATGTAGAGAGTGACTTTCTAATGAAACAGAAATCTGTTAACTTATTCACCTTTAGCAGTAAAAACTATCGTAGGGTGAAATTTTAACAGCTACTACTAACGTCTAAAATTTATACGTGAACGCAACTATTTTCAGTATGAGAAGCTCTGAAATATTGATTTTAATGTTGATAAGTTACTCGAGGCACCATATCGTTCATTAAGTATATTTTTCAACTGTTTAATTATAAATTAATATCAATATTGAGTAGGTGTTCAGGTGAAGCGTATCCACAGAGATATATTTAGGCGATGTTGTTGATTACGAGAATTTAATGACGCGACAAAAAATCATTTCAAATTCTTTTATACACGATATAATTTTATAGACCATAAAAAATATTTATTGACTGACAAAAAGAGTAAAAGAAATGGATAGTATAAGCACAAGTTCATCGTAGGCACATCATGCGAGAGGTTCTGTGTCGGAAATTGAATAAATACCTACCACAATAATAATAAGATAAAAGGTGTAGGAACACCGGAATTAATCGGGAACCGCCGAAAAAAGGTATGAAAACAGATATCACATATCGTAAATGTTCAAACAACACATAAAAGGAAAATGAAAGTTTATATTGAACAAGTTTTAGAAAGGGAAGCTTAGACGGTTTGGAGATGTAAAATAGGATGAATCGAGAAAGGATCATCGGGAGGAATCAAAACAATGGAAGAAGTCTAGGACACCAACGATCAAGTTTATAAAACATTTAAGTTGGAAAATTTGATCGACTGGAAATATTATAGATGCGATTATAGAAAATGCAGTATCAGGCCAATAAAAAAAACACCTTTTCGGATATGGTTTTATTGTATAATTAGCTGATGTGTACCAGGCGTTGTTGGGGGGTTATCCTTAGGAGATAGACATATACGATCGCTGACTTTTCTGTGGGCTTTTTTAAGATGTACAATTCCGTAGTACATTTTTTGACGTGTCTCATACGGTTTAGCCAGTGTTAGCAATGAAAACACCCGAAAATATTTTTTTACGACTTGATTACAAAACATCGACTTTTCTCTAAATATAATATGGAAGGATTATATATATAAACCTTCCGGAAGAAATTCTATAAACGATAGCGAAAACCCAATCTAAATCCGTTGAGTAGTTTAGAAGAACTAAGCGCACAAACAGACATACGCAGATAACGATTTTGTCTTACACTATTTAGAGATGTTTGCAAATAATACTTTAGATAATGATCAGAAAACCTATTTGAGAAATAATGCATTTATATTTTTGGCAAGCGGTCGCAGTTTTTGGGAATTTCAGCCGTATCGCCATTTGCCCATGGAGTGTGTGATTTCACCCGATTCCAAATGTTACACGTCTTGGTGGATCGTCTTAAGTGGGGTCATGCCAAGAAATATAAGGCGGTATAACAGAATATAAATATAAGTTGAGAAGCAAGGAGCGTGTGTCAAGGTCAAGACAAAGCTGTGTGGTGGTCCACCCTCCCTGCCCTACATACTACCGCTGTGGAGAAATGGCATTATGGGGAGTTATTTGGAATTTGAAACTCATTACTTGTATTGTTTCAAAGGTTTGTGTTGGAACAAATACTCGTATTTGATATTATACAAGTATTTTATCCTTAGCTGTTGGTTGAAAATTGTAAGAACACATTGGCAGGGGGCGGCTTAAAATAAATATACCCTTTCCAACACTTGCAAATCCCAAAAATAAAAGCCTGTCGGTGAAAGCCTTTTCCAAGCCCTTGGAATAAAATTGAAGTTTGGTAAAATGTCGTCCCTTACATCAGCCTCGAGGGCGAGTAAAGAAGAAAAGCCAGACCTTATTAGGCCTTTATAAAAGATAAGGGTCTTCGACATGAATCAAATTATTGATTCATGAAATTTTCCAGAAGATTCTTACTAAAGTTCTTTCAAAAATATCTATTTTAAGAGGGCAAACTTCAGACATTTATCATGAAAAAGGTAATGAAGGGAAGAAAGGTGGCAACTAGGTAGGCAAGTACGTACTTTAAAAATAAATAAAGATTTCCTTGCTATTTTGCTAACTGTAAAACTGTTCCTAACTACCCAGAACTAGTGAGAATGTGGTAGCCTCAATTGAAAAGATTGTAAGGCTGGATAAGTTGGGAAGAAGATGTGTAAGATAACTATTGCGAAGTAGGTAGGTACCTGACTATTGAGATCAGGTCACTTAAACGACGAAAGCCATTTAAATCAACTTTTCGAATGTAAATGGTGACCTCTCACAAGGCCGTACGGAGGGTATCTACCACGTTGCAGAAAATTAACACATACAAAGGAAAGAACATCCCTTCGTTAAAAACAACACCTTTTGGAACAATAATTATTGATGATTAACCCTCGGAATGCCAGGGCTAAAATGCCAAGACTAAAATGACAATCGCCCGACACACGCCAGCTGTCACTGTAAATTATGTTTTGTTAATTGTACCGTATTACCAGATTGTGTGTACATATAGAAAAAAATATAAACATCAATTCTGTGTGGTTTCCCATAGCTACTTATATGTAGTGAAGTGTTTTTTATTTCTCTCTAATGTTATAAAAAATATTATATAATAAAGACATACGAAAATAATCTTGAGATTTATTATATTTTCAAGCTAAATAAACGTTTTTCACGATAAAAAATAAGTCATAAAATAATAATAGTAATATTTGGATGATATGTATAGCGCCATTTTTGCGCGAAATCACCTCAGGGGCACTGTACAAACATATAAATATTATAGATTTGTCAATATTATATTATTATTAGTCAATTCAACCATTCTAAATTTGACCATAAGCCACGGAAAAGCCTATCCCACTCACCGATCAGTATAAAACGTAAAATAAAGAGACCCGCCGAAAGTTGTGGATAAATTGATGGATGGGTCGTCCTCTAGCCGGAATTAATCCGCAGAAAACTTTGACGTAAATAAATCATTGTTCGTGGTAATCTTTTTATGTGTGGGTGAATTTTATATTTTCAGTAATAATTATTATTAGTGAGCGTTGGAAATGGTTGAGCGATGATTTTGAAACTCAATTTTATCGATTTTATTGAAATAAAATTAAACGAAAAACCACCGAGATTTCGCACGTAAAATCATTTTAAATACGGTGTTACGATTATATAATCAAAACAACAATTTTTACCAATGTGTACAATATTATTTTCAGCTGACTAAACGATTTAAAAAAGTAAAATTATTTGCTGACTTCAAATACCGAGAGGTAAACCGATATAAGTGTGTTGAGCTTGAATCAGAGTGCCCGAATTCATCTCAATGTTTTCTTCCTTCTGCTGAAATTGATCAAACATTTTCATTTCTCGAACAAATATAATCTATTTCACTGGCTTGCCTGGGGCCAGGAGTCGAAAACCTTAAGTTAACTAGCGACATCAGTTTTCTTTTAAATCGAGTAAAATTACACTTCTAGGGATTATCTGTTCAAAGCTGTTAAAATATTAGTTTCCTACTTGTACAAACAGAAAAATCATTTCCGCCCCCGATTTTCAATTTCTCCATGTGTACTGCATTTCTAGAGGAAACCGAAAACTATTAATCCTCTTCTGAACTCTCGGCAGTAGGACCGGGCCACAGGTATGATATTGTAATAACTTACATTCAAATTAAGAACCCTTAAGGTGACACAATACCCTGATAACGGGGATTTGCCCCGACGCTCACATTTTAATTATTTCTGATGAGCTTATTACTAAAATGTTAAATGTTTCTAGAGGGATTCGAAGGGATGCAAGTTATTTATATTTAAGATTAATAAAAACAGGACCTTATCATTAAATATACTATGTAAAAAGGTATGTACATTTTATTAATTGTAAAATGTTGTAAGATAAGCGGCAAGCACCAGATTTTATTTTTGTAGACGATGAATTAGTAACTTCCCGACGAATCCCTCTAGAAACATTAGAGATTTTATTAATGTATTCATAAGAATTAATTAAAATATAACACTCTGAAATTTCCAATTTCTATACCGCTAAAGGAAACACAGCCGTAAGTACTTTAATACTGTAACGCACGCAACTGTATTCGTGTGCAGGTGCTGAAGTACTTAGACCGTTCCAGCTCAGTGTCGGTCAGAGCTCAAGCCGGAAAGGTCGCCTCTGTTCCGGCCCGAATGTACGGTGATTTCTTTTACGTATTTATTTATTAAATCAAACGATTACTTTTAAATCTATTAGTGAAATTTTCTGTTTTTTATAATTTAACTCCTTCCTCAAGTGAGTAAAGGTTTTTTTTATGTTTCACCAATATAAAAGAAAACATTATTTTTTTTCAATTGTTTATACTTAAAATGTGCACAGTGGTCCATGTTTCAGATAAATTTGGACATTGTTAAAAAAATATGAAAACAGTTTATTTGGTAGAAGTTTTTTTAATTCTTAAGTTTCTTTATTTTAATAGTTAAATATTACCTTAAATATTTTTTTGAATAAAAAGTTCCGCTGTTATGTGCGATTTTTATTTGTAATTGTCACACCTAAAAATGATTTTCAAGTAAAACTTATTTCATATAAAAAGTATTTCAAATATAATAATTATAAACAATGTAGTTTCTTTTTACATATAAATTATATTATTTGGGTTTCAGTCACACCAATTTTTGGGCACAGAACTGATTGTGAAGAACTCAGACATGCCATAAATACCTAATATAATATTTTAACCAAAAATTGCTTTACTTTAAAATGCAAACAGATTTTTCAAGAATTAACTGGGTCTCCCCTAGTATAAGGTATTATACAAAGTGACCGGTATAAAATTTTGGAAATTCGAAAGTTTTTTTTCCATAAAACAAATACTCTACATCGAAAGTTTTTCTCCATACAGACAATTAGACATATGTTACCTATAAAGTACCTAAAGTCATTCGAATATTAAAAAGAGTTATTCATCTTTTAAGTTTAGATTGTTAGATCATTTGTTGTAGATAGAATTGTACAATTATCTCCCCAAGTTACTGCACTTACTTACGTTGAAATGATTTTCAAATTTAAGGTAAAATTGAACCAATTTATAATAAATCTCTTGGCTAATATATACGTACGTTTCAGTTAAATATGGGAAAACAGAAGACAAAATGAGTTTTATCCCGAACAAAATGACGGCACCAAGGAAAATGCTTAACGGAATTGAGACGGTACTACATAAATGAACACTTAAAAGTAAATTTTTGGGCTAAATTTTCTACAGAACATAATTGTAAAATGACAGCTTAATTAATTTTATATATCTATAAATATGTAGGTATATACATGTATACGCACTCGATAAACTTCCAGCGATTCCTGAGCTTATTCAATTTGGAGTATAAGAAGTACATTTATTTTGGTTTCCGATGACATATTTTTTCCACTTCAAAAGAAAAACAAAGCATTGGACGGTGAAGGTTTTTTGATATCGAAATACTGACATAAAATTTTACCCATTAAATCCCACCTATGTATTGTAAATTCCTCTCGTCCTACAATGAGTTCTGTAACTCATCGGGATTGCTCTAGCAAGAAATAAAATCTAAAATCTGAGATGTAAAAAAACTGTAATGTACGAACTATTTTCTATGTCAAAGTTTTATTAGTAAAAATATTTTATTTTTCTATTTTTGTACTGTTTCGTATGTGAAACTTATAATTTTGATATCAAAATACCAATGTAAAATTGTACCTAATTACTCCCATCTATGTATTGTAAGTTCCTCCCGTCCTACAGTGAGTTTTTTAACTCATCGGGATTGTTCTATCAAGAAAAAAAATAATAACAAAAAAGTATTTGTGATTTATGATTATTTGGGATGCCTTGCATACTGCAGATGATTATATACTGTATGTAGATACCACGATTTTCAAAACACCATGCAAATTATGCAATTCATTAACTAATGCCAACAATAATGAAAATTATTATTATCATTTTAAATTTATAATTATAAAACTTGTCCGTGTGAAATCAAACTATGTCACACTGTGCGAAATTTTGACCAACGCGGGGCGTAAACGAAATGTTTTGGGCTATAGTATTACTCTAAGGGCTATAGCCGCGCCCACTAAAAACGCCCATAACTGATATTATTTTGACGTCTTATGTCCTCTTATGAGTGCACAGCTTATCGGTAAGTTGAACAGAAATATCGCTAACAATACTCTAGCTATATATTATTTGTGTATATTCATAGGAAACCCATAACATTTCTAGTTCTACGTTTTACGAGCAGTAAAACTGGTAAAGTATCCGTAAATGCTACCCAGCACGACACTAAAACACCATTCCAGACCGCGAATGTGAGAACGATCGTTGTGCTTTTCGAACAAGACTTTTTGTAAAAATGTATGCATGACATTTCCTTTTATTTTACCATAAAAATTAACAATTACCACTGTAAAATAAGCTGGTTGGAAGAATGGCATAGTTTTAACAATTATTAATAACTAAAATCAGTAATTATGATTTCGGAGAGTAAAATAGTTGTTAAAATATGCAGGATTTTACGACAAACTAACTGCAATGCCACTTATGTATGATTCACATAATTTGACGATCAAAATACTAGCCCAGTTATCCTAATATTCGAGACGGAAGTAAGTGGGAATATATTTGAAACTAGACAGACATAATGCTCCGGCATTTTGATCAATAAATTACAATTTTTCAGGACCTTAAGGAATCTTCGTCATCTATGAAAAATAACATATGACATTTTGAGTCCCAAGTGCTCCCAATCTTCTGGAGCCAGCGGGACTATAGCATCCCCAATCGGGAAGTTGAGAGACTGAAGAGAGTGAGAAATTAAAGAGGAAAGTTGGAATATATCTTGCTATTCAGCTCTGGCCATTCATTTTCTGCGGAGAAGCTGGTATTGCAAACTCCTTCGAAGTTTCACTGATCAATCATGCATTAATAAGTCATCTCTTATATCAAACTCGAGTCTCAAATTTAAGTTTAAACTCAGAAAGCGTTAGTTTATTTTTGTGAAATACAAAAAAAAATGGATACATAAATATAATGGTGCAGTGTTCACATGTGAATCTTTGCTCTATGGCATCGTTCAAATGTATCGCATTACCTACAAGTATAGTGGACGTTTGATGCTTCTCTTTTCCAGTTTCCACGTGGGACGTCTTTTCATGGGACATCATTCGGGAAGAAACAAACGACATGTTCTATTTTGATACCGATTTTCATACAGTTTAAGAAGGTGGACATTATTTGACACCTTTATTTTTTTATCATTTATTTTAACTATATTTTGTGGAAATTTTGCATGTTTATTTTCTTTTTATTAAAAAACTGTAATAATTTGAATTAATGAATTAATCCGTGATTTTTTTGGTGTAAACCTAAATGATTTTTGTCAGTCATTACGCAAGTAATATTTTGTATTGATGTGGCGTAAGTCGTGAAAACCATCAAAGTCTTGTTCCTGTTTTGACTTGATATTATCTTTATTGTATCTGTGCCCTATTTTTTTGTCACAGTTGTAATTTTTAATTATCCTGTACTGTAACACTTATCTTTGTATTACCTTCGTGTAATATGTAATGCGTTGTAATTGGACATTGTCCGTTAGTAAATAAATAAATTAATTATCCAGTATTATTACTATTACTGTTGCGCGTATGTTTGATGATTTTCTTGACGGCAACATATTCTTTTGTGGTCTATCGTTATGTTCGAGGTGTTTTGACATTTTTGACGATTTAGTACGATCCCAAATTATTAATTCTTCTCTATTGGCAACTATCTGTATGCAATTTAAGTATAAAAATGATTCTACAATTGGTACAAAGAAAAAAATTTTCATATGGGTCCCAACATAGTTTACGTAAGGTAATCGGTATGAAAAAGAGCATCATGTAAAACGCCCATAAAAAATTGGCCACCCTGTATCTAATCTCCGAAACACGTGCGAGGGGCCGATTGAAGTATTTATAGGCTGGCATTGCTGCCAATCAATGGGAAGGTAGCATCAAAGTTAATATCATCTTGTAATAAATAATATTGAGTTTGTTCCGCGCCCAGATTTTTTTTGTATTTTCTCAAATAAAATAGCCTTGAGTCATGCTGTGACCGTGATTCTCAGCATTCCAATGATGAAATAACTTTAATGAAGGACGCGTTGAATTTATTCAAAGTCTTTTCGCATATTTTTAAAGATGGCCGCTTTTTAATACTAAATAATGAACGTAAGCAATTTTCACATCGTGTCAAGAACCGGGTCAAATTTAATGGTACCTTTTGATTAAATGAAACTATATACAAGAGACAAAGATGGTTTTAGAGCAATCAGCTGAAAAGCGGAAGATCTCTGCGTACAAATTTCGAATATAACAATAACCAATTTCTGGTGCGTTTTCTTTCCTAAAGCAAATGATTTGATGATTATTAATATTGTTTAAACCGATATTATTTTCCACGCATATATTTTTTAATAATTTTCAGAATAACAGAAAAGCAAATGTGTACGAGAAGGTGGATGGTCCAAATGAAAAAAAGCGTATGCCAAAACAGCATTGGGTGGCGGTCTATCCTCTCTGCATACCACTGTGGGAAGGAAACGGTGGGAAGTATACTTCATTTTCAGAAATACCTAACAACTAGGTAAAAATAGGTCGTCAAAGATGACTCTAATTCAATATCTTCGGTAGTGAAGAAAGCAGCTAAACGCAAAACTCTGCATTAGATGAGGATTGGACCAGCCCAACACAAAAGTCATGTTACTGTTGTGTATCCGGAGTTCACTGACAAACTCTCTTATTCAATAAAACTCCGGCTTCAAAAAAACACTTTTACTTTTATTGCGATAGATTGACAATGGGCTGTGATCATTGATGTATTATACTAGATTAGCCCTGTCTAGTTAAATTCATTTTAAAAATAACGCCACGTAGCGTACGTCACAAATATGGAGATGAACTTAACAACCTAACTCTGTTTAAACTCCTTGTACAAGAGTTCAAACTCGTAAGCGAAACCACGGAGAATTTGTTGGTGTTGTAATATGGACATAATTCAAATTTAAATATTTGGAACTGGGTTATTTTTGTGATTGAAAAAATGAACTTGCCCAGCATAGCTGAGAAGCACAATAGTTTACTCTTGACCAACAAAAGGTAAAACGTAATGCACAGTGCCCATTTCGCATTGCGACACAATGCGTGGGCCTTTTCATAAATGTGCACGTGAACCAAACCAAAATTGTGTTGGGGTTATTTTTAAATGAATATGCCGTGTCAAGTCTAATTTAGTCTATGGCTGTGATAATTAGCTGGCGGTTGGAATAATCTGGACCCCGACCTTGAGGTTCTCACCTTCTTTATTATCATATTATTCTCAAAAGCTAACGCCATCTATGGGTGAGCTCATACACTAATATCAAGGATATATATACAGTTACCTTAATATTTTTAGGTTTATCATTTATCTGCATCCCGTCTAGTTACACAATCCAAATACCAATCTTCGATTTCGATACAAAAGAGAAAGTAGTACCTACCATTACATTATTGCCATCGATCAGGTAATTGGTGTCGGTATTCCCTCAACCTACCATCAAGGGCGATACTGACAGTACCTACGAGACGGGCAGGCACCGCATCGAATTGCACTGAATCATGGCGCCCACTGCACGCTATTACGAAACATCATTGTTATCGACAGTAGATAAGTACCTACCTACAAAAAGTATAAAAGCCCCTATGATTTTTTATCTGAGAATCAACTTAAACTTTAAAATATATATATATATATATATATACTTAATGTAATATAAATAATAGGTTGTGTGAAGTCCTAAGTGATAAAAATCTCTCGAACGGTGACCTCTAGAGTCATGAAATTTGCACCGATGTTTCTGTCTAGAATTTCAATCTTCACTACTTAGCCGAACGCTTAGTGAACTATGGATCTTTTAAATATCCATTTAAGGTACGATAATGACAAAACGTCATATTCTTGGTACCATATTTATCAAATGATCAATAAGAATGTTTTTTAAGTATTGCAACTAATAGCGAAGAGGGGGTAGGTACCTACTAACTAATAGCTTTAAAGAGACAGGAGACAATAAAAACTGTCTCTAGAAGACTTTAAAAGCAATCATCCTGTGCCTGGGAACATAAAAATAATGGTGAATCATTATAAAGACCATACTGAAAGTACCCATAAAAACGCCTTCGATTGAAATTTTCAATAGTTTTGATGTGTCAAATGTACAGTAAATATATGCTAAAATATACTATTGAAACTATTCAAAAATACTGAAACAAGGTCAAATCAAAATGACAAAAAATATTCCAGGTCATAAAACCGTATTCGGACAAAGAAATTATATTTATTTTGCGACGAAACTCCACAACATCCTTCCCCCTGAAATAAAGCGAATAGAAAATTTGAATGATTACAAATCAGGAATTCTGGCTGAAAGAGATTAACCTTTTCAGGAGTAAGTTATGTAATGCTGGCCGTGCTCTGGGGAGTGAGTTTTTTTTACAAAATTAAAAATATATATTTTTTGATTAAATTTTATGATAGTATGCAAAATAAATAACAGCCAATATCTCTGTCGATAATGATGTAAAATGTTTAAAATTGGTATAAAGTAACAGTAATATGCCCATAGATAGAAATACGATGCATATTTACAGAATATGCATCGAATATGAATATGCAACCCCTGTCGTCCATAGCCGTCCATACTCCTTTGGCGAAAGTGTGTACCGTCGTCCATTAGTGTCCATACTCCCGGAAAGGTTAATGTAAAAAAACATTAAAAACGACATAGAAAACTAATAAAACTTTAGTCTGCCTCAGCACAGGTCACCCTAGTGAGAAGGACTAAGATATACAATTTACTATAAATATATTTGGGTTCCATGATAACTCAACACAGTGACAATTCAACACACTTTTAAAAAGTGATATAAAGTCATTAGAGACGATGAAAAAAAATTTAAACCTAACCTAACCTACTTAACCCAGTTAATAAAGTTTTTGTTTCATCACTTGCCATGACTTTATATAACTTTTTAAAGATGTGATGAATTATCATTGTGATGATTTATCCGGTCACCATATATTTGATAACACATTTTGTATGTAAAAGGTTTAAATAGTCGCTATAATAAAAAATAAATAAAAATATTTTGGTACAAGATAAAATTACAAGCATACGCAGAGAAGAGATAACAAACACAGCCATTGTGCAATTGAGATGAGGAAAGGAATTCCAATGAACAATATTTAGATATGATCGGTTAGTGGTCGACATGACAAATGCGGTGGGTTACCTCGAGGCGCTTGAGAGATTAGCTTGACTCTAGAACAATGAGTAAAGTAATAATTGTAAAGTAACATGGGCCGCATCACTACTGGTATGACGAAAAAAATCATGAACCCCCCCCCCCCCCGTTTTTTTTACATAACATTTTTGAGATTTTGAAAATTATAAACTAAAACAAAATAATAATACTCAATTATCTTATTTGTTTTCCCATTTACATATATATTCGTCAAAAATTACAAAAGTGAAAAAAGTCATTTGTATGCAAGCGTTTATTTCAAAATTAATGTAATTTTTGTCATTGAGATAAATTTTAGGGTTTATAATTGCTGTATGCTACCCTCGATATGTCATCAAGGAGAGAATCACTAAGTCGATTCCTGTATACGTTTTTTGCATATTTCATTTTGCAATACGATGATTCATAAAGATATGTTGATGCAAACAATGTGAGGTACTCAAGGTAACAATTTTGTCTTATATTTTTCAGGAACTAATTTAAAAAAATCGATCTTACTCCTTTCCTTCTCTTTTTTCTTCAAAAATTGGTTTCAGATTAGTATAGTTCTTAAATTCATCAAAAAGCTCTGCATAATCATATCCCAATGCAGCTAATTGTGTTAAAGTTGCTGTTTCTAGGTACCGGGGATTTTCTATGAGTAACAAACAATTCTTGATGAAACGCAAGTCCTGAAATCTGGTCTTAAATTCCTTAGCTAAGGCAGCTAAATAATTTTAAAATATCGTACAGTTTTCTTCAGAAACATATATTCCATCTTGTTTAGCTTTTATTACAGTTGGAAAGTTATTTAATACTTGGATCTCTATTTCTTCGTGCAAGATGTTTAATTTCTCTTCAAAAGCAAATACTTTATTCGCTGTTTTATCAGTTGTTATATCTGCTTTTACTTTACAGACTTCGGGTGTTGGGAATTCTATAAAATAGTGGAAGGTTCTTAATAGAATTGCGTTTACTTACGTTACAATAACCTGTCTGGCTAAACTTCACTGTTCGTTACCCGAGGGTAGGTAAATCTCTGAGCCTCCAGACGCTTGCAAATTCCGATAATATCTCTCGCAAGTACCTGCTATACTAGCGACATCTGGCTGGGCCCTGGAGAAAGCTTTATGTCTACCGCCATCTATTGATTAAGTACTTAAACTAATTACCATACATCACAATGCGAAATGATTTATTCGAATATATTATGACGAAATTTAGAATGCAAGATTTTTTTAAATCATGTTCCTGGTAATAAATTTATTTAGGGCTGCACATAAAAAAAGCTTGACGGGCCGCAGGTTGAGTATGGTTGGACTCTAACCCCAAATTTACAAGAATTATGATAAGAAAATACTCACTCGATATTCACTGCGTAGTTGTTTTCGCTATGTTCGCTCCAGACATCAGTTTACTGTGAAAACAAAAACAAAGCTAAGTTAATAAGCTGAAGATTTGCGAAAACATCGTTATCAAAATACAAACAATATAAACAGAGTGTAAAAAAGATTATTAGACTCAAGAGCAGACACAAGATAATTTAATATTGTTTTGGTTATTGTTGTAATTATTGTTCATCGGCATTCATTGAATTGTTCATACAGGGAGAAAAATGAGATTTATTAAAACCCTGTTAAAAAAGGGAGTTCATGCCCTTTCCGAACACATTTTTAGTACATTCACTATATATCGTCACATACGTTCATGTACCTGCGTTTGTCCTGATATTCTATAATAATAATTTAAAGAGATTCTTAATAAATTAGTAATATTTTATACCAGTAAGTTTTCTACGTGTAACCATAATATAATATTTATTATACTGATTTTCGTGAAGTTATCATTTCCACATTCGGGAGATCTATCGATCGTCGTCCCCTAAAGTAATAAGAGTGGTAGATACTTCCGGTATACTTTCTGAATCTATACGTCGCTTGAAATGGTTTTAGCCGTGTTTGGTGACCAGATCTGAATATTCAGGTAATTCCAAACCATCCCCTTACCCATCCCATTAAATTCAGCCTCACAACACACACCAGTCGGGAATGCCATAGTCCCATTGACTCCTTTAAATCTTTAAAGATGTGTATTTTTCATCGATTTATTGATTGTACAAAATACACGTTGCACGTTATCAACTGCACGTTATCAACTGCACGTTATCAACTGCACGTTATCAACTGCACGTTATCAACTGCACGTTATCAACTGCTCGTTATCAACGACACGTTTGCATTCCTACTCCAAAGATAAAGTGAACCAGTACTACGTGCCTACCTAGATAAAGATAACCCACTTGTTAAGTTGCCAGTGTTATCACATTAGGTCATATTATTTCATGGACATGTCTCGAGATGACCTCTAATGTGATAATGGATTTTTTCACAAATTGATGTCCCGAACGTTCCAGACTATTCCCGAACATTCCAGAATGTTTCGGGATGTTCTGGAAGATTGTGGAATGCTCTCGAATACTCTGTTCTGGACTGTTCTAGAAATTTTCTAGAGGGCAAAACTTCCAGCCTTCCAAATCTTCAAAAGCACCCCCTTCACATTGCAAACTTGTAAACACATTGTAAACTTACTTTTTTAATATATTTTGTTTTCCTTACCTTTGAAAAAAATATGTTAAATTTTCGTTAAAATATTGTTTTTTCGACAAATTAGAAAAACAATCATAAATTTTCCCTTCGAAAGAACACCTTAGGTGTAGCTAAATAATTAAGTAATAAAGCTTTCTTAAACGTGGCAAAACTCAGACCCTTGAAAAATTAGAAAATTTGATGTTACCTGAACATACCTTCACATTTCAAATAGAGAATTATAAAAACTTTTGGGTAGAAATATTATTATAGGTAGATACTTAATCGCTAACTGCATTATTGACACATTAGTTCCAATTTTTTAAATGACATTTAAATTAAAAACCATTCAGAATTAATTGAACCAATCACAGGCCGACAGACACAACAGTATTTTTGATTATTTGCAAGTCGTCGGGTATTGCGTTTGTTATTACCAGTTACCACTATACCATATCGTTGAGGTCGTGTCTCATTAGTCATTCATCATTTTGTCTGAAACGTATTTAAGAAATAATACTACAGAAATCTAGCAGTAGTCAGTTGACTTGAAAACGGCGAACATAATTCTGTTAGCGTCAATCCCGTGTCAACAGTCAACCGCGGTCAACGCATCGTCAGTTAATCACGGAACACCTGTCATATTATTATATTGACCGCTAACCGACCAATGTGAAAACCAGGCCTCGATTAGAACTCGGAACCGTAAGATCATTTACCGTTCTATAAAACTTTTAAAATCATAAACTCCAGTGGCGTAGCCATAACATCTCCAATTTATAAATTTGCCAACATTTTTATTTTTTATTGATACACTAAAAGTATATTGCTTTTATAAAATATTATTGAGTAATGTGAGCCTCATTGAGAGGTTACCCTTGCGGAGGCCCCGTAAATAAAATTAATTCTAATGAAATTAAGTTAAATTAGACAAATTTAAATGAAAATTAAGAAAAAATAAAATACAGTAATATAAAATATTAATACATTTATAATAGTTATAAAAACTGATCAATATGTATGTAATTATTAGTGCGGCTGTGTCACATATCAAATATCATATAGGTGTGCCATGTAGGTATTTTTTTTAATCCTATAGGATTAGTTTTTTCTAATACATCCTTATTCATGTTATGATAAAATCAATATAAATACTAAATGCTGCGTATAAACACGATAAAAACTTCCGCGAGCCGAACCACGAATTATGGACGCGAAACGCCGCTTTGTGGTTGCTTTATTCCTTTCCTATAATTTGTGGTTCGGCGCGCGTAAATTTGATCCTGTTTATATGTAGCATAAGATTTCATTCATCTAGGAAAGCTTCGTTTTCGGTTTCAATCAAAGTAATATTATATATATTTTGTTATGGTAATTTATTCACACAAAATATAAATATGATTGATAACAGATTAATAATTCATAGGTTTAATATGTGGTAACATTTCATTAATAAAATTATGTATCCATATTTGTAACATGTTTTTATTTAGGATAAGATAAGATTAGATTAGATAAGATTTAAGATAATATATGACCCCATAAAAAGAAATGTTTTTTTTTTGTATTAGGCAATTCACCCTAAATAGAGTGCTATGTGAAAAGAAATGTTTGTGTGCATTTTTTTTAACTAATTATGATGATTTTTAATATCGTTGTTTTTTAATTTTAATGCCGATAAGTTTTAACAGTTTTTTGTTTGAAGAATAATAACATAAAATTTATATAGCGCAATTTATCGACATCCCCAAGTGCGCTTAACTCGACTAGGAGTGATTTTCTCACCAACAAATTCCCCACATATCGGTTTATAAATAATAAATAACTGCTATGTTGTTAACATTTATTAAAAGTAACGAAGAAAGCGTCGCAGGCGGAATTTTGAAGTCACGAGCCCATAAAAAATTAAACATTAAAATATATCTCATAAAATAAATGTAGATTAATAGCGCAAAATATGTGTATCCCGTCACATACATACCTTAATTATTATTTTGGGTGCATTTGAATACACTGGCATTGGTATGGTCCCATTTTAGATCCGGACCATGGGCGTTTGTAAATGCCCAGTGCCAATGAGATTGGTGCGCCACTGATACAACCATAGATATTTTCTACATAAACAAACTCATCATTTTAAATGGATTTGTGTTTCGCGAATTTATCACGTAAATAGCAAAGTTGTAAAAGCACACGTCCAAAAGTAGCAGGTTTTACAGTAAAGTGAAACTAATTTATGACATTTATTATCTCGAAAACAAGATTGTAAACTATTACTACAAAAGATGTCAGAAATGACAAACTGAAGATGTTATCTAAAAAATAAGAGGCAAGTTAAGCATTTTTAATAGTCTATCCTCATGTAGGTGGTAGGTATGTTTAAGAGGAAGCTACAAGCCAAAATTGTGTTTATTCTTGGTATACCTTATATCGTGGGTAATAGGCATTAAAATCGCTTGACAAACGGAGTCTAGAAACGTTCGAGCACAAAACTGGTTTTTATTTAATTTCTAAATCATTTTATAAGAAAGCAAAAAATTTAATCAAGTGAAACTGTCACAGAAAATCTTAGCTATAATCCTGTATTTTTAAAAAGTTGTTTCCTTTACGCGTTCATACACTTCTATTGAAAAAGAAAAATTTTTAGTAGTTTACATTTATATTTTTTATTGAGTAATTTATTATTTTATTTGTATTCTACTCAAGCGAAACGATAGGAAAACCTTCAATTTATCTAAAGCATATTTTTGGTATTCATATTGTCCACCAATTATGAAGATTAATCAAAATAGTCATTTAGCATTAAGCTTCGCCTTAACAAGTATAACAAGGATGATTGTAAGTAACACGATAATAAACGCTAAAAAGTAGACAAACGAAACGCATTCCAAATTAATTCTCGTGGGAACATTTAAAGATTAATGCAGTGTTATTTCTCCACTTGCGAGCTGTTAATCTTTCTGAACAAACTATATAAGGTAGTTGAGGCTAAATATAGAAAGAATTATTGTCCATGCTTGAAAGAACACTTTGATAAATTATACGGTGTTGAAAAATTATTTTATTGTAAGATGGTGTGGGCGATAAGAAAATGGTCGCTTATACGGGTCAGAACACGTAGAGAAAAATGTTTATATTTTTGTAAATCTTAACAGTAAAGCAGAATATCCGTGTATAGTAAAAACATTCAAATGGTGAGTTTTGAAATCATGAAATTTGCAGTTTGTGAAATTTGTTCTAGGTCGACGCAACTATTCTCAGCTCGCACCGTCATATTCGCCACAAGCTACGGAAATTTGAAATATAATTTTTTTTAAAACGACTTCATATTTATTTTTAAGTAATATTATCATTAATGCATATAATTTAAGTAAAGTTAAATCAAGTAACAGAAACATTTGAAAGAATGTGTAAAATAAAAATAAATATTTATGGTTCCATGATAACTCATCAAAATGACAATTCAACACACATATAAAAAGTGCTATCAAGTTATGAAAAGTGATGAAACCAAAACTAGGTTAAATAGTTACATATGTAACCTATTATATATGAAACAAAAACTAGGTTAAATACCTAACTTTTTAACCTAGTTTTCGTTTCATCACTTTTCATAACTTTATAGCACTTTTTATAGGTGTGTTGAATTGTCATTTTGACGAGTTATCCGGTCACCAATATTCATATTCATGTTAAGCGCCCTTAAGGTAACTAAATAATTAAACGGCGCTGTAGTATTAAAATTAAAACAAACCACGATTTTATTCATCTTCTCCCTTAATAATAAACGTGTTTTAGATTTTACACAACTGATAAACAATCATTAATCCTACATTGATGGTTGTTTATCAGTTGTGTAAAATTTAAAACACGTTCATTAGTACGGCCTTGTAAATAAGTCCAAATTATTTGCAACCAAAAAAGAATTTTTGATGTATGATTAGTTTATGTGAGCTAAAATAGTGCAGGTAATATATAATAATAATTCAAAACAATTATATATATTAATAATTAAAAAACCTTATATATATTAATAATTTAAAAAAAATATATAATAATTCAAAACAATTATATATAATAATAACTTTTAGCTATTTCCTGAAGGTAATTTTGTAAAATAGACCACGTTCTGGCACCTCGATGCGGCCGTACGTGAAACTAGTGTTAATATTTTGGACAGTTATCGGAATGTGGGCACAAAAAATGAATATACCGATAGAAGAAGAGGCGGTGAATATTGATTTGCTTATTAAAATGAGACACATCGTGTGATAACTCAGAGTCAAAGCGCGGAACGGTAAAAACGGCTCCCTACCACAAAATACTAGCGAATTCACTATCATCACTTGCTTATTTAGATCACTGATCTGCACAAGATCCTTGATGAAATCATATTTTTCAAATGTATTATCTCTAAATAGTTTTAAATAAAGTATTTATCCGCGACTGTCTGTTTGTATGCTTAGTTCTTCTAAACTACACAACCAATTTGGTAGGGTTTTCACCACAGACATAGGAATTAATAGACGAGAAGATTATGGCGAGGGGTAAAATCAACTGTTAAAGAACGAAGGGGGTAAGGCTGACTGTGATTCGTCAATAAATCAATCTGACAGTAAATAGGCATCTCGCATTATAATATCACCATTTAGTTCTTAAAAGTAAAATCTGCTTTTGAATGAATAGACATTTTTACATGGGAGCGCAAATTACTCGCCACGTTATGAACTAATTTCCGAAGTCCAAATTCGGCAAAGTAAGGCAGCTTCTATTTTCAGAGTCGTAGTTAGTTTCAGAGTATTTAGTTAAGACACTTTTACAAATGTTTCATAATTTACTTACCCCAGTAAACAACGATGAGCACACTTGAGAATCGCTACATTGTGATGTGATAGTATATGTTTCTAAAACTGATCCATATAATACGGTGTGAATAAGCTTAAAATAAAGTAAAATAATGCTTATATATGGAATGTAATACGACAATTGGGTTTATTCTCTTTTTCACATCTATTTTTACAAGTTTTCATATCACAAGTCAACATTTTGCAGTGTTATTTCGTAAAATGAACCGATGATGCCTCGACCATAGTTCGCACAAGAATGATGACGTCACGTTTTCAAATTTCACTTGAGGCCATACGCGAGCACAGCCGGCTCCAATGGAACCGGTATGGGGAGTGGGGATAATACGCTTTTAATCACTTAGGGCAGGTCTACTAATATTCATATGTCTATGGTTTTCACTATAATTTAGAGAATTTCTGGAAGGTTTATGTATATAAAACATGCATATTTTATTTATAGAAAATAGAGAAAAGTCTAGCAACGCCCGGTACACGCCAGATAGTTTTAAATATTTACTGAAAAAAAGAGCGAAAATCACAACATCTCTCTTCAGAAAATTAAAACGATAACTACAGTGCAGTTAAACCTATCAATAATTCGACATACAATATTTTTGGCAAATACACACTCTTAGCTAGGTATCTACTATTATCTACGTAAGCAAATTTAGATTTTTTTACACAAATCCGAACCAGTGACTGTACAGTAAAGCTGTAAATACAATATTTTTGAAATCTATGTGAAAAAAAACTGAAATTCAATTAACATGAACAAGAATGAAAGATAGATGAATCTTCACAATCGTGCAATCGAGGAAATAAAATAATGCAGCAGTATATTATCTTTAATGCTACCAAATATTAGTGGCAGAGTTCTCGAGGTACCATAAAAAATCATTTAATTTTTTTTTTTTAAATAATAACTAATTGCCATAGAAAATTAATCAAAATTGCGCCTTTAAGGCGATGCACTACGTAATGCAAAATCATGTGTTTTTGGTTTGAAAATTTGGTCGCCTTGAAATATTACAGATGCTTTAATTAAATACTGCGAGTAGAATACATCTTGGCCTTTGAAATAATCGAGTATTTTTTTAGATAAGTCTTTTTATAAGCCCAGAAAAAAATAATGTATAAGGCCTATGAAAACTACTTTAAAGTTCAAAATCTCCTACTTACGAACCCATTTTCGGTTATGATTTTATTGTATAATGTGGCAAATTTAGTTATTTATAAAATGATCGTAAAAAATATTAAATATTTATTCCTGAACATCCACAAAATAAAATAAAAGGCACTTTTTGGCCATGTTTTTTTCTTGCATAAATCAAAACAGGCGGATGGTGTTAAGCGGGAATTTAAACCTTATCGCCATCTACGTAAGGGCTGTTATTGATAGCGGCTCGATTTAAAATATTACACGATGTAGTGCATCGCCTTAAAACCCATTTCATTTCGATAAAAAAAAAAAAAAAAAAAATTGTGTACATGAAATCGACGAATGAAACACATTCCCAATAAGCCATTCTTTCGTCTTTCGTAGTAGAAAAAAGATCTGTTATTTTTCCCGTTCCGAATCAATAATAATTACAATAATAATGCATCATATCAATACGTACACATATTGCCAGAAACCAGGCCAAATCGATGAACTCTTAACACGAATATTCAATGAACTTTGCAGTGAATCTACAGAAAAGTTATGCTTATTTTCGAGTTTAACACAAAATTTAATAAACCCGAGGCATAGAATCAGGGGAATCACATAAAAATCCAAATAGGAAATATTAATTATGGATTGGTATAGGATATTCTATGCTCGAGTTTGACAAAAAAAATATTTTTGTGAGATAATTATCATTCATTTATTTTTAAGGGTTTGCCAGAAATTGCATATTTCTGAGATTTAAACCGAATCAAAATGAGGTCAAAGAGTAGTAAATGGGACAATTTGTCTATCAAGCTTTGATTCAAGCTAGATTTATAAATACAGGTAATTAAGATAATTGGACAAACAGGGAAATTTGTGTAGATTGTGGATTTAGTTCTAAACTGAATTATATGGTGTGAGAAAAATAGAAAAACGCCAAATACTTAAATTGGAAACAAAGTATTGAGAGCAGCATTTTGGTATGAAACACATTTTTTTACTTGGCAAATTTAAGAACAAAACGGTTATATGGCAGTGTTGTCCGCTATAATTGAACGCCTTGCTTGTTCGTACTAAAAACATAAGAAGATATTGTGTTCAGCTGACACAGGGTACCAATTAAAAAGCTAAAAGTACATACTGTAATGTATTGACAATAATGGTTTTCTTTTAATGTACCATATACACACAAACCTATATAATATGTTATTGTTTATATTTCGTTCAACGTTAGTGCATTTACAAATACTCCACGTGACGAATTGAACGGTTAGAGTAAAGCAGTTTATTTTAAATTATTATTATTTAACAATTTGACCAACTTTACTACCCCGCTTTACCAGAGACTGGGAATGAAACAAACAATATTGTTCCCGTCTTATTTTTGATAGTTTAATGGCTAATTTCGAAGCTCCAAAAGATAAGGCAAAAACAATAGAAGCTGAAAAGAGTTGTGACCTAGAAAATCCCGAAAGAAATTTTATTAGGCCAGAATTCGGGAGTTTTGCCAGTTTTATAATTAAGATAAGAAAAACGACACGGCAACGTCAATACCGAATTAATGCTAAAGGGATCCTTTACATTCTTAAATCCGTGTTTTACATTAACCGTCTTGATGATTTTGATCGGTAATGGTACGATTAAATGCGTCACAAATGGATTCTTGCGAAATCAAAGTGTTACCAATATTACAGTGTTCAATTACGAGTACAATGTCGATTTTTTCTCGGTTAAGTCGGAGTTTATTGAATTTGAAATAAGAAAAAAATATGACTGCAAATTAGTTTGATGTTGAGTCTTAAATAAGAAAAAAAAGTGGAAGATATTATAAGTATCGCTCTGGTGAACGATTCACAGAAACTACCATTAAGAAATGAAAATATGTTTCAAATATGTACATAGTTTCAGCTCATGTTTTTATGGAGTTGGCGTGAACACGTTTCAAGAAGAGTTAGCTCTCAAAACTGATGAAAACTCATATTGATTCCACTTGTTTACAATCCAAAAGATATATAGGAAATTAGGCTGGCTATAAGGCCCTACACACCTCTCTGCAATCGGAGGCAATATCGGGGCAGTGGTGGGGAGCACGCGAACCTAGATCGCTTGCTTGATCACCGCGTGAGACAAATCATAGACAAATCGGCCCTAACTCAGAAATCGGGACGGGCGACCCCACGACTTCAGTTATAATGTAATAAAGCGATTCATCAACCAGTTCTTCGTTTTCCTTTTTTACACAATTGCATGCAAGAAAACGTCAGAGCCCTTCCTATTTTTCTGATGTTTGGAAAGTGTTAGCGCCATCTTGAGCGACGAGCGCTTTGCTGCACGATCAGTTTCACACTACGGCAGGGGTGGGTGTGTAGAGAAGACGCCAATTTTACCCTGCACGACCACTCTCCCTAAATCGTCTCCGATTTCATGGAGGTGTGTAAGGCCTTTTGACTTATATGTAACCATTTTTTGACTTCATAAATCCAGATTGATCTTAAATAAATTGTATAATTTTCTCAAACGTTCAGAAGTCAAGCTGATAAAATTAAATAAACGAAACCATTAAAAATATTTAAGAAAAATGATTCACTTTTACAGAGCAGATAATGTGGAAAAGACGTTAAAATTATTGTTTTAAATTATTTTCAATGGGAGATCTTGACACCCAATGGAAAAGAGGTTACTTTCCTTGCATTTAAACAAAAATAACGAAGTCAAGTACAAATAAAGTACCTACTTATATTATAATCTATGAGGTTATGAAATGAATTAAATTAGAAAACGAAATAGGCCCTTGAGAAGTTCGGACGCGGTTTCCAGCACATAAAACCTTGATGATAGGTTATGCAATAATTGTGAAACGTACTCTGAATAGGAGAAATAAAGAGAACAAGACATAGACACTTTGTTTCCCCACCTTCCTCTTCCCATCTCCTTCCGCCGCACTCACCTTCATACCCCATACCCCAATTTACAACATACCCCAATTGGTGATGCCATAGTCTCACTGGCTCCACACGGTTGGGAAATGTTGGGACTAATGTGAGGTATTCAAATAAAAAATAAGAAGGTACATATACGTAATTCTGAAATATCTGACAGTAGTACAGTATTTTGCACGTTAACAGCATTTTGTCGGCAGAAAGAAAAAAATATATTTTTGATTTTTTATTTTTATATTTTGTACCTACAATATGTCAAATTCAACAATATTTTTTTTATATATGTGTTTTAGACAGTCATTTCCTGCACTATTTATGAGTATAATTTCTTAGTTATATATGTATGTAAAAGCCTTAATAGGCGTAAATAAATAAGTAATTCAAGTATTATTGCTACATAGTTTAAATACTGGAACTCTATTGAAATAATCTATGGAATCAAACATCTATAGACATTTTGAAATGACCTAGAATGTTCAAAGAATTCAACAATATAAAATCGTAGATATTTATCATTTATTCAAGTTTCGAAAGAAGTTATACTACTATAAACATTCCTTTGAAACATAGACAAGACTGACAAGGTAGACATTCCCCAACGGATCGAATTCAATGGAACTAAACCGGGGCTATTTGTACAATTTGTGGAGCTGTTAAAATAACAAGTGAGTTAGTACCTACTTTCAACTAGACTGAAACTTTCCCATCAACGTTTTGGTTGGGAACCTAAAGCAAACAATCATAAATGGGTAAAACACACTGTTCTCTGCGTGTTAAGATCGTGTTAAAATATTACCTATTTCGTTATAGGTGTTGTTAGCTTTTCACTTGTAATGTTCGGTTTGTGAGTTAATATGGACCAACTGAAAATAAACAAATAGTTTTAAGGCGATGCACTACGTCGTGTAATATTTTAAATTTAGCCGCTATCAATAACAACCCTTACGTAGATGGCGATAAGGTTTAAATTCCCGCTTAACACCATCCGCCTGTTTTGATTTATGCAAGAAAAAAACATGGTAAAAAAGTGCATTTTATTTTATTTTGTGGATGTTCAGGCATAAATATTCAATTTTTTTTCGATCATTTTATAAATAACTTAAAGCAGTTTTCATAGGCCTTTAGATTTTTTTTTCTGGGCTTATAAAAAGACTTATCTAAAAAATACTCGATTATTTCAAAAGCCAGGATGTATTCTACTCGCAGTATTTAATTAAAGCATCTGAAACATTTCTAGGCGACCAAATTTTCAAACCAAAAACACATGATTTTAAATTACTACGTAGTGCATCGCCTTAATGGCAAGGTAGTGTTTATATTATTTTAAATATAAATAACTTCCACCCGTGGGTGTCGGTCTGAAAAAATGGTATTATAGATACGGAATTAATTAAAAGGTGAGCCTAGAGGAAACACCCCTTATTAGAGTCTTTTGTCGCTTTAAGGGAGAGAACAGAAAAACAAAACAAATAAAAGAAAAAAACAAATTACAGAATAATTTAAGTGGACGAATGAATCAGAATAGAAATCTAATACGCTTATTTTATTTTTCTAGTACTTTCTCCTCTCGATCACAAACTAAAACAGAAAACAAATATGATAAAGCAGACAGCGCAATGAAACGTGTAACCAAATCAACAAACGCATTAGTTTCTTGAGCGTGTTTGACGTTCAAAAATATATACATTATAGTAAATAGAAGAAAGATGTCAAGTACCAAATAAATAAAAATTAACTTTCGAGTAGAGCACCAAGAACTAACTCAACTGTAAAAGTGAATTCAAAGAAGTTGGTTAGTAGATTTTAGTAATCAACACGTATACCATAAAATATACATTATTTTTCATACTTACAGCCATTTCCATTATATTCGCGATAGGGTCACACAACGTCCCACAAACAACACATTTTTAAGTGGTATTTGCTCGGCGTAGAATAATAATTATTTGTGTTATTTGTACGGGAAATTACCGTTAAAATATGTTTGTATCGGAACCAAACAACACGACGCGGCTGTTTCGAACGGTCATTGAATTAACAGAATTCCTGGTACGTGCAGGCGATCATGGATCGAGCCAGTAGGAATGTAGGAGAATGTAGAATCATATTGAAACTCTAACCTCACCTATCCTAAACTTCAAAATTATTTAGGATATCACACAATAAATTGAAACACCTGAAATAAATTCAAAGCTCTTTTTGGATGTTCAGCCGAAATTTGGCTCAAATAATATTTTTGTATCAAATATGTTTTATGATTCGAACCACAGATATTGTATCAATTTATTTATTTATTCCTAAGAAACACCTGTCAAATGTGAAGTATTACAACTCCTGATAATTAATTCGTTAAAATAAAGGAACACAGAGCAAAGATGACCAAAACAAAAACTTTAATTTAAATACCTTCCACATGATTCGACTTGCAGAAACCAACACGTTGAACCGCCTACCGAATTATGATTATTATTCCGTCAATAGTAATAATTCGGTTGGAGGTTTAGCCTATACACTATCTGACCCGACTTGTCGGGTTCTGCAAGTCGGATCGTGTCATCGTGTGTAGGGCCTATTAAAGC
Organism: Hesperophylax consimilis; assembly: GCF_061612785.1. Lineage (NCBI taxonomy): Eukaryota > Metazoa > Arthropoda > Insecta > Trichoptera > Limnephilidae > Hesperophylax > Hesperophylax consimilis. Next base: position 23,588,980 of record NC_142842.1, read on the forward strand.
AACACGAAAACTTACGAAGTCGAAACACAGAAAGTTACGAACCTATGTTAGAAATTGTTTAGGGGGATCAGAGATGTATGTGGAGGTGATAAACAAGGCGTTCAAAGTGAAATTTTGTAACTCAAAATAACAGAAAAAACACATCAAAACTTTGGAAGTTTTTGGTAGACGAACGAGAGGTGGGAATGTTAAATTTAGGTTTGGTTATATTTGCCCTCTTCTAGAGTCATCTATATATTATAGTCTTAGAAAGACATAACAAGATTAAGAGAGCTAAAATTGGAATGTTTGACTAGAAAGGAAACAATCGTCAAGACTCCAAGCATTCCAGGAATTCAAGAATTATTGAATATAATTCATAATGTGACCGATCGGTGGCTTAGTTGACATCGCGTTTGGGTCCCACTCAGGCGGTGTGTGTTTAATTTCTCGGCTGGCTAAACCCTCCATCACAACACAAACAACATTTTCCGTTTACTGTGGTGGTAGTAGGAGATTTTCTAACATTGTCAGGTTATTCGTAACACGGGAATGTTTGTATTTCTTTAAAAGAGATATATATATATAAATTTAAGAAAAACACAAAAAGATAACGAACAAACTGAACGAGCTAAGAAAAAGCCAGGAGGAGAAAAATATATTTTTGCTCTCACGATAAATTAACAAGCATTATTAATAAAACATCAATTTAATAATAGTTTTAACAAATTGCTTTTAATATATCACGACGATACAAAGAAAAATACATCAACATTATGCAATCATGATACGATCGAATGTACCACCCTAACCAGGAGCACTCATGTCCCGGTGAGACTGGTACATACGTGGGCATTGATTTGTTAGGACTTGTTGCCTCTAAAATCGTGAAAAACTAATTTCTTTAAAGGCCTATATTTTATAATTTTGAACACAAATAAATAAATTAGTACATGAAAGTTCTGTTGTGAAATTAATGTTTGCATGAAAAGGGCGGCGCAGCAGTTTCTCTTAACCTCTCGAAGCGAAGAAACTGTAGGGATACCGGTTCCATGATAACTCAACCCAGTGACTATTCAACACACCTTTAAAAAGTGATATAAAGTCATTAATAACTATGGAAAAAAAATTAAATCTAACCTAACCTACTAAACCCAGTTAATAAAGTTTTTCTTTCATCACTTTCCATGACTTTATATAAATTTTTAAAGATGTGATGAATAATTATCATTTTGATGATTTATCCGGTCACCAGGGATACCTACTTTGCTGCTTTCAAGGCCGCCATACCCGGCATACCTTTACGATACAAGCTGAGTTTCCTCATTGACAGGTTTCGTAATGGAATACATGAAGATTCGCTGTGAATATAGTATTTAGACTGTACTAGATTGTATGGAGCTGATATACTGACTATCAGTTCGTGGAGATCATGTAAGAACACATTAAAAAGCACATAGATTAACTAATAAGAATAAAAGGTATCATCAGTGACCTGAATACAGAGACACGAATAATTGAAGACCTGTAATGGATTAGATGATCAAAAGGGTGTATCTGGGTGATGAAAGAACTGGAAAAAAAATTAAGTTACATAGATTTTACTACAAGCACCATAGCATCTGCATTATATATGGATTTCTTCCCTCTCAAAACCGCGTAACGCTGAACCGAACACCTTTCCATCCTACTTCTAAAAAATAATCTATTTTAATAAAAGGCAATGTCCGTATGTGTGTGCTCTATAATCAAAAACTACTTGACCAATTTCGCTGAAAATTTCGATGTTTGTCTTTATTAGTAGGTATCGTGAAGTCCACGAATCGTAGAAAAAGTCGGGGATGCCCGGGGAAGACATGAATGAAATAATTATTTGTCGTAAACTGAGGCATACGTGATGAACGAAGAAGGAGGTGTAAGGATGATGTGTGACGTGGAAGAGGATGGAAGAAGAAGTCGGGGACACTCGAGGAAGACATGACACGATCAAGTGAATCAAAATTATATTTTGTACACAACATATTACAATATTCAACCGAAGTAAGAATAATCCTTATCAGGCACAAGATTATACATGACTAATATCTTAAATATAATATATTTTTTAATTTATTATACAGTATATCTGAAATTATTTATATAACAATAAAATCATAAATACTTAACAGTTAACTTTTCGGATCTTTGCAATTACGAGTATATTATTTCCACGTTTAAATGTTTTCAGGTACACTAGAATTCACAACCACAAACTCGACCCCGAACCATTCATAACCCCGAGCAACGCCGGGTAACGTCAGCTAGTAGGGTGTAGGTAATTTAAAAAGGCATAGTTCTTAAACACGATTAGATTGTCACTTTATGTTAAGGCGATGCACTACGTAATGCAAAATCATGTGTTTTTGGTTTGAAAATTTGGTCGCCTAAAAATATTTCAGATGCTTTAATTAAATATTTCGAGTAGAATACATCCTGACCTTTGAATTAATCGAGTATTTTTTAGATAAGTCTTTTTATAAGCCAAGAAAAAACAATGTATAGGCCTATGAAAACTGCTTTAAAGTTCAAAATCTCCTACTTTCGAACCCATGTTCGGTTATGGTTTTATTGTATAATGTGAACACTGAATTAGCACACTGAATTCGCCCACATAACACATACAACTACACACAGACACACATGCACACGTACACACACACACACAAACACTCACACACACCTCTCTCCTTCCCCAGCACACTAATTTAACTTAACTTAAAAATGTAACTTAACCGTAAAATGTATAATATACCTCATATGCATATATGTAAGCAACATGTCATTGGTACCAATTATTGTACTAACTTTTATAATTTTGTAACTACTGTCATCTATGTAATTATGTACTGTTTGTTTCTGCAATAAACAAAAATAAAAATAAAATAAAATAAAATGTGGCGAATTAAGTTATTTATAAAATGATCGACAAACATTTAAATATTTGTGCCTGAACATCCACAAAATAAAGTAAAAGACACTTTTTGGCCATGTTTTTTTCTTGCATAAATCAAAACAGGTGGATGGTTTTAAGCGGGAATTTAAACCTTATCGCCATCTACGTAAGGTGTGTTATTGATAACGGCTCGATTCAAAATATTACATGACGTAGTGCATCGCCTAAAACTCCCTAATCCCGCCTTCCTGTGTGACGTATTTTATCGTTGGATTCACCGATTGATGATATAAAACCGACACGATTATATCTATTTACCATGAGGAATCATTAATGTATTTTATTATGTATTCTTTACCTTATCGAAAGCCTTATCTATTCAATAGTCAGTAGCTTCGCACTAATCAATAATCCGTATTGTGAAAATGCAATTCAACCTTACTACTAATGAACAATTATATTTTTACTACTAATGAACATTTACAATTACAATTTACTACTAATGACCAATTAGATTTACATATAAAAATTACATGTAATGATTACAAAAATTCATTTAAAAGAGATACATAAATTTAAAGGCAGGTAGTGTGATTCATCCACAAGGTCCAGGTCAATGGATGACTACACAGGATATTCCCGCAGCAGGAGAATTCGTAATATACTTTTAAGGTTTACCTGCTTCTCTCCTTGCCAATTTGTCATCGATACTTTTACTGTATTTTTAAGGCATCGAAAGAAGGTTTTTAAGTTGGTAGGTTCCTACCTAGAAACATTCTTTGGTGAATCATACATTACCTGCCTTTTCAAATACGACATTTTAAAAATTAAACTGGCTAAATAACTTACAGTTTTGTAAACTTCCATGGAAACTATTATTTGAAGTAAACCTTTATGTAATGATTATAATATTGCATTCGTGGTTGATTGGAATTGTGTTGGAAACAAAGGCGGAATTTATATAAAATTTTGAAAACTAATAACATACGACAAGTTGCCAGTAAAATCAACAGCATTTCGTCAAAAAAATTCGTGGGAGCAAAGTCGGAGTAGGTAATTGACAAAATTTGAATTGGACACAATTCATGGCTATCAGCGATGAAGTACTGGATGAAGTAGGTACCTAATCCCCAAGCTGCTTCCACCATTACCTTCGGTAACAAGATACTAAAATCCAAGATGGCCGCCGATCTTGATAATACAATACACATAATATTATATAATTAAATATCACGGTTTCTCGCTTACTTTAATTCTAATGAATAATAATATTATCAGCAGAATTATATGAAAATTCAGAAAAAGAATTCTTTGTTGTTAAATAAACTGTGAACGAACTTTCAAACGAAAACAAACTGCCCCAGCCGGAAAGTTCTCTACAACAACAAAACACACGTGTTGGAAGAAAAAACTGGAGTATTTTCATGTGCTCTGACGCGTTCCACAAGCAAAAGGTAAAGACAAAAGGCCATTTTTAAAAACAGCTATTCATTATCATTATTCCTTTGTTCTCCTCCACAACAGTTGGAAATACTCTTTCTTTCCGCGCCCCGCTAGAACAGGCGTTTCCATTTGGCCGGGTATAATGGGGCCCTTTGTCCTACAAATATTCAGTGGGCCGTGTTTATTATATTATTCATAATTTCCGTTCTGTTCAATACCGATTTGATATTGAGGGTCTGGAGAATAAAATTACAATTAACATTATACTCAACCAGTATAAAGATGTCTATTACTGATAGTGATATCACAATGGATTGTTCACTTTTTATAAAACTAGCTATCAGTCCATTTTAGAAGGGGTAGGATGGAATGCCACAAAACACGTTACGAAAAAACTAAATGCTTCAAAATTTAAGAGTTCTTCGAATACATACTTATTTTAATAATAGTTTATGTAATGTGCCGAATAGTTACGCAAATTAATCAAGTGGACCAAAGTAAATGTTTCAATAAGAGTGAAGAATTACCAATATTATGCATATATTTATTTTTACCGTAGTAGAATATTTCGCATTCCATTGTATTTCAGGGCATCGCAAACGCATTTTGTTCAAAGCTCTTCTACCAATTAATCTTGTTTTTAGTAGCCCTTTGATTTCTCAATACAGACCTAGATAAAGTTTAAATATGTGTATTCATGTGTAATAGACATAAATTTAGGTATAGGTACCCTTAACCTTGAACCCTTGAAAACTAATGACAAAAGTAAGTTTGCATGTATCTGAAAATTCGGACACATATCATTACGGCCAATACGGTGTTTAATAATAATAATAATAATAATAATAATTGGATAATTTGTATAGCGCCGTTTTTGTGAAAAATCACCTCAAGGGCGCTGTACAATTTATTTCCTAGGATCTACATTTGTTATTTAGACCAACTGTGCCAGCACGAGGTTCGTCATCCGTTCAGGCATGTGTCTGCCGCCAATATAGCGCTGACATGTATCTGCTGCCAATAAAGAGCGCTGACACAACATCCTCACATAGACAACAAACCTTGGCAGCACCGCTGTGACGCTCGACGAAGACAGAAGATGGAGACTCTGCTGCAAGAGTCCTAGGTAGCGAAGGAACTGTACCAGCTGCTGCAGGGAGAGAGACTACCCCGTCCACCAACTGTGCCAGCACGAGGCTCGTCATCCGTTCAGGCATGTGTCCGCCGCTAATATAGCGCTGACATGTGTCTGCTGCCAATAAAGAGCGCCGACACAATATCCTCACATAGATAACAGACCTTGGCAGCACCGCTGTGCAAAATCACCTCATCCTAGTTTACCTTAGTCTCTCCAGTCACCTCCCAGCCTTTCATGCCACCTAGTGCATCTTCTCGACCCTTTCAGACTCCTTCCTGGCTCCAATACATTCTTTCTATTGTCGTGATCCGACGATTTCACACCTCTGTCTCAGACCCTTAGGGCTCGCTTATCGCAGGCTATCATAAGCAAAATCTTGAACCAAAGTCAAAGTGAAGTTTATGAGTGTCATCTGTAACAAAATACATAAACAAAAACAGAAAATAAAAACAGATACCATAGAAAACCATAGATTTACCATAGAAAACAATTAGATGCTCCACAACAAACGTATTTATATCATTGTTAATCTCATAATGCAAGGTTTTAATACCCAAACAGCCGAAGACCTACACTAGTAAGGCTTTAGCTACCGTTACAAATAAGCGAGGCTAAACCCACGACCCTGTGGTATTCCCTACTTTACCCAAGTTTTTAGCTTAGCATTAAGCCTTATAATACTCGGCACCTTTGAACTTGAACTAGTCCGAGATTCTTCCAAACTCGATGAACCTGAAAATCGGACGTTCAGGGTAAATAAACCAAACAAACTAAATAGCATGAGCGCAATTAAATAGTTTAAAGCTGTGTCAATTTTACGCTACTCGAATACCAATTCGGAATATAATAACAACGCCAATTCAAAAAATAGATTGAATCTAGATTCGTGATAATATCACAGTGTTGTACCAGCTACACAAAATGCTGGAAATCTATTTCGTGAATATGAAAAAACTTCATACAAACCATTATACAGCGATTGAACATTATTTCGATTCTTACACATTCTATGCCTAAACTGACTGGGCGAAATATATTTTCGTTTTGACATAATGACAAGAATATTTAATGTAAAAACATCGACAGGATTCAGTGTTACGAATCCATTCAATTTTTATTTATTATTTAATCGAATTGAGCTTAGGTACCGTTAGGTACCTAGTACTTTTTATTACGTGAACCTTTTGCATGCATTATCTTAGGCCTTTAATAAAATAACGTAATCATCTTTCTGAGAAAACTACTAACTTCGAATCGTTAATCAATGATTGTTTTATGATTTGTTTGAAGGTAAGCATTATGTGTGTTCATACAGACCCTCAGACGTAAATTATATTGTTTTAGTAATTACCGAAGCGGGGAATATTAAAAATGAGAATCAATTTCCGTATACAATCACAATACGTAATTGCAACATACTTAATACATAATATTTATAATCTCTACAAGGCTTATGGGAGTTAAACATTACAAATCATATTATTGAAAATTGAATGGAAAACATTTTTTAATTCTGTATGTGGTAGGCTTTTAGGCATAACAACGTGGTGAATTCTTTCAAATATTTATTGCAATGTATTCTTAAGGAATAGGTTATAAAACAATAATGAATATGTGTTTTTTGAATACCTTTAATTGCATTTTTGATATACGCATTAACAAAAATATAATAAAACACGAAAAATTCATGATTCTGTAAGTAAGGACTAATTTTCTTATCTGCCTAACGTCAGAATGGTAGATACTCTGGTACCAAAAAACAGCTATAATAAGAATGGATTTAGGTGTGTTTAGTGACCACATATATAAGCAAGGTACTTCCTAATCCTCTTCTTTAATATTTCACAACACTCCCACCTCTACACCCTCACAAAATAGCCCAACTAGGGATGTCATAGACCCACCGGCTCCTGTAAAAATAAAACGTTTTGTAGGACGTAAAAGATACATAAAACAATCTGTACCCATTATTTTTTCATTATTGTGTGGTTCGATGCCCTTGGGTGCACTCTGATTGTGCGTTTATGAAGGGTTTCTTGGGATGTGGATGACTAGTTTAGGGTACAAACATGCCTTCTTCAGGGCGAATATTTTAAATGCTCGCCAAAGAACATTTCTCAATCACAACTTCCCATACATTTTTTTCTCGAGGCGTTTCGATTTTATTTCAACACTTAATATTTTTAACGATTTTACCTACGAAGAAAGTTACATAATTATACGCCGAGAAGTGTGGGTTAAAGATAGTGATTAGTGATTACGTAGGCTTAGTTTGTTTCTTCTCGCTCCGTTTAAAAATAATGACCTCTTCATTGAACTCGAGTTCATAGGCATGATCTGTAAGGAAGGTACTCGCTTAATAAGAGATAATGAAGATCTCGCATTTCACGTCAGGTTGTGCAATGGATTGCGCCATTAAAGGTGCCCATTACAAGATATTATTTCAAAGCTAAGCCTTTAATCATCTCATCGTATTAATAATATCCGATTATCCTATATTTTTGTCGACTGAGGAAGAACGAATGCACGTCAAAATGGTAGCATAAATGGAAAAAAAATAGTGAAATACTCGTATCAACTGTGGTTTGGATTATCGAAAGGAAAAAATACACCATCTTTAAATGTAAAAGCAACAAAATTTACAACGAAATTCAAACACCACGGACTGAATGACTTTTACGTTGATATTTACAGTCTGTATGTACAAAGATGTATACATTATTGAGACGTATTGATTTTATAGTACGTGCGTTGCTACAAACTCTGATATTGATATGTTAAGACCATTGGTGTTAACATATCAATATCAGAGTTTGCAGCAAATTTGTGCCCGGGCATTCTTGTCATCGTTGAATTCGAATATTAAACATAATCATATTTTTATAGAGTAATTTTAAGTATAAATTAACTGTAGGTACTGAACGAACAGAGTGGAAGATACTCTCAGTATCGACCTGGTGTAAGACCGCGATTCAGTATTGAAATGGCTTTAGCCGTGTTTGGTGACCAGATCCGAATAGCCAGGTACTTTTCCATCTACCTTCCCTCCCCACTACCTTCAGCCTCACAATATACCCAATTGGGTTTGCCATAGTCTCACTGGCTCCATACGGTTGGGAGCAGTTGGGACTCTTGTATTAAAAAAATTCAGCTTTCGTTTACATATTAAATAATTAATGTGTATCTAACCAACAATTATAATGACCATCAACACAAAGAGACATCTCCTTTCCACCTTATTTCCTTTCGTATTGCCATGTCTTTTCGAAATATAAATACTTCTGTGTATTCGTAGCAAGATAAATGGCGGACTCACCCGGGAGGGACTATACTGGGCACATTGCATGGCTAAGGGTGCGTATAAACAGGACGAAATTTGAGTGAGGGAAAGAAACCGGAACGAAACGAAAATTGTGTTATTTCACATTTAATTAAAATAAAAGAACACACAGTATTCATCCATACCCCAGTATCGTCGTGGTGAAAAATCTCAATTCAGGACCAAAACGTTGCCTGAAATGGCTCTAATAGTGTTTGGTGACCAGATCTGAACAGCCAGGTACTTCCTCATCTCCTTCCCTTTCTCATAGTCTTATTTTTCACAACATATCCCAATAGTGGGTGTCATAGTCGTTAGCAAGGAGCAGTTTGGACTTTTGGGCGGTACTCACATAAATTATTAAATTAAAAAAAGAGAGACCTCCAATCAAAACCTGACTACTGAAGGTTTACGAAGGAGAAAAAGAAGCACCGAGCAGAAATATGGTAGAACTCTTCATATTTTTACATATTCAGCTCAGGGCCCCCTGGCAAATGCCCAAGCTGCCCAGGCAGTCGCTACTCCACTGGTTCACGCAATAAATCTTGATTGCAATCGAAAGTGTGTCTTTGATCTTATATTTTATGAGTTTGCATCAGACTTTCCCACGGAGATTCTCTTGGGGAAATTACAAATAATAATAATACACATGATATGTTTACATCATGACGTATGAAAAGTAAGAGTTTTATATTAATATTATGAAGTGTGGGAAGATTATGTTATTACTTCCATTATTATTGTTATGATTGTTGTAAAATAATTTTGCATTACTTCCAAGCGAAAAACATAAATATAAGTGACACAAGTTGATAATAAAAAAAATGTAACATTAAATTTTTTCACACAAGATCATAAGGAAACGAATTAAATGCGCGGACTTCAAATGTAAACATTTTATCGCAAATCCATCAAGGTAATATTCTCTTTCCGTCCTTCCGTCATGCCGGAAATTCATAGTAAAAAGATATGCAACTTTTCCTGTCAGTCAACTTTCCCAAGAACTATTTCCGCTACGCATTATGTATCAGTTTTAATTTCAAAATAGAAATTGAATTAGTAACACGACAATCAATGCCAACCAATAAAAATGTAAGTAATTAGAACATCTTACAATTCCAATGACAGATTTGGTTGCAAAATTTTCAGGACCCGTACTTTCCTGTAAAATTAAAAGCAATTACAGTTTACAGTAATGACTGGCTGGGATGCAATACAAATCATTGATCAACAAATCGACAAATCAGTATGGTCCTGCCGCTAAGAGCTCTGTTATAATCTCTCTTTCTGTTAAATGTGTCGTTTGTTTGAAAGAGGAAGAGTTCAAGAGCATAGTAGCTAATATATGGGTATGGTCCTGAGAACTGAGAACTGAGAGAATCCTGTTGTAACTTATCTTTCTTCTGGATGCGTAGTTTATGAGAAAGAGGGAGATATTGCAACAGGAAAAAGGAAAAAGGTATGAGTGGTGGGTAGGAATTTGGGGATCAGTATGTACAGGAGTGAATAACGAATGAATCCATCCCTCCCACTGCGGTGCAAGGTCATGTCCAGAGAGAGTCCTGCTGGAGAGGTCAAAGGGTTTCCTTCAACCAGTCTCTCTTGATCCGATCCTTGGTGAGCAGAGGCATCTGTCGCCAAGATCCGGACAAACCTCACAAAATATTTTGATCAATACTTCAAATCAGAAGCAGGTAGTGTTTGAAAAAAAACTCAACGCCAGAAGAAAGTTAAAACCGCAAGCGAACGACTCGTTTCACCGTTTGCGCAATGAGGTTTCAGCTTAGGCAGTAGTTTCAGACGTCCGTCTGACGTACCACTTATGTACAGATGTCTGTATAACGTAGCAGTTATATATACTGTACAGATAACTGTGTAATTTATAATGCACCATCAATGTGTAACTAGTCAGTGCTAATAGAATTACAGATGTATCGGATGACGTCACTGTCAGTCAGCGGAAAAACAAATCGTTCTCATTTATCAAACACAAGTGCTTGCTTATGAAATGTTACCAAATCATAACACCGCAGTTCTTTGAAATTTCAATTGAAACGGTGATTAGTTATATTAAGCGATGAACAATTTATACCAATCTGATAAAAAGAAATAATGTATTTTATTAATTTAAGGCTAAGCTTAATGCTAAAACACTATTTTGATTAATCTTTATAACGAATTGGTTTACATTATGAATACCAAAAAATATGCTCAAGATAAATTGAGGGTTTTCCTATCGTTTCGCTTGAGTAGAATACCAATGAAATAAAAAAATTACTCAATATTTTTTTTTTTTTTTTTTCATTTGAAATGTATGAACGCGTAAAGGAAACAACTTCAAAAAAATACAGTCCAATAGCTAAGATTATCTGTGACAGTAGAACTTGATTATATTTTTTGCTTTCTTATAAAAATATTTATAAAATAAATAAAAACCAGTTTTGTGCTTGAAATCGAACGTTTCTAGACTCAAGTTTTGTCAAGCTATTTTAATGCCTATTACCTACAATATAAGGTATACCAAGAATATACACATTTTTGGCTTGTAGCTTCCTCTTAATACAATATTATTTATAACTAGCTGTACCCTGCCACGCGTTGCTGTGGCTCAGTCTGTCTGTACAGACAGAGAAACAATAGCGCGTTTTGCTTTTACGTCCAACAGATGGAGATGTTTTTCAAAAAAGCATATTTTACCTGTCACAGGTGATTTATATTCGAATGTAATGTCGTGTCAATTTCAAAGCAATCGGTAAAAAAACTTTAGATTATTTAAGATTTTGAACAAACGTACACTTACGTTTTTAATTTATATAGATAGATATATAGGTGTAACCCTTAAATTTATCATGAATACGATTACGATAAGATGGTCTTTTGACCACAATCACCTCAAATAACAAACTATTTTCGTTATAACGTGATGGATATCGCACAAATGGCAAGGGTATCAAATCATTGTGAGGTAAACTAGTCAACATAATAATAAACGTAAAATGAGGAATCAGTTGCAATGTAATAAAATGCTAATTTATGGGCATAAAATGTATCGTTTAATGACTAATTCCAACAAACTTTACTTACAATTATAATTTTACAAGATATGTATCGATAATATTATATACAGTTGATCAATCGATACGATGCGCGATGATTTAATTTTAAAAAAAAATCTACAAAAAGTACTAAATACCATCATAAAAATTTAAGAATAAGAATACTGGAGAATAAAAACGACCTGGAACGGCTAGCTCTGGCGTCATGCAATTTGCACATCTCTTTATATCTAGAATTCAATTCAACGCAGCAATTTTCGGCATCTAACGTATTTTCTATCCCACTCAATGGATCTATGAAATATCCAAATAAATGTATAAAAAAGACGAGACACCATATAAATTTATCCGCTTGTTTCAAATTTCTAAATTTTTAAATAAAAAAATAATAAAAATTAGAATCCAAAATTTTTTGATGTTTCTGGTACCCGGAATAACTCAGGGTGTTAATATTATTGGTGCCGAAGAAAAAACACAAACTATAAGTAAAATATATTTTGGACAGTAAAATTATTGAAAAGGTAATCGTAGGTAATAATTACCAAGGTTGTACAGTCTTCTTGGCGCCATAGTAAAGCTAGGGGAGGGTATGTAAACGGATGGGAAACCTTTAAAAAGGACAATGACAGTTATTGATTTCTACTGCTCACCATTCAAACCTGAAGGGTGTCGTGTCGATATTCGAAACACGCGAAGTTTAACACCATACTTACTATAAAATTATGTATGTATATTGCATTGCATAGTTCGCCCCTCACGTGAAAATCATTACGACCAAGTTGGAACATGTAAAAGCTTTCGAGTTCGGAATTTGGGAAACATTCGCAGTGACAGGGTTTAGCCGTATCGATCTGTGATTGGTCGGCAACCAACAAAGCATTCTATTGGTCGGGCGACAACAAAGGATTTGATTGGTCCATAAAAAGCTATGCATTGCAATACTTTTTATTACCGCTTTCAGACTTGCGATGGAGGTATAAAGTAATTATAAATCGAAGTAGAAGAAGACTATATCATTGTGACATTAAATTATGTAATTTACATACTATGCCTGCCGCAGCAGGCCCAGTCAAAAATATGCGATAAGAAAATTAAAATAATACTGGTCGAAGATACAGTTTATTTAAATGTGAAACCGCACAAGCATCCCTGTTCTGTTCCCAACCGTCTCCACTCTGACCTCACTCTGTAAAATGACCGACGAGGAAAGGGTCGGATTAACTCAGTGGTATATTATAGCAAAGCTCCGGCAATTCCGAGGTCCTGGGTTCAATTCCTAGATGCGATAGAATCTTTTTCTGATTTATCAGTGGAACATACTCTTTGTATCGCCCTTGTGTAAGACCACCATAATTGAAACGTTGCTTTCATAATTGAAACGTTGCTTGAAATGGCTTTGGCCGTGTTTGGTGACCAGATCTGAATAGCCAGGTACTTTCCCACCTTCCTCTACCTCATCTCCTTCCCCTCCCCACTACATTCAGCCTCAGAACATACCCCAATTAGGGTTGCCATAGTCTCACTGGCTCCAGACGGTTGCGAGTAGTTGGGACTCTTGTACAAAAATAAAAAATTTCATTCGAGAGTTGCTCAGTAGAATTTAGACCCCTGAGAATGGTGTAATCGTGTAAGACCGTTTTACGAATTATTAGATTTGAACATAATGCATGACTTATATTAGCGTAATAAACAAGATTCTGAAAAGGACGCTAAGATGTAAAGCGTATGAACAGAGAAAGGAGTATTAGAATCATAAATGAGGCGCAAGTGTAAGGAAAGAATGCCCAAAAAGACTCCATTATAATAAATCAAATATTTAAGTCATGCCATGTTAAATAAGGGTGGTAAGAGACTGATTAATTTGCAAACCCCTGCGGGGAAAATGCATGATAGTGTTGGTTAGTAAGTTTACACCACTTCTGCCAACTTAACTCCGCCAAACTCTGTTCTCCTGGTAGAAATTTCTATATCATTCTATTTCTTGCACTATTTGTTGGTGAATTGATAGCATTTGAACACGACTTGGCATGCTCAGTTTTAGTTTTCAAGAGATACAAACTTATAACGCGAACAAAGCTTGCTCTGGCCTTAGTATAAAATAACACACATAATATTACTACGTACGAGAAATATCGTACTGGGAAAACATCTGCAATGGACTACTTATTTTAGCTGCGGTATTTCAAAATATTAATCCCATAAATCTATGCACTATGCGGCGGAAATTTGCGGGCGGAATCACAATTAATTGTATTCGGAAACGGCCAATTATTACTGACGACTGGTTCCAGGAATGAATTACTTGGCTTTGTCCATTTAGTGGCATTTTCTATTTTTGAGTTAGTTTGAAATGATAAATTATTTTTTGCACAATATTAGGTACTGGCTCGAAACATCCAAACTGAAAATTGGCTTGGTACTAAAACTTTTCAATAGTGTAGGCTGAATTGAGATATCGCTCTATTGAACCAAAAAAGGTTAGATTCCAGGAGAACATACTTAGACTTAGTGGTAGGAATTGTCCTTAATCTTACACCTCTCATTCCCCTCCTTTACTCTAACAATATATCCCATTTTGGGATGCCGTAGTGCTGTATTCATAAAAACAACAAACGAATGAGATGGGATTATCGTGGTATTGCAAAAAATAGTAATCCAAATTATTTTTAATTATTCTACAGTGAAAAAAAACAACAAAAGAATGGTTAATGATCTATCCAAGATCCAACGGAGATCTCTACTTCAATGATAAAGTCGGACCATCGAGATGTGTAGTTAATCTGTTCTTGCTCATTCCGGAACGCTGGCCTCGTGTCCGGTGCGATGAACTAATAATAAATAATATGGAGAATAGCTAGTGCTAGGGCCATATCGCACCTGACTCCCCACGTGTGAACGGCCCGAGTGCGTGTAACGACTGTAATGGATGATTCTAATCGTCCTCTCTGTACATTCTGTGCTCCGGGCACGCGCAGAGCGTGAAGGAGCTCGTTATTACGTTTTAATTATTGTTTAATTGTAATGGCCATTATTGTGATGTAAGTATAATTATTGGAATACTCATTATTATATCTTATTATACTTTTCACGGCTAACGCCATTTACAAAATCCAACGAAATGTGAAACGGTACAAATGTCTGAATTCATGGTTCTAACTAACTATTGTAAAGTGTTTTAAAAGAAAAAGTTTTCATACTATTTATTTTTCCATCAGATATATATTAAGGTGGATGATTTCGAAAAATCACCCCAAGGGCGAAGTACAATTATTTTTTCTAAGCTACTTATCATACTACTAACAATCTTTTGTAACAACTTATCAATTCACTGGGCTTAAGCCAATAACAAAAACTAAATGTACAATATGAGCGTGATGCTGCGTAAAAATGTACAACAGGACCATATTTACCTTGCAAGTCAAATTAGTGTTTATTACTAACGAGGATTTGGTTAGAATTTATCTACGTAAATGTGATTTGTCGCTCAATAAGGAACAGATTGTGGTGAAAAGCTTCGAACAGGTACTATTATATTAATCCAATAGTTAACAATATATAAACAATACAAGAAAGGTACACTCATGTATCGGTTTTGATTTAGGATAGGAAAATTAGTAAATAGATATCTAATACACAAAAAACAGAAAATTTTCTTTAAAGAAGTAATGATGAATCACAACAAACAAATTATGCAATGGAAATCAGTAGGTACTAGATTCTCACGTGTTGCCGTACAAAAGTCCCAAATGCCCGGAGCTAGTGGAAATATGGGTAAACGGAGAGTGATAATACAAAGTGGTATAGAGTCATGAAAAGTGATGAAACAAAGGCTAGGTTAAATAGGATACGTAGGTTAAAGGTTGTTTAGTCGCTTTTGACTGTATTTCACCTTGTAAAGGTGTGTTGAATTGCCACTGTGTAAAGTTATCGTGGAGCCGGAAATATGGAATACCCAATTTGAGGGATCTTGTGATGCTGGGGAGAAATAAGTGTAAAAGGGGGATTGAGACGTGCTTGGGTATTCTTAAGTAAACGTAATAGGTATCCAAATACATCATGGTCTCTCACCAGGAATGATAAAAATGACACGACGAAGGCTAAAATGAAACAGAGTGTATAATTTACCCTAATTAGGTACAAATCAGACTATTTTTTGTCTACGTTATAAGAGTTATACGTTCCTTTGGCCATTTCACGGTCAGCTATAAAATTAAGTAGAGCTCGAATAACGCAAAAGGCAAAAGATAAGGCGACGTTTACAAGCTAAATACTGACGTCTGCGCGCTCAGCTGCGACTGCGAGACGTGATGTAATTCGCCCATTAATTTCGAACCAAAAATAATAATGCTTTTGATTAAAGAGCCGACTGACGAAACTAGTTCACGGCTGTTCTGTGTAATGTCCATGCACAGTATTTTATTTAACGCAACAAATAATATCTCAAAAATAGTGATAAAAAAGTATCGAGAACGTGTTGGAAGATAACTTTAATCTTTTTACAAACGATTTCCTCAGTCGTAACTTGAAATGCTGTTTGCAGGGTCTTTTTAAGAAAAGCAAGGAATAGTCAGGTCTCGAAGTGATCCACTTGCTAGGATGGAAGAAGCTCAAAACCTGACTAACATTGACCAAATATATCCGGCAAATCAGTTGAAAAGATGATCACATATATAAATGTGTAACTTAAATGCAAGAGGCCGCCATCTTGGTTTGTAACATTGTATGAAGATTATATTGAATTCTTTCATCACGTATCTGAATTATTTCATCACGTATCTACATCCTTTTCAATATTAACACCATCAAAGCACACAACATACCGGGCATTGTTTCGGAGTTACGGGCATTACGACATGAATGGCTTGCATCAATTTCATAGCAATTTATCTCAACAATACAATAAGTGTACAGGTTCATTACGACCATGTCCGCGAGTGATTCCAGCTGGTAAGCATACCACAGATAGTAAGATTATAATACGGATTACCCGTCATACACTTGACGGGTAATGCATTGAAATCAATAAGTCACGTTTCTCGATTGTTCGTAGCTACTTAGAAAAGCTGCCTACCTGTTATATAATAATATAAGCTTTTTTATTCCAGAATGGTTGTGTGGTGTATGCAATACTATAATCTGCTATAAAGCTATAAACTATTAATTCTGTGAACAGTAGACCCCGCGTTTGAAAAGACACGTTTCTAATTTTCTTTAATTTTAAAACCAAATTTAACTGTGAAATCATAAGATTTGTAAGTATGTACTTTAATTCTTACCGACTTAATTATAAACCACATAATAATTTACATAAGTTTAAAAAATTTAATAAGGATTTATACAATTTGTCCAAAGAAACGTCAATATCTCAATGACAACTATTAATCAAACTTTATTCAGGCAGGTAGGTATTGGTGAGACAAAATACTAAATGACTATTATAATCGATGATTATTAATTATTATAGTCGATAAAAAGGGTGAAGAGAAGTGGACCCAAAACTGTTCCCTGGGGTACCCCTGAAGAAAGTGTTACGAAGCTAGACAGTTCAAAATTCAACACACTTTTGAAAAGTGATATTAAGTCATCGTAGGTACCATAATATTTTAAAGCTTAATCAAAATTAGCCACCTTGTCAAAATAAGGCTCAGTTGAAAAATAAAGTGGTAACAGCAGTTTTTCGAAACCCGGAACGTAAAAACAAATTGCAAACATATGAATTGCCAAACGGTCGATTTAAACCAGAAATCAGTCACTATACATAATATTAAAAATTAAATTTAAAAAACGTGATATAAAATTCAAATATCTCGTTAAAACAGGAGGAATAAACAGTGCGGAAAACCTGGCCGAGATTCGTGGCCAAAGGGGCGTTGATTGTAGGTGAATTATTTGTTATAGATGTCCAGCAATTAGGATGATGGGTGTATATTTTGACGGTCATACGTACTGTTATAATACCAACAAATGCTGGAATTACCAGACGATGCTCGAATTATCGAGTTGTTGCACGCTTTTAGCCTTTCTTTGAGATCAGCGACGAGGGAGGCAAAGCTGTGTACGTGGCCTTCAGCGAAAAATCTTCGAAGCACTGCAATAGCGCGGGAGCATAAATAATATCGCGTAGGTATATTTTGCTTTAATAGATAACAGGGGCAGGCGTCAAATGCTTTGTTAGTACCTATTTTGGCCATCTGTAAGTTAATTGTGTTAAGCTGTAATGATACAGACTATTTTTACAAGTGTCTTGTAAAAATAGTCATGAATTTACAAAAGTATTCACCTTCATGTTCTAAGAATTTGAAATTAGAGGGATTTTAATCTTAAATTACATGAATTTGAGACTCAAGAAGATAAGGTACGCAAACAATACGACACTGGCAACAATAAACACCGACATCTGAGAAGGTAGACTAAATAAGTATACAGGCGCTTATGTTTTTATTAATGAGATAACAGCATTCTTAGGAAAATTTATATTATTTTCCATGAAGTAGATATGAGAATCAAGTTTTAGAAGACCTGTAAGCAAAAAATTAAATGGAATTTTATGTATTAAACACTGTAACAACAAAGAAATTAATTGAGTTGAATTAAAAAAATCAACTCGTAAAAAAACGAAGCTTTTTACTACAATACATCTATTCCTATTCCACTTAATTCACTTTTTATTTACTAATTCATTCAAGAAAACAAATTCGAAATTCGAATAGACGTATGTATATATTAAAAAGACAAAAAGGTTGAATGCATGAATAATAAATTAATTGCATTATTATAAACTAAAAATAATATTGTAGGTATCTATTAAAATATTTTGTTCAAAATATAATAAATTCTAAAATACATCAATAGTTTTGAGCAACAAATAAATATATTATGTACGTATACAAGAAAAGCGGAAATCTAAATTAATAAGTATTTTTTGTAAGGTGAAAGAGAGAGAAGAAACAGCAGAATGGAGATGGGTAAAGGAGGGGAAAGAAGAGTTGCACGGGATCCTATCGGGAACGGGTTATTTTTTTATTACATTTGTTTACACACTATTATCCAAGAATAACACAACATATAACAAGATTAACAAGAGCTGAGAAACAATATAAATGAAAGAAGATATTTGTAGGTACCTACAAAACCAACTGCATCTGAATATAACAATGACAAATTGCACATAGTGGTTGCGAGTTATGCACAAAGATACATTCGAATTGTTTTACGACAAAATATTTTGTTTATTACCAAGAATCTGAAATTTTACATTACTGAACAAACATTTTTTCGTTCGGCTGTTCTTGACAGTGGAATAGTCTATTTTAATTTTTTTATCAATATCTTGTTAAATGATAATTTCCGTTATCTCGAGCCGTGTTTACAAGGGCCTGTTTTAAATGTTTCAGAATTGATAAGGCGATTATTTCAAACACATTATCCCAGAATGTTTATCAAAAGCTGACGCCATATTGGTTAATCTAACACGTGGCAGGAATAGTTTCCAAGAACACTTACTCAAATAAGATAGGAATATTACATATTATTAGTTGCGTCCTAAATCATGAATAAATCTAAATAAAATGAATAATAATCTAAATAAAATAAATAATAATCTAAATAATAATCTAATAAATAAAATAATGTATATAATAATCAACGCAACTTTTCCGCTAGCAACGTAATTTTCATCACGAGCTGTTGAACTAAGATACATATTTATACATATAATAATTGACTGTCAAAAAGGACAAGCTTCCACGTTGTTTTTTCATGTTGTTGATTTGTAAGATTTTTTAATGTGAACATCCCACAAGAGTCCCAACTGCCCCCAGCTGTCTGGTCAGTGGGACTATGGCATCTGAGACGAATGGGATGCGTAAGAGAAAATTGAAGTATCGAAGGAAGCAAACACTTTGTGGCTTGACCGGTTTCGGTTGAACTCAACCTTCATCAGGACAGTACAAATATAAACTGACAACAGTTGACAACAGCTGACAACTGACAAACAGTTTATATTTGTACTGTCCTGATGAAGGTTGAGTTCAACCGAAACCGGTCGACGTATATAAATTTAATAAAGTGGTTTAAAACAAAGATATTCTTTCATTTGTGTAGAAAAATGAAGGTTGCGAAGTGGATACCTATTCAGATGTGAACTAAACGCGGTTACACCATTTCAAGCAACGTTTTTGATCCGTGAAGGGCGATACTTAGATCGTCTACCGCTAGATGTACAGAAATGAAACACTGGCGATTCCGGGAAATAAAATAGGATGGCGTTTAAAATTAGATCAGGGGAGCGGCAAGGGCGGGGCAGTCGGGCGTCTGCCCCAGGGCGCAATTGTTGTGCTTTTGTCAGGCGTTAAATTGCACCTGGACGCCGATGTAAGGGTTAATCAGGGGCGCAGCAGGAGTAGGCCTATAATCGTATTTTTGCTGTCAGTGTTGTAAAACACGTGAATTGCCCCCGGGCGCCACATACCGCCACAGTGGCTCTAAATAACACGCTAACACGGTTGGGGCTATTAAATCTTGCAACAAATGTGCATTTTACAGTAGAGGAAAGATTTATTCCCTTCTTGCAGGTACAATGCAGTTACACAATTACAATACACTTTTCAGGTTTTTTTCAATTGAATAATTGGAATATATGGTATATCTACGTCCTATTTTCTGACTATTTATTTTTTAGTTTATATTAATTCAATTACATTATGTTATGTTTATATTTATTTCATTATGTAATCATAGATTGAGTATAATATTACACATTGCAAAGAAATAGCATTCAAGCATTCACAAGCTCGCTAATATTAAAAGTTGCATATAAAGATACACTGAATTTTTTAATGCCTATAACATTAAATAACAGAACAACGCGTGTTTTTATTAATTTTCGGAGCTTACTTTGCGATTTTTTCTATCGAGAGAATTTCATATAATTAACGTTTCGGCATAACAAATGTATAGATATTATCTTCAAAAGTTTTTTTTAAACTTAAAAACTTAAAGAGTTGACGAGAAATTTGCTATAAATCGGTAGAAATTGGATATGCTTAAGATGAAATCAAATCGAAAAGCGATATCTTGACTCAAATTCATCAACGTCTAAGGTTATTACAACTTCTTCCCCTTTAGGGCATAAAAATCCTTCATTCTATTTCTCAAACGTCAAATCAAATTATATATGCTTTCAGATATCCAGTAGATACTGCGTAAAGAGACGCCAGCATATTAATTTAATGTCTAATAATAAAATGGATAATACCGTCCCTTCGGACCTCATTATACCAAACGATCCTCCTTCAGAACTGGGTGTCATATTTTGAGAGGCATACATAAAAAGAATGATGTCCGTAGATAAATAGAACGATGTCCATAGAGATCTGCCTGGTATTCATAGAAAAGGGTGTAGTCATTTATGAGCGCTTGTCAATCACCCGGAGAGATAATATTTATGGGAGTTTCAAAAAAAGAATTCCATAGAAATGTGAATAACGCATCGGAAAGGAATGCATTCAAATTTATAATTCTAAGATAGGAAAGGTACCTACTTTTAGGTTATGGAATTATTGAAAAAGGAACGTAATTCGATTGAATAGATAAATAGACCTATTTTTCTCTTTTGAAAGAAGGATGGTAATTTTAGGCGCTTTGGAAATGAAAAGAAAGTTGGTACATGATTACTATAATATCTTAATCATTTGCAAGAAACGTCTTGATTGTGAAAAGTGATCTGACCAGGTTGATACTAAGAGCATTGCCATAAAACAAACATACATTGAAAATACCGACATCAATTGAATAACTTTAATACAGTTTTCGACCCCTTTTCACACTTGACATGTCACCAACTCGACTATCTACACCAGAGGTCCCCAAACTGTTTTGTCCCGTAGAACAGTTAATTCCGTAGTTACCAGTTAGTTTACCGATTTTTTTTTGTTTTGTGAAGAACCCCTGCTTTCCTAATTTTGAATTTTCAAACTTATATTTCATAATTGGTTTGCACGTATTATGTATTTTCGATTGCTCAATACTAGTTCCCAACAACATTTTGGAATTCACTAATTCGATAATTTGAATGTTTCGAAATTTTCACTAGAATATTTGAGATTTCCCAAGATTTTGAGGTTTTCATCAATATTTCAGAATTTCAATCACATCATTGTTTTAAAAAACTATTTACATTCCCAGAAAATGTAGCCTAAATTGGTATAAATGGGATCCACTCTAGTGGACCCCCCATTTATATCTTATGCAGCACTTTTTTTTTTTCATTCACATGGACAAAATATGTAGGTCAAAATAGTAGGTCAAAATCGACCGCTGGGGTTGGTTTATACACCACTTTGCTAATGACTGATCTATACCATTTAGTATTCTTTTATTTGCAACTTTTAAGAACGGTCTCCTCTTGGCCTGTCAAAATTTGGTAAAAATATTTTTTTTCGCCGGCGTTAATTTTTGACGCTCGTTCAGACAATCCGGCCTAAAATTTGGCTCAAAGCTGGCGGGCCGGGAATTTTTAAGAGAACAATCATAATAGTATTGTTAAATAAGGCCTGCAAACAAGTAGAATACATACAATCAGAAGAATAGTGCAACCAGGAACACTGCTAAGGCTACATTTTTATTATTTAAAAAAAAATTCATAGCATTACGTGCGATTGACAAAATCTGCAATGCATACATGATAGTGAGAAAGATGAGATCAATTCTTCCCAACCTTCTTCCTCCCCATTTTCTTCCCTTCCCCACTCCCTTCGGCTTCAGGACATACCTACGTTACCTACCCCTCCTCACATAAAAAAATATTAACATATAGGTATATAAAAAAAAGCTATTAATTTTCAGGAGGCGCGTATTCCAGGGGTATTAAAAATCTCCTCTAGACCGTTTTAGAGTCGATTTGAATACAAGTCACATTAAATAAATTGGTACCCACCCAGAACTTATATGCAGAGAAATGGGGTCACATTGTTGTTCGGTGGTCGTTTGTTTATAAGACTTAAAGTACTCAATCACTTAAAAAAACACCATCATTAAATATATTTTTACTTTAGAGGTTAATAATATAATTATACAAAACTGGTGATTTATCTTGTTTAAATAGCAGATTGCAGACTGTATGTTTCGTTTATATCCAACAAAAATGATCAAAAACCACACTAAAGATATACACCGAAAGGTGTGTGTTCGTGTGCCGAAACTAGGCTCATTTTGACTGAACAGATGGTCAATTTCACTGGCTTGTCCGGGGCCTAGGAGTCGAAAGATTTGATGTTAACTTGAAACATCATTTTCTTTTAAACCAGATCACACCTCTATCACAAAACTAACAAACTTATTTTTGTATTTTTGGAAAAATATAAATAAGTCAAACAAGTCACAAGTATCTATGAGTGTAAATAAGTATAATGTATAGACTTATAAAATGATGACTTAAGTTTTCACCTAGACCTAGAATCGTACATTACGTCGGATAAATTACACGGGAAACGATATCGCTTGATCAGGACGATAAGAAAAGAAGATAATACACTGCGAATCTTAAGATTGATAGTCAAATCATCGAATTTGATGGAGAATAATAATTATGTATATTATGTCAGATTGTGTTAAGTTAAGAGGTACCGATTTCCAGCTATTTGGGAAATACAAATACTAATGAGTAGATTAGGATTACGTTGGAATTCCAACATCATCAAAGAGAAACACAGATCGCATACAGATTACATGGGTTAATAAAATAAAGGAATTGACAGATTGGTGACAGCCTACAAGAAAACTTGTTGACATATCTGATAGAGGTCTATGTCCAAAACTGGACGGGAGAAGGTTAAAATATCTGAGGGAAGTCTATGTCCAAAACTGGACGCCAGAAGGGTAACATATCTAAGGGAGGTCGATGTCCAAAACTGGACGCCAGAAGGTTAACATATCTGAGGGACGTCTATGTCCAAAACTGGACGCCAAAAGGTTACCACATCTGAGGGTGGTCCATGTTCAAAACTGAACGAAGGTTAACATGTCTGAGGGAGGTCTATGTCCAAAACTAGACGCCGGAAGGTTCATTAACAAGAACACGTGCATTAAGTATGTGGAAACGTTCCTTATTTATCTGTTAGGAAGCTTACAGAAAGTAAGTATCGCACCAAGGACTGATTAATTAACGACATATTAAACGATATAATAAACTGGAGGCTGTTAGGATTTTATGCAGTTCCTGGGTGTGGTTAGGACACTTCAAGGGCGGGATCGACGATGAAGATAATGATGGTGGAAACATTGATAATTCGTGGTAAAAGCAAATAAGGAAAATAATTAAATTGATAGATTATGGACAGGTGTGAGTAGAAACGAATTTACATGAAATGAAATCGAATACGTTTTATTTGAATGTGTCAATGAACCACGAATTCGTAAAATATTGAAATTCACTATCGGATTTGTCACTTACGGTGAGTACATTAAAATGATAAGATAACAAACAACAATACTGTAACCGGGAAAATTAGAACACTTTTGGAAAAGTGGTATAAAGTCATAAAAAAATTGATGAAAAAAATAAACTAGGTTAACTCAGGTTAAGTTAGGTTTTAGGCTATTTTTTCACTTATATCACTTTCCAAAAGTGTTCTGATTTGTCAACCAACAAGACAAACATAATCATTTTTAAGTTCATGTACATAATATATTACCCTTAGTAATGTAGGCGTGTACTGAATATGTATAGGTTAAAAGAGTATTATCATTAATTTTATATCTAACATGGTTTCTATAATATGCATTTTTAAAATTTTTGTTTTGCCTTAACAATTTCATTTTCGTTATTATTATTTTAATCACCACCATAATACGGGCATGAGCCTAGTATGGCAGTTGAGAAAATCACTAAAATTGCAATTTTTAAAAATTTATAAAATAAAAAAAGGGTTATTCATTAGACGGTTTATTCGTTAGTCGGGCTTTATTCTGTTTTAAGGGGTGGGAGAAGGGGATGTGGATGGTTTTCAGATATCTCGTGTAAAAAGTGACCTTCCTCTTGTTTTGAAGGTGAAATGTGCAAAAACTCATAAATCTCTGAATAAAATCGTAGATTTGTATTAAAAACAAACCCACGGACACTCTTCTTCGAAGTACAAATTACACAGTTAAACCTAAAACTACATTCATATAAAAACTATAGCATTGAAACCCAACCAAAATAAAAATAATACAATTTTAGAACAAAGCAGCTAGACTAAATTATCTATGTTGATATGTTGTACATTTTTGTTCCAAGTCCGATGACAATGAAATGTATGATTGAATTATAACAGACCTCATAAAATATGTAAATATAGAATCAATTCAATAGAAATTTATATTACTAGACATGGTTTAACATCGCCATTATTCTAAATTCAATGAACCTTTCTAAAAGGTTTACAAATACATGATAAATATTAAATCACATATTTGCTCCATCCTAATATCGACAGCGTATGAAACTGAATATGAACGGAAAATATTATAATAATGGAATTTATGAATACAATAGAATTTTCCAGCTGAAGATATTTTAACAGAGCGAAATATAATGAACTGTACAGTACAATATAGTAATATACCTAGTGGTTAGGACAGTAATTTACAATGGGATCGGGAGTTGCTATCTAAAATTACACGTTATTAGTTATTTAATAGCATTATTTTTTCTGTGGTGGACGAACACGCACATAGATATGATCAATTTGGTTCATTACACATATTACAAATGATCGATATAGATTACACTAGGTGAGATCTACTTGAATTCTAAATGAAATATTTTTAAGCCAGTATTGAATTAAATTTTGGTTCTAAAGATCCATGAGGCATATATGTGGTAAAACCATATAGATTCGGAAAGAATACGTAGGTTTAGAAAGTGACGGTTAGATCTTTTGGGCATGTAGAGCGGATTAACGAGGAAA
This sequence comes from Hesperophylax consimilis, assembly GCF_061612785.1. Lineage (NCBI taxonomy): Eukaryota > Metazoa > Arthropoda > Insecta > Trichoptera > Limnephilidae > Hesperophylax > Hesperophylax consimilis. The sequence continues at coordinate 23,614,796 of NC_142842.1, forward strand.
GGCTAATGGTAGGTAGGTACCGAAACGCGAGCCGGGCCACGAATTACGGGAAAAGAACGAAGCAATTGCAAGCGGCATTTCCCGCCATTTGCGGTTGCTTCGTTCCTTTCCCATATGTTGAGGTTCAGTTCGACAGTTCAGCTCGCGTATGTATACGTAGCGCAATATCGGAAGGGAACGCGTATGGTAGAAGAAGTCAGGGACGCCCGAGGAGGTGAGCTTTGGCATCATGAAAATTGTACAGAGGAAATTCTAGGTCAACGTTAACTGCTTTCACATTGTTACTTCATTTTCATCATGAGCTGTATTAAAAAAGGATTAAATTGTCTGATAAATAAGTTTCAAAAGTATTTGAAAAAAAATCCACCTTTGATCGAGAGGTTCCCTCAATATTCAGGGACAATATTTTTAATTGTTCCCCGATATTTTTTGACTCCCCTTGGCCGGGAGACCTATCGGTCTTCGGCCCCTTAAATAGCGGCATAGTTTGTAGTTGGAGGCCCACTTAATTTGGTATCCGCTTCACTCACTGCACTACCTGCACGCGCCTGGGTTCTCACTGCCTCGCAAAACCTGGTCCGCCATCAATAGGTTAAGGTGCTCCCATAGCCGCTGTGCCCACATGATGCACAGATGGGGCCTTAAAGAGTCGGCGATGTGTGAATGTGGTGCGGTGCAGACTACCGAACATGTGGTCAACGAATGCCCGCTCCATTCATTCCCTGGCGGGATTGATGAGGTCCACATGGCGACGCCTGAGGCCCTAAAATGGCTCGCAGATCTAGATGTCCCCCTCTGACCCCCCACCATACGAAAGAAGAAGAAGAAAAGTATTTGAAAGAGGGATGAAAAAAGTCTCATTTTCACTAGACTAGTTCACATAGATCCGGTATATCAGTAAGTTCGTATCCTCGTGATGCGCGACATATAAGCAGGCTAAACCGGCCGCTTAAGCTTTGGTAAGCCGCAGAATGGTTCCCTCTTTAGACACCTGCTTTTACATAAGTAATTACGTACTCCAATCCCACCGAAATATACGTAAATTGCATAATTTTATCAGTATGGACTGTTACATTCATTGAGCGATGGGGGATGTTGATGTCAATGATTGATAATCAATCTAAAATAGACGAATAGTCTGGTAAGGTATTATACAAGAAATTTTTAGAAGAAGATTTTTACGAGAAGTTTGTCATAATTTCATGAATGGTGCATTGACTCCCGAAAAAAAAAACAGTTAAAAATTAATATCCTCGCGTATAGCACAATGTTGATTGAAATAGAGAACTTTATCAAAGAATCAACTCGAAAATTATCCCGCCAAAAATATTTGACATTTCGAAAGCTCTCGAACTCCCGATGACGTATCAGCATAGATACACCACTCACGTAACATAGTAAATCAAGTACTTTCCTCTAATAAAAACATAGACTATACGTGTAATATTGATGATATCTAGGCTTCCGGCAGATATACGGATTACGATCCAAGTCGCGCTAAGCTCCACATTCCAACCAAGCCGAGCTTTAAATCATCCGATATACCGGGCCATAGGTAATTTAAATGCGTAGTGCACAATCTTGTGTGTAACCTGACCTTAAATAATAAAATTTATTCATATAAACCACAGACATACGAAGCCATTACATAAAAAAAAACCGTAGCGCCAAAGCATCGAAGAAAACGATGTAAACTAACTAACTAACTAACCATCACGCCGTTTCCCCGCAGGGGTAGGCAGAGAGGACGGACCGCCAAACAACTCGGTCTTGGCACACACTCCTTGCCTCATTCACATTCATACATCGTCTCATACATACTCTTCTATTATTCTGACTCTTGACATGGCCCGACTCGAGTATCTGATTCACTTGATCGTGCCATGTCTTCCTCGGGCGTCCCCGACTTCTGCTACCATTCACATTTGCATCAAAACGATGTAAATTCTAATTATAATTGAACATCAATTACTTTAAAAAATATCGTGTTAAAAATTACAATAGCCGTTTTGAAAAAGCGGCGTTGATTTCGGTATCAAAACGCAAGACGTTGCTCTCAACATCTGAGTAGAATAATAATGGAATAGTAGCCCAAAGCTATATTGGACCGAAGCCAGCTTCCCGGGATGCTAATTAGTTTTAAAACATCTCTTTATCCCAGTAAAAGAAGCAATATTCGAGTACCTAATTATGTTTCAATGTTGTCTCGATTAAAAGGTACCTAACAACATAAATACAAAATAAAGAATGTGAAGAAATAAAATAATCTTTGTTGTAAGATACGAAAACATATTTTTAAAAGGAGACTTTCAAATATTGTCAGGTTATTCGTAACCCGGGAATGTTTGTCTTTCTTTTTAAAATTGAAAAAAAAAAATGTTTCCGCTAAGAAAATTAAACTATTTATTTATTATAAATTAAATTGATTTTGCTTTTTTGGAGGCAGTATAGAAACCATTTATTGGCTAACCTCTGCTTTAGGTCATCCCAAATGGGTCGCTACGTTTGGTGACTTATCAGGGGTGGCCGGGTTCATGGTGTCTGTGACTTGGCGTCTGCTCACCTACTGCGTGGCGGGCCCGATCGGGAGAGGTCGGTTGAGGGTACCTTTCGCAGTGGGAGGGATGGATACATACAAAACTTCCTGATAAAAATTATGTTAATTTAAAGAATCTCTCCAAAATTATTCGTATTTCTGTCAAAAAACGGGGTTGGAGGCCACTAATCAATTATTACGATGAATTTACTTTACTATAACACTTTATGAGGAAGCTGCATGTAGTCCCTTTTTTAACAGGATTACCAATAATTTAAAGAGATATTAATAAATCAGCATTACTCCCTTTTCTCAGACTCCTACCGACGCCTCATACCTTTTCCTTCCAAGAACTTCCTCTTTCCTTAAAAATACCCTCCAGACAGCATCCCCAAGGATGACATGGGTCTTGAGGGAAATTGTTTTCATCAGTGCATGAGTGCGTGAGCTCAAGTAAAAAATAATAATTAATAAATATTACATAAAACCGGGATATAACGGCCTTGGTGATGTATCACAAAAAATGTAGGTACTTATAAAACAGCGAAAGAAATGTGCAGAAAGTTAAGTACTAGAGATAAAACTGGTTTTATTGCTAATCTGGCTTCATGAATTGGCCGCATTCTTCATTCTAATAATACGTTGAATTGGCTGTGAATATTTTTTGTAAACGGAAAACTGAGTCTGTCAGATTTTATCTGGAATATGGAACTATCCATTGGAAAGCAGAAGACATTACTTATGTTGTTATTACATTTGGGCGTTGTGTAATGTTTCATTTTGTTACGAGTTTCATTGGTAAGACAATTACAAAAAAAAATGAGATTTAACAACAAAAAACAACTTATTTCTAAGAAACATAAAATAAACAAATTGCCAACTAAAACCAATCACATCGCGTAGAGTGACAAATATAAGTTCACACAATTGAGTGGCAGATACTCTCAGTATCGCCCTGGAGAAAACCACAGTTCAGTATCGAAATGTTGCTTCAATTGAATTTAGCCGTGTTTAAGACCAGATCTGAATACCCAGATACTTCCCAACCTTCCACCTCCTCCTCCCATTCGCTTCAGCCGCACAACATACCTACTTCAATTTGGGATGACATAGTTCCACTAGCTCAGAGTAGTTGGGAATCTTGTGATTCACATAAAAAAAACATACTTATAAAAACACTTAAGGCGATGCCATACATAGTAATGCAAAATCATGTGTTTTTGGTTTGAAAATTTGGTCGCCTAGAAATGTTTCAGATGCTTTATTTAAATACTGCGAGTAGAATACATCTTGACCTTTGAAATAATCGAGTATTTTTTATATGTCTTTTTATAAGCCCAGAAAAAAAATAATGTATAGGCCTATGAAAACTGCTTTAAAGTTCAAAATCTCCTACTTACGAACCCATTTTCGGTTATGATTTTATTGTATAATGTGGCAATTTAAGTTATTTATAAAATGATCGGAAAAAAATTTAATATTTATGCCTGAACATCGACCAAATAAAATATAAGGCACTTTTTGGCCATGTTTTTTTCTTGCATAAATGAAAACAGGCGGATGGTGTTAAGCGGGAATTTAAACCTTATCGCCATCTACGTAAGGGTTGTTATTGATAGCAGCTCAATTTAAAATATTACACGAAGTAGTGCATCGCCTAAATATTAAATCTTTTTAAACTAGTGGACCCCGAAATGCTTCGCTATTGCTAAGGTCTATCTCGGGCGATTCCGACTCCTTCTACCATTCACTACTGTATACCACAATGTTACTGTTACATCGACTGAAAAACTATATTACATCGACTGGGCGTCTACGACTTCTTTTACGATTCAAACCACTCTCTAAACACTCCTGGCACTAATAAGAACAAACTGTGACTACTTTTTGAGTTTCGCGAGCACAAATGAGAATACTTGGCTGAATTTTTACATGTATAAAGAAGATAACATTAAAATTTCGTGCATTATATTTTTCTAAGAAGATCTCTTCTCTGCTGGTAGTTGACCGACTGATAAATGTAACGATCAGATCAAAAACCAGTGCGAAATGAGATGTTAGAGTTAGATCTATTATTAAATCGAAAAAAAGCGGTTTTGCAATTCCGGCTAGTCATCGCTAGTCACCGTCTGGATTAGACGGGCTTATAACACTGGAGTGACCGGTGCCCACTCAAGCCTGACCTGTTACAGGCAGGTATAACGGATAAGAGATAGAAACAAGTGCGCCGTGAACGCAGCACGTGCGGGAGGTCCGGTGGCCAGTGATGCGATTATTGAGGTCAGATTGTAATTTTGCGACAGATATTTTTTTTTTTTGTTCTTATTTTGCATTTCGAAAAAAACGTACAAGTAAATAATTTTAACCCCTTGGGCAATTTTGGGAGATATTCTTTACAGACAAGAAACGACCGTAGAGTCTTTTGGGAGATACATATTATATATCCAGCCTGACACGTTCTAATAAAAGTTATGCTCATTTTTTATTATGGAGAGAAATACGATTTAAACATTGTTAGAAAGAGAATACCGCGCTTTCAGTTGGCATTTAAAAAATATTTGTCAAGTTTTGCATATTTTTAAATAAATATGTTTTTAGCTCTTGTAAAGTAATTATAATTACAGTTTACAGGGTAAATAAATATGCTTTTAGTTTCGTGTAAAGTAATAATAATTACAGTTTACAGGATAAATAAACATGCTTTTAGTTTCGTGTAAAGTAATAATAATTACAGTTTACAGGATAAATAAATATGTTTTTAGTTTCGTGTAAAGTAATAATAATTACAGTTTACAGGATAAATAAATATGTTTTTAGTTTCGTGTAAAGTAATAATAATTACAGTTTACAGGATAAATAAATATGTTTTTAGTTTCGTGTAAAGTAATAATAATAAAGGTTTAGAGGATAAATAAATATGTTGTTAGTTTCGTGTAAAGTAATAATAATTAAAGTTTACAGGGTAAATAAACATGCTTTAAGTTTCGTGTAAAGTAATAATAATTACATTTTACAGGATTAATAAACATGCTTTTAGTTTCGTGTAAAGTAATAATAATTACAGTTTACAGGATAAATAAACATGTTTTTAGTTTCGTAAAGTAATAATAATTACAGTTTACAGGATAAATAAATATGTTTTAAGTTTCGTGTACAGTAATAATAATTAAGGTTTACAGGATAAATAAACATGTTTTTAGTTTCGTTTAAAGTAATAATAATTACAGTTTACAGGATAAATAAATATGTTTTTAGTTTCTTGTAAAGTATAATAATTACAGTTTACGGGATAAATAAATATGTTGTTAGTTTCGTGTAAAGTAATAATAATGACAGTTTACAGGATAAAAAAATCGGTAAACGACTTTAAAAAAATTATTTTTGTTGCTTTCAAAATCAAAATCAAATTCATCTGCTTTCAAGAACAGTATTTTATTTTTAGTTCAGAAATAGCGAATTTATCTGGATTCAAATTTAATGTGAAAATATTTTCCAAAATCTGTATTCTAACAGAACGATGATTAAAGAAATTGTAGTTTAACATTATTTGACTTCTCAATGTTATGATATATTAAAACAAATAGAAAATATTTTAACTCAACATCATAAAATTGGCATAGCTTTTGCTTATAAAAAACGTACGTATGAATTGAGCATCGCTGTCTCTATTTTCATAAGAAGTCTGAAGCAGAAAAAACTCAAACGGTGAACTCTAGCGTCATGAAATTAACAGGGCATTTGTTTCTCAAAATTTACAGGCACTACTATTGACAGCTAGCAACGTCGTTTCCATTATGAACTAAGGAGCGTTGAAAGGTTTATTATTAAAATGTTCAAAACGAAAAGAAAATTTGTTACTACAAGTAAGAATAAATACAGATGTTACTGAAATAAGGAATCGTGAAGCCGAATCCTACAGTTAATAGACATACATAGAAAAATATTGATGTTCGTAATAAATGCTAAGCTATACAAAAACCAGAACGCAGCAGAAAAAATAGGCGTTAGATACATCAATTGTTTTATTTACCACAATAATAACGAAGATGGAAGATAAAAAGAACAAAATTAAGCTCAATCAAGTATTTAAATTTTTAAGTAATATTGATTGCCTAAATGCTCAAGTCGTCTGGCGGCTAGCACCAAAAGTAGGCTTAGCCCGAAATATGTGTGTCACAAAACAGGCACTGCCTACTTTTTGTAAGATTTTTTTGAGCTCAGTGTCACGAAATATAAGTTAGTATAATTTTTATTTCGTGACACTGAAACATAATAATATGACACGCACCGTTCGAAATTCTAATAAAATTAATCGTCTGGAAAAAAATATACACTTGGTTGAGTACTAGCAAAATATTTTAAGACTTTTTAGAAAATTTTATGATTATTATTTTATAGTTTGAAATCGACGTATAAAAGCCTGGTTCAGGTTTTGATTTTTTTTATGAGAATACCGTACAAGAGTCCCAACTGTCCGGATTCAGTCGGACTTTTACTCCCCAATTATTATTATTATTTTAATTAGTTTTATAAAATTACATTTTTATATCTAGTATAATCCTTTATCAACATGTAAATCTTTTTCTTTGCAGCATTTAGGCATAACCCACGAAAAGCTTTTAGCTTCTTTAAAATCGTCTGTAGATCATGAATATGTTGAATCCTATAAAATAGATATTATTATTGGGGGTTCCATGATATTTCATCAAAACGAAAATTCAACACACCTTTAAAAAGTGATATAGAGTTATTAAAAGTGATGAAAGAAAGACTAGGTTTAATAGTTACCTATGTAACCTATTTAACGTAGTTTTTATTTCATCATTTTTCATGACTTATCATATAATATGTATATCACTTTTTGAGGGTGTGTTAATTGTCATTTTGATGACATACCCGGTCACCTTTATTGGGGTATGTTGTGAGGCTGAAAGGAAGGAGATGGGAAGAGGAAGGTTGAGATACTCCTGTATATGCAGATCTGGTCACCTAACACAGCTGAAGCTAATTCTAATTTGGCAAGGCGATGTACCATTTTCGGAATAGTTTATCTTTATTGAAAGTTATAACGAATGAAGTATTATGGTTGGGAGAGATGGGTTCAGGAACAAAAAAAAAGGTTTTTTGAGGTTACACAACTGTGATGAGAACATTATTCACCCAGCGCCCTTAAGGTGATTTTGCACAAAAACGGCGCTATACAAATATATACAGGGTTTTCAAAATATTCAACATTGAAAACGTGCTGAAAAGAATTACAAAAGAAAGAAAGAAAGAAAGAAAAACATAACATAATAACGTGTTGAAAGGTGAATATTCTTCTCTTATCAATATTTGGACAGTGCACAACTCTATGTGAAGTTGAGCAGGTGGGTAGGCAGATGAAAAAAAACCAATGTAAATATGTGTTCAAATGTTCAAGGATGTGATATAAACTGGCAGCAAAACGCTGACAAAACCAAGTACGATACTTTGTTATGCACAAAAGCACCTACAGCTTGACACATTTAACTTTGCATGGGGTCCTTACGACGCCCCCTATTTACCAAAAGGCTTGCGATCGAATCAACCCTACAGTAAATAACTAATTTTGAAGCAGGAAAACCGAAGGTGGATCTGCAAATAATACCTATCTTGTAATCTTATTATTATTTATTAAACAACTATTACTTGAATGTACAACAACTCTTACTTGAATGTACAACAACTATTACTTGAATGTACAACAACTCTCAACGATAACTAGTATTGTACCTGCTTATATTATCCGTACTCGGTCTATTATGCAATGTAATATACTCTCATTATTGTACTCCTGATCAGCTTACCTTAAACATTGTATACATGTAAAAGCCTTCAAGGGGTGAATAAATATATATTTATATTAATAACTACTATTAAGGCACCAAATAAATAAAAATAAATGGAATCACCTCTTAATTTTCCTGTTTATTTTCAGTTTGCCTGCAAAAATTGCGACATTTCACTCTCCTGCAAATTTTTCACATCTCAGCGACGATAGTTTACGTGCAGCTAATAGCCAAGCAATAAAACACACAATAAATTAATTAGGGTCCTGCCAATAATACCTCTGTCGTTAGTTGTAACTGTTTTGTTACATGATTCGTTTATGAAAAAGATGAATGCGATAACTCTGTATGCCTCTTGGTACAAATCAAGCCCAACTTTGTACCTAGTCGGTGGTGTACAAAAAAAATCATTCGTTCGTTAGTTCCTCCGCCTCCAAATTTTCTCGTTTTTCATGTAAAGATGTACCTACTCTTCTGGCCTGAATACAAAATGGAAATATTCAAAATATCAGTCTTTTATTATGCACATAAACGCAGTTACAAATTTGGGTTTACTTAAGGAGTTCAAAACGTTAGCTTTGTTAGAAAGTTGTCAAGGAATCAGGATAATAAATGATTCAGAGAGCCTTATGCAGGGTGTAACAGATTGTATTCGAATGACATTAACCAGCGCTTCCTGAGCACATTTGGAGTTAAAAAGTAGACGTCATTTTGCTCTGCGATGATTTTTTTTCAATAAAAAATATATTCTTTTATCACACGGCGCCACTGATCACGCTGTTACGCGTCGCGACGGGATCACATGATATGCGGTCTCTCTCCTCTGTTACCGTGCTACTGGAACGAGACGGACTGCGTATCACGTGACCTGCTAGGCAGAACCCAGCGACGTGTGATGGATTAATACATATTTGTTTTTGATTGAAAAAAATTTGTCATCGGATAGCAAACGACATTTACATTTTTTACTCCAAATTATGCTCCAAATCGAATACGTGTGTGTTTTTATATACCTATATAATACAGGGTTTTCCAATAAGAGGTGTTATTTTGAATAGCCCGCTATTTCGGTAGATGTTACTTTTGAAGCTGTCATTGTTACTAAGTCACTGTTAGTGCGCTTAGTTTTTCTAAAGTATGCAAGGGAGTTTAATAGGGTTTTCACTATAATTTAGAGAATTTCTTCCGGAAGGTTTATATATATATATATATTTAGTCGATCAACGCCTGGTACACGTCACCTAATATACCTATATTATAAAGATGTCACCTGTGACAGTTAAAAAATGTTTTTTGAAAAACAGCGCCATCTGTTGCAACGTAAAAGCAACACGCGCTATTGTTTCTCTATCTGCACAGACAAACTGAGCCACAGCAATGAGTGGTGGGGTACAGTTAGTAAGTCACAAATTAACATTAATTCACTAAAAACGCTGAGAAAGGTTTATCATGACGGAATGGAAACAGATTATCCACCGAATGTGTTTTTGAGAACTTGGCAGTATAATAAAAATGTGAAGCACATAATAATGATTTCAAGGTGGTGAGTAGAAATCTAACCGCGTACGAATGATACCTTGAATAAAGAAAAACATGAAAAAAGGTAAGCGTTCATAAATCCGAGTAGAAATTCGGTCAAAGTCAGAGAAAAATAAGAAATTTACTCGCTAAAAAGGCAAACTTCAAAACTAAACTACATAGGTAGGAATTATTTCGAAATTTAAAAAAAGTTCTTGACTGATTTATAAAGGGTGTTGGATTTTATTAGGCGAATTATTTAATTAATCTTCAATAGTTTTACATCTTCTCAAAAACCTGTTAAAATCTGATTTCTAACCACAAAACAGTGATTGAAATGAAAGCAAATAAAAACACCGTTCGAGATGTTTATGTTTAATTGAGTGGTAGATACTCTCAGCAACGCCCCGGTAAAAGAACACCATTCCGACTCGAAACGGTGCTTGAACTGGCTTTAACCGTGTCTAGTGAACAGATCTGAGTAGTCAGGTACATCCCAAAATGTTCCTCATCGCCTTCCCTTCCCCCCTCCCTTCAGCCTAACAACTCACAGCATACCCTAGTCCCAACGAATCGGGTCAGTTAAAACCCTAGTACCTACCTCATTTAGTAACCTACTCACATTTCCAAAAAAATGCCTAATAGTCTAAATCCATTGTTGTGCGGTGCATAAAAAATACATAAAAAGGCTACAGTTAATACGAAACAATGATTTCGTATATACAAAAATGAGATACTTATTCTGGGGTCGCCACAACTGTCGTCGAACATAATATTTTTCAAATTAATAAAAAAAATAAACAACCCGTACGATATGGCGTGGTGTAAAAAAAAACAAACAAAAAACATTTGACAAAATTTGTTACACAACAGCTGTTATTATCGTAAACACATTTTCCACATGAATAACAAATAAACCCGTTGGTGTTGGTATAATAAGCAAAATAAACATAACCTAACATTGAAAAATATACCCATTAGATTAACTGAAATATCTCATAAATGTCGGAATCATAAGGAATATAAAACTAAATCAATACGTATTATTTATTTCGGGCAGCATCATGGGATGATGGCCAATGAGCATTGAATTTGACAGTAGTTGTTCTGCCGACAGAAAAAATAAATAAATAAAAAACATAAGTTTATGAAAATAACATGAAATATTACATGTAATAATAATTAAAATAAATTTTCTTACCTTATTTTCGGTGGGGTCTAAGATGAGTTAAAATAATTCGACAATCATCTTGATCTCAATCGTTTCATTCCATGATAGAGTTGCACATAACTGTTATTGCCAAAAACATATAGCAAAATCTTCCACTCAAAATTGAACACTTTTCACAAATCACTCAAAATAACCAAGCAAATTCAATCAAATAAAATCCGAAGCTCGTCACTTTTGTTACTATTTCACCAAGAGATCGGGTAAAAATAGATGGCTGGCAATGTTGATAGCAACCGAGGTCAGTTATTGATTTAAGTAACAAGTTCACAAACCACGTACTTTTCAAAACAATAATAACGTCAGAAACAGTAAAAACACCACACGATCGTTCAGTAAATCAAAACCAACGTTACGTCATTTCAAATCAAACACCTTCTTTTATTTTGGTTTCGTCGGATCCGTCCGCTGAGCCCGTAATAATATTTGGCACCACACAATTTCGGTCACAATGTAATCCAAAGGATTCACACAATATTACGGATCGATACACTCGAGTTAGGTTAGGATATCGGTATAACACAATAGATTATTCGGACAAACAGTTGCAAAATCAAAAAAACGGGCATTGAATAGTCATGTTTTGAAAAACAAACTGACGTGAACAGTAGACACCACACCTTGACGGCGGCCGAAACCGGACTGAGAAGATCGTTCGTTTCTCGTCGCAGCTTCGCTCGGGCTGCGTTCGACGAGTCAAGCGTTAAGTAAACAGCAACTCACCAAAAAAAATTACATAATACGGAGTGCTATTTTAAGCATTTCAAATAAATTAAAATCTTTTTGATTTGGTAGTGTGTATTTTAACATCCGTTTTATATAGCGCACCCGCTAGTCATTTCATTCGGTCCTTTATTTGAAATGAAAGCTTTCTCCGGCGGCCGCGCACATGGCGCTACCTGTCACATGCATTGTTTATCTCTTTTCAACCCGTGTATTTCTGCATTTGGCGTATCGTGCGTTCCTTTCGCATTCGGGGTTTTGTTATAATTGATTTGGAAATAGACTTCTATGTGAAATGGGAAAATGCACTGCGAGGGAAATTATTTATGGCTGCCCCAATTTGAAGGGAGATTTACTACGGTCAATAAATAATAAGGAACTTTATATTTTAAATGATAAGTTCGTATATCCAATGAAGGGTATTAGGGTTAGGATTGCAATCGAAAAAACGTTCAGCATAAATACTAATTTCTTGTATAAAAATGTAAATTATTATTTCTACCAATTTTTTTCATTTTTTTTTAAATCACTATCGGAAGAATTTTTTTAAGGAACACTAGCTAAAAGATTTTGCTTTTTGATGGGATTTTTTTTTAATTTTAACAATTTGTAAATATGTATTGAATAATCTTCTAGTTGAAGACGATTGGATTTATCCTTGAGAAATGAAAATGATTATATATATATATATATATATTTTTTTTTTATTGCGAGGTGTTGTTTTATTTAACGCCGTTTCGCTGCTGAATTGGATAGAAAAATAAATTGTTTAAAAAAAATTTAATAAAAAAATAATAAACAACTTATTTCAATGCAGAAAAAAAAACAGAAATTGGATTGAGAAATCCTTCAGTAAAGGGTATTTTTTTAACTTAGCGTTAGATCGTGGATTCAGAAGACGATTCTTTGTCGGAAATATTTCAAAAGTAGTGTCAAAGACGATAATCGTATTTAGAATTCAAAGGGTTAAATAGACTTAACTAAAATTTGGAAGCATAAAGGCATAATGTATGGATGTATTAGGCATTCCTTACACGACCCACTGTGGAATTCGGTAGCCCAACTAATCTGTAAATCAGTAAACACAATAACTGAACAGGTAAGCTTACAAAGGGTGGTGGGTTTTCTAAGAGTGTTTTGGACGATACGAAATTTGGTCAAAATCTATTGTCGTGTAATATTTGGGTCGTGATCTAACCTACACGAATTCCTGACTTTTGTTAACAGATTAGTTTAGAGGCAAAGTTCAGTCTACAATGGAGTGATGATACCATCTCTGATTTATGGAAGTCAGGCAAGGAACTGGTAGAGAAAGGATGAAATCTGACTGAGTGTTCTAGAAATAAGAACTTTGGTGGTAAAACTGCTGGACCATATTATTATATATTAAAAGTGTGGACATCGATAAAGAATGCAAAGGCTGATTAATGCGCAATGAACAAGATACAGAAGGGACGCTTAAAGAAAGGACATATGATACGCACATCACATCAACGGATACGCAAGTGAGTGGATGAAGACTTTGGGGACGCCGCAGAAAGACAAAACGCGATCAAATTTGAAACACCTAAACCATTAAAACCAGAATAGGCAATGGTAACCACATGACCACGCAATGAGCCCATAAAAACATTTGATTATGAAATATTCAAAGAAAACAGTAAAAATGATATAGTCAAATAAAATCGTAAAAAGGATACTGCGTGTGTTACAAAAAACGTTCAAATTGTTAGTGCCTAAATTGGCAACCATTCGTTGTTTGTCTATTCGTATTTGAAGAAGTTTTTTTTTGTTTTGTACTCAGTATATTTTATTTAGTTATAAAAATTTGACATTTTGTATCTTGTATTAACAATTTATAGTGTGCTTATTTTTTGGGATTGCTGTCAATGATTCCAAAGACGTATATAGTCTTAATTGCGGAATAATAACTAATTAATAACAGTAATAAATAATTTCAAACATACTAATTTTGGTTGTCTGTGATGAGGTGAAATATTCTTATGCAATTTGATTTTGTAATGCGTAAAATTATTGACATTAAATCAACTTTAGATAATTAAAAGTGAAACTGATTATAGGGACCAAGCATAGACTAGTTACTTCATCAACGGAACCAAGCGAAAAAGTAGGTTGCAACCAAAAAATATTTTAATCGATTTTCGATCAATATTTCTTTATTTGAAATGTCATTTTTTTATGTAATATGTCTTTCTAATATTTTTTGGTCGACAATGATCCTGAGGCAAATATTTTATAAACACAATCAGCTTCACAAATCCTACAATTATAATATAGTACCATGATTTTTCACGGGTGCGAAAGATAAACATTCCTGGGTTACGAATAACCTGACATGCTTTAAAAACTCCTACTAATTATTATTATTATGTTACTTGTGCAATGACGGAGGACTTTGCTAGCAGAGGAAATAAACCCACTACGCCTGGGTGGCAAACCGAGGCATTTGTCCTCGCATGTACTAACCGGTCAAAAGAACACTTTAGTCAAACAAATAATTCAAAGTGGAAATACTCAAAGTAATAAAGAGGATAGATTTTATTATTACATATTCTTAATGATAATAAAAATAATAGATCCCAATGACGGGGCATCATAAACTCTTATATTTAATACAGCTTGTATTAATGCCACCATACAAAAAAACAACAACAAAAAGGGACCTTCTTAAAAGACAAGGAATGAAACCCTACCATTAGAAAGGATACAGTATTTTTTATTACTTTTTTTATTAATGTTTTTTCCCTTTACTCTTTTTTATATTTCGGATTATGTAAGCATTTTAGGTGTATTTTGAATGCACGCTAATATTAAAAGCAAAATGGCTGAACTGTGAAAATAAGGTGCTGAAGGAAGGAATTGTGTTAAAGCGGGTCTAAAAGACACGGATTAATCTCTGGATCTTTATAATCATTCCAAAACAACCTGCTAATTGCGTTCCAGAGAAGATAAAATATCTACCTTCCAAGTTCCAACCATCGACAATGGATTTCGATGTTCCAAAACTTAAAAATCAAAACAATTTGTTCCAAGTTACAACCACCAAATTTGGTACCTACCTCAATATATCGATGTTACAAACCCTAAAAATAAAATCAGAAATCCATAGATCAAAGATAATTGGTAACTCCCCCCCTAGGTTCCTCGAGGAGAACTAATACTTGTTTGTATAAATTAGTTCTATTAATTTAATATCAGGTTCAGTCGTAACACAGTAGTGGCCCACGATATTATAACATGTTATTCCAGCGTTCCTTTCATCTTTACTTTTTTTCTTCTCGGCCATTGATTTTAATAGCGTTTCCAACCCTATGCCAGCATCGTAAATGTCGATAAATTATAATTAATGCTTCTCATATCGATACTAAATTCCCTACTTACGAAGTCGTTAAAGTTTTATGCGAGACTCGAATGTTGTAAATCTTTAATTGGGTATTTTAAGAATATTTAGCCTGTTTTTGACTATAAACAAATAAGCGATCAAAGAGATTTATTTTAGCAATTCATTTTGTTTAATTGAATGGTATTGTTATTGCGTAATTTACCTAAGAACCCGGGAGATAGAGCAGACGGTGAATGGAAACATATCTAAGGTGGAACTGTAAAAAAATAATTTTTTGTTTTTGTCTGACAGTTCCATTTTAGATATGTTACCATTCACCGTTCCTTATATCCCCCCCCACTCTTCACTACATGCCTCCACCCCCACTTCAAAGCAATAATGTATGTTCGCCCATTTATTTTGTAACGTTGTGTTAGTCTATATATTTTGCCCTAGGTTGGGAATGGTTGTGCCGAAACCGGTCGGCTTTGTTATAAAAAATATATAATGATTCAAACGAAGTAATATTGTTTTATTTATTATTAAATTAAATATTCTACGAATATATTCTACTGTTATGAAACTACCTTCAATAAAATGTTTTTTCAGTGCTTTTTACTAAATTATTCATGTATTGAATTATCGTTTGTGATAATTTTAATTTTAAAAACTTATGATTTAAGTAAAAAGTTTTAGCAAAACTACGGCGAATAAAAATACATTTTTAAAGTAGCTTTTTCATATTTTTAAGTAAACATTTTATGTTTTAAATCTGTGCCGAAAAATGAGCAACAAATTCTTCCATTCAAAGTAATTTAAAACTTTTAAGAATAATATGAAGTTGCCGAAAAGTTACAACTTCTAAATTATCTTCGAGATTTCTTTGAAAGAAAAATAATAATATTCCATGAATATTTATAGAAGGTGCCAAGATACATTACGACGGGACATTCTTTTTCATACTTCTATTGAAAACCTTAAAACTTTTCATGCTCATAATTACTTTATAATTTTTTCCGCGAAATAACTCAAAGACATTATTATTAGAAGTAAATTTCAGGATCAGTAAGTAGGTACTACTTTATTATCAGAATTTTAAAACTTTCTTCTCATTGAACGATTGAAAAAATATAATATTTAATAATGTGATATCTTGTCTAATAAACTCGTTTTTTTTAAAGTTTCATATATTGTGATGGATATAAATTTCGAAGAAAATGTTAGGTTGATGCTGACATTCCATAGAAAAAACTATGCAAATTTCAATTCATTCAGAGCTCACCATTAGAGAGTTTTTGCTGCACTATACCACATATGTCCTACTTTATAGTTAAGATAAATCTTAAGAATCATTATGGTTTGAAAGAATGTAAAATTAAATCCGAAGCTCCTTGTTCGCGGGCCATTGCCCATTCTGCCAATTGGTCACTACGCCTCTCCACGTCAGCGACGCGATGCGACGTGACGCTCGCCCTTACAATAAAATGATCATATTATTTATTTTGTGAAAGGAACCTAAATCTTCGACTTGTCTAGTCCCCTGCATACCTCGGATGAAAGGATATTCTGTTTGAACGTATTATTTTACTATGTTAATAAACTAGGATGACATACTTACATAATTTTACATAGGTGCACTTTTGGAAAAGAAAAAAAACATTTTTGCGTTACGAATAACCTGACAATGACAATATTGAAAAAAAAAACGTTATATTGATTAAGGCCATGCACTAGGTCGTGTAATATTTTAAATTGAGCTGCTATCAATAACAACCCTTACGTAGATGGCGATAAGGTTTAAATTCCCGCTTAACACCATCCGCCTGTTTTTATTTATGCAAGAAAAAACATGGCCAAAAAGTGCCTTTTATTTTATTTTGTGTATGTTCAGGGATAATTTTTTTTCGATTTTTGTATAAATAACTTAATTTGCCACATTATACAATAAAATCATAATCGAAAACGGGTTCGTAAGTAGGAGATTTTGAACTTTAAAGTAGTTTTCATAGGACTTATACATTATTTTCTGGGCTTATAAAAGATTTATCTAAAAAATACTAGATGATTTCAAAGGCCAAGATGTATTCTACTCGCAGTATTTAATTAAAACATCTGAAACATTTCTAGGCTACCAAATTTTCAAACCAAAAACACATGATTTTTAGTTGCTAGTACTTTATTTAGGCAATTACTAATTTAACATAAATTTTATTTAAATACAACTAACTCGCTTTAAATTTTACACAAACAACCGTTCACGACACAAATTCAATGGTTGTTTAAATTTAAAACGCGTTTGTTAGTAAGGCAATTAATGTTTTACCTCCTACCTCCCATTCTCAATTTGCTTGTATAAAAAGTTATATGGTTTATTTTAAACTTTTATGGATACTTTTACTTTGGTATTTGACTTCTTAGATTTGCGTATGAGGTACAAACCTACAATAATAATAACAGAACATGTGTATAGCTTAGTTTTATGTCACCCCTGCATGTTTCGTAAATATGGGGGTGTTTTGCGCACCCCGCACAATGAAATGAAGTGAAAACAAAATTATTATTCATATTCTACGATGTGATGAAGTTAATTCTTTAAAACGTAGCAGAATCTTTGAAGCACCCTTGAAAACGAAAAACCTTATATTTGAAACGGTGACCGGAAAAATCATAAAATGATAATTCATCACATCTTTAAAAAGTCATGGAAAGTGATGAAACAAAAACTTTATTAACTGGGTTAAATAGGTTAGGTTTAAATTATTTATTTTTCATCGTCTCTAATGACTTTATATCACTTTTCAAAAGTGTGTTGAACTGCCACTGTGTTGAGTTATCATGGAAACATTTGAAACAACTTGATTGTGATTCAAACGAATTAAATTTACTTGCGCACGCCAGGATTTGAACCCACGACCCAAGGACGTCTCAAAACAGTAAACCAAAAAACCGCAAAAAACAAAACACATCAATTTAAAAAAAAACATTTATAATAATATTATACTATTTTGCTTTTGTTGCCAAATGACTAATATAAACAGTATCCTAAATTTAAAAAAAACAATTAACATTTCTAAATATTCCCCTAAGTCCTTTATAAATAATTTTAGCAGCTTGCGAATTAAATTCAACACGAGACCTGTTTAAAATATCTTCGCGTGCCACTTCAAATAGGCTGTTTAAATAAAGGCAGGGACTGAAGGTGTGACCTTTTGTCCTTAAGCGTTGACCTTTCGATTGAGTAGACGAAATCGATATCGCTTATAGTTTAGAATTTAAATCTGAATAAGTCAGAATTTGTGAGGCGAATGTTTGTTTTCAAAAATAATTGGAGAGTAGGAATCATGTTACAAAAGTGAGTAGGTAGTAGGAATCACTTTATAAAAGTGAGTAGGTAGTAGGAATCAGTTTACAAAAGTGAGTAGGTAGTAGGAATCAGATTAAACAAGTGAGTGCGTAGTAGGAATCAGATTACAAAAGTGAAAATGTAGTAGGAATCAGGTTACAAAAGTGAGCAGGTAGTAGGAATCTGTTTACAAAAAACACTTTTCTATTTAACTTTAATTATACTACCTATGACGTTGGATTTAAAGCAGTTTTCAGGAGAACTCTTTTTTCTCATCGAACAAAGAAAAATATGGAAAAAACAGTATTATGTTTATATTTTGACAGTAAAATGGATAATGCACAGCTCATAGAATTGATATGCCATTGCGAGGTTATAAAAGATGTGCGTTGACCCAGAAATTCCAGACACCAAATTGGATCGGTCGTACGACACCATCGAGCTCCTTGTTTGATAGTTCATCCTGCTTTGTCAGAGTTCATAAATGATAAGAAAACAAATTGGAGACTAAAGGCGGGTCTCCTCCGACGCGTTTTCACAAACATAACTCCAAAAATTGAACTAATTGTTTATGTAAATATGAAGCATTGGGGCAGGGGCTACAATGTTTTTGTTTTCCTTGGCCGATGAAAAATAAAAAAAATTGTTATGGCCCCCACCCAATGCTATTATTTTTGTCCGATGTTTTGAAAACATTTGGTCTCTGGAGACTCGACTTAAAGGCGGGTCTTCAGCGACAATATAGAAGGCATTGGGGCAGGACCACAGTGTATTTGTTTTCCGTAGCCGGTGGAAAACAAAAAACGCTGTGGCCCCGACTGAATGTTTTTGTTTTTGTACGATGTGTTGAAAACATTTGGTCGCTGGAGACCCGGCTTTAGAAATTAAAGAAAAACTATAATGGGTACATTATAATATACGCATTTTTGTAAAGAATTTAAATTCAATTATTAATAGTTGATTTTTAAAAATAATTATGAATTTAGGTGTACTGCTATGTTTCACGGACAACAAGTCGTTAATTTAAGTGATCGTGACCATCGATTAAAAGTTCGGAAAAAGGGAAGGCGACTTAATATTATTCAAATGATTATAGATATATATATATTTTAATCGGACATATTGATTTGAAATTGTGCCAAGTTACGGGTATACATTATACTTGATTAGGGTTGGAAATTTTAGATGTAGCTTGATTGAAGTCGGACATTAAAATGTGATTTAAAGATACCACAGTTGTGGCAATACGAACAATGTGGAGATACCCCATTAATGAAAATTAAAGCAGTTAGGTTTGCGAACCTCCACCCGATTTCCAACCCCTAATGAAATACGCTTGAACTACTCCTCTATAACTCTCAGACATACGTCAAACGTGTGTTTGTAAATCTGATAAGTCCAGTTGCATTAAAAAAGGTTAGGAGGTACCCTCCAAGGAGAAGCCGCCACGCGGTAAATTGGTTCTCCAAATCAGATAGCGTTTGCAGCCCCATATTGTCGGTTCCGTTTGAAGGTAACAACAACAACAGCCCCATTGAATTTATACCATCCAACTAACCCCTCTGATGCCGTGATTGTGAATTGCATGTTGCATTTAGCGATATAGGACGCACTAGGCTGGACATTGCAACAGTAAAATAAACTGACGTCATTGGGCAGAAAGGAGATTATATGAATATGTATAAAATATGTCGTATGTAATTATTTTATATGAAAACATTAATTCCTAGGTTCTCTCTTATTACTTACTGTAGATAATCACTTTCAACAGCCACCATCCCCAAGAAAGTCCTGTCAAAGTATTTATTTAAATTGAATAAATTGCTCGTGATATTGTGAATATGTGAATGTTTGCGATATTGATGAAGATGGTTTGATTTCTCTCAAATTTAATTTTATGCCCCATTTTAAGAATTACTGAGTAATAATTAAACCTATATTATTAGAACGAATTATCCAATTTTCTTAGCAATCATCGAACAACTTTTTACATTGCTCCAATTGAATCGTAGGGTCATCAGTCTTATATGTTGAAGAAATTACGCATTAATTAAAATAAAACTGAAATAAAAAAATGATCTATTTAATTTTAATTTATGATTGAATTTCTTTGATTTTTATTTTATTTTTTATAGTGGGCCGACTTAACCTCAAATTATTTATTTATTTTTTTATAAGAGCTTTTAGAAACATTTGATAAAATGAACATAAAAATTCAGTGAAACAGTAATCAATATTAAAATTTGCATTTAAAATTATACAGAAGAATGGTATTATGCTAAACTTAATAGTTATTATTACTGCGGTTTGTCATTATAGCCTTCTTGTATCTATATTCCGTTCAGTTGAACACATCCACAGTTTCTGAGAAAACATTGCCAACTGCATGCAATCTAGGTTCAAGCGAGTATTTAAATGACTTAGTCCTGATATTTTGATTGAAATTAAAAAGAGTTTTGGATCAACTAGTTCTTATAGGTATATGGAAGGTAATTAGACTTAATAAATCAGGGCTGTCTATAATACCAATAAATTGTAATATTTAATCATTGAAGACAATATTAACCACTCTTAAACGAAAGACGTGAAATAGGATAATATCAAATAAATATAATTAATCACTTTTAACTATTCGGAGAGTTACAATGCAGAGGTGTTGTTGATAAGCGTTGATAGAGTCCAACTCTAATTTGTTCAATATAATTAGCATGGAATTAATCTAGTTTATTCTATCTCTGTGTGAAGCTTGCAGTATAGGGCGGTCTATGCCAGGGGTCACAAATACATTTCCGTGGCGGGTCACAAAAAATAAAATATAATAGCATTAAACAAAGATCGAGAATATAAGTGCAAAGTTATTTACCTACATATGTAAACAAAAGTGCATGCATCAATAATTGTTGTCTGACAATGATACCTGTCTATACAATGACGAATCATGACCGAAAGCACGGGTTGATACTTTCAGACTAGTTACTTCCAGACAGGCCAATCAACTGGCCATATTAGGTAAAGTGAGTAAATCTATAACTCACAAAGCATTGTTTGTCACCTCTGTTGGAAGAATTCATCATTGAAATAATGAAGTCGATTAAAATAACAAATGTACCATTACATGAAAATCCAAGATGCCAGAGTTAAGGCGAAGCTAAATGCCAAATCACTATTTTGATTAATCTTTATAACGAATTGGTATACATTATGAATACCATGATATGATTTAGATAAATTGAAGGTTTTCATATCGTTTCGCTTTGAGTAGAATACAAATAAAAAAATAAAAATTACAACTAAAATAAATAAAAAATATTAATGTAAACTACAATTTTTTTTAATAGAAATGTAAGAACGCATAAAGGAAACACCTTTAAAAAATACAGTATTATAGCTAAGATTATCTGTTACAGTTTCACTTGATTAATTTTTTGCTTTCATATAAAATTATTTACAAAATTAATAAAAATCAGTTTTGTGTTTGAAATCGAACGTTTCTAGACTCCGTTTGTCAAGCGATTTTAATGCATATTAACTACAATATAAGGTATACCAAGAATATACACATTTTTGGCTTGTAGCTTTCTCTTAAGGTGATCGTTCACATATATGAAAAATTTATTGAATTTACTATTGTTATTACTAAATTAAAGAAGAATTGGTTTTGACGAATAGGCGGGTACTGTTTAGTCCTCAAAAATCAACAAATTGACGAATCACAGCCGTTTCCTCCTTGAGCAGATTTTATGGGTTTCCTTCATCACTGGGCGAATACGAAGAAAGTCAAATAAATACTTAAAATAAATAATTGAATAAATACCTCTGCCTTGAACTTTATACGCAACCCAAATTTTTTTTTATTTATTTTAAAATAGACCCACCAGACTAGGCGTGTGACTGTGTTATGGATGGTAAAATAATAAAAAAATCAACCGTTAGAAAACAGTTTTGTTTACTATGTACGTCTATTTACATGGATACTATGTACGTCTATTTACGTATTTAAAAAATACCGACATATATATGTTTTTTCTTTGACTGAGGATTGAACCTTCCTCCCCAGGAACAAGTCGGCAACTCTACCAACTTCGCCAAACGCCGATCGGGTATGACCGATCGGTATTCGATCGGAAAGTGGGTTAATTTCCGCTACCACGATTTGCATTCATTCATCACCGAAAGAAAAAGTGACATTCAAATAGACGTATTTAATATTGAATAAAATAATGGCAACACTAATAATAGGTTACTGGGAGATAAAAACTAAACATTGTTTTTTGTTGCTAGCCCTGCAGGCGGCTTTTTGATGGGCTTGGCCCAATTTAGTCAAGTTCCCTGATAGTACAGTGTTGCCCATTTGTATGTACAACAGCAATTATTAAAATGTGTCCAAAAATTTACTTGTATTCATTTTTCGACCCAAATAAAAACATTTGTGAATGCCTACACAAATTTGTTTAACTTCGTTCATTTGAAATTCACTGGACGAATGTAAACTAATTTCTACTAAGCCCATTATCCCACTAGTCCAGTCAGCCTGTGTCGTAGAACACCATTTAGACCAACTAAATAGTATAAAGCTAATTTTTTCCCCATCGACTACTACCATTTAGAAAAGTGTTTAGAAAAAAGTCCCCGCCCCTACCCCCCTTGCTTCCCCCCCTGTGCCCCCCCAAACATGAAAAGTGTAAGGGTTTCGTAAATCGCGTCTATCTCAATTATTAAACAACATATCGGATTGAAATTTTTTTTATTCTCTTTGCTGTAACATTTTCTACAAAAAAAATTCAGTTAACTTTCGTCGTAACTTTTACCGTTTGTTTGTAATTCGTATGATAAGGTAAAAATTTGTATATTTTTTGGCACATAATTTTATATTTTGTCACAGAACTTTTCAGGCCGACATTTTATGAAAAAATATTTCCTACAAAAGTTGTAGTCCCTGTTATTACCTTTAAAATGATATATTTTAATGTGTACTTTATGGCTAGGAAACGCCAAATATCAACCGTGAAAGTCGGGATGTGACATCAGAGTGTACTGGCCTTGAGGAGGGGGTTTCGGGTTGTTGCATGCAGAGTGACTGATGTCAAGGCCATAAATAGGTCAGTTACGGAAACCCGCCAGACAGAAAGGGTCGCGTCGCGAGAGTCCGTGTTTCGCAGTGATTGTGTTTTATGGTTTGTGTTTTACGGTTTGTGTTTGTTTTTGTGAACCAAAATGGAGGGCGAGTCATGTGTTATTTGCAATGAACCTTTATCTGTAAGTCAAAATGTTACAGTTACTTCTAAGGGGATTAAAACTTTAATCGAATCTAGCCTTCAAAGGAAGGACGGCCTACAGTGTAAATTCGAAACTCTTCCGACAGTCAGTATACACAAAGAATGCCGTAAAGTGTATACCCGTAATAGTTCAATAAAAGCTTACATAGCGAGATCCAAAAACGTTGAAGATTTTGAATCAAACAGTGCGCCTATAAAACGTAGGTCTAATTCTCAGAAGTTTAATTTAAAAGTGAATTGCTTATTTGGTGGAATGGATGCGGTGGTAAATATAAAGACTCCAACAGAATATAGGAAACCGGTCCATTTAGTTCATACTTTAACTATAAAACAAACTATATCTAAATATATTGAAAATAGGAATGATGATTGGGGTGATTTGGTTAGGTCCAGGCTAGAAGGAGTTGTAGACCTCGTAGCTGCTGAGGGGCGTTATCATTCCGACTGTTATGCTAGGTTTTCGAAACAACCCACTCAATCATCCAGTACGTACGCAGGTCGTGGTAGACCAGTTGACGATTTATTAAAAGAATCATTCATAAAAGTTTGTGATTTCATTGAGGAAAACGATGATTGCCAGCATAGTATTTCTGACCTTTTGCAATTGATGAAAAGTGTGTCAGGCAGAGACCAGGTTTATGAAATTAACTACTTCAAAACTCTATTACTTAGGCACTTTGGTGAAAGACTTCTTATTACACACATAAAACATTAATCCTCCATCGTTTTTTTAAGAGATGGGGCGGGCAAGGTTTTGTCTGAAACTTGGTACTCTCAAAAGAAAAGCAATAAAGATGATGAGATTAGGAGAATCGTTTCTACAGCAGCAGCTTTGATAAGACAAGAAATTCAAAATCAAGTGTATGATGACTCGACTTACCCCAGTGTTGAAGATATAAGGTCAGGCGGGAAAGATGTTGTTCCACAACTTCTAGATTTGTTTTTAAACGATCTAACGAAGAGAAGAAGGCAAACTTCAGACGAAAGTATGGACGTAAAACGAAAGAGGACTACCATAAATCACATGATATTAAAACTGTGTAGGCCTAGGTCTTTTCAATCACCTGTCCAGTCTGCTTTTGGATTATACTTATCTAGACGGTATGGCTCTAAACATTTAATAGACATTTGTTCATCTCTGGGATGTTCAACGTCATACTATGAGACAGAAATGTACTTACAATCGCTGTTAAAAGCAGGCGGGCCCCAAATTGAGGAAAGGATTTTTTTCCAATTTGTATTTGACAATATTGATATCAACTTAAGAACTCTTGACGGTAAAGACACATTTCACGCTCTCGGAGGCATACAGTGCGTAACTCCAAAAACAGCTGTGTCGAGTGATGTCCGAGTTCCACGTGTTAAGACATGCGACTTTGAAGGTAAATTCAATGTCCCAGTTTTAATGTATACTAAAAAGGCGAAAAGTGGCTTAAAGTCCTTAACAATAGAAAACATTTCTGAAAATATGCCCACTCAATGCTTAGTCTCAGCTCGTAACATGCTTTGGTTATGTAGTTTTGCTTTTGTGAAAAGTTTCACTACCTGGATGGTCTGCATACATGCGAAACTGTTACGATGGTAGACAAAACTTTGAACCATCTTATGTACTGGCTTTGACTTTTATAAACATAGATCCAGGAAATCCGACTGCTATTTATTCTGCCCTTAGTTACGCTTCTAAAGAGAGCAAGTTAGCTGGCCAGCCGTGTATTTTCACTTTTGACCAACCACTTTTCCTGAAAGCAGTAGACATTGTTGCAAGTTCTTCTACAGAAAGTGAAATATCTGGAGTAATCGTCAGACTAGGCGGATTCCATCTTCTAATGAGTTTCCTTGGTTGCTTAGGAAAGTTTATGGAAGGTAGTGGAATTGAAGAAATGTGGACCTCTGTTTATGGAAAATCAACGATTCCTCACCTTATGTCAGGACATGCTTACGCAAGGTCTTATAGAGCTCACATGATGACCCAGGCAGCTTTGATGTTACTGCTATTCGAGGAATGTTCATCTCTTAAAGAAATGATTACAAACGACTTTAATGATATTCATATCCAAACAATTAACAAACAAACAACTGTTGAAGACGCCATGAGAGAGTGTAAAACAAATGAAATAATGACAAGACTAGAAGAAGTGTATGAAGATTTGGTTAAAACTAGTAGAACTTCAAAACTGTGGCTACAAGAGTTTAAATTGGTGAATTTGGCTCTAGACTTTATTCTGGCAGAGAGAATCGGCGATTGGAATTTGCACATTAATACAGTCAAGCAAATGATACCGTATTTCCATGCTGCTGGACATTTGCTCTACGAAAAATCCTACTGCAAAAAGGCTTGCAAAAATAATTGTAGCTGCTTTAAAGCATCACTTGATTGCACAGAAATGTGCGGGAGCTGTGGTGGATCATGCAGCAATGTAACTTTGGTTGAAGTCGAGGAAAATGAAGAACCTCTCATGGAAGTTTAGGATATGATCAAATTAAGATACCGCAATTATTTTGTTCTAAAATAACATCTTTAAAAAATATCACATGCATTTTCAAACCAAAAACTATTTAAAATACCTATTTTCGCTGTATACAAGGACTTATTATTATTTTAAACAAATTTAAAAAGTGGGGAATTTAGGTTTCACCGAGACTCGATTAGTTTTATTTATGGAAAATGCAATAGTGTACCTTGAAGATAAAAAACACTATCACTATACAACAATATCTGCATTGCAACGCCGCGCCGGCCGGCCCCACCTCGACCGAACCCGCCATGATAATCTCGCTGGATCTCCAACAAAGTAAGTACTATTTTATATCATTTTAAAGGTAATAATAGGGACTACAACTTTTGTAGGAAATATTTTTTCATAAAATGTCGGCCTGAAAAGTTCTGTGACAAAATGTAAAATTATGTGCCAAAAAATATACAAATTTTTACCTTATCATACGAATTACAAACAAACGGTAAAAGTTACGACGAAAGTTAACTGAACGTTTTTTGTAGAAAACGTTACAGCAAAGAGAATAAAAAAAATTGCAATCCGATATATTATTTAGTAATTGAGATAGACGCGATTTACGAAACCCTTACACTTTTCATGTTTGGGGGGGCACAGGGGGGGAGGCAAGAGGGGTAGGGGCGGGGACTTTTTGCTAAACACTTGTCTAGATGATAGTAGTCGATGGGGAAAAAATTAGCTTTATACTATTTAGTTACATATAAAAACACAGGCTGACTGGACTACACGGGTCGGTAAGAAATCGACCTAAACCGAGTACTGCAAGACCCTGAGCAGAAAATTAAGTTCGTTATACTAAGGTAACGGTCTTACAGCATTAGGTTTATGTCGGTTGCTTACAGAAATTGTGCGCTTTGACAGTAATTCTTAACCTATTACTATTTACACATAAAACAACATTTTTTATATATTTTTGGTTCACAGGCACAGATCAAATTTTTGAATTCTATAAAAACTGAAAGGAATCGATTCCAAAAAAATAATATCGAGCGATCCACTGGCATTAACTCACCGGGACAAAAGATTTTGTAATTCGATGTTTGATGTTTTTGATCGGGCCAGGAAATTTTTTAATGACACATTTTTGATGTTATGTGAAGTTGGGAAATTTCCATCTCGGGTAATTTATTTTTTCTAAAAAAAAATCAGGAAAATTCAAAAATATGAAACCTTAAGCTCGGAGAATGGGACGGGAAATTATTATGAAAACATTTATTTTTTGATATAATTAGTTTAGGAATTTTTCATGTTTCAAATTTTAATAAAAACATTCATCTTTTTGGTAGTATGTGAAGTTTGGAAATTATTATTTACATTTTTATAAATAAAATTGATCGGAAAATTGTACGGAAAATTTGTCGTTTCTTTTACTGAAAACATTTTCCAAAAAAAAATGTGTAAAAGTTCTGAGACTGAGAAATTCGAAATGCTTGCCAATTTTCTTTTTGACATTTTCAATGCAGTTTGAAAACGGTTCTTTTTGAAAAAAACAGATGCCGCCACTTCCGTCTACAACCGTCAAAAATGTTCAAGCATTGAAATACTACTACTCAGACAACAGCAACGACGAAGTTAATAATTATTAGAATATAGGTAAATATTAAAATATTTATTATGCTATATCTCCATTTCATTATTTGGGCAGTTGTTAAATTATTATTGGTTGATGGATTTGGGTGCTGGTAAGGCAAGTCCGGAGATATCAAGTTGAATAACAGCAAAATCCAAGTTATCTGTTTCTGCAAGTCCAGTCCTCTTCGGTTTGTGTTCCTAAATTTTTTTCAAGTGAATATATTATTAGCAAATCAATGTGAAAGTTATTCTTCTAGTAGTGTAAATTAATCAAATAAACTATGCTTGTATTCGTAAAATCGCTCCTCCGGACCTGGGGGACTCCGGGTGGACTGGGGGCCGGGGGTTGGGCAGATTGGGCAGCCCTGGTCCAGGCTGTCGGCCCTATAGAAAGCCAACAGCAGTAAAGTATTCACGAGTCATGAATAGCAAATGCGACAGAGCGATGTGTAATTTACCCCACGGAGGTATATTGCCACGGGTGACGCTTGTAATAAACACTATTCAAAATCCTTATTCACAATGTCTCCAGATAAGGCTATGGATGATATGAATGATTTCCCGGCCAAAAATGCAGTGATCTGGGACCAGATTCCAGCCAGAGTAACTCAATGGACCACCATTCGCAAAGAAGACTCAAAGAGTAGGTACTGTACTTTATTGGGGTTATGATTGACATTTGAATATTTATAATATTTGTCGTACTCGAAATCACTTATTTTATGCAGCATTTTATCACTTTTCTTCAGCGCTATCTGACATGCTAATTTTCGTTAAATATTTGTTGAACTAGACACCCAAAATTTAATTTTAATTTTAGACAAAAAATCGATAGTAGTAATTAATTTTCGATACATAGTCTCGAAAGCATGCGCATAGACTGAATGTCCAGAAGATAGAAAGTAGGTTTATTCGTAAAGAATTATTAGTTATTTGCAGTAACTTAATGAGTAAAACCACAAATTGCAATATTTGATTATTGAAGACAATATTAGCGAATCTTGCGATCATACACAAAGAAAGCTATCTTTATGTATGATCGCCAGTAAAAATATGCGGTGAGAAAAAAAAAACAATGTTGGTAGTTCTTATTCGAAGTATGATACAGTTAAATATGACCGAAGGAGATAGGGTCCCATTAGCTCAGTTGGTGGAGCGGCGCCCCGGCAAGGCAAGGGTCGTTCGAGTCCTAGATGTGACCGTATATTTTTCAGATTTTTCTGTTTCAAATGTTCGTTTGGGACTCGCTAATATTGTCTTTAATAAATAATTATTAGCTGACCCAAGGTGCAACTTCGATAAATTCATGAAATTGATAAAGGTCAAGTTTCATTATTACGCATTATCTTGGCGCTGGAATGAGATACAGAGTCGAATTAAATTCGATTAAATGTAGTTTTTAACAGTAAAAATGCGGTATACTTCATGATAGCATGAGGTGAATCGGAGGAAGACATGGAACGATCGAGTGAAACAAGTAAACTTTCAAATTAAAACTATATCCAGTTTCCACTAGAATTCACAACATCAAAACTTTATTCCAAAACATTCATAACCACGAGTAAAGCCGGGTAGTAAGTTGTATCAGCAAGTAAGTTATAAAGGCGAAAAATAGATCTCGATTATAGAGCATTTTTGAATCATTTTTATTTATCTTCTGAGTAATTAAGGCGATGCACTACATAGTAATGCAAAATTATGTGTTTTTGGTTTGAAAATTTGGTCGCCTAGAAATGTTTCAGATGCTTTAAATAAATACCGCAAGTATAATACGTCTTCGCCTTTGAAATAATCGAGTATTTTTAACATAAGTATTTTTATAAGCCCAGAAAAAAATAATTTATAAGGCCTATGAAAACTGCTTTAAAGTTCAAAATTTCCTACTCACGAACCCATTTTCGGTTTTGGTTTTATTGTATAATGTGACAAATTAAGTTATTTATAAAATGATCGAAAAAATAAATTATCCCTGAACATCCACAAAATAAAATAAAAGGCACTTTTTGGCCATGTTTTTTTCTTGCGTAAATCAAAACAGCTGGATGGTGTTAAGCGGGAATTTAAGCCTTATCCTCATCTACGTAAGGAGTGTATTGATGGCGGATAGATTCAAAATATTACACGACGTAGTGCATCGCCTTAAATAATAATTGACAACCTCTCAGAATTCAGTCATCTTCTGTCAGAAGGTCCGAGTATTTCAGCCTTGCAATAAAATCCAAATAAATGAAATATTTCTGAACAAATCCAAAAACTAAAAGCTGCTTTTGAAGGGTGATGAAATAAGCTTTCAAATTTTAGTATTAAAAAATATATTTATTTTTTTAAATACAATCATTAAAAAGTTTCAAAAGTTTCGCTTTACTGAAATGAAAACGAAAAAAGCATGTTTTATTAGACACGTATATTACAAACGGTAACCGGATAAATCATCACACTGATAGTTCGTCACATCTTTAAAAAGTTATATAAAGTCATGGAAAGTGATGAAACAAAAACTTTATTAACTGGGTTATCTAGGTTAGGATAGGTTAGGTTAATTTTTTTTGTAAATGACTTTATGCATAGACTTAATACATCAATGACTTTATATCACTTTTTAAAAGTGTGTTGAATTGTCACTGTGTTGAGTTATCATGGAACCATTACAAACATTACCTAAGTTTTTGTCATTTCATAAGAAAATATAATATCTAAAAAATAACTAAGCTTCATAACTTTTTCTCAAATTGCAGTCGGAACTTTTAGCTTCGTAGATTTGTATATTTTGATTTTAATTTAAACCGTGCTTTCTCTGTTTATGATTTATATTTCTCACCATAATAGTGAGGCAGACACAAAAGCGAACAAATTAGCCTGAGATTACGAAATAGAGAGGTGTTTCGAAAAATAGGTCACATAACATTTACAAATTAGTTGATCAACACGTGATGTGATTCCACTGTCTGGAACGGTAGCTTCGTTACGAAACTAAAACAAGTCTGTGACCTGAATAATTTATGTCTTCCAATATCTTTCAAACTTCCGTGAATTTATCCCTACTAGCCACCAGCTATTATATTAGATACCTATATGATAAGCAGCGTAGTACGGACATATTCGAAAACTTATTTGAAGCTATTTTGGTCGAATACAATATGGTTGTAAACTTTTATACAATGTAACTGTTGTGAAAAGTTAGTAGAATCAACAAATTTTCATCCCTCAAGTTTATCACTTTTTTTGCGTTGACGTTAGAACGTAGGTAAGTTCCATTTGGTCCCATTATAATGATGGCGTGTAAAGTAGGAGGCCTCACGCACGCACGTTTAACTTGTGGATTAAAATTAGATGTCGGGGATGTCTCGGGAAGATATGGCACGATCAAGTGAAACAACTACATCGTCGAGTCGTTTCACGCAGAAGCATATTTAGGAAACGATATATGAAAGTCCTTCAACTGAGTTCTTTCCAAGAATCATAAAAGTTGTTAGGTCATGTAAATTGGAAAATATTAAAGTGATTTAATTAGGTTATTTTTAAAGAATATTGGACCTAACAAATAACAATGACAACATATTTAATTTAATTTAAAAACGGAGGAGGCAAAAATGATAACATTATGTGTGTAATACGTAAAATAATAACAAATAAGTCAAGGAGTCATACACACTCTGTATACTATAGTTTCTATTTATTTATTAGATACGAAAAATACAATAACGGAATAATGACTGTCTTGACTTGACTGTCCTACCTGGGAAGGTTTCCGGTTTCGGGACAGTCAAATTGATAGGTTTAGTTCATATTAAGTAGGTAATTTAGCACAAATACATTAAAATAAGTTTATATCATTGGAGAAATTAATTTTTACATAACATTGAGGAAATTACAATACAATATAAGTGATAAGTTAGGTAAGCATCTTTTTTTTCACTCTTTTTATGATGTGTAAGAATTATTATTTTATCTAATTTAAGACGTGTTTATATTACATATTATTTGAGTTTGTGAATTGTGGTAGGAATTTTAGGGCTAAAGGCAAAACATATTAAATAATTATATGAACGTACTGAACATTTGTTGTTTATCTGTAAATTAGCGTATGTTCTCTCTCGACTCTCCCTAAGTCCAGAATCCAATTGTTAACCAACTTACACAGAATGCGTGCACTTTTAGATTTCCATGTATCGGGTATGAGGTTAAACTGAACACCCGTTCACGGTTGACGTTGGCTTCATGAGAACGGGCCGTTTTTACGACTCGTTTTTGTGTAAGTCGGCTCGTATGTGGAACGAGCTACCGGCATCTGTTTTTCCTCCCTCCTATAATCCGAGCCTCTTCAAGGCCCGCATTAACAAATCCCTTCCTACAGCCCCTACCTTACTCCGCCTCACAACGCCGCCCAACCGGGTGGTGACATAGTTCCCCTGTCTGTGCACTGCACAGGCAGGGACACTCTTGTGAGGTGTCACATAAAAAAAATAAATAAAAAAAAACATGTTTGGACCAAACTGAAAGCATTGTCTTTGACCAAGGGATGTCTTAGTAGTAGGTGAAACTACTGGATTCCTCCCTGCATGACGGGTTTCTTGAAGATTAAGATCTTGGAAGGAAGTGACGATGTTTATGTGTATGTAATATAATTTTTATCATGTACCTATAGTTGCCTTATATCAAGATCTCGGATCTCTTTGAATAATACATCACTGGGGTACCTAAATGGTTTTTTAATGATGACCCTTAGAAGTGATTTTTGCTAAGGGATCTAGCATTGTTTTGGTACATCCGCCCTAACCCAAGGTTGTATGTATAACTCAATTTTTCTTCATTTTTTCCCACTTTGCTGCCCAATTAAGAAATCATAAGATCTTTATTAAAAAATAGTTAATTTCTGCTTATCTCAATTAATAAATCCACGAACCGGCGAACAATTGACGAATTGAAACAACGATCCAATGCTTTCCAGTTGAATTCGGACACTGAATAACTTCGATAGCTGCAAATTAACACTATCAACAAACCCTAAGTTACCATAGAATCAATATCTACCGTGAAAATTTCACGGGGATGGGATTTCACGGTGAAATCGAGACGGCATTGTTCTTGGTGAATCGGTAATCCTCTAGGCCCGGTGATAGGCACAAGGGACTTGAAGCGAAACACTGTTTTATTTATTTATTTTATTTATTTTTTATTTATTTATTGTTTGTTTGTAAATATTACATAATAAAATTAATGAACTTAAAATGTCCAACTAGGCGATTGCCCGTTTTAGGACATTCCAATATGATAATGTTTTTACATGTAAATTATGGTACATTATAGTGTTGACTATTCTGTTGTTAAAAAAAAATACATATGTATATTCATATTCTAGAATACTTCCAGTTATATCACGACATATTTTACTATTATTTAGTTGACATAATAACTGAATTAACATAACATAAGCTGAATTAATAGATAAAAACAAGAAAATGAATTTGAAAATGAAACTGAATTGAAGAAATTCTGTTGGTAAAGTAATACAAATGTATGTTCTTTTTTTTTTTTTTTTTACTATTGTTTAGCTGATATATTAAAATAAAGAAATATTAATATATAAAAAAAAGGAAATGAAAAATAACAAAAAATAAAAAATGAAAGTAAAGAAGGAACTTTTCCTTTAAGGAGAAATATCACGAAGAATTGAACAATTTTCGAACTTTCTTTATGTAAAAATACAGTTCCTGTAATGCTAATATAATACCAATATAAGTTAAAATGTAAAGAAGAATGTAAAGAAAAACAAAATTTACAATTTAATTACTGTTTTTTAGCATATTCTCGCATTCAACTCTCCCCAAGACCAGAAGCCAATTGTTTACCTGCATACGCAGAATATTAGTACTCTTTGCCTTCCATGCATCAGGTATGAGATTGAGCAGTTTAGGGCCTAAGTATGATTAACTAGGTATAATGAATAATGAACACAATGAACAGTGTCAACTTGTATGACGTACCTATGCATGATGTTCCCAAACTTTTGCAGTACAGCGACCCACACTGAGAATAGCAAACGTTATTAAATAATAACCCTTACATATTTTAAAATTTTATTTTGGAGTCGGGTTTGGGTACCGCCGCCCTGCATACCGTTTATTGAATAGCAAACCCCTCTGCCGAGGGTCACATCAAGTGGTTCGCTACGTTTGGTGATTTAGCAGGGGTGCCCGAGTTCATCGGGTGAGGTGTGTTCAGGATGTGCTTGATTTCAACAGCTGCGTGACGTGCCGGATCAGGAGTGGCTTTGGGAGACCCTTTGACCTCTCCAACTGTTCTCTCTTGATCCATCGCCTTGCGCCGCAACGGGACACACTAATCACGGGATTCTACCCACCAATTGACCAGAAGTTTCTCTCCTTCCTTTCCTTAAAAAGAACCTCAACACAGCATTCCCAAATATGACATAGGCCTTGAGGGAAATTATTATCTTTATAGCCTCCTGTGTGGGGTTATTGTAAAAAAATCATTGTCTTAGACAATGTGACGATAGTACAAAAGAAAATTTTGTTTTTAAACTATAAATACATCTACATATTTTATAATAAAAACACATAAATTTGTTTTTGACCACGATAGTTTTATTTTCACTCTACCGGTTTCGGAAGATCCCTTCCTTCGTCAGGAGAATATTTAAAACTAATCTACTACACAAAATATTGACACATAAATACAAAAATGTTAAGTGTTTGAGAGAGATGTCGACAAAGTGGAAGGGGTAATTACGGATTTATGTGTCAATATTTTGTGTAGTAGATTAGTTTTAAATATTCTCCTGACGAAGGAAGGGATCTTCCGAAACCGGTAGAGTGAAAATAAAACTATCGTGGTCAAAAACAAATTTATGTGTTTTTATTATAAATTATGATGAGCCACAAAGTGAATGCTTTTTACAATTACATCTACATATATTTATTTTTTGCTGTGACTGTGGATTGAACCTTCCTCCCCAGGGACTGACTAAAATGAGTGAACCGCACGAAGAAAACTTACTGATATAAAATATTGATAATTAAGAACCTCTTCAAATTATTACCAATTCGGTTAAACGGGATTGCAGGCCTTTCACGATTGAATTGATCGGTTTCCTAATAATCAGTAAAACACGAATGCGTTATCGCGATGTCAGAACACGTGTTCATAAAAAAACAAAATTTCATGCATTTCATCATTGTATATTATCAGGACAAATGCAAATGTACTCAAAGTATAATAGGAAACTGAATGAAATCCCGTTTTTAGCCGGATAATAAATCAGTACCTACTACTCATTTTTCTACGTGCATAGCGTTACTTAAGCCCCTGCGTACCCAATTTCTACTTATTTATAACATGTTTCTCTTTAACTATAAGTTTTTAAGTTACAAAAAATAAATATATGTTATTTTTTAAGATCTATACATTAAACGGAGTATGTGCAAACTATTTCTACTACTCTACAAAATACGTTTAAATAAATAAATATTATAATACTTAGTTTAATATTATAATACTTAGTTTAATATTATAGTACTTAACTTAATATTATAGTACTTTGTTTAATATTATAATACTTAACTTAATATTGTAATACTTAGTTTAATATTATAATGCTTGGTTTAATATTGTGATACTTGACTTAATATTGTGATACTTGGTTTAATATTGTAATACTTAACTAAATGTTTTTCTATTAGACTTTTTGTCGATTCTTATCCTAATCTTGCGTAATAGGGATTGTTAATTAGAGTTACATAGTTTATAGGCTAATGTGAACAACAATTTCATCCTTTCTTATTCAATTGATTTGGAGGATATTGGCAAATCATATATTTTTATTTCATTTACTTAAATTTCATGTTACCTAAGTTTCGTAAACTCTTGTTTCATGTTACCTATATTTTGTTAACCTATGCATTGTTAAATCTTATATTTTATGTAATCTGTATATTCTTATATATTATGTAAACTCTTTACTGTTATTGTATTTAAAAAACATAATTGCATTGTATGTAAAAGCCCTATGGGCGTTTAAATGAAATAAATAAATAAATAAATAATTCGCTATGCCGAAACGTTAATTATATGAAATTCCCTCGATAGAAGAAAATCGCAAAGTACGCTCATAAAATTATTGAAAACACGTCTTCTTCTGTTATTTAATAGGCATGAAAATATTTACGGTGTTTATTTAAATGCAATTTAAGCATTTTTCGAGTGATTTTTGCTCTATTTCAAACGAGTCGTGTTTTATTAAATATTTTCACCACTATCGCTTAATTATTATCGTTTTTTTAATATTAGCGCTCTCTCTCTAACATTCGTATTTATATATATCTCCATTTCAATCCATTTTTGATCGCTGACTACGGGGCCTTAAGCCAAATCCTATTTGGATGGTACAGTGATTTATTTCGTTTATTAACTGCTGTAAATTTTTACAATGTCATCAAATTTCAGTGAAATGTATGTGTGTGCGAATGTGTGCCACTAAAAGTTAATAGAATGCATTGTCATCGGCAATCTGTCTATCTGCCGACTTTTATCGCAATATAACATTTAATTTATTCTTGTATTTATTCATTCATTTAAGAAAAAAAACCAAATCCTCTAACCTTACCGGGATAGTCCCAAATCTGTCGAATCCCGACGTAAAATACGAAACGAATTATTAATTAATTTAAAAAAAGCTAACAATTTAATACGCTTATTTCCAAAATCACCTAACAAGGCGGACACGACCTACAGTTTGAGTATCTTTAACCACTTTTATGTATACTGTTCCAGGACCGAACTAGCTTTAGACGAGAAAATACCCTAAAATAAAGTCAGAATCGACGTACCGGGCACAAAAATATACGACCCGTGGCCCTCGTGTATTGGATAGACCTGCGGTTGAATTTCCCCTATCAAATATGTAAAATAAAGTGGGAATCTTAACGACATAAGTGATGAAGTCGGGTAAAAACAATATTCGGCGTGCGGCCCGGCGTAATGGGACCTACGGTCGACTTTGCCTTAGCAGGACTAGAAAATCGATCTCTCCGTGGGGTTTAATTTAAATATTTCTGATGAACGTATTACTAAAATCACAAATTTTCAAACCGTTTTATATAAAACATTTGAATGGTAAGCTCGTGTTTTTATTAATATTACATATTGATAACTTACATCCGTAGGGACCCCTCTAGAAACATTTGAGTATCGATAAAATCTGTGGATGGTTTAAAAGGAGCATTTCCTAAATTCTTCACAGACACTTTTCAAGTTCACCCCTGTAACCTTTCCATACATGTCTTGATCACACGCCACAATATATAATATATTATGAGAGGTAGGATACTAACGCTAACCAACACCAAGCGCTGATAATGATAAACATAGACGCCAATCAATTCAATCGTTGTTTATTGTTTTCACAAGAATCGCGCTTCGTTTGTCGTTTGATTGAAGCTCTACAAATTCAGATTTTGACATCACAGTTAGTAATAGAATTAGATAACTAATTTAGAACTTGTATGTCATCGTTTATTGGATTTTAATGCTTCTACGAGTCTCGGCATTTATTTTATCATTAAATGGTAATTCCTAGTACCTAGTTAAAAAAGGATGTCACTAAAAAATGCAAAAAAAGGTTATTGCCATAACCGGGAGGTGTATTCGGAGAACTTCAGCCAACAAGGAGACTGCTCTAAACATTTTCGTTACCGAGGAGATCTTTACAGGCAATTAATTAAGAGACAAAGCTCCAATGTCAAACGGGCTTTATGGCGGATAGATATAATAGAAAGAGGATATAATAGATATAAGAGGATATAATAGAAAAAAATGAGATTTGAAACTCGGGCGAAATTGTGTCGTAATTATTGTAAGATAATAAATAAAATAAAACTCGTTTATAGGTCGAGAATTTCCAAAGTTTAAAAAAAATCACTTTTAATGAATTTTTCACGTTTGCAAACTGAATAGGTGTGACCGCTTCTAATGCCAATTTTACCCGTGTATAATTTTACCCGTGTATAATTTTACCCGTGTATAATTTTACCCTTGTATAATTTTACCTGTGTATAATTTTCACCTGCGTTTTCCCAACGGTCCGGAAAATGGGTCTGTTCACACGGCTCTTGCGAAAATTAAACGGCATTTAAACGTATCTATTTTGTACTTATTTGAATTAACTGATTGTGAAATTTTCACATACGTAATAAGCGCCGACGGTTTCACTTAAAAATCATTTCACAATACAAAAATAATTAGTCTAATTTATTTGTATCACTAAAGAGGTAAACTGATATGTGTCTTGTGAGCGTGTCTGTGTGTTCGAAGTAAGGTCCATTTTATCTTACTTTGTTTAAAAATCATTAAACATTTTCTAATATCGAAATTATGTCTTGAACAGAAAATTTGTTTCATTGGTCTGTATCCGAGGAATCAAACGGTTTGATGTAAATTGGCGACATTGGTTTTCACTGAAGTCTGTATAGATTGCGCTCTTAGGGATTAGAAATCTGATGATACAAAGTAATTATTATTTTCTACAAAGTCGACTTGTCAATTTGGTAGTCACCTCTGGGCTGGATCGCAAAAATAGTGAGCATCGCACAAGAGTCCCGACTGCTCCCAACCTTCTGTAATATCTAAAGCTAATGAAACTATGGCATCCCCTATTGGGGTAAGATGGAAGGCTGACGGTAGTGGGGAGGTGAAGGATATGGGTAAGAGGAAGGTACCTGGCTATTCAGATATGGTCACCAAACACGGCTAAAGCTATTTCAATTAACGTTTTAATTCTGAATGGTGGTCCATCACGAGGGTGATACTGAAACTATCTTCCACTCTGAAATATGCATCATTTTAAATTAATAAATTGTGAAATAACAAAAAATAATCAAATAAAATTTACTTGCGCATGCCAGGATTCGTAGCCGTGACGGATCGGATCGGATTGTAAGCACTCAACAAAGTGGGTCCAGTATTTTGGCCTAGAATACAAATTAATTAATAATATTCAATTAAATGCGGTCACCAATATTAGAGATCTAGGAATCACTCTTGATTCAAAATTTATGTTTGATGTACATATCAGTGTTATCACGAGTAAATCCTTGAAAATGGTGGGATTTATACATAGAATATCGAAACCATTCAAAAATTCCCAATTCACTATAACATTGTACCACTCATTGGTCAAAAGCAAATTGGAATGTGGTAGTGTTATCTGGAACCCACACTACTTGAAATAATATCCAAAAACTATTGAATCTGTACCAAAAATAAATTTCTAAGATTGTTATCATTTAAACTTGGACTAAATGCCATACTGCAGTCTTACGAGGAACGACTCCAATACTAACTTTACGACCCTGGATAAAAGAAGACAATTTGTTGACTTAATATGTCTACGCAAAATTATTCATGATAAGCTTGAAACAACTCATTGTCAGCAATATTCCCATTAAAGTTCCTAATAGACGTAATCTAAGGATCTAAGGGACAGAATATATTCCATCTAGAATTATTTAAGAACAATATTGCAAACTTCAATCCATTGTCTCTAATGTGTCTATATAGATATATATGCAATAGTCTCTCTTATTTTAAAAGGCAAATTAGCAATGGATTGTGAATGTTTGTTTGTTTTTTTTATTTACTCTATTTGTTTTCTGTTTTTATTGCTCATGTTTTTTGGATCATCTGTATATAAAGATCATATCTGTGTGTTTTGTTTTTGATATCTCTTTTTTTGCCTTTGTTCACGTTTTGCTGTTTATATTTTTTGTTAATACATAGTGTATAATGATACTTAAACTGTGCATGATGTGTACATTCTAAAGTGGACTGTTGACATCTACGCTTTTTGCAGTGCTTAACTAATGACTTTTTCATATTAATAGTCTGTAAATATTCGTAAACAATAAAAAATAAATTATGTTTTGAATGAAAAGGGCTACCCAACCGTTCAACCACAGAGGCTAGTCAGTAGCTAGTATTAATAATAATAATATATTACATAAGTCATGTGTATTTGAGGAATGATTATACATTACACAAGAAACTATTGTTTTTATAATTCTAAGAACAATTATTTACCTTGTAAACTGTGACCACAATACCTAGATACCAACTAAAACCACATATTAAATAAATTATATCACATTCCCAACAATAATTAATACGTAATATTTCTTTAACAAATTAGATACCTATTGTTGTCATATAGATACAATTGATTAACGCAAACCCGTGATAAATCACTGGATATAATAATTATGGGAATTAAAGCTGAAAAAAAAAACAGTTTCGCAGGAGGCGGCGCGATCGTCTAACTCCTTTTATGTGATTTTTCGATAAATGAGTCTGACAGTATACAGGCAACTCGCATTGTAATATCACCCTTCAGTCCTCAGAAATAAAATCTGCTTACGATTAAATCAGATTTCTTTTTAGGGCACGTTTATCAATTTGGATGACTTTGTATTTGTTATAAAAAACCTCTTTCATGTGAAATAACACTTACATTTGAAATTACATGTGAAATAACACTTATAAATAATTAATAATTGAATAAGAAGATAATATAATGTGAGAACTGACGTAAATGATGGCGATTACGAGAGCGTTTCCTGCTTATCCAACCATATATCAGTATTGTCGCATGTCTTGCGGCGAGCGGTCGCTTAACGAGACGGACTCTGTAAAACTGTCTACAAATATAAAATTAACACCTTCGGGACCATGTTCCAACATGGAACTCAAAATTCATATTGAAAAAATACTGTCAGAACTCAACAAAATTGGCAGTACAAAAGCTGCCAAAGAAGCTAAAACTGAAATTGAAGCTATATTAATCAACATCGAAGATTCATGGAAGCTTGAGATAAAGTCACTACAAGACACAATAATTTGTCTACAAAATAAAGTGATTCAAGATCAAGACGATTATATCATAAAATTAGAAAAATTGATAAAAAAAGGAAC
This sequence comes from Hesperophylax consimilis, assembly GCF_061612785.1. Classification (NCBI taxonomy): domain Eukaryota; kingdom Metazoa; phylum Arthropoda; class Insecta; order Trichoptera; family Limnephilidae; genus Hesperophylax; species Hesperophylax consimilis. Next base: position 23,655,639 of record NC_142842.1, read on the forward strand.
AAATGAAGAAAATAAAAATGAAGTTAAAAGCTATGCAATGGTGGTAAGGGAAAAATTTCACCCAATACCGAAAGCAAATTTTGCTTTACTAATTACATCAAAGGAAGACAAACCTGCAGATGAAATCGAAAAAATATTAAAAGACAAAATAAATCTATCCAAACTAGGAATAGGAATTTCTGGACTAAAAAAAAACATATCAAAACAAAATAATACTAACATGTGAGAAACAAAATGAAACCGAAAAAATAATAAACGAAATCAACAAAAACCCGGATATTGGAATACACGCTAATGAAATAAAGAAAAAAAAACCATGCATTATCATTAAGGGTGTTGATGCTGGCTACAAAGAAGAAGAACTCCTAACAGATTTGATAAATCAAAATGAACACCTAAAAAATGCCATGACCTCAGAAACAGACAATGAACCAATCGTTGTTAAAAAAAAGCTGAAGAATAAAAAATCGGAAAAATTTGCAAATTTCATCATCCAAACAACTGCAAAACTGAGAAAAATAATAATATCTAAAGAAAGAATTAATATTGGATATACAAGAGCACACGTAGAAGACTGTGATCCACTGATGCAGTGCTATCATTGCCTTGGATACGGACACACCTCACTGAGATGCCTCGACAACATGAAGAATCCCAGATGCCTCCACTGTGCAGAAGAGCACAAAATACAAAACTGCACCAAAAAACAAGATTCTGCCAAATGCCACAACTGCACTAACAGAAAGGCGTATCAAAATGATCACGCTGCCAACAGTCACTTATGTGAATTCCGCAAAAAAATGATACAAAATGCCCAAATGCGAATTGAATATGAGTGAGTTGTATTTCGTATATTTATTTCTTTAAAAATGAATGATTTCTTCACTGAGGAATTAGATAAAACTCTTAATATTTCGGAATATATTTGTCACACTTTAAATGATTGTAATAAAATCGTGGATAAAATATCAAATTCATTCTCAGTACTCCATTTGAATATCAGATCGATGAAACAAAATTTCAATGAATTTTTACTCTCAATTAATTTACTAAATCATAAACCGGACGTCATAGTGTTAACTGAAGCATTCACCAACGAATACAATAAATTTTGCATTCCAGAATATAGCTACTTCGTAACATCTTGTGCTATTAATAGAAATAGTGGTATTGTTGTATTTGTTAAATCTTGTTATTCAAACATCGCAGTGGAAGAAGTACCTATGCAGCGAGTTAATTGCTTAGATATTAATCTAAATGTAAATAAAATATGTTTTAATATTATTGCAATTTACCGAACACACGGATCAAACGAGTATACATTTATGGATGAATTAAGAAGCATTATATTATCAAAAAAAATAAACAGAACATAACAATAATCGGCGATTTCAACATAGATGTTTCAAACGAAAATAGTAACAAAATAAAAACTGAATTTATCAATTTTATGTCGGAAATGAATTTTATATTATGTATAAAAAAATATACTAGAGAAATTACGGGTCAACGTCCATCTTGTATCGATCACATATGGAGTAACACTAAAGATACCGACAAATTACACACGATAATATTAAAAAAATAATATTACTGATCATCACACTTGCATCTATATACAAAAACTTAATATTAATAATCATATTGATTCAAAATGCAATACTTTTACAAAAAAGTCACTAAACCATCATAAATTAAGCCTAAAAATAAAAACAGAAACATGGCGTTCCGTATTAGAATCAACCTGTGCTGAAACATGCGCAAATATTTTTGATAATATTCTATGCAATTATATTACAGCATCAACAGATGTTAAAACTATAAAAATTAAATCAAAATTCAAAAAAATAAAACCATGGATTTCACATGGCTTAATCGTGTCTATTAGAAAAAAAGAAGAGCTATATCGCTTGACAAAGAAATTTCCCTTAGATAAAAAAATATACACATATTATAAAAAATTTAGGAACAAATTAACCTGTTTACTAAAAACCACTAAAGAAAACTTTTACAGAAATGAAATTGATGTGGCTAAACAAAATGTAAAACATATATGGAAAACAATAAATGAAATAAATAGTAGAAAAAACAAAAAAACTCAAATTAAAAAAATTAATATCGGAAAAAATTCTATTAATGCCTTAAAGGAACCGACAAAATGTGCTAATGCCTTCAATAAATATTTCGCTAACGTCGGTCAAAATTTAGCTACACGGATCGATGCAAATTATAAAATAGATAATTTCGAAAAGGACTGCCTTAAACAAAATAATCTGTCAGTTTTCAAACCGGTAACAACAGATGACATAAAAAATATTATTAGTGAATTAAAAGGTGCATCCGCACCAGGGTTTGATGGAGTCACAGTAGAAATATTGAAAAATTATAATGAATTATTAAGCATTCCAATTACACACATTGTAAATATTAGTTTAAATAGTGGAATATTCCCCTCCGTTTATAAAAAATCTATTGTAACACCTGTTTTTAAATCTGGCAACCCTGAAGAAATATCAAATTATCGACCAATATCTCTTGTCTCAAACATTGCAAAAATTTTTGAAAAGATCGTAAAAAAGCAACTTTTGTACTATATTGAAAATAATAAAATAATTAGTCCTAGCCAATTTGGATTTAGAGAGAAACTAGGCACTCATGATGCCATTGCAGAACTAACTTCAACTATATACCGTGCATTAGATAAAAAAATAAATGCCTTGGCATTTTCATTGATTTACGTAACTCTTTTGATAGTATCTCCCATACAAAACTAATAAATAAATTAAATGATATCGGTATTATTGGTAAGGTAAGGTATTGGCTGAAAAGCTATCTAACTCAAAGAAACCAAAAAGTAAAATTAAATAACTCACCAAGCGTGGATGAAACTTTAGAATTTGGAATTCCCCAAGGGACTGTTATTGGACCAATTTTATTTATAATTTACGTTAACCATATGTTTAAATTATCACTTAATGGTAAACTTATATCCTTTGCTGACGACACTGCAATAATTATCGAAAAAAAGACATGGAACGAAATTACCAATGCAGCCAATCAAGATATGAAGGTTATAAAAAATTGGTTCGATGGCAATTTATTATCACTCAACACAGAAAAAACATATTGTATTCCTTTCACTCTACAAGAAGATGTGCCAAATAACCAAATTAACATAACAATTCATTCTAAAAATTGTGTAAATAACGGTACATGTAATACGGACTGCGCGAAACTAAATCATAAATCTAATATAAAATATCTTGGTATCTTAATAGATAAAAATGTTAAATGGAAAGACCACATTAATCTCACTGTAGAAAGAATAAGAAAACTTATCTATATTTTCTATAATATACGAAATATTTTAAATAAGAAAACTATCAAAATTGTCTATTATGCATTAATTCAGTCCATATTGCAGTACGGGATTATCGGGTGGGGAGGGGCTTTTAAGGCTTCTTTACAGCCCATAATTACAATTCAAAGAATAATTATAAAAATCATCCTTAGGAAACCATATGACTCCCCTACTTTAGAGATATTTCGGGAATTTAATGTACCATCTATCACAGAATTGTATAAGAGAATCGCCTTATATCAAATTTATAAAGAATATTTTATTTATAAAATTCACCCCTCAGATAGCATAAGCAATAGATTCAAAACTAATGGCTTAATAGCCATTCCTATGCTTAGAACGACCACGGCTCAGCACCACTATTCGTATTTAGGTGTAAGATGGTACAATATATTATTGTCCAAAAATAAAATTAGTGTAACCGAAACTGTGAATTATGAACAATTCAAAAAGTTAATTAAGTCCCTAAAATTGGATACTGATATATTGTACCCCTAATTTTCTTACACTTACTCAATTTGTACAAAAATATATATTAATTTAATTGTCTTTAAAAAATTATTTTTCTAATTTGTTTACCTGATATATTGTACCCTTAATTTCCTCACGCTTTCTTAATCTGTAAGAAGATATATTATTTTAATTATCCTTAAAAAGACACTTTTCTAATTTGTATACCTATGTTAATATTATGTTTGTATTTATATCAAAAGTTTTTATTATTATTTAAAAAATCATTTGAACTAAATGTAAATACTCCTCCCATAAACACGAGCTCCTGGAGCTCAACTTATGGAGTAGTAGAATAAAAAACGAAAAAATTATATATCTTTCTGCATATTGTTATCATTTATAATGTTAAATAATTTACAAGTAATAAATAAATAAAAAATAAAAAAAAAAAAAAATATATTGAAAAATAATGTTTACAAATACAAGTAGGAATAAACTATAGTTTCGTTTCCTTTGGCAGCATTTTTTTGCAAATTTCTATTTTTAAACCCTGAAGGAAAAATAAAATCTTTAAAATACAAAATAATAAAAAATAAATTTTAACTAACGTAGAATTTTGTTTAATTTTAGAAGTAAAGGAACTTGTGGAAAATTTGTATTGTGGGTATTTTAGTATATAATGCATTATTGGTAACCCTGGTTATATATCTGGTAAATTTCTATGATTTTCTACGGCTTATAATATAATGCCTAGTAAAAAAGCTTAGGAAATACGCACAAATCATTCAAATAACCCAAACTAAACCCTAAAAACCTACATAGTGCATGTTTACTAACCCCCAACTAAAATAGTTGTGTCCATTCGATAATTAAATTGAAATCAAGTAATGTTTTTTTAACGAGTCTTCGCATGCAGCGGAATTCGACAAAACCATCATAATTACTACAAGAAATAACTATTTATGAGGTGGAAAATGGTAAAAGATGCATTACTGTTCCATTTTTTTCTCATGTTAAGTTTGGAGGTTAGGAAATACGCACACACTATTAAAATAACCCAAACTAAACCCAAAAACCTATTTTGTGCGTGTTTACTCAAACCCCCGACTTAAACGACGGTAAACACTACCTTTGGACAAAGACACCATAAATACCACGCTATTAAAGCATTCAACAGTCTTCCACTTGAAACAAAAATTGAGGAAAATAAAAATAAATTCAAACACAAAATAAAAAAATGGATTAAAGAACAAAAAAGACAATATTACCAAAATTCTATAACATAAAAGAATAAAACATATACACGCAACACAAAAAAATATATAAAACACGCAACACGCACAAACACATAAATCATTATAAATGCCGATTTCCATTCTCTTTTAATATTTTTCTTTTAGTGTGATAATTATATTTTAATTTGTAATCTTTATTTTTAGTTTAAATTTATCTTGATTTTAATGTTGTTTTATTTTTAAATGTATAAATTCTTATATTATAAAATGGAGGCCTCAGCACGGGTAAACAACCCAGTGAGGCCAACATTACTGAATTAGAATATAAATATTGTAAAATAATGTAGCAACAATAAAAAAAATAAAAAATAAATAGTTATCTCCGTTAAATATTTAAATTGAAATCAAATGTTGTTTTCTTGAGCCTTTGTATGCAGCGGAATTCGACAATGTTGAGAACTGCTGAACTGAACCACAACTTATGGGAAATGAACAAAACAACCCTTAATTATTTTCTCGTAATTCGTGGCTCGGTTCGCGTTTAAGTTCGCAAATGTATACGTACCATAATCGGGAGAAATACATTGGATACCTAAATGGCGAAATAAATAATATGCCGTTTTATTAACATTTCCATACTATTACTATTTAGATATACAGAATAAAAAAAACTTATGGGCGTCCATAAATTACTATCCTTAAATGTAATGTATTCGCAAGTTAGTCTGCGACTGCCGCGACAGTTCGTGACACATGTTTTGGCGGTAAATGTAACGTCATCTCTGGACGATCAAATCTTCTAATTTCAGCCATTTTTCAAAGAGTACTTCATAATTTCTCAAAACAACGCTTGCACAAGTGAAGTAAATAAGGTCATCATAAACAAACTAATCACGATGTCATGCATAAATATATTACCATAAACAAACCAATCACTATATCACTACATGTCAAATACATTTACGAAGATGTCAAAAACAACAGAATACAGTGTTGCCATATATAAAAATAAAATGGTGTGGAATTTTATAAAAAATATATATCGATGACGGATCATTCTTTCGTAGTGACGTCACAAGTTTAGAAAATGGATTAATTTATTTTATTATTAAAAAATATATACATTTCTATTTTTTTAGTAAAGTTGTCGTAATCTCGGTAGGAACGTCTATCCACAAGATTTTAAGTCATTACAAAATGCGTGCAAGTGGCCTATTAGGTAGTTATACCTTTACATATTGTCAAACATCGATTATACAAAAAGTTACCGACCGCCATTGCTATGTACCTATTTCTTTTCTTTCATTTGTCGATAGTACCAGGTAGGAAAGTCTACCAAATTAACTACTATAGTCATCAGATACCTTCCGAAAAATGAGGAAATCAGAACTGTGTGATTAGAGGAAAAGTTATATAATTTTATTCAAGTTTTATAACATCATTATGAAACGAGTAAAAGTATACAAAAGTAATGAGCGATCGTATTTAATTAAATAGCTAACCTTATCAAAGTAAATCAAACATACAAAACATTTATTCAGGTACATATTCCGCAGATGTTAATAAAACAGAACAATTCACAGCTTTCCCTTTCAAACGACGAGATTTTTCCCACATTAAAATACGCAAAACCCATTGTACGTTTTTGTGTAGTTCGCAAAATCTAGATTACATTCAAATTGCATTACAGCATCCGCGGTTTCAAAACGATTGTAAATAATATGACGGGAGTTGATATTATCTAGGTACTTCCGATCCCGCGTTCTCGAGAGCAGGCTGCGAATTTATTTAATTGACGGTTTGCTTATTATTGAATTGTTGACAGGCATTATTTTTTTTAATTCGGTGAGATTAGCCGAAAATGAGGAAGCTACAACATGACTGTAGGTATGCATGAATCAAATTAATGTTTTTTTATTTTTTTATTGTGATGTGGAAGAATTTTTTGTTAATTTTTGTAAAATAAGAAAACATTAAAAAGTCACCGGAGACCAAAAATTCATTTTTTAAAACAAATAATGTCAGAAATCACTGGTTAAAGTAAGTCAAGCCAGTCCTCTAACACCTTTATATTAGTATAAGTAAGTTAGTATTTCAGTTCGGATTTCGATATAAAACCGTTGGAAGTTAAGCCTATCAACCCGAAATGCTAAGTTATCAATTTGTGCGGGCTAGAGACCCCCTGGGCCTGATTAAACTATGTTTGTTTTCCTCATTGATATAAATACAAAGACGCGTCATGTTCATACTAATCGAACAAAAAATATGGCACGTTCCTATTTCTGGATTGAAAAGAATAGCCACAACGAATTTGTCGGAATGAATGATATGGCTACAAATAACATCATACAGCTAAATGAACGGAACGCACTAGAAAGAGATTGAGCCATTCAAAGAATATGTGTACGGGTGAAACGACGATAATATTATGAACGTCCCTTGTTTCTCTTTCCTCCTCGCAACACCAGTTGCGAGCTCAAAGCGGCCCACTGACGGGAAAGTGTGTTCGCTGCAAGCATGACGTCACAGGCAAGCGACGAGCATTTTTGTATCGACGTCTTTCTCAGACTGCTCGCCGCGAATATGCTCGCCCGTTAGTGGGCCGCTTTTACCCTCTTTCTTGGCTAACCAACGAGCGAGCAGAGTAGAAGAATATTTCGTACTGTCACTACTAGGTTGTCCTCAAACTCTTATGTGTTTCTGCGTTCGCTGTCTAACTTTATTTTATTCGAAAAGTATCATGAATTATTGTATTTATTGAAATAATAAGTGATTTTTATGTGCATGTGAATGGAAAGAAAGTCCATCAGATTTGGTTTTTGCTCTAGAATGATTTGTGCACATCTCAAAATCACAGGAAGGCATTTTTTTCACAAAAAAGAGCCTTGAGCTTGTCTGACCATCGGGCTTATGTGCGATACTAACGCAGTAAATCACAAGCTTGTCCACTAGACCCAGTTCAGTGGACAAGCTTGTAACCTATCTTCCCTTTTAATTCATCTAAGGTTTTCGACTCTTTTATGAAAAAAAAATTGTAACCTATTCATTCAGAACCAAGATTATTTGTTTAGACATTTTCTCATAGCTGCAGTTTGAGTTGAATTTGACAAGAGACATGAGAATGAATAGACAAGGCACTCTTGCTCGCGTGTCGATAAATGCCGTTAGTTCTAATGAGTCAATTGTCGTCGTGACAATAATCGTGATCTGTATGGTGTGAAAAGCGAGGAAACCGTGTGACGTGTGACGCCATTCAAACTATACACAGAACATGTGTATAATATTGCTGGTTGCATTCAGGGCCGGCCCTGAATCAAACGGCGACTGGTACTAGTAAAAACCTTGCCCCCGCATTCCGAAATTCTGCCGATTTATAACACATTTCTCTTTATTTATTTTATTGATACATGATTTAGAGAGTGGTTTTTTGTGATATTTCACCCTCCATGCTAGGGATGACCCTGTGTTATGGCGGGTGAATTTTACAGTTTGCGGATATAGAATCTATATATTACTATAATATGAAATAAGAAAAATGATGGATAGCTAGTTTGGGTTGCAAGAAGAGAATGGAGAAGTTAGAGAATTATAAGAAGATGAAAATTTTGAGAAATTATTAGTAAATAGATCACACTAATTAATTATGGACATACTATACCGCTGTAAGTTAGGGAATAATGATATATTATGTTTTGTCTGAAAGGTGATTAAATTGATAGAGTGTAGAATGAATGGGTATTGTAGTTGTAATGTATTCCGTGTGTAAGGATCCATTTCGTAATTTGTTTTTTAAAGGAATGGGGTTGACTCACGGTTTTTAGGTTTTCAGGGATAAGGTTAAAGATTTTCGGAGATAGGAAGAAAAATTGTCTTTGAGCTGACGTGGTATGTAGTGAAGGTACTTTGTAGTGACCGTTGGTTATTGTTCTGATGGTTAACACTACACATTTGTAATGCCGAAAGGGTAATTACATGAGATTCCCTCGATAGAAAAAAATCGCTGAGTAAACTCCGAAAAATATTAAAAACACATTTTGTTCTGTTATTTAATATGTTGTAGGTTGAAAAAAATCACAGTATATCTATAAATGCAACTAAAGCTTTTTTTGAGAGATTTTTGATCTATTTCAAACGAGTCGTGTTTTATTTAATATTTTCACCATTTCGCTAATTATTGTCGTTTTTTTTATTACTAGCATGGTCCCTCTAACATTCATATTTATATAACCCTTTCAAGGGGCCTCAAGGGCGCTGTGTCGGCACCCGGAGCGGAGTGCTCCAATTGCACTTGCACAGGCCCAGCCCTGCTTGCGTTATTACGACAAACGTAAAACGAAAAGCCACACGAATTATGAAATTACATATTTCGTTATTTCACACAGACTTGTGTGAAAAAATGTATTTGCATTGTTTTTCTAGAACATAGTGGTTAGTTTAAAAAAATATATATATCGCAAGAGTCCCAAATGCTCCCTACTATGGTATCCCGTTTGGGGTATGTGTTATGTTGTTGCTGAAGATAGTGTGGGGAGGGAAAGGAATTTTTTTTATGTTAGCTCCACACAGGAGACCATGAGGAAAATGATTTCCCTCAGTGGGTAGGATTCTGTAGGTCAGTTATCCAGTTCTCGGGGCTGCGGTACAAATTATGGGAAGAGTAAGGTAAGAAGTACCTGGCTATTCAGATTTGGTCACTAAACATGGCCAAAGCTATTTCAAGTAACGTTTCGATTCTGAATGGTAGTCTTTATGAAGGCAATATCGAACATTCTGGAATTTGCCTCAAATATACTACATACATATTATTTTAATAAATTTAAATAATAACACACATTAATCGCTTAAAATTTACTTGCCGGTTTGGAACCCGCGACCTCCGGTTTGGTAGTCAATGATCGTAACACTCAACTGACCCAACAAGCCGTCAAATTTTTATAAAAAAGGAAATAAATTAAGAATATTTTAGTCACCGGTGTTGCCAGTCAAAACTTTATTTTTATCTACTGCAAAGACAGGAGAAATTAATAGATTACTACCTAGAATATTCAACACAAATATTACTTTCGAATGAAATGGACGGAGAAAAATGATTATTGCTAATTTATTAAGTAAGAATCACTTCAAATTATTGGTAGTATATGCGGTAAAAAATAAATTAGGTTTCCTGATAAATTTTAGTAAATTCCTAATATATCGGAACACGTGCTCATGCATCTGTATTTGCCTTGATAATATATAACTAGCAGATAAAAACCCGAATGGGTGGACAACTTTGCATGGAAAACTTCAACAGTTCTGTTTGAATGTTAGAGATGGTAGCACTTCCGTTTGTAGCTAGCATGTGGAGCAGGCGTATACGATGGACCTCGGCGTAATAATGACGAAATGCGAAAATATTAGGATTTTATATTCGTATTTTACTAAAAGCTTTATAGGAAACCTATTAAATTATACGTTTAGGGCCTGCAATCCCGTTTTTAATCAAATTACCAAATAATTTTTATTCTTGTGTCACAATTGATTACGTTTTTCAGTTCGGTGATATTTGGAACACTTAGATGATTTTTCACGAAAAACAACGCTGATTGAAATTTGGGCCCTCGAGGTGAATTACCAATCTGATTATTATTACGCTAGCGTCTGGACGGTCTAGGCCCTCTGATTGGTCGAATTCAAATCGTATGTTTCGGGTAAATCCGCATTGGGGGTCTGCAGACAAAAACGATCACTCTGTCCATAATTAACCAACCGTAAGGTTCATTTCTTTAATTTTTTTAAGGATCCAAAAAAATAAGACTTTAATTTTAATTAAGACCAGATTTCAAACAGAAATAGGATCGCCTTATGTAATACGAGATTTCTTAAAAAACATCTTTTCTACTCATAAATTTTTTTGATAATATCGAAGAAAATATGTTTCAGAAAGTTCATAATCCATTGGATTGATTACATCCAAATGAAAATTATCCACAGTTACGCGATTATGTTTGTAGTTTATAAAAAAATCACGCGTTCCTTGAATATGGCCGATAAATACTTCACACAGGATATAAAGCATCGCAAATAAATAATTTTGAAATTTTAGAAATTAGAAAACATGAATTAGAAAACATTATAAAAGCAGATATAATTAACAAGATTTTTTGATAAACTCTCTTTTAAATATTTTCCCACTTAACTGGTCTTTCATATTGTAATTCCTAATTCTTATAAACCCTGCCTACTCTTACCCCTTCCCCCTCCATCCACTTCTTCTTTCCAATTGGAATCTATATTTCATTTTTGATTTCGGAGTATACTCACTCCTGATGAGGTGAACTTCGTTCTGAAACATGTATTGGTTGTATATGATAAAGTTATGTAAACAAAGTTATTTGTTTTTTAATAAAATAAAGTTTAATAAGATTACATTATTTTATCTATTTCATATATATGTAAATATATCTGTGAACCACTGTAAACATAAATCATGTATATTGTAAAAGCCTTTTACGGCGTCTAAATAAATAAATAAATAAATATATACATAATTAAATGTAAACATTATATTTATTTATTTATTGGACAATTTACATAGCGCCGCTTTTGTGAGATATCACCTCAGGGGCGCTATATTGTAATACTCTACCTTTATATATAGATTTTTACTCTCCTGATGAAGGTGTAGGTATATATATATATAGGTCCTATATACCTATATATATATATATATATATATATATATACATATATAATCTAACTTTAAACTTTATTAGATACAGTAACAGTTGTAGGTAAAGAATTACTTGGAATCAGTTGGAGTAAAATTAATACCTTTTAATTAAACCGACTGCTAATATCATCGCACAATTACCCTCCTTTTATTCATAAACACGGGTACAATCAATCAATATGTAATAATCTATTATTTCAGTCAACTTTGTTATAACTCTTTAATTGTTGTGACAAACTATACGATATTGATTCAACTTATAGACATTGACGGTTGTAATACATAAAGCACTCATGAGCAAATTATATTAGATACGATAACAGTTAATATCAGTTGTAGACATGTAGTCAATAACAGTGTTTCATTTGAAATAATCCATCACAAATACGTAAAATTTCATTTATTCAAACAACTGTCATTCTTATTATAGGTACCTAAATTTAGTATTTTTCATTAACTCCGTCCTGTTCCGTGTTTTAAACAATATTTACTCACCCTCTCTCTGTGAATGACCTAATATCTACCTATTAAATGTAACTGTTGCTAGTATCACTTAAACTGGGCGAAGCCCAACCAAGTGCCGCCCTCGGGGCCTAGCAGCAAAAACTCGCGGGAGCGGGTTTTTAACTGCTAGTTATTAATTACTTGCTTTCATGGGCGTCAGCAGGGAGGGGGGGTCTCCCGCTTACGCCCGAGAGGTGCCGGCCTAGAGCCCCAATTTCGGGGTGGGGGGTCCCTGCCAGGGGGCCTGATGGGAAATAAGTTCCTTAAGGGGTGATATGTCGTCTGTGGGGAAGCTAGTTGATATACATTGAGGACACAGGACTCTGAAAATAATATATCAAATTTTCCGTATGGCCTCAACGTCAGAGGGGACCCCGGCTAGTTCGGCAGAACTCAGAAAAAAATCACATTATTTTGTAAGTGGAAAATTTTGCTTGTGCAATGATGGAGGACTCAGCTAGCAGTGGTTTGAAGTCGCGACATATTCCTGGGTGGGAATTCGGTGCATTTGTCTACTCGGCTACTGGCCGGTTAAGCTGATACGTTTTAAAGGTTTTAAGTAATACTAAAATATTTCCGTTAAAGAAAATACTAAAGAATTTTCGTCTAGATATGGAGGGGGTCTTTATTGGTCTGCGCTTCGACCTACAAAAATTGCCGCCTGCGGCACTTTTTCCAGGTCTTCATCCACAACACATGTCTACCCTAAGGGGATATCATGGTAATTTAGACATAAAAAAATAATTGATCTTCTAACGGTGTTCATTAGAACGGCTAATTTCTGATCGTCTCTTTAATTATTTTTTTGCTGGACATTGATCGAGAGGAAAGGTTTTATAAATACTATCAGCTTCTCTAATCATGTAATTTTAAAAGCCCAAAATTTTTATATAAATATTAATAGTGATGACATCTATCAAAATTTACAATAATCGCTAAGGGCGCCAAGCAAAACCAGAATGGTTTGATTCTGCACTAATTTGAATTTAATGTTTGCGTTAGTGCATAGATGTCTCTTTCCGCAGAACCAGGAAATAAAGTTATCTTATTATACCTCCATACGATTGTCCTTTTTCCTTACCACCTGTCGAGATAGGTGTCTCACTTATAAGGAAAATACTAATACATATTAATAATATGCCCAACTCCAGGGAAATAGTGGCAAAATGTCCTGAAAAGTAGGTTGTTTATGTGCAGTTTAAGGACATAATAATTACAAACAACAAAACAGTCTAAGAGGTTTTATGGGATGCCAAAAAACTTTGACAGATTGGTGGGTGAAATATAATAACAATAAAATATTATTGATTGCGTAAAAAGTGGATTATTCCTTGAAAAATATTTGAAGATAAATTCAGCAATTTAACATTCTGTGTTCATGTTATAGATCATAATTTATTATACATTGATAGAATATATTTTTACGTATTAAAATTGTTTCGTAAAATTTCTCACTTTTTTTTTTTTTTTTTTAACCAATAAATTAACATACATTTTTTGTTTTGGTATAATCCACCTCACTAGGCTGAGCCTAATAACATAATAAATTAGCGAGAACAGAAGAGAAAAATTCAGGCGTGGAGTGTATTACAAAAGTATTTCATTACCCTTCTGAACCATCAGTCAGAAATATTTTTAATGTGAAAAGGCAGGATGTATGCAGTGGTATCCTACAGGGCTTCTTTTTTCGACTTCTACGTAAAATATAGAACACATTTCACATAAAATGTATTAGGCTCACGACTCATGCCATCCGACACTTATTTTAGGGTATTTCTAACCCCCCCTCTCCATTGAAGAATAATCACCGTAATATTGTGTGCTCTGATGCATTTCTATTTTTTTTGATGCTTAAAAACTCCCCTAGACTTGTAAGTAGTGAAGTCGAAGCAAGAGGCCACTCAAATTTAGTCACCAAACATGACAACATTAATCTTATGTAGCTTTTCAATATCCCAAGGTAGGGACAAATAAACATTTTTATGTGACTATCACAAACCAATTCCATTTGTAATCAGACTTCTCGTTGATAACATTATTCTTAAAATAAGGGTAGAGGGGTTGTATTTTGTAAAAAGAAATTATATTTTAAAATATTTATTGGATACATAAATACTGAACAGTATCAAGAATATAACTCCTTGTTCATCTATTGGTTTCTGCAGCTGCACATAAACTCACCAATCTGTAAACAAAAGAACAATCTTTTAGAACGAGGCAAAGAAATAGTTTCGAGGAAACCAAAATGAATGGATTTTCTTCAGTTGGTTACCATAGTTGTTTCATCCCCACGGTTTTGTGAGACAGGGATAACTATCGATCATCATTTTATTTACTTGGACATTAGTGAAGGTCCACTATATTGTATCAGAAAGTCTGTATTATTACCTGCATTCTTCAGGAAATGAAGTAGGGTTGTCCACATTCCCATACATAGGGATGATGTTCCAGTGTTAACTGCATTCCTGTAATTAAACAAAGATAATTAGAACTGGTTCATATTGCCGTGACAAATAATGGAAAGTTGGGTAAGCTTCAGTTGGTTACCATAGTTGTTTTTTCCCCACGGTTTTGTGAGACAGGGATAACTATTGATCATCATTTAAAATTATAATTTATAAATAATTTAAATCACTATCTGAAATGTAATTACCTTTATAACTTGAACCCCAGTTACCACGACGTCCAACAAGATCTGAACACACCCCCCAACTCCTGTGAAATAATAAAAAAATTATGATTAGTTGGATGATTATAGGCTATGTTGCGAGATGCATTATTTCCTAGTGAAATAAATTTGTTTCTGAAACCCTTAGATATCCGAAGTGGATCTCTGATATCTTACATTTCCAGGGTTAATGTTCCCACTGTATAGCCACCCTCGTAGTCATCTATAGGCACTACGAAGGCCGGCTTATGTCAGTGGGGTAGTCTAACTCAATACAGTTAAATCAATTACGAAGACAAAGTCATGAATAAAAAAAAAAATACTGGGCATCAGATGAAATGTACTTTTAACCCTCCCGACAAACTACAACAGCAGTTTCCGTGAAATCATGACTACTTCTTCTGCATTGCGTATAGCTGGTTTTAGAAGTCTTGAAAACATATCAATATTGTCCACGAAACTATGTAAAATGAACATTGTTGATAATATTTGGCTAATTTATATAGCGCCGTTTTCGTGAGAAATCACCTCAAGGGCACTGAAATGCCAGTTTATTTCAAATATAATTTGAATTATATTTGGCTTTGCGATATTTACAAATTAAAATGCCTAAAAGACTAAGGATGGGTTGTTTCAGAGAATTTTTTTTATTCTTTATATTGGCTTTCACCCAAGAGTGATCTTTTCGGAGAATTTAAACAATTCATCAAATTTCAACATTCATTTTCGGGTTCTGTGAGTCATTTTCAAGTTGTTATTTTATCATTATAGGCTAGTTTGCTTGATAGAACTTGAAAAAATCTTTCGGGAACTTAAAAATGAACATTGAAATTTTAACAATTCATCAAATTTCAACGTTGATTTTCAGGTTCTGTGAAAATCCTAATCAAGTTCAGTTATTTTATCATTATAGGCGAGACGCTGCATGACATAACTGAAATAATCTTTCCCAGAACTTGAAAATTAACAATGAAATTTAAAGAATTATTGAAATTTAGCGAAAGCCGTCCCAAGGGTTAATGCAATTTAAAAAACAATAACATTAAATTGAACAATCTTTTAAAGTCTTAAGTAGTGTAGTATCGTGCGAAGCTTACCTTATTGTATCAAAGGGTCACACGCTTATCCAAGTCTTATAGACCGATGTATGCAGCAATAAAATCCACAAGAGCACATTATGTTGATGGGTGCATGAATCCACAGATGACCTGCGAAGCAATAACTAGTTTAGAATATTGAATGTACGTGCTTGAGAATAATATACACTGGAATATTTATTTATTTTATCAGTTTGAGGTTGACAACATGAGACAGTTCAGGCATATGCTTGTTAAAAATTGATCATCATTTAAAAGTTAAGACATTAAAACAATGGCAATAATTGATAATAAAAAATGTATTACCTTTGGATTCAATTTTCTTGTGGTTGTTTTACATTATGGGCCTCTGTAAGAAAAATAATTATCGTTAGCATTTGTGTTAACACAGATTGCATTGAGTGGTAATGATGATTGGAAGTTGTTCAGATATTATTGAAACCGATCGTCATTATCTTCAGACTGGGGCGGTATTTCCTTCATCATGGAAAGTTTATTAAAAATTCTCAAGTACTGCATCATTGCAGGCACACGTGTGACAACCAATGTATGGCAATTCATCCACAGCGAGGGAAAATATTTAGATATTATAAACATTAGCAAACATTCCTAATAGTAATTACCTGAATGTATGTATCCATGAAGATCCACAGTGTTGCTTCAAGGCACGGGTCATTTCACCAGAAAGATATCTATTGAAAAGAAAACGAATAAGGATTAAAGTGTGTACATTATTTTTGTTGGCAATATTCATAAAACTCTAAAATAGTTCAGATATTATTGAAACCACTCGTCATTATCTTCAGACTGGGGCGGTATTTCTCTCATCATGGAAAATAGAGTTTTAGAATTATCTACATACATAGCATTAGGTTGTATGTCCAGGTGCATGGTTATTAAACCATAATATTAAAATCTAAACGCTACGTGGGCATTTATTATCGTAGGAATTAGATTGTTTCCAAAGCATTCTATTCTAAATGTTAATAATGATATCTTACCTTTTTATCTTTGAATGTAGGCAGTTTCTACCGCTTTTCAACTGCATTGTGCTGAACGTTTACAAATCTGGGAAAAGAGGAAACCAAACATTAGTATTGGGTTCATAGCATCTTATTAACATTGAAGAAATCATTGAAGTTGTTCAGATATTATTGAAACCGATCGTCATTATCTTCAGACTGGGGCGGTATTTCTTTCATCATGGAAAATTGCTTTAGTAAAAGCTGTTTAGGTTGGAATAGGATTCAGTAAAACGAAACGGTATTTATTAAACTAGCATAACAGCTAGATTGCCAACATGTGCTTTGTGCTAGTCACATGCGAGATCTACCTATTTTGTAACTGACAAATTGGCCTGTTTCACCATACAGTGATAATAACAGCACTCGTGGAAGACCGGCGTTAAAATAATATTAAATGCTAATATGTAAATACATACTACTAAATAATAGCTCCCCTTTATAAACATAACCTCAAGAGCGAGATTGACATTAGAAATGTCGTTATGGATAAAATTGATAGATAGCTAAGAAATTGGCTGGCTTTGAAATAATCTTAAATCTAACCTCAAAATGATGTGCTTCAGTTTACTAGGTACATTGCGGTGAGAGCATGCCACTAAAATCACGATATTTAGCCGTTTTGGACAGCGTGTTCGATTGCAATTGGAGAATAACTAAAGGTTTAGATGGGCGGTATGTACTCACTTTGAATTCCATTAAATGTTCAGTAGGACACGTCACACGCCGAATTGTGATGTGATATCATCCATAGGTGTAATAGTATCCAGCAGAGGCCCCATGGGACCAGGCACTGTGAAGTTTTTTCTCCGCAATTTGGCTCCGCGACTAAGATTCTGTCTTGCGATGCTGATATTCATCTTGGTTAGACCACTGGAAATAAATAACGTACATTATTAGTTAGCTATCACATAATACACAACAAGTATCAGAATATAACAATCTATCATATAAACTCAGACGTGGGCGGTATTTCTCACATAATTTTAAACAATTAACCCTGGGAAGGTGGGGATTGGTAATATTGCAAGGCGTGGTGAATTGCCACAATCCCGGCATGGGCTCGCCATGCTTTCCATTCAAAATTAGAATCGGTATAAATATCTATCACACAACAAACACATAGATCTCAGGAATATAAACTGGTTATAAAATAATGGATATTCACCTCGATAAGGAAGATGGACGAGGATTACAAATATATTTAATATTTATAAACGAACCGATCCGGAGCAGAAGTTGAAGTGAAATGAAAGTTTGCAAACTTGTACGCCGGAATCTGGACATTTTTCTGACAGCCTGGCGGAGAAATTATGAACTATTCAGGAATTGACGACATTGCTGCCAACAGATAAATAATTATTTAACTCGTAGGTAGGTACTGGTTATTTATTTCAAGAACTTGCTGAACAATGTAGGAATTTTTAGTATTTTTTTACAGCTTTAAAATGTTTCATTGATTATATGCTTCTTATGAGGAATAAGAAAGGATAAAGTTTTTGTTTAATCGGAAATTTGTGAATACGCTGTATAAAAGATCGGGTATTTTGAGATTTTAGATTCACAATAGGATCATAAGATGACATTCATTTTAAAATAGATTCGCTGTTTTTTTTTTTAATTAATTACCAACACGAAATACTGTTTTTGTAAGCAAATGATTCTCTTAGATTTACAAACGGTTATAATCCTTAAAAAGCATTATTCGGATTTAAAAAATTGAGATTTTTGTTACGTTTGCTCTATCGCGTGCCGATTGTTTTTTTCGTTAACTGTAGAAATACCGCTTTATCGGAAACATAAAATTATATTTTATTACAGATTTCAATTCTACCTACTGAGTCTAGTGTTGACATATTCTTACGTCTGCTATAATTTAATAAAAATCAATATAAAACTGAAGTGTACTAAACTCAAAGATCTAAACTATTAGAAATCAAAGACCGCGCTTCAAATCAGTGCATTTATATCTTGTGAAGTGCTATTTTTTCATGTTTTTTTGTCTTCACAAAGAAATTGCATGTTAACTGTCAAAAAAAAAACCAAATAATAAAAATAAATCTGTCATTCTGTACTAAAACGAGCCAGCTGTTAAAAAATACAAAAGTGCCTAAACTGTGTTGAAACTATCAATATTAAACATCATTCAATCAATTTTATTCACAGCGAAATCACTTTTTATAAATTTATTTCAACATGAATACACTATGCATCGTTTGCGACAAAAATATTGACAGTCCAGCCGAATTCATATCTTGTGTTGTCTGTGATAATGGCTATCATCTTGTTTGTGCAGAGATTGGTGAAAACATACGTGGTGCTCGTAATTCTCAGTGGAAATGTAAAAAATGCTCTAAAGCTTTTACTAAAAAAAAGACCAGGAATATGAATTATTGTGATGAAAAAATCGATCAAGAACCATCTACCGGCAAACCTACCAAACATCTAACTCAACAGTCAACAGACGCAGAGAAATTTCCTTCATCAACCGCAGATGGCGCAAGCGGTATACTTACGTCAGATAAGTTTATTTTAGAATTAAACAATTTCAAAAAAACAATAATGGATTTTGTGGAACAAAAATATGATTCGATTATCGCACAAAACAAAGAAATCCTTGATTCATTTAAATTTTTAGCGGATCAGCAAGACCTTCTAAAAAAACGAATAACTGACATTGAATCCTCGCAAGAAAGGGTCATTACTGATATGCTAGAATTAAAAAAACAAAACGCTGTATTAGAAAATACTACTTCTCATCAGGACGACAAAATTGACCGGCTGGAGTACATTACACAGATGTGCAATATCGACATCAGAGGCATCCCTGAAGCAAACAATGAAAATATTATGGAAACTCTTAAAAAAATATCAAAAATCATAAATTACGGAGATACCACGATACCTTTACAATCTGAAATCAATAAAATGTACAGACTAGGACCAAAACTGTCCGAAAAAAATCCCAGATCTGTAATAGTGTCGTTCAATAGTATTAAATCTCGAGATGACTTCCTACTCAAAATCAAAGACTATAAAAAATCCTCTACCTCCAGTTCAAGCAAACTCAATACAGCAGATCTAGGGCTATCTCAAGAAGCAAAACGGATTTACGTGTCAGATCATCTAACGCAAAAAGGAAAATTCTTACTCTCCCAAAATAAAAAAATCGCCAGAGAAAATAACTACAAATACTCTTGGTCATCATCGGGGCGCATTCTGCTAAGACATACGGATACATCCAAAATTATTACGATTAAAAACATCACTGATCTTGATCGAGAAAAACGCCAACAACTGTGACAGATGATAAAAAGTACCTCAACATTTACTGCACTGCTAAACAAAAATAATCCGGATAAAATCATATTCATCGCAAGTTTTCTCATGAGTTTTTTCTTTGTCTTTAAAAATAATAATGTTTTAATTGAAAATAATGCATTCTTACTCTTTTTAGGAGTTCTTTCATGTAGCAACAATATCAGTGTGAAAATTGTTTATATCAGTATTCACTATTTTTATTATAATTTACCTCCTTTGACTGTAACTCACGTTTCTTTAGCTCTCTCTAAAAAAAAATTATATATCTCCATAAATAATACTTTCACTACAAGTTTTTATTTGAATATTACCGCTATATACTTTTCACACACCCTAAGCATAATACCTAATATTTATCAAAATAATTCATTCTTACTTTCATTAGTAGCTTTCCCTAGTAACATCAAAATTATTATAAAAATTGCGAATCTTACAATTAAAAATTCTAACCATACTCTTCCTCTAAGCAACAAAAACCACGCTGTTTTAGTATTCTTTAAAATATCTGTTTACTGTGTAAATATTATTCTTCCTGCATGTTCTCGTAGGAATCAGAGTAGTAATATCTTATTTACTCACTATATGATGCTCTTATTTTCTTCAATAATCTTTTTATTTTGACTAAATTTTATTATATTCACTTGTATTTACAGAATTTACATTAACTACAAATGCTCGAGCTCTGTCAAAATAATGTTTTTGTATTTCTCAAAAACCTTTACTACTGTTTTATTTACATATTTTATTCACACATTTTTAATCATACTTTTGCATTTTTCACATGTTACTAAATTTAATTATTGTCCTTTATCACACCTAACAATTACAATCAGAAGCATTATACACTATAGTATGCACTTTACGGTTAAAATATATTTTAAGTTGGAATACTATGTATCAACATTATCATTCATGTTATATACCTAATGTTCTCTCATTATCTCATAATAATGCACTCTCTCTATTCTCTCTCTCTGTGCTTCAATCAAACTCATATGTACGTATCACAAGCAGCGAGAATCTTTGTAAGATTATGTTCCCAACAAATCTATGTAAATCTGGAAAAAATCTTAATTTACATAAATATGTCCTAGTATTGGTTCTTCTTTGCATTTTTCGCATGTTATGGTATTTAATTATTGTTTTTTGGCATTTTTTTCGCATCAACTCCTCTACAGAATCAGCACATACTTTACATTTGGCCATTTTATTGATTTTATTGTTTTCATATTTATTGTATTTGCAGCCTTCATGACAGATATCTATATAATCATCAACTGCTTAGATTGCTCTATACGAAACATACCAACACCATCATCTTTTATAACATCTTTTATATCTAATATAATTAGTGGAATCAACTTTCATCTCGAAGTAAAATACGCATCATACTCGAATTATCAGAACTCACAATCTACTATACAATATATCAATAAAACACTGATTAACAACACAGTAATTTACACTTTCGTTTTTAAATTTTTGTTTGCAGACTTTTCGCAAAAGAACTACGGGTTCACCACCACACATCATAGTAAATTTAATCATAATTATGTTTCAGTTACCTTCGGATAATTACAATGATTCTGTAATTAGCATTAATATGAATATAATTCGAGATCTGGAGAATTTAAACAACTATAACTGGGACTCATATAGTCTAAAAATCATACACCAGAATATTAGAGGCATATCAAATCTCGATGACTTTACAATTTTTCTGGATCAATTTAATTCATCTTTCGATGTTATAATATTAACCGAATGCTGGTTAAATAAATACTACACCGTAAAATCAATCCACAATTACTCTGAATATCACACCTCAACCAACCTCAACAAATCCAGTGGAATTGTTATCTACATCAAGGACGGAATCAAAGCTCATGTAGAGGAAATTACTTTAGCACAATCAAACTGTATGAAAATAGTATTGAATAATAACATATGCATATTTGCCATTTACAGATCTCCTTCCTTCATCAATATTGACCCCTTCCTTTCTTCATTGCAAGCAATTTTAAACAATGCGAAAAAATTTGAACAGCAAATTATAATGGGAGATTTAAACATTAACACTATCCCTGACTACCACCGTCAATCAATCGATTATCTATGTCTACTCACGGAAAATGGTTTCACACAGACTATTAACAGCTTTACTCGTGAACAGGGCTCGAGTAAATCCTGTCTTGATCACATCAATGTAAAAAATATTAACTTTATTGACACTTTTGTTATACACTCAACTATTTCAGACCACTATACAACATCTCTTTGTCTTAAAAACAAGCCTCCCACTTCTTCGAAAATTAAATACGTTGCTAAAACTAATTTCAACAAGTTAATTGAGGACTTGAGCGCAGAAAACTGGCTAAATGTTCTAGATAAATCAGATACTGACTTAGCAATGAAAGAATTTATTATCAAACTACACGAGTATATATCAAAACACACAAGTAATATAACCGTATCTAATAAACAAATTAAATTCAAACCATGGATCACCCTGGGGCTAGTTAAATCGATTCACAGAATAAATCATCTTCATGAAAAGGCAAAAACATATCCTGAGAATTTGATATTACCATGTTATTATAAAAAATATAGGAATTTGTGTAAGAAATTAATTACATCGGCGAAAGAAAATTATTATAAAAAACTCATTTACGAAAACAACTGCAATCCAAAACGTTTTTGGGATACCTTTCGCAACATAACCAAATCCAAAATCAATAAATCTTCTGAAATAAAATCGCTATACATTAACAACATCAAACTCTGAAGTCCCCAAAGATATGGCAAACTTTGCAAACAGTTACTTTTCATCTGTAGGTGACACACTTGCGAAAAAAATTCTCGATAAGTGTAAGAAATCAGAAACCGCTCTCGCCAATTTAACTATCCCTAGGATCGGTCACAAAATAGACTCAATCACAACTTCAACTAACGAAGTCATGAAGATAATTGTCGACATTAAGTCATCAAAAGCATGTGGTCCCGATAAGATTTCATCAAATCTTCTAAAAATCATTAAAGTATACATAGCCATACCGATTGCGTTCATTGCGAATCTAAGCTTTAAATCAGGGAAATTCCCTAACCATTTAAAGCAGTCAATCGTCATTTTACTGCATAAAAGTGGGGACAAATCACTGATACATAATTACCGGCCTGTTTCCTTGCTCAACTCTGTCTCTAAAATTATGGAGAAAATTGTAAAGAACCGTCTCATCCTTTATCTCGAAAATAACAACATCCTTTCTAGTAGTCAATTCGGCTTTCGCAAAGGTTTAAGCACTGAAAACGCCATCGCTAATTTGACAAAAATCATCTCCAATAATCTAGATAAAGGTAGTAAATGCATTGCACTTTTTTTAGATCTGGCTAAAGCGTTCGACACTATCTCGCACAAAATTCTGCTGAATAAACTACAGCGAATTGGGATACAGGGTCAAATTTTCAAGTGGTTTGTTAGTTACCTAGAAAACAGGAGCCAAAGAGTGGATATTAACGGTACTCTAAGTGATCCAGCCAATATTAAATATGGCGTACCGCAAGGAAGTACACTAGGTCCCATATTGTTTAATGTTTATATAAATGACTTATGTAATACTTCATTTGCAGACCACATTATTACATTTGCTGACGATACAGTACTTTTATTCGAAGGCAAAACCTGGAATGAGTCTTGCATTAAAGCTGAATTTGGCATAAACAAAGTTAAACAGTGGCTAGATAGTAATCTCCTCACTCTAAACTCGGATAAAACGAAATTCATCTGCTTCAGTTCAACTCAAGCGGGTCAACCACAAGAAATTATTAACATTAGAATACACCATTGTTACGACACTATTACATGTAAATGCAATACCTTAGAATGTGTGGACAATATAAGATACCTAGGAATTATCATTGATAAATTTCTGAGATAGGACAAACACATAGCCTTTACTTCCACAAAGGTCAGGAAACGTACACATCTGTTTATAGCAATAAGAAATATTCTATGTCTAAATGATTTGAAACGAATTTACTTTGCAATGTGCAATTCCATACTAGACTATGCTTCCTTAGGTTGGGGAGGTTGTGCTAAAACCATACTCGATCCCTTAGCTAAATCCCAGAAATCTCTTATAAGAGTCATACTGAAAAAACCTTTCAGGTACCCCAGCGATTCATTGTTCGCAGAGTTTCGTGTTCTTGATGTAAGACAATTATATATGAGGAAAATCATATTACATACTCAAAAACAGAGGCACTACTTAGCTTCCGTAAACCACTGTCATAATACAAGACATGCAAAAAAAAACCCAACAGTTCCGCCCACCACTTCCCCATCTTTAGCACAGAGACAATTCTCATACTTAGGCCCTAAACTGCTCAATCTCATACCTGATGCATGGAAGGCAAAGAGTACTAATATTCTGCGTATGCAGGTAAACAATTGGCTTCTGGTCTTGGGGAGAGCTGAATGCGAGAATATGCTAAAAAACAGTAATTAAATTGTAAATTTTGTTTTCTTTACATTCTTCTTTACATTTTAACTTATATTGGTATTATATTAGCATTACAGGAACTGTATTTTTACATAAAGAAAGTTCGAAAATTGTTCAATTCTTCGTGATATTTTTCCTTAAAGGAAAAGTTCCTTCTTTACTTTCATTTTTTATTTTTTGTTATTTTTCATTTCCTTGTTTTATCTATTAATATTTCTTTAGTTTATTATATCAGCTAAACAATAGTAAAAAAAAAAAAAAAATGTCGTGGTATAATTGAAAGTATACTAGATTATGAATATACATTTGTATTACTTTACCAACAGAATTTCTTCAATTCAGTTTCATTTTCAAATTCATTTTCTTGTTTTTATCTATTAATATTTCTTT
Source organism: Hesperophylax consimilis (assembly GCF_061612785.1). NCBI lineage: Eukaryota > Metazoa > Arthropoda > Insecta > Trichoptera > Limnephilidae > Hesperophylax > Hesperophylax consimilis. The sequence continues at coordinate 23,680,901 of NC_142842.1, forward strand.
AGTTTATTATGTCAGCTAAACAATAGTAAAATATGTCGTGATATAACTGAAAGTATTATAGAATATGAATATACATATGTATTTTTTTTAACAACAGAATAGTCAACACTATAATTTACTATAATTTTACATGTAAAAACATTATCATATTGGAATGTCCTAAAACGGGCAATCGCCTAGTTGGACATTTTAAGTTCATTAATTGTATTATGTAATATTTACAAACAAACAATAAATAAACAATAAATAAATAAACAATAAATTACACAAATGAATTGTAAAGATTATTGTCACTTCACCCTTTTCCGTCTCATATGATACAATTAGTAAATAGTAAATATTGACAAACTTTGCAAATCTTTGGCAAACATGTAAAATTCTAGGGTCGATGACTTTTTGTAATTTTACAATTGTAGGAAGTGTATGGTAAACTTTTGGGTGCAAATACAAAGCGTGGTATTTCCTAATTCGAACGCTGCTTAAATCATATATTTCACTGTCATACAAAAGGAGATATAACGACTTTTATGAGTCGGTCTCAGTTTGAGCTGTAATGTACACAAAAATAGCAGAGGAGTTAGTACAATTCAAAAACGGTATTGGCGAGATGCTGACATTTTACTATCTATGTGTTCTTCAATTAAGAGCGGTTTTTTTTATTAGTAATAACTAGACATCGGATTATATGCACTAACAAAGTGCCAAAATATGCATGCAAATATGCACTAAAAAAGGCCGAAATATGCACGAAAAACTCTTGATTTGCCCAAAATATGCACAATGCAAAATCAAAAAACCATTTATATTTTAATTAAAGACCGTACAAAAACAGTGAAATATTCTTAAAATTATGCATAGTTTTTGTGACAATATACAACTAAGTATTTTTCCAAATTTTCGAGCTCAAATCTGTGACGTTTGTCACCCAGTATTAATTTGTACGCCGAAAACGACCTCTCTACGTCAACTGACGTCATTGGACAAAATTTAAAATTTGGCGCCATTTCTGGAGATATCTGTTTAGGCAGGGGACCTGTGCCGTTGATGTAGGCATTGATGTTCTTCATATCTTCAAGACTCGGGTTTTTAAGCAAAATAGAGTCTAACTTTTTACGAATCTTTTCTGATATTGAATTAGGAATTATCATTGTTTCCGTATTTCTATTGCTTTAATTAGAGGAAGGTTTTTTGTTTCAAAATTTTTATGGAATCTGTTAACTTGTGGAAATGTGTTGAGATGAGGGCGATATTCTGTTTAATGGATGCGTCTTCAAATGCTAGCTTACTTGAATGAATTGCAATGGCCTCAGAACTGTCAAATTGCCCAACTACTTGTTTTACGGCCTCAAAATTTTCAGCATAGAATAATACTGCCTTTAGCCAAGTACCCCATCGAGTAATTATGGGTTCTGGCGGCAATGCTAGATTTGGCAATTGCTCTTTATAAGACTGCACACGCGACGGTGCTTTTAAAAACCCTTTTTTTGTAGAGGAAATCAATTTATTAACATTCCCATACTCTTGCCGTATCTCTTCTGCAAGGCGATGAAACCTGTGAGCCAATCAGGTAATGTGTAGTAAATTTGGATAAAAAGTTTGCAAGGCTTGGCCAGCTTTCACCATGTATGGCGCAGCATCAGAAACAAACATGCAGATTTTTTCATCCACAGAACAATCGGGAAACAAAGATCTTATGGAATCATTTATGAAACGAGCAACAGTTGAATGATTTGTTTTTTCTAGGATTGTACAGGCAACCAAGTCACTTAGCTCCCTATACGTAGATGATACCTCCCGCTATTAAACGAAATATGCACGATTTGGGAAAAAAGGCTGAAATATGCATTAACGTCGTAATTAGAGAGTTATATGCATTTGCATATGTAAATATGCAAATGCATATAATCCGATGTCTAGTAATAACCATCGATCAAATGAACATCAATGGTAATAACTGTCCAAATAAAAGTAAGTTTCTTGTGACTGGTAACACAGACATTATACAGCTTTGGTGCGTTTCGTTGAGACTCGAAGAGTTAAAACATTGAAAATTATTTTAACTATTACAATAAAAAAATATACTGGTATTTATGTTAGAAGGTTATTGATAAAAATGGATCGGATTATTGTGACTTTATTGTTGCATATTGTTAATGGTACCTACCTAAACCATTTACAAGAGTTTTAGGAAAAAATACCCAATTCACCAATATAATATTTCGATTTTATATAATAACTTTAACAAGTTTAGCAAGTTTTACGTTTAGGTACATTTTCCGAATTATTTTCCCTCTTAGATACCTATATTATTATTATAAGTGGAAGATATTCTCAAATAACAAAAATGAATTCACCCAACATAATTTTTTTTTAAGAAAGACAAACAATCCCTGGTTACAAATAACCTGACAATATTTGAAAATCTCTCACTACCACTACAGTAAACTGAAAATGTTGCTTGTGTTGTGATGGAGGACTTAGTCAGCTGAGGAACTCTACACACTACGCCTGGGTGGGAAACGCGATGCCAACTCAGCCAGTGACCAGTATACAAATTTTAAATATTATTATTTACCATAAGATAAAAAATGGCATCTGGAGAACCCACCTATATAAACCAATATCTAAATAAATCAATCATGTTCTTTTCGATAAAACATTGATTACGTATACTAATAATGTTTCACTTTTTGAAGCTGCTAATTCCAATAAAACATATCAGGTTTTTATGCAAATCTGCAAGATTTCAGGTAGAATTTCTGACTACCGAAATACGCTTAAATGTATGCAATTTAATGTACAGCAATATTGAACTCAATATACTTGTAGCTCAAAATGTGACATACTCGAGGTTCTTCAGGTAACTTAATCAATTAGGTATAAGCAGACCAGTGTTTTTTTTAAAGTTACGTTATTTTAAGTTTCAACCACCTTAGCGCAGTACCCGTTAGTTTAGATGTGAAATCAAAAAAAAAAACGTTTACTACGCTAATATATTTCAGAAGTTAGTCTATTCAGTTTCTCCATCGTAAAAGGGAAGCGGTGTTGAGTACATCACGTGTCACGTCATCCAATTTACGTCGCGAATTTCCCTATCCCGTCCCGTCCCCACTTACTTACATAGAATCCTCCAAAATCTCGAGCCAAATCAAGTGCCTTCGGCTTAACAAGGGTGACGTGACTGGATGACTCAGAATGCAGAATGCAGTGAGCAAGTGCATCGTGCAAGTATGTGGAATATGCAGTATCTAAACAGAGACGGATTTAGCCAAACCCTGAACCGTATGCAAAATTTGGTATTCAATGCTTCAAGGCTTCTGCAGTAAAGCTATGCATTTTGCTAGTGATGGTTTCAATATTGAAGCTATCATTCCTGCAAGGTTTTCATGATTTCATTGCTTTAACAGTGAACCTATGAATTTTGCTAGGTATTGATGGTTTCAATAGTGAAGCTATCATTCCTGCAAGGTTTTCATGATTTCATTGCTTTAACAGTGAACCTATGAATTTTGCTAGGTATTGATGGTTTCAATATTGAAGCTATCATTCCTGCAAGGTTTTCATGATTTCATTGCTTTAACAGTGAACCTATGAATTTTGCTAGGTATTGATGGTTTCAATAGTGAAGCTATCATTCCTGCAAGGTTTTCATGATTTCATTGCTTTAACAGTGAACCTATGAATTTTGCTAGTTATTGATGGTTTCAATAGCGAAGCTATCATTCCTGCAAGGTTTTCATGATTTCATTGCTTTAACAGTGAACTTATGAACTATGCATTCTGCTGAAAGTGCTGAGCATTCGTGGTTTTATAGCCTCAAATGTGGACCAATGGAATTTTCTAGGAACGAGTATTCATGGTTTCTTGGACTCGTCCGTGAAGCCGTGAAGCTATGAATTCTAAGTTTTAGCACATATAAGTGGAGTTATGAAACCTGAATCCTAGGTATTCATGGTTTCTTGGCCTCGTCCGTGAAGCCATGAAGCTATGAATTCTAAGTTTTATCACATCTAAGTGAATCTATGAAACGTGAAACCTAGATATTCATTGTTTCTTGGTGTAATTTGCGAAGCCGACACTAATAAACCAGTAAGGTATTTTGCGGCCTTAAGCGAGGAACTACGAATCTTGAAATTAATTTTGTTCATAATAAATTCACAACTTTTCAAGAACAACTTTACTCTTTACCTTTGTTTTTTTTATAATTTTTATTTTTAAAACCTCTCGATATTCGTACATTTTTATATTTTAATTAGTTTTAAAGAGATTTCCTACAAACGCATTTTAACGGCACCTACATTACGAAGGTGACATACATTATGTACGTAGGTACGTTACATAATATATATCTAAAAATTATGTACCTACTTATTGAATAATTTAAATAAATAAATAAAAATTACAAATCTGGATTTTTTCATTTCACAACAGACGGTCTCCGTGGTCAAGGGGTAAGGTTCTCGACTAAGGTAGTCGCGGGTTCAAATCCCAGCGTGGGCAAGTACATTTTATTTGTGTTATTTTACAATTTATTCATTAAAAAAATGTGTAGTATACTTGCAGCACATTCCAGAGTGGAATATACTCTCAGTATCGCTCTGATGAATAACCACCATTCAGAATTGAAATGTTGCTTGAAATGGCTTTAGTCGTGTTTGGTGACCAGATCTGAATACCCAGGTATAGGTGACCCTACCTTCCTCTCCCTCATCTCCTTCTCCAACCTACTACCTTCAGTCTCACGACGTAATTCATATTCTTTCTGGCTCCAGATGGTTGGGAGCAGTTGAGATTCTTGTGCGATATTCACATACGGTACAAACCTCGGTTGATAAAATAAGTAAATAAGACAGAGTGAGTAGGTATTTATAGATGTAGAAGTATCGGTCTCGTTTAAAAAAAAAGGTATAGAGAGATGTGTGATTACGAGTTCTCATAATATAATCATTTTTCCATGGGTAAGTTGGTACCTACTAAGTTTTTTCGATAGAGGGGGAGATAAGCCAATAAGTCGAAAGTAAAAAGTGCTTTTTCGTAGGTTGATATCTGATGGAATTCCGAGAGTGAAAGATTATTCCCTAAAATTGTTTGCTCAAATTACCTGCTGCGGATGACAAAACTAAACAACTATAAAACGGTTAATTTAATTTTCCGTAATTTCTAAGTAGGTACCTACTATACTAGGAAAGTGACTGTGTATAGACGGCTTAATCTGTTTATTGTGAATTACTATTTATCGTTTTCAAATCAAATTTATAGAACTCCGTCTTATTATTGTGTTATCCCTTTATAAATTCAATTATATTATAACCCAATTTATAAAAAAATATTACGCTGTGCGTAATTACTATTACGGGTGTTTCGCCTTCTGAAGGCATTATCAAACATAAGGCGAAATAGCTGTCCAGCGTAGTAATAATTATAAAGCGGAAATTATTTAAAAATACACAGTTGTTTATTTTTTGCAAAATGAATAAAAATATTATTGAATACATAATGGAAAACTATATAAAAAATACATGAATCACGTTAATAATAAATTATATAATAGGAAGTTTCACGTCCTTATTTTGGTACCTACCACATTTTAAAATCGAACAATTTATTTGAAAAACAACACTCCGCGTATTTAGCAAACAAAGGAAGAAGTACGCATCTTTATTTGTGTGCAGAACTTTTTATATCGAACCACAGTCTTAACTGTTCGGAGTCTATGAGATTGCGGCAACCCCAATTGAGGTATGTTATGAGGACGGAGAAAGAGCGTTCAAATTTATTTTCAATATTCTGTTGAATATTAAACTTTCAGTAGACATCCGAACGTTAATAATAAATTATTAACGTCCGGCCAAAGGAATAAATTACACGTAGTCGAAATAAGCAGACACTCATTCACAAGTCGTTTTTAGTGGTGTTTCAAAATTGGCTTTAAAAGCAAATTGTCATTGCACGCCGTTCTTGTAAAGTCATTTATACACCTGTGTATGTAACATTCAATTTTGTTTATTATATTTTTGCTTATTGTGTCTCAATCCATTAAAAAGTCATCAAAATGAAATTCCACCATGAATTATTAAAGGTTTTAAAAATCTTAACAATCATGTAAAGAAGAGTGTCTGTGAGTGCGGGCGGGCAGCTTGGCTTTAATTTTTATAGAAATCTACAGTTTTATTTCGAGATTGATGAAAATTTTGTACACTTAACCTTCCAAACAGGAGTAACTGTCTACATGAGATTAAGAAAACCACCCCATCCCCTAGAGCATGATTTTGATGAAATTTTGCACACTTGACGTTTTAAGAGAAAAATTATTGACTCCATCGGGGAGACAGCTAGTCTGAAAATGAAAAGTAAGTTTTACAATAAAATGGCCTCCACGATTTTTTCACATATGATGTTCGATGGCGTTTTCAATGCTATACATATAAAAAATAATGTGTAGGTATCAATATATATATATGAACAATAACCGGGTTTTTAGGCTTGATAAATGAAAAGTGAACATTCCGAGATTGATAAAAATTTTGCACACTTGACTGTCTGCATGAGATTTCGAAAAACTACCCTATCCCTTTTTCCCACCCCCTAAAGCAGGATTTTGATTATTTTTAATGAAATTTTGCACACTTGACGTTGAAAATAAGAGGAAAATTAATAACTCCATCGGGGAGAAAGCTAGTCTGAAAATGAATAGAAAGTTTTACAATAAAATTGCTTCTACAATTTTTTCAGATATGATGTTTGATGGCGTTCTCTTCGAGTCTCAATACTTCGCATATAAAGAATAATGTTTAGGTATCATAATATAACAACAATAACAGGGTATTAAGGCTTAATAAATGAAAAGTGAACATTCGAGAACCAGCTCCCATACTCAACTTTTCCCAGGAACATTTCAGCAGCAATAATGAACAAAGATATTTTATAAACATGTTTCCGGGAACATTTACAAAGTGGTTTCCAGAAATCACAGTATGTAGACAGCACTATGCCTAAAACATACGACCACGTCCCGGTTCAGCCTGGTGGCTAATAATGCTAATATATAACTGCAGCAGTAGGTAGGTACCCCTTACGTGTGTGTGTGTGCACCAGGAAACGTGTTCATCTTCCATAGATTATCCAGGTTAAGTGACATCTTCGGATGCATGCCCGGATATTTGGAACAACTTAAGTGATGTGTCACTCTTGTCGTGTGCAGCCTGCGATTTCTACTCTCATTTCCATAATAGGAAGTTTCACGTCCTTATTTTGGTACCTACCACATTTCAAAATCGAAAAATTTATTTGAATCACAACGCTCCGCGTATTTAGCAAACAGAACTTTTTGTATAGAATCAGAGTCATAACTGTTCGGAGTCTGTGGGATTACGACAACCCCAATTGAGGTATGTTATGAGGGCGGGGAAAGATCATTGAACTATTTTCAATATTCTGTTAAACATCAAGCTTTCATTAGACATCCACTCCACCCTTCAAATCCACACCTACTTCGCAAACAAAAAGGGTTAAGAAATTAACAATTCCAAAGTGGCGGATGCTGCAAAAGGAGCTCCGAGATGGGATCTGTACCTATCTGCATCTAACTAGTCTGAGAACAGTTGTAACCAAATATTATTTGCATCTCAAATGAGGCGCATTTTCCCCATGCAAATGATGCCAAGCCGAGGGCCGCGGCCGAGACGGGGACCGGCGCCGAACGACTTAATATTCATGCTATTCTACGGCTGATAATTTGATTTTGCGAAGAAGGGTTAGGATTACTTTTACGTAAGATGTATTTTAAGGATTACTTAGATTTTGTACCTTTGTCTCAGGGTGATTTAATTGGGCGAAATAACAATGAGATATTACAATAGAATAATACCAAATATCATGATATTATTATTTTAACTGGTATTTTTAGGAAAGGAAGGATTGGATGTTCCGGGAAGGTAAAAAGGTACGAGGGTTGGGTAGGAATCTGGAGGTCAGTTGGTCCGGGAGTGACGGACGTATGAATCAATCCCTCCCACTGCGGGGTGAGGCGATATTCCGAGAGAGTCCTGTTGGAGGGTTCAAAAGGTCTCCCTCAAACAGTGTCTCCCGATCCGGCCACGCAGTTGGTGGACAGACGCATCCGCCGCCAATACCCGGATAAATCTTACCCCATGAACCTAGGCACCCCTGCTAAGTCACCAAACGTAGCGAACCACTTGGGGTGACCTATGGTTCCCGAGGTGGCGGTATCCATACCTGCCTCCCAAATTGGAAGAAAACTATGCTCACCATTATACTAGCACCTATTTTAAGAACTGAGGCATCAATTAATTATTCTTACTGAAAATGAGAATTAAGTATTTTTGAACTTTAATATAAAACAAAGTACAATTGTTAAATATTATATCGAGAAGGTGAATAATCTAAAAAAATGTCCGATCGGACATTCAGTACATTTCCAAGGTCCGATCGGACATTCCTTATATCTGACAGGACATTTCCAATGTCCGATCAAACATTCCTAATATCCGACAGGACATTTCCAATGTACGATCGGAGGTTCCTAATATCCGACAGGACATTCCAATGTCCGATCGGACATTCCTAATATCCGACAGGACATTTCCAATGTCCGATCGAGCATTCCTAATATCCGACAGGACATTTAGAACGTATAAAACATGATAGTGTTTCTTTTAGTGTTATTAAAATAAGTAGAAACACAAATAAATATTACACAGTAAAATACATCTTCATTTAGAATAGATTTATTGCCAATTTTAGTGAGAATAGAAGCAAATATACCGCACAGAGTTTTGGTGGCCAGGCGGAAAAAGCCAACTAGTCAATAGGCTGGCCGAATGAAACGTCGTTCCGTGTAAGAGCGTCGTCCCGTCTTACCACGCTTGCTACGCAAGAGTCGGTTTAACCTCCTTAGGCGCGCCTTAAGATATTCCACATCAAAAGTAACTAATTAATAATCACGCCGGTTAACCGTATGGGTAAGCAGAGAGGAATGACCGTGAAACGACTTTGTCTAGTAGGTACTCTGTTACAATGTTCTTGACGTAGTGCGACTCTTTCACGTCACTTATTACGCCATATCTTCCTGTGGCGTCCCCGATTTCTTCTACTGCTAACTTTCGCGTATTATATTCTCATTACAATCTTTTTTTTGTTCATCCGCTCACCATGCCCAAAAAATATACAAAAAAAAATTTTCAAACGATATCTACAATTGCACCTTCAAATGATTTAACGCTCGGTGAACAAATTGTTATTGAATTTGAGCATAAAAAAAATAATGGGAAACAACAAAAAAATTTCGTTTTTCGAAAAGTTGACCTGGCAACCCTAATTGGGTACCTACCTCCAACGTCCAGGGACTAAACTCCAATCCCGCGAGACTAGGACAATGGACACACGGGGATACAAATTCCCCCTTCATTGGGTTTCTTAATGAGCTTGTCGTTCGTGCGGTAATAGGAACGCTGAGCGAGCATTCGTGCGGGCCGAACCCAGAAGGGACAAAAAATATTGAGGGAGAGAGAGCGCGCGTGTACTTAGCGCGTACTCAGGTATATAGGGTATATTTTTGAAAAAGATTTGAAATACCTACGCGTATTTTAAAACGACCCAATAATAATTATATGTTCGACAACCTCGTAGGCGTGCGCAGATCGACGCACCTAAATTAATTCTTCTTTTTTCGTATGGTGGGGTGGGTCAGCGGGGAACATCTAGGTCAGTGAGTCAGTCCAGGGTCTCAGGCGTCGCCCAGCGAACCTCTCAATCCCGCCGGGGTATGAATGCAGCGTGCATTCGTTGACCACATGTTTGGTGGTTTGCATCGCACTGTATTCACACATCGCCGACTCTTTAAAGCCCCACCTGTGCATCATGTGAGCACAGCTGCTGTGGGAGGACCTTATTCTATTGATGGCGGACCAGACCCAACTAATTTAATTAATACGAGTTGTTTTCAATGAATAATAAGTAATATAATTAGTAAAAGAAAAATACATGTCATTTTTGATTAAGTTAAAAGAAATGTACTTTAGATTTGAGAGGCGGGTTCAGGTACTGTCGCCCCGTGAACCATGTTTTGGATATCTAACATCTCTGCCATAGGTCACCCCAAGTGAAATGCTACGTTTGGTGATTTAGTAGGGGTGCCTGGATTCATCGGGTGAGGTGTGTTCCTGCCACCTCTTGCGTGGCATGCCAGATCGGGAGGGGCTGGTTTGAGGAGACCCTTTGACCTCTCCAACTAGTCTTTCGAGTCATCGCCGTGCGCCGTAGTGAGAGAAAAATATATAGAACTTCCTCTGCTTTATACCCTTAACAATACCCTTCACTCAGCATCCCCGAAGATGACATAGACGCCGAGGGAAATTATTTTCCCCAGGGCCTTCTATGTGGGTTTAGTGCAAAAAATAATTTATTTGAATTTCACTCTTTTTTTCGGGAATTAATGAATGTACCTAAACCTTGAATCCAAAAATTAACCCACTTCCCGTCATCGGATCTATCTGAAACTCGGTAGATAAACTCGTTGTCAGTGAAAGTGCATTTTTTATAAACTTGTTGGCAATCACGTATTTACAAGTATGTCTCTGAAATAGGCTGACAGCAGTCAAAAAACGAAATAATTGTCGGTCCTACTCGATCGGTATTTGGAGAGGTTGGTATAACTATCGATTCCAGTTCCTGGGTAGGAAGATTTAATCCTCAGTCAATGCAATTTTTTAAATTATTTAAAAAAAAGTTTTATTGAATATAGAGCATAGTATATGCTGTTCATGTAAATGGCAAATGTTTATCGATATGAAGTCCCAGGTATTTTTGACTGTCTGAAATTTGTCGATTTTTTTCCTTCTAAATTTGTAATAGTTTATGAGACGGCGTTTTTCTTTTTGGTGAGCTTATGATCATGTACCAATTAATTAAAAAAAATTGTTAACATACTTTTAATTAGCCAGTTTAAGGCGATGCACTATGTCGTGTAATATTTTAAATTGAGCCGCTATCAATAACAACCCTTACGTGGATGGCGATAAGGTTTAAATTCCCGCTTAACACCATCCGCCTGTTTTGATTTATGCAAGAAAAAAACATGGGCAAAATGTACCTTTTATTTTATTTTGTGGATGTTCAGTCATAAATATTTAATTTTTTAAGATCATTTTATAAATAACTTAATTTGCCACATTATACAATAAAATCATAACCGAAAATGGGTTAGTAAGTAGGAGATTTTGAGCTTTAAAGCAGTTTTCATAGGCCTATACATTATTTTTTTCTGGGCTATAAAAAGACTTATATAAAAATACTCGATTATTTCAAAGGTCAAGATGTATTCTACTCGCAGTATTTAATTAAAGCATCTGAAACATTTCTAGGCGACCAAATTTTCAAACCAAAAACAAATGATTTTGCATTACTACGTATGGCATCGCCTTAATATGTCAAATATAAATATTGCAGTATCATCTGCGTATAAGAATTTCGCTATTAATAATATATTTTTCTATCATACGTCGCCACTGATCGCAATGCCACACGTAGCAACGGATAGCGTGATACGCTTACTGTCTTGTCTGTACAACGCTGTGGAACGCGACGGAGTGCTTATCACGTGATGTGCTAGGTTGTACCCAGTGGCGACGTGTGATGGAAACACATTTTATTTGTTTTTAATCACATGCTCAGGAATAGAATTTCGGGTACGTGCTGTTACGCCATGTGTAACATATTTGTGGAACGTTCCAGAACGGTAGATACCTACACTCTGTATCGCCTCATTGAAAGAAAACCATGATTATATCTTACGACATAAGATTCTGAAATCGGAACGTTGATTCAAATTATTAGTCGTGCTTAGTGACCAAATCAGAATATCTAGGAACTTACCCACCTCTTCACTTCTCCATCTCCTTCCCCTTCAGTCTCACAACCTACACTTAATTATGAATTCCATAGTCATACTGGCTCCGGGTAGGTACGGGAAAGTATTAACTTAAAAAAATTGTATGGTTGGTTGGTCTTTTAACCGTTTCTAGACTACTTTTATGTAGTGAGTTTGGAAGGATGATTAGGTTAATGAGGAGGATATATTTAGAATACTAATTTCAGGAAATAACTGAAGGGGAACTCGTTTTTTAGTTGACAGCGATGGGACATTTATGTTCTGTAATAACAAACTAACAATCTTTAGTGTACGTGTAGCAAGGTGTAAAGCAATTTTGCAAAGAAGTCGCTTCATCTTGACATATGTGAAAAAAAGTGGAAAATTATAAACCTGAAGGGACGTTGTGTCCCGCATCATAAGACTTACGGGTGACCCAGTGACACATTATGCATTCATTTCGCTACAAAATGACAAAGTAACATTCTGATAATGTCGATTTTTTTATTTAAAAACAGAATTCACTACAAATAACAAATCAAATGAAGTGATGAATAGAATAAAAGTTATTGACACAAAGCGCGGCAATTAAAGATTTTCGGGACGACATTTGGGCGCGGGACGGTAGATTTAGCAACAGCGCAGTAATAATGCCTGCCCCACACGGCGGACAAATTTAGAATCGCTTCCCGTAAGTAAGTGCACTTTACCCACGGACTGTATAAAATACAATAATATTATTATCATGTATTAAAAGAATAACATCTGTTTTTTTAATATCTAGGTAGGTATTATGCTGTGTGAACGTTTAACATCTACCGGGAAAACAAAACTTTATACAAAGTCGGTTAAACTGCAATCTCGGTTTAACCCTTACTAATGTTACGGTATAAACCGACCGCAGCGGTTGAATATAATCTAACTTTAAGCCATATGCTGGCTAAGGGAATGAGATAGAGTTGAATTTATTTTAATATTATGTTTAGTGAAGTTATATTAATAATAATAATAAAAATAAGTGTTTATTCCGGTATGTGGGGAGGTTAGTGCAGTCCCACACATTCCATATACAGATACAAAAAATATATAATCAAAAAAAAGATAGAACAGAAAAACAAAGAAAAAAAACCAGAATAAATTGAAAATAAAATAGAATAAAATGATAAAATAAATAGAATAATAGAAAGTTGAAGCCTTTAGGGAGCCGTGACTATATTAGGCGCTAGTATTTTTCTCCAGTGTGCGTCAATGCTGGAGGATGGAGTGAGGCGGGCTTCCATAGTGAGGATATTTCCAGAGCTTCTTATCCTTTCCCTCATTCCTGCCACCCTGGATCTAATAAGGGCTGCATATCCGGGAACTCGCCCCTCCGTGAACATACGGGAAGCGCTGCAGTATCTGGGGAGACAAAACATTGTGCGGAAGACGTTGTTGTATTGGACCCGTAGTCTTTCTATTACTTGCAAACATAACCCCGCCAAACATCAGGCGAGAAATTGCAACACTGAGGGAATACAAGAAGGCGCTGCAAAAAAGCGCAATACCTCTACACGAAGATGTCGTCTCCCACCCGGCATGCCGCTTGAAGTCCCGAAAGCCCTTCTGGGCGGAAGGAGAGAGGCTCCTCCGACTACCTCTCACCCCAGAAGATAGGTGGAAACTTGAGTGGCAAACGGCCAACGTGGGAAATGCCCATCTCATACAGGACCCCACCGAGAGACAGCCTGGGTTCTCACTGCCTCGCAAAACCTGGTCCGCCATCAATAGGTTAAGGTGCTCCCATAGCAGCTGTGCCCACATGATGCACAGATGGGGCCTTAAAGAGTCGGCGATGTGTGAATGTGGTGCGGTGCAGACTACCGAACATGTGGTCAACGAATGCCCGCTCCATTCATTCCCCGGCGGGATTGATGAGGTTCACATGGCGACGCCTGAGGCCCTAATATGGCTCGCAGATCTAGATGTCCTCCTCTGACCCCCCACCATACGAAAGAAGAAGAAGTCTTTCTATACTACTCTTTTTGTAGTTTGCCCATAGTTCGCACGTGTACAACGTTGCGCAGAAGGAAATGAAGAGCGTCCTTTTTACTGCGGTACTGCAAAGGCGAAATCTTCTACTGAGCATGTTTGCTTTAACGCTGAGAGCTCGTTTTTGTCTATCGATATCATCATCGTCCATCAGATTACTGGTGACTATGTGTCCAAGGTATTTAGTTCCTTCGGTCATCTTCTTTAACTGATTTAAGTTGCGTTGTGAATTTTCCAATTTCAGAATGCATCGTGAAAGCATATTTTGCAATACAATACTTATTATTACATCAAAGATTAGTCATAATGTAAATTATTTTGTTGACGTTTTTTTATCCATAGCCTCGTGACTGTGCGGCGGTTCCATATAATTATCCATTTTCCCAAAATCACCCTATTACACGATCCCTTACAATGCTGATACTGAAGGTAGACACCGGTCTTAATCCCTAATGATACCATCGGATATAAACGATGATAATAATGGCCATTTATTTTAATAAGGCGATTTAGAATTAGTTTGACTCCATTTAGCGCTCGATTTGGCAAGCTTTGAAAATATGTTAAAAGGTACATTTATTAATTTAATACTCTATGTAAACATGCAAAACTCTCCGTCTAGAATCACTATGTGAACTTATCCATTTTCAGCGGCAACGTTATTACAATAATTACCACCCTGATAGGTTATGGAGCTTTAATTTTTTTTCAAACTGTAAACCGGATTTTCTTTATTTATTGTAATAATTTACTTTATTTTAACATTATCATAATTGCCATACGAGTTCACTCTGGTTTTCTTTGTGAAATAAAGTGAACTATTGATCATGGAGGGTGCTAAGATACTCACCTGATTTACTTTAAACAGATATTTCTGAGGTTATTTGGAGAAAAAAATTGAGAACAAATTTCGGCGTCCGATGACTTTTTTCAGCTAGTTATAAAATAAATCCGTAGATATTGGACAGTTACTCAAACTTTTCAACTTCTAATAATTTCAGAAATTATACTAGGTAAAGTAAGTCAGGGATATTTCTTAACATTTATACCTTACAGATTGTTAGATAGGTAAAGTCTGTATCGCCCCTTTGAAAGTCCACCATTGGGAAATGGGTTTAGGCGCGGTTGGTGCTCAGATCTGAATAGCCAGGTTGTTCCAACTTTCATCTTACCTATATCCTTCCTTCCCCACTCCATTCAGCTCCACAACATACCCCTACTTCAGATAACATTGTTCCACTGGCTCCAACAAGTTAGGTGCAGTTAGTATTCTTGTTGCAGTATTCACATTTAAGCAATATGTACATACAATAACCACACAATATGCAAATATTGTGAAAATTACTTCAACATTCTAATAACTGCACTTTAATAAATAAATGTAAATATATAAAAATAAAGTGTGTAATAAATGTTGGTAGTAGAAAGGAAATGCTGAGATGGTTTAAATGCTTTTACAACTCTTTAGCTAAGTCCATAAGAAATAATACAAAAACACGAACAATCATTATTACAAGTTCTTCGAAACTCTCTCCAGAGAAATTCCTATCCTGATTTATTATCTGCGAATATTTTCTGGCATCCAATCAGTTATATAAATTACGTTCCATCTGCCCGGGACATGTTGTGTTGTGTGTCTTGGATAACAAAGAATAATATTTATCCAAGAACAAAACCCACACCAGTTACGCACTCGTATGTACTTAGCAACTAGGACAAAGGGTAAATATTAGGAGATTTGAACCGAGTGTTTGCACCACAGACATAGGAATTTTGCACCATTAAATCAATAGATTTCTTTCATTATATTCATCAAATTAACAGATTAACGAAGAAGTTAAAGAAATGTATTCACGATTTTTTAAGAATTAAATACGAGAATTATGGCATAATTCATTAGTTATTCAAAGCTCGGCGAGTGGAAATAAATTTTATTTGATTAATTCGGGTTAATTCACTATAATTTCGGGGTAAATTCAGGTTGTTAGTTAAAAGAATACATAGTATATTTGCGGCACGTTCCAGAGTGGTAGATACCTTTAGAATCGAATAGTTGCGTGTAATCGCTTTAGCTGTACTAAATTTTACTGTTTAAAATCGGAATATTTTTTTACCTTGTTCAAATTTAGAACCTCGAAACTTTTTATAGAAAACTCAGATCGGAAATATGATCATAAACATGATATGTATCTATGAGATTTGATCCCGTTTATGGACACGTGTCGAATCCGGAGAGTGGAAAATCGTGGATTTACTTTGCGCGTACGCACTTTGTGACGACCAGTCGCCACGAACGTGAAATTACTAAAACAAGCTTCCATTCTTCGTCAAAAATGACGGCATCATGTTTATTTCTGGCCGAGTTAATGAAATTTGAAATAACCCCGACAGAAACTGTTGCTCATTTGGATGCGATTACCTACCTTCTCACACCCGGCATTGATTTTGAAGAATCAAAAATCATCTTGTCGGTTACAACCTTTTTTCCAGTCACTATGCAGGGTCAAAATTATTAATTTTCATCAGTCTATAATCTCTCTTGTCTACCTAATTTTCCAATTCACCTCTTGTGTTCACAGTACATATCTATCTTATTCAATATGATTTAATTACAACCTTCGTTGGGTGGGACCGGGTGAGATCGAGATGTAATTCCGAGATATAGTCGTGCCAAACATTTCAAATTATTCCGAGGACAGTTTAATTTATGGTAATCCCCAGGATTAAGGCGTAAGATCGAGACTGGAAGTGTAGCGGGACTTACACAGTTGGATATAGCCAGACTGTGTATTATTCATGCAGAGAATGTTATCTGACGATGAAAATTTATTACACGCATTCCTGATTTTTGAACTGGATATTTCTGATCGGCTCTAATTATTTTTTGATCCTGATGCAAATAGTTCATAAATGCTTTTAGCCTCACAAATTCCACAATTACAATAACCTTTTTTTCACAGGTCTGCGCTTGTATTAAATTAAAAACTAGCAGAACCTGGTAATTAAAAAAACATTTTTAAGCATTTTTGGCTTACTTGGTCCTAAGGTAATGATTTTCTTAAATTTTTTGAAACACTGAATGTGAATAACCCACAAATTCCAAGAGATTTTGCATCTGGTGACATTATGTAGTTGTCAATCTGGTCCGTGATATCGTCCTTTGCGGTTGCAATGATGTCATGACCGAGACGCAGCGTTCAGAAAACAAGCCCACATTATTGTGGGTTTTTAAATCGTTTTACAAGATCGATTTACTAGTTATGCAAATAAACGTAAAATACTTATCAAAATTTACATATCCAGAATTTAAATATGTTCTTCTATGGATATGCCATATTTTTTGAGGAATCCCATTTTACATATAAATGTAAAAAAATGCGAATGGTGCTACCTGGAGTAATGACAAGTCATTATTGTATTAAATGTTCCCTAAATAAGACGTAAGTATACAGGGTGTATCGGCACGTACCCGACAAACTTTAACCAGCTATTCCTTAGCACATTTGGAGTAAAAATGTTATGGGCACTTTGCTGTCCGGTAACATTTTTTGTTATAAAAAATTTACTATTCATATTTTCACCACATGTCACCACTGTTTTATCCTTTGTCAAAGTTTGAAAACCCGTCTGGCAATATTTTGTTCGAGTTTCGTTGAATAATGTACGTACGTACCTACGTTGGCGCGCTTTTACAATCACAACGAAATGGCACGGCACCATTCGTCTCATTTTTAACTATTATTATTTAGTGTGTACGAAAGAGCGAGGACACTTTTTGACACACCTGCTAATAACAGCTGTTGAACACGAGAAACAATTCCAATGACAGTGACGGAGTGTGGATTTTTTATTTATTTTTTTGTTTTTAATTGAAAAACAATGTTACCGGACAGCAAAGCGCCCATAACATTTTTTACTCCAAATGTGCTAAGGAATAGCTGGTTAAAGTTTGTCGGGTATGTGCCGATACACCCTGTATAGCTCAAAAAACTTTTTTTCTGAGAACCATCGAAAATCGCTTTGTGCCATTGATACATCAAATAAAACTGGAATGATCATATTTTACGAAAGATTTCGGATGGTAGGATATTCTACAATCGGATTTTCATCATTTGCTGTGCATAAAAGCACTAAAAACATTTCATTATAACAAAACTTAGGCCCGGTATATAGGTTGATTTAAAGCTCGGCTTGGTTGGAATGTGGAGCATAAGCCTAGATATCAGCAATATTAAAAGTATTGTCTATAATTTTTGTAAGAGGAAAGTATTTGATTTTCGTATTGGATTAAGTCCATGGTCTATGAGTCTATTAAGGTATTATACGAGGAATTTTTCAACGTCAGGACAGTGTTTTCAGCTGTTTGTTTGTAATAATTTCGTGAAAAGTGCATTGACTACAGCAAAACAAATATTATTTAAAATTAGTATCCTCGCGTATAGCCATATGCTGACTGAAGTGGGTAACTTTAACAAAAAAATAACTTTCAAAACATTAGACATTTTGAAAGCTCTCGATCTTCTGATGACGTAGGACCATATATATACCACTCACGCATCATAGAAAATCAAGTACTTTCCCCTAAAAAAAATATTGATTTTTTATTATTTTGTAAACTGTATTGTATTATTTTATACTAACGAATAAGCGACTGAAGTCTTGTATAAGAAGGACAATATACTTGTTCATTCTATCTTCACCGTCTCCTGACATCATATAATACATTCGGTTTAAAAATATGTATTTTGACTATTATTCCGCCATCTCAACATCACATTAAAATCATTTATGTAAAAGGCCATGATACAATGGAAATGTCAATAGTCCTAATATAATAGAGTTGTTTCAAATTATAATTAAATTTAATAAACAATTGATTAAATTAAAATATTAACACATATAGAAACGTTATAAAATCTTTTTCTATGATGTGGTTCTTAACCAAGGTTCATTTACAAGATACGAAAAATTTCACAGTTTCATATTGCCCTTTGTATTATTTTGAAATTGTTTACTAAAAATTCTAATGGCAGACGAATGATAGGATATATTATTAAATTAGGTGCGGGAAAATACAAAAAGGCCTTGCGAACCCTTCTCCTGTGTCACACACTATTAGCCTTTCTAGGGAGTATACGAAATAAGCCAAAAAATTTCCACTTCATTTTTCATGAATGTTGTTTGGAGAAATGGAAGCATTAATATTTATTGCATTATTTGCAGAGAGTTTGAGTAGGGTGAGTTTGTAGGGCTTAAAATGAGTATATAAAGAGACTTGAGATAAAACGACTTCGGTTTAAAAAAATACAGTATTGAAGCCTTATAAGTTAACCCACTCATCGGGTAGAAAAAACCATCCCTCAGGTACTTACTTTACCTCAGTTCTCGATATATGGGGATTGAGTTCCCTGAAAATCGATTTTAATATAATATGATACTGACGACTTTCAGTTGAAACATTTTAGGTAGGAACTAAGAGCATATCGGTAGTTATCTATAGATCTTATCGATATTTTTATAATGATGCAAAGGAGCTTAATCAAATTTTTCATACATCTACGCCACACCAGCTGCTAGCCAAAAGAGTGTATCAAGTAAGAAGCATGGGTAAATCTTCACAGATTGAGAGATGGGGTCACGAGTATCAAACACAAGATTTCCATCATTATACTCTGTCTAAATTCACTGAAAACATGACAGCCGTTTTCAGTGAATTTAAACAGAACATTACAATTCGATTTTGAAAATTGTAGTTACACCGTCTTACTAATTAGATTCTTACACACCCGTTTAACGTTGGTGCGATAAAGTCTGCTTCGAGCTTGGTTTAAGACCGTTCTAACCAAACAAACGCCATGGTAATAAGTTTTTCAATGTTCTGAACTTATGTGGCGCGTAATATTTACACCACGTTTTTTAGTAAGGCTGTTAATTTTTTAGTTAAAACAACATAATATCACGATATTCCTGACTTTATTCTACCCCGTTCTTAGAATTCAGAGTAGCAATGTAGGAGATTGACAACTATTGTTGCCTCATCAAATTTTTAAAAATTGTTTTTCAAAAAAATAATGTTACACAATTTAAAAGATACAGTAATTATTTCTCCTAATTTTATACAGGCTTGTATGTATTGGGGATGAGTCATTTAGTTTGCTATTTTTTATGTACATGACAAAATATTCAGTTTATATTTTCAGTGTCTGTTTAAAAGTAAATTATAAAATCTTTGATGTTATTTATATTTCGGATACTTTCTGGTATAAATCGCATTAAATTTTTAATGATTCAGATCAGGCTTATTTTCACGAGGCAAAAAATCGAAGTTAAAATATGAAATATTTTCTAGAGGCGATTAAATACGCGTTGTAAAAGTAGTGTTTTTAAGTAGAGATTTTGTATTCGATGAATAAGGTACTCATTCTAATCGTAACACATCCTCCGAGTTCTTTCATCATCGACAGATCTTGGCCAAGTGTGAATTCCTGAGCAACTCGGATGAGATGCCAGAGATTTGGGATTAGATGGAATGCTGATTATCATTTCATTAGATTACAGCGAAGTTTATTGGATTGGATGGGACTCGTAAACAATTCGGGATGCTACCGAGGGTAAACTTGTCCCTGCTTCGAACTTGGTGTTTAGGTATAAATTATGTATGCGTACGTGATTGTAGGTGGTTATGGTGGAAAATTTTGTTTCATTTGCTGGTGTTGTTGGCGAGCTATAATCCACTCGAGCGATTTTTGGCAAAATTTTCCAAGTTTGCAAAAACGTTTTGAGTGATCACTTTCCATAATTTGCCAAATTTACAGAACCTAAAAATATGGGATACACAATGAAATTTTATATGGTTCCGCAATAATATTTTGAGGAATGGTATTAAGTAAATAATATGGTTAAAAAAAAAAGAAGAAGAACAAAAAAAAAATTCAATATTTAGGCGTATTAGGTCTGTCAAAGAATTTATATGTAAAAATGAAAAAAAATCATTCATTTTAAATACATGTAGGAAAACGAAAGATTTTTTAAATATTTATATTGAGCGATCAGTAGGATTTATAGGTCCAGTTAGGAGTTCTACCGAGCCGAACCCTCTGATATGAAAATATCTGGAGTCGGTGAATTATTTTCCCATTTGATCTCTGGTGATTTGACGTGTTGTTCTTGTATTGTTTTGTATTTCTTATGCTTATTTAATGCACTTGCATAAAGTGGATTGACTAGAACATTTTTTGTGGAAAAGTGTGTGGAAGGGTTTAGTTTTTTCTTGTGGGGAAGATTTAACCCGGACAGTCGAAAAAAAAAATACTATTTATTTATTCTTACTTATACAGGTACATTGGGTTTCATGGAGGTAATACAAATGGGTCGTGAATTATATTCATTCACGATATTCTAGAAATTTTCTACTGAATTTTTTCAAAGAATTTTATCAAAAGAAAAATGTTTACAAAATTGCCGAATACTAAACTTGTATAGTCGTATTATCTAGAAAAAAATATAGCCCCTCATAACCATAAATTAAATTCAGTACTGAACTAACTACGAAAAGAATACTCATACGTAATAATAATGTAATTTTCAACCATGTAAAATATTCACATCTTTAAAATACATCTAATGCCAAGTAAATACCAAGGGAAAGTAAAACATGTTTCTCAGACTTGTGGGAGATATGAACCATTGACGTAGAATAGGAAATAGGTCTCTGCCTAATCTTAAATGACCATTTATCCATCGTAATGACAGCAGTTCTGAAGTCCTTCCTACTGACATGGCCTGTCTATTGGTAAGGCAAGTATTGCTTTGATTAATGATATTTTTCGCATTAATTTAGCCATAAAGTAGAAATATTTTTTGCTGAAAATCTTTTGGCCACTGTTTCTTAATATATATAAAACTATAACTCTGCAGTCTTGTTATTGGTATCATGAGAGAGTTAATTTATCCGAAGAAAATGTGTGAATTTCATTGCCGCTTCAAAAACACACGGAGAAAACTAACTGATATGAAATAATACTAATTTAATAATCTCTTCAAATTATTTGTGATCCGGTTGGAAACAGCAATGCAGGCCTTCAACGAAAGAATTTTTAAACACGAATGTGTTTTCGCGATATCGGAACAAGTATTAAAAATAAATCTAATATTTTCGCATTTCGTTATTGTATATTATTCAAGAAACATGCAGGTGCATGAAAATGTGGTCCGATATATTAGGAATGTACTAAAAGTTTATTAGGAAACGGCCTGAAATCCCGTTCTTAACCGGATTTTAGAAATCACCAATACTACAATAGTCTTCAAGTACTTGCTGAACTATCACGACGTGATAGCTATACGAGTTTTGCTGTTAAAACGTTCGATTTACATATTGATTGCTCTGGATCAGTATTTTTTGATCCAGTTCGACTTAAACATAATCATCGCTCGTGTTGATCGTCGTGTATTTTTATTGTCGTCATTAGTGTTTGCAATGTGCCTTGTGATCAAAATCTATCTTCAAATTATCAGAGTGTGGGCCCCACTTAAATCAACATATCAAGATAACCAAAGCTGCTGGTGAGTTCTTGTTTTCATTCGGCAGAGAGAGGAACCATTCTTTTCCTGTGAGTCTCTACCAGCGAGGGACGCAAGCTACGCACATTAAAACACAACTTAAAAAAAAATTACGGAAATCTAAAATTTTAAAAAGAAATGCCACGAGTTATCCGCTCGCTGTCGTGAGGTTGATCGCTAGGGTTGCCAGGATTGAGAGAATATTGTGGCTAGAGAAGTAAATACTTATAGGTACGTAATCGCTACAATTATTGGATCGTCAGGGAATCAGGGATCGTCCCTGAAAAACATGCCAATTACATTAAAATTTCTGTTAATTTGGTGAGCTATTTAGTTGAGAGCCTTTCTAGGAAAGCCTTTACCAGTGCATGAATATACAAGCTGCCTTAAAGCTCGGCATAGTAAATAAAGTGGCTTTTTGCGTAAATATATTTAGTTCCGAGTCTTGGGCTAATATATTACCTTCATGGACTTAGGTAAATGCTCCTTGTTTATGTTCCCAGCAAATGGATTCATTAACGGTTGTGGATTTTTCATTCTTTGTGCTATAAAGGTTTTATTTTTATTACACTTTTCGCTTTAAGTGGCCAGTTATTCATTGACATAGCTTGTAACAGATGTGCTATCAAGTTTTTTTTGTGTTTTTTTACGTATTACCGCAGAATTTTTCCTGACCAATAAATTGCGGATGCAGCATACCCAAACCAAAAAATAATATTATGACAGAAATGCCTTCCATATCGATTTAAATTGAAACCAATTTTGCCAGTGTCTAAGTATTTTTTGGTTCTAGCCGATTTAGAACGCGATCTGTCTCTTATTTGAATTTCATAATGATGGTGAAATACAGTAATACACATTTTAAGCAATGAATGATCAGACTTTCGGATCAGGAGATACGGCCAAAATTCATTTTGTCTTTATTCTATGGGTAAAGTTGTAGTAGTAAGTAGAATATTAATTGATACGAGCGTAACAATTTTAAATCAGATGTTTCGATACAGGAGAAAAATTTGAAATTACTGCAGTAGATCATGTATTAGACGAAGGACGGTAATTATCTAGCTCTTCAGCCTCATTTCAAAGTAGCTCGTTCAATAATATTTATATATTTTTTAAATAATTTCTGTTAAGAATAATATTTCAAGCAACGCTGGCATTAGAAATCATAACTATGAGAATGGTGATACTAGGATTATATTAAAATTTTATTGATTTTTTTTAGTTTATATAACTTAATACCTCAACACAGGCTCGTCCTCGTGAGGTTCAAAATTCGAACGTAAAAAAGATACCATGTAAATAAACAATAAATACTAAACAATAAACAATAAGCAATAAACAATAAACAATAAACAATAAACAATAAACAATAAACAATAAACAATAAACAATAAACAATAAACAATAAACAATAAACAATAAACAATAAACAATAAACAATAAACAATAAACAATAAACAATAAACAATAAACAATAAACAATAAACAATAAACAATAAACAATAAACAATAAACAATAAACAATAAACAATAAACAATAAACAATAAACAATAAACAATAAACAATAAACAATAAACAATAAACAATAAACAATAAACAATAAACAATAAACAATAAACAATAAACAATAAACCATAAACAATAAACAATAAACAATAAACATCAACATAAACAATAACAATAAACAATACTCAATCAACAACAAAGAATAAAAAATAAGAATAAACAGTAAAAAAATAGTCAATAAACATTTGTCACTGATCAATATACAACAAACAACAAACAACAAACAACAAACAACAAACAACAAACAACAAACAACAAACAACAAACAACAAACAACAAACAACAAACAACAAACAACAAACAACAAACAACAAACAAAAAACAACAAACAACAAACAACAAACAACAAACAACAAACAACAAACAACAAACAACAAACAACAAACAACAAACAACAAACAATAAACAGTAAACATCAAACAATAAAGTGACCTCTGATCTTATCGCATCCTTTGCTATCCGCGTGTATTTTATGATAATGCACCCACAAAATGGATCCATTCAAAATGTTCATATATACAGTTACCCAACAATAAATCTTGTTTATTTTATGTCGATGCCTATTGCCGCAGTAACGCCAGTATAAATAACGTTCTCCTGGGTCAAAAATCATCCCCACGGGGGTTTTATAGAATAAACAATGTGAAATGTTACAACTTTTTATTTCCGCCTTGTGTCGCTGTCAAAAAGCTTTTTCTCATTTTGCATTATAGCAATCATTCTCATATTAAGTTGTTTTAATAATAAAGTCGTTTGAATACACGATAAATTAGTTTGGTTTACAAATTAATGAAGTGAACTTTTTAAACATAAATGTTTTGGTAGAATTTCGACAAAGAAAACTTAAATAATTTTGATATAGGCGTATGCAAAAGATACTTAAATACAACCGATAATTTTTCCCATCTCATTCATGTTCACATTACCTCAGCCTCACAACACACCCAAATGAATTGGGGATGAAATAGTCCCGCTGAATTCAGGCGGTTAACAGCAGTTGGAACCCTAGTGTGGTATTCACATAAAATAATTAAAAAAATGCTTCTTGTTACAAATTTTAGTATAATTTGTTAATCTTACAATAATAATAATATTTGTTGTTACCTATTGCCCGTAAAATAATTCTTGCGGGGCTGTTCCAGGGTAGGTTTTATTCCTTGGGCGCATGTCCGTGCATAACTCGCTCTAAGCTAAATCCCCGTCAGTGTAATTAATCCCGTTTCGGGGATGACGAGGTTTTTCTTAAACCACGAAGCTTAGAATTAATAATACAGGTTCTTAATTTAAAATAAAAAAGATATTAATGAATTCACTAATGAGCTTGCATAATTTTTGTTTTCGGCTGCCTCGAAATAGGTTTGGCTAACCTAAGTTGGACACAAATATATACTTATAAAGTGTTTTGAAATCAAATTTAACTAAATATATACACAATAAAATAAAATAAAATACTTTTTGTTTTAAAACCATGAGTTTTCAATAATTTTTAGAACCGACCGGTTTCGCTTTATTCAAGCATCTTCAGGGTACAAATTATTACTAGACAAGAAGTACAAAGTGTGAGCTTATAAATAAAAAAAATTCGAGGGAGAAAACATGATATAAATATAACAAACACAGAGAAATCATACAATACATTTACATAAGTACAAAACACATGGGAAAAACCGAAAGATAATCATGTAGACTTATGGATTATAATAATATATATGGAGAAACAACGCATCAACTGACATAGTGATAATTGTGTAAATGTATTGTATGATTTCTCTGTGTATGTTATATTTATATCATGTTGTATACCTCAATTTTTTTTATATATAAGCTTACATTTTATACTTCTTGTCTAGTAATAATTTGTACCCTAAAAATGCTTGAGTAAAGCGAAACCGGTCGGTTCTAAAAATTATTAAGAACTCGTGGTTTTAAAATAAAAAGTATTTTTAAATTTTTTATTTAATATGTCAAACCACAAATTGATTGCTTTTTGTATTAAATAATTGTGGATTTTAATTAAATTTAGCTTCCGATCTTTTCATTTCCTTGCTCTCAGATTTGTGCCTGAACGAGATTACTTTTAATTTAACGCTGACGGAGATCTCAATGTCTTCTTCTGCTTACCTGTTATAGAGGGCAGAATTATTTTTACGTGAGTATTATAAAAAAGTCTGCTTGTGAAATAATGTATGCCCTTTTTTTGTAAGCACGGCGGCATGTTTGACGATGATTAACCATGTTTTAGCATGTCGCGCGTCGATCACGGATTCGCATCTCGCCGTTTGTAAGTATTGTAAATGGTTCCTTACGGCATGACCCAAATAAGGTTGTACTCGGTGATATTGCGTTGGAACTATTTTACACTCCTGCGCGGCGCGGCCAGATCGGGAGAGGCTGGTTTAAGGAAACCTACTTACAAAATTTCGACTCTTTGACCGAGCTTAGCATTTAATTCATTATACATATGATGGTATATAATTTGCCCTGCAGAGATCAGACTTGAAGAAAATTATGTTTAAGGCGATGCCATACGTAGTAATGCAAAATCATGTGTTTTTTGTTTGAAAATTTGGTCGCCTAGAAATGTTTCAGATGCTTTAATTAAATAGTGCGAGTAGAAAACATCTTGGCCTTTGAAATGATCGAGTATTTTTTAGATAAGTATTTTTATAAGCCCAGAAAAAAATAATGTATAATGCCTATGAAAACTGCTTTAAAGTTCAAAATCTCCTACTTACGAACCCATTTTTGGTTATGATTTTATTGTATAATGTGGAAAATTAAGTTATTTATAAAATGATCGAAAAAATATTTAATATTTATGACTGAACATCCACAAAATAAAATAAAAGGCACTTTTTGGTCATGTTTTTTTCTTGTATAAATCAAAACAGGCGGATGGTGTTAAGCGGGAATTTAAACCTTATCGCCATCTACGTAAGGGTTGTTATTGATAGCGGCTCAATTTAAAATATTACACGACGTAGTGCATCGTCTTAATGAAAAATACGGTTTGTACATTTGTAGAGCCGAAATGGTAATTATACTCAGTTTTTTGTCACAGGTAAAACTGATTAGGGAAAAGTCTATAATTAAATATTTTCAGAGGGAGGTGGATTGAAAAATTCTCTATCAATTAATTAAAATTAATGACAATAAGGAAAATTTACTCATGTCTTTGTTGATGATTCTACTCTATTAATGATATCAATAGCAGAAGCGGGTTTGGGTAACGCCGACAACTGCCATAGGTCACCCCAAGTGGTTCGCAACGTTTGGTGATTTAGCAAGGGTGTTCGAGTTCATCGAGTGAGGTGTGTTTCGGATGTGCCTGCTCATCATCTGCATTTTTTCTTATCTTTAACTATTAACGTTTAGTGATATTTCGCCTTCTTGCTGCAAAGTTTTCTTTCTTTTACTTGAATTGCGAGACTGTAACAAATCGTATATGTGGCATTTCAAGCGTTAGGCATGGAAATAGGTATAGTATCTACGAGTACCTACATACATTACATCACATACACACCAACCCGCTTGGGCAGCTGGGTGCGTCAAAATCAACCCTCCCTACAGAAAGGTGTGAAAGCCTGGGAGGCCTTCACATAACCGTAGAATAGATAATTGTATTCCCGGTAATAACATGAACGTTGTGAGGACTCATATTGGTGAGATGAAATGAGTGAAGGGTTTCAACTAAGGTATGATAAAGGATTAGTATGTACATTCAATAATAGTGCTGGCACTACCCTGATGTATGGAAGTGAGGCATGGAACTGGCAAAAAAGGATGAAAGTAGATTGAATAGTGTTGAAATGAGATCCCTGAGGCGTATGTGTGATAAAACCACGTATAATCGTGTGAGGAATCTGGAGATCCGCAAAGAGTACAAGGCTGATTTAAGCGTAATGAGTAAGATTAAGAAAGGGGCGCTTAGATGGTTTGGGCATGTAGAGCGAAGTAGCGAAGAAAGGAGTGTAAGGAGGATATATGATGCAAATGCGAATGGTAGCAGGAGTCGCGGACGCCCGAGGAAGACAAGGCACGATCAAGTGAATCAGATACTAGAGTCGGGCCATGTCAAGAGTCAGAATAATAGAAGAGTATGTAATAGACGATGCATGAATGTGAATGAGTTCTCTGTGAATTCCCCCTTCGGGAAAACGGCGTGATGGTTAGTTATTTAGTTAGTTACAATTATTTCAATATTTATTATTGTTTGTATGTACAAAAAACCTACATATAATAATTGCGTTAATGTAAGAGATAGTTATTATACGGAGCACGTCGCATCGGTGCTGCAATAGCCAAGAAAAATGCTGTGAAGGTAAAATTCAATCTCATCGTGGTGTAATCCTTGATGTTAACGGATGAGATTTTTCTGTTTATTTTACAGCGATTCCGAGATTTCGCTACGTGAATAACAGCAAATACCTCACTAATTACTAGCCTGGTAACAACATAATATCACTACGAAAAATTAATACAATTATTTTTCATTAATCCTTTCTAAACTACAAAACAAATTTATAACATTTTTTAGCATGATATAAATTGTATTAAAACTATTCACACTCAACTTTTCATTAAACTTATATTTACAGTCAATTACAATTCGTGAGCACAGTATTCTTGATTTCATAATTTCTTAATTTATCTCTCCACACATTTTTTTAATTAGGTATTATTTTTCACATATTTCATACCACATTTATTAGTTAATATTAAGAACTGTTATCATTCGAAGCGAAATTACTAAGCTATTGTATGGACAAACGTAACCTAACCATGTACAATTAACTCTTGCGGCCTCTGCCATATTTTGATAGAAGACGGAGTATTTCCGCTTTGCAATAAAATCCAAATAAATGGAATATTTCTGAACGGATCCGAAAACTAAAAATAGCTTTTGAAAAGTGATAAAATAAGCCTGAAAATTTTATTATTATAAATTTATTTATTTTTTGGTACAATATTTTGCATTTCTTAGTACAATTTAGTAATGTTGGCCTCACTGGGTGGCATACCCTTGCTGAGGCCTGTACCCGTGCTATATAATTTTTCGTACATTAAAATTTGGAATGTGAACATAAAAAAATATTTAAAATAGACCATCTTACGTTTATTGTATTTAAAATTACTCTCACCAAATATTTAATAAATTATTTATTAATTTACAAACGTTACTGTCACCTATCTTTTTGCCGTCGCATATAAAAATAATCAATAAAAAATTAACCAAATATTATAATTCTTTTTGAAATTGCGTTCGAAAATTTTGGTTTAATTAAAGGACTCATTTTAATTTTTTAGATTTGAATGTAAAGCGTGATATTTTCTCTTTCTAACACCGTTTAGATCACATTTTACACCATGATAGTAAGGGAGATACAATGATTTCTATGAGACCATGCGAATTATTCCCAAAGCGAACAAATTAGCCCGAAGTGTTAATATACCTTTTCAGTTGCATCATAATGTACCGTGTCTAAATAAACAAAAATAAATAAAAATACGTCTACTGAGGTGGCAACATTCCAAGCATATATAAGAGAATTTTTCAAAAATTCTTGAATCAAATTTTACGGTCTCTTTTTTACGTGCTCATAGTTAAAATGTTTATTCACATTTTTAGGACGGTTGGTATTTATTATTTGTTATTTATTTATATTTTTTAACTTTTAACTTTCTGTCTATTGTGTACATTAAGTGACAATAAATGAAATAATTAATCAAAATTTCAGAATCATTCATCAACCATTACATGATTTGATCTCTTGCGTTCAGAGTCCTATTCCGTGAAGCTAGTTTTCTACATTTTGGTAGCTTGCGATCAACAGTTATGAGACCGCTTGCAGTGGACTTTGTCGGCTGAGATCTCGCAAAGGATTTGGTTACTAACCCCCTCAGTGCGGAGCGTGGTGGTCAACAGTTAACTAGTACAATATTGGTATTACCCACTTATCCAGATAACTATGTGTAGAACCACTGAGCTCAAAGGACTCAGGATTAATTCATGAATCTACAATTAACTGAGAATGCACGAAGGTATCCTGAACCATAAACTATAAACCGTGTTTTTAAATGAAACAATAATCTTTGTTTAAAAACCGTTCATTCCTCATTTCAAAATATACACTGAGAAAAGTGATCCAGTTAAAATTGATGAAAATATTAATATTAATATAAGTAGTATTAGTCATTCAGAATATATCGAGAACACTTGTTATTTTCTAATAAATATAATGACTGAATGCGACAATATCAGTTTGTCAATATCAATATTAGCATTTGTATGAAATACATTCCGCCGTCCTCATAAAACATTCGTTTTTAAATGATACTTTGTGAGGATTCAAGGTAAAATTGAAGGTATGTAGTCCCGTTTTTAACAGAAAAACGGTTTAAAAAAATTAATTAACAGAATTTATATCAGTAAGTTTTCTCCGTGTACTAACTTAAGATGAATAATATTAAAAAATTATGATGAACATAATACAGGGTTTTCCAATAAGAGGTGTTATTTTGAATAGCCCGCTATTTCGGTAGATGTTACTTTTTAAGCTGTCATTTTTAGATATTTGACAAGTAGAAACTACGTCATTAATAAAAATGGAACGATACACGCTTCAACAACGCATTGCAATTATTAAAATTTACTTGAGTGAATCAAATGCAAATCATCTTGAGTGATGAGGCCCATTTCCAACTCGGTGGCTTCGTCAACAAGCAAAATTGTCGCATCTGGGGCTCGGAAAACCCAAAAGTTATTGTTGAAAAGCCTCTATATTCTCAACGTGTGACTGTTTGGTGCAGTTTATGGTCCGGCGGAGTCATTGGACCTTACTTTGCTACTACTACTACTTCGAAAATGAGGCTGGAAAAACAGTTACTGTGAATGGATTGCGCTATCGAGAGATGATTAATGATTTTTTATGGCCGGAATTGGATGGTATTTATTTGGACAACGTTTGCTTTCAACAAGACGGCGCTACGTGCCACACAAGCAACGAAACCATTGATCTTTTATGATTGAATATCAAAATAACACCTCTTATTGGAAAACCCTGTACATTAGGTATTGAAGTAGGGGTGGATGCATAACTAGGGATTAGTGAAGTGTGGGGAGAGGAGATGGAAGCAAATAGGAACATAATATCTAATATGGAGTTGTAAGATATCATTTTTGTTTGTTAATAAAAAAACTCATTATTATTATTTTCAAAAGCTCTAAGTGGAAATTCTGCATTTGTTATTGTATTTTCCGTCTGCAACCACGTCTGTATGTAATCATTATCTAAATAATATTGTTTTGTTTACATTTCGTTTTACGTGGGCGAAGGCGATGCGAACGCAAAGCGGCTTTGCGCGTAAATAACAAGTGTCCTACGTGCCAAATAACACGTGACCAGAGACACGTGACTTCCGCGACACCATCAGTTGACACGGCGGAAAACGGAGAATAATCGTCTGTTGAGTATTACTCTAGACGTTAACCGTCTTACTAACTAGATTCTTACGTGTGCTTCTTAAAGCTGGCCTTCAGCCTGGTTCAATACCGTTTTAACCAAACAAACATCACGTAAGTCAAGTTTTTCAGTGTGCTTCTGTAAGTCTAAGTTACTTACAGCGCTGCGAGTAAGGGTTTAAGTATTTAATTAAATAAAAAAAATATATATACAACAGAATTTTAGATAACCTCCTACCCCAAAGTCACCAATAATCTCTTTTTAATAGAAATAGGTATAATAAATCGCTGAAAATTGCGGAGCGGGAGCAAGCGGTGAGCATGAATAGTTGCCGTTTGGCATAGCTTCGCTTCAAACCGCGCAATTGCGCTCGCACTATATACAACGTAATGCGTGTTACGTGGGCAAAGTTCACGCGATAGCGATTTCAATTCCTTTGAATTTCGAATTTCGAACAATCGAGATCGCGTTCGCCTTGTTCGCCCCTGTAAAACGCAGTAAATTGAGCCGCTATCAATAATAACCCTTACGTAAATGGCGATAAGGTTTAAATTCCCGCTTAACACCATCCGCCTGTTTTGATTTATGCAAGAAAAAAACATGGCCAAAAATGCCTTTTATTTTATTTTGGGGATGTTCAGGCAAAAATATTAAATTTTTTTTCGATCATTTTATAAATAACTTAATTTGCCACATTATACAATAAAATCATAACCGAAAATGGGTTCGTAAGTAGGAGATTTTGAACATTAAAGCAGTTTTCATAGGCCTTATACATTATTTTTTTCTGGGCTTATAAAAAGACTTATCTAAAAATACTCGATTGTTTCAAAGGTCAAGATGTATCCTACTCGCAGTATTTAATTAAAGCATCTGAAAAATTTCTAGGTGACCAAATTTTCAAACCAAAAAGACATGATTTTGCATTACTACGTATGGCATCGCCTTGATTTCATTTTTTGATTCGAGGACCGTGGTTTCTGATCTATATTACTCGTATATAATCACTTATTAAGTAATTTAATTAGTCCTATTAAATTGTGTCACCCATATTTAACACACTATAACTTTAAAACAAGAATACGTAGTCAAGAATCGGGTTCGCATTTATTGAAATTCTTTCAAGCACAGGGCAGGCATAAAAACAACACGATGTTTTGACGCATACGCGAATTTTTTAGACATTCGAACTCCGCCAAATGGTTGCGTTAGCCGTGAACTTGTTAATAAAAATAGATGGGTTAGAGCAAAAAAACTTTGCTTGTTAAGGGTTGATTTTTTCAAATAGTTAAGTAATAAATGCATTTTGGAAAAAGTAAATTAAACAATATAACTTTATATTTTTCACACGGTGGTAGAAATTTGAAATAATAATAACAGGTGTTTTATGTTTTTTTGTTTTTGTTGTAACAAATAAAAATATATTCTCACTGGGATCTCCCGTGCCTTTGATTTCTTTTACATATTAATAAAATTTAGTATTATGGATAGTATAAAATAATTACAGACTATTAACAAAAAACACAGTGAATTCTTTGGTAAAGTAACCAACCGCACATCCTTCGTTTTTGATGGTTATAAAGATTCAAGATTTCATGTTACAAATTAATTTTAATAAAAAACTATACCTGTAATCGTAATTATCCTCATTCCTGAGACACCATCACTTAAAACAAGGTCTATCAGAATAGCCAGATGTATTTCTAATACTGCTTTTCTCCACGATTTTTATTCCCACATCTTTTGGTCTCTAAACATTCCCTGAAAATGGGGAAAGTTATAGTCGAGTAGTTAGGAGCCGTTCCTGAAACTCAGTGTGATATCCTAGATAGTAGTTTAAGAGGTTACTCAAAGATGGCACTGGTAACAAATAGGGATGTCGAAAATGCAGGAATTGAGACTAAGATAAATACGACTGCTAACCTAAGATCGAGGCCCAAAACAGCGATGTCGTACCTATTGAAAGTTGGGTAAATCTAGGAAAAAGTAGGAAAAGTACAGATATTCGTAGAAAATCTACCAAATTTTATAAAAATCAACCGATTGTCGAAAATCCATCGCAACTTTTGAAAATCTACCGAATTCGGTTAAAAAACACAGAAAATGGAGCGAAGTTTTTAAATTAGCGAAAATTCTCTACCCCATCCCCCCTCCTCAGGTTGCAAACAAATATTGTCGAGAATTATCCTTCTAATTTTGCACATATTATCACTGATCTATCATTTATAAATTTAAATTTTTTTGACGATCTAAAAATTATTGTGACTTTTTTCACACAAATTTACTGATTTTCATTTTTGCTGCAGTAGGAATGATTCCTACCGCCTGCACACAGAAAGGCATCGGAGATCATTGAGATCATAAATCACTACACAAAAGTGTTTTGTGGACACAGGAGTTTTAATTTTAAGAGTTGTGAGACAATACCGCAGTCACAAAAATGGAATCGAAAACTTTGTAATAATAATTAATTTAAATTTCTTGGTGACAAAATATGCCCAAAATCTTTATTGTAGGCAGGCATCATGATATATTGCATTCTATTGATAATAACGTCTGGTCATTTTTCGTACATCTCTGACTTCTCTATATTTTTCAGTGCCACTGTATCAGTACTTATATTTTGTGTAAAAATAATGTATCGAGAGAAAATTCCGATAACCTTCCGAAAAAATAATGTCTATTATGTAAGAAGCTACTTATGTCATGTACTCGTATGTGTGCCCACTTCTTTCGCAAACTGGCAGAAAATACAGAGTACGAGTTATTCAAAGATTCAGGTAATATATTTTTAATGATAGGAGAGAAAACACAGGGCATTTTTTTAGTATCTACAAAACACGTGGGCTTTATTATTTATAACGCCAGATAAATGTTTCTTTATATAAGATGTTTTTGTAGGTTTTCGAAGTAGGAAAAAAAATTCAACCCTGAAATAATAATATACGTCGATGCCAGTGACTCGTTTAGACAAAAAAAGATATATTTTTAAATAGAACAGTAAAAAATATATTTAAAATTGTTTGTGTGAATATCGCACAAGAGTTCCAAATGCTTCTAACTGTCTGGAGCCAGTAAGACTAAGGCATACCCAATTAGAATAAGTTGTGAGACTGGAGGTAGTGGGGAGAGGAAGGAGACGGGAAAGAGGTAAGTGGGGAGGTACTTGGATATTCAGACCTAATCACCAAACACGTTTAATGTGTAAATAGTGGTCTTTCACCAGGGAGATATTGAGAGCATCTTATACCCTAGAACGTTCCGCAAAACAACAAAAATTAATTAAATAATTTACTTGCGCACGACAGGATTTGAACCCATGAACTCCGGATTGCTAGTCAAGAGCCCTACCCACTGGGAAAGGGGGACATACCGTGTTGCACGGAGCGTGGAGGGGGCGTGACCGTCTCCTTTTCTATAATTTGTCAATAAATTAATCTGCAGGCAACTAGCATTGTAATTCATTATTTAGTTGCGAAAATAAAATCACATTACGAATTGCTAGTACTTTTTACAATGGCGCAAAAATTACTGGCTTGGTAAAATATCTAACTATAAATCCCAAATCCGGTGAACAAAAGTTCGGGCTTGTTTCTAAAATTTTATATTTTGTTACACTATTTAGCTAGACACTTTTACAAATGTGTTATAATTTACCCACCTCACAATTTTTTTTTCGGTTCGGTTTTTTTAACCGTTCTTCTGCGTAGAGAAGTCTCACAATGGACTGCGCTGCGAACCGTTGAGGTTGCCTTACTTTACCTAAATTTAATTTTTCTTGGTCACGTGGTTTGCCTCCAGCTCGTCGTAATGATACCCAGATTTCATGTTAGGAAAAGTCTATCAATTTGAATGTCTATGGTGCCATTCGATTTCTTCCCGCTGAGTAAGATTCTTTTTTGTTTATAT
Organism: Hesperophylax consimilis; assembly: GCF_061612785.1. Taxonomy (NCBI): domain Eukaryota; kingdom Metazoa; phylum Arthropoda; class Insecta; order Trichoptera; family Limnephilidae; genus Hesperophylax; species Hesperophylax consimilis. The sequence continues at coordinate 23,716,320 of NC_142842.1, forward strand.
TTGAATTTCATACCTTTTTTGAAAAAAAAATATAAAAAGCTATTTTTCTTCACTGCACGCCATTGACGGATACAATATAAATGTTCTCCGTATTATGAATTCACTGTTTGGTGAAGGATAAAACAAAATGGCGCTACACGTTTCAATCGACCCTTCAGATTGAAGGGGGCTCTCTTTCGGTATAATTTTTCACTTAAAATTCATTGTGTAGGAGGAGTACCCAGCGTATTGAGGCATAATAATATGTATTGATGTAAGTATCCGACTATCTGATGCACCATCAAATTGGAAAATAAAGTTTGCGATCTCACAAAAAGGGGAAATCAGTTGTATAATATTTACAGTATGCAATCAATGATTGTTTCGACACTTTTAACTTTTTAAAAAAATATTAAAATTGATCAAATTCAATGAGTAAAGTACTTAACACTTACTTAACTTAACATACTTAACGTAACATTAAAGAATAAGCGGAAAATTGGGGCTCGTGGAAAAAAACAACAACCATTTGTAATCGAAACGTTGCTTGATGTGGTTTTAGCTGTGTGTGGTGATCAGGTCTGAATAGCCAGTATACCCCAATTGGGGACGTCAGTCCCATTGGCTTTAGACAGTTGGATGCAAATTGGAGCTTTTGTGCTGTATTAAAAAGAGTCAATGTAAATATTAAAATCTTAATTTTTTTTTAGGTATTTAGAATACATAAATTAGAAATTATAGTATGGAAATCGATAGAGTAATTAGATTATGTTAGGAAAGCATCCTTGCATATTCGATATTAAGTTGAAGGTTATATTTTAAAATGGAAAGTAGCGTCGTAAAGCCAAATTAATGACAGCACCATGGACCATCAATCATAATTGAAACTTGCTTGAAAATTGCTTGAAATGTCTTTAGCCATGTTTGGTGACCCATCTCTTCCCATCGAATTCCCCTTCCCGCTACCTTCAGTGACACAACTTACCCCCTTTGGGGATGCCATAGTATCACTGGTTCCAGACGGTTGGCAGCAGTTGCAACTTATTCACAAGCCAAATAAATAAAAGTTATTAAGGACGGGTTGTTTCGGAGAATTTGAACAATTCTACAAAATTTCAAAGTTAATTTTCAAGTTCTGCGAAAGATTTTTTCAAGTTCTGTTATTATTTCAGTTCTATCAAGCAGCTAGCCTATAATGATAGAATAACAGAACTTGAATGGTACTTTCCACAGAACCCGAAAATGAACGTTGAAATTTGAAGAGTTGTTCAAATTCTCCGAAACAACCCGTCCTTAGACGAGTTTATTCTCCATTGATTGACTGTTATGTCATATTAGCAATGATGATAATACGTAGTCCATGATGTTCGATATTAAAATATAAATTTCCGATACATTGTTTATTTCTGTGTCCGCCAACAAATCCCATGCTCAGTTTGGCGCTCAAACAAGTTTTTTAATCATGGCCGCCGCCGCCGCCGGAAGGAAGTTGCCAACCTCCACAATAATAACTTATTTAGCCAACCGGCTCCGTGGGTGACTTGTCTTATACCCAATTTATGCGGGCGAACTTATTGCTCAGAATCTAATACAATTTATGCGGGCGAACTTACTGCTCAGAATCTAATACAATTTATGCGGGCGAACTTACTGCTCAGAAACGAATACGATTTGTCTAAATATAAATTTCGTTACGTTACCTTGCGTAGAATTACGTTACTTTATTTTAAGTTACCTTGCATGGCGTTTTGTTACATTTCATTACGTTACGTTGCGTTGAATTACGTTACTTTATATTAGCTTACCTTAATCACATTTTGTTACATTTCGTTACGTTTCCTTGCGTTGTATTACGTCACTTTATGTCAGGTTACTTTCCATCAATCACTTTTTATTACATTGTGTTGTGTTGCCTTGTTTTCAATTACGTCACATTATGTTAGTTTATCGTACCTCATGATTTAGTAAATTACATGACGTTACCTTGCGTTCCTTTACGTTACTTTATCTTAGGTTCACTTACATTACGTTTTATTGCATTTCGTTACCTTACTTTGCGTTCCATTACGTTACTTTATGTTAGGTTACCCTACCTCATGTTTTATTAAATTCAGTTACGTTACCTTGCGTTCCTTTATGTTACTTTATCTTAGGTTCACTTACATCCGTTTTATTGCATTTCGTTACGTTACCTTGCGTTCCATTAAGTTACTCTATGTTTGATTACCTTACATCACGTTTTATTAAATTAAATAAAGGACCCACAAGTAATAAATGCTGCATCAGATCAAAAATAATAATTATATGGCACCTAAAACTAACATTTATTTCTACGTTTAAATAGGCCATGTTCAATGATTAATATTCACCATAGTTAATAGTACGGTATCTACGAATAAATTATACCATACTACGAATTTTTGTTACGTTAATTAATTTATAAGCTTGAAAACTTTTAAATAAATGTATTTTTCATTTACATTTTAACGTTGCTTAAAAAAAATACATTAACTAATTTGAAGTGTTATTTGAGAGTTTACTCTTTTCTTATTGATTTTCTTGAGTTTATTAAAAGTACAAAAACATTGCGTTAGTATGCTAGCTTATTTTCACTCAGTTTATTAAATTTCTCTAACTGATAATTTGGAATGAATGTGGATTTTCAGAATACGGGTCCATTTCACTACGACTTTGGGAACAGCGACAACCAGACTAGCAAAATTTTCGATTAGGGAAGTTATAAACTGACATAACTTAATGAACATCGATAGTAAATTAACTCTGGCGAATCTCGTTAATTTAAATTAAATGAAGGGTCTGAACTTTAAAACGTAAACTTACAAGATCTGAAATTAATAATGAAAGATTGTGATGAAATAATTATTCTGTGTCTTCTGGAGATATAAGATAATATCAGGATAAGGGGAAGAAGAAATTTGCTAATGATCGTTATATCATGGGTAAGTACTTTTAAAAACTTTAGCAATTCATTTTTTTATTTTTTTATTTTTTTTTTTATTTAATATTTGTATGTTTTTTACAATAAATATACAATTATACATATTATACAGTGTTATCAAGGTAAATAATAATAGCTTTTCCTCACCATAAAGAGACGAGGCTCTTGTGTTTGGTGAGTGAATCCTAGCTCAATTATATGGAATCATGTAAGTAAGTAAATAATATATTTGCAAAACCAAAGGGATAAGTAAGAAATAGGCAAGATTTATCAATAATACAGTTTCAAGATTTGAAGGAAATAATAATAAGAGTAAGATATGGACTTTTATAGTAGTTTTAGGTAATTTTTAAATTTTATTTTAAATTCCTGAATATCTTCAATATTTTTTAGATATAATGGAAGGATGTTAAAATATGTTATACCTAGATAGAGATAGGTATTTTGTGTGTGCTTTGTATTAAGTTTTGGGATTTTGATAGTTTTTTGATATCTTGCTGATGAATTGAATTGTAAGTTATTTAACTGTATTTCTTTATAAATTTGTAGAATTGAATATTTTTTATATATATTGTCTATTGTGGGAACATTGAATATTGAAAAGAGAATCTCAGTAGAAAATTTGGATGGTTTTTTCAATATTACTTTAATTATCAATCTTTGAACTATTTTAAGTGGATTTAATATATTGTTATAAGTTCCTCCCCAGCCAATAATACCATATTGTAATATAGATTGTACAATTGCATAGTACACTCTTTTTAGGTTTTCTAGTCTAAGAATATTTCTAAGTCTTATAAATATATAAATACATTTTCTAATTCTTTTTACAAGTTCACAAATTTGTTTTTTCCATTTAAAATGTTGATCTATATATATACCAAGATATTTAATTTCAGAAGTTAGACTAAGTATAGAACATAGAACATTCTTGATTGCAATTAGTTCTGTTACATTTAAGTTGATGTATTATAATTTTTAATTCTGGTATTGATTTAAATTTGTTGATAGAGAATGGGATACATTTTGTTTTTTCAGTATTTAATGAGAGGAGGTTTTTATCGAACCAATTTTTCAGTATATTAATATCAGTATTTGCTAAGTTATTAACATTATTCCAATCAGTACCTTCAATTATTATGACAGTGTCATCAGCATAAGATATTATTTTTCCATTTAATCTTTGATTGAATATGTCATTTACATAAATAATAAACAGTAACGGTCCCAGGACTGTACCTTGAGGTATGCCGAAGTGACTTGTTTTTTGTTGACTAAGTACATCGTTGATTTTTACGACTTGAGGGCGTTTAAAAAGGTAGCTTTTTATCCATTCTATAGCTGTACCACTTAATCCAATGTTTCTTAATTTACTTATAAGTTTGTCGTGTGATATGCTATCAAAAGCTTTTTTAAGATCTATGAAGATTCCAATGCATTTTAATGATTTATCTAATGAATTATGAACAAGACTAGTTAATTTTGCAATTGCATCCTGAGTGCTTCTACCTTCCATAAAACCGAACTGATTTTCATTAATTAATTTATTACATTTTACAAATTGGTTTATCCTTTTTTTAACTATCTTTTCAAAAATTTTCGCTATGTTCGAGATTACTGATATGGGTCGGTAATTGCTAACTTCTTCTGGGTTACCAGATTTAAATATTGGAGTAATGGTAGTTTGTTTGTAGATTGATGGAAACACTCCGCTTTGGAAACTTACATTTATTATGTGTTTTAACGGTTTAGAAATTTGATTTTTAATATTTTTTAAAATATTAACTGTTATTCCATCAAAACCCGGGGCAGAACCTCCTTGCATACCGTTTATAATTGATATTATTTCGTTCTCTGTGGTGACTTGGAATGTTGCTATATTATTGTCAGTATCAATACTACAGTCTGGAAATGTTATATTTGGGTCAGTATGAATGAGATTGGCAAGATTTTCCCCTACGTTCGCAAAGAAGGTGTTAAATATGTTTGCAGCTTTTGAGGGATTTTCTTTACAACATGTTTTCATGTTGTCATGAAATATAGTAGCGATGTCGTTATTCTTGTTTTTTTTCTTGTCAATTATTTCATTTATAACTGTCCACACTCTTTTACTATCATTTTCAGCCTGATTCAACTTTTGTTTATAATACTTTTGTTTTGTGTTTTTTATAATATATGAAAGTTTGTTTTTATATGCTTTAAAATGATTTAGTAAATTTTTATTATTTGGTTGTTGAGTAGTTAATTTGTAAAGAGCTTGCTTATGTCGTACAGATACTACTAAACCATGAGTAATCCATGGTTTTATAGGTTTCAAGTTCGACACTTTGGATTTGGTTATTATATTATTATTTGTCGAGTCATTTATGCATTTAGATATTTTTTCTTCAAACATTTTACAACATATATTGACATCATTACATTGTAATAATTTATTCCAATTTTCTGATTCTAATTGGTGTTTTAATGTATCCATATTAAGTACTTTTTTTGAGTAATTATTTTGTTTAAATAATGGCAAAGTTGGATTGCTTGATTTATAGTTAAAAATACATGAATAATGATCAGTGATAGATGTATGAATGACAGCTGATTTTATATTTTTGATATCAGGAATATTTGTAAAAATGTGATCTAAGCATGAGGGGCGTTGACCTTCAACATTTCTAGTATAAGAATTTATGCACGATAAATAATTGAGTTCTGCTAACATATTTAGATATGTGTCTTTATCTTTACTAGAATAGTCGTTTGCGATATTTAAATTCATATCTCCAACAATAATGGTATTTTTATTTCTAAAATTTAACAAAATATTTTTTAATTCATCTATAAATTGAGGTACTATCGATTTATGCGTGCGATAAATAGCAATAATGTTGTAATATTTATTTACGTCTTTAAATTTTATATTTAATATGTTAACATTACTAACATTAATTATTTCTTTAATATTGAGAACATTATACTGGTTAGAAATAAATAATCCGATACCTGAGTTTTTGTTTATTTTGTTTATTGTCGCATGGTATGTGTAGCCTGGAATAGTGTAATTGATTTCGCCTGCAGAGTGTGTCTCTGTTAAGACAATCAGGCCCGGGAAAAAATTTAATTCTTTTAATGTTATAACTAATTCATCCATGTTTCGTTCTAAACTTCTAATATTTATATGAAATAGGGTAAATCCTTTTTCAGTGCAAATTAAGTTAAAATCTTTCATAGATTGACATAAATTTTCAAGCCTTATTAATTAATTGGAGGCTTACCATTTACAAGAAATTTCTATAAATACATAGTAATAGGTATATTGTTACTTGTTATTTCGGCTACTGGCATTATACCTAGCTCTCTCATTCAAAATTTAGGCCTATTAGATCGGTCAAAGAATTTACATATAAAAATTCAAAAATCAGTCATTTTAAATACTTGTAGGATTACGAAAGATTTTTAAAATATTTATATTGAGGGATCAGTGGGATTTATAGGTCCTGTTAGGAGTTCTACCGAGCCGAACCCTCTGATATGAAAATATCTGGAGTCGGTGAATTATTTTCCCATTTGAACTCTGGTGATTTAACGTGTTGTCCTTGTATTATTTTGTATTTATTATGCTTATATAATGCACTTGCATAATGTGGATTGACTAGATGATCATTTGTGGAAAAGTGTGTGGAAGGGTTTAGTTTTTCCCGTGTGGAAGGTTTAACCCGGACGTAAAGTCGGAAAGAACATAATAAAAATAGTGCGTTTTAATACTCGTTCGGATTTCGCATCAATTTTAATAATATCGGTGTCCGAAATTGGACCTTTGAAAGGGGCAATATTTTTAGATATTCCAGTGAATATTTTTTTTTAATATTTCACATATTATTTAATTTAATTCATAATTATTAAATTATGTTTTGCTATCTTATTATTAATAATTAAAGCTATTGTAATGAAGGTTGATTTTGTATTATTTTAAGATAATGATTCATTCTGTTCACACGTGTGTTATTTCATACAATGCACAGAGTTAGACTAACGATATATATATTTGAGATGAGCTTGCAATAATTTAATTGTTTTAAGATTTGTAGGTAGGTACATAAATATGTATTTGAAAGAACTAAAGTTATTTGTTGACTGAGCCTAGCGAATGCTATAGTACCTACCTGTCTGAAGAAAGTATGAAAAAATAATTGTCCTTGAGATAGTGACGTTTCTTTGGAAAAATACTGTATTTTTTTTACATTAACCCCACACAGGATGATGTTGGGGTTGCTGTGTAAAGGGTGTTTTTAAGGAAAGGATGTTCTGGGAATGAAAAGATATGAGGGGTGGATAGGAATCTAGGGATCAGTTTGTCCAGGAGTGAAGAATAAATATATCCGCTGCGGCGCAAGGCGATGGGTTAAGAGACCTGTTGGAGAAGTCAAAGGGTCTCACAAATCAGCCTCTCCCGATCTGGAACGCCACGCAGATGGTGGGCAGGCGCAACCTCAACACAACACACCCGATGAACCCGGGCAGCCCTGCTAAATTACAAAACGTAGCAACCTTCACTTGGGGTGATCTATGACAGAAGTGTTGGTTTTCCAATAAATGGTTCCCGGGGCGGCGTAATTCCTTTTTTGAAAATTAAAAAAAATATTATACAAAATATATGGTTTCAGCGCCCTTCAGGTGTATTTTGCATAAAAAAGCGCTATACAAATTATTAATTAACAATTTAGTAGGTATGTAGGTATCTAAGCACCTACTTACAAATCTAATGATTTCAGAGTAAATTTTGGTTTTGATTTATTAATTATGAGAAGGTAAGAAGAAACTAGTAAAGCTACTTTATGGACGTAAGGTCTAATTTTCACAGAACTAAGAGTTCATTTCACCTCATCTAACCTAACCTTACCCAACCAAGTCATATATCCACATCGATAGATAACCTCAATGGCAACACTGTGTGAAAGTTTAATAATCAAGTCGTACTACAACAGGAAACAAACCCTTCAAAATATTGTAAATTGAAAACCACTGTTGTCCAAAAGTTGCAGCTCGAATAGAACCAGTATGTACTCGTACAAGTTAAAAATGCGCGGTCGTTTTTCACCATTGCTTGTCGATAATGTTGCCAGGTTTCCCCCCTGAGGGGCAAGGGTTGTTTTCCAATAAAGAACGCGGCTGCACAGCACTAAATCAGCGCCGAGGGGGTTGCCAGATTTGTATTTTGTATTTGCAAAGTTTTGCGAGGAAAATCAAATTAAATGCAGCCACGTGATACGGAAGAGGTCTACGTGATGTGTTCCTGTTTTTCATTCGTGAACAGGTCGTTTCCCTTGGTCTTGAGATGCATTCAAGAACGGAATGGAATAATACACCCCTGTTTTTGCTAACTTATAGTTAAATACACACGTACGTGCTGGGAATTGAGATCAAAATAGCATCTATGTCCAAAATAAAAAAAATATATATTTAAATGGAGACGAGCATTCCTGGGTTACAAATAATCTGATAATACGTATTAAAATTCCTTCTGCTGCCATCATTGTAAGTGTAAAATGCTGCTTGTGCAATGACGGAGAACTGATCTAGCAGACGAATTGAACCCACGATGCCTTGGTGGAATGTGAGAACTTGACGAATTTGTAAAATCAGCTACTGACCGGTTAAATATGATAGTAGTATCATTCAACATGGCCTTTCTCGAGTTTCACCAAATATTTTCCTTTTTTATTATCTTATTTTTATCTAACAATATTTGGGCGCATAGTTTTGGTTTTCACATAATTTATTAGATATTTGAAAGCTTTTGATTGTCCAACGAGGAAAGTTTCCCGTTTAAGGACAGTCAAATTAACAGGTTTCAAATAATCATACATGTACACAATTACAATTACATAACAGTAACTTTATATAATACATAATAGTAACTCAATTAAATAATAGTAACGCTATCTTGTTTAATAATATGACAAGTAAATTGAGTAGGTAATACACTAATGGCGAATATAAGAAAAATAAAAAAATGGGCAAGAAATATAATACATAATATTAATTAATTAGCTGTTTTCTTACTGCCTACCCTGACCATAGGTAATTTATAGAATATTGATACTTTTGTTATTGTACCATATTATTACAACATGATATTTTTGTTTCGGATTTTCTTCCGAGTTATCGTTTGTTTTCTGCTGAAATTTCAGAGCTTGTATATAAAAAAAATAAAAAAAATAATATACTCATTCTTGCTGTGCAAGGACGCTTGAGGGTCTAGAGTCGTTTATGGATAAATCTAGCCTCGTTTAGTTAAAAAAATGTAGAGTCCTTGTAGTGCGACTTAGAGGAGAAAGCATTTGTTACTTAAAACAGGGCGGAAAAGGGTTGAGTCCTTTTAACTGTGCACTGACAAAAAACTCTGTGCGTGCCACTAAGTACATATATATATATATATTTTTTTTTTCTTTGTCAAATTCAAAATTCTAATTCAAAAGTATCTGATTCCAAAAATAACCAGTTTCTAGAGAAAATCAAGAGAATTGACAATTTTCAATTTGATTTTTGAATGATATATATAAGGGCTAAAATAAGCATTAATGACGGAAAAAGGCTCAAATATGTACTAACGACCAAAAGGCTCCAACATACATTATGCAAATATGCAAATGCATACAATCTAATGTCTAGAGTCTAGTTTGCATAATAAATCTGAGCGTTTTAATTTTCTGTTATTTTAGGAAAAATAAATTTTCCATGTTTTCAAGTAAAATTATCTTTTACGTATGAATGAGATTTTCCCGTAAAATGTAATAAGAACAAAGCAAAGAAGAATTCGGCGACAATTCACACGAGCAGATGCTTGGCGGCGTGGTTTCAGAAAAGGATAAGCAAATAAAAGTTAGGCTCCGTTCACACGGGGCCCGGCCAAATGCAAGGCGGCGTGGCTATAGAAAAAGACAAATGGCCGGCTTGGATTTGTGTAAAAGTTCTTTGGGAATGTTTTGTCAACAGGGACTTGGATAGCGTCCAAGCGCAAGTAATAGGAGTTCAGACCCTCCAAATTCCATAACAGAGGTGTTCAAAGTTTTACTACATTTGTTGAAAGTGACAATTCCCTCATTAATGCAACTTTGCGATTTTTTCAGTAATAGATATTCTTCGTTGAAAGCAATGCGTAAAAAACAATATTTTAAAGAATCCAACACTCAATTAAATACCGTCAAAGAAAAATCTGAAAAATGACGAGAGTGCAGGCTGGCGTTATAGTTTTGAAACAAATAGAGATGATGATATCTTCACTGGGATCTCGTGTGCAGACGATTTTATTTATAAATTTAAAATTTAATATTACGAATAATATGAAGTAATTATACATATTTATGATGTTGTCTTTTTTTCTGAAATTATTATAAATACATTATTTAGTGTTTTTTTAGTGCATTTGAGTGGTTTCGGTTTCAGTCTTTATTTAGAGTCAGTAGGTACATTTTCTATTTCTGACCTCTTCATGTTTGTATCCAGATTTTGGTTTGAAATTTAAATCTTTCAATGTTGTTATGATTTTTGAATGAGAGTGGGATTTTATTGAAGAGTTTAGTGCCATAGTAAAAGGAGCTTTTTTGTCCAAATGTTGTATTCATTGTTACTGTTGTATATGTTCTTGACCCCGAGATCTATTTCTAATATACTTGTTAGTTGGTATTTATTTTTTTCGTGTTGTTTTTTTTTCATTGGCATGATGTTTCATTAGTCCTTGTTCTTATAGGGACTTTCAGTATAATTTTCATCACGGATTTTTTGGTTTTAATTAGTGGATTTTAGAATATTGTCACTTGCACTACCCCATCCGATAATACCGTATTGGTACCTTATTATAGGTTAATGAGTGAGTTACTTAAAAAAAAAACAAAGTTGTGGTATAAGTATAAGTGGTATAAGTTCACAAGATATCATCGGCTATTTTTTAGGCATCTACCAATAAGCAAGGATGACTACCGTGAAAGCGTGAATATTTTAAAATGGAAACTAAAACTAACTCACCATCACACATAACCCGCAGGTGTGGGTGGACTTACGATGGAAGGCAACCCTTCCATTCACTTATGCAATCTTTGCTTTATTTATCTCTACATGTTATACATGTAGTACTTACACACCATCTTAGTGTTTCGTCCTTCATACTAAAAAATTAGTCCATTAGGCTTTTATCTGCCCGACATATTTTCATCATTATAATATATTTATGGTAACTCCATGATTTTACAACAAATACGTCTCAGAAACCTCTGACAGAAAATCATAACCTAAGTATTAAAGTTATGGAAATTAGTAACTTTATGATAAAACGTTTAAAAATAAAAGACTAGTACTTAGCAAACGTCACCCTTTTCACTAATTTTATTAAATCACATAAACTTTAAAGAATATCTACACGTTTTGTTATTGAATGAGCGCTTGGATTTCATCTGTCTGTAAATTTGTTTGTACGTTCCTTTTCCGTTTAAAGATGGTTGCCATTTTAGTGGTTCACTAAAGATTATTTTTTCATGTATCAAATCGTCGTGCTTATATATTAACCATATATATTAAATATTATAGCCACCAAGGAAAACATGTCTTTAATAAATTACCACAAGAAATTAGAAGCATTAATGATAAAAAACAAATATTGAACTATATAAAAAAATATTTTAGGGAAATCGTTAAAAAAAAAACTGATTCCCCTAGTTTCTCATGAAAATCTCACAAATTATCCTACCATACTCTATTTATCCTCTATAATATATATTTTTTTCTTCCTTCCAAATAAAATAATTTGTATGGTATTTAATTTTGTAATTTTATTTTTACTTTGTAACCTAGTTATATTATTTTTTCGCAAATGTAAACTCCTCTTCCATCCACAAGCAAATGCTTTTGATGGAAGTGTAGTATAAATTAAAACAGTATGACTTGTAAACACTGTATATTTATTGTAAAAAACACAAATAATAAACAAATACAAATACAATTGTATATGTTCTGAAATAAAATGTAAAAACCCAAATGGGGCTCGAATAACAATAATTTTTTTTTAATTTTTGTGATTTTTGTTTTTATAGATTTACAATGGAAACACGGGTATGGCTGAAACTGGTAGGCACGATCAATAAATGTTTCGTTAATTTAAGCACTAAAGGATTGAGGAAAGTGGTAGGTATTATTTGAGAAAAGTTTGTGAAGTCCTGGAATTATTGTGAGCTGAGTGCATGGGCGTAGCAGTGCGCCGGCTTTTCGGGGGCTGACCAGATTTGAAAAGGATGAAACGTGAGAGAATGGGCATTTATCAAAGGGAAATTTGCCAGGCTTGTTGAAACAAGCCAGCATCTGTTTTATTTCTTCAGAGAAGCCAAAATGTACAAGACTGAAGAATAAATATTATTGAAATTACCGTGTAGAATTCTCCAACTGTTAAACGGTTTAATTATTGATTGTTAACCACCTGTTCGCAGTACGTATTGAACGGCCCAAGAATTTACATTTAAGGCATAAAAAATAATAATATGTTTGTACTCAATATTTAAGTGTTACAAATAATAATCAAAACTTATGGTGGCCAAAAACTTGATCCCTTTTGAAATAGACAGTGTACCAATTCGAAAAGCTAAAAAAAAATAAATATGCCTAACAGTGGCATATTATATATTTTAAAATTATTTTTACGTTTATTTAAGTTATACTGATTCCCAATCTTATTCATGTATGTATTATATTTCTCTGATGTTGGCCTCTCTGCATATTTTCATTATTCTATTTATCCACAAATGTTAAAAAATTGAATATATTTACGATACTTAATAAAAAAATAAATTCTTAATCGCCCAAATATAAACAGGTACAAGACATACAAGTACATGATAAATTATGGTATCTAATACGTACAAAAAACACATTTAATGAACCCTAGTAAACTGTCGTATTTGATAAATACGATATTTGTCACATTTTTTGTACTACGTATAAAATCGTATGTGCAATATAAAAAAAACCGTTAGGATTATTGGCACAGTATCAATTGACAGCAAAATAATTTACAAAAAGAAATTATTTTTAGAATAACTTACTTTAGTCGGTTAATATTTGGATTTGTAACGATCAAAATAAACTTTGAATTGCCCTTCTCAACAATCTGGACTTTGAAAATACTATATTTTACGTAGGAGGGGTTGATATGTATCTTGGCTAGGGAGGGCCGATTGTATGAAAAAAAAATTCTATTTAAAATTATTACATTTAATACCTAATAATAATAACAGGCGTATTTACCAAAACAAGCATTTCCTCTTGCAATTCATTTGAATATTTAATTTTAGCGCTAATGTTCTTTTTTTCACATATTTTAAAGTTTTTAAATGGTAATAATAAATATAATTTTTCTATCCATGGTACTAATTGCTTGACATAATGTAATTGTAAGTACATTATGCAAACGCTTCTCAAAGTGTGAACATGTTAAAGCATGAAAAATGTGAATTCACAATTTTCAACCTCTTTGTATATGTATACGGCTTTTCAAAAATGAATTGAGAATTCTTATTATTCATCATGTCTAACTGTTAGGTGAATATGCATTTAAAATAATATATTAGTTTATTCACTTAAACTCTCCCACGAAGATTTTTTTTTATTTTCCCCTGAAAATGCTCCTCAATTTTGATATAATATGTTTCGATTTAAAAAAAATCTTTGTACCCATTATTTCAATTATTTTTATTGGAATTTAATTTTGCATAATTCGCGTCTAATATGACAGTCTGAGATTACACCAATAATCTGATGAGGATATTGAATTATGAATTGGAAGTTTATAAATAAAGTTTTGGCGTCGAGGAAGATATGGCACGATCAAGTGAATCAAATAATGTTGTAAAATGAGGCGTGTGTAATGAACTAAGAAACGTATACAAGCAGAATGTATGACGTGGAAGTGAATCGTAGAAGAAGTCGAAGTCACCCAAGAAAGAGATGAAAAAAATAGGTATATATGTGGTAAAGCGATGCGTAGGTATAAGGTTGATTTAAGCGAAATGGAAAAGATTCAGAAAGGGATGCTTAGATTATTTGGGGATAGAAAGCAGATGAATGAAGAAAAGAATGTTGTGAGATAATACGACGTGGAAATGAATGGTAGAAGTAGTCAGGGACGCCCGAGGAAGACATGGCACGATGAATGAATAAAATACCTACAAAATGTACTTTTTCAATTATTGAAAATATTATTATATCCACCTTGAAATTACACCCAGTTTACTAGTATTTTCTACCAGAAACTTGACTCCGAACCATGAATAACCCCGAGAAAGGCCGGGTTTACTTAAGCTATTTATATAAAGAAGGTTGTCTATAGTGACCGGCGTTCGTTTGATTTTTATACAAATCAATTCATTCCAAAATTGATCTATTTCTAAAGCCCGAAAACCCCGGGATTGTAGCTAGTTATGAATGAAAATATTATTATTAAATAATTTAAGTACAACAATCATAATAAGAAAAATAAACTTCAAATCTTTCACACATTTTTAACGGTATTAGACTCGTTTGTCGATGGTACAAAGTTTCAACAAATTTTGAAATAAAATTATTTTCAAGCACACATAAAAAAAGGTCACAATAGCGTGGTGTGATATTGTCACAGTTACAGTCTCACTAACAGTTAAAGTCGCAGCTCCAGTTCCAGCTACAGCAGTTAAAAGTGACAGCGCGACGATAATGCCAACATGCATTAAGTTTATTAAAAGAATCTGCAACATTTTACCACATTTACAGCGGAGTAACCGCTAAAGCTGGAGCATATTAAATTCTTCGTCCGTCACTCCTTGTTATGGGAATAGCCAATGAAACCTGTTGAAATAAAGCACATTTTATGCTGTTGGAATATTGTATTAGATAGATTCTGGCGGATTAAAGAGAGAGTGATTGTAGTCAGTTGTTATTTAAACCTGGCTTAGTATGTTATGCCAAAACTACTGTAATACAAATTGTAATCCGACGTGACATGACCACGTATGTTGTAGGACAATATTCATTTGAAATGTTTCGCAATAAAGCACATTGAAATTAATCATACGGGATCCGTAGAATCGATTTGACTCAAACATAATCGATTAAAATCGTTTAAATTCATTATGCATATCTGACCAAATTATCTGTCATTAGAAAATATTACACCGGGGAAGACTTTTAGTTACTTCGTATTGTGCCTGTGTTGCTTATCCTTTTAACAATACAGACTGAAACTCTCAAACTCAAACGGTGAGGTCTGGAGTCATGAAATCTGCGCTGATAATCTTTTCGTACTATCAGAAAAACCAAAAAACCTTTGGTACAAAATTATGTCCACCATCATGAGCTATTGAAATTGATCGAAAATATTTTTTTTATCCGTATTTTACATTGGTTACGATAAAAAAATCTTGGTTTATTTTGTTTTGTATCACTGTCCTAAATATATAAATCGCAAAGCTACCAAATTTGGACATGTAAATAATCTTCATAAGAAGTAAGTATTCAACTCCAAGCCTGGATTCAAAAAGAGATTTTTTGAATATACGAAATAAATTCTGTACCTTTTTGGATTATTGTCGGGGTCCGGAATGATCCCCTGGTTTTCTGCGGACTCTACGCCTAACCCAGAATATTTTTGTGGTATTCGCTTCCATCCACCCTTAAAAATATTCGAAATAGTGTTCTGAAAAAGTTTTTTCCCATTATCCGATATTTCCTAAAATTTAAACTCATTTATTTTCATGTAAATATATAAATATATAATACAGACGGCGTCCGTGGTAGAGGGTTAAGGCTCTCAATTGGAAATAAGGAGGTCACGCGTTCAAATTTTTAAATGATTAATTTGTGTTATTTCACAATTTATTAATTACAAAAAATATATATATAGTACGAGTATATTTGCGGCACGTTCCAGAGTGGTACATACTCTTAGTTTTGCCCTGGTGTAAGAAAAATATTCCGAATTGAAAAGTTATTTGAAATGGCTTTAGCCGTATTTGGTGACCTAATCAGAATAGTCAGGTACTCCCCTATCTTCATCATCCTCTTCTCCTCCCCCCTCAACCACTAACTTCAGCCTCACAACATACCTCAATTAGGAATACCATAGTCTCACTGGTTCCAGTCGGTTAGAAGCAACTGGAATATTCACAAAAAAAATACTAATATATCGACTGTTTTAGTAAAATCCTTTACGCCACATTTTTTGGAAATGTCCTTTTTTAGTGGTTTTGTATAAAATAGTTTCCAAAGCATTTTTAATACATAAAACTAAATTCATGCCTATTTTTTTATGTCATTTAAAAAAATGTAGATGAATCTACATAAACCTCAAAATTATAAACAGAAATGCAATATATTACATCAAATTTAAAACAAAATAAACGCTTTTCAAATAAACCTCAATATATTTCGAATTCGAAAATATTCATTGCAATCATCCCCGTCAAGTTTTCATTTTGAGGCTTGATGGGTTTTTCCTAACCATAGTATATAATATCGAATATTTTGCTCGTAGAAAATATGTTTGTAACTGTCCCATTTAAGCACCTGTATACGAATAGGTAATTTGATTGATAATTTATTTACAGACTCGCTTCATAACGCACTGACCCGTATATTTACCCATCAATTAAATAATATTATAAAGGTAACTGATGCGTACAAACACACAGTGTTTATAGTGTCAAAACCATTTCAATGCATTGTTACAGGTCGCACAATTAGAGGCTACCAACACAGATTTATGGTTGCGTAAATTGGTGAATTTTATTTTCTGATGTTTAATAACAAATTTGAAGAATGCTGTGTGTGAGCAATGTGACTGTATGTATTATTCCTACATATTATATTTTCTTGCAGGTGAAAAGCATATCATAAGCCGTTTGGCTAAAACTGTAATATCATTTGACTGAATATGATAAAATTCTTTTTTTTTCTCGGTTAATCTATTTATCTTGATGGTCTCCGTGGTCGAGGGGTAAGGCTCTCGACTGGCAATCGAGGTCGCGGGTTCAAATCCCGGCGTACGCAATCAAATTTTATTGGATCAATTTGTGTCATTTCAAAAATTACTAATTAAAAATAATAAATAGTACCGGAGTGGAAGATACTTTTAATATCGTCCTGGTGCAAGAAACAAATTCAGAATTGAAACGTTGCTTGAAATGGCTTTAGCCGTATTTGTGACAAGATCTGAATAGCCAGGTACTGACCTACCTTCCTCTTCCCATCTTTTTCCCCTCTCCGCTACCTTCAGCCTCAGTACATAGCCCAATTGGGGATGCCGCAGTCTCACTGGCTCCAGACGTTTTGGAGCAGTTGGGACGCTTGTGCGGTATTCATTTAAAATAATATTCAAGCCCTACATGACACAGTGGTTTGCATATTCAAGATTAAGTTGAGATGTGTTAGACTTCGACGCAGAACAAATATATCGAATAATATACTTCTTTGATATATTTAATTTAATTTATTTATTCACGCCTTGAAGGCTTTTATCTCAATACATTGTTATAGGTAAGTTGTTCAGGAGTACCTAAGTATATAGAAACAAAATAAACTGACTATGAAAGATATAAGCAGGTACAATACAATTTATCACAGAGCGTTCTGCTTTACAAAGGAGTTCAATAATTGTATATAATGAGAAGAGTACAAAGTAAGTAGATACTTAAGGTACCATGAAAGTAGTTACAGAGCAATGTGTAATAACTATGATGATATTTACAAAAATAAACATGAACAGTTTGTTGTAAATCATGTTTGTATTTAGCAACTATTTATTTCTTTATTAATACAGCGATAAAAGGTGCGCAAGGTGCGCAAAAAAATGAAAGATATTAAGTTGTACAAAGGAGTTTGATTAGTGTTTTATAGTATTATAAAAAACGCAACTAATTGAGTTGAGCGCTGATATAAGTCTAAGTTTTGTGAGGTTGATTGTTTTTACTTTTGAAAAATAAAGTTGAATTAAACTAAACTTATTTTTTAAATTTTTTTTCACACTGCCCAGCTTTGTTACGTTAATTGAAAAATATATTGTATACGTATGTATCTCATTCCGTCGCCAATAGCAAACTTTTGTCATTGAACCCTCATGACGTAAATTGTGTTTAGTATTTGAAAATGCCATTAAATCAAAAGAAAACTAACCGAAATCGAAACAGAAACAAATTTCTACTTCATCGACATGAAGTTGATAACCGGAGCGGTTTTATTCAATGATGTTACACTATAAGGTATATCTATCTTCATCGGCAAGATCATTGGCAGGTTGGTTTTACAGGCGAGAAGATAAAATAATCGCTGCTGTAGCTGTATCAGATATCTGGAACGTAGAGACTTGCTTTACAATATGGATCTTGGAACGACCGCTTAAGTCAGAGATCGGTAGACTTTCAAGTGAAAAGAGCCACAATGTCAAGGAAACAGGAAAACATATCGAGTATCGAGTGTCTGTGGCAGATGCTGGTTCTCGAGGTGGTGGTCAACTTTTTGTCTCAAAACTTTCCGAGATGCACGGACATCAAAAGTGGAAGGGGGCTTGTCAAAAAGATAAACCTCGTGAACGGTGCTTTCGTCAGCGTAGCAACAACGAGATCGTTGGTGTGCACCAAAAACACCGTCGGCGACAGCACAGATTCTTGTCGCACCCCCGCATTGATTTGGTGCGGAAAAGAAGAAGAGCCGTCAACTACGTTTTGAATTGTTCTCCCTGAGATTCCAACTATGCAGGGTTGGATGGATCTCATACGATGTTAACTTTTCTTGTTAGCGCCCAGTGTCAGACTCTCTCAAAGGCCTTGGTGATATCCAACCCGATGGTTTGAGTTTCTCCAAGATAGTTGCTGAACTGTCTATAAGTGACGTTGAAAATGTCGATGGTCAATACAGACTTGTTAAGCAGTTGAGTCGCTCTGTTGATTGTCGATAGGCAGAAGCCGTTGCTTTCGTAGTAATAATATGTCCATGGGATCTCCCATAAATATACTTTTTAGACCTTAAGTGGATTAAGTACAAATATTAGTTTATCGGAGATTAGTTTCAAAATATTATTCGACGTGCTTCCAAGGTGTTGAAAACTAGCATTCTTGTTAAGAAGGGTGGATAAAGGAATGAATAGTAGGTATATTATCTCATATATAGTTAACGCATAATCCTCTTTTGTACTATAAGTGAACTAAACCATTTTTGATGCTGATCACCTTTTTGGTTCACCTCAGTTCTTTTAGCTCTAAAGATTCAAAGTTCGTTCGGCGGCTTTGTTCGATAAGGAGTGGAGGTGGAATTGGAGTTTACGTTTTAAGAGCCGCATGCGACTCGCCAGTCGCGGTCTGCCGACCTCTGGCCTAGGTGAAGTAGTGGGTGACGCATAACCTCCCCACTGAGCTGCAAGGAGTGAAATCCGAGCATACCCTGGAGATAGATGATCGGGTAGAGGGAGTACTTCCTCATTTGCATCTAGGTGTACAATATATTACGTTACATCATGTGTCGCCGAGTAAAGCAATGTTTCTACGTGATATTTCTTAACCTTTGCTGCAATAGAAGAGAGAATTCCATTGCATGAAATATGGTGACCGGATAAATCATCACAATGATAATTCATCACATCTTTAAAAAGTTATATAAAGTCATGGAAAGTGATGAAACAAAATTTTTATTAACTGGGTTAAGTAGGTTAGGTTAGGTTAAATTTTTTTTATCGTTTCTAATGACTTTATATCACTTTTTAAAAGTGTGTTGAGTTATCATGGAACCATGAAATATAGTTCCACAAAGGCTATTCAGGTATATAAGTCAACACACATTTTTATCTGCCAGTTTATAAATACATTATAATGTTTCAAACCTTCAAGGTTCAAACCTTTCATAACTTCGTATCATTTTTGCTTCGAATATTTGCCGTCGTCACTATGCCAAAATTTCAATTAACGTTAAATTTTTTTAAAATTCAATTTGGTAGGCGGGTATGGATACCGCCGCCCCGAGAACTATTAATTGGATAACCAACACCTCTGCCATAGGTCACCCCAAGTGTTTCGCTATGTTTGGTGACTTGACAGGGCTGTCCGGGTTCATAGGTTAATATGTCTGCTCACCTGTTGTGTGGTAGACCGGATTTGCGGAGACTGGTTGAGGGAGATCTTTATAACTCAAACGTCCGTCATTCATGGACACATTGACTCCAGATTCCCACCCACTACTTATACCTTTTTTCTTCCCAGATCTTCCTCTCCTTCCTTTCCTTAAAAAAAATCCTTCACACAGCATCCCCAAAGATGACATTGGCCGTGAAGGTAATTTTGAAGAAGTTAAATATCTTGTCATTATCTAATAAATGATAGTTAATGTAGATAAATCAACTGAATTTCTAAGAAAAGTTGAAAACGCACACATGAAACGAGAAAAATAAATGAAATAAGACTCCCTTTTAAAAAGAAAAACCCAGAGTCAAAAGTCACCAGGAGCAATGAAGATATTTGGCAATTTGCCAGAAGAAATAAAATAAGTAAAAAACATAAAAACGATTTAAACTTCAATTTGGTAAAATATCAATACACCAATTTTAGGATTGTATTAGGAGATAGATTATTTGTAAATCGCCGTTTTCGTGAGAACAACTCCTCAAGGGCGCAAAATAATATAAGGTAACTATTAAATATATATCTGTTAATTTATTATTATTTTTTGATAAATTAATGTTTTAAAGACAAGATTTTATTTATGCATAGCACAAAGGATAACAATTATTTTTATAAGCAATAATTGTTCGCCTGAAACACTCATCCACATTGAAAAAATCTCCTGATAAAAAATACATGACGCCAACGGGACTCGAACCCGTGTCCATTCGATTTCCAGTCGAAAGCTCTAAGATGTCAATGTCATTCTAAGAGAAAAAAAAATATAGCGCAATGGGTAGTTTTCATACAGTAACGGCCGTTGTTTTCAATCCTACTGATCAACAGTTGAGCCGAAATTTTGGCTCAACACTGCTCAAACGAACAACTAAGCTATTTCCAACGGAAAGGTGACGACTGAGCGGTCAACCAATTTAAGGAAGCCAAACTACTTGATAAAGCCTGCCTCAGAAAATGAATAGTTATAAAAAGTGTCGACAGAGTGAAAAATATTCCCGACGCCAAGACGGTGGCATTAAAGTCAAGCTAACACTTTCTTTTGAACATGTTATATACGTTTGTTTAAAAAACATAAAATATTGGTTTATGTATTACAGTATTTAAAAAATATATATTTGAATTAATAATGAATGTAATAATTAATTCGACAATATTACTTTAACATTGAAAGATTTTACTTTGATGTCATCATATTGTCTATGAAAGTGGGCAGGGCCACTTGAGATAATCAACCGTAAAGATGTTTGGAAACGAACGAATTGAAAGTTACTGAACACATCACTTGGCTGATCGGAGACTGAAATTGTTGGGAAACAAGTTGGGAACAGCGACCGTAAATGTTCCCCTATTATTTTTCTATTTTGAATAATTAACGTTACCGACTTTTTGAGCTGTAAAAATAATATGGACCAATAATTTTGAAGTTAGACAACTTCTGGGAAAAATGATATAAATTTTATAATTTATAATGATAGTTCTGAATAAGAGAATTCACAAGCTTGATGATTTAACGTCAAATATAAATCTTTCGTCGAGAGTAAATACAAAGTTTAGCAAATGAATATTGTGAACTCATGTTTTTAGTTAAACAAAGCACGGTTGAAACCCATGTTTGTATTATGTAGTTAATTAAGCCCAGAGAAACCAGCCAACATTGGCAATGCAAATAGATTCACCCAACTAACCTGTATGTTGGTAAGAGCTGAACTAAATGCGAACAAGGTATTTGTACTTGTTATTCACAACCTCAAAACGGACAATCCGAATAATGTGCCTAATGTACAATCATTGATTGTTGACATGATTTTACATATATATTTATTATGGACATCTTCCGAATGCTGTATTTTTTTTATTTTTTATTTTATTTTATTTGGGAAACAAACAGTTATACAAATATATTTTAATACAAATCATTTTTACCAAGTTGCATAAACCAGTAAAGTTTCCACAGAAGAAGATTAGCTATAGTAGATTAGCTTATCTCTTAGGGATATATTCGATTCGAACTATGACTTAAGGCCCCATTACAATTTTCTACCGATTTATAACAAGTTTCTCTTTGACTCTTTAAGTTTTTAAGTTCTAAAAAAAATATAAGTTATGTTTGAAGATAATATCTTTGCATTTGTTTTGCCGAAAAGTTAATTATGTATTTGTAATTCCCTAGATAGAAAAAATAGCAAAACGAGCTCCTAAGATTATTAAAAACACGTTTTGTTGTGTTATTTAATGAGTTATAGGCATGAAAAAATCACTGTGTATCATTAAATGCAACCAAAACATTTGTCGAGAGATTTTTGTGCAATTTAAATTTTTAAAATAGAGCTCCATTTTTCGCCATTTTCGCTTAATTGTTATAGTTTTTAATATTAACGCGTTCCCTCTAACATTCGTATTAACATATCTCCCTTTATAACCATCTTTGAAGTGGCCTCGTAGTAAGCGTTCAAAGATGACTTGTTATAAATTGGGTATGCGGGGCTTAAGACATGCGTACGACATAGTTGGACTGAATTATGAGGAGGTTGATCTTTCTTCTCGTCTATCTGAGATACGACATATTGTGGAGATCGGAGATGGAGTGGGATTGTCAGATTGGGCCGGTGGAGCATCTACTAACTTGTTTGAAATATCTCAGCTCATTTTTATTTATTTGGAGAGGGAAAGCCAGAGAAGTGATCGTGAAATGTTATCCTTAACCTTTTTTTATTTAATGCTTGCAAATGATTAAAATATGTAAAAAATACATGTGAAAAAGTGGCTTGAAAAATAAAAATCGAACTGCCCTTAACCCTTTGTCGTGTTTGCATTTTACAAATATTGAATCGTACCAAGTTTCTTGGTTAAGTTAAAGCAGATTCATTTTGAGCAATTCATTGTTTTCTT
Organism: Hesperophylax consimilis; assembly: GCF_061612785.1. Taxonomy (NCBI): domain Eukaryota; kingdom Metazoa; phylum Arthropoda; class Insecta; order Trichoptera; family Limnephilidae; genus Hesperophylax; species Hesperophylax consimilis. The sequence continues at coordinate 23,739,315 of NC_142842.1, forward strand.
TTCACAGAACGCCTAAAACTTGCATATAATAATAAATAGTCGCATATTTGAATTGTTGTTGTTGCACTCGTTGTGTTTTAAGCCAAGAGCTAAGCAGCGTATCGCTCCACTACGCAAGTCGTCATTTCTACAATCTGAAGCACGAGTTATTACACGAAGACTCGTGTATGTAGTACCTATCAAAAGTCCTCAACAGGTAGTTAAGGGCATCAAACAGCGAAGTCATAAAAAAGCACACAGCGTGTTCTTTATGGTCCAAGTCGTAGAACAGTGTTCATAAAATCCCTGCGAAACACAGGCGAAACGGCAATCATCGTTCATAACTACTTTTAACTTCGCTCTTTATTGCATGGATGCAAATCTGCAGAATGCAATCTTAGCCGTTCTAACGGAAGTCATGGCGGGGTACTTCCGTTTTATTTCCGGCATTAAAATTTTTGTCGTTCAACTCAAATATCAAAAGCCAAACAATCGTACATTGAAATATAGTTAATAAGATGAGTCCTCCTCTTTTGGTATTTCTGTGCACCAATTTCAAGACATTTTGTTTTTGTAAAGTTTTACTATTCAATGTACATTTGGTTACTTATTTTTACGATTCGCTACTGGATTTGACACGTGTCCGTGTTTTTCACAAGCGTTATTAAAAAATAAAATTATACAGCTATGTACAGACGTAATTTTTTTATTATTTTTTTTTATTGTTGATACATTTTTTTACAATATTTCATATTTCAATTCAGTAATGTTGGCCTCACTGGGTTGTTTACCCGTGCTGAGGCCCCCATTTTATAATTTAAGAATTTATACATTAAAAAAAAAGAAAAACAACATTAAAATAAAGATAAATTTAAATTAAATTATTACATTATCTTGTTTGGTGGGATGGTGATTTAGAGGGGAAGGGTGAAAGAAGTCAAAATAATAATAAAATTGCAACAAATGCATATTGTATAGTAAAACTTTTCAAAAAAAGATTCCTCCTTTATCTGTTTAGCTTTGTTCGCTAGAAGGAGATTACCTTCGATTCCAGGTAACTTTAGATCCTCAGCCGAGCTCTTTGTGTGCGATCCCTGTTACTTTTTCCAAGCCAAGGACGCCATTATGAACGGCCGAAGATTTTTACATTACCAAAGGCTTGCCTTCTGGCTGTCTAATACACTCATCACCATCACAAGGAATATTTCAGTCTTATGAAAATACACCTTGCTTGTTGTGTTACTCACAACCAGAATAATCACAACTATCCATAACAAAATGATGATCATGCTATCTTTTTCTCACTATCAATCTTTGAGGTGAAAACAATCCAACCTTGCCTATTCCATGTCACTGTTTGCGTCTTTCATGTTTTACGGGTAGCAGTACATTAATCTTATCTAAAACACTAACAGAATTGTTTACTATGTACTTGTTTGAAATACTTGAATTATATTTATTTGTCTTCGTAAAAGGGATGGAAATAAAACGAAGAAAGAAAACGGTAATAATATGTACTAATGCCTAACTAGGTAAGTTGGACGCAACATACTTATAGGTAAATATAAATATATAGTTAACATTACATATTCTGCGTGATACTGCGGATCGTGCCGCAAATATACTTTACATTATTTTTAATGAGTAACCTGTGAAATAACAAAAAATAATCAAATACATGGAAAGCAAATAACTGTGGTCTCATCATAAACGAAAGTGAAAACGATCGTGCACGTGAAATTTTATATGTAAACTTTCTAAACTTTCATCAACATAATTTTATACATAACAGTAACAATCGCTTATTAGACTTAGCTTTATCAAACTATCCTAAAATGTCTGTTGAACTCTCAAATGATCCACTTCTACCTATAGATAATCATCATCCTCCCCTATACATTAAATTAAATATGACATGTGATAATGAAAGGAAACCTTCACAAAGCGTCCTAAACTTTAAACGAGCCGACTTCGACTCAATTAACTGCCATCTCTCAAATACAGACTGGTCTTTTTTATCTGATGAAAGCGTTGATGAATCGTTAGATAAACTTTATTTATATTTTTCTAATACTATTGAATCCTATGTACCTTTTTACACACCGAGAAGCTATACCTACCCGGTTTGGTTTTCATCAGAGCTTACAGCCTCTCTTCAGCAAAAAAAGAATCAACACAAAAAATTCAAACAAAGTAAATCCATAAAGGATTATACACGGTGTCCGGAAACTCGTAGTACAAGCGGGAAACTGGAGAATCTACACCACATGGGGAACCCAAAAAAACATAAAGTTTTTTGATTTGAGCATTTTCAAAAAAAAAAAAAAAACAAAAAAAAATATTTTTCGGCTATTTTAGGGTTAAAGTTTTTTCTGGTGTTTAGGGTTGAATAACAGATGTTTTAACCCTGCAGAGCAGAAATATTTTATGATTACACCGGGTTAAATGAAGGGTGATTTCAAAATAATGCTTCAAATCCGAGTTTCTTCATTTGTTTTACTTTCAAATAGTTTTAATTAGTTGGGTACTTTGATCTTCAGTAATAATTTATAAGAATTTGATTAAAAAAAAAAAAAAAAATCAACTTCAAACTCGATTTACTCGATAACGAAAGCTCAAATAAAAAAAAAATATACTACAAAATCGACTCCAAATGTGATGTAGATTCACCAGTTTCCCGCTTGTACTACGAGTTTACGGACACCCTGTATAATCTTTAGCGAAACTAGGAAAAAATGTAAAGATCTTTCCAAACAATGTTACAAAATGTACCTAACCTCTGTCGAGGACACTGTCTTTAAATCCAAAAACCTTTGGATATTTCTTAAAAAAATGAACAATGAAAACACAGACTACCCGCCAATAATGCAAATGAATGGAATCAGTGCAAACAATACACAGGATATTGTAAACCTTTTTTCGGACTTCTTGAAAAATGTATATGATGAAGACACCCCAGATGATAAAATACCCGAATACAAATTTAATATGACCACAAACTTAACAAACTGCCAAATCACACAAAAGTGCTGCGAACAAAAATTACTTTCCTTAGAAACTGACAAATCCGCTGGCCCAGACAACATTCCACCAATATTGCTCAAAAAATTCTCTATTACATTATCTAAACCACTCACATTACTATTTAACCGTCTCTTGTCCCTTGGACATTTTCCAGACCGCTGGAAATCTAGCTTAGGAAATCTATTAATTAATCAAAAACAGCACGGTTTTATCAAAGGAAGATCCACCGCAACTAACTTAACGGTATTTCAAAACTTCAGTATACAATCATTTGCAGAAAATAAACAAGTCGACTGTATATATACAGACTTTTCGAAGGCATTCGACAAAGTATCCCATAAACTACTAATTCAAAAACTATTTGCTCTAGGAATAAGGGATAACATGTTAAAATGGTTTAGTAGCTATTTGTCAAATCGTAAACTGTTCGTTAAAATAAAATCTTGGATGTCGAAAGCTTTCCGGGCTACCAGTGGCCTACCGCAAGGTAATCACCTTGGCCCGGTTTTGTTCCTCATTTTCATCAATGATATAACCAATTGCTTCAACGATGTCGAGGTATTGCTCTTTGCAGATGACATCAAACTATACAAGAAAATAACTGACATAAATCATTGCCATATACTACAATCAAATATTAGTAAGCTTAGAGATTGGTGCGTTCAAAATAATTTATTTTTAAATGTAGTAAAGTGCAAAACCTTGACTTTCTTCAGAAACAAAAATCCTGTTTTATTCGAATATTCCATCAATAACATAGCTTTAGAAAGAGTCACGGAAATGAGAGATCTTGGAATTATTTTGGACGAAAAACTAAGTTTCACCAATCATATCCATCAAATTGTGAACAAAGGTATGAAAACACTAGGCTTCGTATTAAGAACAACTAAAAACTTCAATTCTTTACAAGCCATTAAACTATTATACGTATCTCTAGTAAGAAGTCTAATTGAATATAACTCAGTAGTTTGGTCTCCATCTTACAAAATTCACATTAACAACATTGAGCGAATACAAAAAAAAATTCTACGTTTTATAAATTTTAAATTAAATATCCCTGTCGAAGACTTAAAATGCATTTTTTTATACTCTAAAAATACATACATTAGAAGATAGACGTAAAATAAACGATTTAACGTTCATTTAAATGGATCATTTAAAAGATTTATTTCAACAATATTCCTAAACACATCATGTAAACCTACAAATAGCTGTAATTTTCTGTTTTTGTTTCTTGTGTTTGTATGACTTGTTGCATAGCTTTTATCAAATGTAATTTTATTCTTATTTTTTATGTTTCAAAATATCTGTCAAATTAAAATTATACTACCAACCATGTAAAAGCCCTCTGGGCGTTAAATAAATAAATAAAATTAAAAAAAATTACATTTTTAAGCCTAATATCCGGTTCTTTTTATGTAGATTTAGATTCAAATGTATTTGTGGGAACAAAAAAAAAAAAAATTTACTTGCGCACGCCGGGATTCGAACCGCGACCTCCAGTTTGCTTACTCCTCCTTACCCCTCGACCGCGGAGCCGTCGAAGCCTTGGCCTTGGTAATAATAAGAACGAATTTGTTACGAGTGTCAACATTATTAAACATCGAATTGAGCATAAATGTTAAAAAAATACCTCGATGAATTTTTCACAGTGACAGTGAACTTGAGACAAGTTCTTGAGTGGAGTTTATTTATATTTCTTTATGTAGCTTTTCCAAAATTTCTGAAAAATTAATTTTAATTGTTTTTCCGGTGAATTGACCTATTTTATGATACTATATTTTCTTTCGTTTGACTTTTTGGTACAGAAAATATAACCCTCCAAAATTGTATCCACAATTTAGGTGTCATTTGTAAAATTTGATTGTAGAAACCATCATAATTTAGAGGGTGGAAATCCACTTAACAAAAAGTACGCCCCAAAAACACCGGGGGTGAAAATTTATTGCCGCAATTTTTCCCCAAATATTTCTATAATATTTTCGATTGGTATTGTCATCCAGTCATAATTTCCATTTATGTGTGAGATACAGACATCAAACGAATATTTATCAACGGTACTGAGTAAAAAAGCTAATTTTAACGTATTGAGTTCAGTATTACTGCAAATATTATTCCTTTGTCCCCTTTTACACGATGTCCTTGTTCCTTGAATTGTGAATTTGTAGAATTTATTCGTGAATTGTTCAATGAAGCCAAAGGGTGAGTAACGCCACCACTCGGTATTTTGTGGGAGTTAGGACCGCATTGCGCTGACTGCGATTTGCGGCGTAACTCGGGGCGCGAAATTTTCGTAACTTTTGGTAGCCTGTTGCATTCGATCTTGAAATTCCTTTGTGGAAAGCATTATTATAACGAAACATTCGGTAGTATGTAATTTTCATTCATCGATGTTTTTATTATCTTATTGTACATTAAAGGGGTTAGCTGGAGCATGTAGGAAATACTTTATTTTCAATGGAGGATTGACGCTGAGAACTTAAAATTCTTAACCGAGATAACCCTCTCTTATTTGGCACGTGAAGGGCTTATGTCAATTACGTTCAAAATCACTGGACTGTCTATAGACCTTCTCGATATAATTAACACCTCCAATGCAAACCTTCTCTTACTTAATTCTATTTGGTTTTCCAAAATTTTTCATCCATAAAAAATGTCCTTTATCATGTAGGTTCTGTATCTATCTTAACTGTAAAAAATGATTCAATGCAATTTTAAAATAAGTAATCTGATTTCAATTTTACACACATCTTTAATATGGCGGGACAGAATTGAAAAATTCAGACAGTTTTTAGCTAATTATAATAATAATCTAGACACCTTGTAGTATTTGTAATTCCATTAGGTGGTTCTTTATCTTTTTTACTCTGATATAACGGAAGGAATTTTATAAAAACAACTTTTGTATTAAGTGCAGGTAGCACGGCAGGGAAAGCTTTTTCGAACGTGTTACAAAAGTTGCAGTACCCATTTCACAGAATTTAAAAGATTACAGTTTAAACAACTGTTTTACTCATAACCTTAGATATTTTCAAAGCCACCCATAAAGAAAAAAAAAGTTTTATTTATTTACTTATATTTACTAGGTTTTTATGGACGATCTCACACATCAAAACAATCCAGTTATAAAAACTTATTTAATACACAAATGGGTACAACGATTACAAAAATCTACTCAGACATTGCAAGCATTCATTTCAAAACAATAAAATTATATGAAAGCTCACATGACAAATAGTACAAATGAGACACAAATAGAGACGCAAGTAAAACATAATACAATCAGCGCAACTTATTTTTTAGCAATTTTTTATTTAAACTATTTGTATTATTGCTTGTACTAGACGATACAAAGTGAACTTTAGCGTATTATTTTAGTTCCCGTGTCGTTTGACAGTCTCTTCGATGTCCCCAAATCTTTCTTGCGTTTCTGAAAATCAGTTCAGAAAAGTAACAAAGCTGATATCAACGAAGCAGCAAACCCTCAAAAGTTGTAACCAAATACAACCCTGTAAAGAGCAGTGAGCAGGGGTGTATTGCGATTGATGGCGAAATATTAACACATAAAAGTGTCGCAGTTAGCGGTACGATTCCCTGCTCGTGTGTAGACGTAATTTGTGATGTGGATACATGTGTGCGAGTGTGGGAACGTGGCTTTGTGCAAGTATGGGCACGTATAACCACGTATGGCCACGCGCATGTGTGCAGGCCTCTTCCCGGGATATATGAGCAGGAAAAGTGGATGCGCGCCTTTGTTCCGCGTAAATTGAGAGAAATTTCGGAAGCTTTTTGGGTCGGCAAATAAAGGCAGCGGAGAGCTTTGTGTATTATTTAGTACAATATAAAACTATTAACTTATTCAGGTGAAGTTGTTTTGGAGTTTAGATTTTGAAATTGCCAGCAATGCACCGTGGCGTTTTGGTTCTAATGGATTTTCCAGCGCTTTAATTATTTGCGTTCAAATTAGCAGAAGGAAAACAGAGCAAAATTAATTAAATAAACAAAAATTCGTTTGGTTTATGGTTTTTGCAAGAGTTGAATTTTTACTGTAACAAAATGAATCATCCGACGTCTTCTAATATCGGAGGTTGACTTTCAGAATGGCAATCTTTATCCTGGAGACTGCATCCTATATAAACTCACTCCTACTATTGCGGAACTGTTCTAGTACCCCTTACGTTAAATTGATAGTATTTTACTATACATAATATTATGTATATCAAGTAAGAATGTTAACGTGTACTGTCATTGATTTATAAATTGTAATATATACACTACAGAACGTGCGCTGAAATGTTCACGTGTTTTAAATACATTGATGGGAATTGATTGCATTATTATGTTAAAGAATATAACGAGAAAGATAATAAAAGCCGCCCCCCTTAGGCAAATTGGTGATCAAAAGAAAAAAAAGAAAGGCAAAATGACATTTATAACTGGCGCCAAAACCACAAATCTTACTATAAAAAAATAATAATAGCGAAAAGTTTAATGCCAGATACAGACGTAAGTCCGTCAAGGCTATACTTCCGCCCAAGCCCAAGATCCCTAGCCCAGGGTTCTAATCTTGGGGTGTAGGCTCCGGCAAGGGACTGATTTATATTTTGTTTTAACAACAAATACACAGAGGACACCCCGATAGGATTGAACCTACTCAACACCGTGATTTATCTTTGTTTGTTTTATATACCTACCTTACCATTATTATAACTTATTGCTGGAATAAAATAAACTTGTATTTGTCGTCCTTGCATCAAAAATGCACTTACCTCCAAGTTATGCTAAATGTTTGCAGCACGAGATTTCAACTAACTGCTAAATTTTACGCATTTTGAGAGCCATAAAACTCACATGTTTGAACATTAAAATATTTTTTATGCTTCTCTGTAGGTAGCTACTTCTTTATGAATTCAGTACCCGAATGGTTACAAATTTAATTACAGTATTAGGCAACCATTTTAACAAGAACTAAAATTTACGTCAAATTGAAGTTCGATTACCCCCTTCCAAGAAATCCAGCACTTACAATTTATTGTAGTCGGTTTTAAAATTAAATCAATAAGAGAACCCTGAATTGTGTACAAACATTTTGTTGGGGTTCAAGCAGACTAAAATAATTAAAATAAAATCTCAGCCCGCTGCAGCAACCAAAGGGTGACATTTTATTGCATCGCTATACGAAAAATAACATGCAGACAACCCCTTTTTACACAAAATTAATTCAACGGAATGATACATTTATAATTATAACTAAATGAAAGGGGAGCTCTTCAATTAAAAGGAGACAAAGAAGCGTTTGGGTTAAATAGCCGAAATATTTAAGGGTGACTTTGAATAAAGCAGTTAGTACATAGAGGCAAATAACGTCTAGCAAAGGGCTAATTCAAATCATAAAAAATAAACATTATAGTTTTACATAAAACAACGAAATTATGTAAACGTAGCAAGAGTGTGTACCATAACAGAATTAGACTAACTGCATTTTCTCTAGACCGAGTTATGTTTTGTAAGATAATTCATATTTTTATGGCAAAATATAAATTTCAGATGTCCGTTAATAATAAATAATAATAATAATAATACAAATTTATTCCAGAATGTATGCAGGGGTAGTGCAATGCAATACATTCCATATTTGAAATAATATACATAATAAGTAATAAAACTAATAATAAGGTTGGTAATAACATAGGTGATTCCGACAGGCACAAAAAAACAGAATTTAAGTGAAAAAAGATATAGTATAAACACAAACAGCCGTTTATGGGGGATATTTGCACATCTCCCGTCTCCAGAGGGCCATCAGAGGGCATTCTATCCAGGCAACCATGGCAACGATGATTTTGTTACTAGATTGGCGTAGTCTGCGCCATAAGCTTCCCATGTGATGGCGGAGAAGCGCTCTGAAAGAGTGTACTCGTCCCTCCAGGAACATTTCCGTGGCGCTGCAGTATCTCGGTAGGCAGAATAGTTGGCGATATGCATTATTGTAAGCAACTTTTATCTAATGCCATTGGAATGAAGTGTAATCCACCCACAGCTCTGACGTATACAGCGAAGTGCAAAAGGCATTGAAAAGAATCTTTTTCACGTTTGTACTGCAGAGATAAAAACGCATTGACAGCATACCTGCTCTAACGGATATCGCTCTTCTTTGCCTTTCCATATCCTCGATGTCTTTCAGGTCGTCTGTGATAACATGTCCCAGGTATTTGACGCTACGACTAACATCCATTTTCCTTCCATCTAGCCATACTGAAGGTGTTAGCATGTTTTTGTTTTTGCATTTGAAAACCATAACTATTGATTTGGATGTATTATATACAAGGTTATGATTTTTTGCAAAATCTTCACAGATTTGGAGTAGTTTCATCAGTGCGCTAAGTGACGGTGCTAGAAGAACCATATCATCTGTGTAGTTAATATTGTTTACACATACTCCTTGAACATGGCAACCTATCTTACTGTTATAAAGTCTTTGAATTAGTTCATCAGTATATATATTAAACAGTGCTGGAGACATGCTTCCTCCTTGCCTTACGCCACTTTTCAAATAAAATGGGTTGGAAAACTCGCCGGACCATTTCACCACATTTTCTTGCTGCGTGTGCCAAATTGAAAGAATCGCTATTATATCTTCTGAAACTGCTCTTTTCCTGAGTTTTTCCCAGAGTTTATTGTGACAAACACGATCAAACGCTTTGCTTAGATCTAGAAAGCAGGTATAAATTGGCGTTTTTCTTTGTTTATAGTAGCTAATGGTTTCTTTTAAGGAATATATTGCCATAGGTGTTGACAGTGCAGATTTAAATCTGAACTGGTTATCCTCTGTCGTTAGATGGTCTGTTACGACCGTCGATAAAATTTTTTCAATTATTCTTGCCAGGGCGGTCGAGAGTGAAATCGGTCGGTAGTTATTGATAATGGATGGATCAAGTTTTGTTGATTTAATTATGGGTATAATTACCGTTTTTGTCATTTCGTTCGGGATGTACCTATAACGAATAATATTTGAAAATAGTTTTGCTAGGATAACATGAATCGCTGGCCCAGCATACTTAATGTGCTCAAGAGCTATTGAGTCATGTCCTGTGGCTTTTCCTGTAGCCATTTCTCTTACAGCTCTTTCTACCATATGTGGGGTAATGCTGTTAGTGGTAATATTACCTTCGGTTTTCAAAGTAAAATTTACATTTAGAGATTTTTTCGCTACGTCTTCACCTGCCATGGAGAGGAAGTTACGAAATTCATTGGCGATATTTTCCTTTCCTCTTACTCCATTCACACAAAGAGGAGTTTTCATATTGGTTTTCAATTCTGTAGAGGTTTTTTGCCAAAATTTATAGAAATCTTTATTTATTTGTGAGGTGGCAATACCATCCATTCGCTGTTGGATTTCTCTTTGTTGGCATTTTTTCAGAGCTACTTTGAAAATCGTTCGGTACTTCTTCCTGTCTTTAGCAGCTGGCCCTGAGAGTGGTTCTCCGGCCTCGAGCCAAGAAAGAAAGGCGCGTCTCGATACTGCATATTTGGCTGCAACCATATGATTCCATCCCGGAATGTTTATAGTTTTCCGGCCTCGAGCCATGAAAGAAAGGCGCGTCTCGATGTTGCATATTTGGCTGCAACCATATGATTCCATCCCGGAATGTTTATAGTTTTTCGGCCTCGAGCCATGAAAGGAAGGCGCGTCTCGATGCTGCATATTTGGCTGCAACCATATGATTCCATCCCGGAATGTTCATAGTTTTCCGGCCTCGAGCCATGAAAGAAAGGCGCGTCTCGATGCTGCATATTTGGCTGCAACCATATGATTCCATCCCGGAATGTTTATAGTTTTCCGGCCTCGAGCCATGAAAGAAAGGCGCGTCTCGATGTTGCATATTTGGCTGCAACCATATGATTCCATCCCGGAATGTTTATAGTTTTTCGGCCTCGAGCCATGAAAGGAAGGCGCGTCTCGATGCTGCATATTTGGCTGCAACCATATGATTCCATCCCGGAATGTTCATAGTTTTCCGGCCTCGAGCCATGAAAGAAAGGCGCGTCTCGATGCTGCATATTTGGCTGCAACCATATGATTCCATCCCGGAATGTTTATAGTTTTCCGGCCTCGAGCCATGAAAGAAAGGCGCGTCTCGATGCTGCATATTTGGCTGCAACCATATGATTCCATCCCGGAATGTTTATAGTTTTCCGGCCTCTAGCCATGAAAGAAAGGCGCGTCTCGATGCTGCATATTTGGCTGCAACCATATGATTCCATCCCGGAATGTTTATAGTTTTCCGGCCTCGAGCCATGAAAGAAAGGCGCGTCTCGATGCTGCATATTTGGCTGCAACCATATGATTCCATCCCGGAATGTTTATAGTTTTCCGGCCTCGAGCCATGAAAGAAAGGCGCGTCTCGATGCTGCATATTTGGCTGCAACCATATGATTCCATCCCGGAATGTTTATAGTTTTCCGGCCTCGAGCCATGAAAGAAAGGCGCGTCTCGATGCTGCATATTTGGCTGCAACCATATGATTCCATCCCGGAATGTTTATAGTTTTTCGGCCTCGAGCCATGAAAGGAAGGCGCGTCTCGATGCTGCATATTTGGCTGCAACCATATGATTCCATCCCGGAATGTTCATAGTTTTCCGGCCTCGAGCCATGAAAGAAAGGCGCGTCTCGATGCTGCATATTTGGCTGCAACCATATGATTCCATCCCGGAATGTTTATAGTTTTCCGGCCTCGAGCCATGAAAGAAAGGCGCGTCTCGATGCTGCATATTTGGCTGCAACCATATGATTCCATCCCGGAATGTTTATAGTTTTCCGGCCTCGAGCCATGAAAGAAAGGCGCGTCTCGATGCTGCATATTTGGCTGCAACCATATGATTCCATCCCGGAATGTTTATAGTTTTCCGGCCTCTAGCCATGAAAGAAAGGCGCGTCTCGATGCTGCATATTTGGCTGCAACCATATGATTCCATCCCGGAATGTTTATAGTTTTCCGGCCTCGAGCCATGAAAGAAAGGCGCGTCTCGATGCTGCATATTTGGCTGCAACCATATGATTCCATCCCGGAATGTTTATAGTTTTCCGGCCTCGAGCCATGAAAGAAAGGCGCGTCTCGATGCTGCATATTTGGCTGCAACCATATGATTCCATCCCGGAATGTTTCTATTTTTTCGACTCGTGTTATTAAATGTGGTAGAGGCAGCACTTCGCAGTGCATCTACAACATTTTTATACAAGGAATTTATTTGATTTTCATGTGATTGTGCCGCTGATTTTATATCAAGGTCTGATTGGTCGAAATCTTGAATTATGTTTAGAAGTTTGTTGTTAATAGTTTCAGTATATTTTGTTATTTCAACATTCGATTTTGGATTCCATCTAGAAAGATCAATCATATTATCATTACACGATTCCACAAAGGCTGGAAGAAATTGAAGGTTGAGATTTATTAACATTGGCAAGTGGTCAGACCACACTGCATCATATTGGACATCTACGCTAGCTATAGCGTTTTCCACAGCTTTTGTGATGACACAGCGATCTAGCCAGCTTGTGGTACTATAGGCATCACTCACATATGTAAAAGTATTACAGTTCATCAACTTGATATCGGCACAGACGTAGCAAAACTCTTTGCAAAAAATTTCTAGTTCTCGGCCAAACAAACTTTTGGGATCTGCATTGAAATCGCCTAAAATAATCGCACTCGTCGAATTTCTTTCATTGATTATTGCGTTTACCTTACTCATGCAATTTGTGAATTCCTCGAGATTTTCGGGTTTATTTGTCGGCATATAAATTGAAAAAATTAATATTTTGCCACTGTTTACAGTTACTTGTATTGCCGCCAGTCTTGGCTCAGAGCATTCCACTATGTCGACAGAAAGAGAATCCCGCCAAAGGATTGCGACACCACCATAAGGTCGTCCAATTAAAGGGCTATCAGCTAGATTTACGGCTGAAGTTCCATATACTGAAAATTGGGGGTTAATTTTTGAAAATATGTTTGTTTCTGTTGGTAGAACCCATGTTTCCTAGAGTAGTATTATTTCATTAGTTTCGCATAAATCTTGTATAAAATGCTTTGTCCGTCGAATCGACCTACAGTTCTGAGATGCGATCCGTAGAAAATTTACATTTTTATGTGGATCCATTTTTAGAAGTTTTATCTTCTGTGTTCAGCGTGGAGATCGGTTTTTTAAAAATAAAGTTTCGGACTATGATACCTGGTGGCCAAATTTCCTCTCTGATAATTTCTGAGAACTTTTCGCTGTTAATTCCAATTTTAAAAGTTACAAACTCGCCTGATTTTGCCAGAAATTTATCTATTTTACAATGTATATTGTGGGAGATCAATAAACCATTTATTTCATTGGTAGTTGTTTCCGGATCGAATCGGGAGGCAACTATGTACCTCTGTTTTGGAAGTACTTTTAACCCGGAGCTCTTGTTTTTTCCTTTTATTAAAATACGTGAGCTTTTTCTCTTTTGTAGGTAATTTGTCTCCAATCATTCGTGGTTTCTGATGTTTGATTAACAGGGCTCTTCAGATTATTTTTTTCTGTTGGAAGCGCCTTATTTGCTGTCATCGGATCGGTTTTATCCAGTATACTTGTCCCTCTGTGAGATTTATTCCACACATTGTTTTTTTTGGGTTGGCTCGTTTGATTTAACATTGTTTGAGACGTTATCGGTAGATGGCATCGTTTGCTTGATGTTCGCCTGATGATTTAGTTTGCTACAGGTGGGCTTTAACTTTGTATCATCGTCAACAGATGTCATTGTATCATCTCTGTTTATTTTCAATGAATATGTTGTTTGAAAATCTTGCAGTTCTTGTCGAATTTTTGTAACATCTTCGCAAGTTGCGAAGTTATCGTTCAATGCATTCAGTTTTAGATTACGCATGTCGTTCTTCAACATTATTATTTATTTTAACAAAGTAGTTACATCTACATGATCAAACGTTACTGGTGGAAGTTTATTAATGTCTAAAACAACAAATTTTGGCAGAAGTTTGCCGTCAGTTTCTCTCATGTATTTAATCAAATCAGTGATTGACCTCAGTTGATTGACTGACTCATTGACCTGTTAAGAGTTGCTCGATCTCCGGTCACATTTTATATTCCTAAGAGTAATACTAATTATCTTAAAAACATATGTACGTAAGCTATAGCACGTTTAGTATAATATGCTCAGACATTGAATTGTTTGACACCAACCTCACTAAATTCATAACATTCTTTAAAAAATAACAGTCAAACGAAAAACATTTTTTTTCATCAGAATTTCTTGTTTTTTTACTGTTATGCTTTAAGTTTGAATTGAAAAAAAACTGTTTGAATAGCAGAATAACACAAATGAATAACATCACTTTCTTTCATTGTCATAAAGCTATAAAATTTAAAAAATATATCCATTAATACAATGTATTAATAGATATTTTTAAATTTAGTCTTCAATTTGTAATTTCGTTATTTTATTGGTCAATGATATAAACAATTTCCAAAACTCTAAAATATTATGTATAAAGTCAGTTTATAACGCAGATAAATAAAATTTGTTTGCAGTGTCTTGTTGATGCGATATCGATTTTATCTTCATATGCCCAAATAATCTTTTCTATACGTTATGAGTTCTCGAATTTTCCAAAAAGCTACCGAAAAAGAAGGTTTCGCTGTTATAGGAAGACGGAATGTCATAGTCCTCCTGGCTTCTGTAAATAGGGAGTAGTTAAAGCTCTTTAATGGTATTCACATAAAAAATATTAGATTCAATGTAATCACGAATAAGAAAATTAGACAAGGGGCAGAATACGAAATCATAATTTTTACAAGAAAATGAAAAATTTAAGTTTCATATTTATTTATTACATTTGTTTACAGACAAAGAACCCAATACAAACCATATAATACGAACTGATGAACAGGAGCCATGAACGATGAAAATGGTAGGTACCTAGCTACAAATTAGCTACACCATGAATAAAGCAGTGACAGATTGCACTAAAACACACATCAGTTATATTATGATTTCTGAGCAAGGTTTTGATGAAATAAACGATTTATGCAATATCATATTTTTGTCTAGTTACAGAGTAGTCCAGCCCCGATGAATGTGAGGTTATATATATAATTTTGTAGATATGTATTAATCATTCAAATTTTTCAATTTAAACAGTGTTTGATTTATAGTTTAGTCTTGGATAGCAAATTTTCTCAACCTGTCTTATCCTCTTTTGTCACCTTCCTGGCATTCCATTCGCCTCACAACATTTTAAATAGACTGCTATAATGTCCTTGACTAAGGGCATAAATAAAAAATAAATAAAATGTATATCACAATATTCGTAGTAGGTACACGGAGAAAAATGAGTATTGCTAATTTATTAAGAATCTCTTCAAATTATTCACAATCCGGCTTAAAAGGAGATTGCAGGCTCTTAACGAATGAGTCGATAGGTTTCCTGATAAACTTTTAGTAAAATACGAATGTATTATCACGATGTTCATAAAAAATCAAAAAAAAATTGGATTTCGTCACTACACATTATCAAGGAAAATGCAGGTGCATGAACACGTGTTCCAATATATTAGAAATTTACTAAAAGTTAATCAGAAAATGGCCTGCAATCCCGTTTCTAACCAGATTACCGATACTTTGAAGGGATTCCTAATAAATTATCAATACTCATTTTTGTAGATGTAGATTATTACTATGTAGATTATTTTTGAGGGTATATTTGTACATCAAAAGAATCATTAAAAATGTACTGGTACGGATATAAATGTACCAACATCCCTCTAGGGTTAAAAACAGACATTGGAGGCCATTGTCACGTTTGAGAAATCGTTTAAGGACCTAACAGATACCTCCATCAGATTCATCTATCAAGTCAATTTGAAATGACTTAAATACCTCCTTGTTTCCTTGCAGCGCAAAGGGAAATCCATTCTATACGTAATGTAAAAGGAAATAACAATATTCAAATCGAGTGGGGAAGCCATAACGTCCCTGAAGTGCTCTCGGGCAGGAGGAAAACGCTGAAACCCCGTGGTAGTAGCCCCACAGGGCCGGATTTGCTATAAAGCTAATGGCGTAAAGAACAGGGCCCTTAAATTTAAAAAAATATTTGCGCGAAAAATCATTAGTATAATATATTCCGTTCTCTAGAGATATTTCGGTAATTTTATGTACCACCTGTTACAGAATTGTTTGAAATAAGCTCCTCATATCAAATTTCTAAAGAATACTTCAATAATAAAATCTACCCAATAGATAGCATGCGCAATGTGAAAAATAACCACGTCTTAACACCACTGCTTGCATTTAGGTCAAAGATTGAAAACTAGATTAATATGATTAACCAAAACTTGAAAAATATGAAAAATTTGACTGAATTTGGATAATGATATATGTATAAAATCGCTATGTACTATCTAGCATAAATATAACACTTTGGTTATTATTACTGTTTTTTACAAAATTATGATTGTTGATTTACGTTTATGGTTATTCAATAAGTCATTGAATATTGTTTTTTTATCTAATATCAAATACTAAGCTTTATTTTCAATTGTTTTTATTATATTATTTTCATAACCACAAGTTACGGAAATAAATTTATGGGGAGTAGAATAATAAGTAAAAAAAAAATATTATTTCAATATTCTTTATTGATATAATTTTAAAATTGCTATATTTTCTGTAATAAATATATGCCTGTTTGTCTATATTGAAGCCATTATCGTGTTTTAATGACCGTGAATCTCTAAACAGTTAGTGTTTTTTCAATAGTTTTTTTATGAATACCGCACTAAAGTTTGAACTGCTCGTAACCAGTGCAGTGGTAGATTTATGGAATCGGGAATGTTTTGTGGCTGAAGGAAGTGGAAAAGACAAGGAGAAAAGGTTGGGAAGCATCTGCCTCATCCTGTCGTCAAGCATAGCTAAAGTCATGGCAAGGAACGTTTCGATTCTTAATACTGGACTGGATTTTTCCAAATCGCACGTGTAAGTATTTTTCCAAATGTAAGGAGCGCTTTTAAAACTGCTTTCCAAGAAATAAGAAATCTTTTAATTTACGGTCAGAGTAAAAAATCTATTTCACTAAAAAAACAACATTGAAAAACAATTTAAATTTTATGTACGGTGGCCGGAAACTCGTAGTACAATCTCAATTTTTTAGAGAACCTAAAAAAGATTTTTTTTTCTGTCTGAGCATTTCTCTCTTTTTAAAACTTTTACCAATTCCAGGGTTGAAAAAGTTTTTGGGGCTATTAAAATACATTAAACAGCTGATATTATCCTCCTAGCGACCAAGTTTTTTCAAATTTACTCGAAAACGAAAGCTCGAATAAAACAGTTTTCTACAAAAATCAACTCCAAATGTGATGCAGATTCACCTTTTGCTAGGAATTTCAGGACACCGTTTGTAGGTAATCGTATCTAGAGTCTTCAACTTTCAATGAGGTTTTGTTAATAAGAGTAAATAAAGCGTTTAAAAAATAATATGAAATTTTCGTATTTTTTTATCGTTCCCCAATATTATGTTAATAAGTTATAGATCCCTTTCGGGGTAAATCCAGCCCTTATCCACCCAGAGGGATAGTAACTACGAAACACTCCCATGTTGGTAGAACGTTCTAAACACAGTTAGCGCGACACAGGTATGAATGTAAATCGTCTGCTCGGCCTATAATGGTCCAAGGGATGATCATTAATTGTCCCTTTGTTAATGTGCACTGCAATATAAGTGAATAAATAGGCTTTGCTACTCCCTTCCCCCTCCCTGCCCTTCCCGCCATCGCTAATGACCTCAAGCGGCCTAATGTCTGCTGTGGTCACTGAACTGGTAACACCTAGAAGTGTGGTATACTCGTATATCGAAACGAGAGAAAATAGCTTATTATGTGAGTACTGCATACAAGTCCGCGATGAGACTGATGAGACTTTGGCATCCACAATTGTTGGGGTAATGTTGTGAGGCTTAATGCAGTAGGGAGGAAGGGATGGAAAGGAGATATGGGGAAGCAAAGGTGGAGAAGTAACGGGCTATTTAGAAATGGTGGCAAGCAACGTTTTGATTATTAACGTCAAATAATATTTCAGGCTGTGATATCACAGATACCGTCCACGATGTATCTGAAATTGAGAGCTTTGTGATGTCTGAGCTTGGCGCCACTTGATGCTTCAAAATTGCGTTACAAAAAAAAGTATTGACTGAACAGATAATCCCAAAAAACCTAATCTAAACCAAATTTCGTACCTAGACCTCACCCAGGCCTATGAATTTATTCTGCTCAAGAAAGGATAATGATTTTTGAAAAAAATTGATCAATTTCAACAGAAGTAAGGAAAAAAAAATGCTTACTTCGGGTACATGAATACGCCCGCAATGCATTTCTATCATTATAATTCTTCAGTAAGTAGAATGGATTACTTTAACAATGATGATCGTAAAATGTTTGAAAAAGGAAAATATTTAAGAAAATCTTTTAACATCATAAAGTTTTGATGAATTTCAGTAAAAGTAAGGAAACATTTAACTTACTTCAGGAACATGGCCTCACCTATAACTCATTCCTATCTGTAAATCTCTTCAGTGAGTGTGGAAAACACCACTGGCAGGGTGCCATCCCTTAGTAAACACGGATTTTGAATACGTTAATGTTTAACATCAGTGGATACGGAATAACTAATGACGCCGACGGCTGAAGGTGTAGCGAGGTCTGTTGATCTACCTACATAATAACATGAGTAATGGTTCCAGTTTTCAGTGGAACCTTTGATAAAACAATACAACTTATGACACAGTTCATTTTTACAGCATATAGCTTACCCATAAGAAGTTGACATTGAAACATGCTTTACTTTGCGCCCGTTGCAGTTTCGACAACAATCACACGCACAATCCAGGACTGTGCAAAAAAAAAAAAATACAGTGTGTGGCAAGCCTACGCACGACGGAAGTGAAACTTTTAGTATTCTTCTCTCTCTCTATCTCTATAGAGGTATCTCGCGCGATGAGAACCGCGTATACAACGTGTACTCCTCAATTGACTTCACACGTCTGCACGTCTGCGAGGGTAATTAGTCGCGTTATCGGCCTTGATTAGTAATTTTAATGATTCAAAATAAAAATAATTAATCAAAATACTGAGCGACTCTACCGGCTCGATTTGTAAACTATATTTCGACCAAAATATCTAAAAGTCGCAGCACGAGAACATTTTATCACTTTTCCTCGTATTAAAAAAATCACAAAAAGAGAAAAAAATAGTTAAAGCGGGGATCGAATCTCGGTTCTTCACGACGAGAGTCGGGCGCTCTGCCTCTAGACCGCGAAGCTGAGTTTGGAGAGTGACCTAAACTAGGTATATAATATTAGCTAGGCTCCTATAGCGAAATGATCACGGTTTTTTGTGACGGTCATGAGTCGGTTTTACTCCGGTCCTCGACATTGCATGACGCGCGTAAAGAAGTTTCACTTCAAAAGTAAAAAAATGAGGGTTTTTCACATAATTATGAATATTTATGTCCCCGTTTCCGGGTTTAAGATATTCTCAGTACCACCCTTAGAGTAAAGTTCTCAGTAGAGCCTTCAGGATTTAGCTGTGATTAGTGACTAGGGCTAAACATCCAAGTTTTTCTCATTATTTGTGTCTGCTATTCATTCGGTCCAACAATTATTAACGAATTAAAGATGATTCCACTGGATCATCTACGATTCTTTTTCAGTATGATTGAAACGAAATCATTCCCAAATCGTTAATTTATTAGTTTCCTTTACAAAAACTTTACAATTCATTCAAAAATATTTTCATTTCCACCATTGAAAATACCATCAAAGCAAAATGATGATTTTCCTCTTTGCAGAATTACGTTTATTTGCGACAACCTTGTAATTTTTTTTGTATTATATAGTAAAAATCTATGTAGTTTTTTCATAAACACATGAGTACGATAAAACACAGTACAAAAATAATTTTTTTTTTCTTTAGCTTTAAATTAATAATTAAAACGATGTCGTTGAAACTGTCAAAATGTTAAATTGAGATTTACCGGTCTGCAAAACGTGAAGGGTTGCATGTAATTTTCCACGAAATATTATTAAAATAGAAATGAAAAAAGGATTATGATTGTTGTATGTCGAATACAAAACCTTTTGATGGCTTTTATCCCTAAAGGTAATGACGTACGCTTTGTTAGGGGCACAATAGATATCAATTCCAACTAGAGAGGGATGTTGGGATTAAATGACTCAGGGATTAGTGTTATCGTATAGGGCTAAATATTGTACGTACCCATTTCATTCCCAATATCTGTTTGCACACGTTCCCCTGTGCCTATATTTGCATACGTATTATTCCAACACAACTCCCTATGGTTTATAAGGGTTTTGTATTTACGTGTTATCTTTTCTAGACATGTTAAATATTGTGAATATCATGGCACTCAAGTAATTCTATTAAAAAACCGTATTTACCAAAAGAAAGCGTACAATCTACTAATCAAATCGCACAATGGAGTCAAAGGAGCACTTAACAAACAGAAACGAGCACTGGTTTGTTCTTCTTTTAGAAAGGCAAATACAATAACCACCTTCCAGTAGAGCACGAGGCATTTCATATACCAGCCGAATAATGAAGGATTGGATATATTCACCGTTTTTTTTATTCTCGAAAAACATTACAAAAAAAACGGATTTTAATTAATTTTTATGTTGAATTTTCGATTTGCAGCCAAAACTACATGTTAGTTTTATATTTGTAAATTTGGCGGCGTTGACGTCATGCCGGGCGACGCGCGACGGTGGGAACATCCGCGTTAGCAAAAATTGGTGTTTTCTACTTCAAGTTGTTGACGTCGTAGTCAGTTGGAAACGTTTCAAGAATGTGCAGTTTTAATTATATAATTAGAATGAAAATTACATATTTTTACTGATGATCATTAGGATCAGGATCAGTAAAAAAACTTTAAATCTTCCATTCGTTTTTAACGGCATTCACAGTTTTCGAAAAAAAACTATTGTTGAAACACAGAGAGGACAAAAAATAGCATTGCTAGTTATTTGAGAATAAAATTCTTCAATTGCATTAATTGAAACGTAAAACTTACTGATATGAAATATTGTTAATTTATTAAAAATCTGGTCTAATTATTCGTACTCGTGTTAAAAATGGGACTGGAGGCCTATGACGAATGATTTTCAAATTTCACGATAAACTATCAGTAAAGCACGAATATGCTATGAGGAAGTTGGAACACGCGTTCTTAAAAATAATAATATTTTCGCATATCGTTCATTATATTTATTCGGAGAAGGGCACCTGCGTGAACACGCGTTAAGATATATTTTGAATGTTAATATTTCACTAAAAAATTGTCATGTAGTTACATTTTTAACAGTATCTTGATAAAAAGGCGTACTCATTTTTCTCCGTGTATTTTAGGCTCCCGTGCTATTGCAGCGCTTCGAGGATTTTTTTAAAATACCATTTTCACAGCATTTGCTCACAACTCGCTGCTCTTGAGAAAGAAGCCACAACTGAATAATTCAATGTCATCCAGAATGAAAGATAAATTTCTGAAATCATACGAGAATAGAAGGTTCAACGTTAAAAACCGAGCAGTATTTATTCCTTTAATTTTGATAGTAGATCGATTAGATAGTTGCGCAAGTTGATAAATAATAGTCAAAAATCATATCTGCATATTTGCTATGCGTTAGTACTTCTGTCAATTTTATTTCCATTCATTTCAATCAATCCATCCATTTATTAGACCATACATAATTGATTAAAACGCAGCGCGACCTCGACAGAATGCATTATTTCGCTGAACAACTGACTACATAAACTACTAAATTTAAATCACGGTGCACACAATGTAACGGTTTAAATCGTTGAGGTAGTATGTATTATCATTATTCAATTTTGCAAACGAAAATTTTACTGGCATTAAATTCACGCTAGAAAGTGATGGTACATTCAAAAGCTCATTTAATTTTTATTCTCTTTAACACAAGTTTATTAAAAAAAGTCAAGTACGAAAATTTTTTTTTGACACTTTCATTGTTACAAGAACTAAATTCAACACATAGATATGATTTCAGATTTTAACGGTCGAAAATATTATCGTGATTTATTTTTGGGTTATAATGCCGTGTTGCGCATCTTCTTTAGCCAAAGTTTAGGAATCCGTAACGCTTTCCGAAACGTTGACTGTAGAAGGAGGAAGCGCAACACGATAAAATAACCCTAAAATAAATCATGTTAGCTTAACAGATGATTCCTAATTATAAGTTTTTATCTCTTCGATGGTTACAGCACTATCATAACTCCTACGTGTTTCCATTAAATCCCAGAATCCATGGGAAAGATAATACTTATGACTATATATTTTTCCACTCAAAATTGTTCAAATACAAGTCAACCACCACAAAATGTTGCTTTTTTTAGATTAGCCTGACAGAATGACATATAACAACAAGTACATAATAAATTATTTTCTTTTCCTTTATCTGTTAGATTAAAAAAGCTTCCTCGCACTATTCTTCTACACTGGGTTATTTTCTTTCTCTATAATAAATAATTTAACTCTTCGATATAACTATATTAATTTAACTATGATAACCAAACTGTAATGTTAAATATTCTCATTTGGTTTACTCGTATTTTACATAGTTTTTCTTCTACTATATTAAATATGTTAGAATGTAATAAAATACAATTGATATATTTTTATTTTTTTATTACAGAAATGAAGTAATTACATATAAAATCGTATTTATATTGTGTTTCTAGATATTAGGAGATATGATTACTATTCTTCCCATGAAACGTTAGCTTGTGTTTGGAAGAGAAGTGCACAGTACATTATTGTAGTTATTTATAATTAATTAATAATATGATAGGTATTACGTGTTATAGTAAGTACATTGCAGTGAAAAAGTTAAAAAGTAATTACAGTTGTTCGGTAGACTTCATATAAATGTAAGTATTTAAAGTAGTAATATATGCGACTATTAGAGCCATATACGATGTAACTATAATCTTACAATAAACGTTAGTCTCTGTCAGCCGCTTTGACGATTTATTAGGTTATGGGCCCAGTCTAGAGTGTAATTAGTATTTTTTAGAAGTTTTTAATAGTGTACAGTGTGTAAAAATGTCGGAAAATTACTCAGTTAACGTTCCTAAACTGAAAGGAATGTGAGAATTTCGACAATTGGGCATTTTCCGTGGAAAATTTCCTCATGCTAGAAAGCGTCGTTTTAAGTAGCGCGCAAATAATAGATGAAAAGAACAGTAAAAAAACAAAAGCGATGACCCATCTCTTTATGTCCATATTAAAGGCGAAACTACATTGCAAAGGGTATGGAAGAAATTAAAATCTTTGTTTTACGACTCGGGTTTCACAAGCAAGATCAATTTACTAAAGAATTTAATACCAATTCGCTTGGAGACTTGCCATTGTATGACTACTTTCATCAATGTTTAATTTTGTCAGTCACTAGGGCGAGTCATACCTGGTATTACCGGTATACAATGGACACCCGAAGTTTAAAAAGTGCCTCGACAATGAAGGATCTTGGAATCATGTTTGATAGTAGGCTGACATTTCATGCTCATATTGAGGCGGCGTGTAGCACTTCACTTAGGATTCTGGGCTTTGTTCTACGCACTGCAAGGAATTTTAGAGATAACCGGGTGCTTATAGTTTTATTTAATTCCTTAGTAAGGAGTAGACTTGAAAGTGGGTCGGTGATTTGGAGTCCACACCAGGTAAAGTATTCTCTCATGTTAGAGAGAGTTCAGAAGAAATTCTTGAGATTTCTCTACATGAGGGAGTATGGCTACTACCCGTGGCTCTATCCCACTGACTTTCTTTTGGGTATGCTCGGAATGAACTATCTATGGGTCAGGAGAGATGTGCGCATTGCTACACATTTATTTAGACTGATTTGTGGATGGTTTGAAAACTCGGTCATCATGGAGAGCATTCATTTATATGTTCCCGATGGTTATCTACGTCACCGACAACATAGACTATTTTATCTCCCGGTCTGCAGAACTAACTTGCCAATGGTCATGCTTGTGGAGAGAGCAATCTTGCTGTTGAACAGAATCAATTCGGATATCGACATTTTTTGCATCATTGAAGCTTCCTTTAAAAGGCAAGCTCTATTATCACTGGTATAGTTGATATACATACTGTTAATATTAATCTAAGAATTCTCATTATAAAAATATTTTAAAAACACATTGAAATTTACAATTTTGTAATGTTTTTGAAATGAATAAACAAAATTGAATCGAAATTGAGTCACGCAATTGCTAATTAGCAGAAACACCACAAAAGTCAAAAGGTACAGGTTTCGAGATAAATGATGAGTAGATTGATTCATTGGTGTTAGCTAGACTTCCACAGAAGTTTAGGTGGATGCTAATGGCTATCGAACATTCGGGGTCGAACATAAGTGCAAAAGCTATTAAAACTAAGTTTTTGGACATGAGTAAGGATTTTGGTGGGGGAAGGTGTAACAACGAAAAGTATTTTCAACCATCTATCAACCCATATGTCTAATGAAAAGAGGTTGGGCATTACAAAAACTAATGTTCTGTACAGAAAGATAGGTCGGTGGCTGAATTGACATCGCGTTTGGGTCCCACCCAAGCTTAGTTTATTCAATTCCTCGGCTGGCTAAGTCCTCCATCACAACACAAGCAAAATTTTAGGCTTAGTGTGGTGGTAGTAGGAGATTTTAACATATTATCAGGTTATTCGTAACCCGAATGTTTGTTTTTCTTAAAAAAAAATAATGCATTCAGTTTTTATATCGAGTGAATTCAATCGAAATGACTGGTAAATTGACTACGGTTCTAGTATTCATTTAGTGTTAAATGTAAACATATTGTCACTAGAGTAAAAGTTTTATGTTCCGGAGATTTATAAATTATGACTGCAGTAGGAAACAAAAAGCATGAAATAAATGTAAACAATGTTTTATATGTATTGTAATGATCTGCACTTTTCAAACTTTTCCTTTTGCGATGAATTTTCTTTAAGTTCCATAGGTAACTTTTCCATAAGGCTTTGATTATGTATATATCCGGGGTAGGAATATCCTCCCTGCCGTCTGTACAACCCTTTGCTTCTCTCTCTCTTTATTACACACCCCTTCAAGTGTGTGCATCCTAGTTTGTCAAGGTGTTTTACGACCTTGAACGTAATTATTTCACGTGACGGTTCAGTATAAAAAGGTCTTCACCGAACGTTGTGTTAATTTTTTGTTTCTCAGTATAGAAACCTGATTATCTATGTATGTGGTATCCCTCGGTTTTTTTGAGATAGAGTGAGTTGAATCCATTACCGCTGTGTTTTAAAGCCATTTCATAAACCTTATTTTTTGTCTCGCCTGCTCCCCGACTAGTTACGTGATTCTACCTGTCGTAGGGTGATATGTGGGTATGATAAAGTGTTAGATTTTATATACATGTGATATAAATACGATAAATTTATGGTGTTAGTTGTCGGCGCCATCCATATGTATATTTTGAAGGGGAAAGGAGAAACGGAAATGAATTTGTTCAAGCTAAGTTGGCTCCTCCGCTTACCAAACAAATCTGATGGATGATAATTAGAACAAGGCAATCGATCTCTACGTGTCTGGATATCCGAATCGGCCGGGTCTCCCCTTGTTCCAATTGGCAACTCTCACGCCAGAATAAAGAAATCCAGGTCTTCTTACCAATTTCAGAAATGCCTCAACCTCATTACACCTCCAGGAAAATCTACTTTACTGAATGTAGAAGGGGAAAACCATGACATCCCTTGTCACGAATCTAGTCGCGAAAATGTGACACGTAAGATCTCAAGTTACATGCCACCTCCAGAAAACGCTGTAAATTCCATGTCTTCGGGAACTTACATCCCTTTCTAGGTCAATAACACAGATAACACACGACGATCTTGTCGACATTATGTCTGCTTCTATGGATAAGTTGTGTGTTTACCCATTCAGCCAATTATCATGTGAAATATATGTTTAAGGTTTACTCGAAATGTCAAATTTAGGATGAGGACTGTCTGTATTTCAATATTTAGTTCCAGTAATTATTTTATGAGGTTACTAGTTCCCTCGTGTATTAGGTATGGGTGTCTTCTATTGAATACCTATCCTCTCAGGTAGGTATAAACGGATAATTGGTTTGATTTTGGCATTTAATTTTATGAGGCGGCCTACCTTACGAAAGGGGACCTGTTGAGAAAAGTTGTTCGGTTGGTTGTTTTTATTTCGGAGATTACCATCTCCCATTTTTGACTCTAGATTTGTTCTTGTGTATACCAATTTGTAAATTAGAAAGTCAAATAACAGATGATAAGTATTCATTTTTGTTCTGTTTGGTTGCATCCGATCGCTTTTTATTCGGGCGGTCATACGCTAGCAAAACTCCCTCCCTTTCGACTGACTGTACTCTGCGCCTCTTGCCCCGGCCGCATGTCAGGTATTATAAACCTTGTTCCTGTTCCACGGTTGCATCCGTCCTTTAAAGGGTCTTCTGGAATTTAATAAATAATATAAAACTCACCCTGTCAGCCATCCCCCGATTCCAGTATGAAGCTTACTTGGTTCCTCCCTACATAGCTAAATCAGTTTAGTTTAACTTCTCTCTCGGCATTCCTTCCTCCTTTTAGCGAAGTCCTTGCAATTTGCTCAGTTTTATGGTCTCCTCCCTATGTCTATAGAAGAGTAATTAAATAATTCTGTAAATAAAATTGAACCTCCCTAAAACCTCTGTCAGGATTCGAACCCGCAGTCTTATGATTTATCCCAGAGTTACACAACCTCTTATTTAATGATTTGTTTGATTCTTTGGCTTACGCTCTCTGTGGATAGTACGCCATCTGGTTAATTATTAATTCTTCCCTAGCTCGATTAACCGATATGGTAAACACTTCCTGCCGCTAAATACGTTCACTCTGTTTTAAAACGCAATTATTATTATTATTATTTCCATGTTTTTAAGACAAGTAATTTAGTTTGAACTGTTTACGAAATCACGTTTAAATTAACACATTTTGTAATATAATCGCGATCGCACAACACTTAGCGTCCTTGAGGTGATTTTTCACAAAAACAGCGCTCTACAAATTATCCAATTATTATTATTATTATTATTAATTCTTTCCTCACTGAGTCCAACCACTTTCACTTGACACAAACACCGGTTCAATAATATTTCAGACTTTAATTTAATATTTAACAATAATTTTTAACACCATCTGAATTCACTAACTAGGCGTAATTTCGCACATCACTACTGATTTTAATTGATTTCTCGGAGCTCTCCCCATATCCAAGTTCAAACCCAGACTGTCCGTATTTTCAAACACGCTGCAAGGTCTACAATTCCGTGGTAAAGAACTCATAACTCTGTTTGAAGGGCCTGCCTGTTGTATTTTATGTTGTTAATCTAAACAATTTTTTTTTTTGGAGTACGTTTGTCTCGTTTATATTATGTAAGTGTTCAAACCATCACAGTATCTAACCTCACCACAAATTTGCTATCAGTGAGTAGAGTCGTTGCGAATGGCAACAGAGTGATATTTAATCAACAAGGATTTTCTATTTACGACCCAAAAATGTTTGCATTGGTGAAGCGAGGTAAGAAAATGAGGTCTACAAATTAAACATGTCAGCATCTTTTAGGGGCGACAATGAAAGCTTCATATATAACGAGGCACTGACGACTAGGTCATATTAATGTTAATGACCTAAGCAAGATGAAGAATGGAGCAATTGAAGGTGAAAAAAATGTGAAATTGACAAATCCAGCTGTAAAGTATGCTACGAGGGCAAATAGATGACGTTGCTTTCCTTTCTGATTACTAGCAGAAGTCTATTGGAAAACTTTATGAACTCTACAAACCACTACTACTAGAGCCAGCTTTGTCACGTAGCTTGAACCATCACAGTTATAATATGAATAAGCAAAACACGGTGAATTTTGTGAAGGCCGTGAACAATAACATAAAACAAATTATGATGACCCCTTGGATCATCTCTATGCTGAACATGTCCAAAACATCTAAACACCCCTTTCGTAATATAACCTACGTATTTAATCATTTAATAAACAGAAATCATCACGCCGTTCCAAAAGGGGTGAAAAATATTAATATAGCATCTGCCGTAATGCAATTTCGGGGCAATGGAAATGTGTGGGAGTGTTACCGAGAGAAAATTTGAGAAGTTTATATGTAGACGGTGTTACTATACATTAGTTATCATCAACCAGGTGATTCCTTTGGTTCACGAAACCGATAACATCTTCTGTAGCACGGCATCACATTATTGCCGAGAAACTATAATACACGAGTGTACGTACCATCTCTATCTATGTTCGTGAACGAAGGGTAATATTATTCTAATAACAATACTCTAAGTATACCGTTGATAGCTATTGTAACATCTTCATTTTCAGTAATAGAGCTCTCACTTGTAGGACTGTAAGAAGGGTGAATTAATGGTTCATCTAGTAAATTCAGGGGTAGGCAGAGACTGATAGACACTCTCTTCAAGTCTCTATCCATCATCAGGGCAGATGTGTAATTTGAATTTAAATTACACATCTGCCCTGATGATGGACACTGCAATGCTGTCCGAAACGTTGGATAAAAAGGAGGTAGCGCAATACGGCATAATACATCAAAAACAAATCACTATAATACTTTTGGCCGTGAAAATCTCAAATCATACCACATAAAAAAAAAAAAAAAGATAAGTTAACAAAATTATAGTGTACTTTAATATGGAATAATTTTTGTTAGGATGTTGTTATATTAATATAACATTGTTTTAAATTATGCAGCTAGTTAGAAAGCGAAATATTTATATATTTCCTTGACTATGATAAATAGTTAAAAAAAAAAATTGGTTTATTTTTTTATTACATCGGCCTTGCATACTAATACGGTAGAGTAAGATATCGAAATATTGAAATCAACAGTTTGACAACAAGTCCAAAAAAATAGGCTTTTCTTCATTTACACATCACATACCTGCCGATCGTTAAACATATTGATTCCATTTCACAATAAAAAAATTCCACGAAAAATAATTGTAAATAGGTAGTTACCTGTTTTACATAGGCCGTGACCTAGAGAGAAACGGGTGCTTTTACGGATCGATATGTTCCCACCTTAGTTGTAAGGATAGTTTGTATTGTCAAGGCAGTCTATAGAAATAATAAACCACAATGTATTAATTTCTGTTTCCCTTCTATAAAGCACTTAACCATATGCGTATGTTTGTTGTGCACTATAAGTCTAATTTGATATAACCACAGTTCCCTAATTCCGTAATAAAGGGAAATGATTATTAAAAAAACAGTTTTTTTATAACAAGGACGGGTTGTTTCGGAGAATTTGAACAATTCATCGAATTTCAACGTTCATAAAGTTCAAGCTCTGTGAAAGATTTTTTCAAGGAGGAAGAGAAGAGAGAGAAGAGAGGAGAAGGAGAATTTGAACAATTCATCAAATTTCAACGTTCATAAAGTTCAAGCTCTGTGAAAGATTTTTTCAAGTTCTGTTTTTATTTCAGTTTTGTCAAGCAACTGGCCTACAATGATATAGTAACAGAACTTGAATAGGACTTTCACAGAACCCGAAAATGAACGTTGAAATTCGATGAATAAGATACTGTTTTATCTACATCTTTAATTGTGAAAAAAAAATATTTACAATTTTTTACAAATATATAATTGATTGAACATAGATGCATTATTCCTATATAAATTAGTTGACAATAATATCAAATCCAGAGTTGCTATATATGATTCGATCTTCCTGCCTGCTCCAGACGCTCTTCTGTCCTGTTCAAAGTAGATCAACGAAAAGTAAACCATAAACAACATTCTTGCTTGTACAGACTGTGTAATAATGTGGCATTATCAATTGCGATCTAAACAAATATAAAAACTCGATCAAATAGTATTTCTCTGATAGTTCATGAGTATGTAACTTTTATGTTGTTTATATTTATAACTAGCTGTACCCCGCCACGCGTGGCTTACTCTGTGCAGCTAGAGAAACAATAGCGCGCGTTGATTTTATGTCCAACAGATGGCGCTGTTTTTTTTAAAGGTGATGTTTCTGTCACAGGTGACATCTATATAATATAGTTATATAAAAAACATACGCGTATTTGAATGCAAATTAAAATTTCAAAGTAATCAGTGAAGAACATTTTGGGATTGAAGATTTTGAACAAAAGAACAATATATACATTTTTTTTTATATAGATAGATAGATTGTGTAAATTGGATTTGTTTTATGTAAGTACATAATATCTTCTTGTGGTCCCATAAATGAAACCTTAACTATAGGTATTAGGCTGGAGCGACAAAGTATGGAACTTTTATTTTATTTTTTTTACTTTTACTTTTCGTATAATTTCACTCAATATACCAATTTGACTATAAAAATTTGTACACTTAATAATTTTTGAGTTAAATTATAAAAATAAATAATCACACCGGATTTCTCTCCGCAGAAGCATTAGTGAAAATAGTGATGGAAAAGCAATCGCACGATGTAAGCCAGTGTCCTTTGCGCTCAGAAATTCTCGGTTAATCCAATTATGCAAGCATACCGATGATAAAAGAGATTTTTGTAAGATGTTCAATCAAGTAACTGAAGTTGAAAGAGCATGTTAATTTAATTTTGACAATTTTAGACATATTTTGTGAAAAAAAGCAAAAATTATGATTTTCACATTCATCAGTAAATCAAGGTTGCCGAGTAAATAAAAAAATATTTTCAAGACGCCGTTGATGATATAATGCAAATTTTTTGCTATTGAAAACTGATAATTTCAGAATTATCATTATGATGAGTCAGTTTTGCTCACTGCTGTTGCTGTTGTTTTATATAAATCTGTATTGAACTTAAATAGAGTTTTTTTTTAAATTTAATTAAAAACAAATTTAATAATATCATTATTAAGTTCTGCAAGTATTTTTTGGTTATGTTATTGTTACAGCTGTTTACAGACAGTTTGAAAATGGCCTTGAAAGCCGAATATAAAAATATTAATAAATTTTTAAAAAAATAATGGATTTCTACGAATTAAACATAAAAACAATAAATAAAGTTATATCCTATCTTATATTTATCATAATATGATATCTTGTCTTAATATGACACCTTAAATTATATCGGATTAAGCTCCACGTATAAAAGTTTTTCTTACTATCACAAGCAATTTTTTTTTTTAAATAAAATTCCTAGTTGGTTTTAGTTTGGCAACGTATAAATATTGTCGTGTATAAAAAATAAATAACTTAACAACGAATATTGTATAAAGAGGTTGCACATTTAAAAGCAAACGTTAGAATTAAACTAGAGTGTGTCGTTATTTCCATGCATCAATAGCCTTAGTAAGGCAGAATGAAATTGCAGTTTTTTGAGCTTCTGAAAGTTTGAATTTTTTAAATTAACTCCTCCCCACAGCTATTAGCCTCTCGCCACATAGATTTACTGGCTCAACATGCTTGTTAATATTTTTTATAGTAATTATTATATACCGTAAATGTATAACATATATTTTTTGCTCAGCCCTACTTTGTCTACTGTGTTTTCAGATGTTTGCTAAAGTTTTTTTACACCAATTAACGAGTGATATGCTTAAAGTTTACCACAATAATTCTAATGACAGAATATTTCATACAATATTTACCCGGCTCAGAACAGATATTGTCTAGTGAGTCGGGTAGCGTACATGATTTGTGAAAAACCATTGATATCAATAAACGACCGAGATACCGACAATATAAAAAAAAAATAAACCAATTTTCAATATTTTCAGCCGAGTGAATTGCGATAATTGAATTTCTCAAATAAATAATCAAAAATAATTTTGAACATTCCATTGTTCTCCCAGTTCCCTCCAAAAACTTAAATCCAGTCCTCTTCTTCATCCTGAAAATTTGATCACTTTGTATGCCTTTTACGAGTGCTGATAGCCCCCATTCTAAGCTCTCGTAAAACCGTAACTCTGATTTGGATTCCTGAATATTTTGACATCGTGGGTAATGATATTGCAAATTCCTTGGCAAAACAAAAAGCATCCAGCCCTATTGTTACCCTCGTAAACCACATTCCTCTATCTGACATTTTTTCTATCATTAAAGATAGGTCCCGCAATGTTTGGTCAGAGTATTGGCACATCGTTAGTCAACCCAAAGGGAGCCTAATATGCCTCCGTGGAAAGAAATATCTCACCAAAACCGTGGTTTCAACAATTGCACCATTTATCCAAAAAATAAATTTCCTCACTTATTCGAATGAGGATTGGCCATTTTTCCTTCTCACCTTTTTAAATTTCACATGCTTGAGACTCCTCAGATTGTAAATTCTGTGGTCTAGAAGTGGGAACTTTAGATCACATGATATCCTTTTTTCTTTGAAGCCTTATCTAAAATTGTCTCCCCTCCATTCAACATATAATCTCTTCTAAGTCTGAATTTGAGACCAATCTTTCATTTTTTTTTTAAATTTGCCAATTTAAAAAAAATTATATATAAATTCACCTTCCCTCTCTCCATAATTTGAAATAATGACCCTTGAAGGGTGAAATCCAGAATCATTTGGGGAAAAAACGAGCGTTGTCTTCATACGCACACTAAACTTTCTTTGCGATCAACCAACCTTATATTGAAAGCAAGACACGGAGAGGGTAAACGTAATGTCGTTTCTTGCTAATTAATTTACCTCCAGTTTGTACGTATGGTAGATTTTAGAAAATGGAGATATTTATAACATCTCAAAATTATTACTTGGATAAAAGCAAACTATCTTTATATAAAATTTCTTGTGGGATGCAACATAATAATCCTAACTTAGTGGCTAGTCTCATGGTGGTTGGGAGAGAGGAAGTTTGCGAAGATATAACCTTATCAGAGCTGGTCACTCTACAAACTAAGCATAGTTCTTTTAACTATCAAGTAACGTTTCGAATCTGAATATGGTGTTCTCAGAGGGTTGTTGAAAAGAAACCTCTTTATAAAGCACTTCCAAAATAAACTTCGTACAATTTATTATTATTTGAAAAGGGCACAATTTAATTTGAACATTCAAACATGTCCAAGTATGTCCAACCGGGCGGAAACGTCTAGACGAGAAAGAATCAATCTTGGGGCGGAATGGTGGTTGAATGGTGGAGTAAGGGTGCTGGTGTAATTGATGCATGTCACATCATCCCCCGAGAGCTAATGTCCCGAGAACTTTGAATGTTTTCTTAGAGCCGCAAGGGATGGTGCTTATTTTGCAATACTAGGTGTTCACAAATTGAAGTTGTTTTTAAATTTTTGCGAATTATTATTGTGTTTTATTGGATGTTACAGAAAATGAACAGAAATTATGGTGACTAATTTTTGGCAAAGTATTATGCCGTGATGCGCTTCCATCTACTTAAGTCAATGCTTCAGACAGCGTTACAGTGTCCTAACCTATTTAATTTTACTGGGATACCAACCTAAAAAGGATATACGCTTCTGTATACATTAACCCAAACTTCACAACTGCCTAATGACGTAAGAAGCCCAATACGACATAATAACAGAAAAAATAATCACGATAATGCTTTTGGACGTAAAAATCTCGAAATAAAACCGTCGGAAATTTGGGTTGTACACGCAGGTAGAAGCCGTAAATTCGTAGTAAAGGTAAATTTATTTTATTGGTTTTTATCTCAAAAAATTAACTACAAGTTGGCAAATCAGGTTTCCAAAGTAATACATTTAACTATTAATTTTCTATATTTGGATACGCGTTATACAGAACTCTTCTTCAGAGCTTCTCAGTGTTTAAATTTTTTTATTATTTTAATATACTCTTACATCACATGGGTTACATTAATACATACGTATTTTGCAAAATATAATATTAAGGTTCATAATTGGTCATGTATACCTTATCAGAAAAGAGGAGCTCTTGTGCCTGATAAGGGAGCCACGATTCTTACTTAGATTCAATGTTATAATATTATGTTATGTGTAAAATATATAATAATAATATATTTATATATATATATATATTTTTTTTAATATAAGTTTTTTTGGAAAAAAAGTTTGATTTTATTTATTTGTTCTTGTTGGTAATAAATATAAACATAGTTAATTTAAGAAAAGTCGTTGAATTTCATAATTAAAATAAATCAATTCAAAGTAGTGCAGATATAAAGATTTTTCCAATGTTTCACTTGAATCAGGTCTTTTCCCCATTAAAAAAAACAACGATATCAAATAATTTGGTCTTACAAATGTCATGTTCATTATAGAATTATTTAACGTTTCCGAGTTATTGATTCGATTATTACTCTCGATAATTCAATAAAATGAGTTTTATGAATATTCCATTTCAATTCATTATTCATTTTAATAACATATCGATCGCTGCTGTCATTTTATCATGATCAATATAGGTATATTGAAGAAATAAATTATGGTTTAGTACATTGATATTCATATTATTATTTTGACTTGTTCGATTAGTAAAATAAACATAACAACAATTAATAAATATGTAATATATTAATTTACGAGTTCACCAGCCAATAGTAAAAATATATATATATTTATTTCTAAATTTCTGTTTTATGATAATTTTTATATTTAATTTTGTAATTTATTTTATATTAATTTTTCAGGGGCATTTAGATAATGATTAAGTTGATTATTTTTCTTCTTTAAAAAATGTCTATTACAGTCATAGAGATAGACAATCAGAGGCGCTACTGCCTACGAATATCTCTTCGAAACTTATTCCACTATAAGAACGCGATAAGCGATGCGCGTCGACCGGATTCGGTAGTTTTTTTAGAGCCTTGGGATCGTTGGAGGTAAAAGAGTGGAAGCTATTTTTTGCTTAATGTCTCTTCTGAATATAATACATTAATGCTTGTGGTGTTCTATACCTTACGAGGTGTCATATTCTTTTTGTTTTTGTTTAAAGTTTTGTACTACATATGAATAATTACTGTACGCATGTACATTTATATGTCACCCGTTATATGTATTATATTATTGTTATAACTACTTAATATATGTAATACAATTTAACTATGCATGTGGCTCCTAAATATTTAAAATAAAATAAAAAATGTAATTTACTAGAATTTTCGGCGATTTACAACACGTTTTCACCTACCATAATGAACTCTAGACTGTGGATTACAAACACGTTGTATAAGTTTGGTTGTAGAGCACAAAGCAAACACGTACGAAGCGCCAAAGCTTTGGTGTGGCGAGCAGCGAGTGGTTACAATAAGGGATGGAATGGAAATGGGAAGTGATGATGGATGAAGAACGTGCTACTGAAATCATCAAGAATTTGTTGTGATAATAATTAAACGAATCATACCTGGTCTTTAAGCAAAATAACTAATACGTATAGGTACACTAAATTATTTTTGCGAAATTATTTCTGATAATTAATCACAGCAAGAACCGTTTTGTTCGTTTTCGTTTTGTTCACGGGAGAATTTCTTAACGGTGGATATTTTAAGAGCAGTATAATAAATACTGAGTATAATAAAGTATAATAAATAAATAAAGAGCAGTATAACAATAAGTTTTATGGTACAAGTAAACAAATCACGGAAAGATGAAAAATGGAACGTGGTTGCCGTGAGGCGAAAGGAATCTTCAAATTTTTAGCTAACGTATCAAAGCTGTTTAAATTCTGAGGTCTCTTACGAAGGAAACTAAGAGATGTTTTGTACCTGATATTTCCAATTGGTGATTAATTACAAATTGATTTTAAGTACCAGCATGTTATTTTCACCAAAATCAAAAGCTTATTCTGTAACGTAACTGGCACAACCTATAATTCCTTTCCTTATACCATCCCAAACTGACAACAGGGATGTAAAAAATTCTTTATTTTAGCAGTGATAGATATACTTGCACTGCTGTATTTACAATGTCGCAAAGACTGAAAAGATTCAGATTTTTAAAAAAAATATATAAAAAATATGAATGTTTAATTTTTTATTTAATTTATCTTCCTACAATCGTGCTACAACACGGCGAATGCTAGCCTAACAGTAAAACTTGTCACTATTTGAAAATCTCCTACTACCATTCAAAGTGGTGCTTGTATCGTGATGGAGGACTTAACCAGCCGAGGAATCGGGCACACTGTAAATGGGTGGGAACCAGATGCGAAGCCCACTCAGCCACAGACCGGTCAAATATAATTACATAATCTGTAAGTGCCTTAATTTAGGTACTAACCGGCTAGCTTAGCTGTGAAAATTATATTTACAACTGTAGGTACCGTTTAAGGATATTATTTTATGAAGACATGAGTTTTAAGCTCAATTTAATTGATAATTATTATTTTAATCGACACAACAATACCACAAGCGAGGACATAAAAAATGATTGTTCAATTAATCAAAATGACTTAATGCTTCCACTTTACTTGTAATTTTGAGGAAAAGGAAGTTCAAAATAAGCGACAGTAAAAAATAAGAACTAAAATAAAAATGGAATAAAGTTTGAAATGAAATTACTAGCCACCGGATGGCGAGGATAGATAGAGGGTTGATTGAAGGGACGTAGGGGAGGTATAAAAGGACGCGTCACAGAGGAAACGTTTTTCATCCCCTATATTCTGAAAGGGCAGGCTTAGCGGTGCATACTGAACTAACCTGCAGGTGATGGATGACTAGAAAGTTGAAATATTTACTATAACCAATAAATAAAACTTAACCTCGATTTTTCAGATTATAATCTGTCACATAAAAATGATAAATAATCATTGAAACAAATACCTATGTTTTTAACCCCAAATTGATTAGAAAAATACCATTGCTTGGTTTAGGCTTCGTTAGGTTAAACTAATCAAAGAATGCATTTTTATTGTGTAATATATTTAACAAAATATTAAATTTAGGGGCATTTTTGATCCGTCGACGTATAAGAAATGACGATAGTTCTTGTACTTGATTAGGAAGCCACGATGCATATATTGTGAAATAGTTAAACTTACAAATAAAAGAATGAAACAACATATAAAAAGTAAGGAACAGAACGTGAAATGATGAAGGGATTAAGTGATTGTGAGAAATCTTAAGGAATTGAATGGAAACATATTAAAATTATTCCTATCAATGTAAATTAAATTACAATAACTGTTCGATATTACCAATGCTTATTTCTTCATAACCCATGTTTTTGCGCCTTACAAATCATTTTTTAAACATGGATGCCATAGTCCCATAGATTCGTTCATGGGGTTTTTAGTTTAAATTCCAACTAGAAAAGCTTCCTTGAATGATTGTGTAACTTTATTACATATAACAAACTCTGATTCCTGCTTTAGATATAACAAACTTTTATTCCTGCTTTTTTATTGTAGAAAAGTGGTTATTTTACAGCTAAACTTCAGTAACTTGAACAGTTTCAGAAACCATAAACACTTGTGGAGCAGCGAGCAGACAGGGAGAGAAGACGCTGAAACTACCCAGAATCTAAACAAAAGATCGAATTACTCGCAGAGAGTTAAGATAAGAAGAAGAGGTATCCAGGGTAGGCTCCACCTCGTTAAAACTCAACGAAGGTTTCAAGGCAAGCCGTGTTTTGACAAAAATGAAATAGGATATTCGCGAGAAATATACAGTTTCCATTAGTAGAGGGAAGTGTGCACGTAGTTCACAATTGATTGAGAGACGAAGAAGAATAAGAATGTTCAATATAGATGAAAAAAAATCTAATTACTTATTTTTATTGAAAAAACTATAGTGTTTTCAAATAGAAACAATACTCACGGAATGAAATACATTAATATTAAAATTAATATGCCATTCAAACAGCTCAACAGATAAACCCTAGAAGTGCGATGTACACCGACACAGTATCGTGTGTATTTTTATCAATAAATTATGGATAAATGAACTAACTTCTGGCACACATTTACTCTATGCTCCTTTTAAATTGGTTTATTGATGGCATAGTCCATTGATATTTTATGATTGGTTAATTAAGAGTTGCGTTTACAATTTCTTTTCATATATATAGCTAGAAATACAGCTAAAACGAGCTACGATCTTTTGAAGCTTCCATCCAAATCAACAGCGCTTTGTGTAGTACTTTTATACGTACTAACATCAAACATCAATAATTTATAGAAAGCAGAAGATTGTAGAAAACGTTCCTTTCAAATATAATTACTGTTACGCCGATAAAGGTGACAACCTGACGAATTGCTTTTTGCTTTGATCGGGGATTGGAATTTATGCTATGGAAATGATTTGTTCCTTGGTCCCTTCCTCCCTCTCTTTGACTTCATTTTACGGCTTTAAGTTTGCAATCGGTCGCAGTGAAAGATAGTATGCGCAGTATGCAAAAACGCATATAAATGCATCGCAAAATTACCGAATTAATTATTATTTATGTAGTGAATTTTTCCCACCTTTACCAACCGTAATTACAATTCCTTACATTTATTGTCAATATTCTGATCGATCACCGAGCTTAATCAGAAGCATTATTTTGCCATTTAAAAACCTCACCGAAACAATTATCAATGTCAAAATGAAAATAACGTTTTAACGTTTAACGAGGCTTTTTTCTATTGTCTTGGTCCTAATTCCATTAAAGAAGAACTGAAAAAAACGTTTTACTGCTTTGTCAATATACGTGCGACAAGCTGTTTCCATTCCGTGTTTTCACTGTAGAAGTTGTCGTAGAAAAGAATTAAAGATAAAAAACTCTGTTCTTGTAAGACAGTTTAACTCTTTGATTTATGTTCTTGTTTATTAGTAAATAAAGCACTTGTATTTTGGACTAGGTGTAAAGGAAGCAATTTTATACTACTATCACACTTCATGACGTGATAAGAATAAGAAAGTAAAATTGTGTCTGAAATAAAGTTATACGTTTCTAAATTATCCACATAGACTCTAACAATTCTGCTTTATTTTCATACCAAAATACTGGCACTAAAATAAGTACTGAAATTTCAACAAATTAACGTTTATTTAATCATCGAAGAAGAAGATGATACAAATAAATTTAAACGAAACATAAAACTGAACTAAACACAGACCGTTACCTTTTTACTTTCTATGTTCTGTCCTGTTTAATGTTTCTTTTAGATTTATTAGTATTACCGTTTTCTCCAATGATTAAATTAAACGAAAAGTACAACTTTTAAAAGGTATTCCAATAAAATTTATCAAAAACTTTAAAATTAAAATTAAAAATTTGTATTTTGTTTATTTTTTTGGTAGTTGGCTGTTGTTAACATAGAATCTTTAACAAAACCGATAATATTTTTCAATTATTTCCATTTAATCGCCAAGCTCGAAGTTTGTGCACAATTGAATTGAGTTGAATTAAATGTATTATTAATTAGTAGTAAACTCTTAAAATAATTATTATATAACTAACATAAATTTTGGACAACCAATATAAAATCTTCATAGTATAAATAAAAAAAATTGGATGGGGAAGTTATGTGCCAATTTAGGAGGGGGGTTTGGGTACCGCCGCACGGGAACCATTTATTGGATTGGCAACATCTCTGCCGTAGGTCACCTCAAGTGGTTCGCTACGTTTGGTGATTTAGCAGGGGTGCCCGTGTTCATCGGGTGAGGAGATACTTTTTGACGTCTTCTGTCGGACTCTCTCGACCCATCGCCTTGCATCGCAGTGTGAGGGATGGATTCAAACGTCACTCCTGGATATACTATGGATTCCTACCCACCCTTCAAACCTTTTCCTTCCCAGAACTACCTCTCTTTCCTTTCCCTAAAAGACCCTCCAGATGACATAAGCCCTGAGGAAATTATATTCCTCAGGGCCTCCTGTGTGGGGTTAGTGTAAATTAAATGCGCACGCTTCATTTAATAATTTTTATCAGACAGGTAGTTAAGGTTTATTAAGGCGATGCACTACGTCGTTTAATATTTTAAATTGAGCCGCTATCAATAACAACCCTTACGTAGATGGCGATAAGGTTTAAATTAATGCTTAACACCATCCGCCTGTTTTGATTTATGCAAGAAAAAAACATGGCCTTTTATTTTATTTTGTGGATGTTCTTATAAAAAACTTAATTGGCACATTATACAATAACATCATAACCGAAAATGGGTTCGTAAGTAGGAAATTTTGAACTTTAAAGCAGTTTTTATAGGCCTTAAACATTATTTTTTTCTGGGCTTATAAAAAGACTTATCTAAAAAATACTTGATTATTTCAAAGGCCAAGATGTATTCTACTCGCGATATTTAATTAAAGCATCTGAAACATTACTAGGCGACCAAATTTTCAAACCAAAAACACATGATTTTGCATTACTACGTATGGCATCGCCTTAATCATTCATTATTATTTATCTATATCAATATCTATATCAAAGTTCTCGTTCTTTGAAAGTTCTATTCAAGTTCTGTTATTATTTTATTATGGGCTTGTTATTTTACAGTACTTAGATTGTAACAGAACTGGAATAGAACTTTCACAGAACATAATTTAAACTTTGAAATTTGATGATTTATTCTAATTTTGTGATACAACCCACCCTAAGAAAGCTTTACTGTGAGTCAACCATTTGAAATGCTACAGAACACATCGAATCTCATAAAAATATTATTTTCATGTTTTTAGGAGTACGAAAATTATTATGAGTTTACTCCTGGGGAAAGGCAACATGTTTTTAAGTCGATTATTTGTAAATTTTTGTTTGTTTTTAAAATGTTCACATTTTGAACCCTTGCAAAAGCGAATTTTTTAAATTAAATGATTTGGAACATATTACACTGGATTGATCTCAGTTGCAAGTTGATAAACATTTTCAGATGTCCACCGTCATTTTGTGTACACTTGATTGCACCAGTAATACCATGTTTCACTTTGTTCAATAATTCACAAATTGGCTGCATGTTTTGGTTCCTTTCATACAATTTTCGCACACTTTTATAATATTCTATTTGTTCCTCATGCTGAAAAAGGAACTCGCGTTGTGTATTTGCGGAAAACGTTTCTTTGAAATTTCATAAAACGGTTTAATTCAATTTTTTTTCGATTTTCCGTCAAAACGGCAAGTTTGTTTTTATTCGTGAATACGGCGGCGGAATTGATGTCACCCCGGGCAACGCTGGTAACAGCCGTCTTAACAAATATTTTGTTTTATTTTTATTTTATGTTAAAAGAAATATAAACATTTTACTTTCTTAACTTGAAAGTACGCATTAAAAATAAAAATCTAAATATTATTGCTTCTTCATAACTTACATAAGTATAGGCAGTTTCCAAAATATAGTGACGTTGTAGGTTGTAGACAATTGGAACCGTTTTGGAATGTGCGGTTTAAAATAGTTTGTAAAATCAATAATTATGATTGAAAATATTAAAATTCAACACATTTAGAACAGCGATCAATAAACCAGAAAATAAATTTTAAATCTTCCACAAATTTTTAATCGTTATGTGAAAATAACCAACTGGCTTTGTTTATTTCACAAAACTGCAAAAATATTGCTACGAAAACTACAGATGGGTTTTTCAAACAACGTCATATTTCATAATAAACAAATTGACGATCAGTGCAATTTTGAATTTTCGACATATGAACGATTCCCTTTAAGACTCCAATTTCAATTTCAGCTTTTAAACAAAGCTGTCCATCAGAACGGTCATGTTTATATGCTTGTCAGTTGATTTCAATTTGTCGAAATTGATCGTTGATTTGTGAAGATATTAAATGTGACGGACACTCAAACAACTGGGCCTAAGAATATTCTAAATTTGACGTAAAATAAAAATAACGCCAACTTATGATAATATATCAATTAAAATAAATACAACTGGGACGTTCAACATAATTATACATAAAGTATGGCTTATAAGGGTAGGTACGCGCAAGAGGTCAAAATATGAAGGTTTCTGTAAGGGATAATTGAGAAGTGTTTTAGGATTACGGACCCTTTTGTATTAAGCGAAGGTAGGTTTGCTTATCCTACAGGAAAGACTGGTCTTGTTCCCGATTACGATATTACAACAGTAAAATTAATTTTAATCTTCAACTGGTCTGAGGCCTGGCTCCCTAATTTTCAGATATAAACATGACATCTGGTCTCGAGGTCCCAAAAGCTCTTATCAGGGTCAAAGGATAAATTAAATAAACCCTGGCTCTTCATTGTTTTGACAGGATTATAATATTTCCTTTCGATTTTACATGCGAACAACCACGCGGTGACAGATATTTATTTATTAGAGAAAAACATTTTTATTTGGGAGGCGGGTATTGGATAACCAACAGAAATGAGATGAGATTAGAACCGGACTATAATAAATTTAAAAATAAAACAAACTTCAATACCTTAAATAATTTAACGAATTTTTTTTTTTTTTTTTTTTTTTAAAAGAAATAATAATAATAATAATAACATAACATTTATATAGCGCAGTTTTGTGTTGTTTCACTACAAGAAAGACAAACAT
Source organism: Hesperophylax consimilis (assembly GCF_061612785.1). Classification (NCBI taxonomy): domain Eukaryota; kingdom Metazoa; phylum Arthropoda; class Insecta; order Trichoptera; family Limnephilidae; genus Hesperophylax; species Hesperophylax consimilis. Next base: position 23,781,850 of record NC_142842.1, read on the forward strand.
TCCCGGGTTACGAATAACCCAACAATGTTTGAAAATCTCCTACTACCATCACAGAAAGCCGAAAATGTTGCTTGTGTTGTGATGGAGGACTTAGCCAGCCGAGGAATCGAACACGCGACGCTCGGGTGAGACCCAAGCGCTATGCCCACTCAACCACTGACCAGTCATTAGATTGATATCTCACTATATTATTTAATAAATTATTGTATTAAAAAAAAATAAAAATCTCTTCACGTTATATGTTTTTATGATTCTTTTTTTCTTCTATTTACATATGTATGTTAAGTTTTATTTTTTTTCCCTTTACACACGAGTTTTAGACTCTTGTAAAGGTAAACATGTTAATTTTTATTGAAATATGTTCTTACTTTGTAAATTTCAATAATTATAATGTATTTTATAAAAAAAAAAAAAAAAAAAACACCTCTGCCGTGGTTCGCCCTACGTGGTTCGCTACGTTTGGTGACTTAGCAGTAGTGTACGGGTTGATGAGGTGAGGTTTGTCTAGGTCTTGACGGCAGATGCAACTGCCCACCAACTGCGCGACATGTGGGGTCGGGTGAGGGGGACACTTTTTGACGCCTTCTTCCGGACTCTCTCGACCCATCGCATTGGGAGTGATGGATGCATACGTTACTCCTGGACATACAGATTCCTACCCACCCTTCATACCTTTTTCCTTTTCAGAACTTCCACTCCTCCCTTTCCTTAAAATACCCTCCACACAGCATCCCCAAATATGACATAGGCCGTGCGGGGAAATTGTTTTCCTTAAGGCCTCCTGCGTGAGGTTACTGTAGAAAAAAAACTGGATATGTATGAAACATGCTAGAATTTAAAAAAATGTTGATAATTGATACAATAATTGGTACAGACCCGTGAAAATCTTCATTATAATTATAATTGTAGGATAGGGGGAATTTGAAAGTAACTATTTATAAAATATTAGATAATGAGGCCGTGTCTGAGGTAACAAATTCCCGTTAGAGGTGCAAGTAAAAAATAAGCTGTGCTGTACCTAAAAGCACAATAAGGCTCGACCCTCAAAAATCGCATGGCGAAAGCAATTAATTGGATTGAAGATGATAAATATGGGGCTACCTACTGCCAAGCAGTGAAATTCTGAGAACGCTTGAGCACTTAAAAATCAATAGATTCTTGGCAGATGGGTTCAGAGCATCAGGCATTTCTCCTTACAATACTGAAAGATTTCTTTGGAAAATTCCTCAGAACTCTGAAGCGAGTGGCATAGACCAATCTTGGACAGATTAAAAACAACTCAGTCCAGTAAAAATCACGACATCTGACAAAAATTTAACAAAAGTAATGCACATTTCTATTATAGAAGTATTATCACAAATTTACCGATTGTTTGAACAATCAGTTTCAATTTAAAAATAATGAGTCTTAAATTCAGGGCAAAAGCCAGTCTTAGAATTTCAATAACCTGAATTACCGACATACAGATGGATTTACATCAACAAATTAGTATTTTTAATGATGTCGTTAGACTAATGCGTCTGCAGCATTTATATAAAATTGCACAAAAAACTTAAAAAACATAAAATTATTGGAATTAAATACAGGATTTTCCAATAAGAGGTGTTATTTTGACATTCAAAGGAAAATGCCATTTTTTTAATATAAATGTTAAAATGTTTATTTCATTATAAAGAAAAAGGTATGCCGTTAATAGTAAAAAATAACTCCAGTCAAATGATCACCACGACCACGCCTACAGGACCATATCCTTTTCATGAAATTTTCCATAACCAAATCGCAAAGTGGCTGCCTTATGTCCTCAATAGCCTCACGAATTCCATCTTTGTGGTCTTGAATCGACGCTGGGCTGTTGACGTAGATTTTTTCATTCACGTAGTCTCAAAGGAAGAAGTCGCAAGGTGTTAAATCACAAGTTCTCGGTGGCCAATTATGATCACCTCTTCGAGAGATAACACGGTCCGGAAACTTTTCCTCTAAAAGATCAATGGTTTCGTTGCTTGTGTGGCACGTAGCGTCGTCTTGTTGAAGTAAATGTTGTTCAAATCAATACCATCCAATTCTGGTCATTAAAATAATAAATTCCTTAATTAATATTCAAAATAACACCTCTTATTGGAAAACCCTATATAAACTAAATTTACATGCATTGTTAATTACTATATACAACATTCAATGAGTTACAGTATTATGTTATTATTATTATATTAACGTGTCGGATGAAAGGCTGTCATTTTGGTTATTTTCACTTTGGATGTCTTTGTCTTCACTAAACCTTTAAAATATACCTAAAAACAAAACTATAGTACACTTTTGACCAAAAAACTCAATTTCAACACACACAAACTAACACTAATTGACCAGTTAGACGAGGGTACATTGAAAACATAAAAACTCCGTCGATAATCACAAGCTTTTCAAAAAAACACTACAAATACCAGGCATTAAAAGCATTAAACAATCTTTCACTCGACACAAAAAATGAAGAAAACAAAAAACATTTCACAAACAAAATTGAGAAATGGATTAAAGAACAAGAAAAATGTATTACAATTTTTTTTCTTAAAATAATACATTTTTTACTACATGGTACACAAATCATACCCAACCGTACTAATAAATACTTACATATTGCTTAGTTTTTATAACTACCTTAATTATTTTCTTTTACTTTGTTTTATTTTTAATATTTCAATTAAATTCGTTTAATTTAACATAATTTCTTTACAATTCATTTTATTTACATAAAATTTGTCAGATAAAATTATGGGGGCCTCAGCTAGCCTCAACCAGTGAAGTTCACATTACCGTTTTATGAAAAAAATACTTGTATCAATAAAAAAATGCCCGAGTTTAAGCGATAGATTAAATTAAGATAGATAATCGAAAAAAAAACAAAATTTCTTTCAATTATCTATCAAAATATTTATGGAAATAACGAGAGAGTTGCTAAAAAAACCTAGTTTTTCGGCTCTTCCTAACATCCGTATGCTTATTTTTTTCTACGTACGAAAAGCAATAAAAGCGGTAAAATCGTACGTAGGTTCCCAAATTTTTTTTAATTTTTTCGGTTTTTTACTATTTTTTTAACGTAATGAATTCATTACATACTCGAAAACCAAGGGGCACAACTCACGCCGCTAGGAGGCACTAGTGTAGCATGCTGCCATCGCAATGTATGGAAAATGTCAGAAGTTGGATGGTATCACTAACCAAGGAGATCAATTATATTGCATATGAACAAAAATACATTTAATGGCTTTAAGAATAAATCTTTATTGGTGCAGAGACAGCTCAGTCAAGGTTTAATTGAAGGCCTCCGTATGACTCTCGACAGGCAGTCCGAAGGTCGAATATTTTTATTATCTGTTCCATTCCCTGGTCAAATCTGACCTAACACTGGAATGAAGGGTTAAATTATTTGCGTACAATATTTCAGTGTTAATTTTCACACTTTATGACGCGTTGGTTTCCTACGGATGATATACAATTTGAGTCAAGGATTTATAGTACGTTTGTAGTTGTGGGCACTAGACCATGAACCGTAGACACCCAATGGTTGAAGTTCCGAACTGTACTTGGAATAATTCAAATATCTGTTCACGTACACGTGAGACGTTCCGGTGGGTATTGAAAAGTCGTTTTGGACCTCGAGTACGCGATAAAACCGGTATTGCTAGGTACCTAGATTCAGGTAGTATGAATTGTTCTGTAGAAGAAATGTCGGTAAGGATGTAAATGGGAAAATGGTAAAATATGATATTCAAATGAAGGTAAATATTTTTTTTCCTCTTGGATTCTAACAAATTTACAACCTTGATCATCCTGTGTTCCGTACCACTATCGAGATTTTGTATACGATTAACCCGTGAAAAACAAATTTATTTAACTATAATACATCTGACATACGTAGGGTGCGACATAACAGACAGTGTAGTTGTAAAAGGCTGTTAAAAAAACGGCGCAACAAACAGAAATGAAGTTTATTTTATATTATTCGGTACATCATGTCGTTGAAGATGACATCAGATGCCCCCAGCAGCGATACATTAATGAAAGCGATTTTTGACACACTGTTTTCGGCCACATTTTGGCACATCTCGACGATTTCCTACCAAATTTGACCTTTGAGTTCTTCCAAGGTGTGAAAGCGATGTTTAAAATAATTTTCCTCCAGGAAACCCCACAGAAAGTCGCAAATGCTCAAATCAGGTTAGTGCGCAAGATTTAAGTGCAGCCGTAAGGTCTGCTAGGTATTGTATTGTATTGCTATTTCAAGAAACGTCCGGTGTGGTCCGGACCAAAAAATGGTAACGACTGAAAACGGCATGACCCTCTTGACCAAATGAGTCCCCTTTCAGGAGGATCCTACCCCCCACATTGAATGAACCGACTTTTCAAAACTGCACTGTCTGTTATGATGAACCCTGAATTAACAAAAAAACTTAATAACCTTCCTCCCCAGGGACTGGAGTCAACAACGCTAATATCTAACCCAAATTCTAATCGGATAATACTGACAATTATTTCGTTTATTAACTGTGCAAGCATAAGGTTGCATTGTCATCGACAAGTCTATCTGCCGGGTTTAAGCTCAATCGGATGTCGGGAAATCGGTTGATTTCCACTTCCAATATTGCAATGCATTAATTTATTCAATAATTCAAGCCTTCTAATATAACATTCAATAATTCATTCATTCATTTATTCATTCATTCATTCAATGAATGTATTTAAAATTAATAAATTGTACCTACTCTGAGAAATATATTCTCGAAGGCCTATTTGAAGAGGAAAATTACATTGATAAGGTTTTATCAAAAGTTTCAAAAATTAAACTTTACATGACTTCACTTTATAGAATTATGTTCAGAATGGAGAGTTGATATGGTAGGAAAAAAATAAACATGAATTGTGGTGTATGACTGTATATTATACTGACATACATTATTTTACCTAGTACACATATTTGGTGAAGTAAGCAATGACTACATTTTTATAACTTTGTAAGAAATCGCAGTTTTTTTAAAGATATTATGCAATTATTGAAAAAATGTAGCTTATTAGATTTCTCCGGTTAAAATATTAACAATTATGTCCTCAAATTAGTCACGATCAAATTACTTTCGAATACAAAATCAGCACACCCGGAAACGACTTATAATAATTCCTGTTTCCAAAAAATTACACCGTACTTACCACAAAAACTAAGCCCCAGTAATCGTCCTATTTTTTCCATGTTCAGATCCCGGAGCTTTAGGTCGGTAAAAAGCTCTCGTCGAGCTTTAGTCGCCCTAGCTCCTGTGATTCGAAGACACGTCCCGCCCAGCGAGCAGCTTTCCCCGCTAACGACGTTAAACACTTACCAGAAAACCAGTTTCGTTTTACGCCCGACCAGGACAAAAAAACACATTCGTGAAAAACTTAAATCAACCGCAAGGAGATTTTATCAACCCCTGTTTTATGGGAGCAACAAAGTGTTGAAGTGTTTCGTTAGTAAGCTCTTAGCCGTCATGTTGGATCTTTGTCTTAGAGCGTCAGATGTGTAATGTGGAAGTTTTTTAAAATTCCTCACTTTGTATTGTTCAATTTTAAAATTGAATGTTATTCGTTCAGTATTCTCATTCAACTGGTTATGATTAATTCAAAACATGATAATAATACATAACATATGCAGGCGTTGCAATCTGATTTTGATTCTGAATTGAGGAAAATCTGCTAAAAAAGACCTGCGTGCCATTATTTTTAACATTTTTTCCGTTTCCGTTTTATATTTGTGTAATGTTGGTTTCAATAAACAAGTAGTTTCTAGAATCTAGTTAAGTTAAAGGAATAAGGCAACCAAACTGCAGACATTCTATTTACAAGCGGTTGGTTCCTGGCTTGGTTTTGCAACATGGCCTTTTCCTGGCCTTTCTTTACGCGGTGCAGTGGCCATAAACACCGGACTATGCACGATTTGTGACCAACATAGTCCTTCCTACCTCATTAACTTTATACATCGTGGAAATAAAAAACACAAGATTGGTAATGTGAATATATTCAAATATTTTTACAACCATTTATTGTGTGAATATTCCAAACAAGAATCCCAACTGCACCCCACTGCCTGAATCTAATGGAACTATGGCATCACCAAATTGGGTATATAGTGAGTCTGAAGGGTGTGGGGAAGGGAAAGAGATAGTAGAGGAAGACTGAGAAGTACCTAGATATTTAGATCTGGTCAAAAGTTTTCTTTCTGGATGGTTGTTTTTCATCAGGTTGATTTTTAGAGTATCTTGCACGGTTTGTCGAAAAGCATCTACATAAAGCATTGAAAGCACGATGAAAAAGTGTTGTTTAGAAATATGTGAATGGTCTGCTACGATTAATGATACGGGAGTCAAAGATCAATTGATGTTTGAGAAAGCAAGACCCGGACATAATTTGTGAAACATTTTGTTTTGGCTCTACTCTATTCCATCTATCGAATCCAGCATTTGAAACAAATCTTGAATAATAATGTTGTGTGTTTGAAAACTGGACACTTTATGAAGGAAATAACCAGCCAGATAAATTTGACTAAATTTTGCATGCATGCATGCAACCACGGTTACGGTGAACTATATTATAGCGTTCGGTTGCTTTCCACTCGCTTTATAACTTTGTCCGAGCAATTTACTTAATAAGCAGGATGTTAAACGCAGAGATATTAAAATAACACTTCACTAACTAACTTTGATAACTGTTTTGCCTGTTTTGCATATTTTGTTGAAATTTACGAATCACTATAGGATTATGTAGCATTATTTCATCTTTTTACAGTGCACTGTAATTAAACCAATAAGATGGAGCAAAAATACAATAGAAGTAGCCCGAATAAGAAATAAAACATGAAAAAAATATATATATTTTTTTTTTTTTTGATGGAAGTAAATGCTTGGCACGTGACATTATTATATATTAAATAAAATGAAAAACACATTTTGTAAAACATACAAGTTAATATAATAGCCCTGATGAAGATTGAGATCAGCGAAACCTGGTTACAAAGTGTGTTTTTCATTTAATAATATATTTCATTATCCTTGTCTATCCGTCATTTACAAATTAGCCCTAAAGCTATGTACATACGCTCGTTCTTGCTCGATGGTTGTACGCGCATTCGAACATGTCTCCACGTGTGTACCTTCTCGCTCGGTGCTTTTTGTTCGATATCGAGCAAACGGCTCGATGCGAAAAAGATTTAAGGGCCGTAATTCTTGCAGTCATTCGTTGCAGAAATTTACGAGTTGACTGATCGTTGTAGTGGTATAACTATGGTGTCTTGTGTCGAGCTGCTTTAGCGTGTGTACCCAACGACGAGCATGGTCCCAAGTCAACATGTTCAATCGAGCCAAACCATCGAGCATGAATTTACGTGTGAACATAGATTTTGTTAGAATTTTCAACAAATACCGGTCGTACAGGGACAGGAATAATTCTTGACTGGGGTGGTAAATTTGCATCCTGTAGCATTAATAAAAGCTATACGACAGATATATCGATGCGACATTTTTACCTATAAAAATAGTTATATTATATATTTCAAAGATCTTATCAAGACTATTGTCTCGATTTGATAAAACCAATTTTGAAGATTTCCATTTTGCAGAGTACGCATTGCAGTTTTATGTATGCTAATGTGTAATCTGAGAACGGATCCTAAGTGAGTGTCTAGACAGTATAATTTGTCACCATACGGAAAGGGGGAACCGCAGGAATAAAAGGTGATCTTCACGGAACTTCGCATTTCCACTCAAAACAAGTTTGTTCTGGAACAGCTATTGTGCATTTTGGATTTGACAGTAAACAAAGTTCTGCTCTGATTGTTGCTATCAAAGAGAGGAGAGAATTTGAGGTAAAAATGTGAGTAATTTAAATGAATTGAAAATTTAAAAATATGCTAACGTCTTATAGACCTTATCTTTAGAGGTTTTCACTTTCTTTAACCATGATATCGTACATTACGTACCTAAGTGAAATAGCACAAAACTACGATATACAAATGTAATGTTATTACCTTTTGAAAATATACAAATTGTTAAGTTATTTACTTGCACTGCTGTACGATATTTAAATGTTTTATTTTTATTTATATAAAAGTTACACAATTACAAACAAGTCCGGTTATACTACTATATCGCAGTTTGACAACGGTTTATTATTTCCAATCTACTTTGTATTTTTAAACTTCGTACATATAAATATTATTATTTTAAATCATAGACAAAAGATAAAAAAAATTAAAGTAAATAATACAAAACGACTGAAGAATCAGAAACAGTACAAAATATAGGAAAATCAGAAAGTAAAATGGACAATACAAAAAGTCATTTTTACATAACCATTTTTTAGCATGCAATTTTTTATTGGGTTCAGTAATATGTAAATTTAAGGGACATTGTATTCTAAGGTTCGTTGACGTTCGTTTTGTTCGTTTATTTAGATATCTGGGGAAAACAAGTCCACACGGAGAAAAATGAGTTGCTATTTTACTAAGAATCTGAATTAATAGGTTTCCTGATAAAATACGAATATATTATCGCGATAAAATCCCGATATCTTCACAGATAATAAATGTACAGAATTGTATAGGAATGCTATAGGTACTTCATACCATTGTTTGTATGCAGCATCGTTTAATAGTAATTTGACCATGAAATATTGTAGGTATTCATCTACTTAGATCAAAATTAAGATTGGTTTTTGCTAATTATCCCCATGCAGTTATAAAATATCTTATTATGGATTTCACCAATGATAAATATATTATTATTCTTGAAGTATTTCGCGAAACAAAAAAAAGTACAGTCTCACCATAGTTCTAAGTCGTGTAATGTTTTTAATTGAAAAATCGGGATATGATTGGTGGATGGGTAAATTTCAATAATACTTTTGTGATTATATTTAGATATAAAAATAACTTGCCTCATTTGGAATGTAGGTACCTACAATTCAGGTAGCATACAAAAAGGCGTAAAAATACAACATTGGATTGAATCATCGGTACAATATTGTATTTGTATGTGTTTCTCGGAAGAATTGAGTTTTTAAACTAACAAATCTATTTATTTATATGCACATTGCGTATGTACGGGCGCAAACAAATAATTTGTCTTAATATTGTAAAGCAATACCTTGCAAAAATGGTATTTTAATAAAAATATAAATTAATTAACGCCATATATGAACACGTAGAATACAACAAGCGTCGCGTTCAACCTTAACTGTGATGGTTCACGCCGTACTCTGACGGCGTATAAACATCAAAATAAATTATCTTTCCTAGAAATGTTCGTTGTTTTTGCTCTGTTCTGCGTAAATTTTAGATATAGTTTGTGTTAGAATTCGCTTTACAGCACATGTGATGTAATCATGCCGTTGTGTTATTATGATTCCTTGATTAATTATGTACCCGGTCTTTCAGCATTATTTGTATTTCGCTGGGGTGCTGAGTAAATTAATTTTGCTCGAACACAATACCTCAGTAATACAGATAAATTCAGTGGAAACAAAAACGTAGCCAGATATTTCTGAAAGTTCTTGAGTTAAGAGTACAGACGGCTTTATAAGTTTCTGAACACATTTTAATCCACCTAATGGAAATAATGTGTCTTTTCGGTTTTGCCGCCAAAACGAAATGTTCGTTTTTATTGGTGAATTCGGAGACGTCACGCCAGGCAACGATGATGACAGCCGTTTTACCCGACATTGTCGTTTTCTGTGTAATACTAACGTTGTAGCCAATTGGAACAGTATCCGAATGTGTAGTTTTAGATCTTTTTAAAATCAACAATTATGAATAAAATATTCTAAGCGCTATTATTATCATAGTCAGAAAAATAAAGTTTAAATCTTCCACACAATTTTAACGGTACGCATATTGCATAGTTTGTGAAAATACCCCATTCATTCAGGGTTACAAATAGTCTTGAATATTACACATATTATAAAAATATATAACATGTTTCCTATATACCTTCAATTATTATTTCCTATATAGTTACAATATAAAAAAATTACCATGCGTAATAATATTTCATTTTTTACCATAATAATATTTCCTATATACCTTCTATTATTATTTCCTATATAGTTACAATATAAAAAAATTACCATGCGTAATAAATAATCAGTGCTTGTCAATATAAAATATAGTGATCGGTTCCATGATAAAAAAAACACATTGAAAATTCAAAACACTTTTAAAAAGTGATATAAAGTCATTAGAAACGATGATTTTTTTTAAAAACCTAACCTAACCTAACCTACTTAATCCAGTTAGTAAAGTTTTTGTTTGATCACTTTCCATGACTTAATATAACTTTTTAAAGATGTGATGAATTATCGTTTTGATGATTTATCCGGTCACCATAGTGATCATCTATTAAATTTCATAATTTCAACTCCCTCCAAACACGACGTCTAATTTTTGATTAAATCCTAATGTTTAAAATAATCATAAATAATGATCTGGACTCACCAGAACTAACTAATTTAATATTTTTTTCATGCAGTCAAGATCAACCCGACAATCTGATTTATTTTATTTACCCTTGTGTACAACAAATATTAGAAAAAATTACAGATTGATTCAATCCTATTACAATACACATAAAATATACAAAGTTTTCAATGAAATATTTTACAATAACCAATATTTTAGTGTTCTTGCCTGAAATGACTTTTGAAATTTTCAAGGCGAATGTTGAAAATGTCAAGAGACCTAGGGTATCATTTAGCAGCACCATACCTCTCTTGTCATGCTGTGCTGGGCCAAAACGTCCGTTCTTCTGTTCGGAATACAGAGAGAGTTGTGGCGTCGACCTTGACGGTAGTTGTTCGGTACAAACAATTTATAGCATTCCAAGAGGTATGGGCTGTCAATGTAATAGTTCATGATCTTAAAAGCTGTTACTTGAAGGGTCCCATTTCTCCTAGATTGGAGACTTTCGTAGTGCGTTTTGGAGAGCAAATCTATGTGATGCATAAATCGTGGGTATTCACCATGCATTCTCATATAAGATATCTTAGATATAAGATAAAAAAATAATAATAATATAATAATTTAAGATATCTTAGAATTTTTTTTGTATTTCTCACTAATAATTCTATGTTTTTTTGCTGGTATGGGGCCCAGACAGCAGATGCGTATTCTAATTTAGATCGTATAAGGCAGTTGAACATCGATATCATTGCTTCGGGCTTGGAGAATTGTTTGCTTATTCTTATCACAAATCCAAGAAGTTTATAACAAGATGATACCAATCCGATCTGAAAAGGTAAGTTTGGGATCAAATGTAACCCCGAGGTCCCTTATGGATTTTACTGATGACAATATTTTATAATTTAGTTTATAATCAAATTTGATCGGGTTTTTAGAACGCGTATACGTCATACTGACACATTTTTTTATATCAAAGGAAAGTTTATTCTCATCTCCCCATGAAGATATTGCGTCTAAATCAAGTTGTAATTTAAAACAATCTTGAATGTCGCATATTATCCTGAGCAGTTTAAGATCGTCAGCAAAAAGCAAGCAATAGGTACTTTGAATTCATTCTTGAATATCATATATTAATATCAAGAATAGTAGAGGTCCCAAATTTGACTCCTGTGGTATTCCTGAAAATGCCTAGAGTTCCTTGAACTCATGGCCACCTATGCATACATATTGTGTTCTGTTTTTTTAAATACGTTGCAAGAAATTGTATTAGAGGTTGGTCAAAGCCTATCCTTTTTAAAAATGTAATGGAACAATGGAACTTTCGTAAAGGTACATCGTTATCTACACGATCGAATGCCTTTGCAAAGTCAGTATAAATCACGTCAGTTTGATATTGTGCGTCCAATCCTTTTGCTACTTTATGTGAAAGTTCGAGGAGATTGGAAACAGTAGATTTTTTGACAGAAAACCACGCTGATTTCCTCCTAAGAATAATTTTATTTTATTTTTAAGTTCTTCACAAATTGGTGTTTCAAAAATTTTGGAAAAGATGATAAGACCGCTACCGGTCTAAAATTATGTACCTCAGTTTTGCAACCCGATTTGTATATTGAGCTCACCTTGGTGAGTTTCCAAGATTGGGAAAAGGTGGAAATAGCAATACTGAGGTTGATTATGTAGCACAAAGGTCTGTATAAATATTCCCCTAACATGATAATTACATGAGGTGGAATTCCATCCGGTCCCGTAGTCTTGTCGGGTTTTTGGTTTTGAATGCATATTTTTACTTCCTCGGGTCTAAATTTTTCAAAAGAGATTGAATCTATAAATTTGGCACCTCTTGCCGGAGACTTTCCGAATCAAAGTTGGGACATACTCTGTTGTAGACCGATTTAAAGTAGTTCGCAAATTTCTGAGACACTAGTTGGGGACACTGGATGATTTTATCCGCGTCCATGAGTTCTATAGAAGTACAATCACTTGATTTTTGTGACCTGATATATTGCCAAAAGTTTTTGACATCATTTTTAATCCCATTTTTAACAAGCCAAGTAAAATATCTGTTTAAAAAATGTCTATTTTTAGTTCAGATCTTTTTGCAGAGAATAATGAGTAATCTAAATTGCTTTTAGTTGCTTTATATTTTCTGCGAAAAAATTCCTTGAATTTAATTTGATCAATAATACATTTGTCAAACCACACCGGATAGATGATATTTACTTTGGGTGGTTTTTTTATGGATGCACACAGATCAAAAATACTACTCAATACCGAGTAAAAATATTCCACTGCATCATCAACAGATTTTATGCAATGTAAATATTTCCAGTCAAAAAAAAAAACATTTGTTTACACAGGTTAATGTTTAAATGTTTAAAATTTAATTTTCTTGAAGTGAATTCTTTCCAGAAAAGGTTTTTGATTGTTGAGTTTGATGAATTGTTGATAGATGACTCCGCTATTCCGGCCGGGCGTGAGCGAAGAGCGTTGCGCCTGGCATTTCAACGGCCGTACGTTGATTTTGATAGTTTTATTCGAATATCTAATGTAGGGTGGTATTTATCTTCTAGAACTAAAGGCTCATCACTTCGACTGACGTCACAAATATTTGAGTTGCTTAAAACAAGATCGAGTATATTGTTGAAATATTTTTTTATAGCATTATATTGTCTGAGACCATTTGAGCTTAGGAAATATGAATGTTATTATATTATCTCCTCGGGCTTATTTGTGAGATTGAAATCGCCCAGTATTATTACATTTTTGTTGCTTAATGCCTTAGATGTCTCTCGGTCTATGTATTCGTAGAATGTAATACGGTTTTCGGAGTCATCGGTGCAATAAAAATATACTACGCATATGTAAGCCGTGAAATTATTTAACCTAAAAAAATATTGATTTGAAGTAATGCGTACGATCGATTATTAATATAAGAGTATGGGATGGGATCGAGAGCATCTCCTATCCTCTTTCTATATTCCTCTTCCTCTCCCCTTCCTATGAACCAAAATTAATTTTAAGATATTAAAACTTCATTTACAATGAACTTTAGCATAAGAAACTTCTGTGGCTTGACTTCAGTTCACTTGTATATTTTGTAAAAGCTTTTTTCTTACAAATAAAAGTAAGTAATAATAAAAAGTTTGTTTCTTACAAATTAATAAATAAATAAATGAAATCACTTCGTCTCGTAACATTTAATTGCGCAATAATTCAAATAGGGACTTTGGAAAAGTACTAATGATTAATGATATCTACTCGTAAGTTATCTTGAATTGTAATGTAACGTGATCTTCAGCGGCCTTGAGGTAATTTTTTACAGAAAATGGCGCTATACAAATAACTAAAATATTATTAGAATTTTCGCAAATTGTCTGGTGTTGCTCTTACAGAAGTTGACTGTCGGAAGAAAACGTTTAAATTGTTCGGTAGTGATTAATTATTATATCTGCAAAAGCGAGATGAGTCAAAATTATTTTCCTTTGTTCATTGAATTACTAGCAGTATGTAACGATTTATTATGATAGCAAATGGCAAGGTTTGTTTTCTGAGAGAGCGGGCGGGTGGAAAGGGGGGATGCGGCACCGGGGGTAGGTGCGCTTGTGCAGTCCCATACATTCATTAGGAACCATAACAGGGATGAGAAAATGATAATATTGGTTTGAGCACGAGGATAAAATAAATGTAGTAAAACAGTATACAGCAGGGCAGCAGGCGATAACAGGGCGCTGTTCGGCCTCCCTTGGTGATGCAGCGCCTTGGAGATTTTTGCAGAGGGAAGGGTGCGTGGGTTTGCTGCTTTGTTGGGCCACAGAGTAGTCGGGATGGAAACCGAATAACAATCACGTCCTGGCCGTCGCCCCATTGTAGGGCGTGCCCCTACACCATAGATGGAGAATTTATCTCAAGCCACCGAAATACAAGTGCTAAATATGTTAACCATTTTATTATCTTTATCCCATATTCAATTTTATATCCTGTAATTCATTTTTATGTGCATAAAGAATATTGCACTCATCGCTCTGTTCAGCAGAAATAAACATTATTATGTCTTCATTTTAAAGGGTATATTAACTATTTACATACCAATTTAAGTATTCTAGTAAATCCACACAGCACTATATATCTGTACGTACCCAAAAATAAAATATTTTGTCTTTTGACTTTTAAAAATTACAACAAAGGCATTTCATATTTTTAAAGCCATTGAAAATAATTGTAGAGAAATAAGTTTTATTTTTGTTAATGTTGCAATTTTTTTATTTTTACAATACAACAATATGTAGTTAATTAGAAACAAACATGAACACACAATACTTAACAATGATGTAAAATTTACAAGAGTGGCCATCGATGTCATAAAAGATCAAATGATTAATAGTGCGGTGGGTACGTGAAAGTGTACCCCCAAAACTAGGTACCTAAGTAGGTACTGATTCCCACTCAACCCATAAATCAAAAGAAGAGCTATATTATATCAATTATAATTTTCCTAAATGCATATTGATCCCTTAAGCACCCCTGCTTAATTGGAGGACATGCGAATATTATCCAAACAGGCTTCGATCTAAAATAACGAGCAACACAATGTTGTTCAAGTTACGTAAGTTATCTATTGAAAAAAAAGATACATCCAGAAAAAAAAATGGATGCGGGAAGATAGAAAAATGTTACTTCAAACAAATGTCTTGACGCTAGAGTGAGGTGCACAGTTATCTACAAATAATAAAATATTTCGTTGTTTTCATTAGTGTAAAATATTTAGATGAAACCCGAAGCGAAAAAATAAGATCCGCTTTTTGACCTCCAACTGACCTACAACACTCCCAACGCTCTACCTAAAACTACCGATTCCGGTCGCGTTATCGCGTTCTAATAGTGGAAAAAATTTCGACTAGATAATAGTACGCAGTAGCTCCCCTAATTATAGCTATAGGGTTGTTTTAAGCCCATTGCTGTGTCAAGGTCCCTTAAAAACAAATTTAAAATGTTCTTAGTCGTCTATGCGTTTTTGTTGCCACCCACATAGGTTTTACTGATTTGCCAATAAGTGAGGGGCTCGCGTATGTCGGCTCCATCACCGTTGACGCAAAAAAATATGGAGATCCTCTCTTTCGACCCTTTATCACCGTGGCAGGAGTCTTGGAGCTCTTTAATGTCAATGTGTCTTTCAAGTTTTCGAAGATATTCGTGTTTGACGCCGCAACGACATAACTACAACTAACGACTAGTGTAAACAAATCATGATCCGCTCGTTGTTTACGAGTACCGTTAATTGAATCAAGCATTTAGCTACGGGAAAATATGCTTTTGTATGTTCACATTTTTAAGAACGATTAATTGAGCAAATTATTTAGTACAAAAACTGCGTGCATGAATGTGGTAAAATGATATATAAAGGAACGATCGATGCAATGAAATTAATTCGGGACTGGAAGAAATAAACGACAAATGCGGGAAAGCTATAATTTGGGGAACGATCAATCGAGAATTCACTTATTAACCATGTTATGAATTATAATCAGACTAGAAAACTATTACCTTTTTCAAATATCAATATTTACTAAACCCCTACCTATTATTTCGTATTTTTTAACATTTAATTCACACTAATTCCATTTATACATGATTTTTTAAATAAAAAACCTTTTCCTTGGAGGATGAAACCAATCCGGTCATAAACCCAAAATATAGAAAAAAAGAATACAGTTTCTTTTCTACATTACCAAATAATATAAGATGAGTAATTTGGAGATTACGCGTCGAAAAAAAACTAAAAATTCCCGGCCGACAAAAGATTTTAAACCAAGTTAAAAAGTATGTCATCTCTATCGAATTCGATTTCATACGATGCAGAAGGACTCATCTAGAGCATATTAACATCAATGGTTGTACGTTAAAAACAGGACAATGACATTGTTATGTTTTGTGGCCAAATGTTATGAAAACGACGGGGTCTATAGCAAACGGAACCCGTTGTTAATATTAAGACAATGGATCTCTTTTTCAGGGCACCTTTCGAATACAGAGCCTTCGTGACGTAACGTTTTGTATGAAACAATGCGAAGAGAAAATTATCAAAAATTGAAAACAACGGAAAGTCAAAAATGTGGTAGAATAATTTCTTTAATATATCTCTATACAATGGCATACTATCGTAGGTATAATATATTCATATTAGTTTATTATTACGTATTTACAGGGTTGCTTAAAACATAATAACGCTTAATATACATGTATTCAAAAAATGAAATGATTATTATTGATAGTGAAAATAAGAGTAAAAAAAACTTACAAAAACAGATAGCAAATATATACCTAGGCAGATAAGGTTTAATTGGAACATATAATAATAACATTTTCGTTATAAAATAATGCTCACTAAATGATTAGAGATAAACAAAATAAAAAAGGAACACAAAGAAACTAAACGTAATGAAAATTATTATTTTTTTTATTTTTAAATTTTTTTTACACACAACCTTTAATGTTGAATTAAAAAAATCAATATATAATATATGTAACTTTCATTATCGAGTGAAATATTCAAAATCCACGTGGTAAGAAATCGACCTTTATAAACAAAACGTCATCATCGAAGTTGAAACACAGTCTCAGCAACATAAGAACAAGTCGTTCCTTTAATGTAACAACCTTGAGAACAAGTCGTTAAATTAAGGGAACGGCTTGTTCTCAAAGTTGAAACACAGTTTCAATAACATAAAAACGAGTCGTTCATCCAATGTAAAATCACATATTCTGAACGAGCTGCTGGCATTTTTCCGCTCTCTTCATTTATTTATTTATTGTTTTTATTTTTTCATTGACTCATTAGATTTTTTTTATAAAATATGATTTGGTAATTGTGAGTCTCACTGGGTTCTTTACCCCAGCTGAGTCCCACATTTTACAATTTTATGTGACAAATTATGCATGTCAATAAAATTGTACTGTATTGAAATTGTAGGATTATTTTTTAATTCCTCTGATAAATTTATTTTCTAGTAAATATATTTCAATTTTGTTTGTGAAATGTTTTTTGTTTCCATCATTTTTTGAGTCGAGTGTCAGATTGTTGAATGCTTTTTTGCCTGGTGTCTTTGTCCAAAACTTGTGTTTATCGACGGAGTTTTATGTTTTGTATGTACACTCGTCTAACTGAGTAGTGTTTTAATGTATATTTGGCGTATGTCTAGTACGGCAAACATGTTGAACATTTGGTCAGTCATTATATGTTGTTTAAGAATTACCTTTATGATAGTTTTCTGTATAATTTACATATGACCGACAGCTATATTGTACCATATTCTACAATGGATTGGCAAAGTGCATAATATATTGTTTTCGTTTGTTTTAGTTAAAATACGTTTCTTATGTTCAGAATTTAATATCTTCAGCTGAGTTCTACGCCAAATCAAGAATAATGATATTTGTTAGATGATGTACAAGTAAATTGGATATTTGAAAATTTATTATTACATAAAGTACTAGTTACCTTTTAAAGAACATAAAAAACATAACAAAGAAAATATAATAACTTTGTACTTTAAAAACACAGCCTTGATAATATACATGACAAAAAAACATTCTTTACACTTTTCGTTTATGGAGTCAAGTTGTACAAATATGTTATTTTACTCAATCAAGAGTGAAATAGTATTACTCACTGTGAACGCCTCCTAACACGGTGTACGGTTTTCTTTTAGCACTGAAGGCGCCATTTCATCAGAGTGACAACAATGAAGTAACTGCAAAGTGGAAAGTCATTTAGGAGCTTTTGTCCGTGGATTATATGGCAGTAGATTTTTTTCAAAACCAATAACTAACCCAATTGTTCATTTGAACAAGGGGGCCATTTGACTTTTATTAGCTTCGGCCTGAAAGCTCTACGAATGATTTGTGGTTATTGACAGAAAAAATCGTCGATATTGGAATCCCTTCTTTGAAACAAATAGGTTGTGATAGCCACACTCATCGTTTCTGATAATATGTATACGCGTTACTACCATTGCTGATGGAGATATTCATTATAAATATATGTAATTATACACCTTTAGTAACTATTCTGGGAGTATGTCAGGATAGAACAGGGTTATAGGTACCTAACTACCATTATAAAGAGCGACCAGTTATTTAAGCTTTTGCTTGAGAAAAATCCAGACTCGAACGACTGCAGATAGAATGTAAGAAATCTTTGTATTCCTTTAGATAATTATCGTGATTAGGCATATACTTGCGTCAACCACAAAGAAAACACGTAATAAAGCATATAATAATAAACCGATTACTAATGTGATTGATATAATGTTAATCTATAATAATACAAATAATTTTCACCTGATCAATGTAATGGATATATATTTTTATTTATCGACCATAAAAGAGATCCACTTCATGTGGTCTAACATAAACATGCATTTAAACAAAATATTTACCCTTTGCTTATTTCTAATACTTATTACATAGGTACCTACATATTTTTTTTCTTCTTCTATAAATATGCTTAATCTATGTACTTTTTAAGTTCTTTTATACAGTAGGCAATTTGATTTGTTCAATCTTGCTAGTCTACTTTTTTATTTCTCTCTTGTTTGGTGTGTGTGGAAGTTAATATATATTAATGACGCGATAAAGGTTACTTATGAAGATCGAAAATTTTTTCTATGGTAAAAAAAAATACACATTTGAACTCAGAATAAAAATAATTGTCTTGTAAAAAAATACAAATAACAGGTAAGTACCAACTTTATCGTTAAGATTTGAATAGATTCTTTTTATAATAATAGCATTTGATATATTATTTAGCACCTACGTTCCAATTTTTAAATTTTAACAGTTTAGTAAATGAATTTTGTTCACACATCGCAGGGTACAAATTTAATCTCAGTACCTACTTATCATCTACCACCATTTTCGTTCGTTCGTTTGGCGTTCACCACTCCGGCGTTCCTACGTAAATGCTACCGGGAAAAGTTCCGATAGATATTTACTGAATGCCCGCACATGTGTGTTGGGACAATGCGGTGAGGGACGCGCAGAATGGGATGAGACGGGAAAAGAGAAGATGGGCCGCGGTAGGTACTAGTGCTAGTTAGCCGGTGCCCGCACAATATGTTGCTGCTGGCTGCACGTACTATAGATAATGATGCAGCAAGCGTTTTGCGTAAGGTTGATACCAGATATAGATATAAGTCGGTACGTACCCACATATCAGGCAAAAAATCATATTAAGTCAAAAGTATTTTAGATATTATTTTTTGAGTTATTATGCCGTGTTGAGCTCACGTTTTGGAGCTTGTAGATTATGGTGAAGTGTGTGTTTATGGATGTAGGTGTGATACTGAATTGTAAGCATTTTGGCAGGTATATCAGAATAATGATTAGTGAAATTAATGTGGTTTCCGGTATTAAGTTTTAGTGTAACTGCCAAGTATCGAATACAAAGAACTATTAAATTTAGTCCTGTCTTCCGTATTACTTTATTGTCTTTGTGGATTAACTTTTGCAACTTTCATAAACGCACACTTCTACATAATTGATACATTTGAGGAAAGTATAGTTTTAAAGAAATGTGGCAAAACTAAAACTAGAATAAAAATAAATTGTCAAACTTTCACACTGCCAATTTTCAAATTCTCATCACTATAAAAGCGAAAATATATAATTTTGAATGGAAAACTCTCTTCGCCATGATATCAAAGTCAAAGTGCATTCAAAAGAGTTGTAAAAGTTTAGAATTTTTCCTGAAATTGCCATCTATAGTATTTCCAGGGTATTATGCAAGTAGCGGGTTCCCCAGGCTACTCCTGGTACAATTTTCCTTAAACCCTTCACACAGCCACGCGAGTGTTCGGCGTATAGCAACGCGCAGCAGCAAAGGGCGTGCGGTGGAAAACTCTGGATTGATGAGCATTTCCCTCACTGATTTAAACGTAAATTCAAAAGGAAAGCACGGGATTTAGCTGGATTTTTTTTAACCACAGGGAGTTGAAAACGAGACGATTCTACACACGAAACGTAGGAGTGATCGACATCACAACGCTTCCACTTCGAATGAAAGTTTGTTTCGGATCGGCTGTAGATAATTTATTTCTCTTTCAAAGAATTTATCAAAGGTTTTTTTTTACAAACGCAATTCAAAACCAAATCCACCGACATTTTTCATTCTGACTTCTGCTTAATCACTGTTTATTCTGCGGTAACAAAAGAAAGTAATTTAAAGGAGAATTTTTCATGACTTTTGAATAAATATTTATAAATAAAATGGAAGTTATAGGAAAGCCAGAATTTTCCTATTCACACAAAGAAAGCAAAAAAAACCAATGAATCGCACAAAATATTTTGGATACATAATATCTTTGAATCAAAGTGTTACGTCACTTTAAATTTCGTATTTGACTGAAAGTGGCAAAGTTAATTAATTTAAAATACAAACATGATAGAATACTGGTAGTTAGCTTAGAGAAAGCTTTGGTTAAGTTTACTAGATTTATTTGTACTACCAATAATCTTAAGGTTGAGGCTTATTTCTCGAACAATATTTTTTTCATGGGAATACAATTCAAAAGTTCCAACTGGAGACAACAATTGGAATAAGTTGTGAGGCTGTGGGGAAGGGAATGAGATGGGGAAAAGAAAATTGTCGGTCACCAAACACGGTTAAAGCCATTTTAACATCGTTGATCGCGCAATATATATGGGAGTAGGTAGGTATGTATTTGCAAAAACTTGATTAATAGGAAATCTCCGCGGGCTTCTGTAGAAACACTAGAAACAATACAACGTATTAGTCTAGAAATGTTTGACGTAAGTGCCAAAGAGGTTTTTATTTATTTTGTGATTAATTTGATTAGAACAAAAAAAAAAGTTAAACAAGGGAATCGGTCGCAAATAAAATTAGCATACAACAGTTTTATTTAAGTTGTTACTTACACAAGTTCATCGTAAACTCGTGAAAAAGAATCTCTATTTAGTAGTTTACGTTGATATTTTTCATGACGTTATTAACAATTTTATTTGAATTCTGGTCAAGAGAAACGATAAAACAAACTTTAATGTTTATTTTTGGGATTTATAACCTATACCGATTAGTTGTAAAGATTAATCTAAATAGTGATTCACTTAATATTAAATCCTTCCATTGTCCTACCTACCCAATGTACCATTCCTGAAATGTTACCACGACCGGAACAATTGTTGCAAGAAGAAAAATATTTCAAAGCTACCTTTAACTTGCGGTATGCTCAGTGTAAAGTAATACCCTAGATAGGAAAGATCGATGTGTAATATAAAGGAGACCGAGGAATTTTTTGTGAATTCAACAACCATATTACTAGTAAATTATCTGGAAGCTGGCACATTTATGGCACTAACTGCGACGGGTGAGTCCTTTTTCTACTATACTCCAACCTGGACTTATCTCATGTTCTAGAAGCCCAGATTTAAAATATTGAGGAGTACTGTCCATTGGTTCAGCAGGTGCGTAGAAATTTCCCTGTCCCAAATAATATAAGGACAGTTGACATAGTTTCGTACACCAAACGTTTTGGCTCTGAATAATAATTTTGTTATTCACTAAGGCAATACTGAGAGAAATCTGTCTTTGGTCAGTAAAATTGATTTGAATAATTACACGATAATATTAAAATATTTATGAAGAGAATACCGGTTAATTAAACCGAATTTTAATGATTTCGGTGCCTAATAAAGGCAACACAAATTCATTTATGTTTTAGAACAGCAGCATTGCTAATTGGAACCCAAATGAAACTTTGACAAATAGTCACCTAATCACCTAAATCTACTACACAAACACAAATACGGCTTTGAGCCCTTCACAGAGACACATCAAATAAAAGAAAATGAACACAAAATTTTAACAAAAAGACTTTGTGAATTAAGGAAAAAAACACAAATAAATGCGATTCTTAAACGAAAATTTCAAATATAAAAATCAGTGAAAGATACGGTCACATCTAGGACATGAACCCAGGACCCTTGCATTGCCGGGGAACCGCTATACCAACTGAGCTAATTGGTCACTATCTCCCAATAATTCGAATAATAACTACCAAAATGATATTCATTTTTCTCACCGCACATTTTTTTGGCTGCTATCTTAATTTATGTAAATACAAATAAATATTAACGGGACAAGGGTGGAACTGAAATAGAAAACTTAACTAAAATAATAAAATAAAATTTTGACAATAATATTTCTGTTAATCGAATTCCTCCGCTCCGTTACTCCGCATTCATCAGTCGCATTGATAACGGATTCCAAACTAATGCTACGAATACATACGCGAGCCGAGCTGCTGAACTGAACCTTAACTTATGGGAAAGGAACAAAGGCGCGAAACGCCGCTTGCAGTTGCTTCGTTCCTTTCCCGTAATTCGTAGGAAGATGTCAATATGAAAAGCTAGCACAAAAAAACCTGTGATGTCTACATTATTTATTAGATAGAATAAAGATTAACACCTTAAATGCCTCGTGGGCATGTTTCGTAATCCAATATAAGCTTAATTTGTCTAAATTTCGATAAAAAAAACTGGGTTTCACCATGATTGTGAAATTCAAATAGGATAGCGATATACAATTTCAGGCATGTGTAAGAGAGAAAGGCCGCGTGCTTAATGGTCTAAAACTAAAAGGTAGGTACTACTCGTAAGTCTGTGGTATGTTTCCGTTTAAATGTGTGTTGAAGACTCTTCTAGTTTTCTTCTTTAAGGCGATGCACTACGTCGTGTAATATTTTGAATCGAGCCGCTATCAATAACACACCTTACGTAGATGGCGATAAGGCTTAAATTCCCGCTTCACACCATCCACCTGTTTTGATTTATGCAAGAAAAAAACATGGCCAAAAAGTGCATTTTATTTTATTTTGTGGATGTTCAGGCATAAATATTTAAATATTTTTCGATTATTTTATAAATAACTTAATTTTCCACATTATCCAATAAAACCACAACCGAAAATGGATTCGTGAGTAGAAGATTTTGAACTTTAAAGCAGTTTTCATAGGCCTATACATTTTTTTTTCTGGGCTTATAAAAAGACTTATCTAAAAAATACTCGATTATTTCAAAGGCCAAGATGTATTCTACTCGCAGTATTTAATTAAAGCATCTGAAACATTTCTAGGCGACAAATTTTCAAACCAAAAACACATGATTTTAAATTACTACGTAGTGCATCGCCTTAATCTATGGCTCCATAGATATTTGTGGCTACAACGTAATATGTAAGTGAATATTTTTTTATGTGAATACCGTACAAGAGTTCTGAAGGTAGCGAGGAGGGGAAAGAGATGAGGAAGAGAAAGGTGGGGAAGTACCTTGCTATTCAGATCTGGTCATCAAACACGGCTAAACCCATTCCAAGCAAAGTTTCAATTAAAATTATTTTTAATACTTGAAACAAAAAATGTAAGGCAAATACTTTTTTTAAATACATTTATTTGAATTAAGATTTTGTTCTTTTAATTGAAAAGGAATTTTTGAAGTGGAACTTAACCCACTTTTCGACATCCGAACGATCTGAAACTCGGCAGTCGTTGACAATGCGTTCTACATATTTTGGTGGCACCCATGCATACATGAAGATATTATATTTAAAAATGTACAGCAATTAATATACGAAATAAATGTCGGTACTATCCAATAAGGATTTGACTTAGGTGTTAGTAGTATGACTGTCCCTGGGGAGGATGTTTCAATCCTCCGTGAAACCAATTTAAAAACTTTTTCTTAGAAATTGACTATTAGACAGCCCAAGAGTGCTATGGCGGGTATTTTTGAATGGAGAACTTTAACCAGGGTGATACTGAGAGTATCTTCCGCTATAGAACGCTTAAAAAAATACTATATATTATTTTATTGAGTAACACAAATTAATCAAATAAAATTCAATGTGATCAATTTTTAGGCTATAATGCCACGATGCGCTTTTTACTCCTTTAGCCAACGTTTCAGACGGCAAAGCGAAACACGGCGTAATACTTCAAAAATCAATCAGAGAATGCCGTGAAAATCTCAAATCATTCAAGCCACTTATTTCCAATATTCCTTAAAAAACCAAGGGATACTATAATTTCAATTTTGAAAAAGAACATTCAAATTCTTTTCTGTTAAAATATTATGTTGTAGACCTGCTTTGTCCTATTGAATAATTCTGTAAAAAATTTAACTTAAGAATAATTTTACAGGTCAGTAAAAATTTCAACACAATTTTGAAAAGTGTTATAAAGTAATGAAAAAACTATGTTTACGTTAGGTTCAATTAATGTGTTGATTTAACACTGTCCCGAGTTGTCATGGACTGTACATTCGTCGTCGACCATCGTGCCCTTCCTTCTCACACGTTTTTTATTAAAACGAAAAAGACAGAAGATACTTGAATGAGACGTAACGTACGACCTCCCTCTTGGACATAAGTGAGAATTGGTTGGAAATTTTGCTCTTCCGTAGTGAATATTTTATTACCTCTGTGAATAGATTGGTACGTTTTTACCACAGTCAAAGAGAATGAACAAGGAATAATTCGGATTGCGAAATTCTTTACCTTCGGTATTTTCAATACTCTCCACCTTTGGCTTGGTGCAACAGGGGTGGTCTACCTACCCCATTAGGGGTTGGGGGCAGCGGGCGGCTGGTGGAAGACAGGATGCAGGGGGGGAGGCTGTCTGCTCGGGGGGAGTTTATCGACCCCAATGCGTGCAGACGGACAGGATTCAAAACAAAGTGTTGCGTGATGTGGATTGTCTAGTTAGCTACCAATTCCGATTCTAAAAGAGATTACTAATATGTTTTACGTGTTCAAAAAATAATAATTATTTTTATCCCTTGCAAAGCCAAATTACTGTACAAAACCCAACCTAACCTAAATCGGTAAAGCCATTAGTCAAAATAGCTAAGTATTGACAGGGAAACGATTAAAATTCTTTTGGAGCCAAATTTATTTACAGAAAATTTTTGTTTGAAAATGATCGATTCACAATAAAAATAATTAAATGAGGAAACTTAACCATGAACTATTCAAAATGTCTTAAAAAAATTCTCGACGGTAAATACTAAATTCCAAACGTTTAAAAATTGGGAAACATCGGCGGTAAAGGCGTACGCTAGGTGACTTATGTAGTTCCTACATGCTGTAATCTTAATTTTCTTAGAATTTTTTATTTGATTTCTGATGTATTATTAATAATAAGTGAAATCAAAGATATCATTGAAGACGCAGATGATACTATCAACTCTAAACGAAAAATGAAACAAAACCAGTACAGTAAATAAAAAAAGAAAACGGTTTCCACTGAGAATCAAACCCAGTATCTCTGTCTTAAGTCCTAATGCTAAATCAACATTTTGATTAATCTTTGTATCGAATTGGTGTACATTATGAAAACCATAAAATATGCTTTAAACAAATTAAAGGTTTTCCCATCGTTTCGCTTGAGTAGAATACAAATAAAAAAATAAATTACTCAATTAAAAATATAAATGTAAAATACTAAAAAAATATTTAATCTCAATATCAATCTCAATTGAACGAGTAAAGGAAACAACTAAAAAGTAAAGTATTATAGCTAATATTATCTGTGGCAGTTTTACTTATTAATTTTTTGCTTTCTTATAAAATTATTTACAAAATAAATAAAAACCAGTTTTGTGCTTGAAATCGAACGTTTCTAGACTCAATTTGTCAAGCGATTTTAATACCTATTACCTACAATATAAGGTAAACCAAGAATATACACATTTTTGGCTTGTAGCTTCCTCTTAACGGAACAACGTATTTATCCACTTGAATATTGGGTTCTAATTATTACCGACACACTCATACTATTCTGTTATTTTTACTACATTACCTATTACTTTTTATTATTACCCGACATAAGTATTTGATAATCATAAGTACCTTTAACTTTCGCATATAAAACTTGTGCCATTTTAATACTATATTAAATGTATATTGTAGTTTTTGTAGCTGCACATATCTTATAAAGTTACTTACAATATTATAATAAATTCATATAAAAAGATAATTAAATGACAAATATATATAAACGTAAATAAAAGTTAAATTATTAAAATTTTAAATGAATTTGTTAATTACTGTCAGTTTCGTGTATCAAAACATATTTAAAGCTTCCAATATCTTTAAAATAACTAAGAAAGTCACAAACATAGCTTTTATAATTAGAATATACGTATATGAGATGTCGGATGGAAAATGATCGAAGGGTATTACTACCTCAACATCCGATTCCATTTCCGTACCACCTGGGGTAATTTATTTTTATTTATATTATATATTTATGAGTGTTTTAAGTGGAATAGAAAAGTTAAAAATATCGCATTTATTTATTAAGCAAATTTTCGTGTGCCGATTTATATGTAAAATAATTTATATTAATTTTGAGTACATGTTAAAAAAAATCTTTTTTTATAGCTGATTATATAGAGGTTCGTTATGTGAGACCCTCTGACCTCTTCAACTGGTCTCTCGACCCATCGGCTTGCGCCGCAGTGGGAAGGATATTTTCAGATGTCCGTCACTCCTGGACACACTGATCAATTGTTTCCTACCCAACCCACTACCCAATCCCTCTTACCCTCCCAGAACTTCCTCTCCTTTCTTTTCTAAAAAATACTCTCCACACAGCATCCCAAAAGATGACAGTCCACGAGGGAAATTATTTTCCTCAGGGCCTCCTGTGTGGGGTTAATGTAAAAAAACGTATCAATATATCATCGCAATAAATTTATCAGTGTTGGTAATTAACTTATAAAATTATAAAGATATTTCTGAAGCATTAACCTAGAAAGGATTATTGCAGCTGGGTAGGTGAGTGTATTTTTAACATGACTGCACGTAGGTTTCCAAGTGGTAAAAGGCTTTGATATCAAGCGTAATAATTTAATTTCGAACTGCAGTCACGTAAATCACTGAATTGCACGAACCCCACGACAATACACCCGTGGAGTAAACATCGTAAAAATGACGGTATTTTTCCTAACGATAAGTTGATATAAACAAAAAACACCTAGACGAGCTTCATTCAGATCGGAATACAAAGATTCATGATTAGGATACTTTGATGCAGATGTTTGGGTTTGGTAACTCACTTGTGAAGCAGATATATTTTTTTAGTATGCTGTCTAAAAATACTTTTTCCACGGATTTTTAAAGAAGAAAGACAAAGAGATGATTAAACTTCAATTGGGTAATTAGATTAATTTGATTAACAAATATAAAAGATTATTACTGATGCAGTTCAGTTATGTGCAATAAATACTGTATAATTTTGAATATTTAATTATTCAATGCTTGCAATTAATTCCTAAATGCGACTGAATCTTTTTTTGATATTCCGTTTCAGAGTCGTTAATATAAATTGTCTTCAATGAAAAAAATAAATATTCAATTAAAAAATATGGTAAACATGGATATAATCGTAAAAAGTGCAGTATAATGTATGCCAATGTAGTGTAGAGGATGGAGTATTATTGTAGCGGGTGAAGATGGTACACAATAATGATACGTCATATTGTAGTGATATTAATTGGGGAGCTGCTATTTACAAAAGAGGGACAATCCTAGTATGCATCGCCTTTTATAGCATCTCGCAAGCATTATATCTCGCTCGCACTTACACACACACATACAAATACCACATGCAGTAACTAATATCAAAGACTGTTGAAAGCATCGACCAAGTATTATTATATGTCGAATATTGATTGATAGGCTTTCAATACCCGTTGCATCAATACAGTACTTTTTTCTGAATTATGCAGTCGATTCAAGGGAAAATTTATCTCGGCGTTAGATCCAATCAAACCATAAGTCACTCATCTCACTAGGAAATTCCCGTTTCGAGATGTGCAGCTTTACAATTTTATTAAATAAAAAAATACACGCAAACTTATATACTTATACTTATATAAATATATATAACATTGAAAATATACACCTGAATTTATTATTTAAAAAATAAACACTATTTTACTTTGTAACACTTATTTAGTTATTGACTAAATAAGTTTTACAAAGTACCTGTGTTGGCTTATCAGCCACAATCATAGGGTGATCATACTGACAATGACAAGAGGGATAGTATAAAAAAATAAAAAAAATGTAAATACTAAAAGGTAAAATAATAACAAGTAAATAATTGTTATGTTTGCACAAAGCTTGCAAGAGCTAACTGCAAAGTTAAGTATATGCTCACGCGTTGCCGGAATTCGATCATACACCCAGAGCGTGTAAACACACTAGTATATACGCATCTCGGCATGTCTACAATCGGGTGAACACCAATACATACACGTACATCCGCGATGTCTCCGACCTGATATTGGTCACGTAGGCCTATAAGTACCTACAACCAATCATATGGCTAAGATGCAAAACGTGTCCTTATAAGGGCATGGGGCACGCGCCAAAGAGTGGGACAAGCCCCCCCCCGCGAGCGACCAACGCAGGTCAAGTACTCGCGGCCAGCTACCCACGCCTCAGTTCCCTGGGAAGCGCGTGGATTGCAACATGCTGTGTTGGTTCCGAGTTAACTTTTGCCGCTCAAATCTGTGACGCCGTAAAAATGGACCGGCGGAATTGTTTCACCTTGCGTGTCGCCTCTCGAGTACCAGTTCTCCACTTCAAAGGGATCCCCCGAATCACCAGCACCATTACATTATAGAGCTGTGTCCTGTCTCCATCGGCCGCTGGCCACCAGCCCCATACGTTGTAGAGCTGTGTCATGTCTCCCTCTGCCTGAGGCCCACCAGCACGTAACATTATATAATTGGGTCATGTCTCCTCCGTCCGGGCCACATGCTGTCTACGGCCCAGACACCGCTGCTCACCAAAGCCGGGTCGTGAAGAACCCCTTGGCGAACCGACCCGTGCTCCAGCTCTTCCTCGCCTGTTGATGCCGGCCGCCCTTCCTACCGTCCACGCCAGGCTGAGAACAGTGAACTTGTAGACCCCTGCCTCAGCCCTGGGCGTCTGCCGCTCCAGCCTGTTTGTGGGGAGCCCCTTGGCCCTCCAACCAGTGCCCCCGCCCTGCTCCATCGTCTCTGCGCCTCCAGCCGCCGCTCTGGCGTCCTTTGTCGTCCAGCGTGGCGTGCCCACGTGGCAACCCTTCGGCTTCCATCCAGCACCCTGCCATGGCACCAGCCCTGGCACCTGCTGACCGTCTCACCGCATCCACCGTAAAGTACACGTGAGCTAATATTATACCTTTGTCAATCAGAGCCCTTAGAGTCAATAGATTGCTAGAAACAAGTCAGGCCTTAAAGAGCTATGTACCTTTTGTAGAACTGTTTGATAACCTGTATTACCTGTACAATAAAAACTCATATCAAGAGACTTGTTTCATTTGGGAAATTGACTATATATAAATCCACACCCTGAAGATTGGAGTACAAGCTCAGCTGGTGTACTCACCTATAGAATATTACTTGGCTTGAAGGCTAATGTAACAACTTATAACTATAAGTTACGTTAATAAGCTCTAATGTAACATAATAATAATCAATAATAGTAATAGTAAGTATAATATATATATATATACCTAGCTCTCTAATTAAAAATTTAGGCGTATTAGATCTATCAAAAAATTTATATATAAAGATGCAAAAGTCGGTCATTTTGAATACATGTAGGATAACAAAAGATTTTTTAAATATTTATGTTGAGGGATCAGTAGGATTTATAGGCCCTGTTAGAAGTTCTACCGAGCCGAACCCTCTGATATGAAAATATCTGGAGACGGTGAATTTTTTTTCCCATTTGATATCTGGTGATTTGACGTGTTGTTGTTCTTGTATTGTTTTGTATTTATTTTACTTATATAATGCACTTACATAGTGTTGATTGACTAGCTGATCATTTGTGGAAAAGTGAGTGGAAGGGTTAAGTTTTTCCTTTGGGGAAGACTTAACCCGGACAACTAAATCGGAAGTTTAAAAAATATATAACAAATTACTTTACCATTACCTGACTTAATATACATAATAAGAAGAAAATAATTATTAGAAAAAATAATTTTACGTCCGTAAATTAGTTAGATAATAATAGGTAAGTTAAGTGGATGGTAATAATTACATAAAAAAGATAATAATAAGTACAATAAATCGAAAATAATTACAACATTAAGTCGATTATTACGGATAAATAAATTAGACAATAATTAGTATATTACATTAAAAATAATGAGTACATTAAGTATATAATAATAGGTAGATTAAGTAGACGGTAAAAAAAATTAAATTGATTATTGGAAGTACATTAAGTCGATAATAAGAGTATACTAATTAATTAAAAGCGAATTAAGTAGGTAATAATAGGTAAATTAGGAAAAAATAATAATTATATTAAGTATATCATAATAAGTACATTAATTAAATAATGAGAAGTACATTACGTAGAAAATAATAGGTAAATTAAGAAGACAATAATAACTACATTGAGTATATTATAATGAGTAGAGAATAATATGTAAATTAAAATAACAATGATAAATACATTAAATATGTACATTAAGTAGATTTTAACAAGTACAGTAAATTGATAAAATAGAGTTATTTTAAAATCCAAAAATTAAATGACCCTTTAATAACTAAAACAATTCGTTTAACTCCTTTGTTCTTTGTTCATTTGGTAAGTTAGGCGATAAGTACTATTTGAATACTGTGCGTGTCATACGAATATGCTATATAACCACTACCGTCAGATTAAATACTTCAACAACTTATTCAAGTACAGATTGCCATCAAACAATAATAAAACAACGATAACCATAATCTGAAAAACGATTTCATTTCAATTAGGAAGACAATATGAAATTGTTTCATGATGTGATTTTGACTTTGACATAAAAAAATATTACATTACTAAATGTTCTATTTTTTTTGATCACGCGAACATGATAGCATTTTGGGGTTGCGTTGAAATAATATTTGAGGGTGTGACAGTATTTCAGTATATTTGGGAAAGTACACCGTTGTGTGGAATGTTTTTTTTCTTTGTAGTTTCTAGGTCTAATTCAAATAGCACTGCGGCTCATTTGGTCTTATTACTAACATGGTTTCATTTAAGAAGAAGCTACAAGCCAAATATGTATATATTTTTGGTAAACCTTATATTGAAGATAATAGGTATTAAAATCGCTCGACAAACGGAGTCTAGAAACGTTCGATTTCAAGCACAAAACTGTGTTTTTTTATTTTGTCAATAAATTTATAAGAAAGCAAAAAAGTTAATCAAGTGAAACTGTCACAGATAATCTTAGCTATAATACTGTATTTTTTAAAAGTTTTTTCCTTTACGCGTTCAAACATTTCTATTTTTTATTTTTTATTATTTAATAAATGTTTATGTGTTACATTTTTAGACATTTTTTTAACTACCCTAGGCTAATGCCTGTGTTGGAAAAATATATTTGTTAGTATTTTATATTTATATTTTTTATTGAGTAACTTATTTTTTTATTTGTATTCTACTCAAACGCAGCGATAAAAAAACCTTCAATTTATCTCAAGCATATTTTTTGGTATTCATAATGTACACCAATTCTTTATAAAGATTAATCAAAATAGCGATTTAGCATTAAGCTTCGCCTTCAGTGTGATCTTTGGGAATAGGTCTTAATTGAATAAAAAAACCCTTAGTGTACTAAGACGTTTTGTACTTCCTCCTTCTTTTTGATTCATATTTTCGTGACCAGAGCAAAAACTTTAATCTTTAAAAAAGGACAATCGGTTATAATTGAAACAATTATAAGTTCATAAGCAGCATATCGTACAAATCCGTTTTCTTCAATAACTTATTTATTTATTTATTCATTTTCTGGAAATCGACAGTTTACATTTTATCAGTTTATACACGTATAGCTAAGCCAAAATAGTAAAAAAAAATATATGTATTTCCTCGTTGTGATTTTTACTTGTTACATTAATTAAGTTCAATACATAATTATATAAAAAAACAACAACAAGAACTCACTCATGATAATAATAAATCTGATTTGTTTTTTTTTTGCGTACATACCTATAACAGGCACGGATGTTGTTTATTTGTAATTCTAAGAAGACATAAAGAAAATTAATTCATAACCAAATTATAAATATAAACAATAGAAAAGTTACATACTCATGCAATATAAGAGAATTCTACGAAAATTGTAAGTTTCTCTGAGACTCGATATTGCTTTGATTAAATATTTTTTATACTTTTAGATGTCTAACAATGAGATCATGGCTTAAATAAATATCTTTGTACCAGAGTCTCACTCTTGAGGATGTCACCATAACCTCCTTTACTGTAGAGCCAGCCACACTAATTTGTTCATCAACTCAGCTGTGAGGAGAGCCACGTTCCTCCTAAATGCAGTTGATAAAGGTTCGATATGTTTTTCGTGTCATTATTGTTGGCAATATTTATTTGTGTATCCATTAAAAATGATATCCGGTCTATCCAGTTTACAAAAAAATGGTCCGATTTTACGTTTTGAAAATTTTAAAAAACGCCATGGTTTCAAAAAAACCACCTCCTCCACGAGTATTTTCTACTGGCTCTAGTGACTTGTGCCTGGAGAATGGCAAATGGTGAATTTGTCTCCAGTCATCAGTCCTTTCAGACCTGCCCCAGTCTTCTTCTATGTAGGCTATCCATCTATTCCTCGGCCTGTCTCTGGGTCACTTCTCCTGTATTACCCACTTGATCATAAAACACATAAGTATACAAGTACAAGCATATATAAGTTTTGTGCTATTTCACTTCAACTGCGCAATATCTTGAGCAGCCCATAGCAGTCTTTGGGACCTACATAACCTTGAGATGGTCTCATGATCTATTCGGTTTTCAAATTTATGATACATCTTTATCCTGTAAGAACCATTTTGTAGCGAAGGTCCAAAGATTTTTCGTAGGATTTTACCCTCAAAGAATTCTTATTTTTATTATTTAACGTTTACATCAAATCAAAAATAAAACCTACAGCTTTGAAGTTGGTAGCATCGCTGACAAAAATTTTGGGATACCAGTGAAAAATAAATACCTGAATATACCCATTATACGTAAAGATAAAGAAAGTGACAACGCGCTACTTATGCAAAAAAGATGTTGGTATTTTTTTGTCTTAGGTACCTTCAAAGAATTTGAGTGAAACTTTGTTTACATACCTACCAAACAAAAATTGCGGTTTTAAAATAGTTCACAACTGTGGCCATTGTATCCGACAAATCTGCTCCGAGTAGGCCGTCTTGGAATGCGATAAAAACAGCAACTTTTAGCTGAAACGTTTTCCGAAAAGGGATTGTCGCAGAACTTGAGGCCACTTGCGTGACGAACTCAGCCACTTGGAGCACGCTTTATGTCGCGGAAGTGGCACTTAATAAAAGCAAATTGTGTTTATTTTGTGAGCGTTTAGAAGGGAGGTTAATAAGGGGATATGAAGTGTTGTGTTGGGGCGAGACAACAAATGGCCGCGTGTCACGAATGATTCTATAGTATGACTTACATCGCGATGATTAAGTTATACAGATTTTGATATAAGGGAAAATTACACACACGTTTTTTAAATTGTGACGAGGCGGGAAGGCACAAACTTGATAGGACCAGCGTAAGTACACTGTTCTATGTTTGCGCAAACGTTTGCACATACAAATTGCTGTTGTGTGTACCATGTTTTTGCGTTAACGTTTGTACGAACTGCGCATGCAAATCGCTGTGTGCAAACGGTTCTATACGCATCTAAGCATTTTTAATTAAATTAAGAGCTGATATAATAATATAAGTAATTATAAATTTATTGAATAGTATTTTGTCGGAAATAATTATAAATATATTACACAGTATTTTTTATGTTCAGTTAAGTGGTTTCGTTTACAGTCTTTATTTGGTGTTTTGCACGAGAGTGGGATTTTACCATCAGTATACTATAGTATAGGAAACTTTTGGCCGAAATGTTGTATTTGTAGTTGCTTGTTGAATATGTTTTTGACCGTGAGGTCTAATGTTTATAATATATGTGTTAGTTGTTATTTCTTGTGTCAGGTATTTATGAATGTAAAGGAGTTTGAATGTATAGGTAGTTTTAGAATAGAGTTGTTTCAGTGACATGATGTTAATTTCGTCGAAGATGTCGTCAGTGCTAGTTCATATAGTAACCCCGTTGCAAAGGATTATTTCAAATTTTACTTAAAGAATTCCAAATTTGGAATAGATTTTTTATCGGCGATCTAAAGGTTAAGCCAAGCAATCCATTTATTATTATGGAAGTGGAAAAATATTTTGTTTATTCCGTGTACAATTTTTGTTTTCGAAAACTACGATTTGAGTTAGTATTTATAAAAAGAGTTATGTATTTCCGTACGTAGAAAAAAAAGAATAACTTCAAAATTTTTTTCGAAAACAACTATTTGAGTTAGTATTTATAAAAAAAAAGTTATTTACTTCCGTACGTTGAAAAAACAAGAAAACCTGCACAATTATAAAGTACCATGAAGTCTGCACCAATTGATGGATTCAAACTGGATTGTAGGAGCCATAGTAAAGAAAACCAAAACCTTGTGTACGTAATTAATAACAATTAAAATAAACGACGATTATAAATTTCATCCACCGATATAACAATCACAAGAGATATAACGATATAACAATAACTATTTACGAATTCTAAATTTTTCATGTTAACTTTGTTCCTGATTATCACGCTGTACGCCACACATATGCATCTTTTTGAATTTGCCCTCGAAAGGCGCGCAATTTAATAAACGCAATCCAATTGCAAAACATTTTTAAGGCAGGAGATTACTCTTAGATTGTACCGAACAGAAGTCGGTTAACGTTTTGTTCATTTGGCTGCGGAAAATGCCGTTGGAGTGAATATTTTTATGTTAATTATTCCGAGGAAATGCGGTCTTTGGAAGGCTCAGGCTTTATCCTCGTTCAGCCGACCTACATACAAATATGCACATGCTTGGAATTTGTAAAAAATGAGCAGTATTTTCTCGCCGTCGAATCGCGAGATGAAAGCACTTGCGCATTGTGAATATTAGAATTCTTTTTCATCTCTTGGCCTCAGTATTGAGAGGTTCTAGGGCCCATTTTAGATTCAGAATCAAGAAAAATCAACCCGTAAAAACAAGTATTTTTATCTATTTGGTAAATAATTTAGTAAAAAAAAATACAGCGTGTGGCAAGCCTACGCACGACGGAAGTGAAACTTTTAGTATTCTTCTCTCTCTCTTTTCATTTCATTCTCTCTTTTTTCAGTCTATTGACATATTTATAAGTAGCATGTGATAAAAAAAAATTAAAAGTTATAAAAATATAGGATTCGAACCCGGGTCCAGCAAAACGAGTGTCAAACGCTCTGCCTCTAGACCACGAGGAGAGGTATCTCGCGCGACGAGAACCGCGTATACAACGTGTACTCCTCAATTGACTTTTCCCACGCAAATTTTCGTTTTCAAACACGGCAAATGAATAATATCATAACGTCTCGTTAACGCTTTATATAGGGTCGAATCAAAGATATATCGGCAGTGTGAAGTCATATCTGTCGTTTTTCAAAATATTTCTTTATATTTGTCCGTTTTGAAAAAGATCTATCGTGTTTTAACAGTCTCATACCCGTATGAAGTCTGAATTTGAAAAACATTTCTAAATTTTGAAAAACTCACTTGATGTGTTTTTACTAAAAAAACTTGTCACGCACGTCTGCGAGGGTAATTAGTCGCGTTATCGGCCTCGATTAGTAATTTTAATGATTCAAAATAAAAATAATTAGTCAAAATACCGAGCGACTCTACCGGCTCGATTTGTAAGCTATATTTCGACCAAAATATCATATAGTCAAAATATCTAAAAGTCGCAGCACGAGAGCATTTTATCACTTTTCCTCGTATTAAAAATATCACAAAAAGAAAAAAAAAATAGTTAAAGCGGGGATCGAACCTCGGTTATTCACGACGACAGTCGGGTGCTCTGCCTCTAGACCGCGAAGCTGAGTTTGGAGAGTGACCTAAACTAGGTATATAATATTAGCTAGGCTCCTATAGCGAAATGATCACGGTTTTTCGTGACGGTCATGAGTCGGTTTTACTCCGGTCCTCGAAATTGCATGACGCGCGTAAAGAAGTTTCACTCCAATAATTGAGGTTTGACTGAGGATTAAACCTTCCTCCACAGGGACTGGAGTTTACTGTTCTCACAACTACCTAAGCCAAATCCCAATTGGATTGAGTATATTTAGTGCAGTAATGTCATCCAATTTGAGAGAAATGGGTATGTCTGCGTGCGTATGCGCGATTGCCACCAATGATAGAATGCATTGTCATCAACAAACTAGTCTATCTGCCGAGTATCAGCTCGATCAGATCTAGAGGTGGGTAAATATCCATTTCCAAGAATCCACTTCATAACTATGTACATTCATTCAAGAAAACAAAGTGAAAAAGTGAAGAAAAGATTGAAAGTGAAGAAAACAAAGTAAAAGTCCCATGAAATTTTGTAATGACGTAAATGCAAAATTTCGCCTGAAGTGACATTGACGAAATAAATCTCTTAGAAATATAATCATTCATAAAAATGTAATTTACAACAAGAAATTTCACCATATCAGCAACTTTGAAGATTTCAAAAAAAAATTGAATATTATTTCTACCTTAGGTTGTGGGTGGATAAAAATATAATTTCGTTTTCGTGATTTTCGCGGCGTCAAAGAGTAAATTTTTTTTTCTGAAAGTAAGTATTTTTTGTAAATACGAAAGTTTGTGTTTAGTGTTCTGGAAAGAAGCATTGAAAATTATCAGCCATTTTGAAATGTTCTGAGCATTCATACATTTAAAAAAATTATGTTTTAATTCAAATCCAATCGATTATTTCAGTAAGGTGACATGACATAAGTGTGTTCAAATTCATATTCATATATTTATTTGAATGTGGATGCGATGACGTGTAATTGTCAGAGAATAATCAAAACTTTAAAATAAGTCATCCTGTGTGGATTTAATAAAAAAAAGGAAAATTTATATTTTGACATTCTAATTAATGACATTCGAAAATCGAAATGATTTTCTAAGCTTCTCCTTAATTTCCATCAAAAACCTTCCTAGAAGGTCTTATACGGCTAATTCTCCCCATCCTAAATCTTTTCCCATAACATCTTACCATAGAATATTAAGATAAAACTGGAAATACAATAAAACAACTGGTAGATTAGCTAATAGAATTCCCTCTTTTCCATACATAAAAAACCTCTGCACCGTGTTTACATAACTAGGTAAATATATATAAAAGTTCAGAAAACATTTTCAGTTAAATTTTAACCCACCGCCAGTCTGTTACTATCAAAACAATTATTTAACAAATATTTCAAATGAGAGCGAGCACTGGACGGATAATCCCTAGAAGTGTGTTCGACCCCGAGGTCTGAGACAAGCCAATGAGATTGATCACCTGTGGTAGATACTATCGGTGTCACCATGGTAAAACACCACTATTCAGTATCGAAACGTTGATTCAAATGGCTGTGACCACATCTGAATATTCAAATAACTGTGGTCATCAACTTAACTAAATAAGACAAGAATTCCAGACAGGTTTAGAATAATGATAATAATAATTATGGAATTCAAAATAAAAATTGATAGTTTAAATAAAAATAAATATGACGAAAATAACAGTAATAAAAATATGGTTATATGTAATTAATAATAATGAACAACAGTTGAAATTTTTTTTAATAATAAAAGTATTAAAAATAATTTAGTCTTTTGATACGCCCATGGGGCTTTTACATTGGGTACATTGAACTGTTTTCATTTTTTTTACGTAAGGGTTATTGTAAACTATGATTACAAAATATAATTTTTTACATAACAGTGGCTTACATTTGGATAAAATTTAAAAAAAAATATTATTATAAACAAAAATTATCATAAGTAATATCTTGACATAAAAAAATTGAGTAGGTATGTTTAAAATAATAATTATATACCTAAGAAGGTTTGCATGGGTAGTGCAGTGGAAAGCGATACATTCCTTTTCAGAGTAATAAAAAAAGACAAACAGTACAGAATAAAAACAGAAAAGAGTGAAAAATATAAATAATATAAATATTCGTGTATGGAGTATCTCATTTGACTGTCACCAGTCGCCAGGGGATGAAATGAAATATTTTTATTTGCTCAAATAATAAAACCGATATTTGAACGTGTCTGATCAATTTCATCAGAAAAATGGTAAAATAGCTTAATTCTGGCACACGGACACGCCTTCATAACAGAACCCTCGGTTGATATCTTCAGTGAAAACAAAAAATAACAATGTATTCATCGTATAAAGCCCAAAATATTAATATAATTCGTGAAGTAGTATCGAGTATCGACGCATCGCGAATGACGGTGTATTTTCCGTAGCTGTCAGTTGCAGTACCGGGCCCGGTGAGTTATGATCTGATGACGCTAAATAAGAAGGCAAAACCCGTCAATCACACGATCCCTATATTAACATCAATGGCATAAATTTCAAAATGGTTTTTCAATCCGTCAAGTTTTTGCATTTTGACAGAGTGCACAGGGGATGAACTCGATGAACGCGGGGGGAAATGGGTAGGTTATTTTTATATTTTTAATAGATGAAGTTCAAAAGTAAAGTTTTTTATGGCTGAATACGAAATTTGATGATTTGGAAGATAAAAAAAACTTTTTCAATAATGTTTTGAATAAACTTATGAATCAAAACCAGATCGTTGTGTAATAGTGTAATAGGTGTAATTCGGCTCAAGCTAGCGTTGCAAGCAGAGAACGTCAATCGAAATTGTATAATAAAACAATAACTTTTCATACATAATGACGACCGGATTTGGCTACAATCGTAGCTTCATCAGGGCCGTATAATACTATAAATTTATGATAATACTATATGGGGGTCACATCACAAAGTATCTGCCTTATATGAACGAATAAGTCAAACATTAAATTAATTAACCCTCCCCTGCCCAATGTAGACGATTTGCTACATATTTCCAAAAAGATAATAAATTCATTTTGATAAATTCTAGTCATTCGCCGCCAACTGTATTATATCATCTCTTGTTCCTCAAAACCACAGGAAACTTCTCACACAATATATGAAACAAAAATCAGTTGTTGCACAATCTGTCGAAATTGTGGATGAACCTAGTGATTTTGGCAGGTAATTATATAAATTTTGTAACATAAACATGCTTTATTGTATATTTAACGTTTTTATTCGTGTTGAATGACTATATAGAAAGACAAATTTAATTGAATTATTGTTTTGTTAAAACGGTTTGTAGCCAATCATCTACAATGGGCATCAGTGACGTTAAATATTCGTGGCAAACAGTGGATGAAATTGGGTATAAATATTGAATTTATTGGTAGATTGGAAATAAAGTGAAGACCATTCATATAATTCTGATCATGATAACTTTATCGATAAGTTAAAAAGTGAACATAGCAAGAAACTAACATTTTTAACCTTACCGATCAATTATTTTGGAATTTTTTTTTCATTTACTCTCAAATCATTGAAGATAGGCAATCGTTAATTGAAGTCAATGGGATTCCCTACTAGATATATGGTTGAAAAATAACACGTAAAGGGCTTTGCAGAGAATCTGACAATTCATACATAAGGTCAGATGTCATAGATCATTAGCCCATTTACGTTTAAATGAGAATAATAATTGCTTCCGTAATTTCCCTTATCTGAATTGTAATTGTAAAAACCGTAATATTTTTTTAAACGTTATTGCCCGATGTAGCATATTATCTAAATTTCTACATACCAAAAAGTGTAATATAGTATTTTATATATTTTTCCCATAATCTTCACATGAAAATAGATATGAATTTTTTTCATTCATAGAAGAAAAATGGAGAAGTGAAGGGTTAAAATAAAAGATATGTTGCGTATGTATATCATACAGTTATACTTTTTTCTGGCTATATAGCTATCCCGATGAGTTACATAACTCATTTGGGAAGAGAAGAATGTACAAAAAATAAGTGGGAAGTAATAAATTTTTACGTATTTCGCACGCCCACGTCGCATTTATTGTGTTTTTCTTTATTCTATGTTCCAAACCTTCCCCATTTGCTCGCCCTTCTTTTTCACTTTCTGCAGCATCTAAACAAATACCAATTGAGGATGCAAATGGCTCCATGCCGTTAGGATTTTCACGGTCTTCATATTTACAAAAAAAAATCTGATGAAGAGTGTAATATTTAAAAAATTGGCACAGAATCGTCACTTTTTTCAATTCTATTTTCTAAGGTAATTTACAAAGATAGTTTTACTACATTCCTAACGGGTGGGTTCAGATATCCCTCCTTGCAACTTATAATTAAGGGGATATGTTACAGACTGCTGTGCCAACTGCTGGGGCTAGGATATTCAAACAACCTTACCATTCTGATGGGAATTAGTATTCATTTTACTGATGATTGAAAATTATTCTATCTTTCTGATTGTAAAAAACTTGCAAGGGTATCATTGCTGAAAATAATGGACAAGGTATGGTCAAATTTCGTGCTAATTATCAAGGTTACTTGTACATTAAATATTAACTTCGTTTTCCTTTTTTAAAACTCCAGCTTTTGAC
Source organism: Hesperophylax consimilis (assembly GCF_061612785.1). Lineage (NCBI taxonomy): Eukaryota > Metazoa > Arthropoda > Insecta > Trichoptera > Limnephilidae > Hesperophylax > Hesperophylax consimilis. The sequence continues at coordinate 23,822,968 of NC_142842.1, forward strand.
TTAGGCCTTCCTAAATTTTCTGCCTGCAGTTCTTTTCAATTGGTCAGCCTATCTCATTTATGGGCGACTTTTTCCTAACCAAGGATGCCATCCGATGGTACTCTGCATCCAAAATTATTGCTTACTTACATTGGGTGCCCTACCATTTCGGAATAAAGGAGATTTGTTTGTTCAGGATATTAGGAAGTTTTAGTTGATATCCGTATTGAAGTGACTGTACCAGCATCTCTAGAAGACATTATTATGTACGCGTGTGCACTTACACTTGGCCGTAAAATATGAGTTTGTTTGTTATTTTTTTTAATTCGTATAGTATTGAAACATTTTGCTAAGGAACTACAAGTATATAGCTTATCAGCAAGAGTTCACTAAACAACTACTGTTGTCATATTTATAACCTTTATTTTCAGTAACACATAATAATTTCATGCATATTTTCAGAGTGTAATTACTAAGTGGGAGGCCAAGTCGTTAGTGTTCCTTCATTGCATTATTCCCAACGAAAATAGCATCAGGCGTGGGAAGGTAATCCTGGAGAAGGCAGTGAATGTAATGAAACTCACTCTAGAAATACGAGAGATAACAGGAGACTGCGAGAAAATACGATAGATCGTCACAGAAACAAATTAATTTCAAGATGATTCTGCAGAAATACTTCGAAAATAGTCTTAGTACAATTAATGAACGGGAAAGCGTTAAAAATCAATAAATTGGACTTAACATTTGGCTGATTTATATAGCGTCGTTTTCGTAATAAATACCCTCAAGGGCGCCGTACTTAGAGTAATAACGGACAATGATTCATTGATGCGAAGCAAGGATACTTAATAACTTATATGAGTAATCAAAGAAATTAAAAGAACGAAAATATTAATACTAGGTATCGAAATATATGTATTATGTACGTATCTATGACAAAGTACGCCAAAAAGTAGATTTCAATGACGCCTAAAGGACTCAAAAAAAAAAATATATATATATATATTGACATTAGCACAAAAAAAAAGAAATAACTTGAATAAACCGGTTTCACCTTAGCATTTTGCTAGGAATTGAGAAGTGAAAGAAGCGTAGTGGGAACTCATCAGTGCTGGATGATACTAATAGATATTACTCTTTTTTTAAATAAAACAAACACATTGTATTTAACCACGAATATTTATTATATTACACATCGACCGGTTTCGCTTCAACCAAGCTTCATCAGGATATAATAATAACTAAATACTAAGACAGAGTTGTTGGTTATATAGGTTGACAGACAGAGGGAGAAAAAATATAATTAGACAGAGACAACATTATTTGAAAGAGATACAATGGATAATCAATAAGTGGAAGGGAGACGATAATATACATGTAATTAGAAGTAAATTTACAAACAATTGATGGTGATAGATTACAAAGGTTTTTTACATTATTATAGAAATTAAACACAATAATAATAGAGGGTACTAATTAAACATATCAGAACAACAATACATGGTATCATGGGCTGAGATGAATAGCCGGAAACAAGTTAAAGATCGGGCTATAGGGTGTATTTTTTTCATTAGATAAATTAATTTGGTTATTAAGTAAAAATTCCGACATATTTGTATTTAATGATTTCCTAATTTCTAAAGCTTCTAAATTGTCTAATTTAATACCAGAACTGTTTTTATGTAACATGGAAGTGCCTGAGATTTTATTAAATGTGTGATCTGTTGAGATTAAGTAGTTTGCGAATTCAGAGAAACCCTTGCCATTTAAATATATTACTCAATACAATTTTAAGATGCCGTTGTTTTAAAATCCTTAGAATCAATACTATTTTATGTGTGTGCAAATAATAATAATAATAATTCCAATACTAACTCTTTCAATCAATATTGTGCGCTCATGGGGTTGTGCCAGGTGACTATCACAATGAACAAGATTTAAGTTTTCAATACTGTATTGTGAAGAATAATCGCCTAAAAATAATATGCAAATAGTTTGTATTATTGTCACAATTGTAGCACAATTTCAGGCTATAATTATTTTATAAATTGTTTAAACTTATGCTATGTTAGCTGATGTTTTTACTACGCATATTTTAACTAGGTCACTGCATCACACATCGAGGCATTATCTACCGTTCTATTGTGATACCCCAACACAGAATATTAATTATATACAGCCGTATACAAAATTTGGGTACTGACTATAAAGATGTTGTTGATATATTCAACAAATCATTCACCAAATATAAACAAGTCATTACCCAATTTATTTCAGAAAGAAAAATATCAAATATAATATAATTTAACTAAAGAAACTACGTAACTCTGTTTATCTTACCAAACTTTTGTAATTTTCCTAGTATTATATTTTTCCATCTTGCATACTGGAGTGTCTAGTTTCCACATTGTTTTTGGTTTAAGAGGTTTTGTTTTATTATGTCTTCTATTTTATTTTTGATTTTGTTTTTTGATTTTACTTCAATTTTGTTTTTTTATTATTTTGTTGTGTTTATTTATATGTTCTTTGTAAAAAAATAACATGTAAAAGCCAAGCCGAGCGTGATTTTAAATGAATAAATAACAGGTTTTTGTTTTTTTTCTTCTTCATTTCTTTCATTAATTTTGCAGTAATGTATAACTAGTAACTAGTAATAATAACTAGTAATAGTAACTAGTAATAGTAACTAGTGATAGTAACTAGTGATAGTAACTATTAATAATCACTAGTAATAGTTACTAGTAATCGTAACTAGTAATAGTAACAAGTCATAGTAATTAGTGATAGTAACTAGTAATAGTAACTAGTAATAGTAACTAGTAATAGTAACTAGTAATAGTAACTAGTAATAGTAACTAGTAATAGTAACTAGTAATAGTAACTAGTAATAGTAACTAGAACTAGTAACTAATGATAGTAACTAGTGATAGTAAATATTAATAATAACTAGTAATAGTAACTAGTAATAGTAACTAGTAATAGTAACAAGTCATAGGAATTAGTGACAGTAACTAGTAATAGCAACTAGTAATGGTAACTAGTAATAGTAACTAGTCTCAGTAACTAGTAATAGTAACTAGTAATAGTAACTAGTAATAGTAAATAGTAATAGTAACTAGTAATAGTTACTAGTAATAGTAACTAGTAATATTTATAGTTACTATTTAATTAGAAATTTTAATAAAATATCGTTTTTAGTAAGATAACTATACTGTACCAAATTAAATGCCTCCATATTGTCCACGTGATCAAATAGTTTAGTTTTCTGTTTCATTATTTTCTAATCCGATATTCTACTCTCTCCGTCTTTATTCTCGATTCTTCGACCGTAAATCTAATAACAATCTATCAATCTTTATTAATATGTATTAGAATCCAATATTAATAAGAACTACGTCCCCTTTATTCTTTTGGCGATGGCTTGCTATTATTAAAGCAATTATGGTTCCTTTTCGTATTCAATATAGCGAGAGAATTCAGGAACATCTCCAAATTAAATAGGAACTCATTATGGCCCAAGTAATTGCCTTCGTGACTTGCATAACACTCCCATGCCTAATAAGAATGATAAATTCACAAATAATCCCAATTTCCCCGCTTTTCTACATCCAAAACAAAATTATAATACATTTGCGCCAAGGCGGCCTCGTTATATTAATGATCATGCGAAAAACAGAATTAGAAAATTAGCAAAATGCTTCGATAATTTTGCTACAAAATGATCACACTTAATTTAAATGAACTACTTACCGTTATTAATTAACGTAATATTGAGCTGGCCTCAAATGCCATAATGAAATGTCTATATATAAAGAGAGTCAGTTGACAGAACACCAAATCTGGGAAGAGGTGGAGCGAAGCGCAACGTGTCAGATAATTCATTGAAATCGTTTTAGCCGTATTTGGTGATCCGATCTGAATAGCCAGATATTTCCAACCTTCCTCTAATCCACCTTCTTCTCTTCCCCGCTCCCTTTACCCTCACACCGTACCCCATTTGGGGACGCAATACTTCTTCTGCCTATGGACAATCAGGAGCGATTGGAACTCTTGTGTTGTATTCACAGAAAAAAGCCTACTGTAGAAATGTAATTAACATAATTTTCTCTGGATGAGAAAAGCACAATAAAAATGTTTACTTGGATAATTTGTGAAATATCATCAAAAGTGCACGTATTACAACAATCTATCAAATTGAATTAATGTATAATACTAAGCTTTCTTTACAGCCTCCGCAGTCGAGAGGTAAGCCTTTCGACTAGCAAGCTGGAGGTAACAATTGTTCAAATCCCGGCGTGCGCAAGTAAGTTTTATTTCATGAATTTCACAATTTTATTAATATAAATAAGACAATAAGAATAAGATAATAAGTCATGTCAATAAGATAACTTTACGCCAAAACTGCTCTCCTACATCTCATCCAAAATAATCTTTATATTACAAATCAACCAAAGCCGTAATAAAAACCAGGTCATCAACAAATAAAACACTGAACATTCCGATAACACACACAACACACGGACAAAGACACTTTCAATACTACACAACCAAACTTTTTAACAGTATGCCCATTACTTTGAAACAATTAATGACTACAAATACATCTACAAACTTTCTCAAAAAACATATCGTAGCCTGGATAAAAAATCAAGAAACTCACTATATTCAAAAGATTATAATTACAAATCAAACATAGCCAAAATATAATAAGTAAAATTAAATATTATACACGTTCTTCAAGAATTATCCAAAAATACATACACTTACATATAAATGTGTGTTTTCATGTTTCAATATATGTCTGTGAAAAAAAAAAAAACTTTCCACTACAACACATAAATACCTGTCACACTTAATCACAAACACGTTAACACCTCAGCACAGGTTCTCCTAGTGAGGTGTTCACGTAACATACAATATCACTCACACACAGTTTTACCTATATCAACCTATGTTCTTTATTTTTTATACCTCTTTTCTCTGTACTACAATATAAACCACTCATTTGTAATCATTTGTAAAATGTGTATTCAAGAATATACATAAATAAATATATAGTTTACTTGCGGCACGCTCCAGAGTGGAAGATAATCTCAGAATCAGCGTAAGACATAAATGAAACGTTGTCTGAAATGGTTTTAGCTGTGTTTGGAAACCAGATCTGAATAGCCAGGTCTCCGCCCACCTCCTCTTCCTCATCTCCTTCCCAACTTCACCGCGTTCAACCTCACCGTGTACCCCAATTAAGGATGCCATAGTCTCACTGGCACCGATGTTTTGGAGCATGGGAACTGTTATTTTTGATTGTACTAGCTCTGGGCATTGTAATGTAGATTGTTAAGTATGATTTACCTAGGACACAAAATTGGCTTTTTAAACTGCTTCTACGAACATTGACGTATAAATCGAAATAATGTCATTATTGTCAAACGACAATAACACGACAATGCCTCCATTAATGTGTTATATACATCATAGCCCGCTTCTAGTGTGCATCTAGACGAAGTAAACCAGTAAACAGGCATTCAGTAAAAAAATCGTATTGTAGATATTAAGGCAAAAAAGGTTTTTTGCGCTTTTTTCAGATTTATTGCCTTTTTTAACTTTGAAATGAAATGAAATTAAAACTTGACTCACTAACATAATATATTACATGAAATGTAGACCAATTTTGCATTTGGGCTCGATCCCGCAGAGGTAGAGTTGGTTGTTATTATTAATAATTATTAGTTGTGATTTAACTGTTTTTCACTTTAGTTACGATAACTACATAGTCACATTTTTACTAATTACCTAGTAGTATGTTATCCGCCTAGTCATTTATATAAATTAAACATGACTATTTGTGTGAAATGAACATTAAGCAACAGGTGTAGAGTCGTGGAAAGAAGAATAATTTATTTGTTCCCTGCCAGAAGGAACGTTATTAGGACAATATTATTCCAGGCAATTTATAAAGCGGAGACATTTAGTTGTCAACGGAAAATAATTAACGTCCCAAATTTAAATTATTTATCTAATTTTATAACTTTCTGTTGTGTTAAAATAAATCGAGCGTAGAAAGATCTGGTTAAAAAACGTACACTATTTAATGATATGATTGGTTTGTTTTGTTAAAATATTTTTTGAAAGGCCAAAATACTTATCGACTCGTTTTTTTAACGTAGGTGTTCTAGACGGGATGCTTTCAGTTTTTGATAAGAACTTCCCAAAAAGTTTATATTTACCCGTTATACTCAATTACTGTAAAGGTGGTTGGCTAAATAAAGCGCGGTAGCCTAAAGTAAATAAACGTAAAAAAAAGCAAAGGGACCCGAAATGTTTTTCCTGAAGGGAATCAATATACACTTGGGTAGATTGCTAGCCCTCGAGCAGAGACAGACACGGTGGGAGGGGGCGGCGGGTGGATAGGGGAGGATGAGCGCAGGGATCGGGGGGTGTCAGGGAGAAGGGGGAGGGGGAAAGCCGCGTGGTGGAAAAGCCACCCTCTCCAGTTGGAAAGCCGGACTCGCTCAAGTCGGACGTATCGCAGAGCGAGCAGATACGCGCGCAACATGCTATCCAAACAAACGCGGAACCAAAACATTGTACAAAGGGATCACTTGATCCGCTTTAAACGTATGTGAAAGAACTGAAAATTAAGTGAGATGACTTTCATCCCTTCTCACTTCAATCCAAATTATAAGTTGATGTTCATTCCTCTCCTGCTGGCTCTCGCTGTCACAATATGCATTCTTCTCTCCGTCAAGCATCCCATCTACTACCCTTCGCAGACTCACGCGGAGATCTTAAACAGGATCAGGACCAACACTCTAACGAGGGAAGAAGTCACCAAGAAGAACCACTCACACGCACCCAAGAAGCACAGAGTTAGGAATAACGAGGTCGTGTACAACTTGTTGTCCAACGCCACTAGAACTCTAATAGCCATGGAAATTAGAGCGAGAAGATTGGAAGACAACATAAGAAGGGTGAGAGAGAGAACCAGGAGCTTGTTGTGGAAGAACAAAGATAAGGCGCTCTGGAAGATCCTCTTCAAGAACATCAGCAGGAATGTGGCCATCAGGCACGAGTTCCACGAGCACTCCAGTCTCAAGAGGATAATGGAGGACAAGAAGAGGCACCGGGAGAGGCACTCCAACTACGGTTCTAAATACGACGTCGGTAGTGATAATTTTTTCAAAACTGACGATTACGAAAATTCAACAACGTAAAAAAAAACAGTGAACTTCGTGATACTGGACCAACTCTAAACATACGTTTGTGTAAATACCTTCAAGCAGTAGTTTTTAAACTTTTCGGAAAAAAAACAATGATACTGAATTAAAAGAATATTTTTATCTAAAAAATTTTGTATTTTAAAAGTTATATATATATTTAGACGCAGTAAGTTTATAATTATTATTGTGAAATATTTATATTAAAGTGTTTAAGTAAAGGGTGTTGTACATAACTATCGATAAATGTTTTCACCGTGCCAAATATGGACATTGGACATTCTCTCCTTGATTATTTGTTTCCGTTGCTTTGACGCAATAAATTGAATTGTTTCGGAAATATGCTGTTTGATTTACTAGGACAAAATACCCTAAACTCGCAGGAAAGGGAACCGAGGATTGAATCTGTATTGGATTTACGAGATAAAGGTGAACACTTCATATTATTATTCTTTCATAAAAATAAGGGTTGTTTGACTGCCTTCGAATCGCCTCTTATTGACTGTTTTATGGATGATTTTACCTGTTTTGTTGATGTTGACCAGAACCAATGGAAAATATTGTTATTGAGGTTGCTTTGGTTGGAAATTAGTTTATTTTTATGCACTTATCACTGTACAAAAATTGAGTACAAATTTAATTAAAAAAAATTCTGGTAGATAATTTATTTTTTATTTTTTTGGTAAATATATTTATTTTTTGTCATGTAGGTGCAACAGGAAAGGAATGTATTCACGGTGACAACAAAGCATTTCTCTTATAGAAATACCTTTTTTTTCTAAACTTGAAGTTGATATTTACGGGATACATTCGAGTTCAATTCCCGGAATACTTTGATTCATGAACATTTTTTATATATTTTTGTTTAAAAAAACAATAATTGCAAAGACATAAAAATACGACAACACTTTCCAATATCTCCGGTGTTCACTGTTACATTCGGAAATTGCACTGTATTGAAAATTTTAATGCATCTTTCGATAAAAATAATTTTTTATTTCAATGAGCATCTTAGAACATAAAGTTGGGATGCTTTTATGACTGCATATAAACACTTATAATCAAGAAATTGGATCAGAAAATCCAGAAATGTTCATGTGGAAGGACAATATAAAATATTTTACCTTAGTAATTTTACGATCAAATATACGCTGTTCTCATTAATTCAAACGCTTTTCGATAAAGTGTTTATTTCGTGACAAACATAAATTGGTAAGGTGTCAGCAGAATTTAAAAATAAATAGCAAAACCATTAGGGCCTGAATTCTATGACACCCCGATCATTTTAAGATTTATTATTGACTTCATACATGATTATTGAGATCTTCTCCCTAGATATAATATCATGATCAGCGATGTGATACTAATTCATTTATTGATAAACACAATAGCAACAGAAATTAGCTCGTCTTTATTGGATATGTGATAATGTGGCTATTGCTAACTAGCTGACGTGTACTTGGCTTTGCTGGGGGTTATGCTTAGTAGATAAACTGACATATAATATCATGGACTTTTTTGTAGGCCTTTTAAAGATATAAAATTCCGTAGTGCAATATTTTGATGTATTTCATTGGGTTTGGTCAGCGTTAGCAATGTAAGGGCCCGAAAATATTTTCTTTCGACTTTATTGCAAAACATCGAAATTTCTATACTTCATATCAATAAAATATTCATGTTCTATATATGGAAGAAATTCTTTAAAAAATAGTGGATACTCTATAAAAATCCGTTGTGTAGTTTAGAAGGACTAATCGCAAAAACAGAAAGACGCGGATATCGACTTAATTTTATACTATTAATTTTAATTTTATAATTTTTTTCTAAATTTTATCGTTTATTTGATACTGAAGACAATCTCTAGATTCCTAATAAATGTATTTGTTTTTATGAGTTTTTTTGAACCATTGTCCACATATTTAGGCACTTTACTTATTTGTAATTCTTAAACATTTAATTATTTATGGAATTACATTTTAATATGACTTTTTAATGGATTAAAATACCTTTATAACATTATATAACTTGTGTCACTTTTAAAAAAAAATTCTGACTACGATTTCACTATATAAGGAGTATTTTCAGACTGGAGTCTGATGATGCCCGTTATACAGTGAAACCGATTTGGTTAGAAAAAAAACGTGGATGAAAGTTGTAAAGGTGGTTTTATCCATAAAAAGTAACATTTATTATTTTAATTTTTTTATTATTGGTCAATATATACAAAGTAAGTTAATAACATTAAGCACTTTGCGTATGAAGAATCGACCAGCATCGAAAACTATTTAACAGTTATCCAGAGGGATGGGCTAACTGTGAACGCACCCAACTTTACATTGGTTTTCACTCTTTGATTCATTCGCATTCACGCATTGTCCCAAACAGTTTTTGACTTAGTTATTTCGACTCGCTAACATGACTAATTTAAAGTCCTGGGACGCCTTCGAACTTATTCCATGCACTTAAGCATCATATCGAAACACTCCTACCGAATAAATCCTTGTTCCCAGCAGAAATAAAATGGAGATTTGGGAGTTGAATGGTGTGTGAAGTTATAAAAATTATTCGGCGTTACAATTTTGTTACATCACACCCAATGTGCTTACTTTATAAAAACATGTTTGTTTTTTACTTTAAACCATGTGTTTAGCCCACATTTTATTTAAAAATGATGACATTTTTCATATTTCACAACTGTCCATAATTTTTTTAATTACATTATTGCCTTTTCGTTGTTCCTATATATCCTTTTCATATTCACGTGTGTCCTTGAAGTGCATATTACAAAACATTACTGTACTGCCAATCATTAAATAATATCTGTTTTATTGTTTAAAAAAAACCAATGATACAAAAAAAAACATTTTTGGCAGATAAAAAAAAATTGCAATGAATTGTTTTTTTTTCTACGGTTGCAAGAAAAACTAAAGCAAAACTATGATAAATACCTCATGGTCGTAGTATGAGGTTGTTTTTTCATTAAAGTCTTACACGCTTTATCTAAAAGTTTTAAATTAATGAAACGTGAATTTATTTCTGGCATCTTATAAAACAGTCATAAATTGAGCTTTACTTCTGCGTCGTACCAGCGTGCCATATGTGAAGCCACATTTGGATAGGAAAATCTACTGTCAAATCCCAAAGCTTTCGACTGATGTTGACAAATCAGGGCCTACCGAAGATTTATGTATCTTACAAGGAACAATGTTCTTTGTTATAGAGGCGGGGAAAGATGCCGCAGAATTTAGATCAAAATAAACGTTTGATCTTTTCCTCTCTTTTCTTTTCTTAAAAACACAATATAATATTTATAATAGCAAAAATGACTTGCGTAAACCTCTAAAATATTTCCTGTGTCTAGACTGGACAGTTAAAATAATGTAGTTTTTTTGATCACTGGAAATATTTTACTTTATTTTATGGTTTTTAATTCAAAGTAAATCAAATTTAATAAATTTTTATTCAGTTCTGCAAGTAGTTTTTATTGTGACAGTTGTTTCGGAGTTTAAGGCCATTATTATATAAAAAAACTATTATCACAATAAAATAAAACACTAAAATAGGTACACGTTTAATTTAAAAAAAAACTAATTTCGGTCTAAACTCAACTAGAACTCTAGAACTGTGATTTACATCGAATTTCAAAATTGAAACTGACTATACGAATAATTAAAACAATAAAAATTGTCTTTATTTTATAACAAATTGATTAATAATTTCAAATGTGAAATGTGTATTTCATTAGTTTTAATTTTTGACAAATGTCGTTATTTTTTTTACTAGACTTTACTTGGTTGATCTGGCATCCTCCAGTAGAGATTGAAGGCTTCTGTCCAATACATATTGTTCTATGCCACTCGCATCAGAGTTGTCTGCTTCTCGGTGAGGAATTTTATGAAGAATTCTTTTCGATCAAATTTCCGGGAGTCTTATGGAGTCATTGATTCGAAAGTGCTCGAGTATACGCGGAAATTCACTATTTAGCAATAATTCTCCTATTTCTTCATATGAAGCGGTTACTTTGTGATGTGACATTATAATTTAAAATTAAACAATAACTTTGTAAACATTACTTATAGGTAAAGTATTATAGTGCCCTGATGAAGCTACGGTTGTAGCGAAACCCGGTCGGCATTAAGTATTTACCTATAAATGATGTTAACAAAGTTATTGTTTAATTTTAAATTCTCCTATTTCTCATGTTCCATTCCATTAATTATTGTTTTCGCCGATCGAGTTTTATGGGTCAATCCTGTTTTGTGCTTTTAGGTGCAGAATATTCTTCACCTATTCCTTTAAAGGAAGTTTCATTCGGCAAACACGGCCCTATTACCAAATATTTTATAAATACTTTCAGCTTCACAAATCATACTATTACAATATCCCGTTAGTTTTAAAGAGTCTTCGGTAGTTATAAATAATTAAATTAAATTAATTTTAAATTCACTTTAAAACGTGATTTTTTTTGGCATTGGAATTCAATATTAGAAGATATTGAAAAGTACGGAAATAATGGGAATTTTGGGAGATCTGGGAAGGAACATTTCTTAAAATGTTGAAATAAATAATATATTTTTTTGAGAATGCGAAGCTTTCTAAGTTTGGTAAATTATTCCCTCTTCAATATTAATGAGCTTCCGAATAGCATTTGAAATACTTCACTAAAAAAAACAAATTGATGGTATTGAGTTAAATTTATTAACAATGCAGCCTTAACAGGGTATTTTAACACTCTATGTTGAAAGGTCGTAGGTGAAATGAAATAGATATCGACCACTAGTGAAAACCGCATATTTATTATAAAGTGGATATCAATCCGTTAAAGGTTATATTATTTAGTCTGCACACTGCTGAAGTAGTGAGGCGTGCTTTTATATAAGCATGCGGGGCGCAGGAACAGGATAAAATAATTATTAAAAATAAATTTTTAAAAAGTTTCTCTAAGGTCCATTTTTTCTTCTTTTTTATCTGGTTTTTATTCTTATTCTTCGTATACTCATACTTCATCCTCGACATCGTTTTGATTTATGTGATTACCGGACAATCGTCCCAACTGCTCGCAATCGTCTGAAGCCAGTTAGACTATAGCATCCCCAATTTAGTTTGTTGTGAGGCTGAAGGTAGTGAGGAGAGGAGGAAGATGAAGGTGGGCGAGTACCTGGCTATTCAGATCTGGTCAATTCTAAATCGTGGTCTTACACCAGAGCGATAATGAGAGTATTTTATACCCTGGAACGTGCCGCAAGTATAATATATACTATTTTAAATGAATAAGTTGTGAAATAACACAGATTTATCAAAATAAAATTTACTTGCGCACGCCGGCATTTGGATTACTAGTCAAGAGCCTTACACCTCAACCACGAAGGCTTCCTTTGTTGCCCTCATTCATCTATTGGTCTTTGGATCGTCGGTTCATTTCATCTTTGGCGATGTCTGTTTCTCTTTTCCAACAAAGGACGCCTTTCAATGATATTGGAACTCCAACGGTCATCTCTTAGCTGTGATATAATGTCCAGCGTAGCTCATTACTCTTTCTATATTGCAAATATATTATAAATTGTTTTCATTGTGGGTTATGGCTATTTTTGTCACAATTATCTTTGTGATGGTCCATATTTACCCTCCATGAGACGTTATTGAATGCACGCTTACGGATGCGTCGAGGTATCTTAGTGGATATGGCTTACCACTTAAATTTAGCTGCTAAAGGCGTGCCACCAGAAACTTATTCTGGTTGTATATGTGAGTTTGGTAAAGTGTGATAGAGAGATGCGAATGTTTGGGTACAACTTAATAAGCGCATTGCGAATTTCGGGGTTACAAGTGACACGTAGGTTGAACGTCTAATATTAAGACATACATTGTGATGGTGATCTGATTAATATATAGGTACAATAAGTGAAGCTGAATATCAATTCACCCTGATAAACCCAGGAAATAACATCCATGAATTTCGCTTGTCTCTCTTTTTTCTTTTTCCATTTTCGAATTAACTGACGAACGTCTTATTATATCAGTGAATACGCATAGGATATTCCTAGAACTATTGTATGGTACGTATTTTATAACTTTGGTTTTCTTGAGGTTCATTATAAAATCAATATGACTTGAGCTTCTTGTTTTCGTTGTTATCACTAATGAGCACAATCTGCACAGTATCATTAGTTTGGTTGCTAGGCTTTCTTGCGTTTACATCGACAACTTTATCTTGCCATTGTAAATTCTTGAGTTCTCAAAATAATATTTTATAGACTAAATGTAAAAGAGTAAACAGATTGTAAAGCTAGCCAGTTTTTCACCGGTAGATTTAATAAATTCTTGCATGTAAATGTCAAAAAAGTATTGGTACTATACTTACTGTCACTGATTTTGATTATGTTGGCGTTAGCATTTTGATATAAACCGTGACCTTATGCGCAAATTAGAGTGACTGTAAAATAGGAAATTCAAAATAATTTTTACCTATTCTCATGCTTTCTAGTTACGCACACTTTAACACGCACGAAAAACCCTTAACAGCATCAACTTACCATATTTTTCAAAGGTTATTTACTGAAACATTGACCCCCACATAACCGAAGCGACGAGAACCCTTTAAATTTCTATTCACTTCCCTAAATCATTTGCACTTTTCTTCAAAGTGAACGTATCTTGACTTTGAAATAAGCTATCATGTTATAAACAGGGTGCCCTTAAAATGCCACCATCTAAGCAAAACTAGAGAGGCACCTTCTTCACCAAATAGCTTAACGTAACCCACCCAACTTCAAAGCTTTCTTCACTTACATAAACTACTCCGTGGCTGTCAAATATTACTTATATTGACAAATTATGCTTATCATTTTTTTATCCGTTTAAGCTCACCTCTATATAACTCCTACACGAAAGGGTCATTAGAAGAAATAACTTATTTAATAAATACATTAACTAAATGCATGTCTGGCTACAAGTCCGTGGTTGGATCAAAAAACTGGTTTTAATGTGGGGAATGAAGTCGAAATCAACGACGTAAGTGAAGAAACCATGCACAAAAATATTCGACGCGCGGCCCTGGTGTATTGGACAGACCTACGGTTGTATTTGCTCTAGCAAATCTATAAAATAAAGTGGGAATCTTAACGATATAAGTGAAGAAAGCCTGTCAAAAAATATTGAGCGCGCGGCCCGGCGTAATGGACGGACCTCTAAAAAATTGATCTCTCCGTGAAGGTTATTTTAATTATTTCTGATGAACGTGTTACTAAAATCTCTAATGTTTCTAGAGTAATACTTTCTAGAGAAGTTACTAATTCATTGTCTAGAAAAAATAAAATCTGGTGCTTACCGCTAGTTTTATGGTCGAAAACCGTTTTATAAGATTTTCAAACCGTTTTACATCAAACATTTTAATGGTAGGGTCCTGTTTTTATTTATCTTAAAAATAAATAACTTACACCCGTAGGGATCACTCTAGAAACATTTGAGATTTTAGTAACACGTTCATCACAAATTATTGAAATGTGAGCCTCGAGCAAAATACTGTTATTAGAGTATTGTTTCGCCTTAACATATCGCCTCGGTACAAATACGTCTGCTGAAAGTATCCTCCGTTTGGCTATAAATAAGGAAACATGCATGGACACAAAAATGTTATTACGTGCCTTTTAAAACTACAGTTTTCCACTATTTTACAACATGGTTGCAATTTAAATTCAAGCACCTGACATAGCGATTCACCAATTTTAAATTCCGACCACGTAAAAGTAAGATCAAGTAATGGGTAAGATTAAGAAAGGGACGCTTAGATGGTTTGAGCATGTAGAGCGAAAGAGCAAAGAAAGGAGTGTAAGGAGAATATACGATGCAAATGTGAATGGTAGCAGAAGTAAGGGACGCCCGAGGAAGACATGGTGAATGGTGATCAAGTGAATCAGATACTTGAGTCGAGCCATGTCAAGAGTCAGAAAA
The DNA here is from genome assembly GCF_061612785.1 of Hesperophylax consimilis. NCBI lineage: Eukaryota > Metazoa > Arthropoda > Insecta > Trichoptera > Limnephilidae > Hesperophylax > Hesperophylax consimilis. Next base: position 23,838,114 of record NC_142842.1, read on the forward strand.
ATAGAAGAGAATGTATGAGACGATGTATGAATGTGATTGTGGCACGGAGTGTGTGCCAAGACCGAGTTGTTTGTCGGTCCTTCCTCTCTGCCTACCCCTGCGGAGAAACGGCGTGATGGTTAGTTAGTTTGTTAGTTACCACGTAAAACTCGGCCACCTGGCAATGTAGCCAACCTATCACAGTAAGATCTTCATCGTTTTCGAAGTGATGGACCCCGAAAAATGGAGACATAATCTCTCGCCTATACATATGTTGTGATTGATATGAAAAAAATTCAGAAATGCAAAACCTAAATAAATAACGTACGTAACACAATCTCCATAGTTCTTCCTCGATCGGCTCGCAGTGATCGAAGAATGGAGGATTGGCTGATTGACTTTCTATCGGGTGGGGTTGTTATGCCCGTTTCTGCGTATTATTTATTAAAATGGTCGATGGAATATAATGCGCTGGCGGAATGCTTCTCTCCAGATTTCAATATTTCATTAATTAATTTCATCCCTGATTGATCTGCAATTCCATCAACATTTAAGATAGATATTTTCTATTCAGATTCTGAGTTGAAAAAGTATTTATAAAAAATTTCCTCAACAGAAAAAGATCTCAAGGTATACTCCAAAAATTATTAAACTAAACATTTAGTTCCATTATTAAACATGTTATAGGTATGAAAAAGTTCAGTGTTTGATTAAATGCTACTTAACTCAAATATCGAGATATTTTTGGTCGTTTTAATAATAATAATAATAATAGAAATAATAATGTTTATTTCAGCTGGACAGAGCGGTGTGTGCAATGTTCTGCCTGCCATAAAAATTTACATTTAAGTTAATACATAAAAAGAAAATGAATAAAGAAATAAATAAAAATAATAAATAAAAAAATGAACACATTGATGAGCACATTAGGACTTTATGGTGGCTTGAGTGAAATTCTCCATCTCTGGTGTAGAGGCGCTCCCTGCCACTGGGCAACGGCCTGGACAAGAGTATTGTCCGATCTCTGGTAGCGCTGACTCGTCCCGGCTATTCTGTGGCGCATCAAAGCAGTGAACCCATGCGACCTTCCTTCGGTGAACATCTGTGAGGCGCTGCATCGCCAGTGGAGGCCAAATAGGGCTCTGTATGCGTGGTTGTACTGTACTCGGAGTGTGTTCATGACGCCTTGTGTGTATGTCGTCCATAGCTCGCTTGTGTAGAAGCTCATACAATATGTTTGGAAAAGTTGCTTCTTCACCGGAGGACTGCATTTGTTGAATCTTCTGGCAAGCATGTTAGCTCGCACACTCAGTACTCTTCTTTGATGTTCTATGTATTTTTTATCATTTAGGTCATCGTTGATGACATGCCTCAAATATTTGATTTCGCTGCAAATTTTCAGGTTCGCCCCCCCCCGAGACGTACGAGTGGAATGAAAGTGGGAGCAGTATTTGCTTTAAATATCAGCAAGGATGACTTTTTAGCATTGTACATCAGCCCGTGACTATCAACGTAAGCTTCGCATATTGCCAGAAGTTTTCTCATCGCTCTTATCGATGGAGCTAGTATGACCATGGCATCTGCATAGCTAATAAAATAAATAAGCCGTATTTTACTAAATACGCCTGAACCTCTTCATAATAACTTATAGTGTTTTTTTTTATTATTAGCGAGCTCCCTCTATCATTCGTATTTACATATCTCCATTTCAAAATATCTTTAGTAATCTTCTTCTCTGTATGAAAGCTTTTAACGTCATTTTATTCGCCTTTTAGATTCCTGGCTTCTCTCAATATTTAGATTTTTTCGTGTTACTATTATAAATGAATCAAACATAATTATTACTTTGAAACGAAATACATTTTTGTATTAAAATTTTTAAAATAGGTACCGTGCCAGGGATAATGATAGGGAACTAGATATCTCAAAGATCAAAAGATCACAATGTAATATATATGATTTGACATTATAATCTAAAAATGGTAATGTTGAGCTACAAATTACTGACAGAAAGAGCTGTGCAAAATTTATAATGTCAGAGCTTACCATTCCTGAGTTTTAGCTGCCTCAGGAAAAAGATACCAAGTACGTATTTTGTTTTTCAATATTTTTTTACTTTTACCTCATAAAATTTAATAATCATATCTAGGTTCACTTTTTATGAAGTATAAAAAAACCGTATGAAAATTAAAAAAAAAAAATAATTGCTCACAAGGAAATTTTACGATTTAGAACCGTCAAACATCGTGTGGAACCAAACAAACATGACTATCAATTAATTCAAAATCTTTATGAACAAGTTTTTAAGATTACCATTTATGTTTATCAGAAGAAGGTGATTCTATTTTATTGCAATCAAAAAGCAGGTCAGTAGTATGTAAAGTAGCTAATTATAATTTTATACATTCAAATGTTCCTTAAAAGCTCATAAAATACGATATTCCCAAGATAGATGTCAACCATTCAAACAACTAACACGAATTTCCGGCTCCTTTGCATTGTGCATTCAAGTGAATATTAAGAACATTGTGTTTTCTCATAAAGTTACCAAGAATTAGAATTCCTACAGGGCCGGATTGAGAATCTATAAACTTCGCGAAAACATCACACGTCTTTTTATCGTTTGTATGTTTATGGCGTGGATTTGATTTGCATACTAATCTCCAGTTTTATTCCGAGATTGATTCAAAATTTTGCACACTTCAAAATAAGAGAAAGGTCACTGATATTATGAGATTCATAATAACCACCCCATCACCTTTTCCCACCTCTTAAAGCAGAATTTTGATACTTCCCAATGAAATTTTGCACACTTGACATTCGAAATAAGAGGCAAATGACCTGATTTAGAAAAACTCTAAAACTAACGTTTAATATACAATTATAATCGTGTAGAACTTAAATGATTAAATGTTTTTTTTGTTTCATGACACAATAGTTTCATCGGTTCGGAACCGTTGTGACATTTGCATGGGTTATTGAGAAGTTAAAAGAAAACGCAAGGAAATGAGATTATGTAAGGTTATGGAGTTCGGATATTCGAAGCTGATCACTAAACTAATTAGTTATTGCAAACAATATTTCGATTATGATTGGTGGTCTCTCACCAACATGATGCAGAGAGTATATTCCACATTTGGAACGGAACTTAAATATCAAATATACGAACCCTTTTCCACTTTGTTTCCACGTGAAATTACAAAAGTAAAAAAAAAATGTATTGTTTCCTCCGCAAGTTTCCAAAACCTCAATATCTGGATTCAGAGCTTAGGAGAGTACTGCCCTGCTATGGCTGCCATTTATCAAAATTTAAACGAAAAATTGCAACGTTTATTTTTATTTTGAATGACGCCCTAAGAAAAGTTTTATTGATTGATACATCTATTTTTTTCTCTCTCTATAACTCAGTTTGTAAGCTATGTGTTCATTTCCCGTAACTAAAATTATCTCAGAATTCTTTGATATTTCAGCTCAAGTGTTGGAGATGACGTGATATGATACGTCTTAGATGAGTGTCTTTTGTTTTCAGATTGAGTTAGTATTAAAATTTAATAATGGAAATATTTCACCTCCCCAACATCATCGCACTTAATTTTTCATTGAGTATAATATAATATTGTAGGCGTAATACATTTAGCAAATTTAATAATCACATTCAAACATTTTCTGCTGCATTTTAATTTTTCATTCGAGATATAATTAAAATTTGAAACTTAACAGCCCGCGATGTAATTAATTTTACAGATTTTCCAGTTTTCGTTTATTTTATAACGCTTCGTTTTCATTATTTAATTAGCAATTCTTTTATCATCATGTAATTTAGGTATTGTCTAGTTTTTTGTGGGCTTTAGACGATTTAAAAAATAGTATCACCAATTGGTAGAATACTGAAAATTTCGCGTTTGCGATAATGTGAATTCTCAATTTTCAAGCAAACGACGCGAATTTTCGTATTTTTGACAAGCTTTGGATAGTGAATAGCATTTAAATGGAAAGCAGTTAATGTTTCGCCGAAAACGCCGTGTACTGTTATTCGCTTTCCTATTTTGTTTTAAAAAAGTCAGTTTCCCCACTTTTTTGGTGCAAATTTTTTGATGCAAAATATTTATCAATAACTTTTGATGAAAAATTAAATTTACTTGCACACGCCGGAATTTGAACCTGCAACCTCCAGCTAGTCGAGAACCTTACACCTCAACCACGGAGGCTGTCAAATGATTAAATGTCGATTTTATTTTTATTTTTTATCGTGATGAAGGTACCAAGGTTCTGAATGTTGATATTTATTAATTAAATAGTGTCAATAACGAAGTTTATTTTAATACCATTAATTTAATTTACTTTATGAATACCGGCGAATTATGGAGCTGATTATGTATTCTCAACTTCAATATCCTAAAGAGTAGTTCAAGAGGTTACGCATAGATTGCACTAGATGGTGGATTAAGAGTTTACCTATTGATGAAACATAGCTATCAATAATGCAGGGACGTAATAAATACTATTTCAAACTTATGATCGAGGTCCAGAATAATATCTACCGCCTGCTAAATAGGCCACCAGAGCTAATTGTTATCAATTTCAAATAAAGTCGATGGTATTTTGTTGACCCCGGAGTTTTATTTGAGAGTTTGTGAGACAACAGAAGTAGTTGTCAGATAATCGATCGGCGGATTATTGAGAGAGCATTGTATTCATATTTTGGCGTAAGAGATATTAACCCGCCCGCCCCTGCACCCCGCAAAGAAGCTTCTTTGGTTGGTGAAAACAAGCGTTCTGAGATTTGTATGCAGCAGCCGGCTTTCGATGTGCAGCTCTTCTCTCACGTGTATTCACTTTATCTAAATATATAAGAAATTCAACTTTTTCGCGTAATGCTTCCGTGAGAGGAAATATGTGGCTCCCGGGAGATTTAGAATGCTGGATGCAGCTCGCCGTACGAAAAATGTGAATATGTGTTTAGTTTAAATGTATATCTCATTTCTATTTTAGAGATTCACAGATTCCTCCGGCGCGCCTTGACTGCAGTGGAGATGCTAATAATTGATGCTGTATGAATTGTAGTTATATCGATATCGTTGGTATCAAGAGCGGTAAGTAATACTTTAAAATATTAAGTAAATTAATATTCTGCAGGTACTGCAGTTTCTTTCGTAATTAAAAGTTAAACTTAATCGCAGAGAAGAAACTTTATTTGTGTAAAGGGCAATAATATTGTGGAATAATTGTTTTTTTTTTTAACTTTGAGATCCCCAATTATTGGCATATATTGTGAAGTTATGTATTGGGGATGGGGAAAAACGAGGAAGAGAAAGACTCAGAAGTACTAGGCTTATCAGATCTGGTCACCAAACACAGCAAAAGCATGTCAAGCGACGCAAAGTTTCAATTATGAATGGTGAACTTTCACCAATACAAGGAAATACATCTAGCACTCGAGTCCGAATACCGAACTACTAAAGCGTTAATCGAATAAATCCAATTCAAACCATGAAATACAGCAGCAAAAAAAAATGATGATTCTTATTAAATATAGTGATGCAAAAAAATGGGTTATTTTCATTTTAATTTTCTTTGCTGTCTTTTTATTTTTTTTGTTTCCAAATTTGTTTGTCTGCAAGACATGTTAATTTGAATTGAAAGTGCCCTTAGGATTTATAGTCCAGTCAGTGGGGGATAAAAAAGGGCTCCACCTTGCAAAAGGTTAGGTAGTAGCGATTTTCACATATGTTGTTAAGATTGGGACTCTAAAGAAAAAAAAAAGTTTTCGACCTTGTGGGGGTCGAGCTCGATCCGCCATCTTGGATTGAAGGTGCCAAAGTTTGGTTTTTTCAAAATAATTATGAAATGGTTGATTTTACAACCAAATTGTTGAAGACAATCTTAAAGACAACTAAATTACCTACATTTTTTGAAGAAAGTTTTTTTTTGTAAGTCTAATAGGTAACGAGTTACAGCGGTTGAAAGAAGAAAATTTTGACAAAAAATTGTAAAACTCCAGTTTTCTTGATAAATTTTGTACGAACATATTACACAATATCATTTTAACGTATTTCTACGTTACAATATACTTATATAGCATCATCCGTATACTCGATGACGTTGATTTGTTATAGTGGGATCCTAGTCTACAGCTGACTTGGCAACACTGATTGAGTCCTGGTTACAGGACGTTGCCTGGATGCTCATGTCTGCAGATGTTCTTTTCGATGAAACAATGCCAGTTCAAGTTTCACAAGAACGATTTTTAGCCAATGAAAATAACAAAGTCCGTCTGATTTCGATGCTTACAAAGCAATTTATACAGGATGATTTTACAGTTAAGCAGGCTGAAGAAGATGCTGATGAGTTGATTGTCAATACTGCGATTTCCTTGTGTTCATCATATGACGCTGTTTTCATTATTGGCGAAGACATTGATCTCCTAGTTCTGCTGACAGCATTAGCACCACCCAAAAGTAGTATATATCTTCGCAAACCCGGGAGAGGCAAAACTTTTGAAAGACTGTGTTCCGCGAATAGTGTGAAATACAAAGAGGCGGCTGAGAATATTCTGTTTCTTCATGGCATTTAAGGCATTTAGCGGCTGCGATACAACATCGTCCTTCTTCAACCAAGGAAAAACAAAATTTTGTTCGCTTGTGCAAAACGATACAAGACTCAATGCCATGATAGGAATCTTCAAACAACATGATGCAACACCAGAAGACATAGCAGTGGCAAGAACAAGCTTTCTTGTTGCTTTGTACGGGGGTGACATGGATAAGGAAACCTTGGAAGAAGTCCGCTACAAACGTTTCGCAAAGTCGACAACAAAAAGCAAATTCAATCTTGCCTCTTTGCCACCAACGAACGACGCTGCACAGTACCATGCATTTAGAACGTACCATGAAGTCCAAAAATGGTATGGAATCCAAAAAAATCCAGAAACTGGGGCTGGAAACGTGACACCAACGGGCTTGTTCCAGTAAGAATGACAAAGAAACCAGCACCCGAGATTTATTAAAATTTATTTCATGCAATTGTAAAAAAGGATGCGGCGTTGCATGTAGCTGCACGAAAGCTGGATTGAAGTGTTCTATTGTATGTGGGTGCTGTAATGGTCAAACATGCTGAAATTCGCTAGAGGTTCACATCGATGTCGAGGACGAAGAAGAAGAGATTTTGTCAATGGAAGCCCAGAATCTCAGTATCACAGGCAATGAGTTAGATGATGACATTGGTGACGAAGACTGTTATTAAGTAACATAATTTATAGTAACATAATTCATAGTAATGTAACATAATTTCGAAATCTACCATCGCTGGTATATCTGTGGAGTAGACCTACTGGAGATACCACAGTAAGAACATGCGCCATGTTCTACACCTCATGGTGGTGTGGAAATGAGTTTCCAAAATTATTATAATTATGTAATGAATAACCCGAAAAAATTACAAAGTTGGGAATTTCATCATTTTTTAGAAAAATATTCACATTTCCGCCACTGTAACTCGTTACCTATTAGACTTACAAAAAAATACTATGAACAAAAAATGTAGGTAATTTAGTTGTCTTTAAGTTTGCCCTCAACAATTTGGTTGTAAAAACGACCACTTCACAATTATTTTGAAAAAAATAAATTTTGGCACCTTCAATCCAAGATGGCGGGTCGAGCTCGACCCTCCCAAGGTCGAAAACTTTTTTTTTTCCTTAGAGTCCCAATCTTAACAACATATATCAAAATCGCTACTACCTAACCTTTTGCAAGGTAAAACTCCCCACTGACTGGACTATTAGTTAAAGAGTCTAATCTGGTTAATTGCAAGTAAGTATGTGATGTTTTAAATCTGGTTTGGCCGTACTCGTATTCTCGTGGAGGTCGACGTTCAACTTACCAGGGTTTGCATTCTCGGCGAAGTGATTCCACCGGAACAACGAGTGGTTCGACCCACTCTTTCGAGTGGAATAAATTTTTATGTGGGCATGTACCTTCGACGAGACACAAGAATAAGAACGTCAACCAATATATCGTCGCATTAATTCGTAAACTGCGTAACTCCAAATTTTTCGAAAATACGTTTTTAATGCCATCTGGTGTTAAAATTAGACCCGCATCGACTAGTAAAACTCGAAAATTTTAAAAAAAATTAACCTTTTAGATAAACACAAATTAGAAAACTGCGTAAAATTATGGTGCCATTTTTACTCGCGAATACTTCGTAACTTCTTAATTCAGTATTGGCCGGTGAGCCGTGCACGCTTGTTGTGTTTTTGACTGAGAAAATTTATTTACGGTGTAATAGTTTTACCGTGAAATTAACTGAGATAAGTTGATTAATCAATTTCGAACATTTTATAACCTTAATTTTAATTGTGAAGTCACGAATAGTGTTTTGTATCTGTAGTCTAAACTGACGTCTTCTGCACCGTGTGACGCTCTGCCGTAGCTCTCTTGTTTTATGTGCCTCTGCGGTTTCGTAAATACCTAATAGGTCCTTGTTCTGTGATTATCTCTTCTTCAAGGTCACCATCTCTTTGCAAGTGAATCTCTTCCTGATGCATATCCGGATCCGGTTCTTCACTGTCCTCTTCAAACAAACCCAAAATATTTACGGTGGAACGTGCGGCAATTCCATCTCGTCTCTCCTCAGACACAGTCCGTTCTCTGTCAGGCATCTTCCATGGGTCAAGCACATGTCTTGGTATGCCATCTACTTCGATGTTGTTGACTGAAGTAAGTCCTGTCACCCTTCCATGCACGATGTGCATCTCCCATCTACTGGTTTAACCGCAAGAAGATCGCCCACTTAGAGCTCAGTCAATACTTCCTCTTCTATATTCACTTGCGCAGAAGGGTGTCTCCACGAGTGTGAAGTGTGAACTATACTAGACAGCGCAATACCTCGATCATCCTGACTTTTTGCAGCCAAAGATTGTACCGAAACACTGCCTGCAGGGGATCGCTTCCACTTCTGGCTGCAGTTCTTTATTGTTTGATGATGTCGTTCAACTATACCGTTTCCAGCTGGTCGGTATGCCGCGCAAAATCTTTGACGAACATTCCATCTCTTACACTTATCTGTAACACTGTTGGAACAAAATGCAGTACCATTGTCCATGAGAACTACTTTGGGCGGGCTTCTTTCCCGAAACACTTCTTCCAAATGTCTGATAATCGAAGCTGCATTATCTGACTCGATTTCCCGCCACACGGTAAATCTACTTGGACCGCAATCGATAAATGTGAGTAAACATTTCCTACCGAAATGAGTAACATCAACTGCCAAGCGACTCCAGGTTGTCACAACATTAAGATTACCCGCTTCATGGGATGATGGTGGAGGGTCAATTGTCCTGCATTGTACGCAGGAACGCACGAATCTATCGACGTCCTTTCTTCTCGCCTCGGGATCAACCAGCTGGGCAAGATGAAGCGTTCACTTTACTCCAAAGTGATGCTGAGCATGAAGAGTTTCTACGCTTAAAGCACATGTTTGCTCACCAGTTCCACTTTCAAGTCTCTCCCACCTATCTTCACACTCTGAGGAGTCTCTTTCACAACGTTTCCTGTCATGGCTACTCTTTGCCCGGGTCTTGCAAACCCTAGTAAGTATATCAGTTTTATTTCTACAGGACAACAAGGGTGATCGACAATGTCAGATCAAATTCTTCTACAATCTCCTTCATCAACTCCAAGCGTCACTTAACGATCATCTCTGACACGACTACTCCCGGTCAGTGTAGATCTCACCCAGCACAAAACCGTCGCCGAATCTGTAATGATCTCCAGAGTTTGAAGATTTCACTTGAGAGTCAGATTTAATCCCTTAAGGGAGGAAAAGTACCAGCATTTACAAGACTTAAAACAGACATTAGAAAAGGATTACCACTCCTTTAACGATAACCTTCCGCATCATTAAAGTCATTAAAATGCATCTAAATAGACTGCCTCGACATACACATACATTGTTGTGTTTTATTTTGTAAATGTAAAATTCCTATCTCCCCAATTTTCCGCTAGGTTGTTCATAAAACTGTTCGCAGAAAAGTATGTATCTTTTGTAAAATGCGTATCTCCATTCTCGGTTTTTACGTAAACTTCGTAACTCCGATTTGAAATAGAAAGCCTTAACTTACAAAAGTTTAATGATAAAAATAAATTTCCAAATATATTATATGTTCGAAACATAAATAAAAAGAATAAGCCGTCTTTTTTTTTTTTCACTACGAGGTTTTTTGTGCCTCCTGTAAAATTTTACATTTGGGAGTTACGCATTCTACGAATTAATGCGACGATATGTACTTTCGACTGCGATTGCGAGCCGACTGGATTGGAAAATCGATATCCAGGAATCAAGCGATCGACTACTACTAACAACTACAGCTTGACACACTTAAATTTGCAGGCGGAATGATCCGACTCATGTATTTGATTCACGTGATTGCACAGTGTGTAATTTTTCTAGTCACGTATCTACAAAATGCCTTCGATTGATATGTTGTCATATTATAAGATATAAATATATATAATACATACAAATCATCGAACGATTTATTTAGAATACCACATTGTAAATTCAAATAAGCGCAAAACTCTGTAATAGTACGTATCTGTGAAACTCACAATGCCTCTAGAGATGTAGACATTTTCAACCATAACTTGATATCATATAAAATTCAGTTTAATAAATTAATAAATTAAAATACTTTTATTTTATTCGATTTTTTTTTGTGAAAATTACATTATTATCACCCGCAGTGAATAGTATAGCTATGCGAAAAGTTGTATTTTTTCTTTTTGTTTTTAATTTTATGTATTTCTTTATTATGTTTATTTTTTTGCCATTTAATATGTTGTGTAGGTAAAAAATAATGAATCAACATTTAACTCAATGGAACTTAATTGGTCTAGAACATATACGACTGTTTGCTTCCTAAATAATAAGAAATAAATAAAAAATAAAAATTATAACTTATAGCTGAGAAAAAATGCCATTTTAATAAGTAAATCACAATATTTAATTTGTAGGCACTTTTTCAATGTAAATGATAAATTTAAAATATTTGTACAATCTGGTGAAAAATCAGTGACTGATAATATTTTTAAAGGATAAAAATTTTGTGTTGGCGATAGAGGAACAGTACATTAATTTATTTTTAACTACGTACGCAGTAAGCGTAGAAAAGAGCAGAATCTGTCAAAATAATAAAAATAAACAAAAGTAACGATAATAACAATTTAAATTTGATTTGATTTACATTACATTAAGAAAATAAATAATTGGAGTTCCACGAATTAAACACAAAACAAGTTTTTCAAAATTATTACAACAATAAGAGCTAAATACAGTTATTCAAACTAAAATTATTGCTGGGCAGTATAGTTGGCAAAAATAACATTCTACTGTAAACTAAAAAGTTTTGAAAAAGTACCTTTGGTGGCTTGTCAGCTACATTCATAAGGTGACCATGTTGACAATAGCAAGAGGGACAGTGTGAATAATTACTAACAAAAAATAACAATAAGTAATTGAAAATTAATACGGATAAATTTTAAAACGTAAGTAATAATAAGTAAATACTAATAGTAGCAAGTAAAAATTATTATTGTAATAATGATAAGTAAATAAAAGGTCAAATAAGTAAATCAACTGAATATTCGGTGATTTCGTTAACACGACACCCGCGCTTAGCCGCAAGAACTAACAAGTAAGTTGATAAATAATTAAACACAGGGAAAGTCCGTACACTTTATTTTTCCCTTTTGCTAGTCCAAAGCGGCTCAGTGTGTTATGCAGTCTTCGCGTGGAGGGAACCATTGATTAGCAGGTCAACTTGGTAAGAGGAAGTTTTGAAGCCAAACTAGACCACAAAAAAGACTACTACATACATTATTTTAAATTTACAGAGATAAACGACTAACATGTACATGGATTAAGTTTGAATTTTACGTTGGGGATCTTAAACATGCCTCAAAATGTCATTGAACCGGGTCGCAATAAAGTTACCCTGGTTGTTTGCTTTGTTTTTTAAAATACTGTACTTTGGTGTGTAGCTTCAAGAAAATTGTTGCAGACTTTCACCAGTTAGTACAACAAAGGCTTATAAAGGAAGTGTCATCGCACAGTCCCAATATTTTTACACGGCGTGTCTATAGGATTAATAAAACTTAATGATACATTTTGAATTACCGATTACCGTGATTTTAAATTAAATCATGCTTAATCTCTAAAATACAAGCACAGTAAAAAAAACGCCTTTCTCTTTTGAGAAACATTAAAGAAACTATTCGTAGACAACATGACATAACATTTTTTAACACTTGAAGTTGAAATAAGTGCCAATTTTAACAAAACTACCCCACCGTTAAACGTTAAACAGCTGGACACCTTAACTTTATTTAAATGATTTAAAAGATGTAAATAGAAAATACTGTGGTAATTAAGAGCGTCAGTTCTTTTCCGTATTAAAAGTCTGATTAATTTGAAACGGAAAATCCTTTCGGCCGAAAAGTACCTAAAATTAATTGCTCGAAAAACAGTGAAAAGAGGAAAACAAGTTATACCACGCACCGACGCACGCCGACGTACCGTTTAAATGCGTACTCAAGACTCGTGAAAATGGTTGTCACAATTATCTTACGCTATAAAGGATAAAATATGATTTTTATGTGATGAAAATAGGAGTACCAGCTTTAACCCAGGAGAAGAGTACTCTGAGTATCTTCAGCCCTCGAAAGCATTTTAATTGAGTTCTTAAAATATTGCCTAGGAAATTCAACCGCCATTGCCATAAAGGCCATCAAAAAATCACTATGTTTGTTTCTACTATCGTGGTACGAAAACACCCAATGGCAGGCAGGAAAACACTTTCTTCGATTTCTTCACATCAGTTTATTTTAATAAAAATCTGTGATTTTCAACATAACATACTCGGATTAAGGGTTATTTTCCCTTAATCAGTAGGTATTCCACTATCTCCCACTTCTGACAGACTGACTACTCTAGATGACCCAAGTGGGGTATATGCTCTTTTAAACTAAAAAAATGCAAAGAATGATTTTTTTTTTTTTTTTTTTTTTTATAGTGAATACCTCACAAGAGTCCCAACTGCTCCCGTCTGGAGCCAGTGAGACTATGGCATCCCCAATTGGGGGATGTTGTGAGGCTGATGGTAAGTGGGGAAGGGAAAGAGGAAGGTGGGGAAGTACCTGGCTATTCAGATCTAGTCACTAAACACGGCTAAAGCCATTTGGAGCAACGTTTCAATTCTGAATGGTGGTCTTACACCAGGGCGATACTGGTAGTATCTTCCACTCTGGAACGTGCAGCAAATATACTATATATTATTTTAATTAATTAATTGTGAAATAACACAAATTAATCAAATAAAATTTATTTGCGCACGCCGGGTTCGAACCCGCGACCTTCGGAATGGCAGTCCAATGCGTTACCACTGGACTATGCCGGCCGTCATAAATTATGATGTAAACATTAAGAAATTTAACCTTCGTAGGGCCATTTTCTCTCACGCTTTGTCTGGTGCGTAAAACATGACATAACAATATAAATATATTTACACTGTATCCAAGAAATGCATTTGAAATTTGCAATTTTTATAAGGGTTCTTCATTATGGGTATATTAGCTTTGCCTTTGTCAAGGCATCCTTGCAATTTTACACACCTAGTGGGCCATAAAGGCAATAAATTTTGGGAGATTTTAAAATGTAGATTTTAATAATAATAAAATGGTTTCAGAAAGTCGGTAGAATATTGGTCAATACAAACGAACGGGCATTTAAACATTTTAAATTAAAAATAATTTTTAATCCTAGAATTATTGACATCGTTAAAGTACATTGTGTTCATAAAATACCCAGGCTGTTAGATGAATAATTTTATTGGGGATTTTACTTGTTCGCAGATCTTAAAAAAAATATTATGTTGTAATGTGAAAAATGGTGGAAAAATTAATCTAATATCTAAAGTATTTAAAAAAGTTATTATTGCATTCACTCTGGAAATAACGATGTAATTTTTGATGAGCTTAAAGAAATATAAAAAAAACTTATATTTAATATTACATTTATATACAGACTATTATTCATTAATAACACAGAACTGGCATATAATATGAACTATGGAATTATTGAAATAAAATAAGGAAATGGATGGTACCTACAAACTATACTGAATAAAGCAATAGCAAATTGCATTTATTTGAATATTCAAAGACACTTACTTATTGGTGCAGAAATAATGAAAACTTAAAAGTTTTTTTTTTGATGGGCTAGGTGTGCAGTGCTGTTTCTGATTCTATGAGGTTGGTAAAGATGAAACTACATTAAAAAAAGTTGTAAAAAAACAAAACATCACTAGTGGTAGAAAATAAGGGGTTTCTCTTTTAACCTGGAGAAATAATCAAAAATTAAAAATACGCAAATAGTGAACGAATTGACCTGTAAAATATTGTCGAATATTTTGGGGAAACTCAAATAAACTAAAACCATGTCTATTTAGCCTCATGAAATGTGTGACGGAAACGTCGGGGTGTGATTTTATTTTGTCTCTTGTGTAAAGCTGGAAAGAAGGAAATTTAGCTTCCACATTTTATTAGCTGACACCCTTTCAATTTCCGGATCAAGGTATTAGGAGTTGGTTATATTTTGCAAACGTTTCTCTTATAAACTTCGCTTTGCGGAAATCTTCAAGCTTCTTTAAAAAGATCGGCTTTATGAAATAAGATATTAATAATTGGTTAATTTTATATCGCTGTTTTTGTAAAAAAAACACCTCAAGGGATACAAAGACGACAAAAAACATTACCATTTGTTACTCTAACTAAATATTTACCAAATAAATTAGTATCTAGTAGTCCACTAAGTTAAAGATGAATTTTCTTTAAATATCTATCAATCAATATACTGAAAATACCGTCACGACCGACGTTCAGCAATAGCTACACACAACAAAAATTATATTCAAACGTAGATTTTATTTATACAGAAAGTGAACCGTTTTATTTGCAGCATTTAAATATGCGTAATTAAAATGAATAATTGGTTTTACATTGTTCACGAGACATAATGTGGTAAATGTTTTTGGTTTTATGCTAATATATTTGCCGGAGAATATTATTTTTTGTCAACGTATATTTTTCGGCAAAACTCATTAACTCGGCTCATATTATGCATTAAAATAATACGTTGCTTATTTGAAAAAAATATACCACAGTAGAGAAACGATTGTTCGGGTTAAATTCTACTCGAATTGTACACGGACACATTTACACGTGTACGCAGTCACACGGAGAGAATTACACCTAATGGAATTAAACACATTAACAAAACCTAACCTAATTTAACTTATTAAACCTACTTTAGTTTATTTTTTCAATGTGAAATTTATTTAATAGATACTTACAGACACTCTAAAATTTATACCTATTAAAATGTATATATATAGCCTAACAACTTAATCTTTCTAGATTTTTATCGAAATAATACGTTTGTTTGGCACAACAATTCCGTTCACTCCAAAATTGAAACCCATGAAAATTAGATTTTTCAAACGTGAGTCAAATGAACCGTAATAAACCTTTTTTAAACAATATGTATCACAAATGCCTAAGCATGTTGTAAAATAAAGTGCAGACAACTTGCACTCATCTTCTCACATTCCAGAATAAATATATATATATATTTTTTTTATATTTGAGTAGTGATATCGTTGTCATTTATTTTTGGGATTTTATGCGTTTTGTACACCTTATTTATGAACCATCGTTATGAACAACGCTACAGTGTCCATCATAAGGGCGCATGTGTTATTTACATCTGTACATTTAACCTAATGATGGAAACTCTAATGCTATCCGAAACGTTGGCAAAGGAGGTAACGCAACATGGTGTTATACCCAAAAAATAAATTACGATAATACTTTTGATCGTAAAAATCTCAATCATACCCAAGCCTAGTGATAATGAGAAGTGGTATTAAAAATTAGTAACCAGTAGTCAGTTGCTTCCAAATTTTTTTCATCTTCTCTCCACTTTCCTCAGACATCCTGTTGATAAAATTAAAAAAGTAGTATAAAAACTGCCAAGTTAAGAATTTATTTGCTGAAGAAATTATTTAATGTATCTCCACTTTTGATTCTTATACAGTAGTTTGTGGAAAGCTTTTCAAAAGTTATCAAGAAACAAAATCAAATCAAAATTTTTATCCAATTATAAGATTGAATTTAATATATGTTCCAGTACGAAATTTAATGAAATAATTATATTTTTTATCGGTACACGGAGTCCATAAACTAACGGTAGAAGTGTGAAAATGGTTAATCTTCTTCACATTTGGTGTGGATTTTCAGGTGAATTTTTTTTTATTTGAGGTATTGTTTTCGAGTAAATTGAGTCCAAAGACAGATTATTTAGGTCAAATTTGAAAAAAAAAATAGATGCTACGAAGTTACTATCAGCTGTTATTTGTCTATTAAAATGCAACGATGCATAGAACTGGCTCTAAAAGTTCTTTCCCCCTATTTGTTGGCGAGAAAGGATAAAAAAATGCTCAAATCGATTTAAAAAAAGAGTTTTTTTGGATTTTCTATTTTATGTAGGTTCATCAGTTTTCGGTTTCCACTTATTGTTTTTCTTCGAACATAAATTTTACATTTACCAAAAAAAAATGGATAATATGTTTTGCATGTTACTGTATTTTTAAGATGTACAGTTGTTGTATTTAGAAGTACACTATCAAGACACATAAAACATACTTCGTAACTCAATTCAGAAAACTTTCAATGGACGATTATGATTTTTTTATATAATAAGTATTTTTTTCTGAAAATTTTCTGCTGGGATTTAAAGATCAACGCCATTGTTTTCAGGTCACGAAATCATTTGAGTCATATGCTAAGGAGTCTTGATCTCAACTGTCATCAAATAAACAAAGCGATAGTTTAATTCGGACGAAACCGGGTAGTAAATTACACACTGACCAGGTCTTAGAAAGGGGTAGGTAAAACATATGGAACACCATATAACTCCCGTCACACGATTCTCGCTCCATTCATACTTATGCATCGTCCATTGTCTTCAATTACGTCGAATATTTATTGACTTCATTCAAGCATTTAATTTACTTGATCTTACCATATTATCTCGAGGGAACCACAACTTCTCGTCGTATCAATATGTACAATACATGCCATGTATATGGGACAAGTGGAGCCCGCACAGATACTGTAAATTCAACGGGACACCTACCATGGATATCAAGGATCTACATAGATACATTGATCCCTGAGGATCATGAGTTGTGCAGGTAAAGTCCAGCTTGAAAAAGCAGCATGAGCTTTGTAGGAAGCTAGTCAATAAAATAATGTATTACTTTTCCCGAGTACTGTCAGTTGAGAAATGGCTGCTTGTATTTATTGAGCAAAATTGTATAGTTAAGTAAATGTGTGAGAACTTCTAATCTTAATGACACAAAAACATATATTATATGACTCATCCAGAGATGTGCTTTATTTCAAATAAATCCATTTCAAATGGAAATGCAAAATGCAAAATGGGTATTTTCCATTTTGCATTTTAAATGCTTTTCTAAAAACCATTTTGCATTTTGCAATTTAAATGCTTTTCTCAATGCATTTTCCATTTTAAATGCTTTTTTGCAACATTCTTCCTACTATCTCCACTCATCTTTTTTTCATAAGCCCCAAATATCAGTCGGTCCTCAACCTCGCTATGAGAGATAATTTCAATTTGTCAAGTTGCTCCCTGGTAGGAGCCCTGGCAATTGAGTGATACCATTACAAAAAATACTGATTCAAATACTGAACATGGGGCCATGACGCTGTAATATTAAATGTTAGATAGCAGTTTCTATGTTTTTATGTTGGCAACATTATAGTTCAAGCGATGACCGTAAAAATCCCATCCCATAGGCCACATGAACCAAATTAGTACTGGGCTTTAACCCCAAATAGGATTAGTTAAAAAACGCATTCATCCAGATTTCGGCCTGGGAGGAGTCCTGGAAAGCGACGACTTCCGGTGTCATTTTTGGGATGAAAATATCCGACGTGCCACATTACCAAAACTAACGGCAAAAGTTGATTGCAAATTTGTTATGAAAAAAAAATCGTTCGGCCAACTTTTGTGTGGGGAGAAGTACCTAACAAATGACATTGTAGGTATCCTCCAGATGCGGCAAAATATCTCATCGGCCACACGAATGAAATCGATGTCAGAATTTAGATAAAAATTCCCTGTTTACGAATATGTCGTTCGGCGAATGCGTTTTTTTAACTAATCTTATTTGGGGTTAAAGCCCAGTACTAATTTGGTTCATGTGGCCTATGGGATGGGATTTTTACGGTCATCGCTTGGACTATTAGTCCCGCGCAAATTTTTTGTGGTTTCATAATCTGTAGTCGTGGTGTTTTTGGATTTACCATCATGTAATATGTTTGTTCTACATTGATGTCCATTATTAAATCACAAAATTGTTTAAAAATTCTATAATTATTTTAATTGTTTGACCTGAGAAACTATTTTGCATTTTCAATGCATTTTGAAAATAGGTATTTTGCATTTTGCATTTGAAATGCTTTTCTAAAAACCATTTTGCATTTTGCATTTTCAAATGGAAAAGTTTTGACCCATTTCCATTTTGCATTTCAAATGGTTTTGTGTATCCATTTTGCACATCTCTGGACTCATCACATGATATATTACGTTTTTGTCTTGTATACCACATAAAAATAAAACAGCGTATGTAGCAAAACTGCACTGCGGGAATTAATATAAATCTGTCATAAAAATGAGATATTTTACACTTCAATTAAGCTGAGGATTTCGTCTATTTTAGAATGTTTGGAGGAAATGATCGTTATCCATTAAATTATTTTCTCAGAACACCGAAGCGACTTATTTTTGGGTTTGAAAAAAAACAGGTGACTCGAAAAATACTGAACTTAAGTATGAAGAAAAAATAAATACTGCTTTAAGGTAAAACATTTTGGGGCCTTCATAATTTGAAGTTTTGGGTGCTCTTGATTGACCCACAATTCTACTGGATTTTTTCCAGTCTATCGTTTTTTTGTGAGATTTCACTAGAGCTCTTATTTGTTTGTAGCAGAACACTTGTGGAGAACAAAACGTGGTCATCTGGTTGGGCAACTTTGTGAGGCGCATTTAGGATGCGGATGATTAGGGGGTTTGATGATGGAGGAAAAAGGGATAAGCTAGCGTGCCGTATGACCCATGAAAAAAACATCACAGAAATGACCCGTTCTCAAGCTGCCGACATCAACCAAGGATCATCCACTATTCTATCGTGGTATGGTAGTGTCTTCCTGAAGAGTCTTAAGGAAGACACTGCGGTTTTAGTTACCGCTGCAGTGTTCTTTACAAAGGACTATTGTTGCTAGTTGATAAGTTACGGGAGCATCTCCTATCCTTATCCGAAATTCCTCTTCCTCTCGCCTTTGCCTAATTATGAGTTTAAAGGCAAAACAAAATCTATATATCGGTTCCCAAATTTACCATTAAAGAAAATAACAATAATTATTTCTAGCCAACATAAATTATCTCATTAGCATTAACTGTACATAGTTATGGAATTCAATAGATGACTTAGTCTTTTTAGCCTGCCAGTATTTCGTATTGTGAAGGTTCCTTTGGAGTTTTTTTAATGATGCTGTTCTTGTCATGTTCCTCCCGTTGTGAAAATAATTCACAGCCAAGTGGATCAAAGAGAACTTCAATTGGATGGCACACAGGAATAATGGAACAAGTAAAAATATTTGTTGTTAGTTTTCATTTTCTTTAACAGTGTAGCTTTTATAACAGAATAAGTCAACAGTTGTCATAAATTAACAATATTTCAATAATAGGTACTTGAATTTAGAAGGACTCTCGCAAATTCCATTTATAAATGAATTACACTTTGCACGGTAGCAAAATAATTATTAGTAATTTAAGTGGAGAATTTTCGAGGTCGCATGGTGATGCATAGGAATTATTTCATAATATTTGATAAAGCAAGTAACGCTAAACTATATTTGACTGTAATTCATACTTTAATTTAAAGAGCAATTAGTTTTAGATTTAGCTCATTCATTTATTAATTAAAAAATGGCAACATTTTTATGGGAACCATAAACGAGAGATTTATGTATTCTGGTTGAAATTCTAATATGAGTCATTACGTATTCATTTTGATGTTGTCAATAACATAATCCACATTTAACATAAATAAAAGGAATATCAAGCACAATAAATATTTACCCCATGAAATTGCCTTTCAAATTCATATTATATTGTTAATTTTCTTTATGATATAATAATATTTATTGTAGAAAAATATACGTCAGAAATTTACAATTAGAATGAACACGGTTTGTAAACTTGAGAAATCATCGGATGCGAATTTAAACAAAAGGATTACACACTTCAAATGTAGAATTATTAAAGAAATAAAAATAATATTTTAGGTAGGTACTTACTTTATTGCTTGTCTGAATTCAAACAATCATCAGGTCCGATTTTGAAAATTTTAAAGCAAATTTTAATTCAGGATGTTTGATAATATGATATCCTATTGTACCGCTACTGAAATGTTCCATGAGGTACAAGTACACGCTTTCAGGGCACTTCTTCGCTACCTCATGTGAAACCTATGAGACAGACTATGCCGATCCAAGAATACCATCATTACTGCCCCTGGCTGCCAGGATGGAGTCCCCCTTGATAAATACATTAAATTAACTCCACACAGGAACCACAAAAAGACAAAAGAGTGTACATGTGTCTTGAAGAGATCCATGTTGTGGAAGGGAGGAAACAAAGAGGCCAGCAAATTATTGCAAAGTCGAGCTGTTGAACTCAAGAACGAATCAAAGAAGCGACCCGTTCATGAGCATCTTCCATTGTAACACAGGTAGAACAAGGACAGCATACCTACCTTACGCCTGTGCTCTAAAGATTGTCATCCGTTTGTCAAGATAGGGGAATTAAACGGACCAACCGTTTCTGCACAGATTCAAATGTTTTTAATAGGTATTTTGGGGTTCCAGACCAGAGGTGGCTGCCAAATTTAACAGCGAAGCGCACTTTCGATTTGTTCAGGGTTAGTGGTTGTGTACTATTAAATTATCTGCAAGGCCTGTATAATAAGCCCATATTCATCAAAAACATTTTTTTTCTTCTCTAAACAAATAATGATTAGTGTTTATTTTGCATTTTGTGCTAATTATTTTTTTCTATAATTTACTTGGTTTATTTCTTATATTAGATGTTGTAATTTCTTTTTATGAGTTATTATTGTCACCTATAGAATGTATTGAATTGCACTACCCCTGCGTAACTTTTAGAATAAATACGTATGATTAAACTGACGATTAGGATGGCTGAATACGAGTCTTGACTTTAATTAACACACTGTATTTTTTCGAGTTTCATGTGATGAAAAAGAGACAATGCACAATCGGTCACACTATTTTATGGTCCTTTCTTCTCGCTTTCTCATGCTGTCTTTTTCAGACATCAGTAGAACGATCAATTTCTCCATTAAGACAAAACAATATTCGGTAAATAAAGTCAGAATCTTAACGACGTAAGTGAAGAAGGCGTATATAAAATAGGTGGCACGCGGCCTTAGCGTTTTGGATGGACTTACGGTCGAATTTGCCATAGCAGGCCTAGATAATGGATTTTCCACGGGGTTTGCTTTAATTAATTCTGATAAGCATATTACTACAATCTGAGATGTTTTTAACTGAATCCCTCGGGAAGTTACAAACAAGTCTTCTAGAAAAACAAATCTGGTGCTAACCGCTAATTTTATATATTTTTTAAGGAAGATAAACATTCCCGGGTTACGATTAACTTGACAATATTTGAAAATCTCCTACTACTATAACAGTAAACGGAAAACATTGCTTGTGTTTGTGATGCAGGACTTAGCCAGTCGAGGATTTGAACACACTCCGCTTAGGTGGTACCCAAACCCGATATAAACTCAGCCACCGACCGGTCGTGCGCCTCGAGTAAACCCCCGTTTGAGTTTTTTGACCTTGTAATGTTAATATAGTTTTTTTACACATCAAAACCCAAGGATAACCAGAAATTATCAATGATAATTATTGACCACTGATCACTTGTGACCATATTGTTGGTAGATGCATGTGACATAATCACAAAAGTAAAAAAAAAATATATATTTATGTGACTTGAGCCGTTATGATTCAAGGACACTAATTTTAATTCTTTTTGAGACCACTTTTCTTTTTCCTGAAATTTTGATTATCTTCTTTAAAACATCTTACCACTAAAGAATCTGCCTTCTCGCTAATAATTATTATATAAATGTTATTTGGTTACACTTTCAGTGCTGGTGCTAGGTTCCTTTCATTTTTTTATTTATTTATTTATCGTTTCTTTACATTGTATCTTTTATTTAAGTTAGAATTTTTAACCTCACTAGGACAAGCCTGTGTTGAGGTTAATAATTTTACAAAATAATAAAACAAATAGCAAAAAGATTACACATTAAGATAAAAATATTGTTACATCGACGTTTCTACGAATTGGATACCTACATAGTACTTATCAACCTATTCATTACAGTATAATGTTTCAAACATGTAGGGTGACCATGATATACATTGATATTTAATTGCAAGAAAAATGTAACAAACTATTATTTTTAAACACAGAGAAGAAAGAAAGAGGGAAAAAAATAATTTACATTATAAAAAGAAAAGGATGAAAAAATAAACGTATTCAAAATATTATGCCACAATTTAAAAGGACAAAGATGAGAGAATATGTTGGAAATCCTCGGATGGTAGAAATAATTTAAGATTCTTTTTAAATGTACACAAGGAATTTGACCATTTAATGTGATCTGAAAGGCTATTAAATAGAAGTGGAGCCTGGTACAAATAATGTTTCTGCCCAAATGAGGATTTGAAGTGAACTGCCATAAAGTTCAGACTAGAGCCGATTCTTGTATTACGAATTTGTTGTGTTCTTTTCACAGAACTAATAGTGTTAAAAAATCTACCTAGCGTTTGTATGATACATTATTTTCAGCCTCAGATCTCATATCCCGGCGAGCGCAAGTAAATTTTATTTATTAATTTGCATTGAAACATTGCTTGAGATGGCTTTAGCCGTGTTTGGCGACCCTGGTATATCTCCTGTTCCTCATCTCCTTCCTCTCCCCACTAACTTTAACCTTACGAGATTTTTGTTATGAGAATACCGCACAAGAGTTCTAAACGTGTGGAGTCAGTGAGACTATAGCATCCATGATTAGTAAGTTTTTGTAAGGTTGAAGGTAGTGGAAAGGTGAAGGAGTAGGTAAGAGGAAGAGCGAAGAACATATCTGGATATTCAAATCTGGTCATTAAGTAGAGCTAAAGCCATTTTTTCAATTCTAAATGGTGGTATTTCACTAGGAGAATACTAAAATAATCTTTCACTCTGCAACGTGTCATAAGTATATGATAATCATTTTATATGAATTAATTAAATAACACAATTAAAATTAAATGTAATTTACATCTGAATGTAATTTGAACTCGCGGCCTAAAGCTGGGTCCAGACATGTTCTTTTTTCCGTGCCGTACCTCCGTTTCGTATCAGCGTCGCGATCCAAAAACTCTGGACGCATCATCTTTTGTCCGTACCGTACCTCCGTTTCGTATCCGCGTCGCGATCAAGAGCCCGTATCTCCGTAACGTCGCTGCGATCATCGCGTGTTCATTTCCTCCCACCATGTCGTCGACTGCGGAAGTGTTTGAGAATTTGACGATTGCTTGCGCGTCCTTCATTTTTATTCACAATAATATAACGAAAAAAAAACAAAAAAGGCGACGTTGGTGGGAGTTAGAATTGTTCAAAAACAGAGAAAGTTGTAAGACGCCGCGAACACGTCTAGACTGGCGCAGACCCGTACCGTATCGCCTTTGAACGGGTCGAAAAACCGACTCGCGATGGATCGGAGCGTACCTCTATCCGTATCGAGACGCCGTACCACCGTACCGTACCGAACGGGCGTCCAAACTAGTGTTTTTGATCGCGACGCTGATACGAAACGGAGGTACGGTACGGAGAAAAGAACATGTCTGGACCCAGCTTAAGGATTCGTATACCTCAGGAGTCCACGACCACGGAGGCCGTTTATATTTTTATAATTTATGATTACAATATTTAAGTTTCATATATAATCAAGTTCTCATGTTAAGTTTGCCGTCTTATATATCTTCGGTACTCTTTGGTATTTTCCAAAAATTCTCATTTTTAATCTCACTATGCCATAATTAATATGGAACATTTGTTGTAGGAGACGACCACATTCGGTCCCCAAACTAATGAAAACAACAAGCTTTATCCCCATACCCTTTTCCTTCCCAGATCATTTCCTAAAAATACCCTCCGCACAGCGTCCCCAAAGATTACATAGGCCTAAAGGGGATTTTATCCTCAGTACCTCCTGTGTGGAGCTAATGTAACAAAAATAAGAAACTCTTACTGTATTACTAATTAGATTCTAACACGCCCGTTAAACATGATGTGGTAAAGCCGGCCTTGAGCCTGGTTTTTGACCGTTTTAACCACGGTGATAAGTCAAATTTTTCACTGTTCAAACCTTATGCACGCGTAGTACCTATATACTACACGTTTATAAGGGCAAACATTTACGTAGCAGGTGTCAACACAACCTAAAAATTAAGAAAATTACGTTAAAAATATTATTTATACACGACATTAATGTTTTTCCATCACAGATAAAATGCATTAAAACATAACATTATTATTACCCGCCAACCACTGATTTTATCTACAATAATGTTTTAACTTTAAAATTCGAACAGGCAACGTTATCCATAGACAAGTTATAATCTGTTCCTGTTGGCAACACTGCACAGCGCTGACTATATTATTTTGACGTTCAATTTATGACTCGGTAGGTAGGTCGTGCTTGATCACTGATCAGTTCAACAAATGTGTTGCGGTTACGCCGGCCGGCTTGTTGAGATCTGACAGCAATTAATCTAGTGTTTCGTTAGTATACTTATTATTATGGTCGTGCATTACTAAGTTAGTTATAGAATACAAAAGTTTTTACTGTGTTTTGAGTTTGAAATTTGAAGAAATAACAACAACAATTTGCACAAGAAACTTTATTTATACACGTGTCAGATTCGCGTTCAAGGTTATTCGTGTTGTTCAGGACGAAAACAAATAACAAATAGTTAATTTTACTTGCTTTCAGTTCAAACTGGTGTATTTTTTTCAGGTTATATTTCAAAAGTTTGCAGTAATATTTTAAAGTGTTTTATTCATCGATTTACGAAGCGGGACAACTGAAAAACAAAATGCCTAAAGGTAGGTCATAAATTTATTTATTGTTTGTGTGAATTTTGATATTACAAATTATTTCAGGTTAGGTAATTTAAAAACTACATACTTTTATTATCCGATTTTATTGCTAGTGTAATTTTCTGCCGCTCTAAAACACATTTATTATAAAATATATTTTAATTTTTTTCTATATTAGATAAAATTGATTATATTTAAAATTCTATGCCTACCGCTAGGGTGTTATTTAACCATAATTAATTCTAACATGCTAGATATCAGGAGTATAATTAAAAAAAGAGAAAATTTAGGTTTTTCAATTTTTTAATCTCAAAAAAAACTAACAAAATAAAAAAATCTCAAAAATATATTTCAAACAAAAATAGGCATTTGTTACCTAGCCACACAATAAAGGTCATCACAGTTCATAAATTTGAAATCGCTCTCCTGTTTTTTTATGTTTTTTTTATGCATACCATGATAGAATTGTACTATGAAGAATATCAATATTTTTATAGCCGAGTGCTTAATCCAGACTAAATTAAATCTTGTTTTTTTTGTTCATTAAATTACCGCCCGCCACTGTTATTTTTTTGGGCGAGAATGAACCTGTTTTCGTTGTAGGTAGTAAAAGATATTTTTTAAATATTTCTCCTCTAAAATAAATATTTTGCAGTGTTTCTCAAATATACTAAATCTCCGTACCGTACCTACCGTAAAAAGGTTTTACGGTAGGTACGTTTTACGTAATAATGAACAAAATGCGGGTACACCGGAACGATCACGTAAAATTTGCAAAATGTATAACATAAATGTGTGATGTTCACCTTCCGACTAATGTATCAAATCTAGAGTTTTTGGCAAAATATATTTGCGTAAGACATGTCGCGGCTTCAGACACTCCAATGAGATTGATACACACATTGTTAATTTCACCCAAAATAAAATTAAATTGGACTCATTTCGAGCAGACACATCCATGACACAATTTTTCCGTCAGTTCATCGCTTGTTTTCAGAAAAAATACCACATAAGGTGCAAAAATCTCAGCAAAATTTAGCCTAATTTCATAACCTCGCATTCCATAACGGCAATTCTATTAGGTACCTGACCCACGCTTTCTGGCATGGATGTATAAAAATCTTCTTAACACGTTCTTTGAATCATGTCATAGTTCATTTACAGGAGTGCATTTTTCGTACCTTTGCCATAAGAGTATTATTAAAAAATATGCTGGTCGGATTTTGGTATTCTGCCAGCTTTGCTCACCGCACGCTGCATTTAGGATTTACGTGCTTGCAAAAATAGTGCTGAGGTGCCGAAAGAACCAAAACCGAGCATATTTTAAAGATTTGTTTGTCCGTGTCCATGTAAAATAGGATAGAATTTTCTTTAGCTTGCTAATTGAAAAACTTTAATTCTTTGCTAAAAAATATCATTAAAAATTAAACCGATTAGTTAATAGATAAAATCATCTTTTTTATCTTTATATTATTTAAAATATGATCGGTTTTTTGTGCATACATATGTAATTTTTTATTTAAATATGTACTACAGAACGACAATAGTCTACCTGTAAAATATATTACAGGTTAAAGTGTACTTTAACGCTTGTTCGGATTTACAATTAGGACTACTCGATTCATAATTCTTTTTAATTGTAACAATAATATCAGAACTAAGTCAACTGAATGGAATATAGTTAATGGAAATACCTCTTAAATAATAGTATTGGACTGCACTTCCAAAAACCGCTAATTTTTTTTACTCTGGGTAATTTATTTTTTGGACAGCTGTTTCATGAAATAATCTAAAATACGATATCATATCATTATGCATGACATCTTCTTACCTTTCTTTAGCGTTCATTTACGCGTGACTGATGATGTGCTAGGCTTGGTTTCGAAATAGATCGGCATGCCTGAGATAAGTCGGAATTCAAAAGTAGAACAGATTTTGAGAGAGGTCAATGTCAAATAATGTCAAGAGTTCTCAGGAAACCCTTTGGTGACGGGTCGCGCTCCTCTCTCATCTTCTCTTCCACTTTCACGATTTGCTTTGTGAGAAATCACACAAACACCCTTTTAGTTTTAATGAGTGAGGAGTGACGTAACCGAACTTTTTTTTTAAACAATGGGGTTTATAGTACCTATATAAAAATATATTGTTTTGATTCATTGCGACTGTGTACAATTCCAACATCGTACAAGTATCTAGTTATGTCGGAGTCGGTGTCGCCTCGACATTACCGATACCTTGCATTATACCAGGACGTGAGGAACCCGCGAGCACATTCGGTGCCACAAAAGAGTGTAAAAAATTACTTTCAGAATGCGAGAACGGTTTTCTATCACGGTGCTTCAAATATATTAAGACATTATTACGAAACCCAAAGAAAGGTATAACATACTTATAGGTACATACGTGTATGCAACTACGTTACTAGAAAGTAGTTAAGACAAAAATGTATAGGCGACTCAACATAGTTTTTAATTTCATATTATTTTACTAATAAGAAATTAAACGTGTGAAAATAAATTGTAAGTGTTACGCCAATTAAACTGGGGACCCGCTTACAGATAAAATTACAGTTGTAGATTCATCCGCAGACGCATTTATGAAGGAAAAATCTGCAAAAATCTTAGAACACCATTTAATTGTTCTGGTTGTAGTCTTAACTAAAGTTCGAAACTCGCACAAGGAGTAACACTTAACGTTAAAACCAGATCTGTGTTCAGAATGAACGTTAAGATTTGGGTTGGAGATTGTTCTGCTGTCGTATTTTGAAGAAAAATACTATCGTGTTCGAAGTGCACTTACATTCAAATTGCAGACTGTGTGTGCAAAATCAGAGGAAAAGATATTCATTAGCGGTGTATAGTTTTAATCGAAGCTGGGGACTCCCAAAGATTCAATCAATCAAAAGCAGTTTTGTTTTCCGAAATATGTATTAAAATTCCAGTTGTGGATTCATCCGCTATACTTTTTGAAAAAAACTGTTCGCATGTTTTGAGTGGAGATTGAAATGAAGTTTCGCACCATATGCTGCAAAATTATGAAGAAAACTATTTGCTTGTTCCGCATGTAACAATTATTTAGGCTCGTAGACTCTTACGCAAAAATACTAACGCACTTGAACGCAACTTATTTGCGGACTCATCTGTGGACGCAACTCAAGGGAAACTATTCTCGCGTTACGGATGCAGGTATAAATTTACAGTATTTTTAAATTTTTAGTTCTAACTCATTTGTGAATGTTAGATTTGGTCCTGCATTTTCCATTTTTATCAGATGTAAAATAAAAAGAAAATAAAATAAGTTTATAATAACATATCGAGCATTCCACAATCCCCGATGGGCGAAAAGTTTCCCCACCCCTGCATAAGACCCACAATAATTAAAATATACAGTATTTGAAGAATTAATAATTCGAAGATGCAAGTAAATAAATCACAAAAAATCTGCTACTCTGAAATAAAAACATTTATACCCATAGACATATGAATATTAGTAGACCTGCCCTAAGTGATTAAAAGCGTACTATCCCCACTCCCCATACCGGTTCCATTGGAGCCGGCTGGGCTCGCGTATGGCCTCAAGTGAAATTTGAAAACGTGACGTCATCATTCTTGTGCGAACTATGGTCGAGGCATCATCGGTTCATTTTACGAAATAACACGGCAAAATGTTGACTTGTGATATGAAAACTTGTAAAAATAGATGTGAAAAAGAGAATAAACCCAATTGTCGTATTACATTCCATAAGTAAGCATTATTTTACTTTATTTTAAGCTTATTCACACCGTATTATATGGATCAGTTTTAGAAACATATACTATCACATCACAATGTAGCGATTCTCAAGTGTGCTCATCGTTGTTTACTGGGGTAAGTAAATTATGAAACATTTGTAAAAGTGTCTTAACTAAATACTCTGAAACTAACTACGACTCTGCAAACAGAAGAAATTTACTTTGCCGAATTTGGACTTCGCAAATTAGTTCATAACGTGGCGAGTAATTTGCGCTCCCATGTAAAAATGTCTATTCATTCAAAAGCAGATTTTACTTTTAAGAACTAAATGGTGATATTATAATGCGAGATGCCTATTTACTGTCAGATTGATTTATTGACGAATCACAGTCAGCTTAACCCCCTTCGTTCTTCAACAGTTGATTTTACCCCTCGCCATTATCTTCTCGTCTATTAATTCCTATGTCTGTGTTTATACCTATTATTAATTTTTGAATATTATCATCCACTGAATCATTTCATTGCTTAATTATCAATTGTATTAGTTTATTTGACCTCTAATATTGACATCGGTGTAATAAATCAATCGAACTTGTCTACGGTTACTTGCCAAGTTCATCAAATCAGCTCCAACGCAATGTCGTTTTAAATAAAATGTTTGTCATTGACACAACCCATAACAGTCCAACAGATTATATTTATCTAAACATTATCTTCATTTCTTTACTGATTGACTAGGCAAATATTATGCTCGGTGTTATATTGATAGCGCATACAACGAGGTAACACGATAGTCTCACGTAGTTATGAGCAAGATTGTATATAAAAAAATAAACATAGAATGGAGAAGATGCATAGAAGTTCTTTGAACAGTTTTTTAGGGCTCCAGTTCTCTGCATATAACATTTTTCTTGTATAAGTCGTTTTTTAAAATATGTACATAAAATCACATTAAAAAATCGACTTGTAAAGAGCAAGGTTTTTTTTACTAAAACACATCTATTTTTATTTATTTATTTATTAACGCCCTTTTTCGGGGCTTTTACACGAGAATATCAAGAAATATACTTTATTTATTGTACATAACTTGGTCGCTTCATTAACAACATGTTATATTTGTTTAAACATATATGAAGATTTCCACTGACTTGGTACAATATTTTCCCTTCATTAGTATTCTGGGCAATGTGAAATACGTATGGTAGTTAGTCCCAGAATTTCTGCACTGAAATAAATCCTGACTTCTAGTATTACGTTGTGGAATCCGAAAGCTTATCAATTCTAGCAATATCGGACTATCAACTAAATCATTTAGAATTTTATATAGAAATACCAAGTTAGTGAAAATTCTTCTGTCTTCTGTTGTCGTGACAATTTGAGCATATTCATATAATTTAACAGAGTTTTGTAGTTCAACATAATAGCTGGAATACCCATAATGGACATATAAAAAAATATAGATATATAAAAATCACGTGTCATTGTGTTCGTACACGCTAATCTCCGAAACCGCCCAAACGATTTCAATTAAATTTTGTGAATGTGTGTGGTTGGTTTCAGCTTTAAACATATGTAGTATAGTTTTGGACCCAATATGTGGCAGGACAACGTCTGTCCGTGGCCACTAGTAAATATATATTTATTCTTTGTTGTCGACTACAATTCCTGGATAGGAGTGTTCAATCCTCAGTCAAACCATTTTTTTTTTTAAGTTTCGACATTTATGGTTTTTAAACATATTACATTTACCCAAAATTGCTTATAGACCTTTAATTTTCTTTCTTGACAAAGCTTACAGCAACACAAAGTTATTAGGTATGCATTTTAATTCTTCAGTTTTTCTTTCAGGAATCGCTTTACTCATGTGGCTGTGACTACAGTTTTGAGAGCCACTAAGACATAGCCCAGATTCCTTGCGAGATTGAGCTGACCTAGTTCACCGTCCATTGTCACGAAGGCACTGTTTTCTAAAAGCCACTATCTCCTGTTATGAATTCCTGTGCGGCTGGTTCTGATACAACACTTCTTACTAACCTTAATGTCTTTGCCTTTTATATGAATACCGTTTTAGTGTGATGTTAGGATGTCGTAATAATAGTCAACATACTGTAATTAACACATAGTATTATCTCGGATGCCAGGTGATGACGAAGATAGACTGATCATAAATACCTGCGTTTTTAACCCTCATGATTGTATGCTGTCTCTCTCGTGCAAGATGTCAGCCGGACGTTCATTATACTGATCAGTTTCTTTGTTTTAAAGTTTGTTAATATTAGGGTCAGAAGTAGTAGTAGAGGGTGTTTTGAATAGTAGAAAAAGTCGGGGAAACCAGAGGAAAAGTTAACGCATTTCTCTGCATTGAAATAAGGTACGAAGTCAAATTAGAGTCGATATGATGTCATTTTTTGTAGTTACAATATGGTATACAGTAGTGAATGGCAGAACGACCGAGGAAGACGTGACATGTTATCTTTGCACTGGAATAATATACGGAGTCGAATTAAGTCGATATGTTGTAGTTTTTAAACTGTAACAATGTGGATTTCATGATCCTGATGAGCGAATGGTAGAAATGGTCGGAGAGGCCCGAGGAAGATATGAATCAAATAATTATTTGTGGTGAAATGAGAGATGAGATTAAGAATAATGAATGTATGAGGAGTATGTGAATGGTAGAAGAAATCGAGGACGCCCGAAGAAGACATGGCACGATCAAGTGAAACAAATAACTGAAAAAGTAAATTTTTGCAAATGTTTAAAATAATATTATTTCCATCTTAAAAATGCACCCAGTTTTCAGTTACCTTAGAATTGACAACCTCAAAACTTTCAAACCTATAATAACAGTCGACTTATTCAACTCTATAATAAAAGTCAACTTATTCAAACCTATAATAACAGTCAACTTATTCAAATCTATAATAGCAGACAGCTTATTCAAACCTAAAAAACAGTCTTATTCAAATTTATAATAACAGTCAACTTATTTAAACCTTTAATAACAGTCAACTTATTCAAATATATAATAGCAGACAGCTTATTCAAACCTAAAAAAACAGTCTTATTCAAATCTATAATAACAGTCAGGTAGTATCTAATAAATATCGATGTTATATTAAGATTCTATGGCATATCGAAAACACTGTTCTATGAATATAAATAACTACAAGTAAGCTGCAAAACGCCAATAAAAATATATTATTT
This sequence comes from Hesperophylax consimilis, assembly GCF_061612785.1. Taxonomy (NCBI): domain Eukaryota; kingdom Metazoa; phylum Arthropoda; class Insecta; order Trichoptera; family Limnephilidae; genus Hesperophylax; species Hesperophylax consimilis. Next base: position 23,870,415 of record NC_142842.1, read on the forward strand.
GGGCTATTGCAGCGTTCCACCGGGTTGCTGATATATTTTTTATACTGAAATTATGCAATGCACACAGTATACCATCACTCTGAAACAATTGTTATTTATAAATATACATATGTATTAAAAAAAAAAGAAATAAAGTAATTACATATAAAATCGTATTTACAGTGGGTTTCTACATGTTAAGATATTTGAATACTTTATGTTGTGTTAAGTGTACATTACATTATTGTAGTTATTTTTAAGTAATCAATAATAAGATAGGTAAGTTCATTGCAGTGAAAAAGTAAAAAATAATTATATTACGTGTTTTGTAGACGTGATATAAATGTAAATAGGTAAGTAATAAACTAGATATAAAATGAGTGATATAGGTTATTTTAAGAAAAATTCACATAGAAACGGTTTTTTTGATAAGTTTGTCTTTAAAATAATTTTTCACAGTGTTCAATGTTTGGATTTGTCGTTAATGCTTCTAGTTTATTTACATTGTTGTGTAATGATCGAGCGTTCCTTTTAAAGATGAGATTGCCCACCCAAGAATCTGCTTATCAACAACAGTTTCCTTCTGAGAATATTAGAAATAATGTTAATTGTTGATTGTCAAAACCAATTAAAAATGCGCGCAAGAGGCTCAATCGCAACAATTTTTTTTATGAACTTGGCACCTACGAGATAAAACTATTTGAAAATAACGTTTACTTATTGTGGTGAAAATACATAATGTGATTGTGCTGATTAAATATCATGCGGTTATGATGTAAAGTCTGCCAAAATGACACTATCTACTCGACCTTTTTATCTTGTAAATATTTTTGAAGTTTCTAATTAATTTTATTTTAAAAATACGATATGACAACACAGATAATGAACGTATTTAAATAATTTCCAGTTGATAGGTGAACATACTATCTTACAAATAGCATGTTCTTATTCTAGTGAGCGGAAAAACGGTCCAAAAATATACCTACTTACGAAATTGATATAAAAAATTTTGTCCTAATAAAACCATATGTTTTTTTTATCTTACTGTGAGATGTCATGAAAAAATATTATTTTTCGTCGATAATTTGTAAAAAAAAACATTTCGAAAACTGTCGTTATAAATTTATTCAATGTTCGTGTGATCAATTATAAACTACATAATAGATACAGGATGTGCCTACCTGAGTTTCAGTATTTAAAAAAAATAGGATATATTTTTTTTTTTTTTTTAACACCGGCAATATTTTAAATGCGTTTTATGATTAGGGTACTATGCTGTGTTGTCCTACCTCATACTTTATTCAATTTGCTTTGATAAATATCTTAAGTGGAATACACATTGCCCTTATCACGAATAAACTTAGAAAACATATTTATTTCTGCAAAAACATTAGAAACATACTAGACTCCAAATCTATGAAAATTGTTTATTACTCTCTTTTTCAATCTGTCATTGAGTATGGAATAATCGCATGAGGAGGTGCAACACTATCAGCTATAGATTCATTATCGAAGACACAAAAATTAGTTATGAAAGTTCCCTTAGAAACAAGTACTGCAGATATATTGTACAAATTCCATGTATTAGATATTAGACAAATTTACACAAAAACTATCTTAACTCATCTGTTTAAAACTAAAACACATACATTTTATGAAAATACCCAAAATATTGTAAACACGAGGCACAAAACCAAAGAACTCATACAAAAACCTAAAACAAACACAAAATTTGGTCAAAGAAATTTTAAATACATTGTGCCTAAAATATACAATAACCTACCTGAAAAACAAGAAAATCGAATAATATTAACAAATACAAAATACCTGATCAAACAATGGATCATCAAAAAAGGTCGTGCAATAATAAGTCACCTCACCCAAATATAATCCTCTATTTCACAATTGTTACCACTACCTACCAACCTGAAATTTTTTGTCAAATATTTTTGCTTTATTGAAAAATGTACTTTATTTTAATATTATAAAATATTTGTTAAGTAGTCTGTCTCGGCACAGGATTTCCTAATGAGACAGGCAAAGCCAAAAAAATATATGTAAACCTTTTTATATAGATGCACATAATAAATAAAAAAATAATGTTTCGGACAGCTTTACAGTGTCTATCATCAGGGCAGATATCTGATGTAGACAATATTACACATCTGCCCCCGATGATAGTCTCTGTAACGCTGCCTGAAACTCTGGTAAAATAAAAAATTGCAGAACGGCATAATACACGGCAAAATAAACATTATAATATTTTTGGCCGGGAATATTTAAAATGTCCAAATTTAAATTTAAAAAAAAATAATATAGAAGACGCAAAAAAATTCTCATTTAACTGCGGTTCATGTTTTACGTGTACGTTAAAAGATGTAATATATTTTTGAATTCTTAGGACGGGTTGTTTCGGAGAATCTGAACAATTCATCAAATTTCAACGTTAATTTACGAGTTCTGTGAAAGATATTTTCAGTTCTGTCAAGCAACTAGCCTATAATGATATAATATCAGAACTTGAATAGGACTTTCACAGAACTCGCAAATTAACGTTGAAATTTGATGAATTGTTCAAATTCTCCGAAACAACCCGTCCTTAGAGTAATTTATTTAATGTTCAAATATTTTTTGATGTTGGTATATTTTTTACACAGTGGGAATTTATACCCGCTAAGCTATTACTTGCGTAGAGATTAGTTACTACAAGTAGTTTAATAACATGAGCATAGTTTTAAAATATATATACCTACACTAATATAGTTGATAAATACAACAACACTACTTGGCTTCATTCATAGGATTACCTCCGACTTTAACCATTATCCGTCTAGCCGTCCTTAAGCCTGGTTTAAGAAAACAAAAAAAAAAAAACAAAGGGCTTAAAAAAACAGACGCCATGGTAATTACTCAAGTTTTCACAGTTCCGATCTTACGAGCCGCGTAATATTTACACCACGTTTTTTGGTAAGGCTGATAAGTACACTAAAAACTCTTTATCGTTCGTTGGTTCTTCCTCGTCTTGAAAATACTCGTTATTGGTTTTATCATTTGGTCTGCACGGACTTGTGCAAGGAATTGCTAAGGGTTCGGTCTTTCTTCTTTAGATTTTCATTATTTTTTATATTATCTCCACACATGAGGTGATCTATGTCATATTTGGGGTTGCAATGTGGAGGGTCTTTTTAGGAAAAGAAGGATAGGAAGTTCTGGGAAGGAAAACTGTATGAGGGTGGCTAGGAATCTGAGTTCAGTGTGCTTAAGAGTAACGGGCGTATGAATCCATCCCTCCCACTGCGGTGCACGGTAATGTTCTGAGAGAGTCCTAATGGAGATGTCAAAAGTTCTTTCTTAACCAGTATCTCCCGATCCTTCACTCCTGCTAAGACACCAAACGAATCGAACAACTTGAGGTGACCTATGGCAATCCAATAAATGATTCCCAGGGCGGCGGTACCCATGCCCGCCTCCCAAATTGATAAGATCAACATAGAAAATACTGTTGTAATTTACAAATTCAAAATTTTCGACTCCTTAACGACTCACTTTCTTTGTTACCTACAAGTAGACTCTTAATATAATTTATTAATTAAATATTTAAATGGACAAGTGACTGAGATGGCATCGCATTCGAGTCCCACCCAGATATCGTGAGTTCCATCCCTCGGCTTGCTAAGTCCTTCGTCACGACACATGCAACGTTTTCCGCTTATATATATCTTCCAATTTATTATGGATACCATCGTTCTTTGTCAAAAATGACGATACTAATTATTACCAACTCAAATCAAAGCATAGAATTTTTTCATGTAAGTCTAAATTATTTTTGACTGTCTTTGCGCAAATATTTATATGTGTTATAAGAATTAATTCATGGACTTCATCGAAACCTATTTCAGGTTATGAAAAAACATTATGATTTTTACTCATATTTTTGTCATCGTTCTTCATGCATATGTGCTCGCATTTCACAGTCATCTCTTTTATTTTTCCATTCGTGTGATGTTATATTGTTATCGGACAATTTGCCTGTAAAAATAATAAATATATAATCTGTGCCCATGCTTTTGTAGTTAAAATTGCTCGATATCGCATTTTTATAATTGGTATGAATTTGAACGGTTATGCTTACAGTCCATTTATTTTCGTTTATTGAAAATAAATTATACATTTATTTCGTTCCAATTGAAAATACATGTTGTAAAAAATAATATGTAGTTTATTTTTTATTACCTGTATTTTCTATTGGAACGAAATAGAAAATACAATTAATAAAAAAAAACAAACTATTTAGATATTAATTAATGAGAAGCCGGCAATAAGTTTAACAATAATTCAATATTTCACTTTTTTGTATAGGTATTTATAGGGCACTATACCATATGTTGGCGTCATGTATCTTTTATCAGGAGATTTTTCAATGTGGATGAGTGTTTCAGGCTAATAATTATTGCTTATAAAAATAATTGTTACCCTTTGTGCTATGCATAAAAAATCTTGTCTTAAACATTAGTTTACCAAAAAAATAATCACAAATGTTTTCATTTGTTTTGGAAAATGATTTCTTCCCCATGAATACACTTAATACATAGAATATAATAAGATGTTCGATTCCATACTAACATATCGTCGAAACATTAGGTAGTAGGCCGGGCTCGGTAGTTTTAGCCGTGGGACGACGGGCTAAATTAGATGGGCTAAAGGAGCGTTGTAGGTCAGTTGTAGGTAAAGAAGTGGAACCTATTTTTCGCTTCACCTCTCATCTAAATATAATACATGTAATATAATACAGTACAGTTACAAGAATGTGCCCCAGTCACATTTTAACATTTTTCGTAATTTTCTCGACCAATAAGACAAATAAGCATTTCAAAGGCGGAAAAAGCTCCCAGCCACATTAACTTCTAATCTCTTGCAATATCAAGAACTCCGACAAATGTTATTTTTATTTTTAAAAGTTCTTCGCGAGGCTCCTCAGATTACATTGAAAGTAAGTGTCGCCAGTTGAACTTCCGAGCGTTTAGATACAGCCTTTAAATTGGTATTTCATGGCCGTGATAAAAGTTGCGAGACACCATCTAGCGGAATATTAAAACAACTTAATGTCCAAAACGGTTTTGCGATGTAAATTAAAAGCAACGTTACATGGGCGTAGGACTTTAAAAGGATACTTTTATTTGATTTATCGTGTTTCTAATTAATTATTATTATAACCACAATTTGTCTACTTTAACGGCCTTTATAAATCCGACAGAAATTGTTTCTTGTGATAAATGTTAAGGCGATGCCATACGTAGTAATGCAAAATAATGTGTTTTTGGTTTGAAAATTTGGTCGCCTAGAAATGTTTCAGATGCTTTAATTAAATACTGCGAGTAGAATACATCTTGGCCTTTGAAATAATCGAGTATTTTTTAGATAAGTCTTTTTATAAGCCCAGAAAAAAATAATGTAAAGGCCTATGAAAACTGCTTTAAAGTTCAAAATCTCCTACTTACGAACCCATTTTTGGTTATGGTTTTATTGTATAATGTAGCAAATTAAGTTATTTATAAAGTGATGGAAATAAAATTGAATATTTATGCCTGAACATCCACAAAATAAAATAAAAGGCACTTTTTGCCCATGTTTTTTTCTTGCATAAATCAAAACAGACCGATGGTGTTAAGCTTATCGCCATCTACGTAAAGGTTGTTATTGATAGCGGCTCAATTTATAATATTACACGACGTAGTGCATCGCCTTAATCACCTTATTTAACCATTTTCAAGTTAGGTTAGGTCGCATGTGAGTACAAAATTAAAACAAGGGAAATACTAACATCTCCTAACTTGGATGTGTTTTGAGGATGGAAGAAATAGCACTTGACCGCCTCTGTGGTTACCACAGACATAGGAATTAATAGACGAGAAGATAATGGCGAGGGGTAAAATCAACTGTTGAAGAACGAAGGGGGTTAAGCTGACTGTGATTCGTCAATAAATCAATCTGACAGTAAATAGGCATCTCGCATTATAATATCACCATTTAGTTCTTAAAAGTAAAATCTGCTTTTGAATGAATAGACATTTTTACATGGGAGCGTAAATTACTCGCCACGTTATGAACAAATTTGCGAAGTCCAAACTCGGCAAAAAAATTCGGTTCCATTTCCAGAGTCGAATATTTCGTTTAAGTATTTAGTTAAGACACTTTTATAAATGTTCATAATTTACTTCCCAGCAACCAACCAGCTTTGTGTTTCGCGTCCAGACGTTTCTCGATGTGATAGTAACAAATGATTCATATTATACGATGTGAATATGGTTAAAATAAAGTAAAATAATGCTTATATATGGAATGTAATACGACAATTGGGTTTATTCTCTTTTTCACATCTATTTTTACAAGTTTTCATAGTACAAGTCAACATTTTGCCGTGTTATTTCGTAAAATGAGCCGATGATGCCTCGACCATAGTTCGCACAAGAATGATGACGTCACGTTTTCAAATTTCACTTGAGGCCATGCGCGAGCACAGCCGGCTCCAATGGAACCGGTATGGGGAGTGGGGATAATACGCTTTTAATCACTTAGGGCAGGTCTACTAATATTCATATGTCTATGGTGGTTACGAATATGAATCCTCTGGTCGCGGGTTCAAATTCCGGCATGTGCAAGAACAATTTATTTATGTTATTTTGAAAGATATTCATTTAAAATAATTTATATTATATTTGGAGCAGGTTCAAGAGTTGTAGATACTTACAGTACCGCCCTGGTGAGATATTGCCATTCAAAATCGAAACTTTGCTTGAAATTGCTGTACCCGTGTATGGTGACCAGATCTATATAGCCAGTTACTTCCCCACCTTCTTCTTCTTCACCTCCTTCGTCTCCTCACAACCTTCAGTCTCATAGCGTACCTTCCCCAATTGGGGATGCCGTAGTCTCACTGGCTCCAGATGATCGGATCTTATAACAGAACACGGCTAGACCATTTCAAAGATATTTTTGATTATAAAGGGAGGTCTTTTAGCAGGGAGACAAATAAAGAACGTTCCTCTACCATCGTGGTCCCTCGCATTTGTAAAAATCGGAACTAGCGGTAATATATGCTAGCTCTGAATAAATGTATTTTAATCGATATCTAAAACTGAAAATAGAACAATGGGGAAGATATTTCCAGAAATTACCCGATTGAATACCATCGTTCAAATTCGCGATTCGCCTTAATAATAATAATAATATTTGTATGATTTGTATAGCGCCAGTTTTGTGCAAAATCACCTCAAGGGCGCTGTTTTCAACATTCGTCCAGTATCTATTTAAATACAAACGGCACAACATGTGCAATTAACATAAATATTAAGTTTAAAAGTATAAGTGTAAATTTAAAAAAAGCACCTAAATTTTTTTATTCATAATACCATAAATACATGATATTTAATTTAATAATAATACCGTGACAATAATAGTTCCAAATAAGTAACAATATAAATGTCACACTAATCAAATCACAAACAAAGCAGACAAAATGCCCGAATTAATAACAAGACGTAAAAATGACTTCACAAACATTATCAAATCAAAAATCTATACGTATGAAGCCATTTAGAGTTTGCGTCGATTATGTGGTCTCCATTTATGCATTACATATTACATATATATATAAACCAAACTGAATCGATTCAGAAAAAATACCATTCTTACTAATCGTACAATCGATTTCATAATTTATTATGTTGACGCAAATGTACTTTTCAAAGTTGGTTCATTGAGTAAGAAAATGTAGATTAAATATCATTATTATTATTATTATTTATTGGAAAATTTGTATAGCGCCGCTTTTGTGAGATATCACCTCAGGGGCGCTTTACAGTTGATACAGGTATTACAAAAATAAAGGTAAATTAAGTTAAGCAAAATGAAGTATAGGAACAGGTGACATGAAGCCAGAAGATGGAGACTCTGCCGCAAGAATCCTAGGTAGTGAAGAAATTGGACCAGCTGCTACAGCGAGAGTCCCCCGCGTCCTTCAACAGTGCTAGCACAAGGTTCGTCATCCGTCCAGGTATGTTTCTGCTGCTAATAAAGCGCTGACACACTATCCTCTCACAGATACCAAACTTTGGCAGTACCGCTGTGACGTTCGACGAAGATAGAAGATGGAGACTCTGCAGCAAGAATCTTAGGTGGTGAAGAAACTGGACCAGCTGCTGCAGCGAGAGAGTACACCGCGTCCACCAACAGCCTCCAGGTATGTGTCTGCTGCTAATAAAGGGCTGACACCTCACATAGATAATAGACCCTGGCAGCACTGCTGTGACGTTCGGCAAGTCCATCATTCATCTCCAATCTCCATCTGTGATAAACATACGCGTTTATTCAGGGTAAAACCGGCATAGATAACAGACGTATAAAGCTATTGTTTTTAGTTCAGTAAAAATATTGATACACAAATATTTGTTCCCTGATTGGAGACATTTATATTTTAAATTGCCAATGTCCACGCACAAAACAAACATATCCGTTATGGTTATTTAAAATTGACTGACTAAAATCGTCACGTTGTCTCCATTATGTATATGGTACACCCAAAAATGGCCGAAAATAACAAGAATTTACCTATTGATTCCATTTAATAAGTCCACAGTGTGTTTTTACGACCGGACCCAAAAAAATATCTTCTTTAAATTATCATTTTATTATTCTTGTTCCGAAATTCGGACAATTTCGTATCCTTTTCACGATTCACGCCATTTTCGTTTGTCGAATTTAAATAATTAATTGAACAATATTCCGACATTAAAAAGCAAACCTGAACCTGTTAAATATTCAACGGGTGCGAAGCGATGAAAAATGAATCTTGACACAGCCCTCGATAGCAGGAATCAAATCTGGAATATTCGCGTCACGTTCCAAGTGTTTTTCATCCAACGGCGAAAAATTAGATCAAGCCTAGAATGCCACAATTGAATGGAAATTTAGATGAGAGTATCTTGCTTTTATTGTATATGATACGGGGATGATCTTATTATGAATTCAGGCCGTGATCTCTGAAAATATTACAACCCTTTGCAGTATCGAATAGCAATGAATCTACAAACAAGAATTTCATTGAATCATATTTCATACAATATTCTTCTTCGTAATTTGCTGCCATTCAGCATTCGAAAGAACCGCCTTGCCGTCGTTTTCCTTATAGGGTGACATGTAATTTCTGCAAAATACATACAGTGTTTTTCATATTCAGTGTCTTTCATATACAGTGTCTTTCATATACAGTATCTCAAACATTCTAGAAAAAAAGTAATGATCTATTTTCTTTTTTATTTAATTTATAGAAATCTCGATGGTTCTTTGCACGTAGCTTTACAAATACTCATTACTTATCCGCTTTATGTACCTTCCCGCCCATTATCAAAGGCGCCAATCAATGGTTAGCTAAGGTTAGGTGGTACCACTAAACATGACCGTTGTCTCTTTTCTAAACCATTACAGATACGATAAAAAGTGAAACCGGCTAGAAAACAAATAAATCGTGTATCGCTACGGATAAGAGAAATCGGGGAAATGACCATTGTACTGGACACCTACGCCAGTGACATCGACTGTAAATGCCGGTTCCCTCTCGGGGGTACCTTATGTAAGGATTTTCAAAGAAACACAACTTGCGAATGTCGTCGGACAACTGACTGATTGTGGCAGTTGTTTGCATATTTATTGAGCTTGAATTGAACACGTGTTAATGTACATCAAATATTCTTATCTCTAAACAGGATACATGAGAGCATTAAGGAACCAAGAAAAATAACCAAATTTTAATTACTACGGTTAAATCCCATTTGACACATGATACGTGTCCGGTGATAAGCTTCAAAAGGGATTCGGCATCGTTAATTGCATGATAACAGTAAATATTCATTTCCATAATTATTTTAATAATTATGTCCATCCGCCTGCTGTCCGGTACACCCCCAACGTGAAAAAGTATTTTTCACCAAATAGTTTCCTCGGACAGCAAGGTATCTTCTTAAGGTGTGAAGAACAATGGTTTTCACAGCAGTTGTGTTGGTATCTTCCAAGTGTAGATATTCGTTGAAGTTTCTGACGTTGAGAGGTACTGCTATGTTGTCTTCAATTTCAATTAAAAATCCGTATCTTTTGACGGCATGAAGTGATCGTTAAAGTAATCAGCTTTCATATTTCAGCAGAATGAATGAACGAATCGCCTGTTAAGTAAAGGGCGGCCTTCGGTTATGTGACCCACATGTCAAGTGTTTACATGTGAGGTATTTGTTTATAATACACAATTCTTTCGTTTGAAGTTCAAGTTCGTCAGTGTTATTGTTATTACTGAGTCAGTGTTATTGTTATTAAAACTCATATGACTCTTCTTATTGGGTTTATCTGAACCTTATCTGGTTCCTTATTATTTATTCCAATCTTTATTTCAACTACGCCTTGTGTAGTTTTATTCCTCGGCTCAGAGGATAAAGTTAGAAGCTTGTACAGCAACAACCTTTTTCTTAAACGATTTAAACTCTCGTGCCATTTTGATTACGTCAGCGGTAGATTTGGAGGGGAAGTACAGGAAAACACTAGGACTATAAGTATTTGCAGTAGCATCGGAAAATTCACTTTTTCCATCTGGCGTGCCAATGAACTTCGATTTCGTCATATTATATGTGCACGGTTCTTCCAGGTGATTCTCCCCCGGCAGAAATAACCTTTTCTGGTATTCTGTTTTCATTTCCACCTGGAGAAATATTTCTTTCATGTTTGCAGCAACGGCAATTCTTTGTCCCGTATCTAGGAACCGAGTTGATTCTTTCCATTTGAGCGCCGTGATGGGCGCAACATAAACATTATCTTCATTGTTTTCTCGTGTAACAAAGCTGTCACCATTATCTCGTTCGATTAATATTTTTAGTGGATACACTTCTTGTGCCGCTAGTGTTCCGATTTCACATGGATTCATTTGCTGATAAGTATCACTCGGCAGGTTTATAAATTTCACAATTTTCAAAGATGTCACAATTTTCACAGATTTCACTATTTTTACAAATCTTGAATCGTCCTCGTAAATGGTGTTTCCGGGGCACCATACGCCTCCAGATGATAGTGCAGCATAATTAATTTCACTTTCCATCAGCGCCATATTATGTGCCTGGTTGTCGACCCCTTTCCTTGCGAGTCGTTTCTTTTCGCCAACATTACTTAGCGAAAATGTTTCGTAATATTCTTCATTTTTATGAAGCAGCCGCACAGGGGTTAACGGTAGCTGTGGCTTTTCTATCACAGCCCTGGAATCCTCTGACGGATCCTGAGGCGAGAACAGTATCTCCGGTATATCCTCAGGCAGTAGTGTGAGGGTGGACTTCCAGCCACCCTGGCGAGTTGCACCCTGTGCATTTTCATTTTCTTCATTTTTATGAAGCATCTGCTCAGAAGATGACGGTAACTGTGGAATGTCCATCACAGCCGTGGATCCATCTGGCGTAATCTGCTGAGGTGAGAACAAAGTCTGCAGGTTATCCTCAGCCAATATTGTGAGGATGGACTTCCAGCCACCCTGGAAATCTGCAAACAGTGCATCCAAATACCGTGCAGTCTCCTCTTCTTGTAGACGCTGTGGGCGCCCATCTTCTTGTTGACGTTGTAAGCGCCAACCCTCTTCTATTTGGCGTTGTAAGCGCCAATTCTCCTCCTGTAGTACTCTTACTTCTTCTAATTGGCGTTGTAAGCGCCAATTTTCCTCTTGTAGTGCTCTAACTATTTCCCGAGTAGAGCGCGAGTTGCCGCTGTCTTCGGGTGCCGGCACTAATCCTCTCCTGGAAGCAGGTGCTTCGGCGCCTTTCCAGGAGCGCAGTGACGGTGTCATGTTTCTTGATATCTGAGGGAAATCCGGCTCGAATGACCATAAATGTACTGGACACCTACGCCAGTGACATCGACTGTAAATGCCGGTTCCCTCTCGGGGGTACCTTATGTAAGGATTTTCAAAGAAACACAACTTGCGAATGTCGTCGGACAACTGACTGATTGTGGCAGTTGTTTGCATATTTATTGAGCTTGAATTGAACACGTGTTAATGTACATCAAATATTCTTATCTCTAAACAGGATGCATGAGAGCATTAAGGAACCAAGAAAAATAACCAAATTTTAATTACTACGGTTAAATCCCATTTGACACATGATACGTGTCCGGTGATAAGCTTCAAAAGGGATTCGGCATCGTTAATTGCATGATAACAGTAAATATTCATTTCCATAATTATTTTAATAATTATGTCCATCCGCCTGCTGTCCGGTACAACCATCATCAGTAAATAAATACTACACAAACTTCAAAAATGATTGTTAATATTATATAAAACTAGCGAAGACCCGTGTAAATCACGGGATATTATAAATGTAGGATTTGTGAAGCTGGAAGCATTACTTCCCTCAGGATCATTGCTTTTCTAAAGAAGAAATTTACCTTAAGAATGTTCGTCAACTTGAAAAATCTATCCAGCGACATTATAAAAATACAAAACGCGACTTATTATTCATACTAATTGTGAAAAATCAATTCAATCAATTTATGAAAAGGCGTGGGCTTAGGTAACAACAATCAATATAATTGATTGTGAAATAAAAACTAATGCTCTCTAATGGTTGGAGTTATTGAATAACAGAAAGAAAAAAACACGTTTAAAATGGGGTAAAATCGGAATTGCTTAAAAAATGGAATGGTGTGGTCGTGTTGAAGACAGCCTGTGCAACAATAATCTTCCTTTCAGTTCTAGAAACGCCTTGTCAATATTGTCCCCTGGACAAAAGCCCGTGATAGTGCAGGATCGGAAGATGCTTTTCGATTACTCCTCGTTCACGGATGAAGCTTCTAATTTGCTAAATTGAATGATGGCGAAATAGAGCGGATCCGTTGGTCACCAGCCAAAATGATATCAAATGCTCTGGACTGTTGAACAAGGAGTCGATACTGCTTCGATTTGAATTCCTCAGGTTTTGTGATCCGATAGCAGGTGTGGCAACTGATGTGTCCCAAAAATTCTTGGGGTGGCTACTGGAGAATCCACACACATTGTTACAAATCTTTCATGTAACAAAGGACAGCCATTTAAAGAAAATGTTTGTACAGTTTAAGTATATACGATAGACCTAGTTCAGTGAAACCACGCGCGTTTTCTCAGTAACGTATATTCACCCTATTAATTCATCTGATATGATTCTGTCAAATATTTAAACAAAAAAAAAACGATTAGAGAATTATTAAATAATGAAAAAATTCCACCTGTTTTATCGCTTGTTTAAATAGTTTATTGATCTTGAATAATTTTACGCATTTCGCAGGAATTGGTGGGAATATTTCACATCTGGCTGAATATTTCTATAATGGCCTTTGCACTATCAATTTTACCGTCCAATTTGCACGAGACTTGATCAAGTGACCGTGTGCGGATGTCAATTTGCATGACAAATGTACTTGAAGACAGAACCGATTTTCGATTCTGTCGACTTGAACAATCTTCAAGCGTTATGCATACTTGAAGGTGTTTGTGCGTGATCGTCAGTTCAGTCGAGGTTGTTCAGTTGAACATACAGCAATCACCACAGATTGCCACGACCACTCAAAGACGTTAACTAGCATGAACTGACGTCACTTTAAATATAATGGTACGTGTGTGTGTGTGTGGCCATAATAAACAAACTGCAAAAGTCTCATGCAAATTGGACAGTAAACACTTGATGATGTGTATCGGCCATGTGTTCAAAGTTCTTTATTTTTCAAGTGATTACATCTTAATTACTGTTAGTAATTACTACCATTTTAAAATATTTTATTTTTTCTATGATGTCTCTGGTTAACCCTGTACACGTTTATTAAATTTAATGTATTATTGGAAAGAATTTTCTTTTCATAAACAGGCTGTTTTATATGAAATAAGTCTTATAAGGAAAAAACGTGCAGTGATTCTTAAATTCTACTGTCAATTTCTTCTGTGTTTATTATTTTCACAACTTCGGAAAATGTTTATCTTATCTTTGAATACTGAATTTCGACCACTTAATTCAACAAAATAAATTATCTTTTAATTTTTTGCTGTGCTGTTGTAGTGAAAAATCGCATCAAACCTCAATCGCAAAGACTAAACTAAAATTTCTCCACAGTAAAACATCACCTTTTTCACGTAGTACTTAAATAACTTTATTTATATAAAATTTCCATCCTGTTTCAGTACAACTATGCTAAAAAGTGTATCGTGCATGTACAAGTGCAGATAACTAGGCGTAGAGTGTATTAAATAATAAAAACCTTAATTCTTGTGTAACACCCTAGAAAGTCATGTTTTTTAATGGCAGTTTTTCAAATTCACACCTGAAAAAATTCGGTGCTTCGTAGATGAAGAAGTCTTAGGTTTGAATAAATTTGTTAGATGGAAAACGGAAATGAGATCTCAGACAGCCGCTATAGTCATGTAAGCAGTTTGAAGGCATTCTAAATATACTCGTAAATGACACAAATATGACTCTATTTGACGATGACTAGTTAAACTAAAACAACATGTGAAAATATTATTATGGTGGTACTTATCATTACGCCAACAATCAACACACACTTTCTTCCAAATTTAAGAATGTATTATATAAGACTATACTGTGATATTTTTCCTCTCTCTTTTCGGAGATTTGCTATTATCTCTATAGGATGGGTGGGATTGCACTCACCTCCCCACATCCTGGAATAAAGAATTTTTTTTTCTAATTTCCGACTTTAAGTCCGGGTTAAATATTCTCCATAGGTAAAACTTAACCCTTCCACACACTTTTCCACAAGTGATAATCTAGTTAATCAACATTATGCAAGTGCATTATATAAGCAAAAAAAGCACGTTAACTCACCAGAGATCAAATGGGAAAATAATTCACCGACCCCAGATATTTTCACATCAGAGGGTTCGGCTCGGTAGAACTCCTAATAGGGCCTATAAATCCTACTGATCCCTCAACATAAATTTTTAAAAATCTTTCGTATTTAAAATGACTGATTTTTGCATTTTTATATATAAATTTTTTTGATAGACCTAATACACCTAAATTTTTAATGAGAGCTAGGTATAATGACAGTAGCCGAAATAACAAATGGTAATATTTTTATAGTCTGAGAATGCCAAATTCTTTTTATCTCATTTCCTAAATCTGTGTATTTTCTTATTTTTTCACTAACAGTTTTTTTAATATTACAGGAATTTCGAGTAGCGACATCAATGATATACGTTATTTTTTTAAAATTTTTATTTAAAACTATATCGGGTATTATTATAATTATTATCCGATCAATTTTCATGCACCACCCTATTAGTAGTTAATAACTTTATTGTCTAATGTCTTGGTACTGGCAAAGAAAGGATGAAAGTAGATTGAATGATGTTGAAATGAGATCCCTGAGGCGTATGTGTGGTAAAACCATGTATGATCTTGTAAGATCCGCAAAGAGTGCAAGGCTGATGTAAGCGTAATGAGTAAGATTAAGGCTGATGTAGAGCGAATGAGCGAAGAAAGGAGTGTAAGGAGGATACATTATGCAAATGCGAATGGTAGCAGAAGTCGGTGACGCCCGAGGAAGACATGGCACGATCAAGTGAATCAGATACTCGAGTCGGGCCATGTCAAGAGTCTGAATAATAGGAGTATGTATGAGACGGTGTATGAATGTGAATGAGGCAAGAAGTGTGTGTCAAGACCGAGTTGTTTGGCGGTCAGTCCTCTCTGCTACCCTTGGAAACGGCCAGATGGGTAGTTAGTTAGTTAGCGAGTTAGTTAGTCTTAGTACTTAAATGGTCACTGGCCGCCACTGATTTAAAATAAAAAGCTTTTTATCTGTCCTACGGTGACACTAAACAAATGTTGAGACAATCTTGATAAAGGAACACGCTGTGTAAGTACTATAAGTAGGTACCCACGGTGGAAAAGTTGAACGAAATGACCCGGTTAAGTATACATTCTCCCCTACAATATATTTTTAACAAAGACCCCCGTGAATTACTAATAACAAGGGATGAAAGATTCGTAATGGTTTTGTAATTGTCACCAGATACATTGTTTAGTTAAAAACTGCCATATAACCCCCATGACGGCCATGTGGTCAAGGGGTAAGGCTTTAATTAGCTATTTCACAAGTTATCAATTTAAAAGAACAAGTAGTATATTTGCGGAACGTTCCAAGGTGGAAGATACTCTCAGTATCGCCCTGATATAAGACCACCATTCAGAATTGAAAAGTTGCTTGAAATGGCTTTTTAGCAATGTTTGGTGATAAGATCTGATCAGTCAGGTACTTCCTTATTTTCTTTTCCCATTTTATTTCCTTCCCACTACCTTCAGACTCACAACATACCCCGATTGGGGATACCATATTCTCACTGGCTTCAGATGACAGAGCAGTGGGAACTGTTGTACGATATTCACATAGAAAATAATGGGAGGTCAAGGTCGGTTAGAGGTCGAGTAATCAAATCCCAGACTGTACAAATACTTATTTTTTATTCAATTTATTGGAATACGTTTTGAAGGCTGTAGCCATCAATTAAATATTTAATCATTGAATATTTATAAATCCAAACGAAACATCTAACAGAATGAGAAACAAAAAATAAAAAGTCAGGGATCAAACCAAGGTTCTCAATGTTTTTAACCACTAAGCTGACTCAGGTCTCAATAGCTTAGTGGTTAAAAGCTTTGTCTCGGTAAGACTAAGATTTAATCGTCAATGGTATATTTTCAAATAATGAAAAGTTTATTTACTGCACATTCCAGGCTAGTAAATGCTTTCGGTATCGCCCCAGTGAAAGACCAGCATTCAGAATCGAAACGTTGCTTAAAGTAGCTATAGAAGTGCTTGGAGACCAGATCTGAATTTCCGAGTACTTCCCAACTTTTGTCTTCCCGTCCTTATTACCTTTCGTACTACCTTCAGCCCTGCATAATACCCCATTAATTGAGAATCTTATAGACCCACCGGTTGTGGTCAGTGTGGTATTAACAAAAAGGTACTTAAAAAAAGGTTTCAAAATAGAATAAATAAGTTAAATATTTAGATAGTTTCCCTGGACTGTACAGTAAGCAGAAACACTCTTCTGTGAAAGGTTTCCCGTTTGGCTGTGCTAACTAGACGGTTCCATGAATTTGTGAGTGGGTATTGGAGCACTTCAATGCCAATTATTTGATCTGCTAAGGACAACTCTAGAAATCGACTGAAGTTTTTTCGGTTCTAATTCCAGATCAAAAACCATGACGATTTCAAAGGCTAGTAAACAAAAATAGTTCTACTATTATGCCATGTTATGCATTTGTATATTAACAGTAATAAAAGGATAATTCAAAAGTTCATTTAATTATCAAAATGAAGTGTTCTTCTTCGTAGCACTTACGAGTTATAGGTTTAAGTATAACAAAAATTATTCTACTCGAAATAAAAATGTGTTTCATAATATGATTTTATATTAGGAAAACATAATATGGAAGAAAAAACACACACCTAAATCTGCCACAAAATAATATTTATAAAATAAGAATACATTGGTATCAAAGGAAAGGAACTCTAATTGATGAAAAGTTAAATGAGTAACAAATTACAACGCGTCAGAATCAATCACCATTCTAGCAAACCTCTGCCGATTACATATATTCCACAAGGAAGCATACAAGGGCCTGTTCTATTTACTATTTACAGAGATAATATGCGTTAGTTATGCGGGCGATACAGTTTTACAATTCAAATCTAAAGATTAGATTAAGGTCTACAATATAGCAGAATCACGCAAGTGAAAGTGGTTTGGCATAAACTTATTTACACTAAACATATCGGAAAAAAATTCACAAAGTACTGTAAAAATACCAGAGGATAGCCAACAAAAAGACTAACACCATAATAACACATGAATGCATAGACACCAACATCTGCGATTGCTATATTCTAGAAAAAACTAACCATATAAAATATCTACGAACCATAATAGACCATAACCTCAGATGTACTACATATTCCCTTCAAAACAATTCACATTTTTGAACATAACAAACATATTTAAACTAAAACAAATGAAAACGATATACTTGTACTATACATTTTGCCAATCCATTGTAGAATACGGTAAAATTGCTCGGGAAAAAGCAATAAACTCAGCTATCGGTCATATGGCTATTACACGGAAAACTATCATAAAGATAATTTGACAGTGACCAAATATTCAACATGTATGGCGTACTAGACATACGCCAAATATACATAAAACACTACTAAAGAACATTTTTGACCAAAAACAAAATTTCAACAAACACAAACTAACATTAATAGACCAGTTAGACTAGCGTACATATAAATCATAAACTCTGTCAATACACACTAGCTTTGGACTAAGACACCACAAATACCAGGCAATCAAAAAGCTTACATTCGTCACAAAAAATGAGGGAATCAAAAAACATTTCACAAACAAAATAAAGATATGGACTGAAGATACTAATTCATTACAAATTCATATTTAATAAAAAAAAATAAAACTTGTATGGTCTTCTAAATTGTTTGACTTGATCTCTTAACAAAGCTTGGCGATCCTTTAAACTAATATATTAATTCCATATAATAAAGACTAATAATAGAAGTGCCTTTCATACAAATTTAAATGGAACAAATTTTCCGTTTAGCCCAATAAACTAGCTCTCCGTCTCACTTAAACTCAACTGACATCGTAGATTTCCATCTCATTTGAATTTCGTAAACACAGTTTTGTATTGGAAATTTAATCCTCGATTAGGCAAATATTTGGATTACGCCCACATGGCATTTCTTATGATATTCTTTATTCTGTGATTAATTCGAATATCTTCACAAAACCGATATCTTTCAAATGATAAATGATTTCCGCACCCCTCAACATTTTCCGATACCGGATCATAGATAAAGTTGACAGCTTAAATCTGATATTTAACAAAATAATTCATAATTATAATTAAATTTACTATGCCTCTCATCGTCAATACAAAACGATGCTATTTTATACGGCTATAGAAAATTTGCGGGCGTGAAGGTTATTTTCACAGGCCATTATACAACTAGACTATTGATGATAAAATTATATATTGCTGTGTGGGTGGGTACCCACGTAATTCCTTTAAATAAATCTACAAACTAAATTTTGATATAACTCACCGAAATACGAAAATAGCTGTTTTAGCAAACATATTATCGCGAATTGGTTTATGGCCTGTTAATTTTCGATAATATGAAATGCAATCACGCCTGGATGGACACGTTTGAAATACACTCACTGGTGGCGTATTTTCGATTTATCAAAATGTTTTCATAAGAAGCACTAAATTTTACCATTAAAAGTACTGAAAATGATAGAAATTAAACACATAAATAAAATACTTATCAAAATAATTATGATTGAGTTTATTTTAAGCGATCGTAAGCAGTGTTACCACAAAAATAGTTTGGCAACAAATATAATGAAACGGATAATCCTTCACTAGTGCTCTGAATTTAAATGTCGTTCTTCACAATAGAAAGAATGTTATGATTTAGGAGAATATAATCAAATAAATCATATTCTTAGAGTTTGGTGTGATACTGGCTGAAGCGTAGTTGATGTACAGCATGGCAGGCATCAATGAAATTCGGCTGAATTTCAGTAACTTCCAGAGTGACAGCGTTAACCATGGCTCCATGCCAAAAAGCCCGCGAGTGTCCAGGATAAGAAGATGATTTTTGATAACAAATTCTCCAAGAATCCAAGTAATCTAATCTCCAGGTAATGATGGCGCTATTTGCGAGTTTTTTGAGAATTACGGATTCGTCTTCCTTTAGTCCAGAGGTGGACCAATCTCTCAGCTGTCGTACTGGGAATCAGCTCTTCCCAGGCTCTCAGGTTACAACCGCAGTGTGTCAAAAATTTAGTGTCAGCAATATAGCCAATACCCAATTGTCAATTGAGTAACTACTGGAGATCCAATACACTGAAACTATAGATATAAATCGATAAGAAAGAGCCACACATCTTGCTATCAATCCTTTATGCAACAGCGGGTACATTTTATTTCCAAAATTGAACCAAATAGAATGGTACTTAGTCTTGAAAAGACTTGCGAAACCATTAAACGCATTTTTTTAGAAAATTTGTGTACACGTTTCACAATATACTACGCTTACGCTTAGACTTTAGTGTATACAATCAGCGTGTTTTATTAAGGACAAAACTTTATAATAACCTAGCAAAAGGCTAAAAAGGAAGGCACTTTTCGTTGGATTTGTATAATATATATTTCGCTTACTTTTATACCAAATTAACTGTATTTTCATTGTTATTATTTTGCATATTATATTTCTAACTCGGATGTATGAAAAAAATATATTACACAGATATATTATCTAAATAAAGATAAAAAACAAACATGCATATATTGTTATATATATATTTGGTTTACAATGTTTTCGTTCTTGCAATGGAAATGCTTTTCATTTTCATTTTCTGCTGCCAGTTTATTAAATTTGTTGTTGTATGTGATCATAGAAATCATAAGTACCTACGTGTTCGGAAACTCGTAGTACAAGCGGGCTTTCGTTTTCGAATAAATCGAGTTCGAAGTTGAAATAATTTAGTCGATGAAAATAAACGGTATCTAGGGGGTTAATATCATCTGATTAATGTCTTAAGTTCGTCGAACCACAATCCAGGTAGTTTTAGAGTTCTCTATGTGATTTTCATTCACCAGTTTTCCGCTTGAACTACGCGTTTCCGGACTCCGTGTATACTTATGATATCGATTCGTGGTCGTTATGTAAAAGGGTACTCGTAGGTTTCAATATAATACTGGACAATAACGTTGCTTGAATTGGCTCTAGCAGTGTTTAGTAATCAAATCCGAATAGCTAGGTAATTATAAACCCTCCTCTGCCCCATATCATCCCCTTTTCCATTATCTTCAGCCTATCAACTTACCCTAACAGTTCCTAACATGCTCTGGAAAAAATAACTTTGTTTTGCAAAACCACAATATTGAATAAAAAACATGTTTTAAAATTGACGATGCTTGCTAAATATATGCTATATTATTGTTTTATCCCTTTGGTTTGTGGTAAAACGTATTTTATGTGAGCCATTCAGAAATCTTACTTTACCTTATTGATCTATTCTCAATTCCGCATTATATCATATCCCCATACGAGTGTTCGCGGAAAACATGTGAACGAATTCCATACGTTCAGTATGGAAATGGACTAGTTCTGCATTTCAAACTAATTCCTAAACTAACCGCTATACATTTTAGAGGTATGAAGGATAATTCATTTGGTACGTACATATACATATGTAGGTAGATACTGATATTCTAAATAAGTGAACAATGCATATGTGTGGCACATGAATATCAATTTGTTGTTGAATGGTAATAGTTAGAGCGTTTAAATACTAGAAACAATATAAATTGATTACATTTTTTTAAATTCTTTATATCAGAACGTAGGGACGTTAGTGCAAGCTCACACATCTCATGAAGTACACATATAGAAGTAATAGCATAAATGTATTGTTTCGTTATGACGTTTGTCATTTTTCAGGCAACGCTACATTATCAGCTTTGTTCTGCTCCCACCAACTATAGAGCAGGAACTCAAACTCCACGCTTGATTTTGTACATCTAATGGCGCGCACCTAGCAGTAAGTAAGAATTCACCCTACATCGACTAAAGATCGAGGAGTTATTTACGAGAGAGAAAACCGCCGTTAAATATCATTATTAGTAGCAATGCTCAAATTTGATTTATCGAACATTCTTCCCAAGTGGGGCCCCGCTGGATATCAAACCAAAAGAATCACCAAACATGGTAAGTGCGGAAATTTGGCGATTACTTTGTGTGTTGGTTGGGGCAGCGCAATTTCCTGTCGAAGTAAAAGTCTCCCTGGAACAGTGAGAGGATACGGCGCCTTTCTCTGCCCCAAATTACGGTGATGCAATTACAACGTCATCGCGCATGTATACAAATATAAAAATATGTGAGCAGGTACTTTCCTGAATTTTTCTTTTGTCATTTTACTTATAAAGTACTTTATCAAAAGTTTATTGTTATTTGAAATCCTGATGATTGAATTTTTCAATGATAAAACCAAATATATATATATATATATATATATTTTTTTTAAAATTATAATTATTCAATAAAAAAAATTACAATGTGTGATATACATATATATATATATAGTATATATATATATAAACCAATCTAATGATACCCTCCCCTTCCATTTCCCCCAGCCTCACAACAAACTCCAATTATTTGGCATGCCATAGTCCCATTGGCTCTGGCACTTGAGACTCTTAAAAAATTAACTTTCAAAGAAATTATTTTTGAATTTTTTTCAAATACTTAAATGAAATTTTCACTTTTTTCTTAATTTTATAATAATAAATGTAATTCTTTGTAATAAAACAAAGACACCCATTCGAAAATTTTATTTTGTCGTTCCAATAACAATTATTGGCTGCGAAAGCTCGCTTAAGTTTATTTCAAAATATTCGATGGTTTGCTCTGTATATGGGGAAATACTGTGAACATTATTTCATCCCTAATGACTTATAGTCCAGTCAGTGGGGGATAAAAAAGGGCTCCACCTTGCAAAAGGTTAGGTAGTAGCGATTTTCACATATGTTGTTAAGATTGGGACTCTAAAGAAAAAAAAAAGTTTTCGACCTTGGGGGGGTCGAGCTCGATCCGCCATATTGGATTGAAGGTGCCAAAATTTGGTTTTTTCAAAATAATTATGAAGTGGTTGATTTTACAACCAAATTGTTAAAGGCAAACTTAAAGACAACTAATTTACCTACATTTTTTGTGGAAAGTTTTTTTTTTGTAAGTCTAATAGGTAACGAGTTACAGCGGTTGAAAGAACAAAATTTTGACAAAAAATTGTAAAAGTCCAGTTTTCTTGATAAATTTTGTACGAACATATTACACAATATCATTTTAACGTATTTCTACGTTACAATATACTTATATAGCATCATCCGTGTACTCGATGACGTTGATTTGTTATAGTGGGATCCTAGTCTACAGCTGACTTGGCAACACTGATTGAGTCCTGGTTACAGGACGTTGCCTGGATGCTCATGTCTGCAGATGTTCTTTTCGATGAAACAATGCCAGTTCAAGTTTCACAAGAACGATTTTTAGCCACTGAAAATAACAAAGTCCGTCTGATTTCGATGCTTACAAAGCAATTTATACAGGATGATTTTACAGTTAAGCAGGCTGAAGAAGATGCTGATGAGTTGATTGTCAATACTGCGATTTCCTTGTGTTCATCATATGACGCTGTTTTCATTATTGGCGAAGACGTTGATCTCCTAGTTCTGCTGACAGCATTAGCACCACCCAAAAGTAGTATATATCTTCGCAAACCCGGGAGAGGCAAAACTTTTGAAAGACTGTATTCCGCGAATAGTGTGAAATACAAAGAGGCGGCTGAGAATTTTCTGTTTCTTCATGGCATTTAGCGGCTGCGATACAACATCGTCCTTCTTCAACCAAGGAAAAACAAAATTTTGTTCGCTTGTGCAAAACGACACAAGACTCAATGCCATGATAGGAATCTTCAAACATCATGATGCAACACCAGAAGACATAGCAGTTGCAAGAACACGCTTTCTTGTTGCTTTGTACGGGGGTGACATGGATAAGGAAACCTTGGAAGAAGTCCGCTACAAACGTTTCGCAAAGTCGACAACAAAAAGCAAATTCAATCTTGCCTCTTTGCCACCAACGAACGACGCTGCACGGTACCATGCATTTAGAAAGTACCATCAAGTCCAAAAATGGTATGGAATCCAAAAAAATCCAGAAACTGGGGCTGGAAACGTGACACCAACGGGCTTGTTCCAGTAAGAATGACAAAGAAACCAGCACCCGAGACTTTATAAAAATTTATTTCATGCAATTGTAAAAAAGGAAGCGGCGTTGCATGTAGCTGCACGAAAGCTGGATTGAAGTGTTCTATTGTATGTGGGTGCTGTAATGGTCAAACATGCTGAAATTCGCTAGAGGTTCACATCGATGTCGAGGACGAAGAAGAAGAGATGTTGTCAATGAAAGCCCAGAATCTCAGTATCACAGGCAATGAGTTAGATGATGACATTGGTGACGAAGACTGTTATTAAGTAACATCATTTATAGTAACATAATTCATAGTAATGTAACATAATTTCGAAATCTACCATAGCTGGTATATCTGTCTAGTAGACCTACTGGAGATACCGCAATAAAAAAATGCGCCATGTTCTATACCTCATGGTGGTGTGGAAATGAGTTTACAAAATTATTATAATTATGTAATGAATAACCCGAAAAAATTACAAAGTTGGGAATTTCATCATTTTTTAGAAAAATATTCACATTTCCGCCACTGTAACTCGTTACCTATTAGACTTACAAAAAAATACCGTCTACAAAAAATGTAGGTAATTTAGTTGTCTTTAAGTTTGCTTTCAACAATTTGGTTGTAAAAACGACCACTTCACAATTATTTTGAAAAAAACAAATTTTGGCACCTTCAATCCAAGATGGCGGGTCGAGCTCGACCCTCCCAAGGTCGAAAACTTTTTTTTTTCCTTAGAGTCCCAATCTTAACAACATATATCAAAATCGCTACTACCTAACCTTTTGCAAGGTAAAACTCCCCACTGACTGGACTATTAGGAAACAGGCATAATGAGTTTATACAACGCGGTGGCAAAATATTATATAGCAGTGACGTGCAACTGACGAATTCTACGAAATTCCGGCAGAAATTGTATGGTTGGTGATTTGGATATTTGGTTTGAATTCAGAACCGTTCAGTAATATTGTTAATTTGGTGAAATTCAAGTTTGTCACACACGAAAAGCGCCATTAATTTATTTAAAAACCCTTAAGTATAACAGCTATTATGCTTCACAGTTTATCACACTTTGGTGAAACGGTCTTGCGTACTTACTGTTAAGAGTCCGAATAATACCGCAGTATGTATGGGAAGATGTATAAATGTAAAAATGTTTATTTTGTCTTAATATCTGCGTACCCATGTTGAAGAGGATATGGTTAGTTACTCCTCCGCACCGGAGGGGGTAATATATATCCCCCAAACAAGAGAGCGTGATAAGTTGTTTATTACATCACGAATCGATATGCATTAAAAAATATCCTGTTAAAATTTGAGAATTTTAACTGATATTATTTTTATTAAAAAATATTAGATCCATAATTGACAGCCTAGAATTATTAGCATTCATTTATGAATGTACCTGTCAGACTTACTCGAAGTAAAGACACTTTTAAGCGTAACAAACACCTCAATACTAAGTAATCTATTTATTCACCAATTCCAAGAATACACCACCTTACAGAGAAATGCTGTTAACTTATTGATATGTTTGGTGTTAATAATTTTGTGGGTTTCAAAAAGCAACTCGTTATTCAGACTCGTTATTATAATCGTTACTAACTTTTGTTCTTTCTTGTCTTGTCTCTATACTACGAGTAGATCGCATACTCCTTTTTAGTTATATTTTGTTTTTAACACACACACATTAATAACTGTATAAATTTACGAACATACTCTATTTATATGTATATTGTTATTTTAAAAAGAAAAACATCTGTTGGCACTGTATTATGCAGTAAATGATGAAAAATATGTAACATGTAAAAGCCTATCAGGGCGTTATATATAAATATCTGTCTAAATAATATCTAACCAATTCTGTAGAAATTACTCCCACCGCCAATATTTAAAAAGTTACTTTCGCGATTACTTAAAACAAAGTCATCACCGTAAAAAAGCCGCTAGGATGGACGTAAGTGCATTTTACTGGAAAGAGCTACAATAATATCTATATGAGTTACACTCGATTTTGTACTCCTCTCCTTTACCGTTTCGCATTACTTAACAATTGACTACTGGGTGAAAATCGGACGGAATGTACAAAACATGTAGACGTCACGGGACGCCCGGCAGATGTGAAACATCGAAATCGATTTTTATTGAAGGAAGAGGGGAGGTTACTGTTACTTTCCATCAATGTGTCATACGGGGCACACGTCCCGTATGACACATTGATGGAAAAATAGAATTAATTTTTATGAAATGAAAGTAAATATAAAAATAAAAACAGTTCTTTTTATGATTATTAATTAAAATAATAGAAGCAAATATACCGCACAGAGTTTTGGCGGCCGGGCAAAAAGAGCTGTCGAGTCACGTGACTGCCTGAATGAGGCTCCGTTTTCGTGTAAAAGCGTCGTCCCGTCTTGCCACGCTTGCTACACAAGAGTCAGTTTTACTCCCCTAGGTTCGCCAAAAAGCCCCTTTATTGGCTCGGTATCGGTACCGAATCGACAAAAACCGGAGATCGTGCGCAGAAAAGTAAGGATGGATAAAAAGGGATTTTTTACGGAAGGTCCCCGTCAGCGGTTTTATGTACCGATACCAAGCCAGTGGTACGACTAGCTAAGTATTAAGAGAAAATAATTACTTTTTACGAAATTACAGTTTTTTCTAGAACAAAAAAGGGGAAATATTAGGGTTAAAATATTTTATTCCTTCTTTGAAACATAGGAAAAGTTCTACGTACGCTACTGTATGTACCTGCCTAATTATAAAATGTTTGCCTTGTGATGAATTAATGTTTAATTTAATTTTGATTCACACAGCGAAATAATTTAATTGGCTTTCTACTCCTATGAGCGGAAAATATTCGACTACAATTTATTTATGACCTTGCTCTCGCACCCGGGCTCGCTTGTGTTTAAAAAAATATTAAATTTATAAAAAAAACTTCTGTAGCTGTAAACATACAAGTTTTTTTGTTAAAATCGCGAAAATTGAATGGAAAACCATGTACGCCACAACTACCCATCATTATTATAAAAAAGTTTCTTGCGTTAGCGTTTCTTTTCTTAAATGGATCGATTGCACAGGAAGGAAAAATCTTTTCCTGCAAAACATCACTACAGTGTTAAACCTCGTACTGAATTTTTTTTGTTATTTGTTTTTGGGGTGTTATGCCGTGTTTCGCTAACTCCTTCTTTAGCCAACGTTTCGGACAGCATTGCAGTGTCCATCATCAGGGCAGATGTGTTATTTGAGGTTGTGGTGAAATGTGAGCTTATGTATGAGGTTGTGATACCGTGTTGTCAGCTCCAACCCTCTGAGCTAACATTAACGTATCATTTTTTATTTATTTAAAGTGGTTTTCTTCGTTTAGCTCTGGTGTAGCCGTCAATTACCGGATACCAGGAACTATTGAGCTTAGCTCCATCGTCTCTATGTTTACGGGATTTTTATGGATTTCAATGGCCTCCGTAATAAGCTGTGCTCTATAAGTTTTGGGTCTCCCCAGGACTTCAGGAACAAATCCAAAGTAATGCCCGGTGTCAATCAAATGCTCGGCAATTGTCGACTTGTCAGGGTGGCCGAGTTTACAAGCTCTAAAGTGTTCTGAGATCCTTTTGGAGATAGTCCGCTCTGTCTGGCCTACATAGATCTTGTCACATCCGGAACAGCTGAGTTTATATACTCCATCTGTTTCCAGAGGAAACTTAGTCTTTGCAGACCCCAGTAAGTCCTGTATCTTTGTTGTTGTTCCGAAGACAGTCTTGATACTTTCCTTTCTCAAAGGCCTGGCAATTCTGTCTGTCACATTGTGCACATAAGGCAGGAAGGCACAGCTTTTCGACTCTTGTTCAATTCTGTCTTCGTTTGGTGCAGATTTGGCTCTTATGATTTGCCTTGTCTGACTTGCTGGGTAACCGTTACGCTCCAGTGCATCGGTCAGCTTCGTAAGTTCTGCTCCGATTTTATGTTCTTCACATATTCTGGTCGCTCGGGTCTCCAATGTATGGATAAGTCCTCTCTTCTGCGCTGGGTGGTGGTGTAAATCAGTGTGTAAGTACCGATTTGTATGGGTTGGTTTCCTATATACGGTATGCCCTAGGCTACCATCGTGTTTTCGCATCACCTCCACATCTAGAAAAGGCAGGATTTTATCTTCGTTTTCCAGTTCCATTGTGAATTTAAGATGGTCCAGGAATTCGTTTAGTTTCTCCGTTCCATGAGGCCAAATGGCGAAGACATCGTCGACGTAGCGCCACCATACTTTAGGGACAGCCGAAGCTGTGTCGAGTGCCACTTCTTCAAACTTCTCCATAAAAAAGTTGGCTATTACTCGCGACAACGGACTGCCCATCGCAACTCCCTCCAAAAAAAAATAACAAAACACCCCATAAACAAATAAAAAAAATACTTTTGGCCGTGAAAATCTTAAATCATAAATCATATTCTCGTACTGAAACCTTATGTAGTAATCAGGCTCTAGTATAGCGTGTAGCGCCGGTGTAGAGCGCACCTATAGCTTGCAGATGAGTACGCTGAATTATATTATGGCTTATTAGCAATTATTAAAGCTTTCTTTGATTTGAACAGTATTCTCAGAAGTTTCGGTTGCATAATAATTATAAATAACAAGTTTTAAGCAAATCGGAATAATTTTACCTGCATTGTTGCATTAGCTGGTGTTAGTGTTACTGAAACAAACTTTGTATCATCTTGGTACATATTATACTACTTTGATAAGCAAACTAACTCGAGAAGTATGAGAAACGTACATGCACATTCATGCCCGACTAGAGTACAGGTCAAATTACGAAGTCAGTGATGTCGCTAAGTAAACTTCATTGTTTAACTCTTGACAGGCAAAGATGCCAAACAAAATGTCTGCAACCAATTGGGTCTTCCGACGACCCCATGCGTTTTCCCGTCTTATGGGCTTTTAAACTATAGAAATCCCAATTATTCAGTCAATTATTATTGGTAACTTATGTATTTGCACAGGAATACGTAAAATACTAAAATGATATGTTAAGTATTTAAGCTAATATAAGGAGGATAGTAATTTTGGGTACTACCTACTCCCCCATTTGGCTGCGGGAGAGTTAAAGTAGTCCAATCACCCTATTTTTTTAATCCACACACGATAAAACAACTACAAAATTAGCAGTGATAACGAGTATCTACAACAATCCTCTCCATTTGAAACAATTGTATTTCTTACTTCCAGACTAAGGGACTAATTGCCGCCCACATTATGTATGGTCACCCTTGCTTTTATAACCTACTTTATCAACGCGCTCAGGGATTGGAAATCATAATATTTAGACATGCTTGCATTTTTGTGTGACTTTGTAAACACATCGATGATCGTTTTTTGTTGCATATAATTAATTTACCTTGTCGCCGTGATTTGTTCCTCTCTCTCCTCCAAGTATCCCCCTCGTAAACATTTACGTATGAGTTTTACCTCCTCACAGTCTGTTCGCCTATTTCAACACGCTCGTGATTTATATTATAATCTTCTTTTTCCCATTGAAACTGAATTATTTCATGAATAATAAAAGACAGTCTGATAAATTTTGTTAGTTTTGGCGAATAAATACAGGGTAACCTAAAACTTTGGTTTTGGTAGATAAATAATAACAAAAACATGTGGTTTGTTTGAGACATTTATTACATAAGTACCACCTGAAGCAATTTACCAATGATTTTTTCGACTAAATCCCCCTCCCATTCCCTATTCTTCCTTCCCCCTCCCACTACGTTCAGCCTCACAACCTACCCCAATTGGAGATGCCATAGTCTCACTGTCTCCAATCGGTTGGAAGCAGTTAGTAGTCAAGTGCGGTTTCACATAAATCTAACTAACTAACTAACTAACCATCACGCCGTTTCCCCGCAGGGGTAGGCAGAGAGGACGGACCGCCAAACAACTCGGTCTTGGCACACACTCCTTGCCTCATTCACATTCATACATCGTCTCATACATACTCTTCTATTATTCTGACTCTTGACATGGCCCGACTCGAGTATCTGATTCACTTGATCGTGCCATGTCTTCCTCGGGCGTCCCCGACTTCTGCTACCATTCACATTTGCATCATATATCCTCCTTACACTCCTATCTTCGCTCATTCGCTCTACATGCCCAAACCATCTAAGCGTCCCTTTCTTAATCTTACTCATTACGCTTACATCAGCCTTGCACTCTTTGCGGATCTCCACATTCCTCACACGATCAAACATGGTTTTACCACACATACGCCTCAGGGATCTCATTTCAACAGCATTTAATCTACTTTCATCCTTTCTTTGCCAGTTCCATGCCTCACTTCCATACATCAAGGTAGGTACCAGCACTCCGTTGTGGACTGCTAACTTCGCTTCTTTGGACAATTTTTTGTTAGCGCCTACGGCGTTTATTCCTCCATTAACGGAATTACCTGCATTTACCCTTCTTTCGATATCTCTGTCAGCCTTCCCATCTCTCGTAAACATACTTCCTAAATACACAAACTCATCCACCTGCTCCAAGTATTCCCCATTCACAATTATATTGCACACTGTTTTCGTACTCTCTCTAGTTCTTTGGAATTCATAGTTTTTTCTGGAGTTCCTCAGGGGTCCATCCTTGGACCACTTCTGTTTCTGATTTTTATTAACGATATTGGTTCAGTCATCACACATTCGCTGTATTTACTATTTTCAGATGACTTGAAACTATATCGCTCAATAAAAAACCATCTTGACTGTATTCTCCTTCAACGTGACATTGACTGCGTCTCAAACTGGGCCAAAATAAATGGCTTGAACTTCAGTACACCCAAGTGCAATATCGTCTCGTATACAAGATCAAAGAAATCGCATGTATTTGAATATACAATTCATAGTTTTTTCTGGAGTTCCTCAGGGGTCCATCCTTGGACCACTTCTGTTTCTGATTTTTATTAACGATATTGGTTCAGTCATCACACATTCGCTGTATTTACTATTTTCAGATGACTTGAAACTATATCGCTCAATAAAAAACCATCTTGACTGTATTCTCCTTCAACGTGACATTGACTGCGTCTCAAACTGGGCCAAAATAAATGGCTTGAACTTCAGTACACCCAAGTGCAATATCGTCTCGTATACAAGATCAAAGAAATCGCATGTATTTGAATATACAATCAATGAAATTATTCTCCAACACCTAAACCAAATCAAAGATCTAGGAGTTATTTACGACAGCAAACTAACATTTCACCAAATAAAAAATACCTAATTAGCGAATAATATGCTCAAATATCATTATACTAGCACATACCCGTGAAACAGATCACGGGGTAAGTGTAGGATTTGTGAATTTAAATATCATTATACTACCACAGACCCGTGAAACAGATCACGGGATAAGTGTGGGATTTGTGAATCCAAATATCACTGTACTAGCACAGACCCGTGAAACAGATCACGGGATAAGTGTAGGATTTGTGAATCTAAATATCATTATACTAGCACAGACCAGTGAAACAAATCACGGGATAAGTGTAGGATTTGTGAATCTAAATATCATTATACAAGCACAGACCAGTGAAACAAATCACGGGATAAGTGAAGGATTTGTAAATCTAAATATCATTATACTAGGACAGACCCGTGAAACAGATCACGCGACTAGTGTAAGATTTGTGAATCTCACTGCCTTCCAAAAACAAATACTGTTAATTTTCTTTATTTTAATACATACAGTCAAATTTTTGTTGACAAATTAGAGAGGTCTAATAATAATTTGATAATATCTACAGTAATGGAGAGTAAAACAGCAACTGTAAATCATTCAATATGCAGTATTTTTAATATAGTCTCCTCTGCTCTAAGCTTAAACGTTCCAATAAAAGTTATTGTTGAAATCTGAATTGACCTGACAGGCAAATCTCTAAAAATTTAAACAAAACAACACATTTCAAAAACAGAATTATTAATTCCTCCTTTAAATAAAAATAAAATAATTTTAATCAGGTACCCACCCACTTTATCGTCTGTCTGAACAATTGGTTCCAATTTTGAAAATTACACTTGAATTCAAGGCAAATTTGAGTTCATTACGCAGGAATATCTCACATCACGTACAATGTCCACACCATCACAACCAACCGAATTTGTATGTTTGATTAGAACAATGCTACCTAAGTAGAATCGGTACTCTGAATGTAAATTTGACTAAGGCCAAAAAGATAATAGCTAACAGCGTGGATAATAAACACAAAAAAGTGAAAAAAGCTTTGATTTGTATTGGAGAAAAAATTGATACATAATATTGATATATGTATAGTAGAAATTCACCTATGTAGGTATTTTTAAAGAAAATTTTAGAAATCGAAAAAAAAGTTCATGGTTGGGGTACACGTTATAATTTTGTGCGTTTTTTTTAAATTGATTAAGGAAACATATTAGGAAAGGAAGTTCTAGGAAGAAAAGAGGTATGATGGATGGGTCGGAATCTGGGGATCAATGAGTCTAGGAGTGACGGACATATCGATGACGGATCGGAGTCCTGTTAGAGAAATCAAGTGGTATCCCTCAACTAGTATCTCCCGATCCGGCAAGCCCCACAATCAGTGGGCAGACGCAACCGCCACCAAGACATACACAAACCTCACCCCGTGAACCCGACAACCTCTACTAAGTCACCAAACGTTGCAAACCACTTGGGGTGACCTACGGTAGATTGGTGTTCCGCCTCCCAAATTGTGTTTTTAAAAAGGAATTTGCAAAAATGTTTTGAAAGTGGAATCCCGCACAAATCGAGTGGTTGAGTACAATATTAAACCACACTTTGAAGTGCTCTTAAGGTTATGTAATCACCAATGTCGGTATCTTAGTACATATATATTTAAATCACGTGTCACTGTGTTCCTACACGCTAATCTCCGAAACCGCCCAACCGATTACAAATCAAATTTTGTGAATGTGTATGGTTGGTTCCAGATTGATAGATAAAAGTAGACTCCGAAATAATGAATTGTTGTTCCTCAATCACCACTCAACTAACTATGGGTACCATTCTTCTTTGTCCAGAATGTCGAGACTTGTAAACTCAAGTCAGAGCATTGAATTTTTTGGTGTAAGTCTAAATGACTTTCAAAAAGCGATACGTAATGTGTAATTTTTCACAACTTAATCGTTATTAATGCTCTGACTTGTAGTTATTTTCTATATGTACATTTTATATTTTACATTGTCTTTGCCCTTCACATTCATGTACTCTCCATTCACTGTCATCTATGTTTTCTTATTCGTGTCAATATTATGGTTTTAATGGACATATTGTCCGTAAATTAATAAATAAATAAATAAAATTCAGCCTGCATATGTTTGCTCTCGTAAAAATCGAAAAGTAGTCGTAATAGATACGAATATCGATGAAAATTTCTAAGTTTGTTGTTATTAGTACCAGGAGAGATAAATGGTAGAAGCAGTCGGGGATGAATACTGAACACAATACCTCTGCACCGCGATGTGACACGGAGTCGAATTAAAATCGATGTGATGCAGTTTTTTGACACTATCATTGTGGTATACAGTAGTGAATGGTGGAAAAAGTTAGAGGCGCCTGAGAAATACATTATCAATAGCGAAGCATTGCCCGTCCACTAGTTTATATATGAATTATGAAATTTTTTTGTAATTTTACATATTGAATATACCTACACATAAAAAATATCCACATTTTTTTCGTTAAATATTACACAAATGACGTCAGGTGTTTTGTGATGGTATATATTTTTAGATTAATAGGAGGCTTTGTGGAAAACAATTTCCCTCAGGGGCATCTTTGAGGATGCTGTAAAAGTTTGGTGGGCCTTTAAAAAATGTTGTGTAGTCTTGGCAAAAAAACATAGAATATTTTGGAAAAATGCAGTTTGGAAATAATACAATTTTAACCGAAATATACGTATATTTACTCTATGGACACTCTGTACCTACCTAGAAGCAATATTGTATTCCGTTGTCTTACAGACCTCTGAGAATAAAGCCCCTATTTTCTCACTCTATGTTAGCAACCCTTTATTTTAAATCAAATATTTATCAGCATTCAGGGGGTGTTATCACCTTTTCTCTCTTATATTTATCACAATAGTATTATTAAAGAGACATGTAATATATCGGATTTTCTCAAACAAGAGGCCAATGATTTTAGGGTGGAATAAAATTGGTGGGTAATGATAGATAATAGAAACAAAGGAAGATTCGGAATGAAAACTAGCCGATTGTCTCTGAAATTGCATGGATTATCAAAGTGGGTGGTGGAGTCAATGAAAGTTATGCGTTTAGCGTGTGAGTAGAAAAAAAGGCGGTGGCCGCTGGCAGATGTAATTTGCAGTTATGGGTAAAATAGTTTAACGACACTGGTGTGCGCGGCTTTATACTAATAAAGGTTCATGGTCCATCTCCAATTTTTTTACGAACTATAAAATATACATTTCATGAGCAATTTCCTACTATGTATCAAAAAGTATTTTATTTTCAGGAAACCCTAGGCAAGCGCTTCACAAATTGAATGAAATTACCTTACTGAATCCAAATATTGATATGTGATTGAAATTTCTATCGTACTACCTGACGATAATGATTTGTTGCCCATAAAAAAGGCTAACATAGACATTCATAGAAATCTTACACTAGAAGTAACTTAACATTTTCTCTGATTGAGTGACGGAATAGCATTAGTTTGTTAATACATTTAACGATAAAATAACGTGAATCTTTTAAAGCAAGTTTTCTTAGGACTTGAATAAATCATTAAATTTTAATGTTAATATTGAAGTTCTGTGAAAGATCGATCCAACTTCTCTTATTATTCCTTTATGGTCCAGTTATTTCACATAAGTCTTTTCATAAGCCTACTGATATTTCATAAATATAATAATGGAATAATATAAATCTTTAGTTAAAAGTAAAGATGGAAAACGTAAGTCTTTCAGTAATGCTTACATTTAAAGAAATGGCGTAAACAGAATTTAACCAATTCTGCATTAAAAAAGTACTACTCTTTCATCTGAAGGTAATTGAAAAATTCTTGCAAACTCAATTATGAGTTTTATTCTCGGTCGCTTCTGTCATTTAGAAAATAAATCGTCTTTGTACGGTAATTTTTCCCCGCGCAGCTTCTAGGTCGATTGAGTTTTCTCCGATGGAAATGAGAAAGGAAATTGAACAAAGTACAAAATAACGGAAATGCATTTGGTTAAATTGATGGAAGTCTCGTTTGAATACTACATTAAGGCTTTGGAGGAAACTTGGAATGTGTACCGGAATAAATTATCAAGAAAATTTGAAATATGTGAAATTCCTTCCATTACCCCGTCTTTTAAATGAATTGTAACTATCAATTTTTTTTATATAAATACCGCTCAGGTGTACCAACTGCTCCCAACCGTCTGGAACCAGTGAGACAATTGCATCCATAAGTGGGGTATGATGTGAGGTTGAAGGTGATGAGGAGGGGAAGGATATGGGGAAGATAAAGGTGGAGGAGTACCTGGATATTCAAATCTGGTCACCAAACACGGCTAAAGCTATTTCAAGCAACGGTTCAATTCTGAATGGTGGTATTACGCCAGGGTGATACTGAGAGTATCTTCCTCTACCACTTCTATTTATTTATTTATTTATTGATACATTACTCTACAGTACTTTACATTTCAATTCAGCAACGTTGGCCTCACTGGGTTGTTCACCCGTGCTGAGGCCCCCATTTTAAAATATGCGAATTTATACATTTAAACAAAAAACAACATTAAAATAGAGATAAATTTACATCAAAAATAAAGATTAGAAATCAAAATCCAATTCTCACAACAAAATAAAAACATTAGAAGAGAATGGAAATCGGCATTTACAATTTTTTTTTTTTTTAAACAAATTCAATTTATTCAATAAATAAATTTACAATGTGTGATATACATATATATATTTCACTAGTAATAAGATAAGATATTATGATATGATTAATATTTATTATTTTTCAATGTTCTCCCATAAAAAGCAATTGCTTGTGTATATGGGATGAGGTATTATTTGTTTAGTTTCTTAGATTTTTATTTAATTTTTTAATTTTTTGTTTTTGTTTTTCTTTTATTTTTTTATTTTTTTTTTAAATTTAGTTTAGGTTTTCAGTATATTTTTTTAATTGTGTTTTGAATTCTTTGAAACTATCATTTAGTGATCTTATATTTTCTGGCAATTTATTGAAGAAATTTGTTCCTAAGTATTTGTAGTTTTGCTGACCCAACGTTTTTTTACAAATCGGAATTGGTAACATGTATTTTTGCCTGAGATTTGCTATGTTTTTGAATGGTACGGTTTTGTTTAGGATATCATCTTTGTAAACTTGTAAGGTTGCGTGATACAGGAAAAGAGTATTTAATTTTCTGACTTTAAATTCTTTGAAAATGAGTTCAGATGAATATAAAAATGATTTCTTTAATATTATTTTAATTATTAGTTTTTGCGCAATGTAAAGAGGTTGTGTGTGAGTTTTATAGGCGCCCCCCCATCCTATTATACCATATTGGATTATGGATTGACAGAATGCGAAGTACGTCATTCTCAGTAGTTCTTTATTTAGAATATGTCTCAAGCAGCTAAAAATTAAGGTTAATTTTCGTACTCTGTTTTTGAGAATGGTTATATGTGGTATCCATTTTAGGCATTGGTCAATAGTGATCCCTAGATATTTGGTTGAAGTTTTAATTTCAATATTAGTACATAGTAAGTTACAGTGGTGTTGTTGAGTGCTTGGTGCAGAGTGAATTCGAATGTTTATTTCATGCGGCGTATTTGGTTTGTTTATGAAAAATGGTACGTAGTGTGTTTTTTTAGAGTTTAACGTTAGTAGGTTATTATCAAACCATGTTTTCAATTCATTGATGTCTGAATTAGCCTTTTTGTTCAGTTCTAACCATGTGTTTGCTTTTAGAAGAAGCACTGTGTCATCTGCATATGAGACAATTTCCCCGTATTTAGCAACTTCAAATATATCATTTACATATAATATGAACAAAAGTGGTCCTAAAACTGTGCCTTGTGGTATCGAGAAGTTATTACTTTCGGAATCACTTAATTCATTTAACAATTTTACTTGCTGTGGTCTATTTTCCAAAAAGCTTATAATCCAGGATAGTACCGTTCCATTTATTCCAATTAATTTTATTTTTTTTATTAAGTTAGTGTGTGAAATACTATCAAATGCTTTTTTAAGGTCAATAAATATTCCAATGCATTTTTCATTTGAGTCTAGGGCGGTATATATAAAATTAGTTATTTTTGCAATAGCATCGTGGGTGCTGGTATTTTTTTTGAACCCATACTGTTTAGAATTAATAATTTTATGTTGTTCTAGGAAGGACCAGATTTGATTTTTTACAATTTTTTCGAATATTTTTGATATATTTGATAAAAGGGATATAGGGCGGTAATTTTGTGGGTCGTTTGGGCAGTCAGCTTTATAAATCGGTGTTATTATTGTTCTTTTGTAGTTATCAGGAAATACACCTTTTATAAGGCTTGTATTTATTATATGCGTTAGGGGGTAAATTAGATATTGTTTCATTGTTTTTTAATACGTTTACATCTATGTTGTCATAACCGGGTGTGGAACCCCCCCTTAAATCATCGATAATTTTTCCGACATCAGTTTCTGTTATTTTGTTGAAATTATTATATTGGTGTTGGGAAGCGTGGGGATTCTTTTTATTACTGTTGGGACATGTTTTGATGGCGTTAGCCAGATATTTTCCGACATTTGCAAAATAGTTGTTCAGAATATTACAGCATTTTTTGGTGTCAAGTTGGACATTATACGTTTTTTTCCCATCTGAAATTTCGGATACACAACTGTTATTTCTATTCTTATTTATTATTTCGTTTATTGTAGACCATATATTATTATATTTTTATATATATTTTTTTATTATTGTTTTTAGCATCTAGAATTAATTGGGAGTAGTATCTGTTTTTCGTTTTTCGAATTAAAGTTGTTAATATGTTTTTATATTTTTTATAATAAGAAATAATTGATTTTTTGGCAGTCGGTTGATTAGCTAATTTGTAAAGTTTGTTTTTTTTTCTAACTGCTTTCACTAATCCGATAGTGATCCAGGGTTTTATTTTCTTTGTTTTAGAGTTTTGATGCAGATTTTTAATTTCAGAGGCATTTAAAATGTGTTCTGATAATTTTTTTCAAATAATGATGCACATTGATTGGCGCACTTACTGTTTATTATTTCAGTCCATTTTTCGGTTATGAGTGATTTTTCTAATAGTTGGTAGTTTAATGTGGTTTTTGTGGTACTTGATTTAGGTAGGTTTTTTGTTTTATTTTTTGTTTCATAGTTAAAAAGGGTTGCGTGATGATCAGTTATATTTATCTTCCAGGTTGAGGATTTGATATTTTTTATATAATTCAGGTTTACATTACACCAAATATGGTCTAGACAAGATGGCGTTTGATTTGGTACTTCACGGGTATAGTTGTTGATGCACGTTTTGAAGTTAAGATGAGTCATCATGTTCAAGAAGTTATTTTTTTCTATAGATTTATGGTTATTAGAAATATTTATGTTAAAGTCACCACATATAATCGTAAAAATCTTTGTTAAATTATTCAGGTATAGATAAAGTTCGTTTGTAAAATTCGTTATGTTTGATTTGTGTGTGCGGTATATTGTAATGATTCTATAAATAGAATTTTTAAATTTAATATCTATTTTTAAACAGTTGACAAATTCAATATTTACTTCTTCTGTGTTTATCACTTCACAATCGTCACGTACAAACATAATTATTCCACTATTTTTGTTTATAGATTTTTTAGTTGCTATTCCTCGGTAGTTGGGTAGCGCACTTATGTATTGATCGCTGTTGGAGTGTGTTTCAGTTAACCCTATGCACACCGGTGATGTATTTAAATTATTAATATTTATTAATAATTCATCTAGATTTCTTGAGATACTTCTTATATTCATATTCAGCACTAAAAAAGTAGAATCCCTATTTTGACACCATTTGTTAATTTCGGTAACGTTTTCGCATATTTCTTCTGTAATGTTGTAGTTTTGGTCAATTTTTTTTGCAATGTAATCATCCATGTTAAAAATAGTTGATTCGTTCCTTTGCAAATTGTAACAATGATGTAACAATGTAACAATGTAACAATGATCTATGTGCTTGTGCGTGCCGCTTGCCTTATACATTTTTTGTGTTGCGTGTATATGTTTTATTCTCCTATGTTATAGAATTTAAGAAATATTGTCTTTTTTGTTCTTTAATCTACATTTTCAGACATTGCCCTAAAGCTTAAGTTTAGACATGCGGAATTCAATACTTCGTTTGTGTGAAGACACTATGAAACAATACATGATTATTGCGTCAATGGTGAATGCCAGAGATTCGGTACTATCCATTGTTTAATTCTTGTTTGTATCGCTGTTTTGTATTGTTAAACAGTCAAAACTAATTATTTTGGCTCTTGGCAGATTCCACAAATTAAAAAAAAACAGTCTGTTGTCTTTTCAAACAATGATGAAAAAAAAACATTTTTTTTGCATCATATCTTGAGCGTTGATACTCAAATGGATATTTCGAAGCTTCACAGCACACAAGTGCAATTTATGTGTTTTAAAAAGTTACTCATATCGGGTGTGCCCGAAATAACGTCAGGGTATCGGTTCTCCAATCCAGGCCGCTGGCAATCACCGTCGAAAGTATATACATTGGTCGACTTTCTTATTCTTGAGTCTTGTCAAAGCTACATACTCACATACGCCAAACGTCAAAAGTCATTCTACTCGAACATTCGAGTGGAATGACTTCATCGATAATAGAGGCCCTGGTTTTTCTTACTTTCAAAATATTTTTTGTTACAGACAATCAACATCATTAGACTAATTTGGCGACACCAGTTTTCTTTAAAATCGGCATGGATCACACTCGGATTTATCTATTCGATGGTTCTTTCATAATTTTTGGATAGTTAAATTATTGACTAAGCCTAGCGAAGTCCTGTTTTAACTCGACGGTTTGGCGTTTCGCCTGTCTGTCAATTCTTTTTGTACGTTCCGTTTTTGTTTTAAGATGGTAGCCGTTTTAAACGTCAGTAACGATTCTTTTTTCAAATGTGAAATCATCGTGTTTATTTGGACTTATTCGCATTTTTTATGTAACCTACTTACCTGCCTGAAGAAAGTTTGAAAAAATAATTTTTATCAAGATAATGACGTTTCATTGGACGAATTGTAGAATTCCTTATTTGAAATAAAAATTTTTACATAAAATATATGGTTTTTATCGAATAAAGTAGGTAGGTATTTAAGTATCTACTTATAAGTCTTACAATTTTTGAGGAAATTTTGGTTTTGATTTACTAAATAAGATCAAATTAGAAACGAACTGTTTTGGCCGCGAGGTCTAATGTTAACAGAACTACAGGTGCGGCAAAACAAACGGTGCAAGAACAACAGTTTTTATAAAAAAAAACAGCGCAACTAGAATGAGATTATTTAATTGTATTTGGTACATCATTCTGTTTAATGCATCAAGTTCTGTAGATGACATCAAAAAATATGATGTCCTCCAGCAGCGATACATTGATTAATGCGATTTCTGAAGTTCTCGGCTGCATTTTGGCACATCTTGAGGATAGCGGTGATTTCCTCTCGAATTTCATTCTTGAGTTCTTTCAAGGTGTTAAGCCAATGATTAAAAACACTTCCCTTCAGGTAGCCTCGCAGGAAAGAGTCGCGAATTCCAGCCGGAAGGCCCGCTGGGTGGCGATGAAAGAAAAGTTTTTTTGAAAGAAAATCCTGATGGCGAAACCCCGGTGTTGTCCGGACCGAACCATAAACGACTAAAAACGGCACGACCCTCCCGAGACCTCTCCCAGGTTCCTAGCCCCACCACACGGTATGTACCTGCTCTTCAAAACGGCACAGCCTCTTTTTCTGCACTTTGTATTAGTGCATTTGTGAATCTTAAAACGGCGTATAGTTCTTACTTGCCTACTCATGTAGGTATTCAACTTTTTTCCACCAATAAATAAATTAAATAAACGTAATTTTTTTTCCTCACTTTATTTCTGCAACAAAAATAAACGAGTCGTTTACATTTAACAATACTGTTTTATTTGTGCTTCCTTGATAAAATCAAGGGTTAAATTTTCTTTCCTAGTATAAATGAATTTAGAATATTCTCGAAAACACTTAACAAAGAAAACAGACCCCTTTCTAAAAATTACATGAATATTAAATTTCAAACTGATTAACAATTTTTCCAGGTAAGATCTTGTTTTTAAAGAGCCATTAGCAATTCTATAAACCTGGGGTTCAAATATGGTTTTTCCAAATAAAAATTCATCCTCTGATAACAATGTTAATTAATAATATTATTTACAAGAACCAAACACCCTAAATATTGTATTTTAGTGAATTTTGCCACTTTTAAAATTTTTAAAAATATATTGAATTACATTGTGTAGATAACTAACACACATTTTCAACATCCTTAAAGTTAACAATCAACATTAAAACCCAGAGATTTAGATGTAATCACCATCATAATTGTAATCGTAATCATAATCTTAATCGTAATCAAGCGTTGTCACTATGGTTATTATTATGAAAATTTTTTTTATTGAAATTGTAATTGAAATCAAAATCGCAATTATTGTTATCAAAATCGTTGATGTTACCATAATGGTTAATGTTACCAGAATTATTAATGTTACCAAGATCGTTAATCTTACCAAAATCGTTTATTTTACTAAAATCATTAATTTTACTAAAATCCTTAAGGTTACCAAAATCCTTAAGGTTACCAAAATCGTTAATGCTACCAAAATCGTTAATGTTATCAAAATCGTTAATATTACGAGAATCAATTACGAAAGTTAATACAACAAAAAAATTACGTATTTCTTACCTAAATCATTAATTTCATATGTATCGTAATTGTTATCAAATAGTAATAAATTGTAGTTATTTCTTATCTAAATCGTAATTGTAATCAAATC
The DNA here is from genome assembly GCF_061612785.1 of Hesperophylax consimilis. Taxonomy (NCBI): domain Eukaryota; kingdom Metazoa; phylum Arthropoda; class Insecta; order Trichoptera; family Limnephilidae; genus Hesperophylax; species Hesperophylax consimilis. Next base: position 23,912,363 of record NC_142842.1, read on the forward strand.
GTAATTGTAATCAAATCGTAATTGTAATCACAATCGTAAATGTCAGGTAACAGAATCAAATTTGTAATCTTAATCGTAAACGTTTTCTCTATCTAAATTTTAATTGTTTTCACAATCTTTGATGCTACCGAAAGTGTAAGTATTTCTTATCTCAATCGTTATCGTCATCTCAGTCGTAATTGTTATCAAATCATAATTGTTATGACAGTCGTAATGTTACGTAATAAAATCGTATTTTTTACCTAAATCATAATCGTAAATGTAATTGATATAAACATCGTATTTGTTACATCAATCCTAATTGTAACTGCAAAAAGTAGAACGAGTAGTTACAAGCACAATTTTAAGTGCGATAAGTCAACTGTAAGTTTATCTTCAACAATATTTTATAATAGAAAAAAACATTCCTTTTTAATTACGGCTTTAAAAATGTTAATAATTACTGTATTAACCTCCTGGCCCCGGGTGCTTAAAAAACTCAATTAAGGGATGCAGTCAGAACCCACAATTATATTTTGATGCTTAGGTGTGACGTCGAAACTTTTTCCCAACTTCAACTACAAGGTACACGCGAGAAAGAGTTTTAATTACAAACTTGGCCTAGATGTATTTATTATTTTGTACTTCGTGGGTTAATAAAAAAATTGTTTTATTATCTTCTGTTAATGGCATGATAAATTGTTTTTTTTTTAATCTTCTATTAACCAAAGGGCTTGGAAATTTCGTATATGCGCTTTTACATAGGTTTATAATACGTTCAGCTAGACAATTTAAATTTAAAAAAATTCTAGTATGGACTTGATAGTAAGTACCTGATTGAAAAATGTGGATAATTTCCTTTTATCTAAGTAGCTAATTTCTTACTGTGATGTTCAAAGTGACATTGAATTTAAAACCATCAAAAGTTGCGAAGCTAATTTCGTTTAGCAGAGACATTCATTTTTTAATAAATGTCAAAAAGCTTTCGCCAAATATGAGGGGATATTCTCCAATGTATTTTAATACACAATATGCAAAATTACTAAAGAAATTGTTCGTGTAGTGTCGATTAGTATCAAAAGTGGCCACCACTAAAAAGTGCATTAGACATTGAAAAAACTGATGGAAATAGGAAATAGGTAACTACAAATAAAATTTCTTTATTCCAATAATAGTGAAAACAGCCCTTTTTCATTATTACGGGGGTAATAATTGAGTTTAACTCCAAGGCCAGAAATAAGTGTGTAGCATAATAAACAGTTAGTCACTATCCGTGCTTCGAAAATTAAAAAAAAAAAACAGATTATCTATGAAAAAAAAGCTCGTGGTTCCAAATTGCGGCTTCTATCACTTTACTTGATCCAATCTTCGCCGAAAGCCAAACAATGGCGTCTAACAACCCGGATGTGATTTTATACTCCCTCCCCCCACCTCACTCCTTCCCCTGTTCGCTAAGGTTTGGTCACGTGTCTCCCGGAGGTAATACCACTATTTATTGACCTTCAAATAACGCAATTAGCCTCCCCTGCTGCAATATACACCCTCAGGAAATACTCCTCCTAAATCATCCCCCGAAAAACGCAGCGGTGGAAACGTTATTTCAAGAGCCCCATTGTTGGAGGTAAATGCCGGGGGGTGGCTGTGATTTGAGTATTAAAGTTAATTTTATTTACTATTGCGCCCTGCGGCAGATGAGATAGGCACGTGCGCATTCAACTCTGGAGTTACAAATAATATTGTTAAAAAGAACTGGAATATTCCAAAACGTGACTCCACTTTAAGTCAATGTCAAAATTTTTTGGTTATATTTTAGCAAAGTCAAAAATATAACATTTTCTACAAATTTTATAATGAAAGTGCAAATCATTTGGACAAAATGATAAGTGACGCTTATAGGAAATCGAATATTTTTTTTTTTTTATTTTCATATAACATTTGTATTCGTTTGATATTAAATAAAAATCAAGAGATTTTAATGAAGATCTTATAGTAAATCTTGACAAAAGGTAATGGCCAATATTTTAATAAAGATCTTATAGTAAATCTTGACAAAAGATAGGGGACAGTATTTTAATAAAGATCTTATAGTAAATCTTGACAATAGATAGGGGACAGTATTTTAATAAAGATCTTTAGTACATCTTGACAAATATGAGGGGCCAGTATTTTAATGAAGTAAATATTCACAAAAGGTACGGGCCAATATTTTAATGATGCGATTTCTCAAGCGATTATTCTTCCCTATAAGTTAGTCTATTTTTACGTGGTTAAGAGACAATTCACAAACCGTAGGAATGCACACAACTTATTGATATCGTAGTTAGAAAAATATCTCTCTTTGCAAAATCACAGTTCATTCTGATCCTTCACACAAATACTCCTTACTATTGTTTCCGATTTTTATGCAGAGAGACGCTTAAAAATAAAATCATAACAAGGGCGCTCTATATTGAATGACGCACCTCACTGTAGGTATATAGGAATTAGATTTATTAGATTGTCTAATATTTTAGGCCATCCTGTCAATTCCGTTTAATCTCCAAGCGATTTCGTTTTTATTTGTATGAAAGGATCATCGAATCTCACAAATTAAATTTCCACACGCCACTGGTCTCGGCCCCCTAAAAGGCACCCCTAAAATAGCTCACGGCCTAAACCCGCCCCTGGCAACGGCCGAAGTGCATATTGCAGTTGCCCGAATGTCAGCCCAAACCTCTATAACTTTATTACCAGCATTAATAATGGCGGGACTTTGAGGGATGGAGACCTGAGTTATTGAAGGAATTTTATAATACATGTTGTGGGAATTTTTAGACGTTCTGTCTGAAAACTTATGACTTATTTCATAGTCTGAATCCACTTTATGACAACAGGTCTATTTATATATAAGAATTATAGTTCATTGCTTTCAAAGCGACGCTTGCCCTAAAAGGAAAAGGCATTTGATTCAAGTGCTTTCGAATTAAATACAAAAATGGAAGTTATCTTGTCGTTGATTTGTTCCAAGTAGTAAATAACCAAATTAGCCTGAAACCAAATTACATGCAGTTTTATTATACGTTATTACGCATTAGGTAGTCCTTAAGCTCACAACTTACGTTCAGTCTTTTTTATTTCTTACATTGTAGTGAGAAGAGAATATTTATATATTTGTGCAACAATATAGTAATTATACAGATGTTTAAATAGTCAACGTTATCTATTAGAGGATTGATAGGACAATTTGGAACGGCCATAATGTCAAAATACGACTTAAAATCGTTAGTTTTCGAGATGTTGACACTTTAATGAAATTTATGAAAATTGACATCTTGGATCAGTTTTTCGAGTACTGCCGCAACAAAATTCCATGTTCTAAGATTTAAATTTTTACTACGCAACCCTTAAAATCCCTACTGTTGACCACAGTCCAAAACAAAACTAACATTGCTTGATTCATTAGAAAAATGTTCGAAAGGTTTACTGATTTACATAAAATTTATGCAAGCGCGAAAACCGTTGTATGACATCAGCTGAATTTTTTTTTAAATTATCTGCGAGATTAGAGTCGTATATTTTTTTACGTCGAGGATGACTTATTTAAAAAAAATAAATCACGAATCGTGCAAAAATGTTTTTAAGCTTCTGAATGGTTTCTTGTCAAAATCTGACATTCTGGCTTAAAGGAGATTCTACGTCTCGAATAATTTCACGCATGGCCGCCAACACAGTTTTTCTAATTCTTCCCAGTTGCAGACCTAACTTACCAATGCTGATGCCCCTGGGTAGACTCACTAGGTTAATGAAATGTCAGGAATTGTGGATATTTTTCGCAGGTCCTCCAGCATATAAACCCAAAGTATTTTTTAAATTTAACAACATGTGTAAAATTTGTTTGTTTGTAATTATAAACAAGTTTAAAATTCTGTGTCCTTCATGTAACCTTTATACTAGCTATACTGCAGTGGTAAATAAAAACACCAAGGAAGTATAAGTAAGTATATTTTTAATTATATTTATCGCATTGGGAATGTATTGGTTTTTCTACTGTTTTTAGAAATAAATCTAATATTATCAGCGGTACGCAAAAATTTACTTTTCATTGGAATTGTTCGGTTAAAAAATCTAATAAATATGTTCTGTTAATTGCAATGTTATATCCAAATTTCCATTGTTTACAATTATAATATAAAGGAGGGATTAATAAATTCACATAGTTTATTACACAAAACAAATCAAATATTGATAATCTAATCTTCACTGCGTAAGCATAATCAGTCTGGTCAAATCAATTTGCTCTAAAGTACTTCGATTGAGATATCCTACCTTCCCCAATCCCCACCTATTGGAATTATAACGTGCTGAAAGATGAGGGTGGGTTATATTATATATAGGGGTAGGTGTAAAGGGGAGAGTTGAAGCAAATAAATGTCACAAGGATTTAGGATGTACACGTAACGAATTACGAGAAAGGAATGCATTCTGTTTTGTGTGTTGTGTCTAGCGACCAATGCAATGTTTAGACATTTGATGTCAATTTTGATGCATGAAAATAATTATTACGTAAGTAGTTATACGGATATAAATATACTGTGGTTTTGAGAGCAATTTGAAACATCTGTTATGGGAATGGATAGTTCAACAATTCGTGTGATATTATATATTTACTAGTATTTCTGAGAACAGTGGACCTCGAGTTCAAAAAGGTTTTAATTAAATTTATTTTAAATTAAAACAATTTTTTTTTCTGAAATTATTCGATTTGTAAGTAGTTACTCCATAACTACCTACTCGATTAATGACGATTTAATGACGAAATGAAGAAATGAAATTTTCCCCGAGCGCTAGCTGATTCTTTTTTCATAATAACTTGCTTGTTTTTTGCAAAACTATGTTTTAGTAAACTGTGCCGTCTTATCAAATAATAATTTATAATTTTTTAATAAAAAATTGCATATAATTTAATGTAAGTATTTTCCTTAGAAGTACTTATGTTCAGGGCAAAATTTTTTTCACTGTGCCTATAGGTTTCTACGGCGTATGAGAGATTCAAACGGTCACCATCTTGAACCTAAACCGGAACAGGATGAACAAATTGACAGAGAATGTAAAATGGTCGAGTTAAAACGCATTAAATTAATACCTATATAAACACGGTAAAACATTACAAAGTAGCTTAATGCTGGAAAAATTTAAGAATATGATTTAATTATATTAGGTTGTTTGTGTAACGAACAATTATTGTTCACCGATAAATGCTGGTAAACTACGAAGCAGAAAACCTTTCAAAAAATGAGCTCTAGTATCATTTAATTTTTATTGTTTTCTTTGTAGAATTTAGAGTTCAACGCAATATCTTTTCCAACATGAGATATGGAGCTTTGGTCAAGATATTGCTCTGTATTAGTAGGAAATCATGTTAGATCTAATTCACCAATTTGGGCTCCTTTGTATAAAGTTCACTCTTACAATATATAACGAGTTCAGCACAAATTTCTAAGCTACATATATTTTAAGATCAAAAGTAAGATTGATTACATTAACTATATCAGTTTGATGAATCAATTGTATCAACGCTGTTTGACAAGAGAATTATGTCAGACCTGGTTGTATTACACAGAGTCAATAACAATTTAATTGACAGCCCTGCCATCGTCACCACTATTAAATTTCAAGTACCGTCTACGAACCCAAGACAAAATGAAATATTGTTCTGCAATACGCATGTATGTGTTGTGTATAACAAACCTTCAGATTCAATCACTAACCAATATGTTACACGATCTAGGTAACAAGTTTAAGGGTACTATTGGAATTTTTACTGACACCTGACTGTTGAAAATGTAGTTTTAGTGTTTCGTGTATTGTATTTTTAGTGTATTGTTCTAGTATCTATTATATTTGTGTTACTGTTACATGTTTTACTATTTTTTTTTCATATTTACTTTATCAGTTTCATTTAATTTCATGCTTTAAAACTTTATGTATTATTTTCGATAGCTCACTGGGTATATTTTGTTCTTACAATTCATATAAAAGCCCAGCTGGGCGTAAATCAAAAAAAAAATCAATTCAACCACAAAAAATGAGACTTTAAAAAATAAGACGCCATATTGTTTATTTAAATAATGAATACTGTAAACACGTATGCGATATACTAGTATATACATAGATAACATAATATACTATGTAATACATTTCCAGAAATAAGATGTTTGTTCGCACCCTTAAAGCAACCCTCTTTCTTGCGTTATTAATGAATTCGGACGCATAACTTCTTATTATGTCATCGGGTGGTAAATAAACCCCGAGTTAAGAATATATTTACTGTGTTTTATGGACGAGGGCGTAGCGCAATACAGTGTTTATGGTTTCATATCGCATTTTGTTTAAGTGCCCTGTTGATCTTTCGCTTGATAAACGCACGCCATGACTTTGTATGATCGTATGTTAGGAATGGGGTCCGCGTTATTAAATTTTGGCATTGGCCTGCCGACAAGGAATTGGATCAAAATTATATATGAAACATTTAACTTCTGGATAAACTAGGTAGGTAGATTTATTTTATTTTTATTTATTTATTTATTTAATATCAACGGTATAAATATACCATAAACAATGATAACATGTCACTGTTAAAATCGTAGAAATATTTAAAAAAAAGAATTACAAATATATGTGCCATTTGATTGTGAAATGACATTAGAGAGTAAGTAAGTAAGTAAACAAGAGATACAAGTACATAAGTTTCTATAGTGCAAATAAGGTAGAATTAGATTAAATTAATATTGATTGAAAAGATTTGATAGCATAGCCCTCTTGTACCTGCCTTGCGTGCAGTTAAATAGATCTGCCACATCTGCGTATCTATTAGATACTAACTTCATGCAACCTAGGTACAAGCGAGTGTTTGGAATACTCAGTCCTGATATTGTTGCATTTAAACAAAATTTTAGAACGAGTAGCTCTCGTGGGTATATGAAATTCAATGAGGTTAATTAAATCAGGACTGTCTATACTACCATTTACAATTTTGAACATAAATATTAAGTCGAATATAATTCTTCGATCTGAGAGTTTTAATAAATTTAGATTTTTCATCAAGTAATTATAGTTTATATTTTCAATGGGAATACCGAGTTTAAGATTAATGTGTCTTAGGAATTTATGTTGAATTTTTTCGATTGAATCTGAATGTAATTTGTAGTGGGGGGACCAGATCGAGGAGTTATATTCGACTTGACTACGAACCAGGGTTGTATACAAAATTTTTAATGTTGAAATATTCTTGAAACCTCTGGAATTTCGAAGAATGAAGCCTAGAATTTTCATTCCTTTATTATTAATATTATTTATATGCGATATAAAGTTTAATTTAGAGTCGAAAGTTATCCCCAGGTCATTAATTTCTTCGACAGAGGTAAGGATTGAGTTATTGAGTTTATATGAATGAATAATTGGTTGATTTATTCTGTAAAATATTATTGAATAACACTTATTTATACTCAGATGAAGTTTGTTAAGAGAACACCAATTAATTAACCTGTTCAAATTATTTTGTAGACAGATACAATCTTCAGCGCTTTTGATTATTTTAAATATTTTTAAATCATCTGCGAAAAGTAACGCATTAATATCTTCATCAAATATATTTACAATATCATTTATGAACATTAAAAATAATATTGGGCCTAAACGAGACCCCTGTGGTACACCACTGGTAGCTATAAATTGATTGGAAATGAACAAATTGATTTTTACAAGTAAAACTCTATCAGTTAGATAGCTAGCAAACCATTCTAAAAGTTTTCCGTCAATACCGAGCTTACGTAGTTTGATCAGGAGAATTTTATGGCATACTTTGTCAAAGGCCTTGATTTTTGATTTCAAATTTGGGTAGATTGAGTTCATTCTACGACTTGTTATTATGTTTACAGTTCTTTAGAATAATTTTCCTGCAAGACCTAGGTTCATTCCTTCATTTCCCTTTAAGGCCTTCCACACAGTTCAGTTTCGGTACCGTCGTCCCGGGAACTATTTATTGGATAACCAACACCTCTGCCATAGGTCACCCGGGGTGGTTCGCTACGTTTGTTGATTTAGCAGGGGTTCCCGGGTTCATCGGGTGTGTTTAGGATGCGCCTGCCAACCAGCTGCGTGGTATGCCAGATCGGTAGAGACTGGTTTGGGAACACCCTTTGACCTCTCTATATGTCTGTCACTCTTTTCTTTAAAAAATTTCTCCACATAGAATCCCCAACGATGACATAGGGTGTTAATAAAAATAATATGTGGAGTTAATGAAAAACAAAAACAAAAAGTGCAGCAACCCCAATGATGACACATTTGAGTGGTAGATACTCTCAGTATCGCCCTGACGAAAGAACATCATTGAAAATAAAAACTTTTCTTGAAATGGTTTTAGATTATTTGGCGACTAGATCTAAATAGCCAGGTACTCTCTAACCTTCCTTTTCCCCATCTCCTTCCTTTCCCTACTATCTTCAGTCTCAAAACATATCCCGGTTAGAAATGCCATAGTCTCACTGGCTCCGTATAATTGCAACTCTGAGCGGCATTTAATTAAAAAAGTAAATAATACTATGCGTATGCAAAATGAACTTTTTTTAATTTTTTTTTTTTATATTAATTCCACACAGGAGGCCCTGAAGAAAATAATTTCCCTCAGGGCCTATGTCATCTTTGGGGATGCTGTGTGAAAGGTCTTTTTGTGGAGAGGAAAAACTGCCTTTCTTGAGAAATGACGCATCATCTAACATATTCCAAGATCCGTTTATTACATAATCTTAAACATTTTTCACAAAATTAAGTGATAAGTTTCAAAAGTTTTTGACATTAATGTTCCCTTTGGGTAAATGAGTATTTTCTTTCAGTTTGATTAGTTAGGTAGGTAGGTACTTTATTAGTTAATGTAAAATTATTTTCTTATAACAATAAACAAAGCTTATTTTAGTTATCGTTTAGAGATTGCCACCCCTTAATTCCCAGGAACTTTAAAGCCTTGCAATCTTACCTCACAAATTACAAAATTTCGTGTAAATAATAATATTTTCTGTTGTTTGTAAGTAAGAAATACACTGTATAATCATAGGGTGGTAGTTTGGAAAACATGTTGCCCATTATAAATTGAACGATATCGAATAAATATTACCAGAGGTTATTGATATCGTTGAAAACGCCATTATATTTGGGAGTTATTTTGAAACCAAAAAAACCAAGCTAAAGTACAAATGTATTTCTTTCAAAAATTCTACTGGATCAATTTTTTTGCTTAAACCGCTTACATTCCGACATATGTTTTTCTCCTTCATTTTATAATCCGGGCCTGTTCATGACTCACATTAATAAATCCCTATAGCCCCTCTCTTAACCCGCCACACAACGCTGCCCAACCTGGTGGAGTTATAGTTCCCGGGTCTTTACACTGTTCAGACAGGGGCGCTCTTTTGAGGGTCACATAAAAAACCATGAATGAAGTATAATTGTTACACGCTCAGTATCGGCCTGCCGAAGGACCACCATCCAGATTCTGAAAGTTACTTGAAATAGCTTTCGCTGTGTTTTGTTAACAGATTTGTATAGAAAGGTATATCTTAACCCTCATCTACTCTATCGCCTTTCTTCTCCCGCTTCCTTCAATCTTGCGACATACTCTAATTGGGGATGCTATAGTCCCACTGGCTCCGAACAGTAGGAAGCAGTTGGGTTTTTTGTGTGCTTTCCACATAAAAAAAAATAATTTAATACCTTCCTACTTTCGATGCAGCAAAAAAAGGCAAATATTTTAAATGCGTACCTACTTTATTTGGCTTTTCCAAATAGACTTAGTAAACAGACATAAACTGAGCTACTAAATTGATAAAAAAGCTTAGTGATGAGACCTTCCACATACAAAATTACATTTCTCGTCGAATCGTTATTATATGGCATTATTATTATTATTCATGGTCAAAAACTTATTCAACAAATAACTACTAATACAACTTTTGGGCAAAAAAGCTTCTTATATCATAGTATTAAACTCTACAGTAAAATATCACTCTCACTCAAAAACCTCAACATTTTAACATTTAAATCTCAAATAAAAAGCTGGATACTTAATATAGGGAGATCTGGAATAGAAAATTTACTGATATCAAACACAAACTAAAACAGAATCAACTGAACTATACCAAAAAACACATCTTACTTATTAAATTATACTACATGATATATGTTCATAATTAAATTCATATGTAACTTTGTTGTATTAATTTTCTTATAATTAAATTATACATAATATGTAAATGAAATCCTCAGCAAATGAGATCCCAGTGAGGATATCATTAAATCTATTTGTTACAAAAAAAGATAATAAAACACTTATTATAATTATTATTACTTTTCGCTCGAGAGAAATTTGCATTAGGCATATAAAAAAGTTTTTACTCATACATTTTTAAACTTCAAAGACGAATAATTAATAATCAAATACGAAACTATTGGATTATGAAAATTTCTTTGAAATAACCATTCGGCATTATCTTTCTAAAATCTACGCCTAAAGAAGTTTAGAATAACAAAGAAATGTTAATAACTATTTTTTTTTGTTCGTGAAAGTTTTTAGACTAAAAATTATCATTATGAACAATAATCAGTTATACAACAAATCTTAAAATGGTATTATTATTATAAAATCATCTTCATATTTCTGCTACCACCTATTTAGTATTACTTTATAAATTTGTTGAAATTACTTAGAGTTAGAATTGTTTGTACAAAAAGATAAATGCAACTTTACGGTTTTTAAGTATTAATTATTAATTATTTTAACCCCTTAGATCTGTACACAAGTGGCTAGAGTTATCAAATAGTGTTAAGCTTTGAAATTTACAGAGAATTTAAAAAAATATATTATTTTAACTATTAAATACTATGGATAACAATCATTCCGTCCATGGTTAAAACATGGACCTAAAAAGCCCTTTTAGGGCTTTAATTAGGGTTTTTAGGTCCATGGGATAAACAGGTATCGCAACCAGAGTTGACCGAGCACAGAATTCAGGCAGATGCATTGCTTGCTTACAGCATGTACCTAGCTATCATTTAAACTATTTAAAATATTTCTTAGAAATTGAAAAATATTAATTTAATATTAAAAATAAATTTTCGGTTGTGACTCCGTCTATGTGTCTCTAACTCCGGTTCATTGAACTCTAGAACAGGGATTCACTTGAATTTTCTAGATCGGAACTGATTCTAGGAACGGGTCAGAATAGTGATAACGTATTTATTTAAAAAAAATTAAGTATTTAATTAATTTACATTTCGAGTGTGTTTTTCTTTTGTTAAAATTTTTGACAGTTGTCATAAATTTTCAAGTTTGCTAACGTTGTTCATTCTAAAGGTAAATTTTAGATCTTCTCCAAAATTAACAATCTATGATCCTGGGGAAAATATATATTATACTTTCTCGCTAAAAACAATAAGCATGCGTAAATAATGCATAGTGCTGTTTCTCAGTGACGTTTGTCAAGGACATCAAGTGTGCATTAATACGCACAATTCTATGTTAGTGTTGTTCGAGTCAATTCTAATTACGTCACCTATGACAAGGCCAGGATATAAAGAAATGTAATTTTTTGCCAGCTTGTAGGTGCGTTTTCGGGAAATAAATAACCTTGATTACTCTATAAGTCTAAAGAAAACTCACTTATCAGTTACACCATAACTTAACAACCCATAATCAAACTGGCTAACGTAGTAACTTATCCAAAAAGTTGTTCTCCATACAGAGAATTTACTTCGATTAGATTGTATCTTCGATGTATCAAATTTTACAGTTAAAATACGAATTTTGGTTCATTCGTTCAAAACATGAACATTTTCTTCAACAGTACAAAATGTTGGCATCAAAATATAATTTAATTTGCCAAATTCTCTCTTTGTACGCAATCGACTGTGGTATTTGCCTAGTTGAATAAGTCCTTACCGCGTCACAAAGGTTTCGGGTTGAAAGCGGACCGGTGCCAACGGATGGAATATGAATGCCATTTTAATCAGGACATAAAGGCAGCTGTATACGAACTCTTTGCAAAAACGCATCCAACAAATGTACAAAAAATGAATTTTGCATGATGGAAATGGATAGGCAATTAAACAACGAGAAATTTAGTGGAGTGGCTCTACTTATTGAACCAATGTTAAAACCAGACAGATTACTAATCTTTCATCTAATAACTATCATCAATCAAACATACTATAGTATTATAATATAATTATATTATAATAAGCAGAATTCTTGCCTGAACAGACTATGCAATAATTACAATAGCGTATTATCTATGGTTGATATTTTAAGTTGCGAACTTACCAAATACACGAGGTCCATAAAATAATATTTCTCAGATGGTTTGTGAATAATGTTAATGTCTCTATTGTTTATATCTCTATTATGATTTGATTTATATCTACAACCTCTCTCCATGGCTATAAATGTAAAGTTTTGTAAATTTTTCGTTTCATATAATCTTTTGTTTTGTATAATTTTTTTTAAAATTCAGATTCCTTTATCACAAATTTAAATTATGCTGTCCCAGTTAAAGTCACAAGGAGGAAATCTATAATTGGTTTTATTTTACTAAATAACACTTATGTACAAACTGATTAAATGTAAACTGTCGATTTCCCAAAAATTAATAAATTTATATTAATTTTGGTTGTCTGTGATGTGCGTAAGTCCTGTGTGAAATCTGGTTTAGTAAACTGAAATTTGCTTTAAATTTAAATGTTATTTTCTAAAATGGAAATGAATGTGTGAAGAGTTAGGAAAACCGATAAAGAAGGTTTTAAAATGTGTTAAAAATATTATATTTTAGGTTAAAATATAATATTTTTATTATATCCGATATCTACCTAATCGCTTGTTTAATTTCTAAACAGAATCTGTTTAGAATTTTTTTTAAATGACGCTTCAACGAAAATTTGAGTTCATTGAAACAGATTGTAGGCAGGACTAACGCACAGTACAGACACAGTTTGTTTAATTATTTTATTTAAAAAAAAAAATATTTTTTTTATGTACATAATTCTAATGCATTGCGTCACAATAAATAAATAATTACGTAGATACTATAAAACTTATATTATACTACTAATTAAATTGATGTTCAAAAACCCCAAAAATAATTAAGTTCTACATGTTTTAACACTGAAGTGGTAAACCGACAGAAGCCTGAAATAGTCTTATCCATGTGCACAAAGTAAGATCATTTTTTCCTTACTTCTGGTGAAATCGATAACATTTTTTAATACATATTTTTTTTTCTTCTACATAAAATAAGTTTCATTGGCCATTGGCCTCATTCATTAGGTCGATAGATGTCGCATATTAAAAATAAAAATGGTTGTATTCATCGAAGATACTACCTAGATTGCATTTAGTTTGGGAAGAATCTGCAATCATATATAAAGAGAGCTGCCAGTAAAAATATGCGTTAAGATTTGAAGATAATGTTAGTAGTTATGTGTAAATATGACCGAGTCTAATTAACTCAGTGGTAGAGCAAGCCTTCTTATCTTCAATGATTCTTTATTCATTTGTTGCAGGGGTACAAGACAGACCTGGAATAGAGTTGGTCAGTCAGACTGATAACATTTTGCACAACGATGTATTTCAGTGTGTATCACCACTGCAAAAATGTATTGTAATATTTGAGAAATAGCCACTACAAGTATATTTGCAGTTTTTGGTATTTGAGCTAAAGATTTAAAACGGAGCTTGCCAAAGCGGAATGAATATTAATTAATTTAAACCCCCCTTTTCACGTTAAAAAAAATCTTTACGGAAATATGCTGACACGACGTTGAAATATTAGCGGTCAACTTGAAAAATGGACTGCAAACAACTTAAACAGCAAAAAAAGCAAGTATTGAAAAACTGTCTGACCTGCTTAACAACATTACCCCATTTAGTCGACGGCGCACAATTTACTCTTTGTACGTCGTGTGGTTCCATTTATAAGGAATGGGCCAATTTACCCGCCGTGTCGCAAATATGTTACATTTTTTGGCTTGCTAGACGGAAACAATTCTGAAAATAACTTTGAAAAACCATTTAGAGCACTCTTCTCGATGAGAATCAACCATGAGACACGTGCCATTGAGTTTAATTTTCTGTAGGATATCAATATAATATAACACATTTATATTCCACCTATCTTCTAGCATCCCTATCATACATACAAATTATGTTAGTAAATACGCCAAAATATATACTAAGCATTTTTTTTACAAATAACTCATCAATATTTATAAGTTTTTACTTTTCAATAAACTACGAATATCTTGTGAAATATTTTCAATGTCTGAAATTCTAAGAATATTTACGATTTTAATAAATGATTATCAACAGTGTTATAGTACCATATATATGACTAAGTTATAAATGATTCTAAAATTGTGTGGGTTATTTCTCATTAAATTACTACAATTTAAATAATACTTTATACATTATAGTAGGAGTATATAGATACATTCTTTATATCCCTGGTGAAAAAGCACCGATCAAAATCGAAACGTTCGTTGAAATTCATTTGGCCGTGTTTAGTGACCGGATCTAGTCATGGACTTAACTAACTCTCTCTTAATAATAATAATAATAATACTTGGGTGACTTGTATAGCGCCGTTTTTGTGCAAAAACACCTCAAGGGCGCTGTACAAACTTATAATACATTTCTACAGTGATCTATGTTATTACTTAACTATTTATGGAGAAAATATACAGTACAATACTTACCTGGTAGGTCACTTGACTGTATTTCTTTCTCCTCGCCTCTTTATCCATAACAAACCCCAAATTAGGAATGCTAATTGGCTTCGAGAAAGTTGTGAGGCACTCATTAAGAAGAATAATTGATCCTTTAAATACCTTATAAAACTTTTACAAATCAGCAAACTTGTACCTATAGTACCCAAACATATTTAAATTGCAGGGACAAAAGCATTTACCGGGCATAATTAAGTTTTATGTATTATACAAACAACTATTTTTATCATCATAGTTGTCATCTATCTTCTCCAAGTACAGCCGATTAAAGCTCTAGGAATTTTTATACTGCCTGAAAACTACCCTCGCTGAAATTTTCAGTACAGACACGTTTGAAAACATCTGCAACTAAAGTCAGGGGTTTTCAAATATTCAATGTTTTCAGAACAAGGCAAAAGACATCAACCATTCTGGGTAACGAATGACATCTCATGAAAAAAATAAGAAAAGTGTCACTTTATTTCATTTATTTAGTAAATGAGGTAATCTAAAAAACATTTTTTGAAAGGATTTAAAAAATATATCTAAAGCAAGTTCAAAATCCGCGTAAAGCAAATGTTTTAAGTCATTAAACTAAATTACGATAAAATATATTGTTCCGAGAAGACGTTTAAATAATTGAAGTCTACAGCAGAAGTTTGACTTTGAGACGGGAGGTTGTAAAAAACGCTTAGAGGACAAGAGGCTTGATATTTATTTTGCCTGAAGCAAAATGATAATATTAAAGAAAACTTTCAAGTTCAGTAATTAAGTTGAGTTAATGGTAAAATCACAAATATAAGTTATTTACGAGAGGGATTGTAATAGCTTAGAGAAGTCTGTTGGTCACTTCTACAAAAAATTCTGAGAAATCTGGGTGAAAAAAAATTGTTGGTCAACATTGTCGCAGACTGCCGCAGTTATTTTCATGAAAAAATCAATTGTGTGGCCTTACTAACCAACGTGTTTTAATGTTATTGTGTGTATGTCTCAACTGCCCAGCGATATCAGCCTATGACGTTCCTAATTGAGTTATGTTTTGATGCTAAAGGCAGTAGGGAGATGTTACGAAATGAAAGGAAAGTAAGCTTTGGAAGTACCTAAATATTTAGATTTCGTCTCTAAACATGTGTAAATCCATTTCAAGCAACATTTCGATTCTGAATGGTGGTCTTTTACCCGGGCCATAATAAGATTATTAATTTGCTGCGTTTGAGACGTGCTACATATGTACAAGATTTTATTTTTTAAATTGCATCGGTGAAAGAATAATTTTTTTGTTTCAATTTAATTCATTTTAAAGCGTTTTTGAGTAAGTTTATAAAGCAAAATTATATAAATATATTTATTTGTAACAAAAGTAAAAGAATAAAATTCTTCCTTTTAAAAACCTTAATTTCTACCTTTCGGTAAGACTAGAGATCCTGGGTTCGATGTAGAGTTGTTACCGTTATCTCTTTTTTATTTTATTATTTTCTGTTTCATATTTTGCTAAGATTTATTAGTATTATCTTCTTCAATGGTATATTACATTGATGGGTATGACCTTTGTTCCTGAATATTCATTTAGAGTTTGAAAAAAAAGTCAATGGTTTTCCCGTATAAATGAAAATCAGATGTTTATCTAAGACACTATCTAGGTTACAAACCAATTTCATTAGTAACTTTGTGATCATTTAAAAAGGTAGCTGCCAAAAATATGGGAAAAATTAGTTGCAAGATGATGAGGTCGATAGATATGACATTTAATAAATAGGTCCCAATAGTCGAGTGGTTAAGTCGAGTGTCCTTATAAGACAAGAGATACTGGGTTACATTCCTAATTGTGACCGTTGTCATTTTATTTTATGGATTTTGTTTCATTGGATTTAATATTATTATCATCTTCTTCAATGATACGTTAAAAACACGTTTTCAAGTTATATTTGTTGACTTCAAGTTTTATTCTCTCTAGCTACGTCAGAATGATTGATTCCAACTTGTTACTACGCGGATTGAATCTAAATGGCACATTATTCTGATCCAACAGTATAAACGGAAAGAAATCCGCCATTAGATGGGTGCTGCACGATCCAATAAAGAATTTATTTACATAGTTCACGCCTTTTACCATAACATAGTTTAGTAATACTGTAGTTAGTAAAACAAAAAAAAAACAAGCACAATTTATTGCCATTTTGCGCACTATTTTACAAATAGAATAAGGCACAAGAGCCACAACTGCTCCCGATGGGAGCATAACATCCACAATTGGTTCCTATAAAATCATACCACGATCTCGTTCAGGTGATCGGATGTCTCATAAAAAATGATAATTCAACACACTTGGTGATATAAAGTTATGAAAATTGATGAGACAAACTAGGTGAAATAGTGTATTTAGGTTAGATTTATACCACTTTTTAAAAGTGTGTTGAATTGTTATTGTGTTTTCAATTTATCATGAAACTCTCATTTTATATTAGATTAGTGTTTATCTTTCTCGGGCGTCTCTGACTTCTTCCACCCTCCATTAGTGTATACCACAATGTTACTGTTAAACAAATAAATTACATCAACCTTAATTTGATTCCGTATCTCATTCTGGTGCTGAGATATTGGGTTAAGTATTCATCGAGCGTCCCCGATATCTTCTACCATTCAATTCTCTAAATACTCACGGCACTAATATAAACATAATTTAGAATTTTCAGCGATATCGGTTGACTACTTTTCGAGTTTTGCGTCGAGTTCATTTTATTTCTGTCTGATACATTTTCACAGTTTCAAAGTGTTTTGATTTAATTATTCACTAAAATACATTCCGTTATATATACATACTTAATAAATAGATTCCGACATTTTGTCTGTTGTTGATGGCTGCATTAATTAAACCAATCAGTTGTTTGTCACGAAATCCCATCGCAGCTCCACCCAAATTGTCACGGAATTGCTCTGTTGATTATTATACTATAAATAAAATAGTTTTTCATTTAAAATTAAACGTGTACAGAATAGGTTGGCTGCTTCTGCCCCGGGCGGGGGCGGATAACTAATAGCCGATCGATTTGATCATTAAACGAATTCCTACTTGGCCCGCCTAAAGGGTATCTTACAAAATTGATATCGGAAATTTCTGGTTTAAATAACCTTAATTACATAGTATGTATATTCGTTCTCGAGACGATATTTAAAAACAGAGATAAAACACGACCATTTTACACTTTCTTTTGTTGGATTCGGGAGTGGCTCCGACGAACAATCCGGAGGTCGCGGGTTAGAATCCCGGCGTCCGTAAGTACATTTTAACTAACTAATTTGTGTTATTTCCCAATTGATTCATTGAAAAATGCATTGTTTATTTGTGTCTCAGTATCGCCCTGTTGAAAGTCCACTATACCGAATTGAAACGTTCGAATTGTTTGATGACCAAATCTGAATAGTCATGTACTTCCCAACCCTCCTCTCACCATCTCCTTCCCCTCCCTATACCCTTCAGCCTCTCAACATATCACAATTGAGGATGCTTTTGGGCTCACTGGCTCCGATTAGCAGGGAGCAGTCGTGACAGGAAATATTTATACTCTTTTACAACTAGGTTGTCAAAATTATCTGATATGCTTTAGCACGTTTATAGTAGAAAAATAGTTTGATTTCATATTTTTACCATAAAAACTAGAAGTGTCTTCCATGCAAATTTGGTTTGAAACAATTGTTCCTTGTAACCCAATAGCCCAGCTCTCAGTCTAACTTACACTCGCCAGACATCGTAGATCTCCAACTCGTTCGAATTTTGTAAAAACGGTTTAATATTGTAAATTTCAGCCACGATCGGGAAAATATTTGGATCACGAAACACGTCCACAAACATAGAGCTATACAATTAGAGGCGCTATTGCGTACTAATACGTCATCGAAAAGTTCGACTACTAGACCGGATTCTGTAGTTTTAGTTAGAGCGATGAAGGTTAATATTAGGTTAACCTACATGGAACCAATTTTTATGCTTCATGTCTCATCCAAATAGAATACATTAATGTACACACTACAATTCTTGTATTCTAATTTTTTCTATGATTTTCGCATTGTAATATTATTTTTATCGGGAAAATAACTAACAATCTCTATTCAGTCGAGTTACTATAAAATTTATATCGTTTACTGCCCATAAAACCGCAACAAGACGAACTTTAAACAAACATTTAAACATAATACCGTACTTTCCAGCAACCGTAGATATAGCAATGAAAAACCGCATCTATTCGAAGACCTGAGTTCGTTCCATTACTAATGTTTCAATTTATCTTACTGCTAGGGATGGTGTTTTATTAGTCGGGGCACCCGCTACCGGTATTGGGTGGCAATTTCAGCTACTAACTCGTTGCAGTAATGTACCAATGCACATAATGGACATTGAACATAGCACTTAGACTCGTGAAAAAAAAATGCCATACTAAGAGAATCACTGTATTCAAGTCATTATTTTTTATTAAAAATACAAATTTTGGTTTTGTGTCTGTGATTTCAAACATATTCACGGGTTTGCGCTAGTGACATTATTTTTTTAATTTTTTTTTTTTAAAATTTATTTATGTCTATTCTTGAATACACATTTTACAATTTTTTACAGTGGTTTATATTGTAGTACAGAAAAATAGGTATAAAAAATAAAGAACATAGGTTGATGTAGGTAAAACTGTGTGTGGTTGATATTGTATGTTACGTGAACACCTCACTAGGAGAACCTGTGCTGAGGTGTTTACGTGTTTGTGATTAAGTGTGACAGGTATTTATGTGTTGTAGTAGAAAGTTTTTTTTTTTTTTTTTTTTTTCACAGACATATTGAAACATGAAAACACACATATATATGTGCGTGTATGTAATTTTTGGATAATTCTTAAAGAACGTGTATAATATTTAATTTTATTTATCATATTTTGGTTATGTTTGGTTTGGAATTATAATCTTTTGAATAAAGTGAATATCTTGATTTTTTATCCAGGCTACGATATGTTTTTTGAGAAAGTTTGTAGATGTATTTGAAGTCATTAGTTGTTTCAAAGTAATGGGCATACTGTTAAAAAGTTTGGTTGCGTAGTATTGAAAGTGTCTTTGTCCGTGTGTGGTGTGTGTTATCGGAATGTTCAGTGTTTTATTTGTTGATGACCTGGTTTTTATTATGGCTTTTGGTTGATTTGTAATATGAAGATTATTATGGATGAGATGTAGGAGAGCAGTTTTGGCGTAAAGTTGTCTTATTGACATGACGTCTAGAGTTTTGAAAATTTTGTTTGAGTCTGTGTAGAATGGTACTTGCAGTATGAGTTTTATTATTGCCTTCTGAACTTTTTGAATTGGGTCAATTGTTATGTTTGTAGCGCTTCCCCAAGCTAATATTCCATAAGTGGCAATGGATTGACACAGTGCAAAATATATTGATCTGAGTATTGTTAGTGGAAAAATGTTTTTGATGGATTTTATTAGGTGCAAGACTCGTTTTAGTTTATTAGTGATAAAATTAATGTGTTCAGTCCATTGTAAGTGTGTATCAATAATAACTCCTAGGTATTTTATTTGTTTTACCCTTTCGATGTGTTCGCATAGGCAATAGGATGATGTTTGTTTACAGTCATGCGAAAACAAGTTCAAGTTAGAAGGAGGTTGACCTCTTTGTGTTATACTATGTGTGATGTATTTTGTTTTGACTGTGTTAACGGTAAGAGTATTTCTGTTTAGCCATTTTATGACAATTGACAAACTTTTTTCAGCTGTTGTGAATAAATCTTTCCATGTGGCTGCTTGACACAGAAGAACTGTATCGTCAGCGAAGGTCACGATTTTACCATCAATTTCAATGTCACATAATTTGTTAATGTATATGAGGAATATTAGTGGGCCAAGTACACTCCCCTGTGGGACTCCGTACGTGATTAAAAGTGGTTCACTTGTCTTGTTGTCAATTTTGACTTGTTGTGTTCTGTCAGACATGAAACTTTTCATTAATTCCAATTCTACTCCATTAATGCCAATGTTTTTTAGCTTCTTGAAAAGTTGTTTGTGCGAAATTGTATCGAAGGCTTTAGATAAGTCCAAATAGATTGAAATTACTTTTTTTTGGCATCTAAATTATGTGTAATAAACTCGGTTACAGTGGCAATTGCGTTTTCTGTATTCCTATTTTTTCTAAAGCCGTGTTGGTTAACTGAGAGTATTTGCATGTTTTCCAGATAATGTTGCAGCTGTTCTTTTATTGCTTTTTCAAGAATTTTTGACAACGTGTTTAATAGTGTAATGGGTCTGAAGTTGTTTACATTATTTTTAGGTCCTGATTTATGAATAGGAATAACCAGACCCTTTTTTAGGATGCTCGGAAAAATTCCTTCTTTCAGGCTAAGATTAATAACGTATGTTAGTGGAGTAAGTAGTTGTTCGCTTAGTGTTATTATTGTTTTAGAGTCTATTCCGTCAGGACCTGATGTTGTGTTATTCTTTAGGGAATGTATTAATTTTTTGGTGTCTTCCAGAGTTACTCTATGTAATTTGAAAAGACTGACACTATTTTTGTGTTTGCACTGAGTCGGAATTTTTTGAGGTTCTTGATTATCGTTACTAGACGACTTTTGTTTTATATTTTCGGCTAGGCTTGCTCCGATATTTGTGTAATGTCTGTTTATGTAATTAAGGATAAGTGTAGGATTTTTGTGGAAGTCGACTTCTTCGTCGTTGATAAGTATTTTTTTATTTCATCATCTTTGTTTTTTTGTGTATTTGTACTTTCCCTCAGAATAGACCAAACGCTTTTCGGGTCAAAGTTAGCAGTAATCAGTTTGTTTCTGTAATATAATTCTTTGGCTTTTCGTATAATTAGAGAACAAGTATTTCTGTACCTTTTATAGAAAGAGTTCAGAAAAGTATCATTTGGGTTGCGTGTGACTTGTTTGTGTAGTTTATCCCGTTTTTTAATGCAATTTATTATGCTTTGAGTAATCCATTTTTTTAGTCTTATTTTGCGGTGCGTGAAAGATTTGAATGTTTTTGTGGTGTTTTGAGTGATGAGCGTTTGTAGGTATGTTATTAAGTAATTCCAGGCTTCTTCAGTGTTGTTAATTTTTTTAAGGTGTTCCCACGTTTTTTTTTCTAGGCTTTTTTTTAGGTTCACGTAGTCAGTTTCAAATTTTGTGATATTGTTTTGAATTGTTGGGTTCAATGTCTGTGTGGTCAGTCCTATCATTGTTGTGTAGTGGTCTGTGATTGTGGATTCGAATACTACGCTACAGAATTTGTTTTTGGATTTGATCATTATGTGGTCTAAGCATGATTCCGAGTCTCTGGTAACTCTGGTTGGAGTGTTGATGGCGCTTATTATGCCATGTTCCAGGAGCATCAGTTGGTATTCGATATTCTGGGGATAGCCTTGTGGAAGTATATTTATGTTGAGGTCACCAGTTACGATGATGTTTTTGAAGTGGGTAATTTTTTTATATGAGTGTCGAGAGCTGTTAGAAAGGGCGTAATGTTGTGTGATGAAGGTGATCTGTAAATAGCGAGTATGCACGTATCTGGGTCAGCGATTATTTGTAAACAATTTGAGTTTTCTAGGGTGAATTCTGAGACAGATACGTTAAGATTATCTTTTATGTAAACGACAACTCCATCATTTTGGTTTTGGTATTTTGTTGTGAAATATGAAGAGTAGTTATTTTTGTGTTTTACAGTAAAAGAGGTTGGGATCCAGCATTCTGTTAGTATAATAATATTGAAGTCTATTTTAAAGGAAGACAAGAGTATGTCTAGTTCGTCGTAGTTTTTGTTAAGGGATCTTATGTTTTGGTTTAATAGAGTAAGGGTGCCTGGGGTGCTAAATATTGAATCGCATAGTTTTGTATTATTGGTTGAATAATGTGAGTGAGTGCTAGTTGAGCGGATAGTATTTAGTAATTCGGCCATATTAAATTATTAGCAATGTATTTAATTTACTTTAGGTGGATAAGTCGTCTAAGTTTGTTTCCCCATTTTTTTTAGGTCATTTTCGTGTTTTATTTGGAAGATTTTATCGCCAGTTGCTTTGCGGACAAGCAATTTATTTGATTTAAACCACACGTATTGGTAGTGGGTTTCTTTAGCCGTCTGCTTAGTTTTCCACAGAAGTTCCTTAAAGTACGGTGAGAGCACCTCGCTGATGAAAATGGGAGAATTTGAGTCTATGGTTTTGGCCGCATTTTTTTTTGAGAGCATAGATTCCCTTGTATTTTGATTATAGAAGGTGATGTGGAGTTTGTCTGGGGTGTTTTGTCTTCGATCTTGAGTCCTGGTCACCATGCGTATATCTTGTGGTTGCAAGGGCAGTCCCAGTGAGTTGGCTACTCGAAGTACTGCTTCCGAGGCTTGTTCTCCCGGCCGCAATTCCACGCCCGCCATTTCCAAGCTGTCGGAGAGCTTCACTTGCTCTAGATCTGCAAGACGGCTTTCCAGGGATGAGATTCTTGTGTTTTTTTTTCATTCTCTTCTTTTAATAATTTTATACCTTTGAGGCCCTCCTCCAAATCTTTAAAGCGTGTGATGAGGTCATCATACTGGTTGCAAATAAAGTTAGTGCTTTTCTTAAGATCGCTGATTTCTACCTCAAACAATATGACATTAATATTAATTATTTTTTATTTATTTTTTTTTTTTTCGAAGAAAACTTCTACTAACTGCTTTTCACTTTGTGATGGCACTATTTATTTTTTATTAAAACACAAATAACTTAGTTTACATCACTTTATTTCGATACAAAATCTCAACATGTTTCGTGAACCAAGTTCACATCATCAGGAGCACAAGTATACTAAAGTTATTATTAAAATTAGGTCTAGAAAGAAGAGGTAGAAGGAGCGGGGAGAGGTAAGAGTGGGGGAGGGTTATTCAATGTAGGAATTAAAACATCTTAGGCCTTTAAAGGGAAACTGTGAATCAGAATTTGCGGATCATTTATTAAATAACGACCATACTTTCGATATTAATTCAGGTTTTAAAATACTACATTCTGGTTACAAGGTATCTCAAATCAATAATTTTGAAATCTTAGAAATAAGAAAACACATGAATATGAAAGCAGATATTATTAATAAACAAAATTTTTTTATAAACCCCATTTTAAATATTTTCCCAATTACTCGGTCTTTCCCGTCTAATGACATTTTAATTCCTACTTTGAATAACCCTCCCCCACTCTTACTTCTCCCCGCTCCTTCTACCTCTTCTTTCTAGACCTAATTTTAATTATAACTTTAGTATACTTGTGCTCCTGATGATGTGAACTTGGTTCACGAAACATGTTGAGATTTTGTATCGAAATAAAGTGATGTAAACTAAGTTATTTGTTTTTTTTAATATTAATTGTTACCGATCATCTCTTAACCACTTAGTGCTAAGGTTTTTAAATAAAAAAGCATTAAAAAAAGTTTTTTTTTAATTTTTAGTTCAAAGTTTATACATTTTCAATAAAAATATAAATAAGAACGAAATAAGCAGCTCAAAAATACGACCGATTTAAACTGCAGGCAAATTCAAACTGAGTAAAATAAATCGCTAACTTTCACGAGCGTTACTCGTCTTAGCTAAAAATAGAACGCTGCAAGTCGAAACCGGCGAGCGCCACTCGTGCTAGCAGAAATTGGAACGCATTTAGCGTGCGAGCGTGACTCGTTTAAAAGCATGAAGCGGTTAATTATTATTCAAGTAGCTTCGTCAAAATTATAAATAAAAACTTTAGTTGTTTATTTTATTATTAATACACACAGAGAACACTATGATACAAGTGATAAGGTATATTATATTATTGTTCTCTATCTATCTGTATGACTAATAATAATAAAAAAGAAAGAAAGTATGTGAAGACAAAATATAAAATAATTGAACAGAGTAAATGATACTTTTTTTATGTGAATATCACGAGTCCCAACTACTCCCAAACGTCTAGAGCCAGTGAGTTTATGGCATCACCAATCGGAATATGTTGTTCGGTTGAAGGTAGTGGGGAGGGGAAGGAGATGTAGGAGATGGATTCCTGGTTATTCAGATCTGTACACTAATCACAGCTAAAGCCATTTCAAGTAACATTTCTATTCTGAATGGTGGTCTTACACCATAGCGATACTGAGAGTATCTTCCACTCTGAGACGTGGCGCAAATATAATTTGATTTTAAAATTAGACATAAATTAGTACGACATACAGAACAAAAAAAAAGACGTTTAATTTTTTGATTACAGTAAAGTAAAAAACATTAACATAACACATCGTATGCAGGACATATAAGTATACCTATATAAGATATAAGAAAAGAGGAAAAAAAATGTAAACTTTTTTATATTGCAGATACATGTAGCATACAAAATAATGATGTAATTTTGTTTATACATAATATACAAGTGCACGACGAAGTGCATGGTACAGAAAAAGAAAAGAGATAAATAAGTTTTTAACTTATTAATGGTTTATTGCTGATAATTATTGATATTATTACTGTATATACAGCCTTACTAATAAATATATATTTTCAATTGTACACACGACACATAATTGGTTATTTATCAGTTGTATGATGCTTAAAATATATTAGTTTATTATCAGCCTTACATGTTTTATATTTTATTAATTTTGTTGAGCGTATTTTTAATTTTACACACTAGATAAAACAATTTACGGTACATGAATAGTTGTTTATCAGATGTGGAAATTTAAAAATACGTTTATTAGTAAGGCCGGTAGAAATTCTGTACACAATAACTACTGTGCGATGCTCCAAAATAATAATAATACGCAACGTCAAAGTTTATGGCGACACAAGATTCTAGTAACGGGGGTTTGCTCTAGGCTCACATTTTTATTAATTCCGACAAATTCGTAACGATAATATATAAACATATAGTTTTAGAGCGATCCGTACAAATGTAAGTTATTTATATTTAAGATGAATAAAAACAAACCTTACCATTAAAATATGTTATGCAAAACGGTTTTAAAATTTTATAAAACGTTTTTCAACACTAAAATTAGCTGTAAGCACCAGATATTATTTTTTTAGATTTGAATTAGTACCTACTAATATTGTTATTGTTTTTTAAATATTGTATATAGAATAATGAATGAATAAATGCAAATCTGGAAAGTGGAAACTAATCTACTTCCCAACATTCGATATATGAAAAAAATGTCAACCTGGATTTGGCTCGGTTGGCAGAGTTGTTAAAAGACATTTTTAAATAGGTGATTTTTGTTGTGTGAATATTTAATGTAATTATTTTTCTATAAACGCCGATTTATCGGCACTGAACTGAAATGTAATTTCATGATTCCCTAGTTTGGGTGTGAGTACCTACGATGCCAAAGTCGGATTATGTGCTGGAATAAAAGGACTGGTAGACTTAGGTTATGAGACAATATGTGTGATCTGTTTAATTAAATATTTTTTTAATGTGAATAGATAGACTGCTCAAGAGTCCCAACTGTCCGAAGTAATGGGTTTATGTAAACACCAAACAGGGTATATTGCGAGGCTAAATGGTATGGGGAGGGAATGAAGATGGATATGAGAAAGGAGGGTTAGTACCTGGCTAATCAGATCTTGTCACCAAACATGGCTAAAGCCACTACAAGCATCATTTCATTTCTGAACGTAGTCTTTCACTTGAGCGATATTGAGATTACCTACTACTCTGGAACGTGCTGCAATTAAAATACAGTATTATTAAATATGAAATAATATAATTCAATTGAATACTACTTACATACGATACGTGTACGCTAAAAGCTCGCCCAATATTTGTATACGGTTCAGTTTTGCCACATGAGAACGGGTCATTTCTACCACTCGTTCTAGAGATTAACTTCTTGGCACAGAAAAAATGATTTTTCTGCCTCTGTTTTCCTCCATCCTATAACAAAGGTCTCTTCAAGGATCAGGTACCTAATACATTAAACAGATAAAATGCACCCGAAGGTATACGATACCAATAAAAACTTAGATATATTTTCAAATTCAATTAATACTTTCAGAAAGAACTTACACACAGTTTTACCTGATGTTCAGGTTCCAACTTCACTCTCCTGACAGAGCAATCCGGCGTGGTGAGTCACCAGATTCCAAGGAAGTATGACTGGAGTAACTCTTCAATAATAACTCCAGCTCTCGAATATTGGTCTTTATTTAACAATAAAAAAGACCCGTAGGGCAGCTCATGTAAGGTGAGCCCAATATTGCTATCTCTCTCCGCGGTTTTATAACCCACATGTAAGTGAAAACCTGGCAGCTCCGCCGTTTTGCTAAAACGACCCGCCCAAGACGGATGGTAACAAGAGAAGAACGATTAAATCCGTGGCAATACGAAATTGCCCCGGCAATCGCTAACACAAAAATAAATGTTGCCACACCCATAGGGTGACAAGCACCAATATTAATATTTCAGTACCTGAAATCTTAACATAATGATCATTCGAGCCGGATGATTATTATTTGGATTGATCCATTTGAGACGGAAGATCATTATTTGTAGTGGTCCAGTCGGGCCTCATCATTATTTGGAGTGGTCCAGTCGGGCCTCATCATCATCGGGGGTGGTCCAGTCGGCGTCCTCATCACCATCATTGGATTGATCAAGCGAGCCTCATCACGACGCTCGCATGCACAGCAAATCAGGTTGTAGCCTTCCTTTCATTGTCCTTTCAAATTCCATTCAAAAAAGCTAAAAATCTGTGTAGATGCCACATTATTTCGTATTGATTATATCGAATTATATTCGCGTGTTCATAATCAGATGCTTTCAAAATAGCATAAAATTGTTGGTGATAATAATTTTTATTGTTGTATTTTGCCGAATAACTTTGCTTTGCTTACCTACATATCTAGCCACGCGTTTGCAAGCTTTGTCTTTGCAATTTGCATGCCATAGTATTGTAATCGGTTTCTCAATAATCCATAGTATTATTTTGTTCACGTCAAACGTCAAGCTGCCGGAGCTGCCGTTTCGAGTTTTTAAATCAGGTTATTGTGTTATTCGTTTCTAAAAAATGGAACTCGACAAGTTGGTTAGACAGCGCGGGGTGTTGAAAGGTTCATTAACGAGATTTGAAACCTATTTAAGCAACGAAAATGATATTAGGCCCAGCGTATTGTCGTCGAGATTAGATGCCATCAAACCTTCTCTGATGGAATTCTCCAAAATTCAGCTGGAGATTGATTTATTGAATAAATCAGAAGATCATGACGCGAGGGATAATTTTGAAGTTACATATTTTAATTTAATTGCATTAGGACAGGAAATATTATCAAAATTTAAGAAGATTGAAAATTTCCCGATTACATCTGTGAATTTACCACCAATATCAATACCAATTTTTTCAGGTTATAGTCATAAATGGTTGACTTTTAAAAACTCGTTCATTGCCCTAATTCATGATAACAGTAAATTAAATCATGTTCAGAAATTTCATTACCTTATTAGTTATGTGTCCGGAGACGCACTTGATTTGATTAGTTCTCTAGAAATAACCGGGGATAATTATACTGCAGCCTGGACGATGCTTATTTCAAGATACGAAAATGTCAGACTTATTGCAAATAGACATCTGAATTTCTTATTTAATGTTACACCGTTAAAACGACAGAATCATCATGAATTGCGAAATTTAATTGATCAAGCAAACATTCATTTGAGAGCTTTACATAATTTAAAGCTTCCAACAGAACATTGGGACACATTAATTATACATATTCTAACCTCAAAGTTAGATAATCACACACGTAGCCTGTGGGAATCCATGGAGTGCGATAAAGTTTATCCTACGTTCGAGCAGTTTAGCAATTTTATTTCACAAAGGTCACAGATCCTGGAAACTATCCAAGGTGATAATGGTGGAATGCAACAGAAAGAGGAACCAGTTGCAACAAAACCAAAGTTTTTTAATTTTAAGGAAAGGAATTCTACGAACAAGGTTACGTTAGCGTCAAGCAACGTTAATTGTATGCTGTGTAATGACAGCCATTTCATTTATTCTTGTAAAATATTTGTTAACAAAGCACCAGCGGCACGAAGAAAGTTCGTTTCAGAGAGCAATTTATGTTATAACTGCCTAAAACCGGGGCACCCTTCAAAGGTGTGCAGGTGGAAGGAAAAATGCAGTGTTTGTGATCGAAAACATCACACTCTGTTACATATCAATACTGATAATGTACAAGCGGGTACTTCAACTGGCAAGGGTCAGTCGGAGGCACCAGTGAATTTAGCGTGTCATAGCGACATGAACGGGCGAGAAATTTTACTATCTACCGTAATAGTAAAAATAGAAGACGCGTACGGTGGAACACACAAAATACGCGCACTTTTGGATTCAGGTTCAATGTCTAATTTTATTACAAAGGATACTTGTAAGAGATTAAATTTGCATTGTACAAAATTGAACATACCTGTTTCAGGTTTGCATAATAATTTAATTCATGTAAAGGAAACAGTTGACATTAAATTTAAATCATTATGTTCTCAATACGAGGATGAAATATATTGTTTGGTATTAGATGAGATTTCTTGCAATCTTCCACAGACCATGATTAACCCAAAAATGTTGAACATTCCAGACGGTGTCCGGTTAGCTGATCCGCAGTTTTACCAGCCAGCTTCTATTGATATGCTGATCGGAGCAGAGGTTTTCTGGCAGGTGCTTCGTACGGATCAGATACAGTTAGGAAAGGGTAAACCTACATTGCATCGAACGGAGCTAGGCTGGATAATATCAGGAGCTGTACAGAGTCGTCATAATACGAGGCCAGTTAAAGTTTGTCATATTTCATTAAATTCTTTGCAGAACCAAATAGAAAGGTTTTGGAAGGTTGAAGAAACCGAAAATAGTAAGCATCACTCTCTGGAAGATAGTGAATGTGAAAGGATTTTCGAAGGCACGCATAAACGCGATGCAAACGGTAGATTTGTAGTCAACTTACCGTTTAAATCTAACCTATCTCAATTAGGAGATTCATTTAGTATTGCTAAAGGTAGATTAGCGTCAATGGGAAGGAAATTCTTAAGACAACCTAGTTTAAAGGAACAATACTCGGAATTTATTGATGAGTATCTTGCGTTAGGTCACATGACTGAATGTGAACCTCCAAAACGCGATGAAATTACTTATTATTTACCACATCACGCTGTATTTAAAGAAGCAAGCACAACTACTAAAATTCGTGTTGTTTTTGACGGGTCGGCTAAACCCGCTCGAGGGATTTCTTTGAATCGCGCTCTAATGATTGGGCCCACCATTCAAAATGATATATTTTGTCACTTGGTATTTTTCAGAAAACATCAATATGCAGTCACCGCAGATATTGCAAAGATGTACCGCCAAATTAATATCAACCCAGAACACAGAAATTACCAACGTATATTATGGAAAAGGGATGCGGAGGATTGTTTGAAACATTATACGCTAAACACGGTGACATATGGTTTGGCTCCTTCGCCTTATTTAGCAATACGTTGTCTGCACCAGCTAGGTAATGACGTTTCATTTACTACATTTGATACTCCCACGGAGTTGCCAGAAACGGCGAGGATAGTTTTGGTTACTAGTAGTCCTGTCGATTGGGAAATATTTAATAATTATTCTTCATTAAGACGACTGAGGCGCGTAGTTGCTTATATGATACGTTTCATACATAACTGTTCTAAACGAAAACCGATGCGAGTCGACGAGCTTTCTGTAATCGAACTGGAACATGCCATGCATGTATTGATTTTGAACGCTCAGCGATTCGCATTTCGTGATGAAATAGCTTCTTTGTGTAATGGGAGATTTGTATCTAGGCAGAGCAAGGTAAAGGCACTAAATCCTTTTATGAAGGATGGGTTATTGTGTGTTGGAGGTCGACTATCACAATCTGATATTACCTCGGTCTCTCAAAAACATCCAATTTTGTTACCACAAAATCATAAGTTGACTGACTTAATAATAACCCATCTGCATTATGAGAATTTGCATTTAGGATGTAATGCTCTGCTCGCATTACTGCGTTTACGGTTTTGGCCAATATTTGGTAAAAACGCAGTAAAGCGAGCACTGCATAAATGTATTGTATGTTTCCGAGTCCGTCCGCGCGAGTGTCGCCAGCTCATGGGTGACATTCCTTCTGACCGATTCCGAATCCAAAGACCATTTTATGTAACCGGCATAGATTATGCAGGTCCAATATTAATTAAGTCTGGTTTAACCAGAAATGCTAAGAGTGTAAAATCTTACATATTTTTATTTATTTGTTTTTCAACGAAGGCAATTCACCTAGAATTAGTGACTAATTTAACTTCAATGGCATTTATGAATGCATTGAAAAGATTTATAGCTAGGAGGGGTAAACCCTCACGACTCTTTAGTGATAATGGAACTAACTTTACAGGTAGTTATAGGGAACTTACTGAACTGTTTGATTTTTTGAAGGCATCTGATAAGGAAATCCATAATTTTTTAGTCCAGCAGAATATTAGCTGGAGTTTCTTGCCTCCCCGCTCACCGCATCACGGTGGACTTTGGGAAAGTGCAGTTAAAATGACCAAGTTACATTTAAAAAAAGCAATGCGGTCAACTGTTTTGACATACGAAGGCATGAATACCATACTAATACAGATTGAGGCTTGTTTAAATTCCCGTCCTCTGACTCCATTAACATCAGATCCAAATGATTTAAACGCACTCACTCCTTCACACTTCCTTATTGGTGACAACATGTTAGCATTGCCTGAGCTTGATATCCATCATCTGCCTACAAACAGGCTTAATATTTACCAAAAGATGTCTACCGTTGTTCAATCTTTTTGGCACAGATGGAGCCGGGAATACCTAGCAGAATTGCAGAACCGAGTCAAATGGCAAGAAGGACGTCAACGCAGTTTACAGCCTGGTGACATGGTCATCATCAAAGACAACCAACTACCTCCGCAGTACTGGAGGATGGCGCGAGTGACGGAGATCCACCCTGGTCAAGACGGACGCGTCCGCGTCGTCTCCTTGAGGACGGCCAGAGGTGTCACCAAAAGAGCCGTGACACAGCTCTGTCTACTTCCCATGGAGGATCCTTCCTCCAACCTGGATTAAGAACAAATTACAACACTAAAAGTGATGTTATGTGTGAATCAAAATGCCGTCAGGCTCAACAGTGCCAAGTGATAAGATATTTTCTCATAAGTGGGTGCAGCGCACCAGAAGTTTCTACGTTATTAGACTTTTATTTTTTAATGTCAAGTCTGACATAGGGTTATATACGTTGTTATAAGTTTTTGTTATTATTTTGATATCCATGTATTGAATATTGTTTATTTTTGTATGTGAACCTGTTGGGTAAATTCTGAGTACCAATGTTGCAATCTCTTCCTACATTATTTTATGAAAAACGACTATTCCTTAATACTCGTTTTGGGGCGGGAATATGTTAAGATTTCAGGTACTGAAATATTAATATTGGTGCTTGTCACCCTATGGGTGTGGCAACATTTATTTTTGTGTTAGCGATTGCCGGGGCAATTTCGTATTGCCACGGATTTAATCGTTCTTCTCTTGTTACCATCCGTCTTGGGCGGGTCGTTTTGGCAAAACGGCGGAGCTGCCAGGTTTTCACTTACATGTGGGTTATAAAACCGCGGAGAGAGATAGCATTATTGGGCTCACCGTACATGAGCTGCCCTACGGGTCTTTTTTATTGTTAAAATAAAGACCATTATTCGAGAGCTGGAGTTATTATTGAAGAGTTACTCCAGTCATACTTCCTTGGAATCTGGTGACTCACCACGCCGGATTGCTCTGTCAGGAGAGTGAAGTTTAAGATCCTGAACATTGAAAACGACCCGCCCAAGACGGATGGTAACAAGAGAAGAACGATTAAATCCGTGGCAATACGAAATTGCCCCGGCAATCGCTAACACAAAAATAAATGTTGCCACACCCATAGGGTGACAAGCACCAATATTAATATTTCAGTACCTGAAATCTTAACACCTGATGATCTCCTCCCATTTTATTATTTCATTAGTTCCACAATATATGTATTTGTGCGTGCATGTGTGTGTACATGTTTGCATACAATATGCGTACAGTGTGCACATCTATGCATATATGCTTATGTGTATGTTTGTATTTAAATGTGTATGTGTTTGTATGTATCTATGCATGTGTGTACATATATATGTGTATATATGTATTTATGTATAATATATTTGTAAGTTTGGATGCATCTTTCTTTCTTATAATTGATTTCGATTCTCCTTGTTTTTAAAAACATTCTTGTAATTGAATTTATTATACCTTTAACTAACCAATTACTATTACACAAAGAATATTGAAATGAATGTTGTGCTTGCCTATAATTAGAAACATCATTATAACCATGTATAAATGTAAAAATTATGTGATGTATTCTGTTGGCGAGCCAATAAATATATATATATTTTTTTTAATGATGGTACCAATCGAGAGTATAATAAAGTCAACAATTATTAAAAAATTAACAGTATACGCGTATTTCATTAAATCGACCCGGTTTTAGCTTGCTGCAGTAGTACGCCAATGCACATTAGAATAGTTCTCCGCATTACGTTCGGCTCGTTTCTAATGGGCATAGTAATTGCTCATTAACTGATTAATGACGCTACAGCGTGTTCCTGGTCTAATTGTGGCATCAGTTAACATTACGCGATTATTCGATTACACCCGTATTTACGAGTAAAATTGCAGTTTTTGAAAGCATTAGTTTCTATTGGAACTACGATTAGGCACGCTCGTACTAAAGCCGATAAAAGAGCCATTTTTTAATTCTTCTACTTGAATTTCACTTTTGCTTTTGTTAATGAATGAATGAATGCAAACATTGGAAGCGAAAATTAACCTACTTAGACATCCCATCGAGCTGAAACTTGGCGTACATACTCGTTGTCGATGACACGCGGACTACGTGTTTTTCTGAAATCGAATGACGTTGAAGCAGTCAATAAACGAAATAAATATCGGTCCTACCCGATCGCATTTGGCGAAGTTGATA
The DNA here is from genome assembly GCF_061612785.1 of Hesperophylax consimilis. NCBI lineage: Eukaryota > Metazoa > Arthropoda > Insecta > Trichoptera > Limnephilidae > Hesperophylax > Hesperophylax consimilis. The sequence continues at coordinate 23,946,161 of NC_142842.1, forward strand.
AAGTTAATGACTCCAGTTCCTGTGAACGAAAGTTAAATATTCAGTCAAACCAAAATTTAATTTCTGAGTTTTAAACAACATTTAAAAATAGGTTTTTTTCAAACTACAACGTTTTTGTAGTAGAAAATACCGTTGTTAAAAACATTGTTTTTATGGGTTGATTTTTTAATTTAATTTTAAATAATTATTCCAATTAAAAAAAAAACTTTATTTTTTATACTCACAGAGATAAATTGTATTTTTTATGCGTTTTTTTGTCTTTTTCTAAGTAAAAAGGGTGAACCTGATTACCCTATTTCAGGATTACTGCTAACAAATAAAGGTTATATACGTGATCTCTTCTTTCTGGTTCTTTTGGAGTCCAAAGTTACCTCTAAGAATCACGTTGACCATGTATTGTCACCATAACGTCTAGATTTTGTACTGAGCAAAATTTTCAAGTCTTATCATCTGATTCTCTATAATTCACATGTTCGTCCACACCTGGAATATTGTTCACAGGTTTGGAATCTGCGCTTAATTGTTTATTTTAACCGATTAGAAAGAGTTCGGCAGCTATTTCTCAAATTCTTCAATTTTAATTCTTTCAATATGTACATGACGAAATCGGGAAATATTTTCGAATAACGAACCTTTTTAACGCTGATTAGATCCTCCTGTACAAAATTATTAAATCAAAAGTTGACTGCCCGGAGTTGTTCAATGGAATAAATTTCCAAGCACCGCACTGCTTTGATATAGCAGACGGGACACCCTTCTCTACATTGATGAATTCAACACCAATTACAATCGAAATGAATTTATGAAAAGGACCTGTAACTGTTATTGCAATAAACTTGCAAACATTAATGTACACGCTGACAATATCAGTGTGTCACATTCACTGCTAGTTACTATCGTTACAGTAATAACACGTATCACGTTCACGATGCGAATGTCATAATTTAAAGATGATTAAATTATTTAATGTACCTATTATTTTCATTTCATTGATTCTTTTTTATGTGCAATCACAAAATAAATCTCGGAAAAAACTGTAGATTGTAGCAGAATGCCCCCGATGCCCCCGACCCGAAGATAACATCGAGAACACCACGCAGCCAGCTCTTCACGATGGACCCGGACAAGCCCAGCGATGAGAGATATAAAAAGGAACTCGACACCCCAGACAGGACTAATCTTCAACCTTCAGTCACCAAGGCTACTTGTAGCTATTGTTGTTAAATTCTGCATATGAATTTATATTTTAATCACTTGTAATTAATTATCTGTTTTAAAAGAAATACTTTTACTTTGTCGACTCATCATTTTAAAAAGTTTATAAAAGTAAATACCCAAGAAAGTTAACTCCCGCAAGCCACGTTCCAGATTGGTAGATACTTTCAATATCACCCCGATAAAAGGCCACCATCTAGAATCGAAAGGTTGATTGAAATGGATTTATCCGTGTTTGGTAACCAGATCCTAAGAGCTACTCACTTGCTCCAGCTGATTGGGACTCACATAAAAAAGTTTGATATTTTACTTTGGCAATACATGTGGTGCTATCCCAAGCAATTAATAAAAGCTTTGACGTTTGGTAAAATTGTGTTGATAATTGATTAGATTCACAGCCACATAGTTATCAAATCACTGAAGAAGAAGATAAAACAAATAAATCTAAACGAAACATCAAACAGAACAAGACACAGAAAATAAAAAAAGATAATGTTCACGATTTGGAATCGAACCCAGGATTTATTGTCTTACCGAGACAGGAGTCTTAACCACTCGACCATTGGGTCCTAATTATTAACTAATTTTTCTCATATTTTGGCAGCAATTTTTTTAAACTATCACAAATTTTTTGATATATTAGTATATCACATTGATGGATACAACTTTCAAAATAAATTAAAGAAAAAGTTGTTCCATTATTATTAGTTTACTCAAGAGGTAATTTTTCGCTGAAATCATCGCCATGTATATAACATATTTTTTATATTATTATTTAACACTTTATCAAAGAAAAAATCATTAAATCAAATCTTGATTACTCATCAATATTCCAAAAGAAAATCAAATTCCATTGAATTTCACATAGGTAAAGAAATAATTAATAATCACTTAATTTAATTAATAATGGTTCTAATTATTTTTCCCCATAAAATGGTTCGTAAACTTTTTACAGGTAATATTTACATAATTCCGGTTCGTTATGCGGTGGGACAAAATACCAGGTAAATAATACACTTCCTCAAAGCATTGTGACATCAAAGGCAGAAGACGCCAGAATTACTTATTGATTGAATTAATATTGATGGCTCGATACGAAAATGATTATTTATTAATGAAATACGGTTTGAATGCGAACTAAATTAAAGTTGCATTGAAATGCTGTATACATTTTCTTGTATATTGATTGATGATTTATTAAGTGATCAAGTTCAGTATTTATTTATAAAGCGGTATTATTTTCTTGATTTTTTTTTGATGATTTATTAAGTGTTCCGGTTAACTTCTTGAAATAAGCACTATTTCATTGCATAATAGATTGACGATTTAGCAATGATCTATACTAGTTAAAAGCTGGTATTCTTTTTGTCTGTTATTAATGAATAATTGACGATGTATTCTTATAGTTGCCTCATTGAAAAAGTGCTATTTTAGCTCAATAGATTAACGACTTACTAAGTGATCTACTGTGCTGGTGAAGCAAAGGTAATTTTGTTTTACTAATTATTAAATTAACTTTGAAGATGTACTAAAAATTCGTGCGAAAGGATTATATTCTAGCAATTTGGTTGGATATTAAATATTTCATTGTTCTTAGAAATAACTGAAAAAGATAAATGAAACACTTATCGACAAAATTGAAATGAAATTTCCTAGACTTACTGCCTTGGCATTAACACTGTCTAGACCTAGCTAACAGTAATCGATAAAAGACATAATCTCACACTTACAAAGGCTTTGAACGCTTCGAGGCGGTAATTGTGTTTGTCTACCTAGACAAGGTGGATGATTGGTTATACTAAATTAGTTATTTAATTCAATTTAAGGCGAAGTAAGACTCTAATATCGGGGTTTGCTCGACGCTCACATTTTAACTATTTTCTGATAAACGTATTACTAAAATGTCCAATGTTTCAAGAGAGATCCCTACGGATGTAAACTATTCGTGTTTTAGATTAATATTAAAATTAAATTATTTTATGTAAAACGGTTTGAAAATTTTATAAAACGTTTATTGACTATAAAATCAGTGATAAGCACCAGATTTTATTTTTCTAGAACCCTCTAGAAACATTTGAGATTTTAGTAATACGTTTATAGGAAATAATTAAAATAAACCCCACGGAAAGATCGATTTTCTAGGCAAAATTCAACCGCTGATATGTCCAATACACCAGGACCGCGTATTTTGTGCACGGCTGCTTTGCTTACGTCTTTAAGCTTTATTTTAGGGTATTGTCTCGTCTTAATGTACCTGAGCGCTCTACACGCTTTTCTGTTCTGTTCAAAATAGACTGGAAATCAAACTATAAACAAAATTCTTGCTTGAACAGACTGCGTAATAATAACAATGAAATAATAGCAAAGTAGACATTTTCGATTGCAAACTTAATAAATATAAAAAGTCAATAAAAGAGAATTTTTCTGATACTTCACGAGCACGTTCTATTTTTATGTTTATAATTCTGTCAAGAATTGAATTTGTTTTATGTAAATCCTGTCCTCTGGTTACCAATAATGACAACTGTGGCTAATGTGTATCCACATTGATTTAAAAACAAATTATTATTATTATCATGAATGGGTTTTTGTTGATGTCACTGATACCTTGTTTTAATATGACACCTTCAATTTATTATATCAGAATAAGTTTCATTCTTCTTCTGTCCTTAAATTATTATCAAACTAATAGGGTTTATAATCCGTTTATTTATTAAATCGACTTGTACTTGTAAAATGATAAAGTGAAAACGTGATGTCTCATATTAGTTTCAATTATTTTAGACAAGTACCTCCCTACCGTTTTACTACACGTGCTGTAAGAGATTAAGCTACGAAGCATCACAGCAAAGTAAATCAAATTGTAAGCAGGTATTCTAAAAAATACTGGCTTTGAAAAATGAGATATTCGAAGGACTTATTTTAAAAAAGTATCACGTAGTTAAACGCTCAGTACATCATCCCAAAAAAGCAAAACGCCTGCGTTAACATATTTGTAGTAATTCTCACATATTACATCTTGCGTCCCATACTTAAGTTTTCATTTACTTAACTCTCTGAATTAATTGTACAAAATATCCAAGTCGGAGGTTGGATGCTAGCTTCTCCTGGTCACGGCACCATTGAAATGTAGGTTGTTATTTTTTTCTTGGTCTTCCTAATTATTTGGTTGGGTTCGAGTTGTTTCATATTTTCGATGTTAGATAGTAGTAGGTACTATACGTTTTATATCGAATTCACCATCTTATTCATTATTTGAACGAAAGAGAAGGAAAAATACTTCTGAGCTAGGGGCGAGGCCTTCTCACATAGAATTGAGCGTTGTTCTGGAAGACAATGGTCGTCACTGTGGAGTCAACTACGGTGAACTGTAGGTACATATCTACCCATATTTTAGCCAATCACCAATTTGTTATGTTAAGATGAAAACGCACCATGAAATGCTGATCCTAAATTTAATTAATATTCATGTATGTATTTTAATCAGTGTAACGCATAATACTTGAAATTGCAATCAAAGTAAGAACTTTTAAAATTGTTAATTTAACAATACATTTTGGGGAGGTATAATCTTAAAAGAGTAATTATTATTTCACTAGTTTCATGTGCCCAAGTAAACCCTAATTCTGTATTTAAGATATTTCCATCATCATACATCACTCATTGTTGTGGCACATTCGTCTTAGTATTATTCAAATTTTCTAATTAAAATTTGCATAAGATTCTCGACAGCAGAATTTATTGAGATAAGACACTAATTTATGCAAAATTCGCTGTGAAATCGATTCATAGTTTGGCAATGACACAAATCTTGCTAGATCTGTTACCATTTAGTTAGTATGGTAAAAAAATGATCAGGGTTCCCAATGTATGAAATACACAAAATATGAACTCTTTATAAATCAACCTAATAGGTAATAGTCAAGAGTCCAATGTAGACGTGTCCCGTAAGACTTGCTGAAACTATCCATGACATTTTTTTCTACTTTTTCCGAAAAAAGATCTTCGTGTGCACACTTTTGTTAATTCCACATAATTAGCTAGGCGAATATTTCAGCCGACAAAAGCGCAATTTTTTTTGAAGTTTCATTTTGTTCAGAAGAAAGATTTGAAAGAAAATTAATGTCGTCAAATTACGTGAAACCTTTCGACTCTTTCGGCCCAAACGTTTGTTTGAACAATTTTAGCTTGCTTTGGATAAAATATAATAGAATATAAGCTTTGAATGTACGTAAACGTCAATAACACACTCCTGTCAATATATCAGTTTAGAGTGTAAGGGTACGAAGGTTTCATTTGTGATAATTTTCAAACGACTAGAAATTCAGACATTTCTAGGCGTACCCAGTAATTGAGGCCATCTTCAGCTCATTGGCTCTTCAGTTCAACTCAGGCCCTAGTCATAATTATATGTGCGGTCAAAGGTTTGCGAGCGTCAGCGGTTCCAATTCACCCAATGTCCTCACGCGGTTTGCGGTTTATCGGGTGCTTACAATACCTATATTATAGCGTTATGAGCATGAGTAAAATAATCAAATGGAGATATTTAAATGTAAAATGAAAGAACACTGACTGTAGCCATGCTACGAACAAATTTCATGAACTATCGTAGCGTCGAACGGACCCAATACATGATATGTGCTTTGTATGTTGGTAGAACGAAAGGCGTAGCGCTGTTGTACATAGAAGCGATTTTCACTTTTGTATACGTGGTTTTATTGAAACAGGTACTTATAGAAATTTATTTTAATTAACTGAAGTTCTTTATAATTTTTTAATTTCATTATAATTATTATTTATTAACATCCAAACTTGCTAAACTACTCATGTAGCTTGTCAGCAGGTACTAATTGAAAACATTTTATGTAATAACATGGTACGTTTTTAAACGGTATTTATGTAAATTAATGATGATGATGATAGATTAACAATTATTCGATGTGTTAAATTAACACAATATTATAAACAAACAAGTACAAATGAACAGTCAAATCAATAGTTTCACAGATGTATATACATGAGGTATTACAAAATTATAAGTCGTATTGTGAATTCCAATTAGCAACACGAAGACTTCAGTAGGGCATCAATATAAATCATCGGTATTTACTCCTAATAGCCATTTCCTTAGATTATATTTGACTTTAGCAGTAAAAATGCTATTATTGAAGTGAAACTTCTTTACGCGCGTCATGCAATTTCGAGGACCGGAGTAAAACCGACTCATGACCGAAACGAAAATGCGGGTACCCCCACCACCAATTAAAGTTCATTTGATCTAGTCAAAGTTTTGAAGTAACATATAAATGCTTCTTAGCTCATCCCGACAACTGGCGTTGGTGGTGTAATGGTCAGCATAGTTGCCTTCCAAGCAGTTGATCCGAGTTCGATTCTCGGCCATCGCACATTATTTTTTTGTTTTTAACGCCTTTTTCATTCAATATCTTATTTTTTAGTAGGTCAGAACATTTTTTAAAAGAAAATAATATTGCAAAATAATAAAAACACTTATCTCACTGTGATAAAACATTACTCCGCTAGAGCGCGCTTTGCGTTATTGTGTTGGATTAAAATTATTATCTAATCCGTATATTATGATAATTGTATCACATTTATTTAATTAATTTATTTATTTTGATAATATGTAATAATTTACAGAAAAAAAAATTAAAACTATCTCCCTCTGATAAAATATCCGTTCGCTAGAGCGCACTACGCGATCTTGTGTGGGATTCTATTTCTGTACATTGTACATTATTTTTAAAAATATATTATATTTTGGGTGTGATGTAGGTAACATTATAAAACATAACAAGCTCTCATATTTTCAGAACCTACATAATATAATCAATTTATGCGGCTTTGCTTACAGTTGGTGCTCAGCGTGGTTGGCTTTCAATCAGTTAAGCGAGGTTCGATTCTCGGCTGTGGCATTTTTGAAGTGAAACCTTGTTGAGGTGGGGGAGCCGCTCACGAACGTTCTCTCTCTTCTCTTCTTTCCTCTCTCTCAGACACCAGCGAACTGCGCCACGCCAAGCATCAGCTGAAACTAGAAGTTTCACTTCTGTCTTGCGTAGGCTTGACACACCCACTTTTTTTTTTAATTTTCATGGGCAGTTTATTGAATATTTTGGGAAAAATATAGTTTAGGGTTCCTTCAAACTTCAAATTCAAAGTATTATTGGCGTAAACATATTATTTTTTATCATTTTAACGGTTTGAATGGAATTTTTTCATCAGTTCGTCAGATCTATCTATTTCTTGCAATATATATTACGTTCAGGTAATATGTTTTGTGTGAGCCTTGTATTTGTTTGATAATATGTAAAGAAATGTTTGCATCAAGTTTATGTTTTGTGCTGTTCAAAGAAAAATAGTCTTCAGAGTTATAAATTTTGTGAAAGCATGTACGTCTCCAAATGAAAAAATCTTCTGGGTAAAATATTATCTTCGAAAAAATGGTTCTATCCTTAGGTGGAGACTTCGCTAGATGATAAACCTTTTTTAAAACGAATAAAATTGAACCATGTGATTTTTATACAATCCAGAGGAATGATGAAAAATGGATGAAAAGTGTGAATCGTAGTTTCGTCGGCCTCTTAAAACTGTTGTTACTGAAGTTACGCAACACACAGCACATTGGCATATTATATTAGCGATATGTCGTGGTCAACCTCGGTTGATGGCTGTCGATGGTACTCGTAGGTCGACTAAAGTGGTGACATAGAGTGGGATATTCGCAGTGCCCAAATAAGTGGACCCAAATTAATTTTTAGTTTCGTGTTTCGTCAGAGGACTATAAGTGGTATTTTTTAATTTTAGTTTATTGGGGAAACAAAGTAATAGATATTTTATTCAAATAAGTAAATTTTAAATTTTTCCATTTTTTAATGTGAATTCCGCACAAGAATCCCAACTGCTTCCATCCTTCTGAAGCCAGTGAGACTATGGCTTCCCAAATGGGGTATGTTGTGAGGTTGAAGGTTGTGGGGAGAGGAAGGAGATATGGAAGAGGAAGGCGGGGGAGTTCCTGGCTATTCAAAACTAATCACTGCAACATTTTATCGGTATTCTTCCTTCCCGTGTCCATAATAAATATCTTAATACTTCTTTTGAAGTGGCTTCTTCTTTAATCTGGTGACATAATTCTTTTTTTTTTAACACCGCACAAGAGTTCCAACTGTTCCCAACTGTCTGTAGTGAGTGAGACTAAGGCGTCCCCTATTGGGGTAAGTTGTGAAGTTGAAGGTAGTGGGGAGGGTGAGATGAAAAAGAGGAAGGTAGGGAAGTACCTGACTATTAAGATCTGGTCACCAAACACGGCAAAAGCCATTTCAAGCAACATTTCAATTCTGAATGTTGGTCTTACACCAGGGCGATACTCAGAGTATCTTCCACTCTGGAACGTGCCGCAAGTATACTATACATTATTTTGTATAGTATACTGGCGTCGGGATTTGTCGGGATTTGAACCCATGACCTTCCAATTGCCAGTCGAGAGCCTTACCCCTCGACCACGGAGGCCGTCAATTTGTCTTTGTCATAAGATTTTCGGTGCTGTAAATGTCCCTATGTATGGTTATTTTAAGCTTGTTTACGTGATACACTGTGACACAAAAGTACTAAAAAGGTCATTTGAATTATCTATCTATAAAAATGTTATTGATGTTTTCTCCTGGCAAAAGCCGATGAAAATACTTTTATTGGCATTAATATTTTTAGTTATTTAATTTTATTAGTATTTATACTTTTGTAGGTATGATATTTGATTTATTCTTCTTTATAAATAAATATCTTATTAAATATTACTTGATTTGTAGGTATGTGATATATTTATACTATCTATGGGATATGTACGATTTCTCTTACCTCTCCACATTCTGGAATGAAGACTATTATAATTAGTATTATTAATAGCAGTATCAAAACTACTTCTGCACAAAAAAATTCCATAACAACTTTTTTGTATTGTGTGTAGTTTTCGGACGTGATTTGAACTACAACCTTTTATCACGATAATATTAATTTTAATTTCGACTAAACATATTGCGGTGACCCATCTTATGTTCTTGTATGTCAAAGGATAGCAACCCTTTTTCTATTTTCGTAAGATAACGGCAGAAATATAAGAAACACGAAGCGTGGAATTATTTATCTCAAATAAACGTTCTTGTATTTTCTTTCCGGTCCCCGAGGTTCCCTTGAATTAACCCAAGATTTTGTACAAATCATAAATTCCTCGAAACGTTCGTTTCATTCCTTGTTCATGTATTTTCATATTATTTCCCCACATTATTCTCTCGAATACCTGCCCTAATGCCTTGAAGATTTATCCTAGAAATTGAATTTTCTAAGCCTTTCATGTTCGTGAAAGCTTAGAGAAGAAATCGTCAACCTTTCAGATTAAGACGATGAAAAAATAGTCATATCTCGTTTTATTCACAATAATCGTTGTTACATTAGATAAATTACAATATTAATTTCAAATATCTGACTTGACTTCTTTGAAACATTGTCGACGAATTATCATGAATAATACTTTGATAACAATTTTGACTGCTTTTTATAAGATTAAAATGTATAAGAGGAGGTGGCACAAAAACGCGTTTGCTGATGTTTACTGTAAAAATCTCATAATTATAAAAATGGTACAGGGTTTTCCAATAAGAGGTGTTATTTTGAATATCCCTCTATTTCGGTAGATGTTACTTTTGAAGCTGTCATTTTTTAACATTTGACAAGTAAAAACTATGCTATTAATAAAAATGGAACGATACACGCTTCAACAACGCATTGAAATTATTAAAATTCACTTGAGTGATTCAAATGCAAATCATCTTGAGTGATGAGGCCGATTTTCACCTCGGTGGCTTCGTCGACAAGCAAAATTGTCGCATTTGGGGGTCGGAAAACCCAAGAGTTATTGTTGAAAAGCCTCTCTATCCTCAACATGTGACTATTTGGTGCAGTTTATGGTCCGGCAGAGTCATTGGACCTTACTTTTTTTAAAATGAGGCTGGAGCAACAGTTACGGTGAATGGATTGCGCTATCAAGAGATGATTAATGAGTTTTTATGGCCGGAATTGGATGGTATTGATCTGGACAACGTTTTATTTCAACAAGACGGCGCTACGTGCCACACAAGCAACGAAACCATTGATCTTTTACGATTGAATATCAAAATAACACCTCTTATTGGAAAACCCTGTATTATCTTGACCGGTCGGTGGCTGAGTTGACATCTCGTTTGCGTTCAACCCAGGCGTAGTGTATTCAATTCCTCGGCTGCCTAAGCAAAATTTTTCGCTTATTGTGGTTGTAGTAGGAGATTTTCAAATATTGTCAGGTTGTTTGTAACCCGAGAATGTTTGTCTTTCTTTAAAAAAAACTTATAACATGCAGTGTAGGTATGTCCATGAAAAGAAAACTGACTTGAACATTTTTTTATCTGCCGCTTAAAAATACAAGCTGAAAAAAGATAAGTTAAAATTAAATTAAATAATCCGATTATCTTCAGACGTCTTCTTTCTCAAAAATTATAAAAAAATAACGTAGGTTTTTAGAACCTAAAGGTTACCTTTTCAAAATATTATTGTTTTCCTCAGAAAACTGATATCTAAACGACTGAAATCAACATGTATCGGTTTCTGTTATACGCCTACGAAATAAATATTTCCTCATGATTTCAGACGACCATTTATTGATATAAATAAAATGTTATTATGACATGGATATAATACGGTTTTTATTTTTTAAAACCCTTTATATAATTGGACACATTATTAACGACTCAAACGAAAAATGTGAAACAGAAAAAACAGAAAAAGATTTATTCACATCTAGGAATTGAACCCGGCACTTCTACCTTACTGGGGAAGTGCTCTGACTACTGAGATAATTCGACCATACCAACTTTCGTCATTATTAGCGGTTTCATACTTCGACCGTGAGCCACCAACAGTATCTTCATTTTCTTAACGCATATTTTTAATTGGCTGCTATCTTTATGTATCATTGAAAGATTCTTCCCCAACTGACTGTAATCTAGAAAGTGTCTTGGATAAATATATCCATTTTTGATGTGCGAAATCTTTTGACCTTTCCTACAAGTCTAGGATGATTTTTTTTGGAATAACTTAATATTAAAACCTCAAATTGTAATTACATAAATATTTAGTCATTTAATTTTTCAAAAATAAAATTTCATTTTTCAAAAAAAAAATATTTTCTTGCAAAATAATATAAAAACACACACTAAAAATAATATTGTGTGACATTAATTTTATAATTCCTCGAAAATGTCATCGTGATTTGAATTTGGCACCCATTAAAAACAAATCCTAAATAAATAAAAGTAATATGAAACACACATATTTTGGGGGACGGATCATTAAAAAAATCATTTCACACGGTAAAAATACCATTTTGATGTTCATGTTTCGAAATAATTGCTTTCATAAAAATGTCACACAAGAGACGTTGTGATTTTTCCAATAAGGTAAGCAAACGAAAACCCTTTCGCCGCCGAGCTAAATTCAGCTTTACTAAAATATAATATTATTTTTACCGTAAAAATGACCTGAAACAATTGGATATATTTTTTGGTAACCGGATAAATCAACATATCTTTAAAAAGTTATATAAAGTCATGGAAACAAAAACTTTATTAACTGGGTTATGTAGGTTAGGTTAAAAAAAAAAAATTTCATCATTTCTAATAACTTTATATCACTTTTTAAAAGTGTGTTGAATTGTTACTGAGTTTATTTATTTATTTATTAATCTTAAGTTAGCTCACATCTTCGTGTGTGCTAATAGTTTTATAAACATATAAACATGTACATTGTTTGGCAAACATAATCTATCTTTAAATATTTTAATAAAGTCACAAAAAAGAAACATTAATATTTGAGATAGACATATTTTCTTAATTCATTTTTGAACTCATTAATATTTTCTATGACAGCAATTTCCTTCGGGATTTTGTTATAGAGTTAAAACAAAACAGTTATAGAGTTGAGTTATCATGGAACCATTTTTTTACATCCCACATGTACAATATGTATATATATATATATTTACGTTTTTATTAAATTTGTGTAAGTTTTTAATTACCTTTAGAGTTTATCTGAAATGTTTTTCTGCTTCTCGCGACTGATTAGAATTATTAGAATATTACGATGATGACCCATTGACATTCGAAAAATCTTTAAATAACTTTTTGACAAGTGAACTTATCATTGCATTAAATTATTTACACTACAAACAAATAACGTTTTAATACAATTCATCTTCTACGTTTGTTGTAGAATTCATATTGTGGTTAGCCGTTGTGTTTTTAGTGACGATATTAGACCTCTAAACTGGAAAAGATATATTTTGTGAAATCTACATAACCAGTAACATTAAATAGCTACATAATGAACAATGTACATAACACTACTATAAGCTATAAAACTGTTATTTTAACAACGGCGAATCACGCAACAGCATTCATTTTCAATCATTAATTGAATTGATAATATTTATTTATTGGTATGTAAGAACAATCTAATTATACTTATTATCCTTGTTTATGTATGAGTATGATTATTTAAATGTGTCTTCCTTTTACTTTCTTTTACCTGTATTTTAAATATTATGTGATATATAAAACTATGCAATTTAAACGTGCCTGTGTAAAACCACCTTTTTATTATTTATTTTATTGTTACATGATTGTACAACATGTGGTTTTTTGTGATATTTCATCCTCCATGCTAGGGATGACCCTGTGTTATGGCGGGTGAATTTTACAGTTTGCGGACATATAATCTATACATTACTATAATATAAAAAGAAAAATAAGAAAAATGATGTAAAGCTAGTTTGGGTTTCAAGACAAGGAAATTATGAGAAGATGAAAAACAAGTTAGAGAATTATGAGAAGGTGAAAAATTTGAGAAATTATTAGTATATAGATCACACTAATAAATTATGTACATATAAATATGATTATAAATTATCGCATTATTTGTTGATAAGAAGGTACTTCAAGTTAATATTTCACCTTTAAAAGAACTATTTTCAGGTAAATTAAAAACCTATGTTGTATTTACCTGGCGAAAACTACTCTAGTAGTTTAACGGGTTCTTTTTCTATAAAGAATAAAAAGGAATATATTTGTATTAAAAATGAATTTGTTCATTAGGTTATAAAGAGGGCAAAAGTTAAGCAAAAATCAAGTTAGATAATAGAATACCCACATACATCGAAGGTGTAGTTGCGAATGTGCGAAATATAAGCAAAAATTCATGGAAAATAAAAGTAAAAACGATGTGTTTAGTGAGAACTGTTATATAATATATTTTATAATCCAGTGAAACCGCTGCATCACTACAGCTCTGCACTTATGAAGCTAAACCCAAAGCAGCATGGGTTGTTTTCTCCAGTACAGCCGCACACAAGGGGTTGGCGGATAACAATATTATATTCTCGGCGGTTCAGAAGAGTAGTGGCGGAGATATTGATGCGCCTGCCAGCAGGGAAATCACACCGCGGAAGCATACAGCCTCCCATTTACCAACCCAACCACACACCCCCACCCCCTGCATTGAGACGAGATGAATTCTCAAATATTATTCTGCATGGACGGTCTGCACTAAATTCTAGACGCTGGGAATTGGGTCGAGCTCTCAAAATTATTTTAAAGCATAATTAAAATGCTATTCTTTATCTGGATTTTATGACTTTAAAACCCGACTTCGCTCGAAATTTGATTTAATAAATCTGATGTGCATGGGCGGCCTGTAGTTAATTCCAATTGTTTGTAAACAGAGAGAATATTTTAAAATAACTTTCAAAATATAAATAATATTAACAAAATTCAGTCACTTCACTCGCATTTAAAATCACATTTTTTTCATTGGAAAACAATTGAATTATTGTTTGGTCGTCGCTTAACAGAATGTTGTGTTTTCTTTCATAAAATCCGTCGTGTTATAACTGATTTATTCGTAAATTTCCTCGTTTATTTTGGACAACGCCTTACTTTGAGGCAATTTTTTTTTAATTACCACTTGAATTTAATAACCATACATTTATGCAAATTTCAATATTCCATTACTTTAGTTGTGAAGTGAATATCATAAAAACGCGGGACTTTTTTAAATGGGCTGACGCCTCTGCCTAATTTTGAGGAGTAAAAAAATACTACACGAATGCAGATAAATTTTGAGTGGGGGACGCAAATTGTCATACAGTCACCGGATTTTCAACAATCTTAAATTTTCAATAAAATCTCTGAATCCCGGGCAACTCCGGGCAATTTCAAATGATTTAAATAACCAATTTGCAAATGGTGTCATAGATAAAAATGAAAATAGTCACTTAAAATTCATGATTTGATTTCTCGGTAAAAAGACATATTGAACCCGGTATACCAATTTTTGCAGTGATAAATGTACGGATTATTTCAATAGATGAAGCGATTACTTAACCCGGATAATAAAAGTGGGCTGAATAAAGTGGCCATTTTTCTGGGATGAAAGTACCTAATAATTTTGATTTATTTTTTAAATATATATTTTTTTTTGGAATAACTTAGTGAGTAAGACCTCAAATTGTAATATTTAATTATTGAAGACAATATTAGCGATTCCTAAACGAAAATCTCAAAAAAATATTCATCCTAGAATTGAAGAAAAGTCAATAGATGTCGCACATTAAAATAAAAATAAGATAGGTTTAACCTAAGACACTGTCTAGATTGCATTTAGTTCGGGTTGAATCTTGCGATCATACATAAAGATAGTTGCCAATAAAAATGTGCGGTGAGAAAAATGAAGACAATGTTCGTAGTTCTGAAGTATGATACAGTTAAATATGACCGAAAGAGATAGGGTCCCATTAGCTCAGTTGGTAGAGCGGTGCCCCGGCAAGGCAAGGGTCCTGAGTTCGAGTCCTAGATGTGACCGTATCTTTTTCTGATTTTTCTGTTTCAGATTTTCGTTTAGGAATCGCTAATATTGTCTTCAATATTTTTTTAATGTTTGCATTCCATTATAAATCTATACGTTTTTTTAATCCAGAAAGAAATTAAAAAGTAATGAAAGATGACGGTAATATGAATGAAGCACTGGCAAATCCAACTCTATTTAAAAAGTAATACATTAAATCCAACGGTGAGCTTTGCGAGAGATTTACGATGCCAGTTCGTAAAACGTATTGGAAAACAAAGTTCAAAAGGTTGAATTTCTACTCGATATAGATTTGCTGAGTACAATCAAAATCTTATTCAGACATTTCGCACAGCTTTAGGAATAAATACGGTCCAGTTTAATTAACTCTCGAACGAACTTCTTTGTCATCAGAACAAAATATTGGAATGTCTGTCCTCAATTAGGAGCTTTTTTCTTTTGATCTGGAAAAGCTTTGACGCAGAAAGCTCTGATTTAATTTTATCGATGCTTGCCAGTATTGTTCAATGTAAAGTTATGTAAAAATGCTATTCTTATAAAATATTGTCTTACTTTGCTTTGGTATGCTTTTCGAAGACTGTTCGCAATATTGTTTGCGAATCAGTTTGTGGTGGACTCTAATTAATATTTGACTCTACAACTTGGGATAGCTCGCTATCAGTCAGGTAGAAATGGTAAGGGATTCTGACTTATCCCTGGACTTCTGAAACATGTCTTGTGGTAATCACTGCACAAGTTTCCTTAATAAATTAGATATTATATATACTGAGAGATGTTCATTTTACTGGTTGTCTTAACAGACTGACGATGCATAAATATTTTTTTGCAATTGTCGCTAATTTACGTACTCCATTGTCAGACAGAGAAAAGTTGATTGGGCGAATGGAGGATCATATACATTTATATTGTTTAATAAGATATATTATAATAGTATTAACATTGTGTTTGTACATATTGTGAGATTTGAGTAATAATCTTATATGGAAGCGTTAGCTTGTGGTTGGAAGAGGAGTGCATAATACATTATTGTTGTTATTTATAAGTAATTATTAATATGGTAGGTGCATGTATTTTGGGATGCATTAAGTACATTGCAGTGAGAAAGTAAAAATAATTATATCACATGTTTGTTACATGCGAAATTAATTTATATCACATTTTCGTTAAATGTGATATAAATGTAGGTAGTAGCTAAAACGTACCAAATATTACGTATATTGTAAAAAAGACATTATATTATTTATATTTTTGGAGAATAATTTTTCGGAGGAAATTTATGATATTTATGTAGGTTATTTTTAATATCAGTTCATGTGGAAACAGTTTGTTAGAGAGACAATATGTTAGAAGGAGATGCATACAGTTAATACCTGTGTTTATGCCAATTGAAACCTTAACTGTAAGTGCATCGTTGAGCTTAAAGCGCGCTCATTAGCACAAGTAAAAATAATCGACTGAAAAATAGAACGAAAATATTTTCAGGTAAATTTCAGAGATAAAACAAAATTACAATTGAAAATAACCACTCAACTGTGCATGAACACAGTTTGGGACTGGTTTAATGGGGTAGTGCATAAATTATCATGTCGGTTTATTTTCATGTTTCATGATTGAATGAATATTTAAATACAGAAATTTGCTAGTGACAAAATTTATCGACGCCATCATTGGCGCAATGCATAGCGTATCGCACAAACTAACTACATAAATTATAAATTATTACATTCGAAGAATATTCTTGCGTTAAAATTGATTTATTTCTCTCCTCTTTCTAATGCTCTATCCCAGTGATGAGCAACACGTGGCCCTCGGGCCGCGTGGGATACGCGAGCCTTTTTTTACGGCCCACTTGGCTAAATAAAATATCAACAAAGTTTTGTTTTCAAACGGGGTTAGTGGAAAACTTAAATGTTTCCTTATAGTATTGAATATTATGAATATTCTTGAAAATATTAAAATAATATACACGGTGTCCGGAAACTCGTAGTACAAGCGGGAAACTGGAGAATCTACACCACATGGGGAACCCAAATAAACATAAAGTTTTTTGATTTGAGCATTTTCACAAAAAAAAAAACAAAAAAAAAATATTTTTCGGCTATTTTAGGGTTAAAGTTTTTTCTGGTGTTTAGGGTTGAACAACAGATGTTTTAACCCTGCAGAGCAGAAATATTTTATGATTACACCGGATTAAATGAAGGGTGATTTCAAAATAATGCTTCAAATCCGAGTTTCTTCATTTGTTTTACTTTCAAATAGTTTTAATTAGTTGGGTACTTTAATCTTCAGTAATAATTTATAAGAATTTGATTAAAAAAAAAAAATCAACTTCTAACTCGATTTACTCGATAACGAAAGCTCAAATCAAAAAAAATATACTACAAAATCGACTCCAAATGTGATGTAGATTTACCAGTTTCCCGCTTGTACTACGAGTTTCCGGACACCGGAGTTTTTGTTGAGAACTACGTTAGATGCATTTTAAGGTTTCCGTTTAGTAAAATACCAATTTTTTTCAAAACCAAGGGTATTTATTGGGGTGACCTTGAACCTCGCAAATTTTGCATGCGGCGCTTTGTTTTTCTTTTCTATGATGGTTTTATTGAAACATTACCGTTGTAGAAAATACAGGTTTACGACACCATCGACTGACAAGTTAACCATGTCACGCTGTATGTACTCTATCCACATATTTTAAGTAGATAAATTAGTCTTCCAACCAAAAAGATTAATCACCACTGATATTTCCAATGCGTGTTGACGCCTGGAACATTTCTAAGAACTGCAATTTGTCCTTTAGATTTAAAATTCATAAAGTGGGTCGCTTATATTTGCTATGTCTTTAATGAAATTAGCGAATAGCGTCCATTGTTCAACAAAATACATCAATGATAATTTTTTTTTTTTTTTTTACATTAACTCCACACAGCCAGGCCATGAGAAAAATAATTTCCTTAAAGGTCTATGTCATATTTTGAGATGTGAAGGAGAGGAATTTCTGAGAAGGTAAAATGTATAAGGGTTGGGTAGGAATCTAGGGATCAGCGTATCCAGGATTGACGGACATACGAATATATTCCAATACGGCACAAGGCAATGGGTCGAAAGACCAGTTGGAGAGATCAAAAGATCTCTCAAACCAACCTCTCTCGATCTGGTACTCCAAGCAGCTGGTGGGCAGGTGGATCCTGAATACACCTCACCCGATGAACCCGGGCACCCCTGCTAATTCGCAAACATGGCGAACCACTTACTCTTGCTAGTCACTTCTGACCTATGACAGAATTGTCGGTTATCAAATAAATGGTCCCCGGGGCGCCCGCCTCCCAAATTGCATTTTCTTTTGCTTAAATCGATCCCTGAATTTCCCAGATTAAATGTCTATTATTGGTCCTAACACTATGAAGGCCTTCTATCTCATTTAAAACGATTCTGGGTAAAACCTTCACAGTATTTATCGGTGCTGCAATCATAAAAGTAATTAAGCTTTGGAAGGATTATCCTTAAATTAATAAGCGTTATCGTAATGGTTTTCCACGAGGCTCTCCCTGGGCTTATGAACTGAGATTCAGAAAATAATAATTATTATTGCTAGGCGTTTGCAATGACTCAACAGATCATGCAGTTAAAAGACCACGATGCTTACAACTGTTGTAATTTGTCATACTTGTCTAAAATTATAAAAATGATCTTAACGCACAAGGATCCACAAAAACAACAAAGTTATTATGTATTTTTAACTTAATTTCAAATTATAACTGGTTACTAGTTCATAGGCATTTTTATTTTGGAATTGGTAACTAGACGAGTGTCAAAAACAACTGATTTTATTTAATTCGTCGTGAATTTTCCAATTTGTTAAAATGTGTGTTATTATTATTGGCTAAATAGAGGGGAGTTATATGCAAACTGTTAATTTAAATAAATAACGAGCATATCCAATGAAAGTACATTGACCTTTCGGTTGAACCTACTACATTAAAATAAGTGTAGGAACTATTAATAGAAATTTGGCGTCCGTGGTCGAGAGGTAACGTTCTACACTAGCAATTCGAAAATTCAATTTCCAGCGTAGGAAAGTATTTTTTATTTCAAATAAATTTTATCATAAAGGCTAAGAAAACAATTTTAAAAATTATTCTAAGGCTACCTATAATTACAGACTCGAATCTAATTTTTAATATTATGAAGGTGTTTGATGTTCGGCAGCTATATGCAAAAACTATCCTAACTCATCTTTACTCAAATATACTCAATTGCTACGAAAAAAGTGCAAATACACGATGTACTCGAAGCAACAACAAAAACTTACTACAGATACCGATAACACATACTACGTTTGGTCAACAAAATTTTAAATACTTTGCGACAAAACTCTACAACATTCTTCCAGACAGCGTAAAACAATATGATTCACGAAAAAATTTGGATCAAAAATAAGAATAGGGCCTTCACCGGTGCATTCACCCAAATGCGCAGTTATTGAAGTCACCACATTATTGAGCGAATACATGTTAATATAAGTATAGGTATGTTCAAAGGTATTAGGAACAAACACGAAAAATTCTGCCTCAACACAGGCTAGCCTAGTGAGGCGGTATTTGAGAAACCTCAACTGTACTTTTATTTTCTTTTTACCTTTAGAATATTATGTTTGTATTTTTCTATTAATTTTATAACCTTAAATATAAAAGTTACAAATCAATATATACCATAATATGTATGTATAGTTGTAATGTGTAAACTTTCCTATATAAAGATATTATTATTATTATTAATGAATTTGCGATATTTCATAATGTATTAATTAAAAATAATATATACTGTACTTGCGGAGTTCAAGAAACTATAATATTGCCCTGGTGTAAGAACACCATCCAGAATTGAAATGTTGCTTGAAATGGCTTTAGCCGTGTTTGGTTACCAAATTTAAATAGCCAGATACTCCCCGGCCTTCCCCTTCCCCTCACAACTACCTTCATCCTCACAACATACACGGAGAAAAATGAGTATTGCTGGCTTATTAAGAATATCTTAGAATTATTCGTAATCCGGTTAAAAACAGGATATTTAACATAATATGCAATATTGTTAAGTATATGTACTAAAAGCATACACATTGATGAATAGGCGTTTCTGTTCGTAGAATAATATTTTTTCGGTAGGTTATTTTATAAAATAAGGAACCTTCAATGTGGCATCTTGTCTTGTAGTTGCGTTACTCTTGAGAGTCTAGAATGATAAAATTGCCTCTTTCACAACACCGGAGCTCGAAGTTCGAGCATTTACGAAGGGGCAGCTGATTTACTACGTTAAAGGAAAAACATTGTTATTGAGCTAAAAATGTATTACTCAATTATAAAACACTTTGAAACGCGAAGCAAATTCTTTAAATATTCTAATTAAATATTATCTAAAGGTCCAACGGATTTGATTAAAGAAAATAAATTGGTAAAATTAGTTTTTTAATGTGAAAGTAATAACTAATTGGTTGTCCTTTATTGAAAAATAAAAAACATCGAATTTGAAAATGAATTTTTCCAAAACAAAGTTTAAAAATTATTTCCTCGATCAAAGGGTTTTTGCGGTTTCCTACAAAATTAAATAAACAAAAAAAACCATACTGAAATTATTTGGATTTAGAAAGACGAGGTTCTTTTTTCCGCCGAATTTCAAATAAACCCTGAAATTTTTTAATAATTTCTCTCAGCACGTAATTAAAGATAAATAAATCTTGCAAACCAGATTAATTATTTATTAAGTAGAATATAAATTGCGAGCATGAACTTCTTAATTCGTTAACCCTATAAACCTTTCCAGGAAAAAAAATATCCGGAGAGTAGAAATATGCGGGGGTAAGGCTGATGGAAATAATACATATAATAATAATAATGTTTATTTCAGCTGGACAGAGCGGTGTGTGCAATGCTCTGCCCGCCATAAAAGTTTACATTTAAGTTGATACATAAAAATAAAATGAATAAAGATATAAATAAAAATAATAAATAAAAAATCAATACATTGATGTGCACATTAGGACTTTATGGTGGCTTGAGTGAAATTCTCCATCTCCGGTGTAGAGGCGCTCCCTGCCACTGGGCAACGGCCTGGACAAGAGTGTTGTCCGATCTCTGGTAGCGCTGACTCGTCCCGGCTATTCTGTGGCGCATCAAAGCAGCGAACCCATGCACCCTTCCTTCGGTGAACATCTGTGAAGCGCTGCATCGCCAGGGGAGGCCAAATAGGGCTCTGTATGCGTGGTTGTACTGTACTCGGAGTGTGTTCATGACGCCTTGTGTGTATGTCGTCCATAGCTCGCTAGTGTAGAAGCTCATACAATATAGCTCTAGGAATGTTGTATGGGCAGAAATCACTCAACGAGATGAAATCTGACAAGGTTGGCAGCCAACAACCACCAGCCTCCCCTGCGCCTAACGCAGTCATAGAGTCCCCCTACCCTTGCCTAATGTTTGGACCTTTAGGGGGGTTTTCAATATATTTTATCCATCTTTGGGTAGTTAAGTGCCGTGGCATTGCATTGGAACATCTTTTATTCATTGCGCACATTTTTATTATTTTTTATCTGTGTTTTTCCGTTTTGGTTTCAAATTTGTTTACGTCTGCTGTTTACCGAGTGTGTGAAAGTTTATCCGGTCTTTACGTATTTTTTCAAACACATTAGTATTGTAAATATAAAAAGCACTCATTACTGGTGTGTTTTGGAAGGTGATGCTTATGTATTGTCAATATCTTTTGAAGGAATCATTACTGATGTGTTTTGGAAGGTGATGCTTATGTATTGTCAATATCTTATGAAGGAATCATTACTGATGTGTTTTGGAAGGTGATGCTTATGTATTGTCAATATCTTATGAAGGAATCATTACTGATGTGTTTTGGAAGGTGATGCTTATGTATTGTCAATATCTTATGAAAGAATCATTACTGATGTGTTTTTGGACGGTGATGCTTTTTATTATTCATTAATTATTTAGTATAATAAAATAATGTGTTTATTTTTCAAATTGTGAATGCAACGGTCTAATATCGGTATGTTTCTAGATGAAACGTAACTTCGCCGTAAAACATGTCAAGTTATGCCATTAGTTCATATTATGCATCACGTTAATATCAGCATAGACTAACTGGTTTTGGATACAATCGTGCTTTCTTAGTGTGTGTCTGCTTGGAGAGAGTTAATTAAAAAGAAAAATACCCGAAATAATGCGTAAAACTTTCCTTGAAGAATTATACTTGAAATTTTCAAGTACCACATCGATACGAGAAGCCAGAAACAATTATTACCCCGTTATGATTTTAAGGCATGATTCTAATTGATTTCAATATTTTTTATATAAGATTACTTTTCACGGTATAAACGTGCCGTTTGCAAAGGGATCAGCGAACACAAATTGAAATTAGAAACTAGATATGAATGGTCGGGTACTTTTCAGGAAATCTATTTAATCTTTTCCTGTAATTTATACGCTTCTTTGAGCTTCGCAATATTCCTAAAATTTAGGGTTTCACAGTTCCAATGAGAGGCGAAACATTTGCGCGTATTACATTAAAAAACTCTTAAAAGCGGAGAGTGGTAAAGACTCCTTTTTGAAGTACAACACATTTTTGGTTGGCGTCTGATTTCTTCAAATCCCTTTCTTTCTTCCGGGACATCCTTAATAAAAAAAATGGTCTCCCTTTTCGAATTTCCTCTCTTCTTAAATAAAAATCTATTCTTAACTCTCCCTTCGTCAATTGCCAGGTCTAGGAGAGGTTGGGGGTGAAGGCGAGATGGAGAAATCAGGGAAGGAAGTGATCTGAGACGTCATCTTGTTATTTGTGAGTTTCGTAGGAAAGAAACTGTGGGCCTGAGTGGTTTCACGATAGAGATAGAGAAACTTCAAATACAAGGGTGGGTATTTCGTAAATCCGTACGTGCGTGAGCGCGGTTTGATGAGATGCTGTTGAAGAATTTTGGATCGAATAGAGAGGCTATTATTTCACTTTTTGGATGTTATGGAGATTTGTCATAGCACCCATCAGATATAAATAGTATAAGCTATCGCAGCAACTTCTTTTCGGCCACATAAATAACGCTTTCTTAAAAATGGAAAAAGCGCAGACCCTAAAAATCTCAACTCTGTTTTCTTGTCAAAATTAATCCCTGAAATTTAAACAAATAAAATCATATATGGACTGAGAATAATTTTATTGTAGGTAGTTTCTTTACCGCTTGTCTGAATTCTTAACACAACACTTCCAATTTTGAAAATGACATTTGTAATAATTTTCTTTTCATATGTTATAGGTAGTTACCTATTTATAACAGAATTGTAGCTCGAAACCGTAGTATAATAAATATTGTCACAATAATACACATGTACAAGGGAACATTGATATAATGGTAGAAACATGAACATGAATCAGCAATAATTTTTAAGGACTATCCAACTGATAATTTACAATTTAACATAACAATTAAGATAAAAAAAAAATTATTCTGTCACTCAACGTCAACAAATTTGTGGCTAACGGTTTTGAAAATTTTTTTCTATATTTTTAATGATGTTGTTCTAAAATATATTGAACAACTGGAAAGTGGCGGTGCATGTGTAAAAATATTAAATTATCGCGAAATTGTAAAAAAATAATTCTTAATGAAATTGACGACTCTTGCAGCATAGTCGTAGAATATCTTGAATCCGTAACGGTGTTGGGATTACATATGGGATTCGATCACGGAATAGATCATATGTTTTTAACATGTGTTTTACGCTCAGATCTGCATGGCAATGGAGGTCTTAGATTCCTGATTCATCTAGAGCAAAATGCATGCCTTATTAAAACAATTGGAAGATTTTAAGTTATTGATGCTATCGATTGCTTCAGAGCATAAATTACATTAGCAAGTAAAAGTGATTAATAAATTTAAATACAAATTTGTTGTGGAACTTTTTTTCCAAGTTACAAAAAGTTATTTTTTTTTTCAATTTTTAATGATATTTTAAATGGTGGTATTAAATTTATTTAATTGACTTTCCCACTTTCAAAACTTTTCATATACAAAAAAAACTGTTCTTTTCTTGAGCTACGTTGTCAAACTTTTTAAGAGGTTATTTTTTTTAGCATTTCAATATCACTGTTAATTGCTTTTTAAGTCTTCGTTTATGAAAAATTTCATTTTTTCAAGTAAATTTACAGGCAACCTTACATCCGTCCGAGAACCAAAGCCATCTTTCAACTCGACGACCTCATTTTTGTGAAATTTTCTCTCGAAGCCTGTGGAATAAAAAAAGGCACACTGTGATCATACACGAGGATTTCTCGTTATAGGGTTTTTTATATGAGTTTAAGTTATTGCATTTTCTTCAGAATATTTTCAATAACATGTTTCAAACATTTATTAATAAACAAAATTACTACTTAATTATTATATAGTTTGCATTTTTAGAAATAAGCATTGTTTATGAGGTTATTATTTTTTAATTAGACATACATATTTAAATATTTTTGCATCAACTCGACATAGGCGGCTCTGAACTTCCCTCAGGACTTACGTCATTTTTCGGAAAGCTGTTCAAATGGTCCAAGAAGTAATGAACCTTGGAAGAAACCCATGTTGTGGGAGGGAGAAAACACAGAGCCCGCAAAATATATCCTTCAGGACTTATGTCATATTTCGGGAAGCTGTGTGAATGGTCCAAGAAGTAGTGAACCCGGGCCTTGCAGAAACCCATGTTGTGGGAGGGAGTGAACACAGAGCCCTGAAAATAATATAATATGAAGCATGTTTGCGGCACGTTCCAGAGTGATCGGCGACTAGATCCGAATAGCCAGGTACCTATATACCGATCGCTTTACAATCTACATCCAATTCTACATCTCCTTTCTCTCCCAACTCCCTTTATCCTAAAAAAATTACCCGCTTGAGAATATGATATATATTGAATGTACAGTTAGGAGCAGTTGGGGCACTTGAATAATTATAAAACAATGTATAATCGGTTCAACAGACGTTTAACTCGCAATCTAGAAAGCTAAAACTTTCGCACCTTTGACCAACATATTTCAGAAATTACACACAAATCTAGAAATTTATAAAGTAGACATCGCAAAAGCCACGTACATTAAATTTTATGATGTTAGACAGTCAAATCAATATCTATTAAACATTACGATATATTGTTTCTCTTAGTACATTCGTAGTCAAAAATGGTCGGTTAACTCTCACAATCGCCCTAACAAAACTTTTGTAAACTGTTTATGAAAAAGAATAGAGAAATACAACTATTCAGTATCTTAACGTTGCTTCAAACGGCTTTAGCCGTATTCTATGACCATAGTATGCCAATTACATTCAAGTTTATCTTCCCAATTTCCTTCCCAATCCCAATCCTTTCAGCCTCTCAATATACCCCTATTCGGGGTGCCACTGTTCCACTGACTGCGCATTTGGGATTCTTGTGGGGTTTTCAAATATTAAAAATCATTCTATTCAGTATTGCGATTCTGTTTTATTGTTGTGAAAAAGAATTTAATTTCAAGGTATTTATACTTTCTCCATCGCCGAGCAATCTGAAGGTAAGGTTCAAATTTTTCTGCTTTAGTAAGACGCTTCAGCAATTCTCCTACACACATATTTTTCTCATTTTTTAATGACACCGCTGGATTTTCCCCCTAGATTTCCCGGCCTCTGTGGCAGAAGTGCTATATATATTATTCATAGGATTTTTTTACGTGGACGGCTTGTAAGTCGAGGCGGGAGGTAATACAAAGTGATGCGCTGAAAGGCGAACCTCACTTTGTTTGGCTTACGAGTATAAATACCAATCATGGCTAGTTTTGGAATTTTTCTTGAAGCGATGCTAACAATTCGCATTTCTGGAAAACTAGCCGTCGACGATGAAACAATACCGCCTAAGCGATAGTCTAAAAATAACTTTTTTTGTGAAATTTGATAGAAAAGCAAATTTCACATGTATACTTAGTTGTAAATACTTACCACTAGATATCTTGAAAACAATAGGTAAGTATTTACAACTAAGTATACAGACATGTGGAATTCGTTTTTCTATCGAATTTCAGAAAAAAAGTGATTTTTAGACATGGCTTTGGCGGTATTGTTTCACAGCGCAAGTAATAATGATAATAATAATAATAGCTAACAAGTATATTCGTGGGAGATCTTTTGCACTTTTTTGAGCTCCAGTGGCGAGGACAGTGAGTATCAGAACGTGCCCATCAGTACAGTGACCCAATTGCTTAATGATTCTGTTTTGGCCGTTGACATTTTCAACATCACTTACATATAGTTCTATTTTATTTTCAATTTATTCTGTTTTCTTTTCGTTGTCTTTCTGTTCTATCTTTTTGTTTTTGATTATATATTTTATTGTATCTCTATATGGAATGTGTGGGACTGCACTAACCTCCCCACATACCGGAATAAACACTTTATTATATTATTATTATTATTATATTTTTAAGACTCAAATTTGTAACCTTCTCCGTTATATACAGGAGTATAACCGTTTAATGGAGAACTTGATGAAATACATAAATATGCAATACCAGACAACCGACATCGGTTATATTTTGAATGAAACACCGCCTTACCAATACTTCCGCCACAATAGTTTTGACACACCATGGAAAATCGATACTTCTCAATTATTTTGTCTCTCCTGCACAATTAGATTTTTGGCGTTTTGGTGGTATTGATTATTCTCCGTCATTGCACAATGATGAAGGACTTGGCTAGTAGTTGAAACACTGTAATAGCGTAAATAAATATTTTATAGATATTTTCGTGGTGCTGCTAAAAATGATAACTGGCTGATGGGCTGACGAAAAAAAGATGAAAAATTCAACAACCTTTCTATATAATATAATTTCTTTGTCACACTTTTGGCTTCGTTTATAACCACGTATCGACTCTCACATCATCGTTACTCTTCAGTTTTTTGACTCCTGACCTAATCCGTCGGTGCTCTTGTCTAGCAAGCTGGAGGTCACGGGTTCAAATCCCTGCGTGCTCAATAAATTTTATTTGATTTAATTGTGTTTTTTCACAATTTACTAATTAAAAATAATATATAGAATAATTACGGAAAATACTCTCAGTATCCTCCCTGGTGTAAGACCACCATTTAGAATAGAAACGCTGCTTGATATAGCTTTGGCGACCGGATCTGAATTGCCAAGTACTTCCCCACCTTCTTTCTCCCAATATCCTAGAAGTTTGGCAGCAGTTGGGACTTTTGTGCGGTTTTACATAAAATAAAAAATAAAAGTACCAAAGCACAATATTTTTTTGTCCACTCTTTTGAGAGTAAATGGAAGATATTTTCGGAAACAATACATTTGATTTAGCTTTTTAAGACCATTTGGAAATTTTGAAGGCAATTTTATTTTTCGCGTCATTTGAATATCTGATGAATTATTTTGAGAGAGCGGGAAGAACTATTCAAGGAGATGAAAACAATAATGCTAAAGAGCTTTTAAAATGCAATTTAAATAAATTAACGATTAATAAATTTTTAATATTAAGGCATGTAAATGAAAATCGTTTCCGAATTATTTTATGAGGCAAAAGTCCCTTTAGTAAATTGAGGTTAAGTACATAAATCCAATGTTCCTTTGCGAAACTTATACATTTTAAATCTTTTTCGAAAACGCTTTAAAACGGCTATTTTATGGCGAGAATTTTACGACCATAAGTAAAATTTAGTCTCATTTAAGTTAGAAGGATTTTATAACCATATAATTCATCCTATAAAACCGTATAATTTGATATCATATTTTATTGTATTATATCCAAATGGCAGCTTTTGACATTTGGTATAACGACGTAGTAAATTGAACGTAAATCGAAGGACATAAAATTTATTTTATGCGTGAACTTTAAAGTGGTTTGTTGGTTATTTGATCGTTCGTTATATTACAATAACTACGTGGCTTCAATAATTTATTGAAATATATTGTGTATAATTACAAAGAGATTAAAAATATCTCTAAAAACTATAAAACAGAGTCGCTTTCCGCTTGTCTAATTGTTTGCTTAGTTCTAAGAATTACAGAACGTTTGAACTATAACTTTTTTAAGAAAATTTCTTCTGTAAGGTTTATATCCATAACACATGTATATTCTATTTATAGAAAGTAGAAAAAAGTCGATGTTTTGTAATCAAGTCGAAAAAAAATTTTCGTTCGCTTAAGGCGATGCACTACGTCGTGTAATATTTTGAATCCAGCCGCTATCAATAACACACCTTACGTAGATGGCGATAAGGCTTAAATTCCCGCCTAACACCATCCATTTGTTTTGATTTATGCAAGAAAAAAACATGGCCAAAAAGTGCTTTTTATTTTATTTTGTGGATTTTCAGGCACAAATATTTAAATTTTTTTCGATCATATTATAAATAACTTAAATCGCCACATTAAACAATAAAACCATAGCCGAAAATGGGTTCGTAAGTAGGAGATTTTTAACTTTAAATCAGTTTTCATAGCCCTTATATACAAATTATTTTTTTCTGAGCTTATAAAAAGACTTATCTAAAAAATACTCGATTATTTCAAAGGCCAGGATGTATTCTACTCGCAGTATTTAATTAAAGCATCTGAAACATTTCTAAGCGACAAAATTTTCAAACCAAAAACATATGATTTTGCATTACTACGTATTGCATCGCCTTAAATTGCTAACGCTGGCTAAAACTTATGAGATACACCAAATTAATTTACCATGGAATTGTTCATCCTATATAAGCCTACAGATACGCTTGTCATGGTATATATCTATCTTCTAAAGATAACCCCTAGCAACGCCGGGTACACGTCAGCTGGTGTATAATAAGAAGTATTGGGATATCCATTTAACTTATGTGAAGAGTATTTTTTTCTAGTTCTTCAATAATATTGCATATCAAAATATTAAATAAGCATTTTTCATGATTTACTAAACTTACTTAAAAGGGTATATTCAATTAATTCAATAAATAAAATGTGGATATTAACATACTATATAAAATATTATGCTCCCTGGAAATCTGGACATGTGGTATGACTAATGTACCAACAGGTTCTTCATTGAATGTCCCATAAATACGAATTTATATAAACCATGTAAAGAAAACTCCGCTTGTATGGTCACCAAAAACTGTTGACACATGACTTTGAAACATATTGAGAAAAAATTTCGATTAATAACCAACCAATTTAGTGTGGTAGATATTTTTGGCATCACCCTGGCCAAAAACCATCTTTCATGATATAAGCATTGCTTGAAATGGCATGAGCCGTGTTTAGTGACCAGATCTGAAAACCTTAACTTCCCCACCTTCTCTTTCTCATAGGCTTCCCCTACTCATAACCTCCAGCCTTACATTATTATAGCCTTACATCCAGGCTCTAGACCAGAGGTTCCCAAACTTTTTTGCCCCGTAGACCCCCTCCCTGCCGAATTTTTAATTTTCCTAAAACTATTAACATGAGATAATCATTTATTTTTTTCGTAAAAAGATTCCCTTCCCTTGCCTGTCCAACAACCAGATGGCGTTATAATTCCTCTGTCTTTACACTGTGCAGACAGGGGCGCCCTTGTGAGGTATTACACCAGATGAAAATGAAGCAGGATAAGCAACGGGAATTTCTTTCTGTAGCTGGCCCTACAGAACTGCCCCTTAAGTTCTTTGTAGTGCTTATTCCGGTCAGTTCTTCTTGTGACATGATATCCGATTCAACATTCCATTTGCACAGTCAAAATGTCCTCAAACTTAGTTTTGAAGTCTGTGTAAAGTGCATTTAAATGTTGAACGTCATTATTACCCTGGACGTTGTTCAAAAACAAGTTGGGGAACTAGGAAAATTTGCGGCTTTCAATGTGCAATGTTTTGCTTGAATATATTAATTCTGACGAGAAAAGGAACGTAGACTCTATTTATATACCTCAATAAACAACTTTACGATATATAAAAATACAAATATAAAATAAGTAATTTCTCAGTCTATTATATTTGTGTTAGGTCTATTGTGTCATTTACGGAACTCTTAAATGTTGACTTGAGGTAAATGGGGGTCCGCTCGTATGTACCCCCATTTGCATCTCGTGGACCCCCAAATTTTTTTCTCGCTGACATAGACCCCCAGCTAGCCGATATCGACCCCTGGGGGTCTATATAGACCACTTTGGGAACCTCTGCTCTAGACGGTTGGTAGTGGTTGAGACTCTTGAGTGGTATTCACATAAAAAATTCCTTCTCCA
This sequence comes from Hesperophylax consimilis, assembly GCF_061612785.1. Classification (NCBI taxonomy): domain Eukaryota; kingdom Metazoa; phylum Arthropoda; class Insecta; order Trichoptera; family Limnephilidae; genus Hesperophylax; species Hesperophylax consimilis. The sequence goes on from NC_142842.1 coordinate 23,976,603, forward strand.
GGAAAAAAAAAACTATACACGTTTATTTTTATATATATTTTGTTTTTTTAAATTAACCCATCGCAGGAGGCTCTGAGGAAAATAATTTCCCTTAGGGCGTATGTCATATTTTGGTGATGGGAAAGAGAGGAAGGGGAAGGTGAAAGATATAAGGGTAGGATCTAGGGATTAGTGTATCCAGGATTGACGGACATATGAATATATCCCTCCCAATGCAATGGGGCGCAAGGCGATGAGTCAAGAGACCAGTTGTAGAGAGTTTCTTCATCACCTTTATTGAACATCACAGCGGTGCTGCCAAGGTATGTTGTCTATGTGAGGATATTGTGCCAGCGCTTTATTAGCAGCAGACACATACCTGGACGGATGACGAACCTCGTGCTGGCACTGTTGGTGGACTCTCTCGCTGCAGCAGCTGGTCCAGTTTCTTCACCACCTTGGATTCTTGCTGCAGAGTCTCCATCTTCTGTCTTCATTTCACTGAACTTAACTTCACTTTATTTTTGAAATATTTAATATTTTTGTAATATCTGCATCAACTGTAAAGAGCCCCTGAGGTAATATATCACAAAAGCGGCGCTATACAAATTGTCCAATTTTTTATTTTTTATATTAACTCCACACAGGAGGCCCTGAAGAAAATAATTACCCTCAGGGTCTATGTCATCTTTGGGGATGCTGTGTGGAGGGTCTTTTGTGGAGAGGAAGAAGTGAACATGGGTCTTGAAGAGTCCCATGTTGTAGGAGGGAGGAAACACAGAGGCCGGCAGTTCGTTCCACACCGAGCTGTTGAACTTAAGAACGAATCGCAGAAGCGACCCGTTCTCATGTGACAAATGTCAACCGTGTACAAATGTTGGGCGCGCGTTTGGCGTGTATCCCGACTACGCACCGGTGCCAAAGGGATCAATGACACTAGTTCCTCAGAGCATCTTCCATTGTTATACCGATAGAACAAGGACAGCATATCTACCTGACGCCTGTGCTCTAAAGATTGCAGTCCGTTTGTTAAGATTGGGGAATGTATCAAACGGACGCCCATTTTTGCACAGAGTCAAGGGTTTTTTCAGGTATTTAGGGGCTCCGGACCAGAGATGGCTGCCAAATTCGACAGTATGGCGCACTTGCGATTTGTACAGGGTCAGCAGTTGTGTACTATTAAAGTATCTGCGGGCCCTGTATAGTACGCCCAGCTTCTGATAGGCCAACTTTACTCTGGCTTTGATGGAGCCCCCGTACCTGAGCTGGTCACTTATAGTTACACCAAGCATATCAATGAAAGGCCTGTTCGGAAGATTGCTTCCGTTGAAGGAGACTAGATTATCATTTGGATCCCTTTTAGACGTAATCAGACGGGATTGGGTCTTTGAAACATTAAATTCGACGAGATTATTTTTACCCCAGGAGGAAATACTCTCGAGATAACCGTCCATTCTCTGCTTCAAAGCCCTCCGAGCCAATATTATATCAAAGGGTCTCGCCAATCCAGCCTCTCCAGATCTCGTACTACAAGCAGCTGGTGGGCAGGCGCATCCTGAATACACATCACCCGATGAACCCGGGCACCCCTGCTTAATAACCAAATGTAGCGAACCATTCGTCGTGACCTATGGCAGAGGAGTTGTTTATCCAATAATTGATTCCTGGGGCGGCGGTACCCAAACCCGCCTCCTAAATTGAAATCGGACTCCTTCATGGATTATTCAAGACTAATTAGACATTAATTCAAAGGATCTTTACCTTAGCTGGAGTTTCATTATTTATAATCTATGTCTATGTAAAGCTTGTTCCCTTTGTTACATAGTATTAAGTACCTACATATTTTAAAAGGCAACTGAATATTCTGGAGATGATGCCTACGAGTGTTTGCAAAGTATAAAATACCTCATTATATAGAGAAACCGTGGAATTTACGTAAAGTTTAAGGACGAGTTACACACGACGTCGTTAAAGTGAATAAATGTTCCCAAGCCAGAGTATCTATCAAGAATATTAATGCATGAGAATGTTGGTTTGGGGTGAAAATCTTTAGTGTGTGTATAATGCTAACATATTTACGGTTTTATTCAACTAATTCCGCTATAATTTATATTTTACGTGAAGGAGTTTTAAGCACGTAGACTAAAATGTGGTTTGTTAATAGTAATTCATTCCACGAAGGAGATATACATTCATTAATATTTAACTGCTTCCGAAGTAGAAACATACTAACGAATTCATGTGATTGTTCAATAAGTCATCCAGTAGCTGTACATATCCACTGTTTATAAAATTTCATTCAATAGCCTTATTCCTCTTGTCTTGTTATGCTGTGCTAGAACAATTCTCCTGCCGTGTGGTATCTTGAATAAGTCGTGGCAATGAGTACGCAGAAATTTTCAGGCACATATAAGCCAAAGCATTCCAAGAAGAATTGGCTATCAATAGAGTTATACATCTGGTTTCTAGGCTAAATCTATTTGTTGCCTTAAGGCCCCGTAGTAAGCGTTCAAAGATGGTTTGAAAGGGAGATATGTAAATACGAATGTTAGAAGGAGCGCGCTAATATTAAAAAACGATAATAAAAGTGAAAATATTTAATAAAACACGACTCGTTTGAAATAAAGTAAAAATCTATTGACAAATGCTTTAGTTTCATTTAAAGATACACTGTAATTTTGTTCATGCTTGTAACATATTAAATGAAAGAACGAAACATGTTTTTAATCATTTTCGGAGCTTACTTTCCGATTTTTTTCTATCCAAAGAATTTCATATAATTAACGTTTCGGCGTAACAAATGTGTAGATATTATCTTAAAAAATAACGTTAATTTTTTTTGAAACTCAAAAACTTAAAGGGTTAAAGGGAATCTTGTTATAAATCAGCAATTGGGTATGCGGGGGCAAGTAATTCATGCGCATGAAACTCCGCTAAGTTCCATGCGCATTCCACATATAGGTATTTAGGCTATTTTCTAGAATTGTTACAACATCTTTATATATATAGTTTTTTGCGGAGTCTATACACCACTAGCATTTATTTAATTTTATAAAATTATTATTGCATCTGGGTCTTTAAAATGCTAAAATGTTCTGATGATAAACCTCAAGAGTTTGTAATAAACTGGAGTGAGCCGAGACATTAACATATACTATCAAAAAGGGGTGATAAAACAGAGGCACTGTTTGGTATGTCAGTCACATTTATTTACAGAAAAATCATCTTTCATAATAATAATACAGAAGAACGCCTTGGTCACAAGTTGTTGTTCGATGAGTTTGAAAAGCGAATTATTAAAACAAAATAAAAATTAAATTATTGAAAACAATATAAGAGATTCCTAAACGAAAATCTGAAACAGAAAAATCTGTGATAGATACGGTCACATCTAGGACTCGAACCAAAGATATTAGAAGAACGAGATATGCTATGTTGGCCGCCGGACCGTAGGCGGAGTACTACCTAATTAGGGTACTTTGAACGGTATCGTGACGTGTACGCACAGAAATCTGTTCTATGTATTAGTGCGGCTACCTTAGCGTAAGCGAAGGTGTGCAGTAGTATTGGTGAACAAAACCGGCGACACTGGGCAAAACAATTCCACACAGTACGAACTGCTCATAGCACATCTCGTTCTTCTAATATCTTTGACTCGAACCCAGGAGCCTTGCCTCGCCGGGGCACAGCTCTGCCAACTGAGCTAATGGGATCCTATCTCCTTCGATCATATTTAACTGTATCATACTTCGAATAAGAACTACCAAAATAGTTCGGGTTGAATTCTGCGATCATACATAAAGATAGTTGCCAATAAAAATGTGCGGTGAGAAAAATTAAGACAATATAACCTCCAACTGACTTCCAACTAAAACTAATGAATCCGGTCTACGAGCACTGCTTACCGCATTCTAATAGTGGAACAAGTTTTGACGAGATATTAGTAATCAGTAGCTAATAGACTAAAGTATAATACATCAATGCAGTAGCCCCTATAATTGTGGCTCTATACATACGTATCGAATTTCTTACTGGAGCTGATAATCAATTTAATTGTTCGTGAAAGGTTTTGTATACAGTTCCTTGTATATAATAAGTATTCTTTGAAATCTGTATAATAATAAATCATATTTCTTTTTCGGATTTTTTGTTCATTGCTACAGAAATCTTTATTTTCCTGTGGACTGCTTGAAATATTTATTATAACCTTTTCTGGTCTTTGAACATTTGTATGGCTAAACCATAACTTTCCTCATTTGATATTTTACGTCACTGTCGGCTTTGCATCATGTATTCTGCCTCGTGCCTCTCATTTCTCAGGCGGCCATGCATACGTTTCCTCCATCTTATGCTGATCGTCTTTCCGGTGCATTCTAAATATGTAGCTTACCCTATATCTCCTTTTATTTATGTTTAAAAATTGGTTGAAACAGAGCCGGATCATGACTCTGTAATACATAGGGCACTTCCTACTTGATAACACACCCCTACGATTTTTATAATACTAGGTTTATATAACATTAGATTTTATATTAAGGATAATTAAAAACTTTGAATCTTTACAAATCATAAAACTATTGTACATATCCCTTGTTAGAAGCCTGATAGAACATAACTCCATAGTTTGGTAGCCCTTCTACAATGTACATATTCATAATGTTGAAAGAATTCAAAGAAAATTTCTACGCTTCGTCGATTTTAAACTTAACATCCCTTTAGAACACATAAATTACCTGTCATTATTGAATCTTGTAAACATTCCGACATTAGAAAACAGAAGAAAAATAAACGACCTAACTTTTTATTAAAATTATTGAACTGTAAATTCGATTGTTGTAAACTCATGCATTTAATAAATCTACACATACCGACACGAGCAATTAAGCAAATATCAATGTTTTACATACATACATCTCATTCCAACTATAGTTTTCACTCTCCAATACAACGTTTACACAGTCTTGGTAACAAATACTTACAATATAAATGTTTTTGACAATAATTTGAACTTGGCAAACTTTAAACGGAGTATGTGCGAACTATTTTTACCTAATTTGTAAACTATAGTTATACTTTCTTATTATCATCATGGTTGATTTGGAGGATTTTGGCAGATTTTCTATTTTTCGTCTCACTTATTTGTACTCTATCCATACCTATATTTTTTAAACTCTTATATTTTATGTAACATATTTTGTTAACTTTGATATTTTTTTATGTAACCTATATTTTGTTAACACTGATTTTTTTTATGTAATCTGTATAACTAAAAAAATGAAGATGTACATTATTAGAGGTAAAAGCCCTATGGACGTGTAAATAAAATAAAATAAAATAAATAAAACTAGCGCAGACCCGCGAAAGATCTCGGAATATTATAATTGTAGGACTTGTGAAGCTGAAAGTATTTAAAAAATGCCTTTCAAAAGAGCAATTTTTTCTTTTTGAATATTAGTTATCTTGAAAAATAACGACGTCCATTAAGCATCTGTCAAACATTTAAACAAATGAAATACACATTTCAAATAAAGTATGTATATGTAGTGCCTAATGGGCGTTTTACACAACGTTGTTCTAATACCACTAGACATACGGAAATAAATTGGGACGCATATCAAAAATCTTTGCTTCACACGATCATTACTTTCGTACTTACAATTTCAAACAAATTGTTGCCTTTTGAGAAGAAATAATATTTAGGGACTGTACTAAATCCATGACAACACCTTAAACATGTGGTTGATCACATAAAAACATCTGTCATTTGCATTTGTCGTTACTGTCGATAACAAACCGTAAAAATAGACGTGAAATTCACAATAGTGAACAGTAATACACGTTCACAATTAATAATAAACATATGTCATAATTTTTTTATCAATATTTAAAATATAAAACAGAATAAACACGCAAAGTTTTCACAAAATGTAGTAATGTAAAACAATGACAGACGACGGATATCAAATCTTAAACTCTATGAAATCGGTACCGAAATAGAACACGTTTTTTTTTTCAACTCTAACTTTGAAAAAACTTCCCATACGAAAACTCGACGAAAAAAAGCCCCTTGTAAAACGAATGTAAGGCCAAAACCATCTTCACGCCATATTTCGGCTCTGGGTTAAGCCTCCGTGTCTCGATGTGTGATTTTTTTCCCTTTTTTTAAACACCATTCAAAGCTCCTTAATTTTTGCATGTAAAATATTTGAATTGTTACCGCATAAGATTCCCAACTGTCACAGTTAGTAGGACTATGGTAATCTCATTTTGAAGAATATTGAGAAGCTAATGAAAGTCTGAAGTGGAAGAAGATATCTAGATTAAGAATCTGAACTACCTTAATTATCTAGTATTTTAGAATTGTTAGAAACATTGAGCGTGATCCAGAATTGATTGAAAGTGTTATTTTAATTATGTGATATAATGAAATCTGAAGAAACAATGGTATACACTTTTACACCTACCCATTGAAGTTTATTTCAAATAAGGGCAAAGTTTGCTTTAGCGAAGGGTGAATTTTCCCAATAACTTTCTCCATGATTTTCGGTTTTTTGTTATAAAACTTTTGATTTTGTAATACCATCGACTGCCGAAACCCAAAACTTTTACTCGTTTGTTCAACATTACACCTATCTGTGTAAGTTCTTCTTTGTATACCACGGATGTTCGATATTGTCCGGGCTTAGAAATCTTGCGTATTAATACGAAATTCCTCACAAAACTATCTGATAAATATTTGACGTTACGGTAACGTGGGTGGGTAATAATTCATGAGGAAGATTGGGGCGCTATGAACGTGGAATTATGTATGACGTGTGGAGTATACTTTATATAGTCTATATACACTATACGGTATGGGGGGGTGTAATACAAATGTATGTGTATGTTTGAATATTGGACGGTGAACAGTCAACGCCCCATACGTTTCCCCCGGGGTGAGCAGGGGTGCAATATTGCCTATTTTTATCCCTAAAAAAACATGGACTATTTTTAAATATTATCGATCGGCAAATTTTAAATGGTTTAATTTTTACCATGAATAAATAAATCCTGAACGACAATGCCTGACGGTAGGCCTACCATATATTGTCACGGTTTGATCGGGATTGTTGTGATTTATAGGTATGAAGTATCCGATAATAATGTTGTGTATTCACGTCTCAAAAAACTTGTCATTTAATCTGAACACGTCACTACTGAAATCACAAGTCACGCGTCTCCATCACCTCTTGAAACGTCAAAACTGGCTTTCATAACGTCACTTTAAATAAACAACTTCTGTTATTGCTGTTGCTGTCATTTTTTGTTGTCCGTTTGTTCTAGCATTGATATAAAGTACACGAATTGTTACAAAATAACTGACACAAGTGACAGCGAGACTATCATTTTTGTTAGATTAACATATTTACTAACTGCTCCACTACGTAAGTCTCGACCACGTGAGTGGTAACGATTTCGACCGGCTGATTGCGGGAGACTGGCATCACCGACGAGTTTATAAAATGACGGTCACATGTGGCCAAGATACTTGAATCGTCGAGTATCCGATACTTGCATGTTCCTGTGGAAGAATGGCCTAAGCCCCGAAGTTCCGGTTAGTTATATATAGCAAGACTTTTGAGAAATTATTTTCCCGATAATAATTGGATAAGACCAAGACGATGGCCATCTGTCTTTTTTAGATACTTTAAATGGATACTTCGTAGCTAAAGTTTGAAATCGATATGCGTAACATCAGATTTTGTAACAAAATTAATTGAAACTCCAAACAAACAACAAAAATACTTTGTAATTACAAAATGATTTGCCTTTGGATTCGAATTTACAACATCCACTGGAAAGCAATTAAAAAAACATCCAAAATGTAATTTGTCGATAAAAAATCTATATTCAATAAAGTAAGCGTTAGTTCATAATTAACTTTACACTATGCTATCATTAGTTGGGGATGCGCATATAAAACTAATCTTCTTTCAATCGGAGTCGTACAGAGCATAATATTAAAATTATGTTTAAAAAAAACTCAACTTCCCAACAGATCGCTTATCCGAAGAATTTCAAGTAACTTCATTCAAAGATCTGAAGATTAAAAATTCAATAATTCATGTAATAAAAAAGAAAAATATAAATACGAGTATTTAACTGTAAACCCTACTCTTAAATATATTTTTCCATATCCAAAATCAAAGACTTCATTTGCACAAAATTATTATATATACCAAGGAATAACTTTTTTCAATCGAGTACCGGAAGAAATTAGAAGCATTAATGACAAAATCCAAACTTTGAACACTGTGAAAAAGTATTTTAAAGACAATATTATCAAAAAAGCTTTTTCCATATGAACTGATCTCATTCAATCTCATTCATTTCTGATAAGGGACGATTTCTTATCCATATATGTACATAATATAATGTAATTATTATTATTTACATTACATTAGATACGTTTTAGCTACCAAAATTTATATCATACTAAACCAACATGCAATATAATTATATTTTAATTTTTCGAAGAAAACTTCTTCTAACTGCTTTTCACTTTGTGATGGCATTATTTATTTTTTATTAAAACACAAATAACTTAGTTTACATCACTTTATTTCGATACAAAATCTCAACATGTTTCGTGAACCAAGTTCACATCATTAGGAGCACAAGTATACTAAAGTTATAATTAAAATTAGGTCTAGAAAGAAGAGGTAGAAGGAGCGGGGAGAGGTAAGAGTGGGGGAGGGTTATTCAAAGTAGGAATTAAAATGTCACTAGACGGGAAAGACCGAGTAATTGGGAAAATATTTAAAATGGGGTTTATAAAAATTTTTTGTTTATTAATAATATCTGCTTTCATATTCACGTGTTTTCTTATTTCTAAGATTTCAAAATTATTGATTTGAGATACCTTGTAACCAGAATGTAGTATTTTAAAACCTGAATTAATATCGAAAGTATGGTCGTTATTTAATAAATGATCCGCAAATTCTGATTCACAGTTTCCCTTTAAAGCCCTAAGATGTTCTTTAGTTTTTGAGATCAGAATTAAAGAACATCTTAGGGCTTTAAAGGGAAACTGTGAATCAGAATTTGCGGATCATTTATTAAATAACGACCATACTTTCGATATTAATTCAGGTTTTAAAATACTACATTCTGGTTACAAGGTATCTCAACTCAATAATTTTGAAATCTTAGAAATAAGAAAACACGTGAATATGAAAGCAGATATTATTAATAAACAAAAAATTTTTATGAACCCCATTTTAAATATTTTCCCAATTACTCGGTCTTTCCCGTCTAATGACATTTTAATTCCTACTTTGAATGACCCTCCCCCACTCTTATCTCTCCCCGCTCCTTCTACCTCTTCTTTCTAGACCTAATTTTAATTATAACTTTAGTATACTTGTGCTCCTGATGATGTGAACTTGGTACACGAAACATGTTGAGATTTTGTATCGAAATAAAGTGATGTAAACTAAGTTATTTGTGTTTTAATAAAAAATTATATTTTAATTTCGCAGTGCAATGTACTTACTACATATCAAAATACATGTACTGTACACTCCCCTTCCAACCTCAGGCTAACGCTTCAATAGAAGAGCAGTTTTCAAATCTCATACAGACAAATGTAAATACTATTTTAAGTGTAAAAAACCTAAATAAAAAAATTGTCAGTAATAACATTACAAGTTTAGTAATAAACTTAGATGTTACATCCCTGTTTCTCTTATCCAATAACTCGGCACACAAACATTGAAGGACTATTAATCAAGAAATACCGCCAAAATCTGATGAGGGATGCCGTGGAAGGCTCGAGATACCACGTAGAGTCGAGACTCTCCGCGGATCCTTTGCAGTTTCAAACAGTTAATTGATCACTGAGATCGCTAAGCACAAAGTATAAGACCTACTTTGATAGACGATTTCACGCTTTGACATAAAGTTGTTGTTGTTTTCATTCTTGACTACAGGTACTAAAATTTTATATCCGTTGTTTAGTTGATTACTAAGATCACAAACAAATAACAGTAAGTTGTTTATTTTTAGCGCTTCGGATGACTCAAAAGCTGATCAGTTTTAGTAATAAATTTAACGCTTCCAGTTGAATTTCTATGTTTTAAACACACTGTATTTAACTGGTTTGTCAAAAGAAAGCAATTATACCCCTGTTTAAGAACAAATAACAATTAATATATTTTTGGATCACAGAAGAAATTATAGATCAGTGTAAATTTAAAAACAAAGAACAGAATTGAGAAAACTCTTAAAACCAGTAATTAGTAGATTTTCTCGCCCTTGTACCTTTTAACAAGCAATACAGATCACTTGAAATATCTTAAAAAAAACATATGTATTTTGTGGTGTAATCTTTTTAGAACCACTGAACTTAGATAGTTCAACGCAAAATTAAATAAAAACGGGAAAAAATCTGTTTGTTAAACCATTCTTGAATTTTAAACTTATTAAGTATTTTGTAGCAAATGATAAAGCGATGTCCACATAGTATATTAGTAACTTTAAAAGTGAAATAAATACAGATAATATAAAAATAACTGCTTACTGGTAAATTGCTTTTATGTATAAATGAATTACCAAAACTAAAAAAATAAGAAGTTATATTGTGAAACATGCATAATATGGGAAAATACGTGATTAAAAAAAATCTCACAAACAATGACTTTGTCAAGGAAAAGTGAACTATTTACGTTGATGATGTTGTTTTTTATTGTTTTAACGTAAACGAAAAGTAACTGTCGATTTTTGATTAAGAATATGAATTTTAAGCAGGCTCGGTTGTGTTGAAAATTAATTAAACTTTAATGAAGTGGTGCTCAAAGAAAAATTTTATTATAGGTATTTTAAATAATAATCCACAACTAATGTGTTATTATTTCTTAACATATTGTTAAATGGTAGTGACTCGTAAATCAAAGATACTTGTGACGAAAACGACAAATGAAGAGATTTTTATTTTATGGCAGTATTGCTCTTATTGATTAAAATTTAATTATCACGTTTCACATTGATAGAAATGCAAATCATGATAAGGGTTGAAGGGTGCGATAGGGCGTGTTCCAGTAATTATTCCGGCATAGATACTGGGCTGAGATTCACAATATTTAAAATCACACAATAAAACGGGAGGTGAATTTTAAACTTCAACGAAAAAAGCCGTCGATTCGACGCATGATAAAATTCTAATTATTTTTTATTACCTCAATAACTTCTGTTGTACGTGTTGTGTTTCGGCTGTGTCAAAAGCTGCGGTGTCGCCATTTTTAATAATAACTCCTAACATTGCGCAATGCTGACCGGATTTCGATTACGACGTTTTTTTCCAGTCATTTCAACGGGTAATCGTTTTGTTATGACAAAGTAACGTTGCGAAAAGCAATTTGAAATTATTCGCTTTGGTTTTCATTTGAGCCTTATTCGATAAAGGATTATCAAATACAAAGAACCGAAGTTCTGAAAGTAGTTAGCTTTATTTTCAGCACGTATTCACTAGAAACAACAAAGTTGTTTTTTCTACGGGTAAGCAAAAAGGTTATTATTTGTTTTCTGTAAATTCTGAAACTCTGACAAGCTTCTCGTAACAATATTTATTAATAAAAAGACATGTAAATGTACATTTTTTAAATAATACTACTGAATAAAGAGTAACTGTACAGGTATATATTTTAATAAATAACAAAGAGAACTTATTGAAGGATTGAGGAGCATCTGAGGAAGATTGTAGGTTAAAGAAAATTATTTTTTTTAGTCCGGTAATGATAAGACTTGTCGGAGTTACAGCCTTATTTTATATTCTTTGATTTGAAGGTAAAGCAGATGAGTACTTTATATAAGCACCCTTGATGTGAAAATGGCGCTACATAAATTATCCAAGTATATTATTGCAATTTCTTTTCCCTTATTATAGTGGCCCTATTTATTAAGGTTTCAATGTAATATCGGGTGGTTAATGGATAACACAGATACCGATATTATTTGAGATTTTCACGACTAAAAGTATTATAGTGATTTATTTTTGAGGTATCATGCCGTGTTATGCTACCTTTTCTATAATAATGTCCTACGCGTTGGCTAAATAAGGAAGTAGCGCAACACGGCATAATACCCCAAAAATAAATCTTTTCAATCATGAATACTCTTTGCACACCTTCAATTGTACAAGACTTCGGTCGCACGTTTAATACATTATTATTATCAGTACTAGCTGTAAACCCGTCACGTATTGCTGTGCCTCAGTCTCTCTGTTCAGATAGAAAAACAATAGCGGTTTTTTTTTACGTCTAACATATGGCGTTTTTTTAAAAGAAAAATGTTATCACCTGTCATAGGTGACATCTATATGATATAGGTATATCAAAACACACGCGTATTGTGTCAAAATTTCAAAGAAATCGGTGGAAAAATTTCAGAGATTTAAGATTTTGAACAAACGATCTTTTAAATTTTTATTTATACAGATAGATATATTCAATAATGTATAACTGTGAATAAAGCAAGTAGCATGTTTCAATATAAAGTTGACGATGTCTGTAGGGAAATAATTTATGACTCTTATGTTAATTAGTGTGTTATTCAATATTGATGTACGAGTATATTTTCACTATCGCGTTATATTCCTAGCGAGAAGTAGGATTTAGTTATATTGCGAAAGATTGATAATCCTGATACTCTGAACCTCAGCACACTTAACTGTAAATTCTATCAAGAACAATACATGTTATTAGCCTTCAACGAAATTAAATTATATGTACTATAATTTTATAGGAGGACTTTCCAGTTTTGATTAGGGTCAAACTTAAAGTAAAGGTAAATAAGTTACCTCGTGGCTGGCTCCTAGCTAAAATCTAGGGAGTTCATTGATAGAGTAGTTGTTTATCTGGGAGTTAAGAGCAACCAGCATTGTAATGATGGATGGTGGATGGTGTCTTGAATGGTGAAACCAAAATAACCCAATTACAAACTGTCCCATTTATAAACGGAATATTTGAAGCAAAGGTTTAACAATCATCATTATATTGACCATCTGATTTCCACGAAGTTCACAAATTGTGCAGCTTAACATCTGTTTTAATGCTATTTTAGTTGAGTTTATTTAAATATTTATCAAAAGAAATGCCTTATTTGTGTGAAGAAGATTTAATGCGCAGCATTAGATCATCATCGTCCATTAAAACATTATAGAAAATTTTAATTTGCCTAAGAAAAATAATATTACAAAATAAAAAAAAAATAAAAAAATGTAAGTACACCATTATTGATTTTGAAATTTAAAATAATAATGTCGGTGGTGTGTCACTGTGTCTGTGTGTAACTCCGGTTCAATGACCAACATGGGATTTGCTTCGATTTTCAAAATTCGAACTGATTGTGGCAACAATTCACTCAAGCAATAAAGCAGGTACAAAAAATATTTTATTAATTACTAGCTGACGTGTACCCGGCGTTGCTGTCGCTATTCTTAGGAGATAGACATATACTATATACTTTTTATACATACTATATACTTTTTATACATACTATATACTTTTTATACATACTATATACTTTTTATACATACTATATACTTTTTATACATACTATATACTTTTTATACATACTATATACTTTTTATACATACTATATACTTTTTTATATATTTTTCCGTAGGCTTTTTTGAGATATACAATTCCGTCCTTCATTATTTTGATGTATCTCATAAGGCTTAGCCAGCGTTAGCAATGTAAGCGACCAAACATATTTTTTTTACGACCTGATTACAAAACATCGACTTTTCAATACTTTCTCTTTCTTAATTATATATATATGATAGTTTTTCTAAAATATATATTTTTTCTCCCGAATGATTTATATATAGGTATATATAATCGCACAGACGGACGCGGATAGCGACATCAAAAATCCTACAATTATGATATCTCTTGATATTTCACGGGTTTGCGCTAGTACATTCCTGAGTGCAAGCATGAGGGATAAAGATAGATGATATCACTGACAGTGAAATAGGCATATAATAGCACACATTAAGAGTAGGAAGAGCATTGTAATTTTTGTGTTGATAGTTTTTCTAAGATACCTGTAGGTATTAATAAGATGAATAATTAATAAATTTTGATTACAACCAATAATTGGTTGACCGGACTAAGAAAAATAATTTTCTTTAATACAATATCTTCCTTGGATGCCCCTCAATCCTTCAATAAGTTCTCTTGGTTATTTATTAAAATACATACCTGTACAGTTACTCTTTATTCAGAAGTATTATTAAAAAATGTACAAGTTTTCCAACGCGTAACCAATTACTAGTAACGCTATGGAAAACAAAAGAAAGGAAAACTTTTTATACTCCAAGCCCGTCGCCCCATTGGCTTCGTACGAAATTGACATAAACCAGAGACCCTGCGCAGAAAAATCCCACAATGGCTGCTCTGAAAACCGCAGAGATCTATACTTTTCTGCGTACTTTCTCCGGTTTTTGTTGATTTCGTCCCGTTCCCAAGCCAGTGGGACGACGAGCTAAAATCCTCTTTTTCCGCTTCCCCTTCCTCTTTCCCCCTTTCATGTCACCTCTCAAGCATCCCGAAGGTAGTGCCATAGTTCAGCTGGCTCCAGGCAGTGATGACACAAAAAACAAATTGATTTCGCTTTTGTCCACCACACGTAATCAATTCTTTAGATTCTCTAGCCATTACTCGACTTATATCAACTTTGATTGACCACAAAATAATAATTTGATGAATTTTTTATCATAGATAAGTGCTGCGGTCCCGGCTATGCCACTCCCTTGGACGCCTTTAAGTTCGGCAAAAGGGAGAAGCTCATGTACGTGGTCTGCATCCAGCCCAAACCCGAGCTGAATAGACCAGACTTCCTCGCAACGGTGGACGTGGATCCTGATTCTGAGACGTTCTGCGAGGTGAGTTAATGTCATTTTTTTTACTGTGTGGTCCTATTTTGCTTGCAAAAACGTTTTGCAACTTTAAAAAAAAAATATTTTTCTAATATTTTCTTTTTCTTTTTTATCTATATCCATTCACTGACCAAGACTTTAAATATTATTGTATCATGCGGATTGAGTTTGAAACTCAGCCATTGATGGACTATGGGACCTTTCCTTTCTGGAAAATAAAATAGGTATAAAAGAAGATCTAACTTTGGCTTTTTTATATATGTATTTAAAAGTGACAACTGTTTCGCTTCAGTTGTAT
The DNA here is from genome assembly GCF_061612785.1 of Hesperophylax consimilis. Classification (NCBI taxonomy): domain Eukaryota; kingdom Metazoa; phylum Arthropoda; class Insecta; order Trichoptera; family Limnephilidae; genus Hesperophylax; species Hesperophylax consimilis. Next base: position 23,991,803 of record NC_142842.1, read on the forward strand.
TCGGAAGGTTTTACAGGTGTCATTGGTAAAAAACACAAACAATAATATTTGCTCTTTTACCTGCGGCTTCGCTCGCGTGGTATTAGGGAGAAATTAGTGTACCAAGAATTTTCGAAATGTTTTTTCGAGATAAAAATGAAGTCCTAATATTCCAATGCAAAAAATCACGTCGAACGGTCGCTCCGTTGCAACTTGAAATACGGACAAACAAACACACTTTCGCGTTTATAATATTAGTTAGGATTATGATAATAATGACAGGGGTTCTAAATTACGATGAAAATCCATGAAGTTGATTTTCAATGTAAGTGTTGACTAGACAGATTACAGTTACAGATTCTATAGAGAAATTTAATTAAAAACATCAAAAACATAAAAAAACTTTCATAAATAAAAGGTTTTGAAAGTTCTTAATAAATCATTGAAAACTATGATTGTTTGTTGATTTTTTTACTTGTTTTTTTTATTTTTTTTACTACGATTGTTTTACCTTTTCATTTTGAATATTTTGCTGTAACAAGGTGTCACTTTTTTTCTCAGTACAGAAACAATACCTTTCCACAGAATTGCCTTTTTCATATCAATGTTCATTCTGTATTGGAATCATAATTCTCTTTAAAATGTTAATATAATCCCTGGAAAAGGTGGCATGTGCCAATACGGTATATGCGCAGACAAGTTTGGTATGTGAAAAGGCGTATTGTGGGTTGTACAGGAATGCGTTAAGGTCAAATTGACCTGTGACGTGGTCTACTTAAGCTTACCTTATAATCTAAGTAATCCTAAGGTCAAATTGGCCTGTAACATGGTCTACATAAGCTTACCTGACTGGTAATCAGAAGTTTACAGTAATATCGTAATCCCTAACTACTAACTAACCGATGTGGTTGTTTTCTTGGCTAGAGTTCAAGGATGCTTTATATTGGCCCTGGTCCAATTTTAGGGAACGTAGATAAGTTTATCCGCTAGTCGGAGCTTTAGATAAACAAAGGCCAAACTATGCAATAGTTGGGGTAAGTCTTTTTTGAGTAAGAATATCACATGAACTGCCCTACCACTTCGTGGCACGGTCAATAAACTCAAATAATATTTTGTTGTGACTGTTGAGGAGGAAGAAGAGGTTTGTAAAGACCTCTTAAATATTAGGTATATTATATGAAATAAAAATCTCAGAGTCTCATGTCATTTGGAAATTCTATGCTTAGCATAGACATTTAAATTGATTGAGTCCGACCATTCAGGGAAATGGAAAAAAAAACAAGCAGCGTGAACGCGGTAGGCGGCATCACCATCTTTCTTTCTGTGATTTGTCAATAAATTAATCTGACAGTATACAGTCAAATCTCATTATAATACCACTATTCAGACCTATAATATAAAATCTACTTATGAATTACTAGTTCTTATTACAATGGCGTGCAAATTGCTGGCTGCGTAAAAACTGAACTACATATCCCTAATCGGTAAACGAAAATTTCGGCTTTATTTTATTTATTTCCGAAATCGAATATTTTGTTACACTATTTTGTTACACATTTTTACTAATGTGTTATAATTTACCCACCTCATTCATTTTTAGCTTCATCACGCCAGGTGGTTCGTTTAAAAACGAACATTCAGATCCTACGCAGAAAAGACCCACAACCGACTGCACTACAAACATTTGCCTTACTTTAGCGAACTTTACTTTTCTGGACAGGACCTGATTATTTCAATGTGAGCTCTTCGGCGCTCTTCTCGAACCTTCCTGATGTCCAAAATGTGGTCATTGGTTTGTCTCTAGTTCGTCGAAACGATTCTCAGATTTCATGTTAAGGCAAGTCTATCATGTTGAATGTCCATGGAAAAAATACAAGTACGAGTATATCGTAAAATCACTTACAAAGATCGACAACGCTATAATCCAGCTTTCAACACGAAAAATAAATTATGTTTATTTTTGTATTATACGTAATAATCAACCAGTTCTCATTCTGAAAATGTCAATCAGAAACGAATATTGGTGGTGTTAAGCAAAAGGTACCTTAATATATAGAAAAAAATAACCTTCTGGAAATACGTTAAAATTTTGTAACCATTAACGTGAAATTAGAAATATTACTATTTTGTGTTATTATCAAATGATTTGGCTATGTTAAAATACCAATATAAGCAACATCACCGTTGGAGTTTTTGTAAATTTGTGGCATTTGGGTCGGAAAATATTAAAATAATTATTTTCTGCGGAACGTCAAATATTCATTGGTTTAGTATTTCTGTACGAAATCTTTTCGCGAAACCTTGGATCCGTTTTATAATGCCGAGAAATACTCAATATTTTTCAAATTTCGATTAAAACTGAGAGACTACGCGTAGCGTAATCAGCGCTAAATAAATAATTACCAACTTTTCCAAGAAATTTTCTTTATTTATTGCTTATTTATTCAATTGACTATGAATGCTGCTAACGGAGTTAGAGATGAAATAAGGAATCAAAGTTAAAATAATTATGTTTGAAGTACTTGACTTTCTGCAAAATCGGGAAAGTTATCTGAAAGTCTTACTTAGTGGACGACTTGGAAATATTGGAAAGTATTATGAATCCATCGGTATTTTAAGAGGATTAAAATTGTCGAGTTTTATATCAGATTTGTTTAGCAAAAACTTGTAATGCAAGGGCTGTGAGAAGTTTTAGTTGTCATAATAAGTGTAAGATACTCTCAGTATCTCCTTGGTGAGGCTTATTTAGAATCGACACATTTTTAGTCGTGTTTGGTAACGATTTCTGAATAGCCAGATACTCCCGAATCTTCATTTTCCCCATCTACTTCTCTAACCCAATTCATTCATCCCCACAAAATATCCCAATTGGGGATGCCATAGTCCGTCTGGCGTTGGACAGCTCGTAGCAGTTGTATATCCTGTGCGGTATTCTCACAAAGAAAGTAAAATTAAACACTTAAAAATTATAATTTTTCTATTTTTATTCCGTGTTCTTGCTTTATTGTAGTTTAAAAAGTTTACTTACAGCTCCGTGGTTTTTATGAAAGATGATATTTTCCTGTAAAAAAGGTATGATAATTTATTTATCTTTCAACAAGTACAACCCCTTGATGCAAGTAGGTACTCAAAAACAGATAGCGTCATTACCTTCATTCTAATTTAATTGTTACAATAATTGAAACCTCTGCATTTTATTTTTTCATATTCTTTTTATGGCGAAGAGATTTCGCTCTTTCTTAGGTCGCTGTTATCTCCAGTTTTCATTTAATTATACGGCAAAAGTGTGACATTTAAAATTTCATTATCGCTTTTCGCAGTTCTCTTTGGCGCCTCGGGAATTTTTTAGTCCTTTGCGGAAACCGTTTCACCATACAAAAGTATTCCCCGTAGAAATGATAAAATTTCTCTTATTCTACCTTCTAAAATTCCCAACTCTCAAGAAAATTACATCATGAACAATTTACAAAGTATTTCCTTTTACATTACTGTCAATTTCTCTTTCACTGTGGTAATAATATTGTGTTGGACAATATTTTTTAAGAATTCTGTCATAAAAAAACCTTTGAAATGCGTTTATTGTTATGACAATAAAAATATTACACAGATTTTTGATTAATTTGTGTGTTGTTAAAATATAACACGTAAATGTTCCAACACTTTGAAATGAGGGAGATTTCATTCAATATCTCGTTATGGTATAAATGTCATCAAAAGAGATTTGTGTAAGAAAAATACAACGGTTGATTTCGTTGCATCTATTTAATTGATGTTTTGTTTATTACACTGTTTGATTTAATTTGAACGAAGTTTAATTTAATTTGTCTATTATGAGTTGTCCCGTTAAATATTAATAGCAAAGACTTTGATATGTAATTTCTGAGAGTGCATTCCTTAGTTAGGGACTGACAAATAAATAGTGAAGGGTAAATAAAAAAAGAAAGGTAAATGGAATAGTTGGAATAGGCAGGTACCTAAAGGTATTTAAAAAATGTATCGATGTGGGTGGGGTTCAGTGTAAATGAATCGATATGGGGTTCAATGTAAAAACTTTTAGTGTTTGTATGAAATAACAAAAAAGTGTGCGTTTTTTGAAAATTATTAATATTTCAGTAATTCGTGAAAAATAGAACGATAAAAATTGTTTTAAATAACACTCGCAAATACAATAAATTCTTTATTGAAGATAATATTATCGACTTTTAAATGAAAATTTGAAACTTTAAAATCAGAAAAAGACACGGTCGCATCTGGGAGTTGAATTTGGACTTTCACCTTGTCGGGGCGATGCACTACCAACTGCGCTAATAGGAACCTATTTCCTTCGGTCATATTTAACTGTTTCATATTTCGAATAAGAACTACGAAAAATTTTCTTTATTTTTTTCACCGCACATTTTTATTGGCTGCTATTTATATGTAAGATGGTAAAATTCAACTCCAACCAAATGCAATAGTGTCATGGATAAATATATCCTATTTTTTATTTTAATGTGCGACATCTATTGACTTTTCTGCAAGTCTAGGGTAAATTCTTTTTTATTTGTTGATTATGAGTTAAACCTCAAATTATAACATTTAATTATTGAGGATAATACTAGCGATAATTTGAAACACTAAAATCAGAAAAGATTCGGTCGCATCTGAAACTTGAACCCGGGTACTGCGTTAATAGTACCATATTTCCTTCGGTCATACTTCGTAACTGTAAGTTAATTGGGTTCTAGTCCTAGATGCGACCGTATATTTCCTGATTTTTCTGTTTCGAAATTTTTTTTAAAATTCGCTTTTATATTTTAAATATTTAAATGTGTGAGATTTTACTCGTAAAGTTATTACAAATTTATTTGTCTTTAAAAAAAATGTTTTAAGAAGGAATGCTTAAGCCACCTATCATAAATATCTTCGGTGCCTATACTTGAAATCATTTCGATTGCCAGCTACAGCTGTCCTATCTCTTGTCTATTATACTAAAACTAGCTGTACACCGCCACGCGTTGCTGTGGATCCTTCTAGAATTTTCAAGAACATTCTCGAACTTTCCAGAACCTTCTAAACTCACCGACACACTCCGCCACTCAGTTTGGAATCTTATAGAACCTTCTTGAATTTGCTTCTTCCAGAACCTTTTAGAGCATTTGCGAACCTTCATGAAGTTTATTTGAAATAATCTGAAGAATTTGTGGCCTTCCCATAACAAGAAGAAGACATTTTCGTCACCCACGCTTAACCAAACTCTCTTACTTTCGATGTGACACAGGCTCAGACAAATCTCCTAACATAACCACTGGTGGGTGGCAGTGGCTGGTCGTAAAGAAACACGGGTTTCCTTTTACAATATACTAGTGTCTTTCTCGGACGCCTCCAAATTTTTCCACCATTCACTACTGTGTGCAACAATTTTACTGATAAAAAACTACATTACATCGAATTAAATTCTACTACATATCTCATTACGGTGCAGAGATATTGCCTTAAGTATTCCTCGGACGTTTCCGAGGAATACTTAAGGCAATATCTATTAATATTATTTATAATATTCTTCTTCTAATATTTAGTCTAAAAAACTATTGACTTGCCTACCAATGGACAATATCAGTGGGAACATAACACATCAACCCAATTGATTGTTGGCAGACGAATCTTCTAAATGCGGTAAAGATCCACGATTAATTTCATTCATTCACTTCATTCATTTAAGATATATATGTATACTTTTCTATAAATCCAGCACATTTTACACCCGTGTTCTCAGATTAATTATGAAATACGCCAATATTATAGAACTTCCTTCTTTATCTCGCGCTAGTAAAATTTAAAAAAGTATTTATCGATGTATTTTTAAATGTAAGTTTGTTAGTTGTAAGCTTCTATATATTTAAATATATATGGCCATTAAGACAGTCGTTAAATGCCTTAATCGTAAGTCACTAAATATAAGTCTTAGAAGTAAGTCAGTAGTTTCAGTATTTATTATTTAATAAATATTGTACAGCGCCCTTGAGGTCGTTTTTCACGACAACGGCCCTATTTAAATTAGCCAAATATTATTATTAAACATCCCTAAACACTCCTAGTACTGATAACAACAAACTTTGTTATGTTCAGCGATATCGATCAACTACTTTTTGAGTTTTTCTAGCACCAACATACTCAGGCTGACTTTTTATATATCAAGATAAGAAACAGAATTTAACTGAACTATTGGAATTAATTTTATAAAATAATACGTTGTCTTGCCATAGACCGCCTTCTATGTAGGAAAGTTGAAATTTGGATAATTTGGATAAATATTAAAAAAAAATGGTTGAAATTTTTTTTGTTTGTTTAGATCTCGACAACAGCGCCACCTATCGGATCCAAAACTTTCATATATTGTAAGCTGGAACCAACCATACACGATCACGAATTTCATTTCATTGAAATCGGTTTGGCGGTTTCGGAGGTTAGCGTGACAGTACAGTGACACGTGATTTTTATTGATTAAGATTAAGGTATAAGATATTAGATTAACGCAAAAAACGCAACGGATTTAGATTACGTTTTCACAATCATTCGGAGAATTTCTTCTAAAAGGTTTATATATATAATATATGCTAATAGTCGAGCAACGCCGGTACACGTCAGCTAGTTCTGTGAATAAAGTAGAAGTTTCTTTAGTCTATGAATTTGTCTATTATCTTCGGTCTCTGGTCATGGTCCATATTTAAACAGGCTCCACTTTTCTCTAGGAATATCGTCAGATAATCTTACAGTTCATAATTGATTGCAGATTCCCCTGCAAGCAAGCTTATAACTGCCAGCCTCTAAAAGCCCAGGAGTGGCAGATTATGTTTGGCGATGGAAGAAGTACCTATAAGTATCCAGTCCCAAGAAATCCATTAGACCGCGGGCGACTCATTGAATGTATTTACCGCTCCATTTAATCCCCGCCATTAAATCTCCCCCTACATTTTTACCTCCTAGATCTAGAAGCGAACGGTTAATATTATAGATATTTTCATAATAGACTAGTGGATACCACCTGGTTTTGCGAGGTTTCTGTAATTATTATTAATTTGTTTATTGCTACTCACTGTAAAAAAAATCACAATTTTTCATATAAAAATCAACCACGCTAGTATCTTAAAACGTTCCAAGACATTTTAAAAGTTCACAGCAGTTTAAGAGCCAGTCTCTGGAAAGGAACGTCCAGTCCTTAATCTAACAAAAATAAAAGTATTTGAAATCGGCTACTAGCCGGCCCAAGATGTAGCGCAACTAGGTCGAAAATAGAAAATAGATCTATCTTATTAAAAAAACTTTGTTTTTTACGCGTTGGATGTGTTAAGTGGGCGTGACCGTTTGCCGAAAGCTGGTTCAATTTGTTCTTAATTTTGGGGAAATTGATCAAACATTTATAAATGTTTATGTTCTTTCTTGAACAAATAATAAATTTCAGTAGCTTGCATGGGGCAAAAGAGTCGAATTATCTTAAGTAAAGTGGCGACATCAGTTTTCTTGCAAATCAGTTAGATCTGTAATACATAAGCTATCCGGGGGTGATTTTGAATTATGGAATGGCTATAAAAAAACTTTTTAGAAATTCCATTGTTATTTCTCCCATCTATACATTACATTTCCTTATGGCCTTCGTAGTAGAGGGGTAAGGATTTCGACCAGCAAGCAGAAGGTCGCGAATTCAAATCCCGGCGCGCGCACGTAAGTTGTATACGATTAATTTGTGTTATTTCACAATTTACCTATTTAAAATAATATAAAGTATATTTGCGGCACGTTCCAGAGTGGAAGATTCTATCAGTGTCACACTGGTGTAAGACCACCATTCAGTATATTGAAACGACCTGATCTGATTATCCAGGTATTTCCCCACCTTCCCCTCCGCATCTCATTCCCCTTCCCATAACCTTAATTTATTTATTTACATAAATACATTATATGTAGTTTTTAGGTTTATCACAAACACGCAAGAGTTAACATAACTAGATTGAAAGGAATGGTTTAAAAAAAAAAATTCCATATGTACCTACATTTGAAAAAATCATACATTTATTGCAAAAATAAATAATCTGTCGGTGCAAATCTGAAACATAATCTCACTTGGAAACTCACCTCACTCGTTCCTACAACAGTGGATAAATGATTCTTCTTGAGGGACATTAAACCCATATACCTGAAAAGTATGAAGCGAAGAATTATACTTTCCAGATGATTCTATCTTCCTTTTGCCACGACTACTTATTTACCTTTCAGCTTTTTCCAAAAAAGTGCTTTGTCTTGAGAAGTATTTTTCTTGTCTTTATTATTCATTTGCTTGTAGATTTATGATCCAAGTTAAGGGTTGCCATCCGCCCCATTATACCGGGACTGTAACCGTTATTGAATCCTCTGTCCTGACAAAATCTAAAATGGAACAATGTTTACTAAAAAACATTTTCTGCGGCAGTGCCTATCAGTGTCTCCGTATTTTGATATAATTAACAAATTAATATATAACTAGCAGTTAAAAACCCCCTCCGCGGGTTTTTTGCTGCTAGGCCCTGCGAGCAGTTTGAGTGATACTAAAAACAGTTAACCTATAATAACCCAACCTAACCTAACCTATCATTTTATTATACGTATAAGTACATGTACTTTTTATTATACATATAAGTACACTTTAGATTTAGAGATTTGTTGGCTAATTTTACAATCAACGAAGCGTTTATAGCTTCCGATTGATTTCATTGGGTTGGCAGTGCCTACAATTTCTACAAAAAAAGCATACTATGCGCGAACTTCATATCATTGTTCTGTTAAAATGGTGCGAAATTATTATAAACGTAAATAATATTATATATCAATATTTTTTAAAATCGTAAGTGCAACGAGTTGTTGTTTATTGTCATTAAGGTTAAACGCAACGCTCGTTGTATTCTACGTGTTCACAGATGGCGTTAATTAATTAATTTTGTTTAAATACACTTTTGCAAGGTATTGCTTTACAGTATTAAGACAAATTATTTGTTTGCGCCCTCATATACGCAATATGAATATGAATAAATAGTTTTCTCCATATAAAAACTCAATTCTATGGAGAAAGGCATACAAATACAATATTGGATTGAATCATCGGTAAAATATTGTATTTGTGTGCCTTTCTCGAAAGAATTAAGTCTTTAAACGAACAAAACTATTGATTCATATTCATATTGCGTATATACGGGCGCAAACAAATGATTTGTCTTAATATTGTAAAGCAATACCTTGCAAAAGCGTTTTTAAACAAAATTAATTAATTAACGCCATCTGTGAACACGTAGAATACAACGAGCGTTGCGTTTGACCTTAAGTTGAAATGTTTCTTTTCTTTTTAAATGCGTATTAAAACGGTGGTTTGAATAGATAAAATTGTACGTATTTGTTATGGATTATTTCAAATGAAATTATTCGCTATTATGCCGCCAGAGGTGCGCTCTGTCGGCCAATAGGGAAACTACTCCAGCGGCAGGTAAAGGAGTATGTTGACATTTTCAAGGAACCTTAGATGAACCTACGCGGAATTTACTCGAAACATACAATTTGAATTCGACCAATCAGAGGGCCGAAACCGTCCAGACGCTGGCGTGATAAAAGATTAATAATGTCTAATCATTAGTTTTTTCAAAATAAAAAACCCTATCAAATATAGTTATACACTGAATAACCATAGTTTACTGTCTGTACCTGAAATAAGGGACATTGGAATAACCTTTGATAGTAAATTAACATTTACTAATCAAATTAATATTATTACTAGTAGATCAATGAAAATGTTAGGTTTATCCTAAGAATATCTAAGGATTTAAAAATATCCTTATAAAATTATAATTTATACTTTACACTTTATACTTAACTTTATATTTAAGCTTTACACTTAATACCGTATATTGTACTTTAAACTTTATGCTGTGAACTTTATAACTTGTACTTAAATATAAATGGATTCTCCTCGTCTTTTAACTATTCACTGACTCCATTCCTCAGACTTTCCCATTCTGCTCTATTCACTTCTTCAACGTTCTGTCTCTGGGTTATGTCTGTCATCTGAAATTTTTTCCACACAGTCAGTCCATAGTGCACGGAGAAAACTTACTGATATAAAATATTGCTAATATTCCTGAAAAACATTCATGTTAAAAACGAGACTGCAGGTCTTTAATGAATGATTTGACAGATTTCCTAGCAAATTTTCAGTTAAACGCGAATGTGTATGAGGATGTCGGAAGACGTGTTAAAAATATTTTCCCATTTTGTCATTATATAATAGGATAAGCGCAGCTGCATGACAAACTAAAAGTTTGTTGGGAAATGGGATGCTATCACGTTTTTAACAGGATTTTAATACATCAGCCATATTAATTTTTTTCGGTGGAGTCTTATGGACCTTCATTCATTTTACTATGATTCTATGATTACTTTATGTACTAGATTTTCGAGCTCACGGTTACCAGGTTTTATCAGGATCAACATTTAAAAAATAGTACCTATCTCATATTTAAAGATTTCAGTTAAACGTATTAGTTTCTTCGTGTTCGGTTAGGTTAGGTTTATTTTTATTTAGGATATAATTTGCTTACTATTGTCGACCTCCGTAGAGGTATCCAGGTTCAGATATTTCCTTATGCTGATTAACGTTTAAGTAGGTAATAATTTCTACTATTTTTGGTTAATTATAGAAACAATTTCTTATAGGTTGGTGAATATACAGCACGCATCTTTTGTTACGGCGATATAAGACTCTGATAACGGGGGTTTGCTTGACGCTCACCTTTTTATTATTTCTCATGAACGTATTACTAAAATCTCATATGTTTCCCTACGAGAGATTCCTACGGATGTAAGTTTTTTTTATATTTAAGATTAATAAAAACAGGATATTAAAATTAAAATATTTTATGTAAAACGTTTTGAAAATTTTATAAGAATTTTTCAACTAAGCACCAGATTTTAATTTTCTTGACGAAGAATTATAACTTCCCAAGGGATCCTCCTAAAAAACAATTGAGATTTTAGTAAAACGTTTATCAGATAATAATTAAAATAAATCCCACGGAAATATCGATTTTCTAGACCTGCTAGGGCAAAGTCGACCGTAGGTTAGTCCATTATACCGGGCCGCGTGACGAATATAGACTTTGCACTACTTCATGACTTATGTCGTTAAGGTTCCCACTTTATTTTAGAGATTTAATATGCTAAATTAAACCGCAGGTCTGTCCAATACATCAGAACCGCGCGTCCCGTATTTTTGTGCACGGCTGCTTCACTTATTTCGTTACGATTCTGGCTTTATTTTAGGGTGTTGTCTCGGGAGTCTACAAAGGAGTGACATATCCTGAGTGAATCTTAACGAACCCGAGCGCTGCTTCCAATGTTCCTCGGTCGGCCCGGTAAGCGCTCGTGCTCTCCGAATTTGGTTAAATTAATTGGAGGAATACTATATTATATATAAATATACACGATACATTCGTCAAATCTGTTCCTGACATAAAACTGTATTAAATTTTCACAATAATTAACCTTACAATTTACGTGGATAAAAAAAAATTGTTTCGCAAAATAAATCCTCGCCAAAAATGGTAAATAAATTTTCACAACAAATTTATTAATATTCTATTCTAAGCTACTGAAACTTTGCCCAAGTTTCAATTTGATTTTTTCTTATGGAACTTATTTTTATGTGAATACCGCACAAGAGTCCCAACTGCTTCCAAACGTCTGAAGCCAGTGATACTTTTACATCCTCAAGTGGGATACGTTGTAAAGCTGGAAAGAAGATGAAAAAGATGAAGATGGAGAAGTACCTGGATACTCAGATCTGGTCACCAAACACGGATAGAGTAGCATTTCATTTCTGAAGGCTGGTTTATCACCAAGGCGATACTAAGAGTATCTTCCACTTTGGAACGTGCCTACAATTGTAAGTGTATTTTTGACAGTTGAACAAATGAATATATCAAATATCCAAAGCTTATGGCAGAAAAATAATGATGTTATCAAGTGATGCATATAGTTGCGTTGACCCTAGATATGTCAGACATAAAAATCTTTGCAAAGTTTGTGATATCAGAACCTACCATTCAAGATTTTTTATTGCTTTTCTCATGTACGCAGATTTCCCGCTGTGTGACTTTTGAGTAAAAATCTTTTTTTTTAATCCCATGCTTTCGATTTTCCAACTTTCGACCCCCTTGGGATGCTTCACACATATTATATTAAAGATATAGGTAGGTACTCATATTATTCCTACACTTGAAGCAGTTAATTGCCCTTTGTAGCTCTTATGTGGAGTACTGCATACTCCTGCTACGAGCTTTTCAATGATTTATAGGCATACGCAATAACAATTTACAGTTAATTCTTCCATGGATATATTTGGAAATGATATACTTTACGTAGTTATATCGAACAGGTTATCACACTAATTAAATATTTTTAACATTGTTGTTGACTGCTCTTAACTGTCGAAAAATAGGGAACGGCTGTTTGTCTTATTTTCTTTTCAAATAAATACATATTTTCGAGATCCATAGCTCATAATTCATAATGACAAAAACGTTTTGATCTGAAAATAATTGCTTTTATCTATAAATTCCAAACGAAAAACGTACTGTATAAATTGATTAAGACGAGAAAATACCCTAAAATAAAGTCCGCATCTTAACGACGTAAGTGAAAAAGTCGTGTAAAATTAATATTCAACAAATCAATAAATGTAATGGACGGACCCATGGTCGAATTTGCCCAAGCAGGCCTAGAAAATTGTTCGTTCTTTGGGGTTTATTTTGATTATTTCAAATGACAGTATTATTAAATTCTCAGATATTTCTTGACGGATCCCTCGGGAAGCTACATATTTTGTTTTTTTTTTATTCATCTTTATTAATTACATTTACATTGGTGATTTACTGTGTCTGTCTCGCTGGGAACTCCTGTGTTGAGATCAGGCTCAGTTCTTAACCTAAGCACTTTATAAGAGATATGCAAAATCATCGTCTAGACTGGTGGCTAAACACTAATTTTATAGTTGAAAAATGTTTTGTAAAATTTTCAAACCGTTTTACACAAAATATTTTAATGGTAAGGTACTATGTTTATTAATCTTAAATATAAATAACTTACATCCGTAGGGATCGTTTTAAAAATATAAATATATTATTGTTGGGAATTTATCGGAATCAATTAAAATATGGGGTTAGAGCCTTAACAACACCAGATCCTTCAGTTTGTGAGTTTTTGTATTATTTCACGTATTTGTATTGATTCACGAAATTATATATACTTATTTCTCCACAAAATTCCTTATCAAGCTTTCGATGATACAATCCAAACAAATTGAAGGACTCAATTTAGTGAGAAAAAAAATTATGATGATGTATAATACTAAAATTTTTGTATTTTAAGGAATGATTTTATAGTTGCTTCCAAAAAGAGTTACATAATTTTTATTTTTGTTTTTTAAGCCCCGGCATACCCAATTTCTACTGATTTAAAACAAGTTTCTCATTAAATCTGTAAGTTTATAAGTTACAAAAAACTTGTTTTTTTTAAGATAATATAAATACATTTGTAGATAATGCTGAAACGTTAATTTTATGAAATTCCTGCGATAAAATAAATCGCAAAGTATGCTTCGAAAATTATTTGAAACACGTTTGGTTCTGCTTTTTAAAATGTTATATGTATGAATAAATTCACAGTGTATCTTTAAATGCAACTAAAGAATTTGTTAACAGACTTTGGTCTATTTCAAACGCTGCTCTATTTTTGCTTCACTATTATAGTTTCTTAATATTAGCTCGCTCCCTCTAACATTCGTATTTACATATCCCCGTTTCAAACTATCTTTGGGGCCTTAAATAAATTAATAACTTTGTGAACACCACTATTTAATCAAAAAGGATCAACATGTTTCGAATCCAACGTTCTTCGTCAGGATAAACGTATAATATTATGCTGCGTATAAACAGGACAAAAAAACGCGAGCTGAACCACGAAATAGTGAAAGGAATAAAGCAACCGAAAGCGCCTAGGTTATTTATATTATTAAATTTAAAATGTCGCCTCAAAGTAATACTGCATTAATTGAAGAAGAAATTAATATTTGTTAAGTTGACTTATCTAGGTATTGATCCTGTTCTGAGGTATACCCACATATTAATAATAATATAATATTTCGATGATTTGTATAACGCCGTTTTTGTGCAAAATTACCTCAAGGGCGCTGTACAAATATATACTACATTTCTACAATGATCTGTGTTATTACTAACTATTTAAGGAGATAATATACAGTACCATACTTACCTGGTAAGTCACCTGAGATTATTAGTTAATTAACGTTAACTAATTGTTTATTAGTGAAATTTAGATACAGAATTTAGGACATAATTAACAATTACAATAATTATTTTTTTTATATTATTCTTCTGTGGTGGTTTAAACCTGTAATATAAAAATAAACAAAGAGTAGATCTTAGTGTATTGCCTCTGTTAGTATTGTTAGTGTATATTATGTTATTTGTTTTCCAAATTGTTTTTTTATTTTGTAAAATCCCCTCCTGTTGACATGATCCTGTTTATTAACTCCAAAGTCTTATTATTTCCTTCTTACATTCCCAAGGTTGCTAAGCAATCTGAGAGGATCCTTTACACAGAAATAGAACCAGCAGATTATTAGATTATGAGGTATTCGTCCATATTACATATTATAATATGACCGAGGAACAGATTGTGTTCTTACAATTTCTCGGATTAGACCTAAAATTATATTACATATTAAATGGAAATAGGTACCCACCTAACAGAAAATATATTTTAAGAAACATCTATGATTGGTTGCTTAAGAAATTCGTCCTTAGAAATAATGGAGAAATATGAGTAGGCACTTACAGATTGATGATAGTGTTAGACGACGCTATCGCATCAAGCGTATTTTGGAAGTCCTGTATCATCATATCGCTCGCACACACAGACTTATCACACCAGACAGATGATACCTTATAAGCGTGGGCGTGGTTTAGATGATGTACCGTGATCGGCTAGCCGGGCGATATTTGAAAATTATGTCGTCGGCAGGAGAAGGGTCCGGATAAATTAGGGAGCTACCGTGGTCACGCAACTGTCAGCTACCAAGGTGACAGATCCCGTAACTCTACATTATATTCCGTGTTTCTCACTTCCTCTCGATCACATGTTAAGGGAAGAGGGGAGAAGAAGATTATTTTTTTATTTTTTTATTAATATCAATAGCAAAATTTGTACATTATGTAGGTTTAAAGTATAATATAAGTATATTTTTTGTATTTATTTCACAGTCCTCCTCACTAGGGTTTCCTGTTCTGAGGCGGCCTGTAGTTTTTCTTAAATTTTTGTATTTAGTTTTGAATTGTCTTTACATTGTCTTCATAATGTTTGTAAGTTGATTATTACTTTGATCTCTAAGCCATGTTTTGACTTTTGTTTTAAATATACTCATTTCGTTTATTTTTTTGGTTTCATTTGGTAGAGCATTGAACAATTTTATAGCATGGAATTTATTATTTCTCTGAAATAATAAATTCTATGATGGCTTCGTATGATGCAAAAACATATTATTTGTAAAGGCCACGCTCAAAAAAACACTTGATGCGTAAAGCGTCATGTGACACAGGCTTAATGAATAATACATTGAAATTAAATTGTGTTATTTAGTGTTTTACCGGAAGAGTTTTAAATGTCTCTAGGGTGTGGAGGCAGGGAATCCTCATCCCATCCCGAATTCGAGTATCGTAGTCCGTAACAACAGAATAACACTTTATCGAAAATGCGAACACATACAAAAATAGGCCGGACTAGGAAATAAATCGAAAGCATAGGCATGAGGTCAATGGTCGAAAGCGATGAAGATGATTTGAAATAAGCTTTTGTTGTACCTCATCTACGTGAAATTGTTAAAACAATGTTTTTCAGCGCAATTGTTTCTCTGTGACTTTTTTCTTTCTTATCTCAAAACGCGTAAAAAAATTCTCGCAATAAAACCAATTTTATGTCTCCACCTTCCATAAAAAAAACTCTCAACATTGTTTACTATTCATTTTGAATGGTCGTTTTTCTCGGAATTCCATATCCCCAAGACACATTTCCAGTTCACAAGCAATTTCGCGAGGCCTTTTTAATTAGAATGAGTGACTTTTGTCATCATCTGATACGACCCCTCGTCTCGCTGTCGTGAGATCTCCCCATGCCCGCGCCGGGCACAAAAGGCATATTTTTCCATAGAAATTGCCCCAGACGCGGCATAATAATGTAGAATAGAGGATTACCCGCGTCAGCATGATTATTAAGATTTCAATAAGAAGAAGGTGATGCTGCGCACGACCCATCATAGCGCCCATTTTTGCCATATTGGCCTTTTAACTCCAATTGAACTCTCAAAATATTCAACAATTTATAATTTTATATTCAGTGCGATTGTGAAATTTATCATTTATTTGATTTTTATTTTTCATTCCCAGCTCAGTTTTTATATGTTTTTTTAGACAAATAACATCTTTTTGTACCAAAAACATAAAAAAACGATATACTTGTTAAAAGAATGGAAAAACAGTTGTTAGGAATAAAAAATAATAATTTTATTCTATACTATAAAGATAAAAGCCGACTGAATAGTTTCGCTGGTTTGCCCGAAGTAAGGTCAAATCCGTATAGATTATAATTTTTTCACCGTAAGTACAGCAAATTATACAGGTAACAGTTATACAATATATAAGTGAAATAAGTCAAAGCAGAGGTAGTCAGTTTGTTCAATAAAATTTTTTATTCGGCTTTCCGCTATAAATTCTACTCTGACCTGCTCATGTTTAGTGATTGAGACTATTTCAAAAACATCCTTATAATCACTATACAAATTCCTTATACGGCCGATAGGAGTTTGATTGCGTGTTTCCTGCCGTCATCTATTTTTCCTCCTTCATATAATCCAGGCCTCTTTGAGAGCTGCATTCATAAATTCTTTCCTAAAACCCTCAACTTAACTCTCCTCACTATGCTGCCCAACCGGGTGGCGACATAACTCCCTGCCTGTACACTGTACAGAAAGGGGCGTTCTTGTGAGGTGTCAATTTAAAAAAAAAGACGGATGCCGCAGAAGAATCTAATCGTGCCATGACATTTGAGCCAAATTTTAGTTTATTGTGTGAGTAAGTACCTTATATCAACTTATAATATATGTTTCTGCCATATTATCCTTGCCATGTCTTGTGTCTTGGTTTCTCCGACTTCTTCCTAAATTCACTTGCGCGTCTTATATACTCCTGATACTCTTTCTCCGTCCATCTGGTCTACATTTCCAAAACGTCTCAAGTTTTAGGCTCTGAACTAACATTTAATAATTAATATACAAAACGTCCGTACGACAGTCTTTTTGTCGGTAGGTACAGAGTGGGCAACATTGGGTAAGATAATAACATATATAACTGAGCGTGATATAGACGAGTTGCTGAAATGATTTGTGTAATTACAAAGAAGTTGATGAAGAAAGAGATTTTTATTATACGATGCTTACGATTTGAATGGGCTAATATAAAAAAAAATATATATATATATATTTTTTTTGATATTATATATATGTGGATAGAGCTAAGAAATTGGTATAAGGTAAACTTTTGCGTGTTTTCATCTCTCGAGGAAGGTAGACAAAAAGGAAGAGGAAACGATTCATAATTAATTTCCTCAGAGTGAGTGACATTTGTTTCGGTTCGTGAGTGATATTGGGTAGTACAAAATCTAATATTGTTAGTCCGGATTAAATCCAGAGGTTTGGACGTTTCTCCTGCGTTCAATCGAAGCCTCCAGATTATAATCAATAAGTGATCTAAGAGGTTTTGGTTCAATTGACAAACCCATTAATTCATAATTACGTAAGTACAATAATTACCGTTTTAATATTGTAATAAATGTAAATAACCATATCAAATTTAATACAATTTAAATAGCATTAAAATTATAAAATCAGATTCAATTATAAATAGATTTTTACTGCACAGTTATTTGGTAATGTTTTAGAACACTAGCATTAATTATCATCTACTTTTAATCGTTTTCTTTTTTGTTTTATTCTCTTTTCGCTTTAACTTTCAAGTAATATGATTTTCCTTTAATTTCACTAAATTGAATGTCACCGAGTCTCTGTCATATTTTATATTCATTTATTTTTCTCTTTTTCAATTTTATTTATATTTTCGTTGAAAACAGTCACTTTGTGGTTTAACGTGCTAACGAAATAAAACAATAATACCTTTGTATATATTCACGAATGAATTCAATTTATTATGACCGACCAGTTTCGCTTAACACAAGCATCATCAGGTTACAACATGAAAACTGTTATTTTTTTACCCTGATGATGCTTGTGTTAAGCGAAACCGGTCGGTCATAATAAATTCAATTAATTTGTGGTTATATAAAAAGTTATACATTCGTAAATAAGTTGTTTATTTCATTATTGATGTTTAACTCATTTTAACTGATAGCATTCTAATATACAATACTGCCGCCATAAGTGGAACTACTGCGTCCTCCTTGAAATTCTCAAGGAGGATACAGTATTTCTACTCATGAAAGCAGAATAACACTTAATCAAAAATGCCTCAGCACAGGTTCTCCTAGTGAGGTAGGTATTCACAAAACACTGGCACTAGTAAATTTACACACACTGGCCAGGCGATTTATGAAAATGATGTCTACGACAGGAGAAGGGTTCGGATAAATTAGGGAGCTGCCGTGGTCACTCAACTGTCAGTTACCAAGGTAAAAATAAATTATATTTCTTGTCTCTCACTCCCTCTCTAGCACTTGCTAAGGGAAGGGGGAGAGGAAGATTAACGCTTCATGTGATGCAATAACATATAATTTGTAAAGGCCGCGATGCGTATAGCGTTTTCGAACACAGGTTTAATGAATAATACATTGATAATGATATTCGTTATTAAGTGTTTTATCGCAAAAGCTTTAGTTTCTAATTATCTTTAGAGTGTGTGGAGGTATGGAATCCCCGTTCCATCCAAAATTAGGATATCGTAGACCCTCTTGCTGTAGGCAGATGAGAATCTGGTATCTTTACTCATGACAGCAGAATAAAACTATCAATAATTCAAACACGTAGTTAGTAGTTCTCCTAGTGGTGTTCACAAAACACTGCCACTAGCAAGTTCACCAATTGTTAATACTAGCAGTTAAAAACCCGCTTCGCGGGTTTTTTGCTGCTAGGTCCTGCGGCATTTGGTTGACCTTCGCCCAGTTTAAGTGATACTAACAACAGTTACATTTAATAGTTAGATATTAGGTCATTCACAGAGAGAGGGTGAGTATATATTGAAAATAGATTAATACAATATATAAAAATACGCTGCTATACAAATTGTCCAAAAAATAAATACGTTTAATGTTTACATTTTATTTTTTACATATTATGCATTGATATACAACGGAAATAGATAAAATAATGTAATCTTATTAAACTTTATTTCATTAAAACACAAATAACTTTTTTGACATCACTTTATTATATACAACCCCTACAGTAGACCGGTCGGTGGCCGAGTTGACATCGCGTTTGGGTCCCAACCGGGCGTAGTGTGTTCAACTCCTCGGCTGGATAAGTCCTCCATCACAACAAAAGCATCATTTTTAGCTTACTGTGGTGGTAGTAGGAGATTTTCAAATATTGTCAGGTTATTCGTAACCCGTTAATGTTTGTCTTTCTTTAAAAAAAAAATATGTTTCATGAACGAAGTTCACCTCATCAGGAGTAAGAAATATAGATTACAATTGGAAAGAAGAAGTGTAAGGAGGGGGGAGAGGTTTAGAGTGGGCGAGGTATATCAGAATAAAGATTTACAATATCGTTAGACGGGAAAGACCAGTTGATTGGGAAAATATTATATTATAAAGAGAGTTTGTTAAAAAAAATCTTGTTAATTATATTTGCTTTTATATTAACATGTTTTCTAATTTCTAAAAATATTATTTTTTTATTTGCGATGCTTTATATACTGTGTGAAGTATTTTAATACCTGAAAAAATAAATAGCATATAACTATAAAACAAATAGCATTTAATGACTGTTATTTTAATAAATTGATAGTTGAAATACCAAATAAAAAAATTAAACATAATCTCTTCAAATGGTATATTTACCCTATTTCTAAAGATAGAAATAAACAATAACGTAGAATTATAAATAAAAACGTTCCTGGTACTGTTCGTTTTACCGGCGTTTTACACTAATAACAAAATGAAGAAATATATTCTTAGTAAAAAAGATAGCGATAATCAAATTAAAAAAATCGAGAGTTTATAAACTCAATTGGGATGATTGTAATTTATTTTAGAAAGGTAGAACCAATAGGAACTTTGAAGTCAGAACTAAAGAACATTTCGGAGCTTGATCATCTTTTGAATAATGATCACGCTTTTAATAAAAATTCAGGTCTTGAATATAATATACGAAATACTTCACACAGAATATAAAGCATTGCAAATAAATAATTTTGAAATTTTAGAAATAAGAAAACATGTCAATATAAAATCAGATATAATTAATAAACAAAAAAATTATAAACCCTCTTTTAAATATTTTCCCACTCAACTGGTCTTTTCCGTCTAACGATATTGTAATTCCTAACTCTGATAAACTCCACATACTCTTACCCCTCCCCCTCCTTCCACTTCTTCTTTCCAATTGTTATCTATATTTAATTGTTGACTTCAATGTATACTTACTCCTAATGAGGTGAACTTCGTTCATGAAACATGTAGAGGTTGTATGAAATTAAGTGATGTAAACAAAGTTATTTATGTTTTAATAAAATAAATAATGCCATCACAAAGTGATAAGCTTTCAGAAGAAATCTTCTTATTAAACGCTTGTTAATGGTCAAGAAATTTTGCGTAACTATGCGTATTGTTAGCTGCATATTTAAATATTCGCGCCAGTCATTTGCTTCGTTCTAATACCGCCAGAGAGGCAGAGTGGTCGAATTTTGCCTGCAGACCCCCTATTCGGGATTTAAACATACGATTTGAATTCGACCAATCAGAGGGCCTAGATCGTCCAGACGCTAGCGTAATAATACTAATCAGATTCTGCTAAATTTATATATGAGAATAGAAATAAATATGTATGTAAAAATATTATCAAATAAATTTTAACGCAAAGTGTACGATTCAAGAATAAGTTTAACATTTTTTATTGCAAAGGGTGTACAAAATGGATGATTTGAATCGACAAGCCAGGCGTTAAATGTTCTATATCGTAAAAAAAAGAATCGTCTTCAAAGGACGATATTTTAAAAAATATCGCCATTTCAACATTACCCTTATATCTTATTAAATAATAAAAAAAACACGCGCTTAATGTAAAGAAAGCTAAAAAAGAGGAAAGAAAGAGAAAATGAAAGAGAACCCTAGAAGCTTAATTTTCACTCAATTTCAACTCTCCAGTTGGTACGTTACGTAGCGACGAGTTGACTTCTTCTTTTCCTTCAAAATAATCTTTATTTATTTCACTGTACACATGTGACTTTTATCTGTCCAAATGGGCGACGTAAGGCTGTGATAACGATTGAAAAGCTCGGGCCCGAACGATATTATTAGCTTAGATTGGGGCTCTTCCACGTGCAGGTAACTAATCTACGTAAGCTAGAAATACTTTTATTTGAAAATAGTGTCTTCTCTAATCTTGTCTGTCTCGGGCTATTTCGAGAAAAAAAATTAACCACTTACATCTTTTGAGAAGGGTTTTGATTCAATTGCGAAGTTTGTATTTCGAACCAAGAAATCAATTATTTGTTTTAAAAAAATCGAAGATTATCTTAATTTATATTTTTAATAAATGTTTTTAATATCACTTCGAGTTTTTTCCATATTGATCAATTAAACAGTAAAAAAATCGGTTCGAATCCCGGCAACATCACAAAGTTTACCGCAGAGGTAGGCAGAGACGACGGACCACCAAAACAACTCGGTCTTGACACACACTCCTTGTATCATTCACATTCATGCACTATCTATTATTCTGACTAAAAAAAAGCGTCAAAGTTTGGTCGTAAAAGAATTACTTGCTAATGTTTCTCTATCTGCACAGACAGACTGAGCTACAGCAACGCGAGACGGAGCACAGCTAGGAATAAATATGTTTTGAATGATAATCTATATAAACCAGTAAGTGGCTGAGTTGGAATCGCGTTTGGGTCCAGCTCAGGCATATTGTATTCAATTCCTCGGCTCCATCACAACACAAGCAACATCTTCCGCTTACTGTGGTGGTAGTAGGAGATTTTCAAATATTGTCAGGTTACTCGTAACCCGGGAATGTTTGTCTTTTAAAAAAAAAATGATAAAATAAAAATGTAAATGTTCATTTGTTCAAAATGTTTAATCTCCGAAAGTTTTTTACCGATTCCTTTTTGTGTTTTATATACCTATATCATAAAGATATCACCTGTGACAGATAAAACCTTTTTTTTAAAGCAGCGCCGTCTATCACATGTAAAAGAAACACACGATATTGTTTCTCTATCTATTTTATTTTAATATTTTTTATTTTATTTTATTTATTTATTTTTTATTATTTTTTTATTTTTTTTTTTATTTTAATATTTTATTGCACCGATTTATCTGCACCGACAGATTGAGCCACAGCAATGCGATGCGGAGTACAGCTATTAAATAATTTTTTATGTTTTGAATAATAATTTCTACACTCATTAACAATGAGATATTTATAAACTCAAGGTATTTATTCTATTGAACGTAGCTATCACTTGGTTGCTATACATTATAATTAAATGGCAAGCAATTTAATTATATTTTGCTGAAAAAAAAACAAAAACATTCGAATAAAAAACATCCACACGGCGTTGCACCAGGAATGCCAGAAGCTAGTTTCTACGGCTTACGTTTATCGGCTTAACGGTCCAACGTAAGAAACACCGCCTCGAGCTTTCTGCAGGAAGTAAATACCCTATCAACGAAAGCTTTTAAACACTGACGCCACGTGAGCTTAGCGCCAAACAGAGCAGCGGGAAGCTTTCTCAAAGCACGCTTTCTTAATGTACACGTAATAATGTAGGTACCGTAAGAGATAGGAGGTACTGACTTGCAAATCTCAGTCTTTTTGTGCTTAATCAAAATGAAGCTTTCGAATTCACCTTGAACCGGAATAAACTTTTGAAGGTGTTATCTGCATTATTTTGAGCGTTTGATGAAAAGTCTAAATGGAGATGTTTAAAATCAATAATGATGAACGAGTTGCTAAAAGTTTACATACTTTTGCGTGTATGATGTTAATATGAATACATTTTAATGTTTCTGTGTGGAGCATTATCGAACATTAAATTACTAGATTAAAACGGTAAAACGGTAGGTACCTATACTAAAATATATTTTGCGTTAATGGAAGCATAAAATCACCGATAATCTTGCATTATACGACGTATAAAAGTACCCACATGCAGTGATGGGTAAATTCCCGGGAATTTTTATTTTTGGGGATCGATGTCGAATAGTACCGAAGATATAAGCCGTCAAAATGTTGATATTTCCGCCAGGCCAATAAGCGTATGATGTCAAGACACGCACTATGACTGGTACAGCAGCAGGTACTGCAGCACTACCAATACTTTGAAAATGCATCAAATCGATATTTTTGAAGATATCGAAAAACTAATTTTACTATTGTTTGATTCGACGTTTTAAAACCAATGGTTTTGTAATCAGAATTATAAATATATAATTATACGTACATCCGAAGACGAAGAAACCACCGGTTTTGAATCATGTCAATCATTTTTCATTAAATAATGGTTTTTATGCATTTATTTATTTAATTTAAATTATAATGACGCCACAAAGTGATTTTAAAATTATCGAAGGCAACCTCATTCGAAGTAACTTTCGCAGTAAAAAATATAAATTCCCAACTTTAGAGAATTTATATTACATCGGGGAATATTCCCGGGTACACATAACTACCCGCATGTCTAAAAACATATCAAATTATTTCATAATAATTATGAATATGTTCATTAGTTGGCTATTCTGAAAGAAATATTGTATTTTTAAAAGAATGCCGCCATGAATGTTGTAAAGTCTAGGAGTTTATTTATTTCATGAAGTTGAATATAAAAAATACAAATAATGTTTTTGGCTTTGTACCTCCTACGCCTAGAATGATTAGAATTTTTTATACGAATTTATCTTAAAAGCATTATTTGTTTTTATTTTCTATTTAAAATTTCTTAGTTTTATTTATTTATGAAGTACATGGTATTTAATTGATATTAAAAAGATAATGATACATTGATTCACTATACTAGGCAAATGTATGTTTCATAATCACATTATAGACTTTTTGTGTAAAGTGTAAACAAAATAATGTAAATTTTTGGGCCTGACCGATAAACGTGTTTTAAACCAAACACAGACGATAACCAACCCTTAATGAAGAGTAATAGTATGATTGCTTCTCAGCTGCACAAAATCTAAAACACGCACATAAGTAATGGCATGAATAGTTTTGGATAGATGTAGTTTTGGATAGATGTAGTTTTAGATAGATGTAGTTTTGGATAGATGTAGTTTTAGATAGATGTAGTTTTGGATAGATGTAGTTTTGGATAGATGTAGTTTTGGATAGATGTAGTTTTAGATAGATGTAGTTTTGGATAGATGTAGTTTTAGATAGATGTAGTTTTGGATAGATGTAGTTTTGGATAGATGTAGTTTTGGATAGATGTAGTTTTGGATAGATGTAGTTTTAGATAGATGTAGTTTTGGATAGATGTAGTTTTGGATAGATGTAGTTTTGGATAGATGTAGTTTTGGATAGATATAATTTTGAATAGATGTCCTTTTAAACTAACGATTTAACTTTAACTTCATAAATACGCCTTTGTTCAAAACTAGAGGGGTAAAATATAATCTACAAAAAAAAAAATTGTTTCCGTCTCTTGAATTTAATGCTCAAAAACAGATTATTCAAGTACAAACTAAATGTAACATATGCATATATAAAGAAAATCATTGAATGCCATTATGAGATACTAACAAGATACGTTATCATGCTGAAAAGAGATGAATGCAATAGAAATGTTAAAATAAATAAATAAAAAAAAAACAAATAATAATGAAGTATACAAAAGAGATTAAAACGCAGCATTTGTTTGATGTAATTTTTTCCCCATGTTTTATATAGTATTGACATATATAGTACATACATACGGACATACGTATTGACATATATAGTATATGCTAACGCTTAAATTTTATTATTTATTAAATACGCTATCGGTCTCGTTTTCTTTGCTTCATCAATTTAAAAAAAAAACATTAAAAGTAAAATTCAGTCTGTAAAGCAACAGAACCCCAAATACCTTATCTACTAAAATAAAAAGCCCTCACATAAAGGTCTCAGAAAATAGATCGACTTACTTGAGGTTCTATAAGAATGAAAATTCCTTAATTTGCACTCGGACTTAAGATATTAAAATGGAGGAACATTGTTTTAAACGAAGTTTCCGACATTTCCACCCCCGGTCTTTTTCTTTGCAGCGTTCGCAAATCAAATCATCCCTTAGCGCAAGGGTGTCTCGGATAGCATCGATGTTCTGTTTATTGTCTATTCCTTTTACGTTTTTTCTCGAATTTTTAAAAAGGGGTGTCTCTCCGTATTATTTATTCTCGTATACTCGGCGCTTCGGAGGTAATGAAATGTACAGCAAGCGATCTAAGACCTGTATATTTAAAAGTACATTTAGGGCTGAGACAATCTCATGAATATATTATCTCCTTATGAGTTCGGAGATATTGAGAATGCAAATAACATATTTAATTTTAAATTGAGGCTTACAGAATCCTGTATGAAATCCTATACTGATTATTCTTTATAAAAAAATAAAGGAAAACTTGCAAATAAAATATTTTTACGTAATTCGTTACATCCTATTTCAAATATGGGTTTTTTTAAATGACACGAAAAAAGATAACATGGACTATGGCATAACTTACTCGTAATTGGCTAACATTGTAAGGCGGCTTGAGGAACGGAAAGTTGAGTTTATCTTTTGTTTCAGAGCTGACTCCATTAGAATACCTTCAAAACAGGCTCCATTTGCCAATATTTCGTATGTGCATAACTTATGGCAATTAGTCTTTCTAAAATTGGATTATTCATCAAAGAAACGGGCCAATCGCACACAGACTAACAGGTTAGTCAAATACTCCAAAGGACTCCAGCCCA
This sequence comes from Hesperophylax consimilis, assembly GCF_061612785.1. Taxonomy (NCBI): domain Eukaryota; kingdom Metazoa; phylum Arthropoda; class Insecta; order Trichoptera; family Limnephilidae; genus Hesperophylax; species Hesperophylax consimilis. The sequence goes on from NC_142842.1 coordinate 24,018,084, forward strand.
AGGGCGGTTTCCTACCGGGTTCACTTAGTAGCTTAGTAATTAGTTTATCCTAATACTTGATAGCAAAGAAAACTTTCTTTACATTAGCTCCACCATCGGAGGCCCGAGGAAAAAACTCACTCTTGGCTTGAGTCATCTTTTGGGATGCTGCGCGGAGGGTCTTTTTAGGGAAGGGAAGGAAGTTCTGAAAAAGAAAAAGGGTATAGAAGGTGGGTAGGGGTCAATGGGTCCAGGAGTGAAGAACGTATGAATCCATACCTCCCTCACCATACTGCGGTGCAAGGCGATGGGTCGATGGAGTCCGGCTGGAGAGGTCAAAAGGTCTCCCTCAACCAGTCTCTCCCGATCTCTCGAGATCTAGATGGCCTCCGTGGTGTAAAAAACACCGACACAACTAGTCTGGGAATACGCAAACACCGAAAAAATGTCATATTTCTGTTAAAGATGTTATGTTATATATAACTGAGAAGATTGTGTTAGCTATATACTAGACCATTAGGCATATGTTAGATATATCGCAGACTTAACGCAGACGGGTACCGCCGCCCTGGGAACCATTAATTTGATAACCAAAACCTCTGTATAAATCTCCCCAAATAATGTAACTTTTCTACGTTTAGGTTACCTAACTTCATAGGGTGAGGTAGCCTTTTTTTAATGTGAATCCAAAATTAGGTCTGAATTTAGTGGGGAAGGGAAGGGTATGGGGGGAGAGGAAGGTGGGGGAGTACCTGGCTATTCAGATCTGGTCACCAAACACGACTAAAGCCATTTCAAGCAACTTTTCGAATTTACACCAGGGCGATACTGAGAGTCCACTTCTCTTCCACTCTGGAACATGATCTTGGGCTTGCTAGTCGAGAGCCTCACCCTTCTGACGAACATCTTCAGACTGGTGAACTGTGGAAAAATTTAAAATAAGAACAATATTCAGGATGTCCGGGCAACGTATAAAAGTAAAAAAAATTCAACGTTTTAAGGTAGTTTTGAGAACTGTTTGTATTAGAAAAAATAAAATTCTTTCATGGAAAAATATTTTTGTATGGGAAAAAGATAACGGAATTTCGAAAAAAGTTATTTTTGTTTTTTACTTCTACCATAATGTAGAATCACCTCCCAAAGTTTATGCACTTTACCCTGGACACCCTGTATTATCACCGATCTTTAAATGATTATAGACATAGAAATGTATTTGAAGCGAAAATTGCAATTAGTTGATCAAATTGCTTGCATATATATTGAAGATTAGCAAATTAAGTACGAATTTTCCTCGGCGTCTGATAAGCAACTCAAATACATAGTTTAGCGTAAGTTAAACCCTGAAAAAAGATGCATTAGTTACAGGTAAGCTGAAATAACTTTGGCGATAGCTAAATTGTGAGTTCGAATCAAACTACCTTCGGCTTGTTAAAACCACCCTGAATGATTTTTTTTTATAAGAAAGTGTACTTATGTTGACATCAATTCCGATTAGGGCCGAGCACAAAGCATGTAAATAAACTGATAAAGTGTATATTATATCGTGAATTTCCCCCAGTCTGTAGCCCGTAAAACCTTTTACGTTTTGTAATATTTTTCCATTTAGGCCCTACAGCGCGCTACATATTTTTAACAAGTTAATTGATTTACCTTTTTCGAACGAAAATGCCGGAGTGATGTGTTCAGATTACTAATGGTAGAAGAGTAAACAAGATTTTAATTACTCTTTTTGTTACAGTATTTAAAATCAAATTTATGAAAATGTTTTTTGAAAATCGAGGGATGAACTGATTGGGGTACATTTTATTTATAGATGAACATACATGTACCTTTCATGATTGGTACCGTACAAATGGGTACTGTACTAATTAGTTTTTTTTATTTATTCACATTTAAACCCGCTAAACTACTTATGTAGTTTGTCAGCAGGGACATAGAGACAACATTTATACACTCATAAGTCATAAGATATAATTTGAGCGGTACATAGTTACATAAATTGGTTACATTGCAGAAAAGTATAAAAGCCTTATATAATAAGCAAGTAAAAATAAATGTATGAACAAATTAGTATTATCAACAAGTACATCAATAGTTTCATAAATAGAGGTAGGTAGTCAGGTATTACAAAATAATTGTTTTTCCATTTTCTAAGAATATGAATTCCATTTCAGGGGCATAAGTAGAGATCATTATTATCCAATAACCATTTCCTTAGATCAGGGGTCTCCAAACTTTTCAGCCGGAGGGCCACATTGACTACTCCATTGAGTTCGGAGGGCCAAAACCGTTTTAATTTCTAGACACCCATATTTTCTGTCCTAGGGAGGAGGGGTGGGGGGGGTAGACAATAGAATTTTCAGGGATGAAAATATAGCTTTAGATAACGTAGCTTTGAAGATAATTTTTGATACTCGTTTCTCAGACCTTGATATCATTGCGAATCAAATAAAGATTTTTTAAAAAATCCTCTTGATATATTCGCGCGATACTTGTGGACGCAATGTATTGGTGCCAAGTACCTCGCCAACGAGTATATTTATTTATTCGCACGAAAAAAATCGCGGAGTTTTCGCCCCTTCTGAGCAAGGTCTTAGCCATTAGCTGTCGCGGCTCCTTGATGACACTGGTCATAAGATGTCGCGGGCCGGATGGATGACACTGGCGGGCCGGATACGGCCCGCGGGCCGTAGTTTGGAGACCCCTGCCTTAGATTATATTTAACATTAGCAGTATATATGTTATTATTTTTAATTGTCATTGGTAATAGGTTAAAAATTTTGGGTACTATATAGTTTAAAGTTCTTTCACCATATTTATTAGTACATTTCGGAACACAAGTACAAAGGTTAGTTTTATTATATGGGATTTGACATTGAATAAAAGATATAAATGCATCTGTGTTTTTTTTAATTTTTTTTTTTTATAGTGAATACCTCACAAGAGTCCCAACTGCTCCCGTCTGGAGCCAGTGAGACTATGGCATCCCCAATTGGGGGATGTTGTGAGGCTGAAGGTAAGTGGGGAAGGGAAAAAGGAAGGTGGGGAAGTACCTGGCTATTCAGATCTAGTCACTAAACACGGCTAAAGCCATTTGGAGCAACGTTTCAATTCTGAATGGTGGTCTTACACCAGGGCGATACTGGTAGTATCTTCCACTCTGGAACGTGCCGCAAATATACTATATATTATTTTAATTAATTAATTGTGAAATAACACAAATTAATCAAATAAAATTTATTTGCGCACGCCGGGTTCGAACCCGCGACCTTCGGAATGGCAGTCCAATGCGTTACCACTGGACTATGCCGGCCGTCAAGTAGCATGTACGACTAAACACTTTCTGAGATACCTAAGCTCTTTTACAGTGAAATTTTGTCGAATGAAATTGATAATTGTTATTACATTATAAAAAAGAGGAGTGTGATTGAGGTGATTTTAAAGAAAACGGCGCTATACAAGTTTTAAAAATATGATTATCATATTATTTTTAGCAAATACACTAAAAATTTAATAATAACAATCAATGATTTTTCACAAAACGTCGCTATATAAATTATGTAGTTTTTATTATTATTATCCATTTTCAATATCTACAAAGTTTTAAATTTAAGGTATAAGCTTTAACATGAAAGAGAAATGGATTCAGAAGTTGTCTGGTTTTTATTTTTATTTATAGAAGATGAAGGAAAATTTCTTAGGTTTCTGTGCTTTTACTTCGGTGTTCTTCTAAATAGGTCACTGGAGACCTGTTCGAAGGTGAACATAGCGAACAATGACTTACAAGTGGTATTATTTTATTTTTACGTCGGTTAACATAGATAAGAATTGTGAGAAAAATAAACGCAAAATTGAAAAGAGCTTTAAATATTTTCATACATTATGAAATAGAGTTATTTATATCAGGAATAAAATAAATATGAATATATAAATAATAATGTTTGTTTGTTCAAAATCTTAAATCTTCGAAAGTTTTTAACCGATTTATTTATTTATACATTTTAGGAAAAGTTGACAGCAAATCTTTAATTATACAATGATACAATAATTATATAGTTAATTATGCCAATTATGAACTTTCCACTGATGAATAGTTAATGGTAAGGTGTACAATGTCATAGAGATGTTCTCTTAAATTAATTTCTTGTTTAGTTAGAAAATATTAAAATAAAGGAGGGTGGGGGGGAGGAGGGGTAAATATAGGATAAGGATTAATGACGGGAATATATAGGAATTGAACTTCTAGTTTGAGTTTTGTTGATTATTGAGTTTTTGTTTTATGTCGCGTAAAGTCGAGTTAAAAATGTCAATATGGTAATAATTTAAGTTAAATGAATGTGTGGATCTGTAGATAATTGAGTTTTGTTTGGAATTGGTCTTAAAATGAGGGAGATTAAAAGTAAGCGACTGTCTGCTGTTGCGATTGGGAACGTGGAATAATAGGCGTTGAAGAAGATCAGGACTATCGATTAAATTGTGTGTAATTTTAAATAAAATTACCGAATCTGCTATATTTCTTCGGAAAGTTAACGTCTGTATATTGAAGAACTTTGAAGAGTCTTCATTACTAATATGAAATCGAAAAGAGGGGAAATAAAGGTACCTTAAAAACACTTTTAATTCTATTTTTATGTATTGCATAGCCTGGGTTCCACACTTGTGATGCGTATTCAAGAATACTACGAACGAATTATTTAATCGAAATTTAATTAATTAGTTGAAATTTAAACACAATATTGCATTCGAATACGCGTGTGTTCTATTTACCTTAAATTATATAGATGTAACCTGTGGCAGGTAAAAACATGTTTTTTTGTAAAACATCGACGTCTGTTATATCTGTCAACCTGAACTATTGTTTCTCTATCTGCATAGACATACTGAGCCATAGCAGCGAGTGGTGGGATACAGCTAGTAAATTAACAGTAACAGAGACGCTGGAACCAGGGCGCTGTAATCCGTGTAGCGCTGGCCAGGGACGGCGATCTGGGCCAAAGCGCTATGATGATGTCCCGATGGAGTCCGTGATGTGTACGTGCGAAGCCGGGTATATTGTCCTTCGCGCAAAGGCGCGCGGATTATCACTCGTGAGATTTATCCACTGGCGGCAGATTGATGACTGACTGACTGACTTGCTGCGTCGGGCTTATTTATACTGTTCGGCCGGTGGCAACAGTAGGTAGATAAATCGCGACTAAATCCGAGGAACTCGCACAGTCTGGGCCTTTCGAGAATCTTCGACAGCGCGGCAATTATGCATAGGCGGTAGACTCGAACCTTCTGGCGAGTTTTCGTAATGTGCCAGACGGACTGCGATCGTATTGTTACTAGTAGATACTTGAAGAAGGTAGGTTGCTTTGTTTTGATTTCGGCTGCAAGTACGTACCTGCAAGTACGCACCTAAGTAGCGTCAAGCTGCTTATTATAAATGAATTAATCTGGATTCTTCTCGACGCCACAGTGTTATATTTTTAATATAATATTGATTTAAAATATATACATACGTATTATTAAAGTATAAAAATGTGAACATTATAAGGTGTAAACATCGCAGAGAAATAGACAGAAGAATTAAAGAAGAAAAAGAGAAAATTCATTAAGCTTAAGTTCGGTCATTTCATATTTCCATCACATCATTATTTTACTTAGTATTCATAAATATAAAATACCAGAAATAACAATTAATACGTTTATTGTAACACTACATCTCAGGGTCACAAACGTGTCCGAATATATATTTTTTTAAGCAAAACAGCTTTAATATGGTTCTTAACTCTACAACGAAAACCCACTCTTATTCAAACTCACAAAAATATTATAACGTTTAAATCTCAAATATAAAGCTGAATAGAAAACATAAGGGAGATCAGAAGTAGATAATATCCTCACAGTGTAAATGACTGACTTAGAGGATTTCACTATCTCTATTTGTTACAAAAAATCTGACTTTTGCTGAATCTATAGTAATATTTTCAATTAGCCCGCCGTACCACGGGTCGACAAGCAATCGACATAAACCGAATGCTGCAAGATCCTGCGCCAAAAAATAAGTTCGTTATATTAAGGTCCGCGGCGCAGTTGAGTGTAGAACCCGACCTGTAGTTACCGACCCGTGGGACGACGAGCTTACTGAAGACACCCCACCGAAAAGTTCAACATTATAAACATCCACGTGCGTTGACAGCTTTCTGCATATTTTACATTAAAATTATGTTAAAAACTAAAATATTGCAGAAAAAAATCAATGAGGTTTGCATGAAGAAAAAAAAAATTTTTCATCTGAAACCGTCCAAACCACGCAAAAGGTTTTTTAAATTAGCTTGTATCTTCTAACCTTTAAAATATAACTTTTTCACAAAAAATTCCAAATTTTGAATAAGACACACATAGAACAATGCTTATTTATTACAATATTATTATACTCAACCTCTGTGATCGAGGGGTAAAGTTGTCGACTAGCAATTCGAATCCCGGCGTGTGCAAGTTAATTTTATTTGATGAATTTGTGTTATTTCGCAATTTATTCATTTAAAATAATATTTAGTATACATGCGACCCGTTCCAGAGTAAAAGATACCCTCAGTATCGCACTGGTGTAATTCCACCATTCATGATTCAAATGTTGCATGAAATGGCTTTAGCCGTGTTTGGTGACCAGACCTGAATAGCCATTGTACCCCAGCTTCCTCATTCCCATCTCCTTTCCCTCATCACTACCTTCAGCCTCACAAAATACCCCAATTAGGAATGCCATAGACTCTCTGTTGTAAAAGGATAAATAGCATCATGGATGAAAATAATACTCCGAATAAAAAAATATAAAAATCTACTACGAAAACTTACCAGAAGTCTAAAATATGCTTTCCAGGAAGGCTACCTTTCTGAAATTATTTACAGCGCCTGTTCTGCACAAAGCTTATTGCCCCTTTGAGCTGCCGATCGACCAGCTTTATTAGCATTGGTCAAAGCATCGTTTAATTTGTTTGTCTGGTAACATTATATTATTTACTATGCTGAAAGCTAGGCTCCGGTGACCATTTCAATATTCCCCGTCAAACTAAATAATAAAAGCTTGATGGGTATTGTAATTATTCATGTGTTTTGTGTGACCAATGGGTGTGACAAAATTTAAAGCTTCGATTTCGACCGATAGTAAAAAGCTTTAAAAATGTGTTTTCATCAACAGACTGAAAACTTGGAAAAACAATTGTTTTAAAGTATTGCAATACCATATTTTTTTAAATACTGGCTATAGTTACTCACAACTCTGCACTACATAACACAATTCATACACTTTGGTACACATACATTTAAATATATATATATAAAAAAATATATTAAAACTATATATGTACCTTAAATGATTCCCTAGCATGAACTAACCCCGCACGGTAAAATTTACATAATAACCAGATATTTCATAGATACATGTCATTGGTACTGATCCTTCAAAAACCGTGCAAACTATGTAACTCATTTTTATTATGTTCTATTTGTTTCTAAAACAATAAATACGTTGTTGTAACTTCGAGTTTTTCTCACGGCGAAGCTTAATGCCAAAATACTATTTTGATTAATCTTTATAATGAATTGATGTACATTAATAATACAAAAAAATATGCATTAGCTTAATTGAAAGTTTTCCTATCGCTTCGCTTGAGTAGAATACAAATAAATAAATAAATTACTCAATAAAAAATATATATGCAAACTACTACAAAAAATATTTTTTCAATAGAAATGTATGAATGCATAAAGGAAACAACTTTTTAAAAATATAGGTTTATAGATTAGATTATCTGTGACAGTGTCACTTGATTAACTTTTTTGCTTTCTTATAAAATTATTTACAAAATAAGTAAAAACCAGTTTTTTGCTTGAAATCGAACGTTTCTAGACTCCGTTTGTCAAGAGATTTTAATGGCTATTACCTACAATATAAGGTATACCAAGAATATAAACATTTTTGGCTTGCAGCTTCCTCTTAAATAGATCTCCGGGGCCAACAAAATACTGTGGAATATTTTTATCTATCTAGTGCATCTATAGGAAAAGAGCATGCAATGCCGCACAAATTTTTCTTGACATTACACACTGTACATTTGCTACGTACAAACATCATCTCACACGAATACATACTAATCTGGTTTTCCGACTCGTTTATGTGACAAACCTATGTCAATCAATGTCTTGGGGATCCCTAATTTCATGTAACTTCACTTCATTCGTTTATATTCTCCTACATGCCTTTCTCCGTCCATCTGCTCTGCATATCCGAATCATTTGGCGCCCCTTTTTTATACGTATTCACTAGATTTGAATGATTTTGAATCTCTCATTAATAATATTTGGCTAATTTATATAGCGCCGTTTTCGTGAGAAATCACCTCAAGGGCGCTGGCGATTAATTATGTGTCTAAAAAAGTTTTCACATCGGTACGCCTCAGGGATTCTATTTCAAAACTTAAATTCTACTTTTTCAATAATTTCTTTTAAGGCATCATTTTAAAGATAAATTAAAATGACTTTGTCTACTCTTATGTCCTAATTTTTAGTATATTTTGTATTCTCTTGAAGAAACAATTAGTTTGGAAACATGTAGCTAATTTTTACTAAAAATAGTGTATAAATAGTTAAAATTTTGTTGTAACCACTATTTTAATTTTATGTAAATTCTACTGTTCGTGTTGTTAGATGAATTGAATATGTTGTTGAAAATGTCTGATTTAGTTATGTTTTTCTTTTTATAACGGCAGCTGCTAATATTTTGAATATAGATATATTTATTTTAGATATGTCTACCCTTTTATTGAATTTCCGCACACGTATAAAGCGGAATCGGAAGTTTGTACTAATTTATGAAAATCATACACACAAGCCTAGCTTTATTATGGTGATACATCTTATGCATAAAATTATGTGAAATAATAACTATATTTCTGTTAATAATGTAACAGTATTATTTGTAAAAATATATATATATAAACTAGAAACTAACTGTTTTACCATGAGGTCGCTCTATTTAGGTTTGATTTTCTGCTGTTATTAAATATACTGTTTTGGTTGGTCTCTAAAAACAATTCTGGGTTTTTCAATTTTTCCACTAAACAAATTTGCTGTATTAATTAACCAGTAATAAATGCATCGCTGAACATTGATGCTGGCGATTTTTATGACAAAGCCAATTCTAATGGTTCATAAATTTTTGGAAAATTGATATAACATCGGTTTCAATTTATAAATTGCTCTATGTATTTATAATATTTACATTACGGGTGAATGGAAATGTATCGTTTATTCTGGGTGGGTATCGTTTTTAGATTTTCATCGATAAACTGTTTGCATGTTTACTTTGATTGGTTTTGAATTAATTAAATGATTGGTAATCTACCATAAAATACGGACGATAAAACGCCTTGTAAATACTCGTACACTAATTGATCAATTTGTTTTATATTTGTGGGGAAATTAATGTTTAGGCGTTTGTTACTTTGGATTTTATATTTGTGTTATGTTATATCATGAAATCAATGATTATTTTTTTCATTTTCCGGAGTAATTTTTTTTATTCTAGCTGGGTTCAAACCCGACAATCTCATCAATAAAATTAGTAATTAAAATAAATCTTTCACCGTGGACGTCGACGTGAAAAAATTACTGTAGCCTAGACGTGTTTATACCTTCCAATCGTTAATATTTCCAATGATTGCATCGCAGCCAATTTGGTAAGGTTTCTAAAAATAGGGTTGGACTAAATCTCCCAACGCAATAAAGCTAATTTCAAAATGTCTGTAATGATTGCTTTGAATCAAATTTTCATGTGGTTCCAGAGATTCTGTTCAGCTCACTGTACGATTTTTCATTGATTTCAGTAAAAACGTTTCTTAGATTGCTTTTAATGTACCGAAGCTCAGTTTAAATTATTTCATTTATTTTTTTAATGTTTGCAATCATTTAAAAAAACCAAAAAAAAATATATTTATGCACTGCGACAGTAATCGAACCCAGAACCCACGGAAACGAAGTCAAATGCGTAGATTCATTTATTGATCATTGTATTCAGATGCAGAAAGATCTGTAATCTGTGATTTGTAACTTTAAAGATTTAAGAGAAAAATGTCACATGGAGCAATTTTTATAATTTTTTTATATCAATACCGCACAAGAGTCCCAATTGCTCTCAACCATCTGGAGCCAGTGAAACTATGGCATCCCCAATTGGGGTATGTTGTGCGGCTGAAGGTAGTGTGGAGGTAAGAATATGGAGAAGAGTAAGGTAAGAAGTACCTGATATTTTGGATCTAGTCATAAATTTCAATACTGAATCTAATTGGTCTTAATCCAAGAGGATTCTGAGAATATCTTCCACTCTGGCACACTCCTCAAATATACATCATATTATTTTCAATGATTTAAACGTGAAATAACGCGTATTCATCAAATGAAATTTACTTGCGCACGCCAGGACTAAAACCATATTGCCATTTAAGAGCCTAACCCTTCGACCACTGAGGTCGGTATAACAGTCCCTGTGGTTTAAATACATTATCTTAAATGAAAGAAAATAAAATATTTCCTAAAATAACAGATTAACCGATATGTCTGTAGTAAAATCTCTACACCCATTCCAAGTACCATTTATGTACTCACATATTTCACCCATAAATTTTCCCCTGTTTACATCTTTACCGGCGCAACTACTTCTTATATATAAGTACCTACGTGATATGTGTATCGATTCGATCTAAAAAAAATGCATTGGGTTCTCCACACATCCAGCCCTCGACATACCCGTACGTTACTACGTTCCCCTCGAGGATAGGGTGCCATAAATTCCTATCTGGTCAACAAATCCTTAGGGATGTCTCGTACGTTCTCATTGTAGCCGTGTCGATAAAGGCGATCATCGACAGTAACGGGGAGTGTAAACTCCGATGTAAGAAATATAGAAAACATTTTGCATTTGTCCCTGGGGAAACCGTTTTGTTAAGGTGGGGTTTTCAAGCAGCAAATGGTAAAAAAGGGACTTTTATTTTTATTTATTCTCAAAATTCAGCTTTGAGACACTAAAAATACATCTGTTTACATATTTGTATAAACTGAACTGAACACCCGTTCACGGTTGACGTTGGCTTCATGAGAACGGGCCGTTTTTACGACTCGTTTTTGTGTAAGTCGGCTCGTATGTGGAACGAGCTACCGGCATCTGTTTTTCCTCCCTCCTATAATCCGAGCCTCTTCAAGGCCCACATTAACAAATCCCTTCCGACAGCCCCTACCTTACTCCGCCTCACAACGCCGCCCAACCGGGTGGTGACATAGTTCCCCTGTCTGTGCACTCCACAGGCAGGGACACTCTTGTGAGGTGTCACATAAAAAATAAAAAAAATTATAGTAATAGGAAGCGGGAATGGGTACCGCCGCCCCGGGAACCATTTATTAGATAACCAACACCTCTGAAATAGATCAGCCGAAGTGGTTTGCTACGTTTGGTGACTTAGCAGGGGTGCCCGGGTTCATGGGGTGAGGATTGTCTAGGTCTTGGCGGTGATGCATCTGCCGTATGGTAGGTCGGATTTTGAGAGACTGGTTGTGGGAGATATTTTTATCTCGCCAGCAGGACTCTCTTTACCATCGATAATACACCAATGCTCTCTACCCATCGTCTTACACCGCAGTGGGAGGGGATAAATTCATACGTCTGTCACTCCTGGACAACACTTATTTAACAATGAAATTAATATTAAATGACCATCGAGCTAAAAAGAGTTAGGACGGGTTGTTTCACGAAATTTGAACAATTCACCAAATTTCAAAGTTAATTTTTACGTTTTGTGAAGGTTCTATTCAAGTTCTATTTTTATATCATTACTGGCCAGGGGCTTATAAATACCTTGAATAAAATCTTTACAGAACATGAAAATCTACTTTGAAATTTGATGAATTGTTCAAATTCTGTGAAAACCTTTACCTACCTTCTCATCCATTTTAAGCTCGATTATTTAAGCTTATGGTGGGAGATTACAAATATTTAACGCTTAATAACCTTATCAGAATTTTTGGGTTTGCAATGGAAATAGTTTAAATTGTCGACGAAAATCACTTTGAGGCTTTAAATTATAATTAAATAATATCGAAAAGAGACTTTTTAATTATTAAAGATAATATTAAACGAACATTTGAAACCGAAAATCAGAAAAAAAGATACGATCGGATCTAGGACTCGAACCCAAGACCTTTGCACCTTCTTGAGTTCAAGTCCTAGATGCGACCTTAACTTTTTTTTATTTTTATGTTTAAAAATCGCTAATATTATCTTAAAAAAATAAATATTACAGTTTGATGTTTAACCGAGTAGTGGGCGACAAATATGCAACAAGACGAAATTAACATTAAATGATTTTTTTTCTATTTTAAAAAATCTTCTTGGTTGCTTTATTCGAAGGTGAGACCTTTGGGAAATGGAAAAAACAAGGGAGAGGGCAATTGAGGTAGGAACAGGATTATTGGGATAGCAATAAAAGTGTTTCAATATTATACTTTTTTTATTAAAAAAGAAAGACAAACATTCTGGGTTACGTTAACCTGACAATATTTGAAAATATCCTACTACCACCACAGTAAGCTAAAAATGTTGCTTGTGTTGTGATGAAGGACTTAGCCAGCCGAGGAATTGAACACACTACGCCTGGGTGGGACCCAAACGCAATGTCAACTCGGCCACCGACCGGTCTAAAATAAAATAACATAAAATATTTATTTCCACTGATCTATGGAACGTTATATAAATGTATTTTTCATAAATCCTCAATGTAGACGAAGTTTTTCTAGGTATAGACAAAAATTGAATTAGATTTAATTTTTAGTCTTTTTAAAATGGCGTTAAAAACACTAATCATGCAATCTCAAGATCTAGATATACCTATTTGAGAAAGAAAACTGTTGTCGCAATATTACCTTTCAACTTGATACGGATTATCAGTAAACAAATTTGACATACGAAAATGTTTGATCAATATAACCTGAAATAATTTAAAAATTAAAGTTACTTACACATAGACACGCCTACGACACAATTTTATCGGTTTATCTCTTCATAGAACGCAACCTACTTGTACAAGTACAACATCAAATGATCAAGGCTATTTTTAATAGACCCCTATGTTTGGTCATGAAATTAGAATATGCTTGGTTCCTACCGGAATTTCATTTATCTGGTTTTTACCTCTCCGTAACCATTACCTTACTGGAAAACTATTTGAATTGTGGAACATGGAAATGAAAAAAAAATAGTGCAAAATCGAGTTTCATTGGTTCTAAAAAGTATTGGCACTACCTTGGAAGCAAGTTTTTGGTGCTTTTCGTGTAAATAATCTCATTTAAGTTTTTTGAGTTTTGTTAAGTGATAAATTAAAGATGTCCCTTGACTAGGTATAATTATATCCCGTATTTTGTAAATATTCTGGGCAATGAGGAATACATATGGTAGTTCGTACAAAAATTTCTGCACTGAAAGAAATCCCAAGTTCTAGTATTGCGTAGTGGAATCAAGAAGCTTATCTATGAGAGCATTTCTGGACTATCTATTGAATTATTTAGTTTATATAGAAATATTAAGTTAGTGAAAATCTATTACAATGAAAAAATATTGCAATAATAAATATTTTGAACACTAATATTAATTTGAGGTCATAAGAAAATAAATATTTACAATGTTACCATGAAACGTTTCCAAAAGTGCTACTGAACAATATTGTGCCATAACAATGGGTCCTCCAACTATTTGATTAATTAATTATAAAGTGCAGCAAGTTGAACGAAGACTTCATCACCAAGTGACGAAGTTTCATCATTACGCCACGTCCTCCGTCAGGGCGACGGACGCCAATGCCACGTGTGGATTGTGTATCCGGCCCTATACGGCGGTGTCCGCACGCCGCGCTTTACAGGCGATAAAGCCCGGTTTACACACTCGTAATGCGCCGGATTTATGGCGTCACACTTCAACTGACGGGGCGGGGGGCATAAGGTTTTTTTAATCTTATTTGTGAAAATAATTTTGAAGCTGTTAATGAATGCGATTTGAACCTTTAAACATTTCCGGGTTGATTTTCTCTTAAAGCATGGTTTTTAAACCATTTTTTGCACGTAGCTGCCGTTTACGCAGCATTTAAAAGAAAAAAATTGCAATATAATTTTTTTGATATATAAAGTACCAACTGGCGCCGGAGCTCTGTGGTACCTTCCGTAAGATGATAAAGATGAGTTAAAGGAACAGATTTGTTAATCCTGGTCGTGAAGATATCCGGATAAGGACTGTTTTTGTTGCCTTTGCTGATACCAATTCCATTAAAAAAATACAGTTTTTTCGTTTTATGCCATAGACATTTATATTGATAGAATAATCAGGAAAAGGAGAACAAACCGCGGAGCGCGGGAGGCGGCATGATCTTCTCCCTTTATGTGTGATTTGTCAATAAATTAATCTCACAGTATACAGGCAACTCGCATTGAAATATCACTATTCAGCAGTCGAAAATAAAATCTGCTTACGAATTGCTAGTGCTTTTTACAATGGCGCGCAAATTGCTGGATGCTTAAAAAAATAAATCCCTAATCGGGCAAACGAAATGGTTTATTTTAAAAATTGAATATGGTTTAAAAACGCACATTTAAATCCTGCGCAGAAAATCCCACAATGTACTACGCTGCAACCTTTGCTTGCCTTACTCAATCCCCCGCATTCCCGTTTTCTACCGATTTATAACATATTTCTCTTTAACTCCTTAATTTTTAAATTCTAAAAAGTATATTTTGTTTTTGAAGATAATATTTATACATGTATAGTGCCGAAACAGTAATTATATGAAATTCCTTCTATAGAAAAAAATCAAGAATCAAAAAAATTCACAGTGTATCTTTCGATGCAACTAAAGCATTTGACGAAGGATTTTTGCTCTATTTCAAACAAGTTGGGTTTTATTAAATATTTTCACTTTTTTCTCTTAATGTTTAATATTAGCGCGCTCCCTCTCATATTCGTATTTTTATATCTCCGTTTCAAACCATCTTTGAACGTTCACTATATGGCCTAAAACGAAGTTTGCTTTTCTGCGCAGGGTCTGGCTATGTCAATGTGCGCTCTTAAGCGGTCAATCAACAACGGATGTCGTAGTTTATTTAACGGCCCTCGCTACTAAATGTTTCTAGCGCGAATTCGAATATCTAACTCGCTGCACCTGGCAGCTGGCCGGTGCGTTCCATTCAATACAAGACACGCACAAAGCAAAACAAATTATTATTAATTAAAGATATTGTGATTATGAAAATTATGTTAAAATATGTTTTAGAATGTAATGCAATATTACAATAGCTTGATTCATGGAGGAGGTTCTCAGTAACAACATTTAATATAACTTTTTATTTGGATTTTTTTTTTGATAAATACAATTATAAAGAGTTACAAAAGGCTTCCCTTTGTTCCAGACTGGTTTCGCAGTGCGGCGGGGCACTGTTAATACTAAATTGTATAGTTTAATTTGAGGTCACGGGTTCAAAAGCCGGCGAGGACAAAACAAATTTAATTTAATTTATATAAGTATGTCATATTATAGAATTAAAATAAATTTTATATAGTTACATATAACGAATCTGTACCTCGTTCAAAAGTGGAAGATACGTTCAGTATCACCCTGGTGAGAGACCATAATTTAGGATTGAAAGTTGCTTGAGAACGGCGTAGATATGTTTAGTGACTAGATCTGAATAGCCTGGAACTTTCCAACCCCCCATCCTCCCTATCTCTAAAAATGTAGACCACATACATAAGGAATATAAATGAAATTTCTTTTGAGGACACTTCAATGAAAATGTTATTGATCTTCTTAAAAATTCTTACATGTTTTGGTTTTAGGTGAAACCAATTTTACTTTACTTCTTTTCGGTATTATGCACTTTGAATTACTCAGGATTTATAATAGGCATGCAGCGATTATGTCCAGGATCAATTAATTCGGGTAGCATGCAAAAATTGTAAAAGCGATTCAGCTGTTCAACCATATTAGTCTGCCGAAATTCGTCATCCTGTAAAATTTTTTCGATTTTCATCCGAGTTCAGTCCATACAACAAACATACAAATAGCTTTTTTTGTTACATGTAATTGGCCCTGAACCTGGTAAAACCAATCGTGAGATGTATTTACCAGAATTTCTCCATTTTTGCTAACCTAATTTTTTTGGATTTTACTGCTTCTTATATGAGCATGCTGCGTTCTGCGAAAGGACATTTAATTTCAATCACGGTGTATTCAGAAGAAATTCCATCTGGTGTCGCACCCATATACGGATACTCTTCATGTATGAAAAGACCACACTTTTCTATGGTAATGCTTTCTAGTTCTGCAAGATCCTTCAGGACATTGTATTCATGTTTGACTTTGACTTTGGACAATACCCTCAACACTACATAACTTGTTCCTGTATTCTCTCTGAAACCAAACTGATTGCTAGAGAGTATATTATATGTTTCTAAGAATGATACCAATCTCGACATAGCTAATCTCTCTATTACTTTTGAAAGAGTATTGAGTAAGAATATAGGTCTGTAATTATTAACATCTAGACGATCTCCATATTTAAAAAGGGGAATTACTTACAATGAGAAGGGAACATCCCACTCTCGAAGCTAATACAGTGTTTTCCAATAAGAGGTGTTATTTTGAATAGCCCGCTATTTCGGTAGATGTTACTTTTGAAGCTGTCATTTTTTGACATTTGACAAGTAGAAACAACGCCATTAATAAAATGGAACGATACACGCTTCAACAACGCATTGAACTTATTAAAATTCACTTGAGTGAATCAAATGCAAATCATTTTGAGTGATGAGGCCCATTTCCACCTCGGTGGCTTCGTCAACAAGCAAAATCGTCGCATCTGAGGCTCGAAAAACCCAAGAGTTATTGTTAAAAAGCTTCTTTACACTCAACGTGTGACTGTTTGGTGCGGTTTATGGTCCGGCGGAGTCATTGGACCTTACTTTTTTGAAAATGAGGCTGGTGCAACAGAATGGACAACAGTGAATGGACTGCGCTACCGAAAAAAAATGAATGATGTTTTATGGCCGGAATCGGATGGTATTAATCTGGACAACGTTTACTTTCAACAAGACGGCGCTACGTGCCACACAAGCAACGAAACCATTGATATTTTACGATTAAATATCAAAATTTCACCTCTTATTGGAAAACTCCTGTATTTACAAGGTGAGATATGAGACAAGCTAATTCGGATACATGCATTTTATACACCATAACACTTAAAGAATCAATACCGCACGAGAAAGACATTTTTAAATCATTTATCACATTTGTGACTTCAGAAATGCTAGTTGGTTTAAAATAAAAATTGTCCCCTGTAACGTGAAGTTCAGATTTAAAATCATTCACCAGACACATCTCAATAGTTTTATTAGCACTGCACAAATTACTAGCGAAGCTTGGACCAATGTCACTGAAGAAGTAATTTATATGATTAGTAATTATATTTGGACTCTCTTCTATTGAAGTAATAATACTATTAATTTTCAATTTTTTAAGGTAGTTTGTTTCTTTAGTTGTTTAGTGACTAGATCTGAATAGCCAGGAACTTTCCAACCCTCCTTTTCCCTATTTCTAAAAATGTGGACTACATACATTAGGAATATAAATGAAATTTCTTCTGAAGACACTTCAATGAAATAAAATGTTATTGATTTCTTCGAAACAATTCCTTTTTACATGTTTTGGTTTTAGCTGAAACCAATTTTACTTTGTTTCTTTTCGCTATTATGCACTTTTCTAAATACTCAGGATTTCTAATAGGCATGCAGCGATTATGTCGAGGATCAATTAATTCGGGTAGCATGCAAAAATTGTAAAAGCGTTTCTTGACATTATCAAGCTCGAAGTCATATTGGGTACGTAATTAGTGTCGCCAGTATCCCGTTTGCAAAAGTATGCCCGTTCCTTGCATAGTGAGTGGTCTCCAAATACATGTTTTGGACCATTCAATATATTCAAATAAAACTGTTTTATTTTTCCTAATTCATAGTCTTCCGGTACGTTATTGCACAACGTACAGCCGTTCTCAGGCGTAAAATACGGCTTGACACAATCTTCCTCAATGCTAAGGGATACTTCTAACAGTGATTTAAGTTTTTTGCAATAATTTCGAAGTGATTTCGGCATTCGATCTTTTCGACTGAAACATTTTTATACGATGTGCTTCTTTTATTTTATTGTAAGTGCTGGAATATTTTATATACTTTTATATTTTAAAAACATCAAATTGTTTATTACTATATTTATTAGAAACCCGAAAAAAAGTTAACAATAAATTAATTCTTAATAATATAAAATTGTTTATTACCTATAAACCCGAAAAAATGTTAACAATATATTAATTCTTAATAATATTAAATTGTGTATTACCTAGAAACCCAAAAAAATGTTAACAATAAATTGATTCTTAATAATACTATTTGACACTACACAGCTTCGACGGAAACGCACAGATGAAACATAAAAAAGGCGACACACTATTATAGTCCCTACGCGCAACGCATAGAAAGGAATATTGTTGAAACGTCTCATGGAAGTGTAATAATTACGCGGAATTTCGAACTTTGAAAAAATATTGACACGACGGACCGTAGAAAGCGTGCATTCACGGCCACCTCATAGAGCCGAATGAGTAGGAGAATTCTTAGATGTTCATTATATAGTATTTAACGAAAATAAATTGTTAGTAAAAACATATATCTCGACAGAAAAATGTATTTACGATAGCCAAGCGTGGCTACATTATCGATATTTTGACGATTAATAACTTAGATTGTCGTTTGAATCTGACAATTCATGATTCTTCATACAACGATTGAGATCGCTAGTAAGGAAGGCCCTTAAAGCATTCTCGAACCCTCAACTTGCCAAAAATATGGGAACTTGGTTTGCCTCCAGCTCGTCGAAATAAAAGCTATATTTCATATTAGGGTAAGTCCATCAATCAGCATAATTTAAAAAAAGTAACTGTTGACTGTAGAAAACTTATATTTTACGTCGTAAACTAGTTTTTCCACCGCTCTGAGATCTTTTATTATATTGGGACCCCTTGTGCAGCCATGTAAAAAATTTACTTATTTTTTATAACTTCTTTATATTTTCACTAACTTGAGCTGTTATCAGTATTCTCCCGCACCTTCCATTGTCAGGGGTAAAATACTCTATGCAAATCCAGACTATTATTTCATTCCCATATTCTTGCGAGAGAACGACGCGCATATATTATTTATCAAACCAGCGAAACTATTTGGAGACAAGGATAAAATATATACTATATCCCGTTTTCAAAGACCGAATGCCATTGTCATGGAAAATACTAGATTGGATGCACTTTGGTATTGGTATTGGTTCTAAGATCGAAAATATTTTGATTCGATGGAGTCCCTACAATTATCTTTTCTTTAATGTTTAACAATGTCGTAAAACACGATTATTTATTACACAATAACGTCATCGGTGTTGTATTAAATACATTTATTTTCCCTATGAAGTGGCGGTAAAAATATTTTTACTTTAACCTTCTAAACCATGATGCGAATTAGTTTGAAGAAAATGTTTGTATAAGAGTGTGCAAAAAAATAAACATATTTAATTAATTATGTTCTAACATGCAGGTCTACATACTCTAAAACTGTTAAAAGACTCACTTCGAATAGCCAATATTGGAGATATATGGGTATATTTACGAAAACATCATTGAAGTGTATTGTACATATAATTTTTTTTGTGAAGTAAGTATACAGAGTCAGGACATCGACGAATACTAAAAAATAATTACTGTTTTCGTTTATGCAAGTTGAGTCATGGAAGTTTTTTTGCTATCTATCTATTCTTATACCAATGTTCAAGATCTGCGAATATTTTTTTCCGCGACGTTGCCATTCTCGTATCGCAAATCAAAACTGTTTACTCTGTTTCGCCAACGCAGGGGAAGAAGTTGCCCAACAATGTGCAGCGTCGATTTTCTTAGGGCGAATTCCCGAGTCTATGGGGAATCCCAATTTGAATGTAAAAATATGAAATTTGCAAGTCAAATTTCCACGTCTCTCGGGTTAAATCTTCTCCATTCAATTTTGAATGCAGATTATCTTTAGCTTTAAAAGCGTTTTAATGATTTACACTGGTGTAAAGGCAGCTTAATTTTTTTAGATTTTCAATGAGATACCTTTGCTACTACTTTTTTTCTTAGAATGACCTTATCCTGGATATAAATTTAAAAAAAAAACACTTCAAGGTCGTCTTACTTTTGATCGAATCATCTAAAGAAACTTATTAATTGTAACTCCATTTAATTTATTGAATATAGATCAAATTTAATAATATTATTATTAAGTTCTGCACGAATTTTGGTTTTTATTGTTGTTACAGCTGTTTCGGATTTCAAGGCCATTTTTAAACTGTAGTTATGACCACGTTTAGACGACTTTATTATATGTTTCTATGTAACCCCCTCCCAATTGAAATTTTACTATGTCTAAAATGATTTATTACCGGTTAAACCGATTTGCAAATAAAGTAATTGTGACAGTAAATTTCTTATTCTGTGGGGTATTTTGAAGTCTGTTTTCCCAAAATTAATGTAATCTTAATTGTTCAATAATGACGTAATTGCTGCACTGCTGCATACTTAGAATTGGAGAATAGATAATTTTCCTTACTTTATTAATTAATGTTATATTAGGATCATTGGTTCGTTTAGTAATTTCTAACTGTTCAAGTAAATTTAATCTAAGGCCCTTTCTTTCTAAATGTAAGGGTTTAAGCTCGTTGTTGTCAAGCAGAACGTGATTATTCGCTAAGAGATGTTCTGCTGATTTTGAAAAGTTCTTTTATTTTATTAACATCTTTAAGTTCAAAGAAACTTAAATTCAGATACTCGCACAGAAGCAATTCAATTCTGTATTTCCTTTAACACGGTTTATTGCAAAAAACTTGTAATTAAGGAATGTGAGATTCAGAATCAGATTCACAAAAAAACAAAGTTTTTACCTGCATTTTTTGCATGTACTAGAAAATGATAATTTGTGTTCTTTTTCATGATATCTATATCTACATATATAAAAAATGAAAGTTTGGTTTTTGTTCCATGTAGACTCAAAAATTACAAAACTGATTTCTCTGAAAATTTTGAAGTGTGTTCTTATTAGTATCAGGAGTGTTTAAAGAGTGATTTTGAATGGTAAAAGAAGTCGGGGACGCTCAAGGAAGACTTCGCATCTTCCCTGCACTGGAATAACATACGGAATCGAATAAAAGCTGGTATAATGGAGTTTTTTAATAGAAAAAATGTGGTGTACAGTAGTGCATGGTGGAATTCAGGGACGCACGAAAAAGACTTGAAATGAAGATGAGAAATGAAATTCAAAGTAGAATAAAAGTCTACATAATGTCGTTTTTTAACGTACCAGTATGGATTTAACAGTAACAGTATGGATTTAACAGTAACAGTATAAACTTAACAGTAACAGTATAGATTTAACAGTAACAGTATGAATTTAACAGTAACAGTATGGATTAAACAGTTACAGTGTGGATTTAACAGCAACAATATGGATTTAACAGTAAAAGTATGGATTTCATGATTCTATGAAGTGAGAGAGAACAATTTACATTTAGTATTTGAAATCTGTGTTCTATTTCTAAAGTTTGCATTTCTTAAATTTTACTTTAGCTTTTACGAATACTTCAACTTCTAAAATCACCCGAAAGCATTTCTGCTGTCCGTGTTGTAATATTACTATTTAACCTTTTGTTTTATCTCATTTGACCTCAAACAGAAACAGTAGGTTTTGCCAGTATTCCGAAATTAGAGATATATTATCATAGCTACCCTTATTTAGGGGTTTACTCTGTGACGGATGTACGGAGGGTTGTGGGAGTGATCTGCTAATCCAGGTCACGAAGAGCCAGGATTACATTGTTTTATGTAACCATATTACATGATGTATCTGGTATATCATTATTTCCCACGCGTGTGAGCTTAATTTCACTCGTGCTTTGCTGAATGTTATTTATCAGAATGTATAAAAAGCACGTTTTTCAGATTAAGTAAACGAGTGTTTTATATTTTGATATTTGTCTTTGTTTTGCAACACTTTATATAAGTTTAAGACCATCATGTTTCGGAAACGAGCGTGTTTTCGGTTGTGCAATATAACCAAATAAAAAGCAATTATTTTGAGAATTTGATATTTATATGATTTAAATTAATTAATTTATTTATTAAGACATACACAGTACAATAAGATACAGTTAAGGATATTTTTCGTTATTACATAGTATTAGTACCTTTTACGTATGTCCATAAAATATCATTGTGTAATTTCGCCTGAGATTGTTAAGAAAAATAATTATTTTAAGTTAAAAGCAATGAATTTAAGTTTAAATTTATATTTAAATTCATGTATAGAAGTTAATATTAAAAATACGGTAATGCAACTCCAGCGCCCAGAAAACAGCTTAATTTTAACCATTCCTTAGGGTGACATAGCAATTTGAATAAAAAAATCTGTTTAAATGCCTGCATGATATATGTTTTCTGATATATTTACAAATTTTTTTAACATTTTTTTTTTAATTTACTGGGCCAGATCTCACCAAAGGAAGCCTCGTCTCACGGACAGGTTTTTGTGAAGGTTCTTTCGTCAATTTTTTAGCATTCAATTAGATATTGGATATCAATTTATTTAAACATATGCTTTTAGGCGTTAAAACAACCTTTAAAGAAACATTAACGTAAGAAAGGTTTTACTTGGAATAAAACTTGTTATTTTTCATAAGAAAGTTCATATTCCACAATGTAAAACTTTTTTTTGTGAAAATCACATTAGAATCCAAATTCCCGGATCCATTGGGACCGTGGTTTCCCCATTAAAGTATTTTATGAGGCTGATTGGAGTGGGTAGAAGATGAGCAGATGAAGGTTGAAAAGAGTCCATTCAGATATGGTCTCTAAAGATATGTAAGTTTAGTTTCGTTTCTGAATGTTGGTATTTCACCAGGGCAATACTGAGTGTATCTACCTATTGCATTATAAGTAAGCTTTTAAGACAGTTCAAAAGAGTTGGCTAGATTCATTACTAAGACATCGAGGAACTCTCCCGGGGCGAAACTTTTAGCCAGCGAATCGTCAAATTCGAATCCACCCACTCCACCTACCCCTAATACTTTATACCGTAAGCATCCCTTATGGTATTCAGAGCCTCCGGCGAGGGATGATTGCCTTGTAAATCCGAAGGCTGTTCTTTCATAAATATTCTGCTTTATCGCCCAAAGTCAACAGTATTAAATTCGAATATGAAAGTCTTGGTATTATTTAATGATATTGGGTTTCATGTCTTCGACCTTATTACAAAATCGCCAAACTTTTGCACTAAAATCTACAAAAAATATGGAGCGTCAGAGCCAGATATTAAATACATTAATTTATGATGTAGTTGCATGGTAACCATACACCGTACACCTGTACGAACATAACTTAATTTAATTTTTTTCATACGCTAATTTTTCTCAAACTGTACGTTTTACACCATATGTATAAATAAAAATGTATATTTTTCATTTGTCAAATCGTAAATCTACGAAAGATTATACATACGAGTATGTCGCATGTGACACGCTTTTTTTTGAAAATCAGGGCCATCGTTTGGAAGTAAAAACAACACGCGTTTTTGTTTCTCTATCCTCACTGTCTAGACTGAGTTATAGCAACGCGTAGTGGGACACCGTTAGTTAAGGTTATTCATTATACAAATCATTGTAGCATTTGTGTAATGCTTTAACATATTTTTTCATTTTTTTTAAAGAAAGACAAACATTCCCGGATTACGAATAACCTGACAATATTTGAAAATCTCCTATTGTATGCGGAAAATATTGCCTGTATAAATGTTGCATGTAAAAATTGCATGCATCAGTTGATACATTTACATTTATTCATTCGTCTTAACATTTTATTTCTAATTATGGCTTATTTTTAATTTCTAGTATTACTTATAATTAATATCTAATTTTATTACATTATTACATATCCATTATTACATATCGTAGAGAGTCTACTGCTAGACCGTTAAATTTCAATGGGAAATGATTTTGGGATATCTACATTTAATTTTTTTAAATGTAGAATAAAACAAGAGTGGTGAGAAATTGAATTTTAATGGGAAATGATTTTGGGATATCAACATTTAAATTTTTTAAATGTAGAATAAAACAAAAGTGGTGAGAAATTAAATTTTAATGGTAAATTATTATGGGATATCTACATTTTAATTTTTTCAATCCAGTAAAAAACAAGAGTGGTGAGAAATTAACGAAGCATATTTTTTTTAAAGTACTCTTTATAGTACTGTCGCAAACAAAAATAATGTAAAACGTTACATTATGTACATTTGTACATACTCAATAAAACGAATATTGTCATTCAACTCCGACGTTGCCATTGCAAAATGTGGATTGTTCATTTTACTATTCGTAACGATTTTATGGTTTTTTTTTGGCCAAAATATGTATTTTATTTCGGGATGGTCAGTAGGTTTGAGTAATTTAATACTTGCAGTGTTGGTGTTTTGGTCAGTAAGGTAGAAGGGGTGAGGTTAGTCCGGGTCTTGACGGATGCATCTGCCCGCCTACAGAGTAACAGGTGAGATCGGGTGAGGCTGGTTGAGGGAAACACTTGTTGACGTCTTCATTCGGACTCTCACGACCTTCACTCCTGGACACACTCACTCCCAGATTCCTACCCTATCCTCAAAGTTTTTCCTTAAATGACATATCAGTATGAAATTGTATTTTCTTCATAGCCTCCTGTATGGGTCAAATGTAAAGAAATAATAAAAATTTTCGAGTAGATTTTTATAATACTGAAAACATTATCGTTTTTCTTTTGGTGGAGTTCTTATGAGTACTCTCAGGATTATTTTTATAATAACTTTTTGTGTTTTAACGAGCTGCTTTATGAGGTAGATCCCCATCCTCTAATCCCTTGTATTCTACCTTTTACCCATCTTATTTATCATTTACTAGTATGAGTAAGATTTGGGCATCGTGCCTGCTTCATTAACTTAAATAATATTTGATGGTTTAAGAAGAAGATAATGTTAATAAATCAAAACAAAACGCGAAACGGAACGAACATTATTTTAGCACCAACCAACAAAATATGGGAATTGAGAATAAAATTTATAATTCTAGAATTTAATTTGAGATTCTACGGAAAATAATCATGTTTCAATATAGATCAATAGTTAAATTGTTTCGGTAAGACCGATGTCCAGGGTTCAATCACCAGTTGAGTCCGGTTTTTATATTGCGTTTCTTGAATTGTTTCGTTTAGGTTTTTTAATATTATCTTATTTTTCAATGTGTATGTTCCGTCACGCCGTTTGCTTTTGACAGGCCGTGTGCTAACCAATAGTATGGTCAGAATTTGAACTGTGTAGTTTAAATTCACACACGTCAGCTATAACCACGGAGTGCCGTGAGCCACACAATCGCACAAAAAACGTTCGTCCTGTCAAAACCAATGTGTAGACTATCGCCGGTTATTTATCGGAATAATCCCTTACTACCTTAACTTACTTATTTCATCGCAATCCAATTAAAAATAACGAGTGTTACCGTACGACGATCACCGTTCCAGTGCTGACAGATGATTCTCGAGATACAGATTTCATTCGCCACCCGGTAAGTTGATTGTGAATTAACCTTACGAATTGTGTTTTCGCATTCGCCTGTCATAAGCCATAGGCTTCATCCATGCTTTATCTGCGTGGAATAGCCCTTTAAAGTACGGCTATCCCAACCCTTGTTCGTTCTTCGAACATTGTATAACATCCCAAAGTTAACACAAATTTTTGTTAAAGTTCACATTAAAAAAGTAATTTATATTTTTAGTTTGTTTTTTTGAAACCACCCGTTTGCACACAACCCTTAGATTCATAGGGGTAAACAATTTTCTGGATCTTTATCTGTCTGAGATCGTTTTTGTGACATTATACAAAGGCTTCCTAATGCGAGTACTAAATAACATTTTTTGTTTCTTAAATTTTATTATCTTTTCTTACCTCACGGAGGCTAGAAGCAGATATTTTTAGGGACAGAGATTAAAGAAATGTTTATGATAGAAGCCGAATGTTCTAGACACAATTTTTGACAAAGATATTTCGTCCACCTCGGAGAGTTTTGTGTAATAAAATTGTAGTTATAGAAGCAAGTTGCTAGAACGCACACGCGATTCTAGGTATGGACTTATTGTTTACTGAGAGTAATTATTTTAAATAATTAATAAGATATAAAGTGCCTTTGCTATTGCCGCTGAAGTTACTCTACACTAGCCTATATTTTTTATTTTGTCTTGCGTTATATTTGCTTTGGTTGTGGCGTGGAACGTTATTGGAAGGTCAGTATAGTGTATCTGAACTCCTTTAAAATCAAAAATTTAATTGTATTTGAAAATTTATTTTAGATAAAACTTAATTATTTTAACTTTATGTGGTTCAGTCTAAAATTTATTTATTCATAGTATTACGTCTTTATTGGTTTCTTTTTTGAAAACATTTTCTTTTGAACATAATCATATATCTTCCCATAAGCATTTACAGTGTACCTCATCTTAAGTTAGTTACACATGTGAGTAAATATTTTTTGACATTCCAATATTGTATTACTTAAAGAGGATCTCATTTTGCTTTGTTGTTTACATATTTTAATCTTATCTTCTTTTTAATATCCTTAACTGTTTTAAACGTCCATAAGGGCTCTATTTTATTGCGTAATTAATTTTTTATTAAAGTTTATGTCTTATACTATAAGTTATATTAAGTGAAAGACGAAAGACGTGAATATTACAAATAAATAAATATAATTCAATTAGGTATATTGAAAAAATTAAAAATCTTTTTTTTTTCTTAGGAACAAATTACTTTGTGGTTAGACATTATATTTTAATTAAAATAATAATTATAGTTATTATTTATATCCTGACTAAACTTGATCTAAGCGAAACCAGTTGATGTGAAAATAATAAAAACTCGTGGTTAAAAACAAATTGTTGGATTTAATTAAAAATTAATATTTAATCATTGAAGACAATATTAACAATTCTCAAACGAAACACATGAAACAGAAATAACAGAAAAGAATCGGTCGCTTTTTCTGTCTTCTCTGTTTCACATTTTTCGTTCTACAGTGGTTAATATTGTCTTCAACGATTCGATTTTACAATTTTACTCGATAAATCATTTCATTGTAAAAATGAAAAAATATACATTTTGTCCCGAACTATTTATCTATTGTTAAAAGGGTTAAAATTATACGGTTAATGATTGGAGCTGAAAATTGCTAAGTTGACATAGAAATTACAGAAAAAAAAGATATTTAAATTTCATGACACAAGAACTCAATTCATCAGTTTTTGCTGCTTTAGAAGACAGCTTTATAACGTGTTGAAGAGGTTTATAAAAAATATAGAATATACATAGTAGCAATTTTATGCTCTTAGTTAATGTGCGAACCGATAATTCCAGGGGTCGCTACTATATTGAGCGCAAAGGTCAATTTTGTGTGATATTAACTAGTTTAATATATTTAGCTAAAATAACCGTGAACAAAGGTCGTAAACATCGGGATTTGTTAGCCGAAATGACCCACGAAACTAAACGTTTATCATGTTACAGTATAACGATTATACATCTGTTTTAAAATAACCTAACTGCTCTGTGTAGCATCGCGTGATATTCTCGACTAGGGTTGATTTCCCATCAAACAAATCTACGCTAAGCAGGATTGATTAGTCCAACTACTTAAAAGAGTTATTATTCAAAGTCAAATTCATTTGGTTTAAGTTATGTAAGACGTATTAGAAACTTTTTTTGTTAAGAAACTCAAAACGACTAACATTACCGGGTTGCGAACAACCTTAAAATATTTTTAATTCCTCCTACTTTCATCATTACATGCGGAAAATTTTGCTTGTGCGATGTTGAAGGATCATAGGATCAGAGGATTGGATCCGCAAAGCCGGGATGAAAACCCGACGCATGTGAAATATATCTCAAAATACTTGACCGTGTTGTTCGTTAATAAAGCTGAATTGTATTCATTCTACCTTTTGGTACTACATTTAATGAGAGATGGGAGAGTACGACACTAATTCAAAGAATTTGAACAGTTCTTCAAATTTCAAACTTAATTTTCAAGTTCTGTAAAAGTTCTTTTCAAATTCTGTTACTATTTCAGTTTTGTCAAGTAACTAAATTTTAATTATATAAAAACAGAACTTTAAAAGGGCTTTAACAGAACACGAAAAGGAACGTTGAAATATGATGAATTGTTCAAATTCTACGAAACAACCTATCCTTAGGACGAATTGTTTAAAAAATCATTTACAGAACTTGAAAATTATCTTTGAAATTTACAGAACTGTTCAAATTCTCTGAAACGACCCATCCTAAGACTGTTTAAAGCACATTATTTCAAACTTTTTGTCATGAAGAGAACCACGGAAATACAAAGTTTATATTATCATGTAGTAAATTACCTGCAGTGTATCCTCGGTGAATTGTTTACCTTTAAATAAAGGTGACCGGTCACAAAGACTTGTCATCGATTGATAAATTAACATGGTCCAGCGTTGGACGTTTGCTCGTCACACCCCCTGTCAGCTGCAGTCATGTCCACGCTGTACGGAAATGTAGCTTTATTTGAAGTAGAACAGCGAGCTTTTGGCCTCGCACGGGCTTTCGCGAAATATTGGCTTTTGCCAATTTTTAAATTATGTGTTTTTGGTCATTAGCTTCACTTATGAGGCTTATGTCATCTTTGGGAATGCTGTGCGGAGGGTCTTTTTATGAAAAGGAAGGAGATGAAATTCTAGGAAGGAAAAAAGGTAAGATGGGTATGTAGGAATCTGAGGGTCGCCTAGACCTATACAAACCTCACCCCATGAAACCGGGTACTCCTGCTGAGTCACCAAACGTAGCGAACCATTTGGGGTAGCCTATAGCAGGAGTGTTGGTTATCCAATGAACGGCTCCCGGGGCGGCGGTACCCATACCCGCCTCCCGAATTGATAAAATACACCTGGAAATGTATATCTGCTTACCGTCACATCGTCACTTATTAACTCAGATACAGGCGGACAACAAGACAATGAAACATTTGCCATTATATTAAAGCCTAATTAATTACTATCCTAAATGAAACTCGTTGCTAATGGGGTATTTACACAAACTATGAATACCATAAAAAATGTGCGGAAGATTTAAAGGATATTTTTCAATTTTTTTTTTTTTTTTTTTTCACCAAAAAAAATGTAGACAATTTGTCTCGACGCCATCTAGTAAGAGAGTTAGCACTTACAATGCCTTTCTCATATAAAATAAAGTTGGTTGTTTTCAGGTGAAAAAATGTAATAAACAGTAATTGTTGAATGAAACACGAGTATATATTGAATTATTTCGCGGATAAGAGATAAGCCGCCATAGCACAGTGGTCAGAGCTGTCACGGAAAGGGCACGGGTTCATGTCCCGTTGGCGTCATGTATCTTTTATCAGGAGATTTTTCAATGTGGATGAGTGTTTCAGGCTAATAATTATTGCTTATAAAAAAATAATTGTTACCCTTTGTGCTATGCATAAAAAATCTTGTCTTAAACATAAGTTTACAAAAAAAAAATAATAATTGATATTTTTCCTGCTAAAAGTGTATAATTTTAATGTTTTATTAATTATTGTTGATTTTAAAGAACTTAAATAAAAAAACAATGGCCACAATGTAATTATAACGTCGTAAACGCTACTGGCAGGTAAGACGGCTGTCACCGAAGTTGGCAGGTGTGACGTCAACAACGCCATATTCAAAAACAAAAACAAACATGTCATTTTAGCGAGTATGTCTTTCTTGTAGCTATTTCGATCCAGTCAATAAACACGGTTTCAAGCATGTAATAAAAAAGAAAACTATAGGTGCCTTCCATACAAATTGGAAATGACAGATATTTGGCCAAATTGCCCAGTGCTCCATCTCACTTTTGCCTGACATCATCTATCTCCATCCCATTTGAATTTCGTAAGCACAGTTTTGTATTGGAAATTTAAGCCTTGATTAGGCAAATATTTGGATCACGAAGCACGCCAACAATTCACTTCTTTTGTTCTTCTTGATGATCGATTTATGTTTTGATTCTGAATGGTAGTTATTTATAATTATATTTAATATGCTTTTCACGCATAGCCAGGCCTTTACATGGATTTTAAGAACAGAATATTTTTATATTTTTATTTTTTATATTGAATACCTCACAAGAGTCCCAACTGCTCCCGTCTGGAGCCAGTGAGACTATGGCATCCCCAATCGGGGGATGTTGTGAGGCTGAAGGTAAGTGGGGAAGGGAAAGAGGAAGGTGGGGAAGTACCTGGCTATTCAGATCTAGTCACTAAACACGGCTAAAGCCATTTGGAGCAACGTTTCAATTCTGAATGGTGGTCTTACACCAGGGCGATACTGGTAGTATATTCCACTCTGGAACGTGCCGCAAATATACTATATATTATTTTAATTAATTTTAATTAATTAATTGTGAAATAACACAAATTAATCAAATAAAATTTATTTGCGCACGCCGGGTTCGAACCCGCGACCTTCTGAATGGCAGTCCAATGCGTTACCACTGGACTATGCTGGCCGTCAGGCTGTTACATTTGATTGTTGAAAATACATTTTTATAAACAGATGCACATCATCTAAAGTCTGTATTTGCTAACTTATTTTACGTCAAGATACTGCCAACCCTGTGCAATCGTGGTAAAGGTACCTAGACTGTACGAGAGAACCGTTACGAAAATCTATATGAGGTCGTAACATACGGAAATGGGGCATGAACCATAACGCCGCGCTATAATTTAATATGTGCCGAGAGATTGTTCGCAGAACATTAACAATCTCAGCCATTTAACAACCAATGACTCATGAAAAATGCGACTTCAACAACAGTAATCAACGATTTAATAACACATTTTTTAACACCTAGAATTTTACAACTGTGCCATTTAATGATAGAGAATATTCTCAGAGGTGCAAATGATTATGAATTAGGATTAGGAGATGTGACAGCGTGAGAGGATGAGAGGAACGAAAGGTGAACATTTGTGCTATCTTCAATAAGCAGATTTGTTTATTTGACAGCAGAGAAAGGAAATTTAGTAAGCAAGAAACACTTTTTTTATCGAAGGAAGCAAACACTTTGTGATGTGACATTATATATTAAATGAAAAAATACACTTTGTAAAACACCACTTTTATTATGAATTAATATTAACAGCCAACCAGGTTTCGCTTAGCTCAAGCTTCGTCAGGGCTTATTATATCAACTGTTGATATAATTGCCCTATAAGCCCTGACGAACCTTGAGCTATATCATTTAATAAAAAACACTTTAGTCATATTTCCTCTCGTGCCGGAAAAAACCATCGATAATAACCATTTTTAATAAAAAATAAAACAGTTTTTTTTGTCTAAAATCACGATTTCTTATTAATTTATCGACCAACCGGTTTCGTTTAGCTAAAACATCGTCAGGGTGCAAATCAATACTGCTAATTAATATTCCAGTATTAATTTGCACCATGATGATGTTTGATCTCAACGAAACCGGTCGGTCAATAAATTAATAAAAAAATCGTGGTTTTAAACAAATAACTGATTTTTTTTTTTTTTTTGATTTTATGGATTCTTTCGTAATCCTCTTACTAGCTAGGGCTTATAACAATACCCTTCATGTTTCTAGCTGACTAGTACTACGGCTCATTTGGCCTTATTACTATCACCATCTGATGGTTGTATTTACTTGACTGATTTTATATTACATTAATGAGTTTTATGAGGAAAAATTCTTAGCTGGATAAAAAACCTCATACAAATGACAAGAAAAAGAAAAACAATAAGTTCTGAACTTTTTAGGTGTTTTATTTTTATTAAATATATCAAACCACAAAGTTATTGCTTTCTACAATAATACAACAATTTTTAATCATAACATAGTCACATTATCGCATTTTCTTCATAATTTTCCATACCACCTTACA
Organism: Hesperophylax consimilis; assembly: GCF_061612785.1. Classification (NCBI taxonomy): domain Eukaryota; kingdom Metazoa; phylum Arthropoda; class Insecta; order Trichoptera; family Limnephilidae; genus Hesperophylax; species Hesperophylax consimilis. Next base: position 24,050,246 of record NC_142842.1, read on the forward strand.
GTTATTTTGACGTGTTGCAAAGATAGTGTAAATTAAATGTAAATTTTTGCAGTTTTATGATGGAAACTGTGTTTAATCTTCTGATAGATATTCTTGGTGTAACTGTAAGTGACCAGCTCAGCCATGGTGGGCTCCATCGAAGCCAACGTGAGCGTACAGGATCTGCAGATGCTAGTGTACAACTGAGGCTGCAAGTGTGACCACACTTGAAAAATCCTTGACTATGCAGAAACGACATTTCACTATGATAAAAAAACGGGTTTAGAGCATAGGCGTCAAGTGGGAATACTGTCCTTGTTCTACTAAAGAAAGATGCTCCGAGGAACTGTCAGAAAATACGCCAAACACCTTCTCAACATTTGTGCATATGAAAAAGGATCGTTTCTACGACTCTTCCTTAATTTCAACAGCTCGGCTGTGGAACGGTCTACCGGCATCTGTGTTTCTCTGCGAGATCCATGTTAACTCCTTCCTCTTCTTAAAAAAGATCCCCCACAACCTCAAAGATGAAATGAGTGGAGTTAAGGTAAAAAACATCGAAACGTTGATATTTTTTGCATAGACTGGCTGCATTTTTTTTTACTTTGTCAAAAAGTGGAGATGAAACTGATGACATCAACAATATTATTTTTAATACGCATTGAATACATTGTCATATAAAGTCGTTTGACACGAGTCTATCCTTTTTAAAGTTTTGTTGATCTGTGTTGATGATGAACCTAGTCCCCAGTTTCTTCCATAATAGAAAGGGTAACTTATTATTTTTGTGACTAAATATATTGATGGCCAACGATCATTTAACATCTAAAGACTTTAATGAACTCAAAGCATCGTAGCGTAAGATATAACAATAATAAATAATAAATGATTTCTGTAGCGCCATTTTGTTGAAAAATAACTTCAAAAGCGCTTCAGTTGTATTAATAGAATGATCGATTTTAACTGTATCATTTCAGTAAAAAAAGTATTCTAAATATTTCAACAAATTAAGAACAAGGTCTTTTTTAAGTATTAAGACCTACTTGATCATAGATAGCTATGTAATTAGATTTAAGTCACTAATTACAAATCTTAATTGTAAGTCACTAGCTATAAATCTTAGATGTCAGTCACAAATTTCAGTTGTAAGTCTTATTTGTAAGTCACTAGTTAATAATTTTCATTCTAAATCAATACTTATAAATCTCAGCTGTAAGTTATTAGTTGAAAATAATAAAATAAATAACTTTGTTTTCACCACCATTTAATCAAAAAATATTGAAATTTTTCAAACCGGTTCCATGGTAACTCAACACAGTGACTATTCAACACACTTTTAAAAAGTGATATAAAATTATTAAAAACGATGAAAAAATTTTTTTTAAGGCGATTCCATACGTAGTAATGCAAAATCATGTGTTTTTGGTTTGAAAATTTGGTCGCTTAGTAATGTTTCAGATGCTTTAATTAAATACTGCGAGTAGAATACATCTTAGCCTTTAAAATAATCGAGTATTTTTTAGATAAAGCTTTTTATAAGCCCAGAAAAAATAATGTAAAAGCCTATGAAAACTTCTTTAAAGTTCAAAATCTCCTATTTACGAACTCATTTTCGGTTATGATTTTATTGTATAATGTGGCAAATTAAGTTGTTTATAAAATGATCGATAAATAACGAGAGATAATAATGATAAAATGTTAATTTTTTTGCTAAGCGCCCTTGAGGTTATTTTTCTGCAAAAAACGGCGCTATGGAAATTATCCTTATAACTAATAAGTAATTTTAAAACTCAAGGTCTTGGGGAGTTTGAAATGAGGTATGTAATGGCTCAACAACAAACAGATCTTCATCCAACAAGAGAGCAATTATGAAATGCTAATGATTCCCACCGCAAAACTCTCAAATACTTCGTCGAGGTATATTAAAATGGAGGCTGAAAATAATTATGCTGGTTTGGAACTCATTTAGCAGAAACTTCAACTTTCAGCAGACTTTAAATATAGGCCAACCTCGCCCCGTGTAAATTAAACGCTTCTGCGCTGCGACATAATAAATAGCGCTTTCGATCGGTAAATATTTAAAGTTATTAAACCGTTTTAACTTTGATGACTGTTTTCATAATGTTCATGGGAAGTGTACAGTATTAGCAAGTAGCGACCACAAAGAGTGTACTTGTTGAATTCAAATTATTTGGCGATATCTGAAACGAGTTAAACTAGTAAAAATTTGTTAAAATGAAAATATTTGACAGCTTTGGGAAACGTTCACTTCAGAACCCTTGACGTCAATAATTAATTAAAACAGTGTATTAATTTAACGAATTACACGAATTTTTGATCAGAAAACCTTTACAACTCCTCTGATAATCCCACCAAGGCACTAATTTCGGTTAGAAAAAATAATCATGTAAAAAAATTGAGTAGGTTGTGTGAAAAACAAAAACTGAAAATTTATGAGAAACCGAATAAGAGTTCCAACCGTTTGGAGCCAGTGAGACTATGGCATCCCCAATTGGGGTATGCTGTGAGGTTGAAGGTTATGAGTAAGGGAATGGATGGGGAAAGGAAAATGAGAAAGTACCAGGCTATTCAGATCTAGTAACCAAACACGGCCAAAGCCATTTCTAGCAACGTTTCAATTTTGAATGGTTGTTTAGTGCGATACTGACAGAATCTTCCACTCTGGAACGTGCCGCAAATATACTTTATCTTATTTTAAATAGGTAAATTGTGAAATAACGAAAATATTCATTTTTTTAACTCTTCCCTCATAATTCAGAATCACACCCATAGTTAATCTGCGTTACCCCCAGATGGCTTATATATTACGGTTTTAACTGATTTGCAAGAAAACTGATGTCTCCAATTAACATAAGATAAATTGACTTCTTGGCCCCATGCAGGCTACTGAAATTGATTATCTGTTCAAGAGAGAACATAAATATTTGTAAACGTTTAATCAATTTCCCCAGAAGTAAGGACAAATTGAACTTGCTTTAGACACATGGCCACGCCCACTTCAAAATTCTAACCCGTAAAAATTAAAGTTTTTACTGCGATACATCTATTTTCAATTTTCGATCTAGTTGCGCTATCTCTTGAGTCGGCCAATTCGGCCAATAGTGGCCAGTTTCTATTTTTTTTGCTTTAATGAGTGTTGAACGTTCCTCCTCAAGGACCATCTCTTTAACTAACTACTGTGAAGTTAAAGAAAATTTAAAACATAAAAAAATGGCATTGAACGAGGATTTTGCTTCCTCCCCAGAGACTGGAGTCAATCATGCTGACAACTGTGCCATATCCCAATTGGGTAGAACTGACATTTATTTCATATATTAATTGCTGTAATATTTGCAATTTCAGAAAAATGCATACATGTCCAAGTGAGTGTGTATAATTTATGATGCATTGTCATTGACAACGAGTCTATCTGACGAGTTTCAGCTCGATCAGATGTCGGAAAGTAGGTTAATTTCCACTTCCAAGATTTGCATTCATTGATTCACAAAAACAACATTAAAATTCATATCGATGTATTACAAAAATGCAGTCAGCTCGGTTTGAATTCCTACGCTCATACCAAACTTGTTGATTCAGTCAATCTATTTTGAATTCCTAAGGGAAACCTTTTAACAAGAAACATTTATGGGGTTCAATAATGGATCAATTATTATAACGGATCCCCACAGAGTCCCAGTAGAGAACCCAAAGCCGGGGCAGCAGAATTGACTGATTTCAGGTATGATATATCCGAATACCGTAAAAATCTGTTCCTAATAAATGAATACGACACTTACAATTTTCTGTTGTCTGTGCATTGGTACGTAAAATTATTCAACTTCTTATTTTCTGAATGGAAACTGATTATACCATATTAGACAAGTGATAAAGTAGGTACCGAAATTATTTTATTATTTCGTAGTTCTTTATTTGAAATGTGTATTTCATTTTTTTTATGTTTGGCAGATTCTTACATGAATTAATATAGTGAAGATCCGTTACTGAGGCAGCGAGCATGGTTTCACTGGACAGTGATGGACATACTTTAGCGAGCCGTTAATGTAAGCTATTTCATTCATATCATTCTTTGAATGACTATCCTTTTCAAAAGCGTGGCTACATTTTGTGTTCGATTTGTAAGAAAATAACTTTTTAATTTGTATAATGTTATTGGATAGATTCGTAATTTTTCAGGTTTACTAACATTTGAAATTTTTTTTAAAGGCTCGTGAAACAAATATATTTAAAAAAACATAATTTCATCTTCATAAAACTATAATGATTTTTCACACACTTGTTAAAATAATTAATTCCTTGATAATCATGGTTTCATCTCTGTCCCATCATCACTAAACTTATGGTTTAATTCAGAGGTTCCCTAACTTGTTAGACAACTAACTTGTAGTTTTTTTTCGTTAGGCCTGTGAATATTGAATTTTCCCAAATCTATTAAAGTCAAATGAGTTTTAATTTTTTTTCTTTAGAAGATTGACTAATGCGCTAAAATCCTCGTCAAATAGGTAAAATTTCTTACCACAGTCTGTTTTTCCTCTTTCATATAATAAGGACCTCTTCGAGACCCGCGATGAAGCCTTTTCTACAGCCCCCAACTTAAACTGCCTCAGAACTCTGCCCAGCAACCGGGTGGCGTTATATTTCTGTCTTTATACTGTGCAGACAGGGGCGCTCTTGTAAGGTGTTATATAAAAATAAAAAAAGTCCGGAATTCGCGATAAGCAAAGGGTATTTCTTTCCGAAGCTAGATCTGCTGATACCCGTTTATGTACTGCTGCCTTAGTTCTCCATTTGTGCTTGATTTTATTATTTACTCCGATCAGTTCTTTTCGTCACATTATATCGGATGATATAAATTCTAATATTATCTCAAAATATTAATTCTGTCAAAAAAGGAACGTGGATTCTATCTACATACCTCAATAAAAGTAATTAGTAATATTGTCTACTATAACTAATAATTGTATACACACAATCTGTGTTGGGTGTATTATGTCATTTACGGAGCGCCTGAATGTTGATAATGACTTGAAGCAAATGGGGGGGTCCATTTGCGTGTATCCCAATTTAAATGATTGTGACCTATGGTTTAATTATTGACAAACTGGTCGATCATGACAATTATGTTTATCTTATGAAACTAAGCTAGTTTTTATATCCTATTAACAAAGCGAGTCAAAAAAGTGTAGCCACTACTGATCATCGTTGCTACGCAAATTTCATGGCCTACAAATATACGAGACTAAGACTTTTTTCCCACCCTAATATGATCATGGTTAAAGTAAGGGGAAAATATAACAGCAATTTTACGCGTTCACGAAAATGGTGAAAAAAATTCACATTATTGCGGGGGCGCGTTTATGAGTTGAAGCCTCAGGCGCCAACAAATCTGCTCCAAACATATCCAAGCTTAAAATGATGCCACGAAGTGAATTTGCAATTATGGATGAAGATATTCATTTAATTTATATAAGTATTTTTTATATATAAAATAAACAATTTTGTTTACAGAACCGTTTAAAAAATAAATATATGAAAAGTTTTGAAATCACTGGTTTCTTCAAATTTTTTTAATGTATTTTATTTTATTGACCCCACGCGTTGATTTTGCTATTATTGAATGTGCAAGTATTTTTTGTACATATCTTTATGAAAATTCTCTTCGTATTGTGATTAGAGTTGGAACATTAACTAAAATGCTAGAAAGCTTGCTCTTTCATGTAATGAGCGTGCGAAAGATGTATTGTATGAGACAGAACTAAGCAGGGAAAACTATGTAGGTATATAAGAACATGCAATATTGTCCAATCTGTCTTCGTCATCACCTTTCATATGATATAAAACATTGCATTAATTACAGTATCTTGGCTAATATTCTACCATCCCAATATCACAGTGAAATCATTAATGTAAAATGCCATTTCACAAAAGAAAAGAACAGTAAAATTAAAACGTTGGAATTCTATTCACCTACGGGATAAACAATTCCAAAATTGAGAATTGAAAAATCCACATAAATGTATCATTTTATATAAATTTAGTGGTTGGCGTTGACAGATACTTCGGCTTAGCTCAGCATCTCTTCTTCGCGGTTCAGAGGGTACGACATCCCCCCAGTAATACGAGGCCATTAAACGTGAAAAATAGACAACATAACAGTATGAATATGAATTTGGTTATTACATTTACATATTTATCAGCAGGAAACATTGGCGCTAGGAAGGTGAACTGTGTGTACCTATTCTTATAATGTTCTATAAAAATAATAACAGCACTATACGGAGGTGTTTTAATAAGTTTGATGTCTTAATATTTCAGTGTGCTTTGTTTTTAAGCTTGAAGATTAGATTTTCATTTTATTTTATCACGATCATAGGTACTGATTAGTTTTAGGTCTTTAATATTACAGGCTTCATATTTTATTATGACATTTTAAAATCAGTCAGATCTACTGATAAGATTTAACTATTGTAAAAAGCATTTATAAAATTACAGATTTACTTGAATATGATGTAAAATTGTTTTTTTAAAAGAGTTAATATTTGATTTATTATTGTGGGTTTTTAACTCTTTGGTTTAAGAAGTGCCTGTCCACTACAAAATATTTGTGCCCGTCGAACGCCGCCGTGACCGATAAGCACATTCGAAACAAACCTGCTTCTTTTAAAGGGATTTCGCATAGTAGTAATTTTCGTAGCTTTCTAAAAAAAAATTTATTCGATTGATTATAAAATAAACAATGAGGTAAAAGTTCTTGCTTTTCGTTTCCTAAAAAGTAGCCATTTAAAAATAATAACAATGTTACTTCTGCATTATTATTCGACTCGCCAACCAAAAGCGCAGTTTGTGTAGTTTTTTGTGTGTTTTCTTTATTTTTTATTATGAAAAACACTTATTTAGCTTTATTGAAATATAGTATAACTTCAAAAATATTTTCGAATATCTTATACTACATATTTTTTAAATATGATTTAAAATTTTCACGGCCAAAAGTATTTTTGTTATTTGTTTTTGGGGTGTTGTGTCGTGTTTCGCTAACTCCTTCTTTAGTCAACGTTTCGGACAACATTGCAGTGTCCATCATCAGGGCAGATGTGTTATTTTAACAAAATAACACATCTGCCCTGATGATGGACACCGCAATGTTGTCCGAAACGTTGGCTCAAGAAGGAGTTAGGGAAACACGGCATAACACCCCAAAAACAAATAACAAAAATACATATTTTTTGATGACATGAAATAGTAAAAATAACACTTCCGTGAATTTTTCATTTCTATTCCGTCTTAACTACATATGGTAGATTATATACTATTTTTATTAGTATAAAAAAGCATTATCTGGTTATTTACAAAAAAATAATTCGCTAAAATCTATGAAGTTATTACGAAAGTAGAATCACCAGGCGCATTTCGAGCCCCGCGTATACGGAGACGTTTAGACGGAGGTTGTAGGTGACAGGGGCTCGGCGTTCCGAAGGTTAAAAATATGTTAACAAATTGTAAATAAATATTTTGATGCATTTGATTATAATCTAAGAGTTTTTTTTAAGATTCTGTTTACACATTATTAAGAGGTCTTAAAAAAATTATATGAATAGGTAACAGAAATGTGAGGATTGAATAAAAAGTAAAATAATGTGTGCTTTATGGAGAGAAAAAGAGTCTTTATAAATTTCGTTCTTTCTTTTATCATTCATTTTTTATAGAGAAAACAATAAAGAATTTCACGTAACAATTTGTTCGATTAATGCGGATGAAATCCTTCAATTATTGTACCACGATAGAATACAAAACAGGGTTTCGCTTTTCTGATCTTATTTAGCTTCTTGTATCATCTCAAATGAAATAAAACATCGTTCGCAATTTCAGTTTATGCTTTCTTTCTTCCAAAACCAACGAATTATTTTGCTTCTTACAACATTTATTTATTTTAGCTTTCGTATACATATTGCATGCAAACAGTTTTCAAGGAATGATAACATTATTGATTCGTAAATTTTAACATAAAGCTTAAATCATAACATTTTTCTGTAATACGTAGTACTTAAAACATTTAATTCATCTGAAATATAATATTTGATCAAGAGATATCAAATATAAGCTTAACACAGGTGAACTCCTAGCGTGGAGGACAATATACTATACGTTAATAATACAAATATATTTAAGAATAAATAAAAACTAGCAGTTAAAAACCCGCTCCGCGGGTTTTTGCTGCTAGGCCCTGCGGGCGGCACTTCTTGCACGGCACTGATATTAACTGTTATGGTACCTAATATAATTTGCTCATAGGAGACTTGCAGTGCTTAAATATGTGTTACAACCGGCAATGTCTATAAGTTGAATCAATATCGTATAGTTTGTCACAACAATCAAAGATAGTTATAACAAAGTTGACTGAAATAATAGATTATTACATATTGATTAATTGTACCCGTGTTTATGGATAAAAGGAGGGTAATTGTGCGATGAGATTAACAGTCGGTTTAATTAAAAGGTGTAAATTTTACTCCAACTGGTGGTAATTCTTTACCTAAAACTGTTACTGTATCTAATAAAGTTTAAAGTTAGAATATATATACACCTTCATCAGGAGAGTAAAAATCTATATATAAAGGTAGATTATTACAATATAGCGCCCCTGAGGTGATATCTCACAAAAGCGGCGCTATGCAAATTGTCCAATTAATAAATAAATATAATGTTTACATTTTATTATGTACGTATGCATTGATATACAATGGAAATAGATAAAATAATGTTATCCTATTAAACTTTATTTTATTAAAAAACAAATAACTTTTTTAACATCACTTTATTATATACAACCAATACATGTTTCATGAACGAAGTATACACCAAAGTCAAAAATTAAATATAGATTACAATTGGAAAAAAGAAGTGAAAGGAGGGGGGGGGGGTAAGAGTAGGCTGGGTTTATACGAATTAGGAATTTCAATATGAAAGACCAGTTAAGTGGGAAAATATTTAAAAGAGAGTTTATAAAAAAAATTCTTGTTAATTATATCTACTTTTATAAACATGTTCTCTTATTTCTAAAATTTCGAAATTATTTATTTGTGATGCTTTATATCCCGTGTGAAGTATTTTAAGACCCGAAAAAAAAATTGCATAAAACAATATATTCATAAGACAAATAACATTTAATAAATTCTAATAAATTGAAAGTTGAAATACTAAATAAAAAAATTAAACATATTATCTTCAAACGGTATTTTTACCCTATTTCTTAAGATATAAATAAACAATCAGGATTAAAGCATCGCAAATAAATAATTTTTAAATTTTAGAAATTATAAAACATGTCAATATAAAATCAGATATAATTAATAAGCAAAAAAAAATATAAATAATAATGAAAAATGCCATTGCAAAGTTTAAATAAACTTCCAGAAGAAATCTTCTTATGAAACGCTTAATGGTCAAGTAATTTTGCATATTTAAATATTCGCGCCAGTTATTTGGTTAGTTTTTACACCGCCAGAGGTGCGCTCTGTGTCGGCCAGCTATTGCCGGCCATATTGAATGAACGCGTGCTTTTTTCGTCAAACGTCAAACGTAATCACGTAATTGTGGATAATTTTCACTGTAATTTAATTAATCCAATGGATTATAAACTTTCTAAAACATATTTTATTCGATATTATCCAAAAATTATATGAGGAGAAACGATATTTTTGAAGAAATATCGTATTACATGTGGCGATTCTTTTTCAGTATGAAATCGTGTCTTAATTTTTAATGTCTTATTTTTTTTGTATCCAGTCGCCTGCAAACCGAAATGAACCTTACGGTTGCTTAAAATTGAGGGGCAGATTGGTATTTTTTGCCTGCAGACCCCCAATGCAGAATTTATCCGAATCACATAATATGAATTTGACCAATCAGAGGGCCTACATCGTCCAGACGCTGGGACAATAATACTATCAGATAAAATAAAAAAACGGATCAATCAACCCCTAAAAACAATTTTTAAGAAAAAATTGAAACACATCTTTTTTAATTTTTGACCAAGTTGCGCTTTTTCTTTGGCCGGTTTTTAACCAATTTAAAAGTATTATTTTTTTTGGCTAGATTGAAGATTGGGCTTTCTTCCCCTTGGACAGTTTTTTGAACTGCTATGAAAATTTAATATGTATTTTGAAACAAAAAAAAAACACTTGACTTGGGATTGAACCTTCCTCCCTGGGGACTGAGTCAACACCGATAAAACCTAAGCCGAATCCTAATTGGGTAGTACTGACAATTATTTCGTCTATCAACTACCGTATTTTTTAAAATATACTGTGTTTGTGTGCATGAGTGGCCACCAATAGAAGTTGACAGAATGCATTATAATCGACATCGAGTCTATCTGCTGAGTTTTCAGGATGATTTTGTTGTCAGGAAGTGGGTTAATTTCCTCTTCCGAGATTCCATCATTTATCCATCTATTCATTCAATCAAGAAAACGTCATCGAATTTCAAATAGATGCATAAAAAATACAATTGCTAAACTACATAGTATTACGTTGGATTTGCTAAGACAAAAAAATAAACAATTGAGATCTTTTCAAAAACAGTAATATGACACTCCTTACATTTTATAATACGTGTTTTCTTCTTTGTGATAAAGAAAAAACAGAAGTCGCAAACAAAGCAATGTAAACAATACCTAGAGAAAATTTTATTCAAAGGTTAGAGATGCGTTAAGGGAGCTGAATTTCATTACAGTAATCTGTTTGTTAAAATGTAAGAGGGAAATAAATAGCTGGAGGTCGCAGGTTCAAATCCCGGCGTGCGCAAGTTAATTTTATCCAATAATTTGTGTTTTTTTACAAATTATTAATTTTTAAATAACATATTATAGTGTATAAACAGCACGTTCCACAGTGGAAAATACTCTCAATAGTGCCCTGGTGTAAGACAATTCAAGAATGAAACGTTGCCTTAAATAGCTTTGGCTGTGTTTGGTGACCAGGTATGAATAGCAAGGAACTTACCCACCTTCATCTAACCCATCTCCTTCCACTCCGCCCTACTTTCAGCCTAACAACATACCCCATTTGGGGATGTCATAGTCTCACTGGCACTGGTTGGGAATAGTTGGGTTTCTTATAGTGTTTCACCTAAAAAATATATATATTTTTAATAACAATATAATATATGTGAAAGGAATTTATTGAAAAATTAGGTTTAATTAATTATTATTAATTAATTTAATAATAACTGATGTATAACAACTAAAATTACATATGTAACTGAGGTGTAAGGATGTAATAAAATGCGAGTAAATTTTTTTATAATATGTTATTATTTTAACTGGTCTAATCTTTTCATCTTTCCTGTAATGATATGTTAAATTATATGAATTTACTATGCCAAAATAGCTCCCATTAAATAAACGCCTTGCGGCTTGCGAAAAGAACCCAGGGAAAATATAATACGTTGCTGAAGATCGACGACGTATCTAACGTTAAACGTGGCGCCAGCCCCGACGTTAACCACGTACTTTCAATTTCCTCTCCCCAGTAAAGCAGACGTAACGCCAGTTGTGTACTGTCATAATACAACGAATCCGTAAAGCGACTCGCTTATGGGAAAATGGAGAAAAAATTCATCCCCCAGTGTAGTATTTTAATTTATTTTTATATAAATTTATGTTTATAAAGAAAGGCAAACCTTCCCAGTTTATGAAGAACCCGAAAAGATTTAAATTTCTCCTACTACCATCATTATAAACCGTAAATGTTGCTTGTATCTTTATGAGGGACTCTTCTAGCACAGTATTGAACCCATGTCGCCGGTGAAAATCCGACGCTTTGGAGCACTCGACCAAAAAAATTGATACATTATAAATGTTCGTGGTTTCTCATGAATTACGCCTCAAAAAATGATCTTATTTTGGCATTGTATAACAGTACAGCACTAGGCTGGTTCACATCATATATAAGTGATAGAACGCAAACATTAGAGATCTCATTTAAGCATTAGCAAATCAATCTCTTTCGGGGTTCCGCAAGGTAGTTTTCTTGGACTAATATTGTTTGTAATCTACATTAAGTCTGTGTATAATATATATTCCAGGTAACATTCTTAGTTTCGCAGACGATACTGCTTTCAAAACCCGGAGAGATGCTTTTAACAAATGTGACTTGGGATTAAGAGCAGTAAAGAGTTACTAACTTATAGCATCTTAACATTGAATACAATAAAAACTAAATATGTAACATTTAGCATATTATCAAAAAGTCTTTCGACATCTAATTATTCACAATTGTCTGCATAGTTGTAATTGCCACCCCCTTGGAATGTGTACACTGAACCACTTAGAATCTAGGTGTAACGATTGATATTTTAAAGATGAAATGACCAAATCGATATATTAACAAAGAATATCAGGAGACTTTCATTTATTTTTAAAGAACTTCAACACATATTGGACAAAGAGAAAATAAAAAAAGTGGGTGTGTCAAGCCTACGCAAGACAGAAGTGAAACTTCTAGTATTCTTCTCTCTTATTATTAGGGCTTTTTTATACTAATTTTCATATATTTATTGGCAGGTAGAGTAGAAATTAATATTGTTTAGCGTTTGCCAACGACCATACCATGTTGAACACACCGGTTCTCGTCCGATCACCGAAGTTAAGCAACATTGGGCGCGGTCAGTACTTGGATGGGTGACCGCTTGGGAACACCGCGTGCCGTTGGCCCATTTTTTATGGTAATTTCATGTTTTTTTTTATTTTTTTATCGTTACTATCATTAATAATATCATAAAATTCTTTAACTTTTCAAGTATGCTACAGGCCTAAAATATTACTTAGTGGATTGATATTATGGTCAACCATTGAAAAAAAAAATTCCTGCAAAGTTATGGATGTAATTACGATCTTTTTCAAGCGCGTATGTAATGATTATTTTTATCAACGTCGCACACACCTTGCTAATGTTTTCAGTATTATTAGGGCTTTTTTATACTAATTTTCATATATTTATTGGCAGGTAGAGTAGAAATTAATATTGTTTAGCGTTTGCCAACGACCATACCATGTTGAACACACCGGTTCTCGTCCGATCACCGAAGTTAAGCAACATTGGGCGCGGTCAGTACTTGGATGGGTGACCGCTTGGGAACACCGCGTGCCGTTGGCCCATTTTTTATGGTAATTTCATGTTTTTTTTTATTTTTTTATCGTTACTATCATTAATAATATCATAAAATTCTTTAACTTTTCAAGTATGCTACAGGCCTAAAATATTACTTAGTGGATTGATATTATGGTCAACCATTGAAAAAAAAAATTCCTGCAAAGTTATGGATGTAATTACGATCTTTTTCAAGCGCGTATGTAATGATTATTTTTATCAACGTCGCACACACCTTGCTAATGTTTTCAGTATTATTAGGGCTTTTTTATACTAATTTTCATATATTTATTGGCAGGTAGAATAGAAATTAATATTGTTTAGCGTTTGCCAACGACCATACCATGTTGAACACACCGGTTCTCGTCCGATCACCGAAGTTAAGCAACATTGGGCGCGGTCAGTACTTGGATGGGTGACCGCTTGGGAACACCGCGTGCCGTTGGCCCATTTTTTATGGTAATTTTATGTTTTTTTTTATTTTTTTATCGTTAACATCATAAAAAATTTTATATCATTCTTTAACTTTTCAAGTATGCTACAGGCCTAAAATATTACTTAGTGGATTGATATTATGGTCAACCATTGAAAAAAAAAAAGGCGTTAAAAACAAAAAAATTATGTGCGATGGCCGAGAATCGAACTCGGATCAACTGCTTGGAAAGCAACTACGCTGACCATTACACCACCAACGCCAGTTGTCGAGATGAGCTAAGAAGCATTTATATTTTACTTCAAAACTTTGACTAGATCAAATGAACTTTAATCGGTCCCGCATTTTCGTTTCGGTCATGAGTTGGTTTTACTCCGGTACTCGAAATTGCATGACGCGGGTAAAGAAGTTTCACTTCAAAACTGTCTATTTAACCTTAGTCCAATCTTGCCTTTTTTACAACATAGTATGCTGGGGATCGTGTGTAAATTCCAATATAGAACCACTAAATATTACTCAATAATTGATCCTAAAAGTTTTGTTAAAAAATAACTGTTATCCATCCAACCTATTTCATGAGGAATATAATGTGTATAAAATAGATTTTTTTTTTTTTTTTTTTTTTAAATATTTACTCCACACAGGAGGCCCTGAAGAAAATAATTTCCCTCAGGGCCTATGTCATCTTTGGGGATGCTGTGTGGAGGGTCTTTTTGTGGAGAGGAAGGAGTGAACATGGGTCTTGAAGAGTCCCATGTTGTAGGAGGGAGGAAACACAGAGGCCGGCAGTTCGTTCCACAGCCGAGCTGTTGAACTTAAGAACGAGTCGTAGAAGCGACCCGTTCTCATGTGACAAGTGTCAACTGTGTACAAATGTTGGGCGCGCGTTTGGCGTGTATCCCGACTACGCACCGGTGCCGAAGGGATCAATGACGCTAGTTCCTCAGAGCATCTTCCATTGTAATACCGATAGAACAAGGACAGCATACCTACCTGACGCCTGTGCTCTAAAGATTGCAGTCCGTTTGTTAAGATTGGGGAATCTATCAAACGGACCGCCCGTTTCTGCACAGAGTCAAGGGTTTTTTTCAGGTATTTAGGGGCTCCAGACCAGAGATGGCTGCCAAATTCACTATATATATATCACTCAAATACTTTGTCGTTTTTTGATCAATTTCAAATTTGCAAAATGAACATATCAAACGCATGCAACTAGAATTGGCTCTGAATTGAACTTTGTGGCGGTACATACTAAAAATTATTTTCGTCAGAGAAACTATTTATATCAAGCACCACTTATATTTAGTATTCTTCTAAATCATATTAAGTTTACCAATTCCAACGTTAAATTTTAAAAAGTTAGTTAAGTTGTTTTGTATTGACAGACGATTGTTTTAATATTTTTTCATCCTTGTCATTTTTAAAATAATAAGATTTTATATAAGTCCCATTTACTAAAAACGGAATGTCGCCCTAGCTGTCTTTATTTTCTAGTTGTTTCTTCTTGGGAATAATAGTTAAATAAGTATTTTGTGTTTTTATGTAGTATTACTTTTTGTTTGTGATTACTCGACGTTTGCTTCACTCAAATTTAAATTGTAAACCTCGATTCAGGATTAGTCCTAGTAAGGTTGATTTTTATGAAAAAAAAAAGATTTATGCAATAAATAAATTACTATTTGCATCTCGTCCTAGAGTGGCAGATTATATTAGTATCGCTTTGTTGAGAACTAACTGTCCGAATTGAATCGTTGGCGTTTGGTGACCTGAACTGAACAGCCAGATAATCCTTAATTTTTTTTATGACAGGTCCCATATTATATTCTCCAGTCTCGCCTGATTTTTAATCAAATAAGGATGCCGTAGTTATTTGCATTTCGTCTCTCAGTAAATTTTTTTACGTACCGTTTCCTTTTTAATATGGTGGCCGTTGTAATGGTAAAGTATTCTTTTTCACATGTGAAATCGTCGTGTATACTTCAATATTCCCATTTTTTAATACTGTGGTACCTTCCTACCCGAGGAACTTATGAAAAAATAATTCTCATTGAGATAGTGATGTTTCTTTAGATAAATTGTATAATTTGTTGTTCGTCAATTTTGAAAATGTCCTGTGCAAAATAACCCTGCCACACATGAGTTAGCAATAATGTTTGATAATGGTCCGAACAGAGAATAATAATATTATAAAAAATTGATTGAATAGATTATTGTTTATTATGTCGTACAAATAAAATATATTGCGTACAGGCAAATTATTTTTAAGAGGATACGTTTGAATTTATTTGTGCACGCCGATTGTGGTAAATTAAAAAAAAAATAATTAGAGCAACGACTATTCAGCTTCAAAGCCACGTCTCTAGCAACAATATTACTATGTTATTAACTTTCCTTGGTCTATGGAAAATAAAAAAATCGTTGTCACCCCTGGAGACCCTACAACAAATACAAAATTATTGTTAAATTAAATTATTTTTTTACTCCACCCGTACACAAGTGTGATGTATGGTAATAAGTTGGGTATTCAAGCGATAGATGGCACTAGTCAAAGCTTATTCCAGAGTCCGACAGATGTCGCTAGAGTGTAGCAATTGCCTGTGGGAACAGAGAATTACCAACCCTCGGGTAATAAAAAGTGTAGCTAAATCCAGATTTAATAATTATTACGTGAATAAACACAATTGTAGTAAAATAACCTTTAATTGTATCAAAGAGTTCCTAACACAGAAATCTGCAAGTAAAGCATATACATAAAAACAAGAAAGGATGAAAGGATCTCTTTAAATTGATATAGCTGTAAGAATAATAAACGTTGTAATCAACCTTGGAAGTAACTATACACGTTAATCTATGCACTCTGCTGTAGCACGGTGATTGGGGTAAATACAACGCGTAAAACTCCGGCTTCAATTCAAACTGTGTTAGATTTGAACAGAAGTCAGAACAACAAATAAAATGAAAAGTTTGGACAGAATTGGCAAATCTAAGGATAATTATCCGTTCTAACAATTTTTTTGTACCGATACGTTTACAGAATAGATAGTTGTTAACACTTATTACACAGGCATTATCTAAGGTTTAAGTTGGCGGCTCGTGACTTTTGCTAATATTACAAAAATGGCATTTTTGATGTTGGCGTATCTTTTATTATTCTCGCTTAGTTAAGTGGATGTTTTAAACTTCCACATCTCAGTATGTGAGGTCGCAATAGAAACCACAGCTGAAATATTCACGAAAGAAAGAAAAATAAACTCAATTTGTTCAAAGGCCCATACATCGTACTGCACTAAAATTTATGTTTTAACATGCTTTGATACGACTATGCCTCTATAAGATTTATTCAAAACTTCATTCATCTATGTATTAATTCCTATTGTTCCCCAGTCTTCTGGAGATAACCCTTGAAAGCTGACTTTCTAAATGATTAATTTATTTTGTTGTTAAAAAAATAAATATAAATTTGTTCAGATTCTTTGACGTTGAACCAAAAATTACGAAAGAGAGGAATTTTATTAATTTTATGAAGGCTTTAAAATATTCTGCCTTTCTGAAAACCGTTAATAAAATTGTTAAAGATGTTTCAAAATATTTTAACTAGCGTGAACTTTGAGTGTTTCCAGGAAAAGTTTTGATAATTTATTTTGTTTATTCGGGTCACTTAGCGTATTTTTTAAGTCTGCTTTAAAACACATCTTTTAACGGAACAGAATTTCTTAGTATACAACATTTTTATAAGGACGTGGTATAAATAGGCACGAATAAATAATTTCGAAAAAATAAATAATGAGTCAGGTAAATAAGTGCAGGTAATAGTAGTAATACTTGCAGTAATAAGTGCTTATATAAAATATGGTAGTAAAGCGTAAAGTAATCAGTGATTGCATTAAATGGCTAAGGCGACACAAGACTCTAATAACGGGGGTTCGCCCGATTCACAAGATTTAATTAATTACGACGAATTCATAGCGATAGTATATGTTTTTTCATAGCGATCCCTACGGATGTAAGTTATTTATTATTAAAATTAGTAAAAAAAAACAGTACCTTGCCACAAACATATTTTTTGTTAAAAGGTTATAAAATTTTATAAAACGTTTTTCAACTGTAAAATTAGCGTTAAGCATGAGATTTTATTTTTCTAAACGATAATTTAGTAACTTCCCGAAGAATCCCTCTAGAAACATCTGAGATTTAAGTAATACGTTCATCAGAAATAATTCAAATAAACCTAACGAAAAGATTAATTCTCTGGGCCTGCTTTGGCAAATTCGACTGTAGTTCCGTCCATTACGCCGGGCCGCGTGCGGAATATTTTTACACGACTTAATCATTTATGAATCACTGTTGAAAATTCAACAGTGGTCTGTTCAATCACATCAGGCCCACGCGTTGCGTATATCCATGCATGACTTCTTAGGGTTTTGTCTCGACTTAATAGTAATGTTTTGTAAACACCTCACTAGAAGGACCTGAAAACCAGTGCTAAGTTTACAGACATAATAAAAACACTATTTTAATGATTTTAAATCTGATTATTTGAAAATGTTTGTACATAATACATTATAATTAATAACCCAATTTCTCCTGAGTCCATGGCATTAAGTATTTTGGGGCTGACCAGAGGTGAAATTTATGTTTTTTTTGGTGGCAGCGTTTTTTTCTCATTTACAATGTAAATAATTCAATGTGGCATATTTCCAATTGCACATGCCGAGTGCTGTTACGCGCTTTGTTACTCGGCCGAGAAACTTGAGGAGAGGTGATCACAAAGAGACAGTGGGCGAGTCAGTTCATTGAGATAAGTATAAAATGCTGTTAAAATGGTTTCGCTATTTAGGAAAAGTAATAGAGATTACAACAACAAACTTCACACTAAAAAAACATTTATTTCGTTCATTGACTCATTCTGCTGATTGCACTGACCGAGTGGAGAGCGAGTGAAGTGCCGAGTTGAGTACGCAGGTAAAGGGGTTACTTACTCGACCGAGTCATTGGGCTTTGCTTCTATCTACTGTCTCGCCTAAATCATTCAACCGCTGCTAGGCCGAGTACGGACTGTACTGATCACATCAGCCGAGCACTCGGCCGAATGTATTGTCTCGGCCTAGTACACGGCTGGTGTAATTTAGGCATTAGAGTGAAGTATTTTTAATTTGTCAGAATAATATAAGAGTATGTATGAATGTGAATGAGGCAAGGAGTGTGTTCCAAGGCCGAGTTGTTTGGCGGTTCGTCTTTTCTACCTACCCTTGTAGTGAAATGGCATGAGGGTTAGTTAGTTAGTTATTTTAAATTTTTTTAATACGTGAATATCACATAATAATCCTTCAAGTAGATTCTATGGAAGTCAACCTCATTTGGTGAATATTTTGGGGGTAGGAATGGGGCAGGAGAAACATATTACTACCATATTATAATAGTCATAACTATTAATTTCATACACTTTTGACTGCTTATAATTAATTTTCCAGCTTTTCTAGCGTTGTGTGGAATGTTTAAACGAAGCTAATGCAAAAATTTCACGCCAAAAACTCAAAAAAGGAATAAATATTGGAACCCAATACTGGTTTTCGACTATTGTTTCCTATTTTATCGGTTAATATTTTAGTTAACGAATTTCAAAGCACCTCTCCAAAAGTTGTAAAGCCAAAAACAGTAAAGTTATAATCAAATATCGATTTTTTTAAATAATACCAAATGTACCCTTTAATCGAAACCTGTAAAAAATAAATAACCCACCTTTAAGGGAGAAACGCGTCAAAGGAAAAAATATTTATTATTAACACCTCAGAATTCTCCCCTATATTTCTTCACTGGCTTATCTGAAATAAGAATCTCAATTGAACGGGTGGCCATTGAATAAACAATTTTCGTATTACGGGACGATATTTTGTTAATAAGGTTTCTTCAGTCATTTTCCTGGAAATATTTCTTACCTATTGTTAGCATTTTAAGATATAACTTTATTTATGAACATTTTTTTAGGACATAATTTTTATTTGTAAATCGGTTAAAATGTTGCCATATCTCAGTTTATTTTTTTAATATTGTTCTTGGACTTAAAGTACCTGCATACTTATCCCTACTTGCTAATTTGTTTTGTTATTTTTTTGCATTAACCCCACACAACAAGCCCCGAAGAAAATTATTTCCCTGATCCTTGGGGATGCTGTGTGCAGGATCTTTTAATAGAAAGGGAGGAAAGAAAATTTTGGGAAAGAAAAGTAATGGAGGTGGGTTAATGTAAAGGGAGAATGATCTATCCCTCCCGCTGCGGCCCAAGGTGATGAGTCAAGATATATCGGTTGGAGAGGTCACACCTCACCCGATGAACCCGGGAACCCCTGCTAAATCTGCTGGTGACCTGACGGCCGGCATAGTCCAGTGGTAACGCATTGGACTGCCATTCCGAAGGTCGCGGGTTCGAACCCGGCGTGCGCAAATAAATTTTATTTGATTAATTTGTGTTATTTCACAATTAATTAATTAAAAATAATATATAGTATATTTGCGGCACGTTCCATAGTGGAAGATACTACCAGTATCGCCCTGGTGTAAGACCACCATTCAGAATTGAAACGTTGCTCCAAATGGCTTTAGCCGTGTTTAGTGACTAGATCTGAATAGCCAGGTACTTCCCCACCTTCCTCTTTCCTTTCCCCACTTACCTTCAGCCTCACAACATCCCCCAATTGGGGATGCCATAGTCTCACTGGCTCCAGACGGGAGCAGTTGGGACTCTTGTGAGGTATTCACTATAAAAAAAAAAAAAAATCACCAAGCGCACACTTAAGCGTGGCGAACTACTTGAGGTGACCTATGGCAGAGGTGTGGATTTTTGTAATAAATGGTTCACGGGGCGGCGTTATCCACACCCAAATGTATCCCAAATGACGATCGAACCAACTATTCCACATCTCACACTCTAAAACGAACTGCAGACAGCATTTATTTTTTCATTTCAGCAGACAGCATTTATTCAGGAGGACGTGCATAAAACACATTAATATATTTTCTGACGCCGATATTTTCCATTTGTCCTAAGGTCAATTTATTAAATGTAAATTTGACAAAGAAACCAATGTGTACCATCTCCCCTTGCTGTGTGTAACATCTTTAATTTAGGTATGATTTGAGATTTTCACTGCCAAAAGTATTATGATGATTTGTTTTTTGGGGTATTATGCCATAATACCCCAAAAACAAATCACTATAATCTTTAAGTTAGTTTTCTTATTTTCAATGTCTTGTTTTTTCCTCTTTGATAATTTTGTTAACATTCTTTTTGCATAGTCACTTTTAACATTATCTATCAGTATAATTTTAACCTCCGTTTTTATTACATTTTATTTTTCTGTCAATTCCACTTTACGTTTTTCGTTTAATATTATATGAATCTGCGGAAATTTTTTTGTTCATGCAACAATATTTTTCAAATTGATTTTGTTTCATTTTAAAATTACCAGTACAATAATTTTTCACTCATTTTTCTCTTGACCTTATTGGGTAAATTAAGGGTGATCCTTATTTTGAAAGATTCTTTAAAATTGCAGTTTATTCACTTTTATTTTATGGTAAACAGATTTAAATAAAATAAGTAGAAATGTATGTTGGAACAGGTAAGTAGCCTAGTAGACAAACACGTCGGAATCGTGGGCGTAGTGGATTTAGTCCGGCGCTGTGTAATGTATGTTAATCTGATGGAATTTAAATCCAGTCATTAATTTTTAACCATGGAATGTTAAATTTAGTTTAATCTTCAAAAAAGAGTTCAAATAGTTTTTTATATGTGTTAAGATTTATTTATTTTATAAAGCACCCAATCATTATTTTTAGATAAATTTGATTTTTCGCTTATTTTAATGCTTTCAGGCATAAACCTCAAAAACCCTGGACAGAGCATTAGAGTGATTTTTATGAATGATATTAAGTCCACATCTATGTAGGATTATGGGAAATTGCCTGGCAGCCACCTTGTATGACAAACTTTTGAAAAATATATATATATATATATATATATATATATATATATTTCAAAAATAAATATATATATATTTATTTTTTTAATTGCCGGCAACCCGGGTGTTTATTGCAATAACATAATCAAAATTACAAACATGAAAGTAACCCGCCTCACTAAAAGATTTCTGTTCTGAGGCGGGTACATATATATGCTTGCACATACACATACATTTATACAAATATATATGAATATATACATGGAGCATTGCATATATACCTAGTTACATAAAAACAGGAATTTCGTAGGAACTTTAAATTTACATAAATGGTAGCATCTAAATCTCATAATAATAACATATCAAAAAATAGTTTAAACAACAGCTGTTTTATATTAGGTATTGATAAACTAGGCATGCGTAAAACATAAGCAGTTTTAATAAGAAAGAGTAAATCTCTATAAATGTACATAAATAACACATGTATGTAAATAAGGAATGAGAATTAAACTAATAAAGGATTGCTAGTAACTTGCTAATGCATGCCCTTTTTTGTGTAGTAACCATGTGTTGAAATGTTTAAGTAAACTTTTTGGGTGTTTATGAGCGTTGCAATAAGTGGTTTCTTATAGTTATAGGACTTTTGTACGCAGTGTTAATTTATTTCATATATTTGTTAGTGAAAATTTAACGGTTTATGGTTTTATGGGTATTTGAAGAGACAGAGAACTGGAAATGTCATTAAAAACAATTTTGTAGGTTTTGACATTTTTCATAAATTATCACCAGCACCCCGCGGCTCCCTCTGAAATAGTTTCGTCCAGAGCCATTTAGGTTCGTGCTTTGATACGGTGACCGGATAAATCATCACAATGATAATTCATCACATCTTTAAAAAGTTATATAAAGTCATAGAAAGTGATGAAACAAAAAAATTATTAACTGGGTTAAGTTGGTTAGGTGAGGTTAGGTTTAAATTATTTTTTTCTTCGTTTCTAATGATTTTATATCACTTTTTAAAAGTGTGTTGAATTGTCACTGTGTTGAGTTATCATGGAACCCTTTGATACTTATTTTATTGTAGGTGAATGTTCGTTTTGTTACAGAGCATGTAAAAATAAAATAGAAAAGGGATTTTTATAAAACGCAGAGCAAAAAAGATAAAATTTTCGAGTTTGTTGATCTCCTTCGACAAACAAGCCGTGCTGAAATTATTTGCGGGAATGGCTGTAACGTTGATTAATTTTGCCAACTCTGTTCTGCCAAAAACCTTCATCCAGCAAGAGAACATCGCGCGATTACGGTAAACTGTTTTGGCACGTGCACAGCGTGCGCGTGTTTAAATATCCACGTGGCATTAACCACAGGGCTAATTCAACAAATCAAATTTATTCCATCAATTCCTGAAAGCAGAAAGTTAATTTTTTTCTACAATAAAGGGATTTAATAAGTAATCGGAAAAACGTTGAAAAAATATTTCCGTAAAATATAGAAAATACAATAGAAAACTATGTACATAAAGATTACAATAAAATAAAGCCATGGTTGCCTGCTTTGAAATTGAAAAAAAATTAAAGAAGATGTTAGGTATAATTTCAGATTATAGAAATTTGTTTTTGGGGTATTATGCCGTGTTGCGATTACACATCTTTTGTGTTGTGATTACACATCTGCCCTGATTATGGACACTGCGTTGGCTAAAGAAGGAGGTAGTGCAACACGGTATAATACCCCAAAAACAAATCACTATAAAATAACTTGAAAGCTCATCCTTAACGCTTTTGAGAGTCTTTAATAATTATAATAATTTATATCGATTTAAATAATGAAATTCATTACCTAAATTGCATGTGAAAGAGTAGTTTTTTTTATCAAGGTCGATTTTATTTGAGATTTTCAGGACGTTCTTTATTTTTAAATGTATATGCCACATAAGAGTTGCAGCTACTCCCCGCTTACCGGAGCAAGAGAGACAATGGCTTCCCCAATTGGGACATATTTCGGGGTAAATAAAATCGGTTAGGTATCGAGATTGGGAAGTGAAGGCGGGGAAGTACCTAATAGGCTACTCCAATCAGGTCACCAATCACGGCTAAAACAATTGAAGGGTGGTATTTTACCAAAGCGATACTGACAATATATACCACTGTGTAACGTACCGCAAGTACACTATATCCTTTATATTATTTTGTTGGAATTAAAAGCAAAATGACACAATTTGCTTGAATAAAATGAACTTGCACATTATGTACAATGCACATAGTATAGACTAAATTCCGAGAACCCTACCCCTCAATCAGGGAGGCCGTCCTTTTAACTTGCACAATGCACATCTCTAGATTCAGAGAACCTTACCCCTCAATCAGGGAGGCCGTCTTTTTAACTTGCACAATGCACATCACTAGATTCAGAGAACCCTACCCCTCAATCAGGGAGGCCGTCCTTTTAACTTGCACAATGCACATCTCTAGATTCCGAGAACCCTACCCCTCAATCAGGGAGGCCGTCCTTTTAACTTGCACAATGCACATCACTAGATTCAGAGAACTCCACCCCTCAATCAGGGCGGCCGTCCTTTTAACTTGCACAATGCACATCACTAGATTCAGAGAACCCTACTCCTCAATCAGGGAGGCCATCATTTTAACTTGCAGAATTCACCTGACTGGATTCCGAGAACCCTACCCTTCAAACAACGGTGGCCTTGTCCTTTTAAATTGCACAATGCATAGGTGTATATATTGTTTACATGTGTGAGGAAGAAGATACATTTGTGTAAGTATATATTTGTTGTGTGTATGTATGTATATGTATATGCGTATATGCGTGTATGTATGTATATATATTTGCGTGTGCATGTGTATGTATGTACATATGTGTACTACTGTATATATTTGTGTTTATTTTATAGATAACTTTGGAAATTTTTGTGAGTTATTGAAAACATATTTTTACCAATTTATTTTTTTAATTCTACCAAAATATGTTCACACCAGACTTAAATTTAAACTAACCATTCCTCCATTGGGCACCATGAAACAGGCAGCTGCCTAGTATGGTGCTCTAATGTATCTTCTCTAAATAAATGTATTAATCATGTAACATGTATTTATAAATAAAAAAAAATAAAAAATAACTAGATTCCGAGAACCCTACCCCTCAACCAGGGAGACCGTCCTTTTAACTTGCACAATGCACATGACTGGTTTGCGAGAACCCTACCCCTCAACCACGGAGACCGTCCTTTTAACTTGCACAATGCACATGACTGGTTTGCGAGAACCCTACCCCTCAACCACGGAGACCGTCCTTTTAACTTGCACAATGCACATGACTGGTTTGCGAGAACCCTACCCCTCAACCAGGGAGACCGTCCTTTTAACTTGCACAATGCACATGACTGGTTTGCGAGAACCCTACCCCTCAACCAGGGAGACCGTCCTTTTAACTTGCACAATGCACATGACTGGTTTGCGAGAACCCTACCCCTCAACCAGGGAGACCGTCCTTTTAACTTGCACAATGCACATGACTGGTTTGCGAGAACCCTACCCCTCAACCAGGGAGACCGTCCTTTTAACTTGCACAATGCACATGACTGGTTTGCGAGAACCCTACCCCTCAACCACGGAGACCGTCCTTTTAACTTGCACAATGCACATGACTGGTTTGCGAGAACCCTACCCCTCAACCAGGGAGACCGTCCTTTTAACTTGCACAATGCACATGACTGGTTTGCGAGAACCCTACCCCTCAACCACGGAGACCGTCCTTTTAACTTGCACAATGCACATGACTGGTTTGCGAGAACCCTACCCCTCAACCACGGAGACCGTCCTTTTAACTTGCACAATGCACATGACTGGTTTGCGAGAACCCTACCCCTCAACCAGGGAGACCGTCCTTTTAACTTGCACAATGCACATGACTGGTTTGCGAGAACCCTACCCCTCAACCAGGGAGACCGTCCTTTTAACTTGCACAATGCACATGACTGGTTTGCGAGAACCCTACCCCTCAACCAGGGAGACCGTCCTTTTAACTTGCACAATGCACATGACTGGTTTGCGAGAACCCTACCCCTCAACCACGGAGACCGTCCTTTTAACTTGCACAATGCACATGACTGGTTTGCGAGAACCCTACCCCTCAACCAGGGAGACCGTCCTTTTAACTTGCACAATGCACATGACTGGTTTGCGAGAACCCTACCCCTCAACCACGGAGACCGTCCTTTTAACTTGCACAATGCACATGACTGGTTTGCGAGAACCCTACCCCTCAACCACGGAGACCGTCCTTTTAACTTGCACAATGCACATGACTGGTTTGCGAGAACCCTACCCCTCAACCAGGGAGACCGTCCTTTTAACTTGCACAATGCACATGACTGGTTTGCGAGAACCCTACCCCTCAACCACGGAGACCGTCCTTTTAACTTGCACAATGCACATGACTGGTTTGCGAGAACCCTACCCCTCAACCACGGAGACCGTCCTTTTAACTTGCACAATGCACATGACTGGTTTGCGAGAACCCTACCCCTCAACCACGGAGACCGTCCTTTTAACTTGCACAATGCACATGACTGGTTTGCGAGAACCCTACCCCTCAACCAGGGAGACCGTCCTTTTAACTTGCACAATGCACATGACTGGTTTGCGAGAACCCTACCCCTCAACCACGGAGACCGTCCTTTTAACTTGCACAATGCACATGACTGGTTTGCGAGAACCCTACCCCTCAACCACGGAGACCGTCCTTTTAACTTGCACAATGCACATGACTGGTTTGCGAGAACCCTACCCCTCAACCACGGAGACCGTCCTTTTAACTTGCACAATGCACATGACTGGTTTGCGAGAACCCTACCCCTCAACCACGGAGACCGTCCTTTTAACTTGCACAATGCACATGACTGGTTTGCGAGAACCCTACCCCTCAACCACGGAGACCGTCCTTTTAACTTGCACAATGCACATGACTGGTTTGCGAGAACCCTACCCCTCAACCACGGAGACCGTCCTTTTAACTTGCACAATGAACATGACTGGTTTGCGAGAACCCTACCCCTCAACCACGGAGACCGTCCTTTTAACTTGCACAATGCACAT
This sequence comes from Hesperophylax consimilis, assembly GCF_061612785.1. NCBI lineage: Eukaryota > Metazoa > Arthropoda > Insecta > Trichoptera > Limnephilidae > Hesperophylax > Hesperophylax consimilis. Next base: position 24,076,896 of record NC_142842.1, read on the forward strand.
GACTGGTTTGCGAGAACCCTACCCCTCAACCACGGAGACCGTCCTTTTAACTTGCACAATGCACATGACTGGTTTGCGAGAACCCTACCCCTCAACCACGGAGACCGTCCTTTTAACTTGCACAATGCACATGACTGGTTTGCGAGAACCCTACCCCTCAACCACGGAGACCGTCCTTTTAACTTGCACAATGCACATGACTGGTTTGCGAGAACCCTACCCCTCAACCACGGAGACCGTCCTTTTAACTTGCACAATGCACATGACTGGTTTGCGAGAACCCTACCCCTCAACCACGGAGACCGTCCTTTTAACTTGCACAATGCACATGACTGGTTTGCGAGAACCCTACCCCTCAACCACGGAGACCGTCCTTTTAACTTGCACAATGCACATGACTGGTTTGCGAGAACCCTACCCCTCAACCACGGAGACCGTCCTTTTAACTTGCACAATGCACATGACTGGTTTGCGAGAACCCTACCCCTCAACCACGGAGACCGTCCTTTTAACTTGCACAATGCACATGACCGGTTTGCGAGAACCCTACCCCTCAACCACGGAGACCGTCCTTTTAACTTGCAGAATGCACATTACTGGATTCCGAGGTCCCTAACCCTCAACCAGGGAGACCGTCCTTTTTACTTGCAGAATGCACATTACTGGATTCCGAGATTCCTACCTCTCTAGTATATTTGCGGCACGTTCCATATTGGAAGATACTCTCAGTATCTCTTTGGTATCACTAAGACCTAAATTCATAATCGAAACGTTGCTTGAAATGGCTAGGTACATCTAGGTCTTACCCACGTTCCTATTTCCCATGTCTTCCTCCCCACTACCTTCAACCTCACAACATACCCCGATTGGGGATGCTATAGTCTCACTGTCTCCAGACGGTTGGGAGCAGTTGATAAAAAATATTTATCATTCAAAATATACACCTTAAATCACGCTTTTATTATAAAATGTTATTCACTTTTGATATTCAAAATAAATCGATGTGTGTACAAGACATTTATTATTTACATAAACTTCCAGTAGGTCTCACACAAATGAACGGTTTGTTTGTCATCATAACGTGCATAACATAAGAATGACATAAAACACATTGGATCGAAATCGGCACCAGACCTAAATCTACTTGGTCGACATTACTATTGATGAATTTTTTTTTTTTAAATGTACATGTCCCTGAAATAATGAGCTCAATTTCACTCCCTCATTAATGGCTGCAGATTTCATCTCGAGTTGATAATTTATCCCCGCATTTCCCCGGCATTAAAACAAAACATCGATTCGTCTATAGTGTACTTTATACTTCATCATCCCCCAGTAAACCTTTACCCCAAGAAAAGAAAAACACCCCCGCCAATGAGCATCCCGCTCTTATTTCTCCGATCGGACGAAAAACTTCCGCCCCAACGTTTCACAAACTTTTCTCTTTTACTAAAGAGGCTTTTGTTTTACTTTCAGAACTACTACTTGCAAAATATCATTGGATTGCGATTTATTTTATGGGATTCAGATAAATGTCTAAAATTTTTTTTTTTTTTTTTTTTTTTTTTTATAGTGAATACCTCACAAGAGTCCCAACTGCTCCCGTCTGGAGCCAGTGAGACTATGGCATCCCCAATTGGGGGATGTTGTGAGGCTGAAGGTAAGTGGGGAAGGGAAAGAGGAAGGTGGGGAAGTACCTGGCTATTCAGATCTAGTCACTAAACACGGCTAAAGCCATTTGGAGCAACGTTTCAATTCTGAATGGTGGTCTTACACCAGGGTGATACTGGTAGTATCTTCCACTCTGGAACGTGCCGCAAATATACTATATATTATTTTAATTAATTAATTGTGAAATAACACAAATTAATCAAATAAAATTTATTTGCGCACGCCGGGTTCGAACCCGCGACCTTCGGAATGGCAGTCCAATGCGTTACCACTGGACTATGCAGTAGTAAAATGGGATTTATTAATATTGGAAGTGAATTAATATCATATCTATCTAATAGAAAGAGTTTATATAAGAGGGTAAGATATTAATAAATTAATAGAATCATATTTATTACATAGAAGTCAATTAGTTACTATTAACGGTTTTAACTCTTCCCCAATCTTTGTTACGTCGGGCGTACCACAAGGATGACACCTTGGACTTTCGCTTTTCTTAATTTTTATAAACGACCTTACGTTTTAACTCCTCTGTAACTTTTATTTGTATGCTGACGACCTCAAGTTGTATAAAGCAATTAAATATATGAAAGATTGTGAATTCTTATAACAAGACTTTAACACTTTATCTGCTTGGTGTGGTGACAACGAAATGGAACTGAATATAGCTAAATGCAAAATTATAAATTTCACTAAGAACTCGAACAAAATCCAATTTTCATGTAGCAATTGTGGTCACAATCTGGAAACAGTTGAATCGATCAAAGATTTAGGAATTACATTCGACAACAAAGTAACGTTCAACCAACACATTGAATACATTGTAAGTAAATCAAATAAATTACTTGGTTTTATTGTAAAATTAACTAAACTGTTAAAGAATTCTTATAGCCTTATAATTCTATTCAATTCGTTAATCCGCAGAGTTCTTGAGTATGGGTCAACAGTCTGGAATCCACATTATATAACACAGGTATCTAGACTTGAATCTGTCCAAAGAAAATTTACACAGATTTTGTCTTATCGATCACGTGTCTGCCATCTACTAGAGGGTTACAAACAAAGAGTTACATATTTCAAATGAGAGAGTCTAGTTAAAAGACGAAACATAAATGACCTCTTAATGCTTTACGAAATTGTGAATAATCAAGTAGATAGTAACATAGTCCGTCTAATGAAGTTAAACGCCAGGCCCAAATTCACTAGAAACCTTAATATATTTTGGACGGAATTTTTTACCAATAACACTGGTTATTTTAATCCTAATAATAAAAAAAAATATTAAAAAAATATATATATATACATATGTATATATATAAATATAGTATGATAATAATCTAAATAAATAAAAATTATTTATTTTGATATGCGGGAATGGGTACCGCTGCCCTGGAAACTATTTATTGGATGACCAACACCTCTGCCACAGGTCACCCCAAGTGGTTCGCTACGTTTGGTGACTTAGCAGGGGTGCCCGGGTTCATGGGTTAAGGTTTGCCCAGGTCTTGGTGGCGGGTGCGTCGGCCCACCTTCTGCGTGGCGGGCCGGTTGGGAGATGCTGGTTGAGGGAGACCCTTTACAACCGGTTACCGCTGTCCGGGCCGCTCGATAGTACAGGGGCCCGACCCTCAGGCTCACGACTAAAGGTGGGCTGCCCCATCAGCGAGTGAAAAAACCCCGCCACTGCTGTTGTGCCGGTTCGTGACCGGAGGGGACCCAGCAGCAGCGTTTGGGGCGCAGCCGGACTCTCCCGGCCTATCGCCTAACACCGCAGTGGATGGGCTGGAACCAAACGCCCATCACTCCTGGACAGCCTGAACCCCAGATTCCTACCCACCCCTCATACCTTTCCTTTCCAGATCTTCCTTTCACCTCATACCCTTACAAAAAAAAAACTTAAAATCATGAATATACATCTAAACAAATTTAACATCATTACAGCGGCGATTAGCAGGCGTCCCCGGTGCGGGCCAAAACTGTTGGTAAATTTTGCCAACATTCGCGGCCTGCACACAAATTTAAATTCTGTTCACCACCATCTTTTGTCCCAACGTCTCAACCTTCTTTTCCTATCCGAAACTCAGATAGCCGAACCGCCAGACTCCTCCTATCTGGACTGCCCGGGCTTTACCCTTGCAAGCAAGTTCCGACTCAAAGGTGAAGTCTGCCTCTATAGTCGAGCTGACGTCAACTGTGTTCGACTATTGAGTCTGGAAAACTCCAGATTCGACGTAATGTGGGTGCGTGTCAATCTTGCCAGTACGGCAAGATTTTACGCATGTCTATACCGCTCACCGAACCATAGCGAATCAGACACTTCCGAACTCTTCAAACATTTGAGCGATTCTATTGATGATCTCTTACCCCGCTACCCTTTGGCCGAGTTTATTGTTCTGGGGGACTTCAATGTTCATAACGAACCATGGTTGAAGTTCTCAGGCCCAACGGACTCGGCTGGCCGACAGGCGAAATCCTTTGCCATTTGCTACGGATTAGAGCAACTGGTTCAGGAGCCTACAAGGGTTCCTGATGTCCAGACTCACAGCTGCAATCTGTTAGACCTATTCTTAACTACTGTGCCACACGGTTATAAGATTGACGTCACAGCGCCTCTGGGATCATCCTACCACTGCCTAGTGACGACATCAATCCCCGTTAACCTCAGACCAACCAATGAGAGGCTGAGGAGAAAAGTGTGGCACTATAGGTCAGCATATTGGTTCGGTATGCGGGCCCATTTCAACGTTTTTCCGTGGTCAGCTGTTTGTTTTCGGACTTCGGACCCTTCAAGATGTGCCCAGGAGATTGGTGAAGTCATCAAATCGGCGATGGATGGCTTCATACAATCGACTACTAAAGAAACTGGTGTGGGCTCAAAGCTGTGGTTCAGTCGACAATGCTCCGAAGCAGTTCGACGAAAAAACGCGGCTTACCGAGCCTTCAACACATCTCGAACGCCCGAAAGCAAATCAGCATACAAGAAATCGGCAAAGGAATGCAAGAGATCAAAATTCGAACACGACCTGCAGATCAGCAAAAAGCTGGCTGCCTGCCCGCATGGCAGCAGAGCATTCTGGTCGCTTGCGGGCTCAATAGGTCGGAATTTTTGCAAACCCAGTTTGCCACCTCTTACCAGACCTGACGGCTCACTAGAAAACACCGCCACCGAAAAGGCTAACCTATTAGGGAAAATGTTTGTGAAAAACTCGACCCTCGACGACGGAGGTGCTGTTACGCCGTCGGTTCCTCACTGCGGCTTTTATATGAAAAAGCTGAGTATCCGGCATCGGGATGTACTCCACGTTATACGGGGGCTTGATGTTAACAAAGCTAGTGGACCTGATGGATTACCTGCCCTGGTATTGCAGAGGTGTGCTGCGGAAATAGTTCCAGTTTTGACAAAGCTCTTCAAAATGTCCCTGAAGTGTGGAACTGTGCCCTCTGGTTGGAAAAAAGCGGTCATTCACCCTATTCCCAAGAAAAGTGACCGCTCCAACCCGGCCAAATACCGCCCCATAGCGATCACATCAGTTCTGTCCAAAGTGATGGAACGTGTGATCAACGAAAAACTGCTCACATACCTCGAGAAGAACAAAATTATCAACGACCGTCAATACGGATTCTGGCGGAACCGCTCGTGCGGTGATCTTCTCGCATATGTGACGCATGTTTGGGGGCGGTGCCTGGAACGTCACGGTGAGACCCAAACGGTCGCACTAGACATATCCAAGGTCTTTGACCGGGTCTGGCACCGAGGACTTCATTCAACAAACTGCCTTCTTACGGTCTTCCCGCATCCCTGTGTACGTGGATTGCTGACTTTTTAAGGGATGGTTCGATTCAGGCGGTTGCTGACGGTTTTACCTCTTCCTCACACTCTATAAATGCTGGCGTCCCACAGGGATCGGTTCTGTCTCCGACTTTGTTTTTGTTGCACATCAATGACCTTTTGACATGTGCACCGATTCATTGTTACGTGGATGACAGTATAATTCATGATAGCTTTTTGTTTGACAAGCCCCCAAAGGGCACACAAACTCAAACGGCTCGGAGGGCTTTGAAGCAGAGAATGGACGGTTATCTCGATAGTATTTCCTCCTGGGGTAAAAATAATCTCGTCGAATTTAATGTTTCAAAGACCCAATCCTGTCTGATTACGTCTAAAATGGATCCAAATGATAATCTAGTCATCTTCAACGGAAGCAATATTCCGAACAGGCCTTCCATTGATATGCTTGGTGTAACTATAAGTGACCAGCTCAGCTACGGGGGCTCCATCGAAGCCAGAGTAAAGTTGGCCTCTCAGAAGCTGGGCGTACTGTACAGGGCCCGCAGATACTTTAATAGTACACAACTGCTGACCCTGTATAAATTGCAAATGCGCCCTACTGTCGAATTTGGCAGCCATCTCTGGTCCGGAGCCCCAAAATACCTGAAAAAAACCCTTGACTCTGTGCAAAAACGGGCGGTCCGTTTGATAGATTCCCCAATCTTAACAAACGGACTGCAATCTTTAGAGCACAGGCGTCGGGTAGGTATGCTGTCCTTGTTCTATCGGTATTACAATGGAAGATGCTCTGAGGAACTAGCGTCATTGATCCTTTTGGCACCGGTGCGTAGTCGGGATACACCCCAAACGCGCACCCAACATTTGTACACGGTTGACATTTGTCACATGAAAACGGGTCGCTTCTACGATTCGTTCTTAAGTTCGAACGAGCTGCCAGCCTCTGTGTTTCCTCCCTCCTACAACATGGGACTCTTCAAGACCCATGTTCACTCCTTCCTCTCCACAAAAAGACCCTCCACACAGCATCCCCAAAGATGACATAGGCCCTGAAGGAAATTATTTTCTTCAGGGCCTCCTGTGTGAGGTTAATAAAAAAAAAATTAAAAAAATTGTTCGTTTGTTAAAAATCTTAAATCTCCGAAAGTTATTAACCGACTGCTTTGAAATTTTGACAAAACGTTGCATTCAAATCCTCGTGTGTTTTTATATACCTATGTTATGTAGATGTCACCTGTAAGAGGTGAAAACGTGTTTTTTTTTTTGTACAGTGTAATCGGTTGGACCCAGAAAACCCAGAAAGAGTTTATATAAGAGGTAATATCAATTCACTTCCAATATATCTATATATATATATTTATATTATGTATTCTTATCGATGTTTTAAGCCATACGTGATTTTACTTTTAGCGTAACCGCATTTATCAGTTTTACGCGTGACCTTATCTTATCTTCGTCAGGATGGTACTTCAACAGCAAAATATTAAATTAAAATGATTATTAGTGATTTATTTTGGGGTATTATGTCGTGTAGCCTTACTTCTTTCTTCAGCCAACATTTCAGACAGCATTACAACCATCATCAAGGCAGATGTGTGATTATGGACGCTGTTATGCTGTTACACTGTAATACTTTTTTGTCAGTGAAAATCTCAAATCATATATAAAATGAGTATGATCTAAATTATGCTAAAATATAAGTATGTATGTATTTTACTTTTATTTTGAAGTAATCGATATGTTTTTTAACTAGTAAATTTTGGAATTATAGTCTTAATCCGTCTTCTATGTTTCTTGTATTAAAAAAGGAACGTACATTTTTTTAAATTTTTTTTTATTTAATATTTGAAAAAAAATATTTTTACACAGATAAATACAGGATAAAAAAAGATATAAAACAATAGAAATTAAAGAAGCCTTTCCTCGCCATAAAGAGACAATGCTCTTGTGTTCGGTGAGGGAATTCTAATTCAATTATGTACATGTTAGTATTAAGGTAAATAATTTATAAAGAAACAACACAAACATCAAATATCAATTTGGTATGCCAGTTTCATGGAACAAGATTGTTTATTAATTTTATATGCCAGATTCATGAAACAGGATTGTATATCAATTTTATTTGCCAGTTTCACGAAACAGGATTGTGATATGCCAGTTTCAGATATGACAATTTGATATGCTAGTTTCACGAAACGGGATTTTATATCAATTTGATATACCAGTTTCATAGAATAGAATAGTATATCAATTTCATATGCCGGTTTCATAGAAGAGTACTTCAAAAGGAATCAAGTTTCTTCTCACTCCATCCTACCACCAATTGCTGGTAAATAATCTGGAAACTTTTTTCCAATTCAAAAGTGAGGAGGAAAGTTCAAATTAACCATCAAATTATCCAGAGCAAATATTAATACTCAGTTGCCCCAAATCCCGTTAAAGTTAAACCAATTCCACGAATGATTCGCACCATTTACCCGCAGATAAAACCCAGTGCAAAACACACATTCGATTAGCTGAAATTAGTTTTCGGGCATAGTTTTCAATGTTTGGAAGCGCGTTGAAAATTGCCACCCGTTCTTAGATTGTATAATCGTAGAGTTTGCATTCGATTTGTAATATATATGTTTTTATTGAGTTTTAGGTTTTTTTTTAAAATTATTTTACACCGGTAGTATAATTTAGTCTTTTATAAACATCTTTGTCACTTATGTGTGTTTGTATGTATATGCGCTATGGGAGGAATGGTATTGAAATTCCCGTATTCTAGAAAAAATAATGTATTATTACTTGTTAAAAGGATAAAATCAAATCGAAAAACAAAAGCAAAAAATACAAATGTTAACCGATTTTACTGACTGGTGAATAGATGTACAGTGCCGTGTTGTGACGCCATCACATAAAGGACGCTTTATATTTTATTCCTCGGGTCGCCCTTTTTAAGAATTGCTTTTTTAATTTTCTTTTAAAATAATCGTAACTGGTTTTTAACCTTGAACTAAATGGCAGGTCATTCAAAGAATGTGAATTCAGTGGGTTGAAAGCTCCGACCCCAAATTATACAGTAGCAACAGCTACATACATATGACTTAGATTCAAGGATTCTTTAACTTCATGTTGACAATGATGAAATCTGCATCTCAATATTTAGATTTACTAAACACAGAAATGCTCGAGGGAAATAATTTCTCTCAGTCCCACCATCTGTCATGTCATCTTTGGGATGCTGCGTTCAGATTAAATTAAAGTAGTTGATTAAAATCATTGGTTTCGAATTGAATCAAACCAATGATTTTAATCAACTACTTTGATTAAAATCATTGGTTTAAATCAAAGTTGTTGATTTAAACCAATATTGATTATTTTGATGAAATAGTGGTGTACACAAAGTAGTAAAATTAATTATTGGTTTGATTAAAATCGAAATAATCAATATTGATTTAAATCAACTACTTTGTGTACACCACTATTTCATCAAAATAATCATTATTGGTTTAAATCAATACCGATTATTTAGATTTTAATCAAACCAATGATTTTAACTAACTACTTGGTATTGATTATTTTCATGAAATAGTGGTGTACACAAAGTGATTAATTTTCATGTTTTATTCAATAAAGTGACATTTCAAAATTCACACAATAGGAACACGCCTACAAAATTATTGTAGCCTTGCACCCCAGGTTCCACACTGACTTTCATCCCCCGTAGCCATGGCAACAGCCGCCGCACTATTAAGCGCATCCCGTATACAGTGCTGCTTGCCCAGCTAGAGAGGTTGGGGGAGATGGGGTGGGAGGAGGTGGAAAACTCACAGCCACTTGAAGCCTCTCTGTATCATAGGGGATGGACCGACTATTTAGTTATCAATCTAAACGAGGGGGGCAATGATTTACCTCGGTAAGGTTGTACCTGGTAAGTGCATTTTATTTATGTACAGATATAAGCGAGTCGGTAGTTGTATAAACAAAATTTCTACATGGATACGTAAGTATCTGATACTCGTGTTGTTTACTCACATCGCGAACAACTTGTCACGAACAGTTCGTACACTTCGCTTCTGAAATCACGTCGTCACTGCGTCACCACCAATCATTGTTGATTTCTTGAAACGTTGCAACTAGAATTTTTTCATAACCTCACTCACAACCAAAAAAGGTTCTGTACCTGTGATTGTTATGTCCTGTAATTTTTTGTTGACTTTTTTATTCCTAGCATTGATTTAGAACGCAGTCATTGTTACAAAATGTCTGATACACGTGACGCCATGTTTAACGTCTGGACTGGCGACAAGCTCATTCAACTGGTCGCGGGAGACTGACGTCACCGACGAGTTAACAAAATGGCGGCAAATGGCTCTGTGTACGAACCAATTGGCAAATGTGTGGCTGTATCTTCGTGGAAAGGCCTAACGTGACCGAAATTGATTTAAGAATATCTAACCTGGAGTGAAATTAAATAATGCGTGGTTTTGAATTATAGGGTTCCCCTTTCTTCTTCCCTCCCTTAACATTCAATCCCATGATAATTTTCTTACAATATGGAAGTGCGAAAATCTCCATTTCGCTGGAGGTTTCCACCCAGATGTGGGTTCAATCCCTCAGCAATCCTTCATTACACAAACGGTTTTTTCAAATATTGCCAGTCTATTCTTAGCCTGCAGATCTAAGTAGGTACCTACCTTTAAACAGAAAATTGTTTTATTTAGATTAGTTAATAATTCCACAGTTAAAATGTTCATTTATTTTGCTTAAATTATTAACTGAATTCATGATGAACCAATAGTGTTTATTCGAAGGGATATTTTCTGATAGTTTCTGTATATATTTTTCAACAAATATATTATGAAGAAAATTGACAATATTTGATTTTGATAGGACTGACGGAAACATTATATACATTCTTTCAGCTTCATAAATCCTACAATTACAAGTATTGCATAAAAATACACTCTTGTTTGTTTTCCCTCTATATTTTCTATTCATGTTTCCTATCTCTAATTATCCATTTTTCTTGTGTTTTTCGTAAAGATTGGCTGATAGAATTTGGAGACGACCCAAATCTGATAGCAATCAAACAGGGATATATTATTTCATCTTTGTGTGCAAAAGATCGCGAGCTTTTTACTATTTTGAGGACACATATGAGTTTTCCTTCAGGATATACAAGTTAGTATTATAATAAAATTGAAAAGAATCTCCATTTTTCATTCCTTTAAAAAAATATATATATTTTTTAAATACTTTCTGTTGCTTTGGAATAGTTTATTGATGATTTTCTTACCTTGATTCTCTTTCCCGTCACATACATTCTTTATTTTTATAAATATGCAAGAAATGTAGAATCGGGAATCTTTATTTTTATAAGTATGTAAGAAAGGTAGATTCAGGAATCTTTATTTTTATAAATATGTAAGAAAAGTAGATTCACGAATCTTTATTTTATGAATGAACTGTTTTTTTTTAATAAATTGAATAGTAATATTGTTGAATATATGAAAGAAAAACTTAAAATCTTGTAGAAATGAACTTAATTTTTGGATGCACCCTAAGTTCGTGTATTATTATTATTTTTTCTTTGAGTTGTGTGCATTCTTCACTACCCATTTCATTAAACGGATATTAATAATTTATGGAGTAAAGGGAATTAATTTCAAGGATGGCTCTAACAATTCTTTAGAATAACTGCTTTGTTAATCTGACATCTGTGATTGTTATAAGTTATAAATAGATGACTTATTTCAATGAAATGCGATATTTCTTATAAGAAAATGACTTTAAAATGCTTGGGGCACCTATTTCCACTGGAAATGCATTTTCTCGATTTCTCGTAGATTCGTTGAAGAGATACTCGTTAGTATAGAAACTTCCAGCGCTCGAGCTTTTTGTCTACCCCTTCAGAAATACGCTGTTTCCACGGTAATGAAAGTCATTTGGGAATATTGTTCAAAATTTTATATTAAAAAAACGTACAAGATACATGATTTTAACGTAAAAAAATAATATTGTATTTTGAAACTGAGCTCACAAACAGAGGGCAAGTTTCGAAAAAGCTGCTCATCTTTCAAACTTCTATGTTATCTCTTCTCTTGTAGGTGCTCATTCAATTATAACTTAACTTCAACTTGCAAATTAACAGCTTTTCAGACTTTTAATGATTTCTACCTACTGCTCACTGACAAATAAATTCTGTTGTAGTTAATCTACGAAACAACTCGAAAAACTTTATTATCTTTTCTGTACTTATTTTATTCAATTTTTTAAGAAAAATCTATCCATTTTGTTTTTTACCTTTTAAATATATCTATTTGAATTTCAAAATGAATCAATAAATACAAATCTTTCGACATTCTGTCATGGACAATCTGATCAATGATTGGTGCCTATTATCAACTTTTCATGGCAATCATTTCTCTGAAATCGGATGACATATCAGCATAAACATACGAAATAAATGTCAGTCCTACCCAACGGGGATTTTGGCTCAATCGTTAGAGCGGTTGGCTCCAGTCTCTGGGGAGGTAAATTCGGTTCTCAGTCAAAAAAAATTTTGCCCTTCAGGTCAATTTGTTCCCTTTTGGAATCAACTTATATGATCTCACAGAAATCGTTCTATCTCCCTTACTGTTGTGGTAAGAAATATGATCTAAAAAATGTTAGAAAGAGAAAACACCACGCTTTATTTCAAAATCTAGAAGTTAACCACAGTAAATTCAAAATGTACGCCTTTATGAAACCAAAAGTTCTGACCCTAATTTGAAAAAAACTTATGAGACTTTTTTATTCATTATTTCTATATGAAACGACAGAAAAGTGAGGTAACATTAAAGTTCATAATATATTTAACTAAAAAAAAAAATTTTATATACTTTTTTGTCAGTAATTTTAGTTTAAAAAAACATAAAGCGTACTATTTTATTTTTGTATATTTACATTAAACAAATTTATATTTCAAAGAACATAATATATGTTTACTGTTTTATTAAATTTTGATATTTATTGAAAATAAAAAGTATCTTCTTTCAAAACCTTAAATATTTAATTGATTTGGATTTTATTGCAAACCGGAGATACTCCAAACTTCTGACAGAATAGGCCTGAAGCCTGAGGAGTTAAATAAATGTTTCACTAAAAATGTGCTTATTATAATTTTCAATTTTTTTTGCGTACTTATTTTTTATAAATAATAACATTGTTTCAATTACAAACATAAAATAATGGCATTAGAAAATAGCAAAATTTATATTTTTTAAGTATTGCTATGCCAATGAAGAGAATTAGCTCTAACGTTTGGTGTAGGAGTTAAAATCAGTATAATCGAAGCTACTGCCTTTTGTTGATGTTATGTTATGGATATTCAGTTTTGAAAAACTATTTTACTATTGTCTTGAATTATTTTATTCCTTTGTATAAATAATTACTGTGCACCATTTGTTATATAGAAATTCAAGGAATTAGGATGATATATTTATGCATTGTCGTATTGTATCATATTCATCTAATTGTACATATAAATTATTTATCTTTCGTCCGCCAACTTTTTTAAATCCATAGAATCACTTGAAAAATTATAGAATCACTTTAAAAAATAAGATATAAGTTGTTTTTTCCCTGCATTATTTTCATTGCAGTAAGAAGCTAACTACACAATAAAGATTCGTTCTTTTTAATTCGAGTATTGCAGCTTTTCAAAGTTTTATTATTTTCGTTTTACAGTTCTCTGATAACTGAACTCCGTTGTAGTTTATTAATAAAATCATCCCTTCAAGTCAACAAAAATACTCAAATAAACTTGTTTGTTCTATTTATTTCTGTCTGTTCTACAGATTAGGTACATATCGCAACATTTCTGACTATACAGATTACATTTACATATATACATTTACTGCTCAATGAAAAATTAATTATGTTTTTTTTTCATAAAGCCCACACAGGAGGCTACGAGGAAAAAAAATCCTTTAGAGCCTATGTGATCTTTTGGGATGCTGTATGGAGGATCTTTAAAGTATGGAGAGGAAGTTCTAGGAAGGTAAAAGGTATGAGGGTTGGGTAGGAATCTAGGGATCAGTGTGAAGAGGAGTGACCTACATATGAACTACTTGGGGTGACTTATAACAATGGTGTTGTGTCCAATAAATGGTTCCCCGGGCGACTGTACCCAAACCCACCTCCCAAATTTGTACGTTTTAGTATAAATAAAATCACCCGATAAAGTTAAATACGGTATTTTCATAATACTTGAGCCACTTTCTGCCTTTTGTATGTTAAACTTTCTTTGTTGTAATTAAGTCTCACAGCTTTTCAAACATCTATAATTTGTAATATCTGTCTTAAACTCACTTCATATCAAAATGCTGAAATGAAAGAACAATATATTCTCTCATTGTTCTCAGATAATTCTGAATTCCATATTTCATAGATAGGTATTTAACAATGTTCTACCTTGTTTTCTGCGAATTAATTAATTTTGAAAATAACTAGCATTTACATTTAAAAGGGTGAGTATAAATGTTGTGTAACAATTCATTAGCGCTTCCCACAGTCAAAAGTCACGGAGGGTCTGCATAATACTAATGAAAAGCCATACTAATTAATGGAACACCGGCTTTGGGCTCCGCGGGCCGCAGACAATGCCGAGGGTTGGAAAAGCAACCCTTCCGAATTCTATGTACATTCCCTTCTCTAGGAATCTGCGCCCGGATGCTTTTAACTCCGAACTTCCCGCACTGTTAGAAATTATGCGTTCCTAATCCACGCTGGCGCATTTACCTCAAGGTATTGGAGTTAACTAAAGGCACTAGGACATGTTATACATATCTCTCATGAAGCCTTATTTACTCAAGAAAATATAACATAATTTGATGCTTGGTTAATTCACCAGATTAATTTTTGCTAATACTAAAATTAAAATTAAATTAATTTCCGAATATTGTTAAATTCTACAAATAATAATACTAGAGTTAAAATCTTATAATATAACAAGTACGTATATATCTAAGCTAACCAAAAAATCAACACGCAAAAATCATTATTTTTTTCCTTTAATACATATTTTTCTATTATTAAATTATTTAAAATATATGTTTGAATATATTAGACTGAACCTTTCTCCCGGGGGAATGGCTCTCTCCTTCCCCAGGGACTGAAGTCAACCGCGCTTACGACTGAGCCAAATCTTGATTGGGTAGGACCGACATTTATTTTGTAAATTAATCGCTGTAGTGTCATACGATTTCACAGAAATGCGTGTATGTCCACGCGTGTATGCGAGATTGCTTCCAAAAGTATATCTGCCAAGTTTCGACTCGATCGAATGTCGAGAAGTTGGTTAATTTCCAAAACAAAATCGAATTAAAAATAGATTTATTTAAACATAATTGACTTCAGCCTACCACACAAATTCCAATTATTCAATGAAGAAGCAATTGAACACAATATTTCATTTTACTTAGGTAATTGCTTGAGCGCAATCTCCCCGTGAAATAAGAAGTACCTGTACTTAAAGACGAATCACGAATGCGTTGAAAAATTAAGACAATCAAATTCTTTAGTCGGATATTTTGAAGAGCGTTGATTTGATTGGAGTATGTTTGAGATGATTTGCGTATGTGTAACAAAATTGTGTAGCGTTACATCATGTCTGCCTACCCTGTGATAATCTACGGTAATTTAATTAATTAAATAATAATATAATCCATATACTAATTAAAGTAATCGACTTGTTCATTTAATCATTTCATTGCAATTTAATAAAATTACATTTACATCTATGTAAATATACAAATTGTAACCAAAATAAAACCCTTGACTCTCTTTAAAAACGGGCGGTCCGTTTGATGGATACCCCTATCTTAACAAGCGGATTGCAATATTTAGAAAACAAGCGTCTGGTAGGTATACTCTCCTTGTTCTACCGGAATTATGGAAAGTGCTCTGAGGAACTTGCGTCATTGATCCCTCTGGCACCGGTGCTTAATTGAGAAAAACGCTAAACGCGCGCCTAACGTATGTATAATGTTGACATTCGTCACACGAGAACGGGTCGCTTCTACGACTCGTTTCCTTCATCCTAAAACACGGGTCTTTTAAAAATTCGTGTTCACTCTCCTCAAAAAGACCAACCACACAGTATTTCCATAGATGACACAGGCTCTGATGAAAATTATGTTTTTCAGGGCCTCCTGTGTGGAGTTAATGTAAACAAAAAAATACAAATATTCCCTTCAAAGTCCGAAAACGCTGTGCCTATTTTTTGCATTAATTAAAAAATATTATTCTGCTTGTACAAAATAACGGAAAAGGGGCTACTAAATTAACATAAAATGAAAAGTTTAAGACGCCGAAAATTTGGGAGTTGAATCAACTCAACTGAAGAAATAAATGAATCGAGAAAATCCGGACACTTGGCAAACAAAGTCACTAAAGTATATACAATTTTTTTTTAATGTAAACGGGTCTTTTTGCCTAAAAAGTTAATCGCCGTTTAATTAAAATTGATTGGATCCGAAACTTTTGACATATTTAAGTATTCCTTTAACAACCTGCCTGGGAATTAGACCTAGTCGTCAAAGTTGGAATTTCTTCGGAGAAGTCTTAATCACTTTAATTAAGGCCGCCCCTGCCTCTGGTCCTCTCGAACAGTAATGGCCCGCTGTATTTTTCGATAAATCAATTAGAACTTTAAATTCTTATTTATCAAGAAAATCATTAATTATAATTACATAGTAAAATTAAGACACAGTCAAAGAGTTTCAAGGATTTTATGAATCTTTTATATCTCGAATCGTGATTGTTTTTTTTATGTTAACAAGTAATAACAGGCGATCTTCTTTTGTGCGGAATGATCGTAAATGCTGAAGATTTTTTTTCCTTTAAGAAAATTCCCGTCCGTCGGGTCTTGAAATGACGACCTCTGATTCAGAGTTCGGATTTAACCTCTCTGCCACAAAATTCAATGTGTTAAGGCTGCAAATATCGTGAAAACTGCTTGAAATCTGAGAAAGAATTTCTCTAGTCCATTATATCTTACTCAAAACCTTATCTTCCCATAAAGAGACATACGAAGCTAATTGGAAATGAAACGCCAAAATCCTGTTAACTTGACACATTTACGAGTCCATATTACGACTTTCGATACTGAACTTAACTCTGGCTTTTCACTTAGATATAACTTTTTCTAAAAGGTTCTATTGATTTATAGTTTCCCTTTGCCCCTAACAAAGGACGATAATGTCGTCTGAAGGATAATTGTCACGCTTGAAAATCCATAATCCTTAAACCCGCCGTTTACTTTTATTTACGAGTAAGAAAGGAATTTGCTTGCTTCGCAGTTGAATTCTGCCAATTAAGATTGTGTTTTCCAATTATTAAGCGGAGGTTTTATATTCGATTAGCTAGGGTTAAAATTCACATTAACGTTCCTTCTTCATTTGTAATAATGGATTTTTTTAAAATATCAAAATCAATTGGGATGTCTTAAAAGGAGGAATAATTTCTCTCAGGGCCTATTCAATCTTAGGGGATACTGGGTGAAGGGCCGTTTTAAGGATGATGCTTTTAGTTTGGGAGTTGTGACGTTAACTGTCAATTTTGAAAATCAAAAATACTAATTTCGGTTTTGTGTCTGTCCGTATAATTCGGGTTCCATGAGCTCGAACTTGCTTTGAATTCCAATGTTATTTTCAAAATTGGAAAGGATTGTGAAGAGAATTCAGACAAGCGATCGAGTACCCTTTTCTAATGAAAAACAAAGATTCCCAGTTTACGAATAGGCTGACAATATTAGAAAATCTCCTACTACCACCACAGTACGCCGAAAATGTTGCTTGTGTTGTGATGACTTAGCAAGTGGCGGAATTGAATTCGCGACGTCTGTGTAGGACTAAAACGCGATGCCAAAACTAAAACTCAGCCACTAAAAAAATAATTCAATTATCATTTTCAAAATTGGAAATCGATTGTCAAGAGCTGAAATTATCCCATGATTTGCACTAGTCAAAAATATGCATTTCTGTTGTGGGTTTGTCTGTCTGTCTATGCAACTCTGATTCTATGAACTCAGTTTTACTTTGAATTTTAGTGTCATTTTTCATAATTGGAACTGATTTTGTGAAGAATTCACACAAGTGATAAAGTACCTACATGTAAATGATGAAAATGATGATTTATTTTTAGTGTATTTTTCAAAATTGGAACTGATGTGTCAAGAATCCAGACTATCCCGTGATTTTTCACTGGTCTGTGCTAGTCAATATATAAAAATCTTAGCTTAGATTTGTAACAGCGACAAATAAAATTAGGCTAAAGAAAATTGACCTTACGACGCGACGTGTACTGAAAACGTAGTATTATCTAGTTACTTTAATATCTATGATGGTTGATAGAAAAATACAACATAAATATTTACAGCTTTACTAATAAATATTACGCGGCAGGTAAGGTCAGAACAGTGAAAAACTTTACTTATTACCATGGCGTTTGTTTGGTTAAAACGGTCCTAAACCAGGCTCGAGGTCGGCTTTACTACATTAACATTAAACGGGCGGGGAAAAACCTAATTAGTAACAGCCGTAATATCTAATAAATCATTACATATATATTCATACACGATTCATCATTATTAATCACCTTTGAATATTAACAAAAAATTTAACTCAATTGCCTACAAATTTTATATATATTTTTTTATTTAATGTAAATGTGTGTCCTTGGGATATTATTTTCATAATGAAATGAAAATGGTGAAAAAACTCGAATTGTATCTATGAAGACAATATTAACGACTATGCGACTGAATCTTTTTCTGTTTCACATCTTTCGTTTGAGAGTAGTTAATATGGCCTTCAATGATTGAAAATATTATTTATCAACTTGCTTTTACGGAAATAAATTTGCACACAAATATATCCAATTTTTCTTGAAACTTAACTTTACAAAACCTTAAATATTGGCGGATAAGTCATTTTTATTGAATCTCTATCATGCATCTCAATTCGTAGTAACTGTCAGATTGGATTGAATGATAAATAAAAACTTTATGATGGATAGTTAAAGCATTTTTTTAATTAAATCATTTAGCCATGGGTGTTAGGGATGTACTTGACTTAAGCAACTGATTTAAAGCAATACAATTGACGCACTTTTTGCTTGCCACATTTAAATTTTCACAGCCCGTCTATACCGGGTGTTAAGTGACGTACTTGACTTACTTTAACTAGTGATACCTGACATTATTTGGAGTAAAAAAAATAATAAAATTTTGGTCTCCGGTAACATTTTTGGGGTTTATTTTTTTTTCAACAAAAAAATATCAGTAGATATTGGAGAGTTAGGGTTGATTTTAAAGGTTTGGTAGTTACTCAGCGGAGTGACCAGAGACGAAGTGAAAGAGTTTTAAAAACTATTGTTTTTTGAAAACCAAATTTTGGACCATCTAAAAAATCACCGAAAAACAAAAATTTCGTTTACATTTTTTATTCCAAATAAAAGTCAGAAATCACTGGTTAACCAGTTATTTAAGTACTTTCCTTAACACCCTATATATTTAGACGGGATTTATATCACTGCAAAAATTACTAAATCTAACTACTATGATGTATTCCTTATTACCGAGTTAGTGGACTTCTTCAATTTATCACTTAACAACAATAGATTGTTATTGCTGCAGTTCAGTTATGTATAAAGAATACTGAATAATTTTTACTATTTTTATGAAAAACCCTTAAAAATTGCATAAATAAATATATATACATATTTAATTTAAAAAACCTTATTTTCATATTGATTGGAATTTTTCATTTTAATTTCCATAAAAATATTTTTTTTTTTTTGTTTTTTTATTCAGACATCGAAGTTACTCCTCGATTCTTTTGTATTCATTTATAAAAGTTTTTGATGTTTACAAAAATACTATAATAGCCTATTATATGATAATTTTATTTATTTTTAAATGTTTTTTTTCTTATAACAACTTATTAATTATCGCTATTTGTAATATTTTTGTGTACAGGCACTTAACTATCCATTCTTCATTTGTTAATTTGAATTATATGTTATCCTGACTAAGAAACCATTGGTTTTGAAACACGTCGATCATTTTTGAATAAATTGTGGTGTTTACAAAGTTATTTATTAAATAAAATTTTTAATAAATATAATGTAAAAAAAAGTTTTGATTACTGGAAGTTAAGATTTTGGTAAAATGTTACTATTATCAATTCAATTTCAAAATAATATTTTTATATGTGTAAATTGTCAAAACAAATTTTGTGGAAAATTTTATGAATTTGGATTTTATTCAAATTGAGACAGTAGAATTAATTGTATTTAATGCTAACATTAAACTTTTGTATTTTATTTTCACAAAACTTAAGTGAGTGACAAAAAAACCAAAAATATAGCTATAGCAATTTCTATTATATAGCAATTTATTATTATTTTTAAGGTAGGTATTTATAATAACGATTACCTGGAAAATAACAATACCTACATATATTTTCTTTATAAGGTTCGTACATTTTTTATCATTAAGCCTGTTAAATCTATAGCAGTGCATGTCGTTATCATTGACGAAAGGTTAACATTATTATCAGCTGCTTTTAAAGTTGACTTAGTTTGAAGATCCTGCTTTAACTTCTTGACTTCGAAAAGTTCGTACGAAACTCTGAGACGAAGTGTTTTGTGAAACGGTATTATTTGTTGATAAGTTTTAAGTGCGTATATTCAACGATTTAAACTTCTTTACTTTTAGGTTTTGGTGGAAGATATCTCACATTTACCGAGCGATTAAATTTCCATAATAACCAACGATACATTTTTGAAAGTTTAATGCTTTTTATAAATTTTACGAAAAGTTATAAGCGTGAATTTTAACTCAATCTTTATATTTAACATAAATTTAATGTATTTAGATAACCAAAATGCTTTCAATCGTCATCCATCCAGAGATTTAAGCAAATTGTTTAAATTGTTATATACATTTTTTTAAATTATTTTCTTTGGCATAGTTTGTATATGATGAAAGTATAAACCATAATATAAGTACAAAAATCAACGTTTTCACAGTCCTCTTTACTAAACTTTCCTGTTCTGAGGCGCCTGTAGTTTTTTTTTACATTTTTGTACTTAGTTTCTAGTTGTCTTTAAATGGTCTTCATAATGTTTGCAAGTTGATTATATAACTTTGTTCTCTCAGCCATGCTTTGTGGTTTGTTTTAAATAAATTTACATCCATTATTTCTTATACTTATGTTTGTTTTGTAGGACATTATATAGTTTTGTATTATAGAATTTAATATTTCCATATCCAAAACATGTATTCAATCTCTGAGTAACCAGTATATTTTGACTTATTGCCCTGGTTGTTGATTTTTCAGTTTTAATGAATTCAAGAAAACAGGGTAGCAGATTCTTTTAGTATTCAGAATTGAAACGTTGGTTACTTGAAATGGCTTCAGCCGTGATTGGTGATCATATCTGAATTAGTAGGTACTCTCCAAAGTTCATCTTCACCATTTCCTCCAATTTCCACTCCTTATAACCTCAAAATAAGTATATTCCATTTGGGAATATCATAGCCCCACTGACTCTGGACAGTCGGTAGTAGTTGAGACATTTATGCCGTATTCACATAAAAAAACAAATAAGGTTAATTCTGTTTTGAACTGCTTTTTCCTTGTTATAAAGGCACATTGCTTGTTTCCGATATCAATACATACTACACATGATTACCCTTTATACTGCAAGTACACGGGTCTTATTGCACAGTAATTGTTCCTTAAGAGTGCCAAGTGCTCAGCAATGAGATTACGAGAAAGGGGTTTAAAGTGGCGCCAGAACCTTCTAGTGCCGCGGAGCAAGCAGTTATATAAGGAGGGGTTGAAGGGGTTAGATTGCCTCTTCGGAGTTTAATGAAACCTGAGACAGAGGAAGATTTGAAGGCTTTGTTTGCTGAAATTGGAAATGAAGTGTTTTTTTTGTCGGGGAATAAAAATATTAATTCTGAAAATTAAGTAATTAGTCTGTTTTTTTACATGGTGAAAATGGAGTTGCCGCAACCATTGAAGAGCTGGTTCAATAGAAAGTAGAATGGATTATGAGCGTGTGTCCGTTTTTCTGAAATAAATTGACTGCTTCCGTGTTTGAGGGGGTAAGGCTCTAGACTAGCAATCCGAAGGTTGCGGGTTCAAATCCCATGGTGCGAAAGTAAACTTTATTGGTTTGATTTGTGTCATTTCCCAATTTGATAAATTAAAATAATATAAGGTATATTTGTGGGACGTCCCACAGTGAAAGTTATCGCCTTGGTGTAAGACCACCATTCAGAATTGAAACGTTGCTTGAAATGAAAAAATAAAAAAATCAACACAAACTCCATATTCCAATTCAACCAAAAACCTCGTTAAAAACCAGATCCTTAACAAATAAAACACTAAACATACCGATAACACACACCACACACGGACAAAGACACTTTCAATACTACGCTACAAAACTGTTTAATTGTATGCCCATTACTCTGAAGCAACTACTAACTGCAAATACATCCGCAAACATTCACAAAAAACATATCACAGCCTGGATCAAAAACCAAGATATTTTATTTTTTCAAAACATAATAACTCCAAACCAAACATAACTAAACCATAAAAAGTGTAAAATAAATAAACACGTTTTTCGAGATTTTACCAACTATACTCACACTTACAATACAAATATATGCACTTACATATATGTTAATATAATATATATTAATATATTTTTTTTACATATTTATTATGAATATTCAATTTACAAAAACCATTAAAATTTTATGAATACCTATTCAATTTACAAAAAACCAAAAAATAAAAAAATTAAAATTAAAACATATAAAAAATAAAAACTTCAACAACACATAAATACTTGTCACACCTATACATAACCACGTAAACACCTCAGCACAGGTTCTCCTAGTGAGGTGTTCACGAAACATACAATATTACTCACATACAGTATCACCTTCTCAAACCTACCTTACACACAACATATTATAGTTATATGTTTGAAATGTATCATATATACATATAAATAATTATGTGAAACTGTAAATTATATATAGAAATAATTTTTTTTTTTTTTTAAATGGCTTTTGTCGTCTTTGGTGACCACATCTGAATAGTCAGATAATTACCCACTATAACCTTCAACCTTACAACACACCTCAATTGGGGATACCATCGGCTTCAGATGGTTGGGAGCAGTTGGGACTCTTGTGCGGTATTCATATAAAAAAATAGCTATTATTTCCTTCATTCTTCTGAAATTGATTAAAATTTGTCATATTTCGATACTCGGTAGAAACTAACTAACGGGTTATTAAGAATAAACTAACAGAGTTTGCATTCCTCTAATTTATCATTATAAACGGAAAATGTTGCTTTTGAAATGTTGGATAACCCATTTGGCAAACTATTGAATCCGCGACGTCTGAGTGGTAACCCGCCGCATTTGTACACTCGGCTATTGACCGTTATGAACAGCTACCTAATCATTTTTGTTGTTTGTTTTTGGGGTGTTATGCCGTGTTGCGCTAACTCCTTTTTTAGCCGACGTTTCGGACAGCGTTGCAGTGTCCATCATCAGGGCAGATTCGGTAGATCCGAAGATGTGGATCATCTTCGGATCTACCGGATCTGCCCTGATGATGGACACTGCAACGCTGTCCGAAACGTCGGCTAAAAAAGGAGTTAGCGCAACACGGCATAACACCCCAAAAATAAACAACAAAAATGCTTTTGGCCGTGAAAATCTAAAAACTTATCAGCTACCTGATCAATTTAATTTCAAATCGGCGTAGATTACATTTCTAATGATTTTTTGTTTAAATGCTAAAACCCAGAATAAATAAAACGATATCAAATAATGGAATATCTCATATTGATTTCGTTATTGAAAAATTATACCGAACTCCCTAATTTGTATTCTAGTCGTGCCAGAAAACAGTACCCTTCACATCGTACACAAAAATAACAATAGGAAATTTCCAAGGAAATTAATGTATATCCCTGTTTACGATAGAAATATAAACCGAATAGTAATACAGTCCCGCGGACCACCCTTTGTAACCCCTGTCCAAACAATCTGGCCATGCCTCGTTCATTTGGTCGTTCAATAAACAATGTATTTATTTATTAAGGTTTGCTGATACAGAATCTTAAATAAGCCAAACATATTGAAGTTTTACAAAAAAACGTTTGTGTAATTTTAAGATCTCAGGACGTAGATTTTGTTTAAAGGGGAAGTAAAATTAGTAACAGGTCTAGACATGAAACCAAAAGAAAAAATATTTTTCTTTTCAATATTTTTAATTAACGTAAGCCTTGTTTCTTTTAATTTCATGTTCTTTATGCTATGGGATGTGCTTTATTAGTTTTTCTTTTTAGTTGGGACAATTTTGAAAATAATTACCATATTTATGTTTCTAAATATTTCTTTTTTTTTCTTTATTAAATAAAACAGTATTTTTCATAATTTGTGTTTTGGTTTTGCGACCATCAGACCAGGCATATGCCCATGTAGGTAGGTACTAGTAAAAACTTTCTCAATTTCAAATTATTTTGAAAAGATTTGTAAAATTTTAGTCTTTGAAATAAGCGGAATGTAAATTACACTTTTTATTATTTATTATTTCCAAAAAAAGCATTTGTTGTTCTTAATGTAATTAATTAAATCATTTACTCAAGAGTATTCAATAGCTTGAAGTTATTTTAATATTGAAGGCATTTGGGGCAGTAATTAAATGAATTCATTCATAATTATAAGGCTTCTCTGGTTGTTTTTAATAAACTTCGGTGACTAAATAGATTTGAAAAAGAACTTTTATCGTTAAGTGTTAATGCGCCGTGGAATAGCTTTTTACAGATTTCTACGAATTTTTCTGGTGTCCTTTTGAACAAGATAATCAAATTTGTTATTTTGGAATGTCTTAGAGTGAAATATGGGCTACGTAATTGTTGCAAAAATATCTACTCATAAAATATTTACATTTTGGTTACAAAATTTAAAAAAAACATTTATCTATCACATCTTGCAAGTCATTCAAAATGTTGTTCATATCAACTTACTGATATCGATGTCCAACAAAAATAATACTGCATAATCATTATAGAAAACTGTTTCTTAGTTGGAAACTCTTTAATGGTTGTCTTTCTTGAAGTTTTTATATTTTGGGAGATTTTTTAAAAATTTTATATAAAATTCTTTGTTTATTTTGGTTAAAGCATCTGAATTAATAGAGTTTTCAGTTTGGTTGAGAATTTTAGCCTCAAATCCTTAACATGAAAAAGGCCGCGCAGCCGTTCCTCGAACCTATTCATGGGGAGACAGATTGTTAAAAAACGTTTGAAAGACCACAAGATCAACAAGTAGTTAGGAGAGAAATATTAAATACTTGACTTGACCACGATGATGTTGAAACATTAAGAGAAGATACAGATAATGACTAATCAACTGGTTACCGTGGTCAGAAAAAGAGATCAAATAAGATTTTTGTTGTTTGTTTTTGGGGTGTTATGCCGTGTTGCGCTAACTCCTTCTTTAGACACATCTTCGGATCTACCGGATCTGCCCTGATGATGGACACTGCAACGCTGTCCGAAACGTCGGCTAAAGAAGGAGTTAGCGCAACACGGCATTACACCCCAAAAACAAACAACAAAAATGCTTTTGGCCGTGAAAATCTAAAAACTTATCAAATAAGATGATCACAAATGGAAACAGATTATTTATCAAATAATTACTGCGACTCTTCATAGAAAAGTTGCAATTAAGGTGGCTTGTTTTACTAAGAATTCTTGAATGTTTATCACAGCAAATCAGGTCGATATTTATGACTTTTGTTTTGAATGGTCATCTTGTTACTTGTATGTCAATGGTTAGAGCCATTAGTGAATTAGTTTTCACGAGTTTGAACAATTTCATTTTATGTTTTGCCGTATTTTCGGAACTTAAAAATTCTGCTCGAACTCGACTCCAGCTTTTACACAGTTTCAAGGTGACATTAACGGAGTATTTAGCGCGAATAGCTTTAACTACGAAATTATATTTCTTTCTTCCACGTGGGAAGGGTTGGTGTTTTGGAATGTTCAGAAAGGCCTAGGACTACAAGGTTATCGAAAATCTATGACAAGAGAATTATGTTTATTTAAAACTTAAGATTGGTTCTGCTTAATTGTAAGTAGGTGAATTTATTGCCTGGTGGTTATTTGTTAAGAAAACTGAGGAGTGGAGACATTTTTTTTTTTTTTTTTTGCACAGAAGACGTCGTTTAAAAGCGGAAAATGGTATGTAAAGGGTTAAAATAAATTGCCTTTATAGGTTTTTCACTTAAGTGGGTAAAAGGCGTGGTTTTGGGAAGAGAGAGATGGAGAAGGAAGCTAAAATAAAAGGAGTTAAGGTGGTAGTAAAGGTAAAGGGTAAAACTATGGTTTTTATTAAATAGTGCTTCTGTAGTTTAAATACACTTTTTTTACGGATTTTGGCATATTTTCACCCAGTTTTTTTATTTTATTTTGAATCCAGTCAACATATTATCAGTTGTGGATATTAATCACTAAGTAAAATATAAAAAAATTCGTCTGATGTCTGATTTGGGAGGCGGGTATGGGTACCGCCACTTCGTAAATCATTTATTGTACACCTGTGCCGTAGGTCACCCCAAGTGGTTCACCTTTGGTGATTAGCAGGGTAGCCCTCGTTTAGTGCGGTGAGGTTTGTCCATCTTGGCGGCGGTTGCGTCTGCCCACCAACTGCGTGTTGGGTCGGATCGGGATAAGAGATATCGTTTGACCTCTTCAGGAGGGCTTTTTCGACCCATCGCCATACACCGCAGTGGGAGGGATGGATTCATACGCCCGTACTAATGGATTCCTGGACACACTGACTCCCCGAATTCCTACCCACCCCTCATACTCTTTTCCTTACCAGAGTTTTTTTTCTTTCCCTCCCTTAAAAAAACCCTCTACGTAGCATCCCCAAAGATAAAAACGGCTCTGAGGGAAACTATTTTGCTTCAGAGCTTCCCACGTGACGTTTATATAAAAAAATTAACGTTTTCTTTTAAGTTTGACTAAGATAAATTACTGTCACCGAAACTCTCGACTCACCCCCTAACAAATAAACATTGTGCGACGGCCAAACTCCTAGTTGTTTAGAAAATGTTAGAATCATAATTTTAAATAAATCTCTAGGATTCCCGTCCGAAATTCCTTTGTAATGGTACGACATTTTAAAATTTGTTGAATCTTGTTAATCGTGGAACTAAAATAACATTACACAAAATTCAATATTTCCTTTCGCGATGACTAATGAGGTAATTTACTTTTATAAGGCACTATGCGTATAATGGTACGGTAATAATATATATAGAAGAATTCTTAAAATAAATCAGCTAGCGTCGAACCCTTTTCACACATGCATAAAACAGTCATACGTTTCGCGATATTGCCGGGAAATCTGTTTACGCATTACCCATCTTGAAAAGGGTAAAAGGTTCCCCAAAAGTGCGAGAATTTACACTACATATAATATGTAAAGTGTTTACTTGTACGGACAATACACGGTGGCTGAAAAATCATGGGTCGTTGATCTCCATAATGGTGTAAACATTTAACATTGTTCTGAAGGGTTGCGGGTTAGATGCTAAAAGAAGTATATTGACATGGAATAATTTCTTCTTTTTCATAGGCGTTGCTAGCTTGGCGTACCTGGTGATAATGTTTACTGTTAATTTGTGAAAATGCTGTGAATATTACTGCTGTTAACGTTAAGTTCTAATAAGTTGTTTATTACTACTCTATTGTACACTCAACAGCTTAAAGTTGAAACCGATTTCCAACTATTCTCATTTCTCGTAACACAGATTTTTTCACTGTTCATATTAGTACTTTTTTAAATAACAATTTTCGACTAGTGAAAAAACGAATAAAACATGTTACACCATCATGATTTTATTCATTTAACCTGTTTTTTACAAGAATTCCAACTGCTCCAAACCGTCTGGAGCCAGTGAGACTATGGCATCCCCAATTGGAGTATGTTGTGAGGCTGAAGAATGTGGGGAGGGGAAGGAGATGGGAAAGGGGAAGTTACGAACACGAACCGAACACGACTAAAGCCATTTCAAGTAATTTTTCAATTCTGAATGGTGGTCTTACACCAGGGCGATACTGACTCCGATTAAACCCATTACTGTTACCAAAAGGCCTGCATGCATCCGTTTTATTATACTTCACTATTTTGGTAGTCCAAGTCCTCCATTAATAATTGCATAATTTACTATCTTTACTAATATTTATAATTTGGTGTACTGCAGTTAGGTGATATGATGATACAACTCCTCCCCACACTTGACCCTCTTACGATATGGCGATATTTCCAAAAATAGTGGATTATTTTGTACACTTTATTTCATTTTATCATAAATTCATTCATGTTCATCCAAGAAAAACTATAGGGGTGATTATTAATGAAAAGCTTTGTAATTTTTTGTCTACTTTTTTTCATTAGTGTCCAAAGAACTTAAAACTCGGTGGGTATATTTTTATAATTCCAATATTGTATTACTTACAAACTTCATTGTTATATACGCAAATGTTCTGAAGTTCTGTTTTCTATTCTTTGCGGTTTTACACGCTCATGACTCTTTATTGCTTACAAAATTCTCATTTCTCATAATATAGTTTATATTTTACTTTGAGTCGTACTATGTAAGAAATGTGTTAATGATTATAATAAAAAAATACCCTGACTCGAACTAAAATTCAACAATATTAGTGATTGCTTTGTGATCGCATACAATTTATTATTAACTGCCAGTGACAGACCGCCATGTTTTCGTTATTCTTCATAGTTTATTTAAGGCTATATGGCTTGCCTCTAATTTAATAAATTTCTTTCACTCAACTTTGAATCTGTGTTTGGACCATAATACTTTGGACACATGATATAGCCAACTTTCAGTTTGTATTTTTTACATCAAAAGTCCAATTACCTTTGAAAACACGTAGTTTAAATTGGCAAGCAATAAAACCTGCTAGACAACTGCTGGTGGGTAGTTAACGAAGTCTGTCAACCCGAAAGAAGTGCGAACGTAATTCATTTTGGATTGGAGTGAACATGACCACAGGTTTTTATATGGAACGGGCTTGACTTTCTTTTATACTTACAAACGAATCTAAACTTTCAGGAATTTATTTATA
This sequence comes from Hesperophylax consimilis, assembly GCF_061612785.1. NCBI lineage: Eukaryota > Metazoa > Arthropoda > Insecta > Trichoptera > Limnephilidae > Hesperophylax > Hesperophylax consimilis. The sequence goes on from NC_142842.1 coordinate 24,105,591, forward strand.
ATTCAAACCGAAGTCAGGTTTTTTTAGTTCAATTAAAAATAGTTCCATGAATCATTTCTTTACAGGGGTAGTCAGAGAAGATTATTTTTGGCAAACATTTGACACTTTATCCCGTGCGTGTGTTTTATCATTCTGATTATCAATATTTATTTATTTATTTATTTATATATAAATTGTACATTTATTTATAACAATTACAGGTAATAAAGCCTAAGACGTTATAATTGTACCATTTATGCAGTGTATATGCAATGCCAAAAATCTCGCAAATGCGCTGTAGGACACAAAAAATAAATCTATTTTTTTATCTACCGCATTCAAAAAGCACGTAGCTCTCCCCACAGGTGAGTTCATTAATAAATTAGTGCGGCTTGCTCTACCATATAGAAGATTGTGATGACGTCCTCGAGAGTGAGACTCTGGTACAAAAAATTTTAATAGGGCCAGTATCTCATTATTAGATAAGTGACCGTTTATTAGTTGGAAAAAATATTTAAGCAAAGCAATACCTCTACGTGTCTCTAGGGAGTGGTAATTGGTCATGCCTAATATATAAATCGATGGGTAAAGCCAAGGGTAACGTCCATAGAGCCGCGATTTATGTTAATTCATGTGGAGCCCAGATGATCGAGTTTGATTCAAGTACACTTAGGACTAGTGTGTTATATAATAACGTCAGTGTTTTTGTGTTACGAAACGGATATGAGTTTCTAATTACGAAGCCGAGAAGCCTGTATCCTCTGCTTATTAAATCATCGATGTGTTGGTGAAAAGTTAGTTTGCTGTCGTAAATAACTCCTAGATCTTTATATGAAGAGGGTATATCAGTTTATCGTGCAATGTCGTCTTAGGGCGTCCATAATATCTTTTTCCATCTACTTGCGCGTCACGTCATCCACTCCATTAATTCGCTCTTCATGTCCTAAATTAACTTTTATCAATAAAAAATCCATCGAGTAATTTTTCTGTTTCCTTTCAAATTTTTATTTTAAATCGAACACTACGCCGTGAAAATTAAATTACCTCCATTAAAACTTCCAATCTTCTATCGACAAATTACGTGTTTATGAATACAATAAGCAATAATTTTTTTCAATAAGTATTTTTGAATATGTTATGTTTTCTGTGAATTGATTCCAATATTAAATGCAATGAAGATAAATCCCAAAACATTACAGCTACACCTCAAACACATTGATTTTATTTACACTCTCCTGTAAAGCGAGCGTGCATTTGAATTCAGAAAATCACGCGGTTTTATTGTGATCACGCGCTCAATCTGCACTTATTGGCAACGGCCCGGTAAAAAGGGAAAACGTTTATCAAAGCGAAACAACGGCCGCCATTTGCTCAGATGAGATTGCCCAATTCACACACTCTTACCCTTTTTAACAAATGGAATTGCGACCGGAATGATTTGAATTTTTTTTTTGCCGAAAAGAACTTCGGAATATAAAACAGGCCCGTTTTCAATGGAAACCGAACGATGAAAAGAAAATTACTTTTTAATCCTGTGAAAGTACGCGCTGTTTAAAAAAAAAGTTTTTTTCTTTGCTGTAAGGACCTTTTCAAGTTTTCGTTTTAATTTAATTTCAGATTTTTAAGGGTAGGAAGACTGATATTTTTTAATTGAATCTTGTATTAATATTGAAAAAGTAATAATGCTGCGAAAATTGATAAATGTACCAAACAATTTCATTTTTTTATTTTTTTTTCTCCTAGGTTTGTCAACAGTGATTCGTATCAAAGCTCTCGAAATACAATTACATTAATTAAACTTGGTTGATACTATCACTAATTACAGACAAACACAACATTGATGAACACAACACTGTAAGTAAAGAATAATGTTCATGTATGCACCTACATGCATACATGTATACACACATACATACACTTACATATACATTTCATAACAGCAACAGTAATTATTTTTAGATCAACACGATAGGTAGCTTTAAGTCTTGTTTACGTTTGATTTGAAGGTGGCCAATGATGACATTGACAAATCAATGGAATGAATTTTATATGTCTCGTTAAAATAACGGCACATTCTCGGTAAAGGTGAGTCTTTTTCTATTTTTCTCTCCCTTTTTTCTTTATTGAGATTCTGTGGTCACCTAAATTTATAAAAAAACCTACTACTGGTTATGTTGGTACTTTGTAAATGTATCTAGATGTTGCGACTATGTGACTAAATCACCCTAACCACTAACCAAAACAGTAATAATATACGAACATTAAACGTGTTGTCATTTTAAAATCCTCGCGATGCTGCTGCGGCCGTCGGCTGGCTGCTACTGACCCAAAGAAATCTGTTATTAAATAACATAAAAAAGTGTTACAATCAGGTTTCTCTCCATATCAATATTTCTCTTGAAAGTATTGTTTTTACTACTCTTCATATCAACTAGGTTGTATTTTAAAACATATCATAAATACGAATTGAAAATAATGACTATGGGCTTAACCTGAGAACTGACCTTCCTAGAAAGATTACAAATTCAATTTTGTCCAAACGCCACAGATAAATACAAATAACAACATTTTTTTCTATTTTAATATAAATAATAATACTCGGTATAATTTAGTATCACATTTTGTGATAAAGTGAGCCTATTTCGCCATTGTTGTTTCTTCTACCCGTGGCATTATAAATATTAAGAAGATCACGATCCCGGTTCTTTACGGTTATTGTGTTTCTGTTTTTACAATATCATCTGTGCTATCAAAAAGGAACAAAAACATAATATCTTCAATGACATCTAGAAAAATTTCATGCGAATAGGGTATTAATTCTCCAATTCAGGCCGCTCGCAATCGCTGTCGGAATTACATACATTGGTCGACGTTCTTATTCGTCAAAGGTACATACTTACATACGCGAAACGTTAAAAGTGATTCCAATCGATGTAAGCCAAACCACTCGTTGTTCGAATGGAATGACTTCGTCGAGAATCGAGTTCCAGATAATATTTTTTGAATCGAATGAGAATTTTATTGAAATCGTTAAAAAAAGTATACCTAATATTCTATATTACGTAAGCTTTCGCTTTCTTCTTATTAAACCAAAATGTTTGCTATGCATTATATGGGTATAGTTTACGTCAATCAGGTAGTGCGTAGTAAAATAATTCATTAATTTCACTATAAATATACGAAACTACGTGAATTATTTTAAACCATCACAATTATTTCAACTCGGTCGAATAAACAGGTGGTCTTCCAAAATTAACCGATAGTTTTGATAAATACTGATGTTTACAGTAAATATTAATTGGTTTATTTAATTATAATATTATTAATCAAATATAGCCACTGTACGACCACATATATGGTATTCGAAATTAGTTAAAGGTAAATAATGTATTTTGTGAATTCATTGAAACGATACACGTGGTGTATGTGATGATTAAACGCGTAATTTTATTCATTGTAAAGAAAAACCTTAATAATTAATAATCACTTGCCTATACAAAAGGTTTTTTTTTATTAACGCGTTGCATAATATGAATGCTTTTAGCGAGATAATTTGATGTCCTTTGTGCCGACATGTATTACTGACTTTCCTCTAAGTTTCCAGGTTCGGTTATTTCTACAGTCCATTATAAAAAATCTTATAGGTGAAATTTAAGTTTTTTTTTTTTTTTTTAAATACAACATTTTATTTTTACAGTACTTGACGAGTTTATATCCCGACGTATATGCCCCTAGTCGAGGTTCTTACTAAACAATGGAAATCATTTTAAAATTAAGATACGAGTAAAAAAAGGCACGAACGCTCAGATAAAGATAATTTTTTTTTGTGATTGAGGTTTTTAATTCCCAAAACAATACAGAAATCTATACATTGCAAAAGCGATAAATAAAATTAAAAAAGTCATCATACACAATCAATATATACGGTTACATTGGGACAAGAAAGGTTACACGTAGGTACACATATTTAAAGGTTTAATGATACGTCGCGCTTAAATTAGTTGCAGGACTTGAGGAAAATATTTATATTTTTTGCGAGGCAGTTAATTCATCTAGTAAGTCTTCACAGGGGAAAACGCAATGCTAAATTACTTCTGCATCTGGGAAGAATCAGAAGCCTGTGTTAGCGGTATCTTATGAAATTATCCCGGACATGAAATCCTATTTTATCCAGAATGTCTGGAGATGATAATAATGAAGTTTGTAGGCCATCAGCATCATCACTAATGCGACATCCCTCCTAGAACTAAGGCTACAGATACCCAGCATTCCTTATATAAATTATGGTGGAAACCGAACTCTCTCATGTAGAGTTTGACTAATGTTTTAAAAGATTGACGCATTAAAATAATCTTTTTTCATCAGATGCGTCTTTATTTTTTTAAATATCACCATATCAAAGATGCAAGTGGATCCATTAAAAACTTCCGCATCTCGAAGCCTTATTCGATATGGGCTTCCATACCCTATCTCCTCGCGCGCCTCTCAGAGGGTGGAAATATAAATAAAATTTCCATGCGCTGTAGCAAAATTGTCCCATATTTTATTCCATTATCCCGTGGGATATCTCGTGCGTGCGGAATGTCAACATCCCGCTAAGATTACATTGTACAACTTTTTCGCTTTAATAATATTAATGTGTGATAAGGGCAAACATAAATTTCAGAGGTGACTTTAAAACTTTTAGGCAATCGCAAAGGTTCATATTTTTTCTGCAAACATACGTTATGATCCTAGCGATAATGCACCGCTTTTGAGACTTTGTTATAAGCAGTAGAGTAACGAGAGTCGGTGAAGCGGTAACAACTATTAAAGATATGGAGACTTGAGCCTGGAGGATATTTTGTCACCTCTGAGTAAACAGTGGATTAGCGCTACTCGTCGGGTTATGTATATTATCACTTATTCACCACCAATTAGGAACCGTACCCCGTGTCAAGTTTTAAAAAGACAACAACAAGAGATAACTCTTAGGACGGGTTGTTCGACAGAATTTGAACAATTCATCAAATTTCAAAGTTAAAATTCTAGTTCTCTGAAAATTCTATTCAAGTTTTGTTGTTGTTATATAATGGGCCAGTTGTATCTCAAAACTGAAATGAAAGCAGAACTTTGACAAAACTTTTGTCGAAATTTCAACGTTTTATGGTAGTATTCAGGTATGGAGAAAATAAGATTTGTATGGGAAAAACACAACAGGTATTTCTTTTTTTAACTTTTATATATTTATTTATTTAAAAAAAGTTATTGTGTTTACTCTAAAATTTTTCACGTAATTTGTTCATTTTACAGCACTTTATTTCTGGTTTTATAAATGTTTCCTCAGGGGTTTGCTATATAGGATATTACATAAATGTACCCCTTATTTAACAGTGGCAGTTGGTTCGTGTTGAAGATTAATATTTTTAATAATACTAGTTCATGTAAGTAATATTTTTGTAGCTGAAAACTAACAAAAAAGTTCGAATAGTAGTGTTTTCACATATGAAGATTTTCACTAAACTGGTGCATTCTCCTCTTTTATTAATTTCACGCACTGCCACTGTTTTTGAACATCAACACTTCCCATGCCCGCTCTATTCATTTCCCGGCGGGATTTATGAGGTTTACATGGCGACGCCTGAGGCCCTAGAATGGCTCGCAGACCAAGATGTCCCTCTCTGGTCTCCCCACCCCACCATAAGAAAGAAGAAGAACACTTCCCAATCTGCGAATCTTCCGATTATTCATTCTCTTCTCTCCTCACTCACTTCAACCTCTCAAAATATCCCAAATAAGATTGCCATAGTCCCACTACATCCGGGCAGGTATTGTGTTTAGAATTATTTGGCATGGATATTTTGCTAAATTTCAATAAAATACTTTGACATGTTTTACTCCATGTATAAATTAAATTTCAAAATATTTTTACTTGGATGTTGGGCTTCCACGTCAAAGATTTTTACCGTTACAATAGTGTTCTTAAAACTAGAAATAATTACAATGAATAAATAGTCAGTATTTTATGAAAGCTTCAAACAAAATATTTGTTTTGCAATAGACGATAACCAGAAATTTATTTTGGCTACGTGGTTTTCTCTGAATCAGAAATTCTATTTAATGTAAGGCTTTTTCATACACGGTCATTACAGTTGAAATAACAATCAGGTTTTAATATGGTATTACTTAGATACCTTATTTAAATTTTGTATACGGTGGATTTGACTTCTAGGAACTACAAAAACCTACATTTATAATTGTGTAATTATTATACTTAATTAAAGATTTTAGATCAAAGTGGATAACATGAACCCACAAATTGAAGTTAGGAAATTTACTTATTTAAATATTGTTCTAGATTTTATATCCATTGTTTAGTGGAACTGCGGCGTGTATATTAAACTAGCCTACCCCGCCAAGCGTTGCAGTGGCTCAGTCTGTCTGTGCAAAACAATAGCGACATATTTGATAGCTCAGAGAGACTCAAGTGCGTTATGCGGTCCGTGTGCACGAAGATTTTCACCCCAAAGACACATATCATTTTGACTAAAGTAACTAGCCTTTTATAAACATGCAGATTTTGTATTTTATTTTCAAAGCTAGTTTTTTATAAATAAATAGTTTTTGTCCTCAAAATAAATGGTTATTCATTCCAAGAATGTGGACTAATCATATTGAAAGTTCTATCCTCAAATTTCACAAGTGAGGGTTCAATAGGTCTGTTCAGTCAGACTTGGCCGACCTGTACGTGAGTCTCCTCTGAGTAAGATTGTCCCTCACGCAGATATCGGCCAAGTATGATGGTGTCAGCCAGTTCAGTACCTTATGCACCAAAATACGAATTTAAACTGTACTCTCTCTGTCACTCGAAGCCAGGTTAGGCAATCACTTTGACGAAATTATTTGCATCTCTCTTTAACATATTTTTCTGCATTCCTCCTTCCAGTTACCTCTTTCCCAATTACCCGTCCTTGTCTGACAATGTAACTAAATACCTTCATCAGTGATATTGCAACAGTTTAATGTACAGTACCAGTCTGTTAAGAAAACCTTTGCAGTGAACATGTTCTTTCAGTGCGTTTAGTTTGAGTTTCTTATGAAAGCTTGAGCAGTGATCACCAGCAGTGTCCCTCAAGGCCATAATATCGTTTGACAATAAGATATATACCGAAGATTAGGGTAAGTTAGAATCCCTTTCCATTTCTAACTGTTAACTACAGCTAACCAATAGTTGTGTCGAATATTGATAACAGTTTACAATAAAGCCAAAAACTGATCTGCTACAATATTTGCTACTCCATAAGTAAAAGAGTTTTTTCAGGCTGAATGAAAAGGTGAGGTGAAATTTAAATTCTGAATGGATATCACCATGGCATAACTGTAGGTATCTTGGTACTAATTTTAGGTGTGTAAGTTTTGTACTTAAGCGGACGGTATCAAATCACGACTTCAGTACAGTTAGGTATTATTGCTACTTGTAAACGAATTGGTCGACCGCCGCGAACAGCTGCGCTTTCAAGACCAACACCTGCGTCTTTTGAGGAGATAGGGGAATGATTGACACAGTTTTGATAAATCAGTCATAGTCCAGTCAAGATGTACATCCGTGCTTGCAAAAGGTCCAGTCATTCTGAATTTTTTATATGTTGTTAGGGCCTAAACCAGTATTAAAAAAAAAATTTTGCAACTTCGAAAGTGCTGTGCGAGCGGCGGTGGACCTAAAAAACCAGGAAATTTTCGGATTTTTTTCAGTTTTTGCTCAATATCTCAGTAAAGGAAGGGTCTGACCGGTAAAGTTGATATACATACTTTTAAAGAAGACTAAATTTGCTATAATTTGAGACTAAAGCAAGCTATATAAAGCCATTGGTTTTCAAGATACAGTTCTTCAAAAATAGGCAATTTTTTCCAAAAAGTGAAATTTTTTCGAAATGGTCACTTATTTTGTAAAATAATTTCTAAAATACGCATCTCACGTCAAATATCTTTTGAAATAAAGTTGTTGTAAATTTAATAAGCTTTTATTTGAGACTAAATTGATATCTGTAGACTAAACGGTTATCTCAAAAATGGCAGATAACCAAAAACAGTCATATGTTGGTTTTGGGTGAAATGCAAATAAACTGTTCTCGTGTCTTTTTATGGTTATATTGTGCTGTGAAGTAAATCCATAAATCATCGTGGGTTTATCCTAGGGTTATAATACAATTACGACTGTTTCAAATTTCAAGTACCCATTAGTACCTATACCCATGGGTACCCATATGAATGGGCACGCATATTCACGAGCTGTTCGGGCCCACATTTTGGCAAACCTCACACTGGCCAGCATTGTTTTTTATGAGGTTGACATAACTCCTGAGAAGCGAGACGAGACTGAAAAATTGCTGCGAGACACTGAAAGGTCTCTCACTATATCAGCAGAAGAAATTGATACCTACCAAATACTAAAGGCAAAATTTAAAAGTGCCTTGGAGAAAATTAAAGCGAATGGTCCAACATCACAGTTGTGGGTCCAATACTTTCGTATGACCACTTTGATAAAACTATTCATCCAGGCAGAGCGTGCTTGTGATTGGAATCTTCATTTGTACACTGTCCACAAGATGCTCCCTTTTTTCCACGCAGCTGGACATTTTTTGTATGCTAAGAGCGCGCACCTCTACCTTCAGGATATGATAGCTCTACAAGATCGGATGGATAAAAGTGAATACGACATGTTCACAAAAGGATCCTTCACCATTTGCCGGTCTGACAAGTTTTGGTCTGGGTTGTGGTCAGACTTAACAATTGAGCAGAAGCTGATGCGATCCATGAAAACCTACGGTGGGTTGACCCAAGGAAGAGGAATCTCCCAAAGTGTTCTGGCAAGGTGGACAACAGGAATGGTGTTTATGTTGAACATTTGTGAAGAACTGGAAAGTTTTTGCAGCTTATCATGTCATACTGGAGAGCAGCATGTAGACATGAGACCTTCTCGAATCATCCGAGATAATAGTGATATGGAAAAACTAAAAAACTGGTTTGCTCTCCACCCTCCATTTCCCAAAACTGACAGTTTAATTTCTATCAGTAGTGGTTTACTGGCAGGTCCTGAAATTAATTGCCACACAGCCCAGAGAGTTGGAACGGAAAGAGTAATGAAAATTGTGGTAAAATGTACGACAAGGTAGTAATAAAACAGAAAAATAAAGTTACCACGCTGGCATCGATCACCTCAACCGTTAAACTGCCGGACAAAAACAGAAGAGTGGCTGTGGATCCGCTCACAATTTTTCAGCGAGTGTGTATTGTAAAGAAATCTGAAAAGGATTTACAGGATGACTTCAAGTATGAGTTGGCCCCGTTCTCGATGTCTCTGTTCAATGAACAAGGGATGCGCAAGGGCACAAAATCTACTCTGTACTCTCCCTTCACTCCTCTTTCCAGCCACACGCCGATAGATGCCAGCACTCTTTGGATGTTGGCTACCTCTTGCACAAGGTCGTGTGGCAGCGGAAAAGCACAGTTCGAGCACTTTTGGCGCGTTATACCACCTACGTCCGAAACCACTTTGGGAAGAACGTCTCCATCGTTTTTGACGTCTACCCGAAGATGCTACCAAAAAAAAACACCAAAACAGCGGAACGACTCCGGCGCTACGCAGCTCATTCCAGCTACGAATTGACTTTCGATGAATCCACAGTAATTCAAATTGCTCAAGAGCATGTTTTGGGCAATGAAAACAATAAGAGACGCCTTATAACTCTTCTCTGTGACGCCTTTCAGAAGGAGGGAGTAGAAGTGGCTGTTGCCGAAGAAGATGCTGATCGAGAGATCGTCATGATGGCGTTATCAAAAAAAGCAGATGCCGATCGGGTCGTCATAGTGGGAGAAGATGTCGACCTGCTCGTTCTTCTCAATGGTTTAGGCGCTGAAGAGACAAACGTCTATCTTTAGAAGAGCACGAAGGGAGAAGCTGGTTGCTGTCACTACTCTACGACCTCCTACAACAACCAGGACTCCCGACAATTACCAGGAACGGTACTATTAACCCACGCGTTTGCCGGGTGCGATACCACCTCAGCACCGTTTGGCCAAGGAAAGACCAAAATCAGCACACTTCTGAGCAAGAGTGAACCGCTGAGCAAGTGGAGGTCTTCCTTCGGCCAGACTCTACCTCACAAGCCGTGAGTGAAGCAGGCATCAAGTGCTTCATGGCTCTATATGGGGGTGACATCGCGAGGGATACTTTGGATTTCCTGAGGTATAAGACGTTTGTCACTTCAACAAACATAAACCTCGCCCGTTTGCCACCGACGGAAGATGCTGCAGGCCACCATGCAGCAAGGTGCTACCTCCAAGTGCAGAAGTGGCGGGGAGTCAACTTGAATCCCACTGAATGGGGGTGGAAGCTATCTTCTCAAGTACTCACCCCCATCCCCACCACAATGGATCCCGCACCTCCTGCCCTTTTGCGAAAAATTTCGTGTAAATGCAATAAAGGATGCTCTGGGAGCTGCTCGTGTAGAAAGGCTGGGCTCCACTGCTCAGTCCTCTGTCAGTCATGCGGTGGCAAATTTTGCATTAACGTCCCGGATGTGGAGCTGAAATGCTCGGACGATGAAGATGACCCGACTACAGACTGGGCGCCTCTCCCAGCTAAGATAAAAAGAAAGACATGATTTGGCAACCAAGACACAATACCTACATGATTTATATTAGTTTTATTTTTTTGGTACATGTAATTTGTCCTTATAGTAGGTACCATGATGTTTGTACAAGCATTTTGGTATGTAGGTATATAAAACAATGTTTGAAGATGACGTAATTCCCGATAGATGTAATATCTTTCCTTTTTTTCATCAAATATCTGTTAACTGTTTGATAAATAAAACCATAAAAAGACGTGAGAACAGTTTATTTGCATTTCACCCAAAATCCACTTTTGACTGTTTTTGGTTATCTGCCATTTTTGAGAGAACCGTTTAGTCTACAGATATCAATCTAGTCTTAAATAAAAGCTTATTAAGTTTACAACAACTTTGTTTCATACAATATTTGACGTGAGATGCGTATTTTAGAAATTATTTTACAAAATAAGTGACCATTTCGAAAAAATTTCACTTTTTGGAAAAAATTGCCTATTTTTGAAGAACTGTATCTTGAAAACCAATAACGTTATATAGCTTGCTTTGGTCTCAAATTATAGCAAATTTAGTCTTCTTTAAAAGTATGTATATCAACTTTACCGGTCAGACCCTTCCTTTACTGAGATATTGAGCAAAAACTGAAAAAAATCCGAAAATTTCCTGGTTTTTTAGGTCCACCGCCGCTCGCACAGCACTTTCGAAGTTGCAAAATTTTTTTTTTAATACTGGTTTAGGTCCTAACAACATATAAAAAATTCAGAATGACTGGACCTTTTGCAAGCACAACCCCCTTTTCATGTTTAACTTGACTGGACTATCAGCATTTTGATAAAATACGAAATAAAAATACACGTGCTTTATAAAATTTATATTTATTTACTAAATAATGGATACAACTTGACAGAATAAATATCATATTAGCAAAATAATGGATATACAGACACATCTTTTACGCCCTGGACCTTTTTTGACGTCTCAGTTTTTTACTGGTTTATCTAATGGTGTTTTGACTTGGAAAATATTTTTGGTTCATGTATTTGATTGTATCGTTTGTATAGTGGTAATTATTGTTTTTTTAATATTTTTTTTATAATACTACTACCCGGAATTAGCCATCAACGGAATTCAGTGCATTTATCAATGGCTCTGTTAGACATTGTTCCCAATCTTAGCGACAGTTTGAAAGGAATCGCTAGAATCGTTGAAAAAACCTTCACACTAGTCTAGCATAAGTCCATCTCCAAACTCCGTAATCCAGATTTTGCACCAAATCGGCAGAGAACTGGAGAAATCCAAGATGGATGCTGAAATTATGCATTTTGACATTAGATCCAAGTTCAGTGCACATCCAAACTCCCTAATCCAAATTTTGAACTAAATCGGCAGAGAACTGAAGAAATCCAAGATGGATGTTGAAATTATGCATTTTGACATTAGATCCGAGTTCAGTGCACATCCAAACTCCTTAATCCCGATTTTGAACCAAATCAGTAGGAAACTCAAGAAATTCAAAATGCATGCCAACATTATGTTTTTTGACGTTAGATCCGAGTTCAATGCACATCCAAACTCCCTAATCCCGATTTTGAACTAAATCGGTAGAGAACTAGAGGAATTCATGATTGATGCCGAAATAATGCATTTTTAAATTAGATCCGAGTTCAAGCCACCACCCGACTCCGTTGTACCGACTTCTATCGAAGTCTATCTTTCTATCAAAAAATTCTAGAAAACATGTCCATCGGAATGATGTATTTTGACAAACCTTATTCTTGTTTCCTCCAGTGGAGCGGTCTCTTTCTTAAGGCGCTGTGCGCGCGAGCCCCTTTATTATTTCGTATTGGTACCTGAAAAAGGTAAACAAAAAATTGAGACCGTAAAACAAGTTTCAAATTATATATTAGATAATAAATAATATTTAGTTTCCAATTACCCCTTGGCTATAGCACCAATCTCCTCTGGATTCCTATTATAAATTTGAAAGTTGGCTGAGGACTGGAGAATAAACAAAACAAGCGTGCTCTCACTTCCGAATTCACCTCGAGACTGGCAGTGACTGGCAGGTGCTCGTTCAACCCATGGACAATGATTTCATTCGTAGGATTTTGTATGACGGAAAATAATTGAAATATTCGGGAAGTTTAATTGAATCACAACAAAAATCCATATACTGTATCATACTTCGAATAAGAACTACTAACATTGTCTTCATTTTTTCACCGCACATTTTTTTTTATTGGCAACTATCTTTATGTATGATCGCAAGATTCAACCCGAACTAAATGCAATCCAGACAGCGTCTTTTTAGATAAACCTATCTTATTTTTTATTTTTTATGTGCGACATCTGTTGAGTTTTCTGCAAGTCTAGAATGAATATTTATTTTTCGGAATAACTTTATTGAGTAAAACCTCAAATTTTAATAGTTAAAAGTGACCGAGGGGAATAGGGTCCCATTAGCTCAGTTGGTAGAGCACTGTCCCGGAAAGACAAGGGTCCTGGGTTCGAGTCCCAGATGTGACCGTTTCCTTTTCTGATTTTTCTGTTTCAGATTTTCGTTTAAAAATCACTAATATTGTCTTCAATATTTAAATATTACAATTTGAGGTTGAAATCTAAAAGTTTTCATATAATATATCTTTTCGAAAAATTCAATTGTCAGCTCCAAAATTTAAATTATTACTAGGACATACTTAACAAATTATGCGTTTGTTCTTTGATGTTTTCCATGAAACAATTAGCGACCTCCCAAATGCTAAGGCTCTACGCACCTAAATAAGCAATTAACCCTTCACAACGACGGCTATTATATTCCACTAAAGTTAATATGCCGTTTTAAATTCGAATGTTCATGTAAAATTCATTAAGCACTCGGCAAACTTGCGGTTGACCCTTTAAAGTAGGGTAAATTGTTTCAATTTGAAGGCTAAATATTATGCAGCCTCCGCTGGAGAAGGGCTAAACGAATCAACGGGAAAAATAAATGAGAGTTTTTCATTATACGTTGTGCTTTGAAACTGTTTCAACGCCCTGAAAAATGTCCAATTCTACACCTTAACACCAATGTTATTAGCCTCGATAGCTGATAGCTACCCAATTAATTTATTTTTAAATCCCTGTTTCCTATTTTGTAGTAATGTTGATTTTTCTTCATTACCTACTTTGTTTCTTTATGGTTAGTCCATACCAACAAATTATCGTGGAATTGTTGTTTGATTATAGTTTTGATACCGCCCACGACATTTCGGTAGAGTGTGTAGATCTAAGTTATTGCTATCCAGTCAATGTAGTTTAAAGGTATTTCCATAGATGGCGATACTAACGCCACAGGACAGCGACAGCATGTCGGTTGTACTCGAATGGTTACGAGTACAGCCGATGTTAGCCGATCTCTAGTTAACCTGCTCAATTCTAGTTGCTCCCTCGTTAGAAAAAGCTCACAGTCTCTGATAGAGTGGACGATTGTCCTGCAATGCATGCATTGTAATTATCTTACGATAATAAAGTACTCGTAATCTTTGACGAACCAAAGCATTTTATAAAAACTTCCTATCTCAAGTGTATTCAAAATCAAGAAGCTAATTAAACAGTACATTTCAAAATTATGTATATTATAATACTCTTTCTAGGGTTATGTGGCAAGCGAGAAGAACTTACAGTGGATTTAATAGGTTAAAATTAATAAAAATCAATCTCAATAACTTGGTTTCAATATTATAATTTATTTATTTAACGCCCATAGGGCTTTTACATGATTGGTAGTATAATTTTAATTTGACAGATACTTTGAAACATAAAAAATAAGAATAAAATTACATTTGATAAAAGCTATGCAACAAGTCATACAAACACAAGAAACAAAAACAGAAAATTACAGCTATTTGTAGGTTTACATGATGTGTTTAGGAGTATTGTTGAAATAAATGTTTTAAATGATCCACAAAACTTGCCAAGTTGGTATTGAATATGTCAACATCACCCAAGTAATGATTTCCCATGGTGTGAAGTCGTTGTATCGGAGAGTGGGCAGTGTAGTTACGCTTATGTGTGCTGCTGTAGAATATTGTATTTTGTCGTGTTGTTACTGTGGGTGTTTGTATGTTTATAAGTTGCAGGAGTTCACAACAGTCGAATTTAGAGTATTAAAGTATTTTGAATAAGAACGTTAAATCGTTTATTTTGCGTCTATCTTCTAATGTATGTATTTTTAGAGTATTTAATAAGAAATTGTATTTTATGTCTTCGACAGGGATATTTAATTTAAAATTTATAAAACGTAGAAATTTTTTTTGTATTCGCTCAATGTTGTTAATGTGAATTTTGTAAGATGGAGACCAAACAAGGAATTAATAAGGAACATCTTAATAGTAATAATTGTGATGTACAGTGAACCCTTTAATCAATATTACTAAGTATCTTACTGCGCGTCTGAAGAGAGAATGAGAGGGCTTTATTTAGGTTAATTATCCTATTTTAATTAAAAACTATGTTTCACGGTGTCAATCAAGGAAAGAACCGTCTAAACAAAGTTAACTTGGAATTATATTCTAAAAATTGCTCGAGAGGATAACGTCAAGAGACAGTTGTGTAAAAGGGTATGTTATATATAAATGTTAATGAATTAAGAGGGTTGTGCCACGATGGGACTGTGTGGCGGAACATCCTCTCTGCCTACTCCTACGTTACTTAGTGAGTTAGACAGAGGCTAAGTACTCATAGAACAATCTCGTGTCTTCAAATCTCACTTGTTTACCCTCTAAATATTTAAATACATCGGTTGTAAAATCATTTCTTTCGAGAATGGTTTCATTCCACAAAATGTTCAGTTCATCATCCAGGTTAATCCGAAAATTGTAGACCTGCCTTTATTTTTTTATAGTCAGTTTTACGTTGTTTCTACCACGCTAATGAGGATTTAAATGCAATTACTTTTTAATTTGACAGATAAATATTCCCCTTGGTAACACAGAAGGTGGTTGGAAAAAAATACAAAACACCACAAGGATTTTAATTGCATTCGAAAGAGGTAATAATTTTAAGTGGTAGACTTTAAACGTTATGTAATTGTGTAGAAATCTATGTTTTTTAAATAAGTTTATGTGAACTTTTGCATATTTTTTTTATTCTTGTCCTAATGTAACAATAAAGGCATACGGAAAGTATACAATATAAATTTTAAAACCGTTGACATGATTAACTGATGAAAGTAACACAAATATTCAGAATACAATCGCTGACTTTTAAATGAATTTTAAAATGCATTGTTTGGTCGAATAATAGATTCAATTTTAAAATAGAAACAATCAAATTGCAAAAAAATATCGCATAATTATTTGTTCCGTATATGAAATTGAATTAAACTTTACGTCAATTTCGTTATAAAAGAATGATAATTCTCGTATTTCATGTCCATTCAAAATTATTATTACCAGCGACATCAATAATATTTATTATAAGTAATTATGAGTTGTTTTTTTAATGAAAAAGGTTAATAAATCATTTGGCAATGTTTAATTTTTTCACCAATTAAAAGGGAGGTTTTATTTGTTCTTTGCGTATTTTTTAACAAATTTTATTAAAAATTCCAAATTGATTTCACAACTAACTAACCATGACGCCGTTTTTCCGCAAGGGGGAGTCTGGGAGAATGTACCACTATAAAATGCACACAATCCTTGATTAATTCAAATACATCGATTCATATTATGCTCTGTTATTTTCTTAGAATATTGTAGAATCAGACTCTTGAAATAACCCTTCTCAGGTATTTGATTCACTTGATCGTGCCACGTCTTTATTGAGTATCCCCGACTAGATCCATCTTTTCATTTCGCATTATGATACCTATATTATATTTGCATTCCTTTCTTCATCTTAATTGCGCTTATAATAGACTTGCTTCTTTTCCGGTTGAAGATCTAAATATTATAAAGAATTAAAAGAAAAAATAATGTTATTTTATCTGGTTTTGAACTCGCTTACTGGTTTGAGCCCGATAATATAATTTAGTTTTGTTTCGGTTTGTTTATAATTTCCTATTACTTTAAATAATTACCTCAAAGATTGTGTTCCATACCTCTATGTATTTATAATGTGCACTAATCTGGTAAGTACTTTCCCGAATGCATGACAAATGGTTTTAGTCTATGCTTCAAAAATAGAACTACTTGTCATCGAGCTTTTTTCGGTGTCTATTGTCACTTACTGTTGTTTGAAATTTGACATCTGCACGTTTCAATAATTTTCTTCTCCTCTCAAATTGATTAACGTGCCACCTGATATTTTTTTACCACGCGCGTATTGCATGGGCCAAACGAAACCTTACGATTGCAGGAAGGGATGTATAACAGATTAGTGCACGTTTTTATTATACGTTTAGGCAATTCTTGACCATAATCTTTGAGGTGAGAATAATTTGTTAGTTATGCTTTCTTTGGTATGAATCCCATTTTTTGTTGGAGCTATTTACACGCTCCACGACTAACTAAGCTTACCATTATGCCACAGACATCGTCCATATTGAGAACGTGTCATCTTCCAAAACCTTTGTAGAAGATTCTCCTTTACATCCTCCTTTTTTCACTAACCATAAATTACTCTATGCTCGTCTAGTAATCAATATAATAAAAAGAACAAATATTTCGGTAATTATTTACCTACGACTACCGTTTTTAACATGCATTTAAAAATATACAATCATTTGATTCATCTTAATGATCATAAATAATATAACTAGAGAGCTTCTGATTACGAACGCGAAGAAAATAGTGGTACCCGTTTCTGGTAAATATCTTTTTTGTTTGTTTTTCTTTTGCGTTTAACAGCGGCTGGTTGCCTGAAAGCTTCATAGATCTCACTGAAGAGGCCTTTTCAATTCTCAAAGCTCTGAAATGGTGATAGTTTTCGGGTTATTGGAAGGGGAGCTTTATTGCGGTCGATTCTGAGGGAAAAAGCTACCGCGCCCAGCTGCTTACGGTTTTCCGGAAGATTGCGCACAAAAAATTGATATGTTTATGGCTTTCCTAGACGATTGGCTGAAAGTTTGATAAAAAATGTTTTTCAGGTAGAAATACCTGTACCCTGGCGTACATTTTTTGTTCAACATGCAATATTTTAAAGTTTTAAGAGCTAATCTTATTCTATAAGCAAGATTTTTTCTTGGAAGTGTGCTGGGTTTTTAAGTAAAATGATCTTCCTAATTTACATTTCGACAAAGCCATTTGACTCCTACCGTAGAGAGATCAATTAAATTGTTTTACATTGAAAAACACATATATTTGAAAATTTTTGATCGCTCTCACCAAAACAAGAACAAAAAATCGTTGTTCGGAGTTTTTCAGTGATTTGAGGTTTTTCAAAAGTTACTTTTGATATGTTGATATCGTTGGTATTGGACAAACCTAGACACACTATTTGTCGGTGTAATGGAAAAATATATGATGTCAGTGAAACACAATCCTGATTAAATCGCATTTCAATATTTGGCAATTTTGGTAATTCTCAGATGTTTTCAGAGTAAAACATTCTTAGCTTTTACTTGTGTTTTGACAAACAGATCGATCTCTTGCTGACACGTAGAGTAAAATGTTTAACTAAATGTGTTTCTCTTGTCAATAATATCAGATTTATGATTTGTGGTGAATATTAAAATAGATCTATATAGACAACGATAAAGCATACGATTTAATGGAGTATGCCAGTTTAAAGAGGGTATTTTTTTATAATTTCTCATAAGTAGGTAAGTAATTTCAAAAACGCGACGATTTAAATAATAATATTTTATCAATTTTTAACGTATTTTTACGTTAAAAAAGTGTTGCAAAATTTGATTATAAAATTATACCTGCAATTAATTCGACAGATATATGTATTGTTCTTACAGTTTTGGTTTGTGGGAATTTAATCATTTGAAACTAATGTCTACTGAAAGTATCCGCCTCAGAACAGAAATCTTCTAGTGAGGCGGGTTACTTACTTGTTTTTATATTATAATCTTATTTCAATAAACGCCCGGGTTGCCGGCAATTAAAAAAAAAAGTTGTAGAATATACAAATTTTCGATTTATTTGTAGATTCATGAGATTGGTCATTATAAATTTATTCATTACAAAAGTCATTATAATTCCAATGTGAGGATTGCTCTACCAAGTTTTACAAACATAAAATCCTGGCTTATTGCTGAAAATAATTTCACAAAGGTTAAATAAATTTCACTTTTAAAAACGTTAAACCTTTTTTAGGCGAATAATTAGCACTTTGTGAATTTCCGCCCGAGTTCAGAGTTTTTTTTTAATCTGTTGTTTATGACAACACTATGAATATTTCATTTTAATGTAGAACAGGAAAAAATTATTTATTTATATGCTAATGGAATACTCTATATACACCACTTTTAATCAATAATAATCTACATTTTTCAATGGCTTCTTCGTTAGGATTTAATAATAGATAAGTGTAGACATCTTACATATGTAGATGTCGGGGACGCCCGAGGATGACATGGTACGATCAAGTGAATCAGATACTCAAGTGGGACCATATCAAGAGTCAGAATAATATAAGAGTTTGTATGAATGTGAATGAGGCAAGAAGAGTGTTCCTAGACCTAGTTGTTTGGAAGTCCGTTCCCTCTGCCTACCTCTGCGGGGAAACTGCATGATGATTAGTTAGTTAAGTATAGACAAATAAGTGCATTTAGAATAAAAATATGTATAAATACAACAGTGAGAGGTGATTACTTAGGACGGGTTGAATGGAAAATTTGAATAATATTTCAAATGTAAAAGTTAATTTTCAAGTTCTGTAAAAATTTTTTTCATGTTCTGTTATTATTTCAGTTCTGTCAAGTAACTAGCAAATGATGACAAACCACAGAACTTGAATAGGACTTTCACAGAACGAACCCGAAAATGAATGTGGAAATTTGATGACTTGTTCAAATTCTCTGAAACAACCCGTCCTTTGTTTTCATTGTTAAAAAAATATTAAATAAAATCAGTTAAATTATCATAAAATAGTAAACGATTAGATTAATGTATGTGGCAAATTTTTTTCATAAACTTAAACAACTATGTCTAAATCGAAAACTTTTAAATTCAAAATAAAATAATCAAGGTGTAACTGAGATGCCTAAATAATAATTAAAATAAATATACTAAATTAAAAGTATTATTATGGGTGTTTAAAAGTATTATTATCAAAGTGAAAAAAAATTATTGGTTTTTAATATAATTTTATTGATTATAAAATTTTTTATCATTTATAAAATGTAAAATTTATATAATTGTCAACCTTTTGTATGTGTTTGTTAATATTTAAAAAATATATTTATCAAAATAATGATTTGTTTGCAAAATTTTGCTGGCAAATTCAGAAAAAATATTATTATTCAAACACCTAATGTGCTAGTTGTACTAGTATTAAAATTTCTAGAAGTCTTACCTATATTAAAAAGTAACAGTTATTACAAATTGTTTTATAAACAACTGATTTGTTTATGAATCAAAAATCAATTTAAAATGATTTAAAAAATAAATTATTCGAATAAGAAGCTGGTTTGAAATTTTGGAGAAATTTTTAATTATTATATTTGTCATTATATAAAAACGTATTATTTTTCTCAACTTCTTAACATTGACAACTGTGCGTGGATAAACAAACATAAGATCTAAAAAACTTTTTCTTATATTTTTGTATAAAATATAAAAAAGACTGTTTGCAGACGATGCACTGGTGTATATTGCAGAAGAAAATTATGAGGAAACAATCAAAAGGATAAATATGGACTTGGATACTGTGTCAAAATGGCTCAAACTAAATAAACTAAAATTAAATGTTAACACCAAATACATGAATAAAGTCAGAAGAAATAAGCACGATGAACTAAAGCTTTATATAAATGAAGAAATTATAAGAAAGTGGAAGAAATTAACTATCTAGGCGTCATTATAGACCCAAAGCTGTACTTTTCAAATAATGCGCACCATTCAACTAAAAAAATATATTTTTTATCAGAATATGAAACAAATTAAATAAAGACATATGTCAGATAAGACATATATTACATTACTGTTCAAGTTAATAAGCACATATTTTTAAAGCACATTGTAATTACTGTTCAAGTATTCTTTTTTTCTGCAACGAAGAGTCATTTAGCCAAATGCTGATGTGATGTATGATTTTTTTGTTTTTAACCTAACTTAACCTACATAACCCAGTTAATAAAGTTTTTGTTTCATCACTTTCCATGACTTTATATAACTTTTTAAAGATGTGATGAATTATCATTGTGATGATTTATCCGGTAACCGTTATATTCTTACGATTAATCAGTTTAAAAATGTGTTAAATGGGGTTGATCTATAAGAACATAATTAACAATATTTTATTTTATTACACACTAGAGTCCCAACTATCCGGAGCCAGTGGGATTATGGCATCCACAATTGGGGTGTGTCGTGAGGCTTAATAAAATGGGGATGGGATTGAGAAGAAGAGGAGAAAAATTGGTGAGAGTACCTGGCTATTCAGGTACAGCCATTTCAAATAATATTTAGAGTTTGAATGGTAGTCTTTGGCCAGGAAATACTAAGAATGAAGAGTATCTGCCACTCAGTTTACGTTTGATTTTCCTCTGGCAGTTTGTCGATTCCACGCCTGAAAAAATCGGGCAATTTGGTGGCGGTATCAAAAAGTATCGAAAAGCGGCATCGTTAAAAAGCATTATTTAAAAAAATCTTTTGGGAAATGAGCTGAAAATATGAAAGTTTGATGAAACAAATTCAGGACAATTAGACGGTTGTAGGATACCTTTTAACCAAGCACTTGAATACGCACTATTTAATTTATAATAAAATGAAACAAACAAAAGCGACATAATTTTTCATAACATAATAACACTAAATCAAATATAACACAATAACTTTTACATAAAATATAAAAGTATTGAAAGGGGTTTAAATGTCACATGAAAGACAAAAATAATTTGTCTTTCATGTGATATTTTATAACATTATTTAACGTCACATTTTAACCAAATCATTACAATACACTTCAGCACAGGTTCTCAGTAAGATTTCACGAAACACTAAAATATGATATATATTATTCATTTACAGCAAGACATCATTCTTACTTTACACTAAATAATGTCATAAAATAATCCAAAACCCCATAAAATGAAATATTGTTAAACCATAATTGAATTGATGTAACCGTAGAAGAAACAGAAATAAATAAATATTAAGATTTTATGAAAGTATAAAATCAGTATAACAAAAAATAAAAATCATTTAATGCGCTGTTATTTCTCAAATTATTCTGAACATAATCTAGTTAACTTGGAAATAATGCTCACATGTGTTGGTTTGTTACATTCATAATAGATCACACTTAATTTGTCACAGCATTAATTGCCTTTCGAGGGATGGACTTTTATTTCTCGTTATTTGGATTAAACTAAACTGTAAATACATAAAATTATTCAACAAACTGCCTTCAGACATCACCCGTGCTGCTTCAATGTCCTTGGTTCTTTGTTAATCCACCCTTCTCACACAGCCTCCTCGCTTATTTTCCCAAGCTCAACTTCAAGAATTTTAGTTGAAACAATCCCGGCATAAAGGCATACGATTAACAAGATAACATTAAATAACCGACTACTAAATTAGCGCTCTTTATTCAAAACGTTTCTTAATGGATTAATATCCTCTCGGCGAATAATAATATTAATATGAAAGCCATGAATTAGCAGTAATCAAGTGGGATTCGTATCAATTAGGCCTGTGCTTAATTCTACGAACAATATCGTACTCTGATACAACGCGGCTTAAGCGTTGGATTACTCGCTGGAAATGTATTCCGTACAAAGCGGGTGTATTATTAGACTGTATTTAATTTCTCGGCGAAGCGTCTTAAAACCAATAATAATTAAATTATCAACCGTTTTAATTAGCGATTTTGAACAGTTATTCAGTTACCATGTCTTAGGATTGTTCAAATTCTGTAAAGCAACCCATTCTTAAGTGTTTATTATTTTTATTTTTTAAAAGTATTAAAAGACGCTCATTTCTGAGCACGTTGTTTCAATTGACAATCAAGTGACTGGCAATGTAACATAGGATTATTATACATTTTAAATTATCATTATTATTGAGTTTCTGTCAATAGTTCCAAAATCATAATTCAGAATGTATGATTAATAGAAATTAGAGAATAAAATAGTAATAATAATAATAATTTATAATTGTGGCATTCGTAACAAAGCTGTCAACTTCATGACTCTGAACCGTGGGGTCATTGGTTCAAAAACCATTGACAATAATTTAAAGATGATTAAATTTATGATTAGAACAAGAAATATTTTTTTAAGTACATTTGTTCACAATCTAGACCTTCCTGCTTCTTTCTACCTTTTTTATGTGAATACCGCACAATAGTTCCAACTGCTTCCAACCGTCTGGAGCCAGGGAGGCTATGGCATCCCCAATTGGGGTATTCTGTTAGGCTGAAGGTAGTGGGGGGGGGTGCGGAGACGGGGAACAGGAAGGTGTTGGAGTACCTGGCTATTCAGATCTGGTCACCAAACTCGACTAAAGCCATTTCAAATAAAGTTTCAATTCTGAATGTTGGTCTTACACAAGGCCGATACTGAGAGTATCTTCCATTCTGGAACATGCCGCAAATATACTAGGTATATATTATTTTAAATGATAAAATTGTGAAACAACACAAATTAGTCGAATAAAATTTACTTACGCGCGCCGGGATTTGAACCTGCAACCTTTGGGTTGCTAGTCGAGAGCTTTACACCTCAACCACGGAGGCCGTCAATTGAATTTGCTCCCCACCTATTAAAATAATACGTTCCTAGCAAAATAATTTTTAAAAAAAACTGTAAAAAGTTCTTTTACTATTTTTTTACGTGCTACAAGCAGTATTAAATTTAATATCAGTTATTTAGCCAAGCTTGAAGATAACTGTAGCAGTCATTATTTAGTCATTGAATAAGCTTTCAATTCTACAATGAATTAAAAATTATTATAATATGCGAACATAATTTCCATGAAGTGTACCCCAGCTTGCACAAATGAACATAATTTCCTTGCAGTGTAACCGCAATAATGATATCTTTCACAAATGAACATTTTTTCCATGAAGTGTACCGCAACAATGACAGCTTGCACAAATGAACATAATTTCCATGAAGTGTACCCCAGCTTGCACAAATGCACAAATGAACATAATTTCCTTGAAGTGTAACCGCAACAATGATATCTTTCACAAATGAACATTTTTTCCATGAAGTGTACCGCAACAATGACAGCTTGCACAAATGAACATAATTTCCATGAAGTGTACTGTAACAATGATATCTTTCACAAATGAACATCGTTTCCATGAAGTGTACTGCAACAATGATATCTTTCACAAATGAACATTATTTCCATGAAATGTACCGCAACAATGAGAGCTTGCACAAATGAACATAATTTCCATGAAGTGTACTGCAACAATGATAGCTTTCAGAAATTAACATTATTTCTATGAAGTGTACCGCAACAAACACAGCTTTCACAGGTAAACTGAGCTTGAAATCTGCCTTATTTTATAATGTCTACTAGTTCAACACAATACAGCAGATAGCAAAATGCAAACACGATTCGCGAGCTTCTTTTGGCATTCTCGCGAAGTTGTGTAAACGTTTCGCGTCTTGTTAAGCCTTTTTGTTTTTGACATCTTCCAATTGTTTCCGAGGATTGCGGAGTGGATACCGGGAACCTGTTGCTGGCTGGAGCAACCCTTGAAATGGGAATAGCTTCCTCGTTCTTCCTTAATGTACAGTTTCACTCCAGGAATTCAGACCACCGCGCATCAAGCAGCAGAGGGTAGTTTGCCAAGAATTCGAAGCAACGAGTTTGGATATACTCATTGAATGAAGCGGAAGACGTATGAAGAATTTACTCTTTATAAACTCTTTCGGGGTAAGATTGCAAAAGTTTTAGATTGGACGCACTTTGATTATAATAATAACGGAACATCTTTCTAAAACTGAATCTTAAAAAAACTTAGAAGGCGCTTAACAAAGCTACACAAATAATTTGAAAGTTACTTTAATTTGCCAGATTCATATTTCATCTTCAAACTCTCATAGAACATCTTAAAAATAAATATAGTGTAACGATGTTTATTTTAAACGAAAATTTATGTTCTCGAGATAAATTTAAGAAAAGGTTATGACGTTCAAAGCTGAAAGCCAGAAGGCTCATAATGACGAAGATAATGTAGAAAAAGATAACGTGGAAGTTAAAAAAAACTCGTGTAGAAGTAAGCAGTTTTATAAAGTATGTTAATTGTTGGGGTGTTAACACGCGGAATGTATGAATCGTTGTCTCAAGAAGGAGCAAAGATCAATATTCTAAAGCTCTGCCAAATATTTTCGATTGCCTGTATTCACTGCGAGAATCTTCAGTAATATTTTATCTGTGAATTCTATATATATATTTTCAAAATTTTCAGTGAAATAAAATATTTGGGGCATGTCACTGGCGATCTTATTGATGAAAAATAACTTACTAGTAGAACGTCAAAGAAGAGTACAGAGCGAGCGAGTCAACATGCTCGCCAGGAGATTTAACAGGTGCAGTCCTCCGGTCAAGAAACAATTATTTCAGACGTATTGCATGAACCTTCGCACTAGCGAACTATGGACATGGCGTCATGAACTCACTCAGATTACAGTATAACCACGCATGCAGGGTGCTGTTCGGCCTCCCTTGGCGATAGAGCGCCTCGCAGATGTTCGCAGAGGGAAGGGCGGATGGGTTCGCTGTTTTGATGCGCCATAGAGTAGCCGGCACGAGCCAGCGCTACAGGAAATCGGAAAAAAAATCTCGTCCAGGCAGTCGCCCAGTGGCAGGGCGCGGCCCTACACTATAGATGGATAATTTCCCTCAAGCCACCGTAATAAAAGTATTAAATGCTATGAAACGTTATAATTTTAAATTTCTATCTTGTAATTCATTTACAAGTATATTATTATGTTTTTATATAGCAGACGGAGTATGGCCCTTACCGCTCTGTTCATCTGAATTTAACAAACTTTATTATTATCTACGTATTTTTAATTTAATTTTTTTATTTTTAGCTATTTTTAATGGTCTTTTATTATGATTTTTTATTATTAAAGAAATACACGAAACCGTTTGCTTGTGGTGTCCTGTACAGTGTGCATCCGTGTACCTAGCTTATACAGTGAACCTAGGTATGATCAGCACTAAAAATTACGTATCATTTAAATTGATAAAAAACATAATAAAAATCCCATAAACAGGTTATTTATTGCGTTAGCAGAATACAGAGTGTATTTTTAATGTAGCCTATAATTTTATATGTACTAACTTATGAAAGTTTCCTTTTTTCTTTTTTATATCCCTGTTAACTTGATTAAATTTATAATGTTCATTTAAATGTCTTACAAAACTGACTATTCAGTTTAATTGTTAAAACGAACATAATACTTTAACAAGGAACGTATTTTACGAGCTATCAAAGCATTACGAAAGCGTTTGTTTTTATACGTACCAATAAACCCAAATAAAGTCTCAGCTACGAAATTTTCAATCCATGCAAGCAAAAAACCGTGTGAGATATTTTCTTTTTACTTTTAAAGGCGTAATGACGCGATTCAGACCCTAAAACAATAAAAAGATACATTCAGTGGTTAATGGGGAGGAAAAATTAATGTTATCGCAAGACACCAACGTCCTGTTTTACGGAAATTTTACACGATAAATATACGCAGGGTGGTTAAAATTTACCCAAAATCAAGGAAATCTTTTGGAATGGCAATCTTGCGCGTCACGTGTTTTGTGGGGATTATAAAAGCTCATAAACATTTAAAATCTCACCTCATCGAAAAAGGCTTATTTGCTAGCATATGAATTGAGAACATATAGATTATAATTTATTATTCTCGTACCATGATAACCGTTATCATATATAAAAATTATTTAATGTATTACCTACACGAGTTACTCACTAACGTAGGTACTTTTATTTTGTTCTGTAGCCATTTGCCACGCATCTAATGTTCTTCTGCATTCATCGTTCGAGAGTTGTGCTGCTTTAGCATGGATTTAAAAAACCTTTACAGCCAAACTTTAATAAATATAGGTACACGTGTAAAAGAAAATTGAATAACTTGTTACGTAATACAGTCTCCCTATTAAGTTGAATAAGGCATAGTTGCCCCAACTTCCCCTCACAGCTAGTCGGCGTGTTCAAACACACGCGGCCAGATGGTCAAAATACGTGATCGGCACGGACCACCCAGGCTGCTGGCAGCCAACACGGGCCGGCCTCGGCGCGCTTCCTCAGTGCAGAACCGACCTTGGTTAAAACAACACGGTCGCTCGCGATGGCAAATCTACTCGCGGACATGACTTGCATAATTACGCAATAACGGACGCGATCTCGTTCCAGTTTCCTAACTAGATGCATTTCGCTATCAATCACCAATCATGATTATTATCTCGGCTCAAACTAAACTCAATGGAGTCCCGTTCCCGTGTAAAATCCCGAGTGCATATCACCACATCAACAGTACCGCTGCTTTTGAGCGCGGGAAACCTGAGTCAACATGATGTACCGCATCTCAAGGCGAATCGTAAGCTTTCAACCTATCCCCTTTCTTGTGTTCAATTCTTGTAACTTCATGTAGAATCCACGCTCCACCCTGTCGTCAATTTAGAGAAGAGAGTAGAGTGATCTATGTCACCCCTGTATTTCTCGAGATGATTAATATACCTTGTGCCTTTCTACTCATGTGTTATTATTGTGTGTAAACCTGTCCGACCTCCTAACCGACGGACGAGCTGATGACCAAAGGAACTGCCTACCCCTGATAGTACACGAGTTTCATCTGCCTACCTTTTTATCTGAGCTTAGCCAACTAATTACCTGGTTCGATTCCAGTTTAACCATATGTTAGCACTGGCGCAAAAACGTGGGTTTTCTTTGGTTTATTAATCGTCCATCGGGAGGTCAAATTGGAAATAATCTTGTACTCCTTCACTCTGTTTTCATGCCTTGTTTTGTATTAACCTTTGTATAACAATGTTTTCTTCCAATAAATCATAGCTGTTCTACAAACCATCGCGTCAAATCTAAAACAACCGTGTCACATTAAAACTATTCGGTGTTAAATTACAAGTTTTACGAATCGTCACTCGACAAAATTTTAAGTACCGGTATTCTATCACAAGGTGCGCAACCAACATTTACTTCTTTTCGGACATCTCAATCATCACATAGTGATCCAAAACCACAATGGTTTACTTTCCAAGTGCAACTATTAGAGAGAATGAGCTACAATAATCTACAATTCAACAGTTTCAAATCTTGTACATGATACAAAATAAATTCCTTGTTCGTGGAACCATAAGCCAGCATCGTTCTGCAAAATACACAACCAAGGAAACTAAAGCCCTTCTGTCATTTGATAATTCCGCTTTATATGTAATAAAGGTGGGTAGAGTATCCTTTTCGAAAGAAAAGTCTTGAAAGCCGACTTACCCTTTACATATAATTGAGATTCGCGATTGACGTAAACCCCGACGTTCGGCACTTCTGCGCAAATGGGCCAGTCGTTTGTCCAGTGAAAGGGAATTTTACGAGTAAATAACCAAACATTGGTTCTGCTTAAATTCAGACAATTGGTCAAGAATCACAAACAAACCCTCCAATAATTGTTGAAAAACAAACAATACTCTCTCGAAATCTGCACTTTGAATTTTTGTTTTTTTTCGGAAGAAATTTTTTCAAAATTTTTTCTTCGAAACCAAAGGAAACCAAGGACTTTGAATTTTTTTCGGAAATTTTTCAAAAACGCACAATCTGGGGGACTTTTCCACTAAAATTGCAAGGAAACCCCTGGCCGTTTTGTTTTCACAAATCAAAGACATGGAAATTTTTTTTCAAAAATTTTCTTCACTCATCTAGGACTTTGAAATTTTTTTCGGAAATTTTTCAAAAACACACATTTATTTATTTATTTATTTATTTACGGACAAATAGTCCATTAACAACATATTAATTACACGAATAAGTTTTATAAACAGAGATGACAGTGAAAGGAGAGCATATATAAATGAGGAGCGAAGACAATAACAATGACAATAATATAAAAGTAAGAATGGGAGATAATAATAAGTCAAAGCATGAAGATGGTTCAAAGGGCATTAGAAATTAGACATTGCGTATTGACTGTCGAAAGTCATTTAGGCATATACCACAAAATTCAATGCTTTGACTTGACAGTGAGTTGACAAGTCTCGACATTCTGGACAAAGGAGAATGGTATCCATAATTGGTAGAATGTTGATTGACGAACAGCAATTCATTATTTCGGAGTCTACGGGAAGGGATGTTGAATTGGATAAGTTGCAACAAAGCAGGTGAGTCTGTAATACCATTGATAATCTTGAATATGCAAATCAGATCAGTGTCCCTTCTACGTTTCTCCAAAGAATAAATGTTTAAAGTTTGTTCAACTTCATCATATGAGTACTCTCCTCTTTCAAGACCCAACCTCCAAGCGATTCCTCGACATCTCAGGGACTTTTCCATTAAAAACACAAGGAAACCGCTGGCCATTTTTTTTTCCAAAATTGAAACTTAGAAGTTTTTCGGAAATTTTTCAAAAACACACATCTCAGGGACTTTTCCATTAAAAACACAAGGAAACCGCTGGCCATTTTTTTTTTCCATACTGGGACTTTGAAAAAATTTTTTTTCTCAAAATTCTTCACTTACCATCACAAGCAAACCCCTGGTATTTTTTTGAAAAACAACCAGCCACACACTCGGACAATTCTTTTTCTTCTCACAAAGTCTAAATCAACTTCCACAAAATGAATCCTCAAAACAACACCTTAGGCATAATAGCCAACATCTGCTCTCAAAGTACTCAAAGCTTAGAAAAGGAATTAAAAGACAGGAATATTTCTCCTTTCAACAAAACCAAAAACGTCCTGATTAAGTACGCAGCATTTCACAACAGGAAATACATAAAAGGACTGCAATTTCAACCCGGCAGTATAATCTCTGACACAAACAGATACAATCTACGCAGCAAACATGTTACCTTTAAGGAAAACGACACAGTTCGGAGACGCAACAACACACTCTCACAAGGTGCTTTGTACTTCTCCGCAAAACTAGCTCCTCGCTTTGTTAAAGCAAAAGTGCTGAGAAAAATCTCAGATGTAGTATATACCCTATCGGACGCCTCTGGTAAACACATCGGTAACTACCACGTGAAAGATATTGTCAAACTAGGAAGTGTGGACACAATGGACACCACCTTCACTAGGTCACCACACACATAGCTAACAAACTTTTGGCTCTACCTTTGTCCCACGAGATTTGGCCCTCGTGCAGACAAATAGCATGTCTTATCGCGTAAGTTTCATATAAAAACTCGCATTTCGACCTCTGCAGGGTAACCTTCTCATTTTTCTAAAAACACAGAAGTGTCAACTGTGGCTTTTAATCATTTCTCACCCATACATGTACTATTATGCTCTTTTGTATAAACCTTTTGTTATTTTTGTTTCTTTTTCATACCTCACCGTGTAATGTATATAAATTTTACTCATATTTTGTACGTATTCTTCTCTGGAACTGATCATTCTAGTCAAGAGACTTTTCTGCTTCCCAAACAGTTGATGCTCCCGGAGTCATGACCCTGGACATTAATTGTTAGTCGTCACCATTCTGACACTTACGACACTAAATACATAACTATTTTTTGTCATAACTACCACAAAAGTCACGTACAACATTGTATGTAAATGTTTTTAATTCTCTCATGTTCTCTGTTATTCACATTGTTTTTTCACATTGTTCTTTCACATTCGTTCGTCACATTTGTTCCATTGGGCTCCATCGTACATAAAACAATGACCCTTTGCAACATACACCCAATTGAGGTGAATATTCTACCCCTGTAACTTGTAATCATAATGCGTGTGTAAATTCCAGTTTGGTATCGTCATTTGATTCAAGTTTACAAAGGTGTAACAAATAAAAGTTACAATTACCTTTTTTTTAAAGTTTTTCAGTTTTGTCTAAAAAATTGAATGGCGCTCAACATTCCCATTTGCTCAAATTTGTTGTTTTTTTTTCAGAATTTGATATTGACACGTCAATTCTGAAAAAGGTTGTTGTAAAGGAGAACAAACACCGTTTTGCCCCCCTCATCAATAACAATGTATCGCACATAACACCTTTCGGTCACATTGAGTATGTAAAAATCTTAAGATCTCAACTTTCTGACCCCAATTTGTTATATTATGTACTATATTTTGACTTAAATAGCATTAATTTGCCTTGTCAAATACACCGAGCCAGGTCACTTATATTAAGTCATCCTGTGTCTCTAGGTGCCTCTTGTATCAATTTGTATCATAAAGTTCACAACATTCGTGTTTGTGGCAATTTTGGCAACACCAAGTGTGTTTCCCGTTTTTGTTTGGTCATTTTAAGTAAGTAAAACCCTAAAAGGTCTTAAATAAACCACTACAAACCTTTTTGTAAGCAAAGAGTTAGTAAAACCAAATAGGTCTCTTCTGCTATACTGTGTGTCTTGTGTAAGACATCCTTAGGCATATGTCTTGTATTATTGCCAACTTAACGCATAAACCCAACCAAAGGTTATGCCATCGTCTTTTTGATAATACCAATAGCCACTACTTGATTGTTTTTGACATTGTGTATGTATCTTTTTTCCGGTATTGAAATGGTACTTTTTTATTATTGAACGTTGATATGTTATTTTTATGATACATGAGAATGTTACAATATCCACCATGAGACGAGGGATCGTTATAAAATCTAACACTATACATGAGAATGTTATAATATCTGCCATGATACGAGAAGTTCGTTATAATTACTTTTTTTACTGGCTCACATACACTGTGGCCAAAAAGATAATTTGTTCCATAAATGGTTATAAATATCTATGTTGTACCGTCCTTTCAATACTAGGGTTCTTTCGTAATTCGTTCAATTTCTACATGAGACGTGAAGACGTTATAATACTTACCATGATTCGTGCGAACGATACAATATCTTGTTGTTGTTTTCTTTAAATAAGTTGACACTATGTACTTGTTCTACCGGACGTAGATCATTTAACCCTGACTTGTCGCCCTTAATTGGGACCCTTTCGTATAACTCATGACACTGAGGGAAATGTCCTTCACTGTAGTGAGATTTTTTTTGTTCTATTCAAACAAACATGAAGCTGTGCATTCAGCAATTTTTTACGCTAACTGATACCTGTGGACTTCTTGTCAAGCGGACCCAAGAACCATCCACTATCCATTGACCATGGACTAGCCATCAGCTTCACTGTTGGTTATGAGGTATCGTGTCGTGGGAGTTAATTGAGACAGTGACACAAAACCACCTAACTCGTTGTCTGGGAGACGAATAAGAAAAACTCCCAGGTTTGTGAAGCTTGAGCAAGGGTCTGTCATGTTCTCACAAACTGTAGAAGATTAAAAACGACCCCTAATCTTTCACCAAATACACGTGAAAGATTAGATTGTTATTACTGTGTATTCTCCTTCACCTTTTCATCAAATTCATGTATATGTGTAAAGAGTTAGGAAATTTGCTGGTTGATATATTTCGTCCTCAAATAGAGATCGAATTGAGAATTAGCTCAGTCACTATCAATTTTCGCTGCTCAAACCCTCCATCCTTCACCCTTCCATCAAACCTCATGTACATTTATAAAAAGTTAGGAAACCTGCTGGTTGACCACATTTCGTTCTCTGAAAAAGATCGAACGGAGAATCAGCTCCATCACCAGCAGACCTTCTCGCTCAACGTTTTTTTTCTCATCCCTCATTATCTTTGAGGTTAATTTCATGAATCTGGAAGGTGTACCCTACGCACATAGCGTATCGTCTGTCTATAAGACAATCTTTATCCATGAAATTTGCTTCAAAAACTTCCTTTTTCACCCCATTCCTAGGTAATCAACACATTTCTTGTAATTTTGAAAGTCGTAAGTTGTTATCGCTCAAGCGCTAACACCGGCCATGGAAGGCCAACTTCTTTCAGAAACTTGGTGTTACTACGGTACAACCACCTACCTATACCTTGTAAATCAAATAGGTAACCTCACGCCAGTCGTGATAGTTTTTGTCTCCCCAATCTCGGGATACTCATGGTATAGTCAGCATATTAGATCTCTCTCTACTCTCTCCTCTCTAACCAACAACGTTTTTTTGTCTTTTTGTCTTTTCTCTTGAACACAATTTGTTTCTCTCCAAACTTTTTTTCATCATTGGTCTACCAGGCAGGTAAACTTCAAGAATTTTGACTATAATAATAACCAATTCCCGGATTAAAAAAAAAAAAAGACCAGCAGCCCTCCTCATCACCTGCAAGCTGAGCTTCACTTCTTTGCCGCCTTCACTTCCATCACTCACTTCTCTCCAATCTCTGCGTACCAAAAACACCCGACCGCACCCAAATTAGGTGTGAGTCGTGCGTGCAGTTGCAAATCAAGTTGTCTCATCATTCAAAACACATTAAAAAAGAACCAACCTCAGAGCATGCCAGCTCAAGGTTAGCTATGTTCCTGCAAATCATCCACTTGCCATTGTGCAAATCAACCACTGGCCGTCGTACAAATCAACCACTTGCCATTTGTACAAATCAACCACTTGCCGTTTGTGCAATCAATCACTTGCCATCTGTGCAATCAACCACTTGCCATTGTGCAATCAACTACTTGCCATTGTGCAATCAACTACTTGCCATTGTGCAATCAACTACCTGCCGTTTGTACAAATCAACCACTTGCCGTTTGTGCAATCAACCACTTGCCATCTGTGCAATCAACCACTTGCCATTTGTACAAATCAACCACTTGCCGTTGTGCAATCAACTACCTGCCGTTTGTACAAATCAACCACCTGCCGTTTGTACAAATCAACTACCTGCCGTTTGTACAAATCAACCACTTGCCGTTTGTGCAAATCAACTACTGGCCGTCGTACAAATCAACCACTTGCCATTTGTACAAATCAACCACTTGCCGATGCGCAAACTCAACATAATAGCCATCACACGCATCAATCATCAATCAACTTACTGGTATTACTCCATGTTAATACCAACTTCATTTCACCTTGACAACCACTGCCCCACCACATCAGCATAATGGAATTCACGCTGGTACAACAACAGAACCCGGATACTTCTGGCCCTCAGCATCACCATCTCTCAACCACAACCAAGAAGCACAGTTCAATTTCTATGGCCCTAGTGATACTTGAGTGCAATCTCAAATGGGTCAAGTTACAGTGAAAATGTAACTTTAATAACTTCAGTGAAATTACGTCTACTTGGTACTCAACGAAACACTACGCTCTTCAAACTTAGCTTACAGACCAATGAAATTTTAGAGTCAGGTTGTTGTCTTTTCATTACTGCATAAACTTGTATGTTTGTCTTTTCATCACTGCATAACCTTGTATGTTGTTCTTTTCATCACTGCATAAACTTGTATGTTGTTCTTGTCATCACTGCATAACCTTGTATGTTGTTCTTGTCATCACTGCATAACCTTGTATGTTTGTCTTTTCATCACTGCATAACCTTGTATGTTGTCTTTTCACCATTGCATAACCATGTATTTTTTCTTCCTTGTTTTTTTTGTAAATCAACACTTTTTTCTCTCTCTACTCCCCTCACGACAAGGTGAAGAGGATTTTTAGCGCCTAAAGCTTCATTACCACGTCGCCTTTTACTGGCGGAGGGAGAATGTGTTACGTAATACAGTCTCCCTATTAAGTTGAATAAGGCATAGTTGCCCCAACTTCCCCTCACAGCTAGTCGGCGTGTTCAAACACACGCGGCCAGATGGTCAAAATACGTGATCGGCACGGACCACCCAGGCTGCTGGCAGCCAACACGGGCCGGCCTCGGCGCGCTTCCTCAGTGCAGAACCGACCTTGGTTAAAACAACACGGTCGCTCGCGATGGCAAATCTACTCGCGGACATGACTTGCATAATTACGCAATAACGGACGCGATCTCGTTCCAGTTTCCTAACTAGATGCATTTCGCTATCAATCACCAATCATGATTATTATCTCGGCTCAAACTAAACTCAATGGAGTCCCGTTCCCGTGTAAAATCCCGAGTGCATATCACCACATCAACAGTACCGCTGCTTTTGAGCGCGGGAAACCTGAGTCAACATGATGTACCGCATCTCAAGGCGAATCGTAAGCTTTCAACCTATCCCCTTTCTTGTGTTCAATTCTTGTAACTTCATGTAGAATCCACGCTCCACCCTGTCGTCAATTTAGAGAAGAGAGTAGAGTGATCTATGTCACCCCTGTATTTCTCGAGATGATTAATATACCTTGTGCCTTTCTACTCATGTGTTATTATTGTGTGTAAACCTGTCCGACCTCCTAACCGACGGACGAGCTGATGACCAAAGGAACTGCCTACCCCTGATAGTACACGAGTTTCATCTGCCTACCTTTTTATCTGAGCTTAGCCAACTAATTACCTGGTTCGATTCCAGTTTAACCATATGTTAGCAAACTCAACAAAAAAATTTAGTGGGTATTTATTCCAAAGTGTACTAATTAATGGCGGGTCAATAACATTTTTCAAAACATCCGAAGAAAAAAAATTTCGCGGGGCCACAATATTTTTAGTGGTCGATGAAAAAAAAAATATTGTGGCCCACCCCAGTTTTTTATTACTTTGAAATTTGGAATGTATTTATGTTAATTTTTCTATGTTCCGTAAAATTCCCAATCCGCCCTTATAAAGGTTTGTTAAATACAAACGTGCTTTACAAAAGCATACTTATTTTTATGATTATATTAAGAAACTTACATAAACTACGTTTTTATATTACTATAATACACTCATCAAACTCCATTATACAACTCTCGATATATCTTTCTTGTTTCTCCATGTGCACCTTTTATTGCTGTATTCATTTAGCTATGTTATGTAAAACACACCAATCTGGCGTAATAAAGGCTTGCTAAATGCAAACGCGCTTTACAGCAGACTTTTTTCATTTTCACTACACTTTGCACTGTAAGTACTTTTATAGAAAATCAAGTACTTATTATGTACAATTGTATTTCTACTTTGTACAACAGAAATCTCTACCTATGATAACTTGTATTGTTCCTGCTTATATAGTTTATGGTCAGTTTATTATGATATGAAATACATATTATTGTACTCCTGAACAACTTACCTATAAAATGTATACACGTAAAAGCCTTCAAGGCGTGAATAAATTATGATATTAATTATTATTATTGCAGATTTAAACCAGATAACAAAATCGTTAAGAGATCTAACTTGATATTCGTAAGTTCGTGCATTCACACAAAACTTTTAAAATTAATTCTTATTTATTAATTGAGATTACTGTTTCTAATACCTGTATGAGTAAATTTACCTACCGAAAGTAGTGAATTTAAACTCAGTCGGTAGCAAGCTTACAATAGAATATCTGCGTGAATTCTCTATTTCCCTATTGAAATCTCAAAGCAATATTCTAGTGTGGCAGTCCTTTGTGACAAACATAATTATTTAACTGGCAAACTGCTCGAACAGAACAGGTACGCCGCCGTGCTCAAATTTGTCGTAATGTATTCATGAAATTACGATAATTATAATTAGATAGTGCAGAATGCCATTTGAACTGTTACAAAAAATAATTAAATAAACTCTGTAATTAAATCAGGATTAGTTGGTATTTGAAGCTAATCTAATTGAATGCTTTAAAATGGTTATTTTGTTGATCGGGGAATTCCAATCACTGATAATTAAATACTGTTACTGTTGTGTATAGCTTACTAAAAACTGGAGCAAAACCTATTAATTAAACTAGTCATTGAGTACATAACCACTTCTGATTTCTACTATAACTGAATAAATGTCACTAAAAATAATTATATAATGATTTTAATATATGCTTTCTATAGTATATCAATTTTATAGTTATGCGAGAATTCTGAACCAACAACGGTGCAAACCTTCCCGAGGCCGGGATATCATTGAGTTCTCAGCCCCTCATGTAGTGGTATTTCTACTAAAGGAAGATCAACTAATCGTTTTTATATTTATGTGATTTTGCGAAGAGTGTATTTTTAAGGAAAAAAATAGTACAACTGGGCCTTAAAGCGACACAAGACTCTAATAAAGAGGGTTTGCTCGAGGCTCACATTTTAATTAATGTTTTATTAGTTTTAAATATAAATCACTTACATCCGTAGAGATCACTCCAAAATATATAAACATATTATTTTTTAGAGTGATCTCTACGGATGTAAGTGATTTATATTTAATACTAATAAAACAGTACATTGAAATATAAATTTGAAATATTTTATGAAATTGATATATTTTATGCAAAACGGTTCGAAAATTTTATAAAACTGTTATCAACTATAAAATTAGCGGTAAGCAACAGATTTTATTTATCTAGATGATGAATTAGTAACTTCCCGAAGGATTCCTTTAGAAAGATCTGAGATTTTAGTAATATATTCATCAGAAATAATTAAAATAAACCGCACGGAAAGATCAATTTTCTAAGCCAGCAAGGACAAATTCTACCAAAGGTCCGTCTATTACGCCAGGTCGCGCTACGAATATTATTTTAGCACGAATTTTATCAGCTATACTCACATGTGGACTTTGTCTTTAATGTGCTAAAGAAAACACTACTTAAAACTTTAACAGACTTATTTAACGAACCAAAATTGCATAATTAGGACTACACACTTCAGGAGTTTTTACAGTCTTAGTTTAACGGTGTTTTATTTACACATTGTACAAAGACTGTACAATTTGTATTTTGAATTGTCACTAATAAAAATTTTAAGGGCAAATTCAAATGTAGGTCCGTCCATTATGCTGGGCCGCGCGTCAAATATTTTTCTACAATACTTCATCACTTATGTCGTTAAGATTCCCACTTTATTTTAGAGATGTGCTAGAGCAAATTCAACCATAGGTCTGTCCAATACACCAGGGCCGCGCGTCGTATATTTTCGTGCATGGCTTCTTCACTTACGTCGTTAAGATTTCCACTTTATTTTAGAGATGTGCTAGAGCAAATTCAACCATAGGTCTGTCCAATACACCAGGGCCGCGCGTCGTATATTTTCGTGCATGGCTTCTTCACTTACGTCGCAAGATTTCCACTTTATTTTAGAGATGTGCTAGAGCAAATTCAACCATAGGTCTGTCCAATACACCAGGGCCGCGCGTCGTATATTTTCGTGCATGGCTTCTTCACTTACGTCGCAAGATTTCCACTTTATTTTAGAGATGTGCTAAAGCAAATTCAACCATAGGTATGTCCAATACACCAGGGCCGCGCGTCGTATATTTTCGTGCATGGCTTCTTCACTTACGTCGTTAAGAATCAGACAATTTGTTAAGAATGAATAGTAAAAAGTAAGTTTACTAGTAAAAAATGTAGCAAATTTTAAATGTGTTCAAATGATTGGCATGCATCATCATTGAAAGTATTATAATATCACCAACATTTGTTAGTATGAAATTCAACGTAATTTTACATAAATTTACGCTTGTCTAATCATCCAATAGCGGGCAACGTAAACATTCATAAAACCTTTATTTCTAGACAATTCATTTAAAATTAAACGTGAGCACAATGGAAAATCCGACATTATCCCGTGTTTTTCAAAACGCTTTTCGAAATTAAATTATGTAGCGCCCGTCCCCGTCCTAAGATAAGAACACAAACGAAGTTACGAACAAATTGAAAATGGTTACTGAGTTTTATATTTTAACGGAATCTGCGCGTTGCTTCGTGTTTACACATAATTTCATTTGCGCGGTGTAAAATGATCGACTCGCAAATTTTACGACCTTTAAATAAGGACCAAGAATTTTAATTTTTTATTTTATACCCGACATAGACACCTTTTTAGTAAAAGGTGAAAGTTTTTCTGATAAATATATACTTTAAAACCCTTAAATGCATACTGTTGCAAAACTGCAACATACCGTTCAAACCACCTTTAACTCTTTGGTGTATACTTAATGCATGCCGTTTTAGAATTATCAAGTTCACGGTAATATATTTTATCGAGTGGCATCACCTTTTTTTTCTTTCGCGAATGTCAAATGTCACTTTTTCTTTAACAAAGTGAAGATTCTCGAAAATTGGTTGGAGGTTAGAATTACAGTTTTGTTTTGCTGTTATTATTTTGATTTTCTTAGGTAAGTAGATACAATAATACAATAATTATATGTAATAACTCGTATTTTTCCCGTACACTTATTAGTTTTGAGAAATTTTTTAAGGTTTTTTTTTTTTTTTTTTCATACGTAAATTGTTCATATTATTTTTTATTAAATACATGGTGTTGTAAATCTGCAACAATTTTTTTTTAATCAAATATCATTAAAAAATTACAAAAAAAATAAATTCTTTATATTTCCTTGCATATGCATGTAAATATCTACAAATATATTTTTTTCTAGAAAAATTAATAAATTATGCATTTAAGGGTTAAAATCTTCGGTAAATGCATACATTCATTAAAAATATGTGCTGCTGGTAATAAAATTTACAAGGTTGTCATATTTAGCATAGTTTCCTTTTATTTTAATTAATTATCAAGATACTATAGACGCGTACCTACTTTAAACGTGAAAATTATTGCCGATAAATGAGCAGAAATCAGACATCGTGAAATGTTGCAGTTTTTCGAAAGTATTATATTATACATGTTGTACGGGGGTAGAGTGAGCAAACTTCTGGAGGTGATTCTACGTGATAGTAGAAGTAATAAAGGAAATAACTTTTTGCGAAATTTGAATTATTCGTATGGAAAAAATAATATTCTTTTATGGAAACGTATTTTTGATTTGAAAAAAAAAACCTTTGAATTTCTAAAACAGTTATGTTTCTTTTTTACTTCTACCATCGTGTAGAATCACCTCCCAAAGTTTGTGCACTTTACCCCGAACACCATGTATTCATAATTCGAACCCTAATTTCCTTTATATTATATTTATATTAATGTTATCGGATTATGACAATATTACTGGTGGCTATGAGCCGGAAATGAATGACCCAGATAAGGAAGTACAAGTCACCAACTAGATCTCCTGCTTCCAGCCATTTTTCCGGGTTTGATCAGGCTTAATTCAATTTAGTCTGAATAACCGTGGCAAGAGGGAGTTTTCTGACATATAACACGAAATTTTTGTAGTCCCAACCGTTGTCTACAGTAATTTTCAGTAAATCAGCACGGTTAATCCTTACGGATAAGACGAGACGATGGGGTGGCTCACCTACATGTTCGTGGTATAAATCTCATTAATGTAAAGTTATTAACTCAGGCTTTAGTCAAATTCGATCTTGATTAATTTGGGAACAGCGATTAGACTTCTAGAATTTATTAAACATATTCGTATTACGTTATCCAGTCGCAGAAAAATTATTTATTTGGTGGACTTGCGTAAATTGTGTACAACGGCTAAGTGTTTGGTGGAGATTTTATCACTTTGTTATGCGTTTAATTATCAATTTCATTCAGATAATGTAGAGATATATTACGACAGTCAGTTACAACAATATGAACGTATTCGTTTTAATTCAATTCAACATAGTCCCATTCTATGTACGCCAATAATCGTCGATTCTTATATCCTATTTGTAAGATTACATAAATATCTCTTTCGTGTGCTTACTGTACTCGTATGATCATATGTACGTTTATTGATAAATTTAAAAATCCAGTAGTTGCCCATTACGGATTATTACATCTGATTTAAACATGAAGTTTTTCTTTTAATTTATCATTTTTTATGTATTACACCCGGTTAGTTTTAGTATTAATTTTTTTTAATTTTTATTATTATTTTCTTTTTTTTTAACGGCAGTATAAAGTAGATACAATAAGTATAATATAAAAGATACAATATTAAGTAACATAAAGATATAACGTGATGTAGTTTGTTCTCACTCCACCTCACTAGATATTCCTGTTCCGAGGCGGATTGTAGTTTGTTGTATTTGTGTTGATCATGATTTCCTCATCTTCTAATTTGTTGGTTCCCACAAAATATAAAATAAATTAAGCAAAAAGTATTTATGTTTGTTTTCTGTAGGTTGCGTTGGGGTTAATTCATAAATTTAATGATTTCCTCATCTTCATGTTTAGTAAGCCATAATTTGATGTCTTTTTTAAACTTTTCTATATCCATGGTGTTTTTAATTTCAATAAGAAGGGAATTATATAATTTTATAGGATGGAAATAGTGAATTTTAGATGTATTTAATTTCGGAATGTTTAGTAGATTTGAGGATTTTGTCCTTGTAGTGTAGGTGTGTTGTTCAGCAAGGTACCCATATTTTTCTTTTAAATTGAGTAGTGCATTTTTTGAGTACAGTTTTATAATGCTGAACAGGTTAAATTTTTAAAAAAAATTCTTTTGATGGAGTCCTTATGGGTACTTTCAGGATTATTTTTATCATGATTTTTTGTGTTTTAACGAGCTGCTGCATGTGAAGGTTTGAGTCAGATCCCAATCCGATAATCCCATATTCTATGCGTGATTGGCAAAGAGCACAGTAGACTTTTTATTTATTTTTTTTATTTATTTATGTCTATTCTTGAATACACATTTTATAATTTTTTACAGTGGTTTATATTGTAG
The DNA here is from genome assembly GCF_061612785.1 of Hesperophylax consimilis. NCBI lineage: Eukaryota > Metazoa > Arthropoda > Insecta > Trichoptera > Limnephilidae > Hesperophylax > Hesperophylax consimilis. Next base: position 24,146,954 of record NC_142842.1, read on the forward strand.
TACAGAGAAAAAAGTACAGAAAAATAGGTGTAAAAAATAAAGAACATAGGTTGATGTAGGTAAAACTGTGTGTGGTTGATATTGTATGTTACGTGAACACCTCACTAGGAGAACCTGTGCTGAGGTGTTTACGTGTTAACTTTATATAGATCATTTTTATTTAGTATATTACATATTGTATATTTTGACATTTACGTTTTGTTAATTACTTTACGAGTTAATTTCTTTAATTAGTATTATATACAAATCACATTTTATAAATATATTTACATCCTTTGTTGCATCAATATAATTATGAGCAATAAATCATCAATTATGGACAATAAATGAATTTAAAACGAATACGAAATAAATGATGTTTGTTGGAATTGGGTGATCATACGTGTAGGAATGAAAGAGGGTATGAAAAAGAGAAAACAGGATGACCAATCACTTACCAAAAAGCAGCTCACAACAAAATATTATTTATAAGACTCCACTGAGATATCTGGAGGTAATGTTGCCACAACACATCGAATTAAGCAATTTTTTCGAAAGATTTTAAGCACTTTTAATACTTCCTTCTTACCAAAGATCATAATGTGTATGATAAACAGCAATAAATTCTTTCCAGTACTTTAATTAATCTTCTACTTTTTCTAAACAAAAGCACACGAATATCAGTATTTTTGCTATTGTTCTAAATTTTAAATCCTTCTCCAGCAAGGTGATGGTCGGAGATTGGTAGGAAATAGCTAAACTACATTCCAATAGGAACTATGCATATTGTGATTTCAAAACCAAATACCTCTTACTACATTTTTTTTCTGAAAGTAACCTGTATTTCATTACAGTACCTTAATTTAACTGCAATCTTTTCCTAGTAACAAAACCTTGTAAGGCGTATTGCTACAACTTACAAAGTGTCCATTAAATCTACCTAGGGGTGTATTCAACCCTTTGTGAATACTCCCTGTGGTCCAGACATTAATACATTGTATGAAACACGAGCCACTTACATCATGAACCCGGGGGCAGGCCCGGTGTTGCATTTTGTCCAACAAGTGTTTTCACAGGAAGGTGAGAGTTATTAATATTTAAAAACACGTTTCCTTGAAAAGTAATGGACTGACTTCTCAGTAATAAAATATACTACGAGATTTCGGACATCGTGTGTATTATGTTATATACATTTTAAAAGTTTTTTTACGCTTTTCACTGTTTTTGTAAAATAAAATAAAATAAACAAAAAAATCAACCAATAAAATAAATAATAATATTAATAAATTATTATGACCGTTCGGTGGCCGAGTTGACATCGCGCTTGGATCCCACTCGGGCGTAGTGTGTTCAATTCCTCGGCTGGCTAAGTCCTCCATCACAACACAAGCAACATTTTCAGCTTACTGTGGTGGTAGTAGGAGATTTTCAAATATTGTCAGGTTATTCGTAACCCGGGAATGTTTGTCTTTCTTTTAAAAAAAAAAAAAAAATATACACTGGTTTTAAGCAATTGGTCCTCCGAAAAAGATGTTTGAAGTATATTAAAACACATACAAAATTACATGATGTGTGTGTTAGTCAATTACTTACACTATTCACAAATGTTTTTTTAACAATGAAAATCACAGCATTTTAAAAATACTTTTGTCTCTTGATGTCAGTTGAAACTGACTCACACAGTGTATGAAATCTACTAACTAAGCTAACTGGTACCAGGAATCACCGATATAAACAATACCAGACATAGAATTGAGAACTTCTTGGTACCATGTCATTTAGCATGACGGCTAAATGCTGATGCCAGCCCTGATCTTATTTCCCAGCATCCGCTGGTTCCGGGATTTATGTCGGAGCTCCACAACGCGGTAACTGCGAGTGCAACTGCAAAAGCTGTGTACTGAATTAATATGCATTTCATGCTTGTTCCCCATTTCATTTTATACTTTTTTGTCAGTCCCGCGGGAAAGTGACACATTATAAATTGACTGCCGCCAGCGAGGTACAAAGAAGTAGGACAAAGCGGAATTTTTAATTAAAATATCCATCCGTTGCCCTGACAGATTATGAAGAGAGATTCCGTGAATCAGTTTCTAAATTCTGCTCTTTATTAAGTATCTCAATTTCTTCAAAAATAAAAGAAAATTTTGCACGCTTCACCGGGAATGTTTTTTCTTCTAGCTCTTTCTTTGAATAATATCAGGCGTATTTTTTATGCAGATTAGATTTTCTTGGCCTTTTCTTCTTGTAGTAGTGAATTATCCTATCGAAGGTTAGAAATAAGTTATTTTTATCAAATTTTCTACTTTCAGAATACATTATTTCACGACTATTTCCTCTTGACAGAAAAGTAGTACCTACCTTCTCTTCCTACGTCACGGATTGTCGGGTTAGAAACAACTTCTTCTCCTTGTTCTTTGAATTGTTTTTTTTACATATATTGAAATTTCATAATTATTTTCGAGAATTAATGAATGCAAATCAAGGAATCTGAAATTAACCTACGAGATACGATCGAGCTGAAAAGCGGCAGATATACTCTTTGTCGATGGCAATGCATTCTATCAACTTTGGTGATAATCACGCACACACACACATTTCTCTGAAATTTAATGACATTACAGCGGTTAATATACGAAATAAATTTGGGTTCTACCCGATCGGCATTTGGCGAGATTGGCAGAGTTGTCGACTCCAGTTACTGGGCAGGAAGGTTCAATCCTTAATCAAAAAAAATATTTCTAAGACATTTAAAAAAACTTTTCTTTTTACGGATTGATTTATTTATAAATTCATGATACATTTACCCATGCGAGAACTTTGACTTTCCAGTATGGAAGATTCTCGTTCTAGGACAGTCAAATTAACAAGCCAAGTTGATATTAATAAGTTCAGTTAATATTACTAATTGAGCCATTGAGCTTTTAAAATAAACTTGAATGAAAAAAGTACATACATTATTCTTAACGATTCAAAGTAGATATTGTGTAAATAGTAAAAAAAATCCGGTTTAATAGTAAGTAAATTCCAATATATTTTCATTTATTTTTGACATTATTCTAATTAAAGATGGAATGTTGAAAGGAAAAGAACATTTTAGAAAAAATTTGATCAAAAATAATTACATTTTTTATTAGAGTGGGGAACAAAGTTGTCAAATGAAGTCATAAAGCATGGATACAATGACAATCAAAATATAGTGTAATTTAGGAAAAGTAAGAATTAAAGACTAATTTATCTTATTATATTATTTAATTCTAAGATTTCTTATCTAAAATTAGGGTCTTAGATATTTGCCAGCTATATACAGGCTTATGCTACATACGAAAAAATAACCTGCCGGTGGTTCCACAATGTCAAGTACATGTCCGCTTTTCGTCAAACCTTGGAGGAGTGGTCCCCAAAGTTAGAACCACATTTGCTCAGCTACAATTTTGGTTCATTGCACCTAAAATACATAATGCACTGAAAACCGATATAGAGTCAAACAATACTGTATTTTTTTACCATCCGTATTCAACAATCGATATTTGAAACGGGCGAGCTTTTCCTAACACAGTTAAAAAAATATCATTTATTCATGCGTTGTCATTCTATCTAATTTTTTGTTGTTGTTGTTCGTATCACTAAATTAATAGGTAAAGATGTAACCTTCTAGAAAGTTGCATAGCATGATAACATAAGTACAAATGTTCGTCTTGTGTAAAATAATTAATGTAATCTTACACGATGTATTTTAATATTACGTTAAAATAAAGAATGAAATCTTACGTTAAAATAATTAATATAATCTCACGGGAGGTATTTAAATCTTACATTAAAATAATTAATGTAATCTCACGCGATGCATTTTTATCTTGCATTATAATATTATGATTTTTATGTCTATTTTATTCAAAATATTGTTTGAATTATTTCGTTTAATCGTTGTTTTTACTTCTGTTTTAATTTATGCGTTTAAATATATTTTTTTTCTTTAGATTTTATAATTTTTTTCCACAACATATATGGGTGTATATATTTTTTTTTTAAAATAAATGCAACCATTTCTGGGTTAAAAATAACTTGACAATATTTGAAATCTCATAATACTACCACAGTAAACGGAAAATTTTGCTTGTGTTGTGATGGATGATTAAGCCAGCCAAGGAATTGAACACATTACGCCTGGGTAGAACCCAAACTCGATGTCAATTCGCCTAGCGACCTGTCATGTTCATAGTTCCTAAATTATATATTTAATCATCTACGACTACCACAATAAGGGCACGAGCCTAGTATGGTAGTTAAGAAAATCACCAAAATTGTAATTTATAAAAAAGATATATACATACATCGTTCTGACATAAGTAGTTTACTATTTCTAATATTTATGTCTTATATTTAGTATTCGCGTAATTTAATTGAAAAAATAAATAAAATATCGTTTATTTAACACTTTTCTGTCGATTTCTGAATCCGTAAGATTGTATTGATTGTTAATTAAACTATTACGAATCTCCCAAAATATATAACTATCTTCTTGACATTCAGCTCAATGGAAATAACGGAAAATTAATTTATCTTATAAGTACCAACTCAAAAGACGTTTTTAATGAGGTATTTATAAAATCTAACAAGTTGAAAATTCATTTCGTTATCGATGATTAATGATTTTTTGTAATAATTAATTGGTAGCTCTCTACATCTTTTTTGTATATTTTTAATTAAAAAGCTATTTATCATACGATGTCTTTTCTATTTCGTAATGATGAATCTTTTGCAATAAAAATAAGAATAAATATAATCTCTATATCTATGTGTAACTCGGGCTTAACAAACTCTAAAAATGAGATTTGCTTTTGATTAAATAAAAATCGTAATTGATAGTGGGAACGAACGATTCACACAAGTGATAATGTAGCAACCAAAATTATTTTATTACAATTGTTATAATTCCATAGTTGAAATGGGTATTACTTTTGCTCAAGTTTTTGACAGATGAGGTATTTTTTTCCATTCGACTATGCTACTATTTATTATGCTAGACCACAGATGTCAGGTACGGTAATTCATTTACCGATATTTTAATGCAAGATGCTCCGAAGAACTAGCGTCATCGATCTCTTTGGCACCGATGCAAAGATTGGAGACATTGGATAACATTGGTATACGGTTGACTTTTTCCTTACACGAATTATCAAAACGAATAGTGTTTTCGACTCGTTATTTTGCTCAAAAGACCACCTGTGGAATTGTGTGACTGATTCTGTTTTGTTACTCCTACGACTTGGGTCTCTTCGAGACCAAAATTATCTTCTTCCTTTCCTCAAAAGACCTTCCAAAAAGCATCCCCAAAGATGAAACTGTCTTTGAAGGAAAAAATTTCCACTGATGCCACTGAAGTGGCGCTAACATAATTAATAAATTATTTAATAACATTATAACAAATTCTGCGATGTAGGTAGGTTTGAAATAGGAAATGTTAATTTTAAGGTGCATGTACTAGTATATTAACAGGGAATCCATGAAGCAAATGAAAAAGCTTGTGTACTTAGGAAGTATGTTTGCCGCGGAAGAGATGGCAAATTGCCGGGAATTCAATTAATGCAGCGCTGAATTAGACTGTAGCTAATTAACAGTTGTGAAAGTAGAAAAGCTGGCAGTTTATTTGGACTACTGATAAAAACCCGATGTATGATAATAAAACAAATAGAACTGGCAGAGATAAAATGAAAGAAGTCAACTGAATGCAGTAGAAAAGAAATCTTTACGGCGTATGTTATTTATACGGGTCGTCATCAAGCCTGAGGAATTTTGATTAAAAACTTAAGACCATTTGAGGAAGCTAATAGAGAACCCTAAAGTGTTTTTTACACTTTCGAATAGCTCCATTGTGTAGATTTATTTTTATTCTGTGGAGAGTGACGCACCTGTGAATTCGTGAAAATAATACGGTGCTATAATAGTGCGATTACGAAAGGGATTAGAGGGTTTGACAAGTTGAATGAATTTTAAGAGAGAAATATACCAATTATAGAATGTGCAAGTGATTGGAATTAAAAGCGGACACCTCCCAAAGGTAAGGATAGGTCAATTTAATAGTCGAAACATTAAAATTTATTGAATGAATTTTGATAAAACAACGACTGTCTTGTATTATATTTCATTTGCCTTCTGATATGAGGAAATTTTGTTAGTTGGCGTGGAATTATTATGAGAGTTCATTACACAAAGTTATAAATGGAGTGAGTGAGGAAGAGAATTTTCATTTCCTGATCAACTCATGTCGGCCCGCTTTATGTTCCACTTTGAGGTTTCTACCTACAACGAGAAAATAAGTCTTTGTGTTCTACAGCTACAACATTTGTTAGTTGTCAATAAACACGATACGGTACTTGAAGTTTTACAGCGCATTTCAGATAGTTCGGAGATAGCAAATTCAGAATATTATGTCGTAAAACTTGTGTTAAACTTCTGCAAATGACCAATTCAAAACTTTTGCACATTTAAAACGATACTTACACATTTTTTTTCGAAATATTACCATCATATGTAAATAAATAATAAAGTTAAAAAGTCAATAAGCCGTAGGTAGATATCAAAATTCTAAATTGTAAGGTTTTTTTACGTGAATTAATAAGATGTTATTTTGCAGACGCCATTTAAATTATCTAGTAGGTATTTGGTTATGTAGTTTTATCACAATTCTTCCATGAATATGAACGACCTGCTATTTCCTTCAAATAATTAATGAATTCACCTAAAGCAAAACAGTTTTTATTTTTTCATTATATTCTGTGAGGAGGGTCTTTTTTAACGAAAGGAGGAATAGGTGGTTCTAGGAAGGAAAAGGTATTACGGGCGAGTAGAAATCTGGTGGTCAGTATGTCCAGGACTCTCTCGATCCGGCCTCCAAGCAGTAGGTGGGCGGACGCGTCCGTCTTCCCCCCCTGAAACTGGGCACTCTTGCTAAGTCACCAAACGTAGTGAACCACTTAGGTTGACCTCTGCCAGAGGTGTTGGCCATCCAATAAATTGTACCCGGAGCTGCGGTTTTAAAAAAAAAAAAAATCTTTTTTTAATTTTTTGTTACGCATATTTTTATTACCATACCTCAACCTAACCGATCCCCCCCATCGTACCCCTTCCCTATTCCCCCCTAAATAACTTGTCTCTTGAAAGGTAATTTTCCTTAGTAAATATCTCGGAATCACTACACTTGTATACAATACCTATGTGGAAACCTGTAAATGGTTTAATTATTGTAACTCAATTATTATTATGATTTTATTAATGTAAACTGTTGTTATCCCAAATAATATAAATAAATAAATAAGCGTTACTCATACCCGCTTTCTAAATTAATAATCCTCTAATTATGAAGTAAGTAAAGATAATATTCGCGTTTCTTCGTTGTGCGAGTATGGTAGCATCTCCTTTTGAGATGTAATGGCGGATAGAGGTGGTACAGGTACCTACCTACACGCTTCTAATTTACATCCAAGCTAAGCAATTAAGGCAGCGAGACAATGTGCAGACACGGAGCTGAAACCACTACTTTTCTTTGTTCAAAAATTAGATAAAATATCCACAGGGATGCAGCATATCGGTTAAAAAAAGCCAAAAAACATTTATGTATTGATTTAATAGTAACGATCTCAATTTTTTATGATAATGCCTTTTCCCAATCTAAAAGTCCATTCCATTTTCTTTCTTTCTCGCCAGAAAGTTTTTTCGACCGATACAAGAGTTGATATCGCGTTTGATTTCCACACAGGCGCCGTGAGTTCAATTCCTACCCTGGCTGAGCAACATTTTCCGTTTACTGTGATGGTAGTACCTAGGAGACGTTCAAATAATTCGTAACCCGGGAATAAAAATTACATTTCTTTGAAGGAAAAAAAGTAATTTGTCAGTTATAAAACAAAAAAACAAAATTTGAAACGAATGTTTGGGTGATTATTTGTTTTATAATCGTATGAAGATCGCTCAGATGAAGTAATAAAGATTTGAATAAGTGGTTAGCATTTTTGAAAAAAATGTTTATGTTTTTACACAAGTATCTGCAGTTAACTTAAAGATAAAGTGTTATTTTTCTACGATACTACATTTGAAATAATCCTATTACACTAAAAAAAGTTAGGCTTGTTTTTTTTTTATAAAAGTGTTTTCAATGTTAATCTAACATGTTTAATTACTGGGAAGAGTCCATTTTTTCCATAAATTGTAACAAAAATAATCATGTTCAAACTTTGGAAACCACGAATTTCAAAATATTGCCATAGTTGTCGTGTGCAACAAATCCACCACTTTTTCCATCATCGCCAGTTCAAACCAGAGAAGTATAGACCTCGCCACCCCAGCAAAGAGCCCTTACGCTAGTCTGCACCATAAGTTAATGCGGGGGATGAAATACTTGAAGCGACCCTTACGCAAGGGTGGCTAGACGATGGGAGATATTTCTGTTGCGAGAGAATTTGTATATCTAAGCATTTAAGCCACTGTGGTTGTAGAATTTAAATTTGTCTGGACCGTTTCAAATAAATCATAGTGCGATGATTGAAAATACATCGTACAATGTTTTAAATAGGTTTCAAGATTTACCAAAGTAAACGTAAACGGATTGTCATTAGATGAAACATTTAAATACAAGTGGTACGATACGCACAAGCTAGTGATTTTCTATTTCTCTTGGAAGCCTTGAACCAGGTGATGGTAGTTGTGATGTGTTGATTTGTTGAATGTGTTGATTGGTTTGAAGACGAAATTGATAAGCATGAAACGAAATCCTTAAAAAACCAATAGATCATAAATTTGCTTAATAAAAGTGTATTTTTCTAATTAATTTTTTTAATAAGTTTAAAAACTAACTCGTGCTTTGAAAATTTAATGTACATTTCCGAATATATTGATAGTAAAGGTAGGTAGGAAGGTACATACGACTTAAAAATATACTATTTTTGATATAACGAGTAATGGCTATAAGGAGTAAATTTAGTCGGTCCTCTCGTACTCGTTAGAATCAATTTTGACTGATTGATTGATTTTGTAGTGTACAATTCTGTGCATTATTATATATTTTCATAATGTAAGCTGGTGCTTATGTTAAAGGAAAGGAGTAGTCGTTAATGGAAGAAAAAATGTAAAAAATAGAAGGAAAAAAATAAAATTAGAATGTTTAAACAATGAATGGATAAGTACAGAGATATGAACCTCGTGCTGGCACTGTTGGTGGACTCTCTCGCTGCAGCAGCTGGTCCAGTTTCTTCACCACCTAGCATTAATGCTGCTGGGTCTCCATCTTCTATCTTCGTCGAACGTCACAGCGGTGCTGCCAAGGTCTGATATCTGTGAGAGGATATTCTGTCAGCGCTTTATTAGCAGTAGACGGGACGGCCGGCGTGGTCTAGTGGTATACGCTTTTGACTACAGATCCGAAGGTCGCGGGTTCGAACCCGGCGTGCGCAAATAAATTTTATTTGATTAATTTGTGTTATTTCACAATTAATTAATTTAAAAATAATATATAGTATATTTGCGGCACGTTCCAGAGTGGAAGATACTCTCAGTATCGCCCTGGTGTAAGACCACCATTCAGAATTGAAACGTTGCTTGAAATGGCTTTAGCCGTGTTTGGTGACCAGATCTGAATAGCCAGGTACTTCCCCACCTTCCTCTTCCCCATCTCCCTCCCCTCCCCAATACCCTCAGCCTCACAACATACCCCAATTGGGGATGCCATAGTCTCACTGGCTCCAGACGGGAGCAGTTGGGACTCTTGTGCCGTAATACTGTAAAAAAAAAAAAAAAAAGACATATACCTGTACGGGTGACGAACCTCGTGCTGGCACTGTTGGTGGACGCGGTGGACTCTTTCACTGCAGCAGGTGGTCCAGTTTCCTCAGCACGTAGGATTCTTGCTGCAGAGTCTCCATCTTCTATCTTCGTGTCACCTGTTCCTGTACTTCATTTTAATTAACTTAACTTCACATTTTTTTGTAATATTTATATTTTTTGAAATACCTGCATCAACTGCAAAATGCCCCTGAGGTGATATCTCACAAAAGCGGCTCTATACAAATTGTCCAATAAATAAGTAAAAATGAATAAAAAAAATTAAAAATGTTGTGATTTAGTACGATTTTTAAGTACATATTTTATTAATATTCTTTGTATTGTTTCAAGTGGTAATAATGATGATTTATAAGAACCCCCTAGCCAACAATACCGTTTTGTAATACTGAAGGGGCTAATGAAAAGCAAATTTTTTTTTCTAGTCTAAAAAATGTGAAAATTAATTTCCTCATTCGATCTATAGTTTATTTGAGGTTTACAATTTATATTGCTATCTATCTTGTAATTACAAGATATTTCACGTTCGATTTACTATATACATCAATACAATTTGAAAGACCCAGTAAACAATATTTATTGTAAATTTTAATGTCAATATTGATATTTGCAGCGTTTACCGTGTAATGTTTCCATCCTTCTACATTTATACCTATTTGAAATAATGGTTATTTCTCCTGTCTGATCTGCAAAATGTTGTAACATCCTGGTCATTGCCCTTCGACTTTCCTAAGCTGTTGGTGGCGCCCTTAGAGGACTACCTTAAGAAGAAACCCTAGCTAAGTCTTTCGACCCCCGTATGGAACATACGGCAGAAGATCTTAAGATTTAATTCGCAATAATGCCCCTTTTTCAGCGTTGTGTATTTTTTGGTTTTGAAATTCATATGAGATATGAACGGGCTATTAATGCATATATTTGTGGTAATCCTGGTTCGTTTAAATTAGAGTGAATGATCCCTTTACCATTGAAATTTTAAAAACTTTCTTATAAGACCGCGCGTTTAGCCTACTCTCGTCTCCTACAGTACCCCTAACTTTAATACAGTAGTAATCAATTTTAAACCTTTCCTTTTAAGCTCTTTCCTACCTTAAATAAATCCGAGGACATGAAATAGTTTCGTTATTGCACAAATTAGTATAGTATGGTATTGACATGCATAGTGCGACGGTTTTCACCATCTCAGCTCCGGGGTCGCCTTCATTCTGTTTTACATATATTAATTTTGTTATTCGACACTTAATCTTTTATATGGAAGGGACGAGAGGGGGGGGGGGAGAGGAAGGGTAAACTATGTGATCGAAATGTTTTTTTTTTTTTTTTGCAAATTACGTTGGCTCCTCCGCTGACCAAATACGAGAACGGTGGATGGTGATCAGAAATCAAACGCTGACTCCGACGTGGCTACACTATACCCCACAGCTGGCGACCCATTTCATAAAGGTACCCTGACCTGTCGGATGCATTCACGTCCAAGAGAAAGCGAATTAAGTCATCACGCCACTTCCGAAATCGCTCCAACGCCCATTCCTCCGGACGAACTACTTTACTGAGTCTAGATGGGGAAGGTAATTGCATCCCATATCATGATACTAACGCGATAAGTGTGTCGTGTAGGTTTTGCCTGATGAAGCTCAAACTCCCACGTGCCGTCAGACCTACAGTTCACCTCAAAGAAGCTGCTGTAATTCCGCCAAGGGAGCGTTCCAGTTGGCTTACATCAGCCTCTCGGTCGACATCATTGGATAATGTGATAGTGCTACGGACTTATCCCCACGTCATCTCACGCCGCCGCCCTCCACGTGGATTTTCACAGACGTCCAAAGTGCCTTCATTCTAAACGCCCCAACTGCAGGCTGTGTTCTCGTTCATTACCAGTTGGCTTCATAATTTTCATTCCACTTTCGCGCCCTTGACTCTACACGGCCCCGTTAGAGGGAGTAGTTCTCCAGCGCTTCGTTGGCCTGATTCGTCCACGTTGGCAACCCCTCTCACGTGATAGCGTGAGAAAAAAAATCCTTCTGTCTAGTCCGTGTTTGTGAGAAACGGATTTGCAGCGACACTATCAGACATTACCCAACTATGAAGTTTATTCGAGAGGTAAATTTGGGAATGGGGTAAGGCTTGAGGGTAATTATATTGATCTTGTCGGGGAATCCTGAAAATTGACATGTTGGTTTTATGTACATATTAAAGTGGATTAGTAGTAACTGTCAGTCGGCAAATATCAGCATCACGCGTTCCAAGTCCATCTGGGAATTTGGTTGAATCGAATTGGAAATAAAACACTTACCCAGCCCCTATCCGCTAAATAACAACATCCGGGTTGGGTTTTACACAACCGCTGCCATTTTGGGCGGGGTGTTCGCGAATATCACTAGATTTACCCTGAGCTTATACATAATTTCTTTACCTCCACCTGATACATCCTCAACATTATTTTCCTAATTTTTATTGTGTTACCCTCTCTACCGGCCGTAACGAATGTGCTTCGATATCTCCTCCCTAACCTGGTAGTTATTGAAAAATTTCGTTGTAACACGGCTTCGATCGAGCCCAAAACGCGGTAGCAAGATACTTAGGTATATAGATTTCCGTTATAATTTGACTTTAATCCGAGGCTCCATTGAAGCCCCCAATTAAAGTTTTATCACTTTCGTTTAAAATTTTCCGAGAAGAATATTTTTAGGAATTTTAACGTTTATTAATTTTTAATTACAACTCGTTTATAATCCGTGGCTTTATTTAAAACATAAAAGAATCGCGTTCAACTTTATTCGAGAAGGAATTTTAACGTTTATTAATTTTAATTACAACTCGTTTATAATCCGTGGCTTTATTTAAATCCATAGCAATCGCGCTCAACTTTATTCGAGAAGAAATTTTAACGTTTATTAATTTTAATACAATTCATTTATAATCCGTGACTTTATTTGAATCCATAGCAATCGCGCTCAACTTTATTCGAGAAGAAATTTTTAGCGTTTATTAATTTTAATTACTGAATTTAAACCAATTAAACCTTTCAACCTGAATTTAATTATTACGTCAAGGACACTGAGTCTAATTTCTTCAAACACTGAATTGAACTGTATGTTTTTGACCAGAAAATCTCTAAGTCCAGGATAATGACCAAAGTGATAATTTCTCCTAGCGCGGCGCGTACACTCCCTTAAAAAAGCCCTCGGCGACTTGTGACGAACTATCTCGATTTGTGCCCGCGCATGATGTCTTATAGCAGTAATTAACTACGCTTGTCATTGCGATCCAACCTTTATTGAAGCGTTACGGTCTTATATTTCTCGCACAATATCCTCTGTGTGACTTAAAACTTATCAGACTTACCCTTCTGCGTTTCTCAGAAAAAATGGGCATCTGCCGTCTCACAACACAGGCCCGTACTGGTGAAATTCTGAAGTTTGCCCCATCCTGCAGGTGCCTTATAATCCGTCAAAATTGACCTGTTTTTCTAATTTAAATTTTTCGCGTTCCTATTTGGTCCGTGATGTGTGTTCTGATGACCTTTCCTTTAGTGCGCTAAGACGTCCCCTTACGCGTAACTAATCAAAATTTTCCTCTTAACTTTCCGTTTTCGTGGATATATCCTACAGCCTACCTTTAATCTTCTTTCTCCCGTGTGGAAATAGAACTCGCAACTCGCCTTTTGTCGAATTGAATGCTGTACACGTCCGTTCCTCCCTTTACATCCCGAATCGATCACTTCTGACAACCATTCCCCTTCCTCCGTATGATAAGTCCCTTGCGTAAGGTCGCCTCCTACATTGCACATTTATTCACCTTCCCCTTTCGTAGTTTAGTATAGTAATCACACTTTTCACTGATTATTCCAAGTTCCTAAGGCCTTTTCGGTACTTGTTCTAGTTGAAATGTCCCAGTACACATCATGTCGCTCACCCTTTGCCTTTCGTCCGAGATCGCATCGGTTTGATAACCTGTTTATTTCTTTGGCCAGTTTCATTTTAAGAACTATTACTGAATTTTCACGATTCCTCCCTGCAATTATGGGTGTTGGCCCAAATGATTTTGTCACACGCCTATCTTCTCTCTCCGTCCCTCAACTCGTTTCGCATCAATCAGAGGTCTCAAGTTCCCTTCATAACAAACCCGTATGTACTCGGTCATAATTCCTCTGCCAAGCGTCTATACATTAATTTTAATGTATTTTCGTCTTCCATAAGCCACGTATAAAATTAAGTACTTTCGATAATGGTTATTACCGACTAAATGACGCAGAACCATGTTCGAAATTTTCCCAAAAATCAACTCTCTCAAGTGTCTGAAATTGGCAACCCTCTTACTTCTTTTAACCTCGAGTAACAGGCCTGTTGCTACCAAATCTCGCTCCGTCCGAGTGAAGTTATGCGTTCAAAAAAGGTTGTGAACTCCTAGAATGTCAAGTGATTTAACCTTGATCCTAGCCCCGTTCGTTCACCTATTCATTTTGTGGGAATATTTCCAAGGTCGATGCTATATAAATCAAAACCTAAACACGCCCCCTATCTGTAATCCCCTTTGTCCTGTCAGAAAATCACGCCTTCTCCTTTCGTCGCAACCCTAAAGGAAACTCCCCCACCTTTGTATGCAGTTCCCTGTAATTCATATGCGACTGTGCCGACAGATAGCGCTACTATGACGGATTATATCATCTACCTCGGGAGAGACCTTGATTCATCACAGCCTCCCTATAGGTCTAAATCCAGCGGGTAAGACTACAGGTGTTAGTCGGTGGGATTAGACCTAAACATAGGTAACTTTTCTTCATCTGTTTTTTTTTTCAATCTTCCGTTAATTTTTTGCTTATTTTCTTCTCACGAAGTCCGCCCCTGTACGTGTCTTGACTCAAATGCTTTTAAACAAACGTAAGGTACAATGCCACTCACACATCTGTCTTTTCCTACCACTCGTGATTTCATTAAGGCGAAACACGGTCTCATTTGTCACCAAACCCGTAACTTTGCATTCATTTCTAGGCGCTCCGTTAATAACCGAGTTTCCTCTTAAATACACATGGGACCCTGTCATTCCTTATCTCTCCGGGAGATTTATGACTAATTTTGTTGCACCCTCAAAGGCCTAAGCAAAGTTCTATGGGTACCTGACTGAAGTTTTGGTTGTATGTGTTTTTTTCATGATGATACATGCACGCAACTTGAATCTATTTAAAACGCGTAGCTATTTTGCATGTGGGTTTTTTCCTGTTTTTTTTTTTCAAGCGTTCCTCCCTAAAACCTGAAACAACTGTTCTTCACCTTTACCTGTTAATTGTTTCTACCGAAAAGTACGCAATCTTTGATTTGTCCACCATTTTGAATCTTCGCGTGACTTTAACCCTTTTTCTTTTCTTTAATAAATATTAGTCCTTATGTGTGGCTGGTTATCAATAAAGCCTTAATAAAATCTGAATAGGGTTAAATCTGGTTTATTGTATTGGATACGCAACCTCCCTAAAACTGCACTTACGTGTCCTAGATGTTCATCGAAATTTCCGCCCGAATATATGACTAAGTCATCCAAGTAGTAGCTTTGCGAGACTACCTATCTATTGTCTTAATATTCGTATTGTGCCGAACGTGTTTTGTCTACTTGTTGAACTAATTGAAATGGATTTATTTATTCTTATTCACAGAATTTAGTCACTATTTCACGCTGTAGTTTTCTCATAATATCACTGTTTTCACTTTATTCAAATATTAAGTTAGATTATATCCAATGGTTGTAACTATTCACTTCACAAGAACACTGCATTTATTTCACCGAAAAACATCCGTTACGTAACGAACTTAAGTATTTTAATGGTAATCACCGGTAATTTTCACTGTATTTGTGTTAAACTCTTTGAGATTATATTTATTTTTAAACCACTGTTTCCTTCTCCCTTCAAAATCTAATTTCCAAATAGCTCTTATCTCATGTGATATTTTTTGTCTTCTTCCCTCTAAACTTTATCTGTTCGTCCAGTACTTATCGGAGGTTGGACATCAGCTCCTAGAATGAACTGGTATTGTGTCCACTACTGAATGAGCTTAGTTTTTCTCCACTCTTTTTCTGAAATAAGGTTGGTCCACGTTATTTGTCTTTATCTAGGTTAAATGGTCACGCTCCCAGCGGTCCCGCGTTCGACAATAACTTTTCTGAAATTGAATGTTGATCCACGCTATTTGTCTTTATCTAGGTTAAATGGTTACGCTCCCATTGGTCCCGCGTTCGACAACAACTTTTCTGAAATTTAATGTTGATCCACGCTATTTGTCTTTATCTATTTAATTAACTCACTTATTTTTTTTTTCTCGCAGTTTTGCATTTACAAAAATAATAAAGTTATGCGTACTTGAAGTGAAACGACACATAACTGTGCAATACAAATGGAATGTTATTATTATTTTTAACGGGAACTAGGGTAACCGTTTATACCTGATTTTTTTTGTCCCTTTTTTTCAGTGTAACCTATTCATCGGCCTTGCTATGACCTAGTTATGAGGTACAATGAACTACAATGTCATAAATCACGATACTAATGGTTTGTTTATCTTCCAGTCTACCTTTTTTTTTTGAACTTGGGTTCTTGACCTCGTTTTTTTTTGTTTCGTTGTCGTATATATTATACTCGTTAGTATTGGAATGTCTAATCTGTTTATTTTATCCTGTTTTAATAACTATGTTTGCGAGTCTTAATGTTTTTTTTTTCAATAGATAAGAAATCATTCATCTTGTATTTCTAATTCTCCCTGGTCACATGGCGCCAATTGTAATGTTTCCATCCTTCTACATTTATACCTATTTGAAATAATGGTTATTTCTCCTGTCTGATCTGCAAAATGTTGTAACATCCTGGTCATTGCCCTTCGACTTTCCTAAGCTGTTGGTGGCGCCCTTAGAGGACTACCTTAAGAAGAAACCCTAGCTAAGTCTTTCGACCCCCGTATGGAACATACGGCAGAAGATCTTAAGATTTAATTCGCAATAATGCCCCTTTTTCAGCGTTGTGTATTTTTTGGTTTTGAAATTCATATGAGATATGAACGGGCTATTAATGCATATATTTGTGGTAATCCTGGTTCGTTTAAATTAGAGTGAATGATCCCTTTACCATTGAAATTTTAAAAACTTTCTTATAAGACCGCGCGTTTAGCCTACTCTCGTCTCCTACAGTACCCCTAACTTTAATACAGTAGTAATCAATTTTAAACCTTTCCTTTTAAGCTCTTTCCTACCTTAAATAAATCCGAGGACATGAAATAGTTTCGTTATTGCACAAATTAGTATAGTATGGTATTGACATGCATAGTGCGACGGTTTTCACCATCTCAGCTCCGGGGTCGCCTTCATTCTGTTTTACATATATTAATTTTGTTATTCGACACTTAATCTTTTATATGGAAGGGACGAGAGGGGGGGGGGGGAGAGGAAGGGTAAACTATGTGATCGAAATGTTTTTTTTTTTTTTTTGCAAATTACGTTGGCTCCTCCGCTGACCAAATACGAGAACGGTGGATGGTGATCAGAAATCAAACGCTAACTCCGACGTGGCTACACTATACCCCACAGCTGGCGACCCATTTCATAAAGGTACCCTGACCTGTCGGATGCATTCACGTCCAAGAGAAAGCGAATTAAGTCATCACGCCACTTCCGAAATCGCTCCAACGCCCATTCCTCCGGACGAACTACTTTACTGAGTCTAGATGGGGAAGGTAATTGCATCCCATATCATGATACTAACGCGATAAGTGTGTCGTGTAGGTTTTGCCTGATGAAGCTCAAACTCCCACGTGCCGTCAGACCTACAGTTCACCTCAAAGAAGCTGCTGTAATTCCGCCAAGGGAGCGTTCCAGTTGGCTTACATCAGCCTCTCGGTCGACATCATTGGATAATGTGATAGTGCTACGGACTTATCCCCACGTCATCTCACGCCGCCGCCCTCCACGTGGATTTTCACAGACGTCCAAAGTGCCTTCATTCTAAACGCCCCAACTGCAGGCTGTGTTCTCGTTCATTACCAGTTGGCTTCATAATTTTCATTCCACTTTCGCGCCCTTGACTCTACACGGCCCCGTTAGAGGGAGTAGTTCTCCAGCGCTTCGTTGGCCTGATTCGTCCACGTTGGCAACCCCTCTCACGTGATAGCGTGAGAAAAAAAATCCTTCTGTCTAGTCCGTGTTTGTGAGAAACGGATTTGCAGCGACACTATCAGACATTACCCAACTATGAAGTTTATTCGAGAGGTAAATTTGGGAATGGGGTAAGGCTTGAGGGTAATTATATTGATCTTGTCGGGGAATCCTGAAAATTGACATGTTGGTTTTATGTACATATTAAAGTGGATTAGTAGTAACTGTCAGTCGGCAAATATCAGCATCACGCGTTCCAAGTCCATCTGGGAATTTGGTTGAATCGAATTGGAAATAAAACACTTACCCAGCCCCTATCCGCTAAATAACAACATCCGGGTTGGGTTTTACACAACCGCTGCCATTTTGGGCGGGGTGTTCGCGAATATCACTAGATTTACCCTGAGCTTATACATAATTTCTTTACCTCCACCTGATACATCCTCAACATTATTTTCCTAATTTTTATTGTGTTACCCTCTCTACCGGCCGTAACGAATGTGCTTCGATATCTCCTCCCTAACCTGGTAGTTATTGAAAAATTTCGTTGTAACACGGCTTCGATCGAGCCCAAAACGCGGTAGCAAGATACTTAGGTATATAGATTTCCGTTATAATTTGACTTTAATCCGAGGCTCCATTGAAGCCCCCAATTAAAGTTTTATCACTTTCGTTTAAAATTTTCCGAGAAGAATATTTTTAGGAATTTTAACGTTTATTAATTTTTAATTACAACTCGTTTATAATCCGTGGCTTTATTTAAAACATAAAAGAATCGCGTTCAACTTTATTCGAGAAGGAATTTTAACGTTTATTAATTTTAATTACAACTCGTTTATAATCCGTGGCTTTATTTAAATCCATAGCAATCGCGCTCAACTTTATTCGAGAAGAAATTTTAACGTTTATTAATTTTAATACAATTCATTTATAATCCGTGACTTTATTTGAATCCATAGCAATCGCGCTCAACTTTATTCGAGAAGAAATTTTTAGCGTTTATTAATTTTAATTACTGAATTTAAACCAATTAAACCTTTCAACCTGAATTTAATTATTACGTCAAGGACACTGAGTCTAATTTCTTCAAACACTGAATTGAACTGTATGTTTTTGACCAGAAAATCTCTAAGTCCAGGATAATGACCAAAGTGATAATTTCTCCTAGCGCGGCGCGTACACTCCCTTAAAAAAGCCCTCGGCGACTTGTGACGAACTATCTCGATTTGTGCCCGCGCATGATGTCTTATAGCAGTAATTAACTACGCTTGTCATTGCGATCCAACCTTTATTGAAGCGTTACGGTCTTATATTTCTCGCACAATATCCTCTGTGTGACTTAAAACTTATCAGACTTACCCTTCTGCGTTTCTCAGAAAAAATGGGCATCTGCCGTCTCACAACACAGGCCCGTACTGGTGAAATTCTGAAGTTTGCCCCATCCTGCAGGTGCCTTATAATCCGTCAAAATTGACCTGTTTTTCTAATTTAAATTTTTCGCGTTCCTATTTGGTCCGTGATGTGTGTTCTGATGACCTTTCCTTTAGTGCGCTAAGACGTCCCCTTACGCGTAACTAATCAAAATTTTCCTCTTAACTTTCCGTTTTCGTGGATATATCCTACAGCCTACCTTTAATCTTCTTTCTCCCGTGTGGAAATAGAACTCGCAACTCGCCTTTTGTCGAATTGAATGCTGTACACGTCCGTTCCTCCCTTTACATCCCGAATCGATCACTTCTGACAACCATTCCCCTTCCTCCGTATGATAAGTCCCTTGCGTAAGGTCGCCTCCTACATTGCACATTTATTCACCTTCCCCTTTCGTAGTTTAGTATAGTAATCACACTTTTCACTGATTATTCCAAGTTCCTAAGGCCTTTTCGGTACTTGTTCTAGTTGAAATGTCCCAGTACACATCATGTCGCTCACCCTTTGCCTTTCGTCCGAGATCGCATCGGTTTGATAACCTGTTTATTTCTTTGGCCAGTTTCATTTTAAGAACTATTACTGAATTTTCACGATTCCTCCCTGCAATTATGGGTGTTGGCCCAAATGATTTTGTCACACGCCTATCTTCTCTCTCCGTCCCTCAACTCGTTTCGCATCAATCAGAGGTCTCAAGTTCCCTTCATAACAAACCCGTATGTACTCGGTCATAATTCCTCTGCCAAGCGTCTATACATTAATTTTAATGTATTTTCGTCTTCCATAAGCCACGTATAAAATTAAGTACTTTCGATAATGGTTATTACCGACTAAATGACGCAGAACCATGTTCGAAATTTTCCCAAAAATCAACTCTCTCAAGTGTCTGAAATTGGCAACCCTCTTACTTCTTTTAACCTCGAGTAACAGGCCTGTTGCTACCAAATCTCGCTCCGTCCGAGTGAAGTTATGCGTTCAAAAAAGGTTGTGAACTCCTAGAATGTCAAGTGATTTAACCTTGATCCTAGCCCCGTTCGTTCACCTATTCATTTTGTGGGAATATTTCCAAGGTCGATGCTATATAAATCAAAACCTAAACACGCCCCCTATCTGTAATCCCCTTTGTCCTGTCAGAAAGTCACGCCTTCTCCTTTCGTCGCAACCCTAAAGGAAACTCCCCCACCTTTGTATGCAGTTCCCTGTAATTCATATGCGACTGTGCCGACAGATAGCGCTACTATGACGGATTATATCATCTACCTCGGGAGAGACCTTGATTCATCACAACCGTCAGGCTATAAGTTATATAATAAGGTTTTTTCGTTATTTAGTGATAACAGATTTATATAGAACCAGGTAATCAGAATATTTGTTACTTAATTTGATCATGTTATATATATATATGACATGGTCAAATATTAATATATCAAATCAAGTTAAGTTAAATTAACTCGGTCACCGGTCGGTGGCCGAGTTGACATCGCGTTTGGGTCCCACCCAGGCGTGGTGTGTTCAATTCCTCGGCTGGCTAAGTCCTCCATCACAACACAAGCAACATTTTCAGCTAACTGTGGTGGTGGTAGGAGATTTTCAAATATTGTCAGGTTATTCGTAACCCGGGAATTTTTGTCTTTATTAAAAAAAAAAAAAAATGTACTTCATGTATTATTTTATATGTGATTACCATTCAAGAAACTCTTTTTTATTTAGGTGGGTGGAGACTTACGGTCTCGACCCACCAACTAAAAATAATGTAAGAATATGAACGTTATCCCTTTGAGGACTTTTTATATGGATACAGCACTACCGCAAACGAATATGCTGGTACGAAGATGATGGGTCAAAAGGTTAAGCAAAAATGGCAAACGTTTTAATTTTAGTTAAATTTCATAACCTTGATGAAGCAAGTTATTTTTACTTTAAGCAATTACATGTCAAGATGTCTGAATCTAAATTTGATTTGGCAAGACTTCCGGCAGCAAAGAACGCACCCGCCAGCATCTCGTAAGGACATTCTTACAAGTTCAAACATGGCTAGGAAATAAACTATCATCTAGTGAATGGGGATGGAAAAGTAGAGAATATAAGAATACCAATAACAATGACATGTCCCGCGGCTCCAAGTGGAAAGTCATGTAGCTTTTTGGAGGGCAGCAATTGAGTATTCTAACATGTCCACACATGTCAGAATACGCTAGTGCTATTCACTGGGTACGCTTGTGCTATTCACCCTTACACTGTACAGCGTATCCTGCAGTAACAGGTCTAAAAATATTTATGAACTATTTGAAGAAGCCCCCTAATACTAAAAGTATCTACCACTCTGGAACATACCATATTCGTAAAACAAAATGTATTAAAATTTTACCGGGTTTTAAATCCAACCCTGGGTTCATTAACCACCCTCCTCGTAGTGGTCTACGCATTCGACTTCAACTATCTCACCTTGCAAAAAGATTCAACTGTTAATAATTTGCAACCTCTGTGGGTGTTGTAATTAAATCTTACAGTAATGACTCCACAACTGTCGTAAGACTCACTACTTGTGTGCGATATTGGAGACATGCGTATACCTTACCTGTTATGGTGCTCTTAGCGAATCTCGAAATCAGCTAGTATGTACTCGTATTGCACTCTCAACAGTGGCGCGGCTAGACAAAGCCAAGCCCCGGGGTAACTGTGTTATACGGCTTCAAATTCAATAGCCAATCAATAGATGTATGTTATTGTACGAGTATACTCGTACACTGTATTTCACGCTCATACCAAGAAATATTATTTATTTGCAACAAATTATTCAATTCAAGTCTAAAAAAGTAAAATAAAGTAATAAAAAGTGATGAACAAGTCCTAAAAAACCTAACCAGATAAATAAACGAAAAATAGGGTCATGTTTAATACGAACATTTTGTTTCTAAAAACGCCCTTTGTTTCAGTTTGATAATAATGAGAAGTAAGTATTTCAGTTTTCGAAAATATAAAATAATGCATTTGACGTATTTTCTTCACTCCGTGTTTTGACATAATACCATAAAAATAGATTTTAGGCAAGTTTAAAAAAAATATCTTAAACTCAAACTAAAAACCTTATAATGTATTTTAGAACTAAAGACCAATTTTATTTCATAGGTTAACTTAAATTAAATAAATATTAAAATGCATTATTTTCCATTTCCGGAAACTGAAACATTATTTCTCATTATTATCTAACTACTACTTAGAGTTTTTAAAATAAAATAAACGTCTTAAGCGGGTTCCCATTTTCAGCACATTTTACTCTTTTTTTTAAGTTTCTTTATTCATTGAATTGTTTGTTATATGCATTGAGGATTTTTCGACCGCCATGCTAGGCACATACCCGTGTAATGGTGGTCAACATGATGTTACCTATTTATCCTAGTATTTTTTCATCAATTCTCTTGACTTTATCACTTTTAAATGTTGTGTTGAATTGTCATTGTTCTGAATTGCCCGGTTACTGAATAAATAGCGAAAGGTATTACCGGTGGGTCACAAAGGTCGCTATTTATATTTGATTTTCAGCAAGGGATGCATATTATGCTTCGTTCATTCCACATTATCCACTTAATTTCAATTTTAATATTAAAATGGTTGTTTCTAGGAAATTGAAAATCCAATATATAAATTCGATTAGAAGAGCTTTACATCAAACGTTTCATTAATAAATTATAACGATTTGACTGAATTAATCATTTTATGGCACAAAGCACGGCAAAGCTTCGTTGCAAACAGCCTTTCAAAGGAGCTTACGCACGATGGACTGTAACAGGATGAAAACGGTGAGATTAGCGTTTAAAGGTGTAGTTTTTTATAACTGAGGGTAGTGGTAAAATTACCCAATTGTCGTGAATTCATAGAAATCTAAATATAAATAATTTTATATAACTGTTAATATCGTACAAGGGTCCCAACTGCTCCTTATAATGGCTCCTCAATTGGGGTATTTTGTGAGGCTTATGGTGTGGAGGAGGGGTAGAAGATGGAGAAGAGGAACGTGGGTTAGTACCTGCCTATTCATATCACCATAATTGATCACTGTCATTCCTAGCTACTTTTCGATTCTTAATTGATTTCTTTCACCAGAATGATACTTATGAATTAATGTGAAATAACAGTAATTGATTAGATTAAATTTACTTGTAAAGGATTTGAACCCGTAACCTCTGGATTTTTGGTGGAAAATCATAAGTACTCGACCAAGGATGCTGTCAAAAATAAATTAAACATTACATTTATGTATGAAACAAAACAATTTATTAAAAAATGCTCTGCGTTGAAAAGATTTCTATCAATAAATAATATTTAAGCAGTTTAAAAAATGCATGCAATCTCTAATTTTTTGTTAAATAAATCTAAAAGTTTTAATGATTATGACAATTCACACGAAAAAAACAGGTTAAAATAAGATTTTATGTTATGACATGTGGGTGACTTTGGAAAATCTTTTATTAAAGTATTATTTTTAAGCAATAATTATTAGCCTGAAATATTTATATTCATTTAAAAAATCATCCTGGAAGAAATACTTGCTGCGGACGGGAATTGAACCCGCAGCCTTCTGACTGTGGGTCAGGTGCACCACCAATTATCCATTATGATATGCATAAAAAACCTGATCTCTTCAACATTAGTTTAGCATTAAAAATAATTTATGACGGCTTCAACAACCCCACCCGTAAATTATATTGAAATTTTTGTATAAACAGTATTTTGATAAAGTAGGCGTCCAAACCAACTAAATCCATTCGCATAGATCCATTAGTGGGATATTAAAATTTAGTATTTTGTTAATATGAAAACGTGCATAGAACTTTAATAGCAAAATAGCTTAAATTCTGCTTTACAATACATTTCTGGTTCCGGCGTATTTTGAAATTTACATTGGAGATTAATCTAATACGTAATAGTGCTTATCATATTTAACAAGGATGTCATCAAACTGAATCACATATTGGTTAAATTTGATTTTTTTTTTGATAAAGAAACTTTTTAAAATTTCGGTCTGTAACATAATAATGAGTACCTACCTTCAATACTAATTTAAGTCATGCTGGTTTCTGTAAAACCACCTAATCACAATGTTAGAGAAGTAGTTAGTTCTTAGTTAAATTAAATTAACTTTAGTTAAATTTTACTGCATCCTAAACACTCTTACTTAGACTAGCGTAGGCCAGAGAAATATCATGGGAATTTATAATCGTAGGATTTGTGAAGCTGAAAATATTAATAAAACAATTGCCTCTGGTTTGCTTTCAAAATCAAACATTTTTTATTTTATTTTTAATATAATGATATTTTTACTTTTGAAAAATTACATAGATGTTAGAAATTTAATTTGCGAATGATCACCGTTACTAAACATGAAAAAACTTCGAAAATTTTGTAAAAGAAAACATATACGTTTCACAGGGAATTACAAATGAAATAATTTTCTGATTACAGTTTATGTAGCTACCTATTTATTAGTTATCTGAATTCTCACAATCTTCAGTTCTAATTTTGAAAAGTTCAAAAGATATTTGCATTCCTTACACAGATAAAATTGGTATGTTTAATCAAAACTTGTGGAAAATTTTATTAATTACTACATTAGAGAACCTTATTAACAATGATGCCATTTTTCGCAGAGGTAAGCAAATGTCCTTAAACGCCGAACTACTTAGCCATGCATTCCTTGGCTCAATCTGATTCATACATCGTCTCGTCCATACGTACTCTTCTGAAATTCCTTTTTTTTACATGACCTGATTAGTATTTGTTTTACTTGTTCGACCCATGTCTTCCTAGGGATTACCCTACTAGGTACTTTTTTTCTTTCATTAGACATTTTTTTATTTAAAAATATTTTTTTTTATATAAAACCATAAATATGTTATACTAAAAAACTAATTTCAATAAAAATGTTTTCTTTTTAACGTAACTACCCAATTCAATAGAGAAAAACGTTTCTCGTGTTTGAGTTGGGGAGTAGTGCCATTACAATTTACATAGGGTAAAGAAAAGATAGACTAAAATAGCAGTTACTAAATTAGATACACAGTAAATGTAAATAAATTTAAGAATAGTAGTAAAATAAAAATAATATTATACCATTTCGATTAACATTCTTCTGTAATACATACTCGACCAACTATCAGACACACTCACTGACCAATAGGATTCATGATCTGGGCAACAAGTATGGGGGTGCTATTGATTTATTTATTGACTCCATATATAGAATTAAGCATAATCTACACCAACACTTTGTTGAATCGTACAAATTAGAGTAGCGTTGGTAAATTAGTTTTAATAATAATTTGTCTTATATTTAGTGTTGTTGTAATTTCTTTTTTACGTAATGTTACTCTTACGTTTTACTAATATTGCTTCTTATTTTTTAACATTTTTTCACTATACTTGTAATCACAATTTTACAAGTGTGTATTTTTTACCTTCTTAAAAATGAATTACATCTATTTACAGTCAATATCTCCTGTATAATACATGTTCTCTTATTGTACTGCATCATGTATCACTTCTATATAAAAGCTTTTTTAGGCGTATATATAAATAAATAAATCAATAAGTAGGTGGTAGGTGGTATAAGTACATGGAGTTATTTTATTCATTTGGAGTAAACGGAGCTGATAATATTGCAAGCGAAGGTACATAATAAATTGCGACAGTAAGCTATTGGTGATTCGAATGCTGAAATAATATTTCAAGAGGATATGGTAAAAAAAGAAATAAATATTTTTTTTGTTAATTAATGATAAAATTAAATAGTTAATTAAATACTAAGTATGTAATATTAAAATTTGAATTTGATCAATTACTACTAATATATACCTGTAATCAAAAGATACGTAAAAAAATAAATAAAAACTTATAATTATTATTTGTTTGATCAAGAAGTTGTTTTATTTGTAATTTAAAGGCCTTATATTTTTTTCAGATTTGATTTTATATGGGAGTGCATTAAAAAATGTTAAACCTTTATAAGTATTATGGTGTTGAGAAGCGCTCATTTTAAATTTGGGGATTTCTAAGTTACCACGTGATCATGATCGGTTACTTATTTTTGGAAATGTTATTGTAGGATTGAAATGATCTTTGTGAGTTTGTAACAATGAGTTCTTTTTGAATATATTATTTAGACTGAGAACCCTTAAAGAGTTAAATAACTGTGTTGTTGGAAATATAGATGGTTTACGTAGTATGACTATTACAATCAACCTCTGTGACTTCTATGTAAGAGGTTAGTTTTGAAAGTCCCCCCCCCACCCAATTTTACCATATTGTAGAATAGATTGGGCAAGAGAGAAATAAATAGTATCATCAAAAAATAAAATCATATTACATGATAGGATGTTTCTCAATCTAATGAATAAGTAAATAAGTTTTCTTACTCTGGTTTCCGTATTTTGGACTTGTTCGTTCCATTTTAAGTGTCTATCTAGTATGATACCCAGATACTTTATACTATTTTTGCATGTTTTTGGTAAAGAAATTGCATTGCCGCATTGATTTTTATTTTCACACTGTGATGGATGGATTTTAATGGTAATATTGTTTTTGAAATTTTTTTCCTTCAAAGAGAATGGGATGAAATATGTTTTCTCGGTATTTAGTGATAGACAATTTAGGTCGAACCATGTTTTGAGTGTGTTTATATTGATATTGGCTATCCTCATTATTTCCTCCCATAATTTTCCTTTTGTGATAACTACAGTATTGTCTGCGTAAGATATGATATCTCCAACAATGGGAAGAGTGAACATTTGCTTTACAAATATAATAAAAAAAGATTAGACCGATGACAGTTCCTTGCGGTATGCCAAAAGATGAGGTTTTGGGTTCACTAAGGGTATTATTGATTTTGACATATTAAAATCTCTCTTTTAGGTAGCTTTGGAACCATGATAGCACTATTCCGTAAAATCCAATTTGTTTTAGTTTCTCAGTGAGTTTTGAGTGTGATATGCTATCAAATGCTTTGCGAAGATCAATGAAGATTCCAAGACACTTTTCTCCATTATCTAATTGTTGAATCTTCTATACCTACATGACATATCTCTACACTAATTATCCAATAAAAATAATAATTATTAATATTATTACACAAAATTTTATTTTCTCAACACTACAAGGATAATTTTTTTTGGTAACCGGGCAACACAACATACTTTTGAAAATTATATTAAATCATGAAAAGTGATGAAAAAATCTAGATTGCGTTATGATAGGTTTAAAGCAGTGGTCTCCAACCTTTTTGTCGCCGCGGACCGGTAAACGTCTGAAAATATTACCGCGGCCCGCTGAGGGTGGTTAAATTAAATGTTAATATTCTAGAACGTTGTTAATATTTTTTATTGAATTTTGTTCAACGGTATTTGTCGGCGGTTACTTAGCGTAAAGATGTTTTCAACAGAATAAGTTTTTTTTTCCCGGACCGGTACCATTTGATCCACGGACCGGGGATCGAGGACCACTGGTTTAAAGGACTTGTTTATCACTTTTGACTGTTTGTTTTTTTGAATGTTTCTGACATTAACCCTTCAAGGGTGTTCTAGTGTTCTGTCTTTTGAATTGAGGCATGCCAGGCTCCCTTAGCAATGTGCGAGTATTCTGACCAAGCATTGCGGATCTATCTTTGAGGATGGAAAAAACGTCAGAGAAGGAGTGTGGTTTACGAAGGTGACAATGGGGTTTGATGTTCCTTCCACAATATCATTACCCATAACGCCAAAATATCCACGAATCCAAATCACAGTTACGGTTTTACCAGAGCTTTGAATGGAGGCCATCAGCACTCGAATAAAGAATAAAAAGTAATCATCGGGATGAAGAAGAGGACTGGATTTAAGTTTTTTTAGGGAACTGAATAAATCAGAGATAACAAGTAAATATTCAAAATTAGTTTTTGGTAATATATTTGGAAATTCGCAATTGGCTGAAAACATTGAAAATTGGTTTGAAATTAAATGAAATATTCTGTCATTAGAATTATTGTGGCACACATCAATTCTTGGAGAGTCTGAAGATTTGGAGCCATCAGTAAATAAAGGAGAGGAGTTGAGACATTTAAATGAAAATATTATTGAGATTGGAATGGCTTTTAAGGATGCCGATCCCTTCTTAAATTGTTGGGGATAGGGTGACGTGACTATATATAAATTTGTAAAAGGGAAGATGATCATTTTGAATAATTTGAAAATCTGAGAGAGGCTGAAATTTTTTACAGATGGCAGTAAGAGGTTTGGTTCGATCTCTAAGACAAAACTGTGTTTTTTTATCAAGAAACACTAAGGCTGACATCCGATGGGCAGGTAAGGAATAGACATAAACGGAATGCTGTAATACCAGTGGGGGCTCGTGAATTTTGTGTGTACTAGAGTGCTAATATTGCAAAAAATGCATTATCGATGTTGTTGGAGCGAAAAACGTTTTTTTATTATTTTTTTTTTGGAAATTCGATTTTTTTGTATGAAGATTTTCAGGACAATTTGAAATTTCCTGAAAATCTTAAAAAAAAATACAAAATTTTTTGCAGTTACAAAAACATCAATAATGCCATTTTTAGTAATATTTGCACTCTAGTACACCAAAAAGTCACGAGCCGCCACTGTGAAAGACTCCCGCAGAAAAGTCCCACAACGGACTGCCCTACTGGCCGTTAATGTCCTTACATTTAGCGAACTTTGATTTTCTGCGCAGGGTCCTTACAGCACTCGGTTTATGTTGATTCCTTACCGACCCATGAGATCACGGCCAAAATTACTTAACCGTAATACAACCAATTTTATATTATATTACCATCTTTATATTGTACGGTTTAGCGAGACTTAACTAACAAACTTAAACCAGTTATTCATGAGTTTATTTGAAGTAAAAATGTAGACTGCATTTTGGTCTCCGGTGACTTTTTTTTAACCTAAAAAACGTATTAAAAATCAGGTCAGTTGGTCAGCTGGGGTTACTTGACAGAGTGTCCTGTGAGAGATTGTGAGAGATTTTTTACTCCAAAAAAGCTCAGAAATAACTGGTAAATGTTTGTTTGGTACGTCCTTATACATATCCTGAATAGGTATTAAGTTAGCAGCAATCTCTTTGGAGAATGCAGTACCTTCACAAATAAATTAACATTCGAGCAAAACAAAGCTATCCATTCAAAGCTTCCATTTTGTGTTAGAGAGGTACGGAGGTACACTAAGGGTACTAACATAAACTTCAGTTTCTAAAAATTTACTTTGAACTAATCGGACAAAAAAATCCCTCATAAACTCTTTATCTTTGATAGGATAAGATGTAATTTTCTCGTGAAATTTGAAATACTAAAATCTATATCCGAACGTACATAGTGCGGCATCTTTGTAAATTATTTAAAACGTTATTATTTTATCTTGTCTTGGGAAAATACTATTAAATACATCGAGTGTATTAAGTTTTACACTTTGGGGAATTATTTAGATATTCCACTAAATGATGAAAGGCATAAAATTTAAGTCCCAAGTTTATTTATTTTTTATATATTTTTATGTATACATTACAGTGTCTACCAAATTATTTACATTTGAATATAATATATATATATAAATATATTTAAAACTGCTGTTAATATGGAGTTTGTTTTATGTTGGGTGTAAGATAGGTTTGAGTAGGTGACACTGTGGTGGGTAATGTTATATGTTTCGTGAACACCTCACTAGGAGAACCTGTGCTGAGGTGTTTTCGTAGTTATGAGTAAGTTGTATTATTTATGTGACTTGGTTTAATTTTTTTTATATAAATGTAAGTTTTTTTTTTAATGGTTATTGTACAATGCTGTTTAAAAATAAGGAATATATATTTATTCCTTGTTTTTCTCCTCATATACACCGACATACACACATATATACAATTTACGCGTGTGGAAAGTATGAAATTCCATGATAAACTTGTTTATTTAATAGGTCTAAAGAGTATTTTTAAAAGATCATTGGGGAAAGAGTTAATTTTTAGTTAGTACTTTTACGTAACGATGCAATCATTTATTTATTTATTTATTGGTAAAGGTAAGAGACAAACAGCTTATACATAAAATACAAATATAAATATATACATGTTAAAAACAGTCAAGCCAAAAAAGTCTCCTATATTAATATTGATTGGAGATGGAGTTTTATTGCATAAAAAAAAAATAAAAAAATAAAAATATATATATATATTTTAGGTGAGGAGGGGAGGAATAGGAATTTAGGATGAGGATAGGAGATGCTCTGGATACATTCCATACTATAGTATTAATTTTCGATCGTACGAGTTACTTCTATTCGATATTTGTGAAGTGTATTGCTAAAAATATCTATGTTTTGAAATTTAGTATTATATTGGGCACATATACGTGGAATTGGTGAATTTTTTCTAAAGTTAGTTCTACATGTAGGTAAATGAAACAAATGGGATTGCCGTGTTGATCTTGTTGGAATATGAATATTTATTAAATTCATTAGCTCTGGTGAGTCGAGGCCATTGTTAAGAATTTTAAATAATAAAATTTGGTCAAAAACCAAACGTCGTGTATGAAGTGAGTTGAATTTGTGGTAATTAATAGAATCGGCGTAATTTGAGAAATGTAAGTTTTGTTTATAATTAATGTGTTTAAAATTTTTTTTTGAATTCTTTCGATTCTTTCAATGTGGGCTTGGTAAAAAGGAGTCCAGATCGGTGTGCAGTGTTCTAGGTGGGGACGGATGAACGCTGTGTAAAGGGAATATAGAGTCTTAAGGTTGCGGAAAGGTTTCGTTAAACGTATTATAAATCCTAGCATTTTGTTGGCTTTGTTGATGATTGCATCAGTGTGTTGAATGAAGTTTAATTTTACATCCAGTATTACCCCAAGGTCTCTGATAGAATCTACTTCTTTGATTTGTGTCCCGTTTAATGTATAATCAAAGGAAATTTTATTTTTGTTACGTGTAAATGATAATTTATTGCACTTTGAGGTATTTACTACAAGTTTATTTGATTCACAGTAGTTAAAAAGACGATTGAGATCCTCTTGAAGTTTAATGCAATCTTCGATTGATTTGATAACTAAGTAGATTTTTTTATCGTCTGCATATGCTAGGTAATTGGCATGTAAAAAACATTTGTGAATATCATAAATATACACATTAAATAATAATGGCCCTAAATGAGAACCTTGAGGTACACCGGAGGGCACGGAAAAGAAACTGGACTTAGTTCCCGCAACTGATACACATTGAAGTCTGCACCGAAGGTATGAAGTGAGCCACCGAAGTAAATCACCATGGATGCCTATTTGACTTAATTTTTTAATTAAAATGAAATGGTTTACTTTATCGAAGGCCTTAGAGTAATCAGTGTAGATTACATCTACTTGGTTTCTATTGTCCATATTGCTCGTTAAATATTCCGTGAAATTTACCAAATTTGTTAGTACCGATCTTTTTTGTAGAAATCCGTGTTGTTGGTTTTGTATGTTGCGAACAATTGTTGTATAAATTTGATCGTAGACAATTTTTTCAAAGAGTTTACTAAATACAGTTAGAATAGAGATTGGGCGGTAGTTTACAATGTTGCTTTTAGAACCTGTTTTATGAATAGGGATTATAGTTGCTTCTTTAAACTTTGTAGGAAATTTTCCTGCTTTTAGTGACATTCTAAATATATTAGTTAGGGGGTATGAAAGATTTTTTGCACATTTTGAGATAAAGTATGGCGATATACCATCACTGCCAGCACCCTTACTAATGTCTAAATTCTTCAGGTATTTATTGATCAAAAAATTGTTTATTTGTACGTTCCCAATCGGGTTATGATTATTCATATAGGTAAAACTATCGACTATACTGGGATCATTCGTGTCCTTATCATTAACGTAGGTGGACTGAAAGTGTTTAGAGAAAAGTTGACACACTTGTTGAGCACCTGTGCCTGACTCATCTTTAAGGTGCATGATTTGTGGGATGCCATTTGTTTTACTTTTGCTTTTAGCATAGTTCCAAAGTTGTTTATTATTTATAAGAATATTAGATTCAACTGAATTTATGTACTGAATAAAGCAATGCTTCTGTAAGTTTTTTTGTTGGGTACGTTTGATTGAAAACTCTATGTAGTCTACTGGATTATTATTGGATTTCCATTTTTGATGGAGTTTTTGTTTATCTTTAATGATTTTAATTAGAGAAGCTGAATACCAGTTTGGAAATTTTCTCTTTTTGATGATACGTTTAGGGACAAACTGGTTGATGGTACTGTTTAAAATGTTGTAGAAAGAATCGACTACTACGTCAATATCCGAATTTTCCTGAGTAAATGACCAGTCTGTCATTGACAGATGTTGGTTGATTAGCTCGTAATTGGCTTTTGTAAACTGATAAATTTCTTTAGGTGGGGCGTGAATAATAGGAAGTATATCGATTTTTAGCATAATTTTGAGTGATGGGTGGTGCGAGTCTTCGTTGACAAGAGGATCGCATGCACGATATACTTGGCATTCCTCATTACAGATAACTAAATCCAGGATTCTGTTATTTGCATTTTTTATGTAATTATATTGTTTTAATTCAGAATAATGGATTGTGTCAGCAAGTGAAGAACTAGTTGTGTTCAAGTTTTCAGGTGTCAAGTGTAAATCATTGTTATGTATATTCCATGTTACGGTGGGCATATTAAAATCTCCAATTACAAGTAAAATGTCATCGGGATGTTGATCTTTTACGTTAGCAAGTAAGCAAAGGAATGAATTGAGTGCAGTTTCATACCCTTGTCCCTGTGGGAGATAAACACAGGCTACATGGATAGTGCGTTTGGAGGTATAGTTAGAAGGGGGAATAGTTACCCAGATACATTCAGCATTGCAGACCAATTCTTCGCGAGGGTAAGCGTTAAGATTGTTATGTGTTATGATCATCACTCCACCACCTCGACGAGAATCTTCTTGGTTGTTTATGCTATTAATTGTAATGTTATTTGATCTATCCCGTCTGAAAACGCTGTAAAATTCTGTTGGTGCCAGTTCCGGATCTAAAATAGAATTTAATTTAATAACAATCACCACCATTTAAACTGCAGAATCCTGTTTATGATATTTTAAACTACACACAAATATAAATAGGGTAAGGGTGAGTAAAATCACATATAAATAAACCGTCTCTAATATAATATATTTTTAAATGTATATTTCAAAATATACATTTAAAAAAATAATTTCATGTATTTCTTCGGAATTCAATTAGAGTTAATTTTATTTATTTTTAATTCACATATTTATTATCTGCTCGGTTATATATAGTCCCATAAATTCATAAACTAAAATTCCTATTGCCACTAAATATGATGACATAAAAATGACACTACGCACTTTTACATACAGGGTGTTCGGGGGTAGTGTACACAAACTTCGGGAGGCGATTCTAAATGATGGTAGAAGTAAAAAAGATTATTTTTTTTGAAAAATTGTTTTTTCCATACAAAAGTATTTTTGCATACAAGAATATTATTTTCTCCATACAAACAACAATTCAACTTTTGAACTTGAAAACCACCAAACGATGAAATTTCTAATAAAGTTAGAAATATTGTTTTTTCTTTTACTATCATGTAAAATCACCTCCCGAAGTTTGTGCTTCTCGGACATACTGTATATCTTACAATATATCTATCACGATAATTGCAAATAAAAATAAGATTACTTTTATTAGATAGGGTGAACCTAAATAGATCAATCGACCCCATTTCTTACAATAAGACAGATCTCTTAATGCATTGAATATACACAGTTCTTTGCACGATTAGTTTGTGGACATCACCGGTTCACCAGTAGTCAAATAATAGAAAGTGGATCGATGCTAATATTGTTACGTCGGTATTTCTGTCGCGTCCCTTAGCAATTTATAGGCCGTAGCTCGGAGCTAATCGAGTTCAGTATTGATGGGAGATTTTAAATGCTATCCCAGCATCCCCAAAGGCTTTGTTATTGGTTAAACTTGGGAAAGGCCATGATAGAACAATTTGGAAATAACTTGTTAATTTCGTTTCGGGAAGGAGTTTTGTATATTTTACGATGGATCAAAGAGTGTTGTTTTGCGAAGCAACAAGTAGAAAATTTAGCATTCTGTTCATTTCTAAGTATTTCATTTGTTTTACACGTGTCGTGTGTCTTGTTTAATATTGTAATTTTAGCCAGTCTTTTATTCTTGAAAAAGAAAAAAATCCTAACATTATTTGATTATTATCTAGGTTTTGTGTAAGATTTTGTTCTCTTTGTTTTGAAATAAGATACGGCTCATTTCGTTCTATCTTTTTTGTTATTTATGAAAATGTTAAAAATAATAAATACCTTTTACTGAGGATTTACTAGTATATTTTCTTAGACGTTAGTAAATGACGTATACTCGTGTTTTTTCACATAGCCAAACATTTATCTACTTAGAATATTTGAAATGTTATGTTTCCTGAAATATTCTGTATTGAAATGGGTGTATAGTAAATAGCTTTTTTATTCCGCACAAGGGTCTTACTGTCCGGAGCTAGTGGGACTACGGCATTCCATAATAGGTAATGTTGTGAGGCAAAAGGGAGTTGGATGGGAAGTAGATAAGGAAATGCAACGTTGGGAAGTGCCTGCCTATTCAGATCTGTCCACTAAAAAAAGCCAAAAACATTTCAAGTAATAACATTGATTTCCGATTTCATGGCCTCCGTGGATAAGTGGTTACGATCCTTGGCTCGGGGGTCGCGTGTTATTATACCGGCGTGCCCAAGTAAATTGTATTTAATTAAGTTAAGTTATTTCATAATAATCAATTCATTCAAAATAATATATGGTAATGTGCAAGGCGTCCGGGGGTAAAGTGCACAAAATTCGGGAGGTAATTCTACATGAGAGCACAAGTAATAAAGACAAATTTTTTTTGAAATTCGAACATTTCGAGGTAGTTTTTATGTTAAAAAGTTGAATTGTTTGCAAGGAAAAATAATATTCTTTTATGAAAAAATATTATTGCATGTGAAAATACAATTGTATTTCTAAAAAAGTTATTCATCTTTTTTATTCCTAGCATCATGTAGAATTACCTCCCGAAGTTTTTACACTTTACCCCTTATTTGCGGCACTGTTTTAACCGTGTTTGGTGACCAAATTTGAATAGCCAGATACTTCCCCATTTCCTTCTACCCCATATCCTTTCTCAACTCACTACCTCCAGCCTCATTATATCCGTTGTCTCACTGCTGTGCGGTTCTCATATTAAAAAATATATATCAAAAGTTTTTGAATGCTGAGAGTACCACCACTTAATTTGTGAATTTGAAAATTGCCATCATTCAAACCGAGATGGATGGAGTGGACCTTCTCACTAACGCAATTAAATATATATTTTGTGCAAATTATTTAGTCCGAACTGCTCTAGGGATCCAATCAAGTCGTATATTTGAATTAAATGCTACCACATAGGGGAAAGATAACTGATGGCAATCCCGACCACGAAATAGTTAATACTGCTATTTCAACAATCTCCTGGTTTGTGAATGGTTATGTCAGTAGGAATTTGTCTTACAATACGAGATAATAGAAATATTTCAAGGGATCTTTGAAATAAGGGTGATTGTAAATTGTAATAAATACCATGATCTATTGATCAACTTCATTAATATTGAATGAATTGAATGAATTTCAAAATCCACGTGACTACCAAACGTTTTCATTCTTAAGATCTAGACAGAAACGAATTGCACAACAACTCTACATTGATTATATGCGTACTGCTGAAAGTAACATGAATGGTAATCCTAAGCTCTTCTGGAATCATTTCAATAACATTAAAAAAAACACAATCGTCACTTCCAAGGACGATGCACCCAGATGATAAAAAAGCAGAAAATGGCCAAGAAATATGTAATATTTTCATGGAATATTTCCAATCAGTTAACATAAACGATAATAACCTACCTACATTCGACATACCAGAAAACACAAATAACATAAATATAACCACGGTTAAATTCACACGAGAAATAGTCTTAAAAGAAATAAAAGCTCTTGACATAAACACAAGCGCGGGGTGTGAGGACATTCCATCATACTTTATAGCTAATTGCTCCGAAACACTTGCAAAACCTCTCTGCATTATATATAATAAATCAATGAACGAAGGCACGGTACCTGAAATATGGAAAAGAGCCTATGTAACACTAATCCACAAAAATGGCGAAAAAAATAATGTTAAAAACTATCGTCCGATTTCAAAACTAACAATATTCAGTAAATTAATGGAAAAAAATATTTACAAATATCTAAGTCCACAACTCAATAACAACAA
Organism: Hesperophylax consimilis; assembly: GCF_061612785.1. Classification (NCBI taxonomy): domain Eukaryota; kingdom Metazoa; phylum Arthropoda; class Insecta; order Trichoptera; family Limnephilidae; genus Hesperophylax; species Hesperophylax consimilis. The sequence goes on from NC_142842.1 coordinate 24,183,652, forward strand.
AGCAACATCGTTTTACAAAAGGCAGAAATATGGAAAGTAATCTCGTTTTCTTACTGAATTTATTGTCGATCACATGGACAATCGCACTCAAGTAGATATCATATATACAAACTTTTCCAAAGCATTTGATAAAATTAATCAAAAATTATTACTAAGAAAACTTTGGTCATAAGGTATACGTGGTAATTTATTTCGTTATGTTACATCTTATATACTCAACAGATCACAGGCAGTAGCAATAAAGGGCTTTGAATAAGATTTCAATTAAATTTCCTCTGGTGTCCAACAGGGTTCTCATCTCGGACTATTGTTTTTCATTTTATATATTCATGAATAATGTTGTAAATACTCTGAAATAGAATTATTTGCTGATGATGCTAAGCTATACAAGCCAATAAAAAGTCTAAACGATTATGTGTCTATTTACATGATTTAAACAATATATCCACCTATTGCCAACAAAATCAACTGTATCTAAATGTTTCACATTGTCTTCTGTATCACATTGTCTTTTCGAGAAATAATAATAAAATATTTTTTAATTATTCTTTTAACAACAACAACATTGCAACAGTCTCAGATATTCCTGATCTCGGAATAACCCTTGATAGTAAACTACAATATAACCTTCATATATTATACATCAAATCACAAATAAAGCTGCTAAAATGTTAGGCATCATCATAAGAAACACAAAACTTTTTAATAGCATCTATATCACTAAGCAACTCTACTTTGCCTATGTACGAAGTCATTTGGAGTTTGCATCAGTTGTTTGGTCTCCATTTTACGAAATCCACATAAACAAAATCGAAGCAATTCAAAACAAATTCCTTAAATATCTTTGTTCAAAGTCATTTGTAAGATGTAATAATTATGCAGGGGCAGCTTCATACTTTAAAATTGATTCACTGAGAGTAAGAACGCATCATAATGATGCACTATTCCTGTATAAAGTACAAGTAGTTAACAATAATATTCAATGCCCAGAGTTGCTAAACAAGATTCCATTCAATGTACCTGCGCGTTCAACACGCTCTTGTGTCCTGTTCAGGCTTGATCAAAGAAAAACGAACTCTAAGCAGAATTCTTGCCTGAACAGACTATGCAATAATTACAACAGCGTATTATCTAAGGTTGATATTTTCAGTTGCGAACTTACCAAATACAAGAGGCCCATAAAAGAATATTTCTCTGAAAGTTTGTGAATAATGTTTATGGTCTCTATTGTTTAAATCTCTATTATGATTTGATTTATATATTCAACCTCTCTCCATGGCTATAAATGAATTGTTTTGTAAATTTTTCATTTTATATAATCTTTTGTTTTGTATAAATTTTTTAATTCATATTCCTTCCTCACAAATTTAAATAACTTATTCCATATAATGCTGTCTCAGTTAAAGTCACAAGGATGAAATCGATAATTGGTTTTATTTCACTATATGATACGTATGTACAAACTGATTAAATGTAAACTGTCGATTTCCCGAAAATGAATAAATAAATATAATAAAATAGTTTAGTTTTTTGGTTCTCGAATGTTTCATTTAATAAAAAATGAACATTGAACAAAAATAATGTTTTTGTAAATTGTGCTATCTTACCAGGTGTTAATATATCTTTAAGATTATTTTAAATCTATCATTTGTAGTTTCGACAGGAAAGCTACTTATATTCAGAGAAATATATTTTTTAATACATCTATTTGAATTTCATTTTTATTTCAAATCTACGAAAATCTTGGAAGTGGAAATTAACCGACTTCCCGACATCCGATTGATCTAAAACTCGGCACTCGGCAGATAGACTCATCGTCAATGACAATGTATTTGATCAATTCTATTCAATAATCCATTATTTTGGTTGCAATCACGCATACACACGCGGATTAGCGCCCCTGAGGTGATGTCTCACCAAGAAATAAATAGTAAATAAATATACGCAATTCTCTGAAATTGGATGATATTACAACAGTTAATCTATGAAATAAATGTTGATCCTACCCAATATAAATTTGGCTTAGTTTTTAGTTCGGTTGACTCCAGTCCCTGGGGATGTAGGTTCAATCATTACACATTCAAAAAACAAATATCCACGGTAAATTATTTAGAAAAACAGATGTTGTATTGTAGTAAAAAACTTTGGTTTTTTTCGGGTTGATTTTTTCTCTGTATTGTTAAAAATACAATTAACTGGAGATTTTCGAAAATATTATTGACTTTTATTATTTTTTTCAGATATATCAGAATTCTTCAGAATAAATACAAGTCTTATGAGATTTTTTTGTAAATAAACACAGTATCTACTATGACTTTTCGGAATTATGGCATTTGTCATGGAATTTTACGATGCGCTTTTTCACAGATTAAAAAAATCAATGTTTACAAGTGACGAAACGACAAGATAGAATAATATTAATAAACGGTATTTGTTTGACAAAGGAATAAAAAATATTAAAGTAATTTAATGCAAGGAGCATTTTTTTAAGGATAATATTACCATAAAATCCAGGGAAGTAGGATGAGCTTACAGCAAATACAAGGACGATTTCTTGGCACACTAGGGATTGAGGCCGGACATTTAGATAAAATAAAAATAAAAATTCACTGAAAAGTTTTATATTTTTAACATTTAAATAACAGCACTGTAAGTGTGTTTTTGTTTACGATTTTCTCAATGAAGATTCTCTATTCTCTCAGGTGTTAAATTAATTAAAACAATGGTAATTGATCATGAGTAATGAACAGTTCCGGTAAGTTTGCAGGGCCGCAATGGGCTCCGTAGATTTATGAATCATATTTTCTGTACACTTCCCGGCCGTAAACTTGCTCTATCTGGTTGTCATCCCGCTAAAGGAAAGGAATCTCCGATTTCCGCCCTTTCTAAGTTTCGCTTGGCGAAGGGCGGAAAGGTTGTCAACGAATTAAACCAATACAAAAGAGATGATTTAGATCTTGATTTTTGTTAATGATTGTGAATTCAATTGAGAAATGCCGTTTATTTATTATTTTGAATGGGATATTCTTTTTAAGTCCTCAAGTATTGAATTGTTCATATTTTCAACCTTAACTTATCTGGTAATAAATTTAAGATATTGTACAAGTCATATTCGAAAAGATAGGCAAAGCAAATAGTGTAACTTTTCATCGCTGAATAGGATTTTACCAGAATCAGTAGTCATGTAAATTGGCTTTTTAATGTTTTAATGCTTTTTAAAACACACAAAGACCCCTTGAAGTTGGATTGTCGGTAACCCAAAAGTTCGTTCGCAGTTGGAGGTATTCAGGCGACATCGACAGCCGCCACACACCCTCCCTACTTCCCACACGGGAACATCAGTCCTCGGGTATTGGATTGTTCATATTTTCAAACATAACTTACCTTACTCAAAGCGGTTTACAATGACTCATTTTTATTTAAGATTTTATGCAAGGAAAAAAACAATTTATTTCACCTTAAGTGGTAAAAAATTTTCTTCATTTTCACGAAGGTGTAAATGCTAAAAATTCTTACGTGCAATAATTGTGGTTGGTGGAAAAATTTTTCATTTTACCGATTTGTACATCCGAGTTTAAAAATGTCTTATTTAATATAACTTACATACACACATTGTTACATTTTCTTTTGATTAATTTGGCTTCTACAATTCAGCTTGAATCTATTAATTGGTACATACTTTATAGTTTCTGGCAGCGCATTATAACATTGAATTCCTTTATTTAGTAAACTGTTACGTATTTTGGCTTTATCCTTTTTCGGTAGCCTAATTTCATTTATATTACAGGAACGTAATATACTCTCAACGTTTGAAACGACAACAGAATGTGAAATCATAAAAATAATAGATAATATGAAAGGAGGTTCAACCAATCACTCATTTAATAAACTTAAGTTTAACAAAAGGAATATTTCAAACGAACTACAAAAATACAATAATCTCACCTATTTACAAATCTGGAGATTCACATCAAGTAACAAATTATCGACCAATAAATAATGTTAATAGCGATAAAGAACATTCTGACTTTGGAATCCCGCAAGGTACAGTGCTTGGACCAATTCTTTTCACCATATATGTTAACGACATTTTCTTTCAACCACTACATGGCCAAATTAAGTCGTATGCCGACGACACAGTTCTAATAATAAGCGAAAAAACTTGGGAAAACGTAATACTTAAAGCCACTGAAGACATAAATACTCTTAAGAATTTCTTCGACATTAATTTGCTATCACTAAATAGCGATAAAACATATGTAATTCCATTTGCAATACACACAAAAGACATCCCTAAAAATTTTAACATTATCATGCATGACAATTCCAAAATACATAATAACAATTACTGTCTCCAAAACTGCACAATACTAAAAAAATACAAATACAATCAAATATCTAGGAGTAATTATCGAATAAAATCAGAAAACTGATATACTGATATATCCTCCATCACAACACAAGCAACATTTTCGGCTTTCTGTGGTGGTAGTAGGAGATTTTCAAACATTGTTGGGTTATTCGTAACCCGGGAATGTTTGTCTTTCTTTAAAAAAAAAAAAAAAAAAATGTATTTTTAAGAATCAGAAATTTTTTGTCTTTGAAAAAACTATATTTAATATATTATGCCTTGGTCCAATCAACTCTACAATATGGTATCATTAGTTGGGGATACACATACAAAACTAACCTTACTCCAATAGAAGTGGTACAAAGGTTAATAATTAAAATAATATTACGAAAAACTTCCGATTACCCAACGGATCGATTATTCGAAGATTTTCAAGTGCCTTCATTTAAAGATCTTTATACTAAAAATGCATTAATTCAAATCATAAAAGAAAAAGACAAGTATCAATTTCTAACTGAAAACAGTACTCGACTTAAATATATTTTTCCATGCCCAAAATTAAAAACTTCCTTTGCATAAAATTATTACACTTACCGAGCAAGATTTTTTTTTCAATCGACTACCTGAAGAAATTAGAAACATTTATGATAACATCCAAATAATAAACACTGTGAAAAAATATTTTAAAGACAAACTTACAAAAAATAAAAATGTTTCCAATTGAATTAATCTTAAGAATAACTTATAATAAATAATAATATTTTGTTTTTTATTTATTTTTGCCAACTTAGTATTTATGAATTAAAAGATTTGAAATTTATAAAATAAATAATTGGATAGTTGACTTAGGGGGTTAGATAGACAGACACAAAATTAGTTTCGTAATATTCAATCGAAAAATCTTGATTTGTTTAGGATGTAATCTGAACATTAAATTATTATTTTTCTTATTGTGAAAATTGCACAATTTTCAACCAATTACATAATATGATTACTAAAATATTCAAAATTAGAAAAGATAGGGAAAGCAAATGGTATAACCTTTCGTCGGTGAAAAGGGTTTTACCAAAAGGGTTTTACCTCTACATGAGAGAGTTTGGTTATTACCCATGGCTGTTTCCAACAGCATTTATCTCGGGAATGCTGGGTATATGCAGCCTTAGTTCCAGAAGGGATGTTGCATTACTCCTGATGGCGTATAAGCTACTAAACGGTTTAGTATCAATACCAGACATTCTGGCTAAAATAGGATTTTATGTCCCGGATAATTTCGCGCGAGGCCGCCAACACAGGCTTTTGATTCTTCCTAGGTGCAGAACTAACTTACCAATGGTGATGCCCTTGGGAAGAATCACTAGGTTAATTAACTGCCTCGCAGGAAATGTGGATATTTTCCACATGTCCTACAACGTATTTAAACGTGAAATATTATTATTCAATACTTAAAATTGTAAATCTAAATTTGAAACTTTTTTCTTTGTCCCACTTGTAAATGTACCTATTTGTTATTCACTTTTTTGTAAATGTTAATTATCGATATTGCAATGTTCTGGTTCATACTGTTTTTGCAAATAAACAATAAATAAATAAAATAAATAAATAATCAAAGTCGCGTAAATTAGCTTTTAATGTTAAAACACTCAAGGATCCCTTTATATTGGTGCTCCGGTAACCCAAATGTTCCGGGCCACTTCGTTCGTTAAGTTCGCGGTCGGAAGGATTCGGGCGACATCGACAACCGCCACACCTCCTCGCTACTTCCCACATAGGAACAATATTTTACACTGATTTTGCAAGAAATAAACACTCCATCTATATACCGCAATGTCTCAATATTGTTTTCTTTGTGGGACCCAATAAAGTGGAAAATATGTTTTCAATTTCTTGAGAACAGAACAATGTAGGTTTACATTTAATAAAATCAACAGGAATTCGATCGAGGATATTAAACAGTACATATTGCACGGAGCAAATATATCTCTAAGGGAGTTTAGCATAAAGCCAATACTAGAACTGCTCCAATATGAATGCTCGCTTTATTCCACGGTCAATATATTGCTTGTACCGCGTGTTATATTAAATATTCAATTTAACGCGACCGGTAGTGTTTTGTTTGCCTATAGTCAGATTAAAGAGAAAGGTAATGTTTATTGGCAAAATTTGATAAACAACGTACCGGCAAATTAAATTTTAACATCCTGAATAAACACAATTTCTTATTTACATATTAATCGGTCATTATTTTTTAATCCTAGCTCGCGAAGAGCGGTCTTTAAGGGATGTTTTTATTTATTTGTTTACGCGAGCTTTTTTCACAAATCGTCAGATTTTTTTTTCATGCTAATTTTTTCGATTTTGCGAACAAACACCTATTACCCGTAGAGTCAATTTCTTCGTTTTTCGGAAAAGTTCATATGATCTCATAGAAATCGTTTTGTGTCCCTTACTGTCATGGTTAGAAATATGATCTAAATGGTTACATGATAACTCAACACAGTGAAAATTCAACACACTTTTAAAAAGTTATATAAAGTCGTTAGAAACGATGAAAAAAAATTTAAACCTAACCTAAGAAAGAGAAAACACCACGCTTTATATTCAAATATAAAGCGTGGTGTTTTAAATAAGAAGTTAACCGTAGAATAATTAAAATGCGCTACTCTATAAAACCAAAGGTTCCGAACGCAATTTGATAAAAATATAAAGGTTTGTAATTTTTTTTATTTAATATTTTCCAATGCTCAATATAACGGATGAGCCGCGTATTTCGCATTTGGCGGGAGATTGGATTGACATTTTTCATAAAACGTGTTGTCGCGTTGACACTTCTCAACGTACTGACCTTAAACAGGTCTCGTTGCGGAGGGGAAGAGTCAGGCTACACGTAAGTGTAGCCAACATATCGAAAATAAAATTCATTCGGTCGCGAGAGCCTCAGTACACTTACTTTCTGGATACGCCTCGTATATTACATTTCTAATAAAAGACTTTTTTTTCGTTAACAGTAATTTTATTTCAGTCTTATTCAGAGTAATTTTTTTTTTGTCATTTCAGTAATTTAATATTTCAAAAATTAAGTGTTTCTTTCTTATATTAAAATTTGAAAGTGTATTTTATCACCTTTCAAAAACAGTTTTTTAGTGTTCGGATACGTTCAGAATTATTCCATTTATTTGGACTTTATTGAGAAGCAAAAAATTGTCCTTAATCTTAAAAGAACCAATTTTTTACTCACCGGTGACGATTCTAGTTTTATTTAACGATAAGGAATTTCCTTAACCTTAAAATTAACGACTTTTTCTAAACTAACGCGGTTCTATTTCTCTCAGCTATCTGTGATAGACAATTCCTTATCCTTAAGTAGAACTGGAATCGTCCGCCTTCAGTAACATTTTCTGGTTACGAATAACAGGACGATATTTTTGAAAATGTCTTATTACCACCAACCACAGTAAGCGGAAAATGTTACATTGATGAAGGACTTAGCCAGCCAAGGAATTGAATTAACGACGCATGGGTGGGACCCAAACGCGATGCCAACTCTGCTACTGACCGGACACCTGTAAATGAATAAATAAATAAATAATTTCTGTAATAATAGAATTGAAACCTATAACACATCAAAAATTGGCGCTTTTACTTTAAAAAATAAACACCATACTTCAATAAGCCTGTTTATTCTAGACGAGTACCTTTTTAGTAATTTATTTCCTGTAAAAATAGCCTGGTAAATATTGCGACATGCGATTTTTTCACCGGTTCGCTTCAAAACAAATACGTGCTGTTTATTTGGCGACGTTGCCAAAAATAGTATATTGTTTATTTGCTTTTCCCGCCAGATTATCTCAGTTGAAGCCAAGGGTATTAAATACAATGAACAGAGCCACGTTTTTTTAGCAAAGCTCAGCTTTATTCTAAGAAGAATTGTGTTATTTTATTTTGGTTTTTTGGTACATCAAAATAATATGTTTTAAGAGAATGTGTATCTACACATATTTGATTGAATATATTTTAATAAGCACATTTAGACAATGGATCACAGACATAGGAATTAATAGACGAGAAGATAATGGCGAGGGGTAAAATCAACTGTTGAAGAACGAAGGGGGTAAGGCTGACTGTGATTCGTCAATAAATCAATCTGACAGTAAATAGGCATCTCGCATTATAATATCACCATTTAGTTCTTAAAAGTAAAATCTGCTTTTGAATGAATAGACATTTTTACATGGGAGCGCAAATTACTCGCCACGTTATGAACTAATTTGCGAAGTCCAAATTCGGCAAAGTAAGGCAGCTTCTATTTTCAGAGTCGTAGTTAGTTTCAGAGTATTTAGTTAAGACACTTTTACAAATGTTTCATAATTTACTTACCCCAGTAAACAACGATGAGCACACTTGAGAATCGCTACATTGTGATGTGATAGTATATGTTTCTAAAACTGATCCATATAATACGGTGTGAATAAGCTTAAAATAAAGTAAAATAATGCTTACTTATGGAATGTAATACGACAATTGGGTTTATTCTCTTTTTCACATCTATTTTTACAAGTTTTCATATAACAAGTCAACATTTTGCAGTGTTATTTCGTAAAATGAACCGATGATGCCTCGACCATAGTTCGCACAAGAATGATGACGTCACGTTTTCAAATTTCACTTGAGGCCATACGCGAGCACAGCTGGCTCCAATGGAACCGGTATGGGGAGTGGGAATAATACGCTTTTAATCACTTAGGGCAGGTCTACTAATATTCATATGTCTATGCAATGGATATTTTTGAGTACGAGATTAAAAAAAATAAACTTGAATGTTTTAGTTTTTGTTTATGATAGCTACCAGTTCGCAATATGATCAGGGTTGGTATCAATGTATTGGGAACGGGCAGAATAACGTTTTAAGTAAACTAAACTCAAGTATGGTAAAACTATAATATATTATGACCATGCAAAAAAGTGGTGATTCGGAAAGTGTGCAAGGGTGATGTTAGCATAGTGAATAATTGAGAACAAATAAGGTGAGAAAGGGACTCTTGAATTGTTTGGATATGTGTTGCGGATGAACGAATGAAGGAGTGTAAGGAAATTATCACGTGAAAGTGAATAAGATAAAGATGTTGGTGACGCCCGAGGAAGACAAGGAACGATCATCTTGAGTTGGGTCATTTCAAGGGTCAGATTTGTTACAATATGTATGAGAAGATGTATTAATGCGAATGAAGCGGAGATGTTAAATAATAGGTATCGTTAGTAAAATTCATTAGTTGTCTAAGCCCCAGCAAAGCTGAGGACCTGGGTTCAATGTCTAGAGGCGACCGAAACTTTTTCTGTTTCCAATTTTCGTTTGAGTGTCGTTAATGTTGTATTCAAGGATTAAATATAATAAAATAAATTTTAAATTTCTAAATTTCTAAACAAGAAATCCTGTGGGTAATATAAAGTTTTTCAGAGAACGATCCGAATGAGCAGTTCTAGAAAGATATTCTTCTAGTTTTATAATCCCATTTTCTCGGAATCAATTCTTGACCTTACTCGTGTGTAATCCTCTTAATCTTTTACAAACCTTCCTGTAAGGACCATTCAGATTCTTAGAAACACGTGTAGATACCATGAAACTCATAATAATGATAAAAATATTACAGATAAATTGCCAGTTTTGTGCTATTTCACTTTAAGTGCGGTTCACTACAATAAACGTAAAAAACATGACATAAAATATATACAGTGTATTCAAAGCAATAATAAGGGAAACAAATTAACAATGACAGTGCGCAGAATAAAATTAGAACATTAAAATATTCTATAAAACCGGATGTATCATCATGTGTTACTAGATATTCGTACAATTTATCGTTTAATGAACTAAACATCATTTACATCCAAACTATTACTGCAAGTAAGAAGTTAGGGATGTGTTTACTAGTAGTGATTCATTATTTGTTATCACATAAGTTCTAAGTTCTTAGTTACTAGCTGACGTGTACCCGGCGTTGCTTGGATTTATGAATGATTTGTAGTTAGGTTTTGAATTCCAGTGTACCTGGACACTGAATATTAGATTATTATGGTAAAGAATTGAAAAGATTATTTTTTAAGTATTTGTTTCACTCTATCGTGCCATGTCTTCCTCGGGCGTCCTCGACTTCTTCTACCATTCACGTTATACATTTTCACTACACCACTTTTTTGTTCATCACATTCGCCACATTTTAACAGGCATAAGTATTTGATTCATTTGATCTTTCCATGTCTTCCTCGTGCGTTCCGTGTATTTCGTGGCCAGATCTGATAGCCAGATACTTACTTCCACACCATCCTCCTCCCCATCTCTCTTCCTGCATTCCATGAATAATGATGCTATAGTCCGACTTGATACTGATTGGGAGATGGCTGGGAGCATTTGTGACTCTTGTGCGTTATTCACATAAAAATATAAATTTTATCTTTCTGTTTGGAGCAAAGATATTAGAAGAACGAGATGTGCTATGCGCAGTTCGTACTGAGTGGAATTGTTTTGCCGAGTGTCGCCGGTTTTGTTCACCAATACTACTGCACACCTTCGCTTGCGCTAAGGTATCCGCACTAATACATAGAACAGATTTCTGTGCGTACACGTCCCGATACCGTTCAAAGTACCCTAATTAGGTAGTACTCCGGCTACGGTCCGGCGGCCAACATAGCATATCTCGTTCTTCTAATATCTTTGGTTTGGAGCCATATGGTCATTTCAAACTTAGCGCTTATGCCTTTGAAATTATCGTAATTCTCAAGCTCTGTTGGATTTTGGGATCTCATTCCAGAGTAAAATAGTTCCATAGTATAAACCCTGCCAGGGGCGAGGTTGCCAAATTTGAGATTCGATCCCCTAACGAGGCCGGGTACGAACCCCAAATAGCGGAACGAGAAACACAACCGAGATATGAAGATACCGAACCCGTCGCAGAATCCATTAATACATCCTAACGGCAATTTAAATTAAAATTAATATTTTTTAAGATTAAAACGAAAATCAGTACCTATTCCTTATTCAGAAAATGCGAACATTCTTGGTTGGACCTATTCATACATTAAACTATCTATGATGATAATTACTAGTAGTTCTGTGAATAGTAAACTCCGCGTAACGTTGATTACGCGGAGTTTACTATTCACAGACGTCTCCGTCACAACGCTCGTGTGCTCTGGCGGAATAAAATTGTTCTGTCAAACATGGCTACCATGTTGATAGGGTGGACTCACAAACATATTTATAAACAGACAAAATGTAAAGAGGTCGAGTCAAAACAGGACTTCACGACAATCACTACACTTAGTCAATTAGGTATAGAACTGTGAAAATCAATTACCTACCAACTATTTAGTGTTGCGTTTTTAGGTAGTATGTACATTAAATCACCTGCTCCGGTTCTCAATATGGATCTGATTTTATGTAATAGGATTTTTATTTTGAGAATACCGCACAATAGTTTCAACTGCTCGGAGCTAAGAACTGTATCATGTAACAGGCTGAAGGGATGGAAGAGGGAAATGAGGTGGGGAATAAGATAGAATTCTCGAAATTTTTCAAAGGAAATTGAGCAACTTTGATTAACTTGCTGACAAAAAAGATTTATACTGTGGATAATATTGCACTTTGAAAAATCAATCCGTTGTAAAAATTATTACATATTTGCATTTATTGCATTTTCTCTCGAAATAAATAAGTTTTTGTAACATACCGAAAAGTATGTTACAAAATGAATACTTGCTTAATACTTTTTCATGGCCTTAAATGCCTTTCCTTACCTCTGTGTCACATCAGGATGCCAGCGCCGCCTAAATTTTTCAACATTACCAAGATATATACATTCACTATCGTACAAAATGATTACTGATTTTACTAGTTTCACGCTTTGGTATTCCACCGCACTCAGCTACTCTACCACAGTGACAAAATCACCCGTTCTTTCTGTAACAGTGACACCAATAACATTACTAAGATAGGGAATCAGTGTTGTTTATAGTGTCGAAAAAAATTACCGTAATAATATCGTTTTTATGCTAAGGCTTAAGTTTCATAGAACTACATACACATGCAATTTTCGATTGCATGTATATATTGTATATGTCGTTGTATGTTCGTATGGAAGGTGTTTGAGACGTCACGCCGGCCAACGTGTCTGGGGACAGTCCCGTGACCCGGTGACAGCCATCTTAGCAGTCAGTAGCGTGACCTTCTAAGTAATAGCCCCATTAAAACCATTTATAAATTTGTGATTTTTAAATCAATGATAACACTGGTCGACATTTATTTTTTTAAGTGCTGTCCCTTAAGCATAGCTAATTTTTTTTATATTTATTTAGTATCCATAAACACGAAATGAAACAACATTTTTTTTTAATAGGTCATTTTTTTTTATTATTTAACAAAGTTTTTTTACATAATTCTTCCATAGTATGACGGGTACTTACTTAACAAAATTTAAAAACTAATTCAATTTATTTTTTTTTGCTCCTGATTTGCGCTTGTGAGTATTTTGAGAGTCTCTCTGCAGGGTCCAGCAATAGTCTGCTATCAAAGATGGACTCCACTTTCCTTGGTATCACTTTTCCATATCCGCAATGTCCTGGTAAAATCGTTCGCCGTGCTCGTCACTGACATCTCCCATATTTTCGGGGAAAAAATTCAAATGAGAGTGAAGGAAGTGTATTTTTAGTGACATGTTACATCCCATATTTTTATAGACTATGAGCATTTCAGACACAATGCTGATATAGTCTTCACTTTAATGACTTCCAATAAAGATCTCGACAACATTCTTGAAGGCTGACCAAGCGGCTAGCTCGACTGGTCTCAACACTGTTATAAAATTCGGATCAGTCAAGACCTCCTAGTTGCGCGTGAGGTTTAAAATTGAATAGCCTTAAATGTGTACCCTTCACCCCCCTTTGTCCCTTGTCCCCTTTCCTTGATCCGGGCCAAAGACAAGGATTATTGTTATCAGTGTTATCGTTGCATCTTACCCGCGAACATTTCGTGTCATATTTAAACCCGCATATGTTGAACTCGGCTGTGATCATTTTGGAGCACAATCGTCCAGCGAAACGGTTTTACCCGCCGCAGTGAATTTCACTGTGTTTTTTGTTTTGTGTTAAGTGTTAATGTTAATTGTATGCAAACTGATAAGAGAGCAGAACCAGCGGCTTAAGGAGAACGAGACCAGGGTAAGTCTTTGGCCTTTTCCACTCATTTTCCTCTTGCAAACACTAAGGCAATTCAATTCGTTTTTATTTGTCTTAGTCTATATCGCATCCGCAATACCGCAACCCCCCGCACAATTGCGTACAAAAGAGTTCCGCACAACTATCAAATTGGTCCAATTTCGAACCGGGTTATATTGTATTACTTTCGTTCGCAATTGCAATCTATAATCATTATTTGTACCAAAATCATGGCATTTGCATTATAAATGGGTTAAAATTTAGTCCGTCAAATAGTTATATTAAAAACGAATTACATTTAATTCCTCGTGGCAAATTATAGGTTGACAATAATTTAATCGTGTATGTAGGTACCTGGTTTAACGCAAGGAATCGTATTGTGTAAGTAGGTACTTGTATTCAATACTGAATTCTAATAATACGAGTACATACTTCGCTAGCGTTAAGTACGTAGGTATGTATTGACGACCGCTAACAATAGTTAGTAAACAGAATAATAATATTCAGTTGTTATTGAGTTTAATTTGGAAACACATATCAGAAGAATTGTTTACTTTGATCAATTACGCTAGCGTTAATTAAATTATAGCGTTATTTAAATTATAATTAATTATTTGGGTTAATTATTTATTGCTAAATACATAATGGCCACTAAAGAAAAAAAGTTGAGATTACTGACGGCTCAGCGAGATGCGTTAGATGCACGTCTTACTAAGTTATTTGAACTATCAAATAAAATTTCCGACTTGAGTATTCTAGAGGAGTTTCTTTCGTTAGTTGAAACTCTAGACTTGACTAGAAGTAAGTATGAGGACATATCTCAACAAATAAATATATTAAATTTGGAAATCGATTCAAACTTTGAACCTGATTTTGAAAGATGGTTCAAGTTCGACGATATGTACGGACATATCAAAAGAAAAATATCATTAAATCGGGAAAACACTTCGCGGGTGGTTAGTAAACAGAAAAAATGTAGTGTAAAACTCCCACCGATTGAATTGGCATATTTCGATGGGGAAATAAAAAATTGGCCCATATTTTATTCAAGTTTTATTAACACCGTACACAATAACGATACACTTTCGAATTCAGAAAAGTTATATTATTTGTTGGGAAAAATTAGTAACCGTGTTAAATCAACGTTCGCCGGGATCATTTTATCGCCGGAAAATTACGAAATTATTTTTAACTCGTTGATCGATAAATATAACGACAAAAGAGTAATATCTTCTGCATACATCGATCAAATTTTGGATTTGAAATCCTTTGCTGTTGCAAATATTAATAATCTGGAATCCTTCATTGATCATTTTGCGTCAGCTGTGGCAGCCGTTAAAAATGTAAATTTAGATAATTTGTGTGACTTTATTTTCTTACACATTGCATTGAAAAAACTTGATATGGACTCGGTGAAAGGATTCGAAACATACAATAGGGAAAATGAATTCCCCTCGTTTGAAGACTTGGTGAAATTTGTTCGGGAACAAGTTAAGATCTTGCAAAGAACCGGTTCTTCAAGAAAATCGGTGGAAAATAAAAGTGAAACGTCAAAACGGTCACAAAAATCGACGCATGCCTATATGAGCGCTGGTAGTGAGGAAAATCGTCAGCCTATTAAATGTTTACTTTGCAATAATTTATCGCATGGAAATTTGTTTAAATGTTCAGAATTTAAAAAATTGACTGTAAGGGAACGGTTCAATTTTATCAAAAGAAAGGGATTCTGTTTTAGATGCCTTAGTGATAGACATAAGGCTAGGGCTTGCAATTCAAATCAAAATTGTCATAAGTGTAATGACAAGTTTCATCATACAATGTTACATTTTGAAGAACAGGGTGCATCACACAAGGGGCAGTCAGACTCTCAAAATGCCCAAAGAATTGAAAACCAGAAAGCTGATCAATCGAATGATCCAAAACCGGGCTGCTCCAATTCTGATGTAGCTTTGTGTACTTTTTCAACTGTTCGATCTCATAATCTAAAGACTCATTGTACTGTATTGCTGGCTACCGCACGAGTGGGAATAATAGACGCACAGGGAAATGAACATCTCGTTAGGTGTTTATTGGACAGCGCATCTCAGAGCAATTTTATTACTCGGGATTGTTGTAGAAAATTAGGATTTTTTGAATATCAACGCCCGTCTTGTTCCACCGTTAAGGGTATTGGAGGATCGTCTAAGCCCATTACAGGCTCCATACAGACCGAAATTTACTCTCGTTTCAATCGATCAATAAATTATAACATTACTTCATTGATTGTGAATAAAGTTACAGAGCGCTTACCTACCGCCAAAGTTGATGTACCTTCATTGTCATATTTGAATGACTTACCGTTGGCGGATGAGTCATATGGAGAACCAGGAGAAATTGACATGTTGCTAGGAGCCCAGCTCTTCCCGCATCTCCTGTTGTCAAAAAGGGTTCAAGACCCTTTTCAGAGGCATAATCTGCATGCTTTAGAAACAGTTCTAGGATACGTTATTTTGGGATCAGCACCAACTCGGGTTGAGGATAATGTTAGCGTATCTTGTTGTGCCATGCTAGAAGAACCAGATGATATTTGTCTCAAAAGATTTTGGGAATTAGAAGAGGTAAACGTACCGTCTATTAAAAGTCCTGAAAATGGAAGATATATAGTAACTTTGCCATTTAAAGGGGATGTTTCAACCCTTGGGGATTCATTTGCAATGGCAAAGAAACGTTTTTTATGCCTTGAACGTAAATTGGAAGCCTCTCCAAAATTAAGAGAAGCTTATAATAATATTATCAATGAATATTTAGAGAAGGATTATTTGACTCTCAGCACTTTAAATGAAGGAAATGAGATGCCTTCATACATAATTCCGCACCATGGAGTTGTACGAGAGGATAAAATCACGACCAGTTTGAGAATAGTCCTGGACGCTAGCGCAAAAACAAGCACTTCCGTGTCATTGAATAATATTTTATATAGTGGGGAAAATTTACAGGGAAATTTTTTTAATATAATTATGAATTTTCGTGTATTCCCAATAGCTCTTTCAGCTGATATACGCAAAATGTTTTTGTGTATAGGAGTGAAAGATAGTGATCGGAGATATCAACGAATCTTGTATCGCTTCTCGCCCAGCGAAGATATTAAAACTTATGAGTTTAACCGCGTTTGTTTTGGTCTTACATCCAGCCCATTTCAAGCTTTACGCACTATCAGGCAATTGGCCTCCGATGAAGGAGAAGCTTTTCCTGAGGCTAAGAAAATTATTGAAGAATTTTTATATATGGATGATTTTGTATATAGTATGGAAACTGAAGAGGGTGCAAAGGAAACGTCCTCTCAGTTAATCGCATTATTGAAGACTGGCCAATTTGACCTTGTCAAGTGGACCAGCAATTCGCAAAATGTTTTGGAATCTATTCCAGATTCGCATCGCTTATCAGCGATAAAGGAATTTGATGAAGTAAGCATGCATAAAATATTGGGCTTATACTGGTCACCAAATTCCGATTTATTCTCGTTCGTCACTTCTACACCTAAAACAGGTTGTACAAAACGAAATATATTGTCTTGTGTCGCAAAAATATGGGATATTATGGGCTTCATCGCGCCTGTCGTTTTATATGCCAAGCTTTTAATTAAACAATTGTGGCTACACAAATGCGATTGGGATGATGAGCCTCCCGACGATATTGTAAGGATATGGACGCAATTCTGTGAGGAACTTTCCTCACTGAATAGAATACAAATTCCGCGTCATACTGGCATCACGTCCAGTAGCATCGTAACCATTGTTGGTTTCGCAGATGCCAGCGAAAAGGCATATGGAGGTATAGTGTATTTCCATGTCCAAAATCATGAAGCAATTTCAGTACATGTTGCTTGTGCAAAATCGAAGGTTTCTCCTGTGAAAATTGTTTCTCTCGCACGATTAGAACTTTGCGCTGCATTAATACTTGCAAAATTAATGCATAACGTAATAGAAACCTTAGAAAAACGCGTGAAAATTGAAAATATATACGCATTTACTGATTCCACTGTAGCACTTTGTTGGATTCAGTCTTCTCCGCACCGTTGGGGGACATTCGTGGCTAATAGAGTTGCTAAAATTCAATCTGAATTATCGGCTACCTGTTTTAATCATATAGCAGGCACAGGTAATCCCGCTGATTGTCTGTCACGAGGGCTTACCCCCAATCAAATTTTAGATCACCCGCTATGGTTTCATGGCCCACCGTGGATGAAATTTAGGCCTGATCGGTGGCCTTTTACCACATTTGATGTTACTATGGTGACAGAACTACCCGAACAAAAGTCTATTTCGTTAGTAATGACTTCTGATTTAGAAGAATATGATATTCTAACCCTGTCAAAGCGTTTTTCCTCGTGGAATAAATTATTACGATGTTTGGTTTACGTATTTCGTTTTCTTAAGGTGTTGCCATATCGAAAATATATAAGTGGGTCAGATTTAGAGTTCGTTGAGCTTAAAATATTGCGCGAAATACAACGAGCGTACTTTCCCGGGGAATTGATAAATCTACAACAAGGAAAAACGTGTAAACCCGTATTTCAACGTTTGAGACCGTTCTTGAATGACGGACTCATAAGGTTGGGAGGTCGTTTAGTCAATTCGGATTTAAATTATGATCAAAAGCACCCCATAGTTCTCCCGCGAAAGGATCACGTTTTAAATTTGTTGGTTGATCATTATCATAAAATTCATTGTCACTCGGGTCCCGCATTATTAATGTCTATTTTGAGGCAAAAATATTGGATACTGTCAGCCCGTAGTTTAATTCGAAATCGAGTACATAAATGCAATTCGTGTTTTCGGCTACGCCCTAAAACAATTGCACCTTTAATGGCGGATCATAGAGATTGTCGTGTCATTCAGTCTATAAACCCATTTACGCATGTGGGTATAGACTTTTCCGGGCCTATAAGGGTAACCATATCACGTGGACGTAGAATTCGTTCTCAAAAGGCGTATATTTGCTTATTTGTGTGTTTGACAACAAGAGCTATACACCTTGAATTGGCGTCAAGTTTGAGCACCGAATGTTTTCTGAACGCATTCAAACGATTTCTTTCTAGGCGTGGTCCTGTGTCAAATTTATACTCAGACAACGGAACTAACTTTGTAGGAGCCAAGAGAAAATTGAATGAATTGCACGCATTTTCGTCATCTTCACATTTTGGTGAAGAATTCGCAAGTATTTTGGCCAATAATAGAATAAGCTGGCATTTGAATGCGCCAATAGCACCCCACTTTGGTGGAAATTGGGAATCCAATATTAAAAGTATGAAGACTCATCTTTTTCGGGTAATAGGAGATCAGATTCTATCGTTTGAAGAGGCAACTACAGTACTTGCACAAGTAGAAACCATTCTGAATACGAGGCCATTGTGTAGAACGCTCTCTTCAGACCCCCCCGAGCCCCTTGCGTTAACGCCAGCTCACTTCTTGACGACAACTCCCTTAAAACACCTGCCCGCCATGGAAATCGAGAAGGATAATTTGAACCTTCTATCGCGTCATGATTTACTCGATAAATTAATTCAATCATTCTGGAAGCGATGGAGATTAGATTACTTGCATACTTTGCAAGTACGTCCAAAATGGAATACTCCTACTAATCCAGTAAAGGTCGGCTTAGTAGTAATAGTGGGAACTGAAAACGCCCCACCATTACATTGGCCGTTAGCTATTATTGATGAAGTTTTCCCCGCAAAAGATGGAGTAATTCGTGTTGCTCGTGTCAGAACAGTGCTGGGATCTTATATTCGCCCAGTAATACGGCTATACCCTTTGCCAACTCAATAGTAGTCTAGTAGCATTAGGTTAGGAAATTTAGGATAACTGTAGGTTATGTTAATTTGTTTATATGATAAATGCCATGACAATGCGGTTTTAAAAGGGGTGATTTCGCACCCTTTCAAGGCGGGGGGGATAGTTGCGCGTGAGGTTTAAAATTAAATAGCCTTAAATGTGTACCCTTCACCCCCCTTTGTCCCTTGTCCCCTTTCCTTGATCCGGGCCAAAGACAAGGATTATTGTTATCCGTGTTATCGTTGCATCTTACCCGCGAACATTTCGTGTCATATTTAAACCCGCATATGTTGAACTCGGCTGTGATCATTTTGGAGCACAATCGTCCAGTGAAACGGTTTTACCCGCCGCAGTGAATTTCACTGTGTTTTTTGTTTTGTGTTAAGTGTTAATGTTAATTG
Organism: Hesperophylax consimilis; assembly: GCF_061612785.1. NCBI lineage: Eukaryota > Metazoa > Arthropoda > Insecta > Trichoptera > Limnephilidae > Hesperophylax > Hesperophylax consimilis. The sequence goes on from NC_142842.1 coordinate 24,203,421, forward strand.
TATGCAAACTGATAAGAGAGCAGAACCAGCGGCTTAAGGAGAACGAGACCAGGGTAAGTCTTTGGCCTTTCCCACTCATTTTCCTCTTGCAAACACTAAGGCAATTCAATTCGTTTTTATTTGTCTTAGTCTATATCGCACCCGCAATACCGCAACCCCCCGCACAATTGCGTACGAAAGAGTTCCGCACAACCACCTCCCTTATTTGTGGTCCCACAAATATTCCTTCTTTAATTTTCTCGTCGCTGACCTTAGGAAACTTTTGCTTTAAGTAAATCATGCCATTTCCATCCTTAGAGAAGCCTTTTGAAAAAAAATCATCAAACCCAATTTAACGTGTAAGGGTGTAAGTAAGATATCTTTAGATTTTATTAAGGGAGCACCTTGGAAATTCTTCGTGCCAGGTTTAAGGTGCTTTCTAGTAGGCCAGTCCTTGGTCTTTCCTGTCTCTGCTGTCCCACTCGCACAGAAAACAACAATACTTTGTGTATCCCGCTTGCAGTCCTAGTAGGAGCCCTATTATTTTTAGATCACCACATATTTTCCATTCGTATTTTACAAATTTATTTTTTGTTAACAGCAGCTTCATATTGTCATAGTTTTCTTGCATGTTTGCAGCATGACCAAATGGAATGGATGGTCAAAAATCAAAAAATCAATGATAACTCACGAATAAAAATGAATTAATACACATTTTAGTAAAACTTAAAACCAAAGATATTAGAAGAACGAGATATGCTATGTTGGCCGCCGGACCGTAGCCGGAGTACTACCTAATTAGGGTACTTTGAACGGTATCGGGACGTGTACGTACAGAAATCTGTTCTATGTATTAGTGCGGATACCTTAGCGTAAGCGAAGGTTTGCAGTAGTATTGGTGAACAAAACCGGCGACACTCGGCAAAACAATTCCACACAGTATGAACTGCTCATAGCATATCTCGTTCTTCTAATATCTTTGCTTAAAACCCATAAAAACCTGACGTGATATAAAAAAACTAATCATATATCTGAAATCAGCGTGAAATTTCCTGTCAGATTTGGCTACTTTCGTTAAAGGGACAAAAATGTGTTGACCAGTGTAATTAATGAAAGCATTTAAAGTACCTATACATTTCTAATAAGTTGATCAGAATCATAAAAATAAACTTAAATTTTTCAGTCGATATTCACATTCTGCTAGGGTTCTATCCTAGCTCTGTTATTATTTCAGTTTTGTGATGTAACCGGCCAATAATGATATAATAATAAAACATTAATAAAACCTTCACAGAACTTGAAAATCAACTTTGAAAGTTGATGAATTGTTCAAATTCTGTGAAACAACCCGGTCTATATCGTCCGCACATTTTTAACGGTATCCCTAGATAGTTTATTCATCAAAGTTAATGGATTTTTTTTGTTCACACCAGTGACCATTGGTTCTCTGTTTCAGATTATTCACCGCACGTATGCGCTTAGTGTTGGCGACGAACTGCACCACAGCGGATGGAACGCCTGTTCCAGTTGTCACGGTGACCCTTCTGCCAAGAGGGACAAGCTGATCCTGCCCTCGTTGCATTCCAACAATGTCTACGTTGTGGACACCGCAACTAACCCCCGGAAACCGGAAATTGTCAAGGTATGTGTACTATATATTTAGCGGTTCCAAACAATTCCGTGTTCAAAACAGAACACGGAAGAAAGTGAGGAAAAAATCTAGCTTACTTATTATTTTTCATAGTGGTTTGTTTATTTAACTGCCGTATTTTATCCGGTTATCATGTTTAAAATTCAGCATTTATTAAACGTAAAAATTTATGAAATATAAGAAATAAAATTTAACATACATTATTGAATTATCAACTAAGGCATTTCTCTAAAAGTTCAAATTAAAAAATCAAATTCAGTTTCCTCACCGCGCTCAATTTAAATTTTATACAAGTTTGTTTTCAAAATAACCGCTCAAAGGACAGTAAATATTTTTTAAATCGTTTTAAATATCTAAATAATGTGGAAAATACTTGTAGTAGTGTTTTTGAATCGTTACCTTTTTTCTAATCAGATGGAAATAATAAATAGACATAAATCATTCTAATAAGTAGGTTGATAAAATTGTCTTCGAAAATAAGATTTTTTCTGAATAGTATTTCAAAATAATAGTATTTCAAGTTATTAACTCACAGCCTTACTAAAAAACGTGGTAATTTTTTATTCAATTGATAAACGACTGTGTATATGAAACCTTACTAATTGAAACTTAAAATAGTTCATGGAAAGATACATTAGATATTTACAGGGTTGTTTAGAGGGTTGTAACAACCCTCTTTGGCTGGGTATATATATTTATTTGTGAGATTTTTTTCATTTTAAATATACGTCGTAGAAAAAAAAAAATTAAAACTAGATACCATTACCTTTTAGTTTTCGTATTTGAAATATACGTTAATATATTAAAAGTGTAATATTTTAATTTGAAGCAGGAAAAAGTTGGAAAAATGGTTCACCAAAAACATTTTAAGTAAAAAGGTCGAATGAAAATTCAAAAAACAGTTGTTTTATTTAAGATGTTTTCAAAAAAATCTCTCCGACTTTTATCGTTCATACATTAAAAAAATATAATAATAATTCCCACAGAATAAACAAAAAAATCTGACGATTAATTTTTGCACAAAATAAACGATGATTTCTTAGAATTTTATTTCTCTGAACATGCACAAAGCATTTATGTTAACATCACTTTCATAAAATTCTTATAAAATTTACGCGGCAACAGACTATTAAAAAAATAACCGATGAACAATAGTTCAAATAATAGAATTTGTTTGTTCAATTGAATCGAAATTATGAAGAAAAACATACTGTGAATCACACATCTAAAACCACAAATCAAAACTGTCATGTTACTCATATTGCCGGGAATATCCGCCTGTCTGCGCATTCACTAGTCTGCCTAAATACAAATTGTACAGTCTTTGTACAATGTGTAAAGAAAACACCGTCTAACAGTTGTGAAGTAATTTTTTATAAGTAAGACTGTAAAAACTCCTGAAATGTATAGTGCTAATTATGCAATTTTGGTTCGTTAAATAAGTCTATTAAAGTTTTAAGCAGTGTTTTCTTTAGCAAATTCAAGACAAGGTCCACGTGTGAGTATAGCTGATAAAAGTCGTGCTAAAACAATATTCATAGCGCGACCTGGCGTAATGGACGGACCTATGGTAGAATTTGCCCTTGCTGGCCTAGAAAAGTGACCTTTCCGTTGAGTTTATTTTCATTGTTTCTGATGATCTTATTACTAAAACAGATGTTTCTAGAGGAATTCGCCTGGAAGTTATTAATTCATCGTCTAGAAAAATAAAATCTGTAGCTTACTGCTAATTTTATAGTTCAAAAACGTTTTATAAAATTTTCAAACCGTTTTACATAAAATATTTTAATGTTATGGTGCTGTTTTTATTAACCTAGAATATAAATTACTTTCATCGGTAGGGATCGCTCTAAAAAAATAAACATATTATTTTCGTTTCGTGTTAATGAATTACTCTTACATCATTTAATTTTTTTCTCTAAAAAATATTTTTGTAATAGTTATTAAATTATGTTTTGAATTGAACCTGTATTTACTACCTATTTGAGTCTCATCTACATCCATTTCCAGTTCAATAATAATTTTTATTTTTATTAGAAGCCTCCTTCCAATTTTCCCACTAAGAACCTTTTCTGGAAGTAAACCATCGATTGTAAAAGTCCTATAAATTAATAATGAACAAGTGAGGAGGTACCCTTAAAAAAGAGATAGCTTTTCCTGAGAATTCTCTGAAGAAATAGAATGTTCTCGTATTCTTGTTTTACTTTATATCACTCGTAATCGTACATTTTTTAGAGGTACGTACTGAGAACTTCTAAGAAGATAATTTTCTAACGATTTTTACTGCCCGAACTTAATGATGGCCTTTTTTAACCTCTTATTATGGAACCATCCCACTAGATTTTGAAAACAAAAGACTAAGATAAAATTTATCGAAAAAAGTAGATATCAGAAAGAGCAGGAAATCTTTTTGTGATGTCGGACTAAAAAATGGTTGAATTCTCGTATAATGAAATTATCTTAACAGAATATCCTCTCTTTAACTTTCCTCTTGTTATTTTCTTCAGCTAGTTATATTTTAATTTAAATAACAACATAATGGCAAGATATACACTGTTGTTTCCAGGCATTACAATTTTTAAAATGGTTTTAAAATTTTACATCTGAGTTGACAAACTTTTCCGATTTTCAAAGGCGATTTGTGTTCTTAAAAATAACTTTCGTTGAACCACTGGACTCAAATAGATCGACACGAAAACAGTTTTCCGTGAAATTAGGTAAGAAAATATGTTCGTGGGTGGTGGTGATTACGATAATATATCATGTAATGATTTAATTGCAAGCTTTAAATACTTTCAATAAACAAAAAAATAAAAACATAAATGAAAATTTATTATGAAAAGAAATGAGATCCCAGGGGCATGTTTGTGGTTAATGTTGTATGACCGTATCACAACAATTCAAGACTGTTCAAAATTAGGCAAAGGTTACCTAGAAGATGGTTGGGATCAGTGGCGGTTCATTGTCTAAATGAATAGAATTTAATATTACAGCGATTTAAAAAGGAAAAAAAATCATTTTGTGAGCATCTTTTTTTCTTCATCGATTATAAGGAGTAACGACATTTTAAAGGACTGCAGATCTAGAAAACCGTTTCAAAAAGAATTAGCAACATTATTTATGTGTGAAGTTTAAAAATAATCGATAAATATAACAATAGCGCCTATTACAATAGCAACATAAAATAATACGTCCATTGACTAATAAATTGTCTTGGGAATATGTTTAAAAAATGGCATTAAATAAAACAATTTTAAATTTAAAAAAATAGCAGATTACTTAAAATCGATGCATTCTGAAAGATTTGTAAGTTCTGTCAAACACCAAATAATTGTTGACATACAGAAACAAGTCAATATTTTCATGCGCGTAATGTTATAAAGGTGAATAAATCTGCGTAAGTGCCTAGGTTCGGAGCCCACAGACGCAGAACAGAATCTATGTGAGTCAAATGCATTCGGTAATCTTCGTAAAGTTTCATTTCCGAGTCCAAAATCCTCGAATAACAAATTTTGGCCTACCTATACCTACTAGCACCGTTCGAAACAGACTTTATGTTGTATGAAATATACCATAAGTTCTTTTGGCTCTCTTGTGCATTCTGGAATCCGCGCTGGGCCAGATTCCCATTGGTGGATTTTAAAACATGGTAATATTATACTTCTGAGTCTTGTTCGCCGTAGATATTCTTTGAGGGTTTGCACCGGCACATTATAGAAAACCGCAAATGGTTGCTACTTATCGAGCGGATGAACAAACAAAGGAAGAAAGAAAATATAACGTGGGAGTGAATCGTATAAGATGTCTAAATGGCCAAGACATCGCAAGATAAGTGAATCTAAAATTTTAGTCGGGTCATTTGTAACAGTTGAACATGTATGTTCATCAAAGGAGGGGCGCAAAGTCAAAGATGTGTGGCGGTACTTCCTCTCTACCTACCCCTCCAGGAAACGGCTTGATGATTGACTTGATTAGATATATAGATAAGTTACTACACGGACAAAACTTACCAATATAATATATCGCTAATTTATGATTTACGATTTTCACGGCCAGAAGTATTTTTGTTATTTGTTTTTGGGGTGTTATGCCGTGTTGCGCATACTACTTCTTTAGCCAACGTTGTGCGCAACACGGCATAACACCCCAAAAACAATTAACAAAAATATTGCTAATTTATTCAAAATCTTTATTTTTATTTTATTTCACACCATGTCGTTACCCGGTTGAGCAGCGTCGTGAGGCGGGTTAAGGTAAGAGCTGTCGGAAGGGATTTATTAATTACCTTTATAGAAGGAAAAATGGTCTGATTATTCGAATTCCAGTTAAAAACGTAACTGCAGGTCTTTAACAAATGAACTGACAGATTTCATAACAAAGTATCAGTAAAACGCGAATGTTTACGAGGACGGTGAAACACGTAAATAAACTAATATTGTCGCATTTCATCATAATATTTATCAGGAAAAGGACACCGGCATAAACACGTGTTCGGATATATTATAAATGGACTCATATTTTATCAGGAAAATAACTGCTATCACGTGTTTGACGGGATTTCAATAAATCAGCCATACTCATTTTTCTCCCTGTAGCAGTTCTGTAAACAGTGGACCACGCATAATGTTGATTATTTTGATTTGACAGCTCGTAGCGTTCATGCGAACACTGGCGGAGTAGAAAGTTACCGTGCAAAACTTTTACCATCTTGATAGACTTGATCGGACATGGAACATACAAATAAATATACAGACAGGTGAACTTCCATACGCTTACGTTAAGTCAGGACATCGCTACGCTCAGTAAATAAAACCAAAAATATCTATTTCGAATGTATTATTTTCGCCGTAATGTTTAATAACGCAAACAAAACAAAACAAATAAATTCAGCATCACTTCAGCTAGCCGCGAATGTTCAGAAATATGCACATAAATTGTCACCCTCCGCACATTCACATATTTCAGGTGCAGTTTTGGGGCGATTTCCCCCCGTTGGCGTTGCGCGTCGGTTGGATGCAGCGCGTCCCGACGCTGCTGGGGCTGAGTGCACTAACCGACGGCTACTAACTGCATTTCCAACCTTTCATTTGACGAAATGGCCGCTATAATGGACCCGCTCTCGAATGTAATCAATTTGCTCTATGATTGAGCCGTGAATGAATTTGTCAAACGCTAAAAGCTACACTTGTGCTGTGAACCTATTTATTAGCTCAAATTCTGCCAAATAGAGAGATTTCGTTATATTTTCTGGCTTTTGTAAATATTTGAGGACATTTAATGGATATGCTTTGTAATGAAAGAAAAATGTTGTCTCTCGCTAAAACTGCATTGCTAACCTATCAATTAGCTAAAAGGTAATTTTATTATTATTTTCTTTATTCAGTGAGTTTGGTTATTACATTTTATGGGTATGTTAAGACCACCAAACTAGGCACATGCCCGTGTTGTGGTGGTTGATTATATATACAGACTATTAAAATAATAAAGTATAAAATATAGAAGAAATTAAAATAATTATAAAAAGTATACATTTTAAAAGAAAATAAGGAGTTTATATATTTTAAGATAATATATGTAACATACAATTAAAACATATATATAAAGGGTATATCGGCACGTACCCGACAAATTTTAACCAGCAATTCCTGAGCATATATGGAGGTAAAAAATGTTATAGCCACTTTGCCGGTCTCTGTGTTTCCTCCCTCTTAAAATACGGGTCTCTTCAAGACCCATGGTTATTCTTTCCTCTCCTCAAAAAGTCCCCCACACAGCATCCCCAAAGAGGAAATAGGCCTTACAACGCTACCCAACAGGGTGGCGATATAGCTCCCTGTCTTCACACTGTACAGTCAGGGGCGCTATTGTCAGGTGTCACATAAAAAAAGGCCCTGCGGGAAATTATTTCCATCAGTGTAGTCTGTGTAGAGTTCATGTAAAAAATCATTATATTTCGTGAGTTTTGTATTTTTTGTGACAACATAATACATATACATTCAATTGACTATAATGGACCCGATCTCAGATGAAATCAATTTGCTCCCATTGAGCTAAAAAATTATTTGTCTTGTTATTGAATCTACTAGTTATGTGAATTTATTCCTAGACTGTCTATAATAGTGTACTATGCAAACGCAACAATAACAATTTTTCATCTGCTAAAGTTCTAGCGATATTTATTTATTTATTAAACGCACTATTGAGCTTTTATTTTATTTTTGTATCATTGAACTATTGTAAGTACTTAAAAATTAAAAAAATTTAAGAAAATATACAAAAAAATAAGTAAATAACAAAAACGTAAAATAAAATTAAATGCTTTGGTAAAAAAAGTGAACAGAAATTAAGATTAAAAATAAAACTCAAGAGATCAGGCTGAACTATATCACCCCTCACATAAACAACATCAACTTTGATTTATTCTATAACTAAGCGGTTCTGATGTTCATGTAACAAAAGTTGTGGAAAGTAAATAGATACAAAGGTTTATTGGTGCCTAGAAAAATAAAAAGAATGGAGATAAATATGGAATAATGAATATAAACATTGAATAATGGAATACACGACATTTACATTGATTAATTTTAATGTGAAATATATCGCCCGGATCAGAATACTTATTTTCGAGAATGTGAAGTCTCGGAATTGAGGAATTTTGATAAGCCAGTGTCAAGGTATTCATAAAGTAAAAGGGAAATACAGGGTTCAGCAAAACAGACAGTGCAAAAACAAATATTGCCGTTTTGAAGGGCCATAAAAAACTGCACAGAAATGGGGGTTATTTTAATTTATTCGACAAATTATGTTGTTTCATCAATTCCTTGTGATGACATCAGAAAGATAATGGCCACCTGATAAATTTATGAAGGCGATTGAAAAAGGTTGAAAACGGTACAAACCACCCGACAGAATAAAACCCCTTCCAGGTTCCTATCCCCACCACACGGGAAGTACCGGTCCTTCAAAACTGCACTGTCTGTTTTGCTGTATCGTGTGAATGTCGACAAGACCTTTCGGGAACATGGATATTGATTAATTGAAGCAATTCAAGTCAGTCAATTTGGTATTGAAATATTTTATGTAATAGTATTAAATCTGAGCAGAGGTTTGAAAAGTTGGTCGCCTAGAAATGCTTCAGATACTTTAATTAAATACTGCGAGTAGAATACATCTTTGCCTTTGAAATAATCGAGTATTTTTTAAAATAAGTCGTTTTATAAGCACAGAAAAAATAATGTATACGGCCTATGAAAACCGCTTTAAAGTACAAAATCTCCTACTTACGAACCCATTTTCGTTTATGATTTTATTGTATAATGTGGCAAAAGTTATTTATAAAATGATCGAACAAAAATTAAATATTTATGCCTGAACATCCACAAAATAAAATAAAAGGCACTTTTTGGCCATGTTTTTTTCTTGCATAAATCAAAACAGGCGGATGGTGTTAAGCGGGAATTTAAACCTTATCGCCATCTACGTAAGGGTTGTTATTGATAGCAGCTCAATTTAAAATACTACGCGACGTAGTATATCTTCTTAAATATTCTAAGCAGAATTTTTGTTGCTGTCACAACTACCATTGAAAAGTTTGTCTTGGAATTTGTCAAAATAAAATACAATTAGGCAACAAGTTTTTTAAAACTTCTCAATCAAGTGGAATTGAAAGGAATGTAAATTACGAAGAGAAAGTGAATATTAAGATTCTTGCTTTTGTTGTATGAATAAACATGTTTGGAGCAGCAGAATTTTATATTAAAATTCATATTTTATTAATCAACGTCTGATACAAGATAAACTTTATTTAAAATATTCAGTTTGGCGTTACACTTTAAACAGTATTGATGAATTAAAATATTTTATTACGTATTATTCAGAATTTTTTATCCGTCTTAATCGACTGTTGGTCGTTTCGCTGTTCTAGTGAAAAATCACTTCCAGGACGCTTTACAATTAGTCAAAGTCAATTTGGCTTCAGGCAGCTCAGACTTTTGCTTGACTCAAAGAAACCAAAAATGAATTTAAGCCAAATTTAATCTATGTTATGACTGTTATAACGTAGTACTATTATCTAACAATCGGTTAATGTAATTAATCTTTATAGCTCCAAACTCACAGTGAATAATATAGACCATGGCATCCCCGATCGGAGTATGCTGTTAGGCTGAAGGTAGTGATGAGGGAGAAGAGATAGGGAAAAGGAAGTTAGGATAAGTACCTGGCTATTCTGATCTGGTCACTAAAAACGGACAAAACCGACATTAGACTCACAACGGGGGTTTGCTCCACGCTAACATTTTAATTATTTCTGATGAACATATTACTAAAATCTCAAATTTTTCTAGAAGGATCTCTGCGGATGTAAGTAATTTATATTTAAAATTAATAAAAACAGGAACTTACGATTCAAATATTTTATGGAAAACGGGGCAAAAACTTTATGAAACGTTTTTCAACTATAAAATTAGCGATAAGCACCAGATTTCATTTTTCTAGACGATGAATTAGTAACTTCGATAACGTCGAGCAAAGTCGACCATAGGTGCTTCCGAAATTGTTTTTAATCGACTTTTTTTATTTATTCTTAAATATATTTGTATTACAAAGGTATAGTATATTGTCCTCCACGCTAGGAGTTCACCTGTGTTGTGGAGGACTTTTTCAATTGTAAAGTTATATAATACTAAAACAATACAGTGGAGTTAGTTACACAGAAAAACGATAAAAATTAAAATATAAAATCGATTTTTCCATAGTTATAACAAAAAAAACGTGAAATATAATAAATTAAATATTAAATGGATTGTAGCCAGTTCCATGTGTGTTTTTTGTATTCTGTAAGATTAGATGTTTTATATTGTGTTGGAAGTGAATTGTATAGTTTTATAGCCTGGAATCTGTTGTGTTTTTGTCCAAAGGATGTGTTGGTTTTTGGTATTAGTAGTTGGTGTGCATGTCTTTTTCTAGTATTGCGAGAACTTATGTCGTTAAGCTTCCCACATTATTTTAGAGATTTAATAGGGCAAATTCAACCGCAGGTCTGTCCAATACACCAGGGCCGCGGGTCGCGGCTGCTTCACTTACGTCGTCGCGTCGTTAATATTCTGGCTTTATTTTAGGATATTGTCTATTGTTTTACACCAGGGCGATACTGAGAGTATCTTCCACTTTGGAACGTGCCATAAAACTCATGGACAATTTCCGACTGACACTACCAAAGTATGACCATCACGACGTTTTGATGATTTTTAATGAGATTTTCCTCTGAGAGGAATTTATTCAACTTTATTATTAATTTTAGTAAATGACGACTAATTTGATTTCATGGTCCTCTCATAGTAGATATACGGCCCTGGTAAGATAATTAGAGCATACTACATGGACAGGAAAACTATATAACATGTGCAATATTACTGTTCATACATATTTTCATTATTTTATAATAAGCGCACCACAACAAATATACTTCACATTACTTTGAAGAGCTAATGCACTTAATATTATTACATAATCGTATTTTTGAATAAAAAAAACACTTTGTATTTAACCAAAAACTTTTATTTTTTTAAATATCGACCGGTTTCGCTTAAACCAAGCTTCTTATATGGATATAATAATAACTAAATACTAATACAGAGTTTTCGAGTATATATAGGTAGACAGACAGATGGAGAAAGAATATTACACACTATAAAAAATAGTACTAGGCAGAGAAAATATTAGAAAGAGACAGCAAATTGATAATGAATAAGCGGGAGGGAGACAACAACATATGAAGAAATAATATTACTTACCTAAACAAGTATATATATGTGTATATATTTATAGTCTTTCGGCTGAGTAAACAAACAAACCAATGAAACGCAATTTATTGTTTTTTTTTATTGAAATGATAATTTATTCGTTTTATGATTTCGTGCGTTTTGTAGTTTCGATGTTGTATTTTGATTAAAGCCAACATTGATGGATTATTTTATTGTGCCATTAAATAAACCGTTTTATTGTATTTCGAAAGAATACTTTCGAAGTGGCGCGATTTATCGTTTCGGTTAAATAAATATTTGAACACATGCTTATTGTGTTTTTGTGGCAATTAGTTTATTTTTATTTTCGGTAATTGCTTTGTTTGTGTCTGTCAGCCGATGTGTTAAATCGCGAAAACAATGTACAACGTAAAAGCTACGACTGCTTATGTTTTAAAGATAGTACATGGTAATTTTATCACTCAAGAGCGCTATGTATATTTGTCTTAGCAAACGCTTACATAAGGAAAACATTTTCTTTGAAGACAGCGAAGGAATATTAGATTTCACTTCATCAATGTATTTAGATAAACTTTTTACACCTTTCGCGAAAATTGTGCTCGAGACTCTCAAGTTGAGAGGTGTGCTTTTCATGAGAATAAGCTTAACCATATATCCAAATATGCAAAGATATTAAGTCACGCCACGTATGGGTCAGAGAAAAGGAATGGGTCCTATCTCCGCCAAGTGAAAACCTGCGGTACTTGAAGGATTGCACTGCCCATACCAAAATACAAAGAGTTACGTACTATTGTGCTCACCAGCTTTTGGTTACCTTGATGTATGGATGTATGTGGCGCCCACACTCTGATGATGTTAAGTTAAAACACCAATCACAAAAGCACAAGCACATGGCGAACGACACTTGCAATGCTTATGTTTTTCCACAGCGTTTATGTCGGATTATATCAGTAGTTACTGATACAGTGCATTAAATATGTAAATTGAACGGTTTTTAATAGCGATACATACACGAATTATCATGTCGTGATAAGGACGGAAGTAGGATAAGGATAAGGTCTGATGCAGACTCCCTACCGTATGTGACTGACAATAAAGGCGCTGTAAAACAGTACAGGTTTGAATTCTGTCTCTGTGACTGCCGGGGAACAAAACAAAGCTAGTGTAAACCAATGGCTTTATGAAACAGACACATTTTATGCTTTTCCTATACCATACCGTTAGTAACAATAATTATTGATATAATTATGAAATCTACCAGAATATCACTTTGACAGTTTTTTCTTCTATTTTTCAATTTTTACATTAACTCCACCTCGAAGTGGAAAATAATTTGCCTCAGAACCAATGTCAGTCATTTTTCGAGATGCTGTATGGAGAATCTTTGGAAATGGAAAGAAAAGGAGATACAGTTCTGGGAAGGAAAGGGGTTTGAGGGGGGGGTGAGAATCTGGGGGTCAGTGTTTCCAGAAGTGACGGACGTATGAATCCATCCCTTCCTAATATATAAAAGAATCCCATCTAATATATAAAAGAAATAATTAAAATCATTATGTTGGTATTACACGAGTTCTCCGGCTAAAATAAGTCTTTTAACTGTTTGTTCAGTAATTCTCATTCTTTTGTAGAGAATATTTTTTAGAATAAACTCTACTCAAATAAAGCTTTTATTTCTCAGCAGTAAAATACCTCCTTGAAGATGTTTTATGTACATATTTAATAGTAAGTATACTCCCGACATAACAGCGGTTACAATGAATTAGTTGGTGTATTTGATAAGACATTACAAAGCCTTGATGGTTTTGATTGATCAATTATTCAAAGATATCGAAGAGAAAATTCCATTGTTGTCTCAACAATGTTCAAATACAATAAAAGCCTAAGTGGGTATAAAGGGAAAAGATTTAAAATCAAAACTCTTTATACTTTTGTTATTGAAAAAAAAACCTTTTTCACTCAATTTAATTGGTGCCTTTTCAATCATAAAACGTATTAAAGTCATTTTTCCTACTGAATAAATAAATTAAACACGATAAAAGGGGATTGCTCTAAATTCAATATACTTTTTTGAAGAGGATAAAACTTCAAACAATGTTTTTTTTTTCATAATAGAATAAACCCACCCTATGGGGATAGGGTATCAATTCGGCCAAGCGTGATATCTCTTTCGTTCAGTATTTGTATTAGGTAATAAAGTTATGTATTGCAAACATCCTAAGAAATATTCGTGGGGTTGTATTTAGGGGATGATTTGCGGTGCAGAGGAAAGATATCATTCTCAGGCGTAAAAATATTTTTTTAAAAGGGTGTTAACCTTACACCGTAAAATATCCTTTCGATAGGTACCTAGTGACTCCAGTCACCCAATGTAGCCCTTACGTATCTATTGTGTACTTTTTAGGGTGGTTGGTAAAAACAAGGTTTGTAAAATCAGTTCTATCAAAATGATAAGTAAGGTCAGTGGCGTGACATGACTTTTCTTCCGCCTCCAAGAAACGATTTGCTGTGTACTTCTAGTTTCAAATGCATGATAAAGTGTTGAGGACACTCTCAGTAGGTGAAAGACCACCATTCAGAATCAAAACATCTCTCTCGACGGCCGGCATAGTCCAGTGGTAACGCATTGGACTGCCATTCCGAAGGTCGCGGGTTCGAACCCGGCGTGCGCAAATAAATTTTATTTGATTAATTTGTGTTATTTCACAATTAATTAATTAAAATAATATATAGTATATTTGCGGCACGTTCCAGAGTGGAAGATACTACCAGTATCGCCCTGGTGTAAGACCACCATTCAGAATTGAAACGTTGCTCTAAATGGCTTTAGCCGTGTTAAGTGACTTGATCTAAATAGCCAGGTACTTTCCCACCTTCCTCTTTCCCTTCCCCACTTACCTTCAGCCTCACAACATCCCCCAATTGGGGATGCCATAGACTCACTGGCTCCAGACGGGAGCAGTTGGGACTCTTGTGAGGTATTCACTATAAAAAAAATAAAAAAATAAAAACATATTTAGCCGTTTTTGGTGACCAGATCTGAATAGTCAGATACTTTTCAACCTTACTTTTCCCATTTATTTCCCTTATTCACTTTAGCCACCAACATGCCCCAAACGGAGGTCAATGACAGAGTCTATCTGGCTCCGGAGAGTCGAGAGCAGTTGTGACTCTTGTGTCGCATTAGTATTATGAAATAATAATGTATGTATAATAGGTACGCATGTACAGCGCAATCCAAAATATATCAATACCAGCATAAAATAATGAGAAAAATAAATAAATCCAACATATGCGGAAAAACAAAACAAAGAAGATTTAAGATTTTCACGGCCAAAAGTATTTTTGTTATTTGTTTTTGGGGTGCTACGCCTTGTTGCTGGACACATATGCCCTGATGATGGACACTGTAATGTTGTCTGAAACGTTGGCGTAAGAAGGAGTAAGCGCAACATTGCATTGCACCCCAAAAACAAATAGCAAAAAAAAAACAAATCAAAGAATTAATTTCAAAAATACATTGGAATTGGGATTCGTAAAGATGTGCTTTAAATTGAAAAAATATGAAAGTCATTCTTTTTACTAACAATTGTACGACATTCATGTTGCATTACGACATCTTTAGAAATTGGATACACTTGTACCTATCTTTTCAATTTACATGAAAACCAGGATGGTCGAAATCCGCCGTTTAAATACAAAACGTGGTGCATGTAGTATTTATGGTTAGGTATCGTTTGTTAGTTTCGAATATCGATGCATTTATCCACCGTACATAATTGTTTGTGGCGAAACGTGTTATTGGATTTTCATTGTTTTTTTTTTTAATAAATGTGGAAGATTGGGTATTACAGGGGACAGCGGAAAAAATTTCACAAATTGATGATTTCCAGCTATAAAAGAATTTCTTTTAATGTTACACCTCACAAAAGTGCCCTTGGTGGCAAGGTATAAATATATGGGAACTATATCGATTACCGGGTTGGGCAGCCTTGTGAGGCAGTTTAAGATAGGGGCTGTGTATGCGGTGGGTTGTTCATAAAGATCTTGAAGAGGCCCGGATTTTATGAAGGAGAAAAAATTGATGCCGATAGCTTGTTTATACAATATTATTACGTAAGGGCCGTCTGTTTCAACGCTTACTAGAGTAAAATTAAGAAAAGTAATTGCTAAAGTTAAATTTCATCAAAATACGTTTTTCAGTCAATTTAACTGCCTCTTTTACGTCATTTTGAGTTACTCGCCATTTTAAATAATTTGTTATGTCATTGATGAATAGTAAAAAAAAATATTGGGTCGACATGGGATCTTTGAGGAACCCAACTTGTAGCCTCAAATATATTAGATTGTACAGAATTAATGTTTTTGCTAAGCACCCTATTGCTAAAGTCACTTACAATCCTATTGTTTGGTTTTGGTTGCCTCCTTTTTGTACCTTTTTAAAATGTCTGCTCAGAAGATTCTCCTTTCCGAGCACAAGCTGCCTCCTGTTTTATATTTTGTTTTTGTTTTAATTTTATTGTTCCTGCTGTTATTGTTATTCTAAATTTTGTCATCACTTTGTAGAAATAGTAAATTTAGTGTTATAATATTATATCTGTTTTGGGTAAGGCACACTGTAGGAATTATTTAAAGAACATGACCACTAATACTAAATTACTATTCACTAATCAGTGAATATACTGTCCACCTGTTGTTTGATACCAAGAGATTCATATTGATTGGATGATTCGGGATTTCTAGATCGATATCGTGTGTCGAAAGCTCTCTTGTCACTTGGTGACGGTGAGAGAAGTAGAAAAAGGCTTAAATTAATAAAATAAAATTCTAACCTATGAGCCATGTGTTACTGATTTTTTTATATTCCATTTCACAAAGCAATTAAAATAATGGGTTCAGGTATGTTTCAGTCGAACTCAGCTTCGATACAGTCCCAGACCTCAAGTTTTTGCTTGTCGGGCCCTAATGAATAGCACTGAGTACTACCATCCGAGTATCTACCTACTTCACAACCAATTCAACTTCGTAATTTCTTTCGAAGAAAAATTTCTAGCCTTGTTCTCGTAATAATATTATCATAACTAAAAATACGAGGCAAAGTGCTACATTTTTCTGTGACAATTTTAAAACCAACTATGAAGCTCATACACCTATAAATAGACTACATCATTTTGGCAATAAATTTGGGAATATTGTAGACATGCTTAAAGATTCCGTATTAGTTATAAAACGAGATTTTTTTAATAATTTTACTGAGATGTATGAATTCACAACTCCGTAGTGAATACACTTTTGTTTTTATATGTATACCTATATTCCTTAATACATATTTCTTCTTTATGTGCCGTATCAGGTCCCCCCGACGTTGGCGATCACTCTTGAAAATGTCTCCTTGTCTTGCGCTGCCCGGAATAGCTCCTCCACACTTCTAATGCCGGTCCACTCTCTTATATTTCGCAGCCAAGACATTTGTCTCCTACCAGGCCCTCTGCGACCCTCTATCTTGCCTTTCAATATTAACTGGAGCAAGTGATACTTCTCCCCTCGAAGTACATGACCCAGATATGAAATTTTCCTGTTTTTTATTAATCTAAGCAGTTCTCTCTCTGCTCTAGCCCGCCTGAGAATTTCTGTGTTGGTGATCATGTCGGTCCATGGGACTTTGAGTATTCTCCGGTGAAGCCACATTTCAAAAGCCTCTAACCTGTTCATGGTATTTACTTTCAAGGTCCATGTTTCACATCCATACAACAAGACCGACCACACATAACATTTTAGCATTCTCTGCCTTAGTTTTAAGCTGATATTATCATTGCAGAAGAGGGATTTCATTTTAATGAACGCAGTTCTTGCTGCTTCAATTCTGCACCTAACCTCTACATCTGGGTCAAGAGTCTCCGTGAGAATACTGCCGAGGTATTTAAATCTTTCGACCTTTTCGACATTGCAACCATTTAACTGTATCACTGATTCAGAGTGATCTAGTCGTCCAAAAGTCATCCATTTTGTTTTATTGACGTTGATTGTTAGGCCCAGTTGCTCACCAGCATTATTAACAAGATTTAATAGGTCTTGGAGGTCATCGATACAGTCAGCTAGTAATACAGTATCATCTGCGTATCTTATGTTATTAATGACAACTCCGTTGATCTTAAGACCCTTCTCAGTATTACTTAGGGCTCTTTTAAAGACATAGTTGGAATAGAGATTAAACAATAGTGGCGACAGGATACAGCCTTGTCGTACTCCACGCTGAATGGCAATTGCATTAGATCCCTCATTCCCATGTCTTATTTCTGCTGTTTGGAACCAATACAGGTTTTTTATGAAATTCTGGTCTTTGGTGTCAACGTTACAATCCGCAAGCATTTTCATTAGGTCAGCATGTTTTACCCTGTCAAATGCCTTTTCGTAGTCAATAAAACAGGCAAAAACTTCCTTTCTTTGGTCACGACACTTTTGCAATAGTACATCGATAGACAATAATGCCTCACGCGTCCCAAACGCATTTCTGAAGCCAAACTGAGTGTCATCCAAGTCCTGCTCGCACTTATTGCGTATCCTGGCATGTATTATTTTAAGGAATAATTTAAGGACATGACTCATCAGGCTTATTAATCGATAGTCACTGCACTTCTTAGGGTATTGTTTTTTAGGCAATGTCACGAAGGTGGATTTTAGCCAATCTTGGGGTATATTCCCTGTGTCGTATATAGAATTAAATAACCTCAACAGGTAGTCAACATTTTCATCATTAAAGAGCTTCAACACCTCAACTGGAATATCGTCTGGTCCGCACGCTTTTCTATTGTCTGAAGTCTTTATCGCATGAAGAATTTCTGATTTTAAAATCGATGGTCCATGCAATTGATCATTGGGAATATTAATGTCAGGTCTAATATCTTTGAATGTATCATGAATATACTTTTCCCATGTTTGTAAAATATCTTTTTCATCCAATATTAATTTATTGGAATCGTCAACTAAACATGATGGAGTAATTCTTCTAGAAGTGCCTGTAATTTCCTTTAATTTTTTGTGAAGTTTGAATGCATTGTGACTACGACTGTACGATTCTAGTTCTTCACACTGTGACTTCATCCATTCTTCTTTGGCTTTTTTAATTTCACGTCTAATCGTTCTTTGTAAGTTTTTATATTGTGTCTCATTATGTCTGTGTTTACGTCTCTCATCCATTAAGTTCAAAATGTGGTCAGTCATCCAATTCTTTTTTCTAATTTGCTTATCAGCTTTCAAATTTGCATCACAGGTTTCACGTATAACTGACTTAAGGTTATCCCATTGTGTTTGTATTTCTATCAATACATATTTAGCTTTCTGTAATCCACACTATTAATATGAATTTACCTTAATTTAATCAAAAATCATAATTTATTGTAAACTCTGTAACACAACTGTATTACTTGTAAACTACTTTTGTTAAAGCCCATTAAGGCGTAAATAAATAAATAAATAAATAATGTTTAATAAGGGCATTTTAATAAACAAGTAGAACATATTTCTACTTGATATTGTCAGCCATATTTGAGGATAATTTTTAGATCCTAGAACTTTGGTACGATACAAAAGTAAAACTGTGGGACATTTTCACACTGAAGTATTGGTCTGTCACCATAAAGTAGTGGTCTGTCACCATAAAATAGTGGTCTGTCACCATAAAGTAGTGGTCTGTCACCATAAAGTAGTGGTCTGTCACCATAAAGTAGTGGTCTGTTACCATAAATCAGAGATCAAATCGTCGGTATGGCAACAGCAAAAAAATAATACAGCGTGTTGTTTTAACATAATTATGAGGATTATTCTGCTTTTTAGACTGACCACACTAATAACTATTACTTTAGAAAAAGTATACTTGAAACAGCACGTGGTCCTATTTAACATCCTCATTACTTTAAATGACGGTTAATATTTAAATTTAGCAAACGATTTAGCTTTCTGTTGGCTATGATCAACATTTACCATTTTTTGTTGCTTTTTCGCTTACAACAATAGAACTAGAACAGTACCTCAACAACAATACTTCTAAGCGCATTTACTTACTGTTAGCTGTTCTTCTTACGTGAAAAAGTGCAGTAAAAGAGTGATATCTTATATATGTGATACATCATTTTGTGGAGAAATATTCGTTTATTTTCCTGCGTAAATTAGTTTTTCGCTATCTTAATAATCTACGTGAATTTCAAGTCCTAAAAGTGATTTTGACAGTTGAGTTAACCATAGACACTTTTTGAAGTAGACGGTGATTCAAGCTGTGATAAATAAATTTTTCGTAAATTCTTATTTACAATCAAAACTCAAGATGGATCCCCAGATATACATATCCAAAGCTACGGAAGCGGTAAAACAGATGCAAAACTGTATTAATGATGCTACAACGAAACTGAGCAAAGAACAAATGAGTAAATTGAATCCAAAGACTATAACTATATTAGGTGTAATTAGCGAAATGGCGGCAAAAATGGCTGAAATTTCCGGTGAAAATAGAATTTTAAGGAAGATAAACAATCGTGTTCAAATCTCAACTGTAGAGCATCAATCGAGAGCTGAACTGGAAAATTTTCCCCAACTGCCACCTATAACCAGAAATAATGCTCCTCCAGGACCTGCCAGACCTTCGGTTATAATTCACCAGTCAACAGACAATTCCGAGTCGACCCTAAAATCGCTGAAAAATGCTATCAATCCCAGTAAACTGGGCATCCGAGTCACTGGAATGCGAGAACTAAAAAATGGTGGGGTGTTAATACACCCCAGCACTTCTGCTGAGGCAGATAAACTCGCGAACGCTCCGGCGCTTAACGAAGCGGGATTAAAAGCAACCACTGCCCCAAATCGCCTCCCTCGCATCGCCATCCACAACCTCCCTCAAGACATTTCGGCAGAGGAAATTATAAGTGCCGTTCATCTTCAATCTTCCAACGACACTGGTCTATCTTTGGAGAACTTAAAATTGATCATGTCTTTTTCCCATAAATCTGGCCCTCGCACTGGAAACTGCATCCACATTTTTAGAGTCTAATTGGAAATTAGATAATAAATCCCTCCATCTGTGCGTCACTCTTTAATATCGCGAACTAAACTTGCCATAGACTGGCAACTACACCGAGTAAGAGACTGGGTAGATAGTTTAAAGTGTGGCCACTGTCAATTATATGGTCACACAGCTTCAAAGTGCCAAACTGACTTACCTACCTGTCCCCACTGTGCCAAAGTTGGCCACAACCGTGATGCCTGCCCCAATAAGGTGAAATCACCAGTATGCGCCACCTGCACCTTCTTCAGGAAACCGGCTTCTCACAATACTGGAGCTCAGGACTGCCCCGCCCGCCAGGCTGCTGAAAGACGTGAACTCTCTCGGATTAATTTTTTAGGTTGAACCTGATCAATCGTTCTGTGAATAATTCCTACTCAATGTACTACCAAAATGTTCGTGGCCTAAACACAAAACTGAACACCATTCGCTGTAACGTCAGTGTGTGTCAATATGACTTTATATTTTTTACTGAAACATGGCTCTCCGATAATATCTCATCTGCTGAGTTGGGATTTTTTGACTATAACATTTTTCGTAGTGACCGTTCTACTTCTTCTGCGAAATGTAAAGGTGGTGGAGTGATGATATGTGTAAACAAGAAATACCATTGCTATATTCTAGAGTCATCTAACAATGTGTCTGATCAATTGTTTCTATGTGTTCTATTAGGTAACAAAAAACTTGTACTCGGTTGTGTTTACATTCCTCCATCCTCTTCGATAGAAGTCTATAAGTCACATACTGCTTTAACTGAACATGTTTCTAGAAACGCTGATTCCTTATTTATTTGTGGCGATTATAATTTACCTAAAATATTGTGGCTGAACGACAACCAAGGTGTCAAAACTCCTACTAGTAATCTTTCCCCACAAGCTACTGAAATTGTAAATTTTTTTGCCTACTTGAATCTGTTTCAAATAAATCCAGTCACTAACTATCTAGGTTCTTGCCTAGATTTAATTTTTTCTAGCATACCAAATATCATAGTAAGTGAAGCTGATGTCTCTTTGTTACCTATAGATAAATATCATCCACCTCTCTCTTTTAACATCACTAATTTCTTCCAATTAGATTCTTTGAAACCAAGTGCCTCTTATCACTACAAATATCTTAATGGTGACTACTCTAATATGAACAAATTTCTTTCCCAGATTAATTGGTCAGTACTATTTTTAAAATCTGATATTAATGACGCTGTATTTAAATTTAATGAATGCGTCTCACGCGCTATAGATTTGTTTGTTCCTAAGGGATGTTACTATCAACCCAAGTTTCCAAATTGGTTTAGCTCAAAACTCAAACAGTTAATAATTGAAAAAAAGAAAACTCATAAGCTATTTAAAGACACTGGCAACTTAAACTTGTATCGAAATTTTCTCATTTAAGGGAACTGTCCAAAATCGAATCAGCCAAATGCTATAAATCTTATGTAGAAGTTACTGAGTCAAAATTACTGCAAAACCCTAAACAATTTTGGCAATTTGTTGCGCAAAAGCGTACTGATAATGATCTTCCTTCTAGTATGCACTATAATGAAACTCATGCTACTAACGGTCTTGACATCGCCAACCTTTTTGCTAAACACTTCTCCTCTGTATATTCTGGTGCCTCATGCAACATCCCTCCACTCAACTATGACTACAACATTGACTTGAATGATTGCCAAATCTCACTTGTAGAGGTTTACCAATCTTTAAGCAAACTTTCTAACAAAAAAAGTACCGGACCTGATGGCATTCCAGAAATCTTGCTAAAAGAATGTAAATATTCATTATCTAACCCAATTTGTATGTTGTACAACTTATCACTCTCATCTGGAACATTTGCTGATTCATGGAAAATTTCATATATTCGACCCATTTTTAAGTCCGGGAACAAGTCAAACATTGAAAATTACAGACCAATATCAATTATATCTTGTATTCCAAAAATATTTGAGTCGATAATTACAAAGAAAATCACTCCTATATTCAAAAATGTTCTGATTGATGAACAGCATGGATTTAGATCGGCGAAATCTACAACAACTAATTTATTGTCCTTTACAAATACCATTGTTAAAGCCTTGGAAGACAACACTCAGGTTGACGTACTCTATACTGATTTCTCCAAAGCCTTTGATAAAGTAAATCACTCGATTCTCATGGCCAAACTTTATGCTATAGGCATTAGAAACCCGTTGTTATCATTCTTTCGCTCTTACTTGAGCGATAGAAAACAAAGGGTTAAAATAAACAACTTTGAATCCTTTAACATTGACGTAACGTCCGGCGTTCCCCAAGGAGCTCATTTGGCCCCGCTTCTCTTCAACCTTTTTATTAACGATATCACCAAAGTTTTTTCTCATACACGCTTCTGGCTTTTTGCGGATGATAATAAGATTCTTCAGATAATTAAATCCTACCTTGACTGCTTACATTTTCAATGTGATATTGACTCGTTTAATAATTGGTGCAAAATAAACTGCATGGAACTTAATGTTGATAAATGTAAAATTTTGTCCTTTTATAGAACCAAAAAACCTATTCAGTTTGATTATAAATTAAACAATGTTTGTTTATCTACTGTAACATCTATCAAGGATCTTGGGGTCACTCTAGACTGCAAAATTTCTTTCCGTGAGCACATTAACAACATTGTTAACAAATCACTTAAACTACTTGGCTTCGTTCATAGAATAACCTCTGACTTTAAATATATAAGTACCCTTAAAACTCTTTACTGCTCGTTAGTTCGCCCTCGCCTTGAATACGCTAGTGTTATTTGGTCTCCTTTCTATGCTGTCCACATCTGTCACATAGAATCCGTACAACATCGCTTCCTACGAGGAATCGCTTGGAGGTTGGGTCTTGAAAGAGGAGAGTACTCATATGATGAAGTTGAACAAACTTTAAACATTTCTTCTTTGGAGAAACGTAGAAGGGACACTGATCTGATTTGCATATTTAAGATTATCAATGGTATTACAGACTCACCTGCTTTGTTGCAACTTATCCAATTCAACATCCCTTCCCGTAGACTCCGAAATAATGAATTGCTGTTCGTCAATCAACATTCTACCAATTATGGATACCATTCTCCTTTGTCCAGAATGTCGAGACTTGTCAACTCACTGTCAAGTCAAAGCATTGAATTTTGTGGTATATGCCTAAATGACTTTCGACAGTCAATACGCAATGTCTAATTTCTAATGCCCTTTGAACCATCTTCATGCTTTGACTTATTATTATCTCCCATTCTTACTTTTATATTATTATTGTCATTGTTATTGTCTTCGCTCCTCATTTATATATGCTCTCCTTTCACTGTCATCTCTGTTTATAAAACTTATTCGTGTAATTAATATGTTGTTAATGGACTATTTGTCCGTAAATAAATAAATAAATAAATAAATAATGAATTGCGCCGAATTTCCAAGGCCCCGATAATACCTTACACCTAGCAGTTCTAACACATAACCCTTGGCGCTACACAAACATCCGAATACTATTGATTGCAGTGATCACCTACCTACAAGCGGCGCAAAAAATTCACTCGCGCCGGACGCCGCTTGGCTCAAGGCCGGCCCTGCAAGCATATGTCGTTCGCATCCACTTTAATTACGTGTCCTATATACGAGAGGTTGTCAGGATTTGAGACTTGATTCGCAAACGTACATTTCAAAGTACGTGTTCTACCTTTCAGGTTACTTTTTTATTGAAGCTCTTATAGGATGCAAAGGTCGACGCTTACCTCGCCTTTTCGCATACTATAGGGGTGTCGCGTCGTGTCGATTAAAATAAATAAGATTGTATTTCACAGAATCTATCGTTTATTACACTTATTCGCAATATTACAAACACGACGTTAATATCAGAAGAAATGTAGGCGAGCTACGTACGTGAGCCGCTACACCAAACCAGTCTCCAACAGCGAATGAAGATGGCGATTATTCCGCTCAGCAGGTAAGTAGCACGCTGGGGATACCATATAGAAAAATAATATTATGGCTACTAAATGCGCGCGTAGTGGCTGCCTACATACCTCCCTCCCAGTTGGTAAACGGTATAAAAAGAAAAACATCAATGTATATTTAGTTTATTTGTGTTCTGTGTGAGACACTTTCACACAGAACATGTTGTATCAATTGTATGCGTTTCAGAAAATATAATGAGAGATGTCACAAATAGTGACAAGTGTTTAAAATTTAACATTTTGTTATTATTTTTTCTGAAACGCATTACATTTTATCTACACAAACTAGATTTTATATTATATAATAAAGGATAAGAGATCCTGTGTTTCAAAATATATATGATAACAAAATGAAATTTTATGCGTTTGATTCTAAATAAGAAATTCTTAAAATATGTATATAAGTATTTGAGATGACATATGTATGTTATAAACAAAGATATAATGTCATAAAAAGATTATGATATCTGTAAATCTGTATGTGCATTATTTGCATATAAAAATTATAAGTCGAAAAAGAAAACATTTAAAGGTTACTGCGTCAATAATTTTTTTGTTTAGAGTAAGTAGTGTCACGTGACTTGTGATTAAAATCAAATCATCATTTCAAGCTATTAGGGCTGAATGAGAATATACATATATCATTTAAGTATAATACAGAAATGTCATGTACGTTTATGCTAAAATTATTCATATAAATTAATTTTCCTATCATTGAAATATGATAATTATTTCTTATTACATTAAAAGTGTTAGAGTTACATGGTCTTAAATTAATTCTTAATTTTTTAAATGTACAAAGTATTTGTTATGTGTTCACGAATAAGTGTTATTTCAGAAAGTATAGTATTATATCCACTGTAGGTAACATATCAAGTAATACTTGAACCTTTGTGAACTCACAAGAATTATTCTTAATTTCTAAGAAAAATTGTTACTAAATGCGCGCTTAGTGGCTGTCTACACCCTGTTAAAATATCTGAAAATAATATTTTCTTACGAATACTTCATACATTGTATATTTTTAAGCGATACACAGAGCAATTATTATGAGTTCTCCATTTTCTCGTTGGAAGAATGTAAACTATTCAAAAGATGCTTGGCAAAGTATGAAAGGGCTTTTAAAACTTTAGAAAACTCTTCATGGCCTCCTTAAATGCCTCCCAACTAGAACAACTTCCCAGAAAGTTATCATGTTTACTAAAATTACAATATTACTTATTATGTAAATAAAACAAACATACCTACTCAATGTATTTATTTATTTGCGTTTTTTAAATAGTTACATAGTTACATGTGTCTTAATATAATCCTAACACAATTTATTTATTTATTTAGTATGAACCAATCACATTATTTTTAATATTTTATTTTTATTTTTATTTCTTTTAGTAACTCGCCAAATATCTTAATTACTCCGCACGCCGATGACTTTTCACTCGTTTGACATGTTTTTTTTTCTGAAGGGGAGTCTTATTTCATTTCTTTTCCACGTCTCATGTATGTGTTAGTGCGGCAGATTTTCAATTTTTCTTAGAAATTTAGTTGATGTATGGACATTAACTATTTTTAAGATTAAAAATATAGTATTTAAGTAAATTATTTGTTTGAATGGTAAGATATTAAAATCTTTCAATATTTCCTTGATTTTCGTATATCTATTTTTCTTTCGTATAATTCTCATGGATCTATTTTTAATTATTGTCATTTGTTTCATTAATCGCCTTGATTTAATTAACCTCATTGAATCACATATAAACATAAGAACTACTCGTTCTAAAATCATATTTAAATGTAACAATACCAGGATTGAGCATTTCAAACAAGAATAAGTTAATAATAAGGTACGCAGATGTAGCGGATCTGTTTAACTGCACCGAAGCTAGGTACAAAAAGGCTGTATTATCATATCTTCAAAATCATTATTAATTAAACCTTAATCTACTCACACTTGTTTACAATTTTTTGTATGTACTTGTGTCTCCTTTTAGAGCTTGTATTAATTTTATACTTCCTGTCGTCATTTTATGATCAAATGTAACAATTAATTGTTATTTTTGTTTAAATTTAAATTATTATTAGCATGTGATTATGCTTGTATTCTGTGATGTTTGATTATTGTGTATGGTATATTTATTCCGTGGATATTAAAAAAATGAATAAATTATCGAAAAAAATCAGGATTTAGATTTTTTAAAAGTAAAAACAGGCGCGTGGTCTGCCCAATTCAAAAGTAAACGAAAAATCTGAATTATCTTACCTGACAACATATTATCTCTCCGTGAATAAGTGTTTTTATTTTAGAATTAATCTCATCCTTACAGAGGGAGTAGCGCGGTGAATGGCTGAGGTCTGAGGTCTTACTCCGGGTTAAAGTTCTTCCTCCGATAAGGACATGTCCAAGGGAACGCGGTGCAGAGACAATGAAAGCATTAAAGCCAAATACCTCCGCGAACAAAGGAGAGTGGCATTTAACGAGACATTTCGTTATGAATTGTAAGGCGATTAAAATACTTAATCTGCCGCCTAAACCGTAAAAGCTTTCAGGGGCCTTTATTCTGCGTCTTCTTTGTTGGCAAACCAAAGTACATTATTTTAAAGTTTTTTAAAGACACCTTTTTGGAATTTTAACATTTCCTTTTAAAGACACCTCGAATGTTTATAAGTACATACAGCCTTGTAAAGGTAATTTAGAAATCAAGATTATGACGAACCATTTTTTAGTCATCCTTTTGCGCAAGAATTTTTTTGTTTTAATCGAAAATTTGTATACATTTGCAATGCTTCTCCTTTGCGTGAGTGTTTGTCATTAATATTGTTTTAGGAGTTGAAAGCCTTTTTTATAGATTTATTGGAGACTCACATTATTTATTTTGCATTTTCTTGTATCCATTGTTACCGGCAGAACAGAAATAGTGCTGTTGTGTTATAAACTAAGCTTTAAACCACTCTTGAAAAAAATGGTTGCATAAAAAAAACTACCAATTTCGTTATTATAATTTAAAATTATTTATTAAAATTAATAAAGCGCAAATCATTTTTATTCCACCTTATTATTGTTTTGAAATCCTCAAAGGACGAATACAGGTTTTACTTAACAATAAAGTAGTTGGATGGAATTTGACAGATCGTTTTTATCTTTACTTTGATGACGAATTTTAAGAATTTAAGCTTAACTTCTCTAGTTCTAATATGATGAGATTTATGACTAACGCAGAGGTCGGAAGTTCAAACCCAGATTAAAGGTATTTATTTTATGCGGGTTTTCATGTAAAATAAAAAACTATTTATCCTTGATGGATAGCTGCTAAAAGAAGTGAAAACGATCCCCTGCAGGCAGTGTTTTGGTACAATCTGGCTGCGAAGAGTCTTGAGAGTGGGCGATCTTGTAGCGGTCAAGCCAGTAAATGGAAGATGCGCATCGCGCTGTAGGCTCGGAAGGGTGACAGGACTTACTTCAGTCAACAACATCAAAGAAGATGGCATACCAAGACATATGCTTGATCTGCGGAAGATGCCTGACAGAGAACGGACTGGGTTTGAGGAGTGATGAAATGGAGTTGTCGCATGTCCCACCGTCAATATTTTGGGTTTGTTTGAAGAGGACAGTCAATAACCGGATCCGGATATGCATCAGGAGGAGATTCATTTGTACCTTGAAGGAGAGAAAATCACAGAACAAAGACATATTAGGACGCGAAGGTCTCCGGGTTGGTTAAATCAATTTGTGCAGTGATGATTACATCAGGAGGGCGTGTAGTGATAAGCAGGTACCACTGTAAAAGCGGTGAACGCAACCATGGAGGCCCATAAAACAAAAGAACGGTGCAAAAGACGACAGTTTTAGACTACAATAATCTTTGAAAAGAAGGAAGTTTGAGTATTCATTCATTGTGTAATTGTGTTGTGTGCTCCTTCTTGGTAAGTGATTGGTCAGCATTTTGTAATCCATGTTTCCTTCTTTCATTCCTACACGTATGATCACCTAATTCCAACAAATATAATTCATTTCGTATTCGTTTTAAATTCATTTAAAGTCCATGATTAATGTTTATGTGAAGCTGTAATTGAGGAAGCAGTTTCGGATGCAACACAACTATTTGAGGATAAACATTTTCAATTTTTGTCTTTTTAATGAAAAATCGATAAATAAAATTTAAACACGCAAAATGTCCTACATCGTTCCATTAATAATGAAATGGTTGATTGGCTTGGGAAGAGGGGATTATGAAACACTGTTAAATAATATCAACAAAAATCAGTTACGGTTCGTTGTTCAAGGTTCGAGGTTCAGAATATCAAGAGAAGTTATTATATTTTTATACCTATTTTATAAAATTTTACGGATTTCCCTCATCCTTTATTTCAAGCCACTTTTCACACCAACTCGTAATACATTTGATTTATGACACTGTTTGTCGCCATTGTAGAATATTAGGTTAAACTAACAAGAATAACTGCATGACAATTATTTGTCAACTGCTTTATTATATTCATTACTTGCGACTTAACATAATTTTTATAGATTCACAAATGCCATGAAAAACAACCGACTGGAGAAACGCAGGAACAAAAAAATAAAAATGTACAACATTTTACTATTAACCACTGAAGAAAAATAATGTCATATCGTGCAAAGTTCAGCTGCCGGAGCGTGGCATTAAATATTGTCTATCGCGACACAAATAGATCGTATTGTTCTGGCGCAGGTTATAAGATTTTACCGTCAGGGGGATTGTGTTGGTTTTTTTTTTTTTTTTGTATGAAGTATTTTGTGCTGATTCTATAACGCACAGCATGGGTTGCTCTTTGATCTTATTTTTCGGACGCGTCGATTTTCGAAGCAGTATTTTAATGGCGCGCAGTTTATAATGTGCTATTATTATTATCATGCATGTTTGTTTCATAATCTTAAATTTAAGATAGAAGGATATATCCGACCAAAAATTATCCACGACGCTGTTGACAACGACTATCTTCTGGAAAATGTTCATTTCCACTGTCCAGTTGGAGACATACAGTCGAACAAACTATTCCACATCCCACACTCAAAAACTAACTTCACACAACAGTATTCCCCAATCCCTCGTAAATTTGCACAATATAATACAAAATTTTACAGCATCCATATGAAGTAATGCGTACGATCGATTATTAATATGAGAGTATGTAATGTATCGGCAGCATCTCCTATCCTCTTCCTATTTTCCTCTTCCTTTCCCCTTCCTTTAACACCAAATTAATTTTAAGATACTAAAACTTCATTTCTAATGAACTTTAACATAAGAAACTTCTGTGACTTCAGTTAACTTGTATATTAATATCTATCATTTTACATTATATAAAAGCTGTTTGTTTCTTACAAAATAAATAAATAAATAAACATTCATTTTTCAGAAGGACATGCACAAAATACAATTATATATTTTCAGACGCCGATATTTTCCACTTGTCCTTGGTTCTGTTAACTAAATGCATATTAGAGAAAATAAAATCAAAATTTTAATAACGTACTTTCTCCCACTGCTCTGTATAAGATATCTCAGTCATTTTCATTAAGGTGTGCAAGATATCTGAGATATTTAAGTTATTCTCATTAAGGTGTTGTTTATGTTTTTTTTTTCTGTATGTAACATGAATATTATGTGGAAACTTCAATGATTAATGCAACATGTAAAATGTAATTATTTACATAAAATTCTAAAACTGTTTGTTTTCCCAATACATTAAAATATATAAATAAAGAATGTATTTTAGGGCTCCAACCCAGAGGTGGCTCCCGAATTATATTGTTGGGCGTGCTTGAGATTTGTACAGGGTTAGGTTAGGTTAGTTTATTGATGAATATTGGGTTTTTGAATTTACATCATACAATGATGAAGATATTATATTGAAGCGGTTCAATTTTAAACAATTGATTATAAGCGTGTCCAGCTAGTCCAAGTTAATCATTACGCTAATATCCATAATATCACTATGGTTTATAGATACAAAATACAATGTCCTCTCACAGGCAGATGAGTAGTCCTACTCAAACACAGAATGCCAGGCTCACCGTGGACTAGAGATACCTCGATACAGTACCGAGAATTTAGTCGGAATGCGTTTGTTATCAACGTCTAATTAATGACTAGGCCAATAGACAGCCAGAGCTTTGATTGCCTCTCGATTAGGTCATATTAATCACTCTTTGCTTTTGCAATAGTGTTGGAGTCGCTCAGCTATGCTTGTTGTATGCGGGGTTTTAGTTAGCAATTTGGACAACAATTTAATCACTGCTTAGCAAGTGGTTTGCAACACGCTGCATTTAATATACGTTGTATTGTGATTGTGATAGTTTGTTTTATTTACTCCACCACATTTTAAAAAACCCAATCCGTATATTAGTGAAATAATGTATGAAGTCTTTGCAGTCGACATTACATACAATTTTGTTTTTCATGTGAGTATTGCACGATAGTTCTGACTGCTTCCAGTTGTCTGGAGTCAGCGAGACTATGACATCCGCACTTGGTTATATTATGAGGCTGAATATACGAATAAAAAAAAGATATGGGGAAGAGGAAGTTGGGAAAGTACCTGGCTATTAAAATTTGGTTACCAAACACGACTCGTTTCAAGCAGCATTTCGATTCTGAGTGGTGATTTTTCACCAGGGTGATACTGAAAGTATGACCACGACCGTGCCGCAAATATATAATTTTAACTTTTGAAACACCAGACCCCTTTTGAGGAATCAAAATTAACTCAAAATTGTGTTAAGTGCAAGCGATTCTGTAAAAATAAAAACGCACTTTCTCATGGTATATAGGTTTAAATCGCATATCAAAAATTTTCAACTAGGGTGAAATTTGTTGGTCGGCGGGATAAAATTCTTGTCACTGGTACACGAACGGTTTTTCAGAAGAGTTAATAAAATGTGTAAAATAAAATTGTCACTGTGTTGAGTTATCATGGAACCGTTTAACCTATAGAAGTATGGGAGTGTACGTATGCCCAAAGTAAGATAAACATTTTCTTTCATCTGTAAATGTCTAAATTCCTTATTAAATTAGAGGTTTAGACTGTCAGGAGTCTAAAAGTCGAAATATCTTCATACTTCTCGGGAGTACAGCTGAGCCACGGAGCTAATAGGTCTGCCACAGAGTACGTGCACCAAATTTAATTTAGTAAAATGTCTAGTAAATATTGGTAGTGGTACCTACTTCCACTGCATAGACAGGCGGCGTGATGGGAACCGTCTATGGCTTGACAATTCATTCTGGTATTGGACTCCCCAAGATAAAGTTCTAACTTTGTAAAATTATTTTATGAGCTTCGAAATATTCTATTGTGTTCCGGGAGTGCGATTGATTGATTTGTATGTGTTTATTGTTGTTGCAGTTTATTAAGTGCCCATTGCATACAATATTGCCAGCTCTATCTTTGAACAATTTACAACATTATCTGTACCTACCTTATATTATTTCTTACCTAAAGTACATTTATTTTTATTTCTATATCTTATGTTTTCTACGTTTAAAAACCATTACAGTATTTATGTTAAGTTTATAATTATCTTTCTTATTTTCTTAATAATATTATGTTACATAAATTTATCTTCTAGATTTAGAACTATTTGTTAATTTTTATGTACATCAATTAATAAAATTTTACACCTTATGAACCATAATGACGCCATTCTCCAATTCAAACACGAAAAATCGTTGCTCAATTGAGTTATATCGTATATTTTATTAAAAAAAAAAATACACTGGCTGTTGAAAATTTATTATTCATTTTACCCAAACCTTAAGTATGAATGATATTACATTGAGAATTGTTCACAAAATACACATAAAAATATATTCACATTAGATAGGCTGCAATTTCATTTAACTTTAGTTTCTGACGGGGGTTATTTGTAGCATTAAAATTAAGATTGTTTTAAAGCACTGTTTAATGACTTACTCAACTGTCCAATTTATTAAGTAGGAACTTCTGGCATTGACCCCCAGATGTATAACTCTAAGACCCATATGCCTTAAAGTAACAACGTAAAAGCGTGTATCAATGATACTGTGATGTGTCTTAAGTAAGCATACATTGTAAAACTATAAATTGTAAAAAAACTGTACTGCTTACTGATGTATGGTATTACAATAGCTTAGTATTTACTTTAAATACACATATATGTTTTGGTTTAAGGCGATGCACTACGTCGTGTAATATTTTAAATTGAGCCGCTATCAATAACAACCCTTACGTAGATGGCGGTAAGGTTTAAATTTCCGCTTAACACCATCCGCCTGTTTTGATTTATGCAAGAAAAAAACATGGCCAAAAAGTGCCTTTTATTTTATTTTGTGGATGTTCAGACATAAATATTTAATTTTTTTTGATCATTTATTAATGATTAATACTTAATTTGCCACACTATACAATAAAATTATAACCGAAAATGGGTTCGTAAGTAGGAGATTTTGATCTTTAAAGCAGTTTTCATAGGTCTTGTACATTTTTTTTTCTGGGTTTATAAAAAGACTTGTCTAAAAAATACTCGATTATTTCAAAAGCCAAGATGTATTCTACTCGCAGTATTTAATTAAAGTTAAAAAATCTGAAACATTTCTAGGCGATCAAATGTTCAAACCAAAAACACATGATTTTGCATTACTACGTATGGCATCGCCTTAAGCATCAAATGAAGAAAACACCCCAATTCTGGCTATATTTATTTTTTAAATGAAAAACACATTTTGTAATAGTCCACTTTTAATGAATTAATGAATGACAGTTATCCAGTTTTGCCTGCTTCAAGCTTCGCCAATACTTCAAATTAACTTTAGTAAAAATACTTCGCTGACCCTTGATGACTTGATGATTTTGAATATCTTCCCTATTATACTAAAATAAAGTCGCTAGCGCGTCTGTCTGTTTGTGCGCTTAGAAGCAACGGATTTTGATAAGATTTTCACTATCATTTAGAGAATTTCTTCTATAGGTATATATATATATATATACAACGCCGGGTACACGTCAGCTAGTCTACACTTAAAGGGGCTTGATACCTCTTAGGTAGTCGGGAGAAACCCGCTTGCTCTGCGGTTACAATGAAAGAAGAAATATTCTCTGGTAAATTCATACGTCCGTCACTCTTGGACACACTGATCCCTAGATTCCTACCCACCCCTCATACTTAAAAAGACCCTCCACGCAGCATCCTCAAAGATGACATTGGCCCCGAGGGAAATTATTTTCCTAGTGACCTCCCGTGTGGGGTTAATGTAAAAAAATAAATACATAAGAAAATAATACCAATGGAAAAAAAATAATGTTCTATTTTTATTTATTTTTTATTTAGTAAAAGATTATACACTGTTTACATTATTTAAGAAATGTTTTGACTGCCCAACTAGGAGGATTCCCGTTTTAGGACAGTCAAATTAGGATGAGTATTAACATTTTAAGTTTTTAGATTCTCACGGCCAAAAGCATTTTTATTGTTTGTTTTTGGGGTGTTATGCCGTGTTGCGCTAACTCCTTCTTTAGCCGACGTTTCGGACAGCGTTGCAGTGTCCATCATCAGGGCAGATCCGGGCAGGTCCACATCTTCGGATCTACCGGATTTGCCCTGATGATGGACACTGCAACGCTGTCCGAAACGTCGGCTAAAGAAGGAGTTAGCGCAACACGGCATAACACCCCAAAAACAAACAATAAAATTTTTGATAAGTTGTTTGATAAGTATAGTATTAAAATAATTATGAAATAATAGGTATATGTACTATGAACTGGTGCCTTAGCCTACTAACATATTTTTTTATAAATATGAATAACAAAGAGAAGAAATAGAATAAAATAAAATATCCAATTTAACATAAGATTAACTGCTGCATGGGTAGCATTCTAATTTAAAAGTACTAGGTAGGTACATATATACACATAATGATAAAGATTAGAACATAAAGGTATCTTTTACATGGTTTTTTTTTTTGGAGTTATTGTTGTTGTTTTTGGTTTGTGTTTGATTTCATTTTTTGTGTAGTAAAAGTTCACTCTCCTTTCTACCTAATTGATGAAACCAATTAGTGGTCAATTTATGAAGAATAGCTGTGTTTTCCTTTTTCCAAGCATCAGGCATGAAATTGTATAGTTTTGGACCTAAGAATGAGAAGTGTATTTGAACGAGAGATGTTTTAGTTATGAGTGGTACAATTGGATTTCTCCGTAAGTGGCGGGTGTCGTGAGAGTGGTTAATAGATGGGTAGAGGTGGCGTTGTTGATGGGTGTTTAAAATTAATTTTCTCATGTATAGTTGTCTAACATCCAGAACTCGGAACTCTTCAAATAGTGCATCGCTATGATATCTAAATGTTTTTTTTAGGATTACCCTTAGTAGTGATTTTTGAGCTATTGCCAATTTGTCCAAAACAGTTTTTGCACACCCACCCCAACCTAAGGATGCATAGTCTAGAAGTGACCCACACATAGCATCATAGATGAGTTTAAATTCTTTTTTACGTAAGATATTTCTGATTGTCATAAACATGTACGAAAGCTTTCTAACCTTTGTGGCAACTAGATCTATGTGTCCGTCCCATCTAAGATATTTGTCTAATATAACACCAAGGTATTTTATACTGTCTACGCAATTTGTATCTCTATGTCTCACTGTATTGTTTTCTTATGCATATATGTCTCCAATTAATTATAATTATTTCATGTATAAGCCCTGACGAATAATGAGATAAGTAAAACCTGGATGACTGTCATGTATTATTTCAATAAAAATGGTGTATTTCAAAGTGTATTTTTCATTTAAGGTTAAACGTGACGCTCGTTATATTCAACGTGTTCATAAATGGCGTCAATTATTTATTTTTTTTAAATACGCCTTTTTCAAGTTATTGCTCTACAATATTAAGACAAATTATTTCATTGAGCCCGTATAGACACAATATAAATATGAATATGAATAAACTGTTTTTTCCGCAAAAAAACGCATCAAAAAGCATACAAATACAATATTGGATGGAATCATCGGTATAATATTGTGTTTCTGTGCCTTTTTCGAGAGAATAGAATTTTTATACCAAATAAATATTTATTGATATTCATATTGCGTAAACAAATAATTTCTGAGGACTGATTGTTTAAGAGAATTTGAACAATTCATCAAATTTTAACGTTCATTTTCAGGTTCTGCGAAAATCCTATTCAAGTTTTGTTATGATATCATTATAGTATAGTAGCTTGAAGGAACTGGAATAATAACAGAACTTGAAAAAATCTTTCACAGAATTTAAAAATTAACTTTTAAATTTGGAGAATTGTTCAAATTCTCCGAAACCAATCGTCCTTGCAAAGCAATACTTGTATTTGTTAATATTGCAATGCGAAAACCGTATTGTAATAAAATTAATTAACGCCATCTATGAACACGTAGAATATAACGAGCCTTGTGTTTAACATTAACATATAATTTCACAATAAGTATTTGCAACCTTCGAAAAAAATGTATGTATTTATTTTCCACATAAATGAAATTGGCTTAAATGAAATTGATTATTTAATGAATAGTAATGAACAATGGTAGGTTCCAATAATTATTGATAACATTTATTTATCACGATAACTGTTTATAGGGTTGTTTCACAGAATTTGAACAGATCATCAAATTACTAAATTAAAATTCAAGTTCTGTGGAAGTTCTATTCAAGTTTTGTTAGTATTTTAGGTTTATGATACAACAGCCATTAATAAAATACTAACAGAACTTGAAAATAACTTTTACCAAACTTGAAAATTGATTTTGATGAATTTTTCAAATTCTGTGAAACAACCTGTTATTAGTTTTGTTTTAAATTATCTAAAATTGATCAAATTGTTAGGTGTGTTAACATCGAATTAGTTATGTGAAAAAATGTCGGTATCTATTCGTTTGCTCAATTATATAGGCGAAGAATTGGTGAGTTTTTCATAATTTGTTTGTGGACGAGTTTTTTCAACACCAGCAACCGATTCTCGAATTGGAAAGAGATAGATATTTACCAATAAAAGGAGTACGCTTTGAAATTGGATTTCACGTAAAAACATAATAATATTTTGTCTGAAACTTTGGAAAGGGAAAATTAGGTTTATACATGAACGAGCAATTTTTTGTCATCTGTACCACGGCCCTCAACTCAAAAATCGTATGTGGCAGCATCTCTTTGATCCTGTCAGTTTGTGTAAAGAGCAAAGAGCAAGATAGCGTACAACCCCGCTCTATATTTTACCAACTTAACCTAATTCAATTTTTCCTATCCTTTTTGTTTACGCCAAATAATGGCTAATTGTCGTGTAATTGCGAATTGTTTATGGCAATGAATTTTGTTCCTGAACCCCGTTTTCCTCTCCTTCATACCTCTCCTCTTTGTCCGGGAATCAGTCAGTGCAAAACCAACCGCCGTGACGCGAAGGGAACATCATTAGCCATAACGTATCTTATCGCAAGAAACAATCAAAATCATCTTAACGCATCGCAATAAATAATATTTCGCTAAAACCAAAATTACAGTGGAATCCAAGTGAATCAGTGAATCCCAACAAGTGAATGATCCTCTACATCCGTAAGTACCCTTATACCCTTATAAATTCATTGCCAATGAATAATTGATTGTGTTATAAAAGGTCCACAGCTTAAACATTTGGTCAATTCGAGCCACATACATTATTATGTAGAGATATGAACCAGCGCATCTCGTAATTATAATACGTATTTACGCATTTATCCACGATATTGTGTTTCATCGTTAAATACGTGTCGAATTATTTATGTGGGTAGGGTAGATAGTTTTGTACAGTAAGATCTCGCATTATTTATTGTAATTAAACGATTTATTGTTATTATATTATTTATCATAAAAATGACTAACGAAACGTCAAATGTAGAAATTAATAGAGAAATTAAGTTATTGGAAGCTCGTCAAAATTCATTCTTTTCAAGAGCTCAGAGAATATTTGATAGCATGAAAAATTTGAAGACGACATCGTCAAAAAACACTTTTTGCGCAAACGCCACATTGTTACCAGAGATTAGGAAGGAATTTTCAGAAATGGTTATTAAAATAAACACGCTCAACCTTAAAATAAATTCGGAATATATTCCCAATTTTCAAATGGAACAATCATTTGACGAAATTTACGCCATTATTCAACTAACCGCCAGGCAAATGAATAGTGAAAATATGAATCAGTCGTCATCTACTACCCAACCAAAACATAATCTAAAGTTACCAAAGTTAACGCTACCCGGCTTTAATGGGAATTTAATGAACTGGAAAATTTATTATGAAACGTTTAAAAATATTATTCACGAAAACACAGATCTCTCTAACGCAGAAAAAGTACAATTTTTGGTCGGTTCATTGTCTGATAAAGCATTAAATATTTGTGTTGGGATTCCAACAACAGCTGATAATTATGAAATTATTTGGAATGCTTTAATAGAGAAATATGAAGATAATCGAGCACACGCAGCGTATTATTTCGATCAAATTTTAAACATTAAACAAATAACTATTCCAACAGCATCCAATTTAGAAGCGTTTATAGATCAGTTTCATTCGTCAATTTCGGCGTTACAACAATTAAAAATTCCGAATTTATTACAATATTTCTTCCTTTATATAGGAACTCAAAAATTAGATAAGGAAACAGCTATGGCATTCGAATCGTCAGTAAGGAGATCTGAGACACCTTCATATGAAGAGTTCGTGATTTTTTTGCGTGAGCACGCAAAAATATTACAGCGAACATCTGCATTACCGGAATGTAAATCGCAACAGCGCATGGAGAAAAACTCACTTAAGAAGCAATATAGCCAAGCATTTGTTAGTGTAACAAACAGTAAAATAAAACAATACGAGTGCGCTGTATGTAACCTATCAGATCATACATCAATTTATAAATGCCCAACATTTTTAAAAGCATCTCCTAAGAATAGATTTGAAATTGCTCAAAAACAAAATCTATGCAGAAATTGTCTTAGTAAAATGCACTTTGCTAATAAATGTAAATCGGAAAACCGATGCAAATATTGTAATCAAAATCATCACTCTCTATTACATTTTAATACAACAGCATCCGACTCTTCTCACTCTAATGAGCAAGATTTAGCGGAAAATTCCGAGCGTGAATCTGAAAATCTATCCGATAATGTCACATTGTGCACTCTGAATAATGGAGATGCAAACGTTTTTTCTCCGAATCAAACCATACTATTAGGGACCGCATCCATTAATGTTCTTGATTTTAGGAATAATTATCAGAAAATACGTGTCCTAATCGATAGCGCATCGCAAAACGATTTCATTACAATGGAATGTTGCCAACGCCTTGGCTTACATTTATTCCCAAATCGCAATCACGCCACGATTAGAGGAATAGGGGATGTTGCTCAACGCGTTAAAGGAGTCACTAATTTGAGGTTTGAGTCTCGTTACAACAATAAAGTATCTTTCTCCATTCGACCTTTGGTCGTAGATCGCATCACAACTCAGCTGCCAGCATCATCGCTAAATCTAAACGCTTTATCTTATTTAAATGAATTACCACTTGCTGATGACGAATTCCACACCCCAGGGGTCATAGATGCAATCATCGGAGCCAATTTATTTGGCCAAATAATATTACCCGGTAAGGTAAAAGGCACACGGTTATTACCAAGTGCCATTGAGACCAGCTTAGGATATATAATAATAGGAAATGCACCTACTATCGAAAGTTCTTATTCCCTTGGTAACTCATTTTGCACAACGACAGAACCATCGGTTGAAGAACTTATTGCAAAATTCTGTCAATTGGAAAAGGTCACAGAGTGTGAATCACAATCACCGGAAGAAAATGTCCATGATGCAATTTATGTTCAATCTACCATCAGAGATCCGTCAGGTAGATGTATAGTTAACATCCCATTTAAGGATCCTCCAGAAATGCAAGGAGAATCTTATCAAGTAGCTTTACGTCATCGTTTGATGCTAGAAAAAGGATCACATCGCACCGCGTCGCATCGCATCGCAACAACATGCATCACATCGCACCGCATCGCATCGCTTCGCATCAACAAGCATCACATCGCACCGCATCGCATCGCATCGTATCAACACGCATCATATCGCACCGCATCGCATCGCATCGCATCAACATTAATCACATCGCACCGCATCGCATCGCATCGCATCAACATTAATCACATCGCACCGCATCGCATCGCTTCGCATCAACAAGCATCACATCGCACCGCATCGCATCGCATCGCATCAACACGTATCATATCGCACCGCAACGCAACGCAACGCAACGCATCGCATCGCATCACATCGCATGGCAGCTCACCGCAACGTAACGCAATGAAACGCAACGCAACGCAACGAAACGCAACGCAACTCATCGTATCTCATCGCAAAAAACTCAAAATAACATCAAATCATTTAGAAGTTGCTGAGAGGGCCATAGTATGTGATGTACAAGTAGTTCATTTTGAGAATGACCTAAAGAATTTACAAAAGCAACGTTACTTAGCCCCTGCATTAAGAAAATTAAGACTATTTTTAGACATTATTCTTATTAGTGTTGGAGGCAGATTGAAAAATTCTGATCTGAACTACAATTCTCAACATCCGATCTTGTTGCCAAGTAAGGAACACGTCACGACCATCCTCATCGATTATCACCATGATAAATATCTACATGCTGGACCACAGCTTTTAATATCTTTGCTACGTCAAAAATATTGGATACTTTCCGCTAGAAACTTGATTAGAAAACGTGTACACCTGTGCAACACCTGCTTCAAAACCAACCCAAAAGCCAATTTTCCGATTATGGGAGACTTGCCTGAGTGCCGGGTGAAACAATCAAAATCATTTTTACATACGGGCGTAGACCATGCAGCACCTATCGCAATCACAATGAATCAACAAAGAGGAACTCGTCGCTTAAAGGCTTACATGGGTTTATTCATATGTCCCGTCACTAAAGCCGTGCATATTGAACTTGTTTCTGATCTCAGCACAGATTGCTTTCTAAACGCCTTTAAACGTTTTATTTTACGACGAAGACCTTGCAGTACATTATATTCGGATAATGGAATTGCTTTCATCGGTGCCAAATCATATTTAAATGATTTGTATCATTTACTGAGTTCTGAACAATTTAAATACGCATTTTCACATACCCTATCAGAATATCGAGTCCACTGGAAATTAAACCCACCTAGTGCCCCTCATTTCGGTGGTAGTTGGGAAGTCAATGTCCGAAGTGTGAAAACACACTTATACCGAGTAATAGGAGAGCAGCTCCTTATCTACGAAGAATTGTCCACTATCTTAGCTCAGATTGAAGCTTTATTAAACTTTCGTCCTCTGTCTCAATTGAGTTCTGATCCATTGGAACCGTTGGCACTTACCCCAGCGCATTTCCTCACATTAACCTATTTAACTCCATTGCCTTCTGCAGACGTGTCCCAAGAACCAGTCGGATTACTTAAAAGAAAATCTATGTTAGATCACATGGTTCAGAACTATTGGAGACGTTGGAAGATAGAGTACTTGAATTCTTTACAAACTAGGTTAAAATGGAACACTCCAGTTAATCCTGTACAAAAGGGTACGCTATTAAAGGCTGACAACGCACCACCTCTGCACTGGCCATTAGGTATTATAGATGAAGTTTATCCAGGCAAGGATGGTATTGTTCGAGTGGTACTTGTCCGAACCAAGGCAGGATCTTACAAGCGTCCTGTGGTAAAGGTTCGCCCTTTACCAAATCAATAAGCCTTTGTTTTTCATTAGTTAGCCTAGTTATTTTAGAAGTATGCACACATACATCTGATTGTTATTTTTCTAATTACTTTATTTCTTATTTTTTTACATTATTATATTTTTTTTACTCGCAATAGACACACGTCTTGAACAGTGAAAACACCATGTTATTCTATAGCAGTTATTTATTTTGTTTTTGTTATCGTATGTTGGTTTGTTTTGACCATTCTGTCAAGGCGGGGAGCATGTTTACGCCAAATAATGGCTAATTGTCGTGTAATTGCGAATTGTTTATGGCAATGAATTTTGTTCCTGAACCCCGTTTTCCTCTCCTTCATACCTCTCCTCTTTGTCCGGGAATCAGTCAGTGCAAAACCAACCGCCGTGACGCGAAGGGAACATCATTAGCCATAACGTATCTTATCGCAAGAAACAATCAAAATCATCTTAACGCATCGCAATAAATAATATTTCGCTAAAACCAAAATTACAGTGGAATCCAAGTGAATCAGTGAATCCCAACAAGTGAATGATCCTCTACATCCGTAAGTACCCTTATACCCTTATAAATTCATTGCCAATGAATAATTGATTGTGTTATAAAAGGTCCACAGCTTAAACACTTTTTGATCCTACCTTGGCCATTTTATTCTATCCTGCCGGAAAACGAATAAATGCTCCATTACCATTTTAAAATCGCAATTTAGGGTAATTTTTTATATCTTGTTAATTATTGATTTTTAGAACTATAATATGATAAAATATATTTAGAATTATTTATAACGAAATTACAGGTAGTAGTATAGATAAAACAAGCGTTTAAATGAACAGTGTATTTTGTCGTGTTGTTATTGTAGGTATTCGTAAGTTTATGAGTTGCAGAAGTTCGCAACAGTTGAATTTAGAGTTTAGAAACTTGAATAAAAAAGTTAAGTCGTTTATTTTACGCCTGTCTTCCAATGTGTGTATTTTTAGAGTATTTAATAAGAAATTATATTGTAAGTCTTCTAGTGGGATATTTAATTTATAATTTATAAAACGTAGATTTTTTTTGTATTTGCTCAATGTTATTAATGTGAATTTTGTAAGAGGGAGACCAAACTACTGAGTTGAATTCAATTATGCTTCTAACTAGAGATATGTATAACAGTTTAATGGCTTGTATGGAGTTAAAGTTTGATAATAATACTTTTGTAGTTTTTAACGTGGCCCTTATTTAAGTGTTCATAAACAATATCTCCTTTATAAAATCGTTGTAGTTGACAAATGTGTCGGGTTCGTGAGTTCAATTCCTCAGCTGGCTAAGTCCTCCATCGTTGCACAAACAACCTTTCGCTTACAATGATGGTAACAGGAAATTATCAAATACTGTCAGATTAATCGTTACCTGGGAATATTGGTTTTTTTTCTTATGTTTTCCGTGGGCTGATCTTATTTTACTTCGGGTGAAGTTGATCACCCGCTGGCGTGGAAAAAAGCAAAAAATATTTCTTTTTAAAATATGTATGGATACATGAATACCAGGTATCAGGGGAGTAAAGAGCCCTATCTTCGAAATGATATTCTATATGATAGAAAAAGTAAAAATTCTCGAAGTTCCAACTTTTTGATGTAGTTTTCTGGTCAAAATAGTGGAATTTTTTTGTATTGAAATATAAATATTCTTCTATGAAAAACATTTTTAGGTAGGGAAAAAAAGTGTAATTCGAAAAAAGTTATTAACCTTTTTTACTTTTCCCATTACACAGAATCATCTCCCGAATTTTTTTCCATTTTTCCTTTATTTAAAAAATTGACAAAAAAAGGCGATATCCAAAATAAATTAGAATTGGTTGAATTTGAATAAAGCATTTAACTCTATTGGATTCGTACCTCCTGAATGAAACTCACCTCTTTAGACCACAATGAAAGTCTTCAATGACATTATTATTATGTTTTTAATACAATAACATCAAGAAAAACTATCATTATCATCGTCTCGAAAATGTTCCAGTACACTTCCCATATAACAAGTCAAAAATACAAAATAAAGATAAACCTTTTCAAGTTAAGTGCTTGTCAATCATTCGAAGTTTACGACTGAAAGATTCTTTTATCGAAATCTCGAATCTCTTACTTTATGTAGCAATTTATGCATATGAAAAGTTTTGATAGACACTTTTCTGATTCGAAGGTAAGAATGCTTGATTTTTCCATAAACGTGATTGACAGGTTTCTTGGGTTCGTGGATAAATGGATCCTGATTGATTGATGGGAGACTGGAATCAGTTTCGCGATGTCGGGTTAAAAGGATTTACGTCCTTAAAAGGTTTCGATTTCAATTTTCATTTGTATTTTTTTTTTTGAAAGCATCGAGTCAGAAATATGTGTTTAGTTACTGTGGAAGTAAATTTTTAAAAGAAGTTTAACCAATTTTAAT
Organism: Hesperophylax consimilis; assembly: GCF_061612785.1. Classification (NCBI taxonomy): domain Eukaryota; kingdom Metazoa; phylum Arthropoda; class Insecta; order Trichoptera; family Limnephilidae; genus Hesperophylax; species Hesperophylax consimilis. The sequence goes on from NC_142842.1 coordinate 24,247,027, forward strand.
ATACATACCTAACACATAATTTGTCTGTTCTACAAAAGAATACAAATCTGTATCTGTACCAATCCAATTTTTTTACCGTTTTACTTTTTGTGCCCTAGGAATGGTGTTTTCAAAACCGGTCAACAAGTGAAATCATTTGTGTGGTATTATAATCATTTATGAAATTTCTTACAATTATAGACTATTTTTATTTAAATTGTATTTTTAAAAGAAATGCGTTCCATGAAATGTTAAATATAGAATAACCATTCAATATTATATTACGTCCAGATAGCGGAAGGTACCAAATTCCGGTCGAACTAATGATGATTTTTGATTGTTTTTATTTCTAGTATGTGCGATTAAATACACATTAAAATTATTTTTTTTATTTATTTATTTATTTATTTATATATATAATTTGTACATTTATTTATAACAATTACAGGTAATAAAGCCTAAGACGTTATAATTGTACCATTTATGCAGTGTATATGCAATGCCAAAAATCTCGTAAATGCGCTATAGGACACAAAAAATAAATCTAATTTCTTATCTACCGCATTCAAAAAGCACGTAGCTCTCCCCACAGGTGAGTTCATTAATAAATTAGTGCGGCTTGCTCTACTATATAGAAGATTGTGATGACGTCCTCGAGAGTGAGACTCTGGTACAAAAAAATTTAATTGGGCCAGTATCTCATTATTAGATAAGTGACCGTTTATTAGTTGGAAAAAATATTTAAGCAAAGCAATACCTCTACGTGTCTCTAGGGAGTGGTAATTGGTCATGCCTAATATATAAATCGATGGGTAAAGCCAAGGGTAACGTCCATAGAGCCGCGAGAATAAAAACCTTAAAAAAATTTTATGGACTCTTTCAATGCGTAAAGTGTATGTTAATTCATGTGGAGCCCAGATGATCGAGTTTGATTCAAGTACACTTAGGACTAGTGTGTTATATAATAACGTCAGTGTTTTTGTGTTACGAAACGGATATGAGTTTCTAATTACGAAGCCGAGAAGCCTGTATCCTCTGCTTATTAAATCATCGATGTGTTGGTGAAAGGTTAGTTTGCTGTCGTAAATAACTCCTAGATCTTTGATTTGATTTAGGTGTTGGAGAATAATTTCATTGATTGTATATTCAAATACATGCGGTTTCTTTGATCTTGTATACGAGACGATATTGCACTTGGGTGTACTGAAGTTCAAGCCATTTATTTTGGCCCAGTTTGAGACGCAGTCAATGTCACGTTGAAGGAGAATACAGTCAAGATGGTTTTTTATTGAACGATATAGTTTCAAGTCATCTGCAAATAGTAAATACAGCGAATGTGTGATGACTGAACCAATATCGTTGATAAAAATCAGAAACAGAAGTGGTCCAAGGATAGACCCCTGAGGAACTCCAGAAAAAACTGTGAATTCCAAAGAACTGGAACCCTTATAATAAACAAACTGTCTACGATTTCGAAAATATGAAGCAAAAAAACAGAGTAGTCTTTTGGAAAAACCAAATGAAGCTAGCTTATTTAGAAGAATGTCGATGTCAACCTTGTCGAATGCTTTTTCCAGGTCGAAATAAGCAACATCCACCTGTCCCCGATTGTCGAGAGTTTGTGATAAGAAATCTGAGATGCATAAGAGGTTTGATGTTACTGACATCTGGGGTCTAAAACCATATTGACGGTCATCAAGAATTGGATTAACGTGATTAAGTATATATTTATGTAGAATTTTCTCGAATATTTTCATGATGGAACATAGAACGGCAACTGGTCGATAATTCCGGATATCGCGTTTATCTCCCTTCTTGTAGATAGGGGTTATTTTAGTTAATCTCCAGATGTCTGGGAGAATCCCGTTTTTTAGGCAAACATTGAAGAGATGACATAATGGTGGTATTAAAAGGTCGGAACAACCCTTTAGTATAAATGTTGGAATATTGTCAGGACCGATGGAGTGAGGTTTCTTTAAATTTGAGAGTGCCTCCTTTACATCTTTTTCTGAAATACTGACCAGGTCGAATGAGGGCCCAATCTGTACAGTGTGAAGGGTAGAGTCAATATTGAGAGTTGGTTGGACATTTTTGTAAACAGATGAAAAAAAGGTCGCAAAACTATTTGCGATTTTATCATCAGTAGTCAATTCCTCTCCGTCAAGAATCATAGACTTAAATGAGTTGTTGGATTTTTTTAGATCCTTAATGTACTTCCAAAACTGTTTGGGATCGATAGATAATTTTTCTTCCATTGAAGTTAAATGATTTTTAAAAGCTTCACTGATTTCATGTTTTACGATGGAGCGATAGGCTGAAAAACTAGCATAGTCCAAGTTGTGACGTGTTTTTTTCCATCGCTTATGAAAAATATGTTTAATTTTAATATTTGAAATAATACTATTGGTGTACCACTTAGGATATACTCTGTGTGCCGTAGTGCGAGGTGTGGAAATGGGTATACACTTGTCGAATATATTGTAAATTGAATTGTAAAAATTTGTACATAATGCATTTATATCTGTTGAACTTTGGCAGACCGGTTGCCATGAGCATTCAGAAAGCAATTCATATAATAAGTGGAAATTTCCTTTGTTGAATCTCCATGCGTTTATGGTTCTAGCTCCATGATAGGAGGGAACTTCTATTGGACTTGGGTTTAGACATGAATTTGCAACACCTGAGTGAGTTTCACTAATACTTATAGACAAAGCAGGGTGGTGCTTGTCCTCGTTTGTAATAGGGTCATGACATTTCTCAACACACTTTATAAGATCCTTGGCATTACATAAAACTATGTCCAGAGTGTTATTATAATCATTACATATCAAGTTATATTCTTGCAAACCGTAGAAACATTTAAAATAGTTAAACATGTTCACAATATTGGAGTTACAGGAAGGGAGGTTCAAATCACCTAATATTAAGATATTTTTGTCACTGAGAAGATTATAATTACTTTCTATTTTTTCGAACATGTTGTAGTATAACGAAGTTGAAGAACGAGGTGGCACATATATCACACATACGAAAACAGTTGAAGATTTCAAGGATAGCTTCACCCACAGGGATTCAGTGTCGGGGAGGTCCATTGAAGAAATCCTCTCAGCATGGGTTACAGAATCAGCACGAACAGCCAGGACGACACCCCCCGCTCGTGTGAGGCGGTCACGACGAAAGACAACATAATTTTCTGGAAATAGCTCTGAATTATGCACACTTGGTTTCAGCCACGATTCAGTGATTGCTATTAAATCTAAGCTATCTCGAGCAAATAGGTTGTTTTTAAATACTGCCAATTTCGTATTTAGCCCTCGAACGTTTTGGTAATAGATAGAGAGGTTAGAATTACTTCTCACTCTTAGAGTGTTTCGTTTTATCATTGGTTGCAACGTTTCTCCGAAAAAACCACTCATTGAATGCAACATGATTTGGCCATATGTTCGGGTCCATAAAAAATGAAAGCTTCGATTCCGGGACTCCAATCCGGAAAGAGGCGTAGTCAGCTTTGGCTGTCAATTTGACAACATCGTAAACAATTTCTTTGTTTATATTGAGAAGGAAATTTACAATATCCTCGACCGTAGTGTTGACATCGAATTGCCAGGCATGAATATACTTGCGCCTTTCAACGGCTATGAGGCCTTTATGCTCAGTCGCGGTACCATGAAGTACTGGTCGTCTTTTTTTCCTATGCGTGACTCGGCGCCAATTGGGGTTAGCCGAAGTGGAGGTATAGGCTTCTGTTTCCGATTTGGATTCTGCCGTATCGGTTTCTGCAGTCTTCGATGTTATAGTATCGGTAGGTTGGGCAACGGGAGTTGACATCTTCTTCGGTTTAGATGGGCCGAACATCGGAACCGATGGATCTGGAACAGATGATGCCATTGAAGCATATGTTGTAGCAGGTTGAGGGTCTACTTCCGATTTTCCCTTTTTTGTAGCAGATCTCGTGGTAATCTTACGAGCGTTGGGGCAGCCGACTAAGGCAGCTTGGGTTGTGGCAGGCGGTGGGCTAGCCGCTCTGTTTGTCTGTATGTCGCTGGGCCCCGTTGGGAGCTGCGGGGCGGAGGGGGGCGAGCGTAGTAAAGTAGTGACCGCTAGTGCGGCGGCGGCAGGCGCGGCGGGCAAGACGCGCGGGTCCGGGGGGATCGGACCTGCGGCGTTCGACGAAGAGACACTGCATGTACATGTACACAATATAACACTACCGACATACGTTGTCAGTAAATTTTTAAGGGAATTCTGTTCCCTTTCAAAAAACAACATTTTGTCACTCAAACTTTCAATCGTTTTCGTTAGTAGGTGAAGCCCAATCAAAATTTCGTTACTGTCACCCATTTCGGTTAATTATCAAGCGCTGATAATAGGAAACAGAAACAAAATTTTAGCGCGACAAAAAAGACGTGCGTTCCGGGCGATATAGAATAATCGTGATATATTCTGTATATAGATAACTAAAGACTCGCATGTATCAGTTTTGATACCTTTTCTCGGTGAAATATATTTTAACAAACCTAATTAGGTTTGAGGCAAATAACCCATTGAATAAAGAATAAGCGTTGTAATAAATAAAACTTTGTGTAAATAAAGTGTTTGTTTAAGTTTATCTCATTTGGAACACTTCATTGATGGTGGAATTCCATTTTAATTTTTTTGCTTAAAAACTTCAAGTGAAAATGGAGTCGCAAATATTGGATTCGAATCAATGTATGGTTTTATTGTTGACTGTAATCAATATTTGACACAATTATTGGGGAGCTGTGGTTAACAGTTAGAATTCGAATAGAATTTCGACCTACCCTTTATTTTTGGTTTATGTATTGTTGAAAATTGATTTTATGGCCTTGAACACTGCAGGTGATCACTGCGCAAGCTTCCGTAATTGACTTGAAATAAACGTACTTAACATTCTCACTGCACAAATTTTCTTAGCAGACTGGTAATATATATTTAAATTGCTTAATGTCACTGATGAAGGTATTTAGGCAGTCCACACTGTCAGAAAGGACAGGTAATTGAGTTATAGTTATAGGAAAAAACTTTTTTTTTTAATTCGTGTTATTCATGATCTTGTATTTACAATCACAATCACAATATAGAGACTTACATGCTCACAGACAAAACCTCACCCATCCTAACAAAGAACATGTATCTAAGGTTTTATTTTCTTTTGTACCAGGTTATTGACGGGGCCGATATGAAGGCTTTGAACTGCGGGACCCCGCACACGAGCCACTGCCTCGCCAGCGGAGACATTATGATCTCCACCATGGGGGATGCTGAGGACAATGGTAAAGGAGACTTTGTGCTCATCGATGGGAAAACGTTCACAATGAGAGGTAGGTACCCTTGCGAGAGCTAACGTTTGTTCTATTCATGTCAATCTCAACCACTTATTTAATCGCTAACGTTCTGTATTGCGCATTATACTGTTTTTTTTTTAAATTTAAATTCAATGTATCAAACTAATCTTTACTGAACCATCAAAATGCCCACCATCTTGAACCGGAAATGGGACGTACAAATAGATTTATAGATATATGAAAAAATAACAGCAAAACGATCGACATAAAACAATACTTTGTCACTTTTAGTCAAAAAATAATAAAAAATCTATTTAAATCTGACCTGAAATCTTAATATTGGTAAATTAAAACATTATGTTGGCAATTTGATACATTTTCACAAAAGCTTGATACGAAATAGTTTCTTCAATGTTCAAATTAGAATTTAGATTTTAGGATTTGTATTATTTTATAGTATTTTTATTACCATTTTGTAATAACAGAATCAAGATTCGTAGTAGGGAACCGCTTTGAATTGTAAATTAACCCTTTCAACCAGGAAGTGGGGAGCGAACAAAGTTTCCTAAGCCAATGCCTGAAAAGATCTGTAACTATTAGCCGTAGGATGCTGAGACCTGAGATACACTGAAACCTCTTGCTTAACTACTCGCTAGTAGTTGTTAACAACTTTATCTAATTACCTGACCATTGATTGTTTAATGGCTCTCTAAGACGGAAGGTGCAAAAGGGTTATGTAACAGCATGTACCTAGGCAATCATAATTAGAGAAAGATTTATTGGACGGTTTATAAGGACATCAATTTCAATTTTAATGGATGGTGGTAGATCGGTTGATAATTATTTTCAATAATAATTGTCAATGTCTTCGAAGTGAAGTTTCTTCAATTATTGATAAGGACGGGTTGTTTCAGAGGATTTGAACAATTCTTACAAGAACTTTCACAGAACCCGGAAATGAAATTGTTCAAATTCTATGAAACAACCCATCCTAAATCTAACAGGATAATGGAATCAAGAAACAACGTACAAGAAGAAAAATGAGTACATCTTTTATTTTATCATAATACTGTTTAAAATATGACTGCATTACCATTTCCTCCTAAAATATTAGTCATTAAGAATATATCTGAACACGTGTTCAGGCAGGTGGCCTTGTCCGAGTAAATATAATGGACGAGATGCGAAAATATTATAATTTTTATGAAGACGTGTTCCGACTTCCTAACATATTCGTACTTTACTGATAGTATGTAAAGAAATTTGTCAATTCATTCGTTATAGGCCTCCAGTCCCGTTTTTAACAGTAAAACGAATAATTTGAACAGATTCTTAATAAATTAACTATATTTCATATCATGTTTTTTCAGTGTACCTACCGACTTTCTTAACATTTACATTTAACATACCTACACCGAGTGCAATGAAAATTATTGGAAATCCGATTAAAAACGGGATTGCCGGCCTTAAAGAATGATTTAACAGGTTTCATTATTTTAACTGACGAATATATATTACCACGATATCGGAACACGTGTTCATGAAAAGACTAACATTTTCGCATTTCTTCGTGATATATTATCAACTCAAATGGACGTGCATGAACAAGTTTTACGATACATTAGGAATTTACTAAAAGGTCAAACGTCCTGCGATCCCGGTTTTTACCGGATTATCAATAATTTGAAGTAATTAACACTCATTTTTCTCCGTGTACGCAGGATCTTATCACATGTATAAAAATTGGAACTTCGGTTAGGAGAAAGATATCTTTAGGAACAATATTAATATGTTCTATCTAATTATTATTGGAGATGTAAATATAAATATTTTAGAAAATGGACACCCTAAGCGAATTCAATATCTGCAGATGCTAGCATCCCATGGACTGGAAAGCTTAATAAATGTTCCTACTCGAAAAGTGGACAACAGTGAAAGTTGCATAGACCATATAATGAGTAAAACAAAAGACATTACTCAAACTGTTGTATTTAATTCAACTATAACCGATCATTATACAACTATGCTTTCAATAAAAATAAACAAGTCAAATAAAATGAAGAAAAAACCATTAACAACAGAAAAAACAGAAATCAACTGGAATATCATTAAACATAATCTACAATGTACCGATTGGAAAAAACTGCAAAGTATGAACAATACAAATGATGCATGGAATTATTTCATAGAACTTCTTCAGAATAATATACTATCTAATACCACAAAAATTACTAAGAAAATCTCACACAAAAATGTACATATTAAACCATGGATTACACAGAATGTTATAAACTGCATAAGAAAAAGAGACGAGTTACACAAGAAACTTAAAAAAATTCCATACGATATACACATGTTAAGATACTACAAAAGATACAGAAACATTTGCAAAAAAGTTATTATGTATACAAAAGAAACCTACTATAAGAAAAAATTGTAGATTGTAAACAAAATCCCAGGAAAATGTGGCAAATAATAAATGAAATAACCAGTTCTAAATCTGCCAACGTTACATCAATTGACGTGCTGAATATAAACAATGTTCCCAGGACATACGCTGATAATCCTGACCAAATACTTGAATACGTCAATAATTTTTTCATAAATATAGGATCAAATCTAGCAAAGCAAGTTACAAAATGTAACGAAGATGTACAAATAAACGAACCACCTGAGCAAGGAAATCAGCTCAATTTTAAACAAATTACAGCTGACGATATCAAAAACACAATTTCTTCTTTAAAATCAAATATTTCTTCGGGGGAGGACACAATCTCAACCAACGCAATAAAATATCTCTGTAAAGAACTTATCGAACCACTTACATACTTAGTCAACATGTCTATAACGAATAGCATATTCCCTACAGCCCTCAAAAAAGCGATTGTTATACCAATATTTAAACAAGGATGTAAAAATGACATAAACAATTACCGACCAATAAGCCTACTAAATGCATTTTCAAAAATATTGGAAAGAATACTAAAAAAACAACTCTTATCCTACTTAGAAGACAATAAAAAATTATCAAAAACTCAGTATGGATTTAGGGAGAACTTAAGTACTAGTGACGCCATAGAAAAAATTACCGATATGATCACTAAAAGTTTAGACAGTGGAGAAAAAACTTTGGCAATCTTCATAGACTTACAAAAGGCTTTTGACACAATAGATCACAAAATACTTTTTTCAAAACTTTCAAAAATTGGTATGTCATGTACAACACTAAACTTACTAAAAAGCTATATGACGGAGCGTACACAGAGCGTCCAAATTAACAAGAGAAAAAGCAAACCTCTCGTAATCAACCATGGAGTACCACAAGGAAGCGTACTAGGTCCGATATTATTTTTAATATACATTAATGATATCTGTAACCTAGAAACAAGAGGAAAAATCATTAGTTTTGCTGATGACACAGTAATTTTATTTAAAGAAAAAGATTGGATAAATACCTACAAAGAAGCTGAACACGGACTTGGTCTCCTGCAAAACTGGCTTAAAAGAAACTCCCTGACGCTTAATGTCAATAAAACAAAATATCTGACATTTTCTAAAACAGCCAGAGGGCAGCCGTCAGAGGACCTTAATCTCAAATTACATTCATGCCAAGGAATTTATCAAAAAAATCAAGGCTTATCATGCCTCTGTCCCACTATATCACACTCCAAAAGCATCAAATATCTTGGAATTGAAATTGATGATAATCTCCGTTGGAACTCACATATAGATGTAATTACAAAAAAACTAACCAGGTACATATACTTCTTTAGAAACATTCGCAATATCCTCAATATAAACGATATTAAAAAAGTATACTATGCTTTGTGTCAATCACAAATAGAGTACGGAATAACTGGATGGGGGTCTGCCTTGAGCACTCACACAGAGCGGCTCAATATAGCACAAAAAGGAGTATTAAAGACTATACTGAAAGTTCCGCTTAGAACTCCGACAGAAGAAATATTCAAAAACTTCAATGTTTACAATGTACAGAAACTATATTCAAAAAATATTTTATTTAAACTGAAAAAAAACATATCCGAATACTCCACTGCCCAACATAAATACACAACCAGGGCAAAAAGCGAAAATATCCTGATTACTCCCAGTTTAAACACATCCTTTGGACAGAGAAATAATAAATTCCATGCTATAAAATTGTTCAATGCTCTACCAAATGAAACCAAAAAAATAAACGAAATGAGTATATTTAAAACAAAAGTCAAAACATGGCTTAGAGATCAAAGTAACAATCAACTTACAAACATTATGAAGACAATGTAAAGACAATTCAAAACTAAATACAAAAATTTAAGAAAAACTACAGGCCGCCTCAGAACAGGAAACCCTAGTGAGGAGGACTGTGAAAAAAATACAAAAAATATACTTATATTATACTTTAAACCTACATAATGTACAAATTTTGCTATTGATATTAATAAAAAAAAAAAAAAAAAAAAAAAATTTGAGGATTTTTTTTCATGGACATGGAGAAGGATTTTTATGGTCATTATTTTTTTTCAATATTGTTTATTTAAATAATTTTAAAAAATTAGGGCTTAAGGTGAATATAACGGATTTCAATAAGATACACATATTTTTTAATTGCTTATTGGTGTTATTCAAATGAAATTTTAATAAATAGAATATCACTGTCCCAGACCCAGACAAGGAGATCGCCATAAAACTACAGCAATAAATTATACAATATTTTTTGAAATCAAGTTTGCGTAAATTTTAAACCTCTTTCAATAGTCGAAAATTCAATTGGTGACGTCATTTTGAATTTATTGAAATAAAATAATCTTTACACTTCTACAAGGGTTTTGACTAGCAAGATGAATGTCGCGGGTTAAAATTCTGGCGTGCGCAAGTACATTTTATTTGATTAATTTGTGTTATTGCCAATTTACTCATTTACAAAAATATATAGTATGTTTGCAGCAGATGGAAGATAATCTCAGTATTGCTCTGGTGTAAGACCACCATTCGAAATTGAAACTTTGCTTGAAATGGCTTTGGCCGTGTTTGGTGTACATATCTGAAGAGCCAGGTACTTCCCCATCTCCTTCCCCTCCCAACTTCTTTCAGCCTCACAACATACCCCAATTGAGGATACCGTAGTCTCATTGGATCCAGACAGTTGGCAACAGTTGTGACTCTTGTGCTGTTTCACATAAAAAAATATTTTAATCAAAAAAATCGATGTGTTTTGAAACCAACGGTTTCTTCGATTATTTTGATTACGAGAAATAGTTGTGTACGCATTTTTTTTTAATTTAGTTGATTTACCCTTATATAGATATGAATGACAAAAAAAAATGGAAAAATCTAATTAACCGCTTTTGAGTAGTTTGTTAGTGGGTACCTTTTACATTTAAAAACTTTTTACACTTACACATAAAACACTTGTTTATTAAGTTCATTCATAAGCACATATCAAACGGTGTGTTGAGCTGAAACTTTATAGAGCAAGTTTCGCAGAGAAGGTTTTCAATTTTTCGTATCCGACGTCAGAGACGCTCTTCGCGAACTTTCGCGGATATTTCGTGTGTCGCTGTTACCGATACTACTTTTATTCCACAGAAAAGCTCTGCAAAGTTCCACAAAGTTTCGCCGGGAGACGCCCGATGCCCGCCTACCACGGCCGCACTGCGCTACAAAAGCTCAAAGTTTGCCGGGGATTATTGACGTGCTTGCAACAAGAAAATTAACCTGCCAACCTACACTATAATAGAATGCGTCTCTAATATTTTATACACTTTCTGCGAAAGATAGATTTGATAGGTTTCTGAACCAATTTAATTATCGGCCTTATAATTCCAGCATCGTGGCACACTGGAAAAAGTTATTATCCCCGTCAAACTCAAATGATATAGATCAGTAACATATTTTTTATTCTATTTATATACATATTTACAAAAAAAAACATTTTATTGTTTGTACATTACTACTTTTTACCTGTGTTTTTATTATTGTGGATGCTTTCTGGGTTGTGTATGTGTGTGGAGTCACACAAACCTCCCCACATTCGTGAATAATCATATTATTATTCTTATGGGATGATGTAAAACATCTTATTGTTTTTAGCTTACTTTCAACAGTGTTGTTGGTTCAAATCTGTGTTTAGTGGTGATCTCTCCGAATTGAACCGCACCCCTAATGTAAAAGGGAAAACTTTCATTCCGTTCGCACAGAGGTCATTCAGTGTAACAATTTGCATACATACTTGTTTACATATATTATTGATGTGAAATTGGGCAGTATCGCTCTTCAGGTAAAATAAAATAAAAACGCTGAATGACTTCGCATCAGCGCTCCATTTAACGCTTACCACTCACTCTCACCGCTCCAATATCTCGAAGATTTTTATAATCCGCATAGAGAGAAACATACTCAGTGAAAAGACATGAGCCGCCTGCTAATCCAATGACACGAATTCAAAATTTCATTGAACCAAAGTTACAAGCAAATATACACAACTGTAATTATTATTTTATAAAATTCTAAGAATTAAGCTGATTTATTTTTTCTGGATGAATTTAGCAGAATGAATAATGAATTTTGTTATTATTAAATATTAATCATAGCCATTCACACCTGTTCCATATCCACTTGGTATGGCATCTGTGATATTGCCGTATAATAACATGCTAATGTTACCATGATAGGATTAATTAGGATTACCTGGAATACAGATTAATTCAAATAGGTTAAACTATCATACAAAGTACCCACGCACCGGTAATACAATATTATATTAGGTCTGAGCCACGTCATTAAAATAACATCGCTGTTATTAATTAATATCTTGGTTCAAGAGAGTCTGGAGAAATGAGAGTTCTGTGACTAATGTGGAAATTTGTAACGTTCTAGACTTCTGTTCTCTCGTTCCCCGAAAACCCTAGTAGAAAACGTAGATAAGGAATATAGCTTCGCATAGTAAATAACGCTATAATTTTGGATGATTCATTAGCACTAATAATGTGGGAAAACTAATCTCTCGGAGATTCTATTTCGTAAATGTTAACATTTGTCAGATATTTTGAATTATATACATGTACGGTCTGTGAAATTTATTATGATGGAAGCACATGAAAATGTATTCGTGATCAATTTAATCAGGTTATTAATCACTTTGTAACTTTTTTATGCAGTTAAATTCCTGAGTTGATGGTTTTCTATTCGAAAACAATTTTAGAATCCATAAAAAATTTAATATTGTTTAAATTCCAACAAGCAACAGAGCGGCTTATCAAAAAATATTCTCATATCTCGGTCCTAAAATATATAATAAAATCCCCTCTCAGCTGAAACTGTGTGAATTGTCATCCTTCGGTCCAAGAGTGACAAAATTGTTGTTGGATCTAGGCAGGACTGATTCCGAGATGATACTAAAAAATGTAATTTGAAATCACGGACGCCTCTATGTATCTTTATGTATCTTTTTTATGTATCTTTTTATGTATCTTCGTTTTAACATACTTATTTTAGCTAGTCTTAAATCCTGTATTCGTCTAGGATAACTTGAAACTTGTAAATTTGACTGTCCTAAAACGGGAATCCTTCCTAGTTGGACAGTCAAAATCATAAAATGGAATCAATATTATATTATAAAAAAATAAATTACATTAAAACGTCAAATTTGACGACAAACCGTTTTAGTGACCCGCTGATATATTTATCTTTTTTTAAGAAAGACAATTATTTCCAGACATTAATAACCTTACTAAATTAATATTTGAACTCCTCCAACTATCATTTTTCTAAACGGAAAATGTTGCTCGTGTAGTGATGGAGATGTTAGCTAGCCGAGAATTGAACCAAAAAGGACCTGTTATTGGGTTTATAAAAACAGTTAATTTTTAAACAAGTTCTGCTGTGTAATTATTATTACGCGTGACAGCTGTTTCGCCCTCTGAAGGCATTATCACTGTGACAGTTTGATAATACCTTCAGAGGGCGAAACAGCTGTCACGCGTAATAATAATTACACAGCAGAACTTGTTTAAAAATTAACTGTTTTTATAAACCCAATAACAATATTATTGAATATATAAAAAATTAAAAAATTAAAATGGAGTTCTACAAATTAAACGTAATAACAATAAACAAGGACCTGGTTTGGAATCCGATCCTTTGAACTACTTGGCCAACGTGACTATTAATGTTTAGATTATCTTCTCATTCTGAACAAAATAATTTAATTTATTTTTCGGAATAACTTTATTGAGTAAAACCTCAAATTGTAATATTTAAAATAATTTAATTCCGCAATTTTAATATTGCTGATCATTTTATATTTTATTTGTTAAAAGACAACTTGTTAATGACCATTGAATAAAAACAAAAAACTTGTAGAACATTTGAACAGCTTTGTGAGCTTTTGCAGACTATATACGCGCTTTGATTACCTTATCTCCCAGCCATCATCTGATCTCGAAGTCTCGCCGGATCCGGAAGTTTTCCATTTTCCCGCCAAGTGTCCACCGGAAGTCCGGACCAGAACCAATTACTGAAGTTCCCGCGTAAATCGTCCGCTCTGGGTTACAGGAAGAGTTCCTAATGTAAGAACTTCGTCCCCTTGGATATACTTTGAAAGTGCGACAGCCTTATTTTGAACTATTTTGTTTATGTTGGACCTTTTTTTGCTTTCGGGAAAGTATAAACTAGGCTTAAGGCGGGTAGTTGATTTATTTTGTCGCTGAAAATAGGCTCTTTTAAAGCAGAGCTTATAAAAATATTCATTTTATTTTTCGTTGTCTTCATAAAACAGATGTCCACCAATATATCTAGTAAATAAAGATTTCTCTACATTTAAAAAAATACACAAACAAATAGTAGAAGTAAATATATTGTTAACCACATAACAGAAATCTCTAACAAGGGCTTACTAGGTGTTGGGATTTATAACAGTTAACTAGAAACTTCAACAAGTGCATCAAAATGTTATATTTTGCCTTTGTTAGAAGAAGTTAAATTAAGTACAATTCTCTCTTCTGGAAACCATATTTTAATATTCGTGTACAAGCTTTTGAAGAAAAAAAATCTTACGTTTTCCAGGTTTTAAAATGGGTATTCCAGCAAATGGTTAGCTACAACACCCTTTTAAATTAAATTAAAATGCTTGAATTGTCCCCACAGAAGGATTTTCACAGACTTGGTATTTCTATATAAAATTCCGAATGATTTATTTGATAAGTTTTTGTTTATTATCTTGCTTTTTAGTTATTTTTTTTTTATTAGTGTCTATTTAATAAGGTGTGATGAGATTTACATTACATAAAAATCTATAATATTTCATTCATATAGTTTCTTCTTAGTCCTCCTCACTAGGTAGTCCTGTGCTGAGGCGGACTGGTAGATTTTTTTGATGTTCTGTTATTTAGTTTCTATGATGTTTTAGTACATTTTCTAGTATGTCTGCATCAATTTCTTTCACCCATGTTTTGATTTTTTCCTTAAGCTTATTTATCTTTTCTATCTTTTTCAAACTTGGAGGAAGGATATTGTAAAGTTTGGTTGCCAGATATATGTGGTTTCTTTGGCCAAAACTTGTCTTGAATTTTGGAACATCTCGTATATCCCTTTTTGAGGCTCTTGTATCATGTATCCGAGTTTCATTAGGAGATTTTCTGTTTTTAAAGTGATGTATTAAAATATTCTTGGCATATATTTGTTTTAAATTTAGAATATCAAAACACTTGAAAATATCTTCTGAGGAGGTTCTGATGGGTAATTTTAGTATGGTTTTTATAATGCTCTTTTGAGCAATTTTTTTTTATTTTTTTTTTATTTTTATAGTGAATATCTAAGTGGTTCATATTATTAGCTGTAGCAGATCCCCATAATAGAATTCCTTACTCAAGACGGGAATGAACTAAAGCGTAAAATACTTTTTTGATGTCTTTCCTAGGTAGTATGTTTCTTAGGTTTTTGAAGAAATATACAAATCTCGTAAGCTTTTTAGTGAGTTCATTTATGTGTATGTCCCATCTAAGGTTTTCGTCTATTTCCACTCCTAGATACTTAATACTTTTTGCCTTTGTTATAATAGGGCAAGAGCAATGTGACTTATTGTTTTGACACTCGTGCAATTTTAGAGTGTATTCTTTACCCGGTTGACCTCTTGAGTTTATTGAAAAGGCTAGATAATTAGTTTTAATTATATTGAGCGTAAGAGAGTTCATCCGAAGCCAATTTTTAAGTGCAGTTAGTCCATGTTCAGCCTCTTTATAAGTGTCCATCCAGTCCTTTTCGTGGAATAACATAACAGTATCATCGGCAAAACTTATATTTCCATTGATGGGAAGTTTGGTAATTTCATTTATATAGATGAGAAATAAGATTGGTCCCAAGACACTTCCTTGAGGGACGCCGTAGTTTATTGGAAGAGGATTGCTTTTTTGTTGGCCTATTTGTACTTGTTGTGTTCGTCCTGTCAAGTACGTCATCAGTAAATTTAGTGGAGTGCCAGATATGCCAATTTTCTTAAGTTTTATGAGAAGAATTTTATGATCTATCGTGTCAAAGGCTTTTTTTAGGTCTATAAAAACAGCCAGACATTTTTTCCACCGTCTAAATTTTTATGGCTATTCTTGTTAAATGTTCAATTGCGTCCACGGTACTCAAACCTTCCCGAAATCCATTTTGTGTTGGGGAAATTTTTTTATTAATTTCCAGAAAGTGGACGATTTTGCTTTTCAAAATTTTTTCCAGGATTTTTGAAAAAGTGCTTAGGATACTTATAGGGCGATAATTATTTATGTCATTTTTGCTTCCATTTTTATAAATTGGTAAAACTGTAGCATTTTTTAGACAAGAAGGAAATATCCCCTTTCATATAGAGAGGTTTATAAGGTATGTCAGGGGGAGGATCAACTCCTCTTGTAGATGTTTTATAGTTTTGATTGAGATAGGATCATTTCCTGAAGAAGTGTTGTTATCTAGTGAAGCAATCACATTTCTGTGATTGCTTCACTAGATAACTTCGCTGCTAGTTATTTGGTTTAGATTTAGTGTGCTATCTTGGATTGAGACTTCACTATTTTCTATTTCCTTTTCATTAGTAATTGGTTTTGTGATTTTATTTGCCAATTTCGAGCCTATGTTAGTGAAAAAAGTATTAATATATTCCATAATTTTGTCAGGATGCTCTGCAAAAGAAGTTGGAATCATGTCAATGTTTAATTCTCCAATCATTTTCTTGTTGTAGGAGGGTTCAGAGTTAGTGATTTCTTTTATAATCTTCCATATTTTTCTGGAGTCATTGTTACATTCTTCTATTTTCCTTTTATAGTAGTTTTTTTTGGCGTTGCGAATAACATTTTTACTTATATTTCTGTATCTTTTATAGAATCTTAATTTAAATATATCGTAAGGGTCTTTTTTAACTTTTAAATGTATTTCATCTCTTTTCCTTATACAGTTGATGGTGTTTGGTGTAATCCAAGGTTTGATGTGCTTATTTTTATGGGATATCTTTTTTTCTATTAATGTGGTATTTGATTGTATTGTATTTTTTTTTAATTTTTAATAGTGAATACCTCACAAGAGTCCCAACTGCTCCCGTCTGGAGCCAGTGAGACTATGGCATCCCCAATTGGGGGATGTTGTGAGGCTGAAGGTAAGTGGGGAAGGGAAAGAGGAAGGTGGGGAAGTACCTGGCTATTCGAATCTAGTCACTAAACACGGCTAAAGCCATTTGGAGCAACGTTTCAATTCTGAATGGTGGTCTTACACCAGGGCGATACTGGTAGTATCTTCCACTCTGGAACGTGCCGCAAATATACTATATATTATTTTAATTAATTAATTGTGAAATAACACAAATTAATCAAATAAAATTTATTTGCGCACGCCGGGTTTGAACCCGCAACCTTCGGAATGGCAGTCCAATGCGTTACCACTGGACTATGCCATGTTGTATAATTTCGTTAAAATGGCTCTAAGCAGAATTTGTATCATCTGTTTCATAAAGGTTTGTCCACTCAGTATTTTGTAATTTTTTTTTTTACTTCCTTCCAATTGGTTTCCGATATTTGGAGTGTAATTTTATGATTTTGGATTTTTCCTGTTTTATTTTTGTTAATGGAGAGAATTGTTGAGTAATGGTCTGTAATCGTGGATGTATATATAATGGCTTGAGTTTGTTTATTGGTCTTACTGAAGATATGATCGATGCAAGTTTTGCATTCATTTGATACTCAAGTTGGTTCATTTATGAGGCTTTTGAATCCATGGTAAGCAAGCGTCTGCATATAGTCAAATTTTTTTGGATGTCCATTTTGAAGAATATCAATGTTGATATCACCAATAGCGAAAACGTTTTTAATGTTTTTGAGTTGATTTAGTTCTTGAGATAGAGAATGAAGGAAAGGTTCTATGTTTTTGGTTGAGGGCGATCGATAAATTGCTAGTATGGCTGTATCGTTCCCAATTGATAATTTTAGGCAGTTTGCATTATTTATACTGATCTCTACAACATTAACTTCTATATCTTCATTAATGTATACAACTACACCATCACTTTTTCCCTTATTCATTAACGTTGAGTGAGGGATGTAATTATCAATTTGTAAAGCAGAGTATTTTTCGGTTATCCAGCATTCGGTAAGTATAATTATGTCCCAGGTTAAATTTAAACTTTTAATTAATATTTGTAGCTCGTCAAAGTTTTTGTTTATGCTTCTAATATTTTGATGCAGTATGTTAAAATTTTTGTTCATTGTTGATAGGTTAGGTAAGTTTGCTCTTTTTCCACTAGGTTCCGAGGTTAATGTAGTGATAGCAATTTTTTATTTTTGTAATAGTTGTTATTATGAGCCATTTTATTTATATGATGTTTTTCAAATCGTCCATATGTTTAACGTAAATTAATTTTTCGTTTGCATTTCTTCTTGCTATTATTTTTCCCTCTTTGTGCCAGACGTATGAATAGTTTTTTTTCTTTTGAGATTTGTTTGGTTTTCCAAAGAAGTTCCTTATGGTAAGAGCTCAGTTCTTCAGCTTTGTATATTGTTTCAGTTGAAATATCTTTGATCGCAGCATAATTGATGTTTTTTCTATTTGCGATAAGCTTGTCTCTAGTTAATTTATCTGAATATTGCACTAGTATTTTAGGTGGTGCATTGATTCGCCTATCAGGTATCCTTTTTACCTCTATAATTTCGCCGTATTTTAGGTCCACTCCTGCCGCCGCTGCCACTTTTCTAACCACTTCAATTTGCTGTTCCCCATTCTTTTGTGGAATGCCTGCTATTTCAATATAATTAGAGCGGGTTTTGTACTCCATATCTGAAATTTTTATTTCCAATTGTTTAATTATAGTATTTTTCTCCTGGTGCTCTTTTTTCAGGTTTATAAATTCATTTTCAATTTTTTTGTTTTGTAGGATTGTTATCTCTAGTTTTTTAATCAAATCATCGTATTGACTACTCATAAATTCCATGCTTTTTTGGGTGTCCTGTTGTTGCTTCTCATTTTTTGTAATAATTTTTTTTTTATAGCATCCAATTTTTTTTCGAAAATCAGTGTAATTTTTTCTATGCTGAATTTTTCTTCAGGTTCAGTGTGAGCACCCTTTCCTCTGGTGTTAGCCATTATTTACTGTTAAATGTAACAACCTGCCCCGGTTTTAGATATTGAAGTAGAGGTACAATACCGATGATGACAGTTAGAAGTTTTGTTTTTATCTATGGATAACTATGGAGTGACAGTTTTATAAGATTTATTCTCAATTTTTTTTTTGTAATCACTTTAGTTATCCGGGATTACGGATATTAAATCGATTTTTTGTAATCTAACTCACGGTTTCGAACACCTTTCCACACAAATCACTCACTTTCGGTATAGATATTATAAATAATAGCAGGATAACTTATTTGCACTTGTATACGTATTTGTAGTCCATAGAATTTTTTTTTGAATGAGTGTGTGTGAATTTTAATGTGTTATTATTAACTATGTATAACTATTACCTTAGTATAATATATATTTACTACTCATTTGTAAAAGCCCCTAAAAATAAACAAATAAATAACAATAAGCTTTCTTCAATCGATTACCGATTAAGAAAGTTTATACATTAATGACAAGATCCTAATATTGAACACTGTGAAAAAATATTTTAAAGACAACTTATCAACAAAAAAACTATTTCCACACGAATTACTCTAAAACATAACCCATATCATTAACATTTTCTGTTTAGAGTAAATTATGTATCTACTTTGACTACTTACAATTATATCACTTCTACAAAACATATAATGCAACTATTTTTTACTTTCACACTTTGATGTACTCACTACAACATGTAATACCTATCGTATTATTAATTAATTATAAATAACTACAATAATGTACTGTGCACTCCTCTTCCAAACACAAGCTAACGCTTCTATGGGAAGAATAGTAATCAAATCTCCTAATATGTAGAAACACAATATAAATTCGATTTTATATGTAATTACTTTATTTCTTTAATAGATTTTTTTACTGTGTATTAGGTTATACGTACATAACGACCATTTTTTTATATTATACCTTTCAAGGGCGCCCCTGTCTGCACAGTGTAAAGGAAGGGGAGCTATATCAGCACCTAGTTAGGCAGCGTTGTGAGGCGGGTTAATTTAGGGGCTGTAGGAAGGGATTTATCAATGCGGGTCTTGAAGTAGTCCGGATTGAATGAAGGAAGAAAAAAAAATGGTTGAAAATAATACCGAAGAAGATAATCAACCAATATTAAACAAGTATGCAAGAACTGACGCTGTTACTAACTACCTAAGTTACGCAGTTTACGTAAGTTACTTACTTTCGGTAGTTTATTGGCCTCCTACAGTTAAAATAATGTCAACAATTAAACGTTGGTCGTACATTCTTCTTGACATTATAAATAAAGATCTGCAAATTTCACCCAAGAAAAGTTAGTGGAATATCCCTCTGGGAGGAGGGCGAGAGAGGGGTTTTGAAAAATACACACTTACAGACCCGCATCCCTGTGTACGTGGATTGCTGACTTTTTAAGGGATAGGTCGATTCAGGCGGTTGCTGACGGTTTCACCTCTTCCTCGCACTCCATAAATGCTGGCGTCCCACAGGGATCGGTTCTGTCTCCAACTTTGTTTTTGTTGCACATCAATGACCTTTTGACATGTGCACCGATTCATTGTTACGCGGATGACAGTACAGTTCATGATAGCTTTTTGTTTGACAAGCCCCCAAAGGGCACACAAACTCCAACGGCTCGGAGGGCTTTGAAGCAGAGAATGGACGGTTATCTCGAGAGTATTTCCTCCTGGGGTAAAAATAATCTCGTCGAATTTAATGTTTCAAAGACCCAATCCTGTCTGATTACGTCTAAAAGGGATCCAAATGATAATCTAGTCTCCTTCAACGGAAGCAATCTTCCGAACAGGCCTTCCATTGATATGCTTGGTGTAACTATAAGTGACCAGCTCAGGTACGGGGGCTCCATCGAAGCTAGAGTAAAGTTGGCCTCTCAGAAGCTGGGCGTACTGTACAGGGCCCGCAGATACTTTAATAGTACACAACTGCTCACCCTGTACAAATCGCAAGTGCGCCCTACTGTCGAATTTGGCAGCCATCTCTGGTCTGGAGCCCCAAAATACCTGAAAAAAACCCTTGACTCTGTGCAGAAACGGGCGGTCCGTTTGATAGATTCCCCAATCTTAACAAACGGACTGCAATCTTTAGAGCACAGGCGTCAGGTAGGTATGCTGTCCTTGTTCTATCGGTATTACAATGGAAGATGCTCTGAAGAACTAGCGTCATTGATACCTTCGGCACCGGTGCGTAGTCGGGATACACGCCAAACGCGCGCCCAACATTTGTACACAGTTGGCACTTGTCACATGAGAACGGGTCGCTTCTACGATTCGTTCTTAAGTTCAACAGCTCGGCTGTGGAACGAACTGCCGGCCTCTGTGTTTCCTCCCTCCTACAACATGGGACTCTTCAAGACCCATGTTCACTCCTTCCTCTCCACAAAAAGACCCTCCACACAGCATCCCCAAAGATGACATAGGCCCTGAGGGAAATTATTTTCTTCAGGGCCTCCTGTGTGGAGTAAATATAAAAAAATAAAAAAAAAGACTACGTCGTTTCAAATATCGTTTACTATGTTTTCATTCGTGCTGAAACGAATGAGACCACTTCCAAGTCTCAATAGTGTCAACTATCGTTTCTATTGATGTGATACTACACGTGTATTACTTTTTAAATAAATTAATTGTGAAACAACACAAATTAATTCAATAAAACTTACTTGCGCACGCCAGTATTTGGATTAGTAGTCGTGAGCCTTACCTACACTTCGCCTCTGGATTTTTTTTACTAATACACTAGCAGTGGCATCGTCTAATAAGAAATTCTGTAGTTTTTATCAATGAAATGGTTTTATATTTAGAAAATAAACACGATATCTTTTTTATTAACATTGCCATGTATACGAATGTCGTTGAAAGTTCTATTACGAGTATAAATCAGAAAATATATGTATAGGAAGTTGAAAAAACTCTCCAAAGGTGTGTTCTACTTTGGAGGCTTAGGTTCACAGGGGCCTAACAAATGTTGGTGTTTTGTTTAAGCTTGGTTTCTTATTAGCGACACAAAGCTCTATCTCGTACATACAGCTTTTAAGAGATACAGTTGGGCATATGAGCATTCCAATTTTTTTTTTTTTTAATGATAAACTGATGTTTATAAGACAAGGTTTTATGCATAGCATGTAGGATAACAAATAATTATAAGCAATAATTAGTCGAGTGAAATATCAATACAAATTGAAAATATCTCCTTAGTAAAAATAAATGCCACCAACGGGAATTGAACCCGTACCTTCTGATTTCCGGTCAGGTGCTCTGAACCACTGAGCTATGTCAGCTTATTTCCAACCCGCCAAATAATTCAATATCTCTACTAGTATCTCAATCAACAATTACTGCTTATTATATTTTTCTCACCTTTAAACAACCAAAATTATTTTTGTAGGAAAGGCTCTGTTAGTGCTAAATTTACCATTAGATGGCGTCGAGACATATTATATCTACATTTGTTGGTGAAATATTTTGACTTGTCATATATTATTATTTTTAATGATAAACTACTGTTTATAAGACAAGGTTTTATGCATACCATAAAGGATGAAAAATAATTATAAGCAATAATTAGTCGAGTGAAATGTCAATACAAATTGAAATTTAATATTTTTACTCGGGAGATATTTTCAATTTGTATTGATATTTCACTCGACTAATTATTGCTTATAATAATTTTTTATTCCAATCTTTATTTGCATTTGCCTTGTGATCCTAAACCCCTGAATTGGGTCTTCAAATTGAGACCGCTTTCCACTTTCCTATCCCTTCAATAATCCATTGAATTAAATAAAGCTTAAGGAAATACGGTAGTCCCCGTTATTGTTCAATATTTTTCAATTTTTTTAATAAGAAACAATGTTGCAAACTTCTGCTGAGAGATAAATGATTGTCTAGGCAAATCCGTGTAGTGTTTACACTATTAATATCATAATTCATGAATACATAAGTTAATTTTGGAGTAATGTAATAATTTGAATCACTGTTTATTTGGCCCGTCAGACGATAAATCTATTACAATTTATTACATACGCTCGTCTAATCTCAATATATTGACGTTCAATTAAGTGAAATACCTAGGTTCTTCATTGGTTTCCTGGAGTAATACGCTTAATTCAAATTGATATCATTTTAGAATCTTGAATTATAATATTCCTACCTAATCCTTGAAAACGATACCCAGGGAAGTCTTATGATAAATTATTTTGAAAATTAAAAAAAAATCATGAATTCATAAAATACCTACCTACCGAAGTGATGTTTTTTATTGAATTGAAAGTTCCCACAAGTTTAATCTGTACCGATTGGAACGAATACTGATGTCTCCAATTTTCTTAAGACCTTTTGAAGCTTACACCTCAGGCTTAAATGATTATTATTCATGAAAGAATATCGGAATTTTAAAATATTTTAATAATTTCATCTGAGGTAAGAAAAAACTAACCTTATTTCAGACACACGAAACTCACATTCGAATTGGATTATCCCTCCTGTTGTCCTGATGATACCATTTTACCATCATCCGATATTATTTCTTTTTTCGATGGTTGTCGTAGATTGTTAATCCCTTTATAATATTATATAATACATAACAAAATATTTAAATAAAAATAAAACACATCAAGTTTCTTCCTTCCGTTCAGTGTTTTCGAATAAAAGCTTCCATCGACCATATATTCATTTTATTTAGTAATAATTGAAATAACTCAAAACCTGATATCCTCCGAAGCGTTTTAAAAATACTCTTTTGTGATGTTCTTTCTCAGAATGTATCGAGAAGACCACCAATATATAGTACCGGGCAGTTTTGTACACCGGAACACATTTTTGTCCCGGGATATATTTTTACATGGACGTTTTTGAAACAGAATGTATTTTAATCGCGGGATGTTTTTTACGTTTTATCCCGGAGCTTTTTACCCGGGAAGTATTTTTATCCCCTTATTTTTTTATCCGGGAAACACTTTTATCCCGTGATAATTTTTTAACCGAGAATTATTTTTAACCCGGGACCTTTTCAAGCAGGAGCGTATTTATATATTTCCTTGGATGTATTTTTATTTCGGGATGTTTTTATACCTGAAATGCATTTTTAACCCGGTATGGCTTTTACCCGGGACGCATTTTTCCACAGAAGATCTGTATTTTCTCGTATTGGCCTCCGGGAGCAAGTGGGCAACAAAGGAAGCAAGAGAAATACTCGCGTCCATTGGGAAAATAGAAACTGCTATGTCAAGTATACGAAAGAAAACGTTAATAACATCGCAGAAATAGTTGTTTTGGGTGTCGTTAGAGTTGAATTGCTGACTCATTGAAAATACTCGCGATTCTAGAAGCTTTTGTATCGTTAAGGAAGAGGACTTAACTGAAAAACATTTCTCAAGTTTAAAAAAAAAAACTAACTAAGAAAAGGCTAACAGCAGCAGGTATTGGTATTTTCTTATGAATGTTTCATCTTGTACCTTTACTCGTGTATTTTTTTCATCAAATTGGAATCATTGTGTTTGAAAGTGCTTCATATTAGTACTTATTAAGTGAAATAATATCCTAATATGTAGAGATTTAAAAAAAAACATAACAATATATCTTTCTCCCGATAGCCATTCACCACTTCAGCTCTGTCTTTTTATCTGTCACAGGCATACATTTTCCTCGAATAAGCTATTTTTTTCGCATGGGTTAACCCCCACTGAACTTATATGCCATCAATACATTTTCTGTTTACCATTTATTTTATTGTCGAACTATTTGATAATGTTTTCAAAAATAAAAAAACTTAAATACTCACAGAATTTACATTGTAGTAAAAGCATTAAATTTAATTTATTTTTAGTAATAAAATGAAATGGAATTCTATGGATTAAGGTTTAATTATTAAACACTAAGAAATATTAAATAACCACGGTTCGGAATTCTGAACCATCTATACCTATTTTAGGTAGTTTAGTTATGTATTATAAACACTGTATAATTTTAACTATTCATATATAAAAGCCCCTAATTAGAGCGTTAATAAATAAATTACCGATGCTCATGGCAGCCTGCGGGTTAAATAATTATTTGTTTGATATAATAATTTAACGTTAATGTAAATGATACACGTTTTGAAATAGTATCGGTATATAAATTTGCGAAGCACGTTAACTTAATTAAAATACGTTTGACTAACTTTTGGAAATATTCGCTTGTTTTTACTGGTGAAACAAAATCCAATTATGACACAATTTAAAATTGATTGATATTTGTGTTAATAAACATGAATATGGATGTACAACTTTGCAATGCAAATTTGCGACCCAAATATCTAACTTTCCGGCGAGAGTCTCGCTCGCTTAACCCAGGAAAGCAATTTGTCATTAAGAAAATACCCCGGAGGGGGAATAATAATTTGAGGAAAAGATCGAAGTTTTAGAAGTTGAGGAAATTTCCCACAATGTCCCATCGTATCTTGGCAACTTCCATTAAAGTTATACGAGGGCCCATCAATTTCTAGAAGATGACGCACTAAGTCCGGCGGATACGTGACCAGGCTTTCCACCCACGGAGGACCGGCTGTCATCGCAACCAACTTTCACATATTGGATTTCATGTTACATTATGAAACCACCGTCGCCTATCTATAAACTCAATATTGTGTCAAACTATCGCCTTAAGAACAACATCATTATTATGATTTTATGTTATTAAATAAGTTTTAAACGTTTAAACTCAAATTTAATTATGCACAGAGTTTTAGATATTTTTACTGTCGAACCTGGTGAGGACCATCATTCAGAATGAAAATATTCTTTGAAATGACTTCAGGCGGGTTGGTGATCAAATCTGGATAGCCAAGTACCTGCCAAGTGCCTTCCTCTTTCCCATCCTTTTCCCCTCCTCACTCTCTTCAGCATCACAACATACCTAGTTGGGGAAAAGTCGTTGTACTGGCTCCGGGCTAGCATTTAGCACTAAGGAGAATTTTTAGTTTAAAAGCAAAAAGTAGTTGGTTTTTGAGATATCGACACTTATATAATTTTGACAAAATTGACAACTTATATCAGCTTTTTAAGTGCTACAGTTACAAAATTCCATTTTTTAAGATTCTATTTTTTACTAGGCTACCCTGAATAACTTTGCTGTTGATCATAGTCCAAAATAAAACAAAAAATGCCTCTACCTTTGGAATTTTTTTAAATAGCAAACTTTGACTCCTTCTACCTTAAAAAACGCATCACGCTGTCCTTTTTATGTAAAAATTTTCATTTGGTGAAGTTTTTAAATGTTATTACGTTTGCTATATTTTACCATACAAAAAGAGATATCTATTGCTATTTTACTGCAAAAAGGGCTCGAATTTTGCGAGAAACACAGGAATACTCAGCGTTCCTAGATAATATGTTATGGGCGACACTTTAAAAGATTCAAAAAAATGCATAATCTTCATAGTTATGTCTTTAAAACTCACATTTATTGCGAGGAGTTAATATATGGATAGGCATCTTGAACGGTCAAATAATTGATCCCTTTGAATTACCTGACAATCTAAAAGGGGAAATTTATCACATTTTTTTAGACCTCAAATCTTTTGGAAAATGTGCCGTTGGTCACACGCAGGGCAATGTAGCTTCAAAACTATGGCCGTATTTTGCACGAGGAGTTATAACATATTTTAATTAGGACGAAGTTTATCCGCAGAGATGGATCGGACGTCATGGTAACATTTTGTGGCTTCCCCGGTCTGCGTATTTAAATCCTCATTTTTTTCTGCTGGGTTTGCATAAAGGAGAAAGTCTATGCAAATTCTATTAATATCGTAAATGAATTGTGTCTCCGTATTAGTGAAGCAGCACATTAAATAAATATCGTTTGTTTTGTACTGTTATACCTGTCACTCTAATACAATTTTCATTCTAATTTCCACAATGATTAAAAATAAGTTACAATTTCATTATTTGTGTTAAAGCATTTAAAAAATTACCCTAAATTACGATTTTTTACATAACTTCCCAGGTTAGTGTTTTAGATATTTTTACGGTATAAAGGATCAATTTAAAAAAAAATACTCATTTATTTTTTCACCATACCATCTCCGCACCAGCAGGGATAAAAGTGCCCACCATGGTTCACACACCTTAGCGCCTCCGAACCAACACGGAGAAAGGTGCCTATCATGGTTACCTGAGTGCATCATCAGCTGGTTGAGCATCGCCAGCCTCAGCCTGTGTTGTGAACAGTGTTTGTAATGAAATTTTTTTTAACCAAATAAGTGTCACATTTAAAGACGTTCGTCCCCGAACTATTCCTTATAACGCAACCCTCTGCGAGCTGCTGGAGGGGAGTGTTCTAGCGATGCTACGAGAATATTCTGGAATGATCGCCAATGCAAAACGCATTGTAGCGGGAACTTTCAAGACGCAGAACGAGGATTTCTACCTACAAGTCTGAATGTTCTCGATGCACCCGGGCAGCTTTAAATGAGGCGCATCGATATGTACTTGGTCAGTCATTAATTAGCAGTTTTACAAGTGACCGAGATGCGAGCGCTGCTACTGCTTGCTGCATAATAAAGCGGCCGACCACCGACTGCCGGTTCCCCTGCGTCGCGCCCCGCTGTTGCTTCACCGCGCCGCTACACGATCTACTCACCCACACCCGGCTCTGCACAAATTATGATGGACTCCTCGGGATCACATCAGCGCCCTGGCTTCGGCTATCTTCCCCGGTTGGCGCTCCTCTCGCGCCTAGACCCTGCGACACCTTTGCCGGTCTGCGCCTCCGCCCCGCGGCATCGTCACCGGCCTGCATCTCCTGCACACAACACAACATTTATCTTTCATTGTCTCCTTACCAGATCCTCAAATTTGTCTAACAAATTAAGCTATTTTTCGAAAATGGAATGTTTGTATCTCTCACAGGTGATATCTACATAATACATGTATAAATAAACACACAAGTATTTGAATGCAACGTTGTGTTAAAATTTCAAAGCAATCGGTGAAGAACCTTCGCAAATTTAAGATTTTGAACAAACGAACATTAACATTTTTATTTAAATGCATTTTTTGGACATTGACCAATACCAGGATTATTCAGAGTTGCATTATAAAAATTATAATGATCATGTATTAGTGCTTTCACACAAACGAAGTATTGAATTCCGTAAGTCTAAACTTAAACTTTAGGGTGCACAGTTTACACCCACGCTTTGCAAGCGGGTTCCCAACAGAGCATAGTACTATCTCATAATCTTATAATATGAAATTTTGTAGCTTTGGCACTCAGAAAATGATCTTAGGTTTCGATTTTACCAAAATTCATAAAAGCGCTAATATCAATAAGAAAACAATGTAACGCCAGCAGTGGATTTCGGCTTCCAACGGCAATTGCCATTTAATTATTATTTTATAACTATCCTCAAAATGCTGCGAAAACTTTAATTACAATTTATGGCAAAACTCCTGAGTATCGATAAAGTCCTGCTTCGTCTGCGGAGATGCATTAAATAGACCAACTTTCCAACTATCTTCGTCGCCACCCATTCCACTTAGAAAAGTTCACCATTTTTGCTCTTTAATGATGTAATGTTTTTTGCTGGCGCACGAGTCTTATCGTATAATAAGATTGTTAAACACACTGTTACTTTAAGTGGTTTCAAGTTTCAGTTAAGTGAACAACTCAAATCGCGTAGGAATCCTGATCTGGAGATTTCTACAGAACAGCGTAAATTCATGAATTATTTTCACATTCAAATCATTTTAAAGAGTTCAACATAGTTATTAATAAATTTAGCTATTAAAGTTATTAAAATTATTATAAATATATGGTATTTGTTATTCACAATTAAACAAAAAAAATGAACAAATGGCTAACTAAAAATATATTAACAAATAATATTTTTAAAAACGATTAATATGATCTTAAGCTCACCAAAAAGAAAAACGCCATCTCATAAACCATTGCGAATAAAAGGAAAAAAAACCAACAAATTTCAGATAGTGAAAAAAATAAATATAGCTTTGTATTAGGGATCGATGAAACGGTGGATAGTAACATATATCATGGTCGAAATGTATTATTTATTTGTACAGCGCTCGAGGTGATTTTGTACAAAAACGGCGCCACACAAATCATCCAATTATTATTATTTTTATTACTGACGAGTTCAAGCAAGAGGTATTATTTAATCTTTTACTGTGTATACCTACCCAATGTGGTAGTTTTATGCTGTGCAAAATAAAACAAAAATGAAAAATCCCAGTTAAAGTTAATCGTTACTTACCGGTTTTTAACGTCCTTTTCTTGTTGTAACAACTTTGCAACACTCAATATGGCGCCCGATCCTATTTTCGGCAGCTAATTAATTTTTACAAAGCTTGCAAGGTAAGGACGATGTTGTGAGCTTAAAATGTTTTTTTTTACATTAGCTCCTCACGGTAGGAATTTTGGGTTCAGTATTTCCGGGAGTGACGGATATATGAATCCATCCCTCTCACTGCGGTGCAAGACAATTTTGCGAAAAAGTCCTGCTGGAGAGGTCAAAAGGTCTCCTTCAACCTGCCACGCAGTTGGTGGGTAGATGCATACACCACGAAAACCCGGAAAAACCTTACCCCGTGAACCCGGGCACCCCTGCGAAGTCACCAAATGAAGCGAACCACTTGGGGTGACCTTTGGCAGAGGTGTTGGAAATCCAATAAATGGTTCCTGGGGCGGCGGTATCCATACCTGCCTCCCAAATCCGTTGCCTTTAGCCAGAAATTACAGACATATTCGAAAGTTTGCGCAGTTTCAGATGTCACACAGAAGTTTTTACTTTATAGTTAAGCTGTATGCCAGCCTGAAAATTTATCACAATGACATTGCTGAAAATATTTGTTTAAATTAACATAAAATTATGTGAGAAATTAACTTAAAACACGACAGTTATAAAAGTCTTCTTAGTGTATAAATAAATAACACCCCTCTCCCATAGACATAGGCATAGTTTTTTTTATGGGGGTTTGTCTTTAAATAAAAATATATACATAAATAAGGAATTGAAATATTATTATACATTTTTTATATGAATTATTAATCCGTTAGCAATTATGTTTATATTTTGTACATATAACTTGCATGCCTTCACATTTAAATTATATGAGCTAAATCTCTATTATGTGGTCGCACCGAATTCGAGTCCGACAAAAAATCACGTGTGTGGGAGGAATCCATGGTGAATGAATATTTCATCATTAAGTTACTAATTTCCAATAAAATAATATATTTCCTAATTCTGATCATCTTATTATAATTTCTATAAATACTGTAATATCTTCAAGTGATTAGTAAACCCCTCTGTTAAGTAGTAATGTAGTGTGGGTGAACCGAATTAAGCTATTGAAACCAAATGCTTTGTGAAACTTAGCTGATAAGAGTATCCTAATTATTCGTGTGGTTGCGGGAGCTTTAACGAACCCTTGAAACAATATTGCACCAATCAAAAAGTTTAGATGTGTATTTTAGTTTTGATATAAAAATAATAGGATTATGAAAACATTAATTTTTATCAATCTTATTTACCAATTGGGTACGTTTTTTGTTCTTGATCTGATGAAATTTATTAATAATTATATAACTTTTACTGTGCCGTTTTCATGGAAAACCACCAAGGGGCTGAGATATTAAATCCAAGATGTACAGTCTGAAGACGATTTATAAAAGATTATCCAGAAAAATTACTTTATTGATCAAATGATTCCGACTTGGGTTATGCTACTCCCAGAAAGAGGTCGTTCGTAACAACATCGTTCTAGTATCATCTCGCTTATTTAATTTCATACCAGACTTTTCGTTGAAGATTTTTCATGTATACATACCTCTCTCTGGGACTACTATTTAATTTAATTTATTTTTGTATTTAATATTTGTATTTTTTACAATTAATGTACAATTTTTTAGATGCTATACCTACAGTGTTAAAGGGAAAATAAAAGAAGCCTTTCCTCACCATAAAGAGACAAGGCTCCGGTGTTCGGTGAGGGAATTTTAGCTCAATTATATAAAATCTTGTCAGTTAGAAATGAAAAATGTAATGGAAATAATTTTTAAAAAGATATATTTAATTTTTTCTTTTCAATTTGAATTTTAAATTTAAATTAAAATTCCTGAAAACGTAGATTTTCGGCCTTGGAATCTTTGGTTCCTAATCTAATGACATCATGAATATAGTCTATAAATGATGTCTTAAAACGATTCAGAAAGAATTAAATAAAATCTAATGCATGAATCAAAAATGATGTGATTTGGTGAAAAATATTTTTTTTACCCATTCTCCGAATCACTCCGCCCGAATCGGACTAAATAATCAATGTAATGTAAGAACGTCTGAACACGATTGCAATCGAAAAATATCGATAGGGTTAGTTTAGGTTAGATTAAAAGTATCGATAAGTTTAAGTTTTTTTTGCGCCTCCGTGAAAACTAATTTAGGTATAAACGCTAAATTTAAACTTTTTTGCTAAGCGTCGTCATTGAGTATTGTTTAATAGTACGAATTATTAGGGATAAGTTATGAAAATGTAAGAAACGACGGCCGGCATAGTCCAGTGGTAACGCATTGGACTGCCATTCCGAAGGTCGCGGGTTCGAACCCGGCGTGCGCAAATAAATTTTATTTGATTAATTTGTGTTATTTCACAATTAATTAATTAAAATAATATATAGTATATTTGCGGCACGTTCCAGAGTGGAAGATACTACCAGTATCGCCCTAGTGTAAGACCACCATTCAGAATTGTAACGTTGCTCCAAATGTCTTTAGCCGTGTTTAGTGACTAGATCTGAATAGCCAGATACTTCCCCACCTTCCGCTTTCCCTTCCCCACTTACCTTCAGCCTCACAACATACCCCAATTGGGGATGCCATAGTCTCACTGGCTCCAGACGGGAGCAGTTGGGACTCTTGTGAGGTATTCACTGTAAAAAAAAAAAATTAAAAAAAGGTGATACACATACACCGCATTATTCGTCTAGAATTACATTATTATACAAGGTACTAAAATAAGAAATCAATTAGATGAAAGGGTGCCATTAAGGGCGCAATATCGGCCGGCGAGAGTGAACGTAGCAAGAACGGGTGAAGACAATGATGAGTACCCCACTAGCCATGGCACTTCGCTTGACCGATGTGTCCTCCGGTCATATATAGCGACAAGTCCCTGGGGCCGGCCAAGATAAAACTTTATTACACTAAATTACTTTTTCAAGAGAAAACTTCGCCTGAAAGTTTTTTTTATTGAAACTAGGACATAGATTGGCAACCTGTTGAAGCCGAACTATTTAAAACTCACTGGTATTTTTTTATTGAAAATATTTCTGTACCAATTCATATTAATATATTAGATAGTCCTCACTTATATTTCTTACTAGACGGCAAGTCGATATTTGCGTGCATTAGATACGATTTTTGCCCTTTTTATCGGGCTTTATAAACCGCTTTTGGGTGACATTTCAAAAAGTTACATGTTGAAAAATTATTAATACAAGTAGCAACTACTATTTTAAAATGTGAAATTCAATCAAAGTATAACTGCTCTTACATCACGTGCTTTTTTTTACTGCCATAAACTAGATAAAAAAAGATAGTTTATAAAAACTAGCCTAAAGTACAATAATTTATAATATATATTTTTTATGATTTTTTATTCTCCCAGTTTAAATTGTGAGGCTTATAATTATTCTTCTATCTTCTATCTTTTATCTTCTATCTTCTATCTTCTATCTTCTATCTTCTATCTTCTATCTTCTATCTTCTATCTTCTATCTTCTATCTTCTATCTTCTATCTTCTATCTTCTATCTTCTATCTTCTATCTTCTATCTTCTATCTTCTATCTTCTATCTTCTATCTTCTATCTTCTATCTTCTATCTTCTATCTTCTATCTTCTATATTCTATCTTCTATCTTCTATCTTCTATCTTCTATCTTCTATCTTCTATCTTCTATCTTCTATCTTCTATCTTCTATCTTCTATCTTCTATCTTCTATCTTCTATCTTCTATCTTCTATCTTCTATCTTCTATCTTCTATCTTCTATCTTCTATCTTCTATCTTCTCTCTTCTAACTTCTATCTTCTATCTTCTATCTTCTATCTTCTATCTTCTATCATCTATCTTCCATCTTCCATCTTCGATCTTCTATCTTCTATCTTCTACCTTCTGTCTTCTGTCTTCAATATTCTATCTTATATTAATATAAATAAGAATGTTTGTAACCTGAGGCGGGTGGCGTGGATTTGACTTGTATTCAAATTTACAGTTAGGTATATGATAATGATGAACTTTTACAAACTTGACCTTAGGGTAAGGTCAGTTTTGAAGTGGTGTAATCAGAATGTATGACGTGGAATAGAATCGTATCGAGGAAGACAAGGCACGATCGAGGAAGACAAGGCACGATTAAGTAAAACAATTACTTACTATGCTAAAATGAGACTATGTGTGTATGGGGCTGTTTTAAGCCAATTAGATACGATTAAAAAAGGGACGCTTAGATTTTTTTGACATAAAGAGTGGATGAACGACGAACTGAATTACCTGACGTGGAAGTGAATGGTAAAATAAGTCCATTACGCCCTAGAAAGACATGGCACGATCAAGTAAATCTAATACCTTCCAAATAAACTTTTTCATTAATTCTTAACCATATTATGATTTTTTTTTTCTTCAGTGATTTTTAGTTTTTTTACAATTTTTTTGTGTGTTAAGACCACCAAACTAGGCCCGTGATGTATTATTATTATTATTGATGTAGACCTGCCCGTGATGTATTATTTCCACTTTACCCCGGGCAACGTCGGGATTACTACCGTCGGGAGTAATATGGTCCGATACACAATCATTGTTTTTATTTAGATTTTTCGAAAAGTTAAATTTTATGCATTTTGCATGTCTTCTTATTCCACCATAATGTCAACGGTATAGAGATCTCTTGCTCTAAAATTTCATAGTGAAATGAATTTCGGTCTTCTAATATCACATTAAAGAAGTGAAAATCTAATAGACTGATTTAATTTTCAAATACGTACCTAATTTTCAATTTATAATAACGTAATTATTTTTTTATGCTTGTATTTAACTGTGAAGTGAAATTATTGCTTATGATATATTTGTGCTGTTGATGTTAAATAAATAAGTAATATCCAATAGGTAGGATCCGATCTTTTTTATCCGTAAGTTTTCTCCGTGCACTGACTTTCAGATTCTTCATACCTTTTTTTACACCTTCCTTCTTTCTTTTAGAAAAAAAACACAGAATTTTACTGTTTTATTATAAAATATTTTGAGATATTATTCAAAAACAGAGCGATGTATTTTAGCCAATTACTAAAGAAATATGAGTTTGAACCACCTAGGCATAAATATTAACATTTAAAAACCACGAAAAAATGATATTATAATAATTATTGATTTATTTTATGACAATAAAACCAATAAAGCCTACTAAAACCAAGATGTGTTGACTTCCTGATGAGTTTATTAAAAAAATCGAGAAGTAAAATTTATAATGAAATTGAGGTTTTTTTCAAACAAGTATAACCTTCTGGACATTCTTTGCTCACTACTCACCACCCTTAAAGGTATCCAACCCCTTCTGTTGAACCTTTATTGGTTCTGTGAACACTTGTGATACGTTCCCCAACCTCTGCGAGGGACGCACTTACCCGCCGTTATTGCCCGGGCATAGAAATAATCTCGTGGCTGTATCAGGTTTTATTGTACTTTAATGGGCTGATGGTTTCAGGTGACACATTACGCTTTTACGTCACATTTTCATTTCTGAGGCTTCCCGCAATGATGTGCCGAGAGATGGGATTTTATATTATTTTACGTTTCAGGCTTTGTTGTCAGGTCGTATTATTTTAAGTCACTCTTGTTTTAGGAACTGTGCTTTTTCGGTATCTTAAATTCAGATACCTTTTTTTTCGTTGTGTTGAGTACGTAGTGAACATGAGATGACAGAAGCCACAAAGTCATTAATATCATGATTGGATTATTATTATGATTAAGGTAAAACATATCAGTAACACATGTGTTATATAATTTGCTTCCACTCACTATAATAATTACTGAGTGTTTTTTGCTATTTTAATTTATTTTTCATTTCCCGTGATTGTCGGTATACCCTATGAGGGCAGTAGCAGAATAAATAAAAACTAACACTATATATATTAGAAAAACTTAATCTCAGGGACAAAAACATATCCAACAAGCAACTATAAATTAAAAATTTGGGCAAAAAAGCTTCCTACAGCTTATAACATTTTAACATCAAATAAAAAGCTGGATACAAAACGTATGGAGACCAGAAATAGAAAACATACTAATACCGAATACAGACTGAAACCGAAATCACTCTGCAATTAAAAACACCATGTAATATATATAATTATTTCAGAAAACATTTTACATTGTGTTTTTATAATTAGTTCATATTATTACTAAATGTTAATAATTTGTAAATGAAATTCTAAGCAGGCGAAAACCCCGTGAAGTTATCATTATCTCAATTTGTTACAAAAAAAGGAAGTTAATTAAACACGTATTATTATATCGATTCCGGCAAAATATTATACGGACTCTTTTTTTACATACCTGATGTATGTACTTACCTTTACAAAACTACTTTCGTTACAAAGTACATAGACATCATTCAGTATTCTACTCATATAAATCGGCTTTATGTGAATTTGGGTTCATAAAGATATTGAAAATAGAGAGGAAATCACTAGTTTTTATATCCCAATACGCAATTACATACCTACGCTATTTCCACTATCAAAACGATCCACGTGTTTGCAGCTTTTCTTGTGAAATCCTTCTGAATTGATCATAATATTTTCGGCGTCAAGTTCAGGACTTTAACTTTATTGTAGCTAAAATAACCAACTGTATAAAAAGGTATTCACCAATTGACAAGTGTATTTTTTTGCAATCGTCTAAATATTGCTCTTTTGGCAAGTGTTGTCCATCTATTTTTGTTTGTGTATGCTCGATGAATCAAGATAGGGGCACAATATAAATGCCTTGCGAATTGACTTTTGTAAGTTTATTGCTGACAGCGATAAAGAATTGATACCGGATACCATAGAGACGATGAGGAATGAAAGACAGGATTGTGATATGCGGAAAGGGATATATGATACATGGCTTCCTTTCAGCGATTTATCTGTTTTTCTATTTTCTCTGGATTGCTGTTTTGTTTATTAGGGCGCCATTCCATGGAGTTGATCGGCCCTGATTGGTAGATCAATAACATCATAACAATGATTATATATTGAACCCTTTAATAATAACAGAAATCTTAGACAAACGTCAATACTTCCTACTCCTAAATGTAAAAAAAAACAACAGGACAGTTCAACCATGAATATCTCGGAGTTAAATTTTTTAACTCATTACCAGAAAAAATTAGAAACATGAATGCAAATATAAACGAATTCAAAAGCCACCTTAAAAAGTATTCCGAACAGTTGAACTGAATCGTATCAAATATAAACCAATATAACAACACCCCCATACACACAAGCCCTGCTTATTTATGAGGGTACATCAAATACTAATATTATGTAATTAATAACTGTACTATATTGTGTAATTATATTATGTAATTGTTATATTATGTAAAAAAAAAATAAAAATAAAAAATATATATATACTAAATACGTGAAACTTTTGAAATATTTTATCAAAGAAGGCATCTTCGAAGAGTTTTGAAACGATTTTTTGTCCAATTTTTGAAAAGGTGGTTTCCTCAGCCTTCCCCCCATACCGAGTTCGAAAACTCCCATCCATCCCCAAGATGACGTTAGTGTCACCGTACGAACTAACTTACCAGAGAACCAATCTTAACTTACTAATATATCCATGCCTGCAATTGTCTGAATTCTTACTAGAGTGTAATAACTATATTTTTCTTGCATTAAATGTATTCAATCAAAATTTTAAATTTAAATAACCTCAACGCCGTTTCTTTGCAAGAATAGGCATATACGATAGACTGCCACACAACTCTCTATTTGCACACTCTTATAGCTTCATTCACATTTATACATTTTTTTTGTATCCGACAAAAGAAAATTGCAGAGTAGTTTATTATTTCACCCGCCATGCTAGGGATGCCCTTATGTTATGGTGAAGTTTACAGATTAAAATGTTTCATAATATTCATATAGGAATTGTAATTAAATTATAAAATTCAGATATAGCCATACATATTTTGTATGAAAATTTAACTAAGAAAATTGAATAAGGTATGTGAGAGATGTAAGAAGGGAGATCAGGCGGTTTGAGTGTAGAATGTATAGGTTTTTATGAATGAAATATATTACAGGTGTAAGAAGTTATTTGTGTTTCGAAAGTATTTATTTATTTATTGCTTCTCACTAAACATAAATCATGTTTTTTCTCATAAAAATCAACCTCACTAGGACTAAGCTAGTAACGAGTATGGATTTGGGTATGGTTTTTTTACGTTATGAGTGAGAAGGTTGAAGATTTTAGAAGCAAGGAGATAAATTGTATTTGTATGACGTAGTATGAAGCTTAGGTGCATTTTATTGTCAATTGGTTGTAATAGTGGTTGTTTGATTTTGTTTTAAGTTTGATTTTTATTAAATTTATACCAGAAATGCGTTATCATAATTTTAGATGGCATATATTTAAGAAATCATCATAGCATACGTATTTTAGATGGCATATATTTAAGAAATCATCATAGCATACGTATTTCAGATGGCATATATTTAAGAAATCATCATAGCATACGTATTTTAGATGGCATATATTTAAGAAATCATCATAGCATACATATTTTTCTGTCATTCTGGCTTTGACTCGATTCAAGTATTTGATTCACTTGATCTTGCCATATTTTCCTCGGGGATTCCTAACTAATATTATTTTCCTTACATTATTTTATTCTTTCATTCGCTCATATTAATATCATATTTTACATATATGTTGAAAGGTTTTAAAAATATCTTGACATATTTTGAATTTTTCTGATAAATAACTGTATTGTTTATTTGAATCTTTGTTACA
Organism: Hesperophylax consimilis; assembly: GCF_061612785.1. NCBI lineage: Eukaryota > Metazoa > Arthropoda > Insecta > Trichoptera > Limnephilidae > Hesperophylax > Hesperophylax consimilis. Next base: position 24,284,996 of record NC_142842.1, read on the forward strand.
AAATACATCTCTGTTGGGCTTATTGCATAATATCATTCTAGTAGAGGGCCTATTTGCGTCGAGGGGCATGGGTTCAGAACGCTGGTAAATACTAACATTATTAGCAAATAATATGTAACTCCATTAAAACCCAAATGCCCTTTCCCTCCACGGAATAAATCTTCACATGTCTTCCTATAGTATATTCGATGTAACCATATTCCGTGACTAGCTCAAGTAGGGTCAATTCCTGCTCCAATATTGGCCCCCATTGGAGCCAGAATTGAGTTAGCCTCTCAGAAACTGGACACACTGTACACTACAGAGTTAGAAAAGAGTATGGATGGATAAAACAGGATGGTGATTTTTTTTTCAGAAACATGGACTAAAGGCCCGACAGCCGAGTTTGGGTACGATTTCTGGTACCAGCCTTACCACGACATCATGGTAGCATCAGAGTGGGGAGCTCCAAAAGTTTTCAAGCGGTGAGTTTTTTTTTTTAATAAAACAATCTACTTTTGCTTTTATCCTTCACAGATTTTTTGTTCTTCAAAGCGTCAAAATTATAACACATTGTCATCGTAATTTATCCCAAAAATGATCATATGACAATAAAAGAATTTCCAGTTCTAAGGCCGTTTACAATTGAGCTCTGCTAAATGTCCTGATGTATGGTAGAGAGTCATGAAGTTACGGAGGAGGGATGCATTCTAATGATACGCTATGTTCCTCATATTCGTTATGTTTTTATGCTTTTCAAACCAGATGACATAATTGCTAATTGCGAATATAGCATAAAATATTGGAAGGTATTAATGTTTTTTCGCCAAAACGATAAAATCCATTGCAAGCAACATTTCGATTTTGATTGGTGGTCTAAAACCTGGGCTATACTGACAGTATCTACCACTCTGTAGATGTTTTTCAGACCTTTGATTCTCCACAAAAACAGATGCCTACTTCTGGGAACACAGAGCTACCCTTACTTGAGCATTGTTTAAACAATGAACAATTCATTTGAACAAAAGTTTCATTTCCCCAAACAGCCCTCATCCCCTTTAAACGCTCCCCCCCACCCTCCCTTTTCCAACCACCAACAATTTGTATTTAACTTGCCGAAATTTCAAGGCGTATGAATGAAATATTTTAAAGCTTTGGAATAAAATCAACTAGAGGGCACTAATCGTTAGAATTTTTGTCTCTAATTATGTCAGAACCAGTATTATAGCGCCAAAAGGCCTGACCCTAAAAAAATATGAAACATTATTAAACGTTTGGAACAAACCATTACCAACCACAGCTCTTGTTAATGTTTATGTCGAACTTTTATTTATTGTCCGGTATTGCCCGAGTTTGAAAAAACCTTTGAACAACGAAAAAAATAAATTAAAATCAATTGATTGTTATTTTTCACAGGGGTTTTATTTGAAACATTTCTTTCTATTTCATGCGGTTATAATTTATCTGTTCGGAGAATTAAGCACTTAAGATTTTTTTTAGCCTTATAAGTTCTGACATTTAACATTCTGGCCAAAATAGGATTCTATGTCCCAGATAACTTTGCGAGTAATTATAATTAATTAACGCTAGGCCGCCAATACAGGCTTCGAATTTTTTGCAGGTACAGAACTAACTTACCAATGCTGATGCCCTTGGAAAGACTATATGAATTAACAGCCTCGCAGGAAATGTAGATATTTTCAACATGTCTAAGCAAAAAATTTAAGCAAAAAGTATTATTTAATCATTAACTATGTGTATCTGCGTGTAACCTATATATATATGTGTTTATTGCCAAATATTTTTTTCCTAATTTTATTTATCGCTTTTCCTATTGGTTTTTATATTATTTTTGCAAAATAAGTAAATAAATTTCTTCAACGGGACATTTTTGTGTTCATGGGCCAACCTTTCACATTCTTTCTCAGCCCTTGCGTGACATTCGCATTAATTAAGGTCGGGACAATCAGCCATTTTGCACATCCTCCGAGTCGGTTTAGCGCCATCGAAGTCTCCGTGAGTCTCCGTCAGGGCCCCGTTGATTACACGACACATTCCTCTGGAAAACCACAGGGAATAATAATCCCCAGACGCAGACTCGAGAAGATCCCCTAACGAATTTACCAGGCAATTTTCCAAAGTACGGCAAGCGTTTCTTAACGCCTGAACGAGCTGCGCCCCGGGTTCAAATTTCTGTCATTTCTCTATTATATATACATCTGTACAAGTTGTACACGGCAACGAAATACAATTCATCAAGGCTAATTGTGATGTAGTTTGTGTCGAATTATACCATTCTCCCTTATGCCAGGGAAAGTTAAAATAAATTTGCGTAAATACATAGCTACGGGTAGATCTGGTTCTAATATGCATTACGCTGTAATTCTGAAATGTTTTTCGTCTGTCTTCTGTAGTTTCTAATAAAAATCAGCATTTGCGAGCCTCCGGGGATATGAAATTTGTAAGATTGGAATATTGAAAATTTAACAAAAATTTTGGTCGATACAATATATTTACATATGTTCAAATTTATATAACAAAATAGAACCTAGATAAATTAAATTTGTCGTACATTAAGCATCAAAGACAAAATGAAAAATTTCTATATAAAAATAGTAACCAAAAATAGTAATTATGTAAATAAAAAAATAAAAAATCCAAATTCCTGTAATATTCAAAAATCTGTTAATGAAAAAATAAGAAAATACACAGATTTAGGAAATGAGATAAAAAGAATTTTTCATTCTCAGACTATAAAAATATCACCATTTGTTATTTCGGCTACTGGCATTATACCTAGCTCTCTCATTAAAAAATTAGGCGTATTAGATCTATCAAAAAATTTATATATAAAAATGTAAAAATCAGTCATTTTAAATACATGTAGAATAACGAAAGATTTTTTAAATATTTATGTTGAGAGATCAGTAGGATTTATGGGCCCTATAAAGGAGTTCTACCAAGCCGAACCCTTTGATATGAAAATATCTGGAGTCGGTGAATTATTTTCCCATTTGATCTCTGGTGAGTTGTCGTGTTGTTCTTGTATTGTTTTGTATTTTTTTTTTGCTTATATAATGCACTTGAACGTTGATTGACTAGATGATAATTTGTGGAAAAGTGTGTGGAAGGGTTTAGTTTTTCCTATGGGGAAGATTTAACACGGACATAAAATCGGAAGGGTAATTTAATTATAGTGTCAATTAAAATGTATTTTTGTGTAAGATTACATAAATTTTATAGTTTATCAGATTATCTGTTTAAGTTAAAGTTTAAGTTTGATTAGTTTGTAAGATTGAAGAATTTTCGTATAATTTTTTGTTTCATATATTATGTAGATAGTTTTTGAAATATTGTCCGTTTCGTTTCGATCAACAAAATGATCGAAATAAAAAAAAAATAATGAAAACTCATGCAAATATTTAAGATGTGATTTTTTTTAAATATTTTTCAGCGGGTTTAAGACTACCCCAGCTGCTCCGGTCGACAATCATCGGTCCTACGGACAGTCCCTGAACTTCTACAGTTGGTCCAAGCGCGAGCTGATACAGACGATTGACCTTGGGGTCGAGGGTATCACACCCCTTGAAGTGAGGTTCCTTCACGATCCTAAGAGCCCGGTGGGATTTGTGGGATCTGCATTCAATTCAAAGATGTACAGGTAAGGTCAATTTCTCTTTCAACAATAATACCACTGAACAGTTAATCCCTAGAAGTATGATCTTGACTCATCTATAACTGATGTTGCCAATTTACAGTAGACATTTCTACTCTGGTTTCTTCCTTCTGATTCTACACAGGTTAATGAAGGTGAACATGTTTTCAAAAACTAGTTTCGTTATTTGAACACATTTAATTTGTTCCCTTTCGCTGGAAGTAAGGTAAATTGACATTACTTCAGGCACAGACATGCATACAACGGTGACCGGATAAATAATCAAAATGAAAACTCATCACATCTTTAAAAAATTAAATAAAAGTTATATAAATTACGTTATGATATTTTATGGACATACGTAATAAGTACTACAATTATGTAATAACGAAAAATATTTAACTGTATCTTATTGTACTGTGTATGTCTTAACAAATAAATAAAGTCATGGAAAGTGATAAATCAAAAACTTTATTAACTGGGTTAAGCATGTTAGGTTAGGTTAGGTTTAAATTTATTTTTTTCATCGTTTCTAATGACCTTATATCACTTTTTAAAGGTGTGTTGAATTGTCGATGTGTTGATTTATCATGGAACCGCATATAACACACTTCTAGTAATTTATCTCTTCAGTGATTCTACTTTATGATTTTTTTTAAAATATCAACTCGAAACAAGTTTTTGGGAATTCTATTCGATTGTTATTTTTAAGGAGAAGGTAAATTCAATTATTTTTATTATTATTGAAGCAGTACAAAATGTCAGTTGTAAGTGAATTATTCTAGTATTATAAGAAGAAAAAACCAACATTGAAGTACACGCTATAATATAAATAACAAGTTTTGTTGACAAGTAGTTATAATTTATTATCATATTTGTACAAGACATTCAATCCTACTGGAATTAAAATTTATAAAATAAGGTTTTAAAAGAGAAGCAATTAATTAAAGTAAAGCATTTAAGAGTAGGTGATAATGCGGTACATGTGAGAAAACTGTAGAAACCACAAGCAATAATTTTTTCCCTTCAGCGAAAGAGAACTGTTGATGTTTTTTTTAGACGCCATTAGTTATTTTTCACGCTTGTTTTTTTAACGTATTGGGATGCCTCTTGAACTTACTTGAGCTTACAGTTTACCGGCCGAGTGGCTTTTTAACCTTCCTAACTTAATTGGTAAAAAAAATTAACATTGAAGCTTTTGGGAATATTTTCCTTACTGGCTTAATTTTTCATAGTTTGGACATGTTCCCAGGAATTAACAGTGTGTGTTGTGCATTCTACAGTTCCTACATCTACCAATTTTATTCTAGTTGTTTATATCTTGAACACTACTTAATCAAGTTACCAGTTCAAAGGGCCGTAGGTTGGCTGTTTGCACGAATTATTCAATAAACTTTAACTAATAATTATGGTCTCCTACAAGAGTTCGTGTTATTGTGGTTTAAATTATTGGAAACTTGGTGTTGGTGTTCATTCACCCTCTTCCGATAGTCAAAGTTGCAAAGTGGTAAAATCCTTAGAAGTTATGTATTGCAGTATAAGTTATGCCGTTGGAAAGATTCCTACGTAAAATTGAAGATACTAAAATCTCTGTTGTAATTCCATATTCTAAATCAAAATTTTGCTAAGGATTTAGTCATGCTTGATAATTAAATGACCGGGAACTTCATTTCCTTCCACTTCCTTATCTCCGTCCACATACCCCGTGGGTTTTCTTTAGCCTTGCTACGAGTATGTTCTGCATTTGGGGGGCGATAATATCGGGACAGTGGGAGACATGCGAGAAGTTTTTGACGGTCTGCGTGGTCGAGGAGTAAGGCTCTCGACTAGGAAAAAGCCGGAGGTCGAGGGTTCAAATCCCGGCGTGCTCAAGTAAATTTTATTTGATGAATTTGTGTTTCATTAAAAATAATATGGTATACCTGCGGCTAAGTTCATACCAAACATAATAGAGAGGAGAACTAATCGAAGTTTATTTATTTTTTCCATGCATGTTAATTTCATTAAAATAATTCGAGTAAATAAACAAACTTACAATATTTTAAATGTTAAGAATAGGTATTTTACTCTGCAAGAGAATTTCAGGAAACTCCTTTAGTCTTTCCCTTAAATTTCCTGAACTTACAAATGAACATTTACAGTCCGTTGTGCCTAATATTTTCCATACTTTCACTTTCTGAATTCAACCCTCCGGTGTGTTCTTGTGTAACACCAAGTCAGGCGTTACTCCTTATAAATATTTCTCACCTGAGAGCCTTCAATTGTTTCCATCCCTTGGGTGTATCCAACCCTATAAGGTTGTGTTACTACTTCTTCCCCTAAATGACCCGCTGGGCCTTCTGCGAGCCTTTTATTTTCAATTTTAATATTTTCCATTGTTCACGGTTTTAACATCAATACGCCGATTCATAGGAGCGAAATGTTCTGTTGCTTTCTGACTGATTGTTTTTGTCATTGCGATAAATGAAACATAGAAGCAATCAAGTCGCAAACTCAGTCTTTATTTATTTGTACAAGCTCATGATATTATAAGGCTTTCAGCTTAAAACATCAAAACGTTGTAATTAGATAAATAATATAGTATAGTAGTTTACTTACAATTACTGCCATTCTTGTAGAGCGCTGGCGCAATCCTAATACACCAGAACAATAATCAATTTAAAATAATCTTTCTGAAAAAAAACACGTAAACTGGAGAAGTTTTCTTTTTTATCACATATGAACGGTGAAACAATAAATTTGTTTTACCTGCTAAAAGCTACGTTGACAGATCGAAAAGTAGTGCATTTTAAAATATACAAAGAGGCGAATTTACTTTTAGCGTGTCACTGAGAGAAAAAAAGCTCATTCTTTGGTGTCACTGACAATTTGGAAGACGGGTTTCAGTACCGCCGCCCTGGAAACCATTTATTGGATAAGCAATATCTCTGCCACATATCACCCCAAGTGGTTCGTTAGGTTTGATGATTTAGCAGGGGTGTCCTGGTTAATTGGGTGAAGTATGTTCATGATGCGCCTGCTCACTGGCTGCGTGGCGTGCCAGATCGGGAGAGGCTGGTATGAGGGAGATCCTTTGACCTGTCCAACTTCTCTCTCTTGAACCATCACCTTGCACAGCAGCGGGAGGGATAAATTTATACGTCCGTCAATCTTGGACACACTGATCTAGATTCCTATCCACCCCCAATACCTTTTTCCTTCCCAAAACTTCCTCTCATTCCTTACCTTAAAAGACTCTTCACAGCATTCCTAAAGATGACATAAGACCAGAGGGAAATTATTTTCCTCATGGCCTCTTTTGTAACGTAAAACAATGTTTGCAAGAAACTGTTTCATCTAATTTCACTGTGTTTTATTTTCAATTCTGGGCGTCAATTGTTTTTTTAGATAGGTAGTACAGGTACTTCTATTTTTTTATTTTGAATTCATGACAAAATTTGATGTTTCCATTCAAAATATAGGCCTGACATAAAATATACAAACAGGAATAAAAAATATCAAATGGAATTCATTTATTCGATTAAATGTGATAAAAGAATTCCCTTTATCCGAATAATAAACAGATTAGTCAGGCTTTTTCGAATAAAACAAAAATATCACATAAAATTAGGGGCACATTTCAGCAGCATATGGTGGCCATCTTGCTGTATATTAACTCCGGAGCTTTTTCTACCCCGTAAACAAAACACAGCCTTAATGTATCTGAAAAGAGCCTTTCCATCTGGAATTTCAAACCTTTCTTTTCGCTTCTTGCGTTGTTTCTTTTTTGTTTGGAATTTAGGTTACTTTGAAAAAGTAAAGCAAAAATATCGACACAAATATTTTATACGCTGTTCGCTTGGTAAAGGTGCTTTTTCGAATAAAAAGTGAAATATAGTTTTTATTATAAAGTTCGGCGATAAATGAATTTGTTGTATTTTTTATTGTTTGGTACCTTCGTAGCTCCGTTGCTTTAACCAGCTAGATGGTAAAGCAGATTCTTTGAAAAATCTGAAAGTATTAACAATTGAATCGTAGATTTTTTGTACCATGTGATGAAGTTGTTTTTTTATAACTAAACGTGATTGTTATTGAGAACGAGTTGATTCGCAGAATTTGAACAATTCATCAAATTTATAATTCAAGTTATGTGAAGTTTATATTCAAGTTCTGTTATTATATGACACAGTTGTTTCACAAACCTGAAATAATGACAGAGCTTGAAAATAAACTTCACAGAACTTGAAAATCAACAATGAAATTTTATGAATTGTTCAAATTCTGTGAAACAATCCGTCCTTAGTAATCAGGTATTGCGGTTTTGTTCATAATATACAAAGCATCGCAACTTCTGTTTTGAAATGACATTAGCGGTTTGAGATTTTCACGGCCAAAATTATTATGGTAATTTATTTGTGGGGTATTATGCAGTATTGCGGGATGCCATAGTCCTAATGGCTGCAGGCAGTTGGGACTCTTGTGCGGTACTTTCTTTAAAAATATATAACTGAAATCTGGTAAAGGCACGCTTTGAGCCTTTGAAATTTTAATCTCAAATCTACGAAAACCTTTAAAGCATGGTTGGCCAACCTTTTCAGCAGCCGGGCCAGGTTTTAGAAATGACATTTCCTACCGGGCTCGTCTAGAGGTGAGTCGTACTAGCTCGTCTTGATACTTGGAACATCTGGTACAAGTATGAATAAATATCTAGTCTAAATACCTGTTCCCTAGTATTTCGCGCTTTTACTTACTTTTACAAGTAATGGTATGCCGAAAGGAATTATTGTATGGAGTATTGCTCACTTGGTGTTGGATTCCCCAGAATATTTTATCAAATCCATGGGGGGGGTTGATACATTTAGAAGAACACTCTTTTCAGCGTCTCGCGGCTCGCAAGAACTGCGTATACGGGACGCAAAAGTCGTCTGAAACTTGAAAGACTCGCAGTACTCGCAGGAAGCGCAAAACATGCAATACTCGCAAGCCGCGCGATACTCACGAGACGCGCAATACTTGCAACACAAGCAATACTGATAGTTGAATCAATGTACTGAGATACTTCTATTTACGAGATAAGATACAAAATACGAATGTGTGGTTTGAGTTCGGTATGTTTGGTTATGTGTACACATTGCAGCAGTGCCTTTGGGTGAGTTTGTGATCACAATTCAGAGACGTCCACGTACTTTGAAGAATTCCTCCAGAACACAATGCAGAGCAAGTCTAATAGAGGCTTTATATGACAGAATTCACTTTACAGTGGAGAAGGTTTGCCTTCCTGAAAAGACATCCCTTTCAAAGCGTCCTGCATTCAAGAGACCAGAAAGAAAGGATATCCTTGCGAGTTCCTCTTGCAACCACTTCATTCTTTCTGTTTTCCCTGGTACTAAAGGTAAGAAAGAAAAGCACTAAGATTTTGCACGGCTGGGTGAAAGGAAAATTTGCAGCATCTGATTATTGTTGGGTTACTCTACCGATATAGTTCAGGTAATATTCTTACAAGAAAAATGAGAAAATACAATTAATTTTTATTTTTTACCTACACCATTATACTCGGCTATTGTCACTGAAAATTTTGTGTAATAAATTGCTTTGAACAAATTTAATTTGTTTTTAATGATACTAACAGAATGATTTATTCAGTATACAGGGTGTATCGGCACGTACCCGACAAACTTTAACCAGCTATTCCTTAGCATATTTGGAGTAAAAAATCTTATGTGCACTTTGCTGTCCGGTAACGTTTTTTTTTAATAAAAAATTTACTATTCATATTTTCACCACATGTCACCACTGTTTTATCCTTTGTCAAAGTTTGAAAACCCATCTGGCATATATTTTATTCGAATTCCGTTGAATAATGCACGTGTGTACCTATATTGGCGCACTTTTACAACCACAACGAAATGGCACGGCACCATTCGTCTCATTTTTAACTATTATTATTTAGTGTGTGCGAAAGAGCGAAGACGCTTTTTGACATACTTGCTTATAACAGCTGTTGAACACGAAACGCAATGCCAATAACAGTGATGTAGTGTGGAAATTTTATTTTTTTTTGTTTTTAATTGAAAAAAAAATGCTACCGGACAGCAAAGTGCCAATAACATTTTTTACTCCAAATGTGCTAAGGAATAGCTGGTTAAAGTTTGTCGGGTTAGTGCCGATACACCCTGTATATTAGAGAATCGTGTTTGGATTTTATTACCCCTTTCCTTCCTTTTAATAAAAAAGCCGGCTCCCTCATGGGTCGGCGCAGAAAAGTCTACAAATGGATCAAGCTGAAAAATTAACTTTTTGGTACAGGATCTTAAACCACTCAGTTTATATCGATTCCTTGCTGACCCATTAGGGAGCTGTCTAGATCAAGCAGCTATGGCAAAGTGATATATTTACTGTAATAAAAAGTAAACAAACACTTTCGCTGCAAAGTTTCTCCAATTCATATATTTTTCACAAAACGCGACGATAGATTAACAAAAGTTCCGTAATTTGTTTACCCTTTTCGATTCTGAAAAATGATAACTCAGTTTTCTCCCGCGCATAGCGATTGCTTAAAAACTTCTCTGTTGTCCCGTTTACATTTCTATTATGAAAAAACATCCCCTGTTTTCGTTCTATCGATAGTCACGTACCATAAGTTTTTATCCAAACAAAGAAAGCTGTTTTTTTACAAAATTAAACTTTTTTAAGATACGAAATACATTTTAATTTTTTTTTATGAAGCCACCTGAAGAGAACTTTTTAAAGTTAGTTTATAAAATTAAAACAAATATATTTAAAACATTTTTATATTCTAAAAAACCGTAGCTGATTATTACGCGTTTCTTTTAAAAATATTGATGGCTGTTAAAAGGTTCATATTCAAGGGATAATAAGAATAAAATAATTACATTACCCAATCAAAAAATCTTTAGTAGTATAAGTATTATAAAGCGTAATTTAATGCTTTAACACAATGTTGAAAGATAGGCGAAGCTGGGATGATATAAAAGTTTTTATTATAAATCTAATTGTATTTTCTTTATTCTGAAAAACTCGACAAAAATGACGAATGTAATGAAACTAATTTAAACTCTTTTAATAAATATTCACCGCATTTTCCATTCATTGCAGTAGGTTGATAGTTCCAATTTGATTTTGCAATGTATTTATTTGGGAGTTGATTATGCGCTTGAATGGCCGCGAATATCCGATATCGAAAGAATCCAAGCGGACCAACTCCTTTCCTTGCCTACGCTCGAGTTGACTCGACTTGACTCTACCAGCGCTCGGTCCCCCGCACAGTAGACCAGATTACGAAATCAGCAGCTTAAGAATCTCCGTTGATTTATTTAGGGAGATCAATCATTCACGTAAAGCAATTAATTTAAAAAATCTAATTATTATTAACGTTAAAAGTAGGATAAAAGCTAATCAATAATAGGTGCTGTTACATATTATAATTTAAAAAACTTTAACCTGATTTATTTATAACAAGCTCAGGGATCGCTAGTTTAGGCCATTACTCAAGAAACCATCAAAATGAAAACACTTTATACAGTTATAATGATTAAGTTAGTTAAACCATTTATTTGGCAACAAAGTTATGCATTATTATTACAAAATTATCTTAAATCTATTGCATGGAATAATTGTATGCTGGAAGTTACTGGCTTTGTTTCATTGCGTTTGTTAAACGTACCATATATTTAAAAGCCCTTACTGCTGTGAACCGATGTTGGACGTTTAGTTTGCTTCTCTCCTGTCTATCGTATGGTTCAATCCTCCAGAGTTTAGAGTAAATCTGCATTCTGCCTCGCCGCTATGTGTGGGTGATCACCCACACAGCGGACGGCGGCTCGTCTCCTGACTCCACAACAGAAGTCCACGGTTCTCGGAACTGAAGTGCCTAGTTTTCCCAACTCAAGCGCAGTCCATCCGCTCTGTATGTTATTCTGATTAATGGAGGATATGGGCAACTCTATTAGCTAGGTTTTTAATGATTATTTTTGATATATCAAAGTTGACAATGTCCATAACAGGAAGCATGCCACAAAAATTAATGGGTAATGCACAACTTTGTCGGGCAAGCTTACTGTTTGGAATTTATTTAAAAATATGTTTTGTTAATATTTGTCGTTAACTTTCCACATAGATTATTATTATTTTAGGCTACGTTACAAAAAGCAGAATTTGCTATGATTATATTTAACGGTGTATATCATTTAAATTAAAGAACATGGACACAATAGTTCCCAGAGAGCGTCAAAGTAGGTTAAAGCAAAGGTAGATAAGTGTGATAACGTAGATAATGCAGGAGAAATTAATAAAGAGAGGGAAGTATCTACGCAGTTTTAAGATTTAGCAATCACTATATGGGTAAACTTATAATATTTAATTATAATGAAAATAAAATGGCTTCCAAACAAAGTTATTTTATTATTATTATCTATTTACTTAGTACTTATGCGAAATTTTCTTGTAGTATAAAGTGTATTATTTTATACATTAATGGATCAAAAAAAATATCTGGTCCACTGTGCGGCTTGGGGAGGATTGGTCGTTTTGGTGTTTGTTTAGCCGTCATGTAAGGGACGCTTCCGAAAACAACGCTTTCGTTCTTTTGTCATAGAATTCTCGAGCTTTGTGTTTACACGGATTGCAATGGCGCCATGGGCGATAGCGATGGCGCGCATTCTACGAACACCTGCGACCTAATACTTTGTGTATTTTCAAAATGTGACTTGATCAGTAGATGAAATGTATGTTTTGTGTTTATTTATTTTACTAAATGTATATTTCTAAATAACTCATTCATATAAACCATATAGCATGAAATCTGTTTTATAAAGCAGCAAAACCCCCCGAACGGTGAAATCAGCAATGTTTGATATTTCAGTTTTTTGGTAGTGGCAACTGTTTTTGTCTAATTCGTCATTTTTATCATGAGATAGATATAAAGCATTAAAAATAATTTACTATTAAAATAATACGACAAAGAGTCATTTTGGACATACACATAAATCGTCACTTTTCAAAGGTTATTTTAATTGACTGATCGTAACGAAGTCCTGTTATAACTCGACCGTTTGGCATTTTTTTCTGCCTGTGACGTTGCTTGTACGTTCCGTTTCCAGTTGCTAAAATGTAACTTTTTAAAATTTTGTAAATCCTTTTAACTAGAGTGGGATTAACTAACCATCTGAATATCATTATTTTTTATATTAGTATCTCATCTTTGGAGTACTAACTGGTCCCATAAGGGATGGCAATAATCCATAAACATAAAAAAATATACGCCTTCTTTACCTACCTACTGCAATCATACCCGTAAAACCACCTCCTGTAAGTACTCTACAAAATTATATATTTCCTTTGTCCCCAGTTTGATGCTTTACTTTCCTTACAATGTTCGGTTTGCTTTATATTGAGGAGCGTTTTCACAATGTTCTGTATGTAGAAGTCTACGTATGGGTAAATCCTATTATCGAAACTCAATATATTTACCTGCTTTATGTGTAATAGAAAATTATAAACTATAGAAAAGTTATATAAATAGGTAGGTACATAAGGTAAAAGAACAATTATAACCTTATTTCAATATATCTGAATAGGCCCCCAGTTATATAAAAAAATAAACCTTATTTCAGATTCCTCGTCAAAATGATTGCCTAAGTTATTACTTATGCATTTTAGTAAAGATGTATCAACATATCTACATTAGGTTTTTTTTATTTCATTATTACAATTTTTTTGGTCGACATAAAATTTTTCTTTGAAATACGTATAAATTCAACTTTCGTCGAGATTTGCAATTTTCGTCTTCTTTTTAAATAAAGGTGGCTTTTCACAAATGAATTGATTTTTCTTATTATTCATCATGTTTAATAGTTAATTGAGTGTTCTTTTAAAAAAATTATATTGCAGTAAAATATTAACCCTGAGTGATTATTCACGAAAAAAAAAGTTTTTTTTATATTTATCTTTGAAAGCGCTCCTCAATTTATAATATTCTCTTTTTTAACTTTAAAATTTTATCCAAGATTTTAATTTTGAAAAGAACAGGATTATTAATAAATATTTTTTTACTGAGTAATATTGAAGTTACTTAATATAGGAGCATGAGCGATAGCAATATCAATAACTGAATTGTCATCATTTATTGATATAATTATAATATAAACGTTCTAATATTCCGTTATAAACCGGCGAATGAGAATAGGAATGGCTTGTTTATTTCACGATCTTAACAACCGCACGTCGTATTGAAATCCCAGTTTTGCTGGGTAAATAGTTCAAACCGAAGCAAATATACGAGACGAATCTGATAAGGATTCTAGAAGGAAAATATCAGGCCAAATCTATTGGAAAGTTATATTAGTCATATAATATTTTAACATCTTTGTTTGTCAGAAGTATTCGACAAATAAATGTATTTTTGAAAGGTCTTTGTCATCACGAGAAGCAAATATTTTAAATATAATATTACAATATTCTACTTCTACTTACAATGTATTTAAACTTACACCACATTTATTGTAGACTTTTTTTCTTCCTGGTTGCAATGTACCTGCTGCAGTAATTATATTAAATTACTTATATTGTGCACTCCTCTCTTAACCACAGGCAAACGTTACTAATGGAAGAACAGCAGTAAAATCTTACTATCGAGACGACAATTGTATTATCAAATTTATTTTGTACGTGCCTTAAAATTTATTTAGTGAAAAGTATATCGACATCACTGTCAAAGATAAGATAAGTATTCCACTGTCAAAAATAACATAAGTATTCCATTGTCATTCAACTACTAAGTTTAAATTGATTTCCGTTTGAATGAAGCATAAATTCCTTACGACTTATATTACTTAATCCCTTAAACTCAAAGCTTTCGAAATTGGAAATTCGGAGTCAAAGCGTTTATCTGCTCCAAACAAATGAAATGTAGGTATATAAATCTTAGAATTATCAGTTTTATTTTCAAAAATTAAGTCAAGACGCCATATTACTTATCAAAACCGGAAAGTAACTACAATGACAGTATGAAATTTATTAAATAAATTAAAATATAATTTATTAAATTGAAAAACACTTCTTTCGCGTATTTGAATAATGCAGATTTAATTATTATACACTGATATGGGTTACTATTGCGCACTAATCTGTGATTTAGACCAGTAAATTTATTCAATTTAGCAATCCGGTATCGTTTGGCCTAAGCTTCACCAGGGTGACAATTTAAACCAAGTCAGACTGTCACTCAAATTAGTGGTTTAATTTCGTAATAATATGTCAAACCAAAAATGATTGACTGGTCGGTGGCTGAGTTGACATTGCGTTTGGGTCCCACCCAGGTGTAGTGTGTTCAATACATTGGCTGGCTAAGTCCTCCATCACAACTCAAGCAACATTTTCCGTTTCTGTGGTGGTAGTAGGAGATTTTCAAATATTTTCAGGTGATTCGTAACACGAGAATGTATGTCTCTTTTTACAAAAAAAGTGGTTGATTTCTACCAAAATGTGATACAATTCTTTATTTTTCTAAACACAATGAATTGAAATTTTTTTGCCCTTTTAAATACATCTATTTGAATTTAGTTTTTTTTTTGTGAAGGAGTGAATTAATGCAATTCTTTAAAATGGAAATTAACACACTTCCAGACTTCGATCGAGCTGAAACTCGGTAGATAGACTGGTTGACAAATGTGCATTTCTCTGAAATCAGATGTCATTACATCAGTTAATATTCGAAACAAATGTCAGTCCTACATATTCGGTATTTGACTCAGTCTTTTTGGTAGAAAGTTCAATCCTCAGTCAAACCAAAAAAGGTTTTTTTTAATACATCTTAATAAAAATAGATGTATTAAAAAAATTGTTTTTTACGGGGTAATTTTTTTCTTCTTTCTTCTCGTCAAACTAATTTCATAATATCAGTAATATCATTCAATCATTTTTATTACTTGCAATATCCTCAGTAACATAACTCTGTGCAATAAAGACGACACAAACTCAGATAGTTTTCTATCAGAAACAAATAAATTTGCATATCCGATGTTATGGATGAAGAAAAGCGGAAATATTGCTTATTTTTAGACTAAATAAGATGCATTATTATTTGAATGGTGGTTTTAACGTATAACTAGGAATACTTAGAGCCCTTTCATAAAAAAATGGTTTGTATTCATCTTACGATAGTTAAAATAACTAAATAATAAACTTATTTAGTTTTTTTTAATAATCTCCATAAAAAAGTTGTGGACCAATTTATGACAGGGATTACAAGATTAGGTTTCTATTTATTGTAAATAAGTAAGATTATATTGCTAGTAAATTGATTGACATAGGTTTTGTATGGCAGGTATGTATTCTGCCGTTGTAACTAAAAACGCAGTAATTTGCAAAAATGTGTTGAGAATGAGAAGATATCGAGTATTGAATTTTTTGATTTACCCAAAAAAACATATTTTTATGTTTCAAAATATACAGTTGCTTCGCTAAAATTACTGTGTGTTTACTTACACGTGTGGACACTGTGTTTTCATGTACCAATTTGAAATACGTACTGACGCCGCATTATATTTTACTCTACGGCTTAAAAAAGTTGTGTTTTTTCGCATTATTAACTAATTAATTCATTATTTATGCTAGATAGTTGAAATCACAACCACCAAACCTCTAAAACAGCCACCACAATAACCACCACCACAATCACTACAACAACCACCACCTCAACTACTAAACAACTGTCACCACAACAACCCCCACAATAACGACCACAACAAACACCACCACAATCACCAAACAAATACTATCAAAACAACCATCACAATAACCATCACCACAACCACCACCACAACCACCAAACAACAACTATCACATTAACCACCACCACAACCAAAAACAACTACAACCACAATAACCGCCAAAATAACCACCACAATAACCACCATCAAAACCACCGCCACAACCGCCAAACAACCACAAAACGACAACAACTACCACAACCAACAAATAACAATGACCATCAAAAACGCAACAAGCACCACAACAATAACATAATGTGTACCCCAAGGGTCACATTTAGGCCCAATACTGTTTCTTCTTTTCATAAACGATATTGTTACTGTATTTGATAAAAATGTTGAAGTGCTACTTTTTGCCGATGACCTTAAACTATTTAAAATTATAAAAACAATAAATGACTGTATTCACATTCAAATAAATTTAAATAAACTTCAAGATTGGTGCAAAACTAACAAACTTTATCTCAATATTAGTAAATGTCATATTATAAGATTTTTCAGAACAAAACAACCCCTTAACTATCAATACAAAATTAACAATGTTTCTCTCGTCTCTGTAAGTGAAATTAACGATCTCGGAATTATTTTCGATTCAAAATTTAACTTTCTTTCACATGTAGAAACAGTCACCAACAAAGGATTAAAAATGCTCGGCTTCATTCTCCGAAATGGCAGAGACTTTAAAAATATTTCAACACTAAAAATCTTATATTCCTCACTTGTTCGAAGTCAAATCGAATATAATTCTCCTATTTGGTGTCCTTAATCCACTCCGATTCTATTGAAAAAATTCAGCATAAATTCCTAAGATACATTAACTATAAACTCGGTCTACCTATAGAATCAATAAATTACAATCACTTGATGAAAGAATTAAACTTACTTAAACTCTCAGATAGAAGACTTATTTCCGATTTGACTTTTATTTTTAAAATTGTCAATGGTATTATAGACAGCCCTGATATATTAAGCCTAATTACCTTCCATATACCCACTAGAACCACTCGATCCAAAATTCTTTTTAATTTCAATAACAATATCAGGACTGAGTCATTTAGAAACTCGCTTATACCTAGATTGCATGCAGTTGGCAATGCTTTCTCAGAAGTAGTAGATGTGTTCAACTGCACGGAATATAGTTATAAGAAGGCTATAATAACATACCTCTGTCGTAATTATCAATGTTATTAGGCATAATACCATTCTATTCATAAGTTATCACAGAACCTAAACTATGCACTTACATCAGATATCAGACAGAAGTGTGTTATCTAATAATTTTATATACTTAATCAAAACTATAATTTTTCCCAAAATTGTTATGAGATGTCTTACTGACAGCCCTGTTTCAATAGAGCTAACTCTTAGTTCTCAGCAAATTCAACCAAATTCAATATTGAAGGTAACAATAACCTCAATACTAAACTACTGTACGGATTGAAAATAAAAATGCTAATGTACCTATGTATACCAGATTTTATTTTTGTTTAATTTTCAACATAATTTCTCAGTAATTATTCTGTTTAACATAATACTGTTTCGCTCCTGTGAACCACTGTAAACATAAATCATGTATATTGTAAAAGCCTTTTACGGCGTCTAAATAAATAAATAAATAAATAACATGAACTGTATTTGCGGCACGCTGGTAGATTAAAAATACGAAATTGAAACGTTGCTTTATATGACTTTCGACATGTTTGGTGGCTAGATATGAATAGTCAGGTACTTCCCAATGTTCTCGTTCCATCTCCTTCCTCTCCCCACTCCTTTCGCCTCACAACATACTCCGTTCGGGGATGCCTTAGTCTCACTGGCTCAGAGTAGTTGCGACTCTTGTGACTATTTTCTTTATAATGCTTTTTCAATTAGTTACAGGTACTACCGTTGGTATATTATAACAGAAAATCGTACATTTTCAATAGATTTCAATATATTTTACAAACTTACTAAAACAGATAATATAGAACAAATGTTTTTACAAAAAAACAGTACCTTAGACCAAGTATAAATATGTTATGGGTTGAACAAAATTGCAAAACTTTGTCCCCTGATTCTGGGGAATGACTCCCATGTGAATTAATGTGTATTTACTTACCACGGGAGTACTTTAAAAATATATTTTTACTCGTGTGTTATTTTACGAGTGAAGTGAAGATTGACATCATTAAAAAAAAACAAAAAAATCAATGTATTCTTTTGTGAATGAAAAAACAATGATTTTAAATGAGCGTTTGGTTTTACCGTAATGCCCAAAACACCCCACACAGTATTATTTTTAAATCGTTACCATTATTTTTGAATTTGAAATTCGAATGGAATTTGTCGTATTCGCATTAATTCACGAGGCGTAACGGGATCGGCAAACTGAATTCGGATCTGCGTACATTTCCCGCAAAATAATAACGCGACTCAAATGCCACGCTAAATCCTTATGGTGTTTGACTAAAAACCACGTTTATCCATTCTCTTTTAGCGAAAATGGTTTCGTATGGAGGATTTTGCCTTTCCGTATTATATTCACAGAACGTAGGCGTTTTTTTGTTGCAAAAATATCTCTTCGCTGATGAAAATTGCTCTTATATTAAAAAGACCGTTACTTTTTTAATCATGTGAAAAGTGGGATGTTCAAAGAGATCGCTTTCGTCTGCTTTCAAATATTCATTTTATTAAGTTGTACCTATACACCAACAAATGTTTTTTAAGTTTATAGGTTATCGGTTTGATTTCCACTTCACACAAAAAAGGATTGATAATTTGATAGATAATATAATATAATTATTAATCATATTTTAGATGGATGAATGATTATTGATACATTTGTTGATTTATATTATGATTTCTTCATGTTATGAGTGATTTATATTATGATTGCTTCATGTTATGAGTGATTTATATTATGGTTTCTTCATGTTATGAGTGATTGATCAAATGATTAATAAAAATATTGAATGATAAAATGTTTGACTAATTAGATGATTATGTGATAATTTGTTTGATTGATAATATAATTGAATGGTAACATGATTTATTGCTGATATGATTATTTATAATTTTATTGTTTGATCAGATGATTCATTATTTAACCCTAAATATTGCTGCTAGAATTTCGTCATTATTATTATAATATATCTATCAATTTATCTTAGGAATCTCATTCTCAGAGAAGCCTATCCTACCCAAATTGATGTTATTTCCCTTGTGATTTAAAACAAATCATAAGCTTTTTGAGAACAAAATAAATTCTTACTGAGAAGTATTTATATCAACTAGGTATTGAACATTCAAACCCCGATCATGCCTTAACGTTCTGTTCTGCTCTTATCAAAAAAATAATTCTAAATAGTGTTGTTTAAATTTACAAATGGATGAGTATCCCAACTTCGTGTTCTCAGTACTACAATATTCATATATACGAAATAGGTGTGTTTCAAGGTCATGCTGTATTTCAATTCTAAACGTAGGAGGAATAATCTCCAAGAAGTCCATTTGACTCGGGGATGAAAAATGTTTTAAATATTGTTGATATATGAAGCAGAAAGATAGAGTACATAATTCAACGAAAAATCTTTAAAAATTCTAATAATGCCATGAAAGTTTGTTATGTGCATATACGAGTATATACCCGAATCCACTGACTTCGAATATATTAGAATTTGTTTTTGATTATCTTTGATTGACATCCTTTTTATAAGTTTTCTAGTATTTAAATTTATATGTAGTAATGATATACCGCTATTACAAATCGAAACCAGCTTATAATGGCTTTTTTATGTTGAGTAGGTGATTAATCGGGTACTTTCCTATATTCCTAATACGGTTCTCTTTCTGAAAGAGAAAGATACTTCCAGTAACAACCTAGTGAGCGACCTGCATCCAGAATCGAAAAGTTATGAGAAACGACTTTGTCTATGTTTTTGACTAGAAATTAACAGATCATCCCTCTTTCTTCCCGCACTTCCTTCATCTTCACAACATCCCCTACTAATAATACTACAGTTCCAACTGTCAACTATCCAACTGTCCAACTATCTCCAGTCAGTTGGAACTAATGGTGTTATCCATAACACAATTATATTTTCTCCGGATATGTTAACGTTCATCTTCTGTCAAATCTGAATAAACATGTTTTTTATTTGTAATCTAATATTGTAGGTGAATTTTTTCGGATAATATAATTGTTGTTTATCGGAATAAACAATTTTTCTAACCAATTACATATTCAGTATGTTCTAAGCTCTCGGTTCTGACCTTGGTAACTTCCTCCTTCACCCGTCTCCTCCCAGGAAAGCTTACATGGGATAAACCTCCCCAGATATGTGACCGTTGCTTCGGATATTTGCTCTGGGCGGATTACTTGCTAGAGTAGCTAGTCTGGGAAATCAGAGGGGTAGAAAATATCAATGGTCAGTATAAAACAACACGTTTTTTTTTACATAATCCTGGAATATTTCACAGAAATTTAATAATACGATGGATTTTCTGACGGAATCTAAAAAAGATAATTGACTGTCATTTATCTCATATTTCACTAGAATGCACACACACCAACGTAGATCAGTACATTTTCAGGGAAGTCTGATTTTGGTTGCATGTTTAAATGCAGAACCATTTATTTTATTTTGCTCATAAAACTTTAAGGATTTCATGACTGAACGATTTTTCTCTGGAAAGAGACAATTTCAGGGTGAAATGATAGCCAACCTCCGATAGCAGATGAAAGTCGAGAAAATAATAAACATATTGAATTCTTCAAAACATAGGAAATGTGTATTTGATTAGAAATAAAGAAGTATGATAGAAAACTTAATTTTGAATAAACTTTATCCTAATGTAATTACTTTTTGTTGAATATTGGTTAGGATAAGTTAGGTGATGCCAGATTAGGTATTGTTAGATTAGATGATGATAGATTACGTGATGTTAGATTTTATGGTGTTAGATCAGGTATTGTTAGATTAGGTTATGTAAGATATTATTGAGATATTATTAAGATAGACATATTAGGTATGTCTTATAGAATAAATATTTGGCTTTTAATATCCTTAAAGAAATCAATAATATTGCTGTTCTCAAAAATATAAGTCTAGGTAACATTATCTAGAAAAAAATCTTTGTATTTAGCGATAATTCGTTCACGCAAGTTTCAAATCTGTCACAAAATTGTATTACTCAATAATTAAACTAAAGCAGTAAGCACCCCCGACCAATGACCTTACAATACATCTATACTTGCCATGGTCTCATAAAATTAAGATCAAATATGACAATTAAGAAACACGCAAATAACTTATTAATTTAAACGTTGTTCTTATATGACAAAGATAGACATAAATGGAATAAACGATAGAACCGGGCAGCGTGTTGGTATTTAAAAGTTGCCTCGAATACTACCTCAAGGCTGCCTAAAATACAGACCGTACAGACTGAAGGATTTTGAGGTGTCAAGTGATTAAGTCAGTGCCGTGCCATAATAGAGCAATGCAGTTTTAAAATGACCTCGATTTTTGTTGATACTCGTCGTTACTGCTTATGTGTGTGTTGTTTTACCGTAAGCTTATAAATAAATTGTATTGTTTATAATAATCGATAATAGTAAGTAATTTGCGAGTGGTTTACAAATGAAATGTTATTCCTTAGCTTTTACTAGTGTTTGCCGAGTAATTAAAACATTTTCTCATTACAAAATGCATTTTGACACTTTTTAATGCAATTTACTTAGAGGTAGCACACGACCTTACGCTACGTATGAATATAATAATAATATAATAACATGGCATTTATATAGCGCAGTTTAGTGACATTTCATTTCAAGTGCGATTAACTGACTGTTTAGTACAAAAACTTTGGAATCGAAAGCACTACAATTAGCGTACTTTTTGCTTGCCACTTTGAGATTTTCACAGCCCGTCTTTACAGGGTGTTAAGTGACGTACTTGATTTACTTTAACCAGTAAGTAAAATGTGAATTAAATTTTGGTCTCTGGTGACTTTTGAGATGTTTTTAAAAATATTTTAAATCAGTAGCAATTGGGTAATTAGTCTGAATGACCAGTTTCCACATGTGGAAGAGTTTTTTAAACTGTTTCATAAAAAACATAAAAAAGTGACCGGAGAAAAAAATTTACTTTACATTTTTAACTCCAAATAATGTCAGAAATCACTGGTTAAAGTAAGTCAAGTACATCCCTTAACACCCTGTGTATATAGTCAATGCATCCAACCATTCGAAGGCAGGAATTATGCCAATCTACGATATTGATCTGAATAACACTGGGGGTAGTAAAGCAACATTGCGAGCATCAGTCAAGTTGGGTTTTATTTCAGTATTTCACTGGCGTGCTACCTTCTCGCATAATATAGAATAATCCCCCACGTTGCCAGGCTTAACAAAGTGGCTTACGCCGAATACAAAAGTTGCGGGTTACGCCATTACAGCAACAGATATAGCTCACACAAAGGACAATACGACTTCGAAACTCTATTTGTCGTGTTTTTTTTTATTTTACTTTCTTTGTTATAATATGATTGTTACTTTGTGATGTTTCTCGAGTCTTTTCCGTGAAGTATAAACACTCAACGACGATGTTGTGATTTATTATTTTTATTGTTTCTGATTCATGTCAAACGGGATTTACATCTCTCCTGAGAAAGGGGGATTGTGTGTATGACTTTAATAAACATTTTTATCATCATTGTTATTATGATGCTAATGAGAATTCTATGTATGTTTCAGAGTTTGACTCATAACAAAACCGCAAATTTCGTTTTTCATACAGTGTAAACACCATCACGGGAGTAATTTTAAGTTAGAAAAGCACCCCTGAATAGAGCATTTAAGTTAATGTTAGAGTGTAATAGCCCTTGGGTGAAATTTTCCTAAATTGTGCTTCATGTAAATGTATTTTTATTAAATACTAGTGGCCCCCGGGCTCAAGTTATCCTGCCACAGACCGCCTTCTATCTAGGAAAGTTATAATTTGTGGTTGTATGTATTTTTGAATCAGATTGGGTGGTAATCGGTTGGGTGGTACGAACACAGTGACACGTAATTTTTAAATATTAAGATTTGTGGTTTTTAAACCGAGTGATAATTGAATTGGAGTACTTGCATAGGTTATCCGTATAATGTATAACCCAGAGATTGAATCTCACTAAAATGCGAATAAATTGCACACATTTTTATTTCATATTTATTTATTTACATATACGACTATAAATGCTTTTACATAAAAGTGATACATGATGCAGTGTACATAGGAGAATATCTGTATTATATGGGAGATACTGACCGTAAATAGATGTAATCCATTGTAAAGTAGGTACAAAATACACAATTGTAAAATTGTGATTACACGTATAATGAGAAAATATTAAGAAATAATTTGAAAAAAAGAAAACAAAATTTAAAAAAAAAAACTAAATATGAAGCGATATTAGTAAAACTTAAGAGTAACATATAGTAAATAAGAAATTACAACAACACTACATATAAGACAAAACATTAAAACTAATTTACCAACGCTACTCTAATTTGTATGATTCGACAAAGTGTTGGTATAGATTATGCTTAATTCTACAAATGGAGTCAATAAATAAATCAAAAACACCCCCGTACTTGTTGCCCAGATCATGCATCATATTGGTCAGTGAGTGTGTCTGATAGTTGGTGGTGTATGTATTGCAGAAGAATGTTATATTTTGTCTTGTATTCCTAGTCAGCACATGGAATTTAATAGTGGCAACGATGGCAGGACTATCAATTAAGTAGTTAACATGTAGTAGTAAGTATTTTATATAAACTTCGGTTTAAAGTAAAAGCTTTGGTGGGCATCGTTCTTTTAACACTTTTTTCACCATCCAAATTCCAATTTATTTTCCAACTACCTTTTTCTCGTCTTCTTCCCTTTCACACTTTTCATTCCCCCTCACAACAAAAAAACAATACATTCGTCCACTAACAATCCCCTAATATTTTTAGGTTATTAGTTTTAAGTATGTACCTCACACAAATTCAGTGATATTTTTTATTATTTATTATTATACCTTTTATTATAAATGCTAATTTCGGTTACCAGTGTGTCCCGCGTAAATTTTATTCGAATTTAAATATCATTTTTAAAACTTGCATATGAATGTATGAAAAATTCAGGCAAGCGATAAATTACCTACATATTGTATATTAGTTCTAACAGAAAATATTTTTATTATTATTTTGAAAATTTAACGGATTTTTCAAAGAATTCAGTCTTTTCCGTGATTTTTTAGGGGTCTGCTCTAGTAACTTCTTAAATTTTTTATGTAAATTACTCCAAAACTTACAATTTTCAAAAACCGTTTAATCCGTTTGACGGCCGGCGTGGTCTAGTGGTATACGCTTTTGACTACAGATCCGAAGGTCGCGGGTTCGAACCCGGCGTGCGCAAATAAATTTTATTTGATTAATTTGTGTTATTTCACAATTAATTCATTTAAAATAATATATAGTATATTTGCGGCACGTTCCAGAGTGGAAGATACTCTCAGTATCGCCCTGGTGTAAGACCACCATTCAGAATTGAAACGTTGCTTGAAATGGCTTTAGCCGTGTTTGGTGACCAGATCTGAATAGCCAGGTACTTCCCCACCTTCCTCTTCCCCATCTCCCTCCCCTCCCCAATACCCTCAGCCTCACAACATACCCCAATTGGGGATGCCATAGTCTCACTGGCTCCAGACGGGAGCAGTTGGGACTCTTGTGCGGTATTACTGTAAAAAAAAAAAAAAAAAAAAAAATCCGAAAGCGGTGATAATTTAAACAATGCTCTACCAATCGGCTTAATCCTCTTGCTCTAATTTGGCAAAGTATTCAGATTAATGTTTTTTCGTATGATAATCGTTGGGTGTATGTTTCAACGTTAATGGCTACATCATTAAATTTAGTACAGGATACTTCCGTTGGAGCGCTTCATGAATGTATTCGTAAATTATTTTTTAATTTTAGGGACTTTTCGCTTGACGTTGCTTCGTTTTTTTTTCTCCATAATTCGCGGCTAAAATTTTGTCCCGTTTATACGCAGCATAATATATTTACATAAAATAATCCATGGTTTTCTTGGTACTACATTATGCCTTAGCAATTTTGATACAAATTTCAAAATTCCTATTGTTAAATAAATACTTTTTTAAATATCGCCTATTTTAAACCTCTGGCCAAATGCATTGACTGAATAATCCATTAAGATATATTAACTTTAAATTCTATCTACCAATAGAATCTATAAATTACAACCACTTGGTGAAAGAATTAAAATTATTCAAACTCTCTGATATAAGACTAGTTCCAACTTGACTTTTATTTTTCAAATTGTTAGTGCAATTATAGACAGCCCTGATTTTTTTTTAAAGATAAATATTGCGGTGTTACGAATATCCTGACAATATTTGAAAGTCTCCTACTACCACAACAGTAAGCGGAAAATGTTGCTTGTATTGTGATGGAGGACTTAGCTAGCCGAGGTATTGAACACACTACGCCTGGGTGGGACCCAAACGCGATGTCAACTCGGCCACCGACCGGTCGAATTTATTGAGACTAACCAACTTCAACATACCAAATAGAACTTATCGATCGAAAATTATTTTTAACTACAACAAAAAATCAGGACCGAGTCATTAGATACTCACTTGTTCCTACATTACATGCAGTTGGAAATAATTTCACAGAAATTGTAGATGTTTTCATCTACACGGAATATAGTTACAAGAAATCTTTTGTAAAATTCCCCAAAAATATTAATAACTAAGCTAAGAATAATACTATTCTTCTGAATTGAATTTCTATATAACTTATAGAATACTTTTATTTCTTGATTTCTGTTGCACTGAATTATATATCAAATATCTTTAAAACCCCGTATGGGCGCTGAATATATAAATAATAAGATGAGGTGTGCTGAAGTAGACATTTTCATGGATAATTTATATGGATTAAGAAAAATTTTCTGCTTTTGTTCAAAAATGTGTACCACTTTATGTCTCTTTTGTCTCTTGCCTCTCTTTGTATTTTAAAATAAGGATGACTACAGTAAAATAATGATAATACAAACCATCTTTGGGGTTACTCTAATTTCACTATATGCAGTTCAGAATGTATCTATGGGTACGCCGTCACCATATTCTTTGGTTTTCTGTTTGGCTGCTTCCATAAATCTGCCATTTTGAGAGTGACTTTCTACGTAATACAGCGTCAGCGGGGAATTTTATCTTTCTTCTTACCTTTCTTAAACCAACCGTTTAAAGTCTTTTAAAACGGGAAGCTTCATTCTTTGACATTAAATTGTTTTATTTCATATTATTTTATTTATTTTTTCACTTAAATCTCAAATGAAAAGATGGACACATAACATAGGGAGATAAGAAATAGATAATATACTGACACCAAATAAATACTTAATCTGAAACCACTCAACTGAACAAAAAAACACAATTTGATGTAACAATTATTTTATAAGCAATAATTATTAGCCTGAAACACTCATCAACATTGAAAAATCTCCTGATAAAAGATACATGACGCCAACGGGACTTGAACCCGTGTCCTTTCGATTTCCGGTCGACAGCTCTGACCACTGAGCTATGGCGGCTTATCTCTTATCCGCGAAATAATTCAATATATACTAGTGTTTCATTCAACAATTACTGCTTGTTACATATTTTTTCCCTTTGTGCTATGCATAAATAAATCTTGTCTTAAACATTAGTTTACCAATAAAATAACAATTTGATGTATTTAAAATATTTCAGAAAAAAACTTTATTAAAAAGAAGACAATAAAACACTTGTTATTATAATAAAACAAATATAGAACTTTTTTCTACTTTAATTTTACTGACCGTAACCGATTTCAGCTCTTTGAAGCCATCTTCAGACTGGTACAAATTATTCTTGGTCTACGGTTTATATATACACATAACATATAGTGGAGGGGTGGTCTACAAGGGTTTTGATCAATTATATTAATTACATTTGTTACTTGGTCGTTTTAGACTGCCGAATTTCTAATTATTTTGGTATTTCCAGTATGCTAACTACGTTGGGTTTGTAGCTCACTTCAATATTGTTAAGAGAAAACCTTACAAGTAATATGAATTATTAATCACCTAATTTTATTGTAAAAATCGTTATTAGGATGTATGTGATTTTTTTCATTGGTTTTGAAGGGATATATGTTTACATTGGAGTAGGAATGGTCATTATATAAACTACCCACATATTTTAATTTCGAAATTATTATGAAAATAACAGTGGATACAAAGGCAGAAACATAACAATTGATTCTAATTGCTTATTCATTACAAAGTTAGGGTCTATTTTTTTAGTTTAGAGGGTAATTTCTAAAAAATCATGAACTAGGTAAGACTAGAATCTTTATAAATTACCCGCTTAGCTTAAAATAAATAGATATATGAAGTTACAGTTTTCTTACAAATTCTCCAAACAAAACGAATGTGTTTTCGAAATATCGAGTTCTCTCAATTTTTCTATGATTGGAGTAAAAAATTAAGTAAAAATGTGGTTAGGGTTTTTGACAACATTTTTCACATTTGTTATTAAAATTTTGTTATTTGGAAATATTTATGTTTATTTTAAATGCATACACCGGGAAAGATAACTTTTACAGTAAGATATTTTGTACGAAATAACTCGGATTTAATTACTCACGCGGTCATTTCTTGCATCAAATACCAGGAGGTTTTAGGAACCAAAGCGCAGTCCATATATTACTTAATTCAGAGATCGCGCTATCGTCACCCATAAAGCTCTGTACGTTGAAATAAATTCCCAAATGACACATAACATCCCAAGCGAAACTCAAACCTCATCTCTTCAGGAAATGATCTTTCCAAATAAGTCTTAAAGTTGCAACCCTTTAGAAAATATAACCAAAAACATTTTGAAATAAATAAATAACAAAGGTGATCTTTTTTGTCCTCTCGTTATAATTTATTATTGACGACAGTTTTGTTCATTAGTAATTAATATACCTATTTTAAAAGTAAGGCTCTCGACTAGCAATCCGAAGGTCGCAGGTTTAAATCCCGGCGTGTGTAAGTAAATTTTATTTGATAAATTCGTGCCATTTCACAACAACTTATTACTTTAAATAATATGTTTATTATAGTATAGTGAAAGATACTCTCAGTATCGCCATGGTGAATAACCACCATACAGAATTGAAACTTTCTTGAAATGGCTTTAGCCGAGTTTGTTGAGCAGATCTGAGTTGCCAAGTGATTCCCCACCTTCCTCTTCTCCTCTCCTCCTCCTTTCCCTTTCTATTATCTTCAGCCTCACAAAATACCTAAATTGCAAATGCCATATTCTCACCGGCTCCAGGTGAGCAGTTGGAACTTTTGTACGGAATTAATATAAAAAATTCGTGGTTTCATTATATCTTCCTCAAGTCAATCTTTATGGTAATATTTCTATTAACCTAGTACCTAAGTAAGAAAATAAATAAGAATAATTACTCTAATTATTTATCCGTACCTTGGTATATTTTTTATTTATCTTAATGCTTTTTATTTAGGTAAATATTATGTGAGCTTCCACAACAAAATAAATCACCTGATATTATATAATTAAGTAAGCACACCTGCCCCCATAATAAGCGCTATGTATTTCAAGAGCTAAGCTCTTTTTCAATTTAGGGCCTTGTCACTGTTGAAAATATATCAAGACTAAGGTTTTAAACAAAGCATCACCTGTGAGTGAAGAGTCCTGCAGGATATAATAATAATATACCTTAAGATCATTCCTCTCTGTCACGGATCTAAGCGAGATGTCGCCGTTACAAAGGAATATAAAACACACAATTAGGAGTAGCGTGTTGCCGTCGGGAGGAACAAAAGAAAGGACGAAATATGATATTAATGGTGTCGTGACAAAGCGGAAACGATTCCGTAGCTTATGAAAAAGGTAACCCTCCAAAATGTATTTTTACAACCATAGGATTTGATAACGAAACGTAACATTAAATGTATTAACCATGTTTACAATGTAGCCGTAGGATGGGGTACTCCAGAATTGACAAATTATGTCTGTAAGCTGTGAAAAAAAAAAAAATATTTTTATTTTTTTATGTGAATACAGTACACGAGTCCCAATTTCTCACAACAATCTGGAGCCAGTGAAAATTGGGCATCCCCAATTGGGTATGATGTGAGGCTGAAGGTAGTGGGAAGGGGAAAGATATGGGAAAGAGGAAGGTGGTAAAATACCTTGCTATTCAGATTTTGTCACCAAACATGAAGCAATTTCAAGCAATGTTTTGATTCTGAATGGGGTGACCGGAAAGTCAACAAAATGATAATTCATTACACTTTTAAAAAGTTATATAAAGTCATGGAAAGTGATGAAACAAAAACTTTATTTACTTGGTTAAGTAGGTTTTAGGGTAGGTTAGGTTAAGTAAGGTTTAAATTTTA
This sequence comes from Hesperophylax consimilis, assembly GCF_061612785.1. Taxonomy (NCBI): domain Eukaryota; kingdom Metazoa; phylum Arthropoda; class Insecta; order Trichoptera; family Limnephilidae; genus Hesperophylax; species Hesperophylax consimilis. The sequence continues at coordinate 24,314,866 of NC_142842.1, forward strand.
AAAATTTCATCGTTTGTAATGACTTTATATCACTTTTTAAAGGTGTGTTGAATTGTCACTGTGTTGAATTATCATGGAACCCTCAATGGTGGTCCTACACCAGTGCGATACTGAGATTCTGGAACGTGCCGCAAGTATGCTATTAATTATTTTATAATTATTAATTAAAGCAGTTGAATTAAGTAAATTTTACGTTTCATCAGCGACCTCCGGATTCGTCGTCGAGAAATTTTCCCTCGACCACATGGGCCATCAATAATAAAAAGGTTGGACTATGAAAAGGTAATACTGACAATAAACACAACCCTAACCCTATCATGGATATTATTATTTTAGAAAAAAAAAACGAGTTTACCTATTAAGCGAAAGCTGTGCAAATTGCACAACGCCAGAGCTGAACGCTAGTGGTTTGCTACTTCAATACAGATTTTAAATTGTCGAACATACAAGTAACATTCCTAAACAGTCGAACCTGAATCTATAACAAGTTAAATAAATAATGTTTTGATCTAGGTTTTCGTAAAATATGGTCTACGTAACCAACCAACCGATGCTACATTATGTCTAAGCAATATGAAAATAAATGTTTCCAATTCCTATCGTCTAAGATAACACGGAGTGTTTCACTAGAATACATTTAAAATAATATCTCCCATTTTAGTCCTCTTACCTAAATGTGTCTACTATGTATTATACAGGGTGTATCGGCACGTACCCGACAAACTTTTACCAGCTATTCTTTAGCACATTTGGAGTAAAAAATGTTATGGGCACTTTACTGTCCGGTAACATTTTTTTTAATAAAAAAATTTTCATTCATATTTTCACCACACGTCACCACTGTTTTATCCTTTTTCAAAGTTTGAAAACCCATCCGGCAATATTTTATTCGAGTTTCGTTGAATAATGTACGTACGTACCTACATTGGCGCGCTTTTACAATCACAACAAAATGGTATGGCACCATTCGTCTCATTTTTAACTATTATTATTTAGTGTGTATGAAAGAGCGAAGATGCTTTTTGACACACTTGCTAATAACAGCTGTTGAACACGAGAAACAATGCCAATGACAGTGACGGAGTGTGGATTTTTTTTATATTTTTTTTGTTTTTAATTGGAAAAAAATGTTACCGGACAGCAAAGTGCCAATAACATTTTTTACTCCAAATGTGCTAAGGAAAAGCTGGTTAAAGTTTGTCGGGTACGTGCTGATACACCCTGTAGGTATACCTAGAACATGCTGAAGTAAATATTTTCGTCATAATTTATACAGATTCAGAAAAAATGTCCTGCTAATGCTCAAAAATATGAGAAAATTTTTAGTTATATATAACGTATAACTTACCTCTCTCTTTGCGCCTATCTATTATTTTTCAGTCGTGCGAGTTTTTATATAAATTTGTGAGTAACTTTATGTAGCTATTATGTTATCCTTTTGCGGAAGAGGTTTTTGAACCCACTGTAAGTGAATTGATAAACTTAATCAGATAATTATAATATTTCTTCCAAATGCAACAGATGTGAAACATCATCAAACGAAAATATCTTAAGCAAAGCTCATCCGATCGAAAAAGCCCGTACAAATTGTGCTTTCACCTTTGCAGTACAAACGTGAAAAAGATACTTTTCAACGCATTTTGCACTTCGCTGTACACGACAGAACTGTGGGTGGATTACACTGCATCCCAATGGCATAAGATAAAAGTCGCTTACAATAATGCTTATCGCCAACTATTCCGCCTACCGAGATACTGCAGCGCCACGGAAATGTTCCTGGAGGGACGAGTACACTCTTTCAGAGCGCTTCTCCGCCATCACATGGGAAGTTTATGGCGCAGACTACGCCAATCAAGTAACAAAATCATCACTGCCATGGTTGCCTGGATGGAGTCCCCTCTGATGGCCCTCTGGAGACGGGAGATGTGCAAATATCCTCCATAAACGTCTGCTCACATTCGTTTTTGTGTTTATATTTTATCTTTTTTTTCTTAAATTCCGCTTTTTTGTGCCTTTCGGAATCACCCATGTATTTTTTTTTTCTTAAGCTAATTATATATATTATTTCAAATATGGAATGTATTGCATTGCACTACCCCTGCATACATTCTGGAAGAAATTCTATAATAATAATAATTATTATTATTATACTCCTCCTAAAATTGTACAATTCCAAAAAGCACACAACATATTCCCAACTCATATTTTCCGTTTTACGTATATTGTTGTCAGTAATTTTCAAATATCGTCAGAAGATACATATTTTGAATTATGTTTTAAATCACATTACCAAGAGACGTAATATTATTTATATTGTGACAGCACAGCTGAGTGTGAGCCCGGTTTTGAAAAGAGGATGAAAAATGCGCCTCGCCAGTTTTCTCTAGTACCAACAAAGTGGATAAAGTTATATTAAATCTGCAGCCGTACCGTCTGAAAACTTTTAAGTTACACAACCGGGAGTTTAATTTTTATCTCGCTATAATTCTGAATTCATACAAGCTTATACTTTTTTCCTGGAAGGTTTTTCTCGTTTCGTATTAAGACTGTCAAAAGAAATTAACGAAATCCTTTTTAAGCGCTTGATTCTCACACCCAAAGGTGTAATATTGTCAGTTGTTATATTTACTGAATCATTTTAACCGCTTTGGTTCTCATGGCCAAATGTGTTAGGTTCTCAGTTGTTATATTAACTCGATCATTTAACCGTTTGGTTTTCACGGTCAAAGATGTTAGGTTGTCATTTGGTATAAACTGAATCATTTTATCCGCTTTGGTTCTCATGGCCAAATGTGTTAGGTTATCAGTTGTTATATCAACTCAATCATTTTAACCGCTTGGTTTTCACGGCCAAAGGTGTTATGTTGTCAGTTGTTATATTGACTCAATCATTTGAATTTTAGGTAATAAGCCATGTTGCGCTTTTTTCTCTTCATTTCAGTTAATATTTTGAACAGCCTTGCAGTGTTCACTATCAGGGCCTTGAAATGGATTTAGCGGTGTTTAGTGGCCAGATCGGAATTGCCAGTTATTTTTCAGCTTTCCTCTACGCGTTCCCCCCTCTCTTTGGGCTAGTGACATACTCCAATTTAAGGATGCCATAATCCCGCATGATCTGGGTAGTTTTTTTTTAAATATTAACCCCTTAACTACAAACATTAATTACGCTACGTCTTCCTGTTGTTAACTGAAAGAAAGTAACAGACAGACACTATGGAACACAAAGTAGTTTGAATTCGTTGTAAAAATATGTATATCTTATTATTTTATAAAAATTCAGTAAACAAAAGAAAATTAACCACCCAAAAAAAATCACTCCCCTACAGTCTTGGCTTTAACATTTACAATCAATCAACGATTTTTTCTTCAAATTTACTGAATAAAATAAATTTTAAAATACTTTATTTGCAAACGGATTTTATATCGAAATTTTGTAATTTCTTCAGAAATGTATCTCGAAATTTTATGAAGGGTGATCTTCATTTACGCTTATATTAATAGATTTTTCCCTTCAATTCTACTGTAATCGGAAGGGCTAAAAATAGAGGCCAGGATACGAGAATTGTGAAGAAGTAACGATTTTCTCAGGGAACTTGTACGCCAGGATAACTGCTACGGTGAACAAGCGTAGGAGAATCTATTATGTGCGCTTTGGAATATAAAATGTTTTTATTTTTAAACCTTGAGCATTTTGTTCACATAAGCCTTGAACATATATGTAGGTGATTTGTATTTAATTAAATCAATATATTTTTATTTTTTGCAAAAACGTTACAAATAGGGAAGGGAAAAAAGAAAGTGTTGTAATTCAGATATTTTTGAAAAAAATATTGGCAAATGGTAAAGGTGGGCTTTTAACGGTCAGTTTCTATTTTTTGGTTAAAATATGCTTTTGCGTAATTTAATATCATTTCTTCATTCTTGACACTTATTTGAAAAATCTGAACAAATTTTCGATAATTTACACGATTTTTTAAAATGTAAATGTGCACGTTGAAATAAACTGTACTTTTTATAAAATTTCTGTGAAAGTATCTGAACTGCTCTAAAATGAATAAAATTATAATATTTTATTATTGAAGACAATATTTGCGATTCTTGAACGAAAATTTGAAATAGGAAAAGATACGGTCTCAACTAGGACTTGAACTCAAGACCTTCGCCTTCGGTGTCAAGTCCTAGAAGCGACCGAATCTTTTTCAAAATTTTATTTACAATTTGAGGTTTTACTCATTAAATTATTCCAAAAATAAAAATAAAACTATTTTTAAACTACTGCCCGGTATCAAATTTTTAATAACAAAGTTTTTAAAAATTAAAAGGTTAATCTGTTTCCGTGGAAAAACGAAATTTTTGTAAAATCTTGTATTCTGTGACGCTTTTAAACAGTTAAAGAAAAATCAGCAATCTTCAAATGCAATATAGTTAGCTATTGACAAAGCCGTAAATCGTTCTTAGCAGTTTTTCGTATCTTTTTATTATCACTTTGAGGGACATTCTTGTTTCGATACGAATAAGACACATTGAAATTCTTCTCTAGGGAGAAATTTAAAAAAAAATCGAAAGGACCTTGGTGCTATAAAAACGTTTTTGTTACAATTCCACATTGGTGAAATTTTCCATGACGCCATTTCTCTCATAAATTAAACATTTTGTTTTTGGTTCATGTGGCTGGAGTATTAGACGAGGTAAGAGAAATAAATTAATGAATAAGATTGCGATTGCCTGCAAATAGTTTTATTTAATGATCAAACGAAATTCGGTTTTAACCAAGAGTTAATAGTAGACAACTAAGTACGTACCACTCTGCAACAAAACTTTCTATGTTTAGCAGCAAAAACTCTCGAACGGTGAGAACAAGGTATCTATTCATTTATCTTCAATGGTTGTCTCAATGGGAAATTCCTTTTGTCGAGGCAGGCGTACAGTAGGTGTAGTGAATGTATGTCTATTTAGACATTTGTGCGAAAAACACATTCGTGTATGAGAGATGGTGACCGGATAAATCATCAAAATGTAATTCATCACATCTTTAAAAAGTTATTTAAAGTCATGGAAAGTGATGAAAAAACACTTAATTAACTAGGTTAAGTAGGTTAGGTTAGGTTAGGTTTAATTTTTTTTTGTTCATCGTTTCTAATGACTTTATATCACTTTTTAAAGGTGTGTTGAATTGTCGATGAGTTGATTTATCATGGAACCGGGAGAGATATAGCACAATTATGCCAAGGTATAAATGGGTATGTGTGCTTTCTTATTGGGTCTTTGTACCAGTAACCTTCCTTCAAGTAACTTGTATACTTAGTGCGACAAAAAACAGTAAGTAAAGTACCTACATTCTATTGTTATTATTAATCTGCCCATTATTATAATACTCAAAGATCATCCACCAAGTCTGTAAAGAAGTATCAGAAGCATAAAACTAAGATACTACAAATTGGAACAGTCTACCAAAGTAGGTACATGCTTAATAGGTATTGGTAGCAAGATCAAATACAGTAATACATCATCACTTTGAGGTTAAAAGAAGATTTTGAAAGACAAGAAATGTAAGTTTAATCCTATAAATTAGGTTAATAATAAAAATATTAAAGAAAAGCCGAAATTAAATTGATAAAATAATATTATTTTTTATGTGAAACCGCACAACAGTCGCAGCTGCTTTCAACCGTTTGGCGACCACTGAGGCCAGAAGTTAAGTTTTAAGATATTTTATTAAAACTCCATATTATCTCTTCTATTTTTCTGCGAAATGAATACTGAAGCGTTGAGGAGATGAAGGAAATGGGAAGAGGGAGCTTTAAAAGAACCTGACTATTTTGATCTGATAAAAATGGCTCAAGTTATTTCCAGCAATGTTTCGACTCTGAATAGTATCTTTTACCAAGGCAATACTTTGTAATAAGAAAAATAGTCAGAAAAAAATAATTTAAATTGCCCGTGCAATTATAAAAATTAAATTGCCCGTGGTTACCCTATGCTTGTGTCTGATAAGCCAGCACAGGTACCTTGTACTTTAGTGAACAGAAGAATATTATTGTTGCCAACTTACTTACCAATGCTTCTTTTGTTGACATTTTTGTTTTTATTTTTCGTACATTTGTTACTAAAATTTTGTTTATTTTTGTCTACCGGTCTCGAAACGACCGTGTCATAAACTTTTTTTTGGGGTTTAAATTTAATGTTATTATTATATTAAGTTTACATATATGTATTTTTGTAAATGATATAATTGTAAAGCTGCACATCTTGATACAGGAATGCCCTGTGAGATGTGCAGAGTATGTTTTTTTATGTTAAAAACTGGTTTTTGAATAAATAAAACGCATTGTTTAGTTACTGTTCAATTCAAGGAAATATGTCATTTATATATTCAAGAATCCAAATCTGGTAGTAAAACTGATTATCATAAAAAACAATCTAATGTATTGAAATACATTTTTGTAGATTGGTAAAATTGAGCAGATTTATTCTGATGTGGCAACCCCAATATGTTCCAAACCACAATCTTATTTAAATAATGGAACAGCCAGCCAATACAGCCTTTTCCAGACGAGGGGAATTATTTCTCCGCACTCGGGCTTTTATGTCGCCCTTGAAATTGCTGAAGAGTTTTCGGCGGGAACGAGCTGTGAAAGCGTTTTCCGTTACTTAATGGTAATTTTTATGGAAGCCTGTGGTGAATTTCGCGCGCCTTACATACAATATTATACTCGAGTATATTTGTAGTTATATAAATACCGCACACAAGTTAGTGAAAAACAAAAAGTTGTTTTGAAAAAAACATAAATAAACAGAAAAACATAAAAACACCTTAATGAAAAAAACTGAGAAATCTTAGATGTATACACACATGCGGGGGAAGAGGGTACGTTATTAACAATTTGATTTAATTTTCTGCAATATGCATTTAGTAAACTGAACTAAGGACAAATGGAAAATATCGGCGTCTGAAAATATATTATTTTGTTTGATAACTGCTGAATCTGCATCATATTTAGATGTAGAAAAAAAAATATTTAACTAAAAAAAATCATCTTTGGACTCCATTTACTCGGAAACGAAAGCTCAAAGAACGCCTTTCCGAAAACTGTGTATACCCAAAACAAGTAAATAAATAAATCTTATTTGAGAGCGACTTCTGCTGTTCTTCCTTATCAAGAAGATGGCCTCCGGCGTCGATGGGTGAGGCCCTCGACTAGCAAGCTGGAGGTCGCCGGTTTGGGAGCAGTTTGGACTAATTCATCATGACCGGTCGATGGCTGAGTTGACATCGCGTTTGGGTCCCACCCTAGCATAGTATGTTCAATTCTCTGACTGGCTAAGTCCTCCATGACTTATAACTGTGGTGGTAGTAATAGATTTTCAAATATTGTCAGGTTATTCGTAACCCGGGAATGTTTGTCTTTCAATTTTACAGTACACTGTATCGATAATAAAAATAAATAGACCGGAGTAATAAAAAATGTAACTGACGTCCGGAACGTCGTCGGTATCCTTGGCTCTCCATGCAGCGAAGGACCGCGAGGAGTAGAGGAGCCTTGTCAACTAGGAAAATTGGAAAAGGATCACGATCCCCAGCAAATAACAACTAAAAAAGATAATATATTATATTTAAAATTCCTTTCAGATTTGAAAAGCAAGCTGATGGCAAGATGACACATGAAAAAGTAATCGATGTTGCCAGCGTAAAAGTGGAAGGATGGTCTTCCCCTGAAATATCAGGTAGGTACTTTTGTAAAAAACTATTCCAAAAATATTTTAATATCCTCGGGATTTTATAAAAATATTCTCGAAGTTTTCATTAAAACCGAAAAGAGTTTACTTTTCTTTTTCATTGCTTTAGACACAATTCAAACTCATATGAAAGAAAATTCAAAGAATTTAAAAAAAATCTTCACTAAAAGCTTCGTTTAATTTTAATTGGATTGCGGTTATTTTTTTAGTTGTTATTTTGTTAAAATACGTATTTATTTTTTAAGGTCAAATAGCTTTAAATTGGAAAAGTTGTGTTAACTTACGAGTTTGAAGAATCCAAAATAAATATTTTCTGATGAGTAATGTTAAGAAATTGTACTTAATATTTTTTAGAAGAAGAAAAAAGTTTTTTTTAGGATTCTCTCCATACAGGGGGCTATGATTAAAATAATTTCACTCAGGACCTATGTCATATCTGGGGATGCTGTGTGGAGGGTCTTTTGTGGAGAGGAAGTAGTGAAAATCTCTTGAAGAGATGCATGATCCATGTTTAAGGAGGGAGGAAACACAGAGCCGGCACTCAAGAACGAGTCGTAGAAGCGACTCGTTCTCATGTGACAATGTCAACCGTGTAAATATGTTAGGCGCGCATTTGGCGTATTTCTTCAGTTTGCATCGATGCCGAAGAGATCAATGACGCTGATTCCTAGGAGCACAGCTACCTGACGCCTGTGCTCTAAAGTCTGCAATCCGCGAGTTAAGATATGGAATCTATCAAACGGATCGCCCGTTTCTGCACAGAGTCAAAGGTTTTTTCAGGTATTTTGGGACTCCAGACCAGAGGTCGCTGCCAAATTCAACAGTAATAAGATTTTTACAGGGTCAGCAGTTGTGTACTATTAAAGTATCTGCGGACCTTGTACAGTACGCCCAGGTAGCCCACCTTTTGAGAGGATAACTTGACTTTGGCTTCAATAGAGCTCCCGTGCCTGAGTTGTTCACTTAGAGTTACACCAAGCATATCAATGGAAGGCATGTTGGGAAGATTGTTTCCGTTGAAGGAGACTAGATCGTCATTTCGATCCATTTTAGATGTAATCAGACATGATTGGGTCTTTGAAACATAAAAATCGACTAGGTTATTTTTACTCCACAAGGAAACCCTCTCGAGGCAACCGTCCATTCTCTGCTTCTAATTAATTACTTAAGAATAAGCCATAAATATTCATTCATTGTTTTAATTAACTAAAAAATAATGTTGTACTACTACAACTTAAAGCTTATACAACGTGTCCCAAAATTTCTACGACAACGATTGGTGATAGGCCAGCTCACGACTAATCAGAATATCTAAATATGAGCTCAGTAAAAAGCAAATATACAAGCAGTCATGCAATTATCCTTAACTGTATCAGTTTTATAATTATAATTTTATAATTTTATTTTCCGACTTTATGTACGGGTTAAATCTTCAACACAGGAAAAACTAAACACACACACACACTTTCACACATGTTTCCACAAATGATCATCTATTCAATCGACATTATGCAAGTGCAATATATAAGCATAATAAATACAAAATAATACAAGAACAACACGTCAAATCACCAGAGATCAAATGGGAAAATAATTCACCGACTCCAGATATTTTCATATCAGAGGGTTCGGCTCGGTAGAACTTCTAATTGGACCTATAAATCCTACTGATCCCTCAATATAAATATTTTAAAAAATCTTTCGTAACTTTACATGTATTTATAATGACGGATTTTTGCATTTTTATATGTAAATTCTTTGACAGATCTAATACGCCTAAATTTTGAATGAGAGAGCTAGGTATAATGACAGTAGCCGAAATAACAATTGGTTTAAATTTTTATAGTCTGAGAATGCCAAATTCTTTTAATCTCATTTCCTAAATCTGCGTATTTTTTTTTTTTTTTTTTAAATAGATTTTTGAATATTACAGGAATTTGGGATAGCGACATCAATGATATACCTAAGTTTTTTTTAAATTTTGTCATGTAAAACAATATTGGGTCTATTATGATTAATCGTTTGGGCTGTTAGTATAGTTTTATCATAATATATTCTATAAAATTCATTTTCTAAAAATGAATTTGGTTCGTATTTATAGTACGGAACTGTATTACGGCAATCAATAAAGTTATGTTTAGTTACCAAACTTTGGTGAATTATTTTTAAAACTTGATTATACCTAAATGTATAGCGCTGACGGCGCTAATACAGAACATCCCGATATAATATGTTCTATAGTTTCCGGAAAAGCCAGAATTTTTTTACATAAATCATCAATTTAATTTGTATCTTTGATTATATGCTTCCTATAATTTTTAGTATTAATGATTCTATCCTGAATGGCAAGCATAAATCCTTATATTTCTGCGTTCAACTCTCCAATACTCAAACATTTGTTTGACGAAAATTTGACAACATACGTTTGGTTGAGATAATTATATATTGATTACTTCCGATTTTATGTCCGGGTTAAATCTTCCCCATAGAAAAAACTAAACCCTTCCACACACTTTTCCACAAATGATCATCTAGTCAATCAACATTATGCAAGTGCATTATATAAGCAAAATAAATACAAAACAATACAAGAACAACACGTCAACTCACCAGAGATCAAATGGGAAAATAATTCACCGACTCCAGATATTTTCATATCAGAGGGTTCGGCTCGGTAGAACTTCTAACAGGGTCTATAAATCCTACTGATCCCTCAACGTAAATATTTAAAAAATCTTTCGTTATCCTATATGTATTCAAAATGACCGTCTTTTGCATTTTTATATATTTATTTTTTGATAGATCTAATACGCCTAAATTTTTTATGAGAGAGCTAGGTATAATGCCAGTAGCCGAAATAAAGAATGGTAATATTTTTATAGTCTGAGAATTAATTATTATTACAGGTTATATACGTATATTCTGTAAGTTTTTTAAATGTTGTTATGTAGTTGTGTAAAAACCAATGGGCATTGTAACTAACTGAAAAATTATTTTCCCCTTTAATCGTATTTCCTCGCACAGGTATGATGACGGACATCATCATCTCGATGGACGACAAGTTCATCTACTTCGCCAACTGGTTCCATGGAGACGTCAGGCAGTACGACATCACTGACACCAAGCACCCCAAGCTGACCGGGCAGATCTTCATCGGAGGAAAGCTAATGAGCGACCAATTAAAGGTTGTCAACGACAAGATTATCAAGGTAATTAAATTAATCTATTATTTTTGGTTGAATTCCATCATTTTTATGCACCCTGGTCATAAAATGTCAATGTCAAATGTCATAAAATGGTCATGTCCTGTCCTGTTGACAATAATACACAATTTTTTAATGGCAATTAATGAATTTATAAATATAAAAAGGAGGAAATAGAATGCCGGCATTCAAATTTAAGTTCTACAGTTGAACTTAGATAATATAAAATATAGGTATCCAATTCATTTGATTGACAAAACGTTACGATATTACGACTGAAAATTTTGTAAAATGTGCACTATCTTTACGATTACTTTCTCAGTACTTTTTCGCTGTGTAGTTTTCCATTAAATTCTTTTTGACATTATTTTGCACTATCTTTTTTATTTTAAATTTACGGGAAACCCTACAAATAATAAGTAAACATGTAGATGGAAGTTATGCTTTAAAATATTAAAACGAATTATTATTTTTAAAAAGGCACACAAATACTTTATGTTTCAATGATTCAGTTCAATATTGTATTTATATGCCTTTCTTGAAAGAATTGAGTTGAGAATTACCCTTAACGGTAAAAAAATAAATTAAAAATATGTTTGAAAAATTATTTGTTTGCGGCCGTACATACGCAATATATATTTTTTTTATTATAAGACTATTTAAAAATTGTACATACAAAATACTATTTTAAATATATGTGTAGCAAATTGTATTTCTCAGTCTTCCTCACTAGGGTGACCTGTGCTGAGGTGATCTAAAGTTAATCATTTCTGTTTTATTAGTTTTCTATGTCGTTTTTTTCATTAATCTCTTTCAGCTAGATTTTTTTTTTGATGTATCTTAATATCTGTTGGGGAGGATCTTATAAAAACAACCTAAACTCAGTAAAAGTCTCGCAAAAAATTATTATAAAGGTAATACTTAAAAAAAACTCTACTTTCCCAGCATAATTGCTTTTTAAATTGTTTTCAGTACCAAATATTGATGATATATTTAAGCAAACTTCAATTATAAAAATTTGTAAAGAAAAAAATAACACAGAATATTAAGAATTTTACAAACTGATGAGAAATGCTAATCAATTTGTTACGCCAATCTTTAAAACAACTCAAATGCAAAACCATTATATTTACCAAGCCATAAAAAACTACAATAATCTCCCTTCCGAATTGCGCTGTATTACGAACCAACAAGAACAAATAAATAAAATCAAACTTTTTTTCCAAAAAAACTTATATTAAAAAAAAATATATGTATATATATATATATTATATTTATATTTTACACATAACATAATATTATAACATTGAATCTAAGTAAGAATCGTGGCTCCCTTATCAGGCACAAGAGCTCCTCATTTCTGATAAGGTATACATGACCAATTATGAACCTAAATATTATATTTTGCAAAATATGTATGTATTAATGTAACTATGATTTATATTTAAATAATTTTAAAAAAAAAATCTATTAGTAAACAAATATAATTTGTCTTCACATCTTAACCCCTTTAGAATTTTAGGGTCATATATGACATATATGATTTATACTTTAATCCATTAATAATATCGTAGAAATACTCATAAATAATAATTCATATTTTGCGCCGCTATCGTAACATTCGGTTAAAATTAAAAAGTTAAATATTTCTTATTATATGAACGAAATAAAAGTGAAGCTACAGTTTTCTTATAAATTCCCCAAACGAAACGAACGTATTTTCGAAATATCGAGTTTTCTCAATTTTTCTCTGCTTGGAATAAAAAATTAAGTAAAAACGTTGTTACCGTTTTTGACAAAATTTTTCAGGTTTGATTTTAAAACATTTTTGTTTATTTTAACTACATACACCGGAAAGATAATTTTATCTAGTTCCTAAAACAGTACTTATTTTTACAAAAAATTAAAAAATTAAATGTATATAGCGCATTTGAAATACACAGAAAACATTGCAAACTGAACATAGGTCATAAAAGTAATAAAGCATAACTTTCAAAAAGTGAATTTCTATAAAATAATTAAATTCACGCCATGTATGAACGCAGAAATAAGAACAAGCACAGATTTAATACTGTTACAAAGAATACTACATTTTAAAATTGACTGTCCCGAATTACTTCAATGTATCAATATCCATGTTCCCAAAAAATCATGCCGACATTTCTTACCTTTTTACTTCAATAACACCAGGACACTAGCTTACCAAAATTCTCCGATTGCGAGACTTCAAACAAATATTCTGATCTGGGTGATATGTTTCATTTGAAAAATAATCAGTATAAATGTTGTATATTCTATCACTTTTATTCTTCTAGACACAAATCGACCTATATTTTTTTTTTTTTTAAAAGAAAGACAAACATTCCCGGGTTACGAATAACCCAACAATGTTTGAAAATCTCCTACTACCACCACAGAAATTATACCCATATAACTTCTCCGCTTCTACTATTTTGTTTTGTTGAATCTTTTAAATTCAATTATATGCCTGAGGATTCATTTTTGCCACTATGTTTACATTCTTCTTTATTGCATTAATTTTTAAGTGTTTACTCTGATACAAAATGCTTGTATTTTTTTTAAAGAAAAGCCCACTAGGGCGTGTAATAAATAAATAATAACACCAAAACCAAAACAGAACACAAAAACATAGAGTCGAACAAGAATTCCTAGGGAGGACTGTGAATATAAAGAATCTGTATTATATTATGTTTATTCTTAATAATGTAATACATGACAAAGTATACTAAATAGATATTGATAAATAAAATAATCTTAAAAAATGTATTGTGAGAAGTGTGGCGACCATATTTGTTCCAGCCCATCCAGCTTACAATAGTTATTATGATAGCCAATCTCTAATAATACAAGGTAAATCACATATGTAGTATAATCACACATGTACTGAACACAAATTTAGCCACGTGTCAACTAATCCATAGACAACACACGTTTGTAGATTGCACAGGGTGTAAGTAATGATATTCATCAACGTGCTGATTGTTATTCCACGTAATAATATTATGTACACCGTAAATATGATACGTTGCATAACTCATGAAAATAAATAATATAATGTCTTTAAAATATATTACATTTACCCATTTTGTAATAATGTTTAGCTTAATTAAGGTCTGGTTTTGAAGTTGACTTCACAATTAAAAATTAGACGAATAATTGACTGAGCTTAGCGAATAAGTGTTCTGATTCCATAATTTTGTTTGTACATTCCGTCTCCGGTTCAAGATGGTGGCCGTTTTAATGTTTCAATAGAGATTCTTTTTTCAAATGTTAAGTCGTCGTGTTAATTTCGAATTTTTTCATGGCATTTTTCCAGTATTATGCTACCAACCTACCTGGAGAAAGTTTGAAAAAACGATTGTCACTAAGATGGTGACGTTTCCATAGACAAATTGATCAATTGTTTATTGAAATTAAAATATATATATAACTAAGTAGTTAGGTATTCAGGTACCCACCTACAAATCTTATGATTTCAGAGGAAATAACGCATCGACCAACTGTGCTTCGGAAAACTATAAGTTTATTGCTTTCAATTGGCGGGGGATTTTCTGTCCACGCTTATTACCCGATTATACACGAAAAGTGGCGTCTAATCTTATTGTTTAGTATAAAATAACATTTCAAAGCTCCATAGTTGATGCGTTAGCATGAATTGAGTGTAGAAATATCTGTGCAAATCCAGAGCTCACTGTTTCAGAGTTTATGTTCAAATAAAAACAAATTTATTCGTGTTTATAAAGACCTATCGGTTTAGTATTTCTTAAAGTATTAGTCGTTAAAATAAAGCTTTGTTATTTAGTAATATCTAGTGTTTGTATAGAATTCCTTAAGGGTCGTAGCTTAAGATTTATTGAAATTATCAGTTGGGATGATCGGTTAGAATTCAGCACAGACAATACCTACTCCCAAAGGAAATCCATTATTTTCATCTTGTTTTAGTCATGTTATTAATGGATATTTTGACCTTGTGTAGGGGATTGTTTTGCCATGGGTTTATAAAACAGTTGATATTTTTATGAAATTCATTATCTTTTGTTAAGTTTTCAAGGTCTCTCCAATAAAAAAACACATTAATTACAGTGGAGCAATCACATGATGATTTTTAATATCTTTACTAAAAAAATCTCGATGCCCCTTCGGTAGTCGTTAGGACTAGCTTGCTCTGCGGTTATAATGGAAGAAGAAAGATTGTAGCAAACACATCGTATTTATTAAAAAAAACTACTTGATATTTAAAAAAAATACTTTACTCTGTGAGCTTTGAGCAGATCTCTGTTTATATCATATTATATAACCAAAAAATGTACACTGATTAATTCAAGTTCAAAAACTTGCAACTCAATAGTTTAAGAATAGTTTAAAAATGACATCAGTCAGTTCATTTTAACAATATTTGTTACAATAGTAACATTGATTCATTATACATAGATGGATATAATACTCTAGACAAAAATTCTGCTCATTAGCATTGGGAAAAGTAACAATCGGTTGAATAATTAGACTCTTGGAGGATCCTCCAAGATGAATCTATAATGGATAAATATATAATCTATAATCCATAAGAATCTTAAATGCAAAATAAGTTTAACCTAAAATAACTAAGCAAGAAGTCAATATAGATAACATATACCTAATTTTTTTTAGAGCTAGAACATATGGAAAGCTTAAAACATATAATTGTAATGTTTAAACAACACCCATAAACCATAACATCGATATAACTGATGATAATCCTAAGAAAACGTCATTTTTATATATTTTCTTTAATCCTCGGTAATGTGTGGTTAAAATTATACCGTGATAATGTCTCATATAAAAACTATTTGTCTTTTGTAGAGTAAAACAAATTTATGTTCAAGAGTTAAGATACAATTTGGTGAATATTTTAACGAGTAACTTAAAGAAATAAGGGCAGAAAATGATCATGAAGTTTTATTAAAAAGCTTTACACCAGACTAATAATAATGTATAGGTATGTGTAAACGTACTCGTTTATGACTTCATGAATTTCTTTCCAGTTAGTGTACCTATAAGCATAGTATATAAATGTGCGAACATGGTAGTAACCACGTAATTGTAATAATTTTATCACTCATGGTAGTAAGCCCTTTCTAAACATGAGAATATTCTGAAATAGGAGGTAAATGTTAACATTTACAAATTGTAAAGATTACATGAAAATTATTCTATGTAGGTACCTAAATGCTGTTAGTACCAAAAACAAATTAAGTTCAACAAATAAATAAAATTTCAGTGCCGTATATCTCATGTCTCCAATGTCCGCATGATGTAAAATTAATTCCTATTTTATTTTGTATGTGTAGGTGCAACCAGAGCCGGTGTTTGTAAAGGGGAGGAGGTTGGACGGAGCACCCCAGATGCTGCAGCTGTCTCTCGATGGAAAGAGACTTTACGTCTCATCTTCGCTGTACTCCCCCTGGGATAAAGAGTTCTACCCCGATGAGATTGAAAAGGTACAAGTACTTATTGCATTCGCTCTTTTGTTGGGATTAAAGCTCCAGTGAGAGATTGGAAACTCGTATGTTATATTTTTAGCTTAAAAACTGAAACGTTTTCTTATTAATACATTATTTTTTTCAATTTTAAAACCATTCCTAAAAACTTTTAGATTCTGAGAGGTGTTCTCTCTCCAGGAAGATGTATTAACTTGCATTTACCTACTTTTCATATAAATATACTTATGCGTTGCATTATTATATATACATTCCGCTGTGGAACTATAGCAAAGTGTTGTCGATAGTTATCGACAGGAATTATTAGTTTTTCGAATGAAGTTTTGACAGACAATCATTTGTGTGATATAATCGTCTTTCATACTGTAAGTTCTGGGATTATGAAATATGTACGGTTTTTTGTTTAGAATTTCTAAAAGAAATTTCTAAATTTCTATGACTTTCCGTCATAGCTTGAAAATATGTGAACATTTTTTATATTTATTTTTTGTTCATACTCGCTTCAAATCTAAAAAATTTGCATTCAAAAAGCGATTTTTGTTAATTACCTACCAACGTAATATTTTGGTCAGTATTTTGTATTACATTTTTAATGTTATATGAAAGTTAAATTTTCTTGAACATATTAGAGTGAGTTACAAATATTTCATTTTATTTTCGCATTTTCGTTCTTTGAACCGCATGTTTTGATTTTAAGTTTTTCTTTGATATTGACATTCTGTTCCTTTGACAAATAATCTCTTTCAAAGTCCTCACTCTGTCAGCGGTCAGCGGTCAGTTTCGGTCCGGGATGGATTTATGTAGATAACCAGATTCCACGCAGGATACACTCACTCTTAGGGGTGCAACAAAACCACGAATTTTTATCAAAACGTTAAAACTTTTATCCAAAAAACCTAAAATTTTTTCCCTTAACATCGAAAATATAACCCTAAATATCGCTAATTTTTTCCAAAACATCAAAGTTTTGTTAAAAAACATCGTGATCGCTTTCCGACATTGAGTATTTATCTAAAGCATCGCTTGTTCAAACAACAAAAACTTTACCTCACAAATCGCAAATTTGTTACTAAATATCGAATGTTCGCTGAAAACGTCAAAGCTCGTTTAATTATAATAAAATTTTATATAAACTTCTTAACTTTTGTCCAAAATAACGAAAATTGTTTCTGAATGTCCTTAAGGATCCATTAACCAGTGTAGTTAATATTTTCGTTTGTGTGCTTTGAGGACACTTGCAGAAAGGTGATTCCAGGAAATTCAATCAAGGAGGATTCAATGCAGTGGTTGCCAATATACAGTTTTCAAAAGCAGCGGGGCTAGCTGACCACTATTGAATTCATATAAAAGAAAAGTGAAGTATGGAACGGGCATTCAAGCACATTAACTCTCAGAAGTGTTTATCAAAGAGAACCTACACTAGTCTTCTCAACCGGTCGATCGCGATACCAATCATTGCGATGGTAAATAATTTTGAAAACAGTAAATATTTTCGTATTTCAAATTTTCAGCCATGAATGAAAAAAATAATATCTTGGTAGTAGGTCATTTTTTTCCTTTGACATGCTTTTCCGCTAATGAAGCAATATTATCAAGCAAGTCGATCCCAATAAGAGTTAAGGTAAAAGTAGCTCTCAAAATTAAATATACATAGGGAACCCTTACTGTAGACTATGTCTATATGTAGGCTCGTGGTTCTATGTCCACTTTAAAATGCTTTATTTATTGTAAATTTTGTATGAAGGTTTAAGCCACGCTATATCGTCATATTTTCGTGACTTGGCCTATTTCTAGATATCTTTCGCCATACGTTCCCATTGGTAGTGTGTGGCAAGCGATTTGCTGAAATAGGCCAAGCCATGATGCTTATAGCGTAACTTGGATAGTAAAGCTGCAGGGCTGCCCTGGTGTGATGAGAGACTTATGTTTTTGCGTTTGTTGTATAATTTTGTGAATAAATTTATAAGTATGTCTTAAATATGTTTTCGCAGTAATGTAATCAACGTAATCTCAAGGTATCTATCGGATGATATTCCGTAAGTGCCATTTTTGTGAAATACTATTACAAGAGCACTTAACAAGGTTAGACAATACTAAAAACGGACGCTAAAATATCAATAATTAAATTACTTAAACATTCTACTAGATTTAAATTTTAGACAAACAAAAAACTAAAAACTTTAACTATAAATATAAAAGTAATAAATATAAATAACTATAAAAACTATAAATATTAAAAGCTCTACATACAACTAAATACAGAATGAGCGATAAGTATTTTAATTTTTTATTATTATTTACATATAGGTATATCGCTAGCTGTTAAAAGTTTCGGACTGTTTTAAGAGTAAAGTGTGCAAATTTAGAAAGGTGATTCTACATAATAGTAGAAGTAAAAAAAATGACAATTTTCTTCGATATTTCAATATTTTAAGGTAGTTTTCAGGTTGAAAAGATGAACATGGAAAAATTGCGTTATTCTATGGAAAAATATGTTTCTATGGGAAAAAATCAACGCAATTTCAAAAAATGTATGTATTTCTTTACTTTAGTTACCATCATGTACCAATCAATCAATTACCTCCCGAAGTTTGTGCACTTTACCTCCGGACACTGTTTGTGTATTAATGTACTAATAAACTAGCCTAATTATGCAAATTAGGATGCAAATCTCTCATTCAATGTGACTTTCTAATGGTGTAGAAATACGATTTTCGATGTTTTTGTGTTTCGATGTTTCGATGTTTCGATGTTTATCGCATAGATTGCAACCTTGTCTAACTCCTCTCATTTGCATCTCCTAATCATCCGATGGTTCAGCTGATGGCGGCAAAAGGGGATTTACACAAATTGATGTCCAGCATACCAAACGCCATCCGAACCATTTGCAAAAATAAATTTTCCAATAAAACGTGTTCGACGAGAGAAATCTACACCACTGTAACAGCTCTGTTTTAGGGTTTTTCGTTTTTGCCGGAAGAAAAATGAAATATTCAAATTTATCCCTGTGTCGATAGACTGAATAACATTTTATGTGTAACTCGTAACCTAAACCATAAAGCCAGTGAGACTATATTGTTTTATACCTTTGTTTATATGTCCATGAAATCCAGTATTTTATCTAAATACTAGTTACATCGAATCAGCTTTGTCACTATGGCAGACAGCCATATAGGTTTGAAATATCATTTAAATGTCGAAAAAAAAAGGAAAAATAAAATCATAAATTATGCGTAATTCTTTTTTTTGTTATCTGTTGCATTTTGTCCCACTTATCGATGATGTTTGCACGTTACTTGTTTTTCCATAAATAGTAACCTTTAAACATTTTTTCTAAAGGGATCCTGGATGATCCGATTGGACGTGAACACAGAGGAAGGAGGACTGAAATTGAACGAGAACTTCTTGGTTGAATTCAAGGGAGGTCCCGATGGACCAGTTTTGGCCCATGAGATGAGGTATGTAACCGATCTTTCGTTTCAACTTATATTTTTGCTGTTACGATTAGTTGATTGGTTGATAAATTGATTTATTCATCAGTCAATTGATATTTTTTCTCATTAATCTACTGATTCGTTGATTAAACTATTAGAATAATAATGATACATTACTAATACTTTGATTAAAGGCAAAGTAAACATAAGTTAACCTTTAATAAATAGATACAAAAATAATAATATTAGAGCAGTATCATTGATTAAAGAATTTGTAAAATGCATTACAAAAAAGGTATCTTCATACCACGTTGAAATATTTTAAGTAATCGTTGTGAAAGTAACATATCATGTAAGAAGGTATATTGATTCCATTTATTCACATACAAATTGCATAATCATGTTGTAATAAATTATTGAAAATCCGACCTCGCTTACGTGCAACTACCCCCGCTGTTTGTAAGCGTCCAAGAATAATTATTGCCGGGTTCAATAAAAATGAACTTAGACTACAATAGCACACAACTACAATTTATGCATATACTACAACACTGATTAGAAAATCCCTAGAAGTGTTATTTATTCCGATTTGAAAGTAAATTTATGACACCCATATATTTTCGACATACTATCTGTCGACAGTATCCAATAATATAAGCCATTGAAAGTGTTGATGTGTTCAAAAAAAGTTTAGATATTGAAAAAGAAAATAATTTAAAATTAACCCTACTTAAGGGCACAGCAACGAAATAAAGTCAGTGATAATTTAAATAACACGATTTTTTATGCATGCGTCATTGTAAACAACCCTAAAAATAGTGACTTTTGGGTGTACTAGAATGCTAATATTACAAAATATGGCATTATTGATGTTGTTGTAGTTGAAAACGTTTTTTTCACCGCCGTTTCACGGCCAAACTGAAATTCCCTGAAAAATCTTCATTCAAGAAATAAAATACCGTTTTGGACTAAGCAATATCAATAATGTCAAAATTTTCAAATTTAGCACTCTATCGAACTCAAAAGTTACGAGCCGCTACTGAAACTAATGCTAAAAGCGGGAAGTCGTTTTTGTCGATATAACTTTTTTTGATTTGACCTTTCGTTTTTTAATAAAGCGATTGTGAATTTCTGAATTGATTTTTAGGTCTAATTTGAAAAAAAACACTCACCTCGGGGCTACTATCAGCTGTTTACTATCTTAAAACGTGTAAAAGAGTATATACAGCTCCCGCTCTAAAAGTATTTTAATCCTTTAGTTACCGTAAAAAAGTAACAATTTAAAATCAAAATGCTCAGATCTAAAAAAATACACCGTGTGCAAATACAATTGAAAAATAATATGCAAGATTTATTTGAAAAAATATGTTGAAAATGGCTTTCTTACTAGATATATTTGAGGAAGGTTGTCAATTTCACCCAAAGTAAGATAAAAATATTCTAACTTGGGGCTTTCAAACACGCCCACAACATACTTCTGTTCAGTGTACAACTAAACGCAAGTACACAGTACAAGGTGGGTGCACCACCCGACAGAAAGGACGCGTCATAAGCAATCCCGCGCCGGAAATGACAAATGGCGTCGAGACGTCCGGATACTGTATTCGTTGGCACTTTTCCACAGTAAATTCACCTTGAAAATTAATGATCTGTCATATTTCGTTCGGTTTCCTTCCTGGCGTCGCCGCGCTCGGTCGAGTCGAGAGACGTCGCTGTAATGGCAAGTTTACGTCGGGAGTACTGGATAATCTTCATGAACAATTTCAAAGTAAATAGTATCTACTTAAGAAAGTTTTTTTTTTACTGAGCTTCGCTAAGTTCTGTTTGGTACGTCCCAGTTCCGGTTGCAGGTGGCGGCTTTATTGGATACTACCCCTATCCCGCCTTCGTAGTTCCTACTACAATATCTTAAATCGGATTAAACAATATTATGGGACCTACCGGCCTTTAGAAATCTTAAAACAAATTGGAATTGAGATGGTAATTCTTTCTTTATGTCAAATTTAAAAAAATGTTAAGTAAAATATCTATGGTTTAATTTAGTGGGTAGTCATTTAAGTACCTACTTACAATAATAATTTCAGAGAAAAATTTGCTTTTGATTTACTAAATAAAATAATACACAAGCACATTTTTGGATGAAGGTCGACTGTTAACATAAATACTGTTTGAGTTAAAACAAATTTCCTTTTATCTTATTATTAAGTTATTTTTCACACACAATCGAGTATATTTCTATGGCCGCTATCGTAAATAAAACTCGTATAGAAATGTTGTCGTTTTAGAAAAAAATAAAGTATCATTGGTTAGATAAAGTTAGGTTCAGCTGAAAATAAATTGCCATTTTTACTAACTTGAAATACGTAAAATCAAACTGTTTTTTTACGTAAGCGTTATAAATTTCTCTTTGGCTCATAATGGCACGTTTTTGGTGAGGTTAACTTTTAATCAAATACCTCAAATATTCTTTTTTGCTGTACATTTTTTAATTGTTTTGTCTGATTCTGCAAAACACACAATCGTTAAATTAATAAAACATTTTACTATCAAAACTGGGCGAGAATCCTTAAAATATCGATCCAATTTACCATATTTAATGTCTGTGAAAAAAAACTATGCGAAAGAAACTGCGAATATATTGGCTATTTTCCTGTACTTTTTTATTGCTGAAAAACCTGTAGTTTTTCACGGAATATGCGGAATATTTTCATATTCAAGCGAAAATACTTCTACGAAAATATTCAGATCTTGAATTTATGAATAAAACAATTTAACTATCTAAATTCTACTCGAATAGCGAATATTTGAAGGCACAAACCTATTTTATTCAAGCTATTTTAATCTTTTCTAACATTATCTTGGTTTGGCGAGGCTTTTTATTCGATTAATTACCACTAGATGGAGTCTTGATAATATGATCTTGATCTCAGCGACTATACCTCGCTATATTGTTTTCCAATGATTAAAGAAAATAGTAAGAAAATATAGTTGGTTTCAAATTTTGTTTGTGAATTTATTCTATTAACGTTATTGCTTCCATTTTCAGGTATCCTGGCGGGGACTGCACTTCAGACATATATCTTGCAAATGATTAAAAAAATTACATCACTGTTACATTTTATTTTGGTGTTATTAAATAGATACCTTAATAATCTGCATATAACTTCATGTTTTTTGATTCTTTTACCGAATATTTAAATCACGGTTTTCATGTTTTTTTTATTAATATATTAAACTTGTTTAGGAGAGTAAAACTTACTAAAATGTAGATCAGATATATGGTGTCTGTATCATATATTTTAATATTATCTTCCATATTTGTCTTAATTTTTGCTATTTCGTGACTTTAAATCGTTTAACTATAGATCATGCATAATACGGTCAATAGCTTATGATATTAAATTTTACGAGTTTATTATTCCTGCTTTTTTAATGTAACTTTACTCATAAACTATAAAATAAACATTTTATTAAGAGTGTGTTTGGTTTATTTAAAAAAATAATAATAACACATCATGGATATCTTCTGCTTTTCCTTTTTTTAATTTTGAAACCTTTAATTTTAAACCTTTACCTCTTTAATTTGGGAGGTGGTCAATGGGTACCGCCGCCTCGGGAACCATACTCTGGGTTACCAACACCTCTGCCGCAGGTCACCTGAAGTGGTTCGCTACGTTTGGTGACTTAGCAGGGGTGCCCGGGCTCATGGAGGGTTGTGCGTTATGGATCACACTGATGAATGGGTCAGCCTTAACTTAATGCAGGGCGGGCCGGGCTGGGAGAGGCCGGTTGAGGGAGATCCAGTAAACCGGTTATCGCTGTCCGGGCCACTGGATAGTACAGGGGCCCGACCCTTGGGCTCACGACCAAAGGTGGGCTGCCCCATCAGTCAGCGAAAAAACCCTGCCACTGATGTTGTGCCGGTTCGTGACCGGTGAGGACCCAGCATCCAGCGTTTGGGGCGCACTGGGCGACCTCCACAGCCGGACTCTCCTGCCCATTGCCTGGAACCGCAGTCAGAAGAACATACCTTACATTAGGTGTATCCAGTTGCTCCACTCTCCAGCTCCCTACCCAACCTTTTTAACCTAATCCTTCCCAACCCATCCTAAATCCCACAAACAAATAAAACAAACTTAAAAACTATGAATTTACAACCAATTAATATAAACTCAGCGACAGCGAACAGTAGGAGTCCTCAGTGTGGACCGAAGATGAAGGTGAATTTCGCTAACATTCGCGGTCTGTACACCAACCTAACTCCCATCCACCACCACCTTCTCTCACAAAATCCCCACCTCCTTTTCCTTACGGAAACTCAGATTGCCGAGCCCCCAGATACCTCCTATCTGAACTGCCCAGGATATCATTTAGAAAGCCTTTTCAGGCCAAAAGGAGGTGTCTGCCTTTACAGCCGTGCTGACATCGGCTGCGCTCGTCTCGCAAATATCGAGAGCGCAAAACACGAAGTGTTATGGGTACGTGTGGATCTCACCGGTATGATGAAAATTTACGCATGCCTATATCGCTCACCAAACCTTGCCGAATCAGACACTGTGGAGTTGTTTAAATACTTGAGTGACACTGTAGATATTCTCTTGCCCCGTTACCCACCGGCCGAGTTTGTAATCTTGAGGGACTTCAATGTTCATAATGAACAATGGCTGAAGTTCTCGGGCCCAACGAACTCTGCCGGTAGATCAGCGGAATCCTTTGCTCTTATCCATGGACTAAGCCAACTCATAGAATCTCCGACCAGAATACCAGACATCCCATCACATTGAGCCAACCTATTGATCTGTTTCTCACTAGTGAGCCACTCGGGTACAGAGTGGAGGTGACAGCGCCCTTAGGATCCTCTGACCACTGCCTGATTACCACCTCTGTCCCATCCTCCATTAACCGTCAACCTGACATGTAAAGAGGAAGGTATGGCACTACAGGGCAGCAAAATGGGACGGCATGCGGTCTTTCTTCGGCGCCTTTCCTTGGAGTACCATATGCTTTAGCTCCGAGGATCCATGAATTTGTGCACGCGAGGTAGGAGAAGTAATCACATCAGCAATGGATTGCTACATTACCTTCTCCGTCAAATCCTCTGGAGCGGGCACAAAACCGTGGTTTGACCATCGCTGTGCTGAAGCTGTCAGACTCAAAAATATAGCTTTTAATGCACTCCGGAAGATTAACTCCATGAATAACCTTTCGGAATACTGAAAACGGGCAAGGGATTGTAAGAGAGTTCTAAATAGAGCTAAGAGCAACCACGACCAGAGAATTGCGAAAAACGTGGCTGACTGCCCCACTGGTAGCCGTGCTTTCTGGTCACTCGCTAGCTCGATTGGAAGAAATTTCTGCAGAACCACTTTCCCACCTCTGACCAAGCCTGATAGAAAGCTGAATTATTGGCAAAATTTTCGCGGAAAACTCAACTCTTCAAGATAACGGAGAGACTCCCCCATCCATTCCGCACAGCGGTTTTCAAATGGAGGAACCAAAGATCCTGAACAGAGAGGTTCTCCGAGTCTTGAACGAGCTAAAAGTCGACAAAGCCAGTGGGCCGGACGGAATACCTGCCTTGGTCCTCAAGAGGTGTTCTGCAGAAATAACTCTAGTGCTCGCGAAATTATCTAGGCTCTGTCTCAAAGGTGGAAAGGTTCCTGATATTTATAAAAAGGTAATCGTCCACCCAATTCCAAAAAAGGGGGACCACTCCGACCCTTCTAATTACCGCCCCATAGCCATCACTTCCATACTCTCGAAGGTATTGGAAAGGGTGGTTAACAACAAATTGCTCACATACCTCGAGAATAACAATATCCTAAGCGATCGGCAATATGGATTTTGTCGAAACCGATCGTGTGGCTATCTACTCGGATATGTGACGCATATTTGGGGGCGGTACATGGAGCGTTTTGGTGAAACTCAAACCGTTGGGTTGGATATCTCCAAAGCCTTTGACAGAGTCTGGCACAGGGCGCTTATCGGGAAGTTACCATCGTATGGGATCCACCCAACCCTGCATAATTGGATTACGGACTTTCTGAGGGGAAGAACAATTCAAACCGTGGTTGACGGCTCTTCTTCCTCACCGCATCAAATCAATGTGGGGGTGCCACAAGGATCTGTGCTGTCTCACATCAACGATCTCGTTGAATGTGCACCAAATCACTGCTACGCTGATGACAGCACCGTTCAGGAGGGTTATCTTTTTGACAGGCTCCCTTCCACCTATGATGTCCGAACAGCTCGGAAAGTTTTGAAGCAAAAAATTGACCACCACCTTGAGATGGTTCGTGCCTGGGGTAAGGCGAACTTGGTCTGTTTCAACGTCACAAAAACCCAAGCGTGTCTGATTTCGGCAAAGAGGGAGATCAATGACTGTCTGGTGCAATTTGATGGGAGCACTCTCCCCAATAAAGACTCCATTGAAATGCTTGGAGTTACTATATCAGACCGGCTCAAGTATCGGGGATCCATAAAAGCCCGAGTAAATCAGGCCTCCAAGAAGTTGGGCGTCTTGTACAGGGTTAGGAGATTCTTCAATAGTGACCAGCTGCTGACCCTGTACAAGTCTCAAGTCCGCCCAACTATTGAATTTGGAAGCCACCTTTCGGCTGGTGCCCCAAAATACTGAATAAACCTGCTTGAATCTGTGCAAAGGAGAGCGATCCGTCTGATTGACAATCCGTTGTTAACAGACCGATTGCCTTCTCTAATGCACTGGCGCAATGTAGGCATGCTGTGTCTGTTCTACAGGTATTTCAATGGAGCCTGCTCCAAGGAGCTAGCAGCATTGATTCCTGATGCACCGGTGCACGTGCGCGAATATCGACGGACACGAGCTGAACACCCGTTGACGGTTGACGTTGTCTTCATGAGAACGGGCCGCTTTTACGACTCGTTTTTGTGTAAGTCGGCTCGTACGTGGAACGAGCTACCGGCATCTGTTTTTCCTCCCTCCTATAATCTGAGCCTCTTCAAGACCCGCATTAACAAATCCCTTCCTACAGCCCCTACCTTATTCCGCCTCACAACGCCGCCCAACCGGGTGGTGACGTAGTTCCCCTGTCTGTACACTGCACAGGCAGGGACGCTCTTGTGAGGTGTCACATAAAAAAATAAAAATAAATAAAAAGTGAGGAATTTCATTTTGATGTGTTTTTTGTGTATATTAAAGCAACTTGAAGTATATGTAACTTTTTTCCACTCTTTTAAATTATGACCTGACAGCTTTAATTTATAACGAGCATCTTGCAGCAGACTAGTCCAGTGACAAACCAGTGACACTCACAAACCAATCTAAAGATGTCTTTTACAAAGTGAAACCGGTCCGGCCATAAATATAAATATAAAAGTAAAAGTAACGTTTTAAATCCGTAAAAAATCACCCGTCAAACATGTAAATAGGAAGGTGACACTCCAGGGCAGCAAAATGGAACGGCATGCGCTCATCCCTCAGTATCTTTCCTTGGTCTGCTTTAGCTCAGACCAAGTTACTCAGTAACAAGTTGCTCACATACCTCTATAGTAACAAATCGGCTATATGGATTTTGTCGAAACCGATCGTGTGGCGATCTGCTCGGGTATATGACGCATATTTGGGGGCGGTATTTGGAACGTTTTGGAGAAACTCTAAACGTCGTGTTGGATATTTCCAAGGCTTTTGGTGCGATTGTCGGGAAGTTACTGTTGTATGGGGTCCATCCAACCCTGCATAGTTGGATTACAGACTTTCTCAAAGGAACAACAATTCAAACCCTAGTTGACAGCTCTTTTTCGTCTCCGTTGAATGTGCACCAATTTATTGCCACTCTGAGGACAGAACTGTTAGAGGGTTATGTTTTTGGCAAGCCCCTTTCCACTAATGATGTCTGAGACAATAAGTTGACCACTGTTCAGTTTCAACATCAAAAACCAAATCGTGTCTGATTTCGGTAAAGAGGGAGATCAATGACTATCGGGTGCAATTTTATGAAAGCACCCTCCCCAAGAAAGACTCCATTGGAATGTTTGGAGTGAGTATATCAAATCTCTACAGAAGCCATAGTAAATCGGGCTTCCAATAAAATGGGCGTCTTGTATAGAACTAGCACATTCTTTAATGGTAACCAGCTACTAACCCTTTAAAAATCTCAAGTACGAACAACAATTGAATTTGGAGCCAACTCTGGGCTGGAGCTCCACAATACTTGATTCTGTGCAAAGGGGGGGGGGTCCGTCTGATTGACAATCCGTTTTTAACAGCCAGATTGCCATCTAGAATGCACAGACGCAATGTGGGCATGCTGAGTCTGTTCTAGAGGTGTTTTAATGGAGCCTGCTCTGAGAAGCTACCAGCATTGATCCCGGTGCACCAATGTACCTGCGTGAAACGATTCTTAAAACGGTTTTGTGAAAGATCTCGCCAGGTTCTCTTCCCGACCTTCTTCTTTTCCATCTTCTTCCCTTTCCCATTTCCTTCGGTCTCACAACATACTCCGATTGGTGACGTCATATTTCCTCTGGCTTCTGGCAGTTGGGACTCTTGTGCGATATTACTAGAAATCTTAGTATTCCCAAATCTAATTATTTTTGTGTAATTAATATTGTGGGGTATTTTACCTTTGAAAGGTGCGAATAATTACGAAAATAAATATTCAGTCCTCTCAAAGGAATAAATTCTTGAAATTGTGCAAATATTAAAAAAGCCCGAACAAGGGACGGCGTTTATCCGGGCATTTGAAAAGGACCAACCCACAGAACAATCAAATTCAAAGAATGGAAATGAATCAATTTCGATTTTCAATTTCTATAATACGTTTGTGTTAATGGTAACTCCTGTTAACAAAATTTTATAAATGTGGAAAAAGTGTCCGTTTTTTTCAATATTGTAGTGTGGTTTTTTTATGGACAAACGTCCTACAGTTTTGTTCCCGGGCATCTTACCAGCCAGTGCTTTGGAAATGTTAAAATATCTTTTTAATTTTTTTTTTTGCTATGGATGCCATTGTCATTGACAATTTTTAAAAAGGTCTCGTCCAATAGTTTTACTTGAATTCGAAAAATAAATTACCGAACTGATTCAATTCACACAAATGACTTGCCGAAGTGTCTGAGTTTGAGATATCTACAAAATTTACTCAAATCCAGGAGAGGAAGAGTAGAAAAGGAAGCAGGTACAATCAGAATTAGATACCAGTGCACTACAGATAGACACTGTTGTAAAATTAAATTTAACTAAATTTTCCAAAAAAAATATAATGTTTATTATATTAAAGAAAAATGGAAAAAACCTGCAGACAGGCTGGCTTGTGCCAGCTTTGCGTGACTACTATTTGTTATTTTTAAAATTCCAGTAATATCAATATTTTATGGTTGAAATAATCAACAAATAAAAACAAATAAGAAACCCGCAAATAACATAATACCAAAAATAATAGAATATAAGTATATATTTGCATAATACCATTATTTATCCTAATAAATACGAATTATAGTATGAGTTTGGTAAGCATAATAAGGTACCCCCTTTCAACAGTTAACGCTATTTTATTTTAAATACAAAGCTTGAAATCTGTTAGTATGTTGGTAATCACTGGAAAGGCACTGAAATCATGGCGCAAAAAATTAGAACACAACAAATGCATGCAGAAAAAATCGTGCAAATTCTGCATTAACTTTGAGGGAGATGGAGATGCTCGTGAGAAATTATCATTCAATCGATCATCGATTTCAATGTTTAAATCGGACGGTCGTAACTCCACCGATCGTGGTCTCGACGTCGTATTAAAAAATATGATTTATTAGAGTACACAATGTGATCAATCAATTGTAAAGCTGCAAACAACTAGAATGTGTCCGAAATGGTCCAACTATTAACCAGTCGACTGTTCTTCGAGCGCATGTGCCCGAC
Source organism: Hesperophylax consimilis (assembly GCF_061612785.1). Lineage (NCBI taxonomy): Eukaryota > Metazoa > Arthropoda > Insecta > Trichoptera > Limnephilidae > Hesperophylax > Hesperophylax consimilis. The sequence continues at coordinate 24,344,633 of NC_142842.1, forward strand.
AATTTTTACTACCGTATTTGGCGTTCCAGACAAAATCAAAATTGCTTGCGCTAATATCACCGTATATTCTGCTGTTTATTTTGTGAATGTAACCTATATGACAGCCTCCGAAATAATTTGTCTATGAATGTCAAATCCATTTATGTAAAACGGCGTCCCAAAAATGTTAATGTTTGAGTTTTCAAAGTAATGTGAAAGCCATTATTTTCTTGAAAACACCTTTTAATTGTTGTTTTTCGTTTTAGGTGTGTTTTAAAGTTTTTTTCAAGTAATAGGAAAACTAGTTTATAAATTTTTTTATAGTTATATCCCAAATTATTTATTTTGGGGAAACGTCTTCCGATACAAACATGAAATATAAATTAAAAATAATATGCATTACCTGTTTAACTTTACATACAATTACCAAAACACAAATCTTAGTTTCTATTCTGATATTTCAGTTTTCGCACGCTGTTCGGTTCCGTGAATTTTGAGGATTTTCTGCTCCGTCATTCCGACAGAGGTTAATCATCTTCGATGGCACATACCATAGATTATAAACTTTCTTATTTATTACCCTCCTTCTCCATTTTACGAGCATTATCATTCTGTGTACAAAACCCGACCAGCATGTGAGCCTATTTTAAATTAAACTCTACCCAGGAAATGTACAGTGTTCCCTGTGCAAGCGTACCCGAACCTCTGTAAATATTTCTAAGTGAAAAGACCAAGGTCACCCCTACGTTCTGAAGCCTACTGTTGTAGTAAATAAGGCAAGCACTTGATCAGATATTATACAACAAATTTTCAATTATTATGTGCAAATGGAACGTATCATACGGACAAAAATCGTGCAAGGCACTTTTCAACGATCGAGAAGTAGTCACTCAGTATCAGAATTGTCTTTTCCCACGTTTGGTGACCAGATCGGAATAGCCAGATGCTTTCAAATCTTCCTCTGCCCTATACCGCACCTTCTCTACTCCCTTCAGATTCACAAGATACCCCAATAAGGGCTGCTATAGTTCTAACGGCTGAGGACAGTCGAGAGCAGTTAACGCTATTGTGCAGAAATCACATGATTTTTTTTATATCGCATGGACACAAATCGTACAAGTACTCCCTAAATCGTACTCTTGTATGAAGGATCACCGTTCAGAATCGAAACATTACTTATTGCTTTTTAAAACACATTTCTTCTTTTCCGTAAAATTATGGATACCATCTTCACCGTTTAGAACTACCAGAGGTGTCTACTTGGGAAGTCCTTTAATTTTAGCAAGTCTTGATTATTTTGTTAATAATTACGCAACTATTCTTTTTTAGTAATCTTTTCTACTAGTGGAACATAAATAAAGAAATACATTAATCTTTATTATATTCTTTCATCAATTTTAACTATCTTTCTAATATATATATTTTAATGTGAATACCGCAAAAGAGTCTTAACTTCTCCCAACCGTTTCCAGTCAGCGAGGCTATGGCATCCCCAATTGGAGTATGTTATGAGGCTGGAAGAAGTGGGAGTGGAAGGAGATGGGTAAAAGAAAGGTGAGGGAGTACCTGGCTATTAAGATTTGGTCACCAAACACGGCTAAAGTAATGTCAAGCAACGTTTCAATTCCGATTAGCTTCCACTCTGGAACGTGCCGCAAGTATACCTACTATATTAATATAAATGAATAAATAGTGAAATATCAGAAATTAATCAAATAAAACTTACTGGTTGGACGCCGGTATTTGAACCCGCGACCATCGGCTTGCTAGTCGAGAGCCTTGCCTCTCGACTATGGAGGCCATACAAATTTTGTGTTTGCCGTAATTCATCTATCTATCTACTATTTTGTCTTTACTTTTTTCTTCTTTTCATTTCTTATAATCTATGCTCTAATATAACCATGGTCAACCGCAAGAATAATTGTTTCCTAAAATAACTTTTCATGTTGGATTATCGAACGATAAAGATAATTACTTAAATATGATGGCGGAATTGAATTATGTGTCGTGTATAAACTCTTACACCAGAAACGTCAATGGGCAACGTCCATCATGCATTGATCACATTTTCACAAATATCAAGGATATAAATAATTTAAACTCGGGAATTATAAAAACCTCAATTACCGACCATTACATGACTTTGCTAGATTACAATTCAATAATACCTCAGGCGATAAACCAACATTGCGGACAAACTGCTAATAATAAGAAAGAAATATCTGTTGTTAATATCGAATCTTTGAAAAATAAATTGTCATCTGAATTATGGTTAGATATTCTCCAAAGTGATAACGTCAACGAGTGCTGTAAAATATTTGAAAATAGATTAACGAACTTTATAAATGATTCAAAAAAAATCATTCCAAAAGGAAATTCAGCAAAATTTCGTAAAATCAAACCGTGGATAACACATGGGCTTGTTGTGTCCATAAGACACAAAGAATGGCTTTATAAAAAAACAAAAAAAACCACTAGACAGTAAATTAAATGTTCATTTTAGAGAATACAAAAATAAATTAACCACGCTCATAAAAAACACGAAAGAAAATTATTATAAAAATAAACTTGATGATTCTGAAAATGACAGTAAGAAAGTTTGGAATATAATCAATGAAATCATGGAAAATAAACAAAAAACCAAAAGTTATACTATTAAGAGTGTAATACAAAACAATAACACAATTAACTGTATTGAAGAACCTAAAAAAGGAGCAAACGCTTTTAACGATTTCTTTGCAAATATCGGAAAGAGTCTAGCAGAAAAAATTACCGTGAAAAAAATAAATAAGATGTATATTGAACATATTCCGAATATAGAAACTAAACTTGAACTCTTCGAACCAACCAATCCGTCTGAAATTGTACAAATTATATCAAAAATGCGAGGTGTTTCTGCTCCGGGATTTGACGGTCTCGCTGTAAAATAACTAAAAATCATTAAAAATTTTGTTTCTACACCAATCTCTCATATTATAAACAATGGCTTTAAGACAAGAGTTTTCCCGAGCACGTATAAGAAAACCATAATCTCTCCAATATTTAAGTCCGGTAGCCCGGAGGACATTTCTAATTATAGACCCATTTCACTCTTATCTAACATATCAAAAAATTTTGAAAAAATTGCTAAAAAAAGGCTAACAGCATTCTTTAAAAAAAACTCGATTATAAATGAAAATCATTCGGTTTCACAGAGGGAAAAAGTACCCAAGATGCCATTGCAAAAATTTCATCTAGTATTCAGAGTGCCCTAGACAAATCAAATAAATGTATAGGAATTTTTATTGACTTAAAGAAAGCATTTGACAGCATTTCCCATGAAAGACTTATATTAAAATTAAAAGATAATGGCATTGACCACTTAGCTATTAAATGGATAGAAAGCTACTTAACAGAGAGACCTCAAATTGTAAAATTAAACCAAACCTTTAGTACACCACTAACAAGTACATTTGGCATTCCTCAAGGCACGGTCCTCGGACCATTACTATTTCTAATGTATGTAAATGACATTTTCCAACAGAAAATCAAAGGTGAATTAATCTCTTATGCTGATGATACTGTTTTATTAATAAAAGGTCAAACATGGGAACTAGTTAACAAACTTGCAAATGAATGTATTAATATCTTAAAATCATGGTTTGATAATAACCTAAAACTAAACTAAACTAACCATCACGCCGTTTCCCCGCAGGGGTAGGCAGAGAGGACAGACCGCCAAACGACTCGGTCTTGGCACACACTCCTTGCCTCATTCACATTCATACATCGTCTCATACATACTCTTCTATTGTTCTGACTCTTGACATGGCCCGACTCAAGTATCTGATTCACTTGGTCGTGCCATGTCTTCCTCGGGCGTCCCCGACTTCTGCTACCATTCACATTTGCATCGTATATTCTCCTTACACTCCTTTCTTCGCTCATTCGCTCTACATGCCCAAACCATCTAAGCGTCCCTTTCTTGATCTTACTCATTACGCTTACATCAGCCTTGCACTCTTTGCGGATATACATATTCCTCACACGATCATACATGGTTTTACCACACATACGCCTCAGGGATCTCATTTCAACATGGATAATAACCTACTCACAATTAATGCCAAAAAAACAACATGTGTATTATTTTCACTACAAAAAATACCTAAAGACAAAGTAAATATCATAATCCATGATGAAAATTGTGACAATGTCAACTGTAAACTACTTAATCCTATTTGTACTGTAATCAACTCTTCTTCTGAAATTAAATATCTTGGTGTGATCATCGATGAAAATTTGAAATGGAAAAGCCATATTACGGAGTTAGTAAAGAGAATAAGGAAATGTATTTATATATTTGTTAGGTTAAGAAATATTTTAAATGTGAAAATACTAAAAAATGTATATTATGCTCTTGTCCACTCCCTGCTTAATTACGGAATCATAGGTTGGGGAGGATCTTATAAAAACAACCTAAACTCAGTAAAAGTCTCGCAAAAAATTATTATAAAGGTAATACTTAAAAAAAACTCTACTTTCCCAACAAAATTGCTTTTTAAATTGTTTCCAGTACCAAATATTGATGATATATTTAAGCAAACTTCAATTTTAAAAATGTGTAAAGAAAAAAATAACACCGAATATCAAGAATTTTACAAACTGATGAGAAATGGAAATCAATTTATTACGCCAATCTTTAAAACAACTCAAATGCAAAACCATTATATTTACCAAGCCATAAAAAACTACAATAATCTCCCTTCCGAATTGCGCTGTATTACGAACCAACAAGAACAAGTAAATAAAATCAAACTTTTTTTCCAAAAAACCTTATATTAAAAAAAAATATATGTATATATAATATATATATTATATTTATATTTTACACATAACATAATATTATAACATTGAATCTAAGTAAGAATCGTGGCTTTCTTATCAGGCACAAGAGCTCCTCTTTTCTGATAAGGTATACATGACCAATTATGTACCTAAATATTATATTTTGCAAAATATGTATGTATTAATGTAACTATGATCTATATTAAAATAATAAAAAAATGTTTTATTTACATGGGCAAAGTCGAGATAGTAATCATTTGTGGTCGATTTTTACCTACCTACTCGATAAAATGGTATTGTTAAATTGATTGTTTTTTTAATCTGTCTCCAGTAGTTTTGTTACAAATGTAAGGACGGACTGTTTCACAGAATTTGAACAATTCATCAAATTTCATAGTTCATTTTTAAGATCTGTGAAAATTATATTCAAGTTCTGTTTTTATTACAGGTATGTGAAGCAACTGGCCCATAATGATATAATAACATAACTCAAATGGGACTTTCACAGAACTTGGAAATTAACATTGAAATTTAATGAATTCTGCAAATTCTGTGAAACTACATGTCTTAAAAGTTTCTTATCTAGAAAAGATTTAAACATTCGCCAGAAAAAAGTGTGTGGGAATTTATTGTATGTTGTATAATCTTTATAGATCTTTTATATTTATTTCCAAAGGAATACAGATAGTCTGGAAAATAATTTAAAAAAAAGGTTTCGTTAATTCCCTTTACTTTGAATGGGTATTTTTTCCCAGAATAATCGCTTCCAAGTGGTTCATTCTCTACTGCATCCGTCACGCTTGTGTCGGATATAATAATGATTATCCTCCTTTCCTTCTTCCTATTCTTATTACTGCGAATCACGTAGGGACCCCCTCATTTCCTTTAGGAACTTAAGTATAAGGAATGGAAACTGATCAAAGTATGTTTAATATTTTACATTACTGTAATTATTTACACAATGGCTGTTTTATAAGAGATAAGGCTAATAATTACCAAAGTTTATGTGATATCGTACAAGCATTCCTGCAATGGTTTTCCCGTTTTGGGGGAAGCTGTGAGTTTGAAAGAAGTGTAGAAATGGGAAGAAAGAAGAGAAGATCGGGAATACCTTATTTAATTCCAGTCCCTCCATCTCCCAATTGGGAAGCGGGTATGGGTACCGCCACCCCGGGAACCATTAGTTGGATAACCAACTAATAACCTCTACCCTAATAGTCACCCCAAGCGGTTTGCCACGTTTGGTGATTTAGCAAGGGTTACCGGGTCCGTTTTGGTGAGGATAGTCTAATTTAAGTGTCTGCCCACCTGCTGTGTGCCAGATTTGGAGAGATTGGTTGAGTGAGATCTTTTAACCTCTCCAACATCGCCTTATACCACAGTGGGAGAGATTAATTCAAAAGTCCGTCATTCCTGAACTTCCGGATTCCTATTCACCCCTCATTTCTTTTCCTTTCCCAGATCTTCTTATCCTCCCTCTTTTCTTTTCCATAGAAAGACCCTCCACATGGAATCCCCAAAAATGACATAAACCCTGAGGGAAATAAGTTTGGAATTATTTTAGAAAAGAAAAGGGATGAACAAAGGACATATAAAGTTGTTGAGACTTAATTAGTCAGATCTGGTCGATAAATATAAAGCTAATTTGATTCCTGGTTTTTCACTGAGACAAACAAAAAGTATTTTACACTTTGACTTTTGTATATAACTCCTTTATCACGTTGGCGAATAAATATTAAATCCTCTATAAACCTTCCAAAAACAATATATAAATCTACTTTACTGCCGAACACTCCTTATGGTCCAGTGTCTTTCATTATCGATAAAAATAGAATCAATTTATTGAAATACTTAAAAGAAGCGCGTGTAAAATATTACCTAGAAGTTTTATAAAATAATACCCACTTAGTGTCTATTCTTTATTCAAGGATCAGAAACAATATTCCATAAACCGACCCATTTCAAAAAAACATTCTTAAAAGGTTCCAGAAATTATTGCTCCACTATGTGCCTAATTTATTTCTCTTTTCAAATAAAATAAAGTGGCCCAAAACCCAACGATATTAACTCAATAAGAAAATTTTTCGTTTTTTATCAATTTTATAAAACACGGAAACACTGCAAGAAATAGGATCCTTACAACTAAAGAATATTGTGATAGGAAAAGAGGAGCCAACGGAAATAGAAAGAAAGAAAAGCAATGCAGGAGAAGCTAGATCTAGGTCATTGGAGTCGCAGAGAAAATGTAAAACGCATTTAAAAAATAAAATAGGTGATACAACTCCTCGTTTAATCGTGTCGAATAGTATTTATTGAACACGCGTGGTCATTACATATTAGTGAATTCACTCTAAAAAAAATTAAATTAAAGAGATAATATAATTTATAGGATAACCAGCATCCCTGCCATACTTCATCCCAATAGTTCGCTAGGTTAGGTGAATTAGCAGTGGTGACCGGGTTAAAGGGGAGAGGTTTGTCTAAGTCTTGGCGGCGGATGCTTTTGCCTACCTACTGCGCGGCGGTTTGGATTGGGAGAGATTAGTTAAGGCAGACCTTTTGACCTCTCCAGCTGGACTCTCTCTCGATCCAATGTCTTTCACCGCAGTGGGAGGGATGATTCATACGTACGTCACACCTGGACATATTGACCACCAGATTCTTAAACCCCCTTCATACCCTTTTCCTTTCCAGAACTTTTTCATTTCATTATTTTTCATTTTGTTTTCCTTCTTCCTTTCCCCAAAAAGACCCTCCACACAGCATATGCAAAGATGATAAAGGATTGCAAAGGCATTTTTTTCTTCGGGGCCTCCTGTGTGGAGCTAAGGTAAAAAAATATAATTGGCTTATAAGTCGACAATAGGACAGATTCATAACTAAAAAACACTAACTTGTTTTTTTAATGGAAGTTCCCAATCCAGAGTGATATTAAGACAACATTATTCTGGGGAATTTTTTTGGAATAATGGGAAAATGTATGTAAGTACCTACTTCTGAACTCTTCAAAAAGGTTCTTCTACGACATGGGAAATCTAATTCCACCAATATATAGGTATTATTCATGCCATTATTTTGCTATAAGGGTTTAAATTAAGTGGACGGACATCCTATATTGCAGTATTTGGACAAGTTTAAAAAATTCTTCCCTTGGAAGAAATGTGTGTATGATTCTTCTATATTTAGTTTTGACTTTCTGACTTTCTGACTTTCAAAAAAGGTGTTGAATGTTCTAAAATGTGAATTAAATTATCGAATTAATAGCGATTGTATTTAATAGTATTTATAATAACTCTACACAGGAATCCCTGATGGAAATCATAACTCTCAGAGTCTGTCAGTTTTGGGGATGCTGTGATGATTGGTCTTTTTGAGTAAAGGACCCTGAGTTTTGAAGTGGCCAATGTTTTAGGAAGGAGGACACGTAGAGGTCGGCACAAAAACCTTTTCTCAAGTGAGAAATATTGTCAACCGTTTACAGATCTCAGGGAAGAGTTTGATGTGCTTCCTGGCTGTGTAAATAAATATTGAAATATATATTATAACTATTATAAAAAACATTCTCTTTTGTTTCGATAGGTGATTCTGTTGCACTGTGTTCAAATTTATTCTTCGCCATAGAATAAAGAATAAAATAAGAAGTGCACTGTGGACGTGTTTCGAGATGCAAATATAAGCCCAATTTGCTCCTATATTTCCATACAATACTGTGTTTCACCGTGAACACAAATTTCAAATGAGATGGCGATATACAATTTCTGGCAAGTTTAAGAGAAATGGTCTAGAACCAAAAGGGGATAAGAAAGTGTGAGTGAAGTTTCCATTTTAATTCATGATGAGGACAGATGAATTTTCATATTTCCTTATTTTATACTTCTCCCACTCTCCTCCCTCCAAATCTCCACTCCTCACACCCACCTAAAAACATCTAATTATTAATGTAACTTCTTGCTTAATTTAAAGTTATTTTTAACACGCCTTAATAATGATACGGATACGTGTCGAAACCGGTAGCAAATTATAAAAAATAATTAGTTGTAAAAATATCCTTTAAATATCAAAATTTCTAGAAATCGTTTAATAGTTGATTAATTAATAGTTGATAGAAAAAATATGTATTTTTAGATAATATTAACAATTAAATTCCTTTTTATTCAAACAAGTTGTTTATTAAATCTCTAAACTTATAGGCGCAATAAAGTGAACCCTTTTTATTCTGTTCAAAGGGATCTATTCCTTCCATCCTTTAATATGTGTCTACCATCACTTGAATTGTCAGAATCCTTCCAGCTTACAGCGATAGACTTCTACATAACTTGTCCCTTTTCAAAGTTAATGTGACTTTTATTGCTATAAGGAAAAAAATAGATGCACCACACACTAAAATGTCTTTTTCCGTTCTTACGTATGCCTGTGGATCAACGACCAACTAAATAAAGTCCATCGATTTTAATTGAATAATTCTATCTTAATATGGCTATTTTGCTCACTAAGATACTATAGATACTCTCAGTATCCCCCTTGTAAAAGCCACCATTCAGAATCGAAATGTTGCTTGGGGTAGCCTTAGCCGTGTATAGTAAACATATCTGAATATTCAAGTACTTCCAAAGCTTTCTCTTCCCCATATCTTTTCCTTACTCACTCCTTTCAGACTCACGTACACCAATTGGGGATGCTTTGGTGCCACTAGCTGCGGCCTCGATATTTTTTTTTCAATCAGAGGCTAATAATCTCGGAAATTATTATAAAACGAACTCTTACATCTTCATGACATTATAAAAGGTAAACATTCGATCTGAAAGGTGTTTCTGTCGATCAGCTCCTCAACAAAAAACGTCCAGTTGTCTGCCGCAGTCTAAGCTGAAAGTGACTACGGAAACTGTGCGATGAGAGGTTTGACCTGCAATAGACTGAGGCTGCTGATGTATCACAGTACAACAATGGGCAGACTGTGAAATAGAACTTAAATCAAATGAATTTTTGTTTCTTTCAATCTACAATAACTTTGATATTATTTAAAAATTTAGTATTATGTGGTAGTATTATTATAAACCATTGAATTCCAACAATCGGCAACCGGGAGACCAGCAGCCGCATTGGGTATGCTAAAAGGAAAAGTTTCTCCTCTGCGGGATCCAATAAAAATGTAAAACACCCCCTACCTGACCGTCTTCTAGGCTTTCCCGAGTTCTCATCGTACTAACGTCAAATATTTCTCTACTCTACAGAAAATGTTTAGGTAATTTTTTTTGTAAAAAACACTGAAATAATAGGTTAGGTTATGCTTTCAAAAAGAAAAAAAAGAAGAAGATTACTAAAGATAAGCGAAAATATTTAATAAAACATGACTTCTTTAAAACAGAGCTAAAATCTTTTGACATGTGTGTCAAGTAGCATTTAAAAGACACTATGAATTTTTTCTTCCTATTACTTGTTAAAGAACAGAACTAGATGTGTTTTTTTTATAATTTTCGAAGCACACTAGGTGATTTTTTTCTATCAAGGAAATTTCACATAATTACTTTTTCAACTCGGCTTCTGAATTATTTTAAAATATACACATATTTTTTTAAATGCTTAAAAACTTTTAAGTGTTCAAGGGAAGTAAGTATGTATATCATATGTCGGTAGACATTCAGATTGCTGAACTTATGCTAAAGCAGTCGTGAATCTCAATAATACGGCAAAAGCATTTTGGGAATAGTGTACGTATTAGAAACTTGAACCAGTTTTTGTCAAACCGTCAATAAACAGTGTTAATTCTTATTTTTTAACATCGTATCTGACACATTATGACAAGGTTGACTTGTGATCGATATTATCATTAAGTTACCGGTAAAGAATAAACCCTTTTCATTTCAGATTATTTAGTATAACTAGTAGTAAAACAAAATTTTAAAATTTATTTTTTTATTTTTGGAATAACTTAACGAGTAAAACCTCAAATTGTAATATCTACAGGAAGGAAAAAGGGTCGGATTAGCTCAGTTGGTATAGCAGCGCCCCGGCAAATATACTGGGTTAAGGCCCAGATGCGACCCTATCTTTTTCTGATTTTTCTATTTCAAATTTTCGTTTGAGAATTGCCAATATTTTATTTAATAATTAAATATTAAGTGAGGTTTTACCAAATTAAGTTATTTCAAAAATAAATTACTAAGTATTGATCCTAGACTTGCAAAATGTCAATATATGTCACACATTAAAATTGAAAATAGGATATATGTTTATTAGGGTGTCCCAGGACATAAGGAAGAATTTTTTTTTCATGAATTTAAATATGCATACCCTCTTATTTTATTCCATTTGATCCCAATAACTCATATAATAAATATTATTTTGATTAAAAACCAGCAACCCGTGCCGACTTGATGCCAAACATATGGTACAGAGTTAATATGGAAGGATTTTCAACTTTCATTTTTGTCGGATAAATAAAATTTAAAAATGCACAAATGTTCAATTATATAGTATTTTATATTTAAAAATGGATTATTGATTAAATTTTTTCTTCATAATTTGTTTTTTACAGTCAGGATAAATCTTCCGGTGGTCCTGAAAACGAGGAAACAAAAATTATTTTTGTTTCCTCTTCGACCGTGAGATTAAGCCATAAAAATCTTGCATTAACTTAACAGTTATTTCAGCTGTATCATTCACTACCTCAGCGGCGACACCTTCTTTCTGACTTCTTGATACGAAGCATTATTTGACCACATCGTAGGGAATTCGTTAAGAAAACTTGCTTCTGTTTTCAGACGATCAAACAAATACTTGCTCTTGACTGAAATGAAGTCGTAAATATTTTTCTCTGAAACAAAAGTCACTAAATTATGATATGAACAAAAACCTCAATACAAAACATAAATTAAACTACTTAATAAACTTACCATACAATTTACCATCAAGATCTTCCTTCGATGGGATGTAACGTTTGTCATGGGTTGATAAATTATTTTTTTTGATATTTCGAGCATTTTTATTTTTGTTTTTTGATCCACAGCGTCGTCAAACAGCGATAAAATAGATCCGTCATCGGTCAAATACCATAACTGCTTACTGAACAGAAATAAAGCTGCCATAGAGATGTTTTCATCAATTTTTTCTTAAGCCTTCATCGATTTCAAAAAGCACAAGTCCTGGTAAGGTGCTTTAACTGCTATAATACATTGTAACCATGGCTTGACATAGGATGTTACTATGAACAGGCAAACGTCTAAAAGTGCCGCCTTATCCTTACCGGTAATTTTAAATTGCGCACAAATTAATGATAGTTTCAAAGAATAAAGCGCCTTTGTCATCCATCGAGCACCTGGAGGCCGAATCTTAAATTTTCTCGCTGTATCTCCTCCTAAAACTATCACACAGAGCTCTAAAAACTCTCAATAGTCATCTCCAAGTATTTTTGTTAAAAGTCAAGCAAACCATCGATTTCGGAAGCGGTTAGGTGCAATGTGAAATTTTCTGTGTAGCACTGAATTTTATCGGGATCAACATTTTTACAGTTATCTTGAAACTTTTTGAAGAGTGGTATGTCAGGGCTTGTAGTCACTTGACTGATTTTTACTTCAAACACAGCTTTTAATACCAACTATGGCTATATTTGGTATATATTGACAGTTAAATTCACTTTCCGGATATTGTCGAACAAAACTTCAAGAACTTGTCCATTAGATGGCAGTTTAGAACCCGATATTTGGTGTTTTACGACTCCTATTAAAAATATACTCTTTTTAAAAGTGCGTAAATCTAACAACATCTTGCCTGAACGAGTGATTTTCGTTTACTAACAAAATAGCAAGTTACTACAAGCTCATCAACACGTTTGCTCGCTGGCGTCTTAATGTACAAGTACTGACATCTTTCGATGCAAGTCGGCACGGGTTGCATTTGTCCAAAGAAAACGAAAAAAATTTTATAAGTGTTTTGTCATTATTAAAACAAAATTAGAGGGTATGCGTTCAAAAATAACAACTTTAATTTTTTTGGGACACCCTAATGTTTATCCAATACACCATCTAGATTGTAATCAATTTGAGATGAATTTTGCGATCATACATTAAGATAGCAGCCAATTAAAATATGCGTTAAGAGAATGAATAAAATATTGGTAGTTCTTTTTTGAAGTACGAGTATGATGTAGTTAAATATAACGGAATGAGATAGGGTCGTATTATTTCAGTTGGTGGAGTAGCACCCCTGCAAGGCAAAGGTCCTGGGTTCAAAGTCATAAATTTTCTTTAGAAAATCGCTAATATTATTTTCACTTTCCATTTTCCCGAACCGTTTTAAGGAGCGAATGGGTCCTTCTTCGGCTCTCACTACAAGGCAATACTTTTAAAAAAACGCAGCTACTACAAAATGATTCTAAATGACTACTGGTACAAGTAATATAAGTATCGAAGCTGTAAGGTGTGGCGTATTACAATCAGAGATGTACAAAATGGGTACCCAAAACCATTTGAAATGGAAAATGGAAATGGGTAAAACTTTTCCATTTGAAAATGCAAAATGCAAAATAGGTTTTAGAAAAGCATTTCAAATGCAAAATGCAAAATACCTATTTTCAAAATGCATTGAAAATGCAAAATGGTTTCTCAGGTCAAACAATTAAAATAATTATAGAATTTTCAAACAATCAAAATAATTATAGAATTTTTAAACAATTTTGTCATTTATTTATTTATTGTTTGTATGAATTGTTGCATAGCTTTTATCAAATGTAATTTTATTCTTATTTTTTATGTTTCAAAGTATCTGTCAAATTAAAATTATACTACCAACCATGTAAAAGCCCTCTGGGCGTTAAATAAATAAAATTTAATAATTGACATCAATTTAGAACAAACATATTACATGATGGTAAATCCAAAAACACCACGACTACAGATTATGAAACCACAAAAAATTTGCGCGGGACTAAAGTTGCTAACGTAAAAACATAAGAACTGCTATCTTACATTTAATATTAAAGCGTCATGGCCCCATGTTCAGTACCTATTTGAATCAGGATTTTTTTGTAATGGTATCACTCAATTGCCAGGGCTCCTACCAGGGAGCAACTTGACAAATGTAAATTATCTCTCATAGCGAGGTTGGGGACCGACTCATATTTGGGGCTTATGAAAAAAAGATGAGTGGAGATAGTAGGAAGAATGTTGCAAAAAAGCATTTAAAATGGAAAATGTATTGAAAAAAGCATTTAAAATGCAAAATGCAAAATGGTTTTTAGAAAAGCATTTAAAATGCAAAATGGAAAATACCCATTTTGCATTTCCATTTGAAATGGATTTATTTGAAATAAAGCACATCTCTGATTACAATCAATAATTTGGGGATATGATAAGGTGAGACAGTGAGAGATGAGGTGTTGCATCACAGCGTTTATTAAGTCAGTGAAGTAAGTTGATGTTGCGACGACTCCGAACCGATGCTTAGCGCTGAAGTAGTGGACTTTATCTGTGGCGAATTCCCCAAGCTGAAGATCTACACCGCGTCAGTGAATCCTCCAGGTCGATGGTCAACACCAGATATAGCGGAGATGAAAGGTAGTGGTGGAGTGGTCGTGGCGATGATGTCAGTGGCTCTACACCGCAACTCCCTACATCGAGCCTCAATAATGTTGAGTTGTATTTATAACTGCCTTATACTAAACTATCCTCTCATTACTGTATTTTAACATAAAGGAGCATTTTTTCTTCGATTCGAGTTTCCAAATATCAGTCATATTATTGATCACTGCGACGAGAGTTTAAATAACTAGGCGTTAGCAACTTTATGTCATCTAAAAACATAACCCCAGAACTCGGCTTTATCGATGCTTTTGCCACGTGATCTTGAATACTAGAGTTAACCCTTTAACTGCCGACCCGCCTATATTAGTAAGCCAGAAGGTAAAGTTTTGTAATTGGTTTCGGTCGTGGGACAATGATTTAACGATTTCTCCCAGCGTATAGCGTATTGCAAGCACTGTACTGAACAGTTGACACTATTACAAAATATAGTTTATAACTAATTAATTATCCATGCGACTGGTACCTGAACTTCGACTTCAAGAGTCATAATCAGAAAAAAAGGCTTAAGAATGCAAGAGCCACTTGCACTCCAAAAGCAGAGAATAGAAGAGTGCAGAGTTGTGAACCCACTCACTCTCGTCAGTTGGAAAAGAGGCAGAAAAATTTAATTACTTTCAAAGATATATCAAAACAGTATCTACCTATATAACATGACAGGAAATTGTTATACAAGGTATATACGAACTAACTTTGGGAGGTGATTTTACATGATTAAAAAAAAAAAAAAAAAAATTACTCACTACGCAATCATTTGAAAATTGTTCAAGATATTTAAAAAAAGAATGCATTAAAAATTTCTACGCATTTGGGGCATCCGTGGATAAAGTGCATAAACTTCAGGAGTTTATTTATTTATTTATTTAACGCCCAGAGGGCTTTTACATCTAGATGGTACAATTTTGAAACATGAGAAAGAAGTAATAAAAATAAATTTACATTAAAAAATAATATATGCAAGAAACAAAATTAAAAATAACAGGAACATAAATTAAAAAATACAGCGATTTGACTGGTTTACAAAAATACAACTTCCATTTAGGAATAGTGTTGAAATAAATCTTTTACGTGATCCAAAAATTCGCAAAGTTAATATTAAATATATCGACATCACCTAAGTATTGGTTTCCCATAGTGTGAAACCGTTGTATTGGGGAGTTCGCAATGTAACTGCACAAATGTATGTTGCAGTGGAATAGTGTATTTTGTCGTGTTGTTATTGTAGGTATTCGTAAGTTTATGAGTTGCAGTAGTTCGCAACGGTCGAATTTTGAATAAAAAAGTTAAGTCGTTTTTTAGGCCTGTGTTAATTCTACATGTTGATAAAAGTAATAGAAGTAAATTCCATTGTTTTTTCCCATACAAAAAATAAAACATAAATTAATATAACTTTTTCCTTACAAATAATAAAATAAATTCAACGTTTTTTACCTGAAAACTACCTTAAAACGTTGAATTTTTTAAAAAAGTCATCAATCTTATGATTTAAGATTTTCACGGCCAAAAGTATTTTTGTTATTTGTTTTTGGGGTGTTATGCCATGTTGCGCTAACTCCTTCTTTAGCCAACGTTTCGGACAGCATTGCAGTGTCCATCATCAGGGCAGATGTGTTATTTATCACATCAAAAAAGTCATTATTCTTTTTTGCTTTTAATATCGCGTGGAATCACCACCCGAAATTTGTAAATAAAAGGACTGTCCAGGTGTGGGTTTGTAAACAAATCTACAGTTTTAATGCAAAAGTAATGAAATTTTGTATACTTGATGTTCAAAACAGGAGAAAAGTCACTGGCTACACGAGACACAAATGTTATGAGGAAAATTACTGATTTCAAAAAACTCTGCGTAAAGCACGGGCAACCAATGCAAAACTAGTTGAATGGATCTATAATATACCCACCCTCAACCAAACAGTTTAAAATACGAATGAATGAAATAAATAAAAATGACATCCAACTTTTGACTACTGAGTATACATTACACATAGTGTACGTACCTCTATTATAATTTGAAGCAATTTTCAAGTTCCAACGAAAATAGTTTCGCATCGAGAATGCAAATATAACTTCAATGGAATTTTAATTCAGTGATAGAATGCAACGGTGAAAACTTCCAAAACCTAACCGACCGAGAGTGTTCATATTGGTCCTGGAATCTCCATTTCATCACTAGAAAATAACTTTCACATTGGATTAATTTAGAAGCCATTTTCTAGTTGCAAGGAAAATATTCTAAAATTATTCCGTGTTTTAATAAAGTGCAAGGCACAGTGCAAATAAAAGTGACCAAATATTTTCTATATTGTGGCTTCTCTTTATGTGTGCTTTTGTTTTCTAATTAATAATGTGAACATCGCCCGCTGACAAATTGCTTTGGCATTTTAGCGGGTTTTTATATTGAAGAATAATATTGTTTTATTTATCAAAATTTAAAATGTTTAGATACATGTCTAAATTGAAAAGAATTCACCAATATGATGTTTCTTCTTTTCAATTTATTTCTTTCTCTCGTTGTATTATTTTCTTATACATGGCTTGTGGCTTTTTATACTATCTAATTTCATCGTAATAATTACAATAAGTGTCTGTGTGTTATTATAATTAGTTAACATAATTTGCCCTGACGAAGCTTGATACGCAAAACCTAATTGGCTGTCATTTATTGATTCAATAAAGGTAGTGTATTATAAAGTGAGTTTATTCCTTCTTGTCTTATTCATTGAACACAATATATAATTAAATTTAATGTGTTCTTGCTAAATATATTCGTTCGTGTTAAAATCCTAAATACCTATTTTTTTAACATAAACTTCCTTCCTGCCTACGTGAAACGTGTTTTTAATTTGCTTTTAAAGTTTTAGAATCCGATTCTAACACCACACTAAATGGCTGGTTTTTCTAAGAATGTGGACCCAGTGCGCTTTATACACTGTCCCCAAACTTGGCAACCTTTGGAAGAGTGGGATTAAACAGTCTGTTCAAGGCATTAGACTTGGCCTAACAGAACAAGATTGTAGGTCACAGAATGTCTATGGCATATTTGCATATAAGGTGTATCTACATATACATTCGAAATGCTATAGGTTATTGAACATAGTTTCAAGATAAGATTTAGGTTAGGTGAACGTAGGTTAGTTTAGGTGAGCTCAGGTTGGGTTAGATAAGCTTAGGTTTTATTAGTTTGGTATCCTTGTATAATATACCGAGTCATGTATCAAGCCACTTGGCTTCTTTTAAAGAGAAATTTAAACAAAAACTTTAATTTGAGGATTAAAACAATTCCACGCTCCGTCCGCAAGAGACTTGGCGGTAAAGCCGAACTCCGGACAGAGTTATCTTTTAATTTATCTTCTACGGCCATGGACCAGAAGAAGCCATGCTCTTTTTGCACTCTGTCACAATTGAGTTAGTTTAAGTTTTCTCCAATCGTATAGCTTTTGTTTTCGGATTTGCGAGAAAGGTCTCTTGAATAAACTCCCGCTTCGGGTCTTTGGAATAAGGCGATTCGTTTTCCACTGTGAAAATATGATTCAATTATTTGAATTTTCGTTCACCCTCTAGTCTTGTACATTTTTCTGTCATATTATGACAAAACAAAACATAAATAAAAGAAAAATTCTGCTCTTTTGAATTTTACTTCCACTATCTAATTTTCTCAGAGGAATGAATGCTTTGTAAACAGTCATACGTTTTCCAATAGTGCAGTTTTTTTTAATCTAAAATGAGATGAATCTAAAACAAAAACAAGATGTTAAATCCGCATTTTATAATGCTTTTCAAAAACATTGAATTCTGGCGTATATTTACATAATATTTATACATAATGTCCAGTTTTCAGGCACAGTTTCCGAGCGTGTTCAAAATTTGACTAAGACCGAAAATATTAATCTATTGTTTTATGGTAACAAAAATAAAATAAACCAAATAAAATACACGTTATACAATAAAATCCCTTGACAACTGAAAACGTGTGAACTGTCATCCCACGGTCCAAAAATAGCAAAATGGTTATCCAAAATGGTTATCATTAGATTTGGAAATATTATTAAAAAAATGTCATCTGATATATCTTATTACCTAGTTGTATCTTCACTTTTAATTAATTTTTCTCAATCTTTTTTTTGGATATTTTTTTTTTCTATTCACCTTTAGTAAACTTTGCACTTTTACAAATAAATTAATAAATATTTATTTTAAAAATACAATTTGACAAACAAGAAAAATTATATTACTTACATAACTATCATTATGTAATTAAAGATTAGATTCTTAGAACAGGTACTGCCTAGTTATAAATTAGTGTTGACTGGGCCATAGTATATTCAATCCTGTATTGCAGCTTATTCTTGACGTAAATTATACTTGTCATTTTGTTAAATTTCAATAATTATACATTTTTGGCCTAATACTGTAATTTCTGTATCTAATGTACAATAATAAATAAACAAAACGAAAATAATAAACATTACTTTCTAGTTCTGTGAGTTTTTTAATGCTGTGAAGAAAAATTGAGTGTTTAAAATGAATACACCTACTCGATATTTCTCGTGTTTCGACACCACTTTAGTACATTACTTGTTATTATGTTATTGTTGGCCGAGAGATATTGCTTGATCCAAATAAGCACCAATTAGTTAAATTACGCAAAATAACCTTATAACCTATTTTCTGGATATTTTTCCATCTCCCCTGATGTAAATAGTAGTTCCTTGTATTAAGTTGAAACGAAGTGTTTTTTGAATAATTTTGGTGTATTTAGAACAAGCGGAGGATGAATATCTTGTCTATCTTAATACTCAGAAGTAATAATATAGCTATAAATTTATGAAGTAACCCCAATGGAGAGGGGAAAGTAATGGGGAAGACAAAGGTGGGGGAGTACATGGTCATTCAGATCTGGTGACCAAACGTGACTAAAGCCATTTCAAGCAATATTTCAATTCCAAATGGTGATTACACCAGGGCGATGTTAAGAGTGTCTTCCACTCTCGCTGTCAATGACAAAGCATTCTATCAATGTTTGGTTGTGATCACGCACACACACACGCGTTCATATATGCATTTCTCTGAAATTCGATGACATTAGAGCAGTTAATATACACTGTGAATGTCGGTCCTATCGAATCGGGATTTGACTCGGCTGGTAGAGTTGTCGATTCCAGTTCCTGAGTAGGAAGTTTCAATCCACAGTCTAACCAAAAAATAAATCATTTGAAAATAGATTTGTTCTGGTTGACTTTTTAAAACTGTCCAATACAAAAGTCAGCATTTCTATGAAATATTAGTAAGCTAGAAGTGAATTAGGTAATTGTAAAACTTTAAAGAAAAGTTATGATGTTCCTAGCAAAACGTGAACGGTGAACTCGTGTGTAATTTTTCACTGTCACTCAGTTTCAAACTATAGAGGTACCGGAATGTTTTCAGAATATGAAACAAAATATCGTTTTCCACGTAGCAAACTTTAATACGTTAGGAAAATTTTAATGGACTTTTGTAATAACGAAGTCAATTAAGTGTGAGGTGAAACAAATATCACTGTGAATACCGCTAACTATTCTTTTAAAGCCAAAGTTATTTATCACATGCCCAAAATGTATTAAATTTATTAATATCTTCTTTTAATTTTTTTATTTCTTCAGATATCGCTAAGGTCTCGGAGTAGCTTATTTTGAGCGATTTCAGACTTTTTATATAAATTTTTAAAGAAATTATTTTTTGTGGACATTTT
The DNA here is from genome assembly GCF_061612785.1 of Hesperophylax consimilis. Classification (NCBI taxonomy): domain Eukaryota; kingdom Metazoa; phylum Arthropoda; class Insecta; order Trichoptera; family Limnephilidae; genus Hesperophylax; species Hesperophylax consimilis. The sequence goes on from NC_142842.1 coordinate 24,364,742, forward strand.
GTATTAAAATTTTCATCAATACAGTCGTAGAGAAATGATAATAATCTTTACATACTTGTAAAATATCCTCCACAACACATATGAATTCGTTGCAAGCCTTATTCTATCTATCCTCTTCCTCTCCCCTTCCTTTAACACAAAATTAATTTTAAGATATTAAAACTTCATTTCCAATGAGCTTTAGCATAAGAAATTTCTGTGGCTTGACTTCAGTTAACTTGTATATTTATATTTATCATTGTATATTGTGTAAAAGCTGTTTGTTTCTTACAAATAAATAAATTATTAATTATCTATTATTTCGAACAATTCCTTTTTTTAATTGAAATAAAAAAAAAATCTTACGCCATACAATCAGTTTGTAATGTTTATTTATTTTAATATTACTCGTATATGCAAGTACATCGAAAATCAGTAACATAACGCTGTGTACCTAAGCTAAAGAACAAACGTATGGTTGTGTGAAATCCAAACACTAGAATTTAAATTGGCCTTCACTCAGGTTCTTCTTGCTTTCCACCCATCGCATCTCTCCTTGGTCATAACTCATCATAATATCTCGAATCAATATCTTTATCATGTGAATATCACGCAAGAGTCCTTTTCGGGCATAACGCTAATAAATTATAATTATTATATTACCTACATCCTATTGTTCCCACCTTGCCATCGGGAGATAGGGATTTCGTCTGACCGGCGCTAGTACAATTTCGACCACCTACCGATACGCGTCTCGGGTCATACCTTTCATGGGCATTTCTTTCGTGGTCGATATCGAGTGACGGAACAAGATAAATACTGTGTGAGTTTGGTGCTACCACGGAGGCTGTAAGGAGATACATGTACAAGGTAGGACTTTTTCTTAATTCTTGTGGCATCCTCAAATACCTATCCCGTTCCCGTATATCGTTCAATTTGCACCCGACAAAGACGCTAAGTTTTCAAGAGCTATCGAAACAAGTCCCAATTGCTCCCATCTACATGGAGCCAGCCAGATTATCGCATCCACAATTGGGAAATGTTGTGATTCTTCAGGTAGTCGAGAAGGGAAAGAGATGGGAAAGAGAAAGGTAGTGAAGTAAATATATTCCAAAATGGTCACCAAATACGGCTAAAGCCATTTCAGGCAATTTTTTTTCATTTCTGAATGGGGTCTTATTCCAGGGTGACACAGGGAAGTGTTATAAATATTATTTTTAATTAATAAATTGTGTGAAAAAAACACAAATTAATTCAATTAAATTTCCTTTCTCACCTCTGGATTTGAATCCGCGAAATATTGATTGCTAGTCAAGAGCCTTTCCCCTCGACCACAGAGGCCGTCAAAAAAAAATAAATAAAAAAAAAACATTTTTCAAATTTGAGTAGTTACAGACCCACCGTTTTTTTCTGTTCAATTTGAATGGATACAAAAAAAAACAATCAATTAAGGTGAAAGCCAAATCAAAAAACGCTATCGAAAGCTCTTACGTCATTCCCAATAAATAAATCTACTCCAGAAAGAGGATCTATTCGTGAAGATATTATCAATTTGTGAGGCGGGTATAGGTACCGCCGCCCCGGAAACCATAACCTCTCCAACAGGACTCTTTTCGCCTTGCACCGTAGTGGGAAGGATCGATTCATACGTCCGTCACCCCTGGACATATTGACCCCCAAATTCCTGCCCACTCCTCACGCGTTTTTCTTTCCGAGAACTTCCTCTCCTTTCCATAAAAAGAGCCTCCACACAGCATCCCCAAAGATGATAAAGGCCCTGAAAGATTTTTTTCCTTACGGCCGTGAAGCTATTGTAAAAAAGATATTTCAATAAATAAAAATGTTTTAATAAAGATCATTTTGTACCCTTACACTTCTGCGAAATTTTCTTAAAGCTATAAACTACAAAGTATTAATATTACATCCAAGAAGAAGATAAAACTTCCAATCAAAGTCACAACTTTAGCTACGTAACTTTCCTTCAAAACAAACCATTTCCTTCTTCAAATCGACAGCGATCCTTCGTCGCGGTTTGGTGCGCGGAGGGTATCGTATAACTTTATCTATTACGTCGCCGGAATTACGTTCAAAAGTTCGCCAGAATGACATTCAATATCAATTTATCCAAGTTGTCAAGTTGCACTGCACCAGTATACTTTGTACTAGCTGTCAGAACGCGAACTTTAATGACAAATAATATTGCATTATGGGTTAGATCGGGCAAGCAAGTTGTCACGTTTGCTGTGTTTATTTACAAATCGATCGAATCGACACAATGGGAAAGGTTTATCTTTTGTAAGAAATAAAATATGGGGTTAATATTGAAACAGATTTGTGATTATTCCACATCCCAATGTCCTATTCAAATTGTCATTTTCTTTTGTTCCTTTCCCTTCTTAAAAGGCTTACCTTGGATGTAACAAGAACTGAAGAAAAAAGACAGTACTTAGTGTTATTCAATTGTTATTAATACATATATGTCATTAATTTGTTATTTTTATTATTGTAGTTGAGAGTGCGTGTTATTTCGCTGCTCGGATATTTAATCTCGTGGAAAGGTCATCCAATGATGCACATTGCATCCCCAAGTTCAATATTGACGTTTGTTAAATTTTAAACAGTCGTCTGTTGAAGATATAACATTAATTGTGATTTTATAGGATGTGTACACCTATTAGGCTGGCCGCATACATACGTTTTTCGTATTCGATTTCCGAATTTGTTTTCCGTATTCGGACATCCGAATGCACGGAATCAGTAGAAAATACATTAACTGCCGCACACGTTCGTTTTAGTTCCGAACGGAACAAATTCCTTACGCACGTTCCGAATGCGAGCCGGCGCGTTCGGAGAAAACGAATGGAAAAAACCTAATGACGTCATGTGGAACGCAGCTATTGCATACAATTTGTTTGTGCCGACGCAAACGTACGGAAATTTCCATTCGTAATTCAGTGTTGCCAACGGATCTTGACCTAATATCGCCGTTTCTCATACATAAGGTAGCGTAAAGTAGCCGAATTTGCTGTTAGGTGGGACATGTTTAAAATTGATGTTTTTACGTGAAAATAAAAAATTTTCGTAGGAGGGGGGGTGGCTAGAGAATTTCAAAAAAATAAAATTTGTCCCCAGAAAATAAAAAAATTCATGGGGAGGGTGGCTAGAGAATTTCAAGAAAATTTAACATTTGTCCCCAGAAAAATAAATTTCATAGGGGGGGGGGGGTGGCTAGATAATTTCGGGAAATGTTTAAAATTGATGTTTTTGAAGTAGCTTAATTGGCGACCAGTCGCCTTTTAGATTTTTTCGGCGCCGATTCTCGCTGTGAGTAGCCTAAATGGCGATATATCGGCCTTGTTGGCAACACTGGTTCTGACGTTTATACATTCCGAATGAAGAAAAACGAACGTTTGCGCTAGTCTCACGGAATTCCGAATGCGGAAAACGAATTCGTAAATAATCGAATACGGAAAACGTATGTATGCGGCCAGCCTTAACTGAAGTTAAATGGAATGTTCAAGAAGCCAACAAACTCCAAAAGAAAAGTATTTCTTGTGACAGTAACACGATCAATTAATATTCTTTTTTTCATTTACATACAGTGCATTTTTAATACCAATCGGGCATCAAACAATATGATATGTATGTATACTTCATGTACCTATGATTTTGTCCAAAATGTGAACTATGTTACAAAACTCATGTTAATTGATTTATTTAATAATTCTATGACCGGTCGGGGGCCGAGTTGACATCGCGTTTGGGTCCCACCCAGGCGTAGTGTATTCAATTCCTCGGCTGGCTAAGTCCTCCATCACAACACAGGCAACAGCTTACTGTGGTAGTAGTAGGAGATTTTCAAATATTGTCAGGTTATTCGCAACCCGGAAATGTTTGTCTTTCTTTAAAAAAATAAAAATAAAATAAAAAATAATATACCTTAATTCGCTTAATTTCATCATTTAGTTTATTTTATTAAAAATTTTGGTAAGTACTATAATTGACATAGAATGTTTTAAAATATTAGTATGTAAGTTTAAATAATATTTAACTAAGCTTGTACTGAAAGCTGACTTTTCGTTGCATATAAATATTGTTAGACGTACTAATTTCGGTTATTTGTGATGTGAAATATTCCTGCGTAATTTGCTTGGAAATTATCAATATTGGAACTGATGATTGTGTTTATTCAGACAAACATTAAAGTAGGTACCTACCTATAATCAGAAAATTAATTGATTTATTTAATAATTCTTTGTTTGAAGTATGAATTCCTTTCGTTTAAATTTTTGAGAAATGATGATTTTTTTAAGTTTGCTAACGGTGTTCTTTCGAAAAGTTAATTTATGACGTCTCTCAAATTTATCAACATCAAAAATATTATAAAGAGGAATTGGAATATTTATTTTGAAAGGCAAGGAAATCCTTAGGCAAATATTATAAATATTATGAATACTATCAGCTTCACAAAGCCTACAATCATTATATCCCGTGATTTTTTTTACGATTATTATTACGTTAATTTTTTTAGGTAGACACACTTTTTCGTAATGATGCAAGTTACTCAGATTCGGATCCACTGAAGATAAAAATAGGATGTATCCGTATGTGTACCCTAATTGTACCCTAATTAAATTGACAAGCCAATTCAATCGGCTTAGCAGGACTTGTTTGTTGATATTATGTATTAACTATTTATTCAATAAAAATAAAAATAAAAAAAATAAAATAAAAAAAAATAAAAATTAGGTTCACTTTATCATACTCCTTCTAGGAATCAAGAAGTTATAATTTAATTTGGAAAAACCTTTTTTTTACAAGACGGGACAGATTGCATTTATAGAAAATCGTAATATTAATCTTAAACTTAATGGTGATCGGATTCTAGAGGGATTTTTTAAAAAACTTTAGTTTAATCCAAGCACCGTCAATGCTGACCCGAAAAATTGAGATATTCTCCCTTACTAAATAAGCGTATTTTTAATTTTACATAACTGATAGACATATATTTATGTATCGGAAGTGGTTGTTTATCAATCATTAATCATTGACAATATTAGCGACTAACAGAAAAAGATTCGTTTGCGTGTTTATCAGTTGTGTAAAATTTCTAAAACGTTTATTGGTAAATCCCAAATATATAGCTCCTAACGCACATATATTTTTCCAATAGAATATTCTCATGAACTTCAAAACACAAAAAACCAAAAGCTAATTATTTACACACCACGGATCGAATTTCAAGTCGCAGGGGTCCAGTTCGCATTAAATGTACTTTCCAAGAAATCATTCGCTTTAAAATGTCGGCTACGTCGCGAGTGATATTTCATAACGGCATCGCAGATGATAAACGAGCTCCTTCTCGACGTTTTATTTGAGCTCCTGATCACTATTCCAGTCAGGCAGACAACACAAGATACTGGGCGTTTAATACCCGTTTCATCCGAACCAAAAGTCACAAATTTGAAAGGAATGTGAAAATTTGCTAAAGTGTCCCGATGCCAGGACGTGATGGGAGATAAAAACGACAGATAAAAATCAAGCTTTGATCCCTTTGCATAATGTGGAAAGTACTTTGTGTTTTAGAAGAGCAAGATCACGCATTAAGGTTTTTTCTCGGAAATCCATTTTGGTCGTAAAACATTATAAATATCTTATATATTATTCGAAACGTATTGTTTTATTATAAAAGTTACGTGAACCATACACATCAAAAGGAATTATTTACTGAAGAATGGCAATCATCTTTATACTACATTTTCTTCTTTCCTAATAAATGATCTTCAAATAAGAGATTCATATAAACGTATACAAATTACAGAAATTGCACAAATTACATAAACTTCCTAGTCTTACTAAAAAACGAAAGTTTACGTGAAAACCTTATTAATTGAAATGTAAAATAGAAACTGACATAAATTATTTCCTGGATAGATACATAAGCAATGTACACTGCTAAATCAGACAAAGAGGGTTGTTTATCTGTTGTGTAAACTTAATTTCGGAATTATTCCAAGGTGCTTAAATTTTCTATGTATATATATTTGTTTTGAAAATGTCGTACAACAAATGCCGATTTGAAAACTGGATAAAATTATCTTTAAGATTTTTGTATTTTAAATGTACTTTAATGTTTAAAAATTGCAGTAATATAAATTTTAAAAATGAAAAAAGTTTTAAAAACATATGATTTTTTGGAGTCAAAACATCTAAAAATTTGAGAGAGTTAAAAAATCAAAAAACACAGTTTAAATTATGTTTTTCCTGTCACAGTTGACATCTCTATAATATATTAAAACACACGCGTATTTGAAGGCAACTTTGCGTCAAAATATCAAAGCAATAGGTGAAGAACTTTCGAAGATTTAAGATTTTGAACAAACGAACATTTACATTTTTATTTACATAGATTATTACATTTTGGATTCATTTTATCACAAAATAAACGTTGATTTAAAAAAATGTATGTACCTACATACGCGTTTGACATTTATGTTTTTAAAACAATTACTTCAATTGTAGTTTTATTAAAAGTTAAATAAAAAATTATGAATCCAAAATAATTTCGGTTTTCCGATGACATAAAACTATATTCACAATATTACAATATTAATAGATTCAAACAGAAAACAAAATAGTAAATATATTAAATTATAGTAGTATATTAGTGAATTGGTCATTAGAATAGAAAGTATTATCAAAAAACATGATTTTAATCATAAATGTCAAATCATCATTCATTCGCGGGGAAACTGACGTGCACGGCGCACAGTGGGCTGAAAATCGCCTTTCATAGACATAGAGACTTGAATTTTCAAGGGTATTTTTTTTGCTTGAATTAAAGAAGGTAATGATTTGAACTCGTGACTTCAATAGTTAAATAACTTTAAAAAACTATAACCAACTAATCATCACGCCGTTTTACCAAAGGGCTAGGCAGAGAGGATACACCATCATGCAACACTCTATCTGCACTGTGACTCACTCCTTACTTCATTTACATTAATACATCCTCTCATCCTGTCCCTACTCTAGTAATTGATTGACTTGATCGTGCCATGTCTTCCTCTGGTGTTCCTGACTTCTTCTACTGATCATTTCCACTTCGTGTATTTTACTTGCATTTCTTTCTTAGTTCATACATTCTACACGAATAAAAATCGCTTATTTATTAAGAATATTTAACTACTGCAACTTCATTTATACCAGCCTACCAAAATATCAAATTGACAAACTTCAGAATCTGGGCCGAAGGCTTGGAATAAACTCCCTCCGGAACTAAGATCCATAACAAGTCCAACAGAATTCAGAATTCTAAACTAAAAATGTGCTTGTTTAAGCTGTCATACCCTTAAATTAAATATACCATTCCCGAGAGAAAGTCCAATTATATCCAATTTTCCAATTATGTCCTAAATCCTGTATCTAAATTTCGCTCTTGTTTAATTAGTTAATGTTAATTAAGTGTTAACCTCAAGTCACCTACCAGGTAAGTATGGTACTACATATCTCCATATATAGTTTGTAGATCATTGCAGATGTGTATTATATATTTGTATAGCGCCCTTGAGGTGCATAAAATGCATATTTTGCATAAAACGGCGCTATATAAACCATCAAAATATTATTATTATATTATTGGTATTACTTCATCATAAAGTCCTTTCATCCTTCCTCTGCCAGTTCATGCCTCACTGCCACATATCAGAGTTGGTATCTGCACGCCATTGTGGACTGCTAGATTCACTTCTTCTAACAATTTTTTAAATAATTCTACCTAAATTAAGTACCTAAATATCAATCTCTAGTTCTCAGAGGCACAACAACTGAAAAAAAAATTGTTTTTCACAAAACCTTACTCTCCACGGGAAACCATTCTGAGAAAAGCCACTTCTAAATATTCTTCAGTCGCTTAACAAAGGTAAGTATTACCTTATCTTCTTTTAAAAAGTGATTTAATTAGAAGGAATATTTACAAAAAGCAAAATTATGTTTATACTGTAATTTTTAACTTTGTGAAGAAACACAGAAAAAGTAAAAAAAAAAAACAACAATTATACCCCGCCCCTTGAAAAATCACGGATTTACTCAATTCTGTAGAAATCAGTTCCAATTTTAAAAATAGCAACTAAAATAATTTTTTGAAAAAATATTATGTTGTAGGAAGGTATGAGGTAAGGTATAAGGAAATTATGAATTTTCCAAACAAACATTTCCAATTTTTATTTATTTATTTATTTAAACGCCCATAGGGCTTTTACAGATAATAATGTACATCTTTATTTATTTATATATTTTTTTAATTATACAAATCTTATATCTTATATGATAAATATATGTTATACAAAATAATATACAAAAAATATCCGAGTTAACAAAATATAGGTACAAATAATTGAGATTAAAAATAGAGAATCTGCCAAAATCCTCCAAATCAATGGTAATGATTATAGGAAAGTATAAAAATAGTTTGCAGAGTAGTAGAAATAGTTCGCACATACCCCGTTTAATGTTTGTCAAGTTCATATTTGACATACAGATTTAATAATAATGTGTTTATAGGCTGATAGACATTCATTACCGTTAGTGTTCACGCAATATTTATTTCCTGCACTGTGTAGTCGGCTCATTACTGAATTTATTTCTGCTTTGGTACCTGCAATGTTACAATGGTAAGGTACCTTCTGACGAACCGTTCTACTAGGCACATAAAAGTCGATCAACCTAAGGAGTTCAGGGGAGTCAAACATGTTATTAACAATTATATAAAGAAAAAATAGATCGGAACATATTCTTCTTTCTTTTAATGTGGCAAGGTCCATGACTTTCAACAGTGAGGTGTAGTTGATGTTTTCAATAGGAATACCTAATCTATAATTTATGTTTCGTAAAAATTTATGTTGGATTCGCTCGATAGATTTTTCATGAATATTGTAAAATGGATTCCAAATGGTTGAGTTGAATTCTAAATGGCTTCTGACAATGGATGAATACAATATTTATAAAGTTTTTAAATTTTTGAAATCTTTTGAAGTTCTTAATATGAAACCCAACATTTGCATCGCTTTAGTGGTTATATTGTTAATGTGGGAGATAAATGTTAATTTGGTGTCAAATATTATCCCCAGGTCTTTTATTTCGGGTACAGGTACTAAGACTTCATTATTCATACGGTATGTGAAAATCAATGGGTTTTTCTTCCTATAAAATTTCATGACTTGACACTTTTTTACATTAAGGGTTAATTTATTTAGGATACACCAATCAGAAAAGCTAATGAGATTTGATTGTAATAATAAGCAGTCATTAATATTGTCAATAATTCGGTAAATTTTCATATCATCTGCGAACATCAAAATAAAAACACGTTTAAATACATTTACATTTAAAATGACAACCAAATTCAATGCAGAAGATCTATAGTTCATTGAGCCGGTAGTTAAAAGTATTCATTTTCATATTCGAAATAATATGACAGTTAATTACGGAAATTATTATTTCATCAAAAAAATATTGTTTAATTAAAAAGGTTTTAATAAATTTATCTTACTTCAGGAACACAGAAAGTCCACTTACTTTTGAATCACAAACCATGTTACACAAACCTAGCGTAGCCGCTAAACTACTTGAAAACTGGGATGTTTTTCTTGCCTTGACGCGAGCAGGCGCTTTAAAGGGGGCACTTTCTTTTGCATCACAAACCATGTTACACAAACCTAGCGTAGCCGCTAAACTACTTGAAAACTGGGATGTTTTTCTTGCCTTGACGCGAGCAAGCGCTATAAAGGGGGCACTTTCTTTTGTATCACAAACCATGTTACACAAACCTAGCGTAGCCGCTGAACTACTTGAAAACTGGGATATTTTTCTTGCCTTGACGCGAGCAGGCTCTATAAAGCCTGTATTAATAAAGATATTTTTAATGCTTATTAAGCATGTCCCGGTTTTGTAATGCCTCAGTTCGACTCTGAAGTGATTCTAAAAAGGTTTGTTTACATTATATTATTACAAATTATGTAGTGTTTTTATACGAATCATTTATGTATCCGCATGAAGTCGGCTACGATTGTCTAGCATCTAGCTCCTAGCTCTTCGTAAAGTGTCAGGAATACCAACATAACAAAATGTCAGCGAGTGTTGGAAATGGAGGCCGACCGTCGCCGCGTCGCCGATTTCGTATGCGAGAGTAGATTTTAATTTTACGTAATTGAAATTTTAATTGCAATATTTTCTACCGCCTCAAATGCAAAAAGTTGTGTTATACAGTAATTAAGGTGAATCTAAAGGTTTTATCTAAAAAATATTCATAATAAGCGAGGCAAGCGCGATCGAAATTTTACCAAATTATGATATAAATGTGTTAAAATAAAACAAAATTTTAATATACTCAACAAAAATTTAAAAGTATTCATTTTCGTATTCGAAATAATATTACAGTTAGGAAAAATGATGTCGGACAAAGGTTTATGATGTGCCCGAATCGCAAAATAATGTTATTTCAGCATTATAAACATGAGATATAAAAATGTTACAATTGATGTCAAAAAACACGGAGTTATTTTGTTTTCTTCAAAAGAATCATGTATTCTAAACACGCTACAATTTTACATAACAATATGTTTTTAACAGTGCTTACCTACTCTCTAACCCATGTTATTTACGATAAATCTGTATATATTTTTATAAAATTATTTATTCACTTTCATTATCTTCTCTAAATACTTAATATCTAAATCAAGGAAATCTGGTGCTTCATATTAATGCGTATAACAAACTGTTTTTTTTCCATCCTCTATATCTATCGAATGGCTCATCAATCATTTTTGAAAGCTACTTTATTAACCCAATTCCTAAATGTAGGTAGTTGTAATGCACTGAGTTCTGCACCATAGTTATCGTTAGTTATAAAGGTGACAACATGGCGAATTGCTTTTTGATTTGATCTAGGATTCGAATTTATTCTATGGCAATGAATTGTTCTTGGAACAATTTCCCATTCTCAACCTCTTCCTCCCCCGGCCTTCACTTTGCAATCGGTAGCAGCAAAATGTAGTTCACGCAGTACATATCAATAATACCGCATATTATTACATCGCAACACTACGGAATTAATTATTATTTACGTTGTAAAATCTTAATAAACAAGTGAAACAATACCGCAATAGGATTCATCCCAACTTTACCTACCGTAAGTACCATCCTTAAATTTTCTGACGGTAATACGCGATGGGGCAGAAGTAATTATCCGATTTTGAGGAAGTAAAAAAAAAACAAAAAAACTAAGAGACCTAAATTTTTATTATGATCTGTACATAATCCCGTTTTTCTCCACTAAGTTTTGAATACCACTTCAGCAAAATGGCGGCCTTCATCAGATGAACAGCCCTAAACTTCAGAAATAGATCGCATCAGTGCTGCTGAAGGTCGCCATCTTGTTGTATTTAAAAACAATGCTGTGTTGAAAGCAAAACATACTGCACCTAGAAGGTTGCTGGAAAATTTGAAAACAAAGGATGTAACGAAATTTTTCAGTTTTAGGTAAATCTGCAGATCAAGATGGACTTGTCATATAACATAGATATTAGGACACATTCCCAAAGAACTATCCAAAACCGATACCGAATAATACCGATTCCAAAATGCCGCCAACTGAACCTGACATCATCCGTTAATTTTTGGCCCATATCTCTTGCCACAATAGTTGCAAGACTCGAAAAGGTGATTCAAATTTAACAGAAGACGAATTCGGTACATAAGCTTCAAAGCTGGATGCTCCACTGATTCAGTCATATACAGCATGCATATACAATCAAATACTACAAAGCCAAAAAAAATTATATACGCGTGCTTTCAAGATTTAAGCAAAGCTTTTGACAGTCAAATATATTGAGTATATGGTACAATCAGCAGGAAAATTTTGTCAGATTGAATGATAGCCTATCAAAAGCTGCTAAACTAAAGTGCGGCGTTAGGCAAGAAGGCTCAATGTCCCCAGTGCTGTTCATCGTATATGTGGATGAGCTCAGTAAATCATTGAACAAAATAAGAATCTGTTATTATATTGTTGGGATATGAATGGAGAATATTAGTTATGCAGGCTACATGGTTATACTAGCCCCATCGGTAACAGCAATGAGGAAGTCTCTGACCATATGCGAAGCATACGTTCATAGTCAAGGGCTAGTGTAAAATGCTAAAAAATCATCACTGTTGATATTTAAAACATATACTGGTCCGGCTATTATTCCGCCCATGTATCTCGGCGCCCATATGTAGTCACTGATAACCTTAATAATAAGAATGAAATTTTAAGCCAAACAGTACTGAGCGTGTGAGCCAACATGCTCACCAAGAGATTCAACAAGTGCAGTCCTCCAAACATACTGCGTGAGCTTTTACACTAGTGAACTATACACAGGGTATACATAAGATGTCATGAACACACTCCGAATACAGTAAAACCACGCAAACAGGGCGTGGTTCGGCCTCCCTTGGCGATGCAGCGCCTCACAGATGTTCGCAGAGAGAAGGGCGCATGAGTTTTCTGCCTTGATAACCCTACAGCCTACACGAATCAGCTCTACCAGAGATAGGAAAATACTCTCGTCCAGGCCGTCGCACTATGGTCCCCTTTGAGGAAACTAGCTAGACAAAAAGATTTCAACGATGTTTTTATTTATGTACAAAAATATTCTCGCAACATTGAAAAATGTCCATAGTATTATGTTCACATCGATAAAAAAATTAAAACAATACGCGCGATACTTGGCAACGTTGTAAACACGACACTTTGGATGTGCCAATCGTTCGCCCAGCGGTCGGTCGCTTTCGGGTGTGCACCCTGTTCGATCGTTAGTGTTGTTATTTGAAATCGGAGAGAAATTACGCAAAGACAGAAATTGAAGTCTATAGTATGTTCTTTCAAATTAATTTAATTATTTTATAATTTGCCTATTCAACGTTACTTTAATTATTAATTAAAAATCGTGAAAAAAGTGTCAATATTTACAATTATTTGCCAAAGTTTAATTAAACTTTCAAAATTGTGTACCGATTTTTACCACCAAACGAAACTAGTTTCATATAAAACCATTCTTTATGTATATTATCTTATAAAATTTGTTTGCTCAAACTTGCTCTTTTGTCATTTACAGAGCCTGTACATACAATCTATCGTTTGGATATTTTGGAGATTCTAGAAGTAAAGGCACCTCAAAGTTGAATTGTGCTGCAATAAGGCAGTGTGTTTATGAACATATAAAATATTTATTGAAAAAAGACTGTTTTAAAAGTCTCGTGGATAGTTTACTTAAGAAAAAGAAAAAAATCGCTTCGTTTCTATTAATATTTCATAGAAAATGGTTTGAAGTCGGAAGAAGTACTTTAAACTTGATGTTTAAACACGCAAAATGGCTTAACACAGTTTTTATTCTTCATGTAGTGATACTAGTGATAATACCAGAAAAAGAATTTGGTTTATGCTCGTCAAAAATCAAAAAAAGAAAAAATAAATGTCTTCTGAACTTTCGAAGTCCACAAGAACTATCTCATGCTACTCAAATCAGCTTGAGGTGACATAGAAAACGGGATGATGCCAAAATATCAACAAAATATTCAGAATCGATAATAAACTTCGGTTCCAGCGAAGAAAATACAGAAGTCTGTTAACAAAGCCACTGTTGGAACATTAGCATTCAATAAGAGTGATGATAGCGACTCGGCCAGTAGTTCATTAACTAAAAATGTCATTTGTTTTTGTTCTTATATTATATTAAAAAAATATTTTTACCTAATAACTTTAAATAAGTACTTCGTTATAACGTAACCTAACCATTATACCATACGCATTTTATTAGTAATTAATTTTGTTTTAAAAATTCCGTAACAATGGCTAAAATAAATGTATATTTTTTTAAGTATTTTTTTTATTACATTGTGACCCTTTTGCGTCAAATGACATGAAAAAATATTTTTGTCTAGCTAGATCGGGATTTGGGACCACTGTGCTTCGCCTGGTGGCCGATTTCCCTCAAGCCACCGTGATGCAAGTGCTTAATATGTTTTATTTTATTTTCAACAAAATACCATGTAATTTATTCAGATTTACGATTTTATATGCCATACAGAGTACTGCAATCACCGCTCTGTTCAGCTGAAATAAACAAACATCAGTAAAATATTTATAAATTCTTATGATTCATATTTTCAAAGATATATCAGAAATTAATGATTGCATTGATTATCGATCGGTCCTGCTGTATTTTAATTACTTTTACGTGCCTGAGATTCAACACTAATGAGAGAAGAAATAAAAACCGTCTTAAGCTCCCCTAGAAAAGCATCAGTGGATAGTTATTAAGTTTCACAAGAAATTCTCCGATTTATATTTCTGCAGCGTCCAACAGTAAAAGGTGGAAAGGCTTTGAGAGTTTAGCCTTTCCCGAGTTAACTACGATGCACCGACTGGATTTGAAGTAAGCATCTGAGATCATAAAGCATAGAACTGCGCCGAGATAGACCAGGGCTCGGCAAGAAGCGAGCCGCGGGCCTCATTTGGACCCCTGCTTATTTTAAGAGATTCCCGCATTCTGAATTTCTACCGACATAATATACCTACGTATGTTGAATTATAACTTGCTTGCCTTCAAAATTATAAACATTTAATTCTTAAAAAATATGTTACTTTTTTTAAATATTATCCATACATTGGCCGAGTTAAAAATGTCATTATATTATGAAAATCTCTATAGAAAAAATCGCAAAATAAGCTCGGATAGTTATTGAAAAAAACGTCTGGTTCACTCAACGTGTTATATGAAAAAAATCACAGTGTTTCTTTAAATGCTAATTTAAAAAAAATTCCAAAGATGCTCTATTAGGTATAAGTCATGTTTTATTAGATATTTTCACAACAGTCGCCTATGCCTTATAATCATAATCGTTTTTTTTTTCAAATTATCGCGCTCTGCAAAAGGGTTTCGCGTCAAACTTTATTCTGTCTGCAATGTTTTGAAATAAAATCAGCCAAAAATAACATAATTGTATTACAAATTTAAAAGGTTTATAAAAATAACAGAATTTTATGAAGTGACTCAAAATGTGGCAAAAATTGTCATTTCTTCCGCGAATCTTATTTTCTTGAAAAGTTTCAACGCTGTAAAAACTGTGAATTTTACTTTGAAAAAAGTCTACATAGTAAATTGGTTTTGCGTTAGACCTACAAATATTTTCACCTGTGGCGCTTTAATTTTGTAACACAAGGGATGCGACGCAGATGGGTTGTAAGTAGGTAATCCGGGAAATCAGGACTGTTTATTCACGAATGCACATTTTTTTAAATAATTATTAAATTTAGAAGTCACGGTGAGGCGAAACGTTTTTCCATCGTATTTATTAAAAAGAGGGAATAAAAAAAGTTGTTCAAAAGAGCTAATTTTTTTTTGAAGTGGAGTCCGCCAACATCCAAGCGGATGTTTGGAGTTCCCAAAAAGTTCGGGCACCGCTGACTGAGTTGCCAATTTTTTTTCGATCTGGCCCTTTACAAAAACGTTTGCCGAACCCTGATCTAGACTAGCCAGCTTAGACCAGATTCAGACGTTCAGATTCGTTTGAAAAACATATTTCTAGCAGTGGTTTGTATTCGTTCAAACATTTAATTTGTTAATTTCGAATAGGTATCTAACCATATATAACTTTTTTTAAATTTAGGCTTTCAAATTCCGTTATACATTACTAAAAGCATTGATGAAAAGTTAATGAACGAAAGATATCAAAATGCTAAAACAAATTTTTGTCAAATAATCAGGCAGTCAAACAAATTTTTATATGTCGGAATATTTCAATATTTTTCTTTTTTTAACACAAAAATCAATGTTCGAAAGTTTTTTTTAAATATTGGAACGAGCATTATTTTGCTCCCTCAAAGTGATTTTTCAAAGAAATGGCGCTATATAAATATTAAAAATATTATTATTTTTACGGCGTATAAAATAAGTACTCGGCGTTGCTAGGGGATTCGAACGGTTTGAAGTAATATTTTGAAGTTGAAAATTCAAATGCGACCATAAAACTGGGTGCATTTGTAAGGTGGAAATAATATTATTGTAAATAATTGAAAAGGTGATATTTTATATTTGTTTCCTTTGATCGTGCCATGTCTTCCCTAGGCGTATCCGACTTGTTCTACCATTTGCTTCCATGTCATAAATTCTCCTTTCACCTATTTTGTCTTTCATATCATACGCCTCATTTTACCACTAATAAATATTTCATTCATATCTTCCTCGGGCTTCCACTATTTTTCTATCATTCACTTCATGTAGTATCATGAAAAATACATTTTGACTATTAAAAAGCAAAATCGGTTTATTAGTTTTTGAGTATGTAGAGCACCAACAAATTACCATTCATTTTTATATAAATAGAAGATTATGATTACTCTTTTTCAGAGGACACTTTAACATTAGAATTATGTTGCCTAGTACGTATCGCCTACCCACAAATAGAGATGAATTTGAATATTGATCAAAATACAAAATTTCCAATCAAAATCAAAAGTTTTTTGTTTGCAGCCTACAAAAATAATCATTACGGTTATTTTTCATTCCCACATGATTCCCACTTTGGCCACGACCTCGAGCAATTATCCTTTTTACGAGTTTTTTTTTGTATAGTGTTTTATTAACATAATTTTCAAGCGAAATTTTCGTTACCTTAAAGAATTAACTAAAAACAACTATGTCTTTATCGAAAATGGACCCGAAAGGCAGTGAGGAGAATGAATACAGTTCTGGGAGTGAATATTCTGTCGTGGAAGATAATGTGCCAACCAGAGAAGTGGATAATGTATCAGTTACAGTGATAGTCCATAGGCGCAGGGGCAGACCGATTGGTTCCAGGACCCGGAATGTTCCCGGGGAGATGGTGGGCAGAAGGAGGAGGTCACGGTCCAGAAGGAGAAGGCGTCGCGGTGGAAGAAGGCGCCGCCGTCGTCGTCGCCACCTCCTTTACCCCGACGAATGAAGATAAAATTAAATCTATACATTATACATTATCTATTATCGATTATATTCATAATATCGTATTAGAATTAAATCACAAACCAGTCTATACAAACCAAGCGTAGCCCGCAAACTACTTGAAAACTGGGACATAACTCTAAAGGGGACGCGAGCAGGCGTTATTAAAGGTTCCCAAACATTTATAGTAACTTTTAGTAATAATATAACTAAATTCAAGTATTAATTCAAAGTAAACATTCCATATTTACCGTGAAGCGGAATTCGTAACCTTTGCCAAAAATTAATAAAAAAAAATTTTGGTTTCATTTTTATATTTTGATTTGATTGAAAAATATGTGCATCTAATAATAATAATAATTAAATAATTGGATAATTTGTAGAGCGCCGTTTTTGTGAAAAATCACCTCAAGGGCGCTGTACAATTTATTTCCTAGGATCTACATTTGTTATTTAGAAATGATACCAAAACATACTTACCTGGCAAGTCACTTCCAACAAACACACTTATATTAAAAAGTTTATGCTTATAAAAGATAGAACTGCACGCAGAGGACACTATATCAAAAAAACACTGGTCGTCGCATGATCTTAAGTCTGCTATAGTTTTTATTTTAGTTTAACTGTATTTTAACTGTATTAAAAAGCCTACAAAAAAGTTGTTATCATTTTTATTTATTTATTTTTAATTATTATTTCTATTTATTTTATTTTATTTTTAGTATTTTTTACATTTTGTTAATTTAAATTGCCGTCGACTGTGAAAGTGGAGGTTTCTGAAATTATGGATACGACTGTCTGAAAAGGTGCGTTTTAAGTTTCGACCTAAATTCTGTCGAGTCTGCGATCATTCTCAAATCATGTGGCAGTCCATTCCAGGCTTTAGGTCCTGACACGGCAAAAACACGCTCACCGAACTTAGTATCTGGTGTGCGTTTTGGTTCCCTCAACCTTCCGATAGCTGATTACGTTGCTGACCTAAGGGTTGACTGTCGGGAGTTGGAATCTTCTGGAATACACAATTCTGATAAATAAGCCGGAGCCATTCCGTTAAGTGACTTAAATACCATCCAGCATACCTTGAACTGGATTCTTTCAGGACATTTGAGCCAGTGCAGATTTTTGAGATGCTCTGAAATGTGGGAGTATTTAGATACTCCGGTGATAAGCCTGTGATCTGTGTGTTTGGTCCAGATTGTTTTGTTTCTACCGTTGTATAGTTAATTTGGGGGACTGGGGGTGTTTTAATAAATGGTATTTGGGATAAATATCTTATTACTAGCTTTTGGCCAGTTGGAGGCAACTAATAGGTAAAAAATGTGTGCGGTGTAATGTTTGAAAGTGGATGAAGCAAGGGTGTGTGCCTACTTTTATATTTATGATTTGACGTCAGAGTGTGGATGAAGCAGAGCCTACTACAGTACCTACCTACAGTACATATCTACATTACCTACGAACAGTACCTACCTACAGTGACTACCTACTGTACCTACCTACAGTACTTACCCACTGTACCTACCTATAGTACCTACACAACATAATCTCTGGATTGTGTGTATTGATGCCAAACGTCACTGAGAAACAGAAATCTGTCAATCGGTATAGATCACACTTCCAGAGATTTTATAATGAACTTTATATATGGATCGAAACACTCGGGGCTATTGCAGAGGTGTTGGACGTCCGATGAATGGTTACCGGGTCGGCGGTACTTAAATTAAATGATTGTAATAATAACTTAAATTCAAAAAAATACATAGGTACCTACTTGTATCATCTTGGTATCAACCAACATTTATTTTATTATATTTATTTTTAATAATATTTTACCACTGAAAATTGAGACACCCACTGAGATTCCTTCGTTCCTGGTAAATTTACCAAGGGCGACTTTGATGTCATTTTGTACAAAAATGGCGCTACAGAAAATTTTCTTGACGAACGGGAAAAAAATAATTATGTCGAACTTAATTTCATTTCATTAATATTTAAGAAAAAATAGTTTCAATACAATATCTCCGAGTAGATAGGTAACTATGTATTTCAAACGTGAAAAAAATCAATAAACCTGAATGCGCCATAAAAATTATCATTATTAAGGAGAAAACAAATAATTTTCTTACTAAAGATTGTGATATGATATTTCATTTCATTCAATAATATCAAATTTGTAATATTTAATAGAAAAAAAATCCTACCCAAAAGTGCGTAACTGATAATTACTTTAGTTCTAAGTTAACTGGCCACAGATATTTTAAATTTTCAATAATCCAAGATGGTCATCATAAAATTTTGTTGATTCATCTAAAATGAATCAAACAAAAAAATAATCAATTTAATAGTTGATCTAGTGCTTGATTGAAGAGTGTTTTTTTTAAGAAACACTTCGATATTGTTTCGACTATGGTCCGCTTCAATTCCGGGGGACCCTCACCGGAACTATACATAAGTATGGTGTCTTCAACTCTGAAACTCAATGGAGGCAGGTTATCATTTGTATAAATATTTAAAATCGGAAGAAGATCCACAAATGTAGGTCAATAAAATAAGTAAAATTGATTTGGTTAAAGTTTTCTCAGTGAATTATATATATAATTATATTTCCACTTCGTCAGGCTCTAGTGACCTGTGTCTGAAGTATAATATGTACCGCAAGTTATATCACCTATCCTTAATATATTTCATTGGATTATTCCAAAACTTCGATCTTATTTCTAATTCAACAACTGCGCCTATTAAATTGCAAAACTTTTAATAAGAATTCAGGAAATCATATCGAAAAGTTGCATACTTGGTCCTTTAAGTTACCAGGCAAGGGTTAAGGGTTAGATTAATGCCGAGCTGAAGTACCCAGATAGAAAACGTCGACCCCCCCCCAGTTACCAGGACGTTGAAAACTTTCCCAATTTAAAAGCTTTAATGCGATATAACCGGGTTCCGCCATTGTGTGGGAAGTCTCCCATTGTGGCGGTCGGGAAATGGGCAAACACGCCGCAGTAATGGGAAATACAGAAAACACGTGCACTCATGTTGTGTCGTGTCGTTCTACATATGTTGGCAAGTACGCCTGTAATAAGGGAACTATTTGTTGATTATTCCCTCTTTCGGTCACAGTTTTCGCACATCATTGGAAGGCTAGAAGACATTAGGAAATTCCACTAATATGCTTATATCACTGGTTGTTGCGTGGTAGTCGGTTTGACTCTCGAATACATTTTAAAGCAGCAAACATGCTGTGGTAATGAAAAAAATACAGGAAAATGTGTTAGCCAATTCGTCATGTAATAAGGATACCATTTGTTGATTATTTCATCTCATGGTCATATTTTCCACATAGTAGACAAGAGAAACTATGCTTCCTCCAAAAAATTTATAAAGAAGGGTAGTAAAGATACATGTAACCATACATTAATGGCTCCGGGTAGACGTTGTCCTGCCATAGACCGCCTTCTAAGTAGGGAAGTTAAAATTAGTAGTTGTATACAGTCGTATTTTTTAATGAGAAATCTGAAAAAAAAAAGAGTTCATTGAATTTTTTTTAGACCTCGATAACAGCGCCACCTATCGGGACCAAAACTATCCGATATTTCAAGCTGGAATCAACCATACACATTCACAAATTTCATTGAAATCGGTTTTGCGGTTTCGAAGATTAGCGTGTACGAACACAGTAATTTTTATATATTAAAATTACCCATTTATAAATTTATTTCACTGGAACTAGTACTCTTTACGTAACTCATCATACAAATGTGACGCGGCCGGCCACAACTGATCCAGCTACTACATCGTAGTTCAATCATTTAATTAAGGGATGGGGAAATCACATGGGATGGTAGCTGACATGGTCGCGCGTTGTAGTTTGATGCGCGCCTCAAACAATGAACACTTCCGAAGTAAAATTTTATAGATTATTTACTATTAATTCTACTGACAAAGATTTGTTTAGTCTTGTGATTTGTGATAATGTACGCGGCAGTACCTACGGAGTTCCGCTATTTTGATTAATTTATTTTGTTT
This sequence comes from Hesperophylax consimilis, assembly GCF_061612785.1. Taxonomy (NCBI): domain Eukaryota; kingdom Metazoa; phylum Arthropoda; class Insecta; order Trichoptera; family Limnephilidae; genus Hesperophylax; species Hesperophylax consimilis. Next base: position 24,385,759 of record NC_142842.1, read on the forward strand.
AGATACCGCCGCCCCGGTCATAGGTCATTCCAAGTGGTTCGCCAGGTTTGATGACTTAACAGGGGTGTCCAGATTCATGTGGTGAGAGGATTGTCTAGGACTTGGTGGAAAATGCGTCTGACCACCTACTGTGGCGGATCGGATTTGGTTGAGGGAGATCTATTTACCTCTCCAGCAGGAGACTCTTTCGACCCATCACCTTACGTCCGTCACTCCTGGACGATTGGCGATTTTTCATTTGACGGTCTATATATTATTTCCACTTTCGGTCACACTTTTCATACATCATTGGAATGCTACAAGGTTGGAAGGCAGTAATAATAAGGAATATCATTGGAAAGCTAAAATGTTGGGAGGCAGTGGTAATAAGGAATCTCATTAGAAAGCTAGAAGGTTGGAAGGCAGTTATTTGTTTATTTATTTTATAAAATCTTATAAAAAATACTAATAAATATCGTTCCCATCCGATCGTCATTTGGCGAAGATTGTAGAGTTGTCGACTCCAGTTCCTGAGTAGGAAAGTTCAATACACAGTCAAAAAAAATTATAAAAGACATTTTTAAAGTTCACAACAGTTAAGAGCCAGTATCTGGGAAGAATGGTTCAATGTTAAAATAGATTAATCAAAGTAAATAGTATTTTGCTTGTTGTTTTTTTTTATCATTATGTAAATATTAACTATTTCATGTTTCCAAGCAAGAACAAAAATAATGTTTATCATATAAGCTGATCTGAAATGAAGTGCTTGTTTGTATATTTTATATTTCGTTTTAAAATATAATATTCTTTAAGAAAGATTAGAAAGATTTGAGAGCCTATACGCATGGCAAGGAATAAGCTGAGCGTGTTACGCTCTGTTTACGTGGGGTTTAACCTTTCAGGTTGAATAGGATAATAAAATCTTACATTCAATCTTTTTCTTAGCACATTAAAGAAAATGAATACCTAGTGAGATATTGTACATTAGGAAGAAAACCGTCAGAACGCATGAAAAGCACCCATCTCAAAAACAAGCATTTAATATAAATATGCATAAATTTAAATAAATATTTATTTTAAGAATGTATAAAAAATATATTAATCTATAACTGCCTAAAGATACAGGAATCCACTCTGAAATATAAAAAAATAATAACTTAAAAATAATAACTAAAGTACGCTGCCTCCCCACGTCACCGCACATATGGATCGCTCAAACAATGGATTTTATACACTTATAGAGATTGGTCATTTGTCTGCGTTCTATGTCACGAAAGAATTCTTCTCAGTATTTCGTTGCCGGTGGATAAACATATTTAGCCTAGCTGATTAGCTTATCTTAGCTCAACTCGTATGGTAGTTTAGTTCGCGGTGGTAATGCGCTTTAAATCTTATTTAAAAAGGTGGTGCAAACATTATTTAAATGAGACATGAAGAGAAAAAATAGATCCCGTTTTTTTTCCTCCAACTGACCTTCAGCTTTCCCAACTAAAACTACTGAATCCGGTCTACACGCACCGCTTATCGCGTTCTAATATTGGAACAGGTTTTGACGAGATGTTAGTAAGCTGTAGTGCCTCCAATTGTAGCTCTATGGGTTTAAATATTACGCGGTGCGTAAGGTCCGAATAGTGAAAAACTTGATTTATTACCAAGTGTTGGCGTTTGTTTTGTGAAAACAGTCTGAAACCAGGCTCGATGCCGGCTTTAGCACAGCAACGTTAGTGTACGAACACAAAGGACGCGGTTTTCGGCTTTCAGATTATCGGTGCTCAGTGCCTGAGTTTGTCGGCGACAGTTGGTGCCGAGTTGTGGACACGTAGAACGCGGGTAAATTCTGCGCCACCTGCTCGGTAGCCTGACAGCAGCTGTCAGTTTTATCAAAATGTCGAGCTTGTCAGACGATGATTTTTTACTTTTGTTGAATCCTTTCTTGAAATTAAGAAATAAAACATGTGTACAGTGTGTAGAGTGTTTCTATTACACCAAACTGGCGATTTGTTTGACACTACCTTCATGCTCAACAAAATAAGCGTCACTAACCGGCGTCACCGGCGAGTAGGAATTAAGAATTCATTCCGGTAAAGCTTATCGGCGCCGCTACGCGCGTACCCAAATCTGAACCCGCCTTCACTATGTGCGGTCTCACACGTTTACATACAAACATTCTCGTCGGCGCGCCTGCGCCGGTCGGCCGTTTACGCGCCGACTAATCAGAAAGCCGAAACCCGCGTCCTTTGTGTTCGTACACTTAGTCAGCATTTAATAATCTGATTAGTAACACCCTTTGTATAATACGAATATTTTTGTTTTTGTCAAGTTCTTTATGATTTATTTCTAATTTATATCTTGAACGTTATAACAATTTGTTGTACTTAAAATTCTCTATACTTTATACCTTACCACTGACAGCATGGGCTAAAAATGTATTTGTAAGTTTAAACATGTATGTTAGATGTCTCCAGTTTTAAGCCATTAGTGGTGGTGGCTGACCCACTACATACGTCTTTAACTCACTAGTTATTAATCTTAGTCGTAAATTGTCAGTTATAAGTCATAGGGGGTATTTCACCATCCTCTAGATAAGCACTATCCACGGGTCAACGTATTATTTCCGTTTACGACAAAACGATTTATTTATTTAAAGTCCTAGTTTACAATTCGGAACTCCAACCTATATGGAATAGTGGCTATATTTATCAGATAGGTTTGCCGAATTTTCCACCTGTTTCTAGAGTTTATTTATTATAATGAATAGTTATCGAGAGGATGGTGAAATATCCCCTAAGTGATATGATAGTTGTAAAGCGTATTCAGTTGTATTTAGATAATTTTCTCACGAAAACGGAGGTATATAAAAGATTCAATTATAATTCCTATTTATAATTCAAAATCTGGTCAGATAACTTTATTGTTGACGATTACTGATTATCTGTTTTGCATTTATCATTAATGCATAATTACGAGTAAGAGTGAATTCCTTTGTATTAGCTTTAATTAGTTTCATGTGTGCTTTTCCGTGGCAAAATATTGAATTTCCAACACCCAATAAAATTGATCAAATGCGCAATAAACGCATTGCTGTAGATATTATGACAAATGGGGTCAGTATTGTTAATTATTAAAACCTATTATTATTACAAAATTGCAAATAATTGTTGTTGTTGTTTATTGTTTCTTTACATTGTATCTTTTTTAACGTTAGAATTATTAACCTCACTAGGACAAGCCTGTATTTTGATTAGAGATAATGTTAGTATTTTTCCATCAAATAGTATTGCAAACAAAGTTTTTTTTTTCGTTGAATTAAATTGACGCCAAAAAATTAATTTGTAAAAATTATGTTAATACTAATAATAATTGGATAATTTTTAAAGCGCCGTTTTGGTCAATAATCATCACCTTGGAACTAGTATTATTACTCTACCTCTCCAAAGACTTGTTCTGTGTAAATGTACCTGTATACTATTACTATATAAACATAGGGATATATAAAATCCCGCCACGGCAAGGTTCCTGGGTTCGAGTCCTAGATTTGACCGTATCTCTTTCTGATTTTTCTGTTTCAGATTTTCGTTTAGGAATCGCTAGTATTGTCTTCAATAATTAAATATTATAATTTGAGGTTTTACTCACTAAGTCAATAGATTTCGCACATTAAAATAAAACATAAGATGTTTATCTAAAGACGCTGTCTAGATTGCATTTAGTTCTGGTTGAATCTTGCGATCATACATAAAGATAAAAATGTGCGGTGTGAAAAAATGAAGACAATGTTGGTAGTTCTAATTCAGTTCAATGACCGAAGGAGATAGGGTCCCATTAGCTCAGTTGGTAGAACCGAACCCCGGTAAGGCAATGGACCTGGGTTCGAGTCCTAGATGTGACCGTATCTTTTCTGATTTTTCTGTTTCAGATTTCCGTTTAAGAATCGCTAATATTGTCTTCAATAATTAAATATTACATTTATTTGTTTGGAATTACGGCACAGGTACTATTTACACATACGATAGTTACTGACAGTAATAGTACAATATAGAAAGAAGAAAGGAAAGAAAATTAGGTATATGATTATACAACAAAGATATTAGAAGAACGAGATATGCTATGTTGGCCGCCGGACCGTAGCCGGAGTACTACCTAATTAGGGTACTTTGAACGGTATCGGGACGTGTACGCACAGAAATCTGTTCTATGTATTAGTACGGATACCTTAGCGCAAGCGAAGGTGTGCAGTAGTATTGGTGAACAAAACCGGCGACACTCGGCAAAACAATTCCACTCAGTACGAACTGCGCATAGCACATCTCGTTCTTCTAATATCTTTGTTATACAAGTACACAAGACGAAAGACAAATGAATATACGTTAGTACAAAGTTAATAAAATAAATGAAAAAAACACAAAAACCTCTTATGTAGTAACTATGCACTGCTTTAATTTTTAATAGAGGCATATTAAAAACATCACCTAACATTGCATAAGAGTTGCCAATGTTATATAATCTATTTATAACAGAATTGTATAATTTTTAAGTATGATTTTTTTATACATTGTTTGTGATAAAAGAGGAACGGCCTCGTCAGTTGTTTGACATTTAGGTACATGTAAGAAAAGCCCTTTATACGTCTTACTAGACTCTTTCTTTCGTATGAGTCGCCTGCTTTGTATTACCTGGACAAAACTCAAACAAAGACAGACAAAGGCCCGTGAGTTTGAAAAGAGTTGTTTACTCTAAGCCTAGCTTAACTGTAAACCTACGTGTTTTAAAAACTTTTTTCAATGAACGCCAGCGACAAGAAAATATTCTGTTCATTATGTAACTTCATGTGTCTGCAATACTCCCTGGTTATTATGAAAGAAATAGCTACAAATTTACAAAACTACAGGATTATTTTCTAGTGGTGATTAGGCAATATATTTTGTGAATATTCAACATTCTCATACTCGTGAAATGAGTGTTATGAAGCAGTGTTAATAACAAATATAAATATTTTAATTGTTTTGAGATATTTTTCATGAAAGTGGAACGCATTCAAATATTGAAAAAAATATTTAAAATATCTTAAAACCTACCCCAATTTTCACGAGCTTTTAACTTGCCGTGACATTAATTACATTTATATCACCTTCAATGTTGAAGGAATTGTGCAGTGTCTTGACCAACGGAAGGAGAGGATGTTTACTAGACTTTACCTAGTTCTCTCGGCATACAGAAAGGTTAGGATTGCCTGCCTCTAATTACATTAATATTCCGCAATTAATAATTTATGTGAATGGGTTTCTGGAATAATTTAATACATTTAATTTGAAGAATTATACAAATTGTTCTGAAGTATCGTCGAAGCTTAAAATACTTATTTGGTAAATAAATCGACAAAATAAAATAAAAAAAATATATTTCGTAATGGCTTCAATACACAACAGCCTCTTGAAAAACGCCCTTCTAAACTGAATACCATACAGGAGTCCAAATTGCTCCCTACTACCGAGACAGGTGGACAGAACTATAACATCCTCACATATAGTATGTTGTGAAGCTGAAGGAAATGAAGACGTATAACGGTAAGAGAGAGGAAGGATAGTACTTGGCTATTCAGATTGTCACCAAATACAGCTAAAGTCATTTCAAGTGAATTTTTGCTTCAGAATCGTGGTCTTTCACCGGAGTGATACTATGTGTATCTAGAATTCTGTAACTTGCCGCAAGTATGCAATGACCAGGTATATCAGTTTGTACGCACTCTCGCTTTGTACGACATTCCTCGCTAAAATTTAAGCGGACTAAATCGGCCCAATCTTTGTTAAGCCCCAAACTAGTTCCTTTTTAGATGCCGAGGCAGTGAGATATGTCAAATTTGACAATTAAATTAATATTGCATACTTTCATCTTACCGAAATATGCATAAATTGCCTAATTTTATCAGTTTAAATTATCGAGGGATGAGAAACTTCGATGATATTAATTGGTAATCAATCTAAAATAGTCCGGTAACGAATTTTAAATGTTCCAATGATAGAAGTATGTTTTTGGCGGCAAGTTTGTAATAATTTCAGGAATAGCGCACTGGAGTCAATCACAAAACAAATACTATTTTTAATAATTAGTAGCACCATATTTATTGAAGTGGGAAACGTTATATCAACATTGTAATTCAATTAAAAATCGACTCGTTAATTAAACCCGCATAAAAGCATAATGCCGTCGTTGAAATTTTGAAAGATAATTGCAATGACATTAGTTTGAGTACTTTGTTTTATAAGCAATAAATTATTATCCTGAAACACTTATCCACATTGAAAAATCTCCTGATAAAAGATACATGACGCCAACGGGACTTGAACCCGTGTCCTTTCGATTTCCGGTCGACAGCTCTGACCACTGAGCTATGGCGGCTTATCTCTTATCCGCGAAATAATTCAATATATACTAGTGTTTCATTCAACAATTACTGCTTGTTACTTTGTAATCTTTTATCAGGAGATTTTTCAATGTGGATGAGTGTTTCAGGCTAATAATTTATTGCTTATAAAATTATTGTTACCCTTTGTGCTATGCATAAAAAAATCTTGTCTTATACATTAGTTTACCAAAAAAAAAATATTAATATTTGACAAGTTCTAGTATTTTCACCAAAAAATGTAGACAATTTGTCTCGATGCCATCTAGTGAGAGAGTTAGCCGCCATTGCTCAGTGGTCAGAGCTATCGACCGGAAATCGAAAGGACGCGGGTTCAAGTCCCGTTGGCGTCATGTATTTTTATCAGGAGATTTTTCAATGAATATGAGTGTTTCAGGCTAATATTTTTTTGCTTATAAAATAATAATTGTTACCCTTTGTGCTATGCATAAAAAATCTTAAACATTAGTTTACCAAAAAAAATTATTGAGTACTTTGGTTTAGCGAAGAAAAAGAAACAAGCTTCCTTTTCTAGTTTCATAATGGTATACTGGGCTAATATATTATTATTAAGGTTTTCAGCCCCTCGTTTCGACCACGGAGGTAGCCTTGATGTACATTATCGGTTCATCATTAAATGACGCAAATAAAATATACTAATTTTTGGGTAGGTAGTAGGTATCTGTATTATGATAAAAACAATATTGTTGACAGTTTAATCACATTTATTAAAAGCTTCGGAAGTCTTTCTAACGTGAGAGGAAAATTTGAATAAATTTGTACAATAATTTTAAAAGTTTTGTCCTCAAAAAAAAGTTTTTTTTACAATATCTATATACTATACTGTGTATAATAAATGTTGTGTGACATGTAATTTAATTTGGTATTCAATGTCAACGCGAGTTATAACTCCGGTGTCAAACTCAGCCGGCGGTAAACCTCTCAATATTTGATCGAACGTTAATCCAATCCTTAAATCTAATTTTAATTGAATATCTAAACGAGTTTTGTCAAAATTGGGCCCCACGCTGAGGGTCGTATTTTCCAACGAACTTGCAAATATTATGTATATTTAGACACCATAGAATACATACAATTTTATTTCACTAACTACGGTGCAAATATAATATTATCAATTTGAATTATAGCTTTTTTTAAATTTACCTTATTGGCCGATGAAAATTTCTGTCATCATACGGATACTTGAATATTGCTAATTTATTAAAAAAATTCTCTTCAAATTATTGGTAATCCGGTTGAAAACGGGATTGCAGGCCATTTCCTGATAAACTTTATGATAACATATCGGAACACGTGATCATGCACCTGCATTTTTCTTGATAATATACAATGACGAAGTGTAGAAACATTAAGATTTTTATGAACATGTGTCCCGACATCGTGATAATAGTTCTTATTTTAATAAAAGTTTATTAGGAAACCTATTAATTCATTCGTTAAGGGACTGCAATCTAGTTTTTAACCGGATTACGAATAATGTGAAGAGATTTTTCATAAATTGGCAATATTCAATTTTTTTATAACATATCCTAAATATGTACTTCGCAACCTTCCCCGCCCTATCTATTTTCTGGGAATGTCGTAGTAGACAAATGAAAAATAAATCGTCTTATCAAAAACAAAAACTTTTTTTTAAAATTTTTAGTCTGAAAAACTATTTTTTTTAAATATCCGTGCTATGGTTAGCCAACCGAAACCCAACAGGCTTTACTAAATTTTACACAACTGACAAACAATCATTAATGTAAGGAAGGGTTATTTATCAGTTGTGTAAAATTTAGAACACCTTTATTAGTAATGAGGATATGTATAATGTATGTATCTTTATAACATTTAACTCTAGTATCTCTTTTCGCGCGAATCTTCCCATGTATGGAAAAATCCAGTCTTAACTTTTTATTCAAACGGCTGTACCTGCGATATACAACCATTATTCTAATCTCCGTGTTTCTAATACCCACCGTCTGAATCCAGACCTGCTAACGGGGTGTCGTTACGAGCCGTTTATCCGTTGGGATCGTTCGGATCGTTATACCGGCGTTGGACGTATAACGAATAACGAACCCGTGCGCGGTTTCAATTAGTTCGGTAAAATGTATTCTGATATCCGAGCAGTTTATACCATAGGGCGCCGGCAAATTCATTATTACAGATTTTCAATTAAGATTCATTCTACACGACAATCCGGAGTTAAATTGAGTCGAAATAGGAGTAGGCATTTTATTTACAGGCCGAAACAACAATAATTTAGATGGGTTTAATTGAAAAGCGCTGATAAAAGCAATGGTTTTCTTGCGAATTTCGACTTCAATTTGTTCAAACAGTTAAAACGAAAACGTGTTAAATTGGTTTGCTGCTTGCTAATAGAATTCAAAATAACGTAATGATTTTTTATGTAATTACTACACTAAAATCCCACCACAAGATAACTTCAACTATGTTGTGTTTTTTTAGTAATCATGTGAGAAGAATGAAAATGGCGATATGGAAGAAAATAGAAGATAAGTAATTTTGATTGTCGGTAAGGTAAATTGGATCTTTCGAAACACTTCATGGTCGAAATGGCGTTTCCAGTTGTAAATACAGGCTAAAAAACCTGTATAGAATTCGAAACTTCCCGTTCGAGAGTACTTACTGCATCATGTTCAGTGTGCACATATGTTCATCTTTATAGATTGCGATTAAGAAATTTCCTTCCTAAATGAGTAATTTATATATTTTTATTCTTTGAATTGATGCAATAACTTTATTTTAAAACATTATTTGAATATATGGGCCCCACTAGGTGCTTTGCCCGTGCAAAAACCCAATTTTACAAATATATAAAATTCAATAAATTACTCAAAAAAATTAAATAATAAAATTAAGGCGGCAATGAAACTAAGGCAATGTGTGTTATACATAACATAACACCATAATAAAGCTAGGATTAGTTGTATGGAAGATTTGTCATTTTTTTCGTTATTTTTTATTATTTATATGCCTAAGTATTCAGTTTATATTTTTAGTGTGTTTTTTATCAAGTTTAAAATCTTTTATTTAATTTATAATGAATTAAAAATTTAATACCAAAATATTTACAGTGCAATTGCCCCATTGTTTTTATTTTACATTTTGGAGTTAGGAGAATCGACGTTTCTCTAAGTAATCTATTGATTTTAAATGGTGCTATTAAGGCGATGCCATACGTCTTACATCTTGGCCTTTAAAATAATCGAGTATTTTTTAGATAAGTCTTTTTATAAGCCCAGAAAAAAATAATGTATAAGGCCTATGAAAATTGCTTTAAAGTTCAAAATCTCCTACTTAAGAACCCATTTTCGCTTATAATTTTATTGTATAATGTGGCAAATTAAGTTATTTATAAAATGATCAAAAAAAAATAATTTTATGGTTGAACATCCACAAAATAAAATAAAAGGCACTTTGTGGCCATATTTTTTTCTTGCATAAATCAAAACAGGCGGATGGTGTTAAGCGGGAATTTAAACCTTATCGCCATCTACGTAAGGGTTGTTATTGATAGCGGCTCAATTTAAAATATTACATGACGTAGTGCATCGCCTTAAGTATATACTTTTAAAATTTGTAATTTTGCATGGTAAATTCTTTTAATAATTTGTGTGTTGTTTAAATAGAATTGTTTTTAATATTTGTTTTGTGCTATGAAGAACGGTTGTGTTTGTTTAGTAGTAAGTTAGGTTAGATTTGCATAACTTTGATATTTCAGCAACCACTGAAATACAGGGCTAAGGATTTATCTTATCGTCAACTAAAAAAAAAAAATGTTGTCGAAATAAGAAATATGTTATTTTAATTTCATAATTATGATCATTTAACATTGTGTTTCACAACCATTTTATCTGATTTTAACTCTCGGTTGATCTTTGCCTGAGTTTAATCCGTGCGAAGAAAATTTACTTTGCTCGGCAAAGCGGCAATTTAATTAACTAACGAGAGAAGAGCCGCGACTTCTCATAGGAAAGTCGTGCAGCATCCTTGCAATTGAAATATTCTTTTGCAAACTTGAAATATTTATTGAATCGCAAATCAAAGACTCCCGATCAACTTTTATCCCCAAAGAGAACATTTTGTGAATAGCTTAAATCTTTAAAAGAAAAAATCCACGATTTAACTTTTTTCACTGAAGATATCAACTGTATTGAAGTATATCGAAAACGGGAAAACGCGAAAGTACTTTTCCAAAACGTTTACAGAAATTCTTTTCTTGACTTTGTGATTTATTTCCTTATTTTCTTTGACGTACGTTAGTTCGGTTTTAAATTTATATAAAGCCAATTATTTCTCATACAATTTCCAGTTAGCGCACAAAATAAATTATAAATTTAAAGGAAAAACCTTAAAAGTATGTTGAAATCACTTGATAATAGAAATTTTTCTAAATGTTTTTTGCTATCAGTAATATAAAAGTGTTTTTTATTTGCAGAATACGATTTTTATTTTTTGATTTTATTTGCTATCTGCTCCCAACCGTCTCACAGTTGTCCCGAATCCCGATCTAGCTAGACAAAAATATTTTTTCATGGCATTTGATGCAAAAGAGTCCCAATGTAATAAAAAAAAAATACTTAAAAAAATATACATTTTTTTAAGTATTAATGAAAGTTATTTTGAGTATACAAATTATAAAATAATAAAATTAGTTTAAAAGAACAAACCATAGACTTCAATTTCCATTTATGCGTAATTTATCTCCGATTTCATATAACAACATTAACGATCGAACAGCGTGCACACCCGAAAGCGACTGACCGCTGGGCGAACGATTGCCACATCGAAAGTGTCGTGTTTACAACGTTGCACGTATCGCGCGTATTGTTTTAATTTTTTATCGATGTGAACATAATACTATGGACATTTTTCAATGTTGTGAGAATATTTTTGTACATAAATAAAAACATCGTTGAAATCTTTTTGTCTAGCTAGTTTCCTCTAAGGGGACCATAGTGCGTCTGGAGCATACTATGGCATCCCCCATTGGGGTATGTTGTGAAGCTGAAGGTCGTAGGAGAAGAGGTAGAGGAAGACGGTGAAGTACTTGGCTATTCAAATTTGGTTACCAAACACGGCTAAAGTCATATCAAGCACCGCTTTGATTCTGATTGGCGGTCTTTCACCGGGTTGATACTGAAAGTATCTTCCACTCTGGAACGTGCCGCAAATATCCCATTTATGTAATTTTGGTAAATATTTTAATTTCGTAATTTTAAATAAGTAAATTGTGAAATAAGTCAAAATAATCAAATTCAAGCGAATATTTCAAATCATTAGACGTCATGTCAATAAGACAACTTTATGCCAAATATGCACTACTAAATTTCCTCCAACAGAAACTACACATTCCAATGCCACCTCAAACAACAATAAAAACAAGGTTGTCAACAAACAATACCCTGAACATACCGATAAAGTACACCAGACACGGACAAAGACACTTCCAGTATAACGCTACAAAACTTTTTAATTGTATGCCCACCACTCTGAAACTACTACTAATGGGAAATACATACACAAACATTCACAAAAAACTGATTCTCCCAGTGAGGTGTTCACGAAACATATAACACTACCCACCACAGTGTCACCTACTCAAACCTACCTCACACCCAGATAAAAAAAAAAAAAAAAAAACACCATAATAACAACAGTTCTAAATTTATGTATTATTTACAAATGTAAATATTTGGTAGACACTGTAATGTATGTATAGAAATAAATAAATAAATCAAATAAAATTTACTTCGGTACGCCGGGATTTAACACTCAAGCATGAAGCTGTATCCATTTCAAGCAATGTTTTGGTTAGGAAAGGTTGTCTTTCACCGAGGAGATACCGAGAGTATATATTACTATTCAAATTACTGTATTCAATGCAATTCTGTGAGCTGGAATTAACTCACTCTCTGCTTGATACAAAATGTACTTTAAAACGTTACTTAATAAGTGCTTTGCATATTTGATAAAATGGAAGTTGTTCTTGACATACCTCGACTAAACATTTGAATTTGGAACTAAGAAAATTAATCAATAATTAAGTACAGTCCTTTAAAAATTATCAAATTTGTGTTTTGAAAAACAAAATTAATCGAATGAAGAGGAATGAATTTAAAGCAAGACCCAGGTGGGGTTGGGAATGTCATTTGTTATGCAGAATGAAACCATCCTTAAACAAATAAAGTTTTTTTTTATAATAAATTAAAGTGAATTTACGATAAATAAATAATCCAACGTTTACTCATTTATTTTGGATAAATTATGTAATAATAATAATAATAACATGGCATTTATGTAGGGAAGTTTAGTGTCATTTCACTTCAAGTGCGCTTAACTACTCGTACCACAAACTTAAAAGATGGTAATTCAGTATTGGTGGTTCTTAAAATTATGATTTAAGATTTTCACGGCCAAAAGTATTTTTGTTATTTGTTTTTGGGGTGTTATGCCGTGTTGCGCTAACTCCTTTAGCCAACGTTTCGGACAGCATTACAGTGTCCATCATCAGGGCAAAAGTGTTATTTGAGGTTTTGGTGAAATTTGAGAGAGATGGATTGGAGGATTCAGAGGGTTGGAGCTGGCAACACGGTATCACAACCTCATACATAAGCTCACATTTCACCACAACCTCAAATAACACATCTGCCCTGATGATGGACACTGCAATGCTGTCCGAAACGTTGGCTAAAGAAGGAGTTAGCGCAACACGGCATAACACCCCAAAAACAAATAACAAAAAAAAATTCTTAAAATTATTCCTACAGTGTGCCTTTCCCAATACAGATCTAATATTATAACACTAAATACACTGTTTATACAATGTGATCACAAAACTTAGAATAACAATAACAGCAGGATAGGACAAAACAAGAATATTAAAACTAAAACATAATATAAAACAGGAGGCAGTTTTTGCTCAGAAATGAGAATTTTCTGTGTTATGTAGTATAATATATTCGAATTTGTATTAAATTTAAATTTATAAGTAATATATAAAGATTTGTTTTATATTCGTTTATTTTACAAGATTTTAAGAGACGTAGAGTTACTTGACTTAGTTAACCAGCGACTCTGACGTAACAATTTGGTCTTCAGTAAAAATTTGATTTTGTTTTTTTTTTCATCTCAAAACACAAAAAGTGGCGGTTATATAGAAATTTATACAAATTATAACATTTTTTGATAATTATTTATTTTAAAAAAATGTAGGTACGTACGACGTCTGGCTTTCCTGGCAGATTTGAACATTATTTTAATGAAAAAGATATCTAAAAAAATCGGTTACTTAAGTTAGAAGAATAAAAGTTAAATTGGCATAATAGTTCCTTATTTTAACAGGTATTATTTATCAATGTATGTATTTATCTCGTTGGCTAGTTTACTTCTGCAGAACTCTGCTAATTCTCCATGTTCATACACATTCCAATCTAATACTTTGCAAAGCTCGCATTTTTAGAAAAAAATAATAAGAGAAAAATTATATTTTACTGGTTTAAGTAAGGTGGGTAGCTATCCAGTGTCTCGAATTCAGAACAAAGTATTTAAAGAGAGAAGAAACAGGTGTCCAATCTCATGTCTTTAGAAGGAGATTCTGCGAATACCGAGTAATATTTGAACAAGCATGTATTTTTAAGCGTACCAACTTGGAAATGAAGAATATTTATTTGAAAATATTAAAGTAGAAACCCTCTAATTCAAGTGGTAAATAAAAAAAACTTTTTTTAGGTTTGCTATAAAAATTCTGTAAAATAATTATGTCAGATTTATTTTTGCCGGCTCGATGTTTCCTTTACTCTACTAGTTTTACATTATTTCAAGAACGTTGGTACATAGAAATATCGCCATGAATTTTAGTACTCACACAAAAGCATTGTTTTCGACAAAATAAAAATAAAAATTTACTTAAATCACATGTATGAATGTGAATTAGGCAAGGACTGCGTCCCAAGACCGAATTGTTTGGCTCTCTGTCTACCCTTACCCATTTTAGAAAAAAATGAAAACAAAACATTGTTTGAGTAAGAACGAACTGTAAAATTTCTCGTATCTGTAAAAACTTTTCATTTCATATCGATCAACATCCATCGATATGTTGTCCCCGTTTCGCTAATAATAATGCTTAAGTGTTACAAAACGCTCTTTCTCAGTGACAATTTGCAAAGACATCGCTGCATGAAGCTTATCCACTACTTGTTAGTCAAATAAACTCTAGCTGTGCCTAGTTTTACTAACCTTCTTTTACCTTCATACCTTGTTATTCAAATCTAGTCAAAAACACAACTAAATTAATTTTAAGTTAGGTAACGCTTATTTTCTTAGTATTTCACGGAGGAGTTAGTACGGAGTTTTCTACTCCGAAAAGAAAATAAGTAGATTATTAAAGCACTAAAATACAGATATAAAAACTCAAAACCTCTCAAGATTTTACCTCTCCACCACGGAGTTCGTCAAGTTACGGGACTAGAATTTTATTACAAATAACATAAAGGCTTTTTAATGTACCATACTGCTTTTCAAGGTATATTGCATACAGAAACTCGCAAAATAACAGCAAAGAAAACCGTTTTCTCGCTTTTCTCTGGAATAAATATCTGTGCAAAGAATTTCACTGTGGCTTGATAACTTTTTATATTAAATCCTGTAAAGGCAATATGTGTCAGTAGTTTTGCAATATTTCTGCCATTTTTAAGTTTATTTTCATTATTTAACGATCGCATTTGAATAAAAACATAAAAGTATATTAATATCAAAAAGAAAAAGGCATAACGATAAAGTGTGGAACTTAAAAACCTCCATTATTCCTCTTAAATAGCTTTTTGAAGTGTTCGGATGAATGATATTATAACTTTATCAATTTCAAATGTAATGTTTCTTATTGCAAACGTTTTTCTCATTTTCTTGTTCCATCAAAGAAGTATAAAAGGTGTGTACTTTTTCGTATGCTGTAAAGTGATTTATTACCAATGATCATAAAGGTTTAGGGAATTTTTTTCCTTAGAACGGTGGAGGTGATTATTAATCCTTATTTTGTTCTGCCAAATAATTAAATAGCGAAATACAAAACCACAAATCTTATGTTTTGTGCCCACGCTTGAATCCAAAGTTTCGGTTCAGTTCTCAATAGCTTCTTATGTAGTATCATGTACAGAAACGATTATACTCTGTATTATCTCATTTAATTGAGTAAAACCACAACTGAGTTTCGTATCGCTAGAGCTTCATATTTCTCTCTTCAATTAATGCGGTAAATTACGCTACAGAGAATGCAGGAGAGAAGTGTGAAATTAGTATTTCTCGAAATTCCGGTCCGTTTAATGAAAACCATCATTGCAATCCAGTTCAAACCCATTAAAATTTCTTCACATGGCCTGTAACTAGTTACACGCCATTGGTGAAGAGAATTTAAAAAAAAATTATTAATTTATTTTATTTCGCTTTAATTTATTAAGTTTTTTTACTAATGCTTTTCTAAGTAAATTTGTAGTGATTTTCCTTTGGTCCATAACTTTAATAACCATAGCGTGTAAATTAAAGTGATAAAAACTTTAGTGAAACAGTTATTAAGCAATAATTATTAACCTGAAATACCCAATAAAATTGAAAAAATCTCCCAAGATAAAATAAATGCCGTCGACGGGAATTGAACCCGCAGCCTTCTTATAGCCGGTCAGCTACTTTACCAATTAAGCTATGTAAGCTTATTCTCAACCGGCGAAATAATTCGATGTGTACTAGTATTTTTCAATCAACAAATAGTGCTTATAACACTTTTTCACCTGAAAACAACAACTATATTTTTGTATGAAATGCTTTGTTAGTGCTAAATCTCTCACTAGACAGCGTCGAGACATATTATATCTTAATTTATTGGTGAAATATTTTTGACTTTGTCAAATATTATTTCTAATGATGAAGAAATATTTATAAGACAAGGTCATTATGCGTAGGACAAGGGATAAGAAATTATTAGCCTGAAACACGTATACTAATGAAAAAACATCTTGAGATAAAAATACCAATACCAATTCCATTCGAATCGTTTACTAGATTGATATCACAAAAGTTTGTCATGCTTACAAGTGCAGTGATAGAATACAATAGTTGTACTGCCTGTTACTTGAAAAAAATCATTTTAACGGTTATTATTATTTCCAAAATCGATTTCAGAGACATCTGAAAGAAAATATATAGAAGCGGTCAATTTAGGTCTGAGACAAACACAGCCTCAGAGAGCATCTACAACTTAAACTGACCTAAAACTTACTCTGCAAAACTACACATCTACCTGGCAACTTCGTCACCATACCTATTTATAACTCAGTTTGAGAATCTATTCAGCTCAAACTACAAACTGATAAGAATGAACTGGTATCACCACCCAGCAACCAACTATTTGATGACAATTCGAAAAAACCCCAACACATCCGCGGCGATTGTCAACTGTTGAATATAATCGTTGGAAATAATGCCGATATCGACACACAGCTAATAAAATAAATAACGGTCCTGATAATATAAGGGAATTCCAAAGTCAGGGAGTTCCAAACGCTATTTATAAAGCTGCGTCTCCAGTAATCGTTTCCACAATATTATTTCAAAAATTCTCTGCGTATTTGAAACGGGAAGGCATGGGAAGAAATTATTTAATTTTTCGACTGCCACCGCGAGGTGTGGTCTGTCACAGAGCATAATGGGGTTGACAGATTATGCTATAAGTTCTAAGAGTTTTATGTAACTCCACATTGCTCCTCATATACACCCATATAGATCTGACACACCTAAAAAGATGATGTGTTATAAGTGTTGGCGTTGTGACGATATGCGCTGTGATCTGCTAGCCAGGCGATATTTGAAAATTACGCGACCCCTTCTCTTAGCAGTAGTCAGGAAAGGGGGTCAGAACAATTTACAGAAGTGACAAATCTTATACAAAGAAATGATATTCGGCGGCAGTTCACTCTCTTGAGGAAGATTATAGCGTATTGTATCACCCCAACATACGTATATGCCAATTATGCGCGCATAACATAGCGCAATGTGTCTAAGGCTTAAATCATGCGAGTTTTTGAGGTTACGTGCACTGAGCGAGTTTATTAATTATGAGTTTAATAAATTGTAAATAAATAATTTTGTAATTCATGATTGTTTCTATTTATTTATTTTAAAAATATGCGGCAAAACATGTGCCATTAACATAGATAGTCACTAGTACAAAGTGTAAGAACATATAAAAATACAAAAGGTATTAAATAAAAAAAAAGTTAAAATGACGTATTCATTAAATAAAATAAATTATTTTCCATTGATGCCAAACTGTACAAACCCATAAATACCCGTTATTATCAAATTATATGTGACTTACGTAGCGTAACTATATATTTTTTCAGAATAACCACTTAAGAATAATGGTAAGAAAAGAAAAAAAGAAAAAAATATGTAACTGGAAGAAGATCAATAATCTCTTAAGTTAGAACTTTAGGAACCATAAACAATGCAGTTAAAATACCTGGATCAAAGACAAGACATACAAAATCACAAACATTGACATATCAAGCAACTATACTTTGCATATGTATGAATTAATTAATTATTAATTAGTTTGCGTCGATTATGTGGGTTTCATTTATGCATTACATATTATAGTAATGCATAATATGTAATGCATAAAAAAATAATGTATTACATAAATAAAATTGAATCTAATCAAAAGGTGGATCATGAAATACATTTCTTAAAAATCGCACAATCGATCTTACTTGTAATTATCATGTTGCAATTCTGTTCTCAAAATTTAGTTAATTGAGTGTACGTAAACAGTTTGCAGATATTATTATATAAAATCTTAAACAACTTTACCTTTACCCCAAAATGCTTAGATTTTGTTTTCAACATAATATAATAGCATTCTCTCTGAAGAATATATCTCCAATTGCAACTACGTTGTTCTATCATGAACTCACTTTAAGTATATTGTAGAGGGTCCAAGTGTTTTAAGTATATTGTAGAGGGCCCAACAAACCTCCTTGACCAATTTTGACAGATACTGTTTCTCAAGTGGTACATCAGGCTTTTATATATATATACTAATTACGAGAAATCGTAATGTGACACCATGGCCTCCGTGGTCGAAAGGTAAAACTCTCAAAAAGGTAAAGAACCAGGCAAGCGAATTAAATTTTATTTGATTAATTTGTTTGTTTCACATTTTATTTATTTAAAATAAAATAGTATGGAATATATTATCAGTATCGCCCTAGTGTAAGACTACCATTCAAATTGAAACGTTCGTTGGATTGGCTTTGACCGTGTTGGTGACCAGATCTGAATAGCCAGGTACTTCCCCACCTTTCTCTTCCCAATTTCATTTCCCTCCCACTTCCTTTACCCTCGCAACATAGCGCGATTAGCGATGTCATAGTCTCACTGGCTCCATGTAAGCGGTTTTCACATAAAAAATCGTTTCTTGTAAAATTAAGTCACTTCCCCTGTGATCGCATTGGCGAATCAAGAGTGGACTGTAAAATATTAATTGTGAACTTTGATGTTGACACAACTATGGTTGGAGATGGTGAACATGGAGTAGGAGTAAGGAATCCGACTTACCCCTTTGATGTTCTTCAAAGATGATGATGGTATGATTTTACTCAGGAATCCGAATATTTTCACTGCACAGGCCTTCTACCCTGAGTTGATATTAATAACAGCACTGATAACAATAGATGTTAATTAAACAGGCTCCATCAATAAAACTGGTTTGATAGTCAATTTTATTGTTGTAAAATGTCACACCCACACGTAAGTATAGTCAGATTATGATAGGTACTTGTAGGTAAAAATAGGATGGGAAAAATGCAAGGACATGTTATAGGAAGACTAATAGTTGCGTCAACATCCTGTGTTCTTTTTTATATCCGTCCGAATAAATAAAACTTAAAATTATTTAAAATCAGATTCCGAGACGCGGATAAATCTGACAAAACCAAATCTGTCTTACATTTTCAATTGCTGATATAAATATTAAAATGTCATGGTCAAATGTACGATACAGAGATCTGTGCTTCCTTCCTGAAGCAATACTTTCCGTGATCGTTAAAACTGCAAGAACGTCTTCCTCGTTAAAACTCCTCATCTTGACAGTTGACAGCGAAAAACTGAGAGCACGCACGCACGCAATATTTCAACTAAGGGAGGAAACAGAATTTGGACGAAAACAAAAATGTGTGAGGTAATGTTTGACGTATTTTTTGTGGAAACGGTCGCAAGAGACCGCGCTTAACGACAACAGCTCTATTTTACTTGCTCCACCAGATGCGCTTGACGCCTGGCGCTACGTATCAGCCGTATCGGAGAGGAAAATCCTCAAAGACGTCCAGTTGTAAGGTAATAACTGAATAATATTACAAATTCACGAAGCCTAAATTGTTACACCTTATTGTTATTTATTTAGTAATAGTTAGTTAACTGAGTTATGGTGTGTTTTCTTGAAGAATATTCGTTGTAAATGATATTATAAATTATATTATCCAATATTTTTTTTATTAACAACGTTAAACATTGACCGCATTTAGCTATTAGTTATTTCCAAGTGATCGTTATATTTTGATGCAGTACTACAGCCCTACTTCGGGGATGATAGCTTTCGCTTAATTTGCCCTCCTGATAAAACTTAACAGAAAGTTAGCCAGAAGCTTTCAGGTCGGTACCAAGTTTTGTGAGTGTTTTTCCCGATATACTAACTCGGCGAACTTTCAGTCACAAGCCTTTTAAGGCTAAATTACACATATAGTAACAAGTGAACCACCGCAGCGGTCAATTTGACCTCTCGTGATGTTGCTCCTTTCTTATTTATTTATTTTATATAGCTTAATAAAACAGTTAAACACCAATATATTAGGATAACAAATAATTGTTAGCAATAATTAGTCGCCTGAAATATCAATACTAATTGAAAATGTCACCCGAGCAAAAATAAATGCCGCCAACGGGAATTGAACCCGTGCCTTCTGATGTCCGGTCAGGCGCTCTGGAACCACTGAGCTATGTCGGCTTATTTCCAACCCGCCAAATAAATTAATGTGTACTAGTACCACAACCAAACGTATGTTGACAAATTTTCGTCAAACAAATGGTTGAGTATTGGAGAGTTTAGCGCAGAAATAGAAGGATTTATGCTTACCATTCAAGATAGAGTCATTAATACTAAAAATTAAAGGAAGCATATAATCGAAGATACAAATCTAATTGATGATTTATGTAGAAAATGTTTGGCTTTTCCGGAAACTATAGAACATATTATATCTGGATGTTCTATATTAGCACCGTCCGAGTATACATTTAGGCGCAATCAAGTTTTAAAAATAATTCACCAAAGTTTGATAACTAAACATAACTTGATGGACTACCGTAATATAATACCATATTATAAGTACGAACCAAATTCATTTTTAGAAAACTAATTTTACTAAATATATTATGATAAAACTATACTAACAGACCGAATGATTAGTCATAATAGACCCGATATAGTTTTACATGACAAAATTAAAACAAAATAACTTATATCATTGATGTCGCTACTCCAAATTCCTGTAATATTCAAAAATCTGTTTATGAAAAAATAAGAAAATACACAGATTTAGAAAATGAGATAAAAAGAATTTGGCATTCTCAGACTATAAAAATATTACCATTCGTTATTTCGGCTACTGGCATTATAACTAGCTCTCTCATTAAAAATTTAGGCGTAATAGATCTATCAAAAAATTTATATTTAAAAATGCTAAAATCAGTCATTTTAAATACATGTAGGATTACGAAAGATTTTTTGAATATTTATGTTGAGGGATCAGTAGGATTTATAGGCCCTGTTAGGAGTTCTACCGAGCCGAACCCTCTGATATGAAAATATCTGGAGTCGGTGAATTATTTTCCCATTTGATCTCTGGTGAGTTGACGTATGGTTTTGTATTTATTTTGCTTATATAAAGCACTTGCATAATGTTGATTGACTAGATGATCATTTGTGGAAAAGTGTGTGGAAGGGTTTAGTTTTTCCTATGGGGAAGATTTAACCCGGACATAAAATCGGAAAAGATAAAAATTATAACAAAAAGTTATTTTAGAAGTAAATAAGTACATGCGCAGTAAGTAAATAAGGATTGTATCGAAACAGAGCTTCCACACGGAATTATGATACAAGCGACAACATTAACTTATTTCCTTAGTTAAATTTAAAAAGTTAGTTAAGATGTTTGTATTGACAGACGATGGTCTTAATATTTTATCATCCTTGTCCTTTCTTAAATAATAAGATTTAAAGCAAGTCCCATTGGCTAAAAACTGAATGTCACATTATAGCTGTCTTCATTTTCTACGTTTATTTATATTAATTTCTTCTTGGAAATAATGATTAATGATTTGTTATGGTTCTAATTTTATTAAAATATACTCTCAAATTACTCATCTGGTAACTCATCTAATACATATTTTTTCTTTCTATTTGGAATATTTTGTGATTGTATGAAGTATTACAATGTTTGTGATTTCTCTATGTTTGCTTCCCTCAAATGTAAATTGTTAACCTCGATACAGACTTGGTCCTAGTGAGGTTAATTTTTATTAGAAAAAAATTATGTATAGTGGGATGCAACCTTCTATCTATCTATATAAATAAAAAAATTAAAGTTCGTTGTTCAAAAGCCTTAAATCTCCGAAATTTCTGCACCGATTGCTTTGAAATTTTGACAAACCGTTGCATTCGAATGGGTGTGTGTTTTTATATAACTATATTATATGGATGTCACCTGAGACAGGTTAAAAGATGATTTTTGAAAAACAGCGTCATCGTGTGACGTAAAAGCAACACGCGCTATTGTTTATCTATCTCCACAGACAGACTGAGCGATTGCAACTGGTGGCGGGGAACAGCTAGTAAATAAATAAATTAAGTATGTGCTTTAATTTTATTCGAACTTACGTATTATTTTAGAGAGCGTTATAAGAAAATATTATTTTTACAATGATTTTATAATTTTTTTTTTTTTTTTTAATATTTTAAAAAGCTAAAAAAAAGCTAAAATATTTTATTAAGCTGTCACGCGTAATAATAATTACACAGCAGAACTTGTTTAAAAATAAACTGTTTTTATAAACCCAATAATAATATTATTGTATATATAAAAAAAATAAAAAAATAAAATGGAGTTCTACAAATTAAACTTAATAACAATAAATAAATGATTTTATAATATTTTTACGTTTATCAGATAATCTTCGAGAAGGTATCAATCGCAATTTCCAAGCATTTACAGAAAGAGTTGAAATCATGATCTCTCTTCGTTAAATGGATGTTTAGGGAAGATTTCAAGAAAATAGAAATCTTAAAAGAACTTCTCCAAATTACATAAAGGTACCTACTTATTTTTCGGTTTCGAAAGCTCAGACTAAAAGTTCCAAGACGTGTCCATATCAGAATCCCAGGAAACACTTGTTTGTTATCCCGACGAAAGCGGGCAATTGATGGGTCAAATTCAAGAGCTTCACCTGAACAAAACTAGAACCTTGAAGCACCTGGTCGAGTCTTCAAAGGTTTCTGCTTGTTGGAAAACCTCTTGGGTGTTCTTCAGTCAACTACTCTATAGTGTGTTTATAATTCTGAAAACACAAATGTGACAACATAATTTTAAAAAAAATTGATTTAAATTTATTATTTATAAATCTCTGTTTTTCTGACTATTGACATGACCCGACTAAAGTTTTTGGTTCACTCATGTCGTGTCACGACTTCCTCGTGGGATCGCAGGACTTTCGCATCATATATATATTCTCCTTACACTATTTTATTCTTTCATCCGCTCTATATGCCTAAACCATCTAAGCGCCCCTTTCTTAATCTTACCCATTACGCTTAGGTCAGCTTTTCATTATTTGCAAATCTGTTCATTTATTACGAGGTTTTGCATGGTTTTTACACGTTTTCTTTTCTATGGTTTCCTATTTTTTTTCGTTTTTCTGTTTTCTATTTTATAACAGCATGTCTTATTCTTCTTTATTCTGTATTTTTCTGTTTTCTATTTTATATTTTCTTTTTCCGTTATAGATTTTCTACTGTAATCCTTCCCATTTTTAACACATTTATATATTTAGTTCATATGTTTACAGTAGACCTCACATAACTATATTCCATTGGTCACCATGAAACAGGCAGACGCCTAAAATGGTGATTTAATGTATCAAATATGTAAATAAATGTTGTAATGTACTATCAAGTATTTTATAAATAAAATAGTATTCAGTCTACTTTCATTCTGTGGTAGCGGTACCTACCTCCCTTGCATAGACAGGCTGCGAGATGGCATCTGTCTATGGCTTGATATGATGCCTTCTGGTATTGTACTCCCTGATATAAAGATCTAATATGGCTTTGATTATTGTAAAAAACTGTTGACTTATGCCTGCAATCCCAAACCTATAAAGTAACAAAGACAGTACACATCCTCCGACAGTTCCATGCCTCACTGCCATACAGCAAGGTTTGTATCAGCAAGTTGGCTGTTGGTTTTGTTTTTGATTCTAATTTTTGAACATACGTACTCATTATATTATTATCATAGCCATTTGTAAATTAATGGAGCAACAATTTGAGAAACACATTCGAGCAATAATTGAGTCAACAGATGTGAGTCAAATCAAAAATTCAAAATGTTAGGGGTTTCCAGATTACATATCATTATTGTTGAAAATTCTGCTACCAAACTATTTGCACGGTACCTCGTAAAGTATGTCGGAAATCAGAGAGGCATTCTGATTTCGCATGCTTGATTAATTTATGTTTCCCCAACTTTGTTCTGAACACTCCTCCAAATATTTTATTCAGCGAAGTTTAAACGTTAAAGTGTAAACAAAAGTTGGATAAAGATTATTTCACTTGGATATCTGGTTCTTAAAGTTGTGTGAAATATTAACTCGGCGAAATTGTACTTTATTTGACTGGCGATGTACAGTCCCATTTAATGCTGCATAAACGAAGATAAAATTTCAATAAAATTTCGTAAAATTAAAATAAAAGCAGGTAAAATTTTTGGAACTTATTTAAATCATATTCCACCTGTTACAACTCTGCATCTCCAGAGCCTTGGGTGGAAGATGCTTTCAGTATCGCCATATAGAAAAACCAATAACCATCAACCAGAATATCTAACTTCCAAAACTTCCTCTTTTCTATCTCTTTTCCTTCTCCACTCCCTCTAGCCTCACAACCCACCCCGATTATGGATTTCATGGACTAGAAACTGGAGAGTCGAGAACAATTGGAAGTCTTGCGCCTATTTCTTATAAAAAAACTTCCAAGTGCACTTCCAAAAATCTGCTTGTTAGATTTACCGAATACATTATTCCTTTAAACAATTAACAGTTTATTTATCTTTGAACAAAGCCGAGGGTGAAAAAGACTGAATGTAGTACCTGGCTATTTACATCTCGTCTCTCAGCATGGCGACAGTTATTGCAAGAAAAGTTTTATTCAAAATAGTGATCTTTCATCGGGTCAAAGTTGAAAGTACAGAATAGAATAATGCTAGTAACAGAGCACACTATACACATCGAAGTTTTTTTGGGCGAGGCCAATATAGATTACATGTTAAGGTGTCTCACTTTGCTATAATCTTCCACTCCCTACGGCAGGCGAGGGGGTCAGATCAGTGGGGGCTGCCACGGAATATCATTTTATTGTACGGGATTTGTCACCTTGACACCTAACAGCCGCGCGTTTAAGGCAGCTACCTTAATTAATCTGACCTTTAAAACACTTAAAACCCTGAAAGCTTCGTATTAGTGTTTTATTAGCTATGACTGTACTTACTTGAAGAGCGATGAAGGGCTTCAAGAAGTTTTTTTATTCCTTGTTTGTTTACTCAACAAGAGATATGAATATGTAATAAAGCAGAAGCGTATGCGTGGCGGAAGTTAGATCTGCGTACGTAGGTAGATAAACGCCACTGAACATATTATCAACACTAGAAGTGTGATCTATTCCAATGTGAAAAAAACGGCTGTCTCCAATTTACAATTAATTTACATGACCTTTTAACTCCTAGGACTCAAGACCCTGTTCAAGGAAGATGTTAAATATTTGCAAATGTTGAGGAAATAATTGTTTGCTTCGGGAGCGCGAACACGCCCTTAACACACTTCTATCGGTTTATATCTTCAGTGGTCTACGCATTAAGGCGAAGACTTGAAACTTTGTGGCTATATTCCTAGGAGGATACACTTGAGTTCTGCCAAGAATTACCTCAGTTAATGCAGCTTGTATTCCCTATACACTACGTTGGTAATAAATTTAGAAACCTGAAAACGTTCCACAATATCAGAATAAATTCGCACTAGACAGTAATAATAAATATTGTTAGCACAGCAATATTACCATCAATAACAGAAAAAAGTTTGGTCTTGAAATGAGAATATTTTTGCTTCCTACCGTAATGTAATTTATTCAGTTCCTACCTTTCTCTAATAAATATTTTTGCTATTGATAGAAACGGTAATTCCATCAATAACAAAAAAAGGATCACGCATGGATTTACAGTTTATGTAATAAAATTGCATATCAGTATTTTTATAATAATGTACGGTATGTAAATGAAAACAAAGTTTAAAAAAAATACGAGGAGACAGGAAAGGAAACTTTACCTAATGATGATATTGGTTACTTTTGAGAACTGTTGGTTTCTTGAAAATTCCATATAACTACAGTTTAAAGGTGTACACATTATACAATCAAAATTGATGTTATATTGTCATAATACGACTCTGTTTACTTTAATATTGAAACTTAGGGAGGCAACTCACACTATTTACATTGCCTTTTTATGAGATTGATGATCCACTATCAACAACTACGAGATAATGAATTAAAAACACATGACGTATGTGTGTTTATAAAAATTGAATACCACTGGCGTAGGTCTTATTACCTCCGTTTGTCTCAGGTAAGACATTTTGGAAAGGAGAGGAACAAAGGAAATGATAATTTGAACAGCACATTGGGATTTGGAATAATCACAAAACAGTTTCAATATTAAACAAACACATATATTGTTTTTCATGTATCAACTACTTTACCATGTTTATGCCACTATCCTTACAACTCGTAACAGTCAACAACTTAAAATTCTCGTCGAGACATCGGAACAGCTGCCATTCTTGTTTCTAATGCGGAAAAACTGGCACTACTCTCAGAAACCAAAAACATTTAAAAATCAACATGCTTAGAATTTACTTTAGTAACTATTATAACTATTTAGATTTACACAATTATTTTAATTTTTCTTAATTTATTTTTTCCTAGTTCTACTAAAATAATACACTTATGGAAACATTGTTTTTTCCCTACATTACTTGGAATTTTTTCTTCTTATCTTACATTATATAAAACCTTAAGCTCATCATATAATAGCTATTGCTCAAAGAGTACATTTAATTTTTACATACACAACTACAGCTCTTGTATTATTAGTTTAACCCTAAAATGTCAGAAACGCTCTACTGGTGTCAACATAAATAACTCAAAAGTTTTCATTCTTTTTATTGCCTTTCTAAACGATAATTACAGTTTTAACATGTCCAACTTTAAATCAATTATTTTATTGTACTATTTTATTATTCCTTTTGCACTCAAGCCTCACAAATATTTTACTGATGTCAAAATCAATTACCTTGTATTTTGTATTATATTTATTGCTTTGTTAAACAACATTTACTGTCGTAACATAACCAACTATAAATCTCTTACTATGTTCTATAATTATAGTATCGCTTATGCCTTGAATTATCACACATGTTTAGCTACTGTCAAAATCAAGAACGTTAAATTTAATGCAAAACAAAAAAACAAATAATGGAAGACATAACAGACTTACTAGACAACATAACACCGATTCCATGTACAACTACTAATGACACTGAAGTAGTACGTCAATTATTACTAGTGAACTCTACCCTTACGATATTCTCTATGAATATAAGAAGTATAAACCAAAATTTTGATGAACTCTTAATTCTTCTCACTCACCTGGCCTCAGATTTCGATGTAATTGTTTTGAGCGAATGCTAGATTAAAGAAAATTTTGTAACAAAAACGATAAAAAAATACAATCACTATAACACACTACAAAACCAAACTCAAAATGATGGCGTTATTGTTTACATTAAAAACCACATCATGCATTCAGTCAAAGAGGTCACAATTAAAAAAAACTGTCTTAAAATTCAACTTGATAATCATATAACAATCATTACTGTATACAGATCCCCAAGCACACATAATATAACCCCATTCATACAATCTCTGCATAAAATTTTAACAAATATAGAACACCGCCAAAACACCTTATTGGTGATCTCAACATTAATACAATCAACAAAATGCATCCTCAAGCGAATGAATACCTAAATACACTAACTTTATTAGGATATTTGCCAGCCGTCACAGCCCCAACAAGAGAATCAGATTCAAACATTAGTAGTTGTATCGATCACGTCTTTGTTAAGAGTAAACTAGGCAGCAAATCCATTGTATATCAATCAACTGTCACAGATCACTATGCAACCATCACTTCCATCAACCAAAATATCCACAAACTACCTCAAAATACTCTCCCTCAAAAAAAAAATTTCCTATGACATTCTCCTAAATACTGTCTCTAAAGAAAACTGGGAACTTGTCTATTCTTGTACCGATACCACTTCTGCATGCAAAATATTTACAAATACTTTACAAAACCACTTGGCCGATGCAACATCATGCACGAATCACTGCAGGTATTCTTCACTGTATCAGAAAGCGTGACAAGACTCATAACTTCTGTAGAAAAAATCCCAACGATTATGATTCACTCATATTTTATAAACATTATAGAAACAACTGCAAAAAAATTATTAACAGTGTTAAAAGAGATTACTACAAAAAACAAATCAGTGAAGCTACTGATGACAAAAAAAAATTTGGGAAATCATAAAAGATATAGCCAATATTCATAAAATCGACTCACCTATTGTTAAAATTAACATAGAAGACCAAAAAACTCATGTCAATTCCGAATCTGAAAAAATATCCGACCATTTCAAACAATTTTTCTCCAATATCGGACATAAATTATCAAAAAATATTCTAGACCAAAACACCGTCTCGGAGAAAGATCTTGCAAAAAATATACATGTCAATAATCTCAGCTATAACCATTTTCACTTCACTCCCACCACTGAACTAGAAATAATAGAACTTATCTCATCTCTTAAAAACAGTAACTCTGCCGGGAAAGATCAAATTTCAACAAAAATTATTAAACACATTCAAAAATTTATAGTCCCACCTCTTAAACACATTATCAACTTAAGCTTTAAAACTGGAATATTCCCTAACTCTTTAAAACAGGCCACAATAATCCCTATCTTCAAAACAGGTGATAAATTATCTGTTAATAATTATCGACCGATATCATTACTCAGCACAATTTCTAAAATTATAGAAAAGGCGGTGAAACATAGACTCTGTAAGTTCCTTGAAAATAATAAAATATTATCGGATAACCAATATGGCTTCCGCAAAGGGAGGAATACCTCTGATGCATTAGCTGCTCTCACAAAAATTGTTTCCCAAAATCTTGACAAAGGTCGCAAACCACTTGCTGTTTTCCTTGACCTCGCAAAAGCATTTGATACGGTTTCTCATCCCTTACTACTTAAAAAACTTCAACAGATCGGCATTACAGGGATAGCCTACACATGGCTTAAAAACTACTTAGCAAATCGTACACAACAAACCCTTATCCACTCTGACAAAATATATATGAGCAAAAAATTATCCATGTCCTATGGGGTCCCTCAAGGTAGTGTACTAGGGCCAATTCTATTTCTCATATATATCAACACACTATGCACTATGAATATTGGAGGCAAGATAATTTCATTTGCCAATGATACAGTCTTAATATTTGAAGATGAAACATGGCGATCAGTAACAAACAAAACTAATATTGGCCTAACAAAAGTTAAGCATTGACTAGACACAAACCTCCTCACGCTTAATATCGACAAAACACAATATATGACGTTTTCCATACCCAAACAAAGCTTTCCCAATAACTGCCCCAAACCTACCATCCACTCGTGTTCACTCAACATACAGACTCCTGAAACCTCACCTAATATTCAATGCACGTGTTCAACTCTTAAATCTTCAAAGGAAGTTAAATACTTGGGAATAATAATCGATGACCAACTACGCTGAGAAACCCATATAAAAGAAACAACAAAAAGAATTCGTAAACTCTCCCACATATTCTGCTCTCTTAGATCCATCTTAGACCTAACGACTCTAAAAAGCGTATATTTTGCCCTTTTTCAATCCATAGCAGCATATGGTATTCTGGGATGGGGTGGCTGTGCAGAATCCGTCATTAATCCAATAATTACAGTACAAAAACTTGTTCTCAGAATTATATTTAAATGTCATCCTACCTATCCCTCCAAAATACTATTTACTAAAATTAGGGTCTTAGATATTCGCCAGCTATTCACTAAGACAAGCTTATGCTACATACGAAAAAATGACTTGCTAGTGGCTCCTCAACACCAAGTAAACACCCGCTTTTCATCAAATCTAATTTCAAATAAATGTAGACCAATCAAGATAGAACTCAATGAGGAGCATTTAGTCCGGACAATCTTAATTAATAACAAAAATTTCAAAGATGGTGTTAAAGCCGGCAACGATCAGATGAATCAACAAAGAAAACAACTTATGATACTTCGGGACGAACTAGAAACTAGAAAGAAAAATGGCGAACCAAATTTAACTATAAAATATATTAATAACCTCCCCAAAATTATCAATGTTTTGCCAAAAAACTCCAACTAAATAAATGTAACCTGTACTATCAGAATATCAGATGCATCAGAACTAAATTAAATGATTTCAGAATAAATGTTCCGACTTTCTCACACGACGTCATCATGTTAACGGAAACTTGGTTGAACTCATCAATATTCTCGGCTGAACTTGGATTTCAAAATCACAACATCTATCGAATAGACCGGAGTCTAAAAACCAGCTCCAATACAAGAGGCGGAGGAGTCCTGATAGCTGTCCACAAAAGGGTTACTTCGAAAGTGCTTCAAATTAAAAATAGTGATGTTGAACAAATATTCGTGTTGCTCGAAAATAAAAATGCTGGCAAGTTAATATTATGATGTGTATATTTCCCGCTATCTTCTAATTCACAGCTTTATAAGAATCACGTGGAAGATGTAGAAATTTTAAGGTTTAAATATCCTAGTGCTAAACTTATAATAATAGGTGATTATAACTTGCCAAATATAATATGTTGGAACCATGACGACCCCGAATTATCTGGTGTTAATTTGTCAACTACAAATCTCAGCGAGAGAGAGATTCTGGGTATGTCGAATTACTTATCAATCCCACAATTAAACACTATCACTAATATAAATAGTCGTCTTCTTGATCTAGTGTTTTGCAGTGAGCCCACTGCTACCGTATGTAAATCCTTGGATGAACTATTGCCTGTAGATCTCTACCATCCTCCTCTTGATATAACTATTCCATTTATTAACAACACTTGTCTTAATAATGCCATTGCAAATTTTGTGCCCATTCGACATAATAAAATTTCTCATTTTCCAAACTGGTTTAGCCCCGAATTGATCACATTAACATATAAAAAGAAAATTGCTCATATAAATTACAAGCGATCCAGAATTTCAAGTGATGACAATACATTACAATTGTTAAGAAAGGAGTGTTGTAAAATCTCAAAATTGTGCTATAAAAATTATATTGATATAATTGAAAATGATATTCGTGTAAACATAAAACATTTTTGGAATTACACTAATTCTCAAAAAAATAATAACTTGGGTATTCCTCCTTGTATGAACTTCAATGGGAAAATTGGTTGTAATGATTAAAACATTGTAAACTTATTCGCCGATTATTTTAAGTCTGTATATGAAGAGGATATACCTAGCAACGAAATTCCCCAATTCTCATCAAATCTTAGTCTGGATATATCTGAAATACGCATAGAAATTAATGATATCAAAAGGCATGTAAAATTGTTAGATGTTAGAAAAAATGCTGGACCTGATAATATTCCACCAGTGTTAATTAAGGAATGTTTAAACGGCCTAACTCTTCCTCTTTTCCTAATTTTTAATCAGTCTCTAGAAACAAGTTGTTTCCCTGATACATGGAAACACAGTTTTCTTACACCTATTTTTAAAAAAGGGGACAAAACGGACATTACAAATTATAGACCGATATGTATCCAATCAGCGATACCCATCTTTTTGAAAAAATTGTACTCTCTAAGATAACTTCCAACATACAAAAAATTATAACTTCCTACCAACATGGCTTTTGTTCAAATAAATCTACTTTAATTAATTTACTAATATACGAAAACTTCATATCCAATTCTTTAGCAAACAGATGCCAGGTTGACTCAATATACACTGACTTTAGCAAGGCCTTTGATAAGGTGTGTCACAAAATATTAATTAATAAATTAGCCACACTTGGAGTTTATGGTAGTTTATTAAATTGGTTTATTAGTTATTTGTCCAAAAGAAGTCTTAGTGTGAAAATAAATGGCACAAATTCTTACACATTTATAGCCACAAGTGGAGTGCCACAAGGCTCTCATTTAGGGCCCATTTTGTTTATTATATTCATAAATGACATTGTTTATATATTTACTAACATAAAAGTATTACTTTTTGCTGATGATTTGAAACTTTATAAAGAGATTAATAACATAAATGATGGCAATATATTACAAACTAATTTGAGAAATCTTTTCGAATGGTGCTCTATCAACAAACTTGCATTGAACATAAAGAAATGTCAGTTCATTAATTTTTACAGAATAAATAATCCTATATTTTTTCAATATACATTAAATGATAAAAACTTAAATTGCGTCAGTGAAATTATTGACCTAGGTATATTGTTCGATAGCAAACTAACTTTTGTGTATCATATTAATAACATTATCAATAAGGCTCTTAAGACTCTTGGATTTGTTTTGAGAATTTCAAAAGACTTCAATAATTTAGGCACATTTATCATTTTGTACAAAACCCTTGTTAGATGCCAACTAGAGTATAACTCTACATTATGGTCTCCCTTTTACAATATTCATTCCGATAATATTGAAAAGATTCAACATAAGTTCTTGAAGTATATAAACTATAAATTGCATATTCCTGTAGAAAACATTGATTTTAACTACTTACTAGATAAATTGTCCCTATTAAAACTCTCTGAAAGAAGAATAAACACAGATTTAATAGTACTACATAAAATACTTAATTACAAAATTGACTGTCCTGGGTTACTCCAATTAATCAGCATCCACATACCCAAAAGATCTTGCCGAAATTTACTACCCTTTTATTTTTACAACACCAGGACACTGTCTTATCAAAATTCCCCAATTCCAAGACTTCACAGTCTCGGAAATAAATACTCTGATCTGGGAGATATATTTCATCTTAAAAATAATCAATATAAAAATTGTTTATTTCAATTCTTTTATAGATCGAGACACAAATAGACATCTATAATTTCTGCAATATATATATATTTATTTTTATTTTTATTTTGAATATCTATTTATGTGAGACTTCTTATCATTTTTACTAATGTATCTTATTTTATTATATGCTTTTGTTGTAACATTTAATATTTTTTCTTTTTTCGTTGTATTATGTTTCCTTTATTGTTTTAATTTTGTAGAATCTATAATAACTGTGATACTCTTCTTTTAAACTTTGTAGTGTGTAAAAGCCCAATAGGGCGTGTAATAATAATAAATAAATAAAATCTGGGATGCGTGATCCCTAAAACTAGAACCACATTCGCTCAACGACAATCGCCCCTAAAATATACAACGCGTTGGACAGGAATATAAAATCAACTAATACTATATCCCTTTTTATTATACGTGTCCAAAACTGGATATTTGAAAGGGGGCGAGCCTTTTTTAAAGAATACATGAGTTCCTAACTTTTAAACCATTATAATAAAATTAACCATGTATCTGAATATTTATTTATATATGTGAATACACATTACGTTTGTGTGTGTTCATATATAGATGTGTATGAATGTATTTATATATGCATGTATGTATGTCTGTGTATGTATGTATGTATATGTGTATATATGTATATATACACGGTGTCCGGAAACTCGTAGTACAAGCGGGAAACTGGAGAATCTACACCACATGGGGAACCCAAAAAAACATAAAGTTTTTTGATTTGAGCATTTTCAAAAAAAAAAAAAAAAAAACCAAAAAAAAATATTTTTCGGCTATTTTACGGTTAAAATTTTTTCTGGTGTTTAGGGTTGAATAACAGATGTTTTAACCCTGCAGAGCAGAAATATTTTATGATTACACCGGGTTAAATGAAGGGTGATTTCAAAATAATGCTTCAAATCCGAGTTTCTTCATTTGTTTTACTTTCAAATAGTTTTAATTAGTTGGGTACTTTGATCTTCAGTAATAATTTATAAGAATTTGATTAAAAAAAAAAAAAAAAAATCAACTTCAAACTCGATTTACTCGATAACGAAAGCTCAAATAAAAAAAATATATACTACAAAATCGACTCCAAATGTGATGTAGATTCACCAGTTTCCCGCTTGTACTACGAGTTTCCGGACACCCTGTATATATATTTATTTTTTTTATATATATATTTTTTTATATATGGATGTATTTATGTATGCATGTATGTATGTCTATGTATGTATGTATATGTATATATATCTGAGCATCTATATATGTGTATGTATGTATGTTTGCATGTATGAAAAACTTATATTTTGTTTTATATTTTCCTTAAATATGTTTGTTTTTTTTTCTTCCATATTATGTTTTATTTTTTTCTTACTAAGTACAACATATGGTTTTATTGTAATTTATAGCATTATGACTACCACAACACGGGCATAAGCCTAGTGTGGGAGTTATTAAGTACACAAAAATTGTAATTCATAAAATTCACTGAATAAAAAACTAAAAAAAAAAAAAAAAAAACTGACGGCCTCCGGGGTCGAGGGGGTAAGGCTCTCGACTAGTGATCCGGAGCTCGCGGGTTAAAATCCCGGAGTGCGCAAGTAAATTTTATTTGTTAAATTTGTGTTATTTTACATTGTTATTTTTAATTCATTTAAAGTATCTTTTCGGCGCATTCCAGTATGGAAGATATTTTGAGTATCGCCATGTTGTAAACACCATTTAGAAGTGAAAAGTTACTTTAAATGGCTTTAGCCGTGTTTGGTTACCATATCTGAATACCTAGGTATTTCCCAACTTTGATATTCCCTATCTCCTTCCCCTCCCCCCTTTGGCCTCACAACAAACCCCAAATGGGTATGCTTTAGTCTCACTGGCTTCAGATGGTTGAGAGCAGTTCGGATTCTTGTGAGGTTTTCACATAAAAATATCGAAAGTTTGGGCATTACATTCCTAAACTGAATCTTCACGTAGAGTTGTTAAATATGTACCCACTACATGCAAATAAAAACAAACAAAATTGAACAGAATTGCAATTTGTAAATGAAACTATTCGGTTGTAAAAACACCAGTCAAAAAAAAATTATTCTGGAAAACCGACAAAATGGGCGCGGAATGGTAATTTGAAGGTATCGGAAACTGTACGAAGTAAGTTCTGTAATTTCCTGTAAACAATTTTTTAAATTTCTTATTAGTTTGTCATAACCTTGTCGTTGAATACTGTGGTGAAAAATTGTGAGATATATGATGAGTGTAATAGTACGTATACATTCGCGAACCGAAACGCGAACAGAGTCATGAATTGCAGGAAAGAAACGAAGCAACTGCGAGCCGCTGCAAGTATTTCGCGCCATTTAGGTTGCTTCGTTCTTTTAAAATCTAAAATAATCTTGAATCCAGTTTCCTTATTTGATGAGTTACTTCATAGACATCCAAATTCCTTATTATAAATTCTTATGCTTGTTCTAACACTAAATCTAGGTAGCATTTTAACGATATGAAATTACCAGACCATGAGCAGAAAAGTAAAGTTCGCTAAAGTAAGGTGAAGGTTTGCAGCGCTGTCCATTGTGGGACTTTTTTGTGCAGGATCTGAATGTTCCTTCTTAAACGAATCGCCTGGCGTAGCGACGCTAAAATTAAGCGAGGTAGGTAAATTATAACAAATTTGTAAAAGTGTCTAACTAAATAGTATAACAAAAAATAACATTTTGGGAACAAGCCGGAACTTTTGTTTACCTGATTTGGGATATATATCGCAGTATCGCAGTATTGCGGATTTATTAAAATCCAGTTAAAAATGGGATCGCAGGCCGTTTCCTGGTGAACTTTTAGTACATTCCTAATAAATCGGAACTCGTGTTCATGGACCTGTATTTTTCCTGTTAATATAAAATGACCAAATGCGAAAATATTAGAATTTTTAAGAACACGTGTTCCGGCATCGTGATAGGATATTCGTGTTTTACTAAAAGTTTATTGGAAAATCTATCAATTTATACGAATAATTTGAAGAGATTCCTAATAAATTAGGAATATTTTAAATCAGTATGTTTTCTCGGTGCAGCAATTAGCTCGCCATTGTATAAAGGACTAGTAATTCGTAAGCAGATTTTATTTTTGAGGACCGGATGGTGATATTTCAATGCGAGTTGCCTGTATATTGTCTGATTAATTTAGTGACAAATCACCGAGAGTGGGACGGTAACGCCGCCTCCAGCGCCTTCAAAAGTTGATTTATATCCTTTTTCCTTATTGGCTCGTCTATTAATTTGAAAGTTCCCTTTTTACATTAACCCCACACAGGAGGCCTTGAGGAAAATCATTTCCCACGGGGGAAGTCATCTTTGGGGGTGCTGTGTGGAGGTTATTTTTAAGGAAAGGAAGGAGAGGAAGTTTAGGGAAGGAAAAAGGTATGAGGGGAAGGTTGAGTATGTCCTGGGTATCGGTTCTCTAATCCTGGCAGCTCACAATCGCCGCCGAAACAACATACATTGGTCTACGTTCTTATTCTTGAGTCTCGTCAAAAGTACATACTTACGTCGAACCACTACCTGTTCTAGTAGAATGATTCGTCAAGAATCGAGGCCCAGGAGTGATGGACGAATGATCTATCCTTCCCGCTGCCGCGCAAGGCGATCGGTCAAGGCAGTGGCGGCTCGTGACTTTTGGGTGTATTAGAGTGAAAATATTACAAACATGGCTTATTTGAGGTTGTTGTAGCCGAAAACTCGGTTTTATGTGTGAAAATTTTCAGGAAACCCATGCGGCCAGACTGAAATTTTCTGAAACTCTTTATACGATAAATCTGATTTTCAAAAAAAAAAGTATTTTTGACTAAAAAATATTAATCACCAAACGTAGCGAACCACTTGGGGTGACCTATGGCAGACTTATTATTATTAGGTGTTGGTTATCCAATAAATGATTCCCGGGCCGGGGGTACCCAAACCCGCCTCCCAAATATAGGTTTGTGTTAAATACTTACGAGCTACCCAGATTTTGGAGCAATATGGACCTTGCGATATCTTAGGGGCGTCAAATTAGTCGTCATCAATAAATCAAAAAAATATTTGCACTCGGAAAATATACAAATTTGTATCAAATACAGGACTCTTTTTAGTTAAAATCATTTGTACCAGTTAAAATGTTTATAAAAAACCAACGATATTGCGAAAGTGCCTTATTGAATGTGTAAAATTACAACTACATAAGCGCCAAAAATCCTCACTTCAACTCTTTTAACTACCTACATAATATATTGGGCATAATGTACACATTTTCAGCTTCGTAGAAAATCACATACATTATATAATTATTATTTTAGTTTTCTTTAATAAATGCAATGATATTATTATACCATTAAATACATAAAAGATGAACTAAAAGTAAAATGTAGTTCTTCAAATTAAACTTTACAAAAATTGTTACTTTACATTGTATCTTTTTTTACGTTAGAATATTTAACCTCACTAGGACAAGCCTGTGTTTCGGCTTAAAAAATACATTTCTGTATTGCTGCAAACCATAATCGCTTCGTTTGCTGAAAACTTGAAGATACATCAGCAAATTTAACATTCGCCTTATCAATGATAACTTCCGTAGAAAATAGAAACACGTGAAATAAATTCCTCAAAGTGAATAATAACCCAACGTTCTATTCCATGGCCAGAAAACAGGTGAATAAAGTACCTCGCCTTACCTGTAAATAGTAGCGGATTTCTTGGCAAAAATATTCCCCGAACTATTTCAGTCAAAAACAACGCTTCGGTAAGGCGCCCGGCCATGCATCAACAATTCAGAACAATTCCTCTACGTCGGGTCTGCCATTTGGGTCAGATTTCAGAGTGGATTTATTACAGCCTGCTTTCTGTAAACACTGGACTCACTCACCGTAGTGAAGATGGCATTATTAGGGGTGGATAAACATAACCACCTAAATCTTATTATATAAAAGTCATAGTTGACTAACCAACTGTCACCCATTTTTTTCTGCAGGGGTCATCCACGTAAACGGTACAATGCCATATTCCACACTTCAATCATGACAAATACTCACCCATTACACTTACTTTTTTTTTGAGGAAAATAATTTCCCTCAGGACCTGTCATCTTTTGGGATATGGTGTGGTGAGTCTTTTTTAAAGAAATTAAGGAAATAAAGTTCTGCGAAGGTAAAAGGTATGATGGTTGTATAGAAATCTAGGGATCAGTGTGTCCAGGAGTGACAGATATATAAACATATCCCTCCCACTTCAGCGCAAAGCGATGGGTCTAGAGAGCAGTTGGTGGAGTCAAAGGGTCTCCCAAAACCAACCTCTCTCGATCTGGCACGCACGCAACTGGTGGGCAGGCGAATCCTGAACACACCTCAGCCGGTGAACCCGGGGACTCCTGCTAAATCACCAAAGGTAGCGAACCACTTGGGCTGACCTATTGCAAAGGTGTTAATTATCCAAAAAATGGTTCCTGTGAAGGTGGTGCTATATCCACTCTAGGCGTAACTTGTCTCAGGTATCAGATTACATCCGGTTTCAGAGAATTTACAATAAGGGAGACGGGGAGGGTACCCCCGCCCCGACAGTATTTATTGGATATCCAACACATCTGCCATAGGTCACCCCAAGTGGTTCGCTACGTTTGGTGACTTAGCAGGGTATCCGGATCCATGGGGGTGATGTTGGTCTGGGTCTTTGCGAGTGATGCGTCTGCCGACCAACTGCTTGGTAGGCCGAATAGCCTAGCCCATCAGAAAAAGGGGAAAAGCTTTCGCGGAGCGGGGAGGCGACGCGACGCCACCATTTCTCTTTCTGTGATTTGTGAATAAATGAAGCTGACAGTATACAAGCCACTTGCATCATAATATCACTATTTAGCACCCAAAAATAAAATCTGCTTTAGAATTACAAGTCCTTTTTAAAATTGCACGCAAATTGTTGGTTGCGTAAAAAACAACTCCAAATCCAAATGTATAAATATTTACCGAGTGTACTGCACCGGTGCATGAGGATTTTTAACACCGTAAGGGAAGGGTTAATACGGGTTTGGAATCTGGCTAAACCGGTGGCACGAACGTTTTAAATGATACAGACTACAACCCCAGGTAGACACCGGTGTACTTCTATCCTCAGAACAATTTATACATGATGTAAGGCATAACATGTATAATAAGTTTAAGGGTTTAATATATTTTAATAATGAAATTAGTTTAAGACAAAATTACTAAGATACTACTCAATTCCTTTCGTAAAATGTTGCCGACTCCGTGCTTACTCGGAACAAAAGATTTGGGATAAATTATCTCGGACAAACGAGAATAAATTGGGTCTCGCCCGCTAATTAAGCCAGTACATCTTTCGGAGGAAGAGGCGGAATATAAAATTTACGATCTAATGCTCAAGGCACAGCCTTCAGGCTTCACCATGCGCTATATAGAACTCGTGCAGTCGGCCAGAACTACTGAACACAAATTTTCTAGAAAGAATTCAGGCCGATCAATTTGAATTTAAAGAAAGAAATTTTTTGACCTATTTCACAAGAATTAAAGAACTATTGGATTTAGGTTGGAATTTTAATAGAATTCTCAAAATTAGTTTTTTTACTGTAATAACTGGATTTATAAGAGATTGGAAAGCAAACTGATGTCGTCAATCTATTTACATCGACCTTTCGACTGCTGATCCCTGAAAGTCCAATACTTTTGTTTTTCTGAAAGTTTATTGATAAATTTCATGTGAAGTAAGAAAAGTATTTACTTTTTCTCTGCATACGTATTGTGATGTGTGGTAATTAGGTTGAGTAGTTAATCGATAGATGGCGGTAGACATAAAGCTTACACCAGGGCCAAGCCAGATGACGTTAGTGTATAGCAGGTACTTGTGAGACATATTTTAGGACAGTGTAAGTGCGTCTGCAGGCTCAGAGATTTACCTACCCTCGAATAACGAACAGTGTAGTTGACCAGACAGATTATTGTAACATAAATAAACGCAATGATATTGAGAACCTTTTACTGTTTTAAAGCGTTATCAACACCCGAAGTCTGCATAAGTAAAGGCAGATATAACAACTGATACAACACATTGTACTGGACGGGAGTCCGCACAAGACTGTAGATTTAGGCGCCGGGTCCAAACCGTGTCTTCAACCGATGAGAATGCTCCTTTAC
This sequence comes from Hesperophylax consimilis, assembly GCF_061612785.1. Taxonomy (NCBI): domain Eukaryota; kingdom Metazoa; phylum Arthropoda; class Insecta; order Trichoptera; family Limnephilidae; genus Hesperophylax; species Hesperophylax consimilis. The sequence continues at coordinate 24,425,948 of NC_142842.1, forward strand.
GGCCGATGATGATGATTGTAGTTGATATTGGTGATGAAATCTGCCTCCCGCACCCAGGCTTGGTGAATGGTGGGCACTGGGTGTGCTTTCGTCTCTGCTCGCTTCTGGTGTTGGCGGTTTTCCAAAGGAGGGCCGGCTGGTCTCGAAGAGGTAACACCAGAAGATCTTGGAGCAGCAGACTTGGCGAGGTGAGGCAGGAGTCACTTGAAGATAATAAAACGCTTGGTTTTGGTGGTAAAGATGAACTGATTTATTTTGAATTATGGGGCTGCTTATATTTAATTAGCCTGACTCGTGCCCGACATTGGGCTAGGAGCCCAAAAGTGGTGGGGGGTTGTACCCGCGCCAACAATGCGTTTATAGCCTCCGACAAAATGCTGCATATTCATTTTTTCGATAGCAATGGTGATAGTATTCGCTTAAATTTGCGAGTTAGAAAAGATTTTGAGCGCTTACATGAATGACAATTACATAGTTTAAATGCATAGTAGTTATAGGAATGTGTATCTTGACAACTAGATTTTTTGTTTGTCAAGATACGACAAAAAATAAGAAATGTTTGTAAAATAAATGTGTAAAAATGATCTCAAGCGATCAAATTTGTAAAACATGTTAAGTTAGTATTTTTCCGAGGTCCCCCGTAACATAGCGCTCAGAAAGAGATAAGATTCACTATGCTACGAGGTTCCTGGATTTTTGTACACGCAAAAAAGGTAAAAAATATTGTTCAAAAATGGGTTTACATATGGGTGAAAAACAGCTTTTTTAATATCTCCTCAGCGGTAGTATATCGAAAATAGTGTTTATTTGACTACCGCCGAGGGGATGAACAAGTAAAATACATACATTTGTAACATTTAAAAATTTGTTTTTTCCTAGTAATTTTTACATAGAAAAAATGTTGGACATCGATCCGCGTGGCAGGTATGCGGGCGGTACGGTATCGATGCCATTCGGAGTCAAAGTTTTCAAGCCGCTTGGGCCGAAAGATAGAGATAGAGGAGGAGGAGAGGATTGACACAACCACAGAATCGTTTTTGTCTGGCTTGTGTACTCAGCCAGGCCCCGCTACTTTTGCCGGCCGGAGGAATCCCGCCGAGCAGGCGCTCGCGCCCCCCCAACTGCCTTTCTCAAGGCAACACTTCTTCACGCAAAGTATTACTCAACATAAAAATCCACGCTGGCCCCTACAAACCGCCCGCAAGCACCCGAGACGTGCTCTCATTTTAAGAGGAGACACAGACTTCCGCATGTCAAGATGTTCCCGACGAGGATGCTACCTGAAGACCACGAGGACTCCCCGGTCGTGGTACCGCCCGGCGCTCATCAAATCGCGCTGCGTAAGAAGACCGGGACCGTGCGCTATATGGTCCCCGCACCACAGCCCCGCCCCGAGGACCCAAGGACCCGGAGACCATCCACCACCACGGCTTCCACGACGCCCGACGCCACCGAGATGACGGAGCCCGCAGCAGGCCCCTCTTGGGCAGCAGGACCCAGTCCTGCCCCCACGCGCCCCCCGATAGGCCCAGCGTCGGCCTACGTGGCGCCCCCGAGACCGCAGCAGCCGATGGAGACGGCTGCCCCCCAGGATGGAGGCTGGACGAGGCCGTCCTACCCCGTGAAGAGGCCCATGTCCCCACGGGGACCACAACCGCTCCAGTGTGGCAACCGATTTGATGAGTTGCCCGAGGTAAGCGAAGGCGCCGGCGCGCCGCGTATAAAGCGTGCCAATACTAATGATAATTTCTCTCCCGCAGGTACCGGCAGGAGAGACCGCGTTCCCCCGGTCGTGATGACCCTGGGGAACATGACACACGCGCAGATCACAGCTGCGGTGCAAGGACATCTGGGGGCTGGTAAGCATTTTACTTTCAGGTATAACAGGGGCGGCACGGCCAACATCTTCGTGCGCACGATGGAGGACCATCGCGCCCTCACCAATGGACTGCGGGCGGAGGCTCGCGGCTTCCATACATTCACGGCCGAAGCAGAAAAGATGAAAAAGGCCGTCATCAAGGGCCTGCCGCTCGTAGAAGTGGAAGATATCAAGGCAGACCTGGAATCGCAGGGATTCCCAGCAGTGAAGGTGGTCAAGATGACCGCCTCAATAGAATATACTTAGCGCACTTCAATAAGGAAGTCAACATGGGACAGCTGCGCGCGGCCGTCAAATACCTGTGCCACTGCCGAATTCGACTCCAGAAGCACAGGAGCAACCACCTTCAGCACGGCACTCAGTGCTACAGATGTCAAGACTTCGGGCATGGGTCCCGAAACTGCTCGCACACAGTAAGGTGCGTAAAATGCTTACTGGAGCATGCTTCGGCAAAAGTCCTCGTATGGAACGCATTTAGCGTGCGCAACAAGACAGACGAACTGCTCGCTTTGGCAAACGAATTACACACCGACATTATTCTCCTATCAGAATCTCACTTGAATCCAAGCGTACCGCTGAGAGTGCAAGGTTTCGAGATTTATCGTGACGATCGACAAGGAAGATCAGGCGGAGGAACCGCAATATTCGTTCGGCAATCTATGACGTCCACAAGAATACCTACTCCGAAGTTGAAGCACGCTGAAGCCACGATTATCGAAGTCACCATAGAGGGTAGAGCGCATACCATCATCTCCGTATACTGCACCCAAAGTAACCTAGTGAGAGAAGATCTCAATAAATTGCTCAATCTGGGACCGATTGTTGTGATGGGAGGCGACTTGAACGCCAAACACAACTATTGGAATAACTACAGAGGAAATGCGAACGGAAATACGCTCTTTACACACATGCAGACAAATACTTATTCGATAATGGCGCCCGACAGACCTACGTACTACTCGCAACGATCTAGATATCCGAGTACACTGGACATAGTACTCGAGAAAAATGTCAAGACAATATCTCCACTGCGCACACTAGACGAACTGTCTTCGGACCACCTGCCCGTGAGCTTTACTATAGGCGGCACAACTTCAAGGACCCCCAGAAAACAGCGCAATTACAAGGATGCGAACTGGGAAGGATTCAAAAAAGAAGTCAACGAACGAATTCATCTCACTTCGGGAACTCTGCGCACGCCACAAGAAATCGACGCAGCTACAAGCACTCTCACAGAGATTCTTCAAACAGCACAAGATACACACATTCCTCTCAAAGAAATACACCCATACACGATCAAGCTTCCCGAGTACGTTCTATCGCTCATCAAGGAGAAAAATCGCCTGCGACGCATGTTTCACCGCACACGCGACGAATATTTCAAGACAGCGTATAACTGCCTGCAGAGGGAAATCAAGACCGAAATCGCAGAACTCAAGCGCGAACTTTGGGACAAAAAAGTCGCATCACTCACGCCGAAGGATAATTCCCTATGGAAAATGGCAAGCGCGCTGCGACATAAAGACTTCACAATCCCCCCGCTACAGAAATTGAACGGCCCCGGGACGGCGCTTTCGCTACAAGAAAAAGCTGAAACACTCGCCGACGGGTTCGAGAGAGCCTACGCCGCTACAGACGGCCTTTCCGACCCGGCTACAGACCGGATCGTAGAAGACTCTCTACGAGACTTGAGGGAAGCAGAGCAAACAAACGTTGAAGATATTCACTTTGCTACGCCAAGCGAGATTGCAGTCACAATCAGGCGATTGAGAACAAACAAGGCGCCGGGAAGCGATCAAATTCATAACATTTTACTCAAACATCTCCCTCAAAAAGCCATCATCTACACAACAAAATTGTTCAATGCCTGCCTCATGACCGGGCATTTCCCCCAGATTTGGAAATCGGCGACCGTGCTGCCTTTCGCAAAGCCGAAAAAAGATAGAACGCAGCCGACAAGTTACCGGCCGATTAGCCTATTATCTACGCTGAGCAAGGTATTTGAACAAATTATACTCAACAGGCTTGTACCACACCACGACGACAACAAAACGTTGCCAGACGAGCAGTTCGGCTTCAGAAAGAGGCACTCCACGACCCATCAACTCACCAGAGTAGCGGAATTTATCGCAAGAAAATTTAACGAACATCGCTTCACCGCCGCTGCGCTCATCGACCTAGAGAAGGCATTCGACACAGTATGGATTGACGGGCTCGTGCATAAACTGCACCGCACTAACACGCCCATATACCTAACGAGACTGATACAGGAATACCTAAAGAATAGATCGTTCAGAGTGTTCATAAGGAACGTGCTATCTTCAATGCGTGAGATTCCAAAAGGCGTGCCGCAAGGAAGTTTACTTGGACCATTTCTCTTCATTCTGTTTACCTTCGACATCCCCCGAGACGAGAGATGCAATCTGTCTATCTACGCTGATGACGTCAAACTATACGTTTCCTCGCTGAAAGCGAATATGGCCGCTATTTACCTACAGAGGGCGCTCGACGCGCTCGTAGAATACTACAAAAAATGGCGCCTGAAACTGAACGAGGCGAAAACTGAAGCCATCATGTTCACGAGAAAACGTGTAAACAGAACACCTGACTTTAACATCGAAATGGGAGGACACAGCATAGAATGGAAAGATGAAGTGACATATCTGGGCCTGACCATGGACTCCCGCCTCAACTGGAAATCTCACCAAGCGAAGATACACACGCGCACGCGACAAGCGATCGGCAAGATGAAGCCAATTTTCAATAGACGGAGTCCGCTACTTCCCAAAACCAAACTCCTCGTCTACTACTCGCTCATTCGTCCAGTACTCTCGTATGCGATTCCCGTATGGAGCAGCATCTCACACTCAGACCACAAGAATCTACAGACACTTCAAAATCTCTGCATTAAAATCACATACAACACGAGACTCAGAACAAACTTGAAGAGATTACACGAACGAGAACAAATTCCAACTCTATACGAATTCACACACAGACTGACTGAACGCTTTTACAAATCACTCACACTTAGTAAAAATCAACTAATACGAGACATAGGACAATACAATGCTCCGAGCGACCTGACATTCAGATACACACATAGACTACCAAAACACATCCTCATGGACCATGACCACATATGGCACATACCAGAACTAGACGCGGACGAATAGCGAGCAGTAGGTATTTCCTAAACTCCCGACCTTCTTCCCAAATATATAATGTTTATATATCTACTTATATATTTATATAATATTTTATAATTTGTATGTATATGTATGTTTATTTTCTATCTTCCCATAAGTATATATTAACATAAAAACAGACACACACACACACATCTCAAAAATGCAGGACATCATATACCGATGTTACTGAAGGCCGCAAACGTTTCAAGTTGACGTTCGGCCGCTCCTTCCTGGGTAAGGTTTTCTGCGATTTTCCTTACTCCCAACGGCAAATGCGGAAGGACTCCAACAAAAGGGCGCAGCCAAAATTTCCTCCCCATTCCCAACATAACACAAACAGACACGTATGTAGTATATGGCCGCTGTAGGTCGCCGCTGGTGCTGATGCTGGATGATGATACATGCAATTTTAGTAGGGTTTTTAGGTAACAAATTTTTTCCCTACCGAGAAAATACAAGGCCTCTAAGTCTATAAAAGCCAGGTAATATTTGAATAAACCCATATGAGGTAAAAATTGTGAGGCGCATATGACGCCGTTCTATTTGTATAAAGAACATTAACTTTAAATTCAGTAAATTTAAATGATTCACCACTTCATGGAATATAAGAATCTAGAAAATGAAAAAAAAAAAAAAAAATGCTTGGGCCGAAAGATATAGATAGAGATATATTGATCAGGAGAGAGATTGATCGTTTTTGTGGTTTGTGACACAACCACACAAGCGTTTTTGTCTGGCTTGTGCACTCAGCCAGGCCCCGCTACTTTTGCCGGCCGGAGGAATCCCGCCGGCCCACTGAACAGGCGCTCGCGCCCACCCAACTGCCTTTATCAAGGCAATCTTTCACGCAAAACACTCAACTTACGAAGATCCACGCTGGCCCCCACAAACCGCCCGCAAGCACCTGAGACGTGCTCCCTTTTTAAGAGGAGTCACCGCTCGACACAGATGACCATGTTCCCGACCCGGATGCTCCCCATTGACCACGAGGACTCCCCGGTCGTGGTACCGCCCGGCGCTCGCCAAATTGCGCATCGCACTAAGACCGGGACCGTGCGCTATACGGTCCCCGCACCACAGCCCCGCCCCGAGGACCCAAGGACCCGGAGACCATCCACCACCACAACTGCCACCACGCCTGATGAAACGGAGATGACGGAGCCCGCAGCAGGCCCCTCTTGGGCAGCAGGACCCAGTCCTGCCCCCACGCGCCCCCCGATAGGCCCAGCGTCGGCCTACGTGGCGCCCCCGAGACCGCAGCAGCCGATGGAGACGGCTGCCCCCCAGGATGGAGGCTGGACGAGGCCGTCCTACCCCGTGAAGAGGCCCATGTCCCCACGGGGACCACAACCGCTCCAGTGTGGCAACCGATTTGATGAGTTGCCCGAGGTAAGCGAAGGCGCCGGCGCGCCGCGTATAAAGCGTGCCAATACTAATGATAATTTCTCTCCCGCAGGTACCGGCAGGAGAGACCGCGTTCCCCCGGTCGTGATGACCCTGGGGAACATGACACACGCGCAGATCACAGCTGCGGTGCAAGGACATCTGGGGGCTGGTAAGCATTTTACTTTCAGGTATAACAGGGGCGGCACGGCCAACATCTTCGTGCGCACGATGGAGGACCATCGCGCCCTCACCAATGGACTGCGGGCGGAGGCTCGCGGCTTCCATACATTCACGGCCGAAGCAGAAAAGATGAAAAAGGCCGTCATCAAGGGCCTGCCGCTCGTAGAAGTGGAAGATATCAAGGCAGACCTGGAATCGCAGGGATTCCCAGCAGTGAAGGTGGTCAAGATGACCGCCTCAATAGAATATCCCATATACTTAGCGCACTTCAATAAGGAAGTCAACATGGGACAGCTGCGCGCGGCCGTCAAATACCTGTGCCACTGCCGAATTCGACTCCAGAAGCACAGGAGCAACCACCTTCAGCACGGCACTCAGTGCTACAGATGTCAAGACTTCGGGCATGGGTCCCGAAACTGCTCGCACACAGCAAGGTGCGTAAAATGCTTACTGGAGCATGCTTCGGCAGAATGCCCCAAGAAGACGAGAGATGAGCCCGCCGCATGCTGCAACTGCTCAGGCCCGCATCCCGCCAATTACCGAGGCTGCCCCAAGCGGGTAGCGTACGTCGACCTGCCAGAAGGGCCCAACGCCCGCCGGCAGAACAGAACCCGAGCAGGCCACCTCCTCAGCCGAGGACGGATGGACGCACATGGGCCAACGTAGCCGGAGGCACCGCCCCCGCCCAAGAGCAGCGCGAGACCGCGCCGCCCCCACAGCCACGCCCACAGCAGGAGCCCGTGCGCGCGCCCACCTCTTCAGATGACAACCTGGACCTGATGGCCCTGCTCCAAGGCCTCCTGAGGATGCGATCACAGCTCGCCCGCTGCGCAACAAGAGCAGACAAGCTCGTCATCCTGATTGAGCTCCTAGACACCCTCGATGCCTAATACCGAGACGGTGAAAGTCCTCGTATGGAACGCATTTAGCGTGCGCAACAAGACAGACGAACTGCTCGCTTTGGCAAACGAATTACACACCGACATTATTCTCCTATCAGAATCTCACTTGAATCCAAGCGTACCGCTGAGAGTGCAAGGTTTCGAGATTTATCGTGACGACCGACAAGGAAGATCAGGCGGAGGAACCGCAATATTCGTTCGGCAATCTATGACGTCCACAAGAATCCCCACTCCGAAGTTGAAGTACGCCGAAGCCACGATTATCGAAGTCACCATAGAGGGTAGAGCGCACACCATCATCTCCGTATACTGCACCCAACATAACCTAGTGAGAGAAGATCTCAATAAATTGCTCAATCTGGGACCGATTGTTGTGATGGGAGGCGACTTGAACGCCAAACACAACTATTGGAATAACTACAGAGGAAATGCGAACGGAAATACGCTCTTTACACACATGCAGACAAATACCTATTCGATAATGGCGCCCGACAGACCTACGTACTACTCGCAACGATCTAGATATCCGAGTACACTGGACATAGTACTCGAGAAAAATGTCAAGACAATATCTCCACTGCGCACACTAGACGAACTGTCTTCGGACCACCTGCCCGTGAGTTTTACTATAGGCGGCACAACTTCAAGGACCCCCAGAAAACAGCGCAATTACAAGGATGCGAACTGGGAAGGATTCAAAAAAGAAGTCAACGAACGAATTCATCTCACTTCGGGAACTCTGCGCTCGCCACAAGAAATCGACGCAGCTACAAGCACTCTCACAGAGATTCTTCAAACAGCACAAGATACACACATTCCTCTCAAAGAAATACACCCATACACGATCAAGCTTCCCGAGTACGTTCTATCGCTCATCAAGGAGAAAAATCGCCTGCGACGCATGTTTCACCGCACACGCGACGAATATTTCAAGACAGCGTATAACTGCCTGCAGAGGGAAATCAAGACCGAAATCGCAGAACTCAAGCGCGAACTTTGGGACAAAAAAGTCGCATCACTCACGCCGAAGGATAATTCCCTATGGAAAATGGCAAGCGCGCTGCGACATAAAGACTTCACAATCCCCCCGCTACAGAAATTGAACCGCCCCGGGACGGCGCTTTCGCTACAAGAAAAAGCTGAAACACTCGCTGACGGATTCGAGAGAGCCTACGCCGCTACAGACGGCCTTTCCGACCCGGCTACGGACCGGATCGTAGCTGACTCTCTACGAGACTTGAGGGAAGCGGAGCAGACAAACGCTGAAGATATTCACTTTGCTACGCCAAGCGAGATTGCTGTCACAATCAGGCGATTGAGAACAAACAAGGCGCCGGGAAGCGATCAAATTCACAACATTTTACTCAAACATCTCCCTCAAAAAGCCATCATCTACACAACAAAATTGTTCAATGCCTGCCTCATGACCGGGCATTTCCCCCAGATTTGGAAATCGGCGACCGTGCTGCCTTTCGCAAAGCCGAATAAAGATAGAACGCAGCCGACAAGTTACCGGCCGATTAGCCTATTATCTACGCTGAGCAAGGTATTTGAACAAATTATACTCAACAGGCTTGTACCGCACCACGACGACAACAAAACGTTGCCAGACGAGCAGTTCGGCTTCAGAAAGAGGCACTCCACGACCCATCAACTCACCAGAGTAGCGGAATACATCGCAAGAAAATTTAACGAACATCGCTTCACCGCTGCTGCGCTCATCGACCTAGAGAAGGCATTCGACACCGTATGGATAGACGGGCTCGTGCATAAACTGCACCGCACTAACACGCCCATATACCTAACGAGACTGATACAGGAATACCTAAAGAATAGATCGTTCAGAGTGTTCATAAGGAACGTGCTATCTTCAATGCGTGAGATTCCAAAAGGCGTGCCGCAAGGAAGTTTACTTGGACCATTTCTCTTCATTCTGTTTACCTTCGACATCCCCCGAGACGAGAGATGCAATCTGTCTATCTACGCAGATGACGTCAAACTATACGTTTCCTCGCTGAAAGCGAATATGGCCGCTATTTACCTACAGAGGGCGCTCGACGCGCTCGTAGAATACTACAAAAAATGGCGCCTGAAACTGAACGAGGCGAAAACTGAAGCCATCATGTTCACGAGAAAACGTGTAAACAGAACACCTGACTTTAACATCGAAATGGGAGGACACAGCATAGAATGGAAAGATGAAGTGACATATCTGGGCCTGACCATGGACTCCCGCCTCAACTGGAAATCTCACCAAGCGAAGATGCACACGCGCACGCGACAAGCGATCGGCATGATGAAGCCAATTTTCAATAGACGGAGTCCGCTACTTCCCAAAACCAAACTCCTCGTCTACTACTCGCTCATTCGTCCAGTACTCTCTTATGCGATTCCCGTATGGAGCAGCATCTCACACACAGACCACAAGAATCTACAGACACTTCAAAATCTCTGCATTAAAATCACATACAACACGAGACTCAGAACAAACTTGAAGAGATTACACGAACGAGAACAAATTCCAACTCTATACGAATTCACACACAGACTGACTGAACGCTTTTACAAATCACTCACACTTAGTAAAAATCAACTAATACGAGACATAGGACAATACAATGCTCCGAGCGACCTGACATTCAGATACACACATAGACTACCAAAACACATCCTCATGGACCATGACCACATATGGCACATACCAGAACTAGACGCGGACGAATAGCGAGCAGTAGGTATTTCCTAAGCTCCCGACCTTCTTCCCAAATATATAATGTTTATATATCTATTTATATATTTATATAATATTTTATAATTTGTATGTATATGTATGTTTATTTTCTATCTTCCCATAAGTATATATTAACATAAAAACAGACACACACACACACATCTCAAAAATGCAGGACATCATATACCGATGTTACTGAAGGCCGCAAACGTTTCAAGTTGACGTTCGGCCGCTCCTTCCTGGGTAAGGTTTTCTGCGATTTTCCTTACTCCCAACGGCAAATGCGGAAGGACTCCAACAAAAGGGTGCAGCCAAAATTTCCTCCCCATTCCCAACACAACACAAACAGACACGTATGTAGTATATGGCCGCTGTAGGTCGCCGCTGGTGCTGATGCTGGATGATGATACATGCAATTTTAGTAGGGTTTTTAGGTAACAAATTTTTTCCCTACCGAGAAAATACAAGGCCTCTAAGTCTATAAAAGCCAGGTAATATTTGAATAAACCCATATGAGGTAAAAATTGTGAGGCGCATATGACGCCGTTCTATTTGTATAAAGAACATTAACTTTAAATTCAGTAAATTTAAATGATTCACCACTTCATGGAATATAAGAATCTAGAAAATGAAAAAAAATGAAAAAATGCTTGGGCCGAAAATTGCACAAAATGGCCAGTGGCGGGGAGTGGTGATTTTGCCAGTGGCGTGGAGTAGGTACATTTTATAAAGGTAAAACAATTTTTATGAAATTAAATAATGTGGTCAACTACGTCCGTTACACACATATTAATGTCCAACTGGGATTTTAGTTTAAAAGTATCTATCCTATTTCAACTCGACGATTTGCATTTCGTCTGTCCGTTAATTTCTTTGTTCATTCCAGTTCCATTACAAAATAGTGGTCATTTTAATTGTTAAGTAAATATTCTTTTTCACAAGGGAAATCTTTGTGTTTAGTTGGACTTTCTTTTTCATATATTTTCTACATAAGATACCTACCGGCATGAAGAAAATTTGAAAAAAGAATGGTCATTGCCGTTTTTTGGACAAATTGCATAATTCCTTATTCGAAATTCTAAAAAAACTACAAATATATTTGGTTTATATTAAGTATGTGGGTTTTTAAGTAACTACTGACAAATCTGATACCAGAGAAAATCTTGGGATATGGTTGATTAAATGAGAGATATTTTTTTTGGCGCGAGGTCCACTGACCATAAAACTACTAATTATTAATACATTACGTTTATTATTCACAAAATAATATAGTAAAGTTGATTACGGATGCTGGAAGAGATGTATTATAGGCAGACCTTACTTCATGTTACTTCGGACACACTATTGGTTTTTCTCTTCAGTGGCCAAAACGGTGCTAAACGGCTCCATTTGCTGCGCGATCAGAATGGGAAATAAATTTTTCCCGTCTTTGAAACCATTTGTAGTGATTGGTTGGAAGTACCTGGAAAACGAGTTACGATTATAAATGAAAAACTATATTTTTTTAATTACTTAATTACTTTTTATTTTATCTGTCGACACATGCAATTTATTTCCATTACTGATAGTGACGACAGATGAAAAACTAATTTTGTAGGTTTCATAAAATTTAAAATATCAACTCGGAACCTCAATATCGCGCTCCTACACCAGACCGACATATTCCCAGCGTTTTCCAGGCTTTATACATTTGTTTTCTAAATTTCATGCAAATAGTGACCTTCCTCTTGTTTGGAAGGTCAAGTTTGCAAAATTTCATCGATCATACTTAACTCTCTTTCCGATCATGCACAGAATATTGATTCAGCATATATCTGACTGTGAATGTAAAAGAAAAGAGGAACATGAGTACAAATAAACTTCTCAAAGAATGACGGCATAATATAACAATAAACACGGGCACCGAACTCACGTACCTATAATATTCAACGTTACCAAATAATTTCGAATCTACGAAAACTTGCTAATCATCAATTAGATTCAAATGTATGTTGAAAACATGACTCTTAAGTAGAGATACTGAGCGATTATATCATCGGTCGGGGAACCGGGGTAAATTACCCCAAATGGGGTAAAAATGTTTTTTTTGGGGTAACAAAGAAATTTTTCTAGTAATAGAGAATATAAATATATTGAACAAAGAATTGCAAGGAAAAATATTAATATCATTTCAGCCAGCGAAATATTGTCAGCGTTTGGATTAAAGCTTCAATATTGGAGACAGAAAACAGAACAGAACAAGATAGTTTCTTTTTCAAAAATAGCTTTGTTTTTGGAAGACTTTGAAAATAAAACGTTTTGATGACATCGAGGATACAGTTATAAAACATCTTACCAAACTCAGAGAGCGGTTCTCTGACAACTTTCCAGATCTTGATATACATACTTTCCGGATCGGATCGGGTTGTAGATTCTTTTAAATGTGAATTTGCTAACATACCAGAAGAACCTCCGGGTTTGGCAGAAACAATACTTGAACTTCAATCTAATACTGAAGCACTTATTCAATTTGAGAGCAAAGCCAATCTGCCGTCTTTTTGGATGTCAAAAGCTACGAAGGCTTTCAAAATTGCACATGAGGAGGCGGTAAAAAAGTTGCTGCCATTTGCAACAACCTATCTTTGTGAACAAGGCTTTTCCACTCTAATGAACATAAAAACGAAGAACAGATATCGATTAAACGCCGAAGACTGTATTCAAATTGCTCTTACAAAAGTCCCAATTTTGAAGTAATTGGATCAAACATGAAGCGACATCTTTTCTCCAAAAACTGAAAGGGAAACCTGAAAATCTGAATTTTTTTTTGATCCAATTTGAGAATTTTATTTTGTTTGTTTATTACATACTTACTATTTTCATGTAACTTTTTTTATTTTCTTTGTAAATTAATTCAATAAATAAGGTTTATTTAAATATACATTGATTGTCTTCTTTTCAAAATGGGGGGGGAGAGGTAATATCAACTTACGCAAAAATATTTTGGGGTAATGGTTAAAAAAGTTCCCCGACCGCTGGATTATATCAATATAATAATAATAATAATAATAATAATAAAAACGTTTATTTGACAATAATTTTTTACATGTTTGCATATAGTTTGTACACATACATTTAGATGATTATATTGCCAAAAGGGCAACTGCTCAGCTGTACATTCCGGATTTCTCCGGGAATGTAGCTGGTTTTCAGCAGTGCCTTTAATATAATGTGTTATAAATCGATAAATACAATAAAATTTCTTTAAAATAAAATAAAATATAAATTCAGGATTAAATTTACATAAAATACATAGATAAAATAAAATAAAAAAAATAATAATCACAAGTAGGTGTCCCTTTCATTTTAAATTCGATCAATTATGATGTTGTGCGGTTGACTGTGCTGTCAGCAACCATTCGCTGCAGAGCTTCTTAAAGCACTGCAACGATGTTGTTGTTCGAATAGGCAGTGGTATTTTATTCCAAAGTTTTGACGATGAGTAGCTAAAACTACCCTCAAAAACAGCAGTTTTATGTTTGGGGAGAACAAGTAAATGGTCTCTTTGGCGTGTACTATGTGCATGTGAGTCACGGGACCACTGCAGTCTGTCAAACAGATAGGAAGGAACCTTTGAATTCATCAAGTTGAACAGTTGACACATTTGATGTAACTTCCTTCTGTTCGACATATTCAGTATTCGATGCCGATAGAGGTAAGGCGAGATATGCTCGCGTCTCGGGACATTATAGCAATATCGGACACATGCATTTTGGACTCGTTGTACTTGTTTTTGGGTTTTTTTCAATAAAGATGGACCGTAAACTGAGTCTCCATAGTCCAATATTGAGAGAACAAGACTATCAGTAATAATCTTGCGTAGTTTCACTGATATGTTATCTCTTATATTGTACAATAGACGAAGCCTCGAGTAGCACCACTGTGACCTGTTTTTAACATGTTCATCATACCTCAATCTACCGTCCACCATTATTCCAAGGTTGCGCGCAGCATCAACAAAGGGAACGGTGGTTTCATGTATTTTTACAACATGTCCTCCATTTTTTACGCATGATATTTTTTGCTTAGTTCCCATTAATAAAGCAACAGTTTTTTGAGGATTGAGAAGTAACGCGTGCTCCTTTGCCCAACTGCAAACTCTACGTAGGTCACCATTTACCATATCCACTGCCACATGAGTTTTACTTATGTCAAACGATAAATATAGTTGTGTGTCATCAGCATACATGTGCGAACCACAGTGTTCAATAGATTGCATCATGTCAGCGGTATATATAGCAAAAAGCAATGGCCCTAGTATCGATCCCTGGGGTACCCCTCTTGTTATTATAATGTCAGATGAATATTTTAGAGTCCCATTACTATCCTTGCAAACTGTGCGCTGAGTTCTATCTTTGAAGTAATTTTGAAACCATTTTATTGCTTCATCGTCAAAACCAAAGTAACGCAACTTTGCAATAAGTAATGGAATGCTCAGTAAGTCAAATGCCTTAGAGAAGTCCAGCAGAACTAGTATCGAGGCTTTGCCTGCATCAGTGGAGGCAAGAATATCATCTGTAATACATTGCAGAGCTGTTGTAGTGCTGTGGCCTTTACGAAACCCCGATTGATGACGAGGTATAATCCCGCATGTTTCAGCGTAGACTACTGTTTGCTCAAACACAACTTTTTCGAGTACCTTGGATAATGCTGGTAATATGCTAATCGGTCTGAGATCACTAATACTTGAAATTGGTTTCTTTTTCGGAATTGGTGTGACTAAACCATTTTTCCACAGTGCTGGAACTATACCTGTCCGTAATGATTGGTTAATAATGGTTGTTATAGTGCTGAGTGCATACGGAAGTATGAGTTTAATCATTGAGATACTTATTTTATCGCAACCGATAGCGTTTGATTTGATAGTATGAATGTGTTTTGATATTGTAGTTTCATCAACTATTTGAAGTGAAAATGATTTTGCTATAGAGTGATTTTGTGTATTATAATGGTTGACTAAAATTGGACTATGTTCTAGATTTTGACTGTGATTAATAAAATGATTATTTATGGCTTCTGGGTCATTTAAATGTGTTGGTATATCTCCGACTTTGTCTTTAACATGAAGGCAATTTTCTAAAGATTTCCAGAGTTTTTTTGAGTCATGTACATTATTATTGATGTTATATTCAAAAAATGCTTTTTTTTCTCTTTTCATGGAAGAGGTTACTAGATTTCGTAATTGTTTATAATAAGTGTAGTGTGAGTCTAATTTTGGTTTTAAATACCTGATATACGCGCGATCTCGAATTTTCATCATATATTTAATGACATCTGTTATCCAAGGTTTATGTTTGTCTTTAATGGTTATTGTCTGTTTTGGTGCATGCGTATCGTAGATATTCAATACGTACGCATTGAAGTGTGTGACCATACTGTCAACATCATTCAAAGCGCTTATGTGTTGCCATGGCCCGTTAGCCAAATCGGCATTTAGCCTATTCATGTCTATGTCTTTAGTGTTTCTGTAAGTTATTGTTTTTGGTATATATTTTGGTTTTGAAAATTTTAAGTCGCATATAACTAAACCATGGTCGCTTATAGTTTTATAATGGTAAATTTGTGTACGTGTAACTATTTCAGGTTTATTAGTGAATACCACATCTATAAGTGTCGAGGAAGTACCTGTTACTCTTGTTGGTTCGTTTACAGTTGGCGACATATTAAATGCTTGCAATGCATCTATTAACTTTTTTGCATCCGGTTCCTGTTTGTTTAATAAGTTTATATTTAAATCGCCAAGTAAAAAAAGTGTTTCACACTGAAACATGTGGTCAGATAAGTTATCACTGATTTTTTATTTATTTATTTATTTATTATTGGATAATTTGTATAGCGCCGCTTTTGTGAGATATCACCTCAGGGGCGCTTTACAGTTGATGCAGGTATTACAGAAAATATAAATATTACAAAAATAGAGTGAAGTTAAGTTAAGTAAAATGAAGTAAAGGAACAGGTGACACGAAGATAGAAGATGGAGACTCTGCAGCAAGAATCCCAGGTGGTGAAGAAACTGGTCCAGCTGCTGCAGCGAAAGAGTCCACCGCGTCCACCAACAGTGCCAGCACGAGGTTCGTCATCCGTCCAGGTATGTGTCTGCTGCTAATAAAGCGCTGACACACTATCCTCTCACAGATACCAGACCTTGGCAGCACCGCTGTGACGTTCTACGAAGATAGAAGATGGAGACTCTGCAGCAAGAATCCTAAGTGGTGAAGGAACTGGACCAGCTGCTGCAGTAAGAGAGTCCACCGCGTCCAACAACAGCGTCCAGGTATGTATCTGCTGCTAATAAAGCGCTGACACCTCACATAGATAAGAGACCCTGGCAGCACCGCTGTGACGTTTGGCAAGTCCATCATTTATCTCCATGTAATCCTGTTCCTGGTAATTGTTGAAGTGGTGCATTCTGTCCGCAATAAAAAGCGACGGTTGGGTAATAAATTGCCTTGGGCTTAGTAAAAAACTTGCCAGTGTCCAAGCTTGCCCAGTTTCCGAGAATTTTGTTGAAAACATCTGGAGTGCATTTACCGGTCGCCGTTCGTTTCGAAAGTCCGATATTTTAAAGCAAATTTCAGAATATTCACTTTAAAACACTGCACTCAAATCACATATTATAAAGTTGTAATAATTATTAAGTTTATTTTTATTTAAGTTCAAATGTTGATGGATTGATTTTAAAAATAATTTCAAAGGGATGTTGCCTCATTTCCCTTGAAAATACTAAAAAAACACAAAGCGGTTGGAGGAAGCGTTAGGACGCGTCCTGCTGCCACGGAGGGCGCTACAATACAATCTATTGCGTCATTGACGAGGTTTTTACTAGTTCTGTATGCTGTGCCTAAACATATATCGATATTCGGAGCCTTAATTTTAAGCCACATTTGTTCCAAGTACTTGTTTTCGTGTGGTAGTATAACGCTTGATAATTCACGACGTACATAGAAACCAACACCTCCCCCACGTTTAGGACGAGGGGAAAGATATAAGTTATAACCCGGAATTGCTCTATCAGTTGTACCTCTGCTCGCATCAATCCAAGTTTCGTTCAAGGCTAATGCATCGATTTCGTGTTCTCTAATGTAGATACATAGATCATCAAAGCCTGTACCAAGCGATTGTGCATTTAGAAAACCAATAGTCAGTCTACGTTTTTTATTATTATTTGGAGCCATTTATGTAATATGCAATCATCTTGAATGGTAAAGACAAGATATTGTAATATACAGTATTTGAACATAGAGAAGTTGTATGAAATAACAACATGGATAATTTAAGCAAACACAGCACAAGATTTAAATAATCTGGAGGTAATAAATAAAACATAAGGTTTGTAGCGCATGAGAAGTTAATGTAATGAACGTGTAGGAATTGTAAGATAAAGAGACATAAGAATAGAACAGAAAAAATAAAGTTGGAACTCAATACCACTGCCCGTCCGGTAAAATTAATAATATAATATGGTTGCCATAATGTCGCACTACGCGCATAACAACAGCAATATAATAAATCG
Organism: Hesperophylax consimilis; assembly: GCF_061612785.1. NCBI lineage: Eukaryota > Metazoa > Arthropoda > Insecta > Trichoptera > Limnephilidae > Hesperophylax > Hesperophylax consimilis. Next base: position 24,443,766 of record NC_142842.1, read on the forward strand.
AGATCATCAATATTGGTAATACTTCGTATATTCTGGTGTACAATTTTGAGACTGTACGATTCCCAACAGTATTTATTTATGTCTTTAGGATTATCAACTACATAATTGTTGCATGTGAGCATAGATTCATCGGGAATTTCAAAAGAATGTTGGATCATTTTTAGAGTAAGTTATCTGTAAGTAAACCCACACGGTAATATTAATTTGGGATGGTAAATTTATGTTTTTGATGTGTAAACAAAGAGTACATAAGTTTGGTTGCTCAGTTATTGACATAAAATAATATACATACATTATTGTAATACATAAATTGTGAGAAAACATTAGCCATTTCATGTTCTTCGAATGGTACAAATAAAAATTGCAATTGGTATTAGTGGTGAATTGAGGGTTAGCTAGTAATTTCTTATAATAAGGAAGTAAAGTAGCGGGGTCAGAGAGACACAATGATATAGTTGTAAATTTGTCATATAAGAATTTCCTGATAATGTGTGGGTAATATAAATGCACCACTATGTTAATAATTAAATTATTAATTGAAATGTCTGACATCGTGCTTATTTGGGGATTGAACAATGCAATATTGTAGTATTTTTTTGAAAGGAATAGAAATATCATGAAATATAGGAACACTCTGATTAACATTTTGAAAAGGGATACAGGTAGTATGGGTATGATTGCATTTGTGAGTCATAGTGCAAGTAAGATATTCTCAGAGGTGATATGTATAGCTCTCGATTCCGTGGTTTGGCGTATATATACTCGTCCCGCTTTTACCCATACGAATGCAAATTTTTTATCAATAGCCGTCTTCTTCGCTAGGTAAAGTAGGCGTTTATTTGTTGAAGTCAGGTGTTCCGATATATATACCGGCGTGCGCGGTCCGGAGAGTCCTATTGAGGTCGTGTTGAGTTTGTCTTCCTTAGTCACAGCATTCATATTGTACCTTTTTACATCGTTTAAAAAGACATCTCTTACGTGAACGTGCTTAAACCGCACAATTATAGGTCTGGTTTTTTGGGGGATTGTCTTACCCGGAGACCTATAGCTGGTCTCAATGTCATTTTTCGTAGTGTTTGTTTTTATTTCTTGATTTATGTTAAATAAAATATTTGCCAAATTCTCACCTTCAACCTCCGGTATACCTCTTATTTCGGCGGCAAAATTTTTATGTTGCCGATCTTGATCGTCGATCTTTAATTCGAGCATAGTTAGTTTTGCCTCGAGTTCTGTGTTTTTTTTTTGAACGGAGTCTATGCTTTGTAGTTTTATCAGAGATTTTTTAAAGTCTTCTTCAAATCCCTCCATTTTGCTATTAAAGAATGTTAGCGAGGCCTTGAAGTCCTTGAATTCATCGAACATTTCGTATAATTTCGTCTGGACATTCTTGAATCCCTGTAGCTCAGTCTTGATTTGACGTAATTCATGTGTAATTAGGTCGAGCTGTGTTTCACCTACTTTAGTGGTGCTGGCCGTTGGGGTCTCCTTACTGGAAATAGAAGTAGAACGCGCCGTACTGCGCGTTTCCGTCTTGCAGCCAGTGCATTTGGTATTATTGCGTTTTTCTTGGGAGAGTTTTCGGTAATGACCTTCACTTACGCCACCGCAGGCGAAATGTAGACTCTCCTTGCAGGAGGAGCACCAGAACATTGATTCCCTCGTGAGTATGGGTTCCGGGCACTTGCTGCAGGTGGTGCTCTCCATATTGCAGGGAGTTATTGTGTATTACACTGAACAATCGACACAGAAAAGTATATATTTGATTTAGTATTGGATTTATTTTGTATGATTTATTGGATTGCCATAAAAGGTCTAAATTGTGGTTTAGTTGTTTGACACTTATAGAACGACTGTTTTTTTTTAAAATAAATCATGAAATTCACGTTCGCGCACAACGGGTTCACTGGTTTAGTAGTAATTATTTTTAATGTTTGTTATTTAGATTCACTTTTCACTATGTTTATTACGATTGTTTGTTACCTTCTTTTGTATGTCAGAAGGTGTTGATATAATAGTTGATATAGTTAGTTGTTATTCAATGCAGAAGGTAAATATATTACAATAATATCAGTGTTATTTTAATTAGATGTCCTCTTGTTTAGAAGGTTAAGTGTGCAAAATTTCATCGATCTCAGAATATAATGTAGTTTTGTACAAAAAATAAAGCCTGCCTGTCCACACGCTCACTCGCCCACCCGCCACAGACATTCTTATTTTTAATACATATTATTGATAGATACAATACATATTACAGATTAGATGCAAGATAGAAAATGGTGCAAATAAACCTAGGACATCCTGTATAGTTTGAATTCGGCTGTAAAAAGCCACAGTACACATTTATTTAAAGCTTTAAACACTGGATAACAATATTATTCATGCTTAGTTTGCCTTTTATAATGCACACAATATCGAATCACGTTCCACATTCACAGCTAAGATAAAAGAGTACAATGTCCATTATTCCTGTTTGACATAGAGCAGTGCAATTGGGAGTGTGCAATACATACTATGGTCGCAAACTAACCTCCAACTCCAAAATAATTCACCTAATAATTTATGTATTAAGTATGTATGGAGAAAAATGAAAATAAGGAAAACTTTTTCATGAATAGAAAATGGGACAAGGAAATAATTTGTGGAAAAGGTTAATCAATATGCAATAAAGTAAATGGAAAAAAATTAAAAAGTTCGCTTGTCACCGCAATCGAACCCGCAACTTTCCGAAACAAAGTTAAAATCGTTGGCCATTATGCTGTGAAGGTATGAAGGTCATCTACCACATTAAGAAAACCTTCTATACCTACTTGTTTTTGCTTTGAGTGAGGTTAGGCCAAATAGCAGAACACATCCCATTCAATATTTATTTATACGCCTAAAATAGCTTTTACATAAAAGTGATGGTACACGGTACTGTGTACGTTGGAGAAAATTTGTATTATATAGGAAATAACAACGGTAAAATAATATAAAATAGAAACTTAAACAATATCACATATAAGACAAATAACTAAAACTACATTACCAACGCTACTCTAATTTGTAGGATTCCACAAAGTGCTGGTATATCAATTGTACCCATAGACTTGTTGCACAGATCATGCATCCTATTGGTCAGTGAGTGTGTCTGATAGTTGGATATGTATGTATTTCAGAAGAATGTTATATTTTGTCTTGTATTCTTCGTCGGCACATGGAATTTAATAGTGACAACGATAGCAAGACTGTCAATTAAGTTGTCAATGACTCTATGTAACCAAACAAGGACCGACGTAATTCTCCTGTCAGACAGTGTTAATATATGCGATTGACTAATCAAACTGTCATAATTAATGTAATCAATTCGATTTCTGAGCTTAAAATTTACGTAACTAAGAAATTTGTGATGAATGCTTTCTGTATTGTTAGAGTGAACTTTATATAAAATGGAACAAATAGGTGCATTGAAAGAAGTCAATATTCCACTTGACTTCTGACTAATGAAATATAGAGGGTACTCATACAATCTAAGGACTTAAAATCAGTTAATGTTTTGCAAAGGAAGCCAAGCATCTTTAAAGCCTTATTAGTTATAAAGATGATATGTCCAATGAATGTCAAGTTATCATCGAATATTACACCCAAGTCAAGGATTTAGTGACACTGGTGTTAATTTAATATTATTTAATGTTTATTCATGTAAAATTTTAAAACGAGTTTTGGAGAATCGTATTAGTTGACGTTTTTTAATGTTAAAAAATAAAGCATTTTGTTCAAACCATTGATAAAGTTATTCTAAGTTATTCTGTAAAATTTGGCGATCGTATACATTCCGTATTCTTTTATATATTTTTAAGTCGTCTGGAAATAGTAGGACATCAACATCTTTAAATTAGCCAACAATGTCATTGACGAATACTATGAAAAATATTGGGCCGATGTGGGACCTTCGAGGAACCCCACTTGTGGCCTCAAATATATAAGATTGTACAGAATTAATCTTTACGCTGTGCACCATATTACTAAGGTAAGCATCCCACTTTATAATTTACCTTTGATGCCCGACAATCGGAGATAATATAATATAAGTAGGTATATGATGTCGAAACTTATCTAAAATTGGTGTTATAGCGTCCACTATTCGTTTGAAAGCAAGAGATTCAGATATATCGTAAAATATTAAATTAATTAAGGTATAGCGACCTGTAATGAAGCCACGTTGGTTAGAAATACTAATTTTGTTGATGAATATAATAAATGAATCATTAAGAAGTGGTAAATTTACAAACACCTGAAAAACAACTATTGTGATCCCGATTTCAAAAGTTGTTAATACCAGAAAATGTGTAAAATTTAGACCAACGTTACCAAAATACATAATAATAAAAAGTTAATTGAAATTGCAATAAAAAACAACAAGTTGAATATTTGGAAAAACATAACATATTATGTGACGAGCAATCAGGATTCCGGAAAAATAACGCATGCGAAGCGGCTATAAACATAGTCATCGATACACGGAAGAAAGAAACAGACAAAAAATTAAACTATGAATATTACTTTAAAACATTAAATATAACACAAGGGATCACCTCCAATATAATTTATATTGTATATGCCGGTTTTTAATACAGATTTGATAGTTTTTCGGTCTAGCAAAGGTCTTGGGTGCACACTGTTTATTGTTGTCTTATCATATTAGTTAGTAGTCACCCTTCTGAATACTAAATACAGGCAATATTCATGTCACAGTGAACAATTTCAGTATTCAGGCCTTCGGGGGAACGTCCCCTAAACGCTTTCTGCATATTTAGGAAGGTGAACTATTCAGTCAGTTGCAGCCACCGCACATTTATCCCGGTCGGTACACCGCACAGTGGGGCCGAACCCCCAAAACGTGGCGGAAACCCCGAAACGACGTTTAATTCAAACAAAACTCATCACTCAGGGGTTTTTGAGGTCGCTGATTACGAATTTGAAGTTAAAAATTATCCAAACACAATGGTGGATCCAATATAGCAACGAGACGCATGAAAACCCGAAAATATATAGACAGTAGGAGATCAATAATTACAACAATTAACATACTGAAAACGTCATTGTTTATTAAACTAAATAACAGAATATCAGTCGAAAATATATCGAAGCATTGTTGTCTTAAAATTCAAAACTTAATCTGATTAACCCTATGCCCTATCCGAATCAGTATCGCTCTCGAAGTCCTCAGAGTCAGAATCCACATCAGAGTCTTCCGTGTTCAGTCGTGGTGCGATTTGAATTTCAGGAGAAAGTAATAATCCTATTGCCTCCTTTGATAAACTTTTCATTTTCTTCTGTGGCAGTTTTCTGATGCTGGAGATGTATGGATCGGAAGTTACCAGAAGCCGCTTGAAAACGTCTTCCATTGTTTTTACTCGCGAACACTTTCTGGAAAAGTCTTCGCGATATCTTTTAATATCCTTGTTCCTCGCTTCCTGTGCTTCTTCGGATAACTGACCGATTGGTAGCAATGCGTGAGCTACAATTTGTGGACCGTGAATCAATAACTTATGCACCGAAGTAGGCATATAATACCATGGATACAGCTCAACGAATTTCCTCGCAGTTGTCAGCGTATAATTATGGAACTTATCAGAATTGATTTCATGTCCACTCGAAATGACTTGTAAGATGACGTGAAACCGTTCTATCAAATCTATGTCCAATGATGTTATGAGAGCAGATGTCTTCGAATTTTCAAAAAAGCGTCGAGCTGTATTTCCATCATTGGTATTTCCGTAACCAGGTTTCGGACGATCGACAATAAGTCCCAGTTTTGATCTGAATCCCTTTTGAATGATCTGCTTGCGCGTGTCTACCATCTCTTTTTCTTCGGCACTGCGTGCTTGCCATTTTTTTAAGCCAAGTTTATACGACAAATGCAAGCAGCATTCAAAAAACCTTATCCAAGCATGTAATATTGAAAGTCCAAACTTCAGATTCTCTTCTTTGACTTCTTTTTGCAAAACAGCATCGATGTTATTGAAATCTTTGCTAGTACTTCCACATAAATAGCATCGTTGCGTAGAGTTTATGGATGCGACTGCGTTGCATACTTTGCCATCGATCATTGTGAACGCCATATTGTACGAAACCGAGATTTCTTTCCCATATATTATATTCTCAAAGGGAACAAGTGACTTTATCTGCTCTTCAATATATTGCACCTCACTGACCGTAGATTCTGCACTTTCGTGCAAAAATTGTAGTCTCAGTGGTCTACAAAATCGAGGAGACGATGGTCTAGGATTCTTCCAAATCACGACTACTGCCTCTGATTTTGGATCCACAGAAATGAGTTGTAAGGGTACTACCGATGTAAAAAATACATTCGCATCTGATACGCGTTCATCCTCAAATGTTTGTTTATATTCACTTTGTCCTGAACTTCCGTCACAACCCCATTTGAAAATGAATTTCATGTGGCTAACATTCGCTTGATCCAAACTGCGAATGATATCTTCTTGGCATAGTAAAATACGGTCGGTTGTATGATCCAATAAAGCTTGTAGCTGAACTTCAGCCATGCTTTCTGTAATGGTGATAGCAGTATTAGGTGGATAGCAACGTTTTTTCGCTTCTGCCAATTTCTTGTATGAAGGATACAGCTTGCAGTTATTCTCATTACTTGTTATTCTCAATCCCTGATATTGATTCTTTGTGAATTTGTACTCAATATATAACGAAAGTGCGGCTTCGGAGGACAAAGTTTTCTCGCTTGTCGCGGTCAATTGGAAAGCCTGTCGATACTTCAAAGCTCTCGATGGACTTGTCATTGTTATTTCATAAAGAACCTTTGAAGCATCCAATTTACCTGCAGAGCGCAGGCTCATTTGAGTAGCATAAGCTAACTCTTGTGGCGTCAAAGTTTCGCGAACTGATTGGGTTCTTTCGCGTTTCGACCTCTTGCTCAATAATTCAAAATCCCCAGAAGGACGACCACTGCACGTACTAGTCGATGGCAGATCACAGTCAGCTTGATAATTGCCACTAACAATAGGTGCCGGAAATGAAACGGATGCATTCAGCCATTCATTATTCCGTTTCAAAAAGGGATTCTCTGTCCTGTTAGCTTTTTGCCACCTTGTTCTCATTTGATTAAACAATATAGAAAGCGAGACTCTCATGTCCTCAGGTACCTGCAACGGTCGATCAATTTTTCCGGAAAGTTGTTCCTCCAGAAAAGGGATTATTTCAGGTAGGCCATCATTCAACCGGTGTTTAACGATGTTGAATATTTCTTGCCGAGTGAATTTCACACACTCTTCATCCGAATCTGTATGAAAAATATTACTTTAGCATTAGCAACAAATTAATTACAGAAAAATAATCAAATATCGTAAGCGTGCTGCATGGGAAAAATAGTTCTGAAGCCTGCCGCACCGCGCGCTACATCGACCGCGGTGCACCGCCATGTTGTGATACGTTATTTGGGACGCACACGCTCGAAGAAAAATTCATTATACAAGAGAATAGGCAGATTTAGGCAGCTGATTTTTGTCAATTCCATCAGATAATTGATTATTCTATAGTCTGGGAGTTGTAATTTCGCATGATATTGCAAAAAATGCTACTTTTGCTCTAGTTGAAAATACAAGTACAGAAAATCATGCTATTTTTGTACAAGCGTCGAAATATGTGTAATATAAATAGGATAACCATTAGATTTAAAACTTATTAGTATATGAATATTTTCTACATACCTGAGGCAATCGTTTCCATTTTGTAGAATTGTAATTCTTTACTTCACTACTTAATTATGAACTCACTAATCGAGGGTAAATTTGACTAGTTTCGACAGCGACACGTGTGCTCTTGACAAAGGTCAACTTCGAACTGAAATGGTTTGACAGATCCCGAAGGTAGGGACCTATCCGTTCGGAGTGAGATGCACGAACCCTTCCCCCACCCGCTTCATTCCTTGAAATACCCCGAATCGAACATTCATTTTTCGGGGTTTCCGCCACGTTTTGGCGATTTGGCCCCACTGTGCACCGGTGGGAGTGAATCGTTCCGACCGGAACGAATCCAACGAATCTGATTCCGAAAGCTTTTGACTCACTCCGAGTTCGCAAAATATAACGGAACGAATCTGGATTCGCTCTCACTGGTTCCGAACTCACATTTAACCATCCGCCAACAATGGCAACCATATTTGGACTGGGCGTGTGGGGGGATCTTAAAATTGACACCGTAGCCAAACATATTGGTTTATTATTATTTTTAACTCCCTCATTATAGCATACAGACCGAATTTATTTTTTGGTCAAATAAGGTAATAAATCACTGTTTTATTGTTTGATGATTTAAAATCATTACTCCGCGTGACACCGTTCAATGAATTGGTTCCGATTTCATATCTTGAGTAAGTAAATCTGTTAACTCTTGTGACACTACGACTTCTATCGTTCCCGGTCGCGGTGTTCCTGGAATTCCCCAAAAACGTTGGCGTTCCACCTAGTTCGGCGAGTCCGGCGCGGCGGGACGCATATAATGAGTTTCGTTCGAAATCGAGTCCAGTTGGGTGAATTCGGAATCGGACTCGAGTTCAAAAAATAAGTGGAACGACACACCTCTACGAAATCGCATAAGTACCTGCTTTTCCGACTCACTGCCATAGTGACATCTTGCGGTCAAGCGTGCAGCATTTCACTAGCTCCGAACTAAATACCCAGTAGTGCCTAGCTTCTAGGAGCGTGCCGTAAGCTGTAAGTCGGGAATTGCCATAATTTAAATTAGTTTTTGGTGGCAACGAACTTAATGCAAACGGGTATAAATCTAAACATTAAAAAGAAAGCAAATCTTTTGGTAAGATCACAGAAAATAAAGAAGGAAAAGCTATTCAAAAGAGATTGACGCTACAATAGATATTATAGTCACAGAAATAGAACAATTGAAATTGAACATGACAAGGGGTCTCTTAAAAACAATATATCGTTAAAAAATGTTTTTGTCCAGTTGGGCAACATAACCGGATATTTTACATATATTTGAATATTTTACAAAATATGTTTGTAAAGAGTTTTTTTTTCATTGGTGGCACATTTAGGGTTTGGAATATTTGATATCCAAATTTTTTATAGATATTTGTGAACAATATTTTTTGTAAATTTTGGACAATATTTTTAAGGATGTTATGTTAATTTTTGAGGATTTTTCACTCAACTACTAAATTACTACTTTCTTGATTGTACGACGTACATTTTTCAATTTGTTCACTCTGGAATTAACCGACCAGATGGTTCAGTTTCCCTACCCTGAATTAGAGATTTATAAAAGGAAAGGTGATAAAAACCATTAATTTTACAAGGAATATATTATTTGTTAATTTCTATTTATCATTCATATCATTTTCAATCATTTCATTCCACTGTATGCCCTTTAGTGGTCTGTAGCAATAAGTTCACTTGTTTGTATTGCGCTTCTTCCTCTTTTGGTGCCCTGACCTGCTGCTTAATGTCCTCGGGGAGAAACATCCTCACCACAGGGCTAAAGTATTCCAACTTTGTTTGGGAGGCGCTGGGAGGACTGGTTAGGTAGCTCACTGGGAGTCCTACAAGGAACACAGTCAGGGTCCCCATTAAGGAGTACCACATGAAAGATACTCGGTGTAGGAAGTATACCTCGGGTGGTGATGTGTCTTCATGTCTGTAATTAAAATTATTTTTTTAGAAAAATAGTTGATGATTTCTAGAGAACAGCCTTCCCAAAACTTTCTAAGAATTGAAAAATAAAGCTCATCGTCGAAATAAATTAAAACAAAGTTAAAATTCTAACAAAAGAATTTATAATGAAACCCTTTCATAACCGTAATAATATTTCGGAAATTTGCATAAATTTCCAAATCTTCGAGGAATAAAAGGTCCTAATAACTATAAAACTATTGCTTGATACTTGTTCGTTCTCGTCTAGGTCATGCAAATCACGCTTTTCGGTGTAATGATGGAGCTAAAGAGTTATACCAATGATCAAGTCAAACATAAACATTGGTAAGGTATATTTTTAGTTTTATTGGCAGTACCTTAAGACCTGAGCCCATTTCGTCTTATATATATATTTTTTAAAATAGCAATAAAAACATTCACCGATTTTTATTCTGATTTGTAAAAGGGTTTATCAGAAAACTTAAGTCTTGGTATATTGGTATTTTGAATGGGTTCCTCATTAAAAAGGTATGTACGCTTCGAATGGTTGAGATTTACAATTATTTTATGTTTCCAAAATGCGAAAGGGTTTCGCAACAAAATTGTTGGTCTATTTTTAATCAGCCACCTTAAATTGCAATTGTTTTTTTGAGGGCTCTTCAATATTTTAGTATGATAAAATTAACAGAATTTATTGGTAAAGTCTTGGAGACAAGACAAAATGATTCCAGTTTCGGACAATTAAAATAGGTTTGCGACACCACGGACTGCAAAATTAAATATCTACATGAAACTATATGTACCCTACCCCGCGAATAAAATAAAAATAGATAAATAGGCCTTCAGGTAAAAAAAGGTTGCCCATCACTGCTATAGGGTATGGAAAATTTATGATAATAATTTATAGTAATAGTCAGTCTTTAGTTTAAGAAATACGATTTTTTTCCTACATTCAGAGAGTTGTATATCAACTGCGGATTCTATTATTTGACAAAAATATATCCAGAACTTTGGAATAAATTTTCATTAGAAAGGGCAACAATTATTATACTTCTGCCAAAGGGTGCAAGATATTATTGGTTCGTATCCGGTTTTGCATATTTAAATTCTTCTTCTTCAACGGCGCTACAGCCTATTTGGAGCCTTGGCCTCCTTTAACATGAGCCTCCACCGCCCTCTGTCCTCGGCCGTCGTCTTCCAATCTGCAACATGGAGTAGTCCTCTGGAATCTTTCCTGACATCGTCCTCCCATCTCAGCCTAGGTCTGCCCGCCTTTCGTTTGCCTCCCGGGTGTCCTGTTAGAACCTTCTTTGGTACACGTGTGCTTGGCATTCGGTGCACATGTCCGGCCCATCTTAGTCTTTGGAGCCGTAAATGAGTAGAGAGTCTGGGAGCGTGGTAGATGTCATATAGCTCCTTATTGTGGCGGATTCTCCATGTCTCTCCCTCTCGCACCGCTCCTAAGATTCTTCGAAGATCCTTTCTTTCGAAGGTGTCCAGCCGTTCCGCAGACTTTGCTGTCAGTGTTCCCGCCTCACATCCATAGGCCATGACCGTTCTAATAATTGTTTTATACAGGGTTATTTTGGTTTTCCTATGGACGTTTCGGGATTTGAACACTAGCAGCAACGCGAAGTAAGTGTTGTTAGCGGCTGTGATGCGCTTTCTTACTTCTACTGGGTCTTCGTTGTCCTGCGTTATGATGGAGCCCAGGTAGGCAAACTCTTCGACCACTTCAAAGTTATAGGAGTTTTTAAAATTCACTTTATCTTTTATTCTGCGGTGTGGGGTTCTGGTTTGCATCATGATTTTAGTTTTGTTCTCATTGATTTGCAAGCACATTTACATTGCTTGGTACATTTACTTGATTTTGCTACAGTGAGAGCAAAACAAGTACAGCTTCTGGTGTGTTGCTTCCACCATTTCACAATATGAGCAACCAACAATATTCTCCGGTTCGCATCGAAGCCATTCTGACTATAATCAAAACTGGTAAGAGGAGTTGAATACCCGCTGTTTAACTGCATTTCTCAAGCCCCGCCATTAAACAAGATGAAAGTCGTAAATCTTTCCGTCGATGTGAGGTTCATATTATTCCGATCACAACTTTAAAGACCATGAATATTGCGCACGGTAATTCGGCACAGGAAAACTCCGAACACGGATAAAATGCCGACATTTAAATTCTAAATGACTACGTATTCCACACAGAAAAATACAAACGGTTTTTTTTTTTAACTTAGATACATATTAATAGAAAGCTTTCAAATGATTTTATATTTTCACATTACTTAAAAAATATATTCACGGTTCCAGGTAGATTTAGAAATAAAAGGTAGCTCCAAACATAAAATTGCTCCCCGAGGGGTCCTGCGTCCAAAAATACCAGAAATGGGTTAATACGCCATTTTGTTTGGAATTTCATTATCTATCTAAAGGTAAAAAGCTCTCTTCCCTAAGCTGCTTCGTCATGAAAATCACTTTGCAAAGATGAGTCCTGTCACAATTCATTTAGATATAAACCAATTACTATGAGAACTGTTTTGTGATCTCCACTAAAAGATATGAAATGGACCATTGACCTTTTGGGTACAGATTTTTATAAAGTATGAAAAAATTATTACAGCAGTACACCAACACTATTTCTTTTCCGGTAGTGAAAAATTAAAAATCCACTGTTAAAATTGAAAAAAAAAACATAAAATTGCGGAATAGTCTGTATTTGCATTTTTCAGTACGTGGAAACCGTATCCAAAAAATATGTCTGGAATAATCCGTGTTCGGAGTTACCAATATGAAAAATTATTAAATCCGGAATAATCTATTTTAGTAGTAATTTGCAGAAATATCTTGTGCGTAGTAATCTGTCGGAATTAGCAAACCCTCCCCGCCGTAAAATATGGAAAATGAAGTTATATGCGGACAACACAGATAACTTACTCGGACACCTCAGCACCGCTGATACTGGTGATGTTTATGGAGGAGTCACACTGATCCATTGCAAAGGATTTCACGGAGTATTTAATGGCCCCATTGCTTATCGCCATCGAATTTCCGTACAACATCCAGCTCATGAAAAGTACACTCGCGAATGCACCAGTTATTGTTCCCTGAAAGATATCAAATTTATGGAAATTGTATTCGGAATGAGTTTTCAGTTCTTCGGTTTAGATAAAATATTCTGAATATATAAGAAAAACATGTAACATACATTCTATACATGGAGTTACCTACAACGTTAGTTTCACAAGTCATGTTATATAAATTTGTGAAAAATAAAAGGAAAGAAATAAGAAATATCGCCAATTCTTCAACAAACATTAACAGAGGTCTGTATTTGAATCGGTAAATGAAATGAAATAGTAAATTATCTTGGCATAATAATGATATGACTAGCAGTTAAAAATCCGCTCCGCGGGTTTTTTTCTGCTAGGCCTTGCGGGCGGCTCTACGTTGGGCTTTGCCCATTTTAAGTGATATTAACAACAGTTACATTTAATAGATAGATATTAGGACATTCACAGAGAGAGGGTGAGTATATATATTGTTAAAACACGGAACAGGAAGGAGTTAATTTATAATAACATGCTAAATTTACGCATAATAAGAATGACAGTTGTTTGAATAAATAAAATTTTACGTATTTGTGATGGATTATTTCAAATGAAACACTCTTATTGACTACATGTCTACAACTGATATTAACTGTTATCGTACCTAATATAATTAGCTCATAGGAGACTTGCAGTGCTTAAATATGTGTTACAACCGTCAATGTCTATAAGTTGAATCAATATCGTTTAGTTTGTCACAATTAAAGATAGTTATAACAAAGTTAACTTAAATAATAGATTATTACATATTGATTAATTGTACCCGTGTTTATAAATAAAAGGAGGGTAATTGTGCGATGAGATTAGCAGTCGGTTTAATTAAAAGGTGTTAATTTTACTCCAACTGATTACAAGTAATTCTTTTAGTTAGATTATGTATACACCTTCATCAGGAGAGTAAAAATCTATATATAAAGGTAGATTGTACTGAAATATTATTTACGATAATAGTTGATCACATCAAATACACAAATATAATGTTTGTTTATATGTTTCACTGTCACCTATTATCTCAGCACTGGAAAGAGATACGTGGTTCAATGAAAGTCAATTTAATGCCATTTTTTTAAAGTAACAATATGGTATACTTCAACTTGACCAACGTCACCGAAGGCCGCAAAAAGTATTAATTTTGGTCATATAGCCACTGGAACGCTTAGATATTCACGATAAAATGCGTTGAGCGCTGGAGATTTTCGTTCGTTTGGTTTTGAATTCGCCCGCGCTCATTAAAAAAATCATATCTCCCAATATTGATACTAAAAAATATAAACTGTTAACTGTGGTTTAAAGCCAATGAATTTTCCTATGTTTGCTTATTTATTTTAAGTTTGTAGGTTTTGTTAAAAATAATCCTCTTATTGTTAACAAAAATGGTTTAAAATTAATCCTTGTTCTTAGTTCTATTGGTTAAATGATATTATATTTATAATAACATCGGTCACGGCGCAATGGAAACCAAACTAAAATTAGTTGGCAATTGCTGGTTGCAAACTGTTTGTCGAACTTCTTTCACGACCCAACTCAAGTTTACGATTTCCTAAATTATCTAAGCTTTTTTAATCATAGAATGAAGAAGAACAATTCAGCTGTCAGCTGTCATCTCTTACTATCGTATTGCAATAAAAATATCTGCAGAATCAGGTGATGATGAAGCCGCTATTATTTATTACCATCAGCGAAGGCGGAATCCTCTAAAAAAGAAGATTTCACCCCCTTCAACATCCTGAACAAATTTAATGTTTTCCTGCTCGGACATATCGTAATCTGACAGCTTTTAAGGCATAGACAAATCGCAAACTTCTTGAAAACTATACATATATACATATCTATGGGCAACTAAAACGCGCAGGCGATTTGCGAGTGACTGGTTGCGTCGCCGTTGAAAACTGGTTGCGCCGTGTGCGGACCGCCATTGAAATACACGGGATAGAATCTTGAGTTGCAAACTGTTCAATTCTTCTTTCAATTGCCGAGTGAGCGGATGGACTAACTATTTTAATTTTTAAAAAATGTACAACGTACTTAAGAAGACCGCAAAAATCGCTTGTTTTTCACTAAATATTTTATAATCGTAATTTATCAGACTAAAAATTATCCTAGAATAATAAAAATTGTATCTTTTTCTTCGTTATGAATTAATAATAAAAAAATGTTTCCATGTTACGATGTTACACCTCTCATTTAATGATAATTTAGGTACGGCACCGAAAAAAAAATAAAATTAAACCGATGGAAAATAAACTTCAATCTAAGATCTTATATATCTGCTTATTTAAATAACTTTAAAAAAGCAGAGAATTGCATAATATAATATGTTTATAATAGTGGGAATTTTTATTCCAATGACAAGACAGCATTTCAGAAATATTACGAAATTAAAAAAACCTATTTTTATTAGAGCATGTCTAGAGATGGGAGACATTTATTGTAAAATGGGGAAACGATTTGCTATACAAAATTGTTATCTCATTGAATATTGCAGGTATGATGACGCGGGAAATTTTTAAATATTTTCTAAGAATATTTTAAGATATCTCATCAAATTGGATATATTTTGGTCGGCTAAAGCTCTGGAATTTTGCAAATTGGCTAAAATGTGGCCTAATAAACTCCAATGGGTAGACGATAATATAAAATATGTCAAAATTATTGTCGAAAATCTTATGATGATGTTCGACGACAATATTTTATTTTATATTTCTAGGTTACGTCACATTTGTTATTGGATAGGTTATGAAATGGTTTTTACCTTTGAATTTGCCCTCGGAAAGATCATGCCCATAACAAAAACTCCCAACATAGCCCCGTTGGTGACTCCTGAGAAGCTAATGGCTAATTGAAGGACACTCCCCAGTTTCTCCACTATGAAGACCATGGACATTGTGACGATCCCAACCACCACCACAATGAACTTCATTATGTTGCTGGCGTTCTTTTCAGTGAAGCCTTTCGGTAAAATTAAACAGATGAAATCCTTGTAGATAACTCCAGAGGTGGTGTTGAGAATTGAAGACATGGAGCTAAAAATATTGTCAAATCATATGATTAGTCAATTGAGAATCATATGTTTTTCCAGATTATTATTTAAATATGTAAAAGTAGGTAGGTACTCATTAATTCATGCATTTTGCACGTTTTTTTCTTAAATTTCAATATCCATAAATAAAACCAACCTCAATGCTGCACTGAATACACCAGCTATGAAAAGACCTGGTAATCCAGGGATTTTTCTTGTTGTATCCATCACATAGTAGGGTAATATCTAAAATACATATAACAAATAGTTCATTATGGACACATAGAATTTCCATGTGGCTTATTCAATCGAAATTAAAAGTAAATACAAGGTACCTGATCTGATCGAGCGATCACGCCAGCAGTCAAAGGGTCGCAACCATAATACCTGGAGAACATTATGAGTCCAGAGAAGAGACATAATGCTTTGATTATGGAGATGACAACGCTGTAAATGTATAGCACTCTGAAAAAGAAAAACAATCGTCCACAATGAAAAATATTTACCGCCAATGCTGTGCTTTAACTCAAAGAATGAAAAATGATTTTTAAAAGAGTTATTAATGTCAGAGGAAAAACCAACGAGATAGCTTCACTGGACAAAGCATGTAGCTATGAAGGAAATTAGCAGATGACACCAGAGACTTCTTTATGGCAAAAAATCTGGAAGATGAAGTATTAGAAGCTGAACGAGGTCATCACCACATATTTGTGTATTAACCAGGAGAGATACCGGCAGGCTTGGAGAAATTTAGTCGGCCTTACTGAGAAACAGTCTTCTGTTTGAAATAGAACAAGATACTTACTTCTTGGCATCGTCTATTGACGGGAGAGATAAGAATCTCTGTACGCAAAGCTGATTAACTCCCAGGGAAGAAATCCAACCACAGCACATGCCAAGAGTTACCGTCCAAAAAGAAACTCGTTTAGTGGGGTCGAAGTCGAAACTAAAAATTTAAGTAAATCATTATAATTACTCTAGCAAAGTTCATTAATTAGCAAAATTAATGATAAAATAACGATACATTATATCTGTCTTTCATCTGAGAATGTTTTCATGCAAACGTAGTTTTTTTCAGATGAATATAATAGCTACTGAAAAAATGAATGAATGCGTAGGATTTATTTTTAAGAACCTAACCAATTACCTATTTATTGTGTTAAATAATCTCTTCATACGCTGTAATAAAGCCTTATTCGTGTTGGATTAAATCCTACATAGGCACATTCATAGCGAATGGCCTTCAGAAAGATTGCCATTATTACCACAACAGTTTTCATTGGTTAGGAAAAAGCCATGCGACCTTTTTACTCCCAATATTAATAGGTTCCTAAACCATTCACGTTATCGGATCTTTTGCCGGCCAACTTATCGCCGTTCACCACAGTGTGAATCCTTTTTTTATGTAGGCATTCACAGTATTCACACGACACGTCAGCCCACGGCAAAAATCTGACTCGCATTAGATTTTGTCAACGAAAATATATGCTGCTCGATGATGGGACGCATATTTTAATGATAGCCTTAAGCACTAAATCAGTCAGTTAGTTAGCTTATAAATTCCATTAAACTTTTTTTTTATCTAGCAGGAGAAAGAATTTCCATATTTAATGGGACATGTAAGAAAATATTTTCAATTTATTCCAACGCACTTGAGACACAAAGCCTATGGAACCCAAAATTTCACTCACTCCTGATAAACGGATGCACCTAATATCGACTATTTTCTCATTAAAGACATCATCAAAAACAATCGACAACAAATAAAGGCTACTGATTCGTTGTCAATTCTTTCCATGTTTACTATAATAAAGGAATGTACATTTTTCTGGACGTCATTTCAACATTTCAACGCTTTGTAAACAACTTTGAGAGGTATTGTTCCGGTTCCTACAAACCTCCCGCTCAGAAAATCTGTCGTGACCGATGGTGTAAAGGTGCATTTAAAGTTTCGGTTCTCTTATTGAAAGCTGAGTTATTACCTCCATCGTTTATGAGAAAATAGAACACGTAGCTTTATGTATATCCAGATTACAAGAATATATTTTTTTAATTAAGTTCTATAGTTTTGATCACCTACTCAAAAAAGCGAATTCTATCCTGAGTCTCCGCGTTCGTCCATATTTTGGTTAAACCACCTTCATTGCTGATTCCAAGTAGAAGAATTACAAATATAGCGCCATTCATAGTAACAAACTGTATGGTGTCTGTCCATACAACAGCCTTTAGTCCTCCCAAGGTAGTGTAAAATATACAAACAAAGCAAACAATGGGATTGATGAACTTTATCTCTATTCCAGTCACTAAAAGAAGATGAGAGAACCATGATTACAAATAATACAGGAGCAACATAAGGCTTTCTCTATTAGTTTTAAGATAAATTGATACTGCTCTTACCCAAATTAAAAGCCAGTGCAGGAACATACATAACAATTGGCATGGTCATAATGCAATCTAATAGAAATATGAAAGATGCCGTTAGTCGAACATTCTTGCAAAACCGCAGTTCTAAATACTCATAGCTGGACGTTAGTTGTAAATCGTAGAATACTGCAAAAATATCAAAATGCATAATTACATTAACAACAGTCGTGTTCGATTATGTACATTTTGGTCAAACCTGACAATTAATGTATTTTTCATATGCATGGAAAGAAATATACCTGGTAAGAATACGTATCCAATTATGACCGTTGCAATAAGACTACCAAAGCAGGACATTGCGTACTGTGTCCCGTGAGTGTATACCTCAGCGGGCATGCCTAGTAGAGTAATAGCTGAAATATAGCTGAAACATACTAACATAATATTCAAATTGCACAATTTAAAAAGTTAAAATAGAGTAGTTTTTATCCCTGTTGGGATAGAAATAAACCAATACGAATCCTAGAGATAAAGATCTGATCATACGAAGAAAAACAAACGTTTCTAATTCTTGTTACTAAATAACTGGTTTTAAAAAGCTAAAAAAAGGTTATATCACCTGGCTGCTAAAGATGTGGCAATGGGAAACACTCCCATGTTCCTTCCTCCCAGGAGATAGTCATTTGCTGTATTTTGCTTTTTATAGCATCCGAAGTACACTCCAACAAGGGCAGACACCACCAACATTCCTCCAAATATGGCATAATCGTAGGGGCTGAATGTAAGATAGTCTAATTTCATCCCATCGGAATGTTCTGTGGTGCTTTCCATTGTGAGGCTATCTAAAACCAAAGTTCAATAATTGAAACCATGCACATCATAACAGATTTCCCAAGAAAAATATTGATAAAGCGACACCTTTTAGCCAAAACAATTTTCCATTGTAGCTATCCTTTACTGGAGAGCTGTCTTAAGAGTGGTCGTTTATATGAATTTATTGGTAGTGAAGATAGACTACCATTCTCAATTGGTAGAGAGTATACCTGGACGGTAAGAGGTTTGGAGAATAAGTCCTGGCTAAGCCGTGGTTTCGCTCTCGGAAAATGGTTGAATGAACATCATAGTGTGAACTTGAACTTGGTTCGTTGGATATTTGCGTTCAAGAATACGTGTTACATTCGTATAGAGAGACGAATGTATCAATTAGTAGCCGTTCATGATAGCAGTGTTATCAATCATAGATAAGATAGAGATTCGGAAGTAAAAAATAAGGCAGATATTTCGTGAGGTTGGTACTATATCCATTACCACGGCAATATGGAAGTCGAGACGAAAAGAGACAGAAACATATATTTACGAACAGCCATTTTTATCATGTTTTAATCAAGCACTATTTTTAATAACACTAAAACTTTCCGTGAACTTGCGAATGTTTCGTAAAACACATCGTTAAACGCACAAAACCGCAGTAACCCGGTGAAAGCAAAGAACGTGACAAGACAACTATCGAATGAACTATATCACTGATATTTAAAGACGCTAGAAGACAGACTGATAGAATTTTAGCATTATGTAGAATTTGTATTCAATGTTTTGATTTACAATCCAAACTAACCTAAAACAGTTTCAATATTATGGCAGGGTGTAAGTTCGGTATTGTACGACAAAGGTCTCGACACGCACTGTTGTCGTCTGGTAGAATCATTGGGCAAATTGTATTAAGTGACAGTAATGATAGTCTCTTTAGGATATAGCAGCGGTAGACTATTCTTCGTCGCAATTCAGCCCGTATTATAATGTAGGTATTTGTCATTTGTAAATAGTCATTGAGACCTTTAGATTTATTAAGTTCCAAGGTGGACAGGTTTCCAACCAAAGATATTAGAAGAACGAGATATGCTATGTTGGCCGCCGGACCGTAGCCGGAGTACCACCTAATTAGGGTACTTTGAACGGTATCGGGACGTGTACGCACAGAAATCTGTTCTATGTATTAGTGCGGATACCTTAGCGCAAGCGAAGGTGTGCAGTAGTATTGGTGAACAAAACCGGCGACACTCGGCAAAACAATTCCACTCAGTACGAACTGCGCATAGCACATCTCGTTCTTCTAATATCTTTGTTTCCAACATATCAGACCTTTAGTAAAATTTACTAAGGGCCAATTTGAACTTGATTCAAAGACACGAAAATGATAACCTATTTTTTTAATTTTATTTATGTACTTGATAACAATTTTTGTGTTACTATCATGGTATATTATAATTAAATACATATATTTGATATCATTGAAGAAGAAAATAATACTTATAAATCTAAACAAAATATGAAACAGAAGAAAACACGGAAAAATAAAAAGATAACGGTCACAACTAAGAATTGAACCCAGTAACTCTTGTCTTACCGGGACAGGCGATAAATCTAAATTTGTTTTCTTCATTGATTGAATAATTGAATGAATGAAGTGGTACTTTGGAAATGGAAATTTACCCACTTCCCGACATCCGATCTAGCTGAAACTCGGCAGATGGACTCGTTGATGTTTATGTATTCTATAAACTTCTGGTGGCACTCATCACACACGATTTTTTTTTGAAATTGGATGACATTAAATTTAAAAAATAAAAATTTACAGCAGTTAATAGTCGAAATAAAAGTCGGTACTATTTAATTAGAATTTGGCTTAGGTATCAGCATTGTTGACTCCAGTCCCTGGAGAGGAAGGTTTAATCCTCAGTGGAACCAAAAACACGTATATTTATATATATAGGGTGGGGTAGGGGTGAAGTATTAAAAATACTACACTGTAAATATATAAAAGACCTTAAGAGCAGAAGAAGTGTGGATTGCTTCGACATGTGTGTCTACAATCTTTAATTTTGAGAACACGAATAATTACAATTTGAACAAGTTTCGAACACCGAATTGCGTCAGCGTATAAGTCTATTGTTTTCTTTTGCTTTTTGCTTTTTCGGCGTGAAAAAGTCAAAATTGCTTTTTAGAGTGTTGCGTCATTATGGTGAACCTATCTACATCCACAAACTTACACTTCACGAACACAAATAATTTCACATAAATATTTTTCACCAATTTGCGTCGGCATGTGTGTTTACAAGCTTATATTTCGCGAACACATAAATTCACCGTAATGTTTTTTTCAGAAAATTGAGCATTGAGCTAGAAACTTACATTTCTAGAATACGAAAAAAGTTTCTTTCAGTGAGTTGCGTCAGCATTGTCCACATCAACAAGTTTACACTTCGCGAACACAAATAATTACAATGGAATGTTTTAATCTAGAAATAGACTACCACGTGACTTAGACTAAGAGTGATGAAAGACTCGACAGAATCCAAAGTGATTCGAAAAACTTAGAAAGTCACAAAATCTACAAACAGATTTAAATCTCTATTTTCAAAACTAGCCAGTAAAACCACAATAATATATTATCTTTTCTTCATCTGATTTTTTTCTATTAATTTAACAGTGTATTTCGCAAGTCCAAACGGCTTCACATAAATAAAAAAAAAATCGTTTATTTTGTGTCTGCTTATTATTTATACAGGGTGCGGCAGAGAGGACGGACGTTTTTGAGATGGGTAGTACTCTCCCCCACCGTCTACGATCAACAGAAGACCAAGAGGAGCTCCGCGAACAGTTCGAACTCCTGAAAATGTTGAACGCGTTCAACAAGCCTTTCTTCGCAGTCCGACTCGATCTGCCCGGAAACATGCTGCTGCACTTCGCATCAGTGATCGTTCGGTTAGGCGAATTTTGCATATGGATCTCCGCTTTCACCCCTATGATATAGAGCGATGTTGGAGAGAGTCTACGCGAACTTCCAAGAACGCCTCCAGCACTGCATCAACGATTTCGGCCACCACATGCATCATGTGATTTTCCACACTTGACTGTCTCAAATGCTATTTCCTAGCGAACCTGATTCCATCAATAAATTTGTTTTTGAGTAAAAATTAACTATTTTATTATTTTTTAAAACCGTCCGTCCTCTCTGCCGCACCCTGTACTATTACGTTTTTTTTAACGACTTTTAGCTCGAGTCTTCTATTCTTTCTAGCTTTGACACCTATGAGGTGGTATTTCACCAATATTTTTAATATTAAAGTTATGAGTAGTTGTTACGTGAGTTTTTGAAATTATAAACTTCTTATATATGGTTTTTTCGTCGGGTTGCGTCAGTAAAGAATCAATTGGGTTTATAGTTTTTTTTTTCTCAGAAAAATATTTGTGATAAAAATAAAGGAGAAAAGAACGAAATCAAAAATTATCAACATAAAAGTTTTATAGTTTGAAGTTAGGATTACTGAACAAGAATATTATTGGAATCCAATTTTACAAAGGACGATATATAAATGAAAGATCAACTTGTTATCAACTCAGGTCAAACCAATCGATGAAATGAATCATACAATCCAATTGCTCCAACTCTGATCAGAAAACGGATCGCGATTTTTTTATTAAATTTTTTAATCGATTACCAATAACCGAATCAGTTGCTATCTGTTGTAAATGGTGATACTAATAATATTGAACAGTAATTTGTATGCTTTTTTAATTATAAAAATATGGTGCATCATCTTTATAAATAATTATGTAAATGTTCGTTTGTTCAAAATCTTAAATCGCCAAAAGTTCTTCACCAATTGCTTTGAAATGTTGACACAACGTTAGATTCGAATACACCTATGTTTTATATACCTATATTATATAGATGTCACCCGTGACAGGTAAAAAATGCTTTTTGTCACTTGAGACAGGTAAAAACATTTTATTTTACAAACAGCGCCATCTGTTGCACGTAAAAATAACACGCGATATTGTTTCTCTATCTGCAGAGACATACTGAGCCACAGAAATGCGTGGCGGGGTACAGCTAGTAGAAAAATAAATACAATCTATTGAGAGGTTTTGATTAGAAAAATTGTAATGTTCCGTGTAATTATATGGATTTTTTGTTACCATCAGTAATAGAAAGAAATATACTGAAAATGTATTGTTTTTAAGTTGTAACACCATTAAAGAAATAGACATTGATATTTTATTTTAAAAGTTAAATAGGTAACTTGGAATACTGAAGGTATTTTTTTGTCTTGCACTAATAAAACGTAAACATGATAATAGCCCAGTATTACGCATTACTAAATTTAGCATAAAATAATAAAAAATATACCTACTTAGTACACATGCTATACACAACCGAATCAACGATTATATACACATCGCTTAGTTTTTATGTTTGTTTTAATTATTAAATTTTAACTAATTTACTTTATTTTATTTTATTTCATTTCTTAACGTTACATTTACATTCGTTTAATTAACATAATTTCAATATATGTAAAAAGGCGCGTACTGAGATTCTCAGTACGGGTGAAGCACCCATTGAGGCTCACATTACCAAATCATATATCTATATAAATAAAAATGTGAATTTGTAATTCGTTTGTTCAAAATCTTGAATCTCTTCACCGATTGCTTTGAAATTTTGAGAGAACTTTGCATTCGAATACGCTTGTGTTTTGACATACCTATATCGGGATTTTACCTGTTAGGAAAAAACAAGCTTTTTTGAAAAATAACGTAATCTATTGGACAAACATGCTTTTATGAAGAAAAAAACAGCGCCATCTGTTTGACGTAAAAGCAACATGCGCTATTGTTTTTCTATCTGCACAGAGAGACTGAGCCACTGTAACACGTGGCGGAGTACAGGTAGTTTAATTATAAAAAAATACTTCTAACGTATGAATAAAAAATGAAATAGCTTCACAATTGTGCAGGTGCAAAAAATATTAGCTACATTCATATCATAATGTTATTTTTAATTATTATTGTACGTATGATTATACAAAAGCTCGGGCGGAAATTAAATTTAAATATACCTATATTTTAAATACAGTAAAAATGTACATGATTTCAGAATATCAATCCACCACTAAAATGGTGGGAATTGCAAAAATGGAGTCCGTTGATAAGCCCGCGTTGGACAATTTGGCAACATTGCAATGTACGAGTATGAAAATGAAGCGCGTGATACATAGGTTCGCCATCTACCTGTTGGTTATCCCTGCTCTAAAGTAAAGGTTAGTATTGTGGATTAGCATGTAGCGTGCGAGTATTAGCGTGTGAGTAGTGGTCGAGTAGTGAGGCTCTCGACTAGCAAGCCAGAGGTCGGGGGTTCAAATCCTGGCGTGCGCAAGTAAATTTCATGAGATTAATGTGTGTTATTTCACAAATTACTAATTTAAAATAACATATAGCTTATTTACGGAACGTTCCAGAATGGAAGATATTAATTGGAACTGGGCTACATTAATATTATTATTCACTTAGTTACATCATTTTTATAACTTACCTATTTAAAATTCTTCCTAGATTTCCGATAAATTTTATGTAATTGATTAAATATTTTTAATTCGCTGATACGACTCATTTATAGTTTCTATTCAAAACTGAGATCTATTTATTTGAGATTCATTCGGTGGCATGTATCATTGAATTTCTTTGGAACCTTTTAATGAACTCATTAAAAAAAAAAAGAAAGAAAAAAATTTACATAAATTAATCACTTTTATATTGTATCACGTTTCACTTGGATGTTCACCAAATATAAAACTTACGAAACCTTTTCCGTAGAGTAAACTTACAAACTATCTAAATTTTATGTTTAGTTTTAAGTAAAATTATTCCTATTTAACTATTAACAAAGTCGTCCGAGCCTTAGAAGAAATGAAGGCATTTTAGAAGAAAAATAAATTGAAAATGAATATACTGCATTTCTTCGTTTGTTTGCTGTGTGGTGTGAGTTGCCAGATGCGATAAGGAGTTATTTGTTCGTAATTTACAACCTAAGTTAATCATTAACAAATGGGGTTATTTTAATACATTTATATAGGAGTCGGGCTTCACGTGTCAAATTTATTCATCGTGCAATTAAGTAAACATATATTTTATTATAATTTATCACTAGTAGTTCCATGAACAGTAGTAGGTAGTGCTAGCGTCAAAAAAATAATGTTTCTTATTTTCTATTAATTAATATATCGAAATCAATTTTTGGGTTAGTACTTAAAAACTTTACACCGAGACAACGTTTTACGTCTGTATCTGGCACTAAACTTGACACACTTATTTATTAATTTATTGGACAATTTGTATAGCGCCGCTTTTGTGAGATATCTCCTCAGGGGCGCTTTACAGTTGATGCAGGTATTACAAAAAATATAAATTCATCTGACATATCAAACGGACCTTTCAATCCTTACTACATAATCGCAGTTCCAGTAGCAACCGTGTGTAAACCAGGGCCTTGATTCTCGACGAAATTAATAAGAATGTCGAGTGATGTATGTACTTTCGAGGGCAATTGCGAGCAGCCTGGATTGGAGATTCAATACCCTGCAGCAACAAGAAATGGCGATCACTCGCCGCGGCAACGTAGCAGCTACAAATTCGCCCCATGTGACAATACTATATAACCGCAGTTATTATTTAAATGTCATCCTAATTATGTCTAGATAACACCTTTCGTCTCATATGGCTTACCAAGTCATACAAACTAGAAGTCTATTTGCGGAAAGTCAGTTGATTACTTTTCTTAAGATAACATTATATTATTAATAGAGCGTGTGAGCCCTTGAACAATCAACTTTTATTTTATGAGCTTGAAGGATAATTAGTAATGCAATTAGTTTTGTAACACCAACCGTTTTGTTCGGTCTATCAATATAACACTTTTTTAAAATTTTACAACTGCATTTCGAATCGAAAATTATTTTAGAAATTCTGTTATAATAGGTACAAATCATCACCCTCTTGTGTTACCGGTTTACTACATACATCGTGCTTTTTTGTAATCAAACACACCAATCTATCTACTTATGTATCTCTATCTATATACATGAACATACAAATGTTCGTTTGTTCAAAATTTAAAATCTCCGATTGCTTGGAAATTTTGACATATTGTTGCATTCGAATACGCATGTGTTTTAAAATATCTATATTATATGGATGTCAATTGTGACAGGTAAAAACATGCTTTTCTTAAAGCATCGCCATCTGTTGGACAAACATGTTTTTTTTTATAAACATTATCTGATGGAGATAAAAGCAACAAGCGCTATTGTTTATCTGCCAGACAGACTGAGCCATAGCAACGCGTAGCGGGGTATAGCTTGTTCATAATATTAATATTGCTAAATTATTATTTTTTCGGAAAATTATGTAAAAACGAGGATCTACATGTACCTACCTAACATTGTTTTTTTTTATCTATTCTTGAAAAGAAAGTAAAAAAATTAGAAATGAAAAGGGTAATTTCAAAATCCCCCGAAACTGGTTATTTACAGTTTTGTGCGATCCAATAAATAATTCAACTTGAGCCAAAAATTACAGTACAATAATCAAACCGTTTTTAACGCGTGACATCTCTTGTTAGAAACGTTAAGCTTTTATTAATCTCCTGGCATTTTTTACATGACCAAAACAGCTTGATAATAGTTTCGGTTTTTGTCAATAGGCGTCATTGTGCATTTTCCATATTATTATTCCTAGACAAAAAAATGAATAAAATATAATATTTTAAAATAATTAAATCATTGTTCACACCACAATTTGACTATTAAATAGTGGTATAAAATATTTTAGTGATTTTAAAACTTAAAATCAACCGCAAAGTTAATTTTCAATTGTTGAATGAATAATTTTATATTTATTTTCCAATTAATGTGTAATTCCGTTCACATTAGCGTTCTTATTAATAGTGGCAGACATTATAGTATTCTTTGATAAAACGAAGTGATTTAAAATTACAATGAGATAAAAGGGGAAATGTTCGAATTCTTGTTAAAACTTGACAATGAAATGCATGACATCTATTGTAAAATGCGTCAAGCTTTTATAAAGCGTTCGTAGGGTACAAATAGACAATTGCTAGAGATATGAGTTGCTGATTTCGCCAAGAGATGCCACTGTAATATTATTCCTCCGTTGAGGTACATTATTTTATCCAAATAATATTATTTCATCATACGATAAAAAAATCATTATTTCAATGATTGTCTAGTTTCGTTCACAACAACACTCTTTTAGAGAAAAGCATATATGCAATCCTGATTTTAGTAGGTTCATAATTTGATAGAAACATTGTCACTAGGGAGTTGCATTGATTGGCTAGAAAAATCACTCGAGAGGATTTTCGCTACCAAAATTAACAATGAGTTATATATTTAATATCGTAAGGAAGTGGGTTATGGATAAAAACAAATTTAAATTATAGGGAAAAAATTAGATTACTATTGAAACATGAAAATTGTTTGTTTGTATTTATTATTTTCGTATCGTAAAAAACTTATGCATAATTTTATGTACAAAATATTTTTTGAATGTAATATAATATTTCGTTTCACTCAAATTTATTTAAAATATAGGCTTAGGTAGGTATACTATGATACATTTTAGTTTGTCAGAATAAATTTAAATATTTATTTAAAAAATAACTTACGCAATATAATTAATTTGAGTTTAAACCTATTTATTTACACTTAAAAATATGTTTTATCACTGGAACATGTTCGCCCTTTATTCTTTAACTAGGATTATAATATAATATTATCTATTATTTATGTACACATTGGCGCAAAGGCGGCCAATGACTTTTAAGTGACATAGAGCAGTGCTTCAAATTTTAATTTTTTTGTATGGAGATTTTTCAGACAATTTTTCATATGGGGGGGGGGGGATATCCTGAAAATCTCCTAACCTAAAATATTAAAAAAAAAAAAAAAAAAAAAAAACAAGTTCAGCAACAACAGCACTGTAATAAACATCTCACTTAAAAGTCACGAGCCGCTACTGCAATTATGATTATAAAAGTTATATACAGGAGAATAATAAATTATATCATGCTAAAATCTAATAACTGGTTGGCTCTGCTCAAATTCAATGTTCATATTTCAGAACAAAGAAACTTAAAAATTAATAACTGGTTGGCTCTGCTCAAATTCAATGTTCATATTTCAGAACAAAGAAACTTAAAAATTAATAACTGGTTGGCTCTGCTCAAATTCAATGTTCATATTTCAGATTAAGAAACTTAAAAATTAATAACTGGTTGGCGTTGATCAAATTCAATGTTCATATTTTAGAACAAAGAAACTTAAAAATTAATTACAGGTTGGTGTTGACCAAATTCAATATTCATATTTTAGAACGAAGAAAATTAATAATTTATAACTGGTTGGTGTTGACCAAATTCAATGTTCGTATATTATTACTTATTGATAATAAATTATTATTAGATTCAATGAACAAATACTGTTTATATATTGATTAACATATATTTCTGAATACATTTATCTAAAAGTTTCCTTAAATTATGTTTAATTGGGTAGCTTAATTAAGGCACAGAATTCACAGAGATATTGAATAAGACACAAATGCATAGATTATGAAAACATATTTACAAATTTATACAATAAAATTAAATTACACAATATTTACAAATAAATATGAACATAATTATAATCAATTTAAAAAATATATACACCTACACCTAATCTAATCTATATTTACAATTAAATTATAACTTTTCTTATGGTTGTTGAGATCAATAAGAAAAAAACTGTTTTAACAGCTTTACAAAAAATAAGATAAAATTACAATGGACAGGAAAATAAAGTTCACTGTTAAAGTTTTAGACGCCGAATTTCCAGCGTCCATAGCTAAAACTCTAAAATCATAATTGCTATATGTGTCATCGCTGTACAAGGAACTGCTCAAAATGTCTCTTAAGCTTTCCGAGTATGGGGGAAGGTTTTGGCATTGGACCATAGGTGGCTGATAGGCTGTTGGTCTCTCTTTAACACCTCTTCTTCTGTTGTCCGTGTCCGCTTGTCCCATAAACAGAAGAGGAGAGCCTTGGAAATCAAGCTCCATCTTTAATAGTTCATACTCAATGCTTGGTACAACTAGTCCTAAAGTTGCACAGCCGTGCGTACTTGACATCTCACGTGGAACTCCCAGTTTCCATCCACCTAAACCACAATCAGGGTCTTTCTCCAAATGCTGCATCATGTGAGGATCAAATACAGTCAAGGAAGCTCTTTCCAAATGGAAATCCACTTCCGATGCTCCGGGCATGTGGTAATTATTTTTTCCCTTCTTAAAATGCCCCGCCGCTGTTACAGAAAAACTAGTTCCTGAACAAACTGTATCAGTATAGAATTTGTATTCGACAATCCAAGTGTTATCGCCTGAGTAGAATTTAAAATGTCTAGTCAGATACAGTCCCATGGGTCTGTTTTCACAATTTAAGGATACCCACTCTCCGGTAAGAAAGAGCGGCAGTATCGGTTTCGTCATCAAGTAAGGAGGATTTTTTTCATTTGCAGCTGCAATTTGAGAACACACTGGACAATGATGGAAGATATCCAGATTCTTTTTTAAAACCTTTTCACTCATTTTATCCTTAGCGTCCTTTGATGAAGCAATAGAGTCGATGTGTTCTACTTTTCCTGCATCAAAATGGCCAACGAAGCCCTTTTCACGAACGCGACCTCTTGATTCATCTACACCTTTGGGGTCGATGTTGAGTAATGATTCACTTTGGATGAGTGAGTCGCTTTCTAGTCCAAGAGTATCGGCAATCGATGTATCTACTTTGAGCAATGGCACTTGATATGACGTTGGTTTGTACGAAGCTCTTCCTTCAATCCTTGAGTGTATATCTCCCAGTAAAAGTTCTTGTCGGTAGTGAGTTACTTCAAAATCGCTATCAGTTCCCAGTTTGATCTGTACTTTGTAATGTTGCAATTCGTGGAATACGAGGGAAATAGAATTCAGGCAGTTGAAGCTTTCGAGGTGGCCCATTTTGAGGCCCTTCTTGTTGTGAAGTTTCTGGTTAATTTCTTGTCCGTTGGCTGTTGTAGTGAAAGGTCTTAGGTTCCCTGCTGTCGCGTCTTCACCCAACTTGAGTATAAAGTATTCGCGGAAAGGCATCCATCGCTTCTTTGCAATTCCTGTAATAATAAAAAAAGGAATAAATTAGTTCGCAAAATAATGTTACATATAGCTATAGAAATTATATAATGTGTAAATGGATCGACTGCGGTCTATTGTTACAATCAAATCTTTGAAAATTAATGTAATACAGGGATCTGCATTGTCCATTAGTAATACGCCATTTAACTATAAATTTCATTAGAAACCTGCTCTATCCAATATACTAAAATTATTTCTATAGTACATTTACTTAGATAATCTACACAGGCTTGCTTTGTTTACTGAAAACTAATCCAATAGTAGTCCATTTATCTGCTTTGAAAGTAGTGCTGAGATAATAGCAACTTTACATGTGTGTAGTAATTTAAATTGCTGTGCAACATGCTTTATAGATTTAAGATAGGTACTGTAAACCTTTGAAGATAACGTGGAAGCAAAGAGAGTGTAAGCTGAAGTTCTGTGAATCGTTTTTCGAATCTTGAGAAGAATTTTATACGTGACGGTTTGTTATTTCAATCCATTGTGACAATTAAAACTGCTGGCGCCATTAACATATTTATTAATATTGAATGAAAAGATTGAGGGGAATGGGAAATTGAAAGGGGACGTCATTTTTCATGATTGATTGAAGAAATGGATCAGAGCGAATTCCATTTTGCACTGGAGAAGACTGTGAAATTTGCAGATCAGTTGATCTCAGCAACTGAATTGAAGAAAAAATGAGAACGCCCCCTGGAAGACATCTCACTATAAAGCTATACAAATACTTGCGTTGGGTAATGTCAAGAGTTGGTATAAAACAAGAGTATGTGGGAGATGAGAATTACAAAAGGGTATATTGTATGATACAACGTATATGTAAATGTGAATAAAGCAATGAGTGTGTACCAAGACAGAGTTTTTCGGCGGTAAAACCTTTCTGACTGAAGTTAGTGAAAGTAATTGAAATACGGACTGTTTTCCAAGACATAGTTGAGTCACGGTTCGCCCAGTTCAAAGGTTAAGTGAAGTTATTTTAGGTTGTAACAACTTGTACAGTCGTGTTAGTAAGTCTATGTAAGATTATCTAAGCTTTTGTGAGGTTTTGAGGTGATGTTTTGTAAGGTTGTGCAAGGTTATGTTAGGTTATAGAAGTTGAGTTGGGTATAAATTTTACCATTACATGTGCTAAAGATCTTAAAGGTGAGCTACATCTTTTTAGCTGTACGCATCAGCCTTACTTTTGTAAGGTTTTGTTAGGTTGGGTAAATTAGGTTTTGTAAGATTATTTTAGGTAAAGTTAGGTTTTGTAAGTTTAGTTAGGTATAAATCTAACCAGAACGAGTGCTGAAGATCTTAGCGGCAAGCTACTTACTTTTAACTGTACTCAGCATTACTTTTGTAAGGTTTTGTTATGTTGGGTATATTAGGTTTTGAAAAGTAATTTTAAGTTAAGTTCGGTTATGTTACGTAGAGTTAGGTATAAATCTTACCAGGACAAGTGCTGAAGATCTTAGCGGCCAGCTGTTGTGCTACCTCGGCCGTGTGAGGCACCAGTCCCACCCTGGTAAGCGAGTACAGCCCCCCCGCACGCAGCTTACCCCGCGCTATGGCTGTGTACACGGGGCTCGTGCAATGCTCGTCTGCGTAATAGTGCTGTACGAGGCGGAATGAGCTGTTGGAGTGGAAAGTGTAGGACCGGAGTAGGAACTCAGGGCCGGGCCTTGTTTCGCATCTGTGGAAAACAAAAATACTAATTAGTATATTTTTATAACAAAAATTATACAGTAGCATCTCAGGTGAAGCTTTTTATAAACATTAACTCTAAACAAACAGACACTGAAACTATGTAATTCCATTTGGGGTATGCTCTGAGGCTGACGGATATAGGGAGGGAAAGATGGGGATGAGACTGACAGTTCAGACCTCGTAACTGAACACGGCTTAGGTTTTGTAAAAATTTAAGCAACTGATGACATTTTGAGAGGTGATATTTCACCAGGGCGATACTGAGATTACTGATTCGTAAACCATGGAGGCCATCAGTATACAATAAGTTAAAAGGATTTTACAATACCCATACCTAAGCGCCTATCTATGATTTTATTATTCTGTGTATTATTATTTCTTATGGCGATGCACCACGTCGTGTTATATTTGGAATCGGGTCGCTAAGATCAACACTCCTTATGTAAATGGCGATAAGGTTTAAATTCCCGCTCAACACCAGCCGCCTGTTTTGATTTATACAAGAAAAAACATGGCCAAAAATTATGTTTTATTTTATTTTGTGAATTTCAGGCACAGATATTTATTTATATTGCTTTAAAATTATTTTCTTAAGAACTTATTTTGCCACTTTTCACAGTAAAACCATAACTGAAAAGGGGTTCGTAAATAGGAGCTTTTGAACATAATTAAGCCTTTTTTATAAGCCTGGTTTCTTATTTCTTTCAGGGCTTATAAAAACACTTCGCAGCCTTTAATTAAATCATTTAAAATATTTCTAAGTGATCAAACAAAAACAAATTATTTTGCATCACTTGGTCTTACTTACTGCTTCGTCTTATTTTATGAGTAAAGACTTTACAAAATAAGGGACGTAATAAAATACAATGCCTACGTTATAATGTGAACCTATTTATGAATATTATGTGGTATGATGTTCAATATTTTCAATCCTTGTCTCACATAAATCATGGGTGTACCAGGAATCCATGAAGCTCAGGGGTAAAATTCTCCAAGTCAGATTTCATCAATAAAATATAGGTGTAATTAAAATCACTGTTGAAAATATCTATCGCGTAAATGGAAAAGTGTTAGTAAATAATGCAAGTATTATTATTAATACCTAATAAATAAAAAGCTCTTCTATATTATATTATATTATACCATTTATGTATGGTAAATAGTCGTTTAAAATTTAAAACTCGTTTTTAAGTAAGGAGGCATGTATTTTAAAATCTTTTAAGTAATTTAATAAATTGTAAGATAGTAAATTATAATTGAAATTTATTTATTCCGTTCCGGTTCCGGTTCAAGATGGTGGCCAAGATGGATACTATCATTTTAACCCGACAGAATTCGCATGCTCGTGGTTCCTACAACGATCTGTCAAGTCGGATAAATCAATGTTATGGTACTTACCGGCCCGAAGAAAGTTTAAAAAAAGAATTATCATTGAGATGGTGATATTTCTATGGACAAATTATATGTTTTCTTATTTGAAATAATAAAAAAATGTTACATAAATATTAAATTTATGGTTCATAATTAAGACGGTAGGTACCTATCTATTTAAGAACCTACTTACAAATCTTATGATTGCAGAGGATATTTTGGTTAGTTATGAGAAAATTAGAAACATACTTTTTGGACGCGAGTTCGATTGTTCACAGAGCTATGTACTAGTAGCTATTAGTGATAATGTGTAAGAAAGGTAACCTAATAGGAAAGACGCTTGGATTTCGAATTCTGCAGCAAGTACTGACTTACTCATTTTTAAAGGCTATTATTCTTAGTGAAATAGTTAGTAGTAAATAGTAGTAAAAGTAATCAGTAGTCTGGAAAGCTTACGTTAAATACAATATACAAATGCTTGTGCTAAGCGAAACCGGTCGGTCAGCAAATTGTAAATAAAATTTTGTGGTTAAAAACAATTTTTTTTTTCATTTATGTCGAACCACAGAGTGACTGCTTTCGAACAAAATACAAAAAGTAACTTTATCAAGTTGTGTCCCACCTCAATGTTGGGGTTTAGGCTGGCCGCATACATACGTTTTACGTATTCGATTTCCGAATTCGTTTTCCGTATTCGGACATCCGAATGCACGGAATCAGTAGAAAATACATTAACTGCCGCACACGTTCGTTTTAGTTCCGAACGGAACAAATTCCTTACGCACGTTCCGAATGCGAGCCGGCGCGTTCGGAGAAACCGAATGGAAAAATCTAATGACGTCATGTGGAACGCAGCTATTGCATACAGTTTGTTTGTGCCGACGTAAACGTACGGAAATTTCCGTTCGTAATTCAGTGTTGCCAACGGATCTTGACCTAATATCGCCGTTTCTCATACATAAGGTAGCGTAAAGTAGCCGAATTTGCTGTTAGGTGGGACATGTTTAAAATTGATGTTTTAACGTGAAATTAAAAATTTCGTGGAGGGGGGGGGGGGGTGGCTAGAGAATTTCAAAAAAATAAAATTTGTCCCCAGAAAATAAAAAAAAATCATGGGGAGGGTGGCTAAATAAATTTTTTCGGCGCCGATTCTCGCTCTGAGTAGCCTAAATGGCGATATATCGCCCTTGTTGGCAACACTGGTAATGACGTTTATACATTCCGAATGAAGAAAAACGAACGTTTGCGCTAGTCTCACGGAATTCCGAATACGGAAAACGAATTCGGAAATCGAATACGGAAAACGTATGTATGCGGCCAGCCTTATTGTGTGGTCAATGAAAACAGAATAAAATAAGACGAATAAGTTGGAATGCCAGGAAAACTTATTTTTCTTAAAAATTGTAACGCTTGACTTAAGCTTGTATTACTCAGAGGTGTTCGCGCATTGCTTGTTAGGTCTGGACTTTTTCGTCATCATAAAAACTAGGCACGAAACTCGTTTGCTTTTTTGTGCTATGTAAAATGTAAAGCTAATACCGCGCTAACTGATTGAAATGACAGGCCCAGCCTTGTTAGCATATAATATTGTGAATACACATACGACTTAACCCCTTTGTTGCCGTGTTTACACGCCAGTAGGTCTACTCAATTCCCAGGTCAACGCGTTGACCTTCAGTTGGAACTTGTAATTAATTGATCGTATCGGAACCTATTCGTTTGTACAACAAATTATTTTGATTGGTTTTTGACTAATGGTGTTTGAAGAAGGTATCTTTTGTATACTCAAACAAGTTTTATTATAGGTTATGATATGACTCATATCTCAACGGTCTTTCTTAAAGGATAAAAAGCCACACCTCTCTGTTCTACCTTGAGATGATTTTGCACAAAAACGGCGCTATACAAATCATCCAAAAATTATTATTATTATTCTAACTAAGTATCATTTATTTTGGTCATTCGAGCCGGATTAAACATCTTCCGCCGTTCTTGTTATATTTACGCGCTTACTTGTTCTGATAATTCATTGCGATCACAGTATGTTAGCTTAGGTAACCACTTGAAGGACACGACACGAATTATCTTGTTTGTGCCTATAGGTATATCTCTGAGAATCTGCGGCATCTTTTCCTCAATTCAATATACCTATTAAAAATCGACCGTTTTAACTTCTTAGATTTTTGCCTAACCTAAGAATGACTAAAATAACATACTACCTCTGTGGGATGTTTTGATATATTAATTTAATAAAAGGTAAAATCAAAAACCCACTGGGTAGGTAGATGAAAATTCGAAGTTCGGTTAAAAAAATCTCAAAGACACCCATAGTATTTCGTTTCCAAGGTATTAAGTTTCAAGAATTGGAAATTGGATACGATCAGAAACCCCTATTTCATCACATCAATCATGCTCGAATATTTAATATAATATGTATAAGTCATCTGGAAAAGTACACAAACTTGACTATTTATTTTTTGTCTGTTCTAGAGTCTACTGATAAAATCGTCGTCCTAAAAACAAAAAACAAATAGTGCGGGACAAGAACCAAATGCCAGATATAAAAAAATGAAAAGATAAATAACGTTCCCTTGTCAAAACAAAAAAGTGACAAGTGATTTAGGACCAAAGCTGGCTAGCTAGTATGGGAAAGAAATGTCATAACCTATTTGGTTAGACAGAAATCCTGTCAGAAGTGAAGTGTAAAGTAAATCGTGATGTACAAAGAAACGGGCTCCAGACTTCTGAAAATAAACAACTATGAATGTACGTACGCAGAATATTATGTGCCTTTTTGAATCTTGAAAGGGGTAGCGGAGGTGTTTATTTATTCCAAAACCTCAATGGAACCCAAAAATATTTTTATTTTGAGGTGTCGGGTCATATCGGATTGCGTCACCCGTTTATTCAAATTCTTTGCTTTAAAAATAAATTGAAAAGCCTTTCGCTTCGTATGAAATACGTACGCTACAGAAGTCCTTTTCATGCCAGCACAAAGGGAGTGGACGGATATAATTATTTCAGATCTGCAGGAATTTATACTCGTATAAAATGGGAAGCTGACAAACGTAAGAAATCTGTGGAAAATAAGCAAAAGCAATACAAAAGAAATTAAAAATCTAGAATCAATATTTTGCAATACAAAAGAAGATGCATTAGCAAAGTTTCATTGGCAACATTTCATTCGTTATCTGAAAGCATTGATTTATGGCCGGTTATTTTCAGAAGCTGTCATATTGTCACAGACCCCACGCAAATGAAAAAAAGATCTAATCGCAAAAGCCAATTATATTAAATCAGATTACCCAAAACATGTATGGCGTGATATTTATGTCCTTTGGGAACAGCAGATGCATTCACATAATATATTTAGCCAATTTCATAGAAGCGTCCCAAATAGCAAAAGACAGTCCTATTGTCCCTGCTAAACAAACACGAAGGCCTCTTCTATTCACTGGATTCTGCACTTATTGACTTTTCGAAGTCAAAAAATACAAAAAAAAAATCTTCCAGGGTAAACATAATATATGAACAAACAATGAATGTTGGATGAACACACGCTGTGTTGCAGAATGCCATAGACATTTTGAAATTTCAATTTGGGGTGCCCCGTGGACTTTTTAAATGGGCAGTCATGGTTGATGTTTTTGTTACGATCTCTGGCCAAGACTTTTAAGATTTATGGCATGTTTGTTCTGAAGGTTTTACTAAAGATAAATACTTAAATAAATCGGAGACAGGTGACTACCTAGATACGAAACTAGAGCGGATCCATTTTGAAAAACAATAGTTTTAAGCTCATCGATAGGTACTGATAACGAACAAAATACTAACTACAAAATAACGAATTTATATGTATGTACATTAAGGCAAGCCTGCCGATTTCCAATTAAAAACGAGTTAAATCTGTGATGTAACTCAAGAACGTTATTAATTATTATTTGGCTTGATTGTAAATTATTAGGGTGCTTATGCAATAACTCACTAATTAATTAAACGAGCGAGAAATTCGTAATGTAAAAGTCGATGTAAATATTTAAAACCATCCGTCTTTACCTGCGAGCAGAGAAACACATAAGCACACAGTGGACAGGTGCCCAGAGCCATTTAAACCCTGATTTCGTTTAGATACAAACTAAGAATAAGAATTATATCTCCAAGAATCGAAAACGAATGGCTTCCTTTCGGTTAAGTAATTTATAATCTCCAAACAAACAAGAACCCATTTTACGGACAGCGAGGGTCCGGTCGAAATACAAGAACTACGAAACAAAACAAAAAACAAGAACTCGAGCTCTCAATACAGTTTTAGGGATTCGAAAGCTTTCCGAAGATTGGAAGTTATTGATCTTTCGAAGAGTGGTTTTGTGATTTCATCTGGTTTCTGCTTCGGCCCGTGTTTGGTGCTCATGGTATTGCGTGATAATCCGTGATGATAGAGCGTGAAATCAATTTGTGAGTCAATGGAAAATCGCTTTTTGTATGGAGCCGTTCCGTTTATTCTTCGTTTGGCTACGGATCTCGAGGCGTTGTGTTATTTATTTTTACAGTTACTGTAGTTAAGATGACATCTGAAAGACGAGAGAGATCAGACACGCTTCATAGATGACTGTAGATCGGATTCAATTGTAATAGTTTTTTATTTTTAAAATAACACGAATGAACGTATTTCAAAGCCTAGAGTAAATAGCGGCAGTTTACATTAAGTCTTCTAAAGTTTATTATAAATAGCGGCATTTTATGTAAAAACCCGCGGTAAGGTTTCAGAAGTTTAAATTCTTGTGACATCTTGTATGATGCCGAAAAATATAGGTTAGCGGTTACTTTGAACCGCGCTTCTAAACACAAATATAAACAATGGCGTAAGATTAGACACGTGGAACGCGTAAATAGTAAATAGACTGATCAAAGATGATGCTTCCGTCTTTTTATGAGGTCCATTAAACGATGCTGCGGGGGGTACAAAGCTGAATTTTGGTTGCGAGTTCCAAAATTGGTGTTTGGTTTTGGCGATTTTCTCTGATCATTTGTCTTTTTCTAAGACTCTCTAATACACTTTGTTGATCATTCTTAAAGAGTTTTGGGCAGTCAAGATATCTCAGAGGTAGAGTCGTTTTTGGTGCGGTACAAGAATACCAACTGAAAAAGTCATCGGAACCATCGAACTCCTAATTTGGGAAATGTTGTAAGAAAGAATGAAGCGAATGAGGGGAAGTGGAAGGGTGAGAAATAGGAATATGGCTATTCAGATCTGGTCACCAACCTAACTAAAGTCTTTATGACTAAACTCTTTGTATCCTAACTAAAGTATTTCTAACCAAATTTCGTTATTTTATCACGATGACACTGGGAGTACTTATCATCCACTCAGAATTTTTTTATTGAATGATTGCGATATTCTGAAGGTATTCGGTTGGATGGTAAATGTCTCAATGTTGTTATAATGTTTTAATTACAAAGATTTTTCAAAAATATCATGGTGCAAATTCTTATTTATTGGTCAGATATTTTGAAAATTCGGTAATTATCTAAACAGTAAGTACCTACACAGTCAGAATTAATTAAATAGGTAACTTCAGTAGAAAGTAATTTGTCTGCGTCCGAACTGTTTACTTGCAGGACATGTTCCAAGTTTATTGTAGGTTTAATCAATAAAATTGGGACATGAATGCCGATCAAATTAAATGCCGATTAAGCAAAACAAACAGTGAACAAGATGCAATAAACACAACACTGAGCGGGTTATAAACGAGGAGAGACGCCATTGGCTTCAGTGGACCGCACAATAAAATTAGATAACCCTCAACTTAGAGAGGGACCGATCGATGAAGAAGTAACTAGAAGTAACGTTACATTGTTTTCAATCTGTTAGCAAGATGGCCGCTATGTGAGCCTCATGTGGAAAATCGTGAATATTTTATTCAGAAGATAAGTGCACATATTGTTATGGTTTCAAAATTAGAAATAGCTGTCACTTGTTTATTTTCTATCAAAATGGCTAAATAACACAATGGCAAAATGTTTTAACCTAAGCCTAGCCTAATCTAATAATATGTTTTATGTATGAAAATGTTGCCGATGATTTGATTTTCGCACGTAAACGGTGCTATAGAAATCCAACCATTTTTACAAT
Organism: Hesperophylax consimilis; assembly: GCF_061612785.1. Classification (NCBI taxonomy): domain Eukaryota; kingdom Metazoa; phylum Arthropoda; class Insecta; order Trichoptera; family Limnephilidae; genus Hesperophylax; species Hesperophylax consimilis. Next base: position 24,483,180 of record NC_142842.1, read on the forward strand.
TATTAAAAAATAAAGAAGTTATAAAACCCCAAGATTTATACTTAAAATGTATGTACCTATATATCCTTTGAATGAGCATATTAGATTAGTTTGTGTTAGAGTACAAAGTAAATCGACTGCATAGTTTTGGTAAATAGATTTGGGAATGTTGTCGACATATTATTTAGAGTTTCCGTATTAGTGATGAAACGAATTTTTCATAAATACTTAAGTACAAATATACGATTATTTTACAAGCAATAATTATTAGCCTGAAACACTCATCCACATTGAAAAATCTCCTGATAAAAGATACATGACGCCGACGGGACTTGTTTAGATAGACAGGAGATTTTTCAATGTGGATGAGTGTTTCAGGCTAATAATTATTGCTTGTAAAATAATTGTTACCCTTTGTGCTATGCATAAAAAAAAATCTTGTCTTACATTAGTTTACCAAAAAAAAAACAAATATACGAGTTTACCACTCCATAATACACATTTTTTCTACGTTCTCTAATATTATTTTTTACATATCATATTTAATATGCTGCGCTGATTTCATATTTTAAAGAAGTGTGTTATGTACATATTTCACTTGGGTTTAACTCATGCCTTACACTCTGTAACTTTACCATTACTATACCATACTATGCTCTACCATTGTTACTATATACAACAAATATTTAACACAACTGTATTACTGCGATACATTAATTTCATATAAAAAACCACTAGGGCGTAAATAATAAATACATTTATAAAAGTGGGTGACTGGTTTGAATATCAAACTTGAATCGTATCACTGCTACCCGAGAGTCTTGCAATCCTCCACTTTCTTAATCTACCAGTTTCTTCTTTCTAAAATTCTGCTAAAATTCAAATCTATGCTTGAAATTTAGTAAAATCACAATGAATTTATAAAAACAAAATTCACCGCCATTTTTAAAATGTTAAAAAAATTGATCCTTAAATATTTGGTTCCATTTTTTCATCACTGAGCTGCGTCCTTTGTATTCAAATAACCCGAGAGAATGACCGTTCAAAGACGACAACCGCGGATAAAAATCTTGTCCAATCAAAGCGAGGTATTCAAATAACGCCGGGCGCGTTCCAAACAAATGTCAGGCGCTTGTCAAATATTTGAAAAGGCGGGAAGCGACTTTTTGTGAAAAGAGAACAACTAAATAAACAAATTAAATAACGTGGTTACGAGTGTTTGAATAGGAGAAATGGGGGAACGGTTCTACCGATTGTAAGTATGTAGAATATGTAGATATACTCGTAAATGTTCACATGTTGACATACATAGCACATAGCTCGCTTCTACTGTTTCCAAGATACCACACCACACGATGTAGGAATGTTTTCTTTTTTACTTTTAGGAACACGTTTTTTAGACATGATTCTATTGGTGTTCATTTTAACTTCGTGTTTTCTGATAAGACTGTGTGAACTAACGACAATTAGGTACTTAATTTTCCACAATTTAGAACATTATTTTGGACATTATTGAATCTTTTTAAATTGTAGGAACATTTACATTACGTTTACATTTACATTATTACTAACAATAATATTGTTTTATTATTTTGAACTTTGGTTGACGTTTCTGAGTGACAAGCAAATGTATTGAATTGAACTTTTGAACCCTAAACGATGTAGTTGATGCCATCAGCATGACAGCTAATGAAAAGCTAAAACGGAAAGAGAGTCGGCTTTTAACTGGAACCATTCAAATGTCAACAGTTGAAAATGGCGCTGATCGTGGATTTGATGGTCATCATCAAATGCGAGGTAGTTTGAAACGCCTCAACCGAAATACAAATTCAGCTTAGACAATCAATGTGCACTTGTGGAGGAGTGTCAATGGACCCATCCCCAAGACACTACAAGCGATTGAAAATAAATTTGACAATCGAATAATTCTACTTTCGCAATGTCGCAAATGTCGTCCTGTGATCGTGGCATCACGCACGGCAGCGGAATGTGCCCGGCAACGCGTCTCGAGTCCCGTGTTCCGTATCCCTTGTCCCTTGTCCCGTGTTCAATCCTCGAGGCCAGGCAAGGTCCGGAATTCGGCAACCCGGGACGCGCGAATTCTAACTACCGGAGTGAGTAATCATTTAATCACGGTTTAAATTTGGAATCCAATTAAATGGCTGCATTCATAATGCATTCGTAAGCAACTTCGTTAGATTTATTACTAAATAACTTGCTAACCATATCGCCGTTTTTGCAGGGGTAGAAAGATTGGATGGACGGCCAAAGACAACTCTTTTTTGGCAACCAAGCAATGGGAGTACCTCTAACTGCTCCCAACTGTCCGGTGCCAGGGACAGACTTCGTCATACCCAATCGGAGTTTGTCGTGAACATGGAACTAGGATTTCCTTTGGTCGTTAAGCTGGAGAGAGTGGGAAAGGAAATATAAAGAGGAAAGTTGCGAAGCAGGTACCTGGCTATTTAGATCTGGTCATTAAACAAGACTGCTACCATTTCAATTAACGTTTACATTCTGGATGGTGGTATTTTACCGGGAGGATATTATTTATGGGTCGTCTTTTATTGTACATCCGTAAGAATTCTCGATGAAAAAAAACGTGTTCTATTTTGGTACCATTGGCGGACATTATTTTTAGACGTCTGTCATGGTTTTACGTCTCTATATTATGTTAAAATCGCGTATGTTTATTTCGTTTTATGTTTTAACCCTTTAATTATTAGGAGACCAAATTTGTCCCCAAACATCATACGAATTTGGGTTCCTGATATTTAAAGGGAAATATTGATAAAAAAATATATAAATTTCACTGCTATTTTTGATGATTTATTGATGGCAATGGCAAAGGCAAATAACATATGCTTTTATACTGTGATCTATGATTATGTTCAAGGTGTTGCCATTTTTTGACGATTTTGTGCCAAAAGTAAATTCTTTTTATATGGGCTCCAATATATGTAGTTTCCAGTATTGTGGCGATCGGCATGAAAAAACGCACCGTGTAAAATGCCCACTGTAGAACCTTCTAATTTGAAGTAATTAACCAACTAACCATGGCGCAGTTCCTCACAGTGTTAAGCAGAGAAAATAGAACGCCACAAATCTTTTGACATACACATTCTGTTATTTGGACTCTTTGACATGATTTGACAATTCTCTATTCTCCTCAATATCGATATCTTCTCACTTCTCCATCTCCAAATCGACAAGGAGACATTTATTAGTGAAACCAATAAATAGCGTTCCAAAACAAACTCATTTCTTTTGAATTGAATTTTACTATTTTAACTTCAGATGTCGTTTGGTTTTTGGATGTTGGATGTTTGGTTGAATCGGCCCAGCATGATTGTCTTTTATGGGTTTCTCGTTTGGAATTCGTGTTCTCGATGGAGGCAATAAAGCAATAAAAATAGCAATAAACGGAGCCAAGATCATTCGGGAAACATCAAAGAAATAACTTGATGAAATCCAATAATAATTACAGCTTGCGGTTAATATAACAAATGACTTGTTCCGAATTATCATGAATGGTGGAAACTCGTCCGACTTTCAAAGCGATGCACTACGCAGTAATGCAAAATCATGTGTTTTTGGTTTGAAAATTTGGTCGCCTAGAAATGTTTCAGATGCTTTAATTGAATACTGCGAGTAGAATACATCTTGGCCTTTAAAATAATCGAGTATTTTTTAGACAAGTCTTTTTATAAGCCCAGAAAAATATAATGTAAAGGCCTATGAAAACTGCTTTAAAGTTCAAAATCTCCAACTTACGAACCCATTTTCAGTTATGATTTTATTGTATAATGTGGCCAATTAAGTTATTTATAAAATGATTGAAAAAAAATTAAATATTTATGCATGCACATCCACAAAATAAAATAAAAGGCACTTTTTGGCCATGTTTTTTTCTTGCATAAATCAAAACAGGCGGATGATGTTAAACGGGAATTTAAACCTTATCGCCACCTACGTAAGGGGTGTTATTGATAGCGGCTCTATTTAAAATATTACACAACGTAGTGCATCGCCTTAAACGTACTCATAAAACCTACAAAATAAAAGAGAGTTATGTTAGTTTACGTAAGTGATTCTGTAAAATGTTGTTATGCTAAATAACATGTATGAAGAGAAGGAGAAGAGGAGGATTTCGGAGTACTTGACTTGCGAGATATAGTCACTACACAAAGATTTGCCAAATACATATCAAGCCCCTGAGGTGATATCTCACAAAAGCGGCGTTAAACAAATTGTCTAGTAAATTAATTAATTAAATTAACGTTTAAATTTTGAATAGTTGTGTTGCGCCAGATATTTGAAGTGATCGTAAAGAGCCTGTGGAGATATTGCTGCATTCACTTTGGCCCGTTCAAAGATGATTTTGAAAGAGAAATATGTAAATACGATTTTTAGAGGGAACGCGCTAATTTTAAAAAACGATAAAAATTAAACGAAAATGGAATAAAACACGATTCGTTTGAAATAGAGCAATAATCGGTCGATAAATGCTTTAGTTGCATTTAAATATAGGTATACTGTGAATATTTTCATGTCTATAACATATTAAATAACAGAACAAAACGTGTTTTAAATAATTTTCGGAGTTTACTTCGCGATTTTTATTCAATTTCATATAATTAACGTTTTGTCAAAGATAGATTTGTTTTACTTTTACGATTCGTTCTTAAGTTCAACAGCTCGGCTGTGGAACGAACTACCTCTGTGTTTCCTCCCTCCTACAACATGGGACTCTTCAAGACCCATGTTCACTCCTTCCTCTCCACAAAAAGACCCTCCACACAGCATCCCCAAAGATGACATAGGCCCTAAGGGAAATTATTTTCTTCAGGGCCTCCTGTGTAGAGTTAATATAAAAAAAATTACTTTTGGAACTTAAAAACTTATAGAGTTAACGAGAAACTTATAAATCGGTAGAAATTGGGCATGACGATGTAAATAATAGATGTTGATCTAGATAGAAATAATAATACTACCCAACCTTCATCTACTTCTTTTTCCTCTGACTAATGTGAGAGGAAAAAGAAGTTTTGGGTAGTATTCGACTATTTATATCTGAGCACTAAACTAAGATAGCTAAAGCCATTTGAAGTAGATAACGTTTATTTTACCAGGCCTCAGTCATACCGTAAGAGCCAGAATATTGTGGCATTTCCATTGCCAACGGGGTGGCTGAATGAAATGTGGGAGGGGATGACCGCACAAGAGTCCCAACTGCTCCCAACCGTCTGGAGCCAGCGAGACTATGGCATTCCCAACTGTGGTATGTTGTAGGACTGAAGGTAGTGGGGAGGGGAAGGAGATAGGAGGAGGAAGGTTTTGAAAGTACCTGGCTATTCAGATCTGGTCACCAAACACGGTCAAAGCTATTTCAAGCTACACTTCAATTCTGAATGGTGGTCTTACACCAGGGCGACGTTGAGAGTATTTTCCATTTTAGTCCCTATTCTAAAGTAGTTAAAGCCATGTATCAATAATATTTTAAGGTTGTTTCTCACCAAGGGCGATACAGAGCACGGAGAGTGGTGCCTATCTCTCATTCACTCCGGGATGACTAAAAATGATTGATTATGATAAAATATATAATATAATTTATGTAGGTACGCAAGTCGCATAATCTATTTTTTACAAAATAGATTCGTACTTACTATGTAAATGAATTGAATAAATTTCGGTTCACGGTACGGATTCTACTAGAGATAAGAAAGTAAACAATTATAGATTATTGATTTTAGGAATGGTGTAATAAAGTTTAAATAATTTGTAGGCAAAAAAAATCGTAAATCGTTCTCGTAACTAACCGTTCCCGATCCAATCATGTCCGTGCCTAGAAAAACCCGTCTGCGGACTCGTCGTACCGCTCGTAAAATCTGTTTAAAGCACCTTAACTGAATCATTATTTGATGTAGGAGTTTGTTTTTATGTTTATGGCTGTAGGCAATGTTTTTTTGATATGTCAGTCTGCCTCGTTGATGGAACGTCGATGGTAACCCGCTTAGGACTGGAATACGTACAGTGGGATGTTGGGTCGTTTGTACCCGAATCGTGGAGTATTTTTTTCCCATAATATTAAGCATAGTCCTCAGATTCTAACTGGCGATTCTTACGCATATTTAGAGTAAAAAAACAGATTTTTTTTTCTCAGAGACTACTTACCGTTAGCAGTAGGAAGTAAGGCGGTTTATATCCTTGCAGTGCTTAAAGAAAAAAAAATACTGTCCGAGTACTTGCTGATATGAAATTGAAAGAGCACATTTAGTAAGGAACTGGTACCAATTTTGATGTTCGTTTGAGGGTTAAATTGATCGAAATCGGGCTGTAATTTCTAGCTGTGCTTAAAATTCATCCAATCTCGCTTGATTCATCCAGTTACAATGTGTAGTTAACCAAAATAGATTTCTCCGCAGGCCGAGGAACGACTCTTTGTTTATTTTCCAATAGCTTAAATGCATTACAAAACCTACAACCTTCATATAATTAGACACCACAGCGGTATGTTTATATTTCGGTTATATAAACAGTTTAATGTAGGTACAGCTCGTACCAAAAAATAACAAACACAGCCTTATTTTGTTATTGTTTATAAACATTCTAGACAAATTTCCTTATTACTAGTTTTACTAACGAGCTTCGTCTGTGATTTGGATTCATGTAAATATTTTCTTCATTCTGCCGAAATTTGAACAAAATATATATTTTTTTAAATTACGTAATAATTAAAAACTCCCTCAGAATAAGAGGATCGTTGTTATGCAGAAGAAATTTAAATACGCATACATTACTCTTTATACTTTATACCGTAGGCAGGCACTTAATAACCTCCGCGAAGCACAGCTTGTTCCGAATTAAATAACAGAGCTATAGTAAACAGACCGCCCCCGTATTCCAACCCGTTCCATTGTTCTTTTAAAAAGGTAAAACAAAAGAGTCAAAGGGCCGATCGCTTTTTGTCCCCCTTATTTAAATTTAAATTCCGCGGCTTGGGTCCTACGCGAATGCAAATCGGGGGACTTTGTTATTTGTTATAGTTGCCTCGACGTTGACTTTCGGCAGTCGAAATTCGACATTCGGTCTCCAAGAACCTTTGTCATTGTAGATGATATAAATCTTATACGAGACGGTCGGATCAAGTCACGACCGGTGAGGATTGAACTTGAATAGGAGGAGTTCTCAGACTTGCCCAAAATTGGAAAAATATCTATTGAAAACAATTTGCATGTAGAAGGCAACTTTTAAAAGTACGTTTAATTTCAAATAGAGAAACTCATCTGAAAAACTGATTAATCTGCGCTTGATTTTCAAGAATAAAAATGGTCGCAGCTATAGAATCTAATATTAAAATAATTTTAAAGGATTGCGAATTTCGATTATTTAACACAGCATGGGCAATTCTGATATTTTATAATTAATACTTCAGTTCAGTTTTCAACGTCATATTCATGATGATCTATGAAGCTTTGAAATATACATTTATCTATGAAAATATAAAACAAGCCGCTACAATTTCAATATAAATCCATGATGGTAAGAATGGTTGTTGGTTTTCAACCAAAAATCAAATAACCATAACTTGTATTGGTAAGCACAACTCTACCTCACGAAGCGTTAATCGGGTGTAACAGCGTTGGCCAAATATTTAAAATGTTTTATGGAGTGCTAAGTGCATTGAGAAGTCCAAGGAGTGCTAAATTACAGCACCTTTCCTCCTATAATGACTTGTTCTTAAAATCGATATCCTGGGTCACGTAAGAACACAGTCTTACTACAATAACTACGGTAAAGACATCCACGGGATCACTTTAAACTTAAAAACATGGAGTTATAAAAAGTCATGTGCATCTGGAATAATAAGTGTAATAATTGTAATTATTTCCTCGGAAGCCAGTTCGGAATGCGAGCTAAAAACCAGCAGACATTCGACGTTCGCACTGCTGCCGTACCAACCGATGACCGGACATCTACTTTTTGTTTAATTTCGATTTATATTGGTATAAAGGAATATGAATTATTCATCAGACAGGTTTCACGAAGGGACTGCCCTGATCGTGAAGTAGTATCGTTTAACTTAAGATTAATTCGATGCAGTATTTATATTGTAAGGCAGATGGGCGCCTATTCGTTAGGATGAAAGTGCATGTAAAGGAAACGGACACGAATACGCATCAACTCGTAATTAAGAGAGTCGTTACTATTCACAATATAAAAATAATGTTGATTTCATCATTATTAAGTGCTCATAAAAGATCCTCAAGATATAATTTAATGTGTATATTATAATTGAGTTGCATCTTCGCAAAATATAAACGGTACCGAAGCTTTTTAAGCTTGAATTAAAATTTGTTATTTTGGACTTGGACGGTTTTTGTAAGGTCAGATTGAATATTGTCCTAGTGCTTCCTGGTCGTCCTCTCATTGGAAGTCGGTCATCATCAATGAAATCTTCACCCTGCAGACTTAATCCGGAATAATTTAAATTCAGAGGATCTGCATTCGTACCAGTAATGCAAGTCTCGAAGTACTGAGGAACTGTGTCTTCCTTTGCTTTGCATTCCATCAATCTTATTTAGAATGTTCAGTTGGTGCCGCTCATAATGAATCCAAGATATCATTTAAGCCTTCATTATCGCAAGATTTTATTTAAACTTCGCTGAACGTCTTTTTATAAGCAACTTTGTGTATTTTTGATTAAGGACAAGCTACAAATTGCTTCCGCTTTGCTAAAAAATAAAGAACAAGAAAGTCCAATGAACTCAAGCTACCAAAAAAGGACAAAGCAGAATATTCTTCAAATGGATGAAATACTATAAAGCCCACTGGAAAGCATAAAAATAACACTAACTAATACGTAAGTATAATACATCAATGGTTAAAATAGATCGTAAGAACAAAATTAAGCAAAATAAAATGTAATAGTATATAAGTTATAATTAGTTATTTGTATACAAACTTATAAATAACTACAATAAATAAATAAAATAAGTAAGCCCAATTCTAAACATTAATTAAAATCTTCGTGAAAATAATTATAGGCCCACCTTTAATTATTATATGATGTATTTATGAAAACGGATTGCCGAGACTACGTAATTATTTGGTTAATTGGCATATTGATTAAAGGTACTACAATTCAACCAAAATACATGGTTTGAGCACGTAGTACGATGAGTTTCGCAGAGAATATAATTAAGACGCGGAAGCAGATAGAATAAGAAGTCGGTGGCATCCCTGGAAGACCTTTATAGGGCCAATGCTGTATGTAGAAATGTTTTGTGGGGGGTTTGTTTCATAAAGGTAAAGAGTGAACAACTTGAGTGAGTTTAAATAAAAAAATATTGCATAAATTTATCCAAGTTCATTCGCTTTCCTAAACTAGTATTTTTGCCAAGAGCAGAAAATGTACGATAACATTACCTTTATATGAATGCGGATGAGGCAAGAACAAAATATTAAACGAAGGAATAAACCTTTCGAAATCAATTCGTGTGATGGGTTTTACAAGGAGAAAACTTACCGATATAAAATATTGCTAATGTATTTAGAATCTCTTCAATTATGCGTATTAATAATGAATTGAGAGGTTTCTTAATAAGCTATTAATAAAATAAGAATGTGCTATGGCGATGTCGGAACACAAGTTCATAGAAAATTTAATATTGTCGCATTTCGTCTTTGTGTACTACCAGGACAAAGGCAGGTGCATAAACATGTGATCCGATATATTATGAATGTGCTTAAAGTTTTTTGGTATAAAATGGTATCCCGTTTTTAACAGTATTTAAAAATCAGCAACACTCATTCGATGCACTGAAGATATAAACTGATATAAGTGTGTTGTGAGCGTGTCCGTGTGGTCGAAATATCATCATTTTTCTTTACTTCTATTTCTTGAACAGATGTTTTATAGATCAATGTTATTTCTGTCTAGGAGCCGAAATGTCTTAAGCAAATTGGCGACAGCAGTTTTCTTCTAATTTATTTCAAATATACCTTACTCGATAAGGTATTTTCACTGTTTTTTTACCATCGAAAAAAATACGATAATGAAGTTATTTTTATTTTTATTTTTATTTTTACATTTGACGAATAAATTTTGTAATGCGATTTAAAATGTGCCATTTTAGATTTACTGCGAAAATGACATATTCGTGAATATGGCGACCGTTGACGTCGACTTGCCGCCTTACCAGCCATTGGCGTTTTCTATGTCATAATGACTTTGTAGCCAGTTGAAACCGTTTCGAACTGTGCAGTTTTAGAATGTTTTTAAAATCAATAATTATGAATTAAAACATTAAAATTACACATTTTTAGTACAATTATCAGAAACAGAAAAATAAACAAGTATCACTTACCCTTCAGATACCCATTTCCCGTGTATGTTTTCCGGGGAATCCAATACAACTGTGGCCTTCTCTATAGCACTCGCTCTCCTCACTGCCTGCTCACACGGGCCCCCGCCCCCTCCTGTTGCCGTGTTCAGCCTGAAGGCATCGCATTGCTTGAAGGAAACTGAAAAAAAAATAACGCATAAAAGAAACATATTTATCTACATAAAAATAAGTAGGTATATGGCAATTGTAAGGAGCTAGATTTTGGCGTCGAAACCGTTTCAATGCATTCACAGACTAAACTAAAAGCACGTCACTATCATAAACCTAAATAATTCTAAGAAAAATAAACTCTATTGAAAGGTAGATATGTAAATACAATTGTTATAGAGGGTGCGCTAATATTAATAAAATAAATAATAAGCGTACACAAAAATATTTAATATAGCTCGAATAGTTTAAAATAGAGCAAAAAATCTGTCGACAAATGTCTTAGGGCGATGCACTACGTCGTGTAATATTTTAAATTGAGCCGCTATCAATAACAACACTTACGTGGATGGCGATAAGGTTTAAATTCCCGCTTAACACCATCCGCCTGTTTTGATTTATGCAAGAAAAAAACATGGCCAAAAAGTGCCTTTTATTTTATTTTGTGGATGTTCAGGCATAAATATTTAATTTTTTTTCGATCATTTTATAAATAACTTAATTTGACACATTATACAATAAAATCAACATCGAAAATGGGTTCGTAAGTAGGAGATTTTGAACTTTAAAGCAGTTTTCATAGGCTTTATACATTATTTTTTTCTGGGCTTATAAAAAGACTTGTCTAAAAAATACTCGATTATTTCAAAGGCTGAGATGTATTCTACTCGCATTATTTAATTAAAGTATCTGAAAAATTTCTAGGCGACCAAATTTTCAAACCAAAAACACATGATTTGCATTACTACGTTAGTGCTTAAAAAAACATTGTAAATTTTGTCATACCTATACCATCTTAAATAACAGAAAAGTGGTTTTTTTTATAATTTTTGGAGCATGCTTTGCGATTTTGTTCTATCGAGTGAATTTTTTTTAATCAACTTTTCAGTTCGACAAATATCTTTAAAAATAATTTTTTTATAAACTTAAAAGTGTTCAACGAAATGATGTTATAAACCGGTAGAAATTTGGAATGCGGGGTCTTAAGAATAAAAAAAAATATTTCCGCTAATTTTGAGATTCAAAGGTAAGCACATTTTTTTAATCCGCAACTTTAAATTTCACAGCAATTCAAAAACAAATTTCGTTTCAATCAAAACAATATCGCACTTCTTATTATACTCCTGTAATTTATTCGAATGTGTGTTAGAATCAATTTCGATGAATTAGACCCACAGATCAAAACCTCTCTCCCACAACAGAGATTCTCGTGAGATTAGAACTGAATGGACCCAGGCACACCTGATATGGATTGTCAACAAAACATACAAAGGAAACTTTGAAAAGCTGCCATTTCAATTTACAACACAATGGCTTCGGATATAGAAAGAAAATTTATGGGTAAATGGTTAATCGATTATCAGAATAATTATGAAAAGGAAGGTAGCTTTTGAAGTTTTGACAGATCTGTCAGCTTTCTTGTGAAAGCTCCGATCGACGATCCTATTATTTTTTTACAACAAATTCTGTATTATTTCAATGATTTTAATGCTTTACCTCAATTTGTGCAAACAGACACATGACGATTTCATCGTCACACGTGGTAAAGATCATTGAAATAGAATAAAATATATTGTAAGTAAAAAGAGACTTTTTTAGAAATATATTATTTTTAAACAGAGACGTATGAACAGTAATGTTCTACCGCGGAAAGCTCCATTCTAACATTTATGCCTACCTGAAAAAATAAAAAAAATAATTGTCATTGTGATAGTGACGTTTCTTTTATAAAATGTATAATTATTTTTCAAAACCTTTGTATATTTCACATCTTTCGTTGAATAGTTTCAGTGAAATTGTTTTTTTTTTCTAGTTTAAAGTCGAACATATCCAAACCACGTGGATTTTTTCTGATATATTTGTGAACGATTATATTTTTAAATGTGAAAAATGCTGAAGGCTGTCAACCTACTTGAATGTTCCTAATTTTAGACCTTTGGGCCCAGTTTAAAATTATTATTATATTTTAAAATTATTTGCTAAAGTTTTTAGCAAATGAAAGTATCAATATTGATGAAGTAGGATTCATAAAATAGACAAATTTAACAAATTGTGGATTGGATGGTTTCTGCATAACACGTTCCCAATAATGTATTAGCTATTATTATTCACGACTGACTTTAAATGTGACATTATTTTTTTCTTGCCTAATCGTTATAATTATTTTTACCAAGTCGAGTCATATTTTAAATGTCACCCAACGGAAGAGGGAGACATATTTTAAAATATGACATGCCATAAAACCATACGGAGTTTGTCACGTCGATTTCTGAAAACTGATCTTCGCCAAGGAAATAACGAGACATTTGAAACATTATCTCAGGGCACCGAGTAAAAATAGACGAAGTAACGCAAAAGCTCGGTGATTGATTTATTAGCTTTTTTGTTCAAGTGTCACTGGACTTATTCAAAACTGTCCCAACAAAGACGAGCTTTTCAAGTGGGCTCGTCATATCTTTCACATAATTGGTTGCACGCTCGTTTGGAACTCTATGAACGGTAAATGGGAGAATGCAAATATAGTGTTTACGTATACGGGAATACGGGTAGTTTTCGCTGGACTCGTACTTACACGTCTGTCAGTCGAAGAAAGGTAGGCCATAAATTTGGTGTAATAAATGTATTTATTTATTTTAGGACGTTAAAATGTCAGAAATTTGTTTTAGTGACTTCAGTGGCGGGGAGAAACGTGGGAGGAGAGAGTATATAATTATTCTTATTAAATTAAGTATGTTTTTTCTCAAGAAGATACACGAAAGAACAAATAAATACATATATTTATTCATGAAATAACATGTTTTCTGAAGACGATATCCGAATGAGCAAACAAATACATAAATTTTTATTCATGAAATAACAAGTTTTCAGTTCGATTATTATGTACTAAACATTGCGGGTTGAATTTTTGAATATTTTTATAAATCAGTTATTTTGAGGTTGCTTAATTTTTTTGTTTTTATTTTCCCACCATAGTAGGCCTTTGATCTTATGGGAATTAAACTATTGTTAACTTATCCATATTGTGAAAGTTTAATGGAATCAATACATCTCTCCAAAAATTATATTGTAATACCCACCCATGTAGTTTATTGTTATTTACTAGGTTATTAACATGGGAACAGACAAAAGAAAACACGAAAGAGGCGATGTGTTAGTAAAATCATCACCCTGTCATCATCATCACGTTTATCCTCCAAAAAAGTTGGAAGGAATAAATGTCCAAGTAACCTAGGTAGGTATTTGTGAATCATAAATAATTAAGAGCTTAGTTTGATAGCAATTGTGATCTAACCAATAATCAATAATCACAATATCCAGCCGTTTAAATTTTACCTCATAATTTTAGGGGTAGCACTGGTGTCATTTTTTCTAGGCGTTCCTAAGAACCTTCGTTCTGTGTGGAAACAGGAACATTAGGGGGTGATTGATGGCATACTAAAAGGTTCCTGAATACATTTTGAACTAGATATACATATTGCGCATGTGTTTCATAAACCAATCTAAAATTAATACAAATATCCGGTTATTGGATTATTTATTTAAAGAAACAAATTTAGCAATCGTTTATACCGACTTCAATAAATCCACATCTGTTAGCTATATATTAATTATAAGTTGTGCTATAAAGAAACAGTTATGTTAGAAGATAACGTTTCCACTTTGAGCTTAAATTTAAGAAAGAAATAAATAAATAAATACAGATAAATAAATGTATGGTGTATTATATTAGTGTTTTTAAAGCGCACAGTGGATAAAATACCATGAAAATGCGAAATATTAATGTTTTGTTATTATTAGATTGAACAAAAATATTTAGTAGAAAAGCTAAACAGTGCTAGTTTGAGATATTTTTAAACGACTTTTAGTTGATATTTTACAAAAATGAGGCACAAAAATATACATTGGTATTATTGATTTTTAGATAATTGCTATAGCAGCAGCTTTTTAAATGTCATCTTAATTCGTTAAAAATGTGAGTTTAAAAGCAGGCGGCATAAAGGTAGAGACTGTAAATACATACTTACATACCTACCTCCAATTTGAGTCAAGTTTTCGTTGATTTTGTAAGCGTAGCAGTTAAACAAGCTGTTCGTTTTGGGAATCGTTCTACATTCATCTAAAAAAGCGCCCTGGAGTGCAGCAAAGGCAGAATAAACCCACAATGCGCCCGAATGGACTGAATTTATTATTGATTCAGGTTACTGCTGTCTTTTTATGGTAAATTGATACAGACCAAACCGAACGCCGTCCTCGGCTCGATACTCGTTATCATCCGATACAGTCAGAGTAGGTCTTTTGTCAGGTTTCTGGTTTCCGATGGAAATTGCCGATTGTGTTTGATTCATTACGAAAAGTTTCATGATGGAGCGACTTTGGGAATATATTGAAGTGTTGACGTTACGAAACATTAGTTAGCTTGGTAACTTTAAAATTATACGAGAACCTATATTATACGTTGATTATTAATTATTCATAAATGGGATGTAGAGGATTTCTATCATTTTGTTTCCGTGATGGCAAACAGTCTTGTGATACCCACCGTAATGTGAATATTGCAATTGATCTTTGATTTGAAGGTTTATAATAGTTGTCATGTTAAATACGGAGATACAACCAAAACATACTAGTATGAATTTATCATAATTTCAAAACTAATACAAACATGACGAGAATGAGCCTTACGTAAAAATTTATTTCGGCACATCTGTTCACTGAGCATAATTTGGTCTGAAAAGTCAGTAGGTACAATGATAATGATCGATTTTTATGTCTAGAAATTACTGAAACCAATTTACACAAACGTAATTTAAAAAAATTATAATATCTATTTTATAACATCTGCCATGATGATGGATACTTTATCGCTGTCCAAAACATTGATTGAGGAAGTGCAACGCGGTATAATAACCCAAAAATTAGTCACGATAGTCAATAATAATTATTACAATAATTTGGTTGGTAGGTATATTTTTATAAACTGCATTTTTATTTAACGTATGATAAATTATTTATAATTAAGTACCACAGCCCTAATCCTAAAGGTGAGTTATTTGTTTGTTTTGGGACAGTGGACCACCTGTTGGTTTCTACGGTTGGGATCAGATTATTTATTAATATGGTTATCTAAAAATATTAAAATAAACATTTAAAAATTAAGTACGACATAAATTTGGAACCGCACAGGGGGGAGTCGACCCTTATAATAATAATAGAAAAATGACTTCCACAAATTATTGTAATGAATTTTAGGTTAAAAGATATCCAAATATGTAGATGATAAAACGTTTCAGGTTACAATGTGCAACAATGATTATTAAAACACCGATTATCAAATACAAACCAATGGTATTTGGCACTATGGAAGCATTGAATCAAATAAATTTTAATAAACAGCTTAAGGAAGTTCATTAAAATAAAACGTTATAGGTGTAGTAATAGAAATTTTGTACTTACCAAATATGAGAGCCAAATAAATTGCAAAGTCCATATGTGAATTTCTAGACATTTTGAATCAGTTAAATTCACAAATCACTAAAAAGTTTATTGTTTTTCTGTCATATTCCAACAACCACTGTGGTTAAACAAATCACTGATTCGAATGTAAATTCGTATTTTGAAAACTGTGCCACGAGATAAACAAGAAACGTCAAAATATTATTACAATCCCGCCAATAACTGTTTTAAATTTCTAAGTTGTTCGAATTTTAAAAGTTCACGAGCTTTCAGAGTCTCGTGCTCGCCGGACTGCGGTCGAACTACGTTTGAATTTTTGAATCTCGCTTCGTCTGTGCTGGGCTCGCCTTTCGAAATCCCAACGAGCAGGTACCTCGTTACAGGGGTATAAGAACTTTTATTTTACAAAATTAAACAATACCATTATTTCCTTCGTAAGAAAGTGACATTTTACAAATTCGTAATTAATGTTGCTAATGCGTTAAGAAAATTACTATAAAAATAATCTTTTCAATACAGACGATCAATATAATATTATTTTTATTCAAAACTAATGCATTTGAAATGTGCGGCTTACTTTTGCCGGTAAATTTTAAAAGTAGAACTTAATGAACGACATTTTTTTTTGCAAATTTGTAAGGCGTGGTTTTTGTGAAAAATTACCTCAAGGCGCGTAATTTAAAATTACTTGTTAGCTTCATGTTAATTAAATATTTTCAGTGAGCAATCATTTCGTGGTTAGACACAATTATAATTTTGATTAAAGATACTTTGTTGGAAACTAAAGTGTTTTAGTACAATTATATATAATTTTTTTCGTTATTATTCTATTTCTCCATAAGTTGAGCTCCAGGAGCTCGTTATTATTCTATTTCTCCATAAGTTGAGCTCCAGGAGCTCGTTATTATTCTATTTGTCCATAAGTTGAGCTCCAGGAGCTCGTTATTATTCTATTTGTCCATAAGTTGAGCTCCAGGAGCTCGTTATTATTCTATTTGTCCATAAATTGAGCTCCAGGAGCTCGTTATTATTCTATTTGTCCATAAGTTGAGCTCCAGGAGCTCGTTATTATTCTATTTGTCCATAAGTTGAGCTCCAGGAGCTCGTTATTATTCTATTTGTCCATAAGTTGAGCTCCAGGAGCTCGTTATTATTCTATTTGTCCATAAGTTGAGCTCCAGGAGCTCGTGTTTATGGGAGGAGTCTTTACATTTAGTTCTAATGATTTTTTAAACAATTATCAAAAACTTTTGAAATAAATACAAACATAATTTTAACATAGGTACACAAATAATAAAATTGTGTTTCTAAAGATAATTAAAATAATAGGTACATCTTTTTACAGATTAAGTAAGCGTGAGGAAATTAAGGGTACAATATATCAGTATAATATTATTTTTAATTGGTTACAATATTAGTTATACCTAGTTGAGGAAGGTTTAAGCTGAACCGAAACTGGTAGTTGTTTTAAATTTGTTTATATTCTCAGTGTCTCCGTTAGAAGTGGGTGTATCAGTTTATTTTTCAAAATAACAATAACTGTTTCGGTTTCTCAATATAACTCGGAACCCACCATTCTTTTCTTAGACATGTTTTGCTATGACTTCGAATCGAATTTTGTCAAACGGAATGGTATCCCAGATAACCCAAGTAAATTAGCATTGGTTTCTTTATTTGATGTTCTTGGGTTTTGGCCCAAATAAATAACTGTCCGACAAACCGGTGTACGAATTCAGTTGAATCGACTATTGTTATATTCGGTCATTTTTAACGATCTCATATTTCAATTTAAGAATTATTAGTTATACTATCATCTTTTAATTCCAATTACATAATTGGGAAGATTGATTATAAAATTACTGGATTCAATTGCGACCATAATCTTTTTTTTATTTTCAATATCTTTTTGTTTCATATTTTATTGGGATTTGTTAATACTTGCTTCTTCTTCAATGATTATACATTGTGTTTATGTGAATAAACTTTGAAACTTATTACATTAAATTGAAAATTGATAAACGTTTGCTCGTTTTCCAATGGTTTTTGTTGACATATTGTACCCACTGCTGTCTGCTAAACAAATAATACTCCCAACGAGGAGGCGTGTTGCCCGCCGAGCTCTCAGCGCAGGAACAAAAGGGCCTAAATATTTCCAGGTATTTCGACATTGTTAAAAAATCATTTTTGACATATTTCTATCCTTTGTTACGGGATTATGGTGAAAACGTTAAAAATGTTAAAGGTTTTCGGAAGTAACGTCTTAAATATGTGTGAAAATAAGTGAACAATAAATTCTTATTATTTGTTCATTAGGTATTATCTTTTACCTACTGCTGTGAGAAATTGATTTTTTCGTTTAATTTTTTTCTAAGAAACTATACATTTCGAACCGTTTCCTGAAGCATTAAAAAGTGTAAAATTATTTTTCAAATCACTGTCCAAATAAATAAACACATCTATTTATCAAATCATCCCGTAAAGTTGTAACTTCTGGTGTACCACAGGGGTCAAATCTTGACCCCCTGTTTTTATTATATTCATAAATGATCTAGGCTCAAAATTAAATGTTATTACGCTTCTTTATTTTGCCGATGATCTTAAAATTTTTCATAAAATCAAGTCAGTTTCTGATCATCAACTGCTTCAAAATTACCTCAACACACTCATTAACTGCCGTACTGTCAATGATATGCACCAACTTAAATGTAAAAAAAATGAAATTCACTCAAAATAGAATTATAAATAATTTTTCTCCGTTATCTATGATACTATTCTTAAAAAGTTGTTGTAATTCCAGAAGAGATCTAGGAATTACTCTTGATTCAAAATTTATATTTGACGTATATATTAGCGTCACTTAAAATGATGTGATTTAATCGCAGGCTATGTAAAGATCCTCAATTGATTAAAGATTTCTACATAATCTGTGTAACTTAAGTCTGACCCCTTACAAATGCCCTAACTAGAAGTAAACATGAACATGGAAGCACTATTTTGAATCCACATCAATCATTTCAAAATAAAATGCCTAAATATTATCTTTCAGATTTGGTCTACACGACTACATTAGATCATAAGACTAAGTCTTGAATATTTAAAGAAATACACTAAGGACCGGTTGTTTCACAAAATTTGAACAACTCTTCAAATTTTAAAGTTAATTTTCAAGTTTCGTGAAAGTTCTATACAGATTATGTTATCATTTCAGTCCTGTGAAGCCACTGGTCTATAATGATAGAATAACAGAACTTGAACAAAACATTCACAGAAACAACAACCCGTTCTTAAAATTAGAAGGCGACTGATCTAATATATTTACATAAAATAATTTACGATCATCTTGATACTACATTATGCCTTAGCAATATTGAAATAAATAATCCCAATTCTTATTTTGTAAGACGCCATAGCATGACCACCTAAATACATAAAAAAATAATATCGCCTATTTTATCCCTATAACTTATTTTGGTGTCGACTATATAATAAGATAGAGTGTGCTGATGTAGACATTTTCGCCGATAATTTATACGTTTATACGTTAAAAAACAATAGCTAATTATGTTATGTATCTCGTGTGTCTCTCTCTACGTCTCTTGTGTCTATTGAGTGAGTTACTATTATTTGTCATTTTTATTGAGTTTGTATAACATTCTATCCAAATATTTCTTTTTTTTCATTTTTTTATACCGTAATTGTTACATTATCCAGCGATTCCGTTCATTCAATTTTGCTATTGACTTGCCTACCAGTGGACAATGGACAATATCAGCGGGAACATAACAAGTTAATCGGTTTAATTGTTGGCAGATGAATCATCTAAATGCGTTTAAGATTGGCGATTGATTGATTTTATTCATTAATTTAATTCATTTAACATATAATATATCCAGCTAACAATAAATCCACCCTAATATAATAGAACTTCCTCCTTCTTCTGGCGTTAGTAAGATTAAATTGTTAATTTTAATTTTAGTTGTAAGTTGCCAAATATGTAAATACTCGTGTATATGTCGTTAAGATAGTAGTTATAGGCCTTAGTCGTAAGTCACTAGATATAAGTCTTAGAGATAAGTCAGTAGTTCTAGTATTAAATATTTAAGAAATATATTTGTACAGCGCCCTTGAGGTGATTTCTCACGAAAACGGCGCTATATAAATTAGCCAAATATTATTATTATTATTATTTGTATTTTTATCTGTAGTCTGACCGAGTAGGTTTTCGAAATTGTATGTAGATACCTAGATATTTGTATACAGGGTGTCCCAAAAATAGTGGCCTACCTCTGGACTTGACACTATTTTTTCGGACACTCTGTATAATGTTCATTAGTTGTTAAGCGCCCTTGGCGTGATATTATTTCACAAAAATTGCGTTATGAAAATATTCTAAATAATAATAAAAATAAAACGTTTATTTGTTAATAGACTATTTATTATTTTGAAATTATATTTGATTCGATATTTTAAAATATCTGAATTGGGTACATTATATAAATATTTATTCCCTTCGCCGTATGATGTTTCTTACTAGGAAGTCACTGCCAGTTCAATTTATTCCTTGTGTTGTTCTACCAAGACCTACTCTCGGGCGATTGTTAGTTTTCGTTTGACTTTTTTTAAACACTAACTTTTTTACTCAGGTAAAAAAACTCGAGAATTGAATGTGTGCTTAAATGATTTGATATATGATCATAGTTTGAGATTGAAAATAATAAAAAATCCCTCATGCGATGAATAATAAAAAGCTTGTAAATTTAAAATATTCAAGGGTAACATAAAAAATAATAATCCATTGCTATACTTAAACAGTTCCGTATTATTTACTTGCAAGATATGAGGGTGCGTATAAACAGGACAAAAGCGGACCAATCCACTAATTAAGGGAAAGAAAAGTTTGCGGTTGTTCCTTTCAAATAAATCGCGGCTCGGCTCGCGGAAATTTTGTCCTGTTTATATGTAGCATTATATTTCAAGGTAAGGGCGTTATAAAAGTTATATACTACACTTACCTATTAAAAATGTTTTCGGAATTTTTTTTTCGTAACTTTTCATGACTTTACATCACTTTTCGAAAGAGTGTTTCCGCTTTGAGGACCTATGTAATAATTTAATAATGTTTTATCAGAGTCGGCCCTGAGACAAACGGTGCCTGGCGCGAATTAAATTTTGGCGCCCTTTGACAAAACCAATAGATGCTTGGGTGGGTAATCAGTAATCAGTAATATCTTATCTGTACCTTGGCGCCTTGACAATTCGGCGCCCGGAGCGGACTGCTCCAATTTCGCCCACACAGGGCCGGCCCTATGTATTTCGATGGCTTAGCGCACACATGTGTTAAGCGCAGTTTTAAATTTCAACTTAAAATAATACTTTGGGTTAATTATAAGATGGAAAGCAACAAAATTAATGTGAATATCCGCTTTGTATCCATTCTAGATGGAATAAGTAATATAAATGCTTTACAAAACACGTAATTGATTTTGTTTAAAACTGCACTTAACACATGTGTGCGCTATGCCAACGGATTTTATATACCCAACACAAAAAAGGTAAGGTTGGTTTGTTTCAAATTCAATCACACGTTCAGCACCATTATGATTATTTGACATTTGAACGATCTGCGGTAAAGCAAAAACCACCGACATCACATTGCCGGGTTACTGCATCAAATCAGCCCTCTTGTACGAGAACCTCCAAAATTTAAAAAATATATATGTGTATACATATTTAACGTTCTAAAATATGATAACAAAGAAAAATAAAATGAATATTATTAAAAAAAAAACGTAATTTTTTTGAGATTCTCACATTTATGAGGCTGATTTTATCCGATGTCCCCGGTCTTGTGATTTAGTTGGTTACGGTTCAACGCCCTATCTCGACCTATTTCAGCTTTAAATCAACCTGTGATCAACTAACAAGCATTTTCAAACCCGGACTTTATACTTCTCAGCTGTTCAAAATTTGATTAAAAGCTTAAACGGGTCGAGTAAATAAATCATGACGGTGGTTAACGTCCTGTTTACAGGCGTCATTTAAACCATTTGAAATATATAGGGTTCGAAATATATTCGCGATTTTTGCATCATGGGATGAACTCTCCATACCGAGATCGTGATGTTATAAAGTTGCCATGTCGGGGAGCTTTTTACGAGAGCAAAAAGAAGCCTCTTAAATTCGATCTGAGAGGCAAAATAGTCGGAAGGCGCAAAAAAAAAACAAACATCAATTTTACCTTATAAAGGCCCCGCTTTCTGTCTCTCTCCCTCCCCTAAAATTACAGCGGGCCAGAGAGGGACGGGCTAGAGTAAACATTGTGTGAAATAAAACGTCTTCGACGGCTAACAAGGCAGGTTGTTTAGTGCGGCGAGAAAATGTGCTAGAGTCTGTTCACGCGTGGAGTGCGCTGTATTTCGTGCAGGTCGGCACTTAGAGTGTGAACGAACTATAAATAATAGAGGTACATAGGTTGTTGAAAAATTATGTAAAAATCTATGAAAATGTGCTGTAGTCTGTTCGTTTGTGCTCTGTTGTGGCACTTGGAGAGTTAACAGTGAACACACAATAAATTATACACGTAGGTTCTCGAAATATTATTTAATAATCTATGCATTAATCGGCTATGCATTCCGTTCAGACGGAAGCCAAATTTTTTTTTCTAGGTGCGTTTTTTAGCCTCACAAAGTCTAATCTCTCTTCCAATATAGGTACACTAGAGTTATAAACCGACAGAAGTATGTTTAGAGCCTGTCCGTGTGCCAGAAGTAAGATTTTTGTCTAATTTAAATGCCGAATATCATTGACATGTTGGTTAAGGTGTTTCAATTAAATAAATCGACGACATCAGTTTTCCATCAAAATGATAATTCATCACATCTTTAAAAAGTTATATAAAGTCATGGAAAGTGATGAAACAAAAACTTTATTAACTGGGTTAAGTAGGTTAGGTTGGGTTAAATAAAAAAAAGCATTGTTTTTAATGACTTTATATCACTTTTTAAAAGTGTGTTGAATAGTCACTGTGTTGAATTAGCATGGAACCGTTTCATTTATTTATAATAATTTATTTATTTTTGGTGCAAGTACCTTTAAACACACAGAATAAATATTTTTTTATGAAAAAAAGATTAGTAAAAATTATACAGTGCAAGCAAAATATTTTACTTAGTATATATTTATAATCTATACTATAACATTGATGTTTAGATTCATTAGGATCTGATGTTACCTCACATGTCATCTCTGTGGAAGTTCTGTGTAATATATAAGTTAGTTGAGTATTTTGAGACATTTTTCAAGCCATGCAAAGTACCCTTGAAAGCCAACTTTACCTAACTGTAAAGTCATTCTTATTTAGATTTGCAAACGGGATATGTTCTGTCGAGTCTTTTTAACAAAAGTAAAGCTTATTAGGGTTTAAGATGTGCCTATTGTCGTCTGGTCATAAATCGATCATTGGGTGTTTTAAACCCTTTTACCCTTTCCTTCTTCCGGATTAAATAAGTCTGTTAATTCCGTGAATTCATTTGGCATCAGGAAAGCCAAAGACAAAACAAATTTTAACAATGCACACATTTAAAAGCTTGTGGTTTTTTGTCCTGCAGGGTTTTTGTTAAATTGCTAAATTATTGAGAAAGTTCTCGGATACTTATGTACTCCTTTGTCGCATTCTAAGAAACTTAACTAACTCACCACCACGCCGTTTCCCAGCAGGGGAAGGCAGAGAGGAAGGACCGCCAAACAACTCGGTCTTGGCAGACACTCCTTGCCTCATTCACATTCATACATCGTCTCATACATAATCTTCTACTATTCTGACTCACATGGCCCGACTCAAGTATCTGGTTCACTTGATCATGTCATGTTTTCCTTGGGTATCCACGACTTCTTCTCCCTTCTCATTACACTCCTTTCTTCGTTCATTCGCTCTATATGCCTAAACCCTCTGAGTTTTTCTTGTATTCTTTGCGGATCTCGACATTTTTCACTCGATCATAAATGGTTTTCTCTCATACGCCTCAGGGATCTAATTTCTACAGCGTTCAGTCTACTTTCATCCGTCCTCCGCCAGTTAAATGCCTCACTGCCATACACCAGTGTAGGTACCAGCACTCCATTGTGGACTGCTAGCTTCGCTTCTTTGTTAGCGCTAACCGCGATTGATCTTCCATTAATTGAGTTAACTGCAATTACCCTTCATTTAATATCTTTATCAGCTTTCCAATCTTTCGTAAACATACTTCCAAAATACACAAACTCATTCTATGATTGTCCACACAGACATATGAATATTGTCCACTATTAATTGATAATACAGATTATTGAAAAATACAAGAAATATGAAGCGCTTACTAAATGGGCTTGAACCAAAAAAAAATTTTAGAAATTTTTTATGTAATTAAAAAAAAATTTTTTAGTGTGTATTATCGATTCATTGTTGGTAATAATAATACTTAGCTAATGTTAATTCCGTCGAATTGATATAATTTCACTTCAAGGAATCAATGGGGATTAGTAACTGCTAAAAATAACGTTGAATCATAGTAATGAAGATTATATTGAGTATTTAGAGGGCCGGACCCGAGCCAAACGGCGCCTGGCGCTAGTAAAAACCTCAAGGGCGCTGTGTTATGCTACGTATACATACGCGAGCCGAACTGCCGAACTCAACCTCAACTTATGGGAAAGGAACAAAGCAACTGCAAAGGGCTCGAAACGCCGCTTGAAGTTGCTTCGTTCCTTTCCCGTAATTCGTGGTTCGGTTCGTAAATGTATAGGTACGTAGCATTAGGTGTTATGTTATTTTCAGCGCCTTGGCTCGTTGGCGCCTTGGCAAGCCGGCCGGCGCCCGGAGCGGACGGCTCCAATTGCGTCTGCATAGGACTGCCCATGTTTTTACATACATCTTATCATGATTTACACCTTATGTAACGATTAATAATTATGTGGAAAACATAAAATAAAAATAAAACACTATTGATCAATCATGAAAGGCAAGTTCTGAATATCAAAATATAAGTTGATTCTATAAGATTGGAAGTTGACAGTTTTCAAAAGAATACTTTATATATGCAAGATTGTAATATAGAAAGGGTGAACAAAACTCGATGATGACTCTGTTAAATTTACATAAATCACACTCAATTTTTATAAATGAAATCAAGCAATTAGAAATTTAAAAGCGCGCCAGATTATTTAGACATAATAATCAAGAGTATTGACAAAGCAGTTTTGGAGGATTTTTATCATCGCCAGTTTAAATTGGTTGTTGGCTAAATCGCGTACGCTAGAGGAGATTTAGGGCTAACCCGACAACTAGACTGCTGGAGACAGAATAATATTATTTACAGCGCGAGTTACCGCGCGCAGGTTTTCAATGATAATTAAAAATAAGTATAAAAAAAATAATGCTCACAAGAATGTAGGTAAAAATATTGTTGTAGTTATTTTCGGGTTTTAGTTATTATGTAAACTCCCTATAATTTACCCTAAACAGTGATAAACCAAGTGTTGAGGTTTATACTAAATTAAAATATAGTTCTTTTTATTTTCGATGATGTTGCTTTGCCTGGTTGAGGCCAATAACAATAATGCATCAAATAACTCGCCAAATACTTGCGAAATCACAACTAATTACGAAAAATGAATACACTTAGACATTCTTTGCTAACATACAAAACTATTTTATAAAAAAAACTTGGCTTGATATAAATCATTTTAAAACGATTTTTATATAGTAGAATTCGCGAGCTTCGTGTACTTGTTGACTTAAAAAAAATTATCTTCATTTAACCACACACTTTCTTCCTATTTACATTGACCGGTCTATGTCTAGGTTGGCGTCGCGGCTGGGTCTCTCCCAGGCATCGTGAGTTCAATTCCTCGGCTGGCTAAGTCCTCCAAGACGACACATGCAACATTTTCCGCTTTCTGTGGTGGAAGAAGAAGAACAATTAAATATGGATTATTCGTAACCCGGGAAAGCTTGTCTTTCAAAAATATAAATAAAATGTGTTTTAATTATAATTACAAATACTTATATCATTAGACGCAACTGGAGCAGACTAACCTAATTAATCTTACATAACCTAAGAGTATAAATATTTAGGGTTAGCAATCATTGTTCCATGGTCCCAATACATCGTCCTACATTATTCATAAAAACGGTGCTACACAAAATACAAATCACCCGAATACCATTGATTAAAGTGATCACCTGTGGCGACTGGTTTTGAAAAGTGGGGCCAAAATTTTACTCGCGCCATGCGCCGTTTGGCTCAGTGCTGCCCCTGAGATTAAAAACTATAATTTTCATTCAAGACGAAATTACAAAGACATTTAAGGAAAATAAGTAATGTGTACATTAACAATGTGTAATTTAATATTATGTACTTTATAACTTTTAATAATATGTTCTGGGAATGTCAAAATAAAATAAATGAATGTGTAGGTACAACGTATTACAAAATGCATAGTATCTGGTAAAATAAGTTGTTTCATCGCATTTTGACTCTAGTTCAGGCCTTCTTAACCGAGGTCAGCCATGATAACGACAATATTTTTTTGCCGTGCGATGTTTTCATATAATAATAAATATATCACGCTGATTTCCCGCTGGGACATTGTTAAAAGTTTGCAAATCGCAAGGCAACAATTTCACAACAAAACGTCAAAGTATACAAACATTTTTTTGTACAGAACGTTATTTCAAAAGCTTCGAGCGTGTCTTTAGATAAGTTGTCAAATAAATTGAGTGTACAATTTAAAAGCGTCTTTTGATTTACGAGCTGCGTGTTCAAGAAAACATTGTGTTTCTTTGCTAGAGGTGCCTATTGTTATTAGTTATTTGTGTTATTTAAGTTTTATTGCGCGTTGCATAGATTGTCTACATAGGCTAGTGGTTAAAGCACGTATCGGTAGGTAATGAGTTCGATAGCTATCAAGGCATCAATACTACATAAAACTAAGTACTTATGTATTTATTTCATATCGATTTTTTGTGAAATATCATATCAGGGGTGCTTATAGTAAGATGTCCTGCTTTATGATAATAATAATAATAATATTTGGATAATTTTTATAGCGCCGCTTTTGTGAGTTATCACCTCAGTGGCGCTTTGTTGGTATTGTATGTATAGGTACCTAACTGCATCTGTTTAAAAAAAGGCGGAACAATTTTTGTTAGTCAAAAGTTTTCTTATTTCGTTATGTATTCAAAATGGTGACCGGGTATGTCATCAAAATGACCATTCAACACACCTCCAAAAAGTGATATAAAGTCATGAAAAGTGATCAAACAAAAGCTAGGTTAAATAGTTTACATGGGTAAATATTAAAACTAGTTTTTGTTTTATCACTTTTAATGACTCTATATCACTTTTCAAAGGTGTGTTGAATTTTCATTTTGATGAAATATCATGGAACCATTCAAAATATATTATGATTTAAAAAATATATAATATAGGCCAAAAGAGGAAACCGTGAAGATTGATTCTCTTAATTCAAAATCGAATTCTGAAAATCTTTCTTCGTACAATATTCATTAATGCAATAAAAAAGTGAACCTAATACAGAAAAAGGGCTAGCCTAGCTATTCATAATCTATTCAATAATGTTATTAAATTAATGAAACTATTAAATAATTTGTATTTATTATTATTATTTGTAGTGTTTTTTTACAATAAATATACAATGTTTACAAGTCATGCTGTTTTAATTTATACTACACTTCCATTAAAAGCATTTGCTTGTGGATGGAAGATGAGTGTACATTTGCGAAAAAATAATATAAGTAGGTTACAAAGTAAAAAAAAATTAAAATCCATACAAATTATTGTATTTGGAAGGAAGAAAAAATAAATATTATGGAGGATAAATAGAGTATAGTAGGATAATTTGTGAGATTTTCAAGTGAATCTAGGGGAATCTAAATTTTTTTGTTCAATTTTTTTTGCTTCTAATTTCTTCTGGTAATTTATTAAAGAAATGTTTTCCTTGGTGGGTATAATGGTGCTGGGCAAAAGAAGTGTGTAGTTTAGGGCATGCAAATATATATATTTAAGTCTGGTTCGATTTTCAGCTATTAATGAGTATTTATCCTTTTCTTTTATAATTTGAATAATTAAATTTTTCAGAAATAAGTGTTTAAGGACGGGTTGTTTCGGAGAATTTGAACAATTCTTCAAATTTCAAAGTTAATTTTCAGGTTTTGTGAAAGATTTTTTCAAGTTCTGTTTTTATTTCAATTCTGTCAGGCAACTACCCTATGCTGATATAATAACAGAACTTGAATAGGACTTTCACAGAACCTGGAAATCAACATTGAAATTTGATGAATTGTTCAAATCCTACGAAACAACCCGTCCTTAATGTAGGAACTTTGAATTCTTCTAATACGCGTTCAGTGGGGAAGTCTGGAGGTTTTTTTAGTATTATTTTTATTATGACTTTTTGAACAATTTCTATGGGGGTCAGGCTAGTTTTGTAAGCTGCTCCCCAACTGATAATGGCATATTGCAGAACTGTACTAGTGTACTAATGCATAATATATTGAGTATAGATTTTTCATCGATAAGAAATTTCTGATTCGTAAGAATATGTAAATTAATTACCTATTTTTTTTATTGTATGGCAGATGTGATCTTTCCATTTTAGGTTTTTATCAATGATTATTCCTAGATATGTAATTTTATCCGCTGTTTTCAGAAATAAGCATGTTTGTCGACAGTGGTTAGCGTCGTTTTGTGTGAGAGAATGATCATGTAGGATTATTTGAAGATTTGGAGGTATACTGTTGGTATTTATTTCAAAGGGGATGACATATGTTTTTTCACTATTTAACGACAGAAAGTTATCGTCAAACCATATTTTTAGATTATTTATGTTATTACATGTTTGTTATTTTATGTTTAATATGCCGTTTAAGCCGAGATATGTTGGAATGTATAAAAAAGAAATATCGAAAAAATTCTTGAACAAGATTATAATACTGACAAATTGTCATACGGAAATAACATATCTAGTTTTCAGCGATGAACTTCCTTAGAAACTTAAAACAACACATTTTTTTAGGTTCTTTTCAAATTGACTTGTTTTACAAATTATCACACATAATATGAGAAATTCTCAGTATTCTGGGAACACTCTACATCTACAATGAAATACACCTTCATTTTTACGATAAGGGTGATTTAGACCTCCCGGCTGTCGACCACGATGACAATAGTTTAAGGACCCGTCATAAATCGTGTGACACTTTCGAAAATCCAAGTACGTGAAATATTCCATGGCTTTACAACAATATCACAACTTTTTACTTATTTCTTCCTTGGAACACAAATCAATACATACTTTCAATATATTTTTTGTCATGTGAATATGAATGCTGCCCAGGACCGGCCCTGAGCCAAAGGCGCTTGGCGCGAACGAAAATAGTAGGCAGAAGGCAGTAGGCAGTATCATTGTAGTCTATAATAATTGGATGATTTGTATTTTTGGTTAGCGCCGTTTTCATAAAAAAGAATCTCAAGTGCGATGTGTCAGGTATTAGGTATTACCAGCGCCTTGGCAATACGGCGCGGACTGCTCCAATTACGCCCGCATAGGCCCGCCCTGGAATCGACAATTGGGTATGACGTGAGGCTAATGTGAGTGGTGAGGTGAAGGAGATGATGTCACTTGGGCGTATATCACCCCCTCCACCATCGATAGACCTTAATTCCAACAGAAAAAATGCAATAGTACTCATAGTTTACACTCCCGGAAAAAAAATATTTTCGCCCATTTCTTTAGCATTATGATATAAATAATAAGTCACAGTGAGTAGAGGTCTTATAACTACGCCACTGGATGAGAGAGGAAGGTTGGGTGAAGGTACTTACTTCGCTTTTCAGCTCTCACCATTCAACACAGCTAACGCCGTTTCTAGCAATGTACCCCAGTAACCATCATATGGGTAGAGAATGGATTGCCAAACATAAAAAAAATCGTTCAAGAGTGTGTGGTTCATGTCAAGAGACAAAATAAAAGAAGAGTATGTATGAGACGCTGTATGAATGTTAATGAAGCAAGAAGTGTGTACTTACCTTAAAACCAGAGTTGTGTGGCCATACTAGTACTATTTCCTCAATTGGCTAGTAATATTGTTTTACGTATAACGTACAATAAATTATTATTAGAATTCATGTTGCTCAAAATTTTCAATAATTGGTGACATTTATTTATTTAGTAAACTGTGAAACATATTTATTATGCCATCTGTGTTTTATAGAACGAAACATTTACAGACACTCCAAAGAACAAACTTTCGTCAATACATTCATAGATGGCAGTATCCCCAGTTGACACAATGCCTCCAAAGCTATCAAATTCCAAACCCAGGTTCCAAACCAATTTTTTAAAGATTCCATTGTAGTACACAGAAGAGTAGTAGAATTTTTGATCCAAGTTTCGAATCGGTGTACGGTTACGAAAACCAAAAAACTTTGGATTAATTGGTGGTTTCTTTACCGCTTATCTTGAGTAGAATTAAAATAAAATTGTTGATTGCTTCTCAAAAACATAAACTATTAAAATTTTTCTGCCTTCAAGAAATACATGATCATATTGTTAGCACCTAAAGTTGCTTCTTATGAACTTAAAAAAAAACAAAATTTATTATGTCCAAAATTATCTGTAAAAATTTCACTTAATTAACCTTTTTCTTTTTTGGGCCAATACATATTGTATCGATTTTTCATCAAAAAATAAATTCTTCTTCTTAATTCACCTTGAAAACATTGGACAAAAATCATTTGTACTTTGTTCTTGTGTAATTAGTCAGAATAGGAGTTTTGGGGAGGGCCAATATTTTATCTTCGTGGGGTTTGATAAAAACCACCTCAATCCAGGCTTCAACAATGAATCAGGTCGGTCTGCTATTTATCCCCCCTATACATGGGCGCCGGCAGAAAAATTTCTAGGGGGGGGCAAAATATTTTTAGTAATGTTTTAATGTAGTTTTATTTACTGTAGCGTATTTGCATGGTGAACGAACTGACTATTTTTTTATTAACACAATATTTGTATATAACAAAAAATATTACAACATAAATTTAAAATTAAATTTATTCTTTAAGCAAGAACTGGAGACGTCTGTTATCGCTACCAAACATATCTACAATTTAGTCCATAAAGTCTTTTTTGTTGCAGTTCACTTTGTCTCTGTGTACAAGAGCTGCACAGCTTATATTGTCTCTTCAACGTACAACTTTTCCAAATGAAGATGCTGTGATCATTTTACCCCTCAACTCCATCCATTCACTGCAGTTACTCTGTAAAATTGTTTCCCGTTCTATTTTATTCCTATCTTTTTGTTTTTCTCTCAACTAATCCAAAAGTATTTCTTTCTCCGCCTCGAAAATAGATTCAGGAATATCTGGTTTTATGCAGAACTCTCCATACTCAGCATCTTTTCGATTCATGTGTCGCTGAATTCGATTTTTCTTCCAAAAATATCGCAAAGTAAGACGACATTTCGCTAGTCTGTTTTCTTCTGATTTTTTTAGTCTGCCTCCAGGAGTTTTCCCTAAAAGCTGTTTATGTAATGTATACAGTGGTTTTCGAGAGTTGTGGGATACAACATACAACTGCTGCATAGCATCGCCCTTGATAAGATTTCTTATTGGAATAATTTATCCTTTTTCCACCTACAAATTTGGCTATTATTCCGTTAAACCTCTCTACAACATTATTTCGTTTTATTCCCCATCTTCAATAAATTATGGACCTGTAAAAACGCATTATTTAGTCAACATAAATGCAAACGGAAAGCATTTTTTCCGTAAGAAGTAAGTCATTAATTTTGTTAAATAATGAATAAAACTATACATTCAAAAGTATTTTGAGATAAAAAAGTATAATATTTTGGTCATGAATAGTAACAATATCACACAAAATTCCCTCACCGTTTGAGAACTAATAATACTCGTAACCAAAATAATGCCGACAAGAAAAACCCGTCGAAAAAACTGTCAGAGACCAACTTCCGTTCCGTGCCACGTTCCGTGGACTTCTGTGCAGATCCTAGAATGTTTGCGTCTTATATCATCACGAATACACACTTGCGGCGACAATTGCTTGACCAGCAGAGTCTGGATATATTTGACGTAAGCGCCAAAGTGAGTTTTATTTATTTGTTGAATATTTTTATATGAATTAAAAAAAGTTAGTCAATAATAATTATAAAAAATAATCATAAAACGGTATTTTTTCAAAGGTGTTTCTTATATGAGTTCTTAGTTACCTCAAGAAAAAACAAAATTATCAGTGGTTTACGTTTATATTTTTTGTAACGCACCCAATAATTTTATTTTAATTCCGATCAATAATAAAGAAAGAAAAAGTTTCAATTTATGCAAAGTATATTTTTTGGTATTCATAATGTATACCGATTCGTAGCATAGATTAATCTAAATAGTGATTTAGCATTTACCTTCCTCTTAACATGCACAATCCAGACAGACGTTCATCTGACATTGTAGATCTAAGCCATGTTTTTACACGACGTAATGTGCTGAACGATCGCTCCATCGTACATATTGTTGCTGGTAATGTTAGCTAAACTAGTAAGGCATACCTATAAAAGGTAACAAGTCGATGAAATCTTGGCTACTTTTGTATTTTCGCGTTTTCGAAAAATCAAACCAACTCAAGGCTTCAGTTTCGAAATTATCAATGTGGTATACCTGATTAATAATAATAAAATTTATCCAGGATGTGGGGAGGTTAGTGCAATCGCACACGTCCCATATATACAAAATAAATAAATAAATAAATAAATATATATACATATTTTTTGTACAGTAGGTATGTGAAATTGAAAAATATAGTAACAACTAAGTAATTAACAACTATGCAGGGCGTGGTCTTGAGTAAGCTTGGGCCCAGCGCTCACTCAGTAGTGGCGTTTGGTGCTGGTAGGCTGCAGTCACCAACGTGGTGTCGGAGGCCATTAGCCGCATCCTGGCTCCAGTGACCCGGTGTCTC
The DNA here is from genome assembly GCF_061612785.1 of Hesperophylax consimilis. Classification (NCBI taxonomy): domain Eukaryota; kingdom Metazoa; phylum Arthropoda; class Insecta; order Trichoptera; family Limnephilidae; genus Hesperophylax; species Hesperophylax consimilis. The sequence goes on from NC_142842.1 coordinate 24,516,197, forward strand.
ATCAGGCAATAGTATACATTATATCCTTAAACCGTTGACGATTCAGTTTGCACAATTTCGAAAGATGTAGCAAGGCTAAGTTAAATTGTGCACTGTTGGCTCCACAAAATCGACTCTCCATTGAGTTAATTAGATAATGTAACTATGGAATGTAAACTGTTTGTCTGAAGTACTCTTCAACACTTATGGTTCCCGGATTACTTTGATGATTTTGTCTTCCACACTGTCTTGGAATAATGAGTTCAATGTCCATTTTCTGTTTGAGTTTTAATGTTTTCTCAAAAATATCCCATACTCCTATATAAGAAGAATAAGATTCTATTTCACACAACACTAAGCCTGGACTAAACAATTATATTCAAAAGATTCTAAACCACGCTTACCCTGACTATTCAATCGTTTTTATTTCTTTCCCAGTCATTTGTCAATTTTATTATTTTCCCTGAACAACTGAAGAATTATGGCTAAGAAACATTAATTGTCCGGATTCCTTTTCTGGCAAACCACAACATTCGGCAGTGCCGAAAACCGATTAGGTGTTAACATAAGATTCCATACAAAATCAGGATGGACATTTTTATTCAGGGTGTTCCAAAAATAGTGTTGCAAAATAAGTCCAGAGGTAGAGCACCCCTGGAACTGCCCAAATCACCCCCATGGGGAACTTACATAGGGATGATTTGGGTAGCTTACCTCTGTACTTACGCTTGACACTATTTTTTGGACACTCTGTATGTATAGCTTCGTTCAGACAATATCTGATAGTATTGATACTCTTGCGTCTGGACGATGTAGGCCCTCTGATTGGTCAAATTTAAATTGTCTGTTTCGGATAAATTCCGCTAACTTGAAAATTAAGACACGATTTCATACTAAAATAGGATCGCCTCATAATAATACGAGATTTCTTCAAAAACATCGTTTCTGCTCATATAATTTTTGGATAATATCGAAGAAAATATGTTTTAGAAAGTTCATAATCCATTGGATTAATTACATTACAATGAAAATTATCCACAGTTACGTAATTATGTTTGACGTTTATAAAAAAATCACGCGTTCCTTCAATGGCCGATACGCACGGCTATAGATGGCCGACAGAGCGCACCTCGGGCGGTTTAAAAACGAACCAAATGAATGCCGCGAATATTCAAATATGCAGCTCACAATATTTGACTACTTACGATTAAAAAGCGTTTACTAAGAAGATTTTTTCTGGAAGCTTATCACTTTGTAATGGCATTTTTCATTTATATTTTTTTGTTTATTTATTATAACTGATTTTATATTGACATGTTTTCTAATTTCTAAAATTTCTAAATTATTTATTTGCGGTGCTTTATATCCTGAGTTCATTGTTATTAGTGTAAAACACCAGTTGAATAGTACCAGGATTGTTTTTATATATAATTTTAGAAGTATCGTTATCCACAAACAGAATTCTACGCCATTGTTTATTTCTATCTTTAGAAAGACCGTTTGAAGAGAATATGTTTAATTTTTTTATTTAGTATTTCAACTATCAATTTATTAGAATAACCGTTATTAAATGCTATTTGTCTTATGAATATATTGTTTTATGGTTATATGCTATTTGTTTTTTTCAGGTCTTAAAATACTTCAATATGAATAATTTTGAAATTTTAGAAATGAGGAAACATGTTAATATAAAAGCAGATATAATTAATAAGAATTTTTTATAAACTCTCTTTTAAATATTTTCCCACTCAACTGGTCTTTCCCGTCTAACGATATTGTAATTCCTAATTATTATAAACCCAGCCTACTCTTACCCCTCCCCCCTCCTTCCACTTCTTCTTTTCCAATTGCAATCTATATTTAATTTTTGACTTCGGTGTATACACAATAAAATTTAAACATTATATTTATTCATTTATTGGACAATTTGCATAGCGCCGCTTTTGTGAGATATCACTTCAGGGGCGCTATATTGTAATAATCTACCTTTATATATAGATTTTTACTCTCCTGATGATGTTATATATATAATCTAACTTTAAACTTTATTAGATACAGTAACAGTTGTAGGTAAAGAATTACCACCAGTTGGAGTAAAATTAACACCTTTTAATTAAACCGACTGCTAATCTCATTGCACAATTCCCCTCCTTTTATTCATAAACACGGGTACAATTAATCAATATGTAATAATCTATTATTTCAGTCAACTTTGTTATAACTATCTTTATTTGTGACAAACTAAACGATATTGATTCAACTTATAGACATTGACGATTGTAACACATATTTAAGCACTGCAAGTCTCCTATGAGCTAATTATATTAGGTACCTAAGATAACAGTTAATATCAGTTGTAGACATGTAGTCAATAATAGTGTTTAATTTGAAATAATCCATCACAAATACGTAAAATTTCATTTATTCAAACAACTGTCATTCTTATTATGCGTAAATTTAGCATGTTATTATTAATTAACTCCTTCCTGTTCCGTGTTTTAACAATATTATAATATTATTTTAACAATATTATTATATACTCACCCTCTCTCTGTGAATGTCCTAATATCTATCTATTAAATGTAACTGTTGTTAATATCACATAAAATGGGCGAAGCCCAATCAAGAGCCGCCCGCAGGGCCTAGCAGAAAAAAACCTGCGGAGCGGGTTTTTAACTGCTAGTTTCATATAATGCATAATACACATTCCTAACTAGCAAATAAATAATTAGGTCGTCAAAATGGCAAAATCAAATGTATGAAATCAATTTTGCTTTTAACACAACATATTCATGCCGTCCCATCAATGTTCAACAATTGATTGATATTTATTTGCACTTCTTTAGCTGTTCATTCGTATTTAAAAATATCTCGCTGTGTAGGTACCGCTTACACGCATTAAGTTTTTATCACCAGAAACCACAACTCTAAGTTACGCGTGGGTAAGAGGTAAAAAAAAGTACATAATTATTTTGATTTCATCAATTTTCATTTAAGCAGAAGGTTAAACTTTTGACGCATCGAGTGATTCTATTTTGCGTTTTTATCACCAGAAACCACAACTCTGAGTCGCGTGCTAAGAGATAAAAATATATAATTATTTCGATTTAGTCAATTTTCATTTAAGGCAATGGTTAAACTTTTGACGCATCGAGTGTTTCACGATGATAAAATAACCCCTCCTCAAACGTGATCGCTGTTTTCAATTGAATACTTTATTGAGGAATTTCGATGAAAAACATTATGGTTTTCGTAAATATAACCATTCATACAAGTTCGACAATGTCGATTCTGAAAAAAAAGGTTTTTGTACAACGAATAAATCAAAAAGTGATAAAAAGCTTTTCAAAAAATCTAGGATCAGACTGACGTCATATAACCACATATCATAGAGTGTATAATTATGTTGGTCGCACAAGAATAAAACCTCAACGTTTTGTGGTTTATGACACTGGTTGCAAACGGGTTAGTAATCTAACCAGCAATACGATACCAGCAAACATCATTTATACTACCATAGTGTGGCATTATTGATACAGGCAAAATGAAGTTAAAAACATTTTCCTGTTTGTTCAATTTTCAAAACGTTACAACACTACTGTGTTTTAGCACTTTGATAATGTTTGTAATTGGTATGGGAAATTCCGAACTCTCACCAGAGAAAAGAACAGTAAAACGCGAGGTACATGGAAACGGAACATGTGAAGGTGATTTCCTCTGGAGTCCGGGTAATGAGAGCTATTTTAAAATTAAACCTTCGGAAAAAAGCCATCAAAAATACCAAGGATGTCCAGGAAATGAAGTGCCCATTGATTTCTATAAAGACAACTACACAGATATCAATACTTCCTTGGGCACCAGGTTTTGAACTGACTATAAGGGAGTGTATGCCCATGGAGCCTTTATTAACTGGCGCGTTGGAGACGTGAATATGGGAAAACCAGAATTTTCCCTTGGTTTGTCAAATTTTTTAAACGGTCCTGACGAGAAAATGTGCGTAACTGTAGATATCGAAACTCATAAGTTGATGCCAACCAATTATTTATTTATTTATTTATTGACGCCCTATTGGGCTTTTAAGTACATAAAAATTTCATTTGTAGCAACAGTGTAAAACAAACAATACAAAATCGAAATAAAATATAATGATTTCTCATACATTATTTACATTTAAAAAGTGGTGGACTAATTTGGCTTTAAATGTATTGAAGTTTAAATTAAATATGTCAGCGACATCACTTAGTTCATTGCCTAACCTATGTATTCTTTCTAACACAGAATTCGTAGCGAAGTTGTTGTTGTAGAATAAAATATTCCGTCTAGTATATTTTGGAGGTATATGTAAAGATAGCAAGTTTATAGTGTCAGGGCAGTCTAAGCTTGAATGAACAATTTTATATAATAAAAGAAGATCAAATATTTTTCGCCTTTCAGATAATTTCGATAAGTTAAGTTTACTGCGTAAATTGACATAATTGATTTCAATAATAGGAATACCAATTTTGAAATTAATAAAACGTAAAAATTTATTTTGATATTTTTCAATTTGTAAACAATGAGAGTTGAAATAAGGACACCAAATAGTTGCATTGTATTCAACCTGACTTCTAACCAGAGACGTGTATAGTAATTTTATAGTTTTTATGTTATTAAAGTCTTTAGCGATTCTGAGAATAAATCCAAGCATTTGTAATCCCTTACTGGTAATGCTATTAATGTGATTCAAGAAGCGTAATTTGGAGTCAAAGATAACTCCAAGGTCATTGAATTCAAAAACTCTTTTTAGATTGGCATTGTTAATTGAGTAGTCGAATAATAAAGGGGTTTTAGATCTATGGAAACTGATCGTTTGGCATTTGTTAATATTAAGATGTAATTTGTTTACGATGCACCATTCATAAAGTTTATTTAGGTTCATTTGTAGAGTTAAACAATCTGAAGAATTACCGATCGATTTAAAAATCTTTAGATCGTCGGCGAATAGAAGAAAGTGAATATTATCAAAAATTAGTGAAATGTCATTAATAAATAGTAGGAAAAGAATTGGTCCTAGGTGGGAACCTTGGGGGACCCCACTTAAGGCAAAAAAAGTGTAAGAAGTTGTGGAAGTAATTTTTACAGATAATTTTCTGTATGATAAGTAACTTCTAAGCCATTCGAGAAAGTTGCCGCTTATTCCCAAGTGTTCTAATTTTTCCATTAAAATGCGATGAGAAACAGTATCGAAGGCTTTGCTAAAGTCAGTATAAATTGTATCAACTTGAAGACCCTTGGACAGTGCATTAGAAATAAAATTTTCGTAAAGCAATAAGTTAGATGACGTAGATCTGTCTGGCATAAAACCATGTTGAAATGTTGATATAATTGGTTTAATTTGATGCATGATTTTACTTAATATAATCTTTTCTAAAAGTTTAGGTAGTGATGACATAATACATATGGGTCTATAATTTACAATTTGACATTTATCTCCTTTTTTAAAAATGAGTATTATAAAGCTACTTTCCCAAATTTCAGGAAAACAACCTGTAGATAAGGATAAATTGAAAATTATAGTAATAGGAAGAGCTAGAACATGAATACAGTTTTTAAGTAATATTGAGGGAATCAAATCTGGCCCCGAATTCGACTTGGTATCCAGCTGTTTGATAAAAGTCACAACATCATCAACTACCACATGGATGCTATGCAAGTTAAGTGAGCTTCCGGTAAATTGGGGTTTATCTGATAATATGTTGTCATTGTCTTCAACATATACACTCTTGAAGAAATCTGCAAATAAATTTACAATATCGTTTTTGTCATGACCCACTTTTTTTCCCATAAAACATTGTACCGGGAAAGTTAAGAGTTATTTTTCCGAAAGGAGTTAGCGTAATTCCAAAATTTATTAATATTTGTTAAAATAAAATTTTCAACATTGTTGGTGAATTTCTCGAAACATACTTTCGATTTCCTAGTACAATCTTTACGCAGAATGGAGAATGCGATATAATTATCTAGCGTTCTATTTATTTTATAACGGTTGTGGGCAATTTTTTTATGGTACGTTAGATTAATTAGTTCAGAATCGAACCATTTAGGGAATTTAGAAGTGTAATATTTTTGTAGGGGTACAAATCTATCGATTGCTTGATAAATTACATTGTAAAAGTATTCTAAGGCCTCATTTAAACTTGAGCTTTTACAAGTGAGACCATAAGCCCAATTATAAGTAAATAAAACTTCTATAATCTTTGGGTAATCTGCTTTTTCAAAATTACGCTTGACAATCGTGGGGTCAATTACCTTAACATAAGTATTGAGGTAATTGATTATTAGAGGGGGTGGTATTTATCGAATGGAAGAATCATTTCATCAGAGGCATACACATTAACACTAGAAGAATTTGTAAAGACAAGATCGAGAAGACGAGAATTGATGTTGTACACATGGTTTTTCTGATGCAGATTTAAAAAGTTCGATATTTCTAAAATTTCATGGGAGCCATGATTGATGTTGTCCGGACTCGAGGACGCGATGTTCTCAATGTTCGATACAATATTTGGGAGGTTTTAGTCACCCATCAGAATAAATGTAGCATCAGGAAATTTTCTTCGCATAGTTTCAACTTCAAGGTGGTGCTCCTTATATGTTTGCAGGCCGGAGGATGGTGGTATATATGTGCAACCGATTATAAGTTTTTAATTTTTTAAGGAAACCATTACAAACACTTGTTCAAGATGTTTGTGAAGGCATTTCAGTTTTTTCGAATTCAGTTTGGTTGATTCTGACAATAGTACGCCGCCACCTTTTGTTTTATTGCTGGAACTTTGACATCTGTCGTTTCTGTAAATTAAATGATCTAAAAACCCCAGTTCTTGATCGTTTATGCCAGCATTTAGCCATGTTTCAGTAAGAGCATAAATTTCGTAATTCATCGTTGGTAATGTACATTTTAGTTCTTGAAGTTTCGTTCTCAGTCCTCTTTCATTTTGATATTATATTATTAGTTTGTGGGTCAGTTTTTTGGATTTAATTTTACAATTGTTGGGTGATTATTAATGTACTTGATTGTAATGTCTTGCTCACCCGATGATTGCCTATTTTTTAGTTCGATTCGTAAATTATTTAGATAGTTCCTTTGAGCAACTGATTGATCAGGGTACATGCGGATGTTATTCTTCAGCGAGTGTTTTTTTTCGAGTAGGATTTTCGGCCATTTAGACTCAGGGAACTCGACTTTTACACCCCTCGGTTTATTAGTATCCATTTTCCCGATTCTGTAAACTTTCAGGTCAAGAGAATTGGTAGAGTTGTCCAGGTCGAAAATGATTTTTTTTTTATGCTGGTAGTGTCGTCTTTCATAATATCAGTCTGGGTTATTGCTTTGCTTTCGGGGAAGTTACATATTATAATATTTTTTTCCCTTAAATTTTGATCATTCATCTCAGCAATAATATCGCAGATGTTATTTGTTTGCAAATTAGTAGTGGTAACAGCAGGAGGAATATTTTTGTACACTGATAATTTGCCTTCTAGGGTAGCCATTCTTGCAGCCATTTGGCCTATGGACCCTAGGATATTATTAGTTTTGGGCATTATTTTGGCAATATGCTCCTTGGTAAATTTGTTATTGGGATCCATCACAATATTTGTTAATGCATTGATGTCATCTTGTGCAAGGGATTATGTCTGCGCATCCATGATAAGTTCGGATTTAAGTTAATAAAAATTAAAAATTAATAGTAGGTTGAACTCCCCTGATTACTGTCTGGAATCAAGTTCACTTACAGGTAGTAATGAGTAGGTCTCAGTACCTACTACGGTCACAAGGCGTGCGGAAATACAGGTTACCTGCCTTTGGTGTAACAATAATATTAAATATTGAATTTAAGTAAAGTTATTATTATTTGTTATTAAAACTTCGGGCTTTTATTTATTGTTGAGGACACAAAAGAAATGAACAGATTCACAACTTTTACACTGGAACACAATGGCACAGGAATAGTGTGTTAAGTTTTATTTTAAATATTTTGTGGACAGAAATAATTCGTGACTGGTTTAGTTTTGACGGTTTAGTTTGACGGCCGGCATAGTCCAGTAGTAACGCATTGGACTGCCATTCCGAAGGTCGCGGGTTCGAACCCGGCGTGCGCAAATAAATTTTATTTGATTAATTTGTGTTATTTCACAATTAATCAATTAAAATAATATATAGTATATTTGCGGCACGTTCCAGAGTGGAAGATACTACCAGTATCGCCCTGGTGTAAGACCACCATTCAGAATTGAAACGTTGCTCCAAATGGCTTTAGCCGTGTTTAGTGACTAGATCTGAATAGCCAGGTACTTCCCCACCTTCCTCTTTCCCTTCCCCACTTACCTTCAGCCTCACAACATCCCCCAATTGGGGATGCCATAGTCTCACTGGCTCCAGACGGGAGCAGTTGGGACTCTTGTGAGGTATTCACTATAAAAAAAAAAAAAGTTTACTGTTATTGAGTGAGTTAAAGTAATTATGATTTAAAGTTCCCGCGATTGTATGTTTTGAAGCCTGGCCAGGATCCATTGCAAGTGCTTCCCGAGCTGACCATTAATTTTGTTAAAACTATGTAAGTTTTCCAATTTTGAAAAATGAAATTAATTAAACCATAATATCATTAAAAACTTTGAAACTAAATTTATAGTTGTACCACACAAAGCCTAGTTTTTCAGATTAAATCAAACCACGGGCGCATATGCCAAAATAACTAAACAAACCACAATGTTTGATTTTCACCAAATCAGGATAAGAATAACTACATACATAAAATTTATTTGCAGGTATGACGTGATGATTTTCAAAACGAATCTGAACGTATCGATAGAGTCAGATGTAACCTGTTTTACGGACTCCAATTTATTGTTTCCAGAAGAGGTTAATATTTCGAGGAGAATTTCTGATTCAGAATTTGAGGTCAAAGGAAAGTTTGACGGATACTACTGGTGCCTTTCTGTAAATACTAGAAAATACGTCGCCAATGAATCCGAGCGGATTTTATTCATAAAGAATAAACAACACTACGAATCTCTTTTAGTTATAATAATACATAAAGACGAAATGGTGCATATATTTAAGGAAAACACCACTTTATACAAGTTTTACGTTCCCTTTGAATATCAGGCACAAGAAATCGAAATACATTCAGTATATTATAATTTGAAAAATAATTTTTCAGTATCTCGTTTTTACAGCGACAAGATAATTTTTCATGGAGTCACAAAGAACATGCTACATGAAATCCAATATTTTTCTTACTTCCTTGAATCTAGACCAATATTATTTTGTGAACCAAATGGAAGCATTCCACCATTGAATACAAGTGAGACGATACACTAGTGTTTTTGTTATGGCTTGTATGAAATTGAAGATTATGTATATGTACAAATACTCGTAGTTCTGTGAACAGTTCTCTTATTTAATAAATCAAAAACCAAAATTTCCTCTGAAATCATAAAACTTACAAGCAGATACTTAAATACCTACCAGCTTAATCATAAACCATATATTTAATAAAACATTTACTTCAATAAGGAATAATACATTTTGTCCTAAGAAACGTCACTTTCTTATTGACTGATCTTTTTCAAACTTTCTTCAGGAAGGTAGGTATATAATTATTGAAAAAATGCTAATAAAAAAGCTTAAATAAACACAAAGCTTTCACATTCTAAAATATAATCTTTACTGGAATATTGAAACGGCCTCCACCTTGAAACGGAAACGGAACGTCTCGCCTTTATTCTCATGAACTTGCTAACGTAGCTCTAAGGGAGGAATGTACAGAGATTCAATTACATATTTTATTTTTTAGGTGAGACGAAAATAATCATGAACGCCAACATCAATAATACCGATCTTGACGAATGCAAAATACGGAGAAGTGAGGGCGATTTCGGTGTTGGAAGCTATTGGAATATATCAGATTTCTCTAACAAAAATTGTCCTGTAAGTAATAAACCAAACTCAAAAAAGGTTACGCCAAATGATATATTAATATCTTCTATAATGTATGAGTTCTTACCATAGACATATGAATGTCTGTGGTTCTTACTCTTTTTATAATTGTCAAATATGTCAAAAAATGGTATTGTGTGTACCATCTCGTCTCTGATACGGAGGCTAAATTGTGTAAATTAAATGTAAATTGTACCACATACTTTGTTTTGAAATCTTCGCTATTTCTGTAAAAAGCTTAGTCACGGAGCTCGTCCTTCGTCCTGTACTATTACGAAATCCTGCATTTGTCACATTATTATTAAATTTGGTCTTGACGAAGGAAGGGATTTCTGAAAACGGTCGTATGAAACGCAATCAAAACATAATGTTTTTTCATGTGTAATTTTTCACGAACTTGTTTTTTTTTGTTATTCCAGAGTCCTGAAATCCAGATCAACGAAACTATGAATAGCATGGAAGGTATTATTTTGGATGGTCCTTTTTACGTGTCCAGTCTGACGATTGCTGTCGATGAAATCAATAAAGTCCTAAAACTTAAAGAAGAAGTTGAAATACCCTCGAGAGTCCTGCAAGAACTGGATCTAGTTCTCGACCAAGTACACTTGCCCAAGGACCAAGTCCAACTTACCGTCAAAAGATCAAATGTGGATGTAATGGTGGCGGGAAGTACCAATAATGTTTCAATCATAGGAATCAAAGTAAATTCAAGTTCACCAGAATATGAAGGTTCATCGATTCACTTATTGACTTCAGGTGATATCATAAATATTATTGATCAGTCAATGATTGCCATATCCAAACTGATCTAGCTTAAATATTGAATCAGTGTTAAAAAATTATGTTAAATCATCTTTGTTTTGCTTCTAATAGGCCAATGTCAGTTTTGAAAATTTTACTAGGCCTTTGTAAAATTTGCTTTTTTTAGCAATTTTTAATTTAAGAAAAGCGACAATATATCTAGTGCGACCGTTTGGGTCTCACCGTGACGTTCCAGGCACCGCCCTAAACATGCGTCACATACGCGAGAAGATCACCGCACGAGCGGTTCCGCCGGAATCCGTATTGACGGTCGTTGATAATTTTGTTCTTCTCGACGTATGTGAGCAGTTTGTCGTTGATAACACGTTCCATCACTTTGGACAGAACTGATGTGATTGCTATGGGGCGGTAGTTGGCCGGGTTGGAGCGGTCACCTTTCTTGGGAATAGGGTGAATGACCGCTTTTTTCCAAGCAGAGGGCACATTGCCACACTTCAGGGAAATTTTGAAGAGCTTTGTCAAAACTGGAACTATTTCCGCAGCACACCTCTGCAATACCAGGGCAGGTATTCCATCAGGTCCACTAGCTTTGTTAACATCAAGCCCTCGTATAACGTGAGGTACATCCCGATGCCGGATCCTCAGCTTTTTCATATAGAAGCCGCAGTGAGGAACCGACGGCGGAACAGCACCTCCATCATCAAGGGTCGAGTTTTCCGCAAACATTTTCCCTAATAGGTTAGCCTTTTCGGTGGCGGTGTTTGCTAGTGAGCCGTCAGGTCAGGTAAGAGGTGGCAAACTGGGTTTGCAAAAATTCCGACCTATTGAGCCCGCAATCTACCAGAATGCTCTGCTGCCATGCGGGCAGGCAGCCAGCTTTTTGCTGATCTGCAGGTCGTGTTCGAATTTCGACCTATTAATAATTCTCTTGCATTCCTTTGGCGATTTGTTGTATGCTGATCTGCTGTCGGGCGTTTGAGATGGGTTGAAGGCTCGGTGAGCCGTGTTTTTTCGTCGAACTGCTTCGGAGCATTGTCGACTGAACCACGGCTTTGAGCCCACACCAGTTTCTTTAGTAGTCGATTGTATGAAGCCATCCATCGCCGATTTGATGACGTCACCAATCTCCTGGGCACATCTTGAAGGGTCCGAAGTCCGAAAACAAACAGCTGACCACGGAAAAGCGTTGAAATGGGCCCGCATACCGAACCAATCTGCTGACCTATAATGCCACACTTTTCTCTTCAGCCTCTCATTGGTTGGTCTGAGGTTAACGGGGATTGATGTCGTCACTAGGCAGTGGTCGGATGATCCCAGAGGCGCTGTGACGTCAATCTTATAACCGTGTGGCACAGTAGTTAAGAATAGGTTTAACAGATTGGAGCGGTGAGTCTGGACATCAGGAACCCTTGTAGGCTCCTGAACCAGTGAAATAAATTTGATAATTGTCAATGCATCGACAATAATGGATGCTCATCCAATGGCCCAACTTTTATTCGTCCACTTCCGAGATGACCGAGCATTCCGGCAGACGCAAGAAAATATTAAAAAGGTCAACAGCCCGGTCGTGAGTGTTTCCATTAAAAATGTTTAATTTTTCGACGAAGGTAGACGAAAGTTCCACATTGATATATATTTTAGACCTTTCGTCAGCCAGAAAGACGACGAGAAGAAGGAATGCGCATATTGGGACACCAATATAGGAAGGAATAGATAATGGTCCACAAAGGGATGTGAGCTACTCACCAACCGGCTGGGAACATTGGATATCTGTAGATGCTATCATCTTACACATTTTGCCCAAATACTGACAACTTCCGATGTAACAAGCATTCTAGAAGGGCATTACAATGCATTAACAATAATATCAACGTTGGGTTGCTGCCCTTCTATTATTGGTCTCGTGATAATTGCTTTTACAGCTATCTTATTCGAACGGTGGAGAAGTGACTTTGTTCATCAAATATGGATAAATTTATTTGCTGCAGTTGGGGTGATGATCATTTTGTTCTTGGTAGTTGCAGAATTAGACTTCGAAAAAAGCAGTGAAATTTTATGCGTCGGATTTGGCATCGCTCTCCACTATTAAGTCCTTTCTGTGTTTAGTTGGATGCTTGTGGCAGCGATGGTATATTATCAAATTATTGTCAAAGTATTTAATTCTCGTGCTTCTGATGACAGGGTTCGTATTCTAATGGCAACACTATTTGGGTGGTTGATTCCGGTTATTCCAATAACGATTTTGTTATTCTCGAGTTATGAAAGTTATACTCAAAACAATTTAACAGCCTTTCAACACAAATTTTGCTATCCCAGTGGAATGGGCCTTTGGTTAGCAGTTGTTCTGCCAGCCGTTTTAGTAGTAATTCTTAACATCTTCTTATTTATTCACATAATGCAAGAAGTTCGCAAATCGGAAAAACTAAAGAAGCACGATAAGAAAAAATGACAAATGTTTGGGAACGTTAAACAACTGATAATTCTATTTTATCAGTTTGGTTTGATATGGATATTTGGATTCCTTTCAAACAATTTGGCTGTGGCATATATATTTTGTATTACAACAACTTTACAGGACATAGTTCTATGTTATATTTTTGTGATTGGAAACACCAACACCCGACATTTATGGAAAGATAAAATTAGAGTGTACACAGTTGCAGGATTTACTACTGGAACTGAAACTTCAACAATTCAATACAATTTTTTTTTTTTTTTTTTTTTTTATTGTTGATACATTTTTTTTACAATATTTCATATTTCAATTTAGTAATGTTGGCCTCACTGGGTTGTTTACCCGTGCTGAGGCCCCCATTTTATAATTTAAGAATTTATACAATTAAAAGAAAATAAAAGAAAAACAACATTAAAATAAAGATAAATTTAAAATAAAAAATAAAGATTAAAAATTAAAATATAATTATAACACTAAAAGAAAAATATCAAAAGAGAATGTAAATCGGCATTTATAATGATATATGTGTTTGTGCGTGTTGCGTGTTTTATATATTTTTTTGTGTTGCGTGTATATGTTTTATTCTTTTATGTTATAGTATTTTGGTAATATTGTCTTTTTGTTCTTTAATCCATTTTTTTATTTTGTGTTTGAATTTATTTTTATTTTCCTCAATTTTTGTTTCAAGTGGAAGACTGTTGAATGCTTTAATAGCGTGGTATTTATGGTGTCTTTGTCCAAAGGTAGTGTTTACCGTCGGAGTTTTTATGTTTTCTTTGTACGCTTGTCTGACCGGTCTATTAGTGATATTTTGTGTTTGTTGGAGTTTGTTTTTTTGGTCGAAAATGTAGTTTAGTAGTGTTTTAACATATAATTGGCGTATATCAAGTACGTCACAGCTTTTAAATATTTGGTCTGTGTCGGTTAGTTTATGTTTTTTGAGTATTATCTTTAATATCGTTTTCTGTGCGATTTCTATTTGAGCGATAGCTGCGTTTGTTGCTCCTCCCCAAGCAATTATTCCATATTCTATTATTGATTGGCATAGTGCATAATATATTGTTTTCAATTGTTTTATTTTATATATGTTTCTTATGTTTAGGAAAATGTGTATTGTTCTGAGGAGTCTATTTGTGATTTGTTTGATGTGATGTGTCCATCTAAGATTATGGTCAATTAGGATTCCTAGATACTTTATTTGTTCTGTTTTTTCTAGAGGGGGGCAATCGCAGATGTTGGTGTTTATGCATTCGTGTATTTTTATGGTGTTTGTATTGTTTTTTGGCTGTCCTGTGTTAGTTATGCTGTACGTTGTGAATTTTGTTTTCGATATGTTTAGTGTGAGTGTATTTGAGTCCAACCATTTTTTCACTTGCGTGATTCCTAGATTCGCATTGTTATAAACCTTATTCCAATCCTTAGATTTAAATAATAAAACTGTGTCGTCTGCGTAACTAATTATTTCTCCATCTATTTCCATGCTGCAAAGTTCATTTATGTAAATTATGAAAAGAACGGGCCCTAGTATGCTTCCTTGTGGAACTCCGTGTGTAATCGGCAGTGGTTTGCTAGTATAGTTATTAATTTTGACTTGTTGTGTTCTGTCGCTCATGTAGCTTATTAATAGTTGTAGTTCTTTGTCTTTGATACCCATATTTTCTAATTTTTTAAAAAGTGTTTTGTGGCATATTGAATCAAAGGCTTTAGCCAAATCTAAATATATCGCTATGCATTTAAGCCCTTGATCTAAGTTGCTATGTATATAATCTATTGTACTTGCTAAAGCTTCTTTTGTGCTTCTTTTTTCTCTAAATCCATATTGTTTGTCCGAGATTAATTTGTTTTCTTCCAGGTATATTATTATTTGGTTTTTTAATAGTCTTTCGAAAATCTTTGATAGAGAGTTTAACAAAGTAATTGGTCTATAGTTAGTTATTTCCATTTTATCTCCGGATTTATACATAGGGATTACCAGTCCTTTTTTAAGAGTGTTAGGAAAGCAGGCATGTGTTATGCTAAGGTTGATTAGGTGTGTTATAGGTTTTAATATTTCATTTTTTATTATTTTAATGCATTCCGTTGTTATCTCATCTAATCCAGGAGCAATCTGGTTTTTTAATGTATTTATTATTTTGTTAATTTCCAATTCCGAACTTGTTTTTAATATAAATCTGTGTTGTGTTGGTTGGGTATCGATGTTTGATCTGTTTGTTTGTGTTAGTGTGTTTGTGCTGTGTTTTTTACGATTCGCTAAAACTTTCCCTATAGTTGCAAAAAAGTTATTTGCGTGGTTTGCCATCATTTCTATATTTGTTTTGGCATCTATTTTTTTCGAGTTAATATTTAGATGTTCGATAGTATTTTTTTGTTTGTATTTTTGTGTGTATGTAACTTCCTTTAATATTTTCCATATTTCCTTTGGGTAATTGTTTGCTTTTTTAAGTTTTTCTTTGTAGTACATCTCCTTAGCTACTCTAATAATTTTCGTGCATATGTTTCTATATCTTTTATAGTAATTAAGTTGTTCCATGTCATACGGTGTTTGTTTAATTTGTTTGTGAATTTTGTCTCGTTTACGAATACAGTTTAATATTCCTTGTGTTATCCATAGTTTAATTTTTTTTGCTTTGTGTGTAAGTTTTATATGTTTTATTGTAGTGTAATTATTTATTTCTTGCGTTAGCGTATTTGTAAATGTATTCCAGGCTTCCTCGACATTATCTATTTGGTATAATGTATTCCAGTTTATTTTTTGGAGTTTTTCTTTTAAGTTTGAGTAGTCAATTATTTTTTTTGTAAATATTTTATGTTGTTTCGAAGTAGTGTTTTCGGTGTCTATTGCTATCATATTCATGTAGTGATCAGTGATTGTGCTTTCAAGTACTACTGTTTTGGTTTTTAGTTTTGTCTTGATCATTATATGGTCTATGCAGCTTTTAGTGTTTTGTGTGACCCGTGTTGGGACCTTTATTATTGGCTCCAGTCCGTGTTGTGCTAGTATTGCTAGGTATTCTATGTTTTGTGGGTGTCCGTTTTGTAGAATGTTTATATTAAGATCTCCTATGATGATGATATTTTTGTATTTGTTGAGATCATTTAATGTATTGTTAAGATCAGTTAAGAAATTTGTGATGTTGTTTTTGGATGGAGATCTGTACATAGCTAGGATACATGTTTCTTTTCTATATGTAATTTGTATGCAGTTGGAGTCGATTATGTTTATTTCTTGAATGGTTGTGTTATTTTTATCACTGACGTATATAACTATACCATCATTTTGGTTTTTGTGTATTTTTGTATGGTGTGTATTATAGTTTTTTATTGTTTTTGGTATGTAGTTGTCATTCAACCAGCATTCTGTCAGTACAATGACATCAAAATTATTTTCAAGCTGTTGGAGGTATATAAAAAATTCATCAAAATTTTTATTGATCGATCTAATGTTTTGGTGTAATATATTAATTCTATGTTTTTCTTTTGTGAATTTGGTCCAGAGGTTAATATCATTTGTACTTTCACAGTAGTGTTGATTGTCCGAATCTATATATTCCATGTAATCTGCCATGTTGGTGTGTATTTGTGTAAGTATGTGATGTGAGGTTGTGTTAGATGTACAGTCGTGTTTATGTCAGTTTATTAGATATATCGTTTAGGTGTTTTATTTCCATAACCTTTGAGTCTTTGGATTTTCTGACGAGAATTTTTCCTGATTTTACCCAAACATATTTGTAGTCTTTTTCTTGGGCTCTTTTTCTGGTGTTCCAGTGCAGATTTTTGTAATATTGGGTTAATGCCGCATTAAGATAAACATATTTGGCTCCTTCTCCGTTGAATTTTTTTATCGGGTCACTGTGTTTGGATGCTAACATGGTTTGTGCTTTTGTGGTATCCTTAAAATTAATTGTTATTTTTGTTTGATCATTTGTTTTGTTTGTTGTGACTTTGTATGTATCCTCTGGGGACATCGTAACGCCTGCGAGTTCAGCGATCCGTGTAACAGCGTGGACTGGGGATATGTTGTCCTGTAATTTTAGGCCGTTTATCTCTATGGAGTTCAGCAGGGCTGCTTGTTCTATATCCGCCAGGTGGATTTCTACCGTAGATAATCTGATTTCTTTATCCGCTAGTTCCTCCTTGATTTTGTTGACGGTGTTTGGAATGTCCATGATTTGTTGAAGTTTTTGTAAAATGTCATCATATTTGTCATTGATGAAGTTCGTGAAGTTTTTTATTTCTTGCAACTCTGTTTCAATTTTATTGAGCATTACTGTCTTCATTTCCTCGAATTTCGTATTGATGAATTCAAATATTGATTCACTGTCTATATTAATCATAGATTGATGTGTCGCCGACGGTGAGTCCATGGTGCTAGTTTGTGGTGAAGATGTGGTTTTCTTCGCGCTGGAGAATTTACTGCGAGATTTAGACATGTTGTGTTGTCCTTTTTTTTTTTTTTTTTAGGATTGCTCCTGTTGGTGGGCAAAAACAATGGCACTCTCTAGTGCTTAAAGGCAGGCAAAATCAATTACAACGGTTATGTATTTTGAGGGTTGCGCCTGTTGGTAGGCAAACACACTGGCACACTCTCTAGCGCCTATAGGCAGGCAAAACCAGTTACACGGGTTGTGTTTTGGTTTGAATCCGTGATGGTAGCTGATTGTGAAGCTGTTTTTAAAATCCAAGTGAGAGTTTTATATTCTGGGTTGAGTATTATTTATTAATATTTATTATTTATTATTAATATTTATTAAAAAAAAGTTTTTTTTTTTTTTTGTTCGCCGGTCTGAGGTTTGAACTTGGATCGACGGAATAGCGCGGTGCTGACGTTTTAGACCACTGAGCTATGGAGCCTTGGGTGAGAGTTGTGGGATATGTTTAAATATACTTGTGTAAAGTTCATTTAGTACTTGTTTATGGGTAAAAACATGTATTTATTGTTGCACTTGTAACGTTTTTAGCACTTTTTTATTTTGTTATTTCACTTTTTATCTTCACCGAAAAACTGTGAATTATTTACTATTGTTCTCTTTGTTTTGTATAGCTTCTTGTCGAGATACAGTCTATATGATTTTAATTTTTAATGAGATTAAACTGTGCAATCTAGTAGGAAGTTTATTGTTTTAATTTCAAAACACTATTTTGATACTTTCGGGTGTTACGGTTCAGGATCTAAGATCACGCGATGATAGTGCGCGAAAAACTACACTGTATTTCATAAACTGAAGTGATCCACTTAACTTTTTACTACACTTTTGATTAGATTAATGTTGGAGCATTTAAATAGTCGTCTGACGTTTATGATTGTTGTTGTTGTTGTTCAAATGTAGGTGGCCAGCGTTTTGTAGAAATCTCCAGCCATAAAAAAGCCATTGGGAAGATCATGTTTCTATATGTGTCCAAGTTTCTGAGAATCGGATATGAAATAACGTTAAGCCAATGTACAAAGTTTGTGAAAAACAGTAATATTTTACCATAAAAAAATTCACGAAAACCTTGTACAACCAGTTCCGATTCTTGATATTTTTAACTGGTGGTTAAAAGATATAATAATCACAATATACTTACTATTTTTTCGCCGTATACTGGAGAAAGCTTAACACAATATTGCATAACTTGCGACAGTACGGCGTTTGGAGAAATTTTTGTAAAAGTAACTATAGCGATATGTAAGGAATATAGCGTCTTATCTAAAAAAGAGTTGCACTTTATATACGAAAATATAAGTATAGATACATTAAAATCAGTACATTTTACTAGTAGATTCACAGATGCCATTAAACAAATGGTTGGAGGAGTGCAGGAACAAGAAAATAAATATTCCTATAGTAATAAATAACATTTAACTTGCATCCTTATTGTGCCCAAAGACCGGCCGGACTACGAAATCCGTCCATCTCCGGAGGTCACGTGGCATCAAACCTTATGCTTCGCGGCGCACAAGGATAGTGTTAATTTTGCATAATTTTGCGATTACACAGTCAGGGGGATTGTAATGTTTTTTGTATGAAACGTTTTGTGCTGATTCTATATGCAAAATGGGAATACCGGCTGGCTCTTCGACCTCAATTTTAAGGGCGGAATTTTGATAGCGTACTGTTTATAATGTGCTGATATTATTATAATGCGACTTTGTTTTAAATAAATAAGTTTTCTCATTTTATTTAATGGGAGTTCACAGCACAAACGCACTTTAGAGAAAACCGCTAATGGTTACAAAGCATCATTATATCCAGGTGGTTGAATTTCAGATGCTGGTCCGATTGAAAGCAAATATATCTGCGAAAACTCATCTACTAAAAATACTCGTAGAACTTCGATGAATAGTTTCTATAAGAGTTGTAATTACGTATTTTTTTTTATTTATCGTGTTTTTTTTAAACCCCATAGATTTAAGCTGCCAAAATGAGGTTTTTTAGAAAAATATGGACAGTTTCATTACACCCACATTTTCTTTAAAAGATTTTTTTTCATTAAATAAACCCATTTTAACAGCAAACGCACTTGACTTTCAAGTATTTTGCAGTCAAATTGAAAACAATAGGCTTTATGAAAAAACTAATTTGTTCCCTTTTAATGTATTATGTAATACCGTGGAGGTATTTAAAAAAATAATTTGGCCAAAGGTACCTACTTTAATTAATTTAATATATGTACTTTTTTTTAAATAAGCCCTTTCTTTTATACTTGTATATTGTAATGTAAAATGTTAACAAATAAACTTTATATACACCCCACGAAGTACTTATTGAAAGTCTTCAAAGTTCTTATTATAAAATCCTTATATGTAAAAAATATAACCTCTCATTTCAAATTGAAATTCAAACAAAAATATACCTATTATTGAATCAATCTATAACACAAGATATGCCAACCAATCTGATAGTATTAATACTCCAGCGTCTGGACGGTGTAGGCCCTCTGATTGGTCAAATTTAAATTGTCTGTTTCGGTTAAATTCCGCTAACTTGAAAATTAACACGATTTGAAAATTAAGACACGGTGCTCATATAATTTTTGGATAATATCGAAGAAAATATGTTTTAGAAAGTTCACAATCCATTGGATTAATTACATTACAGTAAAAATTATCCACAATTACGTATTGAAATTTGACGTTTATTATTATTCACGCGAAAGACACATTGTTCAGTGCTGCCAGCGTATATCGATTTCCAATCAATGCAAAAAGCCTTTATAGCCAGTTAGTGTCAAGCAATGTACAATGTCAGTGTAATTTTTTAAAGTTACAAATATATAATTATATACAAATATATAATTATAAATATAATATATTATAATAAATCCACCATTAAAAAGCCGGCTGCTAAAATAACCAGTTCCACTCGATACTTAAATACGTAATTAATTATTTTTTGATATTACAACACCGACCCCATGCGCCACCATGCGCTGTCAATGTTTGATATGTGTCATATGTGATAATTATAGAATTATTGACGTGATAACCAAGAAATTTGTTTACAAACTACCTGTGAATCGCTAAATAGAAATATTTTGTTTTCAGATTATTATTTCAATTTAATTACTATGGCTAAAAGGAATGTGGACAATATTTTACCAGAATTGGTCGAATTTCGGAATGTTCGAATGAGAGGGAAATTTACCAAGCGAAGCGATAGTAGTGTATTCTTGAAGTGTGCTCAATAATCCTAATTATGTGCTTCTAGAACAGAATTATTTCGGCGTCATATCAAAAGAGTGTCATATAAAAAGGTAAACTGTTACATTCTTGCTGTCATACTGGAAAAATAATACCACAAATTTTAGCTTATTATCCAGCACCGAATTATTGACAGGAGATTGTAGTCAATCTAAAAACTTTAGGAATTTTATTTGTCAATACAAGAGTGCTAATAGATTTGCCTCATTTGGAGCGCAAATAGCTAATATCCCAGGTAATGGTCCATATTGTTTAAAAATTTCTGGTTAGGTTTATCATCTCACTTCCAGAAGTATACAAGTTGCAGGTGAAATACCTTCCTATGCTCAGCTTTATCTATACGATGCTGATGAGGCTGTTAGAGTGCGTATGAGTCATCCATCTAATGCCGATTGCTATAAAAATATAATGCAAATAATTGATAGTGAAATACGCCAAATAAGCCCTCATCAGTATAAGAAACTAAAAGAATCTGTCGAGGAAGAAGAAATACGCATTGCGGCTGAGGGTGGGCAGGTAAGAGATATACGTCTATTATTTACACGTTCATCAGAGGTAAAATGCTCCAACCAGTTCTCACGATATCGCCATGGTATACGTAGCAGACAGACGAGAATTTGCCATCGGGTATAGATATCGCTGTTTAACCTAAAATTGTTAAGGACTTCAAAGGATGGCAACTTTATCAAAGCATTTAGATCCTATAGTTTTCCCACTACTATTTCCATCAGGTGAATGTGGTTGGACCCCCGGCTTTAAGCATCATGCTGATTTCTGTACTGCTCAATGTCATACTGTAACTGCTATGTAGTTTTATGCAAGTAAATTAGCAGTGCGAAGAAACATATTTAATCCAATCCATTATGCGGGTAAACTTTTTCAACAGTATTTAATTCATGCTTACATTATTTATCTATTATCATTATTTATGAATCTGGTCGCCTAGATTACATTAGGAAAAACCAACGACACCTCAGAGTGGAATGCTATCAAGGTTTGCAAAACCATGTAAGAAATTTAGCCACTGATAGAGGAGTATGTGCAGGTAATACAGTCATTCTTCCATCTTCATTTACTGGTGGACCACGCCATATGAATAAACTTTATCAAGTTTCAATGGCTATGGTACGTAAATTTGGTCGTCCTGTCGTCGTCATAACTTTTACATGCAATCCCAAATGGCCAGAAATACCAACCGAATTGGAACATTATCAATCGGCCGCGGACAGGCCTGATATAGTAGCCAAGGTTTTCCATCTAAAAGTCAAGGAATTTATTCATGATTTGACTGAGAAACATGTTTTTGGAAAGGTAATTTGTTGGGTGTATACAATTGAACAGCAAAAAAGAGGACTACCTCATCTACATGGTGTGTTTACACTTTGCAGCGAAGATAAGTTGTATACAGCTTCTGATATTGATAATGCCGTATCTGCAAAACTACCCCATCCGAAGAATTCGGCTTTGTACCGTATTATTTAAAAAAATAACATTCATGGACCATGTGGCGTATTTAATCCAAAGTCAGTCTGCATGGTAGACGGTAAGTGCTCTAAAAAATTCCCCAAATCATTCAAAGACGCTACTGATAATAATTCCGCAGGCTACCCAGATTACAGGAGACGTGATAATTTTTCTGAAAATCACGTTATTCGGGATATACGTATCGAAAATCGATTTGTTGTTCCATATGTAGTGGTACGCCACTACTTCATTCGAACGCAATTCTAGAAGTCTCGATTTTTCCAAACAAGCTTCTTGGATGTTCTTTTATTTATTTGTTTGGAAAATTCTACATAGCAACCAAATTGTTCCAGAAGCTTCTTCACCTTTTCAAAGCGACAGTATGAAGAAGTCAGTCAGTCATCAATCTGCCATCAGTTAACAAGGTGCTCAACGAGTGATAATCCGCGCACCTCACTTGCGCGAAGGACATTCTTCCCGGCTCTCATCATGGACTCCATCGGGACATCATCATAGCGCTTTGGCCCAGATCGCCGTTCCTGGCCAACGCTACGTGGATTACAGCGCCCTGGTTCCAGCGTCTCTGACCAGCGCTTCATCCACTCACCATGACCACCACGAGGACACGCAGCATCCTCACTGGTCTGCTCAACTCCCGCTCAACCGCCTACACAAGGTCCACCGCACCTTCGGCATTCTCGTCAGTATTGGAGTACTGATTGCCAAGATCGCCAGTGCCTGACAGTCAACGAGTCCGGTCACCAGCGCCCGGCGTCGACTCACAGACCCGCGCTTGACCTGCCATCACCGCCTGCATCCGGAGAATACTACATCTGTCCAACGCCCACTCTCATCACGGCCCTGACTCATCAACTAAACACTCTGACCTTCACAACAACATCTTTCATTCCGTGCCTCCTCACCAGATCACCAAACATATAATGCATTCCTTAGCAAAAAATATGATGCTCATATTAATGTTAAAATTTGTTCCTCTTTGGATAGTATTTATTTATCTATACATGATCAATCTCACTCAATTTTACTTCTGGCTTTACATTTACCCGACAGCCAATCTGTTTATTTTGTCTCTACAAAATAAACCTGTTCCTCCCTCCCCTCTGGGCGGGAGGAACAGGCTCTCAGGGAAGCATCTACAAGGAACACCTCTTTAACAGCGTGGTTCCAATTGAATCTTCAAGATATTGAAGGACGCTCTATTCTCTATCAAGATGTACCAAATAACTATGTCTTTACAGCTGGTAAAAAGTGGACGAGGCGACAGCGGGGAGGCAGAAACATCATTGGATGAATACCTTCAATTTCTCCTAGAAATATAGAACTGTATCATTTACGGCTGATTCTTATAAAGGTGGCTGGAGCTACATCCTTTGAATCTTTGCGAACTGTTGATGGCAATTTACTATGTAGCTACTTTTCATGATGCGGCGCGTGAACTGAAGCTCATTGATGACATACGAGAATGGTCGCAGTATGACGGAGGCTTCATTGTATTTGACGCCTAAAATTCTTAGACATCTATTTGTTTTAATTTTAATACAATGTATCCCTTCGATCTTCGGCTGAAGATTTTTTTCATCATGGTTTTGCTGAAGAAACAGCTATTAATCTTTGTCTTTTAAACATACAGGATATTCTCATGAAGGAGAATTCATCTTGCAGAATGCAGGGCTTACCTGAACCTGATGAAAGTTGCAGTTTTGGACAAGTATCTGATTTTAATGTAATTTCTGAAAACACTTTAGGTGAATTGATGGCTGCCAAACTCAATGACGTACAACTTCAAGCATATAATTCTATTTTGAATAAGTTTTTTTCACATGAAAATGATGACAATAAATTTTTCTTCATTGATGGCCCAGGCGAAACAGGGAAAACATACCTTTACTAAACTTTAATTCACACTCTAAGGCGAAAAGGTAAAAGAGTTTTATCAGTCGCTTGGATAGGCATTGCAGCACTCTTGCTTCCAGGTGGGGTAACGTGTCATACTGCTTTTAATTTACCCCTCAATTTACAGGACAATACAACATGTAAGGTCACATCAAAGAATCGGAAAATTATAACGGAAGCAGATATTATAATATGGGATGAAGCACCGATGGTAGGTGTAGCTTTAGAAGTAATTGAGCGTACTATACGTGATATCATGGGAAGTGATTCTGTCTTTGGTAACAAAGTTATTGTTTTGGACGGAGACTTTCGTCAGATCCTTCCAGTGTGTCGACGTGCTTCACGAGGACAATTAATTGCCGCTTGCATAAAAGCAGCACACTTTGGTACCATTTCAAAACTTTTCAATTAAAAACAAATGTCAGAGCTTTAGAAAAAGAAAATATATTTTCTAAATGGCTTTTGGACTTGGAAGATGGCAAACTTCCTTTTGTAGAAGGAACATTAGAGTCATCTGTGCTTATTCCCAATGTAAATATTTGTCAAGATTCACTATATATACGGTGAGACACATACAACTGCTGATGCCTTAGGGTTGAGTCAACGTACCATATTGTGCCCTAAAAATAGTCATGTTTATGCAATCAATGAGGATGTACTTCAACGGAAAGCGCCCCTGAGGTGATATCTCACAAAAGCGGTGCTATAAAAATTTCAGCTGTAACTTAATTCAAGCCAAAATCATTACAGGGAACAGAAAAGGTACAGTACATTTCATTCCTAGAATTTAAAACACTTTTTCGGATGTTACAATATAATTCAATATGTGCAGAAAACAGTTTCCAGTCAAATTAAATTAAATAAATCTCAAGGACAAACTTTTGAACGGGGTGGACTGTTACTTCCTGAACCAGTATTTTCTTATGGACAGTTTGAGCGCAGTCATCGTTATTTATACAAATTCTGACTGATTGGTATACGGATAATATTGTTTATAAAGAGATTTTTTCCTAATGAAAGTGTATAATATTATGTTGTAGATTGTAAAAAATAAAAGTATAATAAATTGTACTTGCTTAAAAAGTTTTGTTTTTTGTGTCCCTTGAAATGAAAATGACTCAATTTATCCCACCTGTAAGGTTTTCGCGAATTAAGAGAGTTTTGGTGTATTTACTTTGACAATCGTTAGGTAAAAGCGTAATATTATTTCACCCAAATATGTAGATTTTTAGGACTTATCCCAATAAAATAATTCTTAATATATTTACAAAAAATGTAATTACTTTGACAGTCTTTTGGTAAGAGTATATTATTTTACCAAAGTTATATGTAATATTGTAATATGTTGAAATTTTTTTATTTTCGAATTACATATAAATATTTTGCAATTTAATTACGATTTAAAAATTAAATCATTTCGGTGGTATGGAAGAGGAAACATTTTTCTCATTGACGAGATTTATGTTGGGGTGAGGGGTGTTTAGTGGTGCAGAATGTCTTTCTATTATATATCTACCCAATGATCTAATATCTACCTATTAAATGTAACTGTTAGTATCACATAAACTGGGCGAAGCCCAACGAAGTGCCGCCCGCAGGGCCTAGCAGCAAAAACCCGCGGAGCGGGTTTTTAACTGCTAGTCCAACTATATTATTCCAGCAACAAAACCCTCAATGGCACAGTCACAGTTTAATTTTCTTGCTCCTAAAATATTTAATAATTTATCAATTGAAGTAAAGTCAATAGCCAAATATCACACTTTCAGAAAGAAGCTTGCCGACTTTTTGATGAGTGTATGTGATTGTGTTAGTGACCTGTTTCTCATACTCAGATAATGTTGTAAACGTCGGTAAAATATATGTGTAAATAAATAAGTATATACATATATGTAAGTACATGTATGTATGTGTATATATGTGTGTGTACATATTATGTATATATATGCATATGAATATGTATGCGTCTATGTGTATGAATATGTGTGTAGGTGGATGTATGTGTGTATACGTGTATTTACGCGCTTATGCATGCATGCACACATACACAAGTAGAAAAAAGAGTGATGTATATGATCCAATCCTGCATAATAGCATGTCTTATTCTTCTGTATTATTATTATTTTTTTTCGTTTTTCTGTTTTCTATTTTATAATAGCATGTCTCATTCTTCTTTATTCTTTTATTTTTCGTTTTTCTGTTTTTTATTATATTTCATATTTTTTATTTCCGTTATAATTTTTCAACTGTAATGGGCCGTTCAAGTATTACGTAAGCAGATTTATTACAATTATTTCCCCCCTCTTCCCCCTTGTCACCAAAAGTAAGCAAAGCTCTTACCCCCCCCCCCCCTCCCAATTATTTGTGGGAATCCCCGAATATGTATTCGGTTTTCAAACAAAGACAATGTGTGGGTTGCCGATGTGTAAAAAAAAAAATAACTACTGCTGAGCAGTGCTGACGTAATCACTATCTCGACCCCCCCACCCCCCATGTCATCAAAAATAAGCAAAGCAAAGACCCCCCTGCCCCTCTGTAGTGCTTACATAATACTTGAACGGCCCCTAATCCTTCCTATTTTAAACACGTTTATATATTAAGTTCATATGTTCATACTAGACCTCATATGACTATATTCCATTGGTCACCATGAAACAGGCAGTCGCCTAGTATGGTGATTCAATGTATCATACATAAATAAATGTTTTAATGTATTATCATACATTTAAAAAAATAAATCAATTCCTCACCTTGTTTTGATCGATTGCACTTTAAACAACGTTAATTGTCAAGAATAATTAACTAAATAATTGCCCGTTTTTCCCGTTCTTTATATTTATTATCAGTGTCTTTATTTATTATGTTTCAGATTACTCTCTTAATTGCTTGATATTCAGTATGTAACAGAATCCTGTATATGTACATTGTACACCTACACATATAGATGATCCAGAAGTTTCAATTGTCCATATATATTTACCTATTGCATAATGTTATTTTATTTTCCTTATAATCAGAGTAACTCGCTCACCAAGAGCAAGAACAAGTTTTTTTATGAGATTGCGATTATAAACATATTTTGTACCGATATGTAATTTATATAACATCACTGTAGCCACTTATAACTATATTAAATAATAAAAAATAAAAAAAATATTTTGACTGATTTGAAAAAATAAAATTATTTAAACTATTAAACCACGTATATATAAGTAGGTACTCGGATTCACTGAAGAGATAAACTGATACAACTGAATAGTAAAAACCACGCAAAAATAATTGAATACAAATTTGTATGGTTCCGTAAAGGCCAACTAATAACCAGAAAGACCCCGGAAGACAAAATTTTCAACATTAAACATTGTGATGACATAAATAAACTGACATAAACACAACCTAACCTAACAATAATTTACATCATATACTTACACAAATACCTACAACAGCTTGATAAATAAAATAAGGAGTATTTTATTTTTTTATTTATTTATTTATAATGTATTACAAAAAACATGGTAAGTAACACATTATTCCCAATGAGTTGAGATAAAACTCATTACGGGAAGTACAGACACATAAAATACATTTTACAAGGATATTACACTTTTAAAAAAATACAACATATTGAAAAGGAAAAGAAAAATAAATAAAAAAGGAAAAATACATTGTTAAGAATAGAGATTTTAGAAATACTGAGAGACATCTATACACATGAAACATAGTAAACCAACATATGAAAGCGAGCGAAAATTCACTGGTTTAAAAACATTTTCAGGAAATAATCTTTAAGCGTTTTAACTAATATTTTTTTGTTAGTTACTGATTGCTTTATTTCATTAGGTAATGCATTGTATTGTCTATATGCAATATATTGTAATGAGTTAATACCAAATTTTGTTGTGTGGGTAGACGATGCTAGGTGTATTAGATTTTGGGACCGTGTTTTGTGCTGGTGTATGTCTGAATTAAATGCTGGTTTGATGTTAGTGTGTGAGGATCTATGTATGATTTGTAATATTGTAAAAGTGATATTGTATTTAGGTAGAACCGTAAAAGGAAGTATGTTTGTCTTTAAATATATATCTTTGATATGTGTACCCCACGGTAGACGGTAGATATTCCTTATTGCTCGATTTTGAATCACTTGTATTTCTGATATTTGTTTTTTAGTAATAGTGCCCCAGATACTAACTAAATAACTCAGATGGGAGTGAATCATCGCATAGTATGTGGCCCGTAGTAGAGATGTAGAGAGAAGACCTTGGAGTCGGTACAGTACGCCGGTTATTGGGGATATTTTAGATTTCACATGCTCAACATGGGAATTCCACGAAAGTTTAGAGTCTATTAATAGCCCTAAATATTTCGTGACTTCTATATTTTGGAGCTTCTCAGTTCCAAGTGTGATATTCATGGGCACATAATCCTTATTACCGAAAGTTAGGTAGTGCGTTTTTTTTTATATTGAGGCTCAATTTATTAATACGCAGCCAATTAGCTAGAATTGAGACATCTACATTCATTTGAGACTCCAGGTCACTCAGGCTTGTACTGTGATAATAGATTACAGTGTCATCCGCATAAAGTTGGAGGTTTCCAGAGATACCACATTTAGTTATGTCATTGACATATAGCAAGAAAAGCAGAGGCCCAAGAATTGATCCTTGTGGCACTCCACATGTGATTTTACCTAAGCCACTCGAGACACTTTTGACTTCAACAAGACAAAATCTATCATCTAAGTAGCTTCGGAGGAGATTTAGGGGCTTCCCAACAATTCCCAAATATTCCAATTTCTTTAAGAGTATTTCATGATCGACCGTATCAAAGGCTTTTTTGAGATCTATAAATATGGCTGCCACATATTCACCCTGGTCTATATACTGTTGAAGGTTGGAGATAAAATCAAAGGCGGCACATTGAGTACTAGAATTTTTCCGAAAGCCATATTGTTGTGGTGTAAGGATATTATTCGCAGATATGTATTTTAGGAGTCTATCTTTGATTATGGTCTCAAATACTTTTGAAAAAACCGATAGAAGTGATATAGGACGGTAGTTAGAGATACATGTTTTACAGTCTCCTTTGTGTATAGGTATTATCTTCGCTAACTTTAATTCATTTGGAAACTTTCCCGAGGACAGTGACCAATTAAAAAGTTCTGTAAGGTGACCCGCTAATTCGTAGTATAGTATTTAAAAGAGTATAAGAAGTATAATTTAGAAAAAATACATAAAATCAAGAAATGAAATATAAGTAGGTAAGTACGTAAGTACAAAAAAATCAACAGATGACATTATGTTCGAGTTACAAACTATTTATGATAAGTTTGTGGTTTTTTCGGCATTCGGATTGTACATTTTAATATTTATTATTGAATATAATATTATTTGATTTGTGGAATGTTGAGATATTAAAGAGATTATGTTTTTTCTTCTTACAAACAAAAGGTTTTTCATCAATATACATTGTAAAAGTAAGTGTACAATGTGGGTATAGAAGAAGTGAAGAAATAGTCGAAGTAGTTGGGGATGCCAGAGGAATACTTAATGCAATATCTCTGCACCGTAATGAGATACGGAGTCGATTTAAAGTCGATGTAATGTAGTTTTTTAACAGTAACATTGTGGTACAATGTAGTGAATAGTGGAAGAAGTCAGAGAAAGACATTAGCAATAGCGAAGCATTGCGGGGATTCATAAGTCTCTTTATTTAAAAAAAGAGTGTCTGTGGCGGGAGGTTGGACACCGGGCGGGTGGGATGGATTTGATTTTTATACATATATACAGTTTTATATGAAGACTGATGAAATTTTGCACACTTGACCTTCAAAACAAGAGGAAGGTCATTGTTTACATCTGAGTTAAAAAACTAAAGCCTTTACAACGCCGGGGACTTCAGCTACTAAATAATAAAATAAACATATTTTGCGCTTCTTGTCTTCTCGAAGACTACGATTTTTACATGCTTCGGCGCGAGAAACGGGATTCCTTGGTCGAGTCTAGATTCAACCGGCAGCGTTCCTCAACCTTTTTACACATGCGGACCGTAAAAAATATTCCGCTGACCGGCTGAAGACCAAGAAAGAAAAACAAATGTAAAAGTAATTTTTATTTATTATATAATGTTAAAAGTTTTCTCTGAGATCTTCAACCATCAACATCGTGTCAATTAAACAAATTTATTGTAAAATAATACTTCTTTAAATTCATAAATACGAGACGCATTTTCTTTAAGTATTTTTTTTTTATTGCCGGTATTTACAAACCATGTTCGCTACCTGACTCACTAGACAATATCTGTTCTGAGCCGGGTGGCAGTATCATTACATAAATCAGGGCTTAGTAAAAAATACAAAAGAATACATAAAATTATATAGATATAAAATATTACATACATTTATAAAAATAATTGAAAAAACTTTAGAGTAAGAGTTCTTATTGAGATAGAGTACCCTATAAAAACCTATCATATATATAGATTAAAGTTGTGTTTAAAAATAAAAAAAATAAGTAAGAAAAATTCTTTAGCCATTGCATTTAAAACAGTATAATGGTCTGTATATGTGTAAAAAATAAAATAAAATGAAATTATAACACGCCCAATTGCTTAACATATGTAAATGATGTACCCATAATAAATACCTGGCAAGAAAGAAAAAAAGTGCAATAAAGAAAAAAAAGAGATAGAGAAAAAGAGTATTCAATATATAGGAGACACATTGGTATTGGAAACACAAGATCTCAGGGTCAAAAACATGTCCAATAAGGAAGTATGAATTTAAAGTTTAGAAAAAAAGCTTCCTATGCTAAGGTACTAAACTATTCAGCAAAATCCCACTCTCATCCAAAAATAAGAACGCTATTAAATAATTTAAAAAATAAATAAAAAGCTTAATACAAAACATAGGGAGATGATAAATATTAATTTTTATTTTTCGGAATAACTTTATTGAGTAAAACCTCAAATTGTAATATTAAATTTTGAAGACAATATTAGTGATTTCTAAACGAAAATCTGAAACAGACAAATCAGAAAAGGGAACGGTCACATCTGGGACTCGAACCCAGGACCCTTGTCTTTCCGTGACAGTGCTCTACCAACTGAGCTAATGGGACCCTATTCCCCTCGGTCACTTTTAACTGTATCATACTTCGAATAAGAACCACCAACATTGTCTTTTTTTTTTTTCACCGTTCATTTTTATTGGCAACTATCTTTATGTATGATCGCAAGATTCAACCCGAACTAAATGCAATCCAGACAGCGTCTTTTAGATAAACCTATCTT
Organism: Hesperophylax consimilis; assembly: GCF_061612785.1. Lineage (NCBI taxonomy): Eukaryota > Metazoa > Arthropoda > Insecta > Trichoptera > Limnephilidae > Hesperophylax > Hesperophylax consimilis. Next base: position 24,547,718 of record NC_142842.1, read on the forward strand.
ATTTTTTATTTTTAATGTGCGACATCTGTTGACTTTTCTGCAAGTCTAGAATGAATATTTATTTTTCGGAATAACTTTATTGAGTAAAACCTCAAATTACTTATCTAAAAGACGCTGTCTGGATTGCATTTAGTTCGGGTTGAATCTTGCGATCATACATAAAGATAGTTGCCAATAAAAATGTGCGATGAAAAAAAAAATTAAGACAATGTTGGTGGTTCTTATTCGAAGTATGATACAGTTAAAAGTGACCGAGGGGAATAGGATCCCATTAGCTCAGTTGGTAGAGCACTGTCACGGAAAGACAAGGGTCCTGGGTTCGAGTCCCAGATGTGACCGTTTCCTTTTCTGATTTTTCTGTTTCAGATTTTCGTTTAGAAATCACTAATATTGTCTTCAATATTTAGATAAATATTAAACTGACACCAAATACAGACTGAAACAGAAACCACTCAATCGCACTTTAAAAACACTACATAATATATTTAGAATTCTTTCAGATCTTTCAAATCTTTCAGTAACTTCATAATATTATTAATGTAATTAATTTATAAATGTAAATTAAATCCTCTGCACGGGAAAGTGGAGCTGATGACAAGCAGTGAGCAGGGGCGTTCCGTCCGTATAGGCAGCCAAGCACTGCCTACCCTACCTTACTTACATAAAATAACATTCAAATGTTTAAAATTATTGCAAGAAATCAATCTAAACTTTTAAAAATATAAGCGAGGAATTAACCAAGAATCATGAAATAAATCAGGGATGAAGGCAGGAACTAAATATGAAAAATGAACGCACAAATCATTTTCAGAATGTCTTCAATGGAAAACATTATAAGCATTAATTACTCTCCTGAAATATCCATACAAATTGGAAATATCTCCCAAGTAAAAATAAATGACGACGACTGGAATTGAACCCGCACCTTCCGATGTCCGGTCAGCTACATAGGCTTATTCCCAACCCGCCAAATAATTCAATATGTACAAGTACTTCAATCGACAATTACTCCTTATTATATGTTTTCACCTGCAAACAACCAAATTTATTTTTGTACCAAAGGCTTTGTTAGTGCTGAATTTCCCACTAAATGGCGTCGAGATATATTATATCTACATTTGTTGGTGAAATATTTTGACTTGTCAAATATTATTATTTTTTAATGATAAACTAATGTTTGTAAGACAAGCTTTTCATGCATAGCACAAAGGATAAAACATTATTATAAGCATTAATTATTCGCCTGTAATATCCATACAAATTGAAAATATCTCCCGATATATATGTGTATATATTTATTATTTTTTTGATAAATTAATGTTTTAAAGACAAGATTTTATTTATGCATAGCACAAAGGATAACAATTATTTTTATAAGCAATAATTGTTCGCCTGAAACACTCATCCACATTGAAAAAATCTCCTGATAAAAAATACATGATTTTACATAAAAAATACATGATGGTCCCGTTGGCGTCATGTATTTTTTATCAGGAGATTTTTTCAATGTGGATGAGTGTTTCAGGCGAACAATTATTGCTTATAAAAATAATTATGTGTATATACATATAAACACAATTTTCTTCTCAATTTTCTTCTCACATTCTTATTGTTTGATTTTTATGTATTATTAATTATTACGAGTTGCTTGTCACAAAATACGGAATAAGCGCGTTCAGATATTTTAGAAAAATAACGCTGTTAAAAATAATATATAATTTTAAAGTACCTATTAATTGTTTTACATACTCATAGTCGTGAACGGCGTATGACGGTCGGACATCTAGACTTAGACGTTATGTACCCACACCTACTAACTACCTATGTAGCATATTATTTATCTCGTGGTACGTGGCGGCATACCGGTACCAGGAGTCGTATGGGAACCGTATTGGGCGAGCACAGTATTCTCATTGTTCGTACGCTCTTAGCTAAGGGCTCTCTTTCAATTGAGCCGTCATTCAATTGAGTTGACTCTTTGAGTTGAATATTACGAAAATAGAGCTGGTACAGTGACTACCGCTCATAATAAAATGAGTCATGACTCGTGAACCATCCCTATTCCCACCAGTAGCGCAAACACTTTGGTGACAGATTACGCTATAAGTATATAACTCATCCCATAATCCCATTCAGACCTGTCACACCTATAAAGATGATGTGTTATAAGTGTTGGCGTTACGACGATATGCGCTGTGATCTGCTCGCCTGGCGATATTTGAAAATTATGCTTATGCAGGAGAGGGGGTCAGAACAATTTACGGAGCACCGTAATTACGCGGCTGTCATCTGTCAAAGTGACAGATCTCATACAAAGAAATGATATTCCGCAACAGTCTCCCAATTGATCTGACCCCCTCTCCCGAGGAAGATTATAGTTTTTCACCCCAATTATGCGTGCATAATATAGCGTAATGTGTCTAATGCTTGATTGACTCACAATGTATTTCGGCGAGTTTAATGTTTGCGTGCGCGTACCCCCTCAAGCATCCTCACGTGCCCCTGGGGTACCCGTACCACTAATTGAGAGCCACTGTAACATGTAATCACAACAAATATCAGGTGAAGTCAGCAACTTAGCCGCGTCTGTGGTCAGTTTTGTGTTATCAATCAATTCGCTGTTTTTCCTACTGCATACCCTGATTAAAAACTCTGCCAGTGACAGTGAGGATATCACTATCTCTACTTGTAATGAAATATAATAAAAACTAATGTGTGCATGGTTATATGTCATTGTTTTTAAAATTATTTTATTTTTTATTTTATTTTATTTATTTTTTTTAAAGAAAGACAAACATTCCCGGATTACGAATAACCTGACAATATTTGAAAATCTCCTACTACCACCACAGTAAGCGGAAAATGTTGCTTGTGTTGTGATGGAGGACTTATCCAGTCGAGGAATTGTACATTAAAATATTTAGTCGATCCTGTTTTATACCAGTGTGTGTGGAGACGTGTAATTTACAACACGGTATATATATAAAAATGAAATTAAAGTTAAAATTTCTAAAAATTATTGGGTTATTCGGTAGGTACCGTATTTTGTAATCGCTGCCATTACCTGTTGAAGGAGCTTCTCCTGTTTATAAGGCGCTCGGAAGATGTAGTTAATGTTATGAAGTCTTTCCTCGAGACCAATGACCCGGTCTAATGATGGAGGCGATATTTGTCAAAGCGCTGCAGAAGCGCGGTAGCCCCAAGCGGCATTTTGGTTGCATTGTTATAAATAGTGCTCTCTAAATTGGTTAAATGAATTAGGCGTAATAATCTTAATAGCTTAACCCTTCTTTTATATTCACAGATTTTTTTTACATTAGCTCTACATAGGAGGCCCTGAGGAAAATTATTTTCCTCTGGGCCTGTCATTATTTCTTGAGGGGGTATTTTTAAGGAAAGGAAGGGGAGAGATTTATGTTTATTATTGATGTTTTTATAGCTCAAAATAAAACAGTTAAAAAAATAAATAATCAGCCACAACATCAATGATGTCGTATTTATAAATTATACCACTCTAGTTCACTGAAAAGTCACGGGCAGTCACTGATAAGCCTCTACCACTAGGTACCTCATGCACTGTCATCTTGTACAGGGTACATGCTCCGTGTAATCATATTACTCCAATTTTATATATATATATATATATATATATATATATATATATATATATATATATATATATATATATATATATCCCGCTACATTTGTTGCGTCCGACCCCTAAAAACTCCATAGCATTGCAGCGTCCACCGACTTACAGCGTCCGATATACGGACGCTACAATGTTTTGAGCTCAAAATTGGCCAGAACGATGCTTACCCCATGTAGAATCGTATGGCAAAAATTTTTGTGGAAGCAAAAAATCTCTCAGAATGTCTGGAAACGAATATTGAACGTTTGACATTTTGCCGACAGGTTCGCTACACGATGTATATATCGAGCAGTGTATGTTTTTATTCATTTCTACGATCTTGCCGCGTCCACGAAGTAATACAATTTTCGATACATAACGAAGATCGTGCTGCGTCTACGCATTACGTCGATAGTATTGCGTCCTCGAGACCGATTACGAGTAGATATTATTTTATATCCATATCGACGGTCGTACTGCATCCACACATTACGTCGATAGTATTGCGTCCCCATGGCCCATCACGCTGAAATATTATTATGAATACATAACGACGGTTTTGCTGCGTCCACCCATTACTTCAATAGTACTGCGTCCCCGTGGTGGTTGAGTAAATCATCAGATTTGGCAACATTGTGTAAATTTACAACGGTGCCGCTTGACACTCAAAACTAAGAAGCGTCCTGCGTGGTTTTTAATGCATAACTACGATCGTGCTGCGTCCACGCATTACTTCGATAGTACTGCGTCCCCGTGCCCATTCGCGAGTACATTGTTGTATATTATTTGAGCGTTTGGTTGAGTAAATCAACAGATTTGGCAACATTGGGTTAATTTACAACGATGCCGCTTGACACTCAGAACTAAGAAGCATCCTGCGTGGTTTTTAATGCGTAACGACGATCGTGCTGCGTGTACGCATTACGATGGTACTATTGCGTCCGTTCACGAATAGATATTATTTTTAATACATATCGATGGTAGTACTGTATCCACGCATTACATCGATAGTATTGCGAACCCGTGGCCGATCTAGATTAGGTATTATTTTTAATTAATGAAGACAATATTAGCGAAACTCAATCGAACATCTGAAAAAGGCACTGTCAAATTTGGGACTCGAACCCAGGACCTTTGGTTTTCCAGGCCATGACTCTACCAACTGAGATAATGTGTCCCTATCCGATTCGGTAATATTTACTGTAATATACTTCGACTGAGAATTATCAACAGAGTGGAAGTTACTCCCAGTATCGCCCGGGTGTAAGACCACCATTCAGAATTGAAACTTTGCTCCAAGTGGCTTTAGCCGTGTTTAGTGACTATATCTGAATAGTCAGGTACTTTCCCACCTTTGTCTTCCCCACCTTTCTCTTGCCCATCGCTTCCCCTTTCCCACTTACCTACAGCCTCACAATATACCCCAATTGGGGATGCTATAGTCTCACTGGCTCCAGACTGGAGCAGTTGGGACTCTTGTGAGGAATTCACTATAAAAATAAAACGTAATCTTAATTTTCTTAACGCGTATCTTTATTGACTGCTATCTTTATGTATGATTGCAGGATTCAACTCGAACTAAATGCGTGAGCAGGTACCTAAGCGATTCCTTCAGAAACTTGATCAGGGTGCTTAGGGTGTGAACATCTTGGAATAATTATCGATAATAACATCAAATGGAAAAGTCAAATAAACTCCACAGTAGACAGAATGAGAAAACTCATCTTTATATTTTTTCGACTTAGAAATACTGTATCATTAAAAATACATAAAGATATTTATTTTGCACTTGCATATTCTACACTACTACAATATATGGAATCGTGGCTTGTGGTGGGGGGGGGGGGTGCATATAAATCATGCCTACTTCCATTTGCGACAATTCAAAAAATATTAATAAAAATTATCTTAAACAAGCCATATTACTATCCAACAATACATGTTTTCCAAGGTTTCCCAGTTCCCCCTCTCAAAAAAATTTAAGACAAAAATACTCCTACATTAAGTAATAATAAATAATAATGATAATACTTGGATGACTTGTATAGCGCCGTTTTTGTGCAAAAACACCTCAAGGGCGCTGTACAAACTTATAATACATTTCTACAGTGATCTATGTTATTACTTAACTATATATGGAGAAAATATACAGTACAATACTTACCTGGTAGGTCACTTGAGATTAACACTCAATTAACATTATCTAATTGTTTATTGGCGAAATTTAGATACAGGATTTAGGACTTCATTGAAAAATTGAATATAACTGGACTTTCTCTTAGGATTGGTATATTGGAAGTACTTCAATTACATAAAGATTTCATTGAAAAAATAATATTCCACAATTAATTTTAAGCAAAATAATTATTTATATTGGAGGACTAACCGTACCACTAGTTTGAACTACAACAGCACAACATCACTATTTAACGGTATAATTTTTTTTAATAAATTACTCCTAGATATATCTGAGAAAAATTATAACAGTTACAAAAAAAATCAATTTAAAATTCTCTAATACCACCTCATAACTTTTCTTATTGTTTGATATTATTTATTTATTTATTTTATTTCAGAGAAATCAACAGTTTACAATGTGGTTCATTTATACATGTGTAATTTACCTAACTGAAAAACTAATTACAGATTACCTCAATATACTATTCTATAATGCATCTAAAAATTTAAACACTATACTTAAATTTATCTAAAAAATATTAAATTTATCGAAGAAAGCAAACACTTTGTGGCTTGACATTATACAAATGAAACAAATACTTTGTTTTAAACCACTTTATTTTAATTTATATTTCGTCGACCGGTTTGGATTGAACCCAAATATTGTGTTAAATAAATGTAAAGTGGTTTAAAAAGAAGTATTGTTTCGTTTTTTTGTAAAAAATGTAAAGTTATTCAAGAGGGAAATTATTATAACATGAGATTATTATAACAGGAGATTATTAAAACAGAAGATTATTATAACATAATACCACATAATATATGTCATTACATTTTATGCAGTTTAGTACACGTTTAATACATTATTAATTGAGTTTTTATATTTATTTTGGTTACATTGAAGATAGAATCAGAGAGAATGTTATTATACATATGTTGAACATATTCTTCTAAGACAAGAATTTTTATTTGAAATGGTTTTACAGTGTTTTTCTTTATGTAAATCGATTACATGAGCGTGTGTGCCGTGTAGGTACTTTTCAATTCTTTTTAATAAACTCCACATATTATGTTTCTGCTTATCATTCCTAGGTATTATTTATAAATAACCTGTTTTATTACTTTTATTGTATTTTCTTGTAAGGTTATTGATAGTTTTTGTAATAATATTTGCAATATAAATATATGTAAAAATATAAAGTTGTCTTTTCCTTAGCACAAGCATCTGATTTATCAGAAAAGTGATTGAAATATTATGTTGTAAATATTGTAACACTAAAGATGTTAAGAAATATAAATAAAAATATTTTTATTTTTAACATAATGATAATAATAAGAGCTCATTAATTAAAATATTACAATTTGAGGTTGAACTAATTAAGTTAAATATAAAAACAGATATTATTATATTAAATACGTAACGACGGAAGTGCTGCATCGATGGTATTGTATCCTCGTGACCGATCACGAGTAGATATTATTTTGTATACATAACGACGGCCGTGCTGCGTCCACGCATTACGTCGATAGTATTGCGTCCCCATGGCCGTTTGCGAATTTGTACATTTGTATGTATTGTTTGAGCCCTTGGTGAAGCAAAACGCTAGATTTGGCAACATTTAGTTTATTTACAACGATGCCACATCTACAAGATGCAACAAGATATTCATTCAAACTTCTCACTATCAATAGACAGTTTGTTGTCAGGTCTGGTGTGTTTCTGGATGCCAAAAAATAAAACACATATATAAATACATATATTTTTTATATACCGCACAAAAGTCTCAACCGCTCCCGTCTGAAACAGCGAGACTGGCATCCCCAATCTGAGTACTAGGGTGAAGGTATTGGCGAGGGAAAGAAGATGTGGAATAGAAATGTAGAAAAGTACCTGGATATTTATATCTGGTCACCAAACACGGCAAAAGCTTAGAAATAACGTTTCCATTCGGAATGGTTGTCTCACACCAGGGCGATACTGAGAGTATATTTCACTCTGGAACGTGTTGCAAAAACACTTTAAATTGTGTTTAATGTATTAATTGTGAAATAACACAAACAAATAAAAAATTATTTGGGCACGCCGGGTTTGACCGTCAGATTACGGGATTCGGATTGCGAGTCTTACCTCTCAACCACAGATGCTGTAATTAATTAATTAATTCACTATGAACGTGAAAACTTCACTAGAAGAGTAAGAAATATTTTGTGTTGTTTATTTATTTGTTAATTTATTTATTACACCTAATAGACTTTTACATTCTAGTTTAATAGTTGAGTATCGCAGTTATTATAAATTCTTCAAAATTAAAACAATAGAGAAAACAAAATAGATTGAAAAAAAAATGTTACAACGAAAGCGTAAAATAAAATAAGATACGTTGGTAAAAATGATAAGAAGTCTCACATAAGTAGATATTCAAAATAAACAAAAGATTGCAAAAATTAAAGATGTCTATTTGTCTCCATACATAAAAGAATTAAAATAAACAATATTTAAATTGATTATTTTTAAGGTGAAATATATCTCCCATAATCAGAATAAGTCATGCAATCCTAAGGGGTTTTATAATATAAGGGGCATAACAACGGCCTAAATGTACCTTTTGAAACTCTCAAAACAAATCCAAGAGTCTTAAGGGCCTTATATACGGAAGACGTAAAAATGAAATCGACCTTCAAAACGCCATGTAACAAACAAATAATATACACTCGGACGCCAGAATAAATTATTCAGTATGGACGTGAAACCTTTATTAGAATAGTCAGCAATATACGGAAGACGTAACAATTAAATTAGAGTGAACGGACGTGAAACCTATATTAAAAGGAACCTTCAATATACAAAAAATATACACCCGGACGTGAGTATGTACGTGACGCTAGAAATGTATGAAAGTGTAATAAACATCAAAACCTGCATTATTATGAATATTAAAAAAATATGATATTAGCGATTATCGTGAGTAAAACATAGTGCAATATTCACAAAAACAATCTAAAAAAAAGAACTAGAAGTGCTGGACGCCCAAAGACGGATTTACGCACGGACGCAATAAATGTTGTGGGACCTATATATATATATATATATATATATATATATATATATATATATATATATATATATATATATATATATATATATATATATATATATATATATATATATATATATATATATATATATATATATATATATATATTAGGACATAAGGGAGAATTTTTTTTTCGTGAATTTAAATATGCATACCCTCTTATTTTATTCCATTTGATCCCAATAACTCATATAATAAATATTATTTTGATTAAACACCGGCAACCCGTGCCGACTTGATGCCGAACATATGGTACAGAGTTAATATGGAAGAATTTTCAACTTTCATTTTTGTCGGATAAATAAAATTTAAAAATGCACAAATGTTCAATTATGTAGTATTTTATATTTAAAAATGGTTTATTGATTAATTTTTTTTTCATCGTTTGTTTTTTACAGTCAGGATAAATCTTCCGGTGTTCCTGAACGCATCGTAACAAAAATTATTTTTGTTCCTCTTCGACCGTGAGATTAAGCCATGAAAATCTTGCATAAACTTAACAGTTCTTTCAGCTGTATCATTCACTACCCTCAGCGGCGACACCCTCTTTCTGACTTCTTGATACGAAGCATTATTTGATCACATCGTAGGGAATTCGTTAAGAAAACTGGCATCTGTTTTCAGACGATCAAACAAATACTTGCTCTTGACTGAAATGAAGTCGTAAATATTTTTCTCTGAAACAAAAGTCACTAAATTATGATATGAACAAAAACCTCAATACAAAACATAATTTAAACTACTTAATAAACTTACCATACAATTTACCATCAAGATCTTCCTTCGATGGGATGTAACGTTTGTCATGGGTTGATAAATTATTTTTTTTTGATATTTCGAGCATTTTTATTTTAGTTGTTGAATCCACAGCGTCGTCAAATAGCAATAAAATAGATCCTTCATCGGTCAAATACCATAACTGCTTACTGAACAGAAATAAAGCTGCCATTGAGATGTTTTCATCAATTTTTTCTTAAGCCTTCATCGATTTCAAAAAGCAAAAGTCCTGGTAAGGTGCTTTAACTACTATAATACATTGTAACTATGGTTTGACATAGGATGTTACTATGAACAGGCAAACGTCTAAAAGTGCCGCCTTATCCTTACCGGTAATTTTAAATTGCGCACAAATTAATGATATTTTCAAGGAATAAAGCGCTTTTGCCATCCATCGAGCACCTGGAGGCCGAATCTTAAATTTTCTCGCTGTATCTCCTCCTAAAACTATCACACAGAGCTCTAAAAACTCTCAATAGTCATCTCCAAGTATTTTTGTTGTCAGTGCAGTATGGTAAAAGTCAAGCAAATCATCGATTTCGGAAGCGGTTAGGTGCAATGTGAGATTTTCTCTGTAGCACTGAATTTTATCGGGATCAACATTTTTACAGTTATCTCGAAACTTTTTGAAGAGTGGTAGGTATGTCAGGGCTTGTAGTCACTTGACTGATTTTTACTTCAAACACAGCTTTTAATACCAACTATAGCTATATTTGGTATATATTGACAGTTAAATTCACTTTCCGGATATTGTACAACAAAACTTCAAGAACTTGTCCATTAGATGGCAGTTTAGAACCCGATATTTGGTGTTTTACGACTCCTATTAACAATATAATTTTTTTAGAAGTGGGTAAATCTAACAACATCTTGCCTGAACGAGTGATTTTCGTTTACTAACAAAATAGCAAGTTACTACAAGCTCATCAACACGTTTGCTCGCTGGCGTCTTAATGTACAAGTACTGACATCTTTCGATGCAAGTCGGCACGGGTTGCAGTTGTCCAAAGTAAACGAAAAAAAAATTATAAGTGTTTTGTCATTATTAAAACAAAATTAGAGGGTATGCGTTCAAAAATAACAACTTTAATTTTTTTGGGACACTCTAATATATATATATAAATATTTTTCTCACATTTTTACATTATATAGTAATTTTTAATATTGTATTGTTCACGGTGTTTGAAAACTTACAGTACAATCGGGAAACTGGTAAATCTACATTTTTTCAAATAAAAATTGTTTTTTAGCCTTTGTTTTCGAGTAAATCAAGTCCGAAGTTGGAATTTTAAAATAAATTTTATGTAAGAATCTGAAGCTAATGGGTTTAATATTAGCTGTTTTTGGGTATGCGTCGAAGCTTAGATACCACTTCACAAGTTTTTTAATACCCCTTAGTTAACTAAAAAATGAAAGAAATCGAAATGCTCAGACGGATTTTTTAGGGTTCTCCATGTATCTAGATTCACCAGTTTTCCGCTTGAGCTACGAGTTTCCAGACACCGTATTTATACTTTTTATGTATTACAAGATTTTTCAAACAGAAACATTTGAAAAATGATATTAAGTATAAAGAAAGGTATTATCCAAAGAATAATTATCAATTTTACCTAATATAACAGACTAGAAAAAACTATAGTTTACAGTTATAGTTGTACGTATGCCTCTAATCTAACACGATTTTAACAGTTTTATAATGTTTAACACTCGTTGCATCAAAAAGAAATTCTGTCAATGTCTTTTAACCCTAACGTAAAGACATGCACAATAGAGGCATTGCTAAAAACCAACTGCATTCCAGGTCCGGAATGTACAGCTGAGATGTGATCTTTTGTCAATGTTTTGAAGCCGAGTATGATGTAGGAATACGTAATATTCTGTACTTTTATTATCAAATCCGGTGTAAATGAATGAAGGGTAGTTATAAAAATTTTGCCGTTTGGATCAGGGTCGGATGTGAATGATAAATTAAAAAAAGTATAATGCTTATGTTTAAGTTAAAACATTTTTTTGTGAAAAGCACTTATTCCCCACATAACAAGGGTAAACATGCACATATGGGCTCCCACACATCCCATTCAAATGTTACCCGTTGAGGAAAATATAAATTAAAAAAACGTTGAAATCATCGACACATTCATATATATAATTATATGGATGTGTCCATAATATATATATATGACAAATCATTCCCACGCATTTTGTAATCTAATCATCAAATGTATTGCAAATAATTCCTCGTATCTTTTGCATGAGATAGCAATAAAATAACCCTTCCTCTTCAAATTTTACTAACGTAACAATATATTTGCTATATTAAATATCATTATTTAATAAAAAAATGTTCTCTTTTTAGGTTTTAAAATTAAAATAAATTAAATTTTTGATTAACGTTTAACTTGCAATAAAATACTATGAAAATATATACAAATGTGTAAAAATGTGATATTAAAGTGGAAATAAAAGTTTGTCGTAGCTATTTCACGAAACCAACCCCAAGATTTAAAAAAGATCTTCTAGACATCTAAATCATGCTAAAAATCAGTCAACTCTCTCAGTCACTTTTGGTTTCTCCCATGGAAATATCCTAGGCCTTCCGTTATATATTTTATACCATGACCGATCGATTGCTAAATGGTTAATTTTGCAGATAATTTGCTGATTTTTAAGAATTGCTGGTACTACTAATTACTACTAATTCAATTTGACGGCCTCATTGTTATTTCACAAATTACTAATAAAAAATAATATATGGTATATTTGCGACACGTTGTAAAGTAAAAGATACTTTCACTATCGCCCTGTTGTAAGACCACCATTCAAAATTGAAAGATGCTCGAAATAGCTGTAGATATTAAAACTCTCGCGCTCTTGCCGACAAATTGTGAAGTTCCCGCGATTGTGTCTTTTATAGCCTGGTCAACACCCTAAATTTTGTTCTAACTGAGTAAGTGTAACGATTTTCAATTTGTACCTATCCACCAATTATTTTACATATTATTTTAAATGTGTGAGATCCGAAGAGCTAGGTACTTCCCCACCCACTTCTTCACCATATCCTTACTACATTCACCCTCGCAACATACACTTATTGACGATACCATAATCTTATTGGCTCCAGACGGTTGGGACTTCTGTGCGGTTTTCACATTTAAACAAATATGACATGTGGTTTAAAAATCTGACATCTGACTCGTGTATAAACAGACAACAAAAATCAACGAATGCTATATAAATGTAAATTAAACAATATGATATGATTGGCGATCATTCCAGAATATTCTCGTAGTATCGCTACACATAATGGACTTAATTATTTTTTTATCAAATAACTTATCGTTGAATACCGAATAATTGCAAGGAGAGGTGCAACACTATTTATACGCCATGCTCAATGTTGAAGGCAATACCCTTGAAGAATTGTACGTTTGAGGGGGGGGGGGGAGATACTACTAAAGACCCTGGAGAATGAAGTGAGCCTGAGATCACCGTAGGCAGGATGGAAGTGAACCGGACTCGGCCAAACATACCTCACGCCCGCTCAAGACGCCGGGAGAGCCAGGACCACACCAAATTACCTGGCTGGATAGTGTTACCTGACTAAATTTAGAGACCGAGTCTATCCGCCCCCATGACGGGTAGATGGAAAATGCAGTACGACGGAGTTTGTGATCACAAATCGAGGCGACAGTAACATAATAAACCGAAAAAGCAAATGAATGAATGAATGAATGTATGGCAGAGACCACTTAACTATTCGTCATTCGCGTTGATTGTGGAAGTAGAAAAAAATATTTCTTCATAGAGAAGGTAGCCTTTCGCACCGTAGGATAGAATTCAAAGGGACTTCCTCTCGTTTCTGAAAAAACTTTGATACAATTTGAAGTAGTTTTTTGTCATCGCATGCTGGTTACGTCGAAGTATTGGTTCTGAAAAGTATAATCAACACTGGTAAAATTTTTGCCCAAAATAAAACACTTAACCAACGATTCAAAGGCTGTATTTTAAGGGCCAACTATTTTATCGGAACCTAATATTTTAAGAAAACTTCTACGCCACCTGTGTATTTTCAAAATGGTACCTGTACATCGAGACCAAGATCTTAATTTTTTGGTATGCACATATTGGTATCAATCGGATATGAAAAAAAATTTTCAACTTCAATTTTTTTTCATTTATAAGGTTGAAATAAGGTTTCCGAAGCTACCAGAATCAAACAGAAACACCCACAAATTGGAATGCATTAATTAGGTTCTATGTGAACTTTTTATGGTAGTTCTGACACAATGTAAAGCGTTTACAAAATAATGACTCCGGAACAAAATCGATTTAACATTGGAAGAACAGGTTAATAATTTTATCAGCAATACGATTCCGGCGAACACATCATGCAGAAAAGTGATGTATTTAACACACTGTTCTGTGGCATTGTTGGACATGGGCAGAATGAAAACAATTATTAATTAATTAGCCTAGTATGGTAGTTAAAAAAATGTCAAAAATGAAACATGTAAACATTTATTAAATAATAATAAAATAAAATAATAATAAAATATTTTCTGTATGTTCAATTTTTCACGATTTGTGGTTTAAATGACACTGGTTGCAAACGGGTTAATAACCTATCAAGCAATACGATACCATCAAATGCATCATTTAGACAGCGCGATTTTAACGTACACTACCGTAGTGTGGAATTATTGACACAGAAAATATGAAGTTAAAAACACTTGTCTGTTTGTTCAATTTTCAAAATGTTACAACAATACTGTGTTTTAGCAACTTGATCATATCTGTTTGTTGCCATTCCGAAATATCGCTGGAGAAAAGAACAGTAAAACGCTGGTTACACGGAAACGGAATATGTGAAAGTGATTTCCTCTGGATTCCTGATAATGAGAGATGCTATAAAATTAAACCCCCGGAAACAAGCTACAAAAAATACGAGGGATGTTCGGGAAATGAAGTGCCTATTAATTTCTACCATAAAAATACGGATATCAGTCTTTCCTTGGGCACCAGGTTTTGGACTGACTTTAAGCGAATGTATGCCCATGGAGCCTTCATTAACTGGCGCATCGGTGATGAGAATATGGGAAAACCAGAAATCTCCCTTGGTCTGTCGAATTTTTCAATTGATCCGGACGAGAAAATGTGCGTTACTGTAGATATTAAAACTCTCGCGCTCTCGCCAACCAATTGTGATTTGAAGTTCCCGCGATTGTGTCTTTTAAAGCCTGGTCAAGACCCATTGCAAATGCTTCCCGAAATAATCATTAATTTTGTTCAAACTGAGTAAGTGTAACGATTTTCAATTTATACTTATCCACCAAGTATTTTATTATTTAAATGAATTTAATTATTTTCAATTTTTATTGAGGGGTACGGCTCCCGACTAGCAAGCAGAAGGTCGCGGGTTCAAAACCTGGCACGCGCCAGTTATTTTTATTTGATTGATTTATGTTATTTCACAATTTATTAATTTAAAAAGATATATAGCGTATTTGCGGCACGTTCCAGAGTGGAAGATACTGTCAGTATCGCCTATCCATCGCCTCCCAACTACCTCATACCTCAATTGGGGATGCTATAGTCTCACTGGCTCCAGATGGTTGGAAGCAGTTGGGACTCTTGAGCGATATTTTTATTTATTTTTTAATATAGTTAAAATATTTTTTTTTATAAAATTAAAAAATATTTTTTATTTAGTTAAACTATAAATGTTTTTTTTATATAACTAAAATATATATATATTTTATGCGTATATATATGCGAAGGTCGCGAAATTATTGTAGATGTTTCATTGAATTGTTTTTAGGATGATAACAATAAAGAAAATTGCTCATATAAATTACAAGCGATCCAGAATGTCAAGTGATTACAATAAATTTCAATTGTTAAGAAAGGAGTGTTGTAAAATCTCAAAATTGTGCTATAAAAATTATATTGATAAAATTGAAAATGATATTCGTGTAAACATAAAACATTTTTGGAATTACACTAATTCTCAAAAAAATAATAACTTGGGTATTCCTCCTTGTATGAACTTCAATGGGAAAATTGGTTGTAATGATGAAAACATTGTAAACTTATTCGCCGATTATTTTAAGTCTGTATATGAAGAGGATATACCTAGCAACGAAATTCCCCAATTCTCATCAAATCTTAGTCTGGATATATCTGAAATACGCATAGAAATTAATGATATCAAAAAGCATGTAAATTTGTTAGATGTTAGAAAAAATGCTGGACCTGATAATATTCCACCGGTGTTAATTAAGGAATATTTAAACGGCCTAACTGTTCCTCTTTTCCTAATTTTTAATCAGTCTTTAGAAACAGGTTGTTTCCCTGATACATGGAAACACAGTTTTCTTACACCTATTTTTAAAAAAGGGGACAAAACGGACATTACAAATTATAGACCGATATGTATCCAATCAGCGATACCCAAACTTTTTGAAAAAATTGTACTCTCTAAGATAACTTCCAACATACAAAAAATTATAACTTCCTACCAACATGGCTTTTGTTCAAATAAATCTACTTTAACTAATTTACTAATATACGAAAACTTCATATCCAATTCTTTAGCAAACAGATGCCAGGTTGACTCAATATACACTGATTTTAGCAAGGCCTTTGATAAGGTGTGTCACAAAATATTAATTAATAAATTAGCCACACTTGGAGTTTATGGTAGTTTATTAAATTGGTTTATTAGTTATTTGTCCAATAGAAGTCTTAGTGTGAAAATAAATGGCACAAATTCATACACATTTATAGCCACAAGTGGAGTGCCACAAGGCTCTCATTTAGGGCCCATTTTGTTTATTATATTCATAAATGACAGTGTTGATATATTTACTAACATAAAAGTATTACCTTTTGCTGATGATTTGAAACTTTATAAAGAGATTAATAACATAAATGATTGCATTATATTACAAACTAATTTGAGAAATCTTTTTGAATGGTGCTTTATCAACAAACTTGCATTGAACATAAAGAAATGTCAGTCCATTAATTTTTACAGAATAAATAATCCAATATTTTTTCAATATTCATTAAATGATAAAAACTTGTGAAACAGTGAAATTATTGACCTAGGTATATTGTTCGATAGCAAACTAACTTTTGTGTATCATATCAATAAGGCTCTTAAGACTCTTGGATTTGTTTTGAGAATTTCAAAAGACTTCAATAATTTAGGCACATTTATCATATTGTACAAAACCCTTGTTAGATGCCAACTAGAGTATAACTCTACATTATGGTCTCCCTTTTACAATATTCATTCCGATAATATTGAAAAGATTCAACATAAGTTCTTGAAGTATATAAACTATAAATTGCATATTCCTGTAGAAAACATTGATTATAACTACTTACTAGATAAATTGTCCCTATTAAAACTCTCTGAAAGAAGAATAAACACAGATTTAATAGTACTACATAAAATACTTCATTACAAAATTGACTGTCCTGAGTTACTCCAATTAATCAGCATCCACATACCCAAAAGATCTTGCCGAAATTTACTACCCTTTTATTTTTACAACACCAGGACACTGTCTTATCAAAATTCCCCAATTCCAAGACTTCACAGTCTCGGAAATAAATACTCTGATCTGGGAGATATATTTCATCTTAAAAATAATCAATATAAATATTGTTTATTTCAATTCTTTTATAGATCGAGACACAAATAGACATCTATAATTTCTGCAATATATATATATATTTATTTTTATTTTGAATATCTATTTATGTGAGACTTCTTATCATTTTAACTAATGTATCTTATTTTATTATATGCTTTTGTTGTAACACTTAATTTTTTTTTTTCGTTGTATTATGTTTCCTTTATTGTTTTAATTTTGTAGAATCAATAATAACTGTGATACTCTACTATTAAACTTTGTAGTGTGTAAAAGCCCATTAGGGGGTGTAATAATAATAAATAAATAAATAAATAATAGTCAGTAATATAATATTATTACAAATTCCCTTTTCTTACATAAAAACAAGATTATATACACAAACAACTTGCTTGCAAGATAGATTGAATCCTTATCATATTTTTTATGCATCTTTTATATGATAACAAACTTCATTCACTACTGATATCAAAGTATTAATTTCCTTATCTATGCCTGCGGTATATGAAAGAATGTTGTTCTGTATTAGTGACAGTATTGTAACAATAATATTGTGATATGAGTCGAGTTGGTCTATTAGTTACATCGATATTAGTTCGAGGGAGTTAAACCAGTTACTGTTTATTTTAAATAAAAAATTAAATCATTAAGTATAAATATCTTATAACGAAAAGATACGCAAAGTTTATAAAAGAAATTCCTAATCAATGCCGTCCGCGGGAATTACTAATTTAAAATTAATTGATCGGAGAATTTCGTTGGATCCTCTCAATGGAATTTATATGCCTGTTTTAGGACGGGTTCCATTTAGAGGAGTTGTATTCTAAGTGGCTTCTAACAAGAGTTGTATAAAGTATTTTGAATGTAAGGATACTTTTGAAATCCTTAGATATTCTTAGGGTGAAGCCAAACATTTTCATCAATAAATTTTTTTTAAAAGAAAGACAAATATTCTCGGGTTACGAATAACCTGCTCCTACTACCACCACAGTAAGCTGAAAATGTTGCTTGTGTTGTGATGGAAGACTTAGCCAGCCGAGGAATTGAACACACTACGCCTGGGTGGGACCCAAATGCGATGTCAACTCAGCCACCGACCGGTCTTGCTTTACTAGTAATGATATTATTGATTCACCTACTCTACTGCAACTCATTCCCTTCAATATCCCCTCGCAAAGAGTGATTAGTAAATGTTAATTTAGTATCAAAGGTTATTGCAAGGTCCGTTATTTCAAGTACAGACAATAAGCTATGGTAATTCAGTGTATAACTATATTTGATAGGGTTTTTTATTCTGAAAAAACTCATGATTAGACATTTTTAAAAATTAAGTATGAGTTTGTTAATGGTACACCACTCTGCAAATTTTACAAAATTCGATTTTAGGGACAAACAGTCATTGATATTTTTTACGATTTTATATATTTTCATATCATTTGCAAATAATAATATGATAACATCAGAGAATATGGAAGTGACATCGTTTATGAATAATCTAAATAATATTGGACCAAGGTGCGAACCCTGAGGCATGCTGCTAGTAGCTTCAAATTGTTATTTGATACAGACAGTTAGTACGCGTTTTGATAAATTATAAGTAATTTACCACTTATTCCTATTTTTGACAATTTATTTATAAGAATTTTATGGCAAACATTATCAAAAATCCGTATAAATCGAGTCAACTTGTTGTCTATTAGCATGGGCACTTGTAATGAAGTTTTCATAGAGTGTAAGGTTATTTAAAGTAGATCGTCTAAAGGCAAAACCAAGTTGTAGAAATGACATATTAAATTTAACATAAGAACATATTTTTTGAAGAATTAACTTTTCGAAAATTTTCGGTATCGACGATTGTATGTATATTGGTCGGTAATTTTCAACAAAAGATTTAACCCCGCTTTTAAACATTGGAATAAGAAAGCTGTTTTCCAACAAGTTAATGGTCGTGAATAGGTAGGAACTGGATAAAATGCCATTCCGGTAGGAACAAAGCATATTTTCATTTCAAGAACAAACAGTTACCGTGCATTCATTTCACAAATTTTAATGTTTTTTGTAAACTATGTTTATGTAGTACACACACTTAAAATGATAACACTATCGCGTATAAGATGTGTATGGATTGGGCGCTTAAGAGGAAGCTACAAGCCAAAAATGTGTATATTCTTGATCTACCTTATATTGTAAGTAATAGGCATTAAAATCGCTTGACAAACGGAGTCTAAAAAGGTTCAATTTGAAGCACAAAACTGGTTTTTATTTATTTTGTAAATAATTTTATAAGAAGGCAAAAAAACTGTCACAGATAATCTTAGCTATAATACTGTATTTTTTAAAAGTTGTTTACTTTACACGTTTATACATTTCTATTGAAAAACATTTTTTTAATTATTTTACATCTGTATTTTTTATTGAGTAATTTATTATTTTATTTGTATTCTACTCAAGCAAAACGATAGGAAAACCTTCAATTTATCTAAAAAAAAAATTTTTTGTATTTATAATGTACACCAATTCGTTATAAAGATTAATCAAAATAGTGATTTAGCACTAAGCTTCGCCTTAAAACAAATACCTAATAATCGATTTTCATGAATTCAAAATAAGAACTGTAATATCTGATATAAAATTTATTTGCAGGAATGACGCGATGGTTTTCAAAATGAACTTAAACGTATCGATGGAATCTGATATATCCTGTTTCACAGACAGTCATGATTTTTTTCCAAAAAAAGTTAAAATTTCGTGGAGACAATCTAAATCAGAATTTATGGTCACAGCAAAGAGAGACGGATATTACTGGTGCCTCTCCGTTAATACTGGAAAATACATCTCCAAAGAATCTGATCGAATTTTATTCATAAAAAATAAAGAACGCTATGAAAATCTTGTAGTTATTATGGTAAATCCTAAACATATTTATGAGATGGGTTACTTTCCATTTAAGGCAGTTATATCTAAGTTTTTCTGCGCCGATAAATGTGATCGGGTAGAATCGAGCGAATCAATGAAAGCACACTTGGTCACGAGAAAAATGTATCCAATAACTAAAGTTTTCAGTGACTGGATATTTTATGGGGATGTTCCGAAAGATTCCTTGCATAGTTTACAAGGTACTTTGGACATACTTGTTTCTAGACCAATATTATTCTGTGAACCAAATGGTAGTATCCCACGATTGAATACAGGTGAGACGATACAAGTTATTGACACCGATATTTTATTTAACTATTTACCCGCTCTTCTTGTAATCGAGTTTTTTATAACCATAAAACATATTTTTATTGGTATCATATTTCTCAACTCATTATGTGGATACCAAGTTACAAATATCATAAGTAGGGTGGTTACAAGGTATAAGGTGAAAAAATATTTTCGTTAGAATGCCGGCCTGACCCCCCTAATATTTGCCATTTGTCTAGAAAATAAGATTTGGAAAGTTTTAGCTCAATTGGATAATGTTAACCTGTGCCTCATCGAGATTAAATATGAAAAAACGATTTTTTGCGAAAAAAATACTTAATTTAATCACTTTTGATCAAATTTTGTTTCCTTTGAATATTATACATTATTAAACAATATAATAAAGAACATAATATTTATTATTTTTTTTTTTTGATAAATTAATGTTTTTAAGACAAGATTTTATTTATGCATAGCACAAAGGATAACAATTATTTTTATAAGCAATAATTGTTTATTTACCAATGTCCCGTTGGCGTCATGTATTTTTTATCAGGAGATTTTTTCAATGTGGATGAGTGTTTCAGACGAACAATTATTGCTTATAAAAATAACATCATATTTAATAAAATAATATAATATATAATAAAACATAAAACAAACATTTTTTTCAACTTGCAATGTGTTTTGATACCACTGCGGTAAATACTGGTCGCTTCAACGGAACCTGCGTATTGTTGGAGCAATTATTAGAGAAAAATCTTCTATATTTAGCATGTCGCCACCATATTTTAGAAATTATTCTCAAATCAGTTTTTGATTTAAAAATGGGCACAACTACTGGACCCCACTCAAATATTTTTAAAAACTTTCAGACTGGGTGGTTGAAGATAGACAAGACAAAATACAAAACTGCTATTGAAAATAAAAATATTAGACATAAAATAGGGAATTCAGATGAAATATCAATTTTTCTTACAGAACAATTAAACAACCAACAGCCAAGGGATGATTACAAAGAATTAATTCAACTTTCGTTAGTTGTGTTAGGACGTACTCCCCCAAAAGATGCTTTTTTCAAAGTTCCTGGTGCCATTCATCACGCTAGATGGATGGCAAAGGCCATTTATTGTATCAAAATATATCTTTTCAGGGATCAATTAACATTAACAAATTTAGAAAAAAAGCTATCACTGACATTTGTTTATTTTTAATAAACATTTATGTAAAAGCGTGGTTTAACGCCCCCAAACCCACTTTGGCCCCAACCAAGACCTACAATTTTTAAAATCTCTTGTAAAATATAGAGAAATCGATAAAGAACTTGCAGACAAATGAACTGTCTAAAATGATAAATCATCTTTGGTACCTCAATTCTAGGCAAGTGGCATTTTCTTTCTTCGATGAAAATTTAGAAAAAAGTGTCAAAACAAGCATGGCTGTAAAAAGTCTACAATTAATTCCAATTGAAGAACAAACATGTGATAGGGATGTGAAAGCAAAACTCAGTTTCCATCAAGTGGATAATTTATTGGACAAAGATATCGATTTTTTTTGTTTCTCATCAAACTCTAAATTTTTTCAAAAGATTTGAAATTGATACAGAATTTTTAAATACGGATCCTGATATATGGTGCTAAAATGCAGATTATTTAAAAGCAAAATATATAGTGAATGGTTTCAAGGTTGTCAATGACACAACTGAAAGAGGGGTAAAATTAATCCAAGACTTCAATTTCTGTTTGACAAAAGACCAAGAACAACGACAGTTTCTGTTACAAGTTGTATCGGAATGTCGAAAATTTTTTCCTGACTCTTCAAAAGCCACGTTATCTAAGCCATTACCACCTTAATCTGATAATTAATTGTAAATGTAAATAATAATAACTTCTTTCTTTCATAATGCTTTCTTTTGTATATTTTAAATAATAAAACTTTTGAACATTATTTCTTCTTGTTTTTTATACCTTTTTGCATTTCTTTTCTCGTAAATCCATCATTTTCAATTTGGATTGTGCTGTATTTACTTTGAAAACAGTTTTAACTACACCCTTTTTTATGTACCAATTGATAAAATAAATAAAGCAAAATCTGGACAGCACATGTAATTAAATCTTGCAATATTGAAAGGTATTTTATAAAAATAAAAAAAAATTATAGAAAGTTAAACTTCAACCTTGATGAGGCACAGGTTAAACTTATCCAATTGAGCTGAAACTTTACCAATCTCATTTTTTAGCCAATTGGCAGCTTTTAGGGGGGTCAGCACAAAAAATTTCAACATTGATTTTTTGTAACCACCCTAATCATAAGACTTACATAATTTGATTTCAGGTGAAAGAAAAATAATAACGAATGAGCTTGACGAGTGCAAACTATTGAGTTGTGAGGGGGATTTCAATGTAGGAAGCTATTGGAATATATCAAGTTTCTCGAATAACAACTGTCCCGTAAGTAGCAAACTTCTCACATATTACTATTTATATTTGAGAGTAAAAATATGTTTTCATATTACTTTCCCGCATAATCATCCTATTTACGCCCTGCCACCCCTTTCAAAATTTTCCATCTCTTCTTCCCACTCCATCATCTTGACACCAACAATTGCATTATTTTTTCTAAGTGGGAATAATTTTAAGAATATGACCACTAATACTAAATTACCGTTTTTAAGTTTGTTATAGTAAAGCGCAGTTTAAGAGAAATGTCACTAAACTGCGCTATATAAATGCCATGTTATTATTATTACGTTGGCATAGAATAACGAAGAATGCTGGATATGCTTTCAATGTTGATTTTAATGGAAACCAATGTCGCCATTGATATGGTACCTTTTGGTTCGTGCCCATTTAACACGCGATCCGTCTATCTTGTATATATAGCCACCCCATTTGAATGTCATTCTGCATATTAAATTTAAGCAAAGATTTGTCAGACTTTTGGATCATGAAAATCGCACATGGCATTTCTTGTATTCTTCTTATTTCTATGTCTGTTTATTACGCTTTCAATGCTTTTCACGAACACCTTTTTTGTTACCGCTAGAGTCCCGAAATCAAGATCAATGAAACTTTCATTACGATGGAAAAGATTAAATCAGCTGTAAGTAGGATAAATAATGCTTTAAATCTAACAGAAGAAGGTGTGATAACCCCGATAGACTTGCTAGAACTGGATACGTTACTCAAAAATGTACAATTACTGGAAGATAAAGTCCAAATGACAGTCAAAACACGCAATGTGGCTGTAATGGTAGCCAGAAGTACCAATAATATTTCCGTCATAGGATTTCAAATAAAGACAACCTCAACAGATTTTGAAGCTACATTGATGCACGTGATAACTCCAGGTAAAGTCAAAATTATGAATCAATCAGTTCATGGTTGCCCAAGTCAGGATTGATCTTGTTTAAGTTATGACCTTATATTAATAATCATCAAATAATATTATCTTCCTTTTGGTGAAGAGGAGTTTTTTTTATATCTTTCTCTTAAAATTTTATATATATAATAAATGTAGTTGATTTCGTTGAAAATATTGATTGGGTTTTGTCTTTCTAGATACAATTTTTGATGTAAGCGAAAGAAACTTGGTTATTGTAAACATATCGACAGTAATGGAAGCTCGTCCAACGACCAAACTTTCAGTCGTATACTTCCAAGATGATCGCGCTTTCCGGCAGACAGGCAGTAATAATACAAAAGTTATCAGCCCCGTTGCGAGTGTTTCCATGGACAATATTTCATTTTTCAACGAAGGTGAATATATTGATTTATATTTTCAACCTTTCAACGTCAGTCCTAAAAACGACGAAAGAAAGGAATGCGCTCATTGGAATTTCACTATAGGAAAGGTTGGAGAATGGTCCACCAAGGGATGCGAGCTACTCAACAATCCATGGCTGGGATTGGATCACTGCAGATGCGCTCATCTTACACATTTCGCTCTATTACTGACAACACGTGAAGAATCAAGCATTCTTGAAGGGCATTACATTGCATTAACAATGATATCAAAGTTAGGTTGCGGTCTTTCCATCATAGGTATCGTGATAATTGCTCTTACAGCAATCATATTCAAACGGTGGAGAAGCGACTTTGTTCATCAAATTTGGATAAATTTATCTGTTGCCGTTGGTGTTATGATCGTTTTGTTCATGGTAGTTGCAGAATTAGACTTAAAAAACAGTGAAATATTATGCGTCAGATTTGGCATCGCTTTACACTATTCAGTTCTTTCTGTATTTAGTTGGATGCTTGTGGCTGCGATGGTATATTATCAGATGATTGTAAATGTATTCGAATCTCGTGCTTCTGATGACAGGGTTCGTATTATAGTGGCAACACTATTTGGGTGGTTAATTCCGGTTATTCCAATTACGATTTTGTTGTACTCGAGTTATGAAAGTTATACTGAAAACAATTCAACAGACTTTCAACACAAATTTTGCTATCCCAGTGGAATGGGCCTTTGGTTAGCAGTTGTTCTGCCATCCGTTTTAGTAGTAATTCTCAACACATTTTTTTTATTCACATAATGTGTGCAGTTCACAATTCGGCGAAACTAAAGAAGCACGATAAGAAAAAAGGACAAGTGTTTGGGAACGTCAAACAACTGATAGTTCTATTTTATCAGTTTGGTTTGATATGGATATTTGGATTCTTTTCAAACAATTTGATCGTGGCATATATTTTTTGTATTACAGCAACTTTACAGGGCTTAGTTCTATGTTATTTTTTTGTGGTAGGCAACACCAACACCCGAAATTTATGGAGAGATAAAATTAGACTCTACAAAGTTGCAGGATTTACTATTGGAACTGATACATCAACACTTCAATATACTCACACTAGACCAGGTAATCGGAAAATAAAAAAAACTGGTCCCGTGGACACTGCGGAAACCACAAACCAAAAATCCATTGAAGAAGAACATATTATATAATCATATTTTCTATTTAAGGCCGGGTTGTTTCTTCTTTTAGCCGTGGTTCAGCCAAATTGTGTTGATGGAATATCAAATTTGTTGTTTTTAAAACTTACTGTTATAAAATACTGTTAATTTATTTAAAATCTATTCGTTTTCTAAAAAAAAAAATGGAAGTAAAATCAATAAAAAAAAGGAAGTAAAATCATCATCTGGTGATGATGATTTTACTTCCTGGAGATTGCACACTTATTATTATTTTTTGAGTCAAAGATTTTTTGCAGTAACAGTAATATATCAAAACCTATACAATGGTGCGAACATCTATTAACCTCTATGTTTAAACTAACTATAAAATAATTAATGAAATATCATTCTCGTCAGAGGCCTTAGACAGAATTATAAGATTCATCGGAAGAGAAATGATCCCATGAATCAATTTCATTTGGTGTGGCCAATATTGAGTTTTATGCAATTTTTTTCTAATATATATTATTTGATGTTGTCAGGGGTGTAGACAGCGATTTAGGTACGAACAATAAAACATATTTTTTCATTGTTTTACTTTTCCAAACCAGATATGTTTCTACATGTTTTAGCAATAGGTTCAAGAGGAAAAAAATATTAATTGAAAAAAATGATTAGGTTTAAAAAATCTCATAAAAATTATTATTTTTCTAAATATTTCAGATGTTTATCATTCACTTTTTTGCCAAAAGCCGTATTTTTTACATTGAGTTTTTTGTCATATTTCAATTAAAAATAGCTTTTCCAACGAAAATATCTTGCAGCTGAAAAAGGTTTTTTCTTCCGAAAACTGAAAAAACCGAGTGCTAACGAAAACGTGTATTTGTGACAAATGAAACGGAATGCATTAAAAATTTAGCATAGGAAATTTTTTTGATGTTCGTGGTGGTTGAATTGTTGTAGTACCTACTAAAATATGTTATTTATTTATATATCATTTTCAAGACGAGGTGTTTTAACTTTATCACAGTTGAATGACGTATGATAATATATTTTTTATGGGAAATTACTGCTTTTTTTTCTACCTGCAACTCCATTAGCGAACTCCAACTCCATGCTGCCTAGTTATTAAAGTTATTTTAATAGAATATAAAAATTAGAACTTTCGCATAAGCACAATACCACATAAGTTGAAAATATAGAAAATTAGGCCACAAATCGAGATTTTGTGGCGTTTTGTTTTAGTGAAATAATTTATAGTTATCAAATTAAAATACTCGTAACATTCAGCTGTATAATTTTTTGTATGCGTCCCTTCAGCTGTTCATTTGAACAACAATAGTAATTGGATGCCCCTCCTCGGAATTTTTTATAGATTTTTTTCTCTGAGGGTGAAACTGCGCGGCGCACCTTTACAATTTTTTATACCCGATATATTGCTCTATTGATTTTGTGAATCCGTTTTTTTTCACGATTTAACAAACTGGTAAAATATTGGTTATCCCTATAGATCTTTTCGCAGTTACGAAATAACGTCTGGGGAGCGTGGATGGAGTCGATCGATATCGACAGCGATTATTAGAATATTTCGTGATGCCAATATTAAAATCAAAAAAACTATTGTTTTTTTATCACTTTATGTGAATTTTGTGAATGAAATTTGTCAAGTTGCGTTTATTCTAATTGGTTGAATTGATTTAATTATCTAAAAAAGTGTAAGTTTTTGTGGCAGTGGTGAAGGTAACATATTACGTTATGTCACAATCAATTTTTTGTTGAAAATGTCTTCATAATTTGAAAAAGGTAGTGTATCTCCAAAATATTTATTATTTACTCTATTACTCTAGATACCTACCTATTTATTTACTCTAGATATTTACTCTAGATACCTTCCAATACTTATATTTTTATTTGTTGTTTGAGTATTATATTAATTCATGTTGTTCTTTCTATTGTTTGCTATGGTGGGTATGAATGGAGTTGAATTGCATGTCCCATGCATGTAACCGGAAATAAACTATTTTTATACATTTTTTTATTATTTTGTAAATTTTAATTCACTTATGTAATAAAGACTTGTTTTTTATGAAAAAAAGCCCCAAGAGGTATAATTTTTGTTAAGTGCTGACAGAAAATAGTCAGTAATCATGTAAACATCAACTATACAAGAACTGAAAGTCTTTTTTTTTCAAAATATCTTCCTATTTCCAAAGGTTATTTACAGGATTTTTGGACAAACCGTTTTTTCACAATCAATTAAAAATGTAGCCAATTGCGATCCCCGAGGAGCAGCACCCAAAGCATAATTTTCGATTTGTTCCGATACTGAGCTATCGAAATTTGTTGAATTTTTGAACGCAGAGACCGATGCTCGACGTACAAAAATATTAAAATATCCCCACGATAACATTATAAATATATACCCAATGTAGTATTTCATATCGCAACGGATAATCTTTCACCATGGCAGCACCATTATAATATTAAGTTGGAAAATAAAGGCGTTTGGGCATTCATATTTACATTATTTTAAATATTTTATTACTTATTTACTCATATTTTTAAATATTTACGTATTTTTTATAGTTACATATATAGTTATTTAAAAATATTTAAATTTGTTTTTTTTATATTAACCTATTTAAAAAAAAGTTAAAAATATATATTTTTTAATATTAAATATATAGGTACCTATGTTTTTCTTTTTTTTTCATAAAAAGGATCCATTTGTAAAGATTTGGCTTACGTGGTGTTTTTTTAGTTGACGAATAAATTGTAAATAATGTTTGAAAAATCAAAATGCTCCGTCGAAAAATATTTTTTTGGGTTATCTTTGTGGTGTAGATTCACTATTTTCCCGCTTGTACTACTAGTTTGCAAACACCATGATGAAGATTCAGTAGTTTCCCGCTTGTAATGCAAGTTTGCGGACACCGTGATGTAGCTTCAATAGTTTCCCGATTGTACTACTAGTATGCGGACACCGTGTACTACTACTTTGCCGACACCATGTATAGCTAAAATTGTTATCACTATCGGTCGAATGATCAATCGTAAAAATAATTACATTTGCGTATTTTTACATTAACTCCACCGAGGAGAAATTTAGGGAAATTATTTTCTTCGTGGCGTATGTCATCTTTCGGGATCTGTGTGGAAGATCTTTTTAAGGACAGTAAGTAGAGGAAGCTCTGGTAAGGAAAAAAGGATTAGGAGTGGGTAGAAATTTGGCGGTCATTGTGTCCAGTAGTGACGAACGTTTAAACCCATCCCCCCAGCTGCGATGCAAGATGCAAGGCAATGGGTCGAGAGAGACCAACCAGAGAAGTCAAGGGGTCTCCCGCAACCGGCCTCTCCCGATTCCTTGCTTCATTTTTTTAATCATTAGAGTAGTCGAACTTGACTACGGTAGTCAGGACTGTAACGAGTTAACGGCTATAATCAATTATCCAATTACCTATATTTTAGTTCAGGCTTTTCTTCATATATTTTTTTCTGGTATAACAAGATATACCTACATGTGTTAAAGGACCTACTTGACTTACCTGTGATTCTTGATATTATTTGAAGTAAGACATGTAAATAATATGTTGGTCTCGGAGACTTTTTCAATGTTTTTTGATTTAATTTATTTTTTACAAAAACAATTTTAAAACAAAATTCTTCCACAGCCGAGTAACCGAGTGACCCTAGCTGTGTAATACCTACTGATTTTCTATGTTCGTAGTAGAAAAATACAAATTTCACGTACATTTTTTACTCCAAATAATGTCAGGAATCAGTGGTTAAAGTAAGTAAGTCCCTTAACACCCTGTTTACTATAGTTAAAAATCCTTTTATCGGTTAAAAATTTATTTACTGAAAAAAATAGTAAATGCAAAAAAGTTTTTATTTTTATTTCAATTCAATAGTATCAGTTGAATAATTAGGGATTTGTTAATTATGTATCTTATTTCTATGACCCATTCCCACTATTTAATTATTTATCATCAAAACTTATCAGGATTATAAACATTGGTACATGCTATTCATCATACCACGAATCATGGAAAAGGAACGAAGCAACAGCAAACGGCGCGAAACGACGCTAAGAAAAATGTGTATAATGGTAAAGAAAATTATTATTATTATCTCATTATTAGTCTCTTCAAGACCCAGGTATGGGTACTCCTTCCACAAAAAGATCCTAAAGACGGTATCCCTAAAGTTGACACAGGCCCGGAGGGAAATTATTATCCTCATGGCGTCCTGTGTTAACGTAAACAAAAAAAGTATTATGTACCAATATGTCCAATAATTATCTTATTGAAATATCGTGGCCTTCGATTTACTGTAATAACTCATCAAAATGGCATTTTATAAACGAACGGGTTTTCGTAACGGAAATATATTATTACTTTCTAGTCGCCATTTTGTCACCGCATTTAGCAAAATACACCCCTGTATATAATTTGTTCCTGGCGCATGCGTATTTCCTTGTTTTCCACCCCCGCCCTTCGAGAAGAGGGTTCTAATTTCTCACATATCTTTATGTAGAAGGGTTCGGTTTACATAACACGAATCGGAAATAGGGTAAATGTGCAAATAACTCTACTGCGCATGCCCTTACTAAATATCACCCTCTGTTTGATTCTTTTGGATATTATTGACATCTGTCGGCAAATGGGAGAACTATAATCGTAAAAAACGGAAAGTATTAGAAAAACTTTAAATGACATTATTTAATGAGTATTTCGTTATCATTGCTATATTACAATTACAAAAATACAATTAACATTAGTTTGCTCGCTTTTGTTTCGTTCATTCCCTTTTTAGATTGAGCGTATTAAAAAAAGGTGGATTGGTTTGAATCTTCACTACGACCGATGCATTTTTTAAAGGTTTTTTTGTTTTTTATCATGTTGTTTCATGCCGAATTCAATAGATGGCTTTGTAAAGCAGTGTCAAAATCGGGTAAGGTTTTATAAATATAGATAAATTACATTATAACTGAACCCCGCCACGCGTTGCTATGGCTCAGTCTGTCTGTACAGATAGATAAACTACAGGGCGTGTTGCTTTTACGTCAAACAGATGACGCTGTTTTTTTTTTAAAAGCATGTTTTTACTTGTCACAGGCAACGTTTATTGTATCCATATAGTCCGGAATTTGATGGCACTAACCACCCCACAGTCCGGAATATACACGGTGTCCGGAAACTCGTAGTACAAGCGGGAAACTGGAGAATCTACACCACATGGGGAACCCAAAAAAACATAAAGTTTTTTGATTTGAGCATTTTCAAAAAAAAAAAACCAAAAAAAAATATTTTTCGGCTATTTTAGGGTTAAAGTTTTTTCTGGTGTTTAGGGTTGAATAACAGATGTTTTAACCCTGCAGAGCAGAAATATTTTATGATTACACCGGGTTAAATGAAGGGTGATTTCAAAATAATGCTTCAAATCCGAGTTTCTTCATTTGTTTTACTTTCAAATAGTTTTAATTAGTTGGGTACTTTGATCTTCAGTAATAATTTATAAGAATTTGATTAAAAAAAAAAATTAAAAAAAAAAAATCAACTTCAAACTCGATTTACTCGATAACGAAAGCTCAAATAAAAAAAAATATACTACAAAATCGACTCCAAATGTGATGTAGATTCACCAGTTTCCCGCTTGTACTACGAGTTTCCGGACTCCCTGTATAAAACATTGTTAATAATATTTTACAAATTTTATTGATATCATGGCATTAGATTGTGAGTTAGATGGAATTTTTAGAAAATTATTGGGGATTTTTTTTATTTACAATTATTGTTATTAATATAAACCAAAATCTTTAACATTTTATATTGAATAAAAAAAATGTACCGCTATCGTTTCATTAAGGCGATGCAATGCGAAGTAATTAAAAATGAATTGTTTTTGGTTTCAAAGTTTTATCGCACAGGAATATTATTGATGCTTTAATTAAATACTGCGCGTAAAACGCAAAGCCTTTGCTATAATCAAGCATTTTTTATCATAAAAGTATCAGGTCTATAAAAATGATTTGAAGTACAGAATCTCCTTCTTATGAATCCCTATTCGGGTACAGTTTTATTATACAATATGTCAATTAATTTTTTTATATTATGGTAAATTTTACTTTATACCTATGTATAAAGTAAAATTTGTATTTTGGCTATTGTTTTTCCATTAAAAACCTTTATTTAAACCTTATCGCTATCTGATTAACGAGCACTTGATTTCGCCAGTTTCTGAAGAATATACGTCGTGGTGGATAGTCTTAAAATTAATTTTCCCTGATAAAGAAACCGTTTTTTAGGCTGTCTGTATTGATAACATAGGTATTTAAAAAGTGATTTAACATTGTTGACACTATCAATGCGTTTCTTTACATCGCAAAGTTAATGTTCAATACATTGATTATATCTCTAAACTTATTGTTAAAGAATTCTCCATATCACCATTGAAGCAATTCTTAGTTAGCGAGAGAATGTATCGCCCGTAGGGTTCATTGGGCGGGATGGGAAGGGGGGGGGGATGCTGCGAGGAGAAGGTAGGGTAGTTAGAGGAGAGGGGGATGGGACTTAGCGCAATAATCGAGAGAAATGGCCTGCATTTTGTATGAACCCGGAGAGCGGGACGGCGAGATATGCACGCCCGCTGCTGAAAAAGGAAACGCGAAAGGTAATTTACTTTTTCGTTGTTTCCATGCTTTGTCTCTTCGCCTTATTTCTTCTTTTATTATTTCTGTTTTTTCTCCGCTAGCAATTGACCCCCGTTACGTCTGTTTTTGGTTATATGTGGATTTAATGCATTATATTATTTTCCTTTCTGGCTGCTTTATATGTGTATAGGGAGCTTAGAGGTTTTAGTTTTCTTCCTTTTAGCATTTAGCATTAAGACCTTAATAAATTACATTTTCTTTAGAGGATTACAGAGTAATCCAGGATACGTATATTGTGCAATATTTCCTTTGGTTTCCCTGTAATGTGATTCACATGTGAAAATTATTAGCCATTATAATGTAATTACTTTTTAAGGTTAGATTTAATAACTTTTCTAATCACTCCTTTTTTATATTTAATTATATAGCTCATCTATGTAGGAGTTTGATTATTTTCTTGCAATTAAAAACCAATAGAAGATACAAGACATTAGATGGCAAGTTAACCTTATTTTTAAGATACACAAGTACGAGTTTGAATCGAATTTTACATTTTTTCATCGAACTAACATATATACTATATATGGATAAAAGCTTGCTTTTGGTATAACAATACAATGCAATTTGTGTTCGTAATTAAATACCTGGCTTTTGTCAGGATGAAAATGTGAGTAACCTTAATTTTCAAATGATGTATCTTGCATTTGCTTCCATTTCTTCACACCAGAACTCACCGTTCAAGAGATTTTGGCAAACTAACTCGGATAAAACCTCGCTTATGTTATAACAAAACAATGCAATATGTGATGGTAATTAAATACCTGGTTTTTGTCTGGTTTCAAATGTAAGAAACCTTAATTTAGTTTTATAAGTTTAGTTTCATGGATTTGCGTTTATTTTTTCACACCAAAACTCACCGTTCAGGGGTTTTTGCTTTCTCAACCTATTATCTTGTTTTACAAACGGTTATGATCGTAATAACAGCTTAAAATCAGAACTTAATCAGGTAGTTCGGTTTCCAAGATTAATAGGGTGAAATAAAATCTAATATCGCCCTGTTGAAAGACTTGTCACTGCTTGAAATAATGGCAATAAGTGTTGATTTGCAAAACGTTAATACCCAGGTACTTTTTAAATTTCCTCCAAGCCCATCTCCATCCCCAACCCCCCCCATACTCCCTTCAGCACCACAACATACCTAAATTCGGTTTGACAATGATGGCTTAGTCCAACAGTGAGAAAAAAATTTGGATATCGTTCATACGGGTTCTTCTTCAAAGTTCTAAATTACCTAACCTTACCACATTAAAATAAATACGTTATACAACAGCAATACTTACGTATATGCATACTAGGAAGATTTGATTTGATTATTTCTTTCTTTGTTCCAATGCGCTAAGTACTAAGCAATCTCTAGCGCACTATACCAAATAATGGAGAATATCGGAGATTCTGTTAGGAGGGATAGATTTATCGGGAACTTATCACGATTCGTGTATTGTTTGTCTCGTGGTAAGCTTTATGCGCTGGTTTAACGATAAACTTGAAATAAAACCTAACTTTAAGTTTAACGATAACTTTTTAACAGCGTTATGAAGCGTATATGGCGGATAAAAATTTTCGCATAAAATAAGCCAATAAAAAGGCGCAAGAGGATTCGGGTTGAGTTTTATTAATTTGAATGTGGTCAGTTTTGAGAAAGATAAGTACTTAGTTTGAAAGTTACAATAATATCGAAGTCTTTCCAAAAAAGGCTCAAATTAGCTTTTCTGTTATCTAGCTTTTTATCCCTTATTTCGGTTATCTTTCTTTCCATCCCTTATCTTTGTTATCTAGTTTTTATCCATTATCTTTGTTATCTAGCATCTAAGTCATTGATGTAATGATCTTAGTACATCTGTAATTTTTATTAAATAGTCAATATAATTATGTTTTATGTATGTAAAATAATGTATGTTTATATATAGGAATATTATTTCGAGATAAATTAGTTTACCTTAGTTTAGGTTTTTTTTTTTTACTTATTACAGTCCTGCCGTACCGTAATACAAATTCACTTTTAAGATAAAATTCAATTTAGTGGTATGGTCTCTGCGGATGGTAAACCCACAAACTCAAGTAACTAGAACGCATCGATTATCTAGGAGTGCGGCAGCACTAGCGAGCGACCAACACTGGCATAGAAATAATAAATTTTGATTCAATAAAATAAATGATATCATGATAACACTGGTAAAATCCATCATTCATGAGAGGAAAAGATTGAGAATTATTACTCTTTAATTTATGAAGACGCCAACATCCAATCTGCTCAGGTATCAATTGCTTTCAGGCCGGGCTGGTGTCAACTTTCAACTTAAGCACTTGATATCATTCACAACACATTTTTTGAGAAATATCACCTCAAGGGCAGTTTCTACCTTATATCGAAGATACACAAGTTAATGTGCCTAATCATCAAGCATTCACAGATTACTGTTTTTTGTTTGCCATTTGTGTGGACGGAGAAAACTTACTGATATGAAATATTGTTAATTTATTACAAAAAACGAGACTGGAGGCTTGTAACAAATGATTTTACAAATTTCACAACAAACTATCAGTAAAGCACGAATATTTTATGAGGAAGTAGTAATATCAAAGGCTATGTGCGTGAATACGTATTCAGATATATTCTGAATGACATAATATTTTATGGTTATACAGTCATATTTTTAACAGTATCTTGATAAAAAATCCGTACTCAGTTTTCTCCGAGTGCTCATGTGTATAGAAAAAATCGCTTGCAAAATGGGCTTTGACAACTAATAGATAGATTGGTCTTAGTCTTATATTGCTTATCCTATGCCAGCGGAAGACGGATTCAAGGATTTTTCAATCGGAGAAGTGAACCACAAAAATAGAGTGAGAAGAGAGTAGGTGATTAATTTACATATCACTGGCAACATAAATAAGAAAAAAGGAATTAATGTTCTAACAGATTTAATTCCAATAAATTTAAAAAATTAGACTTGTAAGGTTTTTTTAAGGCTTTGTAAAAGCGTGTTGTTTTAGTACAATGTTAAGGTACGACGCGTTCAAGAGTGGCAAATATAAAATATCCATGGCTTGATAAAATATCGCAATTTAATGTTATTATTTATTATATGAGTTTGATGATATCACTTATTTTTCATCTTGTTACTTCGTTGGGGGGAAATCATTGCTAGGTAGAGCTACGTATTTTTTTATTATTATGTAATTGTTATTTTGAATAAACTTAATCAGAAAATGAGAAATATTACTAATTAAAAGTAACTTAACCAACAATATAACAGATTGGATATAACAGTTTTTCTATAAAGTAAATCACAGAATTAATTCACTTAGCAGATATTCTGTATTGTAATTAATTACCTAATAACTTATAAGCAATTTATTAGCATTTAGTTATATATATATATATATATATATATATATATATATATATATATATATATATAGTATTTATGTCAAATGAATGGTTGAATTCAATTAGATGGTTAGCAAATTCCGAATAATTATTGCTATTTAGACATCTCAAATGTTCCTTAATCCTTGTTTCAAAATTTCTGCAAGTTTTACCTATGTAAAAATGGTTACAATCATTGCAATTCAATTGGCAAACTCCGGATTTTTTCATTTTTAAGTCTTTGTCCTTGTTATTTAGAATATAATTTTTCAATTTATTATTCGTATAAAAAGCTGGCTGTATTGTAATAGGAATTTTTTTCCCTATTAAATTAGAGGTTCTCGAAACATGTTGACTTTATATAAAAAATAAAGATTATCGTGGTAAAAACAAAGTGTTTTAATTATTTTATTAATAAAATGGTGCCACAAAGTGAAATTGCAAAAATTGAAGAAATATAAAATTTAATATTTATAACGAAGTTAGTAAACCACTTTTTCCTGAATATTATCTAAGTACTATATAAAGTGATAAAAATCTAGATATATATAGTCTATATATATATTTAACTATATATATATAGACTATATATATCTAGATTTTTATCACTTTATATAGTACTTAGATAATATTCAGGAAAAAGTGGTTTACTAACTTCGTTATAAATATTAAATTTTATATTTCTTCAATTTTTGCAATTTCACTTTGTGGCACCATTTTATTAATAAAATAATTAAAACACTTTGTTTTTACCACGATAATCTTTATTTTTTATATAAAGTCAACATGTTTCGAGAACCTCTAATTTAATAGGGAAAAAAATTCCTATTACAATACAGCCAGCTTTTTATACGAATAATAAATTGAAAAATTATATTCTAAATAACAAGGACAAAGACTTAAAAATGAAAAAATCCGGAGTTTGCCAATTGAATTGCAATGATTGTAACCATTTTTACATAGGTAAAACTTGCAGAAATTTTGAAACAAGGATTAAGGAACATTTGAGATGTCTAAATAGCAATAATTATTCGGAATTTGCTAACCATCTAATTGAATTCAACCATTCATTTGACATAAATACTGGTTTTAAAATTTTACACACTAATGTTAGTGGTTTTCAGTTAGACCTTTTAGAAATATTAGAAATTAGGAAAAATGTCAATAGAAATTTAAATATTATTAATAATCAAACTAATTTTGTGAATAACCCTGTCTTAAACATATTTCCATTGTAATATTTTGTCTTTGATCTTCTAAGCACCTCCCCTTTCCACCTCTCACCCCTCCCTCAACGGCCTCAACCACCCCCCACACTACTTCCTTTTCTACCCACACCTGTCTCTATATACTTGACAATTTAGTTTTTAGTACATTAATTGTCCTGATGAAGAGTACATCGTTCTCGAAACATGTTGACTTTATATAAAAAATAAAGATTATCGTGGTAAAAACAAAGTGTTTTAATTATTTTATTAATTAAATTTTATATGTTTGGATGTTTGTTGCTTACTCACGCAAAAACGGTTTGTAAATCTATCTTTATACATTAGAATACCTAAGAATTTAAATTTTGCTTTATTTTTAGATGTCTTCAGGGATTCATTGGAGAGCTCAAAAAATCTTGGACTCATGTAATACAACCAAAGAAGAACAAGATAAAAAGAAAGAGCCGGAACTACCTAAAATGTTCGTTCAAAATGTTGAATTTGAATACATAAATTTATCCGAAACAGTATCTGATAATATTACCTAAAACACGATTAATGAAAATACAAGGCACAATAACCCTATTAATTGCGACCGTTTCTCACCATCCATGTCAATTGAGAAAAAACTGGAAGATTCTGTTATACTTACACCTAATAGTTTTTTGTCATTTTTTGATGATGATCAAAATAACATTCATAGAGAACAAGAAGTTCAATTCGAAGATAGCTATGTGATTTCCTTTTTACCTTTAAACTCTCTCTCTCGCCTAACTTATTACTTACTTACTCCACTTACTTACTCATTATTTATAGCAAGAATGTTGTATAATTCAAAAATTAAGCCAAATAGACAAAAATTTCAAATTTCGAATAAAAGTAAGGAACTCCAGTCCAAGGTTCATAGAAAATATACCTATACTAGAATTAAAGTTGATGTAATGAAGTTTTTTTTAACAGTAACAATATGGTACACAGATAAGACGCCAGAGGAAGACATGGGGCGATCGAGTGATATAAATACTTATGTATGGTGAAAGTAGGCTTGATGAACTATGAAAGGGGTGTAAGGGGAATGTATGACTTGGAAGTAAATCGTAGAAGACTTCTAGGACGTCTGAGAAAGACATGGCTCGATAAGTGAAACAAATTCATAAAAAAATAACTTTGCAATTCTTAACAGTAATATTATTTTCACCTTAAAACTACACCCAGTTTTCAGGTACATTAGGATTTCACAATCTCAAAAATTTACTCCAAACCATTTTTAACCCCTAGCAACGCCGGGTACCGTCAGCTATTTATTAATATTTTTGCTATATATTTCGATGCACTTTTGTAGGCTTGTACATACCACTACATACTTTTAATGTATCATCATTGTATACTTTTAACCAATATTGAATTCGGCAGCAACCCTAAGAAAAATGACGCACAGAAATGGGCAATCCGTTTGACAGATACTCCTGTCTGTACGTACTACAATCTTTAAAGCATAGGCGTCAGGTGGGAATGCTGACCTTCTTCTACTGGTATTTCAATGGAAGATGCTCCGAGAAACTAGCGTCATTTATCCATTTGCCACCGCTGCATAGTCGGGAAACATGCCAAACGCATGCCTAACGTTTATACTTTGTTGGCATTATTAGTCTCATGAGAACGGGTCGTTTTTACAAGTCGCCCTTGAGTCCCTCTTACAACGCGGGTCTCTTCAAGAACCTTGTTCACAAACTTATCTTCTAAAAGATACCCTTCATTTAACCAAAAAAAATAATGTGAAACTGCACAAGAGTCCCAA
Source organism: Hesperophylax consimilis (assembly GCF_061612785.1). NCBI lineage: Eukaryota > Metazoa > Arthropoda > Insecta > Trichoptera > Limnephilidae > Hesperophylax > Hesperophylax consimilis. The sequence goes on from NC_142842.1 coordinate 24,586,227, forward strand.
CTGCTCCCAACCGTATATAATAAGAATACAAATTAGTCTACTTATACAACTTAACAAGAAAAATTATACAGTAGCATGTCAGGTGAAGCTTTTTATAAACATTAACTATATACAGGAGGTCAGTGAGACTTGGAATCCCCAATTGGGGTATGTTGCGACGCTGAAGGTAGTGGGGAGGGAAAGGAGATGAGAAAAAAGAAGGTGGGGAAGGACCTGGCTATTCAGCTCTGATCACCAAACACGGCCAAAGCCGTGCTTTACTTGCGCACGCCGGTATTTGTATCCGCGACCTTCAGCTTGCTAGTCGAGAGACTTACCTCTTAACCACGGAGGCTGTCTGCTTCGTACAACATCCTCAAAGTTGACGTTGGCACAGAGGGAAATTATTTTCCTCGGGGCCTCCTGTATGGAGTTAGTGTTGAATTTTAGGTTATTTCGATATAATCGTGTTGTATTATAAATAAATTGTTTTTATTTCATAAATTTGTGATAATATTTCGTGCTAGTCAAGTCATGACACTTTGCCATGTAAGATTTTCAATTCGAAAATTTGATTGTCAACAGGGCAATATATAGGGTATCCGGGGGTAAAGTCAAAACCACCTAGATCACAAGGCCGGGATACTGATTCAAATCAGCCTCCTAACTTGTATGGAACCTTCAAAAAATGTATTTTTATTTATTTTTTTAAATGAATCAAAACATTTTAAGATGTTTTAATAAAGATGAATAAATAGAAAAAAATAATTAAAACAAATTTTTTTGTTAAATCCGATACAAATTATGATAATAATAATAATAATAATGATTTATTGTCTTCTTTTCTTAGTAACATATAGAGATAATGATATCCTCACTGGGATCTCACGTGCTGAGGATTTAATTTACATATTATAATTTAATTAAAAGAAATATTACAGCAAAGTAACATATGAATTTAATTATAAACATATATAATGTAGTATTATTATAATTTTTTTTAAATAATTATAAAATGAAGTAAGATAGTATTTTTTTAGTTAGGAGGCTGCATTGAATAAGTGTCCCGGCCTTGTGATCGAGGAGGTTTTGGTAAAGTGCGCTAACTTCGGTAGGTGATTCTACACGGTGGTAGAAGTAAAAAAGAAAAATAACTTTGTTTCGAAACTCCTTATTTTTTTCCAAAACAAAATATTTATCTATAGAAGAATACTTATTTTCCAATAAAAAAATTTAACCCATTGTTTTAAATTTTTCCACACAACACTATTTTTCCTTAAAACTGCCTAAAAAGGTTGGAATATCGAAAAAAGTTACTAACCATTTTTACTTGTCATGTAAAATCACTCCCCAAAGTTAGCGCACTCTAACCACGTACAACTTGTATACATATACAATACCTCAATTCTACACACTCCAGTGATTTTTGGCAAATTAACCAAGTTTGCAAAAACGTTTTGAGCGATCGCTTGCCATAATGTGCCAAATTTATACAACCTACAAATATGAGATAAACGGTAAAATCTAGATGAATTTATTGGCTTTAAACCGCGGTAAGCATTTTTATATATTTTCATATTGATATTTTGAGGAATGGTAATACTTAAATAATATGGTAAATGTACGTATACGACACTAATCGTTCGAGTAGATTGTTAGCAAAGTAGACGTTTTAAGTAAAACTTTTTTCCAAATATTTGTTTTAATATAAAAAATGGTATAACATTAACAACGTAATATAAATTAATAATTTGCAAATGCATTCAGAGTAGCTTAACGCCATTTGTATTAGTAAATTCAAATCGCCAGTGGAAAATGAACTTCAAGCTACATTAATATTTTCTGACCAATCACCGCTCTGCCTCCACGATGAGCGAATCCTATTAATCCTACGAACTTTGACTTCAGTCAATTCAATTATTTATTTATCAATATTGTCATTCTAACATAAATACAAATACAGAAATTAAGTCTTCGTCTGATATTGTAATATATTCGCCTCTCTTTTTGAAATCGTTTATTAAGGAATCATACAGACAATATGCAAAGTATTTTTCCGTTTCTTTGTGCGTATTCCTATTCTCTTGTGATTGTAAGAGGTCCTTTCCCAGTCCAGGGCGACATAAACTACACACAAGTGTATAAAGCATAAACAAAGCGACGATAAAAGATTTGGATTTAGATGGCCGGTCTAGGCGACCATGAATGATGATTGTGAATCATCGTATATCATCTTCAGGGTGTTTCTGCTCCCCGGGCAGCATATTCATGATGAGATAGCGGCGCCGGGAGAATAATATGTTTACTTTATTATGCCAGTGTTTCGCAACTTTTCTGAATAATCTAACTTTCTGTCTTACCAGTAAATAATACTATAATATCCCTAATTTTTATTGTTTGAGAAGGTTCCATGGAAAAATATAATACTGACGAAACAGAACAAAGTCAAGAAAAATGCAACAAATCTAACCTTACCTAAACTAAACCTAATTCTGTAGAATTTTTATAATGCCTACAACTTCTGATATTTCCTATAAATTCTGATGGCGGTGTGCTAATCTAGATTCTCCTAGCGGCACGAGTTGTGAGGCTTGGTTTTCTTTTATAAATTATAATATATTTTATGCACGACTACGCCATGAGCGGCCAGAGTCGCTAGCCAATAGAAGTAAACATTGTCAAAATTTTACTGGAGTTGGACGAATTATTAATATTCTAGAGTATTTTTCTAAACTAACATAACCTAACTTAACTTAACCTAACCTATTTTTTCATCTTGTTCTATTTATCCGTTTACTGCTTGATACTAAATCATTCATGTACATCTATGACATAGTTTTGTCTTGGAACGCACTCCTTACATACTAGTAATGCGGATCCGTGAAAAATCAGGCGAAATTTAATAAATATAATTTTTTTTGAAACAGGTAGGTATATATATTATATGTACATATAAATATTACAGTCAGCTGTTTGGAAGGCAACTGCGCTGACTGTTGACCATTAAACCGCCAACTATTTTAAGAACGGCAGCATAAATTAGTACTATACGTAGATACAGAAAATAAGAATTATATATTTTTAAATTTTAGAATGTTACGTACTTACATCGTATCTTATCACAATCGAAAACTGTTACAAATAATACAGGTATATATGTACCAAATTTATTGATTTCTTGAATTCTTGACTCAGTTCGAACTTTGAAAATGACACTTAAATTCCAATCAAATTTAAATTGATTTAACCACATTTCACGCAGGACTCATTACGTGACCCGACTCAAGTATTTTATAAACTTGATCGTGACGTGTTTTCATCTGGCGTCCTCGAGTTCTTGTACCATTCTCTTTTGCGCCGTATAAATTTCTTCTTAGGTGAGTTTTCTTCGTTATCCACCTAAATTTCCGAACCATCAACGATTCTATCCCTTTCTAAATCTTATTCATTACATTAGCCTTGCATTATTTCCAGATTCTACACTTGAAACTTATTTGGACTTGGCACGCAAGTTGCGGGTTGTCTAGCCCTGAAACTCATATAGCGTGGTCGTTAGTTGCCACCCCTGCTTTTTATACTTTCTTGGACACTGACCAAGTCTCGTATGGTAATAGTTTTGTTGCCCGTTCCGTAACCGTTTCGGTGTTATTATCACCGTGAACCAGCAGACTTATCGTAATAATGGTAACATCGTATAACAATCAAAGTGATATAAAATCTACATAACATACTTTGATAAGATATATGAGATGAATATTGACCATGTAGAGTGAGAAAAATACTTCTATTGAATAATACTAAAGGAAAGAGTGGGAATATCAATACCGCATTTTTATGAATAATTCGCTGAAATAAGGCAAAGGTTTGCAGCGCAGTACATTGTGGGACTTTTGTACACAGGATCTGTTCGTTAAAAATGATTGAAGTGCGTAAATTATAACAAACTTTTAAAAATGTCTAGCTAAATAGTGTAACAAAATATTATTTTTCGAAACAAGCCTGAATTTTAATTTAACTGATTTGAGATAAGTAGTTTATTTTTTAACACAGCCTGCAAAACAACCTGAGCAATTTGCGCACCATCGTAAAAAAAACTAAAGAAACTAATTCGTAAGCAGATGTTATTTTATAGGACTGATTGTATGCTATCAGATTCATTTATTGACAAATTACATAATTAGAGACGGTCATGCCACCTCCGCGCTTGGCGCAACATGATTTGTTCCTAACACAATTTTTTTTTTTTTTTTTATAGTACCAACTCGAATCTAAACTTTTACAGTCTTTATACAATGTGTAAGAAAAACACCCTTTTACGGTTGTCAAGTCGTTTTTTTATTAGTAAGGCTGTAAAAAGATAATCTCTTTTGCACAAAAACGGCGCTATACAAGTCATCCAAGTATTATTATTATTATTATTAAGTGTGTATTATTGTTAAAATTTAAACCAGATTTTTTTACTGCAGAAAGGTCAATGGAAAACTAAAGATAGATTAGACAGAGATATATTTTATTAATTCACCAGAAGTTAGGTAAAAACGGGCACACGGAAATTCTCACAAAACACTTCTATCGTTATTCAGAAATACCATACAGTGACAATATTATGACACCTTCACAATATCTTTATAGAACCTTGTGGAGTGTAGATACTCTCATCATCGCCCTGGTAATAGACCACCATTCATAATTGAAACGTTGCTTGAAAAGGTGATAAGATTTAAATAGTCACTGACTTCCACACTTCTCTTTCCCATCTCCTTCCTTTTCCCACTACCTCAAGCCTCACAAACAGCCATACAAACATACGTTGAGAGCAGTTGGGAATCTTGTGCAGTACTCACATAAGAAGTTAATCAATAAAGCAGATAAATAACACGCAATTTCTCCAAATTGTAATTTAGAAAAGCCAGTAATACTGACCCACGTAGAACCCTTAATATAATAAGGATTTATTTTTCATCCCTCAGGTTGGGGTGAAATTTTAAATTAGTTATTAGATATCGGAATATGAGATATCCACAGCCCCGGAGGCGGCAGGTTGGGTGGGGGGGGGATATTGGGGGAATGGGGGGATGGGTGTTTGGAGGGGGTGCAATCCGAGGGGACGCATTTTTATGGCACTTTTTTGCGTCCTGGGGGTAAAATAAAAATACTACACATACTCACCCCTAATGGGTGAGCGGAATAACTCTCTCCCGAACACAAACATTAATTTATCGATTTGTTTGAAAACATGTCATACGCTGAAAAATATAATTAGGCGTAACATATGAAAACAACTTTGCGGAAGTCTTGACTTTTGCCCAATCTACGTAATTAAATTAAAAATAAGGATGTTTTTTAAATTCTTGGAAATTATATTTTTTAAATATATTGTTATGGCGGAGAAAATGTACAATTTAAAACGCAAAACTACAAAAAAAAGTAATTTAAAAATATAACTGCTTGTATTTGCCATATTTGTCAACATATTATATTGAACCTTAATATCACCAGATCCATAGAGCTGCTATATTTCAGGAGTTTCACCATCCTCTTTATAGCTTATCCATAGGATGACGTATAAAGAAACAAATAAATACTCGAAATAGGTAGAAAACTTGGCTAACTTATCCGAGATGTAGCCACTGTTCATAGTTATGAGTACCAAATAATAAAACTTCGTAAATAAATAAACCGTAAATCGAAAATATACGTTATCCTACGGATTAGCTATCAAGAAGTTGTTAAAAAACGCACTTGAAACTGGGTATTTTTTTTCCATTTTCCTTTGACCACCCACCATCTGTTCGCGCTATTTTAACATCGCTTACTAAAATCTATACGCATTCTATCACACATACACACACACATTTTTTATTGCCAATCACACGCACATACACATGCGCAACCCCAAACCCCTAAACACACATGACGCCGAATATGAGAAAAATAATTATCAACCTTTCCTTTTCACTCGCCGTATTTTTTCCGAGTGCGATAGGGATGAGAAAACTAGTACCGGGTGAGTGAGGTAGGATGGAAAAACGTCATACACACGGAAAAAATCGCACGCACACTTTAGAGTAAGTTTTTTTAAGGGGTGAGGGTGGTTTGAATCTAATAACGCGCTCCAAAGACACTTCCTCGTGAAAATGAATGTCTTGGCTATCGATTTATGCTAACCTCGCAAATAATAATATATAACACCTTATTAATGCCGTTGGAGCTTCAGATTGAGAAAAAGTAAATACGGTTCCATTTTAGAAGTGTTCAAACATTTACAGGTTGAAAACACAACATACATTTAAAAATCTCCAAATAGTATAAAACTATCCGCGTCTGTCTGTTTGTGAACTTCGTTCTTCTAATCAACGGATTTTGATAGGATTTTCACTATAAATTCTTTCGAAAGGTTTATATATATATATATATAAAAGGATATTATACTTATAGAAAGTAGAGAAAGGTCGGTGTTTTGTAATCAAGTCGTAAATTTTTTTTTTAATTATTGCTAACTCTGGCTGAACCTTATTAGATACATCAAAATTATGTACTACGGAATTTTATATCTTAAAAAAGCCTGAAGAAAAATCTAAAATGGTAAATTTATATCTCTTAAAGATAACCCCTAGAAACGTCAGGTAAACGTCAGAATCTAAATAATAATTAGATTGTTAAACCAATGAACAAATGTTCACATTACGCATACAAGTAAATACAAGATTTGTACAAAGATGTAGACGTATTTGAGCAAGTTTCTATTTTTAAATGTGATAAGAAAAATCTCAAAAAAAATCAGGAATATTACAAACCTCTGAGAAATGGAAAACAATAAAATACCTGTGTTTAAAAAAATTGAAATGCAAAACAATTAAATTTTCTAAGCCATACAAATTGAAATAATATCCCTACTGAGATATGATAATGCCGCAATTATGATCAATCAGAAGAACTAAATAAACAAACATTTGAACTAAATATTTTATTCAAAACACTTGTAAATAACAGCTAAATAAACATTTTCTTCAATATAATAATAATAATATTTGGATAATATATATTTCACCGTTTTCATGAAAAATCACCTCAAGGGTGCTGCACAATATTAAATGAAAAATACAGTTGGCTTACACCTAGGATGCATAATCACTAATGACATACATCTAAAACTTATTTCTAGTGACTTACGACTAAGGTTCATAACTACTAACTTAAAATATTTTATACTTATACTAATAAGGGCATAAAAATGTTGGGATTTATAAATAGGCTAACCAGAAATTTTAACAATGTAAAGTGTATTAAATTATTATATTGTGCCCATGTAAGAAGTCAACTTGAGTACAATTCTCCTGTCTGGAACCCACATTATAATATATACTTTCAAGCTGTTGAAAGAATACAAAACAAATTTTTACGTTTTATAAATTGTAAAATGGGTATTCCAGCAATTATTTTGAACTACAACACTATTTTAAATTATATGAATGTGCTCAAATTGTCAGACAGAAGAATTTTCACTGACTTGGTATTTTTATATAAAATTCTAAATGATTTGATGGATAGTGCGGTATTGCTAGAATTGATAAGCTTTCGGATTCCACAACGTAATACTAGAAGTCAGGATTTATTTTAGTGCAGAAATTCTGGGACTAACTACCATATATATTCCTCTTTGCCCAGAATACTAATGGAGGGAAACAATTATTCCAAGTCAGAGGACATCTTCAATTTATCTTTAAACAAATTTAAAATGTTGTTAATAAGCAATTCAGTAATTTACAATAAATAATGTATATTTCTTAATATTTGCATGTAAACACCCTGAAAAAAGGCGTTAATAAATAAATTTAAAAAAACTTGTGACTTACATCTAAGACTTAAATCTAGTGACTTACGACTAAGGCCCATAACTACTGTCTTAATGACATATATATTTAGATATGTAAAAACTTACAACTGACAAACTTAAATTTAAAAATACATCGATAAATACTCGTTCTAATTATACTGGCGCTAGAAGAAGAAGGAAGTTATATAATATTAGGGTGTTTCATAATTAATTTTAGAACACTGGTGCAAAATGTGCCGAATGCGTTAGCTGGATTTCTGGTAGACGTCAAACTTCGTACACCGATCTTATCCATTTGTTTCGATACTTACTTACGTTCAAGGAATGTAAGTAAGTGATGTTTGACTTAAATACAAGGAATGTAAGTAAGTAATGACATTACATGCATTTAGTAACATTTTAAAACGCCCAAGAAAGGTATACAGTCAAGAAGCACTATGTTTTATTTAATATTTACTAAAACTAGAAGATTAACTTTAAATATATTTTTGTTCTACGCCTCTGCCCACTTAATAATATGTCACTGCGTTTCTCTTCCAGTTCAGACAGAGATATTATATGATCCCCGACAATTTGGTACCACCACCTACAGTGTACATATGAACTTGCCAACATGTACAATGTACACAGTGGCGTGCATAGAATTTTTAATTAGGGTTGACAGTAGGAAAAAAACAGCGAATTAATGCACATATAAAAACAAATAAAAAATGAAATAAAAAGTTTGTAAAATGTAACTCATTTATATTACATAAAAGGTCTGAAAAGAAATGAAATATTTTGTTATAAAAGGGAAATGTCATTATTATCGTGAGTACCGATTTATTATTTGAGTCTCATTATGAAGTTCATCTAAACTAAACTGAATATTTATTAGTTTTAAGACACTAGTTATTTTATCTTAGTCTAAGTTGTAAGCACTTTCTATAAGCCTTGGATTTAAGTCACTAGTTAAAAGTGTTAGTAGTTAGTTGCTAGCTATAAGTCTTAGTTGTAAACCACTGGTTATAAATCTTAGTTGTAAGTCACTAGTAATAAATCTGAGCTGTAAAATTATTAGTTTTAATATTATAATTATAGGTTAAATTAATACAAACGATAGAAATAGAAATAATTATCAGTTTTACTATTATTAAATGAAAACCCCTAATCATATCGGTATGGTCTTATGTATACCGAAATGTCAACAAACCGATGTCGCCAATTTACATATCCTTCAACTCACTGGCAACAAGCAGGCAAAAACTTGATTACCTGTTTAAGAAAGAATGTATAAGATATTATTGTACATCAATTTCACAAAAAGTAAGTTAGAAATGTGCTTGTCGACAAGATTATGATGTTATGAAAAATGATATTTTGTTTTTCAGCTATGACATCGTTTTATATTTATTTACATGTCGAGTTCCATGTAGGTGTAGTATTAATAAATTTAAACTAAAAGCAGGTATGTTTTTTATATACCAGACAATATATGTCGGAAACCAGAGATAAAAATTGTGATTATAATTATTTTTTATCTGTTTTTCAAAATAGAAGAAATTAAATAAATAATTATTTTGAAAGTAGGTCATTGTATCTACTACGTCTGTAATAATAAAATTACCCTCGCTCAAAAATCCTTTACAATTTTCGATGTTTTATCGAGAATTTCAATTAATATTTCTATTAGTAGGTATTTCTTCAGAGAAAATCAACTATTTAAAAACTCCTTACTTTCTAACTGATGAAATATGTATTTTTCTTAACTTTCTTGTACGCTGAAATAAAGCGCACATTACTTATGGACTACACTGAACAAGGACTACTCAAAATGGAAAAAAAATAAATACCCACAAATAAAAAAGTATTCAAAATCTTCATAAGGTTGGCGTTTCGTTTTATGAGGAGATGGAGACTTTTTACTATGTGGCTTTTGTCCTTTATCATATTTTCTCGGTGTTTGGACAGGCGTTTTTTTCCCTTATACATATTTAAGTACATGGGGATGAAAAACCTTTTAATAAGATGGGGGAATGAGGGTAGCTAGAATATTCAATCAATATCGTTAATAATCATTTTGCCAACGCGTGGCGTGACGCTCGCTTTAGCTCACAAGCGAAAAATTGAAGACTTTCGTAATTGAAAAGTAGTTCTTCAAGGTTTTTAGAAATTAAAAGTAGTAAAAACTCGATAATATTTTCATATAATTTATATTTTATTTTTTTATTGAACACAGCACAAGATTCCCAACTACCTGGAGCCAGTAGGGGTATGGCATCCCCAAATAGGGTATGGAACATGGCTCTTAAGATCTGCTCATTAAACACCACTAAAGCCAATGGTGGTCTTTCAACATGACAATTTCCTTCCCCTTCTCACTACTTATACCTCGGCGATTTTTTAACGTCTGGAACCAGTGAGACTATGGCATCTCCAATTGTGCTATGTTGTGAGGCTGAAAGTACTAGGGGGGGAGGAGATGGGGAAGACGAAGGTGTGGAAGTACTTGGCTATTTGGATCTGCTCGCCAAACACGGCCAAAGCCATTTCAAGCAACTTTTCAATTCTGAGTGTTGGTCTTACATCAGTATACTGAAAGTATCTTCCACTCTATGGTGATGCCATAGTCTCAATCAGATGGTTGAGACTCTTGTGCAATATTCACATAATAACATTATACATTTTGAAAGGTGATTTTGTTTTTAATATCGACCGATTTTTGTCTAGAAGTTACACTTTTATTGCTTGAATAAATGGTGTCAGTCTTTTTTAATAAACCGAACACAAATTTAAAATTGAATTTGGTTCTGCACTAAAATGACAAAGCTGTGGATAATAATTTAACATTCCATATTCGAATGTCTCAATGTACCTACCTAATTATTTATCCAAATATATATGTAGGAACTTATAAATTATTTAAATTTACCTGTTCTTATAATTAAAATAAATTTATCATTAAAAAACCAGATGTAACCAGAGATAGAATTTGATTTGGTGGAACCTGCAGATAATTAAATATGTTTGTAATTATGTTTGCACAAATAGATTCCTAAAAGAATTAGGATTTTATTTATGCAATAAATTTTTCTTTACTGTGTAAGATTTGTAATTTCAATATTCTTCGTCTTTAGTCGTGTTTACTGGCTAGATCGGAATTGCCAGAAAGTAATTTCACCTTCCCCATCCCCTTTTCTTCTCCACCTCCTTGAACCTTAACAATTTCTCCAAATTGACTATGTTATTCTCCCACTGGCTCTGGGCAGTTGGGACTGTTGTATATATTATTTAAGCATTCGTAGGTATGGTAAAACACCATCTACTAAGTAGCCACAGTTGGTTAGTGCGGTACCTATCTACAACCCACTGAAATACGACGTGGGTATCTAGACTAGAGGTTCGTTTCTTTATGCTGCGTATCGAGCACCTGCGCCCAGAACCACTGAAGAGATCAACCAACAGAAGTGAGCTGTATGCTCAAAGTAAGCTCAATTTTATCTTATTTCTGGGGAAATTGGTAAAAAAAATCTTTTTTCAAACGATAAAACATTGATTTGCCTATCTGGGGCCTAGGAGTCGAAAGAGCTTATTTAATTCCACATTTTTCTTTAAATTAAGATAAAAATACATATTTTAACCGTTTCTTGGCTGATAGTATTCTATGTATTGGATAGTTTCACGCGAGGCCGCCAACACAGGCTTGTGATAAGCTTAGGAGGAATTGTGGATATTTTTCATATGATTTATATTATAGTATCCAAGCACAAACCATTAATTTAATTTTCATCATAAATATTTCTACATTGTTAGTTTTATCACCTTTACAATGTATTTTTAAATCTTTGTTAAAAAATCGGAGTGTTAAGATCGCACTAAAGAATTTCCCGTACAGTGCGCAGAACAAATTTATTTCCAGCAGCGGCCACAACTCGACATGATGGAAGTATGGAAATTGGCAGGAGTTGCGAGGGACCATCAGTTAATGAAACTCATCCCAGGGTCGGAAGAGGGCAGCAGGTACAATATACGTAATATTACGAAAAGTCTAACATGCTGTGCAGCACAAATTCAACTACGGTAGAAGAAAATAAGATACACCGCTTAGACAAGGCGGTAAGAATACTACATTTTTTTCCTAACATAACAATATCATGTTACTGTTTTAAAATGTGAGTAATTTGTACCTTTCTCAGAAAAAAATGTTTGGGGCGGCTGGTTATTTATTTTATTTGTTTCCAGTTTAATAATAACAAAACATATAACACTATCAGAGAAACAATAGAATTGATAAAGGAGATACTAAATCTGAATATTGCAATGACAAATTGAACAAAAATATACATCAGGAAGATTATATCTGAATTGAATGAAATATGGATTTCATTCAATAATAATAAATACATAAGTTCACAGCGTTTATTTGCAAGGTGAAGAATTCTTAGAATTGATGTATAGTAGTTAGTATTGAGGTTATTGTTACATTTAAAATTGCATGTCGTATGTATGTCAGATTAGTTCTTGGAATTGGTGAATAAATAGAGTAGTCAGTATTGAGGTTATTGTTACATTTAAAACTGTATGTTGTCGTATGTATGGCAGATGAGTTCTTGGAAATGGTGAATAAATAGAGTAGTTACATAGTATTGATGTTATTGTTACATTTAGAAACTTATGTCGTATGTTCCGTTTACCCTTAATATTGCAATTCAAGCTGACATACTTCCAATATCGTGTAGAATGCGTTTTTCTTAAATTAAAATGTACTCAAGTGCTGTGTGCTATTATACTCGTATTATCCTGTCAGGTCGATATTAGTTCCTAGTTAAGCAGATTGCCTGTTCTAAAAAACTGAATGCTCCAGTTATGAGTTATGTGTAAACTATATCCTTGTATATGCCTCAATCACTTTCTATCCATATACACCTGTTTCCATTTTAAATGGTTTAGACAGATATACCCACTTTATAAAAAAAATACTATTAGCTATAAGGAACCAACATTATGAACAAAATAACACGATATCCGCTGTTGTAATATTTGTTCGCACTTTAAACGATTTTCAGTGTCTCCAACTGATTTACCGAAAGAGTAAATTTGCGAAGAAAAATGATAACATATGACTTCTCCGTTAGATTAATAAAAGCTTGTGGTTTCTTGCTTTGAAATCGGACCTCGAGCCCTGAATAAGCGTGTAAATAGTACGATATCTTCATCTACAAAAACACCCTTCTATTTCTGCTTGCACTATAAAATTAGCATAACATTTGGGTACAAGCACACTCCCCATAGATGAGAGGGCCTTTTAAACAATCCATAGAATTTATATCTTAATGGGGTTGTTCATGAGGGTTGCTCAATTAAAGAAGAAAAAAAAGCGTAAAAAAATACCCCTAAGAGTTGAATACTAGTCTGGACCAGTTTTTTTAGTTCTTATTTGGACAGTTTGATCAACGCGCGTGTAAAATGTTGACATTTAAACCACTGTGTCGCATATAGCGGTAGATAAAGCGATATTCATTGTACTAATTACGGTGACTAATTTAAAATTTATATAAGGGGTTGATTTTTTTCAATATTTTAACTATTTTAGGCCTTTGTGTTGCCATGCGTTGAATTATGTTGCCACAGCTACAAAAAAAAATTACAATGAGGACGGGAAGACGAAAATAGAAGTCATTCATGTTTTTCTACTGATTTATGTAGGTAAGTACTTTATTTAGTATTAGGTACTGTTTTATCATGAAATATTTATTTTATTTTAATCATGTGTTATTGTTCTTCTGCAAGCTGTTATTACTTATCTTAGCAGATTTCTATAGACGTAGTAAGGTAGACACTATGTAAAAATCACTTAATAATAATAATAATTTTATTCCAGAATGTGGGGAGGTTAGTGCAATCCCACACGTCCCATATAGATATGTAGCGTCGAGAAAAATCTAAATTAAATAATTAATAATAAACTGCTCGACCTACTTACTTAGTATCTACTCCCGAATTATGTACCTGCAGTCCAAACCGCAACGTAAACAACCTACGTACTACAAGACCTACTTGCCTACTCGCGACAATACTATCGCGCACTCAGTCTGAGATACTACGAGAACTCGCCAGAAGGTTCGAGTCTTCCGCCTATGCATAATCGACGCACTATCGAAGGTTCCCGAAACACACAGTCTGTGCGAGTGCCTAGAATTTAGTTGCCATTCATCTACCTACTGCTACCGTCGGCCACCAGTATAAATAAGCCCGACGCAGCGAGTCAGTCAGTCAGTCAGTTATCTACCAGCCGTCAGTCTACGAGGCTCAACGAGTGATCAACCGCGCTCTTCTTACTAGCGCGAAGGACGTATACCCGGCTTCGCCCGTACCACCATGGACTCTATCGGGACATCATCTTAGCGCCTTAGCGATTACAAGCGCCCTGGTTCCAGTGTCTCTGACCAGCGCTTTTTCCACGCTACCATGACCACCACGAGGACACGCAGCATCCTCACTGGTCTACATCGTTCCCGCTCAACCGCCTACAAGGTCCGCCGTACCTTCGGCCGTCTCGTCAGCACTGGAGTGCCTGAAGACCTACGTTCTTCGCTAGTGCCTGACCTCCATCGAGCCCCGGTCACCAGCGCCCGGCGTCGACTCACTGACCCGCGCTCGACCACCACATCATCGCAGTAACCGGAGTATTCATCATTTGTCCTACATCATCTCCTCGTCACGGCAACTGACTCACCAATAAACACAAGTGACCTTCACAACTTTCTTTCATTTCGTGCCTTCTCTCCTGATCCCCAAAGATGTACATTTTTTTTGTATAATAGATATAATAAATTAACAAATAAGGACTACTATGCAGGGTGTGGTCTTGAGTGTGCTTGGGCCCAGCGCTCACTCTGGAGTGGCGCTGGTCCACTAAAAAAAATCAAAATAGTTAAATATATAATTAAAAAAAATAATTCTGCAAATTGAAGGACAAATTTTCGTTATATTATTTCAATTATCTCAATACGGTGAAAATTAAATCTGATGCGATAGCTCAGTGACAATCGCATTCACCCAGTTCACGTAAGATAATCGAATTTTACTATGCAGTTCTCAACAATAAAAAAATGATAAAAAAATCTCCATATTTATCATAAATAACTAAACCGATTCGTAATAATCACATATATTTGTACCAACTCTTATTTTTTTACTAATGGCATTAAAACCGACGGAAAAAGAAGATATTCTAATGAAAATTCTACAGCTTTGTGTAGAGGTGGGTGTCTATAGTACGTTTATTCCCTCAATGCGAATCCTTGTCGTTTGGGTATCAGCTCTCCTTAGCTCCATTTCCTAATCTCGTTTGGTCCACTTTGTTACAGCATCCGGCATCTCTTTGTGGGGACCGACTACACTCAGATAGATGAGAATGTACTCATACCTACAGCAGATGAGGATGGCAACCGCAAATACACAAATGTGGCTTTATTCCTACGCTGCGAGGAAACGAAATAATTTACAAATGTTACCGGTATTAGCCGTATATCTGATTAATTTTGCAGATCACCGAGAAAAACAGCTCTCTTTTTCAAAAAAATTATACCAATTTGTTTCCAAACTGCTTAGATACAGATTTACAGGATAATACCTAATTTGAAGAAAAAAAATAATTATCTTATCTCTTACCAATTCGGACAGATTTTCGTCTTAGAGAAACAACTCATTAATAGGACAGCTCAGAATACGTGACAAATAAACTTTAAAATTTTGGTGTTGTATTTTTATTTTATTTTTCAAAAAGAAAGACAAACATTCCCGGGTTACGAATAACCTGACAATATTTGAATATCTCCCACTACCACCACACTAAGCGAAAAATGTTGCTTGTGTTGTGATGGAAGACTTAGCCAGCCGAGGAATTGAACATACTACGCCTGGGTGGGACCCAAACGCGATGCCAACTCGGCCACTTATCGAGTATATACTACAAATATTTTTGTTTTATTACCCAAACATATGAACCTTTGTTTAATATTTTTTCCATATAAATATTGTTTATTATTTGGTTACGTAAGGTTAGGTTTAGGTTTCTATCACTTCTAAATCACTTTATAATATCACTTTTCAAAAGTGTGTTGTTTTACCACCATCCTGAGTTGTAATAAAACCAAATATGCATATTTATGAACCAGGTTTTAAGCAACTAGATTAATATTATATGCAATTTAATAAAACATTAAATCGTTCTGACATTCCACTCACATAATCGACATAATATTTTGATTTCCTATGAATGTATTTTATTTGAAAATCGATAGGTTTGATCGTTAGATCAGCAAAATTAAAAATGGAAGCTAATATTTTAGTTATTTTATTTAAACGAAGTTTTTTTACACCGTACAAGAGTTACACTGCCCAGCCACAGTCGGTTTATGCATCCCCATTTCACAAGTAGGAGTCAATATTTATAAAAAATAATAATATTATTACATAATTGCTGTAGAGATAGGTACTCATTTGTTTGGTAAATCTCCCAGCTAGGTTAGGATATAAGTGACCCGAGTATGTGTGGGGTGGGCTGTGTGGATTGGGGGGGGGGAGGGAGGGAGAAGAAAGGGTGCGGAGGTTTGGGGGTGAGAAGGGGTAGAGAGGACAGCATTGTTAGCCAATGAATTTAGATTGGATACAGATCAAAGACAAAGGGATGAGGGAATATAGAGATTTGCGTTTACTTGGATGCAAGGGCGGAGAACGAAGAATATGAAAAACAATTTATTTATGTCAAATTAAAAAAAAATTAAATAACAATTAATTTGATAACATCTTCATTATAAAAGAAACATGTTCGAATGCCGCATAGTAAAATATGTAATGTGTTATCATCATGAATTTCAAGGACAAAGCCAATATTTATGGCTATTGCATTTTCCATCATAAGCTACGGGTCATTGACATATCTTCGCCATACGTCAAAATATCCATTAAATACTAATAACATTACGTCACGAATATGCAAATTTACTTAAATTCACATAATTTGTATTTTAACCTAGCTCACTTTATATTCAATCGTAGGTACATTCAAACTAGTATATTACAACTAACGAAATAATAATTGATTACATTACATCCTAATATCACAAGTTTTTTTCAACAATTATTTTTATTACTGATAGACAGCAGCGCCTTAGTGGGTTCTCATTACTCATATTGTTTAATATTTTGTTCATATGTATTTACATGTTATTAAATAATAAAATAATATATATATATATATGTAGGTACACCTATGAAAAATTAGTAGAATAAGTAAGTTTAAAAAATCTATCTTACTGAAGAGTCGTGCATTTCCGAGAACAGAATATTTGTGATGACTTAATATCACCATACTAAAATATGGCATTGAAAATTGAAATGTTAATATTAATATAGTTCAATAACCAAAAGTACTCTCAGGTCTTTCTTCTTCTTCTTCTTGGATCCGGGAATCGGGAATCTTTAGTCGCATGACAAAAACCGTGTTTTGGATATCACGATTTTTCAAAATGATTTCAAATATCTTCTTCCAATTGCGTACGGCTTCAAAACTCTCCAATGATTTACTTTTTCCCATTCAAAACTCTCCAACGATTTACTTTTCCCCATTCAAAACTCTCCAATGACTTACTTTTGTCCATACAAAACTCTCCAATGACTTACTTTTGTCCATACAAAACTCTCCAATGACTTACTTTTTCCAAAACAAAACTCTCCAATGATTTACTTTTTCCCATACAAAACTCTCCATTGATTTACTTTTTCCCATAGAAAACTCTCCAATGATTTACTTTTTTCCATACAAATCTCTCCAATGACCTACTTTTTCCCATACAAAACTCTCCAATGATTAACTTTTTCCCATACAAAACTATCCAATGATACTTTTTTCCCATACAAAAAGACACCGCGTGTTATTACTTCCAATCGGCATGGCTGAAGAAATAAAATGTGTGTATGAATTTTGTAGTTTTATTTCAATATAATTCAAAATTATAAAATGAAGGGAATTGTTACTGTACGTCCATGAATTCTGGAAATTCCTATCGCAGGCTAATGCAATCTAACTCTAACGATCTAACGAATTGTCCGTTTAACGATCGGGACGATGGATTCGTTAGAATCGTTAGTCCGTAGTCCGTTTTCCGTTAAAACGGAAACATTGCATTTCTCTTATGTAATTCCAACACATGTGTAGATGTTAGATATGTTCTTGTTACGTACATTAGTAGTGATTGGCCAGTTTAATACCGAACACAAAATTTTAAAATCTTATTTTTATCTGCACTCTTCACCTTTTCAAGTAATACTGTTATTACATAGTCAAAAGTGTCTAATAATTATATTATATTATAGTATATTTTTGGTTAAAGAAAAGCACCGACTCGTTGGAAACCTTTTGATCACGTGTATATTATTTATGAGTATGATTGTAATCTGGCCCAGAAAATGTCAAATAAATGATCAATAGATATGTTTTCAATTAGTAGGTTCATTTGAAAACTTAGAAAAATCGCGTATATATGTATATTTAACGCAGAGCACTATGAAGTAATGCAACATTAATATTTTAAATGTTTTAGTTAAATACTGCGAGATCTTAGCCTTTAAAATAATCGAAAATTTTATCAAGCTATTCTTTTCATGACCCCAGACTAAAAAAGTCCCATAAAAACTGTTCTCAATCTCCAGCTTACGATCGCTTTTTCCATTAGGGTTTTGTTATATAATGAGGAAAATTAAGGTATTTATTTACTTCATTTAAATATTTGTGGTTAAAAAAGTAAAATACATTTTTGGCGATGCTTTTTTTTGCTTAAATCAAAACTGACGACTGGTGTTTGGTGGGAATTTAAACCTTATCGCCATTTACGGAAAGACTGTTATTGTCAGCGGCCCGATTCCAAAAAAAAAAAATATTTTCACTTTTTTTTTCAGCTTTGAATCCTCATACGGTACAAGTATAGTCCACCCATTCGCATACGCACGGGTGGGGCTACTCTGAACTCGTTTATCAGTGGTGAAACGTGCTCTAAACGCAGCTTTATCTTTTAGAATAGACACTTTAACGAACGGGAGAGTGGTTTGAAGAGGGGACAAAGTCATTAGAACTTTAGTTTGAATAATGGAAGGGAGGATTTGTTCCACGGGATTGAAACAATCACCTATTTATAAGAAATAGTTTTACTGATAACAAGATTAAAAAAAACACAGGTACAAACTCGGGTCAATTTGTGTGGCGGGTTTGGTTACCGCCGCCTGGGAACACCTCTGCCATACATCACTCAAAGGAGCTCGCAACGTTAAGCGACTTAGTAGGAGTGTTCGGGTTTATGGAGTGAGGTTCATCCCAGGTGAGGGAGACCCTTTGACTTCTCCAGTCCGACTCTCGACCCAACGTCTTGCAATGGGAGGGACGGATTCACACGTAACTCCTGGATACATTGACCCCCAGATTCCTTCCTACCTCTCACATATTTTTCCAGAACTTCCTCATCTTCTATTACTTTATAAACCCTCCACACAGCATGCCTAAATATGATCATTATTCTTATTAGTGCCTCATGTGTGAAGTTAATTCAAAAAAGTTAATAATTGAATGGAAATATAATGATTATAAATGTGCCCGCATCACTATTTCTAAACATGTTTCATACCGCGGTATGAAAATTAATATTATTTACCAACCTCTGCGATCCGAATCTTTACAAAGCACTCGATAAAAATGGTAATAGAAACAAGCATTATATTTCATTATTAAAAAAAAATCCAAAATGAATGATAAAACCTTGTTTCTTTTAATTTTGTATATTCTTGAAACCTTTAATAAATCAATTGGTATTCTATTTAGATTTAATTTTTTATGGAATAAACCAACATTATAACTTTCTTATTTTATGAATAAAAAAGTGTAAGAAAGACAAAAAAGTGTTTTAATCTATAAAAAAATCATATCCCTTCTTTTCTTTTCAAACTAAAGTTGGAAAGAAACCCACAACAATCCAAAGTACATATAATATTGTACCTTTGCCACACAAATTATTAAATTGAATCATTTTTGGGCTTAAGTATTATTTAAATAATACCTACTACAGGCGGTACAAGTCTAACGCATTATATTGTAGCTAGATATATAACAAAAAATATATAAAAAAGTCACATGTATCAGTATTGATTATTATATTATAGATTTACGTGTTACAAATAACCTTACAATATTAAAAAATCTCCCAAATATCTCCCAATCTCTTGTGTCTTGATGGAGGTCTAATCCAGCTGAAGAATTTAACTCAAACGTGACGCCTGACGTGATGCCAACTCAGCCAAAGATTTTTCATATCTGTATCACCTATTTAAGAAATTTATTGTTACGTACGAAATAACAAATCGCCATCATCATTTATCTCCGTTTTTTGCATTCAATAATCGTGCGAACCCCGTTGTCATTTGTTATCTTTTCCTAAAAAAATATAATTGGGCAGAAGGGCATTATCCTTGCGCAAATAAAAAACTTACGAGATACAAAAACTACACACCCGGTGACAAACGGACAACCCCCCCCCCCCCCCCCCCGAGGGGGTGCCGAACACCCCACTGAAAAAATAGTCAGGGTAGGAGCGGACCCCAGAAGGCGTCCGGAGCATACACTGTACCGGAGGTATAAAACATAAAATATCGCCCGGCGTAGCAGATCATTTACAACAAAACGCTTGATTACATCGGCGGTCCAATCCCCCCAGTCTCCCTTTCCGCCCAGGGGGGTTGTGGGCGTACCCCCCGTTTTTCCTTCCGTATTCTTTAAGGAAAACCCGAGTGGACATTTTTTATTGCAAAACACGGCACAATGCCCGGAATGCGGCGACTTGTGTCGGAGTATGCATTATGTATGTATTTTGGTGGGAAACGTAATTTAGGCGACGGGTTCTTGGATCGTTACATTAATGTACGGGAAGGAGAAAACTTTTAAACTAATTGCGAAACATTTTTGGACTAGTTCCTGATGGAATTTAGTAATATATATAAATAAGAAATATTTTGATTTTGTCATGTGCACAATATTTTTCTGGGAACTTCAGACTAATTTCGAAATTAAAAAATGTTTTATTGTGTTTCTGTTGTATAACAGATCCATTGATACATTTGTAAGAATACAAAATTATGCACGAAACATTTACTAAAACAAACGTGAAAGTGTTATTTTAAAATTTAATCGTAAAAGATCAATGGTTTAGTTGCTTGTGTGGTACGTAGCGCCGTTTTGTTGAAAATAAACGTTGTTCAGATCAATACCATCCAATTTCGGTCATAAAAAATCATTAATCATCTCTCGATAGCGCAATTCATTCACCGCAACTGTTGCTCCAGCCTCATTTTCAAAAAAGTAAAGTCCAATGACTCCGCCGGACCATAAACCGCAACAAACAGTCACACGTTGAGGATAAAGAGGCTTTTCAACAATAACTCTTGGGTTTTCCGAGCCCCAGATGCGGCAATTTTGCTTGTTGACGAAGCCACCGAGGTGGAAATGGGCCTCATCACTCAAGATGATTTGCATTTGATTCACTCAAGTGAATTTTAATAATTTCAATGCATTGTTGAAGCATGTATCGTTCCATTTTTATTAATGGCGTAGATTTTACTTGTCAAATGTCAAAAAATGACAGCTTTATAAGTAACATCTTCCGAAATAGCGGGCTATTCAAAATAACACTTCTTATTGGAAAACCCTGTACTTAATCGCTATTTTCCATAATTAGTTCCAATTTTGTTAATAATAAGTTTGTTAAACTTGAAAAATTTTGCACATTACGCAGGAATCTTTTACATCACTTCATCACTTTACATCACGCATGCACTAATCCACCGACAATCAAAATTAGAGTGTTTAATAATTTGTCCAATGAGCTGGGTTCTTACCCACCGTCATCTTTACTATCTCCTACCTTCTTTCCCCCACTATACCGATCTTAGGAACGCCTTAGACCTACTGGCTTTGGACAGCTTTATTAACGTATCGGCTAGGTTCATCGCGATTTGTTTCTTTTAAAGTAATTATACGATTCTTGGAGCAATATAGGAGACACATATAATAACGTATTTTTTTATTGACACGCGATTAAAATTTATTTTGCTTGAAATTGGGTGTCGTAAAATATTAAAATTATTTAAAATTCCAACTGTGAAAATTTCAATTTGTAGAATCTAATATCGACTCTCCCCCAACGAACGGCAAACCTAAGATAATGGTCCCGTAGTAAAACACAAAATAGCCAATTGTAGCATGCACCGTTAGCACTAAAGTCATGATATTATTTTGCCAGTAGAGTAAATAAAACAATCAGCAATTTGGCGGCCATGTTCTCTGGAATCCACGCAAAAACGTGCAACACGGAGAAAATGCCATTAATTTTTCTCAGTTTTCTGTTTACAAAAAAACACACATACCAACACACAATGAAGTACTCACACAGGCGAGTGAACGACCGCTCGAGCCCCTACCCTCACCTCGATATCTCCTCTCCCTCCCTCCCCCGATATTCGGTATTTAATGTGGAAGTGAGATCGTCTTATTCCTACACATCGATGCGAGAAATATGGTGGTATTACCTACCAATAATAATAATAAAAAATAATGTAATACCAAGATGGCGTCCGGCCACTTAATAACTGGCTGACACCGCTCGGGAAATATAATTTAATTTTTCTGTCGGTACGTTTTGCTCGCGGTTCCCTTCGCCTTTTTTCGCGTATAAGGGAACGTTTGGATGTATTGGTTTTTTGAGTGTATGCCTATTGCCTATGTGTGCGTGCATTTTTTTTATGTGTTGGTTCGAAGGAGCTATTCTTCGTGTCTGAGGAAATTTTTCAAGACCGGCTCGCGAAGTGATCATTTGTAAATAAGTAAAAATCGTAATAATTGCTTTCAATTTTGGGTGATATTTACATTTTCAAATACTTTTTAGTCACAGAACATCTCTTGTTCAGTGCTTCATCTTATTAAATAACCATGCTCCGTATCGTGTTGGATGAAGAGTTTTTAAAGCGCCATTCACACCCTTGTCATAGCGATAAAAAGGTTGATGTGTGACGATCATCATAATATTAATTACATATGGAGAATATTTATTAATATTGAATATTGCCAATTTATTAAGAAACTTAAGAAAGGGACGCTTAGATGGTTTGGGCATGTAGAGCGAATGAGCGAAGATAGGAGTGTAAGGAGGATATATGATGCAAATGCGAATGGTAGCAGAAGTCGGGGACGCCCGAGGAAGACATGGCACGATCAAGTGAATCAGATACTAGAGTCGGGCCATGTCAAGAGTCAGAATAATAGAAGAGTATGTATGAGACGATGTATGAATGTGAATGAGGCAAGAAGTGTGTGCCAAGACCGAGTTGTTTGGCGGTCCGTCCTCTCTGCCTACCCCTGCGGGGAAACGGCGTGATGGTTAGTTAGTTAGTTAGTTAGTTATTAAGAAACTCTTCAAATTATTGGTAATCCGTCTAAAAACTGGATTGCAGGCCCTTAACAAATGATTTGATCGGCTTACTAATAAACATTTAGTACACGTGTTCATAAAAATTCTAATATTTTCGTATTTTGTCATTGTATATTTATTATCAGTGTAAATGCAGGTGTGTGAACACGTGTTCCTATATATTACGAATTAACTAAAATTTTATCAGGAAATGACCTGAAATCCAGTTTTTGACTGGATTACCAATAATTTGAAGAGATTTTTAATAAATAAGCAACTCAACTGACATAAGTCCTATTGTGAATGTAGTCAGCAGGTATACTATACTAGGAGTTACCTGACTGCGCCCTAGTTTTATACTATTTTATCTAATTTATCATCAAAAAACATTATCTGTGGCGGAGTTTTTAACTTTTATAGACCGGTCAGTGGTTGAGTGGGCATAGCGCTTGGGTCTCACCCGAGCGTCGCGTGTTCGATTCCTCGGCTGGCTACGTCCTCCATCACAACACAAGCAACATTTTCGGCTTTCTGTGGTGGTAGTAGGAGATTTTCAAACATTGTTGGGTTTATTCGTAACCCGGGAATGTTTGTCTTTCTTTTAAATTTATTAAAAATTAAATTAAATTAAAAATTAAATTAAATATGTAAATTTGAAAGATCTACAGTATACAGAAAATTACTTATTGTGTTGAAAATAGCTGAAAAAACTCAGAACATACAGATAAAAAAATCATTTCTTTAATGCTTGCGTTCAGAAGATCTTGCTTGATGGTTTAGATGGAAAAAAATGGTATAAAACAAATTAAGGTAGGATGTAAGCATTTCAAGTGATATACGCTATCATATTTAAAAAATGTGAATAATGCACAATAGTCCCAAAGGCTCCCTGCTAACCGGAGCCAGTGATACTATTTCATCTCCGATCGGGGTATCTTCTGTGAGGATGAGTGCATCGGGAGACGAATACGGTGGAGACGTCTCCAAACGCGATTATAACCATTTCTAGAAATTTTTCGATTTTGAATTATGTTTTTTTACCAGGGCGACGGTATCCACCGCTCTATAAAATATGTGTATTATGTATTTAATATATCCAGCGGTGGTTAATAACTTTAAGGTTTATTAAAAAGCCTTCATTTTTAAGCAAAAGATAAGTCTAACTAATTCGTAAGTTTCTAATTTGAATTAATTCAGCGTTCGCTAAGTTTTTATTGGTAAAACTGACCGTGCAAATGCAACAATCCAATATAACAATTTTATTTAAATATACTACGCCACGCCGAGCCGCGAATTTTCTTAGAACACACAGGCAAAACTCATACGTGTGTAAAGTGGCAAGGGGTGGCATGTGAATTGAATTTTCTTACCCCCTTCTAACACCCCCTCATCCACACACCCCCACCCCCCCTTCCCCTTGGCTGCTTCCCTTGGCGTGAGATTCGTCCACTACAATTTATCATCCAATCGCCACCTACGAGGAAAGTTCGTATGTATATCATAACACGGGGCTCTGTAATATTTCATACAAATATGTTTTTTTTTTCACCTTTTTATGTTGAGGGGTTGATGATGTTAATTTTTTATTTTATTTTGTGAAAATGTTGTTACTACTATTTTCTAATGGTAATTTTTACCAATCTGAACTGAGTGAATGCTCAGTAATACGAAAATTACCACGAGCGAAAAACACGAGAAATTCAATTACACGGAGAAAACTTACTGCTAAAAAATATTGCTAATTTATTGAAAATCTGATATAATTAAATTATTTTATGAAAAATACATCCGTAGAAAATTAAGTTTTAGAATATTAATCTGATAGTATTATTGTCCTAGCGTCTGGACGATGTAAATCTCTTTTTCAAAATATTAATTATTTGTGTGCGCCCGTACAGACGCAATATGAGAGTAAATTTATAAAAGTTTTGTTTGTATTCTAACTCTTTTTTTTTCTAGAAAGGAACTCAAATACAAAATTGTGTCGGTGATTCAAACAATATTGTATTTTTATGCCTTAATTGAAAGAATTTTATTATTTTTTTTACGGACTAAACAATTTATTCATATTCATGTTGCGTACATACGGGCGCAAACAGACAATTCATCTTAATTTTTTTAAAGCATGACAGGTGATTTTTTATCGCAAAGGTATTATAAAATCGGTGGTAGGTATATTCTAGGATGGTCTGATAACATTTTTTGAACGTTTTCAAAATATAAATTTGTTTTTCTCACCTTTCTCCAATGCGGATATCTCAAATGACTCCCAGAGCATCTGAGCATATGGAAGACGGGTAGAAAGGCTTATGAAGAGAACGCGTGAATTATTCATGCGGGGAAGGTAGGAAAACATGGGACATTAAAAATAACGAAAAACAAACATCGCTGTGTTTGCATAAGAAAAGGTCAGGTGTCGGCGCTTAGCACAACCTTCCTCTCCGCCTCTTCTCCATATTTCTCTATTGGATATTTACATTGGAAATAAAGTTGTCCCAAGTGGACTATTCCACCGACTAGTCCACTGGAGCTGGCCGTCGAAGCCATACACAAATAGTGTTACGTTTTACGCTAAATTCCAAAATAAAAACGTTCAAATCTTGGCTGTGAAAACAACGTTTGCTTCAATTTGATAAAAATGAAAAAGAAAATCGATTATCAAACGAAATAGTTTTTTTGAATTAAACAAATGAAAAAAATGTGATGATAAGAGAAAACAAAGTTCAATCAATTCAACAAAATACAGGGTTTTCCAATAAGAGGTGTTATTTTGATATTCAATCGTAAAATATCAATAGTTTTGTTGTTTGTGTGGCACGTAGCGCCGTTTTGTTGAAAGTAAACGTTGTCCAAATCAATACCATCCAATTTCGGCCATAAAAAATCATTAATCATCTCTCGATATCGCAATCCATTCACCGTAACTGTTGCTGCAGCCTCATTTTCAAAAAAGTAAGGTCCAATGACTCCGCCGGACCGTAAACCGCACCAAAAAGTCACACGTTGAGGATATAAAGGCTTTTCAACAATAATTCTTGGGTTTTCCAAGCCAACGAGGTGGAAATGGGCCTCATCACTCAAGATGATTTGCATTTGATTCACTCAAGTGAATTTTACTAATTTCAATGCGTTGTTGAAGCGTGTATTGTTCCATTTTTGTTAATGGTGTAATATTTACTTGTCAAATGTCGAAAAATGACAGCTTCAAAAGTAATATCTACCGAAATAGCGGGATATTCAAAATAACACATCTTATTGGAAAACCCTGTACTAGAATTAAGTCAAGGTAAGAATTACAAAAGATCACCACGTATGTTTTTATATTTCTGGCCTTTATTAACAATATAACATACTGCTTCAATAATTTTTAATTTATACTCTTTGCTGATGGCATAAAAAATCCCACATTTAGTTATATATGATGAAAAACTAGGATTTGCACACCACATAAATAACAATACAAACCACAGTTCGAAAATATTGGGATTATTGCTGATTAAAAACTTTAACTCACTTTTTGTCATGATTTTTTTAATATCATCTAGAACTCTTAGGCAATTAAAGTATAATTCGGTCATTTTGTCACCAAATCATAAAACTCACATACAATGTTGAAAGAATTGATCGAAAGTTTTTAACATTTATTAATTTTAAGTTAAATATCCCTTTAGAACCACTTAACTATACTTTTTTTCATTAAAAACACATACACTTGAGAAGCACTTGAGTAACACGTAAAAACTATGCTTCTTTTTCAAAATTGCAAACTCGGAGCTCGACTTTTGCGAACTTCTGAGTCTAGTCAATTTAAGAGTACCTACTCGACATACAATGCATTTGGTCCTACTTCAATGTATTCACAAACAAATTATGTAGCAAACTCGCCATTTCCTTGTGTACATAGTTTAGCAAATGAATATACCAATGATATCGACGTTTTTAATGTAACTAATTCGATGTTTAAGACAAACCTAAACAATTTTTTTAAGGCAAGATATTATTTCTGATAATTTCAGTTTATTGCTAGGAGTAATATTATTTTTAATTTTATCCAATTGTAAACCACTGTAATCTAAAAATATTTATTTAAAACCACTGTCGTAACCCTTGTGCAAAAACTATATGAATATTTCAATGTACAATCCCCATGGGCGTATTAATAAAATTAAATACAAATAAAAATATGTTTTCACAATGGATGAACCTACGGGAATTTGAGTGAAGCATGGAGTATGTACCAAAACAGAATTGTGTTGCCAAACATTTCTGTCGACTTTCTGACCCTTGTGAAGGAACAACATGATTGTTAGTTAGTTATGTCAAGCCTTGTCGTCTTAATACGAAAGTTTCAATAATTATTGATTACTGATTAAAAATCAGACGCAATACGGGTTAAGCTTCGAGGAGTTTTTTTAATAAATATGAACTAATTGTAACTAGTAGTTCTGTGAACAGTATACCAAAAAAATATGTTTCTATTTTTTTCTTCAAAATCAAAATCAACATTTCTTGTAAATTCAAATTAATTATAATTATAATATACAACATTTTTCCTTTCAAAAGATACATCTAAAATCATGTATATATATATATATATATATCAAATATATACATAAATACATTTTTTTTAATCTATGACATCAGAAATCGTTTCAGAATTATACATTCTATTTCCGGTTCAATATGGTGGCCGTTTAATGTCTTAGTAAAGATTATTTTTTCAAATGTGTGATAGACGTATTTATTTGTACTTTTTTCAAAATTATAGTACAAAAATAAAAATAATCTTTACTAAGACATTAAACGACCTCCATATTGAACCGGAAATAGAATGTATAATTCTGAAACAATTTCTGATGTCATAGATTGAAAAAATATATATATTTATGTATATATTTTTTATTTTTATAAAACTTTAGTCTCATTTTGTTTTTGTATTATTATTATTTTATTTTGTTTTCGATTACTGTGTATTTATTATCTTACAATATTTTTTGATATTTACTTTATATATTATATGTATAATATGGAGCTCGTGTGATTGCACCACCCTCCCCGAGATCTGGAGTAAACAAGAAAAAAAATAAACAAATTTATATGCAGATAGAATGCAAAAAGGGACTTCGCTACGCTTAAATAAGACACCAAGGACGGGTTGTTTCACATAATTCGTAGAGTTTCAAAGTTCTTTGAAAATCCTAATCAAGTTCTGTTATTAACCAAGTACCGTGAAACAAGCCACCAAAGATGAAATAATAATAGAATTTGAATGGAACTTTCACAGAACATGATTTTTAACTCTGAACTTAGATGAATTGTTCAAATTCTGTAAAAAAACAACCCGTCCTAATAGTTCTGTACTTAATATTTTACCGGCAAAGTCTAGAGTTCCTCTTTTTCACCGTCTGTTTATGAATCAATTATTACGTTTCCTAGAAAAACGAAGTAAGAAATTTCACCGACACTTAATTTGACGAATAAATCCAAAACCACGTTTCATAATATCATGTATTTTTTAGACAATATTAATTCCTCGTTTATCGGTAGGTATGTGCATTTTTGCGCACAAGATTTTGCTTATTGCTTTATTCAATGCAATTTTCTTTTCGTGTGAACATGGCGCGCAAAATATGCTCTATTCAGCAAGCATAAATAGTTAAGAAAGAAAATTATAATATTGATTCATTGATAATACTTTTATAGAGAAAGGATAAAATGAAACCGGCACATAATCAAAATCTATTTATTATAAAAATCTCTTAAAGAAAAGTAGGGGAGATCCAGGATACTAAGTGAAGCTAAACCGATAACAAATATCTCAGGTTACTGATTTTTTTATTAAAGTAATTTTGGTGGTACTGGTAGTGGTACTCGTTTTTACTTACAGGTTGGAGAGTTCTCATTTTTACTACCAGTGATGAAAGCAGCGCTGCTGCACTCTGGTGGCGGAACAGCGAACTAAGCGTTAGTGAAGCTTCATTTTACCTCCATAATATCCAAATTTATATAGGTATCCAAATTATATCCCAAAAACTTCTATCACCTGACAAAAATGTGACAACATTCTTTACGAGAGCACTAAAGCCACGGTAAGTACCATAAAATTTTAATAATAAAAATTAGGTGCGAACAGAGTACATTTTTAATCTCGTCCAACTTCAGTAAGAAGTATGTAGGTACAGGGTGTCTCCGGTTCGTGAGCGATGCGCCTTAAATTCGGGCCCTCAAATGGGAATTCCTTTCCGCCGCCCGTGCAGGGGATCTTTCTTCTTGCACACCCTGTACCCAGTACCTAATATCTAGTTGCCACCCAGTACAGTAGCTATATCACGTGAACCCACCTTGTACCTATACGTCTCGGGACGTTAATTCTATTAAACAAAAGCCCTTCAAAGAGTTTTTTGCTCAACTGATCATGGAAAATTGATTGAGGTACGAATATTGCCCGAAAGCTTGAGAGTTGGAGATTTGCAGTATGAAACAGTGTTAGATACTCTCAGTATATCTCTGGCGAAATACCACCATTCAGAATCAAATTCAAATTACTTCAGCCGTATTTGGCGATCATATCAGAATCGTCAGATTCTTTACTACCTTCCTTTCCACATCGTCTTCTCATTCCTTTTAACATCACAAAACACCTGAATTGGGAATATCATAGTCTCATTGGCCCCGGACATTTGGGTCTCTTGTGCGGTATTCACATAAAATGTATGATTAATTCAATATTTTCAGAATCATAAATTAATAATTTTTGAAAATTATTTATTAAGATGGAACATTTTTTTTTTGAGTAAATACAACACTGTGGTCTTACTTACTGGACATGACGGGGTCATGGACCTCCGAATTAGTGAATGTGGGGCGGAAGGAAAATGGAAAGCCGAAGGAGAAGTGAAAGGATATAGTTTTGACGTACGTTTCTATTATACCTGTATTTCTACCATAAGACATTCATACGAAAGTTAACCTGAAATGGCTATTGACAATATGTGAATACAAAAATACTTATAAATTTCCCTTTTCCCAATTAAATGCCTTAAATATTATCTCCAGCCTTAAAACATGTCCCGAATTGTAAATGCCACAGTCCCGCTGAATTCGTGCATAAATTATATCATTATCTTACATAATGTGTATGCACTGAAAATAATAAGAATTATATATTTTTGAATTTTGTAATGTGGCGTAAGTAAATCACATCGGAAATAATATTGCGTAGTAATTATAATTTAACGTTTTATTACATAATATTGCGTATTATTTACTATCCTCCTAAACCCTGTAAAGAACCTCGCTTCAGTTCAATTTACCTAACCATTGAACTTGCCTTGGGGCACTTGTCTGCCCCCCCAGCCGCACAGGGGTCGCGGCCCAGGAGCGCCGGTACGCCACTGGCTTCCTTTACAAACAGGGACAGACTTATTATTGCTGGGAGACTAAGTTCTTATGGATTTACCTCGTGGAGGTCTGATTTCATGTGAAATAGTAAGGATTTTCAATGAAGATATTTTTTTAAATGATAAAAAAACTAGTCAACACAATTTTTATAGCGTGCGTGTAGATTTGCAACTTCAAATTAACAATGAAAAGATTTTTGATTGTATGCGTTATTTGTAGGCATAAATTATTTAATAAATTAAATTATTATGTGAAATTGAAATAAAATATCGGTTTGCAACATTTAGTTTAAAATAAAATTGTTTTTTTCAGGGCAAATTTAAAATGGTTTTGCTATGTACGCATTGAAGTTAAGTATACATTTTTTCAACATTTTAAATAATTTTAAGCATTGATTTTTATATTAATACACATGAGAGATTGTTTTTTGTTTGAAGTTATTTTGAAACTAAACCTACCCAGCGTTGCGTTTTTTAGTGTACATTTGAAAAAGTGCTCTACTTATCATTATTTTAGTCAATCGCTAAAAATAGAAAAATGGGTTTTTTACACGGTGCTTTTTTCGATCTCTTTACATATGGGACGTTTCTTCGTATTGATTCGGGATGAAAAAGAACTTGTTATATTTTTGTATCGAATTTCGTACAGCTCGAGATGGCAGTTATTATTTTACTTATTTTGTGTGTTGTACGTAATGTGGAAATGTTGCATACTTATTTCGTTTCATATTTGAAACGTTGATAAACATACAATAAACTATGATAATTAGATTGTGAATCTAATTACTCTTCAGCGTTGTGGATTTCACGCGTATTTTTGATGATTTGATGATGGCAACGGTAAAGGCAAATGGTAGATGATATGATCTATGATTAGTGATTATTTTAAAGGTGTTACCATTTTTTGACGATGTAGTATCATCCAAAAAGAGTGTTTCTTCCCTAAGGGCAACTATCTGTATGAAAATAATGATCAAGTAAAGAAAACATTTTTAATATGAGTCCTAATACACTTTCCATAAAGGTATCGGTATTTAAAAAAAAACATAGCGTAAAATTCCAGTTAGTGTTTGATTTGAGCATTTATTTTACATTATAATATGGTATTATATGTCAAATAAATATTTTTATCACCCAACGGCTTATTTGAAGGTAAATTAAAAAAAAACTAAAAAAGCGATTAAAAAAAACATAAAAATGATGCCACCTTATTTCTCTTTTTTTTATAATTGAAAAAGTGATAAGTTAAATATTTGAAACTTATTATTGGTACTATTTACAAAGACATCTATTTTTTTTTTCATTTTCATTTAATTTTTAACTGCCGGCGACCCGGGCGTTTATTGCAATAAAATAGTCAATATAATCATATACAAACAAGTAGGTAACCCGCCTCACTAGAAGATTTCTGTCCTGAGGCGGGTACCAATTTATATTCCATACATTTATATAATCCATAAATATGCTATGGAAATTGTTCGAATTCGTATTTTTATAAAGACGTAAGCATACAGGAAATAGAAATACGTTGAATCATTGATAAATATTTTGAATTGATGTAGGCATATTATTGTAACCAACCATTGTCGTCCATTCTATATAAATAATCCATAATAATAACACATATTATATTCTAGTATTGTATCGAAAGTCGTACCGTGCCGGTGCTTATATTTTACAGTTTTTTTATTGTGCAGGCAAACACGTCCCGTGCAAGTGTTATTATATTATTTATTTATGTAACAATTAAAGATAATAATATCTTCACTGGGATCTCCCGTGCCGAGGATTTCATTTACAAATTATTAAAATTTAGTAGTGTAAGAATAATAAGTAGATAATATGAAGCTATTAAAAATGTATAACGTAATATTTTTTTCTTAAATAATTATGAATATATGACACGGTGTTTTTAGTGCAAAATGGTTTCGGTTTTAGTCTGTATTTGATGTCAGTATGTTCCCAATTTCCGATCTCTCTGTGTTTTGTATCCAACTTTTTATTTGAAATATAAATATTATAATATTGTTGTGAGTTTTAAATGAGAGTGGTATTTTGTTGTAGAATTTAGTACCATCAGTAATTCAGTCAAGTTCAACAACGTTCAATACAAATTTTAAAATATCGATTCTGTACCCGCGAAAAAAAATGTAATCGCCTGCATATGCATGCTGTAAAATATCGATCGGGGTTGGCAAATAAGGGTGAGATGTGAAAGTCTGCTACCCTCGCGAGCCCCCGACCCCATGTCCCAGTAGTGGGGTAGGTACCGGAGGTACGTATCCACCCAGACATAAACAGCCGCCACCCACATATATTTTTTAGGACGGTGGGTGACATATGAAAGAAGGGTAGTTGGGATGTTTTTTTTTGCATGGCGCTCGGAGGCGAGAATTAAATTTTCAGGGATTCAAATTATTTTTTATTCGTTTAAATCTATTTTTACTGTTTTGTGGAATATTGTATAGCTATGTCATATATATATATATATATATATATATATTGAGTTTACCTTAATGTACCATTTGCCCTGATGATAATTAATTTTCGCATGTTAATGCTATACCAATATACGTTTATTTGTATCATATTTTTCTAGAAATTTCAGAAAAATGCGTGTGCATTAGTCCAACCAATAATTAAAAGAGTGCATTTTCATCGAAAACGAGTCTATTTGCTTTCCGTTCTATCGGATGTGGAAAAGTGGGTAAATTTCAAAGATTACATATAATGTATTTCATTAATTAATTTATTCATTCATTTAAGAAAACGAAATCGAAAGTAAAATAAATGAATTTTAAAATTTCACAAATCGCAGCAGGCCATCATAAGGTACACTTCGTTTTTATACAAATTCGTGCATATCAAATTATTGTAAGCAATAATTTGATAAAATAAAACACAAATATAAATTGAAAAAATCTTCCAAGAAAAAATAAATGCCACCGACGGGAATTGAACCCGGACCTCCTGATTGCTGGTCAGGTGTACGGAACCACTGTGCTACGTCGGTTTATTTTTAACCACCAAATAATTCAATAAATACTAGTAGGTATTTCATTCAACAATTATTGCTTTTTTTATTTTTTCTTCCCCTGAAAACAACCAACTTTATGTTTGTTGGAAATATATTGTTAAATACTTCCTATACTAAATAATTTCTTACTAGATAGCGACGAAACTTACTATATCTTCATTTAATAGTGAAAATATTAATTACTGAAATAATTATTGTTTCCAAGGAACTTTATGAAATAAAACATATGTTTACAAAATATAGCATTTACATAGACATATGAATATGTCTGTGAGCATTTACAATAGTAGCAACTGGAAAAAAATACATCGCCGTTTTCGTGGACACCACATTTTAATTTTTCTGATCCTGTATTATATTTGAAAAACATAATACACTAAACCAATACAATATTACGAGACAAGAAAAACGTTCGTGTTATTACAAATTTATTATTAATTTTTAAACTTTTATCCATCATATTCAAGAAGACATTATTCGTTCGAGACTATCGGAGAAATTTGCTTTGAAGTTTCCCTACGAAGAACCTCATTTTAATCTGATCAACTTTGAGTAAAATAAATTTCAAAATCTCCACACTACAGCAAGGCTCTGGGTAAGGACCTTCGCATTTCGTAAAATGTACATTATTGCGATTTTTTTTAACATTACATTTTTTTCATTAATTTATCACCCCGAACGCGTATTCCTTTAGCCAAATGAAAAAAAATTTGTCCACAACCGCCATCTGACAAAGGAATATTTTTGACTATTTCCATCCCCCTTCATTAACCACGTTCACCAATTCTTTATCTCTCTCTTGCATAGTGTTTAGCCCCTTTCCGATTATACGAAATATTCTAATTCCTTTTCTTTCTATTCTCAGACTAGAAAACCTGCCACCTTCACCCCACGCTCCCCATTCTATCGTAAGTGGTGATCTTGAAAATTCGAACTCAACCATCTACAAAGTCGTCTCAAGATAAAATGAACCTTAAATTCTCAATACGAAGACACCATTTCCCTTTAACGGCGTGTTTCAGTTGCGATAACATTTCAAGTGAAAATTTGAATTCTTCTCCCTTCTTATGAGAGTCCCATTAGAATTATTTTACTATTTTGCATGTGTATGAGGAAATCTTTACCTCTCGCTCGTTCGCGAATTTGGTGAGGTAAATTTATGTGCTATCTCTTTTCTGCATGCGAGTAATCATAATATACTATGCATTCCTTTGTAAAAAAAGTGTGTTCCAACTACATAAAGGACGGAGCTGTGGCTCAATTATTTATGAACTGATCTGGATAAATTTAAAGGAAAAAATTTAACTGTTTTGGTCCTACTAGATAAAATGTTGAATATTTAAATGTTTTTCAGTTAAGCTATACTTGCATGCAAGTTTTTCATAAACACAATTAAGTCAATTCAATATTCAAGTAGATTGAAAATTTATAGGTTTTATTTAAATATTTTATACACTATATAGTAATAACTGTTATTTTTATCAACATATGATTACTTTCCAGTAAGATTGAAGTCAGTTAACCCTAAAACCATTCTATATTTCAAATTAATATTGTTGATATCCGGTTTGAAAGAAATTACAGACTGATGATTGAGTCAATTGTCGGTTTTCACTTTTAAATAGTCTCTTTGAGCAATAAAATGTTGTAGATCTTGCTACCTTTAACTTACTCAGAATTTTCTACGTTTACGTGAAGACTTTGCCAAGATATACGTCAAGGTATTGTATACGTAAAGATTAGACGATAGTGAAGTCAGAACGGTAAAAGTTGTGAGATGGTGATTATTTAAGTTCAGAAAAAAAAACAATATAAAATTATTGGTAAAACAATTTCAATATTATTACCGTTTTATAAAACGTTGATTATCATACTATTGTCATGTAGGGTATGTAACTATCAACCACTCCAGCGTTTTAGTCCATATTATATAAAAGTATTTTTGTCTTTTATTTATCATGCGGAAATACTTATTTTTATTGAGGTAAGAAAGAGAAATAATAATTTTTTTCAGTATGCCTAAAATATTTATGCTGGAATCCATTAATAAAATCTTAAAAAGAGACAAAATGAATACTTGATATTTCGCATTGCATCGCAATAATCGGCTTAACTTTAAAAATGATTTCTTATTTTCATTATATGAAAAAAATAAAAGTGAAGATACAGTTTTCTTACTTACTTCTACAATTCCCAAAATAGAACGATTGTGTTTACGAAATATCTAGTTCTCTAAATTTTTCTATTATTGGAGTAAAAAAAATAATTAAAAATGTCGCTATTGAAAACATTTTTCACGTTTGATATTAAAATTTTATTTTTAGAAATGGTAATGTTTATTTTAAATGCATACACCGGTAAGATAATTTTATCTAGTTTCTAAAAAAATATTTGTTTTTATGGAAAATTAAAAAAAATGATGTGTATAGCGCATTTGAAATGCACAGAAATTATTGTATACTGAACAAAAGTACTGAAAGGTTGGCAAACACTGCTTGCTTTATTGACATTCCTATCTCGACATGTGTATTAATCGCATTTGATTCGTTTGACCGCTTCATCGTCAGCATATTCTATAATCTTTTTTTGACGGTTTTACTATATTTGCAAACGTCTCAGGAATCGTAATTCATCGAAGCTTCTATCATTGATAATTACACGTAATTCCTTATTATAAGCTTCTATTATTGAATTTAAAAGTAATTCCTTATTATAAGCTTCTATCATTGATAATTACAAGTAATTCCTTATTATATCTGAAACGGATAAAATAAAATTACAGTCCCTTTACATGTCCTATCTTAATTTACATGCAGTCATCTCGCTTGCTCTGATTGGAGGCGCCATACATTTCTCCACACGTGTGTACACACGTGGGGGTGTGCATGTGTGTGTATGTTTGCCCAAGGGAGAAAGGTGGCTGCGCAGGGT
Organism: Hesperophylax consimilis; assembly: GCF_061612785.1. NCBI lineage: Eukaryota > Metazoa > Arthropoda > Insecta > Trichoptera > Limnephilidae > Hesperophylax > Hesperophylax consimilis. Next base: position 24,622,899 of record NC_142842.1, read on the forward strand.
TGTATGTGTGTGCACCCTCCCGTATCTATGTAAATGTGTTGGTTACAATTTATTCGCAGAAGGAATAGTAGTTATGAGGAGAAATTTCGTGACGAACCTAACTTGAGCAAGGACTGAATTTATTTAGTTTTGTAAATTACATTTGAGAATGAAATCAAGGGATGTTTATTTGGGCGCAATGTTTGCTAATATATAATATGAATCTTAGAATGAATTCAAAAGATTTGTTGCACACGGTGTCCAGAAACTTGTATTACAAGCGGAAATCTGGTGAATCTACTAGTATGTACATCACATCGGAATTGATTTCGTGATATTTCTTTTTTGATATGAGCTTCCGTTTTCAAGTAAATCGAGTCTGAAGATGGCTATAACTAACTAACTAACTAACCATCATGCCATTTTCCCGCAGGGGTAGGCAGAGAGGACAGACCGCCAAACAACTCGGTCTTGGCACTCACTCGTTGCCTCATTTACATTCATGCATCGTCTCATACATACTCTTCTGTTATCCTGACTCTTGAAATGGCCCGACTTGAGGCGAAGCATAATGCTAAATCATTTTGCTCGATTAATATTTATAACGAATTGGTGTACATACTTAATACCAGAACATATGCTTTGGATGAATTGAAGCTTTTCCTATCGTTTCCCTATAGTAGAATTCAAATAAAAAATTTAGTTACTTAATATAAAACATAAATGTAAACTATTAAAAAATGTATTTCTTCAATAGAAATAAATGAAAACATAAATGAAACAACTTTAAAAAATACAATATTATGGCTAAGATTATCTGTGACAGTTTCCCTTGATTATTTTTTTTTTGCTTTCTTATAAAATTGTTTACAAAATAAAATAAAAACGGCTTTAAATCGAGCGTTTCTAGACTCCGTTTGCCAAGCGATTTTAATGCCTATTACCTATATTAGTGACGGTATAAGGCATACCAAGAATTTATACATTTATGGCTTGTAGCTTCCTCTTAAGTAGGTATCTGATTCACTAGATCGTGTATAATCTCTTTACACTCCATTCTTCGTTTATTTGCTCTACATGCCCAAACCATCTAAGCGTCCTTTTCTTAATCTTACTCATTGCGCTTACATCAGCCTTGCATACTTTGCAAATCTCCACATTCAGTCAAGGGTAAATTTAAAAAAAAAAATCTGTCGCTAGGGGGTAAAAATCAGAAACAATAACTTTTGTACATCACAAAATTTTATAGGCAAGGAAAAACCCCAAGCAAGGAAGGAATGGATAACCGATGAGATCCTAAATATGATAAAAGATAGAAGAGAGCTCAAAAATGATAAAAGAGCTGAATCACAAAAGGAATATAAAGTGCTGAGAAACAAAATAAATAGAGAGTCAAGAATAGCCAAAGAAACATTCTACCAGAATAAATGCGATGAGATAAACGACGACCTCAAGAGAGGAAATGTAGAAAGAGCTCACGCTGCGGTGAAAGATTTCTTTGGGATGAGAGTTGGAAAGGGTAATGCAATAGAAGGAGAAGACGGTAAAATACTCCGAAAATGACCAAATAGGAGAAAGGTGGAAAAGATATCTCGAAATGCTGTACAATGGAAAGGAAAAATTGTGACAACGAAACATTGATAGAAAGAGAAAATGAGGTAGACGCAGATGATTTGGGAGATCCAATCACTAGAGAAGAGTTTGACCTCGCACTGAAAAATCTCAAAAACGGGAAAGCACCCGGAATCGATGACGTTCCGGCTGAACTAATTAAGCCAGCAGGAAAAGGAACCACAGATTCCCTGTTTAAAATGATACAAACCATGTATAAGACTGGAGAGATACCGGAGGATTTTGAGAAATGCCTAATTGTCGCATTACCAAAGAAGGTAGGCACGACGAAATGTGAACAACACAGAACTCTTAGCCTAATATCCCATGCCTCAAAAATATTGACTAATATCATCCTAAAAAGAATCGAACCAAAAGTAGAGAACATCCTTTCCGGAGACCAGTATGGCTTTAGAAGAGGTGTAGGAACCAGAGAAGCAATATTATCGCTACGAATACTACTAGAAAAAAGAATAAAAAGAAACCAAAACACATTCATCGCTTTCATAGACCTGGAGAAGGCTTTCGACAAAGTAGAATGGAAAAGACTTTTCGAGATTCTGAAGAGAATTGACATAAAATATAGAGATAGACGAATAATCCAGGCGCTATACAAGAATGAGGCCGCTATAATTAGATGTGACAATGAAACAAAAGAAGCCAATATAAGACAAGGGGTGAGACAGGGATGCTCTCTGTCACCTGTTCTTTTTAATGCTTATATACAGAGTGCGATTGATGACTTGAGAGAGAGAATGAGTCACAGAAAAGGTGTAAAGATACACGGGCAAAAGGTGGATATGATAAGGTTTGCTGACGATATTGCTTTGGTTGCTGAAAGCGAAGAAGAACTGCAAGAGGCCTTAACAACCATGCAAAGCATTCTTCAAAATAACTACAACATGAAGATAAATAAAGACAAAACAAAGCTGCTGACTGTAGGCCGAATGCAACATCAGATGAGAGTAGAGATGGCAGGAGTTCCACTAAAGAACACCAAGGAGTTTGTCTACGTCGGGGGCAAAATAACATGGGACGGTCTAAGAGCGAGGTCGACAGCCGTATACATCAGGCTAGGCTTGCATTCAATAAAAGGTCGAAAATAATAGAATCCAATAATATAGACCTAAAACTGAGAATACTCCTCATCAAGACCTATGTATGGAGTATCTTGATGTACGGCTGCGAAACATGGTGTCTATCCGAAAGAGATAAACGGAGACTAGAGGCTTTTGAGATGTGGTCCTATAGAAGACTGTTAGGAATTTCCTGGAGAGACCATGTTACAAATGAGGAGGTTTTCCAAAGAATCGAAGGAGTAAGGCACCTGCTCAGGACCTTGTCCGAAAGGCGTGCAAGATGGATCGGCCATGTTATACGACAAGAAGGCCTCTTGCATGTCATAATAGAGGGTATGACCGAGGGGACCAACTCTAGGGGACGCCCACGCCGAGAATACCTGGAGGACCTGCTGGTGGACGTGCGCTGCTCATCATATGCAGAAGTCAAAAGAGCCGCACAAGACAGGGAAGAATGGAAGAGGAGATTAGATAAAATTGCTGCAAACCAATCCCAGGATTGAAACCAGAGAGAGAGATCACAAAATTAACTTAGTAAATCTAAAGATATTACTTTTCTGAAGAAATAGTAACATTCCCGGGTTACGAAAAACCTGACAATTTTTCAAAATCTTCTCCAATTATCACAGTAAGTGGAAAATGTTTCTTGTGTTGTTGACAAATATATGAATTCAAATAATTTGATAAAAATCTCAACATTGATGTATTTCTCGTTAAAAGCATTCTAGAATATAACCCTACACTTTGGTAGGTGAAGTAAACAAACAATTATTTCGTTTCATTAATCTAAAGGTTTTACTTTTCTGAAGAAAGAGTAACATTCCCGGGTTACGAAAAACCTGACAATTTTTCAAAATCTTCTCCAATTATCACAGTAAGTGGAAAATGTTGCTTGTGTTGTTGACAAATATATGAATTCAAATAATTTGATAAAAATCTCAACATTGATGTATTTCTCGTTAGAAGCATTCTAGAATATAACCCTACACTTTGGTAGGTGAAGTAAACAAACAATTATTTCGTTTCATTAATCTAAAGGTATTACTTTTCTGAAGAAAGAGTAACATTCCCGGGTTACGAAAAACCTGACAATTTTTCAAAATCTTCTCCAATTATCACAGTAAGTGGAAAATGTTGCTTGTGTTGTTGACAAATATATGTATTCAAATAATTTGATAAAAATCTCAACATTGATGTATTTCTCGTTAGAAGCATTCTAGAATATAACCCTACACTTTGGTCACCTGTCTTTAATAATCATATTTAAATCATTGGAAGAGTCCAACGTAAATTTTTGAGGTCTATTAATTTTATACTTCGAATTCCGTTAAAGTCAACGGATTAAGAGTTTTTAAATTTAAATTGTAGAAGTTAATCGTCTGATCTTATATTTTTATATAAAATTGTAAATTATCAGTTGACGCCCTGATATATCAATGTCGATTCACTTTTATGTTCCTAACATAAGATCAGGTTCTCTAGTATGTATTATTGTAACAATCATACTACGGTTTCAGTGTACATTTCTGTTATAAATAGATTACACACCACTGATAGCTAGTATGCAATATAAGCTGATGTTTTTAATATGCCTTTACCGAAATATAAATCTGTTCTGATCATAGACATATGAATATTAGTAGACCTGCCCTAAGTGATTAAAAGCGTATTATCCCCACTCCCCATACCGGTTCCATTGAGCCGGCTGGGCTCGCGTACGGCCTCAAGTGATATTTGAAAACGTGACGTCATCATTCTTGTGCGAACTATGGTCGAGGCATCATCGGTTCATTTTACGAAATAACACGGCAAAATGTTTACTTGTACTATGAAAACTGGTAAAAATAGATGCGAAAAAAGAGAATAAACCCAATTGTCGTATTACATTCCATATATAAGCATTATTTTATTTTATTTTAAGCATATTCACATCGTGTAATATGAATCAGTTGTTACTATCACATCGAGAAACGTCTGGACGCGAAACACAAAGCTGGTTGGTTGCTGGGAAGTAAATTATGAACATTTATAAAAGTGTCTTAACTAAATACTCTGAAACTAACTATGACTCTGAATATAGAAGCTGCCTTACTTTGCCGAATTTGGACTTCGCAAATTTGTTCATAACGTGGCGAGTAATTTGCGCTCCCATGTAAAAATGTCTATTCATTCAAAGCAGATTTTACTTTTAAGAAGTAAATGGTGATATTATAATGCGAGATGCCTATTTACTGTCAGATTGATTTATTGACGAATCACAGTCATCTTCACTCCCTTCGTTCTTCAACAGTTGATTTTACCCCTCGCCTTTATCTTCTCGTCTATTAATTCCTATGTCTGTGGTTCTGATTAAACGTTTTAACAGTGCATATTTGAATGAGATCACTCCATAACAGTTTTATTTTTTAATTTTTTATTTCTTCTTTATATTTAGCAACTTTGTTCTAAAGTGTATTCTTTTTTCTGGTTAACTTATATAATCTTATAATTTTTCCTTTCTTTCGATATTGTACTATGATTGTCAATAACTTTCATGTATGTATTTTTTTTTTTTTTTTTTTTTTTATATTTACTCCACACAGGAGGCCCTGAAGAAAATAATTTCCCTCAGGGCCTATGTCATCTTTGGGGATGCTGTGTGGAGGGTCTTTTTGTGGAGAGGAAGAAGTGAACATGGGTCTTGAAGAGTCCCATGTTGTAGGAGGGAGGAAACACAGAGGCCGGCAGTTCGTTCCACAGCCGAGCTGTTGAACTTAAGAACGAATCGTAGAAGCGACCCGTTCTCATGTGACAAGTGTCAACTGTGTACAAATGTTGGGCGCGCGTTTGGCGTGTATCCCGACTACGCACCGGTGCCGAAGGGATCAATGACGCTAGTTCTTCAGAGCATCTTCCATTGTAATACCGATAGAATAAGGACAGCATACCTACCTGACGCCTGTGCTCTAAAGATTGCAGTCCGTTTGTTATGATTAGGGAATCTATCAAACGGACCGCCCGTTTCTGCACAGAGTCAAGGGTTTTTTTCAGGTATTTTGGGGCTCCAGACCAGAGATGGCTGCCAAATTCGACAGTAGGGCGCACTTGCGATTTGTACAGGGTGAGCAGTTGTGTACTATTAAAGTATCTGCGGGCCCTGTACAGTACGCCCAGCTTCTGAGAGGCCAACTTTACTCTAGCTTCGATGGAGCCCCCGTACCTGAGCTGGTCACTTATAGTTACACCAAGCATATCAATGGAAGGCCTGTTCGGAAGATTGCTTCCGTTGAAGGAGACTAGATTATCATTTGGATCCCTTTTAGACGTAATCAGACAGGATTGGGTCTTTGAAACATTAAATTCGACGAGATTATTTTTACCCCAGGAGGAAATACTCTCGAGATAACCGTCCATTCTCTGCTTCAAAGCCCTCCGAGCCGTTGGAGTTTGTGTGCCCTTTGGGGGCTTGTCAAACAAAAAGCTATCATGAACTGTACTGTCATCCGCGTAACAATGAATCGGTGCACATGTCAAAAGGTCATTGATGTGCAACAAAAACAAAGTTGGAGACAGAACCGATCCCTGTGGGACGCCAGCATTTATGGAGTGCGAGGAAGAGGTGAAACCGTCAGCAACCGCCTGAATCGACCTATCCCTTAAAAAGTCAGCAATCCACGTACACAGGGATGCGGGAAGTCCGTAAGAATGCAATTTGTTGACAAGTCCTCGGTGCCAGACCCGGTCAAAGGCCTTGGATATGTCTAGTGCGACCGTTTGGGTCTCACCGTGACGTTCCAGGCACCGCCCCCAAACATGCGTCACATACGCGAGAAGATCACCGCACGAGCGGTTCCGCCGGAATCCGTATTGACGGTCGTTGATAATTTTGTTCTTCTCGAGGTATGTGAGCAGTTTGTCGTTGATCACACGTTCCATCACTTTGGACAGAACTGATGTGATCGCTATGGGGCGGTAGTTGGCCGGGTTGGAGCGGTCACCTTTCTTGGGAATAGGGTGAATTACCGCTTTTTTCCAACCAGAGGGCACAGTGCCACACTTCAGGGACATTTTGAAGAGCTTTGTCAAAACTGGAACTATTTCCGCAGCACACCTCTGCAATACCAGGGCAGGTATTCCATCAGGTCCACTAGCTTTGTTAACATCGAGCCCCCGTATGACGTGGAGTACATCCCGATGCCGGATCCTCAGCTTTTTCATATAGAAGCCGCAGTGAGGAACCGACGGCGGAACAGCACCCCCGTCGTCGAGGGTCGAGTTTTCCGCAAAAATTTTCCCTAAAAGGTTTGCCTTTTCGGTGGCGGTGTTTGCTAGTGAGCCGTCAGGTCTGGTAAGAGGTGGCAAACTGGGTTTGCAAAAATTTCGACCTATTGAGCCCGCAAGCGACCAGAATGCTCTGCTGCCATGCGGGCAGGCAGCCAGCTTTTTGCTGATCTGCAGGTCGTGTTCGAATTTTGACCTATTGATGATTCTCTTGCATTCCTTTGCCGATTTGTTGTATGCTGATCTGCTTTCGGGCGTTCGAGATGTGTTGTAGGCTCGGTAAGCCGCGTTTTTTCGTCGAACTGCTTCGGAGCATTGTCGACTGAACCACGGCTTTGAGCCCACACCAGTTTCTTTAGTAGTCGATTGTATGAAGCCATCCATCGCCGAATTGATGACTTCACCAATCTCCTGGGCACATCTTGAAGGGTCCGAAGTCCGAAAACAAACAGCTGACCACGGAAAAGCATTGAAATGGGCCCGCATACCGAACCAATCTGCTGACCTATAGTGCCACACTTTGTATATAGCATTTGTGCCGTTAATTGTAAAACATTAAATAGATAAATTTCCCATACTGTTAAAAAAGAAAGCTTTTATCAAAAGAAGCAATGTTTGCCCTTACGCGGAACAGCTAAGAACTTCTGAGGTACCTACATTTAAATTTTGGTACTTACCTTTGAGTTTAAAGTTCTGCCATTTAATTGTTTAATGTTTTTGAAAATGGAAATCAAAAATATATTTGTGCAACCCTGTATTGACTGTCATTTTACGTGCTTTGTATTGGTCCGCGCGAGATGTTACAAATATGGAATATTGATCAGTTTCTATTATTGGTTACTGCTTGGAGGTTGGGGTCGTCGTATTATCAAATGGAAATTCTTTGGTGTCTAAAGCTCTTTATATATTGTCCACTATCTTTTTGTGATGGTCACTTACCGAACTTTAGTGCGGAAATAGATATTGGCTGACTTTATGCTTTTTGTTGGAAGAACAGGGTAAGCAAAAGTTGGAGCGTCACGAGGCTTAAGTGAATCCTTGCGGTTATAAAAGAAAACTTAATTAAAATATTATTCCATCATTTGTAGAAGAAATATTAACATAAAATTATTCTTACTTATTGCATAATTATTCAAGCATTTTTTTACATAAGCTCCATACAGGAGGTCAGGATGTAAATAATTTCCTTTAGGGCCTATGTCATCTGCGTGGAAGGTCTTTTAAGGAAAAGAAAGAGAGGAGTTTCTGGGAAGGAAAAAAGGTATGTAGGGTGGGTAGGAAACTGGGTGTCAGTTTATCCAGGAGTGACGGACGTATGAATCCATCCCTCAAACTGCGGTGCATGGCGATGGGCCGAGAGAGCCCTGCTGGAGAGGTCAAAAGACCTCCCTCAATCCCGAAGCATCTTCCGCAAATTACATTATTTATTTATGTTTTTGGGAAATCAAGACATAATTAGTAAATATATTACGGATTTCCTCGTTGTAATTGTAGTTACTTCCTTAAGGAACATTTACCTCTAAAGTCAACTTATGCTAAATAAAAAAAAAATAACGGTGATCACTGAAAGGTAGAAAATTACAATTTTCTGCAGTTCTAACATTTATTTTAGGTCAGAATTCCGCGAAAACGTACACAACCTGTCCAAAATCTATTACTACTGCTGGAAAAGAAACGTTGTTTTTCAACACTCGGATTGTTTTTTGGAAACATTAAAATCATTATTTTTTATTTTTTGTAAAACTTCCCAGGCAAGATAATGTTAAAATCAAACTTACAGTATTGCAAACGAAAGTCAAAGGCATTGGCCGATAAGCTATACAGATCATAGAAATATAAATTTTAAGAGTACAGTAAATTATTCAGATTTTTCATCTTAGCCTTTTTTGCTGAAATTCCCCACAATTCCAATAGATGTCGCTAGCGTGCTAATCGTGGCTCCGCGAAACCGAATGCAAACAAAACTATTTTCCTCCCTGACTCACCTACACACCCACCCCTAATATACGTACGCCGCTAAATAAACATAGTTATATACGGCGGACGCATACACACACAAGTGCATTCCAAAGGGCGTTACTTTTACTAAATGGGAGGTCCAGCTCGGATACACCCTTTATTATCTCTATCCCTTTCATTAGTGCATGCGGGAGGGATGGGGTGAAGGGTTGGAAACTAAATAAGGGCACTAAGTGGAAATTTGATCTGGGAAATTCGGAAACACAAGTATTTATATGAGGCGATTAATTACTTCTCTAAAAACACATTTTTTTGCATTCATCTTTGATGTTTTAATATCACAATTATTTTTCTTGACTGAAAATAAATCTTACACTTTTGATTAAAGACGAAAATCTTTTAGAAAGTTTGTGCAAATAAATGCAATAAATGTAATTGTTTTCAAAAAATTATATGTGATGTTAAACACGTTAAGCAAGGAAACCCTCGAGATTCGAGGAAGGCAATAATGGCAGATCAAAACGGCTACTTCCGATATCAAGAATGGTCGGCTTACGAAATTAAATTTCGCCACTTAAAGGACCAAAGATAGATCTCTCGATCAAGCAAAGGCTTACTTATAAGCGCTGTAGTACTAGCTTCATTTAGTGGATATCTTGTTGAAGCAAATAAAATCATTTATTGTGTTTTATAAAGAAAATATTTTTCTCAACAAAATATTACGACAATTCTGCTATGAACACATTCATAAAAAGCGACCCAAAATGTGTAAAAATGGATAAATAAGAAAAAATTGGATTATTTTTTATACTAATAATGTTTCGATGATTTGTATAGTGCCATTTTTGTGCAAAATAACTTCAAGGGTGCTTTAATACCCACATAAACACGATAGCCGGAAGCGAAAGGGTAGGAGTTTAAAAATATATTTATTTTATTATAAAAACCAAATATGGCATCATGCATAAAAAACTTAAAAATTAATTTTATTTAGTTTCTAAAATGGTATACGTTTTGGCGACATCTTCAAAATGAAGAAGTATATCGATCACATTATTTAAAGTTTATACAAAAGATAAACATCTCAAATCTTATATATCTTTCCATAAACTATTTTTTCAGTTTCTGTTTTTCTTTTCAATTAGTTAGGTTTTCACATTATTTTTATTAATCAATGGAATAAAATATTTACCAAGTTTTCTAGTTAGATTTTTAATAACAAATAATTATAAGCAATAATTAGTCGCCCGAAATATCAATACAATTTATTTTTATTATTGCTTATAATTATTTGTTATCCTTTATGCTATGCATATAACCTTGTCTTATAAAATTAGTTTATCATTAAAAATGATAGACTGTTAGTTTAATTGTTTATATTATCATTGTTTCTTAGTTTTTGTACATTAATAAAGCCGTCGTCCATTTCTTCTTATTCCATTATGCTGAAAGCTTATTTAGAAAGTATTTACATAGCTTTCTCACTTACTTGTTATTTAAAAATTCCAGCTTTTCCTTGGAAGTGTGAATACATTTTAGCATTGTTTTATATCACGAATCCCACCCTACCAGTGTGTTAAGGATCACCAATACACCAAAATAAAATAACAGTAAACATTCATGTTTTAACGAAAAAATTCTTTTCTGTTCTTAATGGAGCAATATGTTTAGGGTACGAAATCAAAATACCATGGAAAAGCATAAGAGTAGTTCGCTGTGAATGAATAAATTAATTGCGAGAGGAATAAAATGGTGCATATTAGGTGTTGTAAAGTTACGTAAATGCATTGTCAGACAGGAATAGATACATTTTTGTAAAATTGAACCAATCTAACGGAAATGTAACCTGACCAAATGTATCTTAACACAACGAAAATGGTTTTTCGATTTCACCCAAAGACGAATTTAGCGAACATTGATCTAGGTTTGGAAACTTCCGATACGCCCATAACATACTATCGGTGTATCAGGTAACTGAATTTAAAGTGATCAAAAGGATCGAGTTGAATATTTAGTACCTCAAATAACATCAACGTCCTCAACGATAAGGATTAAAATCCGTTGTCTAAATCTAAAGAATCAAAAACGTTCAAGCGGTGAACTTTGGATGGAGATGGTGATGTGGTATTTCTTGTTAAACGAAACTATTATCAACTTGTAACTTCTATTGTGAGCAGTATATCTAACCTCCTTGAGAATCTGAGAATCCTTAAAAATAAAGGAATTAAAGACAGGATGTTTCACAGAATTTCCTATAAAGAAAAATTCATATAATTTCCAAGTGTAAAATCGAGTCCTGTTGTTATTTCTTTACAAGCTGTTTGTTTCAAATTATTTTGCAAATAACAGTACTTGAAAACAAACTTTGAAATTTGATGAATTTTTCAAATTCTGTGAAATAACCCGTCCTCTATGATCTATAACTGAACTGAATCAAAACCAAACCCAGAAATGCCCCATAACTATTAGAATGAATGAAATACCTGAATGTTCAATGTTCATTGTTCAGAATTCAAGCCAGTGCTCCACCGGGTTGTCGATATTAAAATTCTTCGACCCCTCGTGACCATCTCACGGTACAACCATCCTCTTGAGTTCCGCTTAATATTCATCCTTTGTTTCTACCTTGTGGTCCCCCCCCTAACCTCCAACTTCCCCAACTTCCCTGGGGGGACGGGGCGGGTGGTTGCTGGTTAAGGCTGCTGGGGTGAGTGCCTGGGGGGTTGGCGGTCAGATGGGGTGGCAAGAGCGCGGAGATGTGTTCATAATACCACTTGAAGGTGGCCATTAATTTTAACAGCTTACAAAATAACGATGGTTTCGGAGGAGATTATTATTCTGATGAAATATGAAGGTAAATTACTATTTCTATTTTAGATAAAACTCAGCTAATTCGTGTGTTTTATGAGTAATTAATTTAAATTAAAAACTGTTTCACCTGTTTAAGGAATTTACAACGAGAGCTACATTAATTTGAGTGGTAGATAAGTACCTACTCTCAGTATCGCTCTAATGAAAGAACACCATTCAGAATCGAAATCGGCCGTGATTAATGACCAAATCTGAATAGTCAATTTTTCTCTTTAACTCTTAAACATTTTCTTCCCCCAAACTATCACTGGCCTTAAGATATACCCCACATTTAAATTACTAATGATGTGAAAAAAACTTAAGTTCAGTATTTTTAAACTTCATATTTCGTCCATCTAAACACTTATTTATGTCAATTTTAATACTTATAGTAAGTATACATTATTTTCCTTAAGTTCATACAACTTTAAATTATAATCGAATGAGCTGAACTGAGCTGAGCTTGATCATATTTGTTTATCCCAAGATTTAAAGAAACTATTAAATTAACATGTGGAGATATAACAAGTTTTAAAGATAGTTTAAAAATGTAATTTATTGTATTTATGAAAAATGGCTGCCATTTAAATAAAAATGTACGTGGCAACATGTCGAATATCAGAAACCTAAAACATTTATCTTTATCGCACATAAAACCTCACCGAAATAGAAGCAAAACGTTCTTAATACCAAATTTGAATCTATGAATACAATATCGAGAGGTTTTGCTACCCTTAACTATTGGCAAAGTTTTTCCAAGTAAAGCGTTTAGAATTCAAACAGTCCCGTGGGCGTACTTGGCGGGCGATTTGAATATTTCAACTCCTGCGAATCTTCACTTCTTCTTCTTCTTCCTCCTCCACTACTTTATACTTGAATCCTTTCTGAAGGCTAATGACCGGTTTTGTATGAAGATACGCCAGAATTTATAAAGCTGGGGATAACGTTAAAGCTGCATTCGAACCACTTATCCAGGTGTTTGATCGATTTGTAAGACTTTTAAATTTGTGACATTAAATACTAAAACTATGGGTAACATTTTTATTTTCATGTCTATTTTGTTGATTTTAAGTCACGTGTTCTACCACCCGGCTTTGGAAACTAAAAAATAAAACTGAAAAAATTGAAATTCTTCAAAATATGTCCACGTTGTATACTTCAAAAATACTTGAAAGCTGCACGTTCCAGACTCATTAGTTAGTCTGGAGTTTTTAACACTTGACTTCATAGGTCAGCCTTATTGATGGGACACAAAGAGGAAGACAAAAAATCTATTGTCTTTTGTTTGACCGCATTTGTAATATAGAATGTGTATTAAATAGGTTTGCTGGGCTGAGCCAAATAAACATTTTTCCTGACATAACTTGCCCGTTGGTTTTTTCTAGAGAACTTTACTGTATACTTAAAAAGGTTAAGTGAGTTAAATAAACTCAGGTCGCAGAACGTATGGAATGTTCATTACCTTTGGTTCTCATTAAGTAAAAATGAAATAATATGAACAGTGGCTCATCTGTACTAATAATATTGTTTTTATAATGTATTTTAGCAAATATTATCCGATTCAACACAACTAATGAGTGTATAAACTGTATCGAAACTACGTGTTTTTGAGCATTGGCTTTGTTAACGATAAATTCATGCAGACTCGGTCAAAACGGTGACCTTTTTTATCAAGAACTTTTATAATACGTGCAATTTAGTAATAAACATTGTATCGGTATTTGATTAATCTCCCCTGTTTCACGCAACAAATCTTCACCCATTTTGTTCCCCATTGTATCTAACTGACCATACGGCATACAACACTTGCAGTGGACAAACAGGGGAACGTGCCGATATCACCTTTTAGGTTTTCTCCGCTGCAGAGACAAACAATGAGAGTCTGTGCTCGAAGATTAAATCCATTAAGATGACGGGGCTGACGATAAGGTTAGAGGGTGGTTTGTAAACATCCATCCCCAATAATCGGACACAGACCCCAAAGTCGCAGATAGTCTTCGGGGCGAAATAGAAAAAAACATTATTTCTAATTTTGAAACCTTTAATTAATAGAGGAATTCCATTTTAATTTGACTTATGTATTAAAAAAAACCTTTATAACTTTTTCACTTTTATATTTGTGGCCGTACCGGTTCCACCTTATAATGCGCATCTTCGGAATAGTTCAGTCTGGGACAGATCCAGTCTGAAGATACAAGGTGATACCCATAGACGACATATGAATAAATATTCATATGTCTGTGGTGATACCGGTTCCGATCGTAAATTTAAAAAAAGTGAATGAAAGCTATAAATTTATAAAATTATACAAGGTATAATTTTGTTTATAATTACATAAAATTCACATTCACATTCACATTCACATTCACATTCACATTCACATTCACATTCACATTCACATTCACATTCACATTCACATTCACATTCACATTCACATTCACATTCACATTCACATTCACGTTCACGTTCACGTTCACGTTCACGTTCACATTCACATTCACATTCACATTCACATTCACATTCACATTCACATTCACATTCACATTCACATTCACATTCACATTCACATTCACATTCACATTCACATTCAGATTCAGATTCACATTCACATTCACATTCACATTCACATTCACATTCACATTCACATTCACATTCACATTCACATTCACATTCACATTCACATTCACATTCACATTCACATTCACATTCACGTTCACGTTCACATTCACATTCACATTCATATTCACATTTACATTCACATCATTGTGTCATCTTCCTGTGCTATTCATATACTGGGTGGCTTCATTCGAAGGCGTGGATCTGTGCTGCATATACAAAAGAGTCGATCGCTTTGTTGTCTTAGATTTTGCAATAAGTGCGATTTTTGTGACGCCGCCAATTCCAAAGCGCGCCGGGTGTATCTTGGAATCTTGAATTGATTATGGTTTAATCTTAAATCCTAATTAATTAATACACAAGACGTATAATTATGAATCGTCTAGAACATTAGGTACTTCAAATTTTATTTCTTTCTATTTGAAAACTTTCTACGTATTATTAATAATATAAATATGGTAAGAAAAGACACAAAATTTTATCCATATTTGCTCTCATACTCATTTGCCTCATTCCACACTTAATATTAATTTCCCAAAAATGGGTAATACCGAATATTTTTAATATTGAATATTTGTGGCGTAAGCCATCATATTTCACGATTTTTATGTAATGTAGTTATCTTAACTATGTACCCATCCCACACTACCCGATTGTAGAGGAGGTTGGATGTCTCAGGGTGGGGAGGCATGGGCAGGGTGGTGCGTGAATAAATGTGATGGAAATTGGAGGATTTGTTTACCCATTTTTCCAAGTTTTTTTGACAGTAAAAGGGATGAATGGGGTAGGAAAGGACGTGGCGCAAGGGGGTGGCTATTTATTTAAGCTATCACATGTTCTGTGCGCGGACAGAAGGCGTGTCTAATTCTCTAGCAATGTATCACAGTTAGGATTTCCGACTACTTTGTGATAAACACTTAGAAGATTACGGAAACTCGACAAATATCGTGGAATGCCAACAAACTTTGTGTTTTATTCTCGGGTCCTCTAATCTAATATACCTTACGAGCACTAAGTAATGATATTTTATCATCTACAAAAGACGCAGTAAGATCGGTCTCAATAGACATGCGATTTACGGAATTTTATAGTCGTTGGGTAAGCGGAATAGTGATGCTGTTCGTTCATTAAGTCAATTTCCTTTTACGTATTTGTAAATATACTTATCAAATTAATTTGTTGATCATAACAATGGGTTATGATTAAAATGCACAAACTAATCTATTCAATCGATACGTAAGGTATTCCACACTCTACCTGCTTGGTAAAAAAACATTCGGTGTGTTTAGTAGTAAAACCCACAAACCTGTAAAAATACAATTTTTTTTACTATCTGAATAACCAGGTACTTTCCCACCTTACAATGCCCTGTCTTCTTCCCGTCCCCATACCCTCCTGCCTCACAAAATATCCCAATTATTGGGGATTCCATAATCTCACTAGCTCCTGTCAGCAGGGAGCAGTGAGAACTCTTATGGGGTACCTATTGTCCAAAAACAAATCAATCAATGTATAGGTTAACCTTAATAACTCAATATAAAAAAAATCATTCAGGGAGTTTGAGAAAATCGATTAAATAATATTTTTTTAGTATAAATCAAATTTTGGGATCTTCCCTTTGAGAAAAAAATAAATAATTAAAAACAGTACTATGCTTACCGTTCGCAATTACCAGATTATTCACGTTGTCTGCACAAAACCCAATAACACCAATTATAAATTCATACCACAAATTCACTTCGTTTCAAACATTATACGAATGTAGTGAAGTAGAAGTTACGATTTAAAAATGTTAAATATATCAACTACTGATTTAAAAATGTTAAATATATCAACTACTGATTTAGTTTTATCTATTTATCAATATCGGTCTGGATATCAACAGTGCGACCGTGCTTGGGAAATCAACATAAAATCACCGGTAGCAACGCCTCCGAATTCGATATTTTAAAGTTATCGATTTCACTATGCTATTGAAAAAACTAAAACACCTGTGTGTAAAAAATGTTAATTTCTATTTAATAAAATTCTTAATTTTCCTAAAGTTCTTCACAGATTGCTTTTAAATAATTTTGACACAACTTTGCATTCGATACGCGTGTGTTTTACATACCAGTGTGCCCGGGCAGACATAGTCCTGCCACATACCGCCTTTACTTACAGCCGAAGTTATAATTTGTGGTTGTATGTATTTTTGGATGAGAAATCTCGATAACAGCGCTACCTATCGAGTCCAACTAACCAACCATGGAATATGAATATGAAACTATAATATACATTCACGAAATTTCATTGAAATCGGTCGGGCGGGTTCGGAGATTAGCGTGTACGAACATGCTCGTAGACAGGTAAGAAAATGTTTTTTTCTCCGTTGGATGTAAAAGCCAAACTCGCTATTGTTTTCCTATCTGCACAGACAAATTATTCGAATACGCTTGTGTAAATACCCACATTATAGAGATGTCAACTGTGACCGATAAAAACATGTATGTTTTTAAAACAGCGCCATCTGTTAGACGTAATAGCAAAACGAGCGATTTTTTCTCTATCTGTACAGACAGACTAAGCCACAGCAACGCATGGCGGGGTAGAGCTAGTGAATACTAATTTAATGATGCGCGTATCTCAAGTACGTGCGTACATTATTTTCTAAAACATGGCTACAATAATACATATGTTTCTAATATATATATATATTATTTTCAGGGTATACCCAACACAGCGACCTTCCCGCGATGTTTGCGCCCAGTAATGGGATTTCGCCGGCGTAATTTTATTTGGATAACGATATAAGGTGACGCGAATTCCCGTCGCGACAAAGCGTTTTTTGAAAACCACTATTATCGAAGGCTCCCATATTTATGGCCTCGCTAGGTCCGCCCACTGATCTGCCCAAAGTTTGCCTAGCAAATTGAGTACATTCTAAAGACGTGCGTATTTCATGTATGTAGATTTTAGATTGATATTTATTTGCATGATGAAAAACGTATTGGCTGACTATGTTTTTGGTAATATCATATTATATAGAAATACTTGTTTGGAAAACTGGTACAATCTTAACTTCTTAATCTTACCTTCCCGGAATCATCTGGATTGTTTTTTTGGCTTAGTCTAGGTTAGGTTAGATCCTAAGCTAATCTTTTACGAGTCTAATTAAGAAGCTAGCTACATTTGCAGTCCAGTGATATTATGAATAACTTGTGGTGCACTGCTGTGTGCAGTGTTTATAATGTTTTGAATGATTCTCGTTATTGTCAATGAAAATTTCAACCTAAAAAAATTATATGGTAGAAATGTGCTATTATTTCGATTTTAATTCGATATTCGACAGTTTTAATATTATCTTTGGCTTTGAGAAATTAACAAAATTTACCCGTTTCATAGGCGTTAAGCATTACAATAAAAAATATTCTGTGGTTGTGTTAGTAATTGTATTACCTATATTTTCTACATTAACAGGGCTTATGTCATCTTTTGAGATGCTTGGTGGAGGGTCTTTATTAAAGGAAGGAAGGAGAGGTAGTTCTGGGAAGGTAAAAGGTAT
Source organism: Hesperophylax consimilis (assembly GCF_061612785.1). Lineage (NCBI taxonomy): Eukaryota > Metazoa > Arthropoda > Insecta > Trichoptera > Limnephilidae > Hesperophylax > Hesperophylax consimilis. The sequence goes on from NC_142842.1 coordinate 24,640,797, forward strand.
GAGGGTTGGGTAGGAATGTAAGGATCAGTGTGTCCAGGACATTATGAATATATCCTTCCTACTGCGACGCAAGGCCATGGGTTGAGAGACTAGTTGGATAAGTAAAAGGGTCTGGCCAAACAAGCCTCTCCCGATCTGGCACGCCACGCAGATGGTGGGCAGGCGCATCCTGAACACACCTGAGCCGATGAACCCGGACACCCCTGCTAAATCATCAAACGTAACGAACCATTTGGGGTGACCTATAGAAGAGGTATTGGTTTTCCAATAAATGGTTCCCGAGGCGGCGGTACCCAAACCAGCCTCCCAAATTGAAAATTGTATGTCACAACCAAAAAGAGGTTTTTTATAGTTATGTGTACCTTTTCTGAATACTTATATACATAGTAAACAATACGGAGTTGGAGTTTAAAATATTTGAATTGACCTGTAAATTAATTTTAAAAATACTGATTTTATGATCGAGGGTTTTTAATTGTACACAAAATCAGATTTTCTGCTTTTGGTTTTTGTTTTTTAACCTGTAACCCTAATATGCTAATAAGTCTCAAGATTAAAATAAATAATCCAACAATTTCGATATTCCACGTATCAAACTTTGGATTTTATTCAAATTACAATAGAACGGATAAACAAGGATTTTGAAATAATTGCACATGTTTCTCGTTAACAACGTTTTCAGATTCAACCCCCTACCCCTATTGAAACCCCCTCCCTCCGCCCACAATGCCACAAGGTAGTAGCGATGATCATAATCGAAATCTATTATCGTGTTCAAATGATTACAACGAATTACTAAAACAAGTATTATTTACAGTACTAACATTACCTGGTGCGTAATTTGAGCAACACATATTTTGTGAAATGTCACTTCGTTTGCGTTTGGCATTTAGTTTAGTTGAAATTGTTATTTATTTATTAATTAACGCCCCTTTTCAGGGCTTTTAAATATGAATATAAAGAAAAATACATTATTTATTGTATATAACTAAATTGCTTCACTAACAACATTTTATATTTGTTTAAAGATAAATTGAAGATATCCACTGACTTGGTAAAATTGTTTCCCTCCATTAGTATTCTGGGCAAAGAGGAATACATATGGTAGTTAGTCTCAGAATTTGTGCACTGAAATAAATCCTGACTTCTTTCGAAAATGTTTCGAAAAGCGATATTTCGATTGTGCCCATCACTATGGAGTAATCGTTTTTATAGCACGCACAGGATTTTGAGTGATCTGAATTTGAGCGAATCTTCGGAACCGTAAATAATATCTCTTTCATTGAAGAAAAAAGTGACGACAGATCTGGTACGTGCGGGGTGTAAAATAAATGCACTTTTAGAATTTTCCCCGTAGGTTGGGAATTAATAGACATAATTTTTATACATTTATGGACTAATAAGACTCCTTCTTATCTAAATAAAATTTATATTACTTGCCTTATCTTATGTTATCTGCCTTATCGATGTATGGAATATAACAAATACTAACTGAAACTGAAACCTCTCAACTGAAAGGAAAGAAATATAATAAAACACTTATTATTATTATCTTTCCTTCTTTATTCGTATGATATTTAAAAATTATTTGATTTATTTTATGATCGAATTTTTTGCACCTAATTATTTTCAGATTTAAGTACAAATTACAATCGGGTAACATAAAATAAAAATTTAAACATTAGACTTTCCAGAAAATTCCTTGTTATAATTTCTACCGCCATCTTTTGAGTGACGTACAAAGGTGAGGACTTCAGGTAGATTTCTCCGCTGAAAAGTTCTTTGATCAAACAAGCAACTTCTTCGGTAACTTAATGACCTACTGGAATGAACTAGAGAATACCAAACACTTTCCAAGTATTTAATTTTAATTCTTACATATTTCGTACATAATATTCCACTTCAGTGAATTTACTTAAACCATCACCACAAATCAATGGATAATTTAAATTTGTTACAAATAAAATGTTTGCGAAAAGCACTTAACACGCAATATTACATACCCGTGTCGGGGGTTTAGTATCACAGGGGCCTATCTACATAAACATTTCGAGATAAACGCAAATAAAGATTGGCATGCTCATATTATGTCCAAATAATATGCTCAACTGTATTTCTTATAAGGCTGCATGTTCGAGATAGAGCATCGTGTCACTAACAAATATGATTATCGAAACCAAGCTTAACTCAAAACATCAGTTTTTGTAGTTAGGACCCTGTGATCCTAAGCCCCCGATGTAATGGTCGAATCTTTTATGTAAAATAAATATATAAATTATCATGTCAAAATGCAAAAAATCTTTTATTTACGCTTCGTATTATTGGCCAATTTTCCTCAATTTCTTAGAAGATAATATTTTCCTCTTTTGTGAATATTACCATCACAGTTCAGTGCCCAGTTAGATTATGTTATGAAGTACCTACAGTCCGTCAAAAAATTATAGAATAAAATGGAGGGTGCTGTGATCGGTAGTAAAACAACAGATGGTTAACAAGATAACGTGCCTGGAACGTCACGGTGAGACCCAAACGGTCGCACTAGACATATCCAAGGCTTTTGACCGGGTCTGGCACCGAGGACTTGTCAACAAATTGCATTCTTACGGACTTCCCGCATCCCTGTGTACGTGGATTGCTGATTTTTTAAGGGATAGGTCGATTCAGGCGGTTGCTGACGGTTTCACCTCTTACTCGCACTCCATAAATGCTGGCGTCCCACAGGGATCGGTTCTGTCTCCGACTTTGTTTTTGTTGCACATCAATGACCTTTTGACATGTGCACCGATTCATTGTTACGCGGATGACAGTACAGTTCATGATAGCTTTTTGTTTGACAAGCCCCCAAAGGGCACACAAACTCCAACGGCTCGGAGGGCTTTGAAGCAGAGAATGGACGGTTATCTCGAGAGTATTTCCTCCTGGGGTAAAAATAATCTCGTCGAATTTAATGTTTCAAAGACCCAATCCTGTCTGATTACGTCTAAAAGGGATCCAAATGATAATCTAGTCTCCTTCAACGGAAGCAATCTTCCGAACAGGCCTTCCATTGATATGCTTGGTGTAACTATAAGTGACCAGCTCAGGTACGGGGGCTCCATCGAAGCCAGAGTAAAGTTGGCCTCTCAGAAGCTGGGCGTACTGTACAGGGCCCGCAGATACTTTAATAGTACACAACTGCTCACCCTGTACAAATCGCAAGTGCGCCCTACTGTCGAATTTGGCAGCCATCTCTGGTCTGGAGCCCCAAAATACCTGAAAAAAACCCTTGACTCTGTGCAGAAACGGGCGGTCCGTTTGATAGATTCCCCAATCTTAACAAACGGACTGCAATCTTTAGAGCACAGGCGTCAAGTAGGTATGCTGTCCTTGTTCTATCGGTATTACAATGGAAGATGCTCTGAGGAACTAGCGTCATTGATCCCTTCGGCACCGGTGCGTAGTCGGGATACACGCCAAACGCGCGCCCAACATTTGTACACAGTTGACACTTGTCACATGAGAACGGGTCGCTTCTACGATTCGTTCTTAAGTTCAACAGCTCGGCTGTGGAACGAACTGCCGGCCTCTGTGTTTCCTCCCTCCTACAACATGGGACTCTTCAAGACCCATGTTCACTCCTTCCTCTCCAAAAAAAGACCCTCCACACAGCATCCCCAAAGATGACATAGGCCCCGAGGGAAATTATTTACTTCAGGGCCTCCTGTGTGGAGTAAATATAAAAAAAAAAAAAAAAATAATAATGTTAGTTTCTTTTAAAAAAATGTTACAATTGTGGTATGATACTACAAAATTTTCTAAAGATATTTAGTATTCGAAATCATGGTTATTTTTTTAACGCATTTTTGGGATATTAACTGCCTAATGTCATCCGACTTTAGACAAAATAATGCATGTATGTCCGCGTGCGAAAACGCCATCGCCACCAAAAGTTGATAGAATCGAGAACGAGTCTTATCAACCGAGTTTCATGATGCCAGGACGTGGGTTAGTTTCATGATGCCGGGAGGTGTGTTAGTTTCATGATGCCGGGAGGTATGTTAGTTTCATGATGCCGAGAGGTGGGTTAGTTTCACGATGCCGGGAGGTGGGTTAGTTTCACGATGCCGGGAAGTGGGTTAGTTTCATTATGCCGGGAGGTGGGTAAGTTTCTTGATTCCGGGAGGTTGTTTAGTTTCATGATGCCGGGAAGTGGGTTAGTTTCATGATGCCGGGAGGTGGGTTAGTTTCATGATACCGAGAGGTGGGTTAGTTTCACGATGCCGGGAGGTGGGGTAGTTTTCATTTTCAAGATTTGCATTTGTGCATTAACGAAAACAAAACTGATATTCTAAAAGATGTAATTAAAAAATATATAAAAAAAGTTACAAAATACAGAGTTATGTCATTTTACCAGTCAATTATCATACAGTCATTTTCGAGATACAATCACAACCTCACGTTTAAATCTACTTTAATTTGTTGTAAAATCGGCGTTGCCATTGCCATGAACATTTTTGATCCATTTTATAAAATCTGTGCTATTTTGGCGGACTGTATCTTTCCAGTCATGATAACTATGAAATTTGTAGAAGCGTCGGCATCCATTTGCCTATGCTAAGCGCCTGAAAAGGAATCCCTTTGGCAAACAGTCGATTAGTCAGGAGACTGACCCACGGACAAAGCAAGGGGTGGCGCTGGGCACTGGCCAGGAGGTGGTGTAGGGTGGGTGGTGGGCGCATTAGAATGTTAAGTCTGCTGTGCCTATGGCTGCGGCCGTCTATCGCCGGACATTGACGTATAATGCTGGATCAAGCGAAGGCCGTCACACCAGTGCCAATGCCAGTAGCGGGGTATGATCTAATTAGCATTTTTCTTTTAGAAATTTCTCATATAAAAAGTTTTTTTAGGTGCAAAATTTTATACTATACACGAACACATAAAATTAATAATAATTTGAGTATTGCATCTTTAATTTGTCTGCATTGTCCTGGTGAGAAACCACCACCCAGTATTGAAACGCTGCAATGACTTAGGCTGTGTTTGGTGACTTAATAACACTCCCAATGCTCTTCACCTACGTCTTTCAGCCTAAAACTAGAAGATTATATCTAGTGGATCTGGGAAGTCACTGTGCTAACATTAATAAAATCAGAAATTAATATTTCTTCTTTGTAGCACTTCCTTAAGAACAAAAATTCACATATCAAACCTACATAAATATTAGATGACCATTCAGTAATTTGAGTAAAAGGGCAATCAAGCAAATCATAGAAAAAATATGAATCGGTTAAAATTTTTTTAAGTCTTGATTAAACATTAGATTTGGACTGTTTGAATTTGAATAATAAACATAATATAGCATATTTCTCAATATTTGTAAATACTAGCTACCTACATTTTCGAAAGTAGCTACCTATCATAAAATACAATCATACACATAACCTGCATACATGATTGGGTACAACTTACTACAGCCTGAACGGTGGACTTTTTATTGCTAATGTAGTCTATTGTTAGTAAGAAAACAACGAATAAAAAAATGAAATACATGAACAGTACCTATTGTTATCCACAGTCATCGTACAATACACTATCTGTTCTCGGTCATTCACATAGAGAACCCTAGAGGCGAGCGTAGCAGTCAGGGTGGACATGGTTTCTACGACCTAGGAGCGGATATAAATGAGTCCGACTGGGATATGGGTACCGCATTGTTTACCCGGCCACCCCACCTGTCTACGGGGCAATACAGCCTCCGACCACCCACCCCTTCACCGCTTAAAGCCTCCACGAGGACCAAGGACCCAACCCCTTTTGTTGTCCCCATGACAAACTGCTACGATCAATTTCAGTATTGTTACGGGAAATTATTGATGCTTGGTGCATTGTACTTTGCGGCAATATTTCATGTATTTGTTGTGTGGTTCTGGCCTTTCAATATTATTCTTACAACCGGCTTTATGCGGAAGCGATAATTTTTTTCCTTTTCATGTCATTAGAATTCCACATTTCTCTGAAATCTAATATCAATGCAAACTCAAAAATATTCACTGCTAAGTAGGTATCAATTACGTCTTTATAAATAATCCGTTTACAGATATAATGCTGTCATTAAAAATTAAATAATATACAGAGTGTTTGGGGATAAAGTGCGCTAACTTCGGGAGGTAATTCTACACGATAGTAGAAGTTAAAAAGATGAATTTCTTATTCAAAATTCCATTGTTTATTTGCTCATAGAAGTATATTTATTTTTCCATGCAAACTATCCACACATTTTTACCAAAATCTACCTTAAAACATAGGAATTTAGAATTTTACCCGAAGTTGGCGCACTTTACATCAGGACACCGTTTATTGTGTTACCTCAAATATCTGGAAGTAGGTACTTACTTATAAAATAGGGTTCAGTTGGGTATTTTCAATTAAAGTTAATTTAATGAGAACCTCTCGTAAAGAGCATTTTACGATTAAAACTTACATATATTTATTTACTTATGAATGAGAACATAAAAAAAAAATATGGCAAAACACGGGCAAATGCAAAGTACGTAATCTATGCAGTAAATTCTGGGGCGCCTATGTAGCCTAAGCATTAATTTAACGTAAACAAATATTTTTAATTGGTTAAATCTACATAGGATTGAAGAATAATACCGAAAAAACCCAACGACCTTGCTCCGGGAAGGTTTTTTATTTTCACTTCTTGAATAAAGGAAAATTAATTGTGTGGCATTTAAATTTATATTATTATTAATAAAATTAATTTATACTCGTTACAATAATTAATATTATTCTTGACCAGAAGCTCTGAAATATTAGAACGATGTTTTTATCCACGAAATATATTTTTTTATTATTCGCGTGTAAAATCTTCATATTATTATAATATTTCCTTGGAATAACAGGGTAGCAATATAATTGATTACTTTACGAATCCATTCCCATTCGCATCCCCTAAAAAACGGACTGATATACGTCATTCTGACAGCCCAGCAAAATTGTTCCTCCATCCTTGTTGAGACTTTGGCGTCGTTAAAAAGGAAAGAAGCTCGCCGAGCAAAAAAGCTCATTTGCGAAGGCTCTCGTACTTATATTATCTTATGTACTATACACAGGCAGGGTGGGTCGGACTTGTGGTAGGGGTGAGCGCTTTGAAAAATAAACATCAATGTTTTGAAAATATTTTGATGTTTTTGATCCTAAATTTGAAAAACATATTATACTTTTATCTCCAATTCATCAAAATAATACGAGATTTAAAAAAAATAGGTATGCATACCTGTAATAGAATCGCTGAAGTAAAATATTTTGTAATAGTCGAAAAGACTCCAGGTCTTAAACATCGATGTAAAATAATAATATTTTGTAATTAAGCATCTTAGTTGTAAAATTAAGAAATTAGATCCATGCAATCGAAATTGACACTGTCCATTTTTATAGTAAACATCTGAGTTTTGAAAGGAAACAGTCATTTCGAACATGAAACATCGGCACTTTATAATAAACATAAAAAACATCTAAATTATAAAGTTGATAATCTGTGTTCTGGGGCAGCGAAACCAATTAAATGTGTACTTTGGTTTGAACTTGTGTTAATTTACTTCCCCATTCTTAACGTATAATAATTAAGGTTATCTACGGAACTGTATAATTTAAATGCAAAAGAATCCAACAATACGCCATATTGTTTATTCCATAGTATTAAAACGAATGTTAAAAAAATAAACGTGGTAATAATTTTTATCTATATATGTCATTCATCGACACAAACTCGTAAAAGAAAGATGTTTGATTCCTAAATAGATTTTTTTATGATTTTTGGCAACCCTACCTGCGGAGGCTCTATGCTAATGATCTATCAAGTATTGACCGTCTTCCTCTACGATTTCAAATTATAATTTCGCCCCCGGCCGGCCACTGTGGCCTCTCTGCCCCGCGCGTGCGATTTCGCCTAGCTGCCTCTCTCTCGCACCTACTTTAGCGTTATTATAATATTTATCATACATTCACGGCTGGCGCTCCACGAGGTGAATACTATCACACCTTAAAAATATTTTATTTTAATATGATGTTTTCATAGTTCGTAGTTGTATGAATAGAATATTTTAAAAAATTCACTCCCAAAACCTTAAGACTCAGCTTACATACATGGGTCAATGTAAGGGCTGTGGGAAGTGATTTATTTAAATGGGTCTTGAATTATAAGACGGAGAAAAACGAGTCGGAGAAACGACCCGTTCACTTAAGGCCGACATCAACCGCATATGTCCATCGAGTTTCGCGCACGTGCACTTGTGGACAGATGATCAATGCTGCTAGCTCCTTGGAGCAGGCTCGATTGAAATTTCCTTTAGAACAGACTCAGAATAACTTCACAAATCGCCCTTCTTTGTACAGAGCCACGTAGGTTCATTCGGTATTTTGGAGCTCCAGCCCAGAGGTGGCTCCCAAATACAATTTGCACAAAGCTAGTCACTATTGAAGAATCTGCTAGTCATATTCAAGACGCCTAGTTTTTTGCAAGCCAGATTTACTCTGGATTCTAGTCCTGAAAATTAGGATCAGTAAATATTTTAATGATGCTTTTAAAAAACGCTGAGTTTGGTACATAAAAAGCGCCAAACTCGGTTCAATATACAATGGACCCTTTCAAGACTGTTTGAAAATATTAAACAAATTCCTCAAAATTAGATTCTCCCAAACTCATTAATTATGCAAGATTCTCAAACTCCGGATCTTTCGTCTCGTTTCCCCCTTATTGTAATCGTGCTACCCCGGTCCGCCACCCGAGAAGGGGGTGAAAACAGTAGCGTCGATTATCTTAAATGCCGAATTATTTATTATTATTATAACATATTGTGACTTAACATTTTAAATAAACCAAAGAAACCGGGATGCAGTGAAAATATATCAATAAAGTGACTTAAAATCAAATATTTTCGTTTCATTTATTATTTTTTGTTTTGTTTTGATGTCAACTAAATATCGCTCTAAATCTAAGTTTAGGTCACAACTTGGAAGAATAGTACATTTTCATTGATGTTATTGTATTTAAATTGCTAATTGTACGGTTATACCCTTCGTATTACGTAACAACATATCAAACTGAACTGCAAAACTTGACTTGTGTTTAAATGCAAATTCTGTTTTTCATGAACCCAGCTGAGCGTTAGTTTTGCTTAATAATAATACATTCCTATATATTTTAATTTTTTTCTTTTCATTAAGAAAGACGAAAATTCCTGGGTTACGCATAATCTGACAATATTTTAAAAATTCCTACTTGAAGTCCTAGTTACCTAGTGAAGTCCCGTTATTAATTTTCTCCTATTCCGCTTCACTCTTAATACGCCATATTTCACATTAAAATAAATGGATTTAGCTTTATTAATACAAAACATGATTTATTATGTCGGGGGAGACGGAAATATACGCACTTTTAATTTTAATTTCGTTTATTAAGTCACTTACGCGATATGTCAATTAGTATGCGGCGCCGCCGAAAGCGACTATGTTCATATCAAGAGTTGGATTATATTCATAATATCGTAATTCATACCTACAAAATATTTCATACACTGACACTGCTGCCAACCAAAAAAAAATAGTATTGCCATATAAAATAAATAATATCATCGTGTATAATTAATCCATATTAATATGTAAGTCAATGTATTATTTATAACAAATAATCAAAATATAATTAAATAAAATAACCCGAATAACAAACAAATAGAATAAAATGTGATTAAACGTATTCCGTTTAGGTAGTTTAGGTTAGGTTAGGTTAGAACAAGGCTGCCCAACCCCAGGCCCGCGGGCCACATTGTGGCCCGCGAACGAATTATAAGTGGCCCGCGTGAACCATTTTCAAAAAACCCGCCAATTTGAAAAAGTGTCACGGGCCCGCGGTAAAACAAACAATGCAGCTTGCGCGCGGTCACCAGTGTTGCCAACGAAGGCGATTTATCGAAAAATCTAACCTGTTTAACTTACTTTTTAAGCAAAAGTACACCGGTTTTTTTGATTTTTTGCGTCCAAAATAGAATCTTGTACCCCCCCCCACGGGATTCGAAAATTGTTGTGGGGAATCACATATGATGTGTTTGGGTGCGCGGAATTTTTTCTCAGCGAAGTTCCGTAACAACCCCCCCCCCCTCCATGGATTTCAAATATTTTGTGGGGAGCACTTTGAATTTTTTTTGTGGGGAATTATGTTTTATAGAAATTCTCTAACAACCACCCCCCCCATGGAAATAGGAACCGTCAGGTAGTTAGTGGCCCGCCAGTGATTCAAAAAATCGTCAATTTCGCCCAACTGTTAAAAAGGTTGGGCAACCTTGGGTTAGAACATGGAAAATAGGTATTAGAATTAAATCACAAACAAGTCTATACAAACCTAGCGTAGCCCACAACCTATTTGAAAACTGGGATGTAACTCTAAAGGGGACGCGAGCAGGCGTTATTAAAGGGGCATTTTTTCCTATAGAAAGTCACAGTTAGATTAGGTAAGGTTATATATATTAATTTAATATTTTCAAGATTTTATTTTCTAACTGAATTAGTTCGTAGGTAGGTACTGTACCTAACCCGCGCACTGGCTAGGTAAATAACTAGTTGTGGTATTTCCGGCAAATGTCACATTATTTTGTTTCTTTGAAATCTCTTGTGACATATCGCGTAAGTGACTTAATAAACGAAATTAAAATTAAAAGTGCGTATTTTATATTTCCCACGACATAATAAATCATGTTTTGAATTAATGGAGCTAAATCCATTTATTTGAAAGTGAAATATTGCGTATTAAGAGTGAAGCTGAATTCGTAACCTTTACCGTCCCGTTTTCACTCTACCATTTGGCATTTTATCTCTCTGTAAATTTGTTTGTTACATTCCAGGTTAATATGGTGGCCTTGTTGCATACTACCTTTTAATCCCACCAGAATCCGCATAATCGTGGTTCCTACTACGAGCTGTCAAATCGGAATAATCATTATTATGGTACCTACAGACCCGAAGAAAGCTTGACAAAAGAATTTGTATTATTGATATGGTGACATTTCTTTGGAAAAATTTTATTGTAATTCCATTTTTTTTAAATAAAGTTGAATAAAATATTTATGGTATCAAAGTACCGACCTACAATTCTTATGATTTGATATGAAATTTTGGTTTTGATTTATTAAATAAGAAAAAAATTAGAAAAATGTTTTTTTTGGTCACAAGGTCTACTGTTCACATTGGAACATTCTTTCATTACCTTGAGGAATATTAAATAAAGGTCAAGAATAAAACCCAGAACTTTCTAACAAAAGTAAAAGAACATAACATTTATTGTAAAAAATCAGGATTATAATGGAATCTTTGTAGAACATAAGAAATCTTAAAAATATTTCTTAATCTCGGTCGCGGTTCTCAAAAGATTGTTAAAGTAAATAATAAAAATAAGGGCACCAGTCTTCCTTTAGTCATTGGAAAACAAAATTAATATTAACATTATTAAGTGACTACCAAGTCATGAATTTAAATACGAAATATGTGCGTCTCATGCTCTTGCTGTCAAACCCCATCTCGGACACGAGGATCTCCTCTCACAGACACGATCACCCGACGGTACTTGTTTGAAGTCTCAAGCCCGGGTTTGTCTTTGGAAATCTCCTCTCTGTAAAATACGCGTGGCTTGAATTCTCGCAGTCCCATTTCTTGGTAGGTACTCTGTGACGGACGTAACACATCTGTTCCTTACAACATAACTACTAATTTAATTCAGCGAAACGGCAATACGTGCAATAAATACTCTGTCTGCCATATGAAGAAAGAATGTAATATAAGATTAATGAAAAAATAAAGAAATAACATGTAAAATACTATAAAACGATGACATCAATATGCAGGTAATACAAAAAGGGTAGGTATGTGTACATTTGTATTACGGTGGTTAGAGGAAACCTTCTATTTATGATAAAGGGGTGCGCTGTGCAACTGAACGAAAGCCTGGACGAGAGTATTTCCGGAATATTCCACGTTAACGATATCAAAAGCAAAGATTATCTTTTTTTAGAAGTACGTATTCACAGATAGCCCTTTACCGAACGATCAGTTCAAAAAAGACGATGTAGTGGAGTTAAGCAAACATTTTCTAAATTTTCTGCTGACGACACATTTATGTTTATTATTTTTGTGATAGCAATCTCCAATTATCATCTTTTAAATTATTATGTGTAATTTTTTGGATGGTTTTCGGATTACGCAATAATTGCGCAGAATAATTATTGTTAATTGTTAATAATTTCGCCATTTTCAGAATCATTGAGATATAATCTTGATACCAAATAAATGCGTTAATTGAAATTTCGCTTCTGTGCAATGGAAAATTTATCTCCCCGCCACTGGTTGGAAAAGGCGTTAGACAGGGACGCCCGTATACTAATGAGCGTCGTAAGGGATGCAAGAGAGAGATGTAGATATTTCTAATTTGCGCAGCATCCCGCGGGCATGCGCATTGACCTCTGGTCGATAATGACTCTTCTGTCTCGCTTGCGTCTTAAGCCCGACACACCATCTCATCTGGTTTAATATGTATTTATTTATGTAAGAGTATAATAGTATAATTCTCGAAATCCTTTTGTTGTAGGTATTTCACGTACGAAGCTCTGTTCGTAAACTGTATGGGTATGAAGGGTTTGTTCAGATACGTAATGCAGAAGAAAATTGAATCCGTCCCTTCAATAAATGATTATTTTATCTGTAGATATAGGGATGTACATTAAAGGTATATGTTTTTATAAACATCCTTTGATTATTGCCTTTAATTGCATTAAACACCACAATGAGCAGTTAAAGCATTGACAGGTAGTCGATATCTTAACACACAAAGACACTGGCTCTTATTTAGTCGAGATGAGTTCAATGCATTGGCGCATACCGATTAACTGGTATTTTGACACGAGATTTTTCAGAAAGTTCAGTATTACATGTCCAGCATGGGCTCATTACCTGTTTCTTTAAAATACCTGTCTGCAACGAAAACAAATATGAATAATGTGTTCAAGTTGGGCTTCTTTAATTATTAACTTAAAACAATTGGAGTAATTTTCAGAAAACAATTCAGAATATTCTCGTAAGTTAAGAAAATTTTGCTCGAACGTTAGTATCATAGAGTTGTTATTATTATTTATTTTTATTATTATTATTTTTGTGAACGTATGTTTTTTTTTAATTCCCACAAGTTCAAATCGTTTATTTATCAACATTATATCAAAGTTACATCGCTCGGATTAGCAGCTAATTTTAATTGATGTTAATCCAAAAATAGAGTTTTACATACATTTTCGCGTTGTTTTTGAAATCGGACTTTATCGTGTTACTTTTAGAAGGTTTTGTTTGTACTCATTTTGATATGTGTAAGAAAAAAGACCCCACGTAAGACAAGAAAACACATTAATTCTTTTTTTAGGGTTGGCGGTCACCCCTTCGTCGGGGAGTTGGTGGGAGGGAGAGGGGGGATGTTTCCCCTATTTTGTATTTTAATATAAGGGGTAGGTGACGCGAACCAGAACGTGTAGTCTTAAGAAAAATACGGTGACTTTAATATGGAATTATTTTCAAAGGCAGATTTATTTAAGCTTACACTTTTTCGAGAACGGTTACTTTAAACGTTAGTAACAACGGATGAACGTATCCAGCTGATATATGAAAAGGAATGTTCGCAAGTAAGAATTTATATTTTTAGTGATGTGATATCATTACTTACGGGTATCTAATCATTTTTATTTGCGGAAATGTTTAAAAGAACATCTTTTTTTAATGGTTTCCAAATACATTCGCCAGCTTCAAGTGTAATATCTGAATACCAAAGTACTCGTAAATAAGTGATTGCCAAAACGAATACATTATTTTAATTTATCAATAACCATCGGAATCTTGATTTGGAATTTAAAAACTATGTATTTTATTCTAAAATCATTTGGTATGGTTAGGTCTATAATAATATTTTTTGTAACCAAATAAAGGCTGAAAGGCCAAGAATATGGCAGAAAATAGTGTCCACCAAAAGACTGGGAAATTCATAGAATCATAGCTTGGGATAAAATACGCATTGTCTTTACCCAAATATTCGCAGTAGAAATATCTTACCTAGTGATCAAGCGTTCCATTCGCGAATATATTTATTGTGACAGAATTTTATGGTTGGACACGCTTTAGAAATTGTAGTGGAAATCGACTCAAATGATTTCCAACAATTGTACCCAATGAAAGCAACGTGGATTATTTGAATAGCACTGTTTTGGTGAAAATTACCCGATGGGCGTTCTTCATTGAAATAATAAAATGACCCCAAACGTTCCATTCGCAAGTTTGTTTATTGTGACAGAATTTTACGGCTGGACACACTTAAAAAATTGTAGTAGAAATTTGATACTATTATTTTCAATAATAGTAAAATAATAAAATAATAGTATAATAATAGTATCTGATGATGGCAACATGCATCATTTGAATAACACCGTTTTGGTGAAAAAATGACCTCATGAGCGTTTTTCATTGAAATAGTAAAATGACTCCAAACTTTCCATTCGCGAATTTGTTTATTGTGACAAAATTTTACGGTTGGATACACTTTGAAAACTTAAGTGAAAAGTTATTAAAAAAGTTTACAATAAATAGTAGCTAACGATTACAATATAGAATATAAATAACACTGTTTCATTGAAAAATTACCTCTTGAGGGCTTTTCATTGAAATAGTAAAATTGACCCCAATAAACTAAATACTAATAGATTAATCCAAACAAAATCTTTTCTTCATCCCATAATCATCTGACTAATTTTGCTTGTAACTTATCCTACTTGACATAATTCAAATGTTAGATGTTAGATTTTAATAAGGTACTATTCTTAAAAAAACATCAGCTTTAAGAGAAAATAAATATGTATTTGATGTTTATTTAGCGAAATCAAAAATAATACCTAATAAAAAACATAATAATTATTCTATTTCTATATACTTTTATTTATTAATTTTTATATACTTTTCCAGAGACAGAAATAATACATTTTAACAATATAGACAAGTTTTCTTGATATTATGCGGAAAATGCTTAACTGTGGATCTGGTCACATATTTCTAAACCTTGTTATCGACAATAATCAGTTAACATTAAAAAAAATTCTCAAAACCAACATAAAATTTTTAGTTAATTTTAGAAGGAGCGTTTTAATAAAATAATATTATAAGTTTTTTATAATTACCTATGTAATTGATTCAACTAACTGAATAACTAACTTACTAAACAACTCGGTCTTGGCACATACTCCTTGCCTCATTCACATTCATACATACTCTTCTATTATTTCTACTCTTGATATGGCCCGACTCAAGTATCTGATTCACTTGATTATGCCATGTCTTCCTCGGGTGTCCCTGAATTATGCAATTAAATATATTAGTAATTTAAGATTTTGTTATAAAAATGATTTTTTTATTTATGTTTATTTTTAAATATTAATAATAATGCGCTTATAGTATATAAGTAGATACCTAATCCATGTAATGTACCCTAAATACCTGAAAAAAACCCTAGACTCTGTGCAAAAACGGGCGGTCCGTTTGATAGATTCCCCAATCTTAACAAACGGACTGCAATCTTTAGAGCACAGGCGTCAGGTAGATATGCTGTCCTTGTTCTATCGGTATTACAATGGAAGATGCTCTGAGGAACTAGCATCATTGATTTCTTCGGCACCGGTGCGTAGTCGGGATACACGCCAAACACGCGCCCAACATTTGTACACAGTTGACACTTGTCACATGAGAACGAGTCGCTTCTACGATTCGTTCTTAAGTTCAACAGCTCGGCTGTGGAACGAACTGCCGGCCTCTGTGTTTCCTCCCTCCTACAACATGGGACTCTTCAAGACCCATGTTCACTCCTTCCTCTCCACAAAAAGACCCTCCACACAGCATCCCCAAAGATGACATAGGCCCTGAGGGAAATTATTTTCTTCAGGGCCTCCTGTGTGGAGTTAATATAAAAAATAAAAAAAATGTTTTTGTTGTTAAAATTCCTTCTTTGTCAAAACTTATAGGTTTATTTCTGCCATTGAATACTAATTGTACCTAATATTTCCTACGGTTTTTGTATCTATTAATGGTGATGGTTGTTTTATTTAGTGATTATTTGCTGTATTCTGCAATATTCATAGGTTATTAAGTTATTTTTATATTGGTGAGTGTCCATAAGTAAGCAAAAGGGTACAAAAAAGAAGAAAAAAAACAAATAAGTTTACCTATTCAAGTTGTATGCCTACTCAAAATGAACGAATACGTCTCTGTCGTAATAAATGCTCATACCGAAAAAATCCTTAAGCCCTCCAACGATCTATTCATCTTAAGACCTTCTGGTTCTCTCCTTACTATCCTCCACAGCATCTTAACTATTGGATATAGCCGAGATGGAAAAACACATACAAAAACAAACAAGTATTTATAAGAAAAACTAACGCCGAGTCCCAAAGAAAGCAAGACAAACGACAAGCAAAGTGAATTATCGTAAAAAGGATACTTTCTTCAAATGGTTAAGACGGGTTTCTTGCGCAATTGATTTGTCTTTTAGACTTATGTGTAAGTTTTACATGCATGTTTGTTTTATACTTCGTGTTTCAAGATGTCTTTAAGGATGTGTTATACCGTGTTCATGTGAGGGTGGTTTGACTTATATGACGAAGGGGTGGAAATGTTCGTTAGACCAAATTATTGCACAGGGGTAGTTTCTTGCAGGACGAGGCTTTCACGGCGGCCATTGCACACACTCGACGGTTGCTTGAGGGGAATAATGTTACATTATCTTTTTGTTTATGTCTAGAAATTGGGGGTGGGTTATGTGCTTCGAGTAACCACGTATTAAGGCAGGGCTAAGTACAAACATATTGGGAAACCAAAGGCCAAAAGTACTTAGTAAAGTAAAGTGATTAAAAAATGAATAGATTCAGAATATATGACAGTGGCGTGGCGACTGTCTAATTGATCTGGGCATTTGTCAAAGAGCCCACGTGAAGCAAGTCAACTTGTCGCAAATGAGTTTGAAAATCCAGTTAAAAACGTGATGGCACTCTATTTCCTAACAAACTACAAGTCTATTTCTGAATGTAGGTACCTGCTGATAGTTTTTTAGGTTATTCTGATATATCTGAACACCTGTTCACGTGACTGCGCTTGTACTGTTAAATATAAAGACGAAATACGAAAATCTCAGAATGTTTATGAACACATTTTTTTTTTAAAAAAAAAAAAGACCAACATTCTCGGGTTACGAATAATCTGACAATATTTGAAAATCTCCTACTACCACCACAGTAAGCTGAAAATGTTGCTTGTGTTGTGATGGAGGACTTAGCTAGCCGAGGAATTGAACACACTATACGTCTGAGTGGGACCCAAGCGCGATGTCAACTCGGTCACATCGGCGACATCCTCATAGCATATTCGTATTTTACCGACAGTTTGTTAGGAAACCTGTCAATTCATCCGTTAAAAGCGTGCAGTCCCGTTTTTAACAGCAATACAAAAAATTTTAACACATTTTTAATAAATTTTCAATTTTTCATATCAGTAAGTTTTGTCCATGCAAAAGAATTTTGTTTTATATTTAATTTTCTTAAAGCAAATGCAAAAATTCTTAGGTTACAAACAAGAAACAAGGCAGAATCTACTCGTACCTACCATCATTTCGTTCATTACGAGTGTAAGCGGAAAATATTGCTTGTGCAATGATGGAGGACTTGGCTAGCTGGAGAATAAACTCGCATCGCCCGATTTGAAAACTGATGGCCACTAAGTGGGACAATTAATATCATGATCATGTAGGTACATAAATTCTTTCACTATGGATACGAATCGATTGAAAATTGTTTACAATGCTTAGGTATAATAATGCTTTATGTCTCTCATCGAGTAGGTAATCTTTGACTCGAAGTCTTACAGAGATAAGGAAAGTTCATTGTGAATGCATTATTTGCTAGTCAATCGATCTGAAACATTTTCTCCGACTGCGCAGTTAAATTGGCCAGTAAGATTTGATATTTATGTCAAAGTTGATTTACCGGGTTCATGGAGTATGGTTTGTCTTGGTCTTGGTAGCGGATGTGTTTACCCACCTAGTGCGTGGCGGGCCGGATCGAGAAAGACTCGTTGAGTGAGACCTTTTTTTGACCTGTCCAGCCAAACTTGCTCTAGCATCGCCTTGCACCGCAGTGGGAGATTTTTACGCACCTATCATGCCTTTTTACTTGACTGAACATCCTTTCCCTCCATTCCCTAAAAATACCCTCCAAAAAACATCCCCACAAATGAAATAAGCCCTGGTGGATTTTTTTTCCTCGGAGCCTCCTATGCAGAGCCAAATTTATTAAAAAAAACATGTTCTGGAACTTCAAAATACCTTATCTTGACATACTGATCATACTTGACATGCAATCTTAAGGGCATCGGGTGAGTATGCTGTCTTGTTGGTGTTTCATAAACTTACATTTATTACTTTCTCATAACACTATATTATTCAATATACGTACAACTGCTATATGTACCTATGTGCAGAGATTAACCAATCTAAGTAGGTACCTATTAATTTCTCAAATGTTGCATCTCAACATTTGCACCTAACATGTTGTTGAATGATTTCAGCACACATTCGAGTAATGGAGTTTATTTCTACTGCATTCAATTAACCTGTTTTCTCTGACATACCTCACCAAAGCCTAAGTGAGATACTAATACTAAAATTAATTAAGACTAATGAAGCTGTCTGAAGTTTGCAAAATGGCGCTCACATTCAGTATATAAGTTAGGTACCAACCTTCTCCCCACCAACCAACTTTCTTAAGAAGGTACCTTCTTAAAGTTGATTACTTAAGTGGGTGAGTGTCTATGTAATGAAAGGAAACAGCCTAGGTGAAATGGCCTCCGCTCTCATTGGCCGCCCGGTCGAATGCTTTTGTTCTAATTATCACAATCAAGCTTTCTGATTGGCCGGCGGCCCCCACCCTCCCAGGAAGCGACCAATGGCGAGGCGGCAAGAGTTTTAATTACTGAGTAAATTAAACGCCAGTCGGGTCCGTGAATCGGCTCACTCGGGGGCCGTTGGAAAGCGGCCGGAGATTGGACGAGATAGCCTTACCGCTCCCTCGGGCGAGATTAACCGGAGGCGTGACAGAGATAGTTAATGAAGTCTCGACGTGGGACGTTTCTAATTAAACTTTAAGATTGGTGCGCCCTCCTCACAATGCGGGATTTCTCTCCCAACGCGAGCAGGTTCCAGATAATTAATTTTTTTCTCTTTGCTCTCCGAGTCAATTTTCTTTTTAATGGCATCCAGTCTGAGTTATAACATTAATTTGAGATAAGAAAAAATCACATTAACTTTTAAATGTGCTTAGAGTCAGCAACACAGACTTCTTTTAGAGAAAATGTAGATTTAACAGAATTCTCTTGATAAGGTATTTCGTTTGAGCTGGCTCTAATGAAATTGAAAAGGAAACAGTACCTACCTAAGGATATATTTTCAGGCATTATGAATTCATTATTATCTCCAGGCTTTTAAGTAATCCTTGCTTTAAAAGGAAAATTCTGTATTATAGGATGTTATTTTGTCAGTCCTTATTCATGTTTTTGTATTAAGCGAGTCTTAAATAGATGTACCTACAGATATACCAAGTAGGTACCTCCATTAATAATTATATTTTACTGGAATATTTTTACAGTAGGTACCCAATCTTCCGAGCAAAAATAAATTATTTAAGTATTCTAAACACAATCCATAAGAAAGACGATACAGTGGCGTTCCGTGAAGTTTTAACAGCGAAAAGAAATATTTTCGTTTCTCTTTTGTTTATAGCCTTGGGATAAGTTCTACAAATCCCATTGTAATCTTATTGTAATTACCCATCTTCTTCCCCTCCCCACTTCCTTCAGCCTCACAATATACCCAATTCGGGATACCATAGACTCACTGCCTCCAGACGGTTGGGCGCAGTTGGGACTTTTGTGCGGTTTCACTTAAAGAAAAAGCCAAAACAATACAAATCTACCTACATATATTTTTTAAACCAATTTTTAAATACGTTTACCTGTAATCTAAAGCACTGATTACATGGCTAAATAAGATGACCTGTAATCTAAAGCATTGCTTACATGACTAAATAAGTTGAATTGTAATTTAAAACATTGCTTACATGACTAAATAAGTTGAATTGTAATTTAAAACATTGCTTACATGACTAAATAAGTTGACATGTAATCTAAAGCATTGCTTACATGACTAAATAAGTTGAATTGTAATTTAAAACATTGCTTACATTAACAAATAAGTTGACCTGTAATCTAAAGCATTGCTTACATGACTAAATAAGTTGACCTGTAATTTAAAACATTGCTTACATGACTAAATAAGTTGACCTGTAATCTAAAGCATTGCTTACATGACTTAATAAGTTTGTCACATAAATATTTTGTGACAAGTTTAGTTCTTGCTTAATTGGGGTTATTTTGTCTATGGTGTTTTTTTTCGAACTCTGGCAATATTTTGAAGGAAGGAAGGACAGTTTTGTTGATGGTCACTTCCTCCCCGGTCAGCTAGGCCTGCTGATCGGTGGATCCAGTCACTCTCCTTTAAAGGGGCTTGAATCTGAGTTAATCATGTGAATAGGAGTTATTATTTTTTTTTTAAAAAAGGCGCGGGGTGTTTATCCATTCACGAACAGTTCGTGTTTGTTATTATTTTAGTGGGGGAATATGGAATCCCGCTTTCATTGAGTGTTGGCCGATGGTCATGTCGGAGTGCTCGTGTTTCGGACTTGAAACCGAGATGGGTTTGGTCCTAGCTGTGGCTGGTTGTTCTTGGCGGAGTGTTCCCGTGTCGCAAGAGAACGGATTGCTGTCTTGGTTCCGTTGAAGAGTCTGGTCGACTACCACGTGCTGCAGGCCTGATGCCCCTGCAGGCGTCCATTGAAGGAGCTGCGTTCTCCCGCTGCCACTAAGGATACGGATTGCTGTCTTGGCTCCGTTGAAGAGTCTGGTCGACTACCACGTGCTGCAGGCCTGATGCCCCTGCAGGCGTCCATTGAAGGAGTTGCGTCCTCCTGCTTCCACCAAGGGAAGGATGTCCTGGCTTTCGACTCGGGTCCGTTCCCCGCTGCCGAGAGCAAGTCTTCGTTCGCCATCCGTTGTCGTTCTTTCGTTTCACGTTAAGTTAGTTTAGTTTGATTCAGGAGTCCATCGGGTATGTGCCTATATTTATTTCTATGGTTACATGTTTATCATCTTACTCCTTTGTTGTAACTCTTGATGTTTCAATATACTTTCCATTAAAAATTCATTCTTATTATTTATGATCACCCAACTTACTTGACAGGAAATTAATCCCACAATCTTGAGATGAGATCTTTGCTCTACCGTTTTTGTAAACATTGGAATGTTACAACAATATACATTACAAGTTGAACTGTAATCTAAAATGAAATTATTTTCCCGTGATTATTAATAGACATGGCTGTTAGGGTTGTTCATGGCTGTTATCTTAGATTCCCAATGGATAAAATCAATGGAAAAAAAATTATTAGATTATAATGAAACGAAACAAGAAATGACATTATAGGTACCTACTGACTATAGAAATAAACACAACTGATCTTACACACTAGGATAATATAAAATATAAACAATCCTTACCGTTATAGAATACAACAGCGGATCGCCTACCATCTACCATACTGCGAAAGATATTTCGCTTTTCCGAACCATTTAATATTAATGCGCATTTCTGAACGACTGTGTATAGAGCCTACTCGGGTAGGTACAACCACCCTCTCCCGCCCGAGCCACCCCCAGCGTATGTAGGTAGTAGGTACCACTACCCTCTCTTCCTCGCAGATCCTTTGTTACCCCCTGCTGCCCGCCCATCCCCAGGACGTTTGAACCGGCAGAATAATTCCTAAGATTTGGAAAAGTATTTTTTTATCGGGTGCTTATTCATAAAGCGGAAAGGTAGAGCGCTCCTGCACCTTAGATTTACATTTGTGTTCTTAGGTCAAATTATTTGATACTATTTGAACATAGTATTGAAATAATAAATTTTTAACTATTTAATTATTTTAATGACTGCAACAGAATAATCATTCAAAATGTTTGAAGTGCTAGATATTCGCCAATTATACATAAAATACACTACTAAACTTCATTTTTGACCAAACATAAGCTCTCATTAGAAGACCAGTAATACAAGCATACAAAAAAAAACGTAAAAACTCCGAGGGTAAACACAAGCTTTGGACAAAGATACCACAAATAAGAGGCAATCAAAGCCTTCAACAATCAATAGATACAAAAAATGACAAAAACAAGAAACATTTCAGTTACAAAATAAAGCAATTATTCCAAAAATTTTACAATGTAAAATTACAATACATTACAATACAGAATTCATTACATACAATGATATTTGTAGATTTATTTGCCTCTGAATTGTATTTTATTTCAATTTATTATTTCGTATAAACTTTCTTTTTGAATTTAATAAAATTGTAAAATAGGGGCCTGAGCATGGAAGCATCCAGTAAAGACCATTTTTAAATGCGTATAGTTTTTAAATCAAATACAAATAATTATGAAAAAATATATATATACTTATGCACATGTCATCTCACTTGGGTTTTTCATCCACTTTCTTTAATGATAACTCTTAAATACTAAACGTAGGTAGATGCTTGGTCCACAACACAAATAAATTATTATTTTGGGGATTTCGGGGTCCAAACGTGAAATTAATTACAATATGTGATATTTCGCTTTGCACTGTTGACTTTATTTTACCGATGAAGTTTTGAAACACTGCCGTTTTCCATTTTCGGTAAATGATTTTTTATTCACACGTGCTTTTGTAACTTTCATTTCGTGCACACTTATCGATTAAATAATTGTGAAAAAAATTCGAGATAATACGAAGAAAAATTTTCGGATTTGGTTTCTACATAAATTTCATCACTAGGGTCCTACTGTAGAAATGCAATAAATAATTTTATATTTCAAGTCACTCCCTTCAGGAATGCCATACTTGTATCTTATTGTAATATTGAAAAATTAAAATTTTAAATATTGTTAAAATATTTTTTTCTTTCAACGTTCTTCTTTCGTCTGCTCATAGTTCTAATATTTAAATTTGAAGGTTTATCATCCAAGAGCAGTAATAAAGTTCTTTAAGCTGTTTTAAGAATTCTATAACCGGAATAACTAGACAAAACGGTTTATTATTAAACCTATCGTATATTTACTTGCTTGTGCAATTAAAGTTAATTACCGCATTTGTGTAGTAATTGCTGTCTAAAACAAAAATAAATATTTTAGTAAGTTAGTATTTTGACGAAGTAATAGAAACTTAGATGATTTTTGATAAAATGATTTGTCCGAAACACTTCTGATTAGGGCTAACTCTAACTAAGTGAAATAAAGGACCGTAAATTCTCCCCGTATATACTCTACAGCGAAACGTGGAAATTACACTCGGCTAACATACCTACCCGGAAAGGACGATTGAAATCCTTAGTCCCGACATTAATTTTATTACAGTAATTCCGGGTCCTCCCTCCCTGCCCGACCAGGGGTGAGTGGGTGGGGGGAGGAGGTCGTTTCTGCCAGATAAAAAAACAAAGGAGGAAAACTCGACTTCGCAATTTGCCTCCGGACTTGGAGATAAGACGACGGTACACAGAGTTATATTATTAGGGACTCGCGTCTAATCTTTTGGCTTTGGTCAATTTTCTCTGGATTTTTCTTTATGGTTCTGTCTATTTACACTTTTCTTTGAAATTAGAATGTTCAAATCTGATAATGTATAATATCTACACACATGCCAGTTTGAAATTAGAATGTTCAAATCGGCTAATGTATAATATCTACACACATGCGAGTTTGAAATTAGAATGTTCAAATCGGCTAATGTAAGTAGGTATAATATCTTTACACCTGCTAGTTTGAAATTAGCTCTAATCGGCTAATGTAGGTATAATATCTACACACATGCGAGTTTGAAATAAGAATGTTCAAATCGGCTAATGTAGGTATAATATCTATACACATGCGAGTTTGAAATTAGAATGTTCAGATCGGCTAATGTATAATATCTACACACATGCGAGTTTGAAATTAGAATGTTCAAATCGGCTAATGTAGGTATAATATCTATACACATGCGAGTTTGAAATTAGAATGTTCAGATCGGCTAATGTATAATATCTACACACATGCGAGTTTGAAATTAGAATGTTCAAATCGGCTAATGTAGGTATAATATCTATACACATGCGAGTTTGAAATTAGAATTTTCAGATCGGCTAATGTATAATATTATCTACATTAGATATTAAATTTAAGTTCAGAGAGTTTTACTAGTAATTTTCGCAATCGTCAGAGATGTACACAAAGTATCTACAAAACAATAATAATATATAAATTGCACTGGACAGGTTCAATTCCTTGCCCTTCAAGAACGAAGACTTTTGCTTACGACCTGAAAGGTAGGTACCCACATTTGATTTTGTGTTTCTGTTATTTTGTGTCTAGATAGCACACACAACACACTCCACAATAAAAAAAAAATAAGTCGTCAAAAGTGCAAAATCAAGTTAGTGCATGAAATCAAATATTATTATGACTATTATACCTACATAATAATAATATATTCAAGCCGTTCAACCAAAGTTCAACTATTGCTCGATTGGTAGGTACTTTTTCGCACTTGTCTAACCCATACGTTGCACGCCTCTGGTAATTTGGGTATCTAGCCCAGTAAAGGATTTATTGATAATATCGTCAACTTGTCATCATTCCCTAGCATAACTGCAAATTGCCAAATAACAAAGAACAGTCTACAACGACTAGGTGATCTTCATTTATTCGATATTAATTGTTGTTTGTACCTCAGCGATCTGCAGGCGTGCTCGGTAACGATGACAAGTTGTCGACATTATCGATAAATCCTATATATTAATCGATCGTGTCAGTTACCTTGAACAAGCCCACTGAATCATGCTGTTATTGCAAAAATGTGGTTTGTTGCACATGTAATACATTAATATTTCTCTACTTTTGTAGTGAATATTTGTTTCCCAGTGTCTGGCAACGCAATAATTTTATTATTTTCATTTTTTAATTTTTTTTTACAAAAGTCGAAAATAATGTGACCTAACTAGGATACCCCATTCTAAGGTCACATTGTAGGTACATAATTTTTTGTATGAATTATAAAAAGGTCAAGTTTTTTTTAATAATAAAGCAATAAAGTAATCCAATTATTCTCTCTTATACAAAGATCCCAAAGCAGTATAAGTACGCCTATAGAGGTGGAAGTCAGTATACCCCAAGGAAGTGTGGACATGCGACACGATACCACGAGCCAGGAGGAGGGTCTAAAAAGCAAAAGCTATTTTAGAAATTAAACTTGTCAGCTAGCCTGCGCTGGAGAGGTTCGCGGTGTTGTAAAAATGAACAAAAAAAATATTAATTTAAAAATTAGTTAATTCTTTTGGTTAAGCCATTTGTTTATTCATCAAATTCCTACCGTTCTCTAATATCCGTTCTGTACTGAAACCCTTTAAAAATGTCCAAGATAGTGCCTGTATCGCCCTGATGAAACCGTCACTCAAAACCGAAACGTAGCTTAAAATCGGTTTTACTATGTTTCGTGATTAGACCTGAATAGCTAAGAAGATACCTACTTCTCACCCTAATCCCATCCCCCAATTCATTCATCCCTTTTTGAATTCCGAAGGACTTCTGTTTTTTCTGTTTTCTGTAGCATCTGTTAACAACTTTTTCTTATACCTACGTGTAATATCGTCATCTTCGTTTTTGGTATTTTTACAAACCTAAAACCTTTAATATTACAGCAAACACTCCTTTCATGCATAAAATAAGTCGATGCTCACTGCAAGAGCCGAAATCAATTAATTTTCTACTAATCACTTAGAAAAGATGTGCAGATTTTGCAGGTACGGGTTTTTATCATTCGAAATTTTAATAACAAATACCTGCTAAGATGCAAGAATATTCTAAATCCGAAAGTTTTATCGTACCTACCTAGGGATAAAAGATTAAGCTCTAAAATGGATAAAAACTTATTTATTTGAACGATGCCAAATAGTCAAGACGACTCACTAAGGACGGGTTGTTTCGGAGAATTTGAACAATTCATCAAATTTCAACGTTCATTTTCGGGTTCTGTGAAAGACTTATTCAAGTTTTGTTATTATATCATTGGAGGCTAGTTGCTTGACAAAACTGAAATAAAAACAGAACTTGAAAAAATCTTTCACAGAACTTGAAAATGAACGTTGAAATTTGATGAATTGTTCAAATTCTCCGAAACAACCCGTCCTTAGTCTACCAGTAGTAATTTACAGGATACCGCAAGGCACAGTCCTAGGCCCACTATTATTTATAATTTACGTCAACGATATTTTCAAACTACCACTTAACACAAACATTATATCAACAGGTATCATAGTGAGTGGTATCGACTGGAATGTAGTAAACGAACAAGCAAATAATAGCATGAACACCTAAAAACAATGGTTTCATACAAATCTTCTCTCATTGAACACTAACAAAACATATTACATACATTTCTCAATTAATAAGGCTTCGTCTTTAAAAGAAAAACAATATGCAGTATATATATACATGTACAAAATTCTTTTTACAATATAAACACATACACATATTTAGATCTATTTCTTTTAATTACATTCAACCGGTTTCAAAAGTACCATTCCTTCATCAAGAGAATATTAAATCTGAATTTATTTTGTATTATTAATTATGGCGAGTCACAATATTTACGATATTTTCAAATATCAAATACATTTTGTTTAATTCTCTTATGCACTCCGGTGAGCTAACTTGGCGACGTAATGCCATTCGGCAGAGCGAGCTCATTAATGTTTTAGCGACATTTTGTTCTCGAGGCGTCTCAGGGGGTCCTCATTCTCTCCCTCACCTCTCCCCTTTTCACCAACCCCCACCCCTTCCACCACCCTCTCACAGCTTCCATCCCTTCTTGCACCTTCCTTATTATGTAATTCTTCATCTCAAGTTTTATATTCCGTGCATCTACGTTAAAAATCTTTTAAGTAGCCGGCGAAAGCTACGAATCTTGAATGTTGATTTGACAACGAATATTAGTAGGGGGCTCCCGATTTTCTGACAAATTAAATGGATTTGTTTAGCAAGTGGCAAAAAACAAGAGTCAGCTTTATTTAATTATAATGGTACGTATACATTTGCGAGCCGAAACGCGAACCTAGCCACAAATTACGGGAAAGAAACGAAGCAACTGCATGTGGCATTCCCATAAGTTGAGGTTCAGCCCGGTAGTTCGACTCGCGTATGTACCTACTCGTATTCGTAGCATAAGGTACCTACCTAATTTTATAATAACCTACTTACCAATTACGAGATATATTAGTTGACTCTTTTGAGAGATACCTAAGTACTACCCCTACTTGATTGAAATATTTTAAAATTCCATCACGTAATAAATTGTGAATTCAATAAAGATTCCTGATTAATTTGACTATTTTCTATGACTTGGTCCTTTACTAGCTATTTATTTCATCTATTGCACAAGTCATATTTTTACATGCATTCTTACAAAACAATGCAAAAAAAATACGCCATTAAGATAATAATTAGTTATCAATAAAATGGGAAATATGAAAATAAAAAATTTCGAAACAGAGCTAAGTAGTAGGTATCCACAAATGAACAACCTTTAAATGCCTAAAATTACTTAAAAAATGATATTTAAATATTTACAAACTTAAATAGGTACACCTGTTTATATTTATTTATATTGTGTTCTAACAAACTCTGTCACTTACGTGAGGACAATCCAGTTATAAAAAACTCATTTAATACACAAATTTACAGCTACTCAGTCAAACAATACAATATTAACGTATAATTATAAAATCTCAATAATTTTACTGTTGTAAATATTTTAGCAATTGCGAAATGAGAAGAAGTTCTGAGAAGGAAAAAAAGGTTTGAGGGGCGCCTCCCAAATTTGATTACCATTAGTGTATGATATTTAGATGAGACATGAAGCGAAAAAATAGGTTCTGCTGTTTTACCTCCAACTGACCTCCAACTCTCCCAACGCTCTAACTAAATCTACCGAATCCGTTCTACGAGCACCGCTTATCGCGTTCTAATAATGGAACAAGTTTCGACGAGATATTAGTACGCAGTAGCGCCTCTAATAGTAGCTCTAAGCGTTTTACACAGTTCAACTATAAAACCATGCGGTGGCACAATAAAGTTACTTAGTAGGTTATCGCTTTGGGAAGTTTAGGATTAGATTTACAAGCAACTAAGAATGGTATTACCTTTAAAGTAGAGTTGTCAAGTATTTATCGTTCAGGTAACTGCAAGTAAAACCAACCGCTTCTACCTTTTATGCCTTCTAGATTGTGTTCATAACTACGGAGGTTGTAAGTTGGTCTAAGCTAAAACACTGAAATACTTAAACACCGACGCTAAAAATTTTGTTTTCTTTAACAGATATTTCTGTGATCGTGTTTATCATTACGTTATTATAATCAGATCTCAATGTGGTTGTATTTATTGTTAATTTATTTGTATACCTATGCGAATAGGCCAAGATAATACCTACGCCAAGACGAATAGTTTGGGATGCATATAATAAATAGCGTGTTGGGAAACCGATATTTTAAACCACTTTAAAACTGTACATTATTAAATATTGTTCTCAAATCAAATCAGATCCGTCGGGCGTTAATCAATGATAATAACTGATACCCACCTTATAATTATGAATTGGACTAAAATATAACCTACATTACAATTTTACCCGATTAACTTTGCATTCGGTCAAATTCAGTGGCGGTCCGTGACATTTCAGTGAGCTTTGGTAGTAAGATTGAAAAATACGAAATTATTGATGTTCTAGTAGCTGAAAATCTTGTTCTTTTCAATATTTAAATTTTTTTTATTTTTTTTTAGTTTTTGAAGATTTGCCTGTTCTAAAAAAACATCAATAATGTAGTATTTTTCAATCTTACCACTCTAGATCGCGAAAGTCTAGAACCGCCCCTGTTCAAATGGGATATGTACCTAATAAATATTTAAGATATACAAACTATCGTCTAAGTTCATAGATTTGTTGTTGTTGGTTTTTCCACAAAATCTACACTATCGTTTGCCAAGTTAACATTGTCAAGATGTAATCCTCTCAGAGTTTAGCAAGACACCTATTAATTTGTTGTTGTTGGTGTTTCCAAAAAATCTACACTACCGACTACCAAGTTAACATTGTCAAGCTGTAATCCTCTCAGAGTTTAGAAAGACACCTATTAATTTGTTGTTGTTGGTGTTTCCACGAAATCTACACTACCGACTGCCAAGTTAACATTGTCAAGCTGTAATCCTCTCAGAGTTTAGAAAGACACCTAATAATTTTGTTTTTAATTGCCCGCAGCTAGTGCTTGGTAAAAGGTTTGTAAAAATCAAAAAAAAATAACTTAGGACAAACACAATTAAAGAAAAAATATTTAATTGGTTTAAATTTCAGGTGTTATGTTTATCTGATTTTATTCTACATTCTACCCAAATAAAAAAATAATTCTTTTATACTATAAGCAAATTTAAATTTCTTTGTAGATTTATGTCGTGACACAAAGCCCCATGTCCCGTTATCTTTTTATTTGTGTCTGTGCATTTCCCGCGAAGTGTTTTTCACTTTGTTCCATAGATGGGGACACTGTCGTGATTCAGGGATTTTATTTTGTGTGTTTTGGCCTTTACTGAGAAACAAAACGTTTTTGGCTGGGACATTCACCATTTTATAAATAAGGAAATATCTCCAAAAATACTCCTATAATATTCTATTATTTATCCTCCAAACAATTTTTTTCTAGCTAGACATAACTCAACAAATCAAATTTTTACTGTCCTTCGCACGGGGAAAAAGGGGTATTGCAAATTTATTAAGAATCTCATCAAATTATTAACGAATCAATTGATAGGTTTCCTGTTTAACTTTTAGTAAAAGAAGAATGTATTATCACGACGTCAGAACACGTGTTTACAAAAAAATCATAATATTTTCGCTTTTCGTCATTATCTACATATTATCAAGACAAAGGAAGGGGCATGAACAAGTGTTCCGATAGGCATATAAGAATTTTATTAAAAGTTTATCAGGAAACGGTCTGCAATTCTGGTTTTAAAATAACAGAGATTTTTAATAACATATTATTTTAAAGCAATAATTATCAGCCTGAAACACCGATATAAATTGAAAAAATCTTCCAAGAAAAAATACATGCCGCCCACGGGAATTGAACCCACAGCCTTAAGATTTTTAATAAATCAGAAATACTTATTTTTATCCGTGCAGGCATGTTTTATAGGTAAGTTGTATGTATTAATTTAATTTGTATAAAACATTTCACCTAATAGGCACATCAAACATGCTTTGTATGGTTTACTGGTTATGAAACTCAATAAGTAAATTAAATATTTTAAGATGTTCGCAAAACATTAAATTATATGATCAGCGGAGAACCGAAGTAAAATGTAATGTCATAGATACAAATAACATACAGGGTGTATCGGCACTAACCCGACAAACTTTAACCAGCTATTCCTTAGCACATTTGGAGTACAAAATGTTATGGGCACTTTGCTGTCCGGTAGCATTTTTTTTTCAATTAAAAACAAAAAAATTAATAATTTCTACACTACATCACTGTCATTGGCATTGCTTTTCGTGTTCAACAGCTGTTATAAGCAAGTATGTCGAAAAGCGTCTTCGCTCTTTCGCACACACTAAATAATAATAGTTAAAAATGAGACGAATGGTGCCGTGCCATTTCGTTGTGATTGTAAAAGTGCGCTAATATAGGTACACACGTACATTATTCAACGGAATTCGAATAAAATATTGCCAGATGGGTTTTCAAACTTTGACAAAGGATAAAAAAGTGGTGACATGTGGTGAAAATATGAATAGTAAATTTTTTATTAAAAAAAACCGTTACCGGACAGCAAAGTGCACATAAGATTTTTTACTCCAAATATGCTAAGGAATAGCTGGTTAAAGTTTGTCGGGTACGTGCCGATACACCCTGTATACAGATTTTTTAAATATGTTGTTCGTTTACTCGTAAGTTCCTACTTTGTCCGCCTGCGAAGATCACTGTGTCGGTTTCATGCTAATAATGGTTCATGTATAGGTATGTGATTGGCAGGATCCTACTGCAGAAGACCAGTAAGCACAACTCCCAGTGGCTCAACTAGCAAACACAAAAAACACGAACATGTTTACGCATGACTATGAGAGTAAGTAATAGCTGTAATGTAGGTCGTCGTAACTGTTCAAGGATTTTTGTATGCTAGAACCAATTTTAATTACAAATAATAGTATATATACATAGGTTTCTGTAACTGATCATAAAATACCCTGAAGACTAATTCATATCGATTTACAAAGAGATATAGAAGGAATACAAAGATATTTTAAAAAAGGTTACATTTGAATATTTTGTCTCATTCTTAAAATCCATAAATTATTGAAATGACACGTCGTTTCAGTTAAACTACAATAAAAGATTGACTGACAACGTAGGGGAAAGGCTAAATATTTTTAATTTTTGAAAATTATTATTTATTAATATTTTTGTTTTTTGTTTTGTGTTGAATGTTGTACAATTTTGATACATTTTATTCGAATGACAGTATACAATCCTACAATCGTATAAGTCATGTATGGTAGTCAATATGATTCATGAGGCTATATCAATTACTTTCTCTATCTTATGTATTATTGTAAAATATTACTAGGTATTAAATAAATAAAAACAAAACCTAAGAAGCTATTTTACATTATATATTATTATCGGTCGGTGGCCGAGTTGAAATAGCGTTTGGGTCCCACCCAGGCGTAATGTGTTCAATTCCTCGGCTGGCTAAGTCCTCCATCACAACACAAGCAATATTTTCAGCTTACTGTGGTGGTAGTAGAAGATTTTCAAATATTGTCAGATTATTCGTAACCCGGGAATGTTTGTCTTTCTTTAAAAAAAAAAATATATATATAAATATACATTAAAAAGGTTCTTAGGTTGATTTTTTTCATCACTTTATTACGGTTGGTACCTATTTCTACCAAATTTCACATCATACTAACAAGATTAAACAATGAAACAATTAAAAATATTAATTTAAATCCATGTTTTTTCATTCCCTCCTGACGTTAATTACATTATTTATGCGTATTAAGAATGAAACAGAATATTAGGTACAATTTTACAAAAAAAAGTAAATGTTAGAAGATAATATAAGCAATCAGAAGAGGAGAGTATAAAAAATGGGAGGAGAGGATATTAATCCTAGTAAATAAAACGATGTTTTTTTTCCCATGCTTCAATATCTCTCACCGGGAACCCAATGCTTTAATGCGATCGTTTGAAAAAATTGTCACAGTAATTTGTGTCTCTTTATTGCTTTATTCTGGGTAGTCATCATCACACAATCGCTTCTGATGTCACTGCCGATGTTGAAGATTAACCTGTACGAGTATCATATGCTGCCTGAATACCAAACTGTACGGTAAAGGTTTTTGGAATCGTGAATCCCGCTAACTGTACCAAAAATTCAAGTGAAGAGGCCCAGTTCTTTTCGAGAAATGATTATGAAGTAAAACAAAATATCAAATATGTGGCGGGGTGGTCGATCGATTGGGTGTAGCGAATGCTAATCCAGTAGCGGCTATTGACACTGAATATCACATAAAATACACAACATCAGTGGCGGTTCGTGGTGTAAGTCATTTGCAGTTCAACAATAAAATTATTCAAAAGTAAAGAACATCGGTTTTTTTCAAGCGTATTTCACCTTTTTTCTTCATCGAATATGTGCAGTTGCGAAGGAATCATGTCATTTTAAATTACTACATATCTAGAAAAAGACCGCTTTGAAAAGAATAAGAATACTTATTTGAGCAAGAACCTTAAAAATAATAATATCAGTGCCTACACTAACGACTTATTACGTCGACTAATGCAATAAAGCAACATAAAATAACAGTTTACTTTAAAATCAGTGTGGTTTTGAAAATTTGTAATTGTCATCAAACGACAAATAATTGTTGAAATGCAGAGCAACCAAAAAAAAGTGCAATCATTTAATTCATAACAATAAAGCAAATATTGTGATGTGCGTAATACATATTATTTTAAAGGTGAATAAATCTGCGTTAATGCCTGGGTTCGGAGCCCATAGACTTTTACCTATATTGAATTTATTTATAAATCCTTGACCAAGGATGGTAGGAAGCGCTAATTAATTTTAGTTCGTGTGCCCATTTCTTAAATAAAATAATAAACTTTCGCATAGGGTTCTTGAGAAACTTTTAAATTCGCATCGTCTTTATGTAGTTCCATTCATTTTTTACTGTCAATATTATAGGAGTTCGGTCGGTTGAAATTTATACATAAATTTCAGTAATCTCGTAAAGGTGCGTATAAACTGTACTAAATTTCCGCGAGCCAAGCAAAGAATTACAAGAAAGGAACAAAGCAAAGTAATGTTCATTTACAGTGGAATGATGCATATACAGACTATTAGGTAAATATTTCAGTTGCAAGTCATTTTGTTCCGAATTTATTCGTTTGAATTTTAAAATGATGTCTTCTCTGTAAAACAAAGTAGACTTTATTCTTTTTCGTTTAATTTCGCCTACACTCTTCGCTGTGTTCAACCATGCGTACTTTATCCCCACTAAATCGAAATAAGAATGTCTCATTTTAAAAATAATCCCCCAACATTCATTCGACTCCGCGAGCATTAAACAATTCGTTAATCTTCAATCTTTGTTTGGCTACCGAGAGAAATAATATTGTGTTAAATGAATGAATAAAACATGAGTTTATTTAAAACAATAAAAGAGCTACGTTTATCTTGTCCCTTTATTCAAATGACAACCGTTTTGTCGTTTGATTCACGACACTAAAAAATAAACTGAATAACCTGGGCACGCCGGGGAGATGCATATCTTAATTCATTTAAATAAAAATTAACGCTGCCGGGGGCAGCCATGTTGAAAGCACATGTCGGTAAAGCAGAAAACAGGCGGATGCACTTACCGACGGGCAGTCGAAAATTAAAATGCGGACTAAACACGGGGAATTACACGGTATTTAACTCCGGTTAATTTATAACAATGAATTGTTCAGCAGCCAGAATTAATTGTATGCTCCATTTAACGAATACATTATTGCGAGCTTGATTGTCTGAGATTGTCAGCACTACTCGTATATTATTGTTTGGTTTTATTAATACAATTAAAAATGTGCCGACGTAATTAATGAAACTGCCATTAGTTTTTAAGTGGTTTTGCATATCTTCCTACAGTAGCTTCACAAAATAAATTGCTCTGAACTGTACAAGTTTTACTGCGTAGGATGTTTCTACTTATACCGCCAGTCTACTTTTTCCGTTGTGATTTATTGATGCTGACATTCCTTTCGGAACACAAATTTTCTACGAGATGTGCAATAAGGAACTCCACTGAAAAATATTATGGCTTAAAAAACATTATAGGTATATTGGAGAAGATACAACATTGCTTTGTTTTATTAAAAAAACGAATAGGGCTTTATTTATCAAAATACTGTCAAAAATGTGACTGAAGACCATTTCCTAAAAAAATATTAGTCATTCAAAATATATCTGAACACGTGTCCATGCAGGTGGCCTTGTACGAATAAATATAATGGGCGAGATGCGAAAATATTACAATTTTTAACATGTGCTCCGACTACCTCATAAAATTCGTAATATACTGATAGTTTGTTATGAAATTTGTTCATTCATTCGTTATAGGCCTCTAGTCCCATTTTTAACAGGAAAATAAATAATTTCACTGGATTTTTCAATAAATACACAATATTTTTTCTAAGTAGTAAGTTTTCTCCGTGTGAGTGAGAACCCATTACAAATAAATAAATACGTATTTTACCTGTTCTGAAAAAAACTGTCTTCACTGTTATTTCTTCATTCTTCGGATATTCTCAAATAGTTAAGAACTCAGTAAAAACAAAAAAATATATGCTATCGAAAAAATTATTATGGATCTTGACAATGAAGTGAAATCTGAAATATTAAAAATGCAACAACAAATAATTCAACTACAAGACAAACTTATCGAAAAAAATGACCAACTGGTGGGAAACTTTGAAAAAATGATGAAAAGCGCATCAACACCATCCTATGCACAGGTATTATCAACAACCAAAGTCACTCCTCGAGAAGAAGAGAGATTCTCAATCATCATTTCGTCGACCAAAAATAATGCTAAAGCAGAAGAAATTGAAAAGATAATAAAAAAAGAAATAAATTTAAGCAACATAAAGATAGGAATAAATGGTTTGAGAAAAACAAAAGAAGAAAAAATAATAATATCATGCCCAAAAAAGGAATATGCAAATACCTTAACCGCCGAAATAAAAAAACTGAATACCGATTTGGTGGTAAATGAAATTCAAAAGAAAAGACCAAAAATAATAATAAAAGGATTAAAATCCAATCTTACTGAAGACGAAATAGTTTGCGGAATAATTACCCAGAACGAAGGAATTGAAGATGTTTACAAGGAAAGTGAAGACAACAAAATCACACTTATAACGGAGATAAAAAACACAAACATAAACGAAAAGCAGCGCCAGTTCACTAGCTACATCATGGAAACTAGTGGCAAAATGCGAAAAAGTCTCCTTGCACTCGGTAAACTAAATATACAGTTTCAACGAGTAAAAATTGAAGATTGCGATCCACTGACTCAATGTTTTCATTGCTGTATGTTCATGCATACGGCTAAAAGATGCCTACACCGAACCAGCCCTCCAATTTGCCCACACTGCATGGGCGATCACATCCTTTCAAAATGTCCGGGAAGAGAAAAAACAGTACCAGCATGTGTAAACTGCACCAGACAAAATTCTAAATATGGAGAAAAAAACACCACGGACCACGCAGCCAACAGTATTAGGTGCAACTATAGAAACAAAATGCTGAAAATTGCGAGGGATCGCATCGATTACGACTAATGATGCATATTATTAATTACAAGTGTAACGAAAACCTAAATAATATGCACAATATTTCAAAAAAATATTACGAAAAGCCCGCCCGCAAAGTGTTAACACGCAGTGATAATGTACAAGCAAACACATATAATATTATAATTGCAAATGTGAAGTGTATTCCCAGCGCCAACATTATTGTTAATTTTATTACTACCTCAAAATGAACGACTTTATAATAAACGCAATAGATAATTCATATAAAATAGACGAAAGGATTTTTGACACGGTAAATAATACAAACGATTTTATAGATATAAAACCTACAGCCAGCCTAATAATAATACACATGAACGTTAGATCTTTGGAAAAAAATTTCGAAGAATTTCTAATAACTATTAAACAATTAAATAGACTTGACTGTATAATACTATCAGAAACGCATTCATCGAGTGAAATTAATTATAATATACCGGGTTACTCGTACTATGCAACAAAATATAAAATTAACAGAAATAGCGGCGTCGCCATATTTGTATCAAATATTTACGCTGTCACAAGTGTAAATGAAATAATGGTGAATAATGTCAATTTATTAAACTTGGAGATAAATTTTATGAATTATTCATTTAATATCATTGCTATTTATCGGACACACTCTTCTGCTATAACCACATACATAGAAGAATTAAAAAAAA
This sequence comes from Hesperophylax consimilis, assembly GCF_061612785.1. NCBI lineage: Eukaryota > Metazoa > Arthropoda > Insecta > Trichoptera > Limnephilidae > Hesperophylax > Hesperophylax consimilis. Next base: position 24,677,629 of record NC_142842.1, read on the forward strand.
TATTACAACATCATAGAAACAAAAAAACAATACTCATCGGAGATATTAACTTAAATATCGCTAATGACTACTCCTCTAACGATAAAGATAACTATTTAAATATGTTAGCAGAATTAAATTACATTTCATGTATAAATTCATACAGCAGAAACATTATCGGACAACGACCATCTTGTATCGATCACATATTCACAAACACCAAAGATATACAAAATATATCATCTGCGGTAATTAAAACATCTGTAACGGATCATTTTGCATGTATATTTAAATATGACTACAAACATCAAAACCTCTCATTACCAACCACAACGGCCGTTAATAATACTGATAAATACAACTATAGTATTAATATAAATTCTCTCACTAAAATATTAAGTAACGAAAAAGAATGGCAAGAAATATATCAATGTAACGATGTAGAAGAATGCTGCAAAATATTTGATAAAAAACTGAGTTTTCACATAAATGCTTGTAGAAATATTAAATCTAAAAAAACATCTTCAAAACTAAAGCCAATCAAACCATGGATAACTCACGGATTAATCATCTCAATTAGACACAAAGAAACACTCTACAAACAATATACAAAACAACCGGAAAATATAACATTACAAAAACATTTCAAAGCTTATAAAAAAAAACTTACATATCTAATAAAAAACACAAAGGATGACTACTACAAACAAAAACTTGAATTATCTGGAAATGACAGTAAAAGGATTTGGTCCATCATAAATGAAATTGTCGATAAAAAACATTTAAAAAATAAAACAATCAACAATGTAAATCATAATGATTCAAAAATCTGCTGTAAAGATAAACCTCTAGAAGCCGCAAATGTATTTAACAATTTTTTTGCTAATGTAGGAAAAAACCTCGCAAAAAAAATCCAACAAGGCCTTACCCCAAATGACCCAAATACTACAGTAAATAATGAGCATAAATTTGAATTATTTCAACCAACAACACCAGAAGAAATTGAACAAATTATTACAGGTATGAAAGGAGGTTCTGCCCCTGGTTTTGATGGGGTCACAATACAAACACTGAAATGTATAAAATCACAAGTATCAAAACCATTAACTCATATAATCAATACAAGTTTTCAAAGCGGAGTTTTTCCATCCATGTACAAACAATCTGTAATTATACCAATATTTAAAACCGGCAATCCGGAAGAACCAACAAATTACCGCCCTATTTCTTTACTATCAAACATTGCAAAAATATTTGAAAAAATTGCCAAAAAAAGAATAACTCAGTTCATAAAGATTAATAATATAATTCACGAAAATCAGTTTGGATTCATGGAAAACAAAAGCACAAAAGACGCCATTGCTAAATTATCTAGTACCATACAAGACGCTTTAGACAAATCATTAAAATGTGTTGGTATTTTTGTTGATCTCCAAAAAGCCTTCGACAGCATATCTCATGTCAAACTAATACAAAAATTAAAGATCGTAGGTTTTAATGACACAGCATTAAGTTGGCTAAAAAGTTATCTTCACCAAAGAACACAAGTTGTAAAAATTAATCACGCATCTAGTCTACCACTCACAAGTGATTTTGGGATACCACAAGGTACTGTTTTGGGTCCTTTACTTTTTATCATGTACGTAAACGATATTTTCAAACAAAACCTCAGTGGAACAGTTATATCTTACGCAGATGATACAATTATCATAATTAAGGGTAATGACTGGAAAATTGTAAATGAAAATGCAAATAATGACATCCAAATCCTAAAAAACTGGTTCGATACAAATCTACTTACAATTAACGCAAAAAAAACAGTTTATATACCATTCACAATAAATAAATTCAAAACTAACCCCAACATTCATATAATAATACACAACAAAAAATGTAACAAAGATGTTTGTAATGAATCATGTACCATACTAAACCAAACAACTGAAATAAAATACCTCGGTGTAATTGTAGACCAACATATGAAATGGAACAGACACATATGTGAACTTGTTAAACGCATTAGAAAATGTATCTATATATTCATTAGATTAAGAAATGTTCTCAAGATAAACAACCTGAAAAAAGTCTATTACGCACTAGTCCAATCATTACTTCAGTATGGAATCATTGGGTGGGGAGGTGCATATGAAAAATTTTTAAGCTCTGTTAAAGTGGTACAAAAACTAATTATCAAAGTAATTTTGAAAAAAAAACCAACTTTCTCTTCAGCATCATTGTTCAAAATTACCAAAAATTGAAGACCTCTATAAAAAAGATGCAATATTACAAATATATAAAGAAACTGTAGTAAAAAAACTTAAATTTAACTCATCCTTAAGGCATAATTTTAACATCCAAATTCCTCTATTTTCAACACAACAAATGCACAATAACTACATTTACAAAGGCATAAGATATTTTAATAGTCTTCCCGAAGAAGTGAAAAAAATACCAGATTTTATTTTATTCAAAAAGAAGGTCAAATTTATCTTTAAAAAAATTAATATCACCTATCAAATGTTATAAATTCAATTCATGTTACAACCAAAATTAACGTCACAATCCTCTTTTAAGTTTATATTTATTGTACTGTAATAATGTTAATTAGAGTCACGTGGGGTAACCGTGCGCAATTTTTACATTGGGATTTTTGTATTAAAAAGCTTTAAGTATTTTACTCATTTTTTTTGTTTATTAATATGATCGATTATTAAGGCATCTCAAACAATCATAAAAACCTCATATGGTTCATAAATCAAACAGTTATATAAAAAAGTTTACATGGATGTCGATTGCGTACACTTACCCCGTGTGCGGGGTAAGTATACGCATACTTTTTCTTATTAAGAATATGCAAAGTTTTCAAAAGTGCTAAGACTCTGAAAATTTTGTTTTGTTCATTGGTCAGAAGTCCACTGGAGTATGCTTCCACAATATGAAATCCTCAATATAAGGTATACATAGATTTAGTAGAAAGTATACAGAATAAATTTTCGAAACATTTACTCAAGAAATACAACAATACTACAAATAATATGTTAACTCTACAAAAAAGACGCACATTGTCAGACCTGTTGTTTCTACATAATCTGCTAAATAATAAAATAGATAGTCCCGAATTACTATCCGTCATTGGTTTAAATGTTCCAACGAGGCGTACCAGGCACACTACACTATTTCATATTGAAGCCAACAATACCAATGCAGCAAACAACTCAGTAATTACTCGCGCAATCACAACATACACCCATTACGAAAAATTACTACATTTAGACATCTTTCATGATTCCTTTCTAACATACAAAACTAACTTATTAAATTTCTTAGCATGACAAATTTCAAAAAATATTTTCACATCATTTTTCAAAACTCCTATGTATTAACAGTCAATTACAATTCGTGAGCTTATTATAATTCTTATTTTCAATTCATTTATTATTATCTATCCACACACTTCCTTCCTTTTATAACAATCTCAGGCGAAATTACGTAATGACATTTTATGGACATACGTAATAGGTACTACAACTATGTAATAACTAAAAAAATTCTAACTGTATCTTATTGTACTGTGTATGTCTTAACAAATAAATAAATAAATAAATAAATAAATACCGTAGGGTAAGTGTTCGCACCGCGAAGAGTTACCCCCCATTGCAATTATCACACTTAAATTGCCCCTTATCGTAGTCTGTGCAGTTCTCATGCCACCATGCTTTACACACAATACATTCTATCCAATCTTCTGTTGGTGGATCTCGATATTTCTCCTTGCATTGTGGGCAAAAATAGTCCTTAGAAGCCTGTTTTTGTGCGCTCTTTAAACAGTTATGCACGCTGGAATCTCCCGCCTTACACTTTGTGGTGTGACTTTCTTGAAAAGAGGTAGTCGTCCGATTTCCATGGTTTTAAATATTGGTTTTCGGACGATTTTTGCATCTGCATCTGTCTGCTACTGCTGAAGTTTCTTTTTATAGGGACTTGAGATAATTATTTCAGACTTGCAAGCATTTTTCAGTTTGCGTAAAACCGCCGAACTTGAACAACGTTAAACCCAATAGCTCTCGCAATACTTGTGGGAGTAGTCTGTCTTAAAGCTAAAACAGGGTTACGTTTTAGAAATCCATACACCCAATCCATGCCAGCCGTTTTTGTAATGTTGTAAAATCTGTTCTCGATCTTGTTGATTTCAGCATACTCGTAAACAATTTTTCTCATTGTCTGCATAGTCAGGCCGTAGAACATTTCGTCAGTTTTTTTTACAATAATCAACGATTTCGGCCTGAAAATAAATGAATAATTATTAGATCAATAGTTTCACAAAAAAATGACATCTGCACGATAAATTGAGTATCTATTTATCTAAAAATCTACCTCTTTATCTGGTGTAAATGTCGGACGATATCTCCCTATTGAAATTGCTATTAATTTTAGCTTTAGGCGTTTACGCAGAGTGGCTTCACTGATCTCAACAATATCTGCAGCAGCCCGCTGACTCTTCCCCTCTTTCATAAGCCTTTTTGCAGTTTCTTTTTGCTCTTGAGTGCAAACTGACCTCTCCGGGTGCTTTTTCACGTACACACGTGGTATATTTAACTGTAAAAAATAACGAGAGTTGAAATATTATGCTATAAAATCAATTTTATCTATCGGGGTAAGTGTTCGCACTCGTCCAACTGCGAACGCTTACCCCAGCACACTTACCCCATCACACCAAAATTCAATAAACTTTCAGATTAGTGGTTATCTTTATTAGAATTATCACTTTGCACCCGTCTAACTAACAATATTTCACTAAAAATTATCATAGACCACGTTGCTCTGACACAGCTGGTTACACAATAGCACACATCGGTAACAGAGATGAAAAATTTAAGAAAAGCACGAAAAAAAGTAATTTACCTACCAGTTTTTATTGACAAATCAGCATCCACTGTACACATGTCCTGCTTCGGTGCTATCCAGAAGGCTACTGAATTAAGGAACACGTGGGCGCTTAGCAGGCACAATTTTGTCGGAAACATCACTGCGAACACTTACACTCCGCGTACGGTTACCCCACGTGACTCTACTGATATAAACATGAAATAATTGTCAAATAACTCCTACGCCAAGCTCAAGAGCTAGCACTCTTCATTGGAGTAGAATTTCAACAACATATGTTTTACACTATTACTTATTATTACCTAATTTTATGTACAATGTAACAATGTTATAAGTTAAACAATAAAAAAAAAAAATAAAAAAAAAAATAAAAAAAATGCTAATACCTATTCTTTAAAAAAAATTAAAAATATGTTCACCGTTGTAACTACTCCATTGTCTATCAGAGTGGGTAGATATGTAATTTCAATTAGTAACAATTGGAATTTGTCCAAAGTTGTTAAAAAATTGTGCGCCAGCCGAAGATACACAGAAATTAGGGAGATGTATAGCTTTGTTTTGACAAATATTTGAAAAATAATTTATTCCAACATTAATGCGTGAACATTTAAAATAACTCGTCTAGTTTTTTTTGTTTTATTGAGGGGTGAAAAAGTCGAGGGCGTCCATAAATTTGTGTCGTAGCTTTATGACAGTTTGCTTAGTTTGTAGCGATCTTATCGCTGGGTAGATTGTTAAGCAATAAGCGGGTCATAATATTGACTTCTTTTAAATTATATTCCTGTTTTATTGTTTTATGATCCGTTGATGCGAAATGCTCAAAACGTGGGTCATAGTTGACTTTATTCTCCATTGAAAATCGTATTTAATAACGCATTTTGTGTAGGTAATTCTAATAATTATTAGATAAAATATTATTCATTATTTTACATAGCAAACGATTACAGACATTAAAAAAGGTTTTTCAGCCCAGAAGTATGTTTTAGCCAGTGCAAAGTACCAAGAGGTGAACTTACTTTTGTTTTGGAAATCTTACATTTGCAATTTTTTGTAAGTCGTAGCAATAATTACCAAATGAATCGATAATATTTATCATACTTACTCGTAGACAAAATAAATTAAATAAACACATGAAACTAAACAAACTAAGTTCAAACTAGAGGAGAAATGAAAACCTATGCACAATTACGATAACGAAAAAAATGAAGCCCTTACTCAAAATTGGGCCTGCAATCCCATGTTTAACCAGATTACAAATAATTTGAAAAAACCCAAATATGCGGTGTCTTAGTCCCACCGGTTACGGTTACCTTCAGTATGGAGTCTTGTGGCATATAAAAAAGTTTTTGGTATTTTTTCTGTTATTAAGCACCTCCATTAAAATATGTAAAATAAATTGAAAGAATCCACACTCGGTTTGTGGAAATTTGTTTAATATTGAAGGGAACAGTTGTTTCGCCTTCCTATTGAAATATCATGCTGACTACAAAGGCATAAAAAATTTCAATGTTGTGGTAAATAAGAAAACTTTGTAATGGTTTGATTTTAATATAATTCACGAAATATTTTTTAAATTCGGCACAAGATTGAGATTTAAAAATTCTTTGAAGTACTTATTTCCTTTTCACGATTAAGGGTTGTAAAATTCGCAAGTGTTAGATGTAGGGGGTGGAGGGGTGGAGGGCAGTCGGGAATAGGCACAAACTTTGCGAGTTACTTTAATTTATTATCATTGTAGCCATAAATTATAGGAAAAGTAATATTTCTTTTGAAGCAAAAGTTTTTGTTCCCGTTGAGGTGAAACTTTATTTGAATAACAAAGGTGGTGCTTGAAATACGTAATTGAGACGCTGGAAAAATATTAATTAATTTATTTTTTATTTATTGTTTAATTCAGCGCAATAGATTGGCATGTGCATTGATCTACCAGATATGTACATAATATAATACAGTGTAAGATTAAAATAAAGAAGAAAGAAATGACATTATCTATATACGGGTATATAAAAATGTTCGATTGTTTGTTTGATCCCTATAGACTCAAAAACTACTCGACCGATATCGCTATATATTTTATATTATTATATATGTTTTATATTTATATATATATAGATGTTTTAAAAGTAACAATATGGTATACAGTGGTGAATAGTGAAAGTCACGCAGGGGTAGACAGAGAGGCCGGACCTCCAAACAACTCGATCTTTTCACATACTCCTTGTCTCATTCAGATTCATGCATCATCTTATACACTCTCCTAGTATTATTCTGACTCTTGACATGGCTTGACTCAAGTATCTGATCAACTTGTTCGTGCTATGTCTTCCTCGGGAAGACATAGCACGAACTTCCTTATTTTACTTCTGAACAACTTACTTGCAACAATGTGCACATTTAAAAGCCTTCGACGCGTGAATAAATAAATATAACACTCCCAAAAATGTAGCCTTTTTTACCTATTGTAAGTGTTGTAACTATTGTAGGTCGATATTATTTGTTATGTTATCTAGGCAATCCATGTCTGTAAGCAATTATGTGGCGTTAAAATGAAAGCTTCTTTGAATATTCTCAGCAATATTTTTAGTCATTGGTCACTGATCACCCTCCACGATAGCAAGCATGACCAACTATTCGATCGATCGCCAAGCCTCTGTCTCAAAATTCACATTAATATTCGATCGAGCCGAAAAAATGTGCATGCAAATGTTTATTCAAATATCGGCCGACATTATAACGGACTGTGTTTCCTCGGGCCATATTTTTTCATTGACATGGGAAGAAGAGACAATAAAAGAAAAACGTAAGAACGGACGCTAGCCATCTGCTAGGGAAGAATTCGGTTGCCACCAGAGCTCGAATAATACGGGAACATGCCTTAAATTCAGAGGATACTTTATTAAATTATTATAATTATAATATTAACTAATCAATACGGTTAATCTATGTTTTGTTAATGAACCGTTGGCGTTGTAGGGAACTTAGTAATATATTATGCAGAAGGTAAGCAACCTTTACGTAAACATTTCCGATAATATTGATGATGAAGCAGAAACCCTATTTACATGTCCCACAAAACTACACGAAATTTGCACTACCCTCATGTCTAATTTGTAGTTTAATGTTACCCCTTTGAAGTCTAGACTTGATTTCATAATGAGTTATGGTGCTTTGAAATATAAGACAAGGTACTATGGTTCTATGCTCAATGTATAATTTTTTTATTTAAGGAAAAACATTAAGAAAAAAGAGTTTTAAAATATTAGGTGTAACCGGGCAGTAAAAATTTTAAGAGTTGTTTTAAGATGCGTATAAATATATGAGTTCTGGTGGTAGTTGAGAAATATATATTGAGAAATATATGAGTTCTGGTGGATATTGCGCAGTTTCCAGCATTTGTATTGGGTTAGAAATTAACTGGCTTTTAAAGCAAAGTGTCGACTTCCTGTATCACGTCAGATACCCCCAGATTAGTCGATGAAGGTTAAGAAATTAAAGAGATTTAAAAACGATGAAAATAATTCTGAAGTAAGTGGACCTACATAACATGACAAACACGTATTTGCTCCTCGCTTTGTATATCTTAGAACAGGTATAATTCTATTTTCTTCTAATTTTAATTTCGTGTAAAAGTGAGCCCCAGTTGTCTATAAAAATACCTTCGTTTTGTTGATCGGCAACATATTACAAATTATTCCATGAACAAAATACCGCACAGGTACGACAAATTGACCAGCGTAACTATGTGTCGCATTTATGCGTTTTTAATGAATTTTTGTTCACGCGACGGCAGGAGCATCTGTTATTGAAATTAGTTTTCATTGTGTGTTTTAACATTCGCGTAAAAGTCATCGAGAAAGTTGAAGAGATCCCAAATTTAATATACCAACAATGTTTTTGGAGATATAAGATAACATTATTTGATGTTCGTTAGTAGCCAATAGGTACATCACATGTTCGTGGATCAAAATTTAGGACAGGAATTCATGTTTGCCCTTTTAAGGAGAAGAAACGGTCCCTTACTTTTTTAACCACCGGGTGAAGAAATTTTGTTACATATAGTATCCGACCAGCAAAATCAGCCATATTTCAGCCAGATGGATCAATAAATGCAATATACCAGTCATTACATTTAAAGCGCACTCTCAACAAGAAAGTAATTACAAAAATCGCCATCACACTAGGATCATCAGGAACGAACCATTTTAAAAAAATCCATTCCGGTATTAAATAATTCTAAAATATAAAATAAATAATAATTATATTACAAGTAAAGCTATATTGGGCGCAGATGACTGTTGGATTCATCCAATGAAATTTTTGCTAGGAAAGAAAAACATAGATCACCTACAGAAGATATGAGCTGATGACCAGAATAGATAACGATGGGTTAAGGTCACCAAAAACGGCAAAACAGGAGACATTAGAGTGACACCTCTGCCCAAAGCTGTACATACGCCAGAATTAAAACATGTTTTATAATGATAGTTTTTTTTTCTCGTATTGCTATGAAAAAGAGTTACAATTATTTATTCTTTATATATACTTTACTAGATATTATACCTGCTCTGGGTATGACAGTTATTATTTTGCAATATTGTATGGTGATTTGGACGTCTAATATTAAAAAAAATTACCATTGAATACATCTTAGTGTGTTGCTTTTGTTAGTAAGTTTTATTTTCCACTTTTTGATGAAATCTCGTACTGTTTTTTGTTTGTTTTTGAAAGCAAAATTTATGTTATTTCGGGTTTCAATTACAACCGAGATATTTTGGCCCTAAGTAGTGCTTTGTCCTATAATGTAATAATATGATATGTGAGTGGTGAGTGTATAGTTCTTAGTGCTTTTTCCTACAATGTAATAATATGATATGTGAGTGGTGAGTGTATAGTTCTGTGGGTTTAGCACAGTCAAATCGATAACTTTACAATATCGGATAGAAAGGCGCAACTATCGATAATTTGATACCAATTTCCCGAGTACGGTTGCGCTGATTAATATTCAAACCGATGTTGATAATTCAATAATTCAGAATCGGTATAACGCTGCTAAAAGTGCATACGCGTATAATTGTTTTATGCCACGTTTGTTAAATTTCGCAAATATGTAGTTTAGGTTTACCTATTTGTTTAGGTTTTTTTAAAATTATTTTTGTTTTTTGTCTTTGAGCAATTTCTAATTTTTTAAATCATATTTAACAGTGACTCTCAATTCTTTAATTTCATATCATGATATATGAGTAAAATCATGTTTACTAGAAAGTCAAGACATTTTCACTCAAAAAGGTATAAATAAATGTCATCAAAAGTACATAACTCCCGACACAAAGCCAGGTGTTCACATGCCATGTTAAATTTTAAATTATCCTTCGATGAATTTGTAATTAATTAAGCACACGGAAGGGTAGGTACCTTTCTATCCCGTTGTCACATTAGTGAGATTAAAGGGATGCCCATAGTTCGATGGCTGAGGTATTGCGTTAACAGGTGGTACGTGGTTCAACATCCGTGCCGGCGTAAATTATGTTGTGTAGGGGAATTTGTAATGAGGAACGTTTTTTGTTAATAATAATTAATGAGTCGATTAGTTTGTTTGTCTTTTTAAAACGGTTTTTTATTGTTGGAGAATTAAAGGAACGTCGAACACGATATTAAAATACTGATATTGTCGCATTCCCTCATGATATGTATTAGGAAAAGAACACGTGTTCTCAATATATTCTGAAGGACTAATATTTTATCAGGAAATTTGCATGCTGTCACTTTTTCAACAAAATCATATTTCTCACTTTACTTTGACAATTTTGTGATGTTATGTCATCTCTAAATAGGCCGGACGTTCCATTTTGCAACATTTCCCAATGTACATTACATATCCAAATGTAAGCGAGGATATATAAATGCCACTAACATCTTCTTCTTCATATTCCTACTCTCGGTAAATTGTTAATAATATATATGGGTACATATAAAATGCGAAATATGACTATACTTTAATTCTATTTTATTAACTATTGCGACACTATCAATCTAGCCTTAATTTAAGTGGGCTCAAGACAGGACAATTTACAACACAAGCTGACCACCGTTCCTAGTTAGATGCCCCCGTTGTACACCGATATATCACACGTATTTTCCTTTTCGATTTGCATACATAGAGTGGGATTTCCAATATAATATCCGCACCCCCTCCCCCGCTCCCCGCATCTGCCTACCCCCTCAAGGAGGGTGAAGGGGGTGCATGCGAGGGGCGGGTTGGGGGCGACACCTCTGTCAGGCGGCGGACAAATAACTGGGATGAAAACTAGAGATTGGTGAAATTTTACGAGAGTAAAATGTGGTTTAGGAAGTCTCAGGAAATGATTTATTATATTTTTCAAATACCTAAACTTTTTAACAGAAAGAATTGCGTTTCACAACAATGTAAACCTTTGCTCCGATTTTCATTTCTGGTAGAACATATTTTCGACAAGTTTTGTAATAAATAAATTTTTTTAAATGATTTAAAATGAACACCCAACATTTATTGAACGGACTTTCTTGTAGATTTTATAATAAATCACTAAAATCATAGTTATTACGCTTAGCAGGTAGGTAAGTCTTTTAAGGCTTGCTATAAAATCACATCCGATAGGGACTTCTCCATATGTGTGCTGAAAATAATCTTCGATTTCAAAAGGATCAAGCATAATATATTATTAAAAGCGTTTATTTTGTAATTGAAAACCATTAAAAAAAAGATCTACCCTTTAAATAAGAAGTGCGTATCAACACAGAGGGTGTCCACCATCTCTGCCTACCCCTTCTACAAAACTGAATGGTGGTTAGTAACGGTTTTATATGTTTATTGTATTTTAATATTTCTAACTCATTTATAATTCAACGTCAAGTCTTTGAACTGGGAAACATTGGTCGATGTATGAGTTATTTACAAAGAGTTTCGTTATTTTTACACGTTATTTTAAAACTATTTTAAAGCGATGTTAAAGTTAAAGTTCAAACATAAAGGCAGGATTTCTTATAAGATATAATAAACCAGCATTTGGGGAAGAACAATTCACTATTCAGATAAACGAATATGACGTCCAATATTATATCATGTAGGAATTCATCTACGCCTTTCAGGATGGTACATGGAATATTGGATTCGAGTATAATATAATATGAGATGATCGGAAGGTGTGCGCCGATTTTACATTATATGAATAGAAATAAAGCTAAAACATAATATTATGTTAGTTTTCACGGTTAATTATTATAAAACTCAAACACCATAAAATATTTTTTATACCTACACAATAATGTAATTATTCTCTAAACTATAAAGATTCGTTTAAGGAGTTTAAAAAATATATTAATCTTGGCATTTTCAGCACTCAGAAGTAATTGTGTCATGAGCTGTAGAGCTTTTTACTGATCATATATTAAGGATTGAATTGATAGGCTTCATGTTAAACGTTTAGTAAGAAAATAATGTACTAACGCGACGTCATACATAATTTTATTTTCACATTTCATCGCATATATTGACAGGGCTAACGCAGGTGCATGAACATGTGTGGCGATATATTCTGAAAGTACTCAAATTTTATTACTAAACCGCCTGCTCTCCCGTTATTAACAGGATTTTAATAAATCAACAATGCTATTTCTTCTCCGTGCCATATTAAAAGTAACAGGTTAGTCTTACACAAGCGATATACTCTCATAATATATGTGGGCTTGGCCTATTTTACCATATTTACATTATGAGAGTATAGTGCTTGTATGAGACTAGCATTAAAGACAAATCCGCAAAATTTATGGGTATTTTCTTAGATTTAAAAAATGCACATTATCTTGAATATGTCATTATTATTTTACAATGGTCATGAAGCTCATTCAAAGATTTTTCTAATCCCCGCATAATAATTGATGACTTAACAACCATTTTTTCTCCATTTCCCCTTTCGTAATCTATTTATACCTCACAATATTTTCACATTGCTAAAGTAGGACTTTCATGCTAATATTAAAAAAGGAACATAATATGCATACCTATATAATGTAGGAATCTCAGCAGTAGATTCCTGTCTAAAACGACACGTTCATATTTATAAGATTCATAAAGTAGACTTTGCTACGTTTACACGAACTGTCGCTAGTCCCGTCTCAAGATCGCAGACCTACTAGTAAGTGGACATGCCCAATACTTCGAACCATCTTCGAACGTACTTTACCTACCCCTATAACCACATATAGGTACCTACCGCGAGAATAACAACATATTACACACGTTGTAGCGAGTTGTGTATAATGTCGCATGTATAGTACGTTCGCTGTGACTGTGTGAAGTTTCTTCTCTACGTGTGTGTATGGTCTGTTCAGTGTTCGCGTTATAAGCGGCGAGTAAAATATATGCATAAGCGGAACGCCTTCCAAGGACCGATAGAGGGCACAGTTGTGACAAAATGTTTCGATTGAATCTTGGGTATAAAAATTTTCATAAATAACTTAATATAATAGTTCCTACATTTTAAGAATGCTATAACTTGAAAACCTTTAATTTGATGGAAGAACTGTTTTAATTAAAATTTAATAAGCTTTTTTCGAACAATGTAAGTTACATTCAATAGATCCACGTTTTTCCAAAATGGCGGATGTTCTTCCCCTGAAATATTTTTACTGAACACAAATTTGTTAATTCTTATTTAATTTATAATGACGCCACAGGGTAATTTTGAAGAAGTGCTAGTTAGTCTATTTTTAAAAATGTATCATTTTTCCGTAATATTGATATTTCTTATTTTTAATATAATTAATTAAATAACATTTAACTAATATTTGATATTAAAACTGATATTTGTTTGTAAAAATGGTGGTGTCATAAAATTAAGTTATTTTCATTAAATATAAAACGTATTTATTTATCTTTGAAATGCCTCTAATTTAATTAATAAATTAATCGAATTCAATTAAACATCGAATATTACGATGAATGTGCTAAAGTTAATTTATCTTATTTTTAATGACAAACCAATGTTTAGAAGAAAAGGTTTTTATGAATCGCACAAATCAATTATTATAAGCAATATTAATTAGCCTGAAACACCCATTCAAATTGAAAGAAAATACATGCCGCTGACGGAAATTGAACACGCAGCCTTCTGATTGCCCGTCAGCTGCCCTACCATTACGCTACGTCGGCTTATTTTAAATCCGTCAAAATAAATTAAAAAATCTAATAAGCAGTAATTGTTGAATGAAAAATACTAGTTAAATATTGTATTATTCGGCGCGTCATTTAAATGTTATGCACATAAAAATAGCATGTAGGTATTTATAAGTGTTTTTTTAAAAAAATATATTATATTTGGATTTTGGAGATAAGTTCCAGAGTGGTAGATGCTCTAAGTATCGCCCTGGTTAAAAAGAACCATTCGGAATTGAAACGTTGCTTGAAATGATATCAGGTCAAAATTACAGAGGTGTACATTTCACGTAGGTAGGCTAATATTATTAAAAAGAAGTCATCGTCAAAATCATCCTCGAATTCGTCTGTTTAATGGGTTAAAATTTCATACAGGGTAACTTATTATATTCTTACACGCCCGTCCAACGTCGGTGTGGTAAGCCAGCCACGATCATGGTTTAAGACCGTTTGAACCAAGCAAACGCAAAGGTAATAAGTCAAGTTTTTCTTACTGTTCTGTCCTTACGCGCCGCGTAATATTTACAACACTTTTTTTCGTATGGCTGTTAACGTCTTAGTAATTAGATTCTTACACGCCCGTTCAACGTTGGTGTTGTAAAGCCGGCCTCGAGTCTGGTTTAATGCCGTTTTAACCAAACAAACGCAAAAGTGTTATTTATGGATAGTCCACTTTTTCACTGTTCTGTCCTTACACACTGCGTAATATTTGCACCAAATTTTTTAGTAAGACTGTTATACTATATATACATTTCGAATTTTAATAAAAATAATGTTAGGTTAGGTCTGTTTTTTAGGAAGTGGGTATTTCCAGTAGGGCTAATTTACGCACCAATATGTAATTCTGCGTAACTAGGAAGTTCGATCGATACATGTTTTATCGATAATGTCGGCAACTTGTCATCGTAATGGCATGACTGCAGATCGTCAAGGAACAAACAACAGTTCACAACGACTAAGTATTGTTATTTTGTTCAACGTGAACTGTTTGTACGTTAGCGATATGCCGTCAAGCTCTCGAACTATGCCAAGTTACCGACATTATCGATGAAAACTATATCGATCGACCGTGCTGGACACACTGGCACTATAATATTGTTATATGATGTGAATCATCTTCCTCATCTTCATCCACTTCTCTAAACTCTTTAGCCTCACAACATACTTTGATTTGGTATTACGTAAAAATTAATTTCATCCATAAAATGGAAATTTCTTGCTAGGGGTGTGCTTCACTTTTATATGAGGAGTGGACATCCATTTGTATACCCTCCGCAGAGAGTTATCTCTATGCGAGGTGTCCCTGGCTCCAGCTATAGGTGCCTCCCCCTTTGTTGGCTGTACGTTGTGTGCGGGTGGAGGGTGTGGCGGGGCGGCGAGATACTGCGCAGAATAATTTTCAGGTGAAAGGGTCGCGGGATTAGAGATTTAATTCAACAGAGTTTACTTTTTTTTTCTCTTTTGAATCTTCATTCAATTCTGAATGCTGGTCTAATACCAGAGTGATACTGAAAGTATCTTCCACTCTGGAACGTGCTATATACTATACATTATTTGAAATGAGTAATTTGCTTAGTAATGCAAATTTGAACCCGCGACCCTCAGCTTGTTAGTCGAAAGCCTTGCCCCTCGACTACGGAGGTCGTCATATAAATTAATGTGCCGTGGTTATCATGATAATCAATCGAGATATTTATGTGTGTCGAAAGCAATCCATTCAAGTTCAATCAAGCTAGTAACAGATTGCTTTAGAAATTTTATACGAAAAAGTATGTAATTATTTTGCATAAATGATTTTAACTCGTTCGGTGGCCGAGTTGATATCGCGCTTTGTTTCCACCCAGGCGTAGTGTGTTCAATACCTCGTCTGGCTAAGTCCTCAATCACAACACAATCTAATTTTTCAGCTTATTGTGGTGGTAGTAGGAGATTTTCATATATTGTCAGGTTATTCATAACCCGGGAATTTTCGTCTTTCTTTAAAAAAAAAATTTAAAAAAAAACTTCCTTTTGATATATGGATTATTTGCAATGTGCCGTTTGCGTAAAAAATCACCTCAAGGGCGTTCAAATAGTGTTAACTAGTATGATAGCTTCCCGAAGAAGATTTGCTATCGTGTTATTTATGGAATAAGTGTAATCAGTCTGCCAAAAGCGAATTAATTTAATATTTGTTTCAAACTATCTATCTGTATTATTCTATGACAAACTAAAGTCCACTGAAAGATAAGTATTTCCTTAAAATCTAATGAATTTTCCTTGTAATATCGTGTCTATTTACCTACCACTTAACCATTAATGTTTTTATTAGAAGCCGGGTAGTAATTGCTTTAAAGAGACAAGTGACAAAATCGAGCATTTCTAAATTCCGTTTGCCAATCGATTTTTACACGTATTACCTATATTCGTGGTGATATAAGGCACACTAAGAACATACCAATATTTGCTTGTGGCTTCCTCTTAATTCAGAATTAAGTTAAACTATTTTCTACATTATAATTCCAATAGGGCATCCGACCCAAATAAAATACCGTTCCATACAAAATAATATATGGCTGATATATGCAAGGAGACAGTTAGAAATCGTCTCAAATATATTTTAGAGTGCGAACAACCCCTGAGTAGTTCGGGTCACCGCCGAAAGAGGGTTCGACATATCTTTGGGCGAATAATGAAGGATGCCTACAGCCTGCGGGTAGGTGGGGGGTGGGGACGTGGAGGTGGGTGGAAAAGGACTTGCGGTTGAAGTATTGGAAAAGGGTGGGAACCGAAATTTTTGACGGGACCTAGGGCGACAAACCTTTAACAAATTGATGTAATTTATTTACTATGAATATATTAAAAGTACTCGGAAGGTAACCAGGAAATTTGAAGTTTGTAATAGTGTTTGGCAACCATATCTTATATCGTGGTCTCATTGTTTCGCATATTCAAAAGACTGTGGGGACAGAGTTCCCACTGGTTACAGGCGGATGGAGTAAGTCCGTAATTTTTCTGGTTACTCACATACCTACTGTTAATAATGTAGATAGATATTTTATAAAAAAATACTGAGGCTTCATAAAGTGTTAATTGAGACAAAAAGTTCACATACTCGCCCATAAAAATGTATTCTTCGCTGAGGTTAGAATTAAGCTGGACTGAGCAAATGAACAGTTTGCACGACTTTGAATATGAATATCTTAATTATTATGATCAATCGGTGGTACAAATTGGCTAAAACCCAATAATAATCAGTCAATTAATATAAAATATTTATGCATTGTGACCGGTCTTTTAAATTTGTTAAAATCAGAGTAACTGAATGCATATCATTAATTTTCTACTTAAGACACCCAGTCATACTCGCGATACAAATACAGTGGAAAACGTTACTCATAATCGCTGCGTATACACCAGCCGTAGTAGTAGTAGTTATCAGATTAATATCGGCTGGCCCCGTAAAATAGCGTCGGCATAATGAAGAATGCCCGAATTTGTTGACGTTTTTACGCAAAGTCTTGCAAAAATCGATCCGCGAAATGAAAATGTAAGAAATAAGTAATAATACCCGTTTGGGGATTATGCGTAATCGAATTGGCCGGACTTCGATGCAAATAAAAACAAACCGGGTAAATGATATTACAAATATTATCTGAAGAAACGTTAAGATAGTAACTAACCGTTAAATGCGAAATTAACCGTGTTTTTGAGGTTTGGAACAAAAAAAAATTATGAAATAATTTGGGCTTAAGTATAATTATGCGTAACGATTTTGACCCGAGCAGTACACGACTCTCTTCCTCGTATAGCTATACCAGCGCTGCAGCGGCGAATTGGGGAATTTTTATAAGTAAGACTGACTTTGTTGTAAATATGTCCATCGTCAATCTACTACCCTATTCTTTAAAAACATGATACTTGTCACAGATTCTTCGATTACGCCTGAAATCAAAGAGTGATGATATATTTTTATTGAAATTTTAAAGAAAGTTACAAGTTAATAATATTTTTCACAATATTCTCAATTCACAAATTTAATTACTCATTTACTAAAGAAATATTCTCGGGTGTTACTGGGAAGCTTGTCCATTTAAATAATAAAAATATAATGAAATTGCTTATAACTAATAAGTATATATCTGAAATCATCGGAAAAATATCAATTACCTAGTTTGTTGGTTTTGGAGAAATATGTAACAATAGATTTTTTTTTAATTTTTTTAAAAGCTTCTCTAATTTTTAATAGATCCTGTAAGTGGTTAAACAGCTTTAATAGATTATTCTGTAGGTAATATAATTATTTGTTGTTGTATTTACAAGATGACTGTTATTTTACCACCCGAAAGCTTAATTTGACGTTGAATATTCATAAAGAGGAGCTATATACTAAATCGTTCAATGTATTAGAATTTTGTCCATAGAAAGTCACAGTTGAATCTTTCAGTTGACAATTCATTCTGAAAGAATAAATCTTTTAGCTTATCAGCCGCCTTGTACCCTTAGCTCAAAGGAGGATATGTAGAGGGTAGTCCAGTGGAGGCGGGAGAAGAAAGGGGGCAGGAAGGTTGGAAGGAAACTGCGGGGAAGGGGCGCTAGATGGTGCCCTCTGACAGTATTCAAAGTTGATCTGAGCGAGACAGGAGGAGAAATTGGCTAATTCTGAAAAGATTTGGGAGATTCTTACACATCATTTTCCTGTGAGATTTTCACGAGCTGACCGGGGATAAGGAAGGGATTTTACTCAATTGTGAGTGGTTTTATTCAGATTATATATAGGCATAAAGGTATGTACTACATACATAGGTACGCATGCGGTAATCCCAAGGCATTGATAGAAATAGTAATCTAATATGTAAGATGGTGTGTACACCCGCTCAAAGGCAAAATGCTTGTGTGAGTATTCAGCTTTTAGGTCGTTTCTGTGTGCGTTCTGCAATAACATCATGTAACTCCTGAAAAAAATCTTGGGTGAAATGAAATTAAATTAGCGGAACTAATATACCAAAATGTTTGAAGCACGATATTAACCGTTTTTTATAAATCTAATAAGTAGCATTACTTTTGTCCTAATCCTGATTCCAGGCTGCGCCCGAGATTTGAATTTTTAAAAAATCGTCTAACAAACGGTTACAGTTTTTTTGATAATTCAATACTCCGTAGCTTATGACAGAAATGATGCTCACGATTTAATATTTTCTCAGCTCTGAAATATTCATTACATTCAATCCGTCGGACAAACAGATTTTAGAATTCAGTAAAAATTTCGAAAACAAGAAAAAAATCATTCTTTGAATAACTTCTCAAGAATCTGTAGAAAACCTACAACGTACATACTTTTATATCATTACATCATCCAAACATGATAACATATCGATGCTAAGATAACCGATCCTCCGAGAATTCTGAAATTCCTCCCGAACAACAGTTTTCAGGCTGTTTGCCTCCACAAAGGCGATTGGTGATGGAAAATTCATCCGCAAAATATCCAATTTTCCCGTTGTTTATTTTGCATATCCAGTGTTTACTGAGGGCGTGAAGGCCGGTGGTGACCGGGCGGGATGTTTGTTTCCAGGATAAGCCATGAGGGAAAATATTTTTCACATCCCTCTTTGTGGACCCTTATTTTTTCGGTCTGGTTTGAGTTGGGCTTACATTAATTTGATTTGATTTAATGACAATGTTTAGTTTCAAAGCAATATTATTTTTTGTTATTGTTATTAGTTTTCGATTCAATGTTAGTTATTCTTTGTATCAACAACATAAGTTTAATTCGGTAGGTGACGGAATGTTAGTCTATTAATTTTGGATTTCTCATTGTTATCAGTACTATGCGTTGTTTTAACTACTGTTTTATTTGTTACATTATAAAAACCTTCGAGATTATCGGTGTTTAAGTCATGTATGTAGATATTTTGTACTATGACAATACTATAATGTAGGTTTAGAACTGTAAAATATTGGAATAATATTATAATTAAGTTAGTTGTTCTGATATTTAGTTTCTTTGACCTATTATTACTAACCAGTGGCGTGCATTGCTGTATGGTATGAAGGATCGTTTAGTCCCATCTGATAGTATTATTGTCCCAGCGTCTGGACGATGTGGGCCCTCTGATTGGTCAAATTCATATTATGTGATTCGGATAAATTCTGCATTGGGGGTCTGCAGGCAAAAAATACCAATCTGCCCCTCAATTTTAAGCAACCGTAAGGTTCATTTCGGTTTGCAGGCGACTGGATACAAAAAAATAAGACATTAAAAATTAAGACACGATTTCATACTGAAAAAGAATCGTTACATGTAATACGATATTTCTTCAAAAATATCGTTTCTCCTCATATAATTTTTGGATAATATCGAAGAAAATATGTTTTAGAAAGTTTATAATCCATTGGATTAATTAAATTACAGTGAAAATTATCCACAATTACGTGATTACGTTTGACGTTTGACGAAAAAAGCACGCGTTCATTCAATATGGCCGGCAATAGCTGGCCGACACAGAGCGCCCTCTGGCGGTGTAAAAACTAACCAAATAACTGGCGCGAATATTTAAATATGCAAAATTACTTGACCATTAAGCGTTTCATAAGAAGATTTCTTCTGGAAGTTTATTTAAACTTTGCAATGGCATTTTTCATTATTATTTATAATTTTTTTTGCTTATTAATTATATCTGATTTTATATTGACATGTTTTATAATTTCTAAAATTTAAAAATTATTTATTTGCGATGCTTTAATCCTGATTGTTTATTTATATCTTAAGAAATAGGGTAAAAATACCGTTTGAAGAGAATATGTTTAATTTTTTTATTTAGTATTTCAACTTTCAATTTATTAGAATAACCGTTATTAAATGTTATTTGTCTTATGAATATATTGTTTTATGCAAATTTTTTTTTCAGGTCTTAAAATACTTCACACGGGATATAAAGCATCACAAATAAATAATTTCGAAATTTTAGAAATAAGAGAACATGTTTATAAAAGTAGATATAATTAACAAGAATTTTTTTTTATAAACTCTCTTTTAAATATTTTCCCACTTAACTGGTCTTTCATATTGTAATTCCTAATTTTTATAAACCCAGCCTACTCTTACCCCTCCCCCCTCCTTCCACTTCTTTTTTCCAATTGTAATCTATATTTAATTTTTGACTTCGGTGTATACTTCGTTCATGAAACATGTATTGGTTGTATATAATAAAGTGTTGTTAAAAAAGTTATTTGTTTTTTAATAAAATAAAGTTTAATAGGATAACATTATTTTATCTATTTCCATTGTATATCAATGCATACGTACATAATAAAATGTAAACATTATATTTATTTATTAATTGGACAATTTGCATAGCGCCGCTTTTGTGAGATATCACCTCAGGGGCGCTATATTGTAATAATCTACCTTTATACAGATATAGATTACCTACCTACCTACCTGTATATAGATTTTTACTCTCCTGATGAAGGTGTATATATATTCTAACTTTAAACTTTATTAGATACAGTAACAGTTTTAGGTAAAGAATTACCACCAGTTGGAGTAAAATTTACACCTTTTAATTAAACTGACTGTTAATCTCATCGCACAATTACCCTCCTTTTATCCATAAACACGGGTACAATTAATCAATATGTAATAATCTATTATTTCAGTCAACTTTGTTATAACTATCTTTGATTGTTGTGACAAACTATACGATATTGATTCAACTTATAGACATTGACGGTTGTAA
Organism: Hesperophylax consimilis; assembly: GCF_061612785.1. Classification (NCBI taxonomy): domain Eukaryota; kingdom Metazoa; phylum Arthropoda; class Insecta; order Trichoptera; family Limnephilidae; genus Hesperophylax; species Hesperophylax consimilis. The sequence goes on from NC_142842.1 coordinate 24,699,403, forward strand.
CACATATTTAAGCACTGCAAGTCTCCTATGAGCAAATTATATTAGGTACCATAACAGTTAATATCAGTGCCGTGCAAGAAGTGCCGCCCGCAGGGCCTAGCAGCAAAAACCCGCGGAGCGGGTTTTTAACTGCTAGTCTGATAGTATTAATACTCCAACGTCTGGACGGTGTAGGCCCTCTGATTGGTCAAATTTAAATTGTCTGTTTCGGTTAAATTCCGCTAACTTGAAAATTAACACGATTTGAAAATTATGACACGATTTGAATATTAAGACACGATGCTCATATAATTTTTGAATAATATCGAAGAAAATATGTTTTAGAAAGTTCACAATCCATTGGATTAATTAATTAATTTTAATTTTAATTTTAATTTTAATTTTAATTTTAATTTTAATTTTAATTTTAATTTTAATTTTAATTTTAATTTTAATTTTAATTTTAATTTTAATTTTAATTTTAATTTTAATTTTAATTTTAATTTTAATTTTAATTTTAATTTTAATTTTAATTTTAATTTTAATTTTAATTTTAATTTTAATTTTAATTTTAATTTTAATTTTAATTTTAATTTTAATTTAATTTTAATTTTAATTTTAATTTTAATTTTAATTTTAATTTTAATTTTAATTTTAATTTTAATTTTAATTTTAATTTTAATTTTAATTTTAATTGATTAATTAATTAATTAATTAATTACATTACAGTAAAAATTATCCACAATTACGTATTGAAATTTGACGTTTATCATTATTCACGCGAAAGACACATTGTTCAGTGCTGCCAGCGTATATCGATTTCCAATCAATGCAAAAAGCCTTTATAGCCAGTTAGTGTCAAGCAATGTACAATGTCAGTGTAGTTTTTTAAAGTTAGATATATATATACAAATATATAATTATAAATATAATATATTTAAATCCACCATTAAAAAGCCGGCTGCTAAAATAACCAGTTCCACTCGATACTTAAATACGTAATTAATTATTTTTTGATATTACAACACCGACCCCATGCGCCACCATGCGCTGTCAATGTTTGATATGTGTCATATGTGATAATTATAGAATTATTGACGTGATAACCAAGAAATTTGTTTACAAACTACCTGTGAATTGCTAAAAAGAAATATTTTGTTTTCAGATTATTATTTCAATTTAATTACTATGGCTAAAAGGAATGTGGACAATATTTTATCAGAATTGGTCGAATTTCGGAATGTTCGAATGAGAGGGAAATTTACCAAGCGAAGCGATAGTAGTGTATTCTTGAAGTGTGCTCAATAATCCTAATTATGTGCTTCTAGAACAGAATTATTTCGGCGTCATATCAAAAGAGTGTCATATAAAAAGGTAAACTGTTACATTCTTGCTGTCATACTGGAAAAATAATACCACAAATTTTAGCTTATTATCCAGCACCGAATTATTGACAGGAGATTGTAGTCAATCTAAAAACTTTAGGAATTTTATTTGTCAATACAAGAGTGCTAATAGATTTGCCTTATTTGAAGCGCAAATAGCTAATATCCCAGGTAATGGTCCATATTGTTTAAAAATTTCTGGTTAGGTTTATCATCTCACTTCCAGAAGTATACAAGTTGCAGGTGAAATACCTTCCTATGCTCAGCTTTATCTATACGATCCTGATGAGGCTGTTAGAGTGCGTATGAGTCATCCATCTAATGCCGATTGCTATAAAAATATAATGCAAATAATTGATAGTGAAATACGCCAAATAAGCCCTCATCAGTATAAGAAACTAAAAGAATCTGTCGAGGAAGAAGAAATACGCATTGCGGCTGAGGGTGGGCAGGTGAGAGATATACGTCTATTATTTACACGTTCATCAGAGGTAAAATGCTCCAACCAGTTCTCACGATATCGCCATGGTATACGTAGCAGACAGACGGGAATTTGCCATCGGATATAGATATCGCTGTTTAACCTAAAAATGTTAAGGACTTCAAAGGATGGCAACTTTATCAAAGCATTTAGATCCTATGGTTTTCCCACTACTATTTCCATCAGGTGAATGTGGTTGGACCCCCGGCTTTAAGCATCATGCTGATTTCTGTACTGCTCAATGTCATACTGTAACTGCTATGTAGTTTTATGCAAGTAAATTAGCAGTGCGAAGAAACATATTTAATCCAATCCATTATGCGGGTAAACTTTTTCAACAGTATTTAATTCATGCTTACATTATTTATCTATTATCATTATTTATGAATCTGGTCGCCTAGATTAAATTAGGAAAAACCAACGACACCTCAGAGTGGAATGCTATCAAGGTTTGCAAAACCATGTAAGAAATTTAGCCACTGATAGAGGAGTATGTGCAGGTAATACAGTCATTCTTCCATCTTCATTTACTGGTGGACCACGCCATGTGAATAAACTTTATCAAGTTTCAATGGCTATGGTACGTAAATTTGGTCGTCCTGTCGTCGTCATAACTTTTACATGCAATCCCAAATGGCCAGAAATACCAACCGAATTGGAACATTATCAATCGGCCGCGGACAGGCCTGATATAGTAGCCAAGGTTTTCCATCTAAAAGTCAAGGAATTTATTCATGATATGACTGAGAAACATGTTTTTGGAAAGGAAATTTGTTGGGTGTATACAATTGAACAGCAAAAAAGAGGACTACCTCATCTACATGGTGTGTTTACACTTTGCAGCGAAGATAAGTTGTATACAGCTTCTGATATTGATAATGCCGTATCTGCAAAACTACCCCATCCGAAGAATTCGGCTTTGTACCGTATTATTTAAAAAAATAACATTCATGGACCATGTGGCGTACTTAATCCAAGGTCAGTCTGCATGGTAGACGTTAAGTGCTCTAAAAAATTCCCCAAATCATTTAAAGATGCTACTGATAATAATTCCGCAGGCTACCCAGATTACAGGAGACGTGATAATTTTTCTGAAAATCACGTTATTCGGGATATACGTATCGACAATCGATTTGTTGTTCCATATAATGAATTCCTTAGCAAAAAATATGATGCTCATATTAATGTTAAAATTTGTTCCTCTTTGGATAGTATTTATTTATCTATACATGATCAATTTCACTCAATTTTACTTCTGGCTTTACATTTACCCGACAGCCAATCTGTTTATTTTGTCTCTACAAAATAAACCTGTTTCTCCCTCCCCTCTGGGCGGGAGGAACAGGCTCTCAGGGAAGCATCTACAAGGAACACCTCTTTAACAGCGTGGTTCCAATTTAATCTTCAAGATATTGAGGGACGCTCTATTCTCTATCAAGATGTACCAAATAACTATGTCTTTACAGCTGGTAAAAAGTGGACGAGGCGACAGCGGGGAGGCGGAAACATCATTGGATGAATACCTTCAATTTCTCCTAGAAATATAGAACTGTATCATTTACGGCTGATTCTTATAAAGGTGGCTGGAGCTACATCCTTTGAATCTTTGCGAACTGTTGATGGCAATTTACTATGTAGCTACTTTTCATGATGCGGCGCGTGAACTGAAGCTCATTGATGACATACGAGAATGGTCGCAGTATGACGGAGGCTTCATTGTATTTGACGCCTAAAATTCTTAGACATCTATTTGTTTTAATTTTAATACAATGTATCCCTTCGATCTTCGGCTGAAGATTTTTTTCATCATGGTGTTGCTGAAGAAACAGCTATTAATCTTTGTCTTTTAAACATACAGGATATTCTCATGAAGGAGAATTCATCTTGCAGAATGCAGGGCTTACCTGAACCTGATGAAAGTTGCAGTTTTGGACAAGTATCTGATTTTAATGTAATTTCTGAAAACACTTTAGGTGAATTGATGGCTGCCAAACTCAATGACGTACAACTTCAAGCATATAATTCTATTTTGAATAAGTTTTTTTCACATGAAAATGATAACAATAAATTTTTCTTCATTGATGGCCCAGGCGAAACAGGGAAAACATACCTTTACTTAACTTTAATTCACACTCTAAGACGAAAAGGTAAAAGAGTTTTATCAGTCGCTTGGACAGGCATTGCAGCACTCTTGCTTCCAGGTGGGGTAACGTGTCATACTGCTTTTAATTTACCCCTCAATTTACAGGACAATACAACATGTAAGGTCACATCAAAGAATCGGAAAATTATAACGGAAGCAGATATTATAATATGGGATGAAGCACCGATGACAGGTGTAGCTTTAGAAGTAATTGAGCGTTCTATACGTGATATCATGGGAAGTGATTCTGTCTTTGGTAACAAAGTTATTGTTTTGGGCGGAGACTTTCGTCAGATCCTTCCAGTGTGTCGACGTGCTTCACAAGGACAATTAATTGCCGCTTGCATAAAAGCAGCACACTTTGGTACCATTTCAAAACTTTTCAATTAAAAACAAATGTCAGAGCTTTAGAAAGTGAAAATATATTTTCTAAGTGGCTTTTGGACTTGGAAGATGGCAAACTTCCTTTTGTAGAAGGAACATTAGAGTCATCTGTGCTTATTCCCAATGTAAATATTTGTCAAGATTCACTATATATACGGTGAGACACATACAACTGCTGATGCCTTAGGGTTGAGTCAACGTACCATATTGTGCCCTAAAAATAGTCATGTTTATGCAATCAATGAGGATGTACTTCAACGGAAAGCGCCCCTGAGGTGATATCTCACAAAAGCGGTGCTATAAAAATATCAGCTGTAACTTAATTCAAGCCAAAATCATTACAGGGAACAGAAAAGGTACAGTACATTTCATTCCTAGAATTTAAAACACTTTGTCGGATGTTACAATATAATTCAATATGTGGAGGAAACACTTTCCAGTCAAATTAAATTAAATAAATCTCAAGGACAAACTTTTGAACGGGGTGGACTGTTACTTCCTGAACCAGTATTTTCTTATGGACAGTTTGAGCGCAGTCATCGTTATTTATACAAATTCTGACTGATTGGTATACGGATAATATTGTTTATAAAGAGATTTTTTCCTAATGAAAGTGTATAATATTATGTTGTAGATTGTAAAAAATAAAAGTATAATAAATTGTACTTGCTTAAAAAGTTTTGTTTTTTGTGTCCCTTGAAATGAAAATGACTCAATTTATCCCACCTGTAAGGTTTTCGCGAATTAAGAGAGTTTTGGTGTATTTACTTTGACAATCGTTAGGTAAGAGCGTAATATTATTTCACCCAAATATGTAGATTTTTAGGACTTATCCCAATAAAATAATTCTTAATATATTTAAAAAAAATGTAATTACTTTGACAGTCTTTTGGTAATAGTATATTATATTACCAAAGTTATATGTAATATTGTAATATGTTGAAATTTTTTTATTTTCGAATTACATATAAATATTTTGCAATTTAATTTCGATTTAAAAATTAAATCATTTCGGTGGTATGGAAGAGGAAACATTTTTCTCATTGACGAGATTTATGTTGGGATGAGGGGTGTTTAATGGTGCAGAATGTCTTTCTATTATATATCTACCCAATGATCTAATATCTACCTATTAAATGTAACTGTTAGTATCACATAAACTGGGCGAAGCCCAACCAAGTGCCGCCCGCAGGGCCTAGCAGCAAAAACCCGCGGAGCGGGTTTTTAACTGCTAGTTCTAGATATATTTCCAGTAAACCGCTCTGTTATTGCCGGAATTCCAGCAATTACACGTCCCCCTTTGTTAACCTCCCACTCAAACACCTAAATTATATTTTTGTCTACCTATATATCTGTCAATATTTTGTATCATAGGTTAGTTTTAATACTCTCCTGACGAAGGAAGGGTGCTTCCGAAACCGGTAGAGTGCAATTAAAATTAAAGTGGTCTAAAACAAATTTATATCTTTTATTGAAAATTATTTAGGTCGGGGAAATTGAAAATACTGTATTCAAGTTCCATTTCTTTCAATGTTCAAAATTTCGTCTGTTATTACAGTTTCGACCACCATCAGTTTTTGATCAGACTTTTTTTGTAGGTTATGTTTAGGAAATACTCAAAAACATATTTAAATAACCCAAACTAAGAACGTAATTGCCAATTTGGTGCAAATGTTTTCTCGTCTCCTCCGACATTAATAATCGTCTCTTGAAGTAAGTAATGAAGCTGAAATCATCTTTGTTTTTTTTTTAATTTTCGCATTATGCGTTTCCAGTGATTCTAAAAAAAACATGTATTTCTTTTATTATCTTTTTATGGTTCATTTTTATCGAGCACAGCTTTAAAGACTTCATGAATTGCATACCACTGTACTAAATTTAATTTAAATTACCACGTTTTATTTTATTTTCAGTGCAGAATTGTGAAATCCCTATCCAAACAAAAAATATTTACCTACTCGTATATACCAGGTTTCTTTTTGTTAAGTTAATCCGTTTTTAGCGTGCTTTGGCGTAGGCGTAGACAGACAGATAAATGTACGTACTCATTTTTTTTTGAATGGAGACAAAATAAGATACATCGCATAGTTTGAAGCTACGTTTATACCTTGTCGAAACCGTCAACCCACACCCGTGCGACACCGTACGATACAGTACGTCGCGCGTCCGTACGACATGCGACAGTTTGCGGTATTCCCGCTGCACGAAAGAGGTAATAAAATACGCTACATATAAAGCGGTCTCTAATATATGCAAAATAAAATGAAATTCCCCAGCTAATATTGACTGCCTAGGTAGATAATAACGCGGAACCGCGATGACGTAAATGTGAAACGAACTATACAGAAGTATAACACACGCCCTTAAGTCAGCTTTAGTGTTTTTTTATGTAACATATAGATAACATTTTTTTAATGTCGAATGCAAAGGCATTATTACAACTGGGGGAATTCACTTCCAGGGCTAAGTATGAGTATTTATGCCTCTATCGAACGTTACTTTATTAATATTAAAATAAGGAAATGTCTTAATACATTACTAGGAGTAAGCCGATCCCAAAAAGTTACCAAGACCATACAGTCGTATGTGCAGTATTTTTTCCCTGTGAAATTGATGCCCTTGTATTCTTGTAACTTTAAATAGAGGAACAGCTTCAAAGTTTAGCTTGCTTGGAATAAATGTTAATAATTTTTAAATTACTTTTGGATCACGATATCAAATTTAACGATAGGTATTTATAATTTAAAATAAATCTATTCTTTAGATAAAACAGACGTTTTTAATTAAAATATTTACTATTAACAATCAATGTTTTCGGTTAAAATTTTATATTTACAGAACAACAATTTCATCTTAGTTTGATGAATATGTACTTTAATGCCGGAATATCTAATTTCATTCTCACAAAAACGATGATAAAAATAATTCTAAGTATAATTTTGTCTTCTCTGCTCTGTGTTGCGACAGCGAGCTCTCTGAGAATATTAAACAGTAGATACTTTAATAATGTCTGCAAACTTCCATGTGCTTTCATATTGAGTTTTCTCAATAAAAGGATAGAAAACAACGAACCCTCGCTACTTCCCATGGTACTACCACCTGTATAAGTTTAAAAGATATACCCACATTTCCATAATATTTATTCGAAAGAATCTTCATAATATAAAAGATAGATATGTTAGTTTTCAAAATGTAATATTTTTATAACAATGACACTTTTATGATTCATGATTATGATGATTGTTCGACTTTTCAATAGAGCCGAGCCTCTTCAAGACCGAATCAACAAATCTCTCCGTACAGCTACTTACTGCACCTGTTTCATAACGTTTCCCAACTGGGTGGCGATAGAATTAACAAATCTCCTCCAAAAACTATTTTCTTCACCTGTTTTAAAACGTTTCCCGACTGGGACGAGGTAGAATTAACAAATCTCAAGCCAACCTTCCTCTTACCCATCTTCTTCCCTTCCCCATACTTTCAGTGTCACAACACACCTCAAGTGTAGATACCGAATTCCCACTGAATCTGGATAGTTAGGAGCAGTTGGGACTCTCGTGCAGTATTCAAATATATATAAAAAAGTATTTTACTTACAAATTTACAAGTTAGGTTTGGAAAATCTTCAGGCTAAATTATAGTAGGCGCTCAAGATTATACAATGATTATGAAGATACCAAAACCAGGCCTAATCAAAGGTTTAATTTATCTACAATAACGTATACATTTTACTATGCAGTAAAAGTCCCTTTATTTTATTCCTTCCATAAATTACGCCAAATCAACCCTTTAACACCCGTAAAGTTAAGGCTTCATAACACCAAGACAGAGTAAGTTCCAAGCCGTTATCAGCACCGATGCAGTTCATTTAACTCAAAGGGTTGAGAATTTACGTAATTTCCGTTCAGAAATAAAGTTTAACTGGAGGTGTTCTGTGTTGGTGGTGTAAATGACGCTGTTACATAATTCTTCATGTTAAGTTACTAAGGAACTGCATTTCAAAATCACAGTGCCGTGAATTTTGGCTTTTGCTGAAAGTAGATTTTACAATCTTTGACTTCTCGTGTAGTGGGAATCCAAACGAAGAATTCCAACATAAACGTAAGTTAAACCACATGACTCGGTCCAGTGGGCAGTACGCACTATACAAATTGTACGTATGAAGGATAAACTTAACATATTTGGCTGTCTCGATAATCCGCAAGTAATTTTTCACACAGTTTAAAGTACCCGCAATTTCAATGTCCTTTGTGACAAAAGCAAAACAATCTATGGTTCTAGGTCTATAGATCACGGAGTCTAAAACTGACCCCAATCGGGGTATGTTGTGAGGCTGAAGGTAGTGGGGAAGTGAAGGAGATGGAGAAGAGTAAGGTGGGGAAGAAGCTTGCTATTTAGATCATCAAGCACGGCTAAAGCAATTCAATAATTGACTTCAATAATTTAGGCACATTTATAATGTTGTACAAAACCCTTTTTAGATGCCAACTAGAGTATAACTCTACGTTATGGTCCCCCTTTTACAATATTCATTCCGATAACATTGAAAAGATTCAACATAAGTTTCTGAAGTATATAAACTATACATTGCATATTCCTGTAGAAAACATTGATTATAACTACTTAGTAGATAAATTGTCCCTATTAAAACTTTCTGAAAGAAGAATAAACACAGATTTAATAGTATTACATAAAATACTTCATTACAAAATTGACTGTCCTTAGTTACTCCAATTAATCAGCATCCACATACCCAAAAGATCTTGCCGAAATTTACTACCCTTTTATTTTTACAACACCAGGACACTGTCTTATCAAAATTCCCCGATTCCAAGACTTCACAGTCTCGGAAATAAATATTCTGATCTGGGATATATATTTCATCTCAAAAATAATCAATATAAATATTATTTTTTATAAGCAATAATTATTAGCCTGAAACACATATCCACATTGAAAAATCTCCTATCATGTATCTTTTATCAGGAGATTTTTCAATGTGGATGAGTGTTTCAGGCTAATAATTATTGCTTATAAAAAATAATTGTTACCCTTTGTGCTATGCATAAAAAATCTTGTCTTAAACATTAATTTACCAAAAAAAAAAAATAATAATAATATAAATATTGTTTATTTCAATTCTTTTATATATATCGAAACACAAATAGGCTTCTATAATTTCCGCAATATACATGTATTTTTATTTTGAATATCTATTTATGTGAGACTTCTTATCATTTTTACTAATGTATCTTATTTTATTATATGCTTTTGTTGTAACATTCAATATTTTTTCTTTTTTCGTTGTATTATGTTTCCTTTATTGTTCTAATTTTGTAGAATTTATAATAACTGTGATACTCAACTATTAAACTTTGCAGTGTGTAAAAGCCCATTAGGGCGTGTAATAAATAAATAAATAAATTTCAAGCAACGTTTCAATATTATTCAAAAAGAAAATAACCGGTTCCAAAAGTAGCTGGATAATGAACCGGTTCCGCATCGGTACACGGTAGCTGGAACCACAATGGTATACCATTTCAGGAATCAACCCTTCTACAAAAGTCCTCTTGTTGCTTAATTCATATTTATAACCAGTGGAGCAACAAGCTTTCTGACCCCTGAAAATCGAGGCTATCCTTCACCTCGAGTATTAATGTAAAACATACGAAATTTAAGATGCTAGTGTGTACAAATCTATCCTAGTCTCAAACGAAGGAGTCTATAGAATTATTGTGACAGTTTGAAGTTGGTTGATGCCTACATATGTTTCGTCACTCTACAAATAATAAATACGAACAGTACCTGCCTATATCTACTTCAGTTTGAAGGCAAGGTAAAGTATTCGATCTTGTTTTGTACGAAGAATCTTCGCATGATCTTTTATGCATTCAAGTCTACTTTTGAGGATTTGTTCGAAGTTCAGGTCGCAAAGATGCTGCAAAAGTAAATTCAAGATGTATCTATGTTTTCATAAAAGGAACAGAATGTTACTTATATACGAAAAAAATACTAATATTATGTATTCTTTGCCACGAAGTATCTCTGCAAAGTCAAACAATTTTTTTTTGTAATTTTGACATTGGCCTTCCGCTTTCTTCATTGCAGAAGTCCGCTGCAATTTCAAACATTTTTTTTATAAAGCCTTATATAACATTCATTAAGAAGAACTTGTTAACAAAATGACATTAATTAGGTTCTGAATAAAACAACGTGCTTGGCTAAGCTGACAAAACGGAAGAGATTTTATTCCGTATTAGAGACAAGTACCTAATGACATGGTACGAGTATTTTGAGCATATTATAACTATTGTCAGGGCTGTTGGAACCATTTTTGACTTTGAACGATGAAAACGAATGTATCTATACCTACTATTTATTATATGATGTTAGTTATCAATAAAAATGAGTTCTAAAAATGTGCCAAGATGGGGCGGAAGTATGAAGTTTTGAAGATATTGAGACAACGGTCTCACAATTTTGGAAATATTTTGTGATTGCAAGCATTTATAATGCACTAATGAAGTGAATGACGTCAAAAAGCTACATAGTATATTGGACCATTTTAGTTCATTACTGTTTTTCTTCTGGCACTTCTTCTTTATATATTTACTGGATGATCTTTGATTGTTATTAATGAGGGGTAGTTTATAATAATATAGTGTAGATAATAGATTTACACTGTTTATTGTCGCACTGTTATAACAAGTTACTAAGAGGAAGGTTACTTGTAAAAAGAAGAAATAACAAAGAAGTAAGCAGATATACCGATAATCATGCTATCTCTTTCATTGAAGAATATCTCTTTCATACCTTTAGACATATGTTTATCACAACTATTAATATAAGATGGTGTTAGTTCCCATGTAAAGAACAAGAAAAGGGAATCAAAAGATTAAAAACAATAGTCCTACCTACCAGTAAAGTCTCGTTACTGTTTTCACCTGATATCACATTGACCTTCAATGTTTTCTCCCAAATATTTATACAAAGGTATATAAATATTTATTATAAATATAAATTTATATTTTAAAGTATATGTATATTATAAAGGTACATATACAAATAGGTTGTCTATTGGTAAGCTGTTATTTTTTTGCAAATGGAGATTGCTTTATTACTCATAAGCAAATGCTTCTAATGGAATAATATCAATCTGAAAATTTAAAATAACTAGTTCTAAATATATTATTTGTGTAAAAGACAAAATATAAAAGTTTTATTATTGGAAAAACTATAAAATCTGCACCAATTGATGGATTCAAGCTGGATTGTAGGAGCCATATTAATTATATAATAAAAAATATGTAATGCATGCATTTGTAAACTTGGCAAATTTAATTTAAAAAAAAGAGATTTTTAACACTTATATAAATAAAAACATTAATAAAGGTGGCTTTCTTTTAAACATACTTTAACTTTGAATATACGAGGAATGAGTATGCACAACAATAGAATTACATTGTTTCAGGAAGGTGCCTAACATACTACGTACGATTATCCATTATAAATAAGTATCTAGTGACGAAGTTTTGTATTTCAGATCTACGAAGTACATTCGTCAAACAAAATTTTACCCTTTAAATATAATATAATGAATTTTCCCTGAATATTGCCTTCCCTGAAGGTAATCTATAAATACGACTTAAAAAAAGTAAAACAGAGCTTTTTTCGTTTAACTTGCGAAAGTAATGAGATCATTTAGCTGAGTAGTGTAATTAGATTGATTTAAGGCTATTACGCGGCTCACCCCATGAAGGACCATCCCTAACGATCGCGGAGAATTAATTTCTTAAGAAATATGCCCAAATTAAAGTGCCCCTCGGGAAAACTTCCGTAGAGCTTCGTGATTTCCCGTTAAGGTGGAGCTTTTATCTTCACCGAGATCAGACTGGGCTTTTTTTAAACTTTTTGATGTAGGTTGGCGGAAATTGTCGATAACACCATTATTGTAAGAGCTTTGGAATTCTTGGAAATTACAGCCTTAAAGTTTTAATTTTAAGGCTTTTATGTGTGCTCGTGTTCATATATTCGCTAGTTTTTAAAACGTTGGAGAAATCGGTATATTTTTTCGATGTACTAATATTTACATTTATTGTATAAATGTCATATCATGATCTAGTTTCAGGAAGAATAGTTGATTAATTATTATCTAATAAATAATATTTGGATGTCTAAGTGAATATTACACTATTGCGCATTATCTCAGCACTAGAATGAGAAATGTGGTTGAAATAAAAACTATATAAAATGTAGTTTCTTATTTAGTAATAATTTAGTATACCTGCATTGAATCGACTTACATGTTAAAGTTACGTAAAAAAGATGAATATTTTTTTACAACTAATTAATTACTATTAAAAATAATGTACTTAGGTAATAATAATAATGTGAAGATCCTGAAATTCTGAGCATGTAGAGCGAATGAAAGAAGAAAAGAGTGTAACGAGATTATATGACGTGGAAGTGAATGGTAGAAGAATTCGGGGACGACTGAGGAAGACATGGCGCGATCAAGTAAGCCAAATAATTGATTCCCAATAGGCAGTTTCCTAACATTGACTTCCACCGCGATCATCTCCGCTCTGATAAGTAATACGTTTAGTTATAAGCAATAAACTCATTTTTAATAAAAAATAATTATTTGATGCTACAATTACACCCAGTTTACTAGAATTCATAACTTAAAACCATTCGACAACCAGAGCAAGGCCGGTTACAAATCAGCTAGTTATCTATAAAGCCGAAAATCTGTTAGTTATTAAAAGTCGATAACTGTGCTCTGGCATCATGAAAATTGCACAGCATGTTCTGTCCGTATGTTTCTGGATTTCTCCAATTATTTTCATCATGCAAAAAATTTAATACTTAATTTTCTCAGTTTGAGAGTAAAACAATACGATAAGGTGCCAAATTTTTTGTTCCGTATTTTATTAAAAAAAAACTCGGGTAAAAATATGGTTTGAGGATATTCGAAAGGTTTAAGATATGGGATACTAATTAAATTCTATCAAAAAAAAAAAATTTATTCAGAAATGATAAAAAAATAGAATTTGCTATTGCCAAATACAAAAAATTAGTTTATGTTTTTAAAATTAATGTAAATATATCATTCACGAAACTTAAATAATTCCAATTTTGAAAAAATATCCGCCGAACAAGGGGTTGGAAGGCAATAAAATCTTCACATGAAAAAAAGGTTTGCGAGTTTTTATCTTTCAAAAAACACTTATTTTTTTCGCATCAATATCACCTCAATAGCAAATTTCCTTTAAATATTGTATCGTTCTTCCAAGGAAACATCCGAATGGCACGGTCGTTAAGCACATTTCGCAAATATCCAATTCGCCATTATGCGATGGCGATTTTGTCGATAACTTTTGCAATTTGTGTAGGGAGATTTTGGCAGCATGCAAAACTTTGGCCGAACAAAGAATAAATATCGCAACCAACTTGTGTAATAATAATTCATCTTTCACCAGCCCGATGGCACAGTTTTAAAATGTTTGACTGGGATTCGGTTAAGGACGTTTAGAGTTGAATTATTACGGATTCAGGAATATGAATTTTTTATAAAGTTTATGAGATTGAGTAATGGGAAACGCAACCAATTAGCAATTCGAACCTTTCTCTATATTTCATGTATGTTAGACTAAAAATAAAAGAGTAACTGTATTATTAATTATTTTAATTTAATTAAGTTTTGTATTATTATTTAGGGAAAATGTAATGATTTTAAAAATTTACATTAGTTCTGATGATTACTTACTATGTTAAAGCAATTAAGAATTTACCAGGTAAATTTAAATTTTAGTCAAGTTTAAAATTATATTTTTATATCTTGTATAAACCTTTTAACAACTTATTTCTAGGACATTAAGGACACTTAACAATACATCTAAAACTTATTATTAATAGTATTTAGGCATAACCCACGAAAAGCAGCGAGGTTTTTAGCTAATTTAACATCTGTCGGTGATTCATTAAAAATCTTAAATCCTTATTTTGGGTTCTCGGTAAATTATTCGCTGTCTCACACTTAACTTAGTTTGTTCTATATAATAATTATCTTAGAATACCTACTACCATTCATGAGATTGCATAAGAATAGACCATTAGAGCAGTAATTTAAATGAGATGCTACTATACTATTATAAACTAATTTACTTGTTTTGCATCTAATTTATTCCTTATTCTTCTTAAAAAATTAACCTCTTTTGCCATTTTCTTAGCCACTTGGTAAAGTTAGCAGAAATGCCGACTAAGCTGAAGTTTTGGTTTCTTTTTAACATGTCTTTCTTATAGAGAGTAACGACTAACAGTTGAAATAATAAATTACCTTTTCCTTGTAACTACGAGTACAGAAATAATAGGTGGTAGTCAAGATGAATTAAGAAGTCCGCAGTGGGTACAAAACTACTCCATTTTCAACATGAGTTATTCTTAGTGAGAAGGTTTTTTTGAATCGTTTTCGGGCTTGAAACTTTAATTTAAAGTAAAAGTATCTATTTTGATCAAACCATAAAATATACACGAGTCTACAAACTCACATTTAAATTGCTGTCACCGCAGTTACATTTCCAATACTTAAACGACTTTGCAGTCAAACGCCATCTATCTCTCAATTTAATAAGCTAGCGTGATGACGTCACAGCTTATCCCCTTGCGCGAGGCACATTAGGAGATTCAATCCAAGTCACCCCCCTTTCAGCTCCTAACTCCTTCGCGAAACAACATGAAGATACATTATGAAAGGTCATAAAAAACACACGACGCTCCCCGCAATATAGGAAAGATATGAATATGATAGAAAAAAAACAAACGGGAATATGTATAAATGTTGGTCGTTTTGCATTAGTGAATGCCTTCCGTTGTGGTACGGTGATGACAACATATTTTTATTTTCTCCAAAAGAATTTCTAAATTAATTTTCTTGTAAATTATTAAAAGTAATCGGCTAAAATAAATAGTTTATGCAAGAAAAAAATGTTTTGTTTATTGCGATTATTTTATAAGAACTCTAATTTGTCACATTAAATAATAAAACCATAGCCAGAAAGGGGTTCGTAATTAGAAAATTTTTAATTTTGAAGGAGTTTTTATAGGCCTGATACTTTATATTTTCGGGGCTTATAAAAAAATTTACCAAAATAATTCTCGATTATTTGAAAGGCTAATATGTTCTATTTGCAGTATGAAACGTTTATAGTAATTCTAAGCCCTCCAATTTTCAAACTAAATACTCATGATTTTTCAAAACTTCGCAGTTCACCTTAAAATGAAGAAAATTACTGTATTATTAGACCCTGCCCAGAAATACCTATATCTAAGATATTTGTCCAATAATAGAATAGCTTCTTAAATAGGTACTTTTATATACTTTCAACCTATTTAAAGCTATTCTGTAAGTATTATATTATCTGCTTTACATAATACAAATCCACCTTAAACAAATTATCGTAATCAACAATTTCATTTTATTTTCCCAGTTGCTTTGGTAACTAGATTAACTATTTTGATTAAGACACCACCATGTCTTTTGTTTGCGCTACTTCGATCTCGATCATGAACTAAATTCTCGAGGGTAAGTATTATTGATATAGTTGTTCTAAAATTCCACTGTGTTAAAAGTTATATTACTATTAACACAGGCTGCAAAGAAACCTTCGTGGCTGACTGTACAGTCTGTTTTATTGTCACGAAGAATATCTCATTTCAGAATAGATTATATTTTACTTGTGATTTATGAATGACATTTGGATATACATTCCGGTCATCTATTTCCAATTCCGATATACAAAATCATGACGGGTTTCGGGGGAATGGGAGTGGGTGGGTGGAAATGAGGAGGGATTTGGGAAGGAACGGGTGAAGCAAGGGGTAAATTGGGGGGGATCTAAGAAGGAGGGATGGGGAGGGACTGGTTATAGGGGTTATGGGGTTTAGCTGTAAATTATATGTAATACATACTTTGTGATATCGACGATTTGAATATGATAAAAGGGTTGTAATGCTTAACGGTATTAGAGTGTACTCAAAGAGATCTAATGATTTGGAATTCAAATACCTTATGGACGATATGTGAATATTCATTTTATACTGTAGAATATCTTATAAATCATCTTATATCTTTGATTATTTCATACGGTAAGAAATAAAATATTTAATATACCCATTATGCATGGGATCTCTACAATAATTTTTGCCTTTTCCTAAGCAATCATTTAAATTAATGGTTTCTTCAATCAAAAAAAAGTACACGGAGAAAATGAGTACGGCTTTTTTAAAATCAAAATACTGTTAAAAATGTGACTGCATGACTATTTCCTAGTAAAATATTAGTAATTCAGAATATATTTGAACACGTGTTCAACGCAGGTGTCCTGGTCCGAATAAATATAATGGACTAGATGCGATAGTATCATTATTTTGAAGATTACGTCTTTCGATTTCCTCATATCTATCACTATCAGAATATCAGAAATGTTATAGAATTAAGCACGAAGGTGGTTGATGTAAAATTACAGAGGCCAGCTAATAAACATAAACCGGGATCATGCTGCATCTACTACCAAAATATCAGGGGTATCAAATCAAAACTCGGCAAATTCAAAGTTACAGCTCCTACCATCACACAAGACGTCATCGTACTCACCGAAACCTGGTTGGAACCTTCCATTCATTCAGCGGAGCTCGGATTACCGAATCACAACATATACCGAATGGACCGGAGTCATAATACTAGTGCCAAATCAAGAGGAGGGGGCGTCTTAATAGCAGTAAATAAAAGCACTAACTCTAAATTAATTAAACATAAAAATTATGATGTTGAGCAAATATTTGTACTATTAAGCGGAAAATCATGTAAAACTATTATTGGCAGTGTATATATTCTTCCCAACTCTGACTTGTCGATATACGAAAATCACTGTGAGGACGTCGAGTATGTAAAAACAAAATATCCAACACACAAAATAATTGTCTGTGGTGATTACAACCTACCGAATTGTAAGTTTAATGATCCTAATTACTCGCCAATTTCTGATTGTGAAAGGGATATTCTGGATATGTGTTCTTATTTAAATCTTTTTCAATTTAATAACGTACCCAATGTTAACAATCGCATTCTCGATTTGATATTCTCAAATGAAGATAATGTAAATGTATACGAATCTCCTAAGTTCATTGTCCCTATAGATAAACACCATCCTACACTTATAATTTCTATACCCTACACTGGAAATGATAATCTTAAAATGTCAAGAATTTGTTATAATTTAAAAAACGCAGATTACAATAAAGTTAATGAGGTACTGTCTAACATTGACTGGACAAGTCTAAATGACGGTGATATTGATTACAATACTGACTATTTTTACTCGCAACTCAATAATGTAATTTCAAATAATATTCCTCTTACCCAACATAAAGAATCAACGTATCCAATACGGTTCACTAAGGAATTAATTTACTTGATAAATTGTAAAAAAGGATCTCATAAAATCTATAAAGAACATAGATCTGTACCTAATTATATTAAATTAAAAAGTGTCAGGAAAGCTTGCAAAAATTTGTCTAAAAATAGTTATAAAAATTATATAATGGAAGTGGAAAATACTATAAATCATGATATAAAACATTTCTGGAAACACGTAAAGTCTATGAAAAAAAATGAAGTCGGGATCCCCGGAACTATGAATCATAAACAAAGGAGTTCTAGCAACATAAAAGAAATTGTTGACATGTTTGCCGATTTCTTTAAAGATGCGTTTGAACCTGACATTTCAGATGAAAAAATTCCGGAATTTAATTCTTATATAAACTTGCAATTATCAAATATTAATATTAACATCACCGACATTACAAATTACCTTAAAACACTTGAACCAAAATTAAGTTCCGGTCCGGATCAAATTCCACCCATATTGATTAAAAACTGTGCAGACAGCTTATCCATTACGTTGTTCATATTATTTAATAAGTCTCTGTCAACGGGAATTTTTCCAAAACCTTGGAAAAAAAGTTACTTAACTCCAATATTTAAATGCGGGGATAAATCTGCAATTGAAAATTATCGTCCAATTTGTATCCAATCATCAATACCCAAGATTTTTGAAAAATTAATTCTTCTAGAGATAAACCCCAGCGTGAAATCCATCATTACAACATGCCAACATGGTTTTGTTTCAAACAGATCAACCTTAACCAATCTATCCCTGTACGAAAATTATACAACAAATTCACTTGCTAATAGACAACAATTCGATTCTATATATACTGATTTCAGCAAAGCGTTTGATAAGGTTTGCCATAAAATTCTTGTTAGCAAGCTGGCGAAAATTGGCATAACCGGTAACGTATTATCCTGGTTTAAGAATTATCTATCTAATCGAGAACTCACTATCTGCATTAAAGGTCAACTGTCCTACACTTTTACAGCTACAAGCGGCGTGCCTTAGGGATCACATCTAGGACCCATTCTTTTCAACATATTTATAAATGACGTAACAAATGTATTTAAACGTGTCTTTATTTTGATGTTCACAGATGATAATAATAATAATAATTGGATGACTTGTATAGCGCCGTTTTTGTGCAAAATCACCTCAAGGGCGCTGTACAAACTTACAATAAATTTCTACAGTGATCTATGTTATTACTTAACTATTTATGGAGAAAATATACAGTACAATACTTACCTGGTAGGTCACTTATGAAAATTTACCGAATTTTTGACAATATTTATTTATATATAATGACTGCTTATTATTACAATCAAATCTCATTAGCTTTTCTGATTGGTGTATCTATCCTAAATAAATTAACCCTTAATGTAAAAAAGTGTCAAGTCATGAAATTTTATAGGAAGAAAAACCCATTGATTTTCACATACTGTATGAATAATCAAGTCTTAGTATCTGTACCCGAAATAAAAGACCTGGGGATAATATTTGACACCAAATTAACATTTATCTCCCACATTAACAATATAACCACTAAAGCGATGCAAATGTTGGGTTTCATATTGAGAACTTCAAAAGATTTCAAAAACTTTAAAAATATTGTATTCATCCATTGTCAGAAGCCATTTAAAATTCAACTTAACCATTTGGAATCCATTTTACAATATTCATGAAAAATCTATGGAGCGAATCCAACATAAATTTTTACGAAACATAAATTATAGATTAGGTATTCCTATTGAAAACATTAACTACACCTCACTGTTGAAAGTCATGGACCTTGCCACATTAAAAGAAAGAAGAATATGTTCTGATCTCTTTTTTCTTTATAAAATTGTTAATAACATGTTTGACTCCCCTGAACTCCTTAGGTTGATCGACTTTCATGTGCTTAGTAGAACGGTTCGTCAGAAGGTACCTTACCATTGTAACATTGCAGGTACCAAAGCAGAAATAAATTCAGTAATGAACCGACTACACAGTGCAGGGAATAAATATTGCGTGAACACTAACGGTACTGAATGTCTATCAGCCTATAAACACATTATTATTAAATCTGTATGTCAAATATGAACTTGACAAACATTAAACGGAGTATGTGCGAACTATTTCTACTACTCTGCAAAATATTTTTATACTTTCCTATAATCATTATCATTGATTTGGAGGATTTTGGCAGATTCTCTATTTTTCATCTCAATTATTTGTACCTATATTTTGTTAACTCGGATATTTTTTTCTATATATTTTTTTTAAAACCTATATTTATCATATAAGATATAAGATCTGTATATTATTATATTATATTATTATATTTATTACATTACTCTTTTTTTTATTTTTTTACTCTTCTATTTCAAAACTACCAATTGGCGATCCCTTAATGAGTTTGATAACTCATGGGAGTACAACATCGTTTGTTGTATGTTTATAAAAAATAAAATAATAATAATAATAATTAAAAAAAATTATAAATAAATAAAGATGTACATTATTATCTGTAAAAGCCCTATGGGCGTTTAAATAAATAAATATCATTTTGGTGCTTTACTGATAGTTTCTTATGAAATTTGTCAAATCATTCGTAATAGGCCACTGGTCTCGTTTTTAATAGGAAAACGAATAATTCTACTAAATTTTTAATAAATTAAAAAAAAATCAATATCGGTAAGTTTTCTCCGTGTACTTGTATTTATTTATGTTAATGTCATATTCTTGTTTAAATTTTTTTTAAATTTTGGAATGGAACTTCGTTTCATTTATTTTTTGACAATCTAATGAATATTGCAGAGCACACACTCTTGGAGGAAATGACGTTGAGCTAAAAGTTGTTGCTTCATTCAAGAAAATTTAAGGAAGAAAATCTTACGAAATTCACCCTTATATTGTTCGCCTGGTTGTCTGAATAATATAGTTTCTTATTTATATAGTGAGCACTTTACTGGATATTTATCAAGATATGACCGCATTACACCTTTACGTACAAAACAGTATTATTCTTGGGTACACCTTCCATATTCAATGTATCAACGTCACTCTGAAGTATTCCCCTATATCTGGAAGGGTGTACGTCGAATCGGGTCCTTTGCATGAACAGAGAACACCCCCTTATTAGGGAATACCCTTCTCTGTTCAAACACCGTTCCAGGATCAACCCCGCATAATTACCCTGACAAATGCATCAATTAATTCTGCTAATATTTAGCTGGACAGGTTACAAGGAACGACATAGATTTGACAAGATTGGTTCCTGCATATATACAATAAAATACTGTTATTTTTTTTTATTTTTTATATTTACTCCACACAGGAGGCCCTGAAGAAAATAATTTCCCTCAGGGCCTATGTCATCTTTGGGGATGCTGTGTGGAGGGTCTTTTTGTGGAGAGGAAGGAGTGAACATGGGTCTTGAAGAGTCCCATGTTGTAGGAGGGAGGAAACACAGAGGCCGGCAGTTCGTTCCACAGCCGAGCTGTTGAACTTAAGAACGAATCGTAGAAGCGACCCGTTCTCATGTGACAAGTGTCAACTGTGTACAAATGTTGGGCGCGCGTTTGGCGTGTATCCCGACTACGCACCGGTGCCGAAGGGATCAATGACGCTAGTTCCTCAGAGCATCTTCCATTGTAATACCGATAGAACAAGGACAGCATACCTACCTGACGCCTGTGCTCTAAAGATTGCAGTCCGTTTGTTAAGATTGGGGAATCTATCAAACGGACCGCCCGTTTCTGCACAGAGTCAAGGGTTTTTTTCAGGTATTTAGGGGCTCCAGACCAGAGATGGCTGCCAAATTCGACCGTAGGGCGCACTTGCGATTTGTACAGGGTGAGCAGTTGTGTACTATTAAAGTATCTGCGGGCCCTGTACAGTACGCCCAGCTTCTGAGAGGCCAACTTTACTCTGGCTTCGATGGAGCCCCCGTACCTGAGCTGGTCACTTATAGTTACACCAAGCATATCAATGGAAGGCCTGTTCGGAAGATTGCTTCCGTTGAAGGAGACTAGATTATCATTTGGATCCCTTTTAGACGTAATCAGACAGGATTGGGTCTTTGAAACATTAAATTCGACGAGATTATTTTTACCCCAGGAGGAAATACTCTCGAGATAACCGTCCATTCTCTGCTTCAAAGCCCTCCGAGCTGTTGGAGTTTGTGTGCCCTTTGGGGGCTTATCAAACAAAAAGCTATCATGAACTGTACTGTCATCCGCGTAACAATGAATCGGTGCACATGTCAAAAGGTCATTGATGTGCAACAAAAACAAAGTCGGAGACAGAACCGATCCCTGTGGGACGCCAGCATTTATGGAGTGCGAGGAAGAGGTGAAACCGTCAGCAACCGCCTGAATCGACCTATCCCTTAAAAAGTTAGCAATCCACGTACACAGGGATGCGGGAAGTCCGTAAGAATGCAATTTGTTGACAAGTCCTCGGTGCCAGACCCGGTCAAAGGCCTTGGATATGTCTAGTGCGACCGTTTGGGTCTCACCGTGACGTTCCAGGCACCGCCCCCAAACATGCGTCACATACGCGAGAAGATCACCGCACGAGCGGTTCCGCCGGAATCCGTATTGACGGTCGTTGATAATTTTGTTCTTCTCGAGGTATGTGAGCAGTTTGTCGTTGATCACACGTTCCATCACTTTGGACAGAACTGATGTGATCGCTATGGGGCGGTAGTTGGCCGGGTTGGAGCGGTCACCTTTCTTGGGAATAGGGTGAATTACCGCTTTTTTCCAACCAGAGGGCACAGTGCCACACTTCAGGGACATTTTGAAGAGCTTTGTCAAAACCGGAACTATTTCCGCAGCACACCTCTGCAATACCAGGGCAGGTATTCCATCAGGTCCACTAGCTTTGTTAACATCGAGCCCCCGTATGACGTGGAGTACATCCCGATGCCGGATCCTCAGCTTTTTCATATAGAAGCCGCAGTGAGGAACCGACGGCGGAACAGCACCTCCGTCGTCGAGGGTCGAGTTTTCCGCAAACATTTTCCCTAATAAGTTAGCCTTTTCGGTGGCGGTGTTTGCTAGTGAGCCGTCAGGTCTGGTAAGAGGTGGCAAACTGGGTTTGCAAAAATTTCGACCTATTGAGCCCGCAAGCGACCAGAATGCTCTGCTGCCATGCGGGCAGGCAGCCAGCTTTTTGCTGGTCTGCAGGTCGTGTTCGAATTTTGACCTATTAATGATTCTCTTGCATTCCTTTGCCGATTTGTTGTATGCTAATCTGCTTTCGGGCGTTCGAGATGTGTTGTAGGCTCGGTAAGCCGCGTTTTTTCGTCGAACTGCTTCGGAGCATTGCCGACTGAACCACGGCTTTGAGCCCACACCAGTTTCTTTAGTAGTCGATTGAATGAAGCCATCCATCGCCGATTTGATGACTTCACCAATCTCCTGGGCACATCTTGAAGGGTCCGAAGTCCGAAAACAAACAGCTGACCACGGAAAAGCGTTGAAATGGGCCCGCATACCGAACCAATCTGCTGACCTATAGTGCCACACTTTTCTCCTCAGTCTCTCATTGGTTGGTCTGAAGCTAACAGGGATTGATGTCGTCACTAGGCAGTGGTCAGATGATCCCAGAGGCGCTGTGACGTCAATCTTATAACCGTGTGGCACAGTAGTTAAGAATAGGTCTAACAGATTGGAGCGGTGAGTCTGGACATCAGGAACCCTTGTAGGCTCCTGAACTAATTGCTCTAATCCGTAGCAAATGGCAAAGGATTCCGCCTGTCGGCCAGCCGAGTCCGTTGGGCCTGAGAACTTCAACCATGGTTCGTTATGAACATTGAAGTCCCCCAGAACAACAAACTCGGCCGAAGGGTAGCGGGGCAAGAGATCATCAATAGTATCGCTCAAATGTTTGAAGAGCTCGGAAGTGTCTGATTCGCTTTGGTTCGGTGAGCGGTATAAACATGCGTAGAATCTTGCCGTACTGGCAAGATTGACGCGCACCCACATTACGTCGAATCTGGAATTTTCCAGACTCAATAGTCGTACACAGTTGACGTCAGCTCGACTATAGAGGCAGACTCCTCCTTTGAGTCGAAATTTGCTTGCGAGGGTAAAGCCCGGGCAGTCCAGATAGGAGGAGTCTGGCGGCTCGGCTATCTGAGTTTCGGATAGGAAAAGAAGGTTGGGACGTTGGGACAAAAGATGGTGATGGACGGAATTTAAATTTGTGTGCAGGCCGCGAATGTTGGCAAAATTTACCAACAGTTTTGGCCCGCACCGGGGACGCCTGCTACTCGCCGCTGTAATGATGTTAAGTTTGGTTTTTTGTATATTCATGATTTTAATATTTTCTTTTTTAAGGGTATGAGGGGAAAGGAAGGTCTGGAATGGAAAGGTATGAGGGGTGGGTAGGAATCTGGGGATCAGGCTGTCCAGGAGTGATGAGCGTTTGGTTCCAGCCCACTCACTGCGGTGCTAGGCGATAGGCTGGGAGAGTCCGGCTGGAGAGGGCATCCAATGCGCCCCAAACGCTGCTGCTGGGTCCCCTCCGGTCACGAACCGGCACAACAGCAGTGGCAGGGTTTTTTCACTCGCTGATGGGGCAGCCCACCCTTAGTCGTGAGCCTGAGGGTCGGGCCCCTGTACTATCGAGCGGCCCGGATAGCGGTAACCGGTTGTAAAGGGTCTCCCTCAACCAGCATCTCCCAACCGGCCCGCCACGCAGAAGGTGGGCTGACGCACCCGCCACCAAGACCTGGGCAAACCTTAACCCATGAACCCGGGCACCCCTGCTAAGTCACCAAACGTAGCGAACCACTTGGGGTGACCTGTGGCAGAGGTGTTGGTCATCCAATAAATGGTTCCCAGGGCGGCGGTACCCATTCCCGCCTACCAAATTAAATGTCATAGAATAAAATTAATAAAATAAACTTACAAATTGCCTAATTTTCAATGGGGAAAATGATTATATTCAAACCTACGAATTTCAATTTCAAACACTAGTCCCTTTAAAACAGGGTTTTTCAATAAGAGGTGTTATTTTAAATAGCCCGCTATTTCGGTAGAAGTTACTTTTGAAGCTGTATGTTTTTAACATTTGAAAAGTAAAAACTACGCCATTAATAAAAATGGAATAAAACATGCTTCAACAACACATTGAAATTATTAAAATTCACTTGAGTGAATCAAATGCAAATCATCTTGAGTGATGAGACCCATTTCCACTTCGGTGGCTTCGTCAACAAGCAAAATTTTCGCATCTGGGGCTCGGAAAATCCAAGAATTATTGTTGAAAAGCCTTTCTATTCTCAACGTGTGACTGTTTGGTGCGGTTTATGGTCCAGCGGAGTCATTGGACCTTACTTTTCGAAAATGAGGCTGGAGAAACAGTTACGGTGAATGGATTGCGCTATCGAGAGATGATTAATGATTTTTTATGGCCGGAATTAGATGGTATTGATCTGGACAACGTTTACTTTCAACAAGACGGCGCTACGTGCCACACAAGCAACGAAATCATTGATCTTTTACGGTTGAATATCAAAATAACACCTCTTATTGGAAAACCCTGTACAAAATTTTGTAAGCATCTTGGTTGTCCAACTAACTGACGTAGCGCATTTTGAATCTTGCTCATTTAGCACGCGCTCTGTCTCTCTGACACTTGTCTAAGATCTTATTTCGATATACCATTTGTCGAAATTAAAATTCAGTTTTGTATTTGAATAATATTTTGGATAACAAAACACGCCCACATCGCATTTCTTGTGTTCTTCTTCTTCCTGTCTTAAAGTAATGTAAAATTGTATTGCATTGTAGTCTCGGATAGTATTGTTATATTGTATTACAAGGTTGTATCATCTAGTAATGTCATATTGTAATACGGAGTTGCTTTATCTAGTATTTCATGTCCTAATATATGGTTGTCTGGTCAGTATTGTTGTATTGCATTACACGGTTGTCTCACCTACAATTATCATGTTGTATTACATTACACAACAGTGTCATCTAGTGTTGTTTGTATCTAAAGCGGACTCCAACGAGCGGTCAATGTTACCAATGTATGTAAAGTTCAACACCAGTACCCCTGTTTATTCACCCCCGTATAATTCCCATCTCGACGGACATAATCCGTATATGGAGAGTGACTGGTGTTAATCACCGCACGGAAGGGTTGATTTACACTTGACATTTGTAATATGTACCGGTCAGTTTGCTAAATTGCGCTGATTAATAATGGGATGTTGAAAATGTGGAAAGGTTATTTTCATAAGGAGGGCAATCAAAAGTAAAGAATTCGGAAGTATTATTCTAAAAAAAAACCTTGGGATAAAAGGGGCAAAATAAGCAGGATATCACTGAAAGAAGAACTAAAAACTTTCACAATTTACTTGTGGTCTCCTTAAAATTATTTAATTGTTGCTGCAAGTTGTTCGGTATAAAGTATTTTAGAAAGTTACTCTGTAATATGGGCCAAAGGAACCACTATTTAATGGTGGAGAAAGTACAAAAAAAGTTTATAACGAATTTATATTTTAGAGACTTTAGGTACTTTACCTGGTTATATCCATCAGACTTATCTGGAATTCTGGGCTGCCAAAAGACGGAAAGCTGTTTTGCTGGTAATGGTCTACAACCTGTGACGTATATGAATGGTTACACCAGAAATCCAGGGATTATATCGCTGATAATTTTACAAGCGCGCTCCTGCACAGATTTTGCTGGGTTACGAGATGCAGAATTAATATACCACTAGCATTGATGTGCAGATGTGCTCTAAAATAAACTTACGCCTGATATTGACATTTTCCACGTAAAAAATGTTCAATCAAAAAATAATTAATTTAAGCACATAAATCAGCAACACTCTCATAAGTAAAAAACGAAAATTAATTTCTTCAATGGCTTAAAACCGTTTTTTATTCTGTGACATTTGATAATGCGTGACAGCGGAATACTAAGCTATTAAACTTACAAAATATACAAAGATATCAAAAAATGTATTCATAAATTTCGATACAAAGTATCTATGTACAGTGTTGCGCATTTACAATGTGTATTCTACCCTTCATAATAAACTTAACAAATGAAAATTCCAACAGACTCAACCCTCGCATGACCGGGGGGTGTAATTAATATTTCAAACTGGCAGTAAGAGTTCAACCCTTTGACGATTTCAATGATGTTTAACATCGTCTGCCCATTAAAGAGAACGTGTGAGAATTATTAATGACGACCCACGCTTCATTACTGTCATTTGTTCGCTTAGGGAAGAGGTGCTTCTGTAGCCGCCGGGTATTTAGTATTTCGTATTGAGGGGGTTAATTTATAATAACTAACCCAACTTGTGGAAGTCACAAAGTTGTCTAGGTAGTTAGCGTTGAAGGGTTGGAACAAAGCTGAAATTGGAGAGTTTTGTTTGAATTTTTGGTTGTTTTATACGATAAGGTACCACCTTAAAGTTAACATGTGTTTATTAATTATCTGTTATTTTAATTGCTAGAGATTCAATTTTCTGAGGTTATCGAGCTTAGAAATCAACATTACCTGGCAGCTTTCTACTTTTAATGAAAAATCAGCGTTAATAATGTGTGGGAACGAACCAACAACCTTTCGACTCAAGGTTGAATGCGTAAACAATCAACCCGCAATATGTATGTTTGATGTCAAAAGGCCTGTCTTTGAAATGCCGGTGTTTTGATATCGGAAAATAAATTACTGATTTTAGGAAAGTGTAGTAATGTTTTAGTAGAAGTACTGGGTGGCGCAGATGGATCGGGTGGTTTTAAAATACTTGTCAAACTGTCAATTTTAAAGGTATTGGATTGAAATAAAGTGCAAAACGTGTAGTTACAATGGAAGTTTATTAACAAACAATTGGTAAAGCTAGTTTTTAAAAATTACATCCATCAAATGCCCTCCTTCTCGAGCGACGCATTCTTGGAGTCGGTCCTTAACGTTCCGCATTGCCCGCTCAAGCACATCACCAGGAATTAATGTGATTTCGTTGTGAATTGCTGCCTTCAACTCCTGAATTCCGGGTATCGGGTGGTTATGAAGTGGACTGTACGTCTGGAGTGGGGGAGCCAGGTGTTCGGCGGTCTTCGTGCTGTGGTGGGGGGGACGGGAAGTTTCAGTTGCAGACTGGCAGTCAATCGCGATGGCTACGTGGTCCGTTGAGCATCGTGTTTTCGCAGTGGAAGAGTTTATACGCAATAACGAGTCAATTGTTGCTGTGACGCGTGCCTTTCGCAAGCGTTTCAACATCCCAACTCGAGGTAGTGTTCCTAAGCGAGATACGATATTGAGTTGGGTGCATAATTTCCGCACTACTGGTTCATGTGCTCCAAAATGGACGTCTGGACCTCGAAAAATAAGAACGCCTCAGAACGTGGAGCGTGTGAGACGCGATGTCATTACGAGCCCACGTCGATCAACGAGACATCGTGCTCAAGCTCTTGGAATGTCACGTCGAAGCCTTCAAAGGATTCTTAACAAAGAACTGAAATTCCACCCCTATAAAATCATGGTGGTCCAGAAGATTCTCCCAACAGACCATCTTCAAAGGCTTCAGTCTAGCCAACGGATGTTGGAGTTATTGGAAGATGAAAACCTGATTATCATGATGTCTGACGAGGCTCACTTTCACATTAACGGCTACGTCAACAAGCAAAATTGCCGTTACTGGGCCGACACTAACCCAAGAGACCTACACCAACGGCCTCTCCATAGTCACAAAGTGACGGTTTGGTGTGGGGTTTCTAAGGTAGGGATAATTGGGCCTTACTTTTTTGAAAATGAAAGGGAGCAGGCGGTTACTGTTAATTCGCAGCGTTATGTGAACATGATTGAAGAATTTCTTCTCCCACAAGTTGAAGAGAACAATTACGACATGGACAATATGTGGTTCCAACAAGACGGGGCAACTGCACATACCGCTAGGATATCAATGCAAGCTGTGCGCGCTCTTTTCCCTGGCCGTTTGATTTCCCGTAATGGAGATCTCCATTGGCCCCCTCGCTCACCGGACCTCACGGTATGTGACTTCTTCTTGTGGGGCTATTTAAAAGCAAGGGTGTACGTGAACAAACCCCGGACCATTCAGGAGTTGAAGGCAGCAATTCACAACGAAATCACATTAATTCCTGGTGATGTGCTTGAGCGGGCAATGCGGAACGTTAAGGACCGACTCCAAGAATGCGTCGCTCGAGAAGGAGGGCATTTGATGGATGTAATTTTTAAAAACTAACTTTTCCAATTGTTTGTTAATAAATTTCCATTATAACTACACGTTTTGCACTTTATTTCAATCCAATACCTTTAAAATTGACAGTTTGACAAGTATTTTAAAACCACCCGATCCATCTGCGCCACCCCGTACATCGTAGGTACCAGAATTATTTATTTATTTATTAATTAACACCCTTTTTCGGGGCTTTTATATTTTTATATTAAGAAATATACATTATTTACTGTACATAACTGAATTGCTTCAATAACAACATTTTATATTTGTTTAAAGATAAATTGAAGATATCCACTGACTTGGTGTAATTTTTTCACTCCATTAGTTTTCTGGGCAAAGAGGAATAGATACATATGGTAGTTAGTCCCATAATTTCTGCACTGAAATAAATCATGACTTCTAGTATTACATTGTGGAATCCGGAAGCTTATCAATTCTAGCAATACCGGACTATCAATTAAATGATTTAGACTTTTATTATGTTCCGTTCATAGATTGTAAAGTCCTTAAAACAGTTTTCTTGATTGTATGCCAAAGCGGGTAATCCGTTTAATGACAGTGATTTGTTGATTCTACGGTTATTTCAGTGAAAGGTTTTCAGAAAAAAATGCATTGCAAAAATAAGAGTTTTATAAATCCTTCCTCCATTTGGTATCTATACAAGCCAGGATTACCCTTTTCTTTCACCAAAAATGACGCCCACAGAGATGTCATAAGCACTGAAAGAAACCCGAGGGCCTCCCGCGACGAATTTATGTTTTTAATAAATAAATATTGGTAGGTACTTCAAAATGATCTCTTAATTTTGAAATATCCTTCAATTGCTATTCAGAGTTGCGCATTTGGCGTGTAACCCCAATAAGATGGATGAATATAGAATTCCCATGGAGAATTTCAAGTGTCTATTCCACCCCATCCACTAATCCTGCTTTATGAGTTCTTCGCAGAAGATTTCCGCGTGATTAAACCACGAATGATGCCAAAGTACATCTTTAAGACGCCATTTCTTAAGATACGAGATGTCAAATGCCATTCATAATATTGAATTTTCAATGCGGGCTTCCCATCACCCCTCGCCCATTTGCGGGTTATTTCATTTCGATTTCATAACGCGGCCATTTTGCAAATATTGAGTTTCAGTTTTAATTTTGGAGGATGATTTGGATGAAATGATTCTTATATTAATGTCCTCGTCTGTGCTACCCGAAATATGTGACCAAATTTTTTTAAATAATAGATAAACGTTATATTGTAGACTTCTCATATGCTTTCAATACAAACAGAATTTATAAGGGACAGCCTATGCTATTCGAAATTTTCAAAATCGAGCTCTGGTTGTTCAAGATGTCTTAATTTAAAATACACGTTTGCTAAAAAAATGTGTGAAAATAAACATTTAAACAGACTGAATGATAATTTGTGCATAATAAGTCTGTTTACATAGCTACAGTTACATCCATTTAAAAAAGAACCTTTCTTATATAGTTGTATACAGGATGGATCAAAAAATTAATTATTTTAGTAAAAAAATTGTTTTTGTTAGGAAGCTATAGAATGCAACAAAAAATATCTTTCCTAATTTGCTCCACATAAGAGGCTCTCGGGAAAATAATCCCTCCGCGCCTATGTCATATTTAGAGATGTTGGGTGTAGGTTTTTAGGTGAAGGAAAAGGAATGAGGGGTCGGTAGGAATTTGGGATTTAGTGTGTCTAAGAGTGAGGGACGTTTGAATTCATCCCTCTCACTGCGGTGCAAAGCGATAGGTCGAGAGATTCTTGTTGGAGAGGTAAAAACGTCTTCCACGACCAGTATCTCCAAATTGGAGAAAATCCTTATCCGGGCACCGGGCACCCCTGCAAGTCCTGAAATGAACCACTTGGATTGACTTATGGCAGAGGTGTTGGTTAGTCAATAAATGTTTCTGGGGGCGGTGGTTTGTAAAAACGAATTGCGAGTATAAATGTAAAAGTCGCTCCACAATCTTTGGGCATTTGTGGGGTAAGGGGGGCCAGCGGCGGGTGTTTCAAACTAATTCGCAAACTTTTTTGAAACTTTTCATACTTTCGTTGTGCACTAATTCAAAGACTTAATAACAGTAAGATAGGTTGCCATGTTCAAGGAGTATGTGTAAACAATATTAATTACGCAGATGATATGGTTCTTCTAGCACCGTCATTAGGCGCACTAATGAAACTACTCCAAATATGTCAAAATTTTGTAAAAAATCATAACCTTGTATATAATACGTCCAAATCAATAGTAATGGTTTTCAAATGCAAAAAAACGAAGACATTCTAACACCTTCAGTATGGCTGGATGGAAGGAAAATGGATGTTAGTCGTAGCGTCAAATACCAAATATGTGAAAATTTTGAAAAAAATCACAACCTTGTATATAATAAGTCCAAATCAATAGTAATGGTTTTAAAATGCAAAAAAACTAAGACATTCCAACACCTTCAGTATGGCTAGATGGAAGGAAAATGGATGTTAGTCGTAGCGTCAAATACTGAAAGACATCGAGGATATGGAAAGGCAAAGAAGGGCGATATCCGTTATAGCAGGTATGCTGTCAAGGCGTTTTCACTTTTCAGTAAAAACGTGAAAAATATACTTTTCAACGCATTTTGCACTTCGCTGTACACGTCAGAACTGTGGGTAGATTACTGTGCATCCCAATGGCATAAACTAAAATTAGCTTACAATAATGCTTATCGCCAACTATTCCGCCTACCGAGAAACTGCAGCGCTACGGAAATGTTCCTGGAGGGACGAGTACACTCTTTCAGAGCGCTTCTCCGCCATCACATGGGAAGCTTTTGGCGCAGACTACGCCAATCAAGTAACTAAATCATCACTGCCATGGTTTCCTACAGGGCCATAAGAGGGGACGGAACGGCTGCTCACGCTCATTTTTGTGTTTATATATTTTTTTCACTTAAATTCCGCTTTTTGTACCTATCAGAATCACCTATATATTATTATTATTGTTCTAACTCTAATTATGTATATTATTTCAAATATGGGATGAATTGCATTGCACTAACCTTGCATACATTCTGGAATAATTCTTATTATTATTATTATTATTAAATACATTCAGTGGCAAATTCTAAGCAAATCAGCATTTTCGATTTGTTGTGATTTTTCTTAATAACTTAAAGAATACGAGAAATTGATAAATGAATCAATGTAACTACCAATCAAATAAGAACCAAAAGCTTGTAAATAATAATAGCACTTTGCACAGTGAGTTGAATAAAAACGTTACACTATTTTTCAATGGTATCTAATTAAACCGCCCCAAAGTTGTCAACCCTTTAACTTGAAACAAAGTGCTAACTCAAGTTAACCCTTTGCAATCACCTTCTCCATTCCTGGGAGGAGTGGGGTGGGGCGGGAACTGAGTGGGTGGTTTAGTTTCCTGGTGTCCTGGTTTGTTTCCGCCCCTTTGGTTCGTGTCTGCGTCTTTATTCAAATGAAAATGATCTTAATTGGCTTTGTCTACGGCTGCCGGGTTTGTGGCAAAGGGTTAAATCAACCCTCAAAGCGCACGTATTCTAATGATATTGTTAATCGGTTAACTGTTTTATTTGATTTGTAACCAAAGTTTATCCCGGAAACTTTTGATCTTCATAAAAAATAATCGATGTTTTTTTTATAAGGAAAAGTGAAAAAAAAATAGATTAAAATGCCACAGCCGAGAACCGAATCCCAATCAACTGCTAGGAATAAAATTCTGACCCTTACACCGCCAACTATTGGACGAAAGGTAGCATAAAATCATTACAATAATAGATAAGTACTGAAAATAATAAGAATGATGTATTCTTGAATTTTAGAATGTTTCTTCGAACATCACATGCGAAAATATATTTTTATTTACATAATAATTATTTATTATAAGCCTACAGTATTTTTTCTTATTTAGTATGCTTAAATTATTAATCATTATAACATTCTTATTGTTATTTTTTGTTTTGAAATAAGCGAACACCATTTATCAATCCTATTACACTGGAAAAACTATTAATTTTCTATAAAAATGGAATTATTTTTATACTAGCTACCTATTTGAAATTGTCTAATTATTTAAATTTCACTAAACATCAATTAGTAATTATTTACGGCAATTTGAAAAAATATGTTTTATCTATTTTTATGAGGTATAATGTAGTTTTTGGCATCCGAGA
Source organism: Hesperophylax consimilis (assembly GCF_061612785.1). Taxonomy (NCBI): domain Eukaryota; kingdom Metazoa; phylum Arthropoda; class Insecta; order Trichoptera; family Limnephilidae; genus Hesperophylax; species Hesperophylax consimilis. Next base: position 24,732,636 of record NC_142842.1, read on the forward strand.
TATTTCTCATTTTTTTATTTTTATTGTTATTAAGTAAAATTTGTAGAAATCCATTTTATTTTTTTACTTTTTATATATTCAATAATATTGTTATTGGGTTTATAAAAAACAGTTTATTTTTAAACACGTTCTGCTGTTTAATTATTATTACGCGTGACAGCTGTTTCGCCCTCTGAACGTTTGATAATGCCTTCAGAGGGCGAAACAGCTGTCGCGCATAATAATAATTACACAGCAGAACTTGTTTAAAAATAAACTGTTTTTAAAAACCCAATAACAATATTATTGAACAAATTAAAATAAAAAAAATAAAAAAATATATATAAAAAAAAAAAATAAAAAAAATTCTTCACTTTGTTAAATTAAATTTGTTCTTCTGCTTGCGAAATAAATTATGCTAAGACCCGTTTATACTTAGTGATTAAATATGTCAATAAAATCCTTATAATCACTATCTAAATTCTGTACACTGCGAACGAGAGTATATAAAATTGTGAATCCGTATTGGAGTTGTCGCAATAATACGGTAGATATGGACTCGATGTTGGTTTGCAAAAAATATGGATAGAAATCATTATATATAATTTAGTTAGTTAAAAATAATTAAGTTGCGCTACCTCCTTCTTTAGCCAACGTTTCGGACAGCATTGCAGTGTCCAAAATCAGGGCAGATGTGCAATGTAGCGCAACACGGCATAAGACCCCAAAAACAAATTACTATAATACTTTTGGCAGTGAAAATCTCAAATCATAAACTATTCTACATTCGAATAATTTAATACATTTTGTTGACTCAGCACATAATCATAATTGACACACTCCAATAAATAAATAATATACAGTACCTATAATAACATATATTTAATTATCCAATACACAAATGTGTTTTATCTCGTGAATTAAAGGTTTGCTGCAAAATAAAAATAAAAATTTTATTTTGTCATTTTGTCGTCAAGATATTTCTCCTTTAACATTATATTCGCGATGATTAATGAAATTATTTTATGTCCATCCAAATGTGTCCACGAAACTTCCTCAGACATTTTCATTACGGTCAAACGAGGGGCGTCATTTTCCAATTCGGTAACCTTCGGCATCCGTCGGAATGTATCGGGAATTCGAGATTTCGCAAAGGGGTGGTAGGGGGTGCGCCATTATTTGCCTATCTCCAAATATTCAAAGGCGTCTGATTGAAAAAAAGACAAGGGAGAGGAGAAGTGAAGTAGAGTGAGGGGGGGGGGTGGAAGAGGGTGGCATAGGGAGGGAAGGGTGGAATAATAAGAAAAATACCCCCTTCCCACTCATGCATGCGCCTGTTCGAGAGGCGTGTGTGAATTGGGGATGTAAGGATTTCAGCTAAAAAGGGAACTAACTTTTAGATTAAAATAGTTTTAATTGATATTGGGTTAGGTATTTTAATGGTACAGTGATGTGCTTCGTAGAATCAATGGAATTTACCAAAATGACAAGAATAATGAAGGGTTGTAATCAGTGGCGATTTTCTCTACAGTGCGTTTATGTAGTGACCTCCCATAAAAAAGACAAAAAAGACGAACTTATATTATAATTTTTCCACACTCAAAAAGCGTGTTCCATGCTAAAAAAATCCACGTCCGTATCTATTTCTGAGAGCGAGACCAAAATATGGTAATTCCATAATGTGCATTATGAATTACGCGATTGTGGGACTTTCGGTCCTAAGAAATAGTTTTTATTTTATTATTTATTTATCATCTCGACTGCCAATACTAGGCTCGTTCTTGTATCATGGTAGTCTTATATAGGTTATATAACGAAATAACTAGACTTGTAATATTATGCTGTAATAAAAAAAATAATGATAAGAAAATAATATAAAATTCTATTATAATTTTCTCATCATACAGTGCCCTATTCAAATTCCGTGCTAAAACAAATCATAAAATGTTCATACAAACACATAGTGTTCATATAAACACATAGTGTTCACATAAACACATAGTGTTCATACAAACACATTGTGGTCATACAAACACATAGTGTTCATACAAACACATAGTGTTCATACAAGCACATAGTGTTCACACAAACCGGTGCCAAACCGTGCGAGAGTAAGAACCCCACGAATTTAATAGAAACGCAGCGACTATGAGATGTAACCAAACGTGTAACCTCTAAATTTTTTCTGTGATGTTCTTGTTTTAAATTGTCAATAAAATATGTCTACTACTAAAGTTGTTTCTTTTTGTTTAAAAAAAATACCAACAGTTTGTTGCATTAATTGTGGTTTTAGTATTTAAAACAAATGTTGTCACATTATATTCACTAGCCACAAACGTTTTAATGGATCCCCGAATTTTATCTGGTTATTAGGTTGCTAATCTCTTATGTAAGATGATATGATGAAATTCGTTTAGACTTAGGGATAATATATACAATTATATGAAAATATCAACATAGAATTTGTTCATACATATAATAAGACGGAATTTTTTTCTCACATTTGTTTTAAACTTCCAATGAGACCAGATGAGATAAGATGTTAGGCTACGAACCGCCACTGGATATTATCATATTGTGTCACTAATGGATTAGTTAATTTATGTATTGTTATTGCAATATTTAATTGTTGAAGACAATATTAGCGATTATTAAAGAAAATTTGAAACGAAAAAATCATTAATTGTACCGTCACCTTTAGAATGCCGGTAGAACGGTGCCCGGGCGAGGCAAGGGCCCTGAGTTCATGTTAAAAAATATATAAACATTTTTTTTTTGTTATTTGTTTTTGGGGTGTTATGCCGTTTTGCGCTAACTCCTTCTTTAGCCAACGTTTCGGACAACGTTACAATGTGTATCATCATCAGGGCAGATGTGTTGACACGAAAATGCTTTTGGCCGTGTAAATCTAAAATCATAATTTTATATATTTGCATTAAGTTGAATCTTGCGATCATACATACAGATAGCAGTCAATAAAACATATGCGGTTAGAAAATGAAGATAATGTTGGGTGTTCTTATTCGAAGCATGATACAGTTAAATATGACCGAAGGAGATAGGGTCCGATTAGCTTAGTTATTAAAACGGTGCCCAGGCAAGGCAAGGGTCTTGGGTTCATGTTCAAGGTATGTTATGTATTTTATATAATTTAATTTTCTGTTTCGAATTTACGTTAAAGAATCGCTTATATTGTCTTCAATAATTAAATATTAAAATTTGAGCTTTTACAAAAAAATTGCTTTATTTAAAAAAATTATTGTGTTTAGTTTGTAGAAATTCTTTTTACTATTTAAAAAAAAATTAAAAGTGCTTAAATAAAATATAATTTTAATAAGTATATTACTAAGTATTTTAGCGGTTTATTTCGTTGAAATACACTCTCAAATCTCGCGCCCTTGCAACTACAATTATCAATTTAATATATTTGATTTTGGTAAACTTTATCCCCTTTTTAAGAATTTCCATCGAAAGTTTTAGAAATATGAAATAAAATTAAAGTGAATATTGTACAGTTCACCTAGCAGGTAATAATAATCTGAATATTGGACGGCGGAGTACCTCTTATAATACTTTGCCTATACGGAGCAATTCCAATTTCGATTTAAAAGTGGATTCAACAGTCTAGCGTTTAGAATGTGCCATTATGTCGGCGAGGGGAGGGATTTTGCACGCGGCGATAGGCAAAGGTAACGTCCCCATGTCTGAACGGTTTTTGAGCATGTGATAACCCGCTTCTTTATGACGTCATCATTGGTCTCGAACTACGACAAAAGTAGTGGAGAAACGTTTACTGTTCAATTTTTTTTTTAATAATGTAGAGAGATCATTTCATTGGAAAACCTTGAAATAAAGAGAGAATTTAAAATCCATTTTGGTTCCTAGAATTCCTGACCTAATGTATTACACATCTTCTGGCGGCCTCTCCTATCGAAGGATGGATATCATCAAGGCGATATTCAGGTAAATTTTGAAGCCTCGAGGTGCATTGTGTTCCTACATAGAGTCTTAGATATCTATTTTATTCAGTGGATGAACATTTTTCTGAATAACTTTGTATTTTTTTGCCGTTCATAAAATATTTGTATCTGTTTTTTAACATGTACACCCTAAATTTTATAAATTTTGATACATTTTAACTTTATGTTAGGGTTATATGGCCTCGGCATTACACACAGGCGTGAATTTCATGTACATATATCAATTAAATTATACATGAACCATGCACATGACACACACAACACATGAATACAATTAAACCTACTGGAATTAAATAACCTCAAAAAAACCCAGCCCGAATTTTGTTTTTTTTCCAACTTGAAACTTATTTAGCTTACACTTGACACTATCAGCCGTACTAATAGCCGCCCTTTCTGTGTTTCAGTTACACGTTGAATAAAGACTGTACAATTTATATTTGAAATTATTACTAAAAAAATGTATTTAACTGGCTGCGAAAGAACTGGCAACATTGCATTTTGGCAGACTTGCGCATGCGCCTTGCGCTTAAGATTTCCGGCAAAATGACAGTTTTGATTTTTGATTCGTGATTCGAATCATGTTTTTTTTCATAACTTATATTCTTATGCCAATTCACTATTATATCATTACTTTTGTTGCCTCTCTCTTACAACATGGGTCTCTTCAAGACCCATGTTCATTCCTTCATCTCTCTAAAAGAAGCTCCACACAGTATCTTCAAATTACATAGGCCCTCAGGGTAGTTATTTTTCTCAGGGCCTCTTGTGTGGAGGATAAGGATGAGGATGAATAATATTTAATTTATCGTAAATTTTTTGTAAACCACTGTGAAAATTATTAACATTCTAAATTTAACAAAATATTATTTCAAAACCGTACATTAAACAAACATGTATTCGAGGCGATGCACTACATCGTGTTATATTTTAAATTGAGCCGCTATCAATAACAACCATTACGTAGATGGCGATAAGGTTTAAATTCCCGCTTAACACCATCCGCCTGTTTTGATTTATGCAAGAAAAAAACATTGCCAAAAAGTGCCTTTTATTTTAGTTTGTGGATGTTCAGGCATAAATATTAAAAAAAATTTCGATCATTTTATAAATAACTTAATTTGCCACAATATACAGTAAAATCATAAGCGAAAATGAGTTCGTAAGTAGGAGATTTTGAACTTTAAAGCAGTTTTCATGGGCCTTATACATTATTATTTTCTGGGCTTATAAAAGGACTTATCTAAAAAATACTCGATTATTTCAAAGGCCAAGATGTATTCTACTCGCAGTATTTAATTAAAGCATCTGAAACATTTCTAGGCGACCAAATTTTCAAACCAATAACACATGATTTTGCATTACTACGTATGGCATCGCCTTAAATAATAGTTCGAATAATTACATTTCCAGGTAATTCATCCCATCCTCTCTGTAGATAGCTACTAGCCCCTAGACCAGTTAGCTTCTAGCCGGATCGGCCGGATTATTATTCATAACTTGTAATGTATTACTTGCAAATGAACGCTTGCCAAAATGATTTAAATGCTAATTTGATAATTACAAAATGGCGAACAATACTCCGCTCCGTTGAGATACCTATCTGGCAATGGTAATAAATGGAATTTCTGCTAACGCAGTAATAAATAGGGTTGGCACAAATAACCTTACATTATATTCATTATCTTTCTGAATACTTACAAACGATAAGTTACTCAAGGACTTAGCTAAAGGTATCATTAAAATTGCTTTGCGTTTCTATTGGAAAAGCTGTCAAGAAATGTGCATGAATTTTAAAAATAAAAGGTAAGTATTCTTTTTTTTTTTTAATTTTTATTTTATTTATTACTTGTAAATTATTTAACATTACAAATGATAACAATTTGCATTCTTATATATTTTTTTTTCGTTATTATTCTACTACTCCATAAGTTGAGCTCCAGGAGCTCGTGTTTATGGGAGGAGTATTTACCTTTAGTTCTAATGATTTTTTAAACAATAATCAAAAACTTATGATATAAATACAAACATAATATTAACATAGGTACACAAATTAGAAAAGTGTGTTTTTAAAGAAAATTAAAATAATATATCTTTTTACAGATTAAGTAAGCGTGAGGAAATTAAGGGTACAGTATATCAGGTACACAAATTAGAAAAATAGTTTTTTAAAGACAATTAAAATAATATATCTTATTACAGATTAAGTAAGCGAAGGAAAATTAAGGGTACAATATATCATGTACACAAATTAGAAAAATACATTTTTAAAGACAATTAAACAATACATATTTTTTTACATATTGAGTAACTGTAACAAAATTAGGGGTACAATATATCATTATCCAATTTTAGGGACTTAATTAACTTTTTGAATTGTTCATAATTCACAGTTTCGGTTACACTAATTTTATTTTTGGACAATAATATATTGTACCATCTCACACCTAAATACGAATAGTGGTGCTGAGCCAAACACTGTGCCGTTGCTAATTGTCAAATCTTATTAAACATTTAGGGCCATACTTATCAACGTGTTTTAAATTTTAGACAACTAATGTTGGGTAATCAGTTGTGTAAAAATTAAAACACGTTTTTAGTAAGCCCTTACTAATAAATTAACATATATATCTTTAATTACAAATATAGGCTAAATAGTTTTTGACAAACAATTGATAAGTACACTGGGTACTGATAAAAACTGTAAAATTTAAAACATATTTATTAGTAAGCGGAAATAAATACATATTAATAATAGTCAAAATAAGTAATTCGTAGAACTTAACACTTACTACATAAATCGAAAAAATTAATTTAATACCTGGTTAATCCTGAAATGTAGAAATGTTGTGGAGTTCTTGAAATAAAACACAAATACCATTAAGAGGAAACTACAAGCCAAAAGTGTGTATATTCTTGGTATACCTTATATTGTAGGTAATAGGCATTAAAATCGCGTGACAACGGAGTCCAGAAACGTTCGATTTTAAACACTAAACTGGTTTTTATATTTATATTTAATTTTATAAGAAAGTAAAAAAGTTGATCAATTGAAACTATCACAGATAATCTTACCTCTAATCGTGTATTTTTTAAAGTTGTTTCCTTTACGCGTTCATACATTTCTATTGAAAGAATATTTTTTTTAGTAGCTTACATTTATATTTTTTACTGAGTAATTTATTATTTTATTTGTATTTCACTCAAGCGAAACGATAGGAAATCCTTCAATTTATATAAAGCATATTTTTTGGTATTCATATTAAACACCAATTCGTTATAAAGATTAATCAAAATAGTTATTTAGCATTAAGCTTCGCCTTAACGGAAAAATATAAATGTATGAAAACTGAGAAATGATTGATGAAGATTTTCCCGGCCAAAAGTATTATAGTAATTTATTATGCCGTGCTACGCTACCCGCTTCTTTAGCCAACGTTTCGGACAGCATTACAGTGTCTATCATCAGGGCACATGTGTATGAGGTAGCAAAAAACGGCATAATACCCCAAAAATAAATCACTTTAATATATAATGTTAAAAAAAACATTTGTTTTAATTTTTTGCATCAAGTGTGTTTTATTTTTACATAATAATAACAGGATTAATTAAAACCCAATTGATTTTCGCTACTCGTCTCAGAAAAGGTAAAGTGAGGAGACAGGTAACGTACAGTTACTAAAATAGGAGTACCTCTTTTAAATAACAATAAACGCTCGGGTTACTCAATTTCATCCCAGCAATACATATTTTTAAGAAATAATGCTAATTTTTTAATTTTTTTTCCAGATTCTCATCGGAATACACCCCTGATCATCATCCATATGGACCCATCCGCCAGGGACGTAGCCTGGCTGATGCTGTAACACGACTCTCCATTTGCATACAGAGTGATTAACACCAGGGTAGTATTTGCGGTAGATTTGCGATATGAATGTGATTATTTCTGTCAGCGATGATGCTATCTGCGTAATGAATAATCATTTCATATTCTCAATGTGATAAAATGTGTAACGTGGTATTTTGTGTTCATAGGAAGGGTTTAGAGTTGCCAGGAATTGATTGGACTTTGTAATTCCGATAAGATGTAGTTATATGTTCGAAATGTTGAGAGAGAGCTTAGATATACGATTATACCATGTATTCTTCTGTATTTGTACATAGAATTTGACAGAGGTGTTATTTAAAACTAGAAGACAATTTTTACAATATTCCGAAAACCTACTTTTACTAAAGAGCTGAAAATCATACCATCTTCACATTCTACAGGTCAGAGATGATAGAACGTCATTATACTCGGTCTTGGAACATATTTATGGCTTCATTCACATTTATCCATCGTGCGAGTTTTTTTAATCGTGAATAACGCACTAGAGTCCCAACTGATCCCAACCGTCTGGAGCCAGTAAGACTATAGCATCTCCAATTGGGGTATATTGTGAGGCTGAAGACAGTGGGGAGGAGAAGAAGATGGGAAAGAGGAAGGCGAGGGAGTTATTTAGCTTTTCAAATATGGTCACTAAACTCGACTAAGTCATTTGTGACAGGCAAGATTGTGTCAAATTACAAATCGATTTGGATTCAATAATGGGCTGATGAAAATATATTATATTTGGATACAAAGAAATCTGTCACTAAATCATATACACGTTCGAGAATCACATCAAATTTAATTATTGTATTAAAAAAGATATATTGTTACCAGTAAAAATTATCAAGAACCTAGGGGTAGTCTTTGATTCCAAACCTATGTTTTCAGACCATATATTGCAGTTGACATCATCATGCTACAAACTTCAAGGGTTTGTAATAACATTTTGTAAACAATTTTCTAATTCCGATGAAATGATGGTTTTGTATCATTGCATTAAGTTCTAAAATAGTATACGCCTCAGTTGTATGAGACCCATACCAGCAAAAATACAATGGTAAATTAGAACAGATTCAAAAAAAGTTCGTAAGATACCTGTATATGAGAATATATGGAGAGTACTCACAATTAATTAATCACGAAGATAAAACGCGCTACCAAAAACTCCAGTCGAGGAGGACTGGGGCCCTATCAGTAACGTCGTACAAAATTATGAATAATTTAATAGATAGCCCATACCTCCTGGAATGTTAAAAGTTGTTCGTACCAAACAACTACAGCCATGGACGGCACCATGATCTGCTATGTATCCCACATAGCAGAACGGATGTACTGGCTCAGCATAGTATGACATAGAGAATATGTCTAATACTATCAACATAGTTAACAATAGCCTTGAAGGATTCAAGGGACATTTAAATATTGTAAATGCCATTCATTACCCAATATAAATATGTAATTTATGTTTATTTATTTTTTGTTTAAATATTTAGTTTATGTTACATTGTGCATTGTAAATGGACAAATGTCTGTTATGCCCAAAAAAATTAAAACGTTTCCATTCTGAATGGTGGTCTTATACCAGGCCGATACTGAGAGTATCTTCCACGTGTCGCAAGTATATATTTATATAAATAACACAAATTCATCAAATGAAATTTACTTGCGCACACCCGTCATTTGAACCCGCGACCTTCGAATTGCTGGTCGAGAGCTTTACCCCTCGACCATGGAAGCCAGCATGCTCTTTATTCAGTTATTGGCATGACACTTGATCGTGCGACGTCTTCTCGATGCGTCCTTGGCTTATTAATGTTATCCACCTCTGTCACGCACTCTCCATCTACCCCTCTGAATGTCGAAACAAAGAATCCTTGTCTTAATCTTGTGCACGACGCTTACATCGGCATCGCATCCTTACGTCATCTGCAATGCGAGTGTACATAGTTTATCTTAAATGAGACGTCTCCATGTAGCCTAACCAAATTTATTCTTAACATTTGGTAATTGCCTTAAACGCCGAAACAGCTGTCACATTACCGAAAACAAAAATACGTGCGTAACATAATATTAACATTTTCGAAATAAAAACAACAACAATAATGAGCTAAAGCATATAGGTACATCTAGTTCAGTCAATTATTTATATATTTTTTAATATCATTGAAGAAGGGGATATTACTAATAAATCTAAACAAAACATGAAACAGAACACGACACGGAAAAAAAAAATGATAACGGTCGCAACTGGGAATCGAACCCAGGATTTTTTTCATTCGTCATTTTTCAATTAGGTTCCAATAGCATATTGTTGAATGGTAAATATCATACATATTGAATTATTTGACAGGCTTAGAAAAAGCCGACGTAGGGCAATTGTAGTGCAGCAGACCGGCCATCAGAAGGCGTCGGGTTCAATTCCAGTCGGGGGCATTTATTTTTTCTTGGAAAGTTTTCAATTTTTATGAATGTTTCAGGCAAATAATTATTGCTTATTTTTTGAGTTTGTGCAATACATAAAAACCTTGTAAACATTAGTTAATCATTCAAATAAAATGAAACATAATGATATATTATTTCTTTAACCACAAGCTCCTTGCCTTACTTTAATTAAGATTGGTATCAGAACTCCACTGTAAACTGATAGTCTCGCTTTATTTTTCCTTTCTAATGTACGAGTAGCAAATAATTAATTAGATTTTCTAAAATCTGAACCAAAAATGAAGCCAATGTTTTCATGCGACTTGAAAGTAAGTTGATTTATTTTAAAGTTTTTTTTTTTAATTTTGAAGAAGCTCTCAACAATCTCGTCCATTCGAAAATGTACGTACCTATTGAAAATCTGCTAATATTTTTTGGTTCTCTTTGTACTGACAACTGGTTAAAAAAGTTGATTGCAGAACGTGTCTGGTAATTACTCGTCAGAGAGTCGTCAGTGCCGCAGACTAAGGGTAATATTATCAGGATTCTGTTTCGCTCCCTCAGGAGTCACTTGACCACCTCTCATCCCACCATACAACCCTCTAACCCCATGCTCACCAACCCACCCCGGACATGCCTAGTTATAATTGGTCAATGGTGTGCGTATTTAAAATATTACATTTTATGACAGTTTTTCAAAAAGTGAATGTTAAGGACGGGTTGTTTTGGAAAATTTGAAAATGTATCAAATTTCGTCCTATTTAAGTTCTGTTATTACATCACTATGGGCTAGTTGCTTGACAGAACCTTTCACAGAACCTGAAAATGAACGTTGGAATTTGATGAATTGTTTTACATTCAAGTGATGTTTGACTTACATTCAAGGAATGTAAGTAATTAACGACATTACATGTAGTTTGTAACATTCTAAAACGTCCAAGAATAGTATAGAGTCAAGAAGCACTACGTTTTATTTAATATGTAGGTACTTAAAATATAAGAATAACTTTAAGTATATTTTTGTTCTACGCCTTTGCCGACTTAACAATATGCAACTACGTTTCTCTTCCAGTTCAGACAGAGATATTATGATGATCCCCGACAACCACTTGGTAGCACTTTCTACAGTGTACATACGAACTTGCCAACATGTACAATGTACACAGTGGCGTGCATAGAGTTTTTAATCAGGCTAGACAGTAGGAAAAAACAGAGAATTAATACACATAAAAACAAACAAACACACACACACATACACACAGATATTGTAAGTTTTCGCTGAGAATGGCTTCGCTGCTGGCTTCAGCCGATGTTAGTTGAGTGACCTGTCATATCAAAATTCAAAATAATATTTTTTTTACTAACATACTGGATAATGTGATTTTTATTTTATAAGTTAAGTTATTCTAATTAATAGTGGTACCGACAGATGGTACTGATTGCCACATTTGTGATTTGCAACGAAAAACATGGTATTTTTTGACACTAATTTACTGATCCGACAACTATTTTGTATACTTAGTTCCTGCTTTTGACGCGATTCAACTAAAAGCGCGTATTATGTTTTTTTCAATAATTTTATATAGTTTAGCATTATTAAATATATAAGGAATGCACGCCTCTGAATGTACATGTACCTCCACTGTATCAACAGTAGGTACTAACTACTAAATTACCAGCACCACTACGTACTATGTTCTGTCTGTTACTGTACCAAGTAGCTACTTCGCCACATACTGGAGGCAAATTCAAATTTATAATAGACCAGTGTGATTACTCAAAGAAGCGGCTAATTCGACTCCTGCTGTTCTCGGATTATTTAATCAGAGGGAGGTAGGAACACTCGCTTTTGGTCTGAAATACAAATGAGTAATAACGCTGGGAGACCAAAGGAATACTGGTCGGATGAATTAAATTAATTGCTTTGATAAATTTGATTACTTAACTACCTTAATTTATACACTACAGGTATTAAATACAAACAGCAAATGATGTTAACAAGTGGAAAAATAAATGTGATGATATAATTGATTTAAATGAAAAAAAAAATGTTTTCCAAAATGTCCTGTGTACATTGCTAAATACTAATTGAAATACACAGAGAAAAATTTGAGAACCTCCTGCGTAAAATCAATATTAAAATACTCTTCAGAATTTTCTCAATATTTTCTGAAAAATTCACACATGCCAAAACTGTGTACAATGTACATTCTAAGTGTGTATAGGTAATAAGCAATAAAAACGCTTTGCAAACACTGAAAATTGTATTTCTATCTATTTAAGCGCAAAATTAATTTTTATTTATTTTGTAAATAATTTTATAAGAAAGAAAAAATTAAAATATTGAAAACTTTCACAGATAACCTGTGCCAAAAAAAAAATTTTTTTAAGTTGTTTTTATATCCGTTCATTATTATCCAATTTAAAAAAAACATTACAAGTAGTGTGTTGCATATATTTTCAATTCTATTTAAGCGAAACGATAGAAAAGTTTAAATTTATCCAAGCATAATTTTTGGTATTCACAAAGTAAACCGATTCGTAATAAAGATTAATCCATAATATTGATTTCCTAAAATACTCTGAGATACATACATATTTTTCGAAATAAATATAAAACATCCATTACAGACCATCATTATTCATTTATAATGTAAAAATAAAATATAAATTCAACTTCCCTCACTTCATAAATTGAAACGATGGCCTGGGACACCCTTGAAGGGTAAAGAGAAAAACATTAAGAAATAAATAAAAACAATAAAAGATTAGTAAACGATTGTACCTACCTACTCAATATTTTAACAGTTTTCTGGTGGTTTCAAATTCCATTTCTCGGTAATATAGTAAAAGATCACGAGACTTGTGTTGAGTAATGTGCTGGATAAATAAAACAATAATTTAATTGAATAATATTTTTGTGTAAACATTTAAGATAGAGAAGTAAAAGGTTTCACGTTAATTATATGATTTTTTTTAATAATATAAGAACGCGGAAAATAGAAATAAATCAATTAATCGAGTAAATAATGCAAGCATAACTCGAGGAATTCGGTTCCTTCGCGGGCAAAAGTAGAAAAACTACGATAGTTATAGTTCTCCTACTGACCGCTAGGTGGCTGATTCTTTCGTATCCAATCCGAATAAAAACCATTTTATTCGTATGCGCTGACTTACCTACATACTCAAGCTTCATATATGTTCTCTAAATTTAAAGATTTTTTAAATATTAAGGTGTTAGATATTAATAATTTATTTCGGTAATTAAATTCATTATTTATTTTAAAAAAAATTATAAAACCTCTTTTTTTTCATATTTTCACCAGTTCAAAATCTTACCTACGTACCTTGAAAAGGGGCTATTCTTGCATTGCTATTTACAAATAGTCTTTATTTTATTTTTGATATTTTATATAGTCATTATTTTTCAATTGGAAATTTGTTTTTTTTTTCTTGAAATATAATAATATCTTCTCAATATCAAATATATTTTACTTATTATATACGCAGCCTTAAACATTTACTATGTATCTTCTTTGTGTTAAGTTAGTTACATTATTATATGAATATACTCAGATATCATTTGTTTGCTTTGCTTTATTTTTTATTTACACACGTTCTTCTACTCTTTGCTGTTATACACGCTCATGAATAATTAATTTTACTTATTTATTTACTCCCCATTTATGGCCTCTTACAAATGAATAGTAATTATATATTATATTATGTTAATAATTATACATAGTCAATAATTATGCATAGTTAATAATTATCCATAGTTAATAAATATATGTATATAGTTAATAATTATACATAGTTAGTAATTATATATAGTTAATAATTATATGCAGCAATCTTGGGCAATCGAATGCATCATTTAGAATTTTATATAGAAAAACCATTTTTACTTTCCATATTATTACTTACGCATTTCATATATCTCATATTATAGTTTTTGTCTTATACTATAAGTCATACATAGTATAAGACAAAAACTATAAAGCCAAAAGGCGTTAACGAAACAAAAAAATAATATAACATTTTAATTCATAATTGCGCACCTAGTGACATTAAAAAATTTAATTCTACTTTTTTCCAGATCCCAAAAATAAGTTTTACCAACAACTTTAACCTAGGAATTAAAATATAAAAGGAGGCGCTTAAAGAACTACATAATATAAAATTTCCTCAACTTTGTCCACTCTCATCAATCACTAAATCACCAATCAATGGATACAATTTATAAGTAAATATTACTTATTTTAAAAGCTTTTAGTAAAATTAAAGCAGTATTTTACAAATAACGTATTTGAAATTTTAAATATTTGTATTTCTCTTATTACTTCTTGGACATTTTAAATATAATTTATTAAAGTTCAGCTGCTTCAAGGGCCGTTCCCCGGCAGTAGCCACGCTGCTCAGATGCCCGCTGCTTGCTACGCCACTGCCTGGCTAGGTGTCTATTCTAGGTGCTGTAAGTAAAGCCAGTGTGAACATGGGCAGTAGGAAATGATGACCCACTACCACAGTAAAGTGTGCCGGGGTCATAAAATACATAAAAATGTCACAACCTCGACTACTGCGTCTGGGGTAGGAATCTTCATTCAACAACCGCAGAGTCAAGGGGGCAGATGCCAAAAGAAATATATTTTACTTATTATTTAAACTAAAAATATATTATTGGGACTTTTATGCTCTTTTTTCTGTTATTCTTTTTATTTGTAAAATTTTTTGCTTACAATGTTTATTTGGACATACGCGGTACATTTTACTACAAGTAATAATATTATAATTAATAAATTATATGTACTGGGTTTTCCAATAAGAGGTGTTATTTTATTATAAATTTTTTATTTATTTTATATACATAAACACACACTTGCCACAAACTACACATCAATTCTTATCGCTTATCACTTTCTTATCACTTCTTTTATTTTATTGTGTATATAAATTAAAAATGACAGCTTCGAAAGTAACATCTACCTAAATAGCAATAACACCTCTTATTGGAAAACCTTTTAGTTAAAATACCTATTACATATGTCCAATACAATGACTTAATTTTGTCTGGGATGAAAACTGTTCTCAGGGTTAAACGCGGCACTCGTTATATTCTACGTGTTCATAGATGGCGTTAATTAATTTTTTTTTATTAAAATACGATTATTGCAAGGTATTGCTTTGCAATATTAAGAAAAATTATATTTTTGCGCCCGTACATGCACAATATGCATATGAATACACAGTTTTGTTCGTCTAAAAGCTCAATTCTTTTGAGAAAGGCATATAAATACAATATTGTACCGATAAACTCAATATTACAGATGGCGTTAATTAATTAATTTTGTTTAAATTTGCAAGGTATTGCTTTACAATATTAAGACAAATCATTTGTTTGCGCCCGTATATACGCAATATGAATATGAATCAATAGTTTTGTTCGTTTAAAGACTTAATTCTTTCGAGAAAGGCACACAAATACAATATTTTACCGATGATTCAATCCAATATTGTATTTGTATGCCTTTCTCGATAGAATTGAGTTTTTATATGGACAAAACTATTTATTCATATTCATATTGCGTATACGAGGGCGCAAACAAATAATTTGTCTTAATACTGTAAAGCAATACCTTGCAAAAGCGTATTTAAACAAAATTAATTAATTAACGCCATCTGTGAACACGTAGAATACAACGCGCGTTGCGTTTAACCTTTAATTCCTTATTTATCTTTTTAAACACTATCACATACAATGTGCATTATTTTGTGAGGTAATCTATTGAATTTAAACGGCTGCGTACGTTTCAATATAAAAATGAACTCTACATTTTATATCGAAAGGAGTTTGGTTCTTTCATTAATTTTGTTATTTATTACCTATTTAAGAAATCGATTTTTAACGGTGTTAGTAGTAAGTAAGTAGTATTAAGGTAGTAAGTAGTACTTATTTTATATATTAATTATTTTATTTTCCCATTTCACGAGACGCCATTGCACTCTCCGTATGCAAAGTGAACTTTATGAACGGAATCTAGCCGCGCGCTCCACACCGTGTAAATTACGCTGAAATATTAAAATCTTAAATTGGTACGTGAATGAAACAAAGGCGGCGCGTGACAGACTTACTACTGTATCTTCTCATCTTTATTGCGGAGGGTAAACGGGTTTTTTTCCTCTATTTTTTTCTGGGAAAGAGGGCGCGGGTGTGCGCGACGTTCACGAAGATTAGCATCTAAATTAGAAGGGTTAACAGCATCCGCCCAAAGGAAGAAGTGACGATTTATTAGTAAAATCTTTAAAAACAATCAAATAATCTTCCTTTGTAAAACTTTATTACCATTTTGCGAAAAGACAAAATAAAAAATGACAGATGCGACTTTTTTAATAAATTGTTATTTAAAAATACTTTTATTTTTTACTTTTCAAATTAGGATTCAGGAGTTGGGAATGTTATTTCTTACGCTTAATATGTTACGTATCTCTTATTTGAATTATTTTATCATGCCTGGTTTTCCTGGGACGTCTGTGACTGATTTTTTCATCTATTTGCCCGTTTCTCATACTCTCCTCTTTTATTTACACTCTTACCTACGTTAATTCGGTTCAGATGATGTGCAAGCGTCCCTTACTTAATTTTATACGTGTCTTTTTAATTTTTTTTCAGAATACCAACATTTTAATTATAATTTACAAGTTACACTACTGAATATTTAGACAAAAAGATGATGTACAAATGAGTACACGTGAATTGTTTTTTTTTTTAAATTTATTTTACACGTGCCTACCTTTATACACTCTTGGTACCTAACTAAGACCATTAGTACCTATTACAAATTAGTCTGCATTTTTATATGTCCTAATTACAACTTTAATTGCTGAACGAGTTCATTGTCATTGAAGGTAACCTGACTGAGATTTTTGAATACTTACAAAACTAATAGCACGACCTCTCCCTATTGTGACAGGAAAAAATAATGTATTTCGAGTCTACGTGAATTGAAGTAACGCAGCTTTCTAATATTTCTATCACCTACCCAACCTTAGTTACTATATCTCAGTGATAAATGATTGCTTCTGGAATTTAAAAATGCTAACTTCGCAGAAAACACGAAGCGTTGCCAAATTTTATTGCATTTTTATGATGGGTTTTAAAAGTGATGTCATGTAAGGTTAGAAAGATCGTGATCAAAGTCTGATGGGCAAATGTGATAAATTTAATAAGCAAATAGCTATAAAATATTATAAATAAAACACATGAGAAATGTAAATTAGATTAGATTAAGTTTAGTTTATGAACGCGTTGAACTTAGTACAGTTAAAACCTTAATAGATAATTTATATTGCTATTTTCAAGAGTTATTTAATATTCTATTTATTTATTAATTTTCGGAAAATCGATAGTTTACATTTATTTCAGTTTGTACATAAGTATTATATAGCCAAAATAAAACCAATTGTGGATTTCCTCATTGTGACTTTACCTCTACTGAGACAGCATAGTAAGGAATAAGTAAGTAGTGAGTAAATTAAATTTGTAAGAAAGGAATATGAATTCAAAAATTTATACAAAACCAAATATTATATAAAACGAAAAATTTACAAAACAAAACATTAATCAATACATTTATTGCCATGGAGAGAGGTTGTAGATATAATTCAAAACATAATAGAAATATAAAAAATAGGGACATAACATTATTCACAAACCATCAGAGAAATATTCTTTTATGGACCTCTTGTATTTGGTTAATTCGCAGCTGAAAATATCCACCTTGGATAATACGCTATTGTAATTATTGCATGGTCTGTTCAGGCAAGAAATCTGCTTAGGGTTACTTAATATAATATTTTTTTTGGATTCAAGTTTGCAAAAGTAATTCTCTAAAACATAACAACATTTTACAATATCCTGAGTATTCACAAATGCTTTATATTTGATAAAATTAGGTATGCATCGTGTGTTAACTTTTCGTAGAAAGATGAAACATGTCGAGTATTTTAAAGCAATTAAAAAAATCATATAATTACGATCAAATTAGGTACTTGAAGAAATTATTATAACCAACCTTTACATTTGTATTTCATCGGTAATGCAATACGGAACCACTGGCCAATGGGACATAACTCTATGACACTTTTGTCGCTTGTACTGAATGTATTTCATTACATCATCATATTTCATGTGAAGCAATCACAATGTTTACTGGTTCATGTAATTATATCAATTTCATCATATCATTCATTTAATTTTACGAAACTTCTCTGAACTGTTATTTGATCTATTTATGTATTACATTTGGTACTTACAAGTGGTTTTAAGAATCTTTAAAAGTTCATCGAAGCTTTCTTATATAATTTTTAGAATCCAGCCAGCACCATTAATGTCTCCAAAGCGTTCGAGATGAACTCGAGATAACGTGGAACCCACTCTCACCACAATAACGACACAGCTGCGATATTATGAAAAGTAATTCTCCGTATTGTGTATTGTAGTTATATTGTTGCATCTTGAATTTTAATGGCATCGTTAAGCCGATAGAGAGAGACAACTACATGATTGATAGCTTCGCCTTTGTCACGTGTAAACTGGGTGTACCTACAGTACAGACTACACAGCGCGTGTTTGACATGTTTAATTGGGTTTTAATTTAGATTTTTCTAGATGTGACGTAATATTTAAAATATTGTAGCTGCTGTATAGAAGGCTTAAGGAAATTGACATGATCGGAATCAATACAATATTTTTTTTCTGTTAACTACATATCATTAAAGAAGAAAATAATATAAAGTTATCAATTAAAAGTAAAAGTCTATTGCGTGTAGGTATTGGCCCTTCCTCCTCCTTCGCAAACTCTTCAACCTAACGATAAAGTTTATATCAATTCGTTTACGCAATAATAATGTTATCTTACAGTCCTGCAAATAAAATCTCGAAATCTCCGAACCTAAAGTTTTTAAAATTTACGGGAATAATGTTTCTTTTAATAACTTTGAAAGTTATACACATCAATGTAATATATCATTGAAGAACAGGAAAATAATACTATATCTAAAGTAAACATGACACAGAACAAGACACAGAAAAATACAAAGTTAATAGTCTGAACTGGAAATCAAACCAAGGATCTCTGTCTTACCAGGACAATAATACCTCTAAACACTAGAGTAAATATTTTACATAATTTTGGTCGATTTGGGTTTGATTCCCAGTTGAGACCGTTGCATTTTTTTTTTATGTGTTTTGTTCTGTTTCACGTTTCGTTAAGATTTATTATTATAATTATGTTTTTCTTCAATAATATACTAAAGTATATGACATGGATATAAACGAATTAAACTGGAACCATTTGTCTAAACAGTTCATAACTTGTTTTAAAATAATCTACAAACCGAATTTTTTCTAAGTCATTCGCATCAGTTAAACCTTTTCACCGTCTTTTTGGCAATTCATCAAAATCATTAAAGTTGTCCAAGACCTTTGTAAATAATAAAGAATCGGGATTAAGCACAGAAAGTACTTTTAGAAATAATTTCTGATGGAACTAATGTTTCTGGCGTTTGTAGGAACGTGCGTGTCGATGTAGGTAAAGATAAAGCACTCTTTCTATGGCGACACAGGTAAAGAGAAATCTGTTAGCGAACGTAAAAAAATAATTTTAATGAACCTGACAAAGTATTTTGTATTTATTGGTTTTCACAAACTTTTTATAACGATTTCAATATTTATTTTATAAGCAATAATTATTAGCCTGAAACACTCATCCACATCGAAAAATCTCCTGATAAAAGATACATGACGCCAACGGGACTTGAACCCGTGTAAATTGTTGAATTTAATTTAATTTTATCGAATTTATAAATTGTTGAAAATGAACATAAATATTAAAGATTTTAAATCTGATAATTTGTTGATGATTCATGATTTTTTATTCAATTTTACTCTAAACTTTTGTTTGATATTATATTTCCTTTATGTAGAATACTTTTATCCTAATAATACACAGTTGGACAGCCTGGTTTAGAGCCAACCTTCATCTCGCCTGTCTCCTACCTTACACACTTCCTTCATCGTCATCTACATAAAATATCTGATACTTTGAAAGATAACTAGTTTCCCATAGACCTTTCAACTCCTAGGCCCCAGACAGTAAATTGATTATTATCTGTCCTCTTTAGCCGGACTCTTGATCGGTTGACTTGCGCCGGCCGCAGTGGGGGTTGAATGATTCCCACCCCTCCTGTTCTTTTCCTTCACTGAACTTTTACTCTTTAAAAAGAACCTTTACACAGCATCTCTAAAAATGACTCAGGCCCTAAGGAAAAATATTTTCCTCGTGGCCTCATTTGTGGAGTTAATAATATAAAAAAGAAGTATTTTCGAAATGGGAAAATATTTGATGAATTTCACCATAAGAAAGGAAAAATATGTGTTGTCTTTGGTAACACAGACACGCCCACAACACGATACAGTTTATATCTTCAGCTAGTAATTTATTTACAAAAATAAGTCGTTATAGTCATTTTATTACTTTTTCCTAATGAAATATATTTATTGGTTGAAAGTGGCAAATAAAGTTTACAAG
This sequence comes from Hesperophylax consimilis, assembly GCF_061612785.1. NCBI lineage: Eukaryota > Metazoa > Arthropoda > Insecta > Trichoptera > Limnephilidae > Hesperophylax > Hesperophylax consimilis. The sequence goes on from NC_142842.1 coordinate 24,753,473, forward strand.
AATACAACCATCGGAAAGCGATTTCAAATACTTTAACATTTTGAATTGCAAAACATCGGTTTGTCGATTTTACTAAAATCTGAAAGAGTCAATCATCTGCTTTCAAAAATTGTAAACTTTCTTTTAGGATTTCGTTCAAAAACAGCGAAAGTCAAGCGGGAATATTTCTAAATAAATCTATAATCTGACAGATGTTTCTAACTAAAGACATGGAACCACGTTGTTTACATCCCAGTGGTCAAAAAGAATAAAAAATATATTCTAATTCATGTATTGCTTACAATGTCTGAATTTTCAGTAAGGTTTTCAATTTTTCTACAAGTTTCTCTATTATCATCTATTGTCAGGCACGCGTCCTAACCACTGCGCTACTAGTCCATCTCATATTTCAATATTTCTTATGCCTTGGCCGGTTCACACCGCACCTCGGCACGTTTTCATCCCCTCCCCCTGCTTGCAGTTCCTGTTTTAATCTCTCCGGTATTAGCATAATATCGTGCCTTGTATATCGCGGCGCGGTGTTGGGAACATAAGTATTAACCTGTGTGGTGAGGTGCTACTTATATTTTAACATTGAAAAAAAAAACAGCGCGAATATATTTGATTTTTTTTTTACATAAATTCAAATCAGAACTAATAGAATTCTACCATGAATTTAGCGTTTCTAAAACAGTAAAAAAGCAGTGTTCATTTAGGTTTCCAGCATAATTAGATAGTTATCCATGTATGTGTAAATTTATATCCTAACAAAGCTAGTTATTGTCAAGAACAACATTGTTCCAAATGGGATATAAGAGTAAATTAAATTAATTTTAGAGAACGCACGTTTGAATGTATTTACGTTCAAAATAGTTTGAATCACCCGCCCGCAATTCTTACCCCTCAGTACCCTACTGCGCAAGCAAGAATCTTTTTTAAATGGTTCTACTACTTTACCTACATTATTTATTCTATATAACGTAGGTTCGCCAAAAAAAGGTGTGTTTTGTAATTTTTTTTTCTGTGTTAGTCACAATACGGAATCCGTAGCACATTTGGCTACGCAATTGATCAGGAGTTGCGGAATATCGTATTGGATTAGCGGGAGAGTGCCAAAATAAACTAATCATATTTTTTTCTCATATGTTATGGGCGCTGTCATTCCGAGCCCTTATTTACTGAGAAATTGATTGCTATTTTAGGGCTCACAAACATATTTGGTTCAGCGGAGCCTAGCCCTATTTTAACTCGACTTTTTTCAATATAATGGTACCTACCTAACAGAAGAAACATTAAAAAAGAATTGTCATTGTTCACGTTTGTTTGAACAAATCGAGTAATTTCTGATTTGATTTTTTTTCACCTATTTTATGATTTTTAAGAAACTGTTGATTTCAATTTTTCAAATAAGAGAAATATATAAATAAATCTTTTAAATAAGTCTACTTAACTGTTCTCACAAATTCTAGTTTATTCAACATAAGAAAAATGAGATTTTTTTTCTTCGATCGAGATTTTTATTTCCACCGCAGTGAAACGGTTAAACACATGTAAAGAAATGATGTAAGAAGGAACCTCCGAGAGTTCTAATGGGTGAGCTTTAGCAGGACTTGAGGCAAGAAGCTTCGTGCCATACCGTTCGCGGGTAACGACCGGGTACCAAGGAGCTTTGCGGACTGTTTCTGCTTGATTAGAGCACTGCTGAGTGGACGTTCTTCCATATTAGACAAGTCATGTTTGAATGTATTGTTCCAGTGCACAAATTAAAAAGTAACCAATCGGAACCAAAAAAATTTTTCTGAAAAAAATGCAAATGATTTACATCGATGACCTTAATTAGTGGTACAATATATGACTCTGACCTTAAAGTTGCGAGTTGAAAATCAAATCAAATAGATTTATTTAAAATTTAAGATTTAAGATAGCTGAGTTATATTCGCCTACCAAATATGTTTTTCATGAGTTATTAAATTGATCACAATTGCGTTTTTGCTGTTTTCGTCCCAAATTTTGTGGATACTTACAATGTTGTTCTAATGAGAAGTCACCATTCAATACAGATTTTTTGCTTTGCTAGTTCTGGAAAGCCGCGAGCCTTAATAATTACCTACCCTTTTATTTTCCGATGAAAAAATATAATACTTCAGCCTAACTTAATTTCTACTTACGGTATCACGGTTCAACGGATTTCTGAGAGTGAATAATTATATTGTGTGGTATCAAAATTAAAAACAACGCCGCAAAAGCCCTAATAGGTAATTTTCTAAAAAAATGTTTTTTCACGGAAAATTTGAAAACCATGAATATTTAATAACAAATGCTTCACAATTTCACACACCGGTAGAGAATAATTATATTTCACGTACATTACTGTAATGAAAAAAGCCTTTCATAATCCGGAACCATGTTTCGATTTGATCCTGTTGAGGCCTTGTACTGGCTGTCTCAGTCTATTGACAACGTTTTGAAATTCTAAAAATAAAAATAATGACGCTGTATTTGCAACATTTCTAAACATCAGCGGTACTAGTTCCGATAAGTTATAGTAGTGATGTCCACGCAGTATCAGTACCCCTGTATCAATACTAATAATTGATTTATGTATATTTAGTCGGTTGATTCGTTTTATAAATAGCGCGTGACTGAAGACAACTACACACTGAAATTGTAATTTCCTCGTCATAAAGATAATTGACTATTAACGACGACCATCACCACTTATGAAAATTGTGTTGATTGATTGCAGTAAATCAATACATCAGCGATTGTACATTTGATCTTAATTAACTATACCATGTTCGTAGAAGATCAAAAACTATATCAACAAAATTATGAAAACAGTCTCCTGTAGTCTTCTATTAGATATTTTCTTCAGTCTCTTTTAAAACGGGCCAAGTCCCAAATTAAACTGGAAAGCACAACAGGCCATTTTGGTAGGTCAGTTCTAAGCCAACATGAAAATATGTGTATTGGAAAAATTGTATGATTATCTGTTTCGAAAGTTTAACCTTAAGAGGAAGCTACAAGCCAAAAATGTGTGTACCTACTCTTGGTATACCTTATATCGTACGTAATAGACATTAAAATCGCTTGACAAACGGAGTCTAGAAACGTTCAATTTCAAGCAAAAAACTGGTTTTTATTTATTTTGTAAATAATTTTAAAAGAAAGCAAAAAAGTTAATCAAGTGAAACTGTCATAGATAATCTTAGCTATAATAATGTATTTTTTAAAAGTTGTTTCCTTTATGCGTTCATACATTTCTATTAAAAAAATATATTTTTTAGTAGTTTGCATTTATATTTTTTTTGTGTAATTTAATTTTGTATTTGAATTCTACAGCGAAACGATAGGAAAACTTACAATATATCTAAAGCATATTTTTTGATATTCATAATGTATACTAATCTGTTATAAAGATTAATCAAAATAGTGATTTGGTACTAAGCTTTGACTTAACAAATTGACTAAAACATTTTACTTAGGGATGAAGCAAGTTGCTTTAAGCAACCCGGCCTGAGCACAATCAGCGTAAGTGTTTATTGTTTAGAATAGAAACTTAAAAAGTATATTGCGTTTATCGCGTTTAGACGGAAAGGCAGACGCAATTGATGCTTGTATTGATTAGTTGGAGTAATGTAACTAAACATTTGACTTTGCAAATGCTTTCAGCGAATAATATAACTACTATGACAATTGGTTAAGCATTCGAGTCTTTAATATTCATACGCCCACGTCATCGAGTGGTTAAGAGTACTCCATTCTGATTATTTGTCATATGATTAATGATTTGTTCAATTAATACGGAGCGTGAAATGAAAAATCTCGCTGAAAGTTTTGACAATTCGCGCCGTGATTGACTTTCTGGGATAGTGGAAAAAGCGCTGAATGATCGTAGAACGCCACACATGAGGTATGTTTCAAAATATAGGCACACCGATTGGAATACAAATAACAAATTATGTGCAGTCTTCGTCCGATCTGTACTTTTACTGCAATTTTTGAGTCCAACAGCAGGAAACCAGTGGGAACATGGTACTCTCTTATTGGAAAGTGGTGAGACGGTAGAAAACTGGGAAAAGGAGAGAAATTTGTTGGAAAAATAAAAATAACTAATAACTGTTTAATCTAGTAAAAAATATAATGTAGATTTCTCGTTAGTAAATATAATGACGGAATAAATCATCAAAATGATAATTCATCACATCTTTAAAAAGTTATATAAAGTCACGGAAAGTGATGAAACAAAAACGTTATTAACTGGGTTAAGTAGGTTAGGTTAGTTTAGGTTAGGTTAGGTTTAATAAAAATAAATTTCATCGTTTCTGATGACTTTGTATCACTTTTTAAATGTGTGTTGAATTGTCGATGTGTTGATTTATCATGGAACGAGTAAATATATCTATAACCCATTCTGAAACGACGTGCATTTTATTTTATTTATTCTCATTCAGACCTGCTAAATAATAGTTTATCAGTAGGTACACATTGAAAGCATTTTAGGCAATAACATGGTATTTTTCAGTATATTCAGTATTTAACAGGATGTACGCACAATAATGATGTTAACAAATGCACAGTTGGAAGGGTTAAATTAGAAGAATAGTGTAAATACAAATATTATATAAATATCCACATAAGCGTTACATATCAAACAAGTATAAATGAAAGGTCACATCAATTGTTTCACAGATAATTGATGAGGTATTACAAAATTTAAAGTCGTAATTTGAACCACAATTAACAATTCAAGGGTTTCAGTGGGGCATCCATATAAATCATCTGTATCTAACAACCATTTTTTTAGATTATATTTGATTTTAGCAGTATAAATGGTTTTATTTTTAATTTTCATTGCTAGTTTATTAGATATTTTGGGTTTGAAGATACTATTTTAATGGCATGTACCTACGGAAAGCTCTTTGTCAAAGTATCAAATAATATTTTTTTCCGCAATGAGACGGTGTTTGAACCCACGACACGAAGCTCTTCATAGTAACGAAACACTTTAGATTCGTCTATTTTGGGGTCAGATCATTTTTGGAAGGAACAGTTTGCAAATAAAGATTCTATGCCTACAATGCACGCCGCTTTATTTATAGACTACAGCTATCAAAAATGATTTTTAAATCATTTTTGGAGAGAAAATTTCGAAAGACATTGATTCCTACGCACAAAAAGTTTTGTACACTGAAAAAAATGAGTATGGATTGTTTATTGAAATCTAGTTAAAAGCGTGACCGCATTCCATTTCTTAACAAACTATAGTCGTTTCATAATATATTGGAATACGTGTTCGTGAAGCTGCGCTTATCCTGTTACTGTATAATGACGAATCGGGAAAATATTATTAATTTAGTAAACACGTGTTCCGACATCCCCATAACATATTCGTGTTTTATCGAAAGTTTGTTAGGAAACCTGTCAATTCATTCGTTAATCCAGACCAAAATTTGAATAAATTATCAATATTTTATATCAGTACGTTTCCTCCGTGTAATGTTGAAAATCTCTATCTCGATAATTTTATGATTCTTATGATTGACCTTTATTAGTTTTACCAACAATTTATCGACTTTTTTTATATATACAAAATAAAAAAAGGAGTAACGCTACAGTTACTTAAGGCTGTCGTGTTAAAAGTGTCAACCGGCGTGGGTGGCGAAGAGAGAAGTCATTAATTTTGATAAATTATACTTCTTGTGAATGAATCGTTAATGAAAAACCTGCCCGATCCGCGGCCGCCCACTCCCTCCCCCCGCCCCCGCCTCTGCTCTAACCCTGGAGGTAATTGGAAGCACTAATGGAAGGCGTTTCCTGATAAACGCTCAAATACAACATCGGATTATTACAATATATTATTTATTCCTAGAGCAGCTCAGAAGACCGATGAAAATGGTGATATTAGAATTACAATAATTGAATGGTATTTATAGTTTTCCGGATTAATTGGTAGACTCCAAATCAATTAAATCAACATATTTAATCATTTAAAATACCTATATGAAAACAGCAGAGAATTAAACAAACAACCATTCATGAATATGCTACGACAGATCTGTTAGGTTTCCGTTCCTCTCTTCTCACCCCTACGAAGAAATGACGTGGTGGTAAAAAATATAGATTTAATAATGAACTATAGAGATGTGAAGACCAATTTTTAAAGGATTATTATACGGGTAACATATTTTAAGTGTAAGGAAGAAATACACAGCGATATCCCTAAGAATATGTAAGAATATATTTTATGCAGATCGATATATGTCAGTAATTTTGATATTCTGAAGAAATTGTTAAAATTAGAGTTTTTATTTTGCCCATTATTTTAATTAACTTAGACAGGTACTTAATTCAACAGCATCTTCATGTTACAAAAATCAATAAACCACTGTTTTTTTGTTTGTTTGTTTTCCCGTTCAAAAGTCAGACTTGAAATAACAATCGGGTTAAGATTTTGGTTAAATGCGCATCCTCCATTCTTTGATTAATTTAATATGCAAATCATAAAATAATCTAAAAATTCCATCAAGCGAGGCACATAAATTATGCCCCGCCACGGATCCGCCTGGCATGTCAAATGGGTTTTGATGTTTGATTTAATAAATTGAAATGCGATTCAGAAGAACGTACCGGGTTCTTAAGAGAAATAACATTTAGCAGTTCACTTTCCCGTTTTAAATTTTGCGAATTCCATTAACTTCCATATTTCATTTAATTTTTTACAGGAAATATCAAATGACCTAGACAATTATGAGAGGTTATCTTACAAATACGAATCATTTTACAACCCTTGAAATTCGTCAGTATACACATAACGCTGGTTGTATGTTTTATTTCTAGTAACCTTTCTTTCTTTTTCGCAAACTTTCGATTATATCTATGCTATTATTGGGTGGACAACAGCAGTTTTCTGTTTAGAGATTTCGGTTTTAAGATTCAAAACGTGCTTGTATGATGTCGTACTTTATTAATGTAAAAAATATTGAAAAAAAAATTTTTTGTTCTTTCTTGTTTTGAAAAAAATTATAAAATTGAACAACACATTTCATTCCGTTTTAACTTCACTTTTTTTGGGAATGCTTTGTGGAGGGTCTTTTTGGGGAGAGGAAGGAGTGAACAAGGGCCGTAGAGACGTATGCTGTAGGAGGGAAGAAATAAAGAGGCCGGCAAATCGTTTCACAGCCGAGTTGTTAAATTGAAGAACTAGTCGTAGAAACGACCAGCTCTCATGTGGCAAATGTCAACCGTAAACAAACTTTGGGCGCGCGTTTGGCATGTTTCCCCCGACAATGCGTATGATGACTATGTATAGGTAAGTACTAAAAAATATTTATGCTAAAAGTTTTGGAAAACATCTCATAAATTATTTTGTGTGAAAAAATAATTTTTAACCCATATAATAAAGAATGATACTAGAACTACCTTCTAAACAAATTTAAAAAATAATAATGTTCCATTTAGCCCAATAGCCGAGCGTTCCGTCTCACATTGTAGATCTCCATGCCATTTGAATTTCGTAAACACAGTTTTGCATTGAAAATTTAAGCCTTGATTAGGTACACACTTACATCACGAAAATCGCTCAAAAGACACTTTTTGCGTTACTCTATATTCTGTGTTTCAACCCGTCCTTTCCGGTGCCATCAACAAATTATTGTTAATTAATTATTCTAATTATCACTGTCGTGTCATGAATCACCTTAAGAGCCCCATATTCGATATGGCCCATCTGTGTATGTGTTTTCCTTATTTGATTGAATATAATTGTAGAGCTGCTTATCTCGGCACAGGAATTCCCTAGAGAGATGAGCAACGGAGAAAAAACCTAATAAATTTAAAGCTCTAGAAATACATAAAAAATCTTATAAATAAATGAATAAAAGTAATTAAAATAATTGTGCAATTCAATAAAAAACTTAAAAGTTAGATAACCTGTATTGTAGAGTAAAGTTATGTCAGACCTTCCATTAGATTTCACCTCCAAATTTAAGTGTTAAGTATGACCGGCCTGTCACAATAAGGTGTGGCCTCCCATTCCTCTTCCAAACTCCAGTCTTCTTCTTCTTTACTGCTTTCTCTCAATGGATCTGTGAGAGGAGAGCGGGGCTCAGATACGAATTAAATGATAATGGTCTCGCTTACACGAGTCGCCTCATCATTACGCTGAGCTTCTTCGTTTGAATATTAACGGGAAGGCGGGTGGTCGAATATCAACAGCGTCATGTGGACTTATGTATTAACTATTTGACAACCTCCTTGGTTGAGTGGTTAAAAACTTTGCCTACGAATCCGGAGGAAGTGGGTTCAAATCCCGGCGTATGCAACTATCTTTTATTGATTAATTATGGTTATTTATTAATTTTCAGTGTTATGTAGTGTATATTTGTGGCACGTTCAAGAGTGGTAGATACTTTCAGTATGGTATCCTATTGTAAAATTTACGAGTGTCGGAGAAATCAATCTATGTCTCGTGAACTGAGGGTGTAAAGTACCTGTGGGATGGTTTTTTTCTACCCGATAAGTGGGCTGCCTATAGCAACTTAAAGGGCTGAAATACTATCTTTTTTTCTTTTTTTTTTTTGACTGTAAGGAAATTATTGTTGTAATATCAGCCGTCTTTCGTGACGAGATTGCCAGATACTTCCCCACCTTTCTACCTCATCTTCCTACAACCTTTGCCTCAAATATCCTAATAAAATGAGTATGCCTGAGTCTAACTGGCCTCAGACGGTTGGAAGCAGTACCTACTATTCTCTTGTGTGGTATTAATTTTTGTTTCCTTTTTATATTTGATATCGCACAAGAGTCCCAACATCTGGAGCCAGTTAGAATATGGCATCCCCAATTGGGGTGTGTTGTCAGGCTGAGAGTAGTGGGGAGGTGAAGAAGACGGGAAAGAGGAGGGTTGGGATGTACCTGGCTATTCAGATCTGGTAACTAAATATGGTCAAATTCATTTCAAGCAACGCTTCAACGGTGGTCTTACACCAGGGCGATACTGAGAGAATCTTCCACTCTAGAACGTGCGTCAAATATACTTCATATAGACTATTTTATATAAGTTTATTTTGAAATTACACAAATCAATCAAATAATATTAACTTGCGCATGCCGGGATTTGAAGCCGCCACCTCCGGCTTGCTAGTCGAGAACCTTACCCCTCGACCACGAAGCGTTAAAAAAATAAGAATGCCATCAATATTGGTTATATGATGCTATAATATATTATATAGTGTGTGATAAATTCTATATGGATTTTTGTTTAAAAATACTCGTACTTGGATCGTCTTATGTTTTCTGCCTAAAGCTTATGGAATTATGGCATCAGTGTGTTGAAAGGTTGGAAAAATTGGAATAGGGGAAAGAAAAGGTGAATGTAAATATTGGTGTGCATTTGGCTAGTCGTGTTACTAAAGGTTAATAATATATGTGCATATTGGTATGCATTTGGCTAGTCGTGTTACCAAAGGTTGATAATATATGTGCATATTGGTATGCATTTGGCTAGTCGTGTTACTAGAGGTAGATAATATATGTGCATATTGGTATGCATCTGGCTAATCGTTTTACTAGAGGTAGTTAATATATACGCATATTGGTATGCATCTGGCTAGTCGTTTTACTAGAGGTAGTTAATATATACGCATATTGGTATGCATCTGGCTAATCGTTTTACTAGAGGTAGTTAATATATACGCATATTGGTATGAATCTGGCTAGTCGTGTTACTAGAGGTAGTTGATATATATTCATATTGATATGTATCTGGCTTGTCGTGTTACTAGAGATAGATAATATATCTATGCATATTGATAAGTATTGATTCTGAATGGTGATGTCTCACAAGAATTGAAAGTGCTTTATTATATACAATAGTAAATAGGTGCCTATCAAAAATACTAATTTCATTGTATATCCGCAACTCCTGTTCTATGAACTCTAGAGCATTTGCTTTGAATTAATGTTTCATGTTTAAAATTGGAAATGTTTGTTATAGGATTCAGGCAACCGATAAAATACCTCTGTTTCGTGACGCTGAATTTTTTTAACGCATTTTCCTCTCCAACCAATAAGGAGGCTAGGATTCAAATTTTACTGGTTTTAATCTGCGTAGTGTTGCTTTGAGTTGAATCTAGCCGCCCGCGCCGGCGTAGTAGCGAAAACGTGATACAATGACAGTTAACAAAAACACAGTACCGATTAAAGAACCGTACCGATGTGTCAATTCGAAATATGAGCGCTACCAAAAGGACAATATTACCAAACGTCACAACCAACTCTTCCGTAAGTCACATCGGCGAATACTCATCTTTTTGGTTCAGCGAACAGAGCGTTAATTTACATAGGCACAAACTTGCCTAGATTATAACCATTATAATCAAACCCATGTGTTGATAGTCTACGCGAATATCGCACAACCTCTAACTATAATATTTTTTAACAGAAAATTACCATTACCATTTTGAAAACTGGTTTGCGGAGTATATAATATTTTTATTCCTTTTACAAGTCTTTTTTAGTCTCCCTATCTACGGTTTGTGGAAAATTATAATAATCTATTTCCTCATTTTTAAGATGCATCGTAAATATTAATTCAACTTATGTGTTTTGTATGTGTTGTTTCACTTACTTTTATATCCTTCTTGAACTTGTATTCATTATTTACTTTCTCATATCATTGTACAACCTAATGCCACATTTAAAAAACAACACTTTGTTAACACTTTGTTATGCTCGTAAAATAATGTTAATTTAAAAAAAAAATCTGATCAAATTATTCATTTTCCTGTAAAAATTTGACTGTGGGCCTATGACGAATTGAAAGAGTTCCTAACAAAGTTTCAGTCAAAAGCAAATGTTTTATGAGGACGACGGAACACGTGTTCATACAAATAATGATATTGATACTTGCATACTTATACTGTAGCATTTCACCATGATAATAGGAAAAGAGCACGTGGTCTCGATATATTCTGAAAGACAATTATTTTAACGTGATCATTTTACTCCGTGTATTTAGGTAATTTTGTGATGATCGTATATTCATAGATAACGTTGATATTAGATAAATAATATTACATATATCATTTGAGATTTCACGGCTAAAAGTATTATGGTGATTTATTTTTGGGGTATTATGCCGTGTTACCTTCTTCTTTAGGTAACGTTTTGGACAGCATTACATTGTGTAATATACATCTGCACTGATGATGGAAACTGTAATACTGTTCGAAACGTTGATTAAAGAAGGTGGTAGCGCAACTCGTCATAATACCCCAAAAATAAATCACTGAAGAAATGTTAGGTATAGTTCCTACGAATTAATAATAATATATTTGTGTTCGACTCAGTCAGTATTTCAGCATTTCAGAAGCACTATCCATAAAACAACGTACATAATTCAATAGAAATAAATTAAACAATATTTTCACTCTGAAACCTTTGAACTTTGAACTTTGAATATTGGTTTATTTTGATAACCACATAACCATTCAAAAGTATATTATTTACCTATTTATAAAGTGTGACTTTACACTATTCGGTAATCAAACCTTTGAATAGTGGCTATATTATATATCGGATAAGTTAGCCAAGTTTTCTACCTTTTTCCAGTCTTTATTTATTTATTATAATGGGTAGTTATCTGAAGGAAGGTGAAATACCCCCTCAAAGAAATAAATTCCGTCGTGAAAAATAATTGATAGTTACATCTATTCGTTCACAGATGGCGTTAGTATAAAAATCTGCTTATGCTTTACGCATAACGAAATTCTTTTCAGAGCAAACAGCGAGCGGATCTAAGGATGTGCAAAGTGAAAGCAGAAACTTTTATATTAATCTTCTAGTGTTCGTTTTAATTTGAAGTATTACGATATTTATTTTTGCTTTGAAATTTTGATTAATTTACTCTAAAATGGTAAAAACAAAAATAAACACTTCGGATGTCAAAAAATAATAATTCATTGAATTTATGAGTAGGTACATAATCTATCTATTATGTTCTGATATAAAAATTAATAACACGACTGTTACTTAAATTGTATGATTTTTAAAAGTGTAAGGCACACTTCTGAATTCTTAGTTCCATATGGAATTTATTGTATGATAAATATGAAATTGGTAAACTGCAGTGAGGAGGTGAATGCATAAAAGCACACATAGTAGGTACCTACTATGATTATTTTTTTTAAAAGATTTCATCTACTTATTCAAGAAATTCAAAGAAGTACTTACCGACTTATAGAAATTGAACGGATTATTAGCATGTAGGAAGACGGTACTATCATTATTAGCATTTCCATTAAGTGCTCATTAATCCCTTAAGTAATCAATTCATAATTCATTTCCTATTCATATTTACGTAACCCATTAATTCGGGGGATCACGAATCTCTGCACGCAAAAAAGAGCCACGTAACGTCCCTTGGCTCGACATAATAACGTAGGTATTATCGTATTCCTACAGGGTGTAACAAGGAAACATTGCTATGGGGTATATTTAAAAATAAAATCTATTAAAATATTAATCATAATTTTGCAATTTTGGAGGCAGTGTAGATACCGCCGCACAGAGTCGTATTTGCACGATCTACGCGGCCAAAAGTCCCAATCTCAAAATAACAATACTATTCATAAAAACCGGTTCCCCGAACAAAGGACTAACCCATGAACAGAACCCGTCCCTGTTCTACCTTGTAATGCGCACCGCGCACCCGTGGCGTCAGTCGGAATTGAACCGTTTCACCTGTGCACGTATCTGTTCTCGGCGACGCGCTTTATTATACGAACTTCCCGAGTTATTTTTTATGTTAACAAGTTATTGTTACAAATTCAAAGTGATGGATTCTAATGAAGAAGGTAATAAATTTACAAATTACATTATAAAAGTCATGGTAAACTACAAAACAAGATTATTATTTCAACTTATAAAAAATGTCTTTTTCGTACCCTGATTTCCTTCAATATTTTTCTTTACTAGTGTTTTTGTTCATGTATAGGGGTAGATCGGGCTATGGTTATTATTACAGGTTGTTATTTGATTTTTTTCCTTATAACTAGTATCAAAATCGTGTCCGGAAACTTCCGGATAAATATAGTTTTGAGGCGTTAAAGATATGTAGCGAAATTTCGTATAAAATTGGAAATGTTTGTTAGTGTCTTTTAACTTAATGTATGTGTGTTTTAGGTTCAGAGGGTGCATCAGGAGTAAAGATTGTGACTCGACAATACTTATTCGACCGCATGAAGAAGGAAAATTTGTCTAGTTTACATGCAAATCTAAATTATCTAAAAGATCAACTTTTGTCATGTGAAAATTATAATGAAGACCAAATGATTAAATTGAAACGTGGTTTTGCCTTTTTCAAATCAGAACTGAAACAAAGGTGGGTCAAAGCTCATTATAAAGAAGCTAATTTTCTAAAATACAACCAATCATGGCTAGAAGGTACTTTTGAAATACCTGTAGTTGAGACACAAAAACGGCCAGGTCGGCCATCCAAGTCGTTCGAAGACTTAAGTGAGAGGAGCAAAAAGCGAAAGACTGAAGAACTTCGTTCTAATTTTGAAAAGGATATCATAATCCATGCTGCGACAGTGGAACTGGGAAAATCTGGTAAAAAACTACATAAGAGGAGTGAATTTTGCAGCCCTTGAATTCGGCATATCGGTGTTGCACGCCAGAATTCTAATTTTTTAATGTATCCTACATTTAACCTATAAACTCCAAGTACAAAAATACAGGGAAACAAAATCGAAGGATGAGAGAGACCTAGCAGAGCAAACCAAGAAAGAGATACAAAGAAGGTTTCGCAATGAAACAGGGCTAATAATAGATATGCCTAAGTCCAATTTCGGCAATACCAATGATGGCAATACCAGCAGAAGGTTCTTTGAGGACCCCAAATTAGCTGCGAAAATAACTGGCATCAGCTATGAGCTAATTTACAGACTAAAAGTCATATTGGAAGCAATTTCAAGCGGATTCAAAATTGATCCCGTAAAGTATGAAAAATATGCTTCAGAAACTGCTCGTGTTTATGTGGACCTATATGATTGGCACCCTATGACGCCAACAATGCACAAGCTTTTAGTCCATGGCGCAGTCATCATCGAAAAGGCATTATTACCAATCGGACAGCTTTCCAAGGAAGCAGCTGAGGCTCGCAACAAACATTTTAGATGTTACCGCCAAGATTATGCGAGGAAATTTTCAAGGGAAAGCTGTAATCAGGATATTTTTAAACGTCTTCTACTTACTTCTGATCCTATGCTAAGTAGCATGCGGACTGTAAAAAAAGGAAGTCTAGAACATTTTTACCTGAAACTTTGGCCATGTTTGCACCTGCAGACCCCAATATATCAGAAAGTTCATCGGAGAGTGATGAAGAATGCCAATAAACTAGCATTTTTATTGTTATTTCCCTTTGTACAGACCGAAAATTGTACTTTTTTGATTTTTTGTAAATATATAATGTATATAATCTTGAATATATATATAATAATTGTGAAAAATTGTTTTTTTAATTTATTTACATTGTTTAGATACCAATTCAGTATAAACATAGTTTTGGCCGCGTAGATCGTGCAAATACGATTATGTGCGCCGCCTCAGGAATTATTTATTGGATAATCAACACTTTGCCCACCCAAGTGGTTGATCGGGAGAGATCCTTTAAGAGATCCTTTGATTTCTCCAGACGTGCAGTCTCGACCCTAACGCCTTGCACCGCAATGGTAGGGATGGATTGACGCGTCACTCCAAGACACATTGACCACCAGATTTCTACTTACTCCTTACACTTTATTCCTTCCCAGAACTTCTTCTCCTTTTTTTACTTAAAAACCCCTTCCAAAAAGGATTCCAAAGTAGACCATGGAGGAAATAATTTTCCTCAATGTCTCCTAGTTACCTAAATTGTGAAAATGGGCTGTCTAACGTTGCGATCGGTGTAAGCATTTTATAAAATGATATTTTACAGCTATCAATGTGGAAATAATAACATAAATAATAAATATTAATTTTAAAATCAAATATATGTATTTTGTTACAGAAAGAACGTCACGATGACGTCCCACATCGACATATGGAACAACTGAGGGAAGTTTCTAGTCCCTGGAGTGAAGTGCTTCCTGGGGATCACGACCCTCGACGCTGAGAATGACTACCCCGTTGAGAGCGACAAAAGCGGATTTTTCAATTTTTAATTACTTTTTCTTTCCTTTTTTCTTTTATTATTTATTTTTCTTCTTCTTCTATTTCTTTCTTTTGCGATTTTTATCCATTTTTTTGCGTTCACTTTTCCGCTTCTTTTGTGTCAGGAGTACTTCAAACTCCAACCAGGATATTTTGTCCAACTGCACTTCCTTTTCTTTCTCTTTTACCCCGTTACCTACCTTCTATAATAATTTCTAAGTATTTTTTCTGCTGTGTTAGATGGAGCCCTGTAGTCGGTAGTTAGAAATTACCTACTACTATTATACATATTTTATTATTACGACGTTCGCCAATCACGACTCATTATCGTAATTGTGTCCCATAAGAAATTCATTATGCCCTATGGTTCAACCTCGGAAGCTTCCGTGCACACGGACAGATAAGTGGCCGCTTAGTGCTCACCGCTACTCGCTACTACCAATTCGCTTACCAACTTAACTTCTTCGCGAGGGGTAATGAAGGAAAATTACGGAAAATAATAACAAAATTGTGACCACGTTTTTTATATTATAATATTGATAGTAACATTAATCAATTTTTATGTTTACAACTCAAAACTGTAGCTTTGTCACCTCTGACACATTACATGTAGATCTTTTCAGCGTATCTAAATCACAACGATATGATCATTACTTGATTCTCTCACACGTTCTTACCGTCATTAGAATCACAGCTTAACAAAACGCATTAAATTCTTACTGTTTTACAGTATTTCGAAAATAGTTAAGCAAAAATTAAATTGTGGAAGAATTGATTCAATGTTTAAAATGAGTATTTCAGTGACAACCACGATAAGAAATTGTAAACATTTATGTGTTGGAATAACAACAAAAAATGGGGGCAAAATCAGACCCCTCCAAACTATTTATTATTCGATGAAAGCGGTATTTTGGACCAACGGAAAACGTATTACAATTATTAATGAAATCAAAGAATAATACGGAAATAGTGTAAGTGTCCGGTCATTTATATAACTCCTGGAATTAAATCATTTTTTTCTTTTTAAACTTCCGCAGTAAAAAATAATAAATTAATTTTCAACAGTTGTCCAATGCCGTACGTTTATGTTCTTGCTTTTGGTCAATGTTATATTTTACGTATTTTTCAAATGTTATTTAACTTATTACTTCATTTAATGTCATCTGTCCTTTAAACTAAAAATGAATAACTAACTTTTATGTTTTATTTTAAAATCTGTTGAAAATTATTAATATACCCAGACACAGTGTAGTTAGCTTTTGTCGTGTTTTTTGTTTGGATATTTTTATAATTATTGTTCCAATATATCAAAAACTCATAAAACGATGAATCAAACTTCTTCACTTTCTGTACGATTTGGGATTTTCAGTATCAAAAGGATCATCATGATTAATTTTTGGGTTATTACGCCATATTTTTCCTCTGCCACCCTTGAAAGAAAATTATTAATTTCGCTAGATTTATAAAACATGTGTTACCTACAATTGCCGATATTTTAATCAAAAAATCAACCCCACTTAAAAGGAAAGATAACGGAAGTAAAATATCGGGAAAATAACCGTTGTCGTCAAACGTAGGTATTGCATTGATCAAATTATTTCACAATTGACGTAAAACACAATAAGTGTACAGTAGGGATATGGGCACAATTTACGTAAACACAATAAGTGTACAGTAGCGATATGGTTATAATTTACGTAAACAAAATAAGTGTACATTAGGGATCTGTGTACAATTTACGTAAATATATGACACACATATATATATATATATCATATACCTGTTACAGGTGAAATATATATATATAAATATATATATATATATTTCACCTGTATATATATATATATATATGTAAAAACATGTGTTTTTTTAAATAACGCCATCTGCACAGACCAACTAAGCCACATCAACTCGTGGCGCGGTACAGCTAGTAGTACATGTAGCACCTACCCAATTGATTTTTTGAGAAAATTTTTCGTGAAGCATCATTTTAACCGATTTTAAAGAGGTGCTTAAGCAAAATTATGAATTCTCAGAGCAGGTCTGATTATGCAACTCAATTTTTTTAGTGTTGGGTTAAAAAAAACATTCTGGAGGATCTGGCTATTCAGATTTGGTCACAAAGATTGTACAGAAGCCAATAGTAACGTAAGTACATCGACCATACATGTTGAAACTTATAATTTATCTAAAATACAAATTTTGGTTGCCTCTCTACCTGTAACTCTGGTTCAATGATGTCTAGAATTAGGATTTGCTATGAATTTAAGTGTGATTTTCTAAATTGAAACTGATTTAGAAGGTCATAAATCGGTAAAGTACCTACCTATCAAAATAGTTTTTTTTTTACATACGAGATTTCTATTGTATATTTCTTTAGTGGGAAATATATATAATATTTTTAAATATACAGGGTGTATCGGCACGTACCCGTCAAACTTTAACCAGCTATTCCTTAGCATATTTGGAGTAAAAAATCTTATGTGCACTTTGCTGTCCGGTAACGTTTTTTTTAAAATAAAAAAATTATTATTCATATTTTCACCACATGTCGCCACTGTTTTATCCTTTGTCAAAGTTTGAAAACCCATATGGCCATATTTTATTCGAATTCCGTTGAATAATGCACGTGTGTACCTATATTGGCGCACTTTTACAATTACAACGAAATGGCACGGCACCATTCGTCTCATTTTTAACTATTATTATTTAGTGTGTGCGAAAGAGCGAAGACGCTTTTCGAAATACTTGCTTATAACAGCTGTTTAACACGAAAAGCAATGCCAATGACAGTGATGTAGTGTGGAAATTTTTTATTTTTTTTGTTTTCAATTGAAAAAAAAATGCTGCCGGACAGCAAAATGCCCATAACATTTTTTACTCCAAATGTGCTAAGGTATAGCTGGTTAAAGTTTGTCGGGTTAGTGCCGATACACCCTGTATATTATATTTTTTTCCCTGTCTGTGCAGTGTAAAGACAGTGGAACTATGTCACCAATGCGGGTCTTGAAGAGGCCTGGATTATGTGAAGGAGGAAAGACAGATGCCGGTAGCTCGTTCCACAGATTGATGAAATAAACAAACCCATTATATTCCATTTTGAAAATGAAAAGATGTAAGGCACATGTTCCTAGAATATTTTGTTCTGTGTTTATGGTATTTGGAAAACAACAGCATTGAATAAAAAACATTGTTTAAAGTTGGGCGTTAAAAGAATCTAGTGAGAAAATAGGACAATCGTGGGAGGAAGTGCTCTTATTAGTAACGAACCGCCAGCAAATCGTGGGAGGAAATGCTCATATATTAGTAACGAACCACCAGCAAATATTTGGGAGAAAGTGCTCTTATTAGTAACGAACCGCTAGCAAATATTTTCCTGTTTGTACTAGAATACAGATATGACGCTAAATAAACAATTCCACTAAGCAAACAATATAATAAGGAATGTGATTACTACCCGGTTTCACCCGAGCTAAAATTTTTCTCGAAATCTATATTATTGAACAATTAAAAATGAAAAAACAAACAGCAAGGCGTCTTGTCTAAACCTTCGAAATTTAAGATAAAAAAATTGTAAAAAAAATATTTGAATGATGAATTCTCTATTTGAAATGTATACATATTTCTATTGATAGAAGAGTTAATCTTGACAAATATTCAGTCGGATTTCGTGATTATTGAGTGGTCTGTTATAACTAACTAGATTTACTAACATTTTTTCGCGGGTTTGTGCTAGAAAAGATAATAAATTGATGTTTGTTAAAAACTGCAAAAGGAAAAATATTTTTTGGTAATAGAATCGTCGAAGAGCTTGGTTGAAGAGAAATCGACGTGTATTCAAAATACTTTGGGATGGCGTAAAGTAGAATAGTTGTATTTTTAAATAAATCTTTTATGATATTTATGATTGTAAATTTTTGAGAAAAATAAATGAAACTATCAAGTTTAAACTTGAAAATGTTTGGATGCCAGGAGCGGTGCATTTGGCGGGGTGATTACTTAACATTTTAATGATCTCTCATGCAGTACGGTCTGGCGACTTCTGTAAAGTTCTCCCGGAGAGTGGGGAGATGCTTTTGTAGAGAGCTTTTGTGACCGCTAATCAAAGCGCCTCTCCCAGAAGCTCAAGAACTCAAAGCTCGGATGCAAATTGCATTCGCCAGCAAGTCGTCTCGTTACACACAATGATGACTGCAAGCACTTGGGATCATTTCATTGTGATACAATATTATTTTCATTATATTTAACTGCGTATTGGCATTTTAATACAACTGGTTGCGAATTATAATTTATAAATAATTTAGCTCTCGAGAGATGTTTAGATGTGAATTTTATATTATTTTTTTAATTTTAAGTTGAAAGGCCAGCATTCACAATTTTTGAATAACTTGACAATATTTTGATTTCTTTTTACTTGATTTGAGTTGCTCGGGGTATCATGAAAGACTAGCCAGCAGAGGTTTACCCGCTACAACTGGGTGTGGGAACCCGAAAAAACAGAACTCGACAAATAACTGGTTATGTATTGCGCTATTTTTTCATTATTTTTAGAAACTGATAAAAAGTAAACAAGCAAACAAGTACAAGCTCAAAAAAAACAATTCATCTTGGTATTTTAAGGCATAACTTGCACAATTTTTTTTTCTTAAAAATAATTAAATTAGCGCAATCTATGAACGAACAGGTTATTAAGTTGGTTGAATTCAAACGCAATTCATCGGTGTCCATTTGGTTTTATATGGCACACATTTTTTAAATGTACGTGTTAAGTAACTATATAAAGAGCAATATGTAGCAGGGCTAATTAAATAATAGAGGAAATTAAAACTATTATAAAAAAATATCATTATTAAAAATAAAAAAAATGTCATAATTTTTTTTTTACTTAAATCGGTTTTGGCAGTCACAAAAGTAAACAAGCACAGCTTAATTTATATCATTCATCATAAGAACAATATTATTAATTTAATCAACATTTAAAAACGCAAAAAAATATTCTTGGTGTTTCGTAATACAGCCTGAAATAATGACAAATTACTATTAGTCTTCGATAGTATATGGATAACAAAAATATCATTTGTTTTAAATGTTTTATGTATAGTGGAAATAATAGTTTATTTATGTTGTGATTAATCTCATTAATGCGTTTCTTATGAAACAATGGATTTCTCAACAAATGGAATATCGTTATTCTGAAAATTTATTCAGAAATGCTCTATTTGTACTATGATTGAGCGTATTGTTATTTGAGTGTTTTAAGTTTTTTAATCTAATATTTTAAGGCAGTGCAGATCCCATTGTTATTTTTGCTTGGAATACCACGTACAAAGAAACAAAAATAATCAAATATTTCATATTAATATTCAACTAGGTTAGAGGGAAAATATTACTCTTTTATTTGGTAAATACACACTGCTGCTCACTCAGGACAAGTTCGTCATGCTGCTATTGAGTGGAATGGCCATCTTTGATATATGTAGCCTTTAAATGCTAGCAAAATTAAGTATGTTAAGTGTGTGTTAGGACGAAATTACACAGGCGTGAATTTCACTACTAAAATTACGCTGCTAGAATTACACACAGAATGGAATTACAAACTTATTAATTGGAGTTACACCTGTCAAAAAACATTATTTTTAAATAGCTTTACATATGAAGTGTTTTGTGTGTTGTCTAAATAAATAATAAATAAAACCAACTAGGTTTTTGGCGTGTGTTTTTTCAGTATATGTAATTTACGTCAGTGTAATTCTCTCCACGTGTTATTTAATCCCCGAGTTTTTTTTTATTATTTTTATATTTTGTTCGGGTGTAAATCTGGTAGTGTAATATTGGCACTTTGGCAATCTAACTGTCAGGTCAGATCAGTGTTTCTTCTACCCGCAATTCAATGGACACTACTGCGAAAATCTAAATTCATTCAGAATCACTTCTAATGAAATTGTTTTTGGAACGACATGCCGAGGTTTATGTTTCCTGCCTCTTACAACAGAAGTCTCCTCAAGATACCTGCTTTTATAAGTAGTACGTACATACACTCCATTTCATTAATTAAAAATGAAAGACCTGTTGGGATTTTTAAAAAAGATTCATTTATAGTACATAGGTTTATAATTTTATTATTACGCAGAAAAATTCAAATGGTATCTGTAAATATTGACAAACCAAATTTATTGGAAATATTAATTCATAACGAATATTTGCAAAATAATGGACATCCCTTTGAGTCTTTATTTGAAAATCAAAGTAATATAAAATATATAATAATAGGAATAATACATTTTCTACTTAATTTTAACAACTATTAATAATACAAATCAACATTTTTCAGAACTACTAATAAATCTACACAATGTTAATTTATTACAAAGCAATTTATTATTTTTTCTGTAAAATGGTGCCACAAAATTATTTTACAATTATTGAAGAAATGAAAATATAAATAACACTTAATAATTAAAAAAATTACATTGATTATTTTACAATTTTAATATAAATAACGTTTAATAATTGGACAAATACCATTGAATATTTTTATCGTCGCTTCTTACCGAACGTATTTATTATTGACTAAAGCAAAAAGGCAATTACCTACCAGCATTGCACCTAATGGGCGACTTTAGCAATTTACAGCGTAAACCAATTGAGGATCAATTTTGTATTTATTCCAGTAATTCATATTCTCTTATTATCATAATAATTTTGCTAAAACAATCGTCTTCGGCTTCCAACTATGCATGTCATGAAAGGTACGGGGATTTTATCAGGGGCGTAACTCACTATAAAAAACAATATTTTTTTTACCTATGTAATATTTATGTCACTAACCATTTTTCAATTCTTATAGATCTAAATTATCCAAAAAATTGTCAAGAAAGTTACATTCCTGGGTTTAGGGGAATACAATATTGGATTAACACATTGATACAATATTGTATTTATATGCCTTTCTTGAAAGAATTGAGTTTGTTTATATACGGACAAAAGCATTCATACGAAACAATGAAATTAATGCCATCCGTGAAAGATCAAATTATTAATTCTTTTTACGAAAATTGTCTTGACGTATTTAAAAAATAAATATTTAATAAGAAAAGTTTCTTAATGCTAAGGGATTTTCTTCCATCAGACATCGTTTAATGTGCATCCAAAAACATCGTTTATGAAAAAGTGGACAAGGACCAGATATATCTGGGAATAAAAAACATGGAAGAATCTGTTAACAAAATATGAAATAATATTTGATTTAATTTTTCAAAAGATCGGTAAATTCAAAAGTTGAAATCATTAATAACCAATTAAATTTAACCGTCAGCCCAATTCTAAGTATGTTCTCCATTACTTCACTTATCCTACACTCCCCTTCCTCACCTGTCTCCCACAACTGACGCACTGTCCCACTCTAGTATACTGTCCCTTTCTTTTTTGATAATATGTGCATTTAAATGTGTACTTCTGTGTTTGATTAACAGTCCAGAGAATGGTACGGAGGTACCGAAATCGGTGGTCAGTAAAATATATCAATAAAGTGACTTAGAACCAAGTATTTTCGTTTCATTTCTTTAATATTTTATTTTCTTATCCAATATTTCTACGCCCTTGTGTATTGCACCGATGCCGCATGCAAATGGCATTTGGAGATGATTATTTCATATTCATAAGGACGATTTATTTAATGAATTGCAGTTAGGTAAACGTAATCGCTATGGATACTGGGCACGCCCGGCCAAGGCCTCTGGTGACTTTAATTCAAGTGCCTACGTTCAAAGATGGCTGCAATTCAATTTGCAATACTTGTTAGGAACCACTCATTAAAGGCAATTTTTCAACAGATTACTGCACTAATATTGATTGTTGTTTAATTTTTTTTATAAACGATTTAGGTACTTATGGAGGTTGTTATCGTAAGTAAGGTGAACACTAATTTTTGATTTCTAAATGGATTGAACTTCAATTAATTATAGAGTAATACTATTCAAAAGGTAATCTTCATAACAATGCGTTTTTTGAAGGAAAGCTTAAAAGGCAGATATTTTTACAGACTTGAAATAACTTTAGATATTGAAGAGATATCGAATAGGTACTTGGCCATCATCATGGAAATTTCACTATCCATGTATTTTATAATTTCAATTAAAAATGTGGCAAACTTTACATCTTTAGCCAATATGATATTGAGGTTTGCATTTTTGGAGATTAAAATGAGGTCAGTTATAGTAAAAACGTATCTTCGAAAAAACTAGCATCATTAGTTCACTATGAAAACAGGTTCTTGCTGCCAATTAGCCTCTGAACAGACGTAGACCCTTGGTCAAACAGCAATCCGGCTTAATCCCTTTTCACACTTGTCCCTTGTCAGGTGAGGTGTGAATAAGTCGCAACCAAAATTTTTTGCAGATTGATTGTTAAACTCGTCACCCCGTAAAAGTTGGATGTTTACCTTTGTGGTGAATAATTTAATGTCGATGACACATTTATTTACTAATTACTTTGCAAAACAACTCTGAATTCTCCCTTTTTCACATATTTATGGCAAAAATACAGGAAAGATTATGGCCTACAGAAGTAACGCTTCCCTCCTCACCACCCTGCGATAATTTGGACTTTCACCTTTCTGATTTATAACAGATTCGCTTTTTAACACATCTATTTGAATTTCACTTTTGTTTTCTTGAATGAGTGTATGGATAAGTGGAATGAAAGTGGAAGTGGAAATTAAGATACTTTCCGACTACCGATCGAGTTGAAGCTCAGCAGATAGACTCGTTGTGAAATTGAATAACATTACAGCAATTAACATTCGACATAAATGCCGGTCCTACCCAAATGGGATTTGGATCAGTTGTCAGCGCGGTTCACTCCAGTCCCTGAGAAGGAACATTTTTTTATTGTTAATTTTTAAAAGTTCACAGCAGTTAAGAGCAGTCACTGGGGAGGAAGGTTCAATTCTCAGTCATTTTTTTTAAAACATCTATTAATAAAAATAGATTTACTATAGTAAAGAAACTTTGTTTTTATGCATTGATTTTTTTTCCGAACACTCTGAAGTGTCGTTTTTGTGCACATTTATGGGAAATGCAGGAAAGGCCAATAACATTATTTATAATAAAGTATCACTAAGTCATCACTCCTTACCACCCTGCAAAAAATTGGGTGTTCACCGTTGTGACAGATTGATTTTTAACCGATCGCATTTGACAGAAGCACTGACGCGTCATTTTAGTTTCCGGAACGCATCTGTCGACTGTTCGCATGCCTTCAGACCTCCAGCCATCAATGGAGAAGCCAAATGAATAGTGTTGGAGTTTTGTGAGGATGCGTGGCTGGTTTTCTCTCTTAATTCATTCATTCCTTTGATTGAGCTCTGTAATTACGCCGGCCCATTCAGCGGTCGCTCCCGGATTTACCTTCACAATGTCTGCGGTAATTAGTGAACACGGACCTCTTAATCATCGACTAGACAAATCACCATTCGCAGGTTGGCTACCTTATTCCGCCGTTCACAGTTTTGATTGATTACCGCTGGTCATTTATTTTGTTTAAATGCTTTATTTTCACATCAAGCGGTGGCAAATACATTCTGTATGACTCGCTGTTGCTGTAACTATGTAAAATGGAAATAGCGTCCGCCCATCACTTAACGATCGCGATTTAATCATCTTTATTTCAATGCTCAACTGTTACGCAAACTTAAATGGGCGTTTAACTTATTTATTAATAGCACCGAACTAGAGTGGAAGATACTGCCAGTATCACATTGGTAACAAACTACCATTTGGATTGATACTCAATGCTTGAAATGGCTTGAGCCATATGGCGAGATTTGAATACTTGTATCCTTTTTATTTAAATACCTCCATTTTTTAACCTTCACCTTCTTCGTATCCACTTCCCGATTTAGTCCCTCTAGTGCCGGTCTTAAGGAACTCTAGCGCCGTATTATTAATGAATTTACCTTCACATCTTTTAAAGCTGGAGAAGATTAAACCTTTTTTGCTCGTAATTATAAGACGCCTTATTGTTTTAATCATATTTAAGATCAAGTGCTAAAAAAGTGTTAGAATGCTGATCCAACAAATTAAACCTGTAAACAGCAATTTAAGTATCACGAATGGTAATTATTCCAACATTCTTCATTTAGCAAACTGACATATTTTGACATTAAAGAAAACACTTCGAAAATTATACACTTTCGTGTTTTTCGTTTCATAACGGTGACGAAGGTGACATGTCTTGGCGATTATTAACCCCATTTGAAATAATGCTGATGTCAACTTGGCTTAACAGTGAAATTGTGCTTTCTTGTACAGTGAAATAATGTAAAAATATTTTTTTTCGCGATACAATAATACACTAACTTCACTGTTTTGTTAACAGAACTGACTTACTGTCGTGAGGAAGATTTCTGATTTTTTATTTCTAACAAAGTGAAGAACTTCATCTCTCCATACATCTTGAAGCAGACGCTATTATAGTGAAGCACCGCGCATATAAAAAAATGTTGTTCCTACAACACAAAAAAAATAGTCTCAAACAAAGTGGGAAGAGATTACAATTAGAGATTGCATTATTTACGTTAGTTGCCTTTATAAGATATTACTAGAAACAGTCATAATGATTAAATTAAACCATATCGGACTGAAAATTTACACGGTAGCGCAGAAATGAAGCGAGATGCCAAGAAAAATGAATTTTTGATATGTGATTATTAAAAATGTTTTTTTACACTGTTGATGGGTAAAACGGCCGGCCAGGAAGGGAGTTGGCATGCCAGGCTTTGTAAGTGTAACCCTACTGTTATATATGTAGCAGTAATGGTAAGGTTAGGTTAGGTAAGGCAAGGTGAGTGGAGCTTACTATCGCAAAATTTACTTATTTACTGGACACTGGAAAATACTCCCAGTGTCACCCTGGTGGTGGTTGAATAGCCAGGTGTTTCCCAGCATTATTATCTCCACCTCCTTTCCTTCCCCGCTTCCTTTGGGCCGATAACATTAGTGACAATTTTATCATGTTAAACCGATTTTTTTAACCTTATATCCTCTCAGTTTTCACGTGTTTGTGTACATTTTCATTAACTCCACCCTTATAAACTCCATATATTATATATAAGCCAGATTTGGGGATGGTGTGGGAAGGTTTTTTTAAGCAAAGGAAGTTCTAGGAAAGAAAGGGGTATGAGGGGTGGGTAAGAATTTGGTTGACAGGGTGTCCAGGAGTGACGTATCAATCCTTCACTACAAGTGTGTTTCAGATGCATCCGACACCAAGATCTGAATCCGGCCACAAAAATCAAGTCACCAAACGTATCGAACCACTTGTGGTCACCTACGGCAGAGGTGTTGATTGTCCAATTAATGGATCCCAGGGCGGCGGTACACACACCTGCTTTCCAAAGCATATATTGTTAATAAATTGTCTAAAAAGCCGTATGATGGAGCCCCTGTCTTTTTTAATACTGGTCAGATAATTATGACCGCAATCAGCGGCCACACATTAATGACACTCACTGTAAATAATGATCAGAATTAACGTGAATCACTCTTCCCTCAACCGGCGGAGGGCAACGGACTATAATGTGGCTCCGGTCACAAGACGAACTCACAAAAGACCTCAATTAATTATAAATTACATGTAAAGAATAAAAATAATTGTTTATGTTTTTATTTTATAATGATCCAAACAATTTGTTTCGAATTGCTTCGAGACCAGTCTTGGTATTGAATCTGTTAGCTCGATTAGCAAGTAGTCTAGGTCGAACAACAAATGTTTTATATACTATCAGGGACATAATTATTATATTATATAATATCATATTTGCAATGTATTAATGTAGTAGAAAAAATAAGTATTTACTTTTTATTCGGTTTAAAAAAAACCTTCAAATTTCACTAAAGTTATTAAAGGTTTTATTACTTAGTTCCAGTTTATTGTGGACATAAGTATATTTTTTTTTAACAAATTATTATGAGCAATAATTAGTCGCCTGAAATATTTATAAAAATTAAAAATATCTCCCGAGTAAAAATAAATGCCGCCGACGGGAATTGAACCCGCACCTTCTGATGTCCGGTCAGGTGCTCTGGACCACTGAGCTACGTCAACTTATTTTCAACACGCCAAATTATTCAATATGTACTAGTACTTCAATCAATACTTACTGCTTATTATATTTTTTCACCTGTAAATAGCATTACTAATTATTTCTTATAATAAGTTGTTATATATTGTATAAAAATGTTAAGTTGAAATTATATACCTAACTAAAAACACATTAATTGCACACTAGTATATATTTATAAAAACATTTTTAACAAAAGAAATTGAAACATATTATAAAATTATTTATTTTTTAACGCCCTTACATGTGGATAGTAAAAATTATACAGTTTTTATTATGCTAACTAAAATGAATCAGAAAAAAATATGTATTTTTTATTTGACAAATTAAAGATGTCTCGGTATAATTATCTTCCTCAATAAATTTCTGGGCATCCAGGAAAACATATGGTAGTTAGGCCCATTATTTCTGCACTGTAATAAATCCCTACTTTTAGCTTTACATTATTATATTATAAAACATTTTCTTGCAGTTAAAACATTAATAATGAAAAATACTCCACTTTTTCAATAAAATCATTGCAAATTATTGAAAAAATATTAATTGCCCATCGGTTTGATTAGCAAATGCGAACTTTAGGTGTCGACCTACTTGAATAACTCAGAGAGACAGATTTCCATTCGAATACAATTCTCCACATGTAAATATTCACTGTACTACTGTTGGAGTGTAAATAATATAAAATGAACATCACGTCTTCTCGTGCCCTGCAAGTCTCGCTGAGGAGAGGAAATCGTTTTATAGCCATGTTATGACACCGAATGGGGATTTCCCGTTTATATCCACCAAACGAAAACCCAGAGTTTTTCAGCACGTTTAAAAAAAACATAGGACATACTACTTATCTGTTGCAAGAATTCGTTAGATTATTTTATTCTGGTAACCAGTTATTAAGTTTCCTGGTAGGACCGAGATTTAGCAGTTGAGATGATGGCTGAAATTTAATAATAATAATAATAATATTTTGATGGTTTATATAGCGGAGGAGGGGTAGTGTATGTTTGTTGTTGTTTTCGAACGATAGCATTACGTTGAGTGTTGTGCTGATGGAAATACTTAGAGGAAGGATAGGGGAATGGAATCCTTATTATTAAAGAGTTCATTATAGTTATATTATGAACCCTAAGCATCACTCGCTATTTCCAGCCTACACAAGTACACTCGTGGGGGACCTTGGTCCCCCGGTTCAAATACCAAACAGTCTAATTGTATAAATTTAAAAAATATATGAAAATGACATTTCTAGCATCAAATAAAAAAGTGATTTAAAGGAAAACAAAATCTTACGTAACTACACTCAGGGGGGGGGTAGGTCTTATAGTGGCTTATTACTCGTTAACTATAAGCAGTAGCCTGGAGCACGTCCAACCCCGTGAGCTTTTGACCGGTACCACAATTACACATAGATTCAACCGCGTCACGCTCAATAATTTAAAAATATATCCGAAATTGTGCCTGTTGGGGGACACTACTCCCCCGCTAGTGGTCTTAAGGGTTAATGTGTGTGAAAATTTTAGCATTTGTGAATTAAAAAATGTGCAAGTTTGCTGAATAGGTGTACCTATTCGTTTAGATTATACATTATTCTTTCAAAGAAACATCATTACAGGTTTTTCGTTTGTTATACTCTTTTTCCCAGCAGCTCGTTTTTTCTATTGTTCCCTTCATGTGACACATACACCACGGGTCTCATAATGACCCTGGTTTACTTCTTATTGTCAAAATGTAATTTAAACATCCAAAACCATACTGCAGCATTCCCAACGACGTCATAGGCCTCAAGGGAGACCTTACAACCTCCTGCATGACGTAAAAATAAAATTCTTTCCAAAAAAGTAAAAAAAAGCACAAATTACAACGTTAGGTAGGTGAAATGTTTTGCATAATATGAAGGCTTGCACATGTTCCTCCCTTCCGTAAGTTTTATATTTGTCCCCAGGGCGAGAGGCCCGGTTCATCCTGGTACATGCTGAGGGCGGCTACAGCAACCCCCTCCCAATTGACATTCACGCCGCCTAGCTGCTCGCGCTCGACCTGTCGGGAAAATTTAGAACGACCATTTCAAACTTTGGTATATTATTTAAAGTATAAAACAAAGTATACAACCACAATAAATATTCATACCTAGCGCAGACTCGTGATAAATCACGGGGTATTACGATTTCACTTTTTAAAAAACAAATAAAATAATTTTATGTTAAAACGTTATATTACGGGTAGGTGCCTACTTTATCGCTTTTATAAAATATTCTTTACACAATCAGTTTAATTTTTTAAAATGAATTAAATGATAAAAACAAATAATTTGTGATAAACATTCTATTTCATTGTCCGTGCAATTCGGTCGTAGTTCGGTGGCATTAGGAAATATAAGTATGCTTCCATACCATGCCGTGCAGTGGGATTACATTTTATTACAAAACAAAAAAATATCTTTTCATTAACATTATGGTGCAGTGATTCTATAGTGCTATAGTGCTATAGTACCCTTCAGGCCGAGAATACATTAATACCCAACAATGACAAGTAACACAATATCTATGAAACCAAACGCAGAAGATTCTCACATAAATTTCTGATAATAATTTTCTTAATCAATTTACTAAAACAATCGACGAAAAGTTTAAGCAGATGGAATAAAAAATCATGGATAAATTCTAAGATATTGTGAAGTCAGTTAACTTTCTTACCACACAAATTGAAGAAATCAACAAAATGAATAGTGAAGTCTCGTAAATTAAAGAAGACATCAAGACATTAAAAATCTGTTAGGTCCTATATACAGATGTAAAAAAACAGTGTATTAACTAGAAAGTAAAATTGATGCTCAATAATATGAGACACAAACTAACAGCATTGAGATACGAAACATACCGGAAAACCTACTGGAAAACCTGGATCCATAATTTATCCTCAAACGTCTTAAGGCAAAGCTTAATGCCAAACAACTATTTTGATTAATCTTTATAACAAATTGGTGTACATTATGAATACCAAAAAATATGCTTTAAATAAATTGAAGGTTTTCCTATCGTTTCGCTTGAGTAGAATACAAATTAAAAAAATCACTTAATAAAAAAAATATGTGTAACAGAAATTTATGAACGCATGAAGGAAACAACTTTAAAAAATAGTATTTTAGCTATGATTATCTGTGACAGTTTCACTTGATTAACTTTTTAGCTTTCTTATAAAATTATTTACAAAATAAATTAACTCCGTTTGTCAAGCGATTTTAATGCCTATGACCTACAATATAAAGTATACTAAGAATATACACATTTTTGGATTGTAGCTTCCTCTTAAAATTGGTCATAAAACTCGAGGGTGTAATGTCCATGATGCGGATGGGAGGAATCTAATAAAAAAACCGAT
Organism: Hesperophylax consimilis; assembly: GCF_061612785.1. NCBI lineage: Eukaryota > Metazoa > Arthropoda > Insecta > Trichoptera > Limnephilidae > Hesperophylax > Hesperophylax consimilis. The sequence goes on from NC_142842.1 coordinate 24,784,143, forward strand.
GTCATCGTCACCCTTATGCGGAATCTGTTCCTCGAAAAACTTTTAGAATTCATCTAAAACAAAGGTCGTATAAATACGTCATTCTTAGGACTACCAAACACAAAGATGGGTCTAAGTGCATCCATCTACATATCAGACCACCTGAATCCTCGAAAAAAATTCCTCCTGTCCCAAACTAAGCAAGTGGCGAAAGTAAAAAAACTACAAATTCACGTGGACAAAAGAAGGACAAGTCCGAGGATTCCAAAATCCTCAGAATATGAAGAGAAAACTGACAAAAAATGTGATTTATTAATTACTAGATAAATCAATTAACTCCTCTAGTTATTTTTCTTATTTTCATCATTTCAATTAATTCCCATCTTTGCAGCCTCAATCTATTTACTTCATATTATTGAATCTGATAACTTTTCACAATAAATTTTTAAAGACATCGCTTCCATTTTTGTAATTATTAAAAAAATATAATTTTGTAATTTGTTTAAAAAAAATTGATATTTTTTAATTAACAAAATTATTTACATTTCCTTAATTTATACAATTATTATTATAATCTTCATTTACTTATTATTTTATTACTAATTATCTTGTCTTTTTTAATTATTTAATTATTTTATTGTTTTTAATAATAATAATTTACTCTATTATCTCAAATGATTTATTTATCTTAATTCATTAAATTCCTTACTCAACCTTACTTAGTCCATACAATAAATTTATTTTACATATTTACCTTTATTTCGATGATCTCATTAGTGGTTGCGATGTTGAGAAGCTTTGTATTTTCATGGATAAGCAGTTTTCTGGACAATTGATGACTTGTCTTTGTAATGAATCCAACTACCCATTGGCTCTTGGTAGATAGGCAGTGGAAAATGACAGTTATTTTAACTATTAATTTAGTTCCTACACATTCATCAGCGCATCCACAATACTTGGATGAAACTTGGTTTCTTGAAATCGTTGTGCATTAAAGACATTTTCGTGGTTAGTTAAGGAAATAATCAATCTTTTGATTTAATAACTTTATTTTATAGTGCACAAAAAGTAGAAAAATATCACTTGTATACTATTGCCTACCTCGGAGGAGGTCTTTAATTAAATAGAAAGGTAAATAGGAACATAGAAGTGGAATCACAAATTATCAAACAGATTTGAAAGAAAGCATTTTTAAATGACTTACTTTTTATCTATGTTATGATTTTCCCCCAAAGTGTTGTTTCTTTTTCTCTTCTTTTCTACCCCCTGTATTTGTAATCGAGCATAATTTATTTTTACCAGTTTATTAGTGGGTAAGTACTTCTTTGTAAATTCCTACTTTGGCTGTGCGCTTATGTGTATATCCCTGCCCGTTTCCCTTTTTGTTTTTTCTTGTTTGTTTAACTCAACATCCCTTCTTCTATTTTTGTATACTTATAATTTTGATAATTTGTCTATTATTGTACTGTTTTCTATGTGAAACTTATATTTTTTATATAAAAATACCAATGTAAAAATGTACCTATTAATTCTAACCTATTTGCTGGATTGCTCTAGCAAAAAAAAATTATACAAAAATATTATGTGTTTTTTTAATTATTTATCGTCAACATTCTTTTCTTGTGTTTAGAGAACAAAGTTATTATTTGTAAACTGCAAGTTGGAAAAGTCTGCTACAAAATGAATAATGTCTAAAATTTAAATGATATAATTTTGTTTGTCATTTCACAACGCAACAGTGCCATGATTTGTGAATCTGTCGTCTGCAATCATGCATGCCCGCAGATACCTCTCTCGTCTCCTTCCCACCCCTTTTGTGTATGTGTAGCACTTCTAAATAAAAGAAACACCGGGAGAACTTAAAAATTTCGTATTGGATGAAAGTTTCCCCGCTCATCCCCAGTTAGTTTGAGGTGGGGGCGTAGGGGCGATGTCGAACAGGGTGGGTGGATATGGGGGTGGGTGGGGTGGGTGGGATGGCGTAAGGAGGTTTGGGCAGAGGAAGAAGGGGTGACGCCACAGCCTCTGGTTTAATATGTACGCTCGGTCCAGTCTCCAGAGATTGAACGTACAGAATGTCAGCGCCCGTAGACAACCTTGCATTTAATTTTTTTAATCAATTTTAACAATATGGATATTGATAACATACTTGTTCTACTTTGTTATTTGTGCATTAGTTATGTGGTGGGTAAGACGGTAAGTTAGCAATCGGGCGGATTGAGTTCGATACTGACAGTGTGTACCGGATTTTTTTTTTTTTTGTATTGTTGATACATTATTTTACAATATTTCATATTCTAATTCAGTAATGTTGGCCTCACTGGGTTGTTTACCCGTGCTGAGGCCCCCATTTTATAATATAACAATTTATACATTTAAAAAAAAAGAAAAACAACATTGAAATAAAGATAAATTTAAACTAAAAATAAAGATTAAAAATTAAAATATAATTATCACACTAAAAGAAAAATATTAAAAGAGAATGTAAATCGGCTTTTATAATGATTTATGTGTTTGTGCGTGTTGCGTGTTTTATATATTTTTTTTGTGTTGCGTGTATATGTTTTATTATTTTATGTTATAGAATTTTGGTAATATTGTCTTTTGTTCTTTAATCCATTTTTTTTATTTTGTCTTTGAATTTATTTTTACTTTCCTCAATTTTTTGTTTCAAGTGGAAGACTGTTGAATGCTTTAATAGCGTGGTATTTATGGTGTCTTTGTCCAAAGGTAGTGTTTACCGTCGGAGTTTTTATGTTTTCTTTGTACGCTTGTCTGACCGGTCTATTAGTGATATTTTGTGTTTGTTGGGGTTTGTTTTTTGGTCGAAATGTACTTTAGTAGTGTTTTAACATATAATTGGCGTATATCAAGTACGTCACAGCTTTTAAATATTTGGTCTGTGTCGGTTAGTTTATGTTTTTTGAGTATTACCTTTAATATCGTTTTCTGTGCGATTTCTATTTGAGTGATAGCTGCGTTTGTTGCTCCTCCCCAAGCAATTATTCCATATTCTATTATTGATTGGCATAGTGCAAAATATATTGTTTTCAATTGTTTTATTTTATATATGTTTCTTATATTTAGGAAAATGTGTATTATTCTGAGGAGCCTATTTGTGATTTGTTTGATGTGATGTGTCCATCTAAGATTATGGTCAATTACGATTCCTAGATACTTTATTTGTTCTGTTTTTTCTAGAGGGGGGCAATCTCAGATGTTGGTGTTTATGCATTCGTGTATTTTTATGGTGTTTGTATTGTTTTTTGGCTGTCCTGTGTTAGTTATGCTGTACGTTGTGAATTTTGTTTTCGATATGTTTAGTGTAAGTGTATTTGAGTCCAACCATTTTTTCACTTGCGTGATTCCTAGATTCGCTATGTTATATACCTTATTCCAATCCTTAGATTTAAATAGTAAAAATGTGTCGTCTGCGTAACTAATTATTTCTCCATCTATTTCCATGTTGCAAAGTTCATTTATGTAAATTGTGAAAAGAACGGGCCCTAGTATGCTTCCTTGTGGAATTCCGTGTGTAATCGGCAGTGGTTTGCTAGTATAGTTATTAATTTTGACTTGCTGTGTTCTGTCGCTCATGTAACTTTTCAATAGTTGGAGTTTTTTGTCTTTGATACCCATATTTTCTAATTTTTTAAAAAGTGTTTTGTGGCAGATTGAATCAAAGGCTTTAGCCAAATCTAAATATATCGCTATGCATTTAAACCCTTGATCTAAGTTGCTATGTATATAATCTATTGTACTTGCCAAAGCTTCTTTTGTGCTTTTTTCTCTAAATCCAATTTGTTTTCTTCCAGGTATTTTATTATTTGGTTTTTTAATAGTCTTTTGAAAATCTTTGATAGTGAGTTAAACAAAGTGATTGGTCTATAGTTAGTTATTTCCATTTTATCTCCGGATTTATAAATAGGGATTACCAGTCCTTTTTTAAGAGTATTAGGAAAGCAGGATTATAACGAGGTTTCCTTTTCTTCATTAAGACTTATCCTTAAATGTAATTGTTAATGTTTCTACGGTTTCTACACTATTTTCAACAAATTACTGCCCACTGAAAAATTAATAAAAATTATAATAACACTAAGCACATAAATTGAATTAGAACTGGATTGATTTATATATTAGCAGGTTTAATTAATTTCTTTAATTAAAGCATTTTCACTGGCAATGGCGTGCATTACTTCTTGACCAAAAGTAGACTGTAGCTATCCAGGTGTTGATTATTACCATTACTTTCACAGCATAATAATGTATGAGGGATAAAGCATTCAAGACAAATTGCAGCTAAATATTATAAATTTGCCACAGAGAAACAATAATTTCTTACAGTGGTAGCAGTCATTTCATAAATGTATGGGAAAGTCATTTTATCTGAACTCTGGAAAAATAAAAGGAGGTAAAGTTTCTCAGTCTTTATACACATCATGTCAATCCCCACTGAGTAACTTTAAAATGTACGTAAAAATACGAAGAAAAAAAATCTTGTAAAACAAACAACAACTTTGTTCTTTTACTTTAAAAAAATAATTCTATTTCCAAAAATGTTCAATTGGCCCCCGAACGCTCTGTTCTCAAGACCTTTCTATTTTCCTGCAGGACTGTGGTATGCAAAGTCCGGGAAACTCTCCCTCCCTCTGTGCGCCCGTCCTCCTCTCCATCTCCCCCAGTACCTATCTCCGGCCCAATTCACCTCCTCCTCCCCTTCATACCACCCCATTATTTCTCAAACTCGTATGGATCACTTCCTATATCCAGCGAAGGGGTTAGTTCGAAAGGCTTCTTTTTTAATATAATTTATGCTATGCGATTTAAAAAATTTTGTAATTTTATTTTATTTTTATTTGTATTCTCGTACACTTGTAACCAGGTAATTTTTTAATTTCACCCCACACAGGAGGCCGTGAGGAAAATAATGTCCCTCAGGGCCTAAGTCATCTTTTGGGAAGCTGTATGGAGGGTCTTTTTTAAGGAAAGGAAGGAGAGAAAGATTTGGGAAGGTAAAAGGTTAGGTAGGAATCTAGGGATTAGTCCAGAAGTGACAGATATATGAATATAGTCTCCCCAAACTGGCCGCTCGAACAAAAGTGCAAACAATAAAAAAAATCTAATATGAAACATAGTTTGAAACAGTTATTCGAAGTGTTTTATTTTATTTCTATTTTCACTCGAGGATCAAAACATTTTTTAAGAATTTATCGAAGTAAAAGTAAATAAAATTTTAATTTTATTTAATTAAAAAATATATTCAAAACTCGGACGCATGTGACACACAATCGGATATGAATTATTTGCTAAACATTCATTTTATTGTATCGTTATTTTATAACGCAGCACCTACAACCGTGATACAAACTTTCGAAGATTTTTTTATAAATATGATGGTTTCTCGTCCATTGGCCTACGATTTTTGATATTTTGGATTCGACACATATCCATAAACGTGCTTATATCTCAGACCCGAGTGAAACAATTTTATTGAAGGGTAATTAAAAATTTTTCAATTTACTCTGGGCTTCAAGTGTGTCTCGTAAATTTAAAAAAAATTAAAATATTCAAAGCCATATGTATTCTACTTCTCATACCACTACCCCGTACTCAATAAATGTTGTTTTAATGAATTAAGTAAAAAATACACATCGATATGATGTGTACACGGTTGACTTTTTGACCTCACGAAAATAGCTGCCTCTGACAATGCCTTTCTACTATTTTTGTGGTTAATCTAAATAGTTTGTATAATAACATTGTAACTTTTGTTTTATGAGCATCCGTGTAGAGTACCTACGTAGGTAAATAAATTGACTTTTAATGTAACTACTGTCCCAAAAGATAGTTGTTCCTCCCAAACAACATACCCAACATGAAAACTTAAAAAGTTCAAATTCTATGAAACGTCCGAGTGTGCCCCTAGTACCTAGCGCTTCTATCTTGTCAAGGAGCTATGTAATCGAGGAAATCGATAGAATACTAAAACTTCTCGTAAGTATTATAAACCACATAAACACATTTTTTTGTATAATCATGCATGACAATCACTAGAAACTTGGAAACAGTTTTTTTTAAAGAAAGACAAACATTCCCTGGTTACGAAATACCTGTCAATATTTGAAAATCTTCTAATACCACCACAGTAAGCGGAACATGTTGATTGTGCTGTGATGGAGGTAGCCAGCCGAGGAATTGAACACACTACGCCTGGGTGAGACCCAAACGCGATGTCAACTCATCCACCGACCTGTCCTTTTTATCGGTTTTCATTTATTTGTGTACATATTAGTATTGCTATAGTTGCTTTCTTACTTCACACAATGCTCATCAGTTAGCATCCATGTTGACAACCTTATCGAGGCCATGAAACCTCTCTATTTTTAACTCCTTTATGAAAGAACCAACGTTTTTAGCGGTCATTTCTACTGCTAGTAAGTTCATTCAAATTAATTGATTTCAACTTTCTATGAGTATTTGTAAAAATAATAAATTTGTATAAAATATACCCTTGAAAAAAATCGACTTGTTAATTATCAAACAATTATTTAAACAACTGTATGAGAATTAGAATGGTTCTACGATCTCTTTCCAGCGGATACGAGTGGGACATACAAGAAGAAGATGCAAGTTTTGTACTATATGCATAATTTCTTTATCAGCTTTAAGTTCATACCTACCCTTGTTTTTTTATAAATTACCTTCAAAATAAATATTATTATTCAAAAATGTTATACTCTCATGTAAACACACTGAAAGGCGTTTTAAATCAATAACTTCTGGAATAATTAGGTAATATGTACATTATTATTTGTATTTGTATACAATGCATGCTAGAGTTAATCATTCACCTTCCGACATCCCAGTATCTAGTGTGGGGGTTGAACGGGCCAGGGCACAGGGGTGTATCGGGCGGGATTTATACTGTAGGTACCGGCTGTGATTATTCTTATTTCCAACAGTCCCTTTGTTCTGTCGCCCGCCCGCCACCACACTCCGCCACTGGCGATGCACGCTGCTCGAGGTGTCCTTAGGCAAAATACTCGTAATAATTCTTAATAAAATACACTTATATGTATTTTACAAAATCTGAATACACTGTCGATTAGCGTTACTCGTCGATTAGCGTTTATTATCTTTTTCCACACCGGTGAGCGACGCTACCAGTCAAGTAAATTTTTGTTTTAACCATTTTATTAAATCAACAGTTTATTAACAATAGTCATTCTCAGGAATTGTGATGTACTTTACAGATTTTAAAAAAATACATCGCCAATTTACACAAGAAATTTTGACTCCTAGACAGATTGATAATTTGTTCAAATATAAATTTCAGTAAATATATCAATAGTACCCCCAAATTTGTTGCCCAGATCAAGCATCCTATTGGTTGGTGAGTGTGCCTGATAGTTTACTGTGTATGTATTACAGAAGAATGTTACATTTTGTGTTCTTAGTCAGTACATTTATACATATTACAAACGGCTTAATAGTGGCGACGATGTCAGGGCTGTCAATTAAGTTGTTAAAGACTCTGTGAAATACAACCAGGTTTTTTTCAAATAATGAGATAGTTGCGAATTGAACAAACGGCGCGCTAACCCACAGATTTGCGCTTAGGTGGCAATTTTTTTGAGGTTTTACAAGCGATAGTAAAGACTGTGCGGGGCGATTTGTAAGAATTTGTATCCCAGGCGGCGACGTAATATGGACTGAAGGTAGAAGTTATGGTACAAGGTAACTAAAGGTAGATACAATACTTTTATGACGTGTGATAAAATTTAAGTAGGTAGGCACCAATAAATTAATTGGCACCACTAATGTACGAACAGACATAACAAACAATTGGGGGATTAAAATCAAAACTTATTTTTTAATGTTTTTATTTTTATTTTATGAAAACATATTTTAAGTATTATTTAATAATAGTTGTTATATAATTACCTTTGAGTGCACTGCGAGCCGTGTGCCAGCATGATAGTAGCTACGTCGCTATCTCGTAGGAATTTTAAATTGGAGAAATCGCTCAAATGTAAACGATTTTCTTTTATTCCCTCCCTCCTCACCCACCCCATAAATATATTACCGTCCCTTTCACACGTACGGAAAAGGCACATCGGGGTACTCACTTTGTCTCTGGTGCCATCTCACTTGTGCTTTTGAGAAAGGATTTTTTTCGTCCCTTATTATTTTGCACGTAAAGATAGCAATTCTTTTCACGCAAATATTCGGTGATTTTTTCCACTTCTTCTTTTTGCCCGTTTTAGAGATGAGATGACGTCATAATAAGGATAATCGTTTTGTTTGTGTGAAAAATTGACACTTCTTTAGAAGGTTTTTGAAGTTGGCAAAGTTTAAAATAAATGTAGGAATTCTTCGTGTTGTTTTGGAGCGATTTATTAACGTTACGCAATGTTGAGAGTCTTGATACATTGTATAAGCTTTAGTTGTTAATTATTTATTATGAAGTTTAATCGAGTAGTGTCGCTACTTATATCACTTCTAAAGTGGTAGATACTCTCAGAATCGCCCTGGTGAACGATCATCATTCTGTATTGAAACATTGCTTGAAATGGCTTTAGTTGTATTTGGTGACCAGATCTGAAATGCTTGAATCATCCCATCTTTCCTCCCAAAAATATCGTATATACACATTTAGTCCAATTATATATGCCATAGTTCCCACTGGCTCTAGACGCTTGTGAGAAGTTGTGGTTTTTGTGTGAATTCACGAAAGAAAATATAAACCAATACCTTTATTGTATAGTATGCTATCATTTTGTATTAAATAATGAATATAATATTTTTATACATGGTGTCCGAAACTAATAGTGTAAGAAGTAAAACGTCTCGATTCTGAATAGTGGTCTGTCATCAAGGCAAAATTACCGAATAAATATATTTATATATTTTTTTTTTATTATTTTAATATAGATCATAGTTACATTAATACATACATATTTTGCAAAATATAATATTTAGGTACATAATTGGTCATGTATACCTTATCAGAAAAGAGGAGCTCTTGTGCCTGATAAGGGAGCCACGATTCTTACTTACTTCAATGTTATAATATTATGTTACTAGCAGTTAAAAACCTGCTCCGCGGGATTTTTTCTGCTAGGCCCTGCGGGTGGCTCGTAGTTGGGCTTCGCCCATTTTAAGTGATATTAACAACAGTTACATTTAATAGATAGATATTAGGACATTCACAGAGAGAGGGTGAGTATATATATATATATATATATATATATATATACTCACATATATATATAAATATATATATATATATATATATTGTTAAAACACGGAACAGGAAGGAGTTAATTAATAATAACATTCTAAATTTACGCATAATAAGAATGACAGTTGTTTGAATAAATGAAATTTTACGTATTTGTGATGGATTATTTCAAATGAAACACTATTATTGACTACATGTCTACAACTGATATTAACTGTTATTGTACCTAATATAATTAGCTCATAGGAGACTTGCAGTGCTTAAATATGTGTTACAACTGTCAATGTCTATAAGTTGATTCAATATCGTTTAGTTTGTCACAATTAAAGATAGTTATAACAAAGTTGATTAAATAATAGATTATTACATATTGATTAATTGTACCCGAGTTTATGAATAAAAGGAGGGTTATTGTGCGATGAGATTAGCAGTCGGTTTAATTAAAAGGTGTTAATTTTACTCCAACTGGTGGTAATTCTTTACCTACAACTGTTACTGTATCTAATAAAGTTTAAAGTTAGATTATATATACAACACCATCAGGAGAGTAAAAATCTATATATAAAGGAAGATTATTACAATATAGCGCCCCTGAGGTGATATCTCACAAAAGCGGCGCTATGCAAATTGTCCAATAAATAAATAAATTTAATGTTTACATTTTATTGTGTATACACCGAAGTCAAAAATTAAATATAGATTGCAATTGGGAAAGGAGAAGTGGAAGGAGGGGGGAGGGGTAAGAGTAGGCTGGGTTTATAATAATTAGGAATTACAATATCGTTAGACGGGAAAGACCAGTTGAGTGGGAAAATATTTAAAAGAGAGTTTAAAAAAATTCTTGTTAATTATATCTGCTTTTATATTAACATGTTTCCTAATTTCTAAAATTTCAAAATTATTTATAGTGAAGTATTTTAAGACCTGAAAAAAACAAATAGCATATAACCATAAAACAATATATTTATAAGACAAATAGCATTTAATAACGGTTATTCTAATAAATTTATAGTTGAAATACTAAATAAAAAAAATAAACATATCCTCTTCAAACGGTCTTTCTAAAGATAGAAAATAAACAATGGCATAGAATTCTGTTTGTGGATAATGATACTTCTAAAATTATATATAAAAACCATCCTGGTAGTATTCAACTGGCGTTTTACACTAATAACAATGAAGAAATATATTCTTAATAATAAAGATAGCAAAATTTAAACAAAAAAATCAGGAGTTTAAAAACTCAATTGGGATGATTGTAATTTCTTTTACAAAGGTAGAACCAATAGAAACTTTGAAGTCAGAACTAAAGAATATCGCAGGGCTCTAAATGGAAATAGTGAATCTGAGTTTGTAAATCATCTTTTGAATAATGATCACACTTTCGATAAAAAAAATCAGGTCTTAAAATACTTCACTCAGGATATAAAGCATCGCAAATAAATAATTTTGAAATTTTAGAAATTAGAAAACATGTCAATATAAAATCAGATATAATTAATAAACAAAAAAAATATATAAATAATAATGAAAAATGCCATTACAAAGTGATAAGCTTCCAGAAGAAATCTTATTATTAAACGCTTGTTAATCCTAAGTAGTCAAATATTGTGAGCTGCATTTTTAAATATTCGCGCCATTCATTTGGTTCGTTTTTAAAGCGCCAGAGGTGCGCTCTGTCGGCCATCTATAGCTGTGCGTATCGGCCATTGAAGGAACGCGTGATTTTTTTATAAACGTCAAACATAATCACGTAACTGTGGATAATTTTCATTGTAATGTAATTAATCCAATAGATTATGAACTTTCTAAAACATATTTTCTTCGATATTATCCAAAAATTATATGAGCAGAAACGATGCTTTTGAAGAAATCTCGTATTATTATGAGGCGATCCTATTTTAGTATGAAATCGTGTCTTAATTTTCAAGTTAGCTGAATTTACCCGAAACAGACAATTTTAATTTGACCAATCAGAGGGCCTACATCGTCCAGACGCTAGGACATTAATACTATCAGATGTGTAATATATAAATATAATATAATATATATATATACATATATTTTTTTTAATATACGTTTTTTTGGAAAAAAAGTTTGATTTTATTTATTTGTTCTTGTTGGTTCATAATACAGCGCAATTCGGAAGGGAGATTATTGTAGTTTTTTATGGCTTGGTAAATATAATGGTTTTGCATTTGAGTTGTTTTAAAGATTGGCGTAATAAATTGATTTCCATTTCTCATCAGTTTGTAAAATTCTTGATATACTGTGTTATTTTTTTCTTTACACATTTTTATAATTGAAGTTTGCTTACATATATCATCAATATTTGGTACTGGAAACAATTTAAAAAGCAATTTTGTTGGGAAAGTAGAGTTTTTTTAAAGTATTACCTTTATAATATTTTTTGCGAGATATCTTTAACTGTTTTTGGTGACTAGATCTGAGTAGCCAGGTACTTCCCCATCTTCCATTTCCCATCATCCCCCTCTTGCCTTCAGTCTCACAACATTCTCCAATAAGGGACGCCGTGTCCCACAGACTAGTTTGGATCTGTTGGGACTCAAAATATAAACAAATATGCAAATAAAGTAAGCCACTCGCGGTAACTTGAGTAATTTATTTTATCTTCCGCCCTTCCCCTTTACCTTCAGCTTTGAAAATTTTTCCAATTATTGTGGATGTCTTTGGCATTTTTTATTTGTTGTTTTGATAGACATGAACATGGTGAACAGTTATACAAATAAAAATACAGTGAAGAGTGTAGCAAAAAATCACACAAACTCAGATCCTGTGCGTGGGAATTGTAGTAATTACTATCACAATTGGTATGTAAAAGATGTAATGTTATGTTGTTTTAGGAGTGAAAAAAATGTTTGTCGAAGGACCCTGAATGTTAGTGTAATTACCACAGCACATAAGAAAATAAAACGTAGTATGGAAGGAAAGACTTAACATTAGAAATAAGGACAATTTTTTTTTTTTTTTAAAGAAAGACAAACATTCCCGGGTTACGAATAACCTGACAATATTTGAAAATCTCCTACTTCCACCACAGAAAGCTGAAAATGTTGCTTGTGTTGTGATGGAGGACTTAGCCAGCCGAGGAATTGAACACACTACTCCCGGGTGGGACCCAAACGCGATTTCAACTCGGCCACCGACCGGTCTTCTTCCTGTTTATTCTCCTCACAGCAATGGCACAGAACACATAACGGTTTCGCACAATATCGGCACGGATTAAAATGTAATAAGGTAAGCGAGATAAGATCTCGCGCGGATGGGGTTTTTAAAGTGAACTATGCGGTTCGGATTATTGTAACAGACTGAATGAAAAGTACACAGAAAGATGCAGAAATAGATAGGAAGGTAGGACAAAAGGACAACAATATTATCTCAGTACAGTGGTCGCATGTATGTACATATGTATGCATGAGATGTGTGTATAAATTGAGGTATAATGCGTAATGGCGCAACCAAAATTCCATGTTAAGCATAAAACATATAATTAAGGTGTACATTTGACAACTACTCAATATGGACAGAAACTCGCTGAGGGAACTGGTAGGACTACTAATGAGACAATGTCATCTCAGGAGACACATCCAGTTGTTGCGAGTGGAAAACACCAACAGATGCAGAAAATGTGAATAGGATGAAGAGACTCCAATTCACCTTTAGTGCTAGTGTCCCTCCCTGTTGTGAACAAGTCACATTGTAGAACCAGAAGACATAGCCACATATCCAATGACAACCCTGGCGATCTATATAAAAGGAAAAGGGTTACTGTTGAAGGAATGAGGTAAAATGAGAGATAGCATAATAGGCCTATGGCCTAAGTGCTCACGGGAACTTATGTCAACCGTCTCCTATAATTAAAAAAGTGTACATTTTCTTTGAAGATAAATAAAATAAAATTAACTTATATAACGAGAAACGTGAAGGAAATGAAAACCAACGATATTAAGAAAATAAGAATTGATTGGAGGCGTGTAAATAAGTTTCAGACATTGAACGCTGTAGGTTCGTCTTAGGTCAAAAATATCACTTACATGAAACAATTGTTTAGAGGAGTAAGTTGAGATTTTATTATACGTAATCTTGATAATTGATTGTTGTGTAACTTCCAGGTGTTTTTTTATGATTATCGTAGGTTCTATGCCATCCAATTATTCCATAGGATAAGGATTAATGAAGTGGTCCAGCGTAAAAAAGTTTCAAGCTTTTTTTAAACTTTGTTATGTTACTCATTCATTTAAATATAAACATTAAGTATCTCGGTTTATTTACAGTTTATTGAGTTTGTATGCTTTTCTTCGAAGAATTGAGTTTTAATACGCACAAAAATATTTATTCATATTCATAATATGTAAATATGGGCGCAAACTAATAATTCGTTTTAATATTTTCAAGCATTACTTGCAAAAAGCGTATTTAATAACATAATTTATGTGTTTTCGTGTTTCTTGTGCAGTATTCACATAAAAATTATTGTTATGCTAGAATCCACCCAACGTATTTTCTGGAATACACATTTTTTAAAACGATATGAAAAAACTATATAAATTAATATGATAAGTTTAAGGAACAAAAAATGTCACTTGTGTCTTGTGTCAGTTATGGAAGAGAAAATAAAACTTTGGTGCCTCCTCTCTCACTCTACAAACTTTGTATGATTAATAACAAGGTCATCAACAATCGTAAAACCCTTGAAACATTAATCAAGAAAGCACTCCACTAATAACGCCCAGAAATACCCCAGCAAATTAATTAAATCAAGTTCACCCCTGCTTATCTGGTAAGTTTGTATATTGTATAACTAACTACTTTACCAATTTACTTAACTATCCGCCATTTTCTTATTTTCTTAATATCATCTCTTGTCCGTCTCCCTCCCTCGCATTGTTTCATCGTCTTGCCATCCCCCTTAGCAATGTTAATATCTGCCTTTCATAATAGCTTAACTTTGGTACAGAACTTGTTGTTTAGGTGATTGGGAATAGCAGACGACGGGCGAACGTTTTACCGTTTGAAGAAAACTTATGGAAATGACCAACGATACTTGACTGTCGTGCAATTAGAGTTGAATTTGGGTACCGCTGCCCCGGGAACCATTTATTGAATAACTAACACCTCTGCTACAGGCCACCAGTGAGGTGTTTTCAGGATACGCTTGCCCACCTTCTGCATGGCGTGCCAGATCGGGAGAGTCTGGTTTAGGGAGTGGCTGGTTTAGGAAGACCCTTCGACTTCTCCAACTGGTCTCTCGACTCATCGCCTTGCGTTGCAGTGGGAGGAATATATTCATATGCCCGTCACACTTCGACCTAACCTAACTTAACCACAGAAGTTCCTCTCATTCCTTTCCTTAAAACAGACCTTCCACACAGCATAACAAAAAATTACATAGACCCTCCTGTGTGTGTTTAATGTAAAAAAAATGTTGCGAATATCACATGCTTAAGATTGTGAGTATTGGTGCTTATTTATACACTTCCGACGGTGACGGCCTTGCTAAATTTAACTGACAATTGATTTGTTCTTGCTTACGCCTAATAAAGGTTTTCACCGAAAAAGGAACAATAAATGTATACGTCGATTTCGAAAATTCTTTACAATGTATTATTTTTACAACAATATTTTACGACGTGTTATTTATGCATCTAAATTTGAGGATGTGTTATCTTACATCTAAAATTAAAGATGTGTTATTTTTACATCTACTTTTTAGGGTGTGTTACTTTTATTATAATAAAAACGATTTCACAAATAGGTACTTTGAAAACTTTAAGCCGTGACTTTATTACAAATAAAAACATATAAGGTGAATTCAATTTTTTTGTTTTTGTTTCTAAATTGATTGGAATTCCTCATGATATATTATGTATTTGGAATAGTAAAAAGTTAATATATAATATTCATCCACATGGCAGGTGAAAAAATACTTGCTTGTTTATATTATATTTTATGTAATAAGAAATAATAATAAAAAATTCAAAGAAAAATGTTGAAGCCAATTTTTTTTTTACAATGTGAATACCACGCAAGCGTCTCAAACTATATGCAACCGTCTGGAGCAAGTGAAATCATGGCTTTCCAATGGGAAGTTAACATCATTTTAGTGCAGTGCTGTCCGGTCGTTTTGAAATTACAAAGAGTGTTTCAAGGTGGTTCTGCGAAAATTCGGAAATTAATAATTATTCACGATATTCTAGATAACAGCACAATTACTTTGAAATTTTCGATAGTATTTTAGTCATTTATTTTTGGGGTACTATGCCGTGTTGCGCTAACTCCTTCTTTAGCAAGCATTTCGGACAGCATTACAGTGTCCATCATCAGGGCAGATCTGATGATGGATACTGTAATGCTGTCCGAAATGTTGGCTAAAGAAAGAGATAGCGCAACACGGCATAAGAACCCAAAAATAAATAACTATAAGACGTAATTGATATTTCAAATTTCAAAACGATGCATTTCACTATTTTTCATTCTAGAAATATTTTGTTTCAAAATTGTATTATGGTAGTACATTCGTCCATTCGCTTTTAGGTAGGTGCGTAGCCAATCAGTCGCTAGGTTACATCCTGTCAAACAGATTTTGCTTTTATCGAGCCAGTAGTGGTTTGTAGTAATGCGGTGGCATAATGTTTACTACAATCATAGACTAAAGAAATGGATCGGTGCACAAACTCGTAATTTACCGAAAATGTATCAACCCTTCATTATTTGAGCCTTTACGAAAAAATAAATTAACCCTTTACAGTTTCAAGGTAGGTACCGCCCTGGAACATGGCGTAAAGCTCGGAAAACCTACCACCGATATTCTGTAATTCGTTTGCCTGGTGTAGACATAAGAAAAACTCTAGATTTTGTGGGTGCGAGCCAACGCTAGACCGCATAAGGTTCTTTCTAGAAAATGAATGTACGCTATCCGTTGTATTAGTTAATGCCTTCCACGGGCATTAGCGAATAACAAAACTTTAGCGATAGTATGGAAACATTGGCCGGGTTAATTTGTAAAGATTCCATGAGATATGACCTCGCCAACTTATGTACCCCTGGCTCCCCGCTCACATAATGAAAAATAATAATAGAAGCCTCAAAATGAATGAGTTAGGAGGTTATTTTCAGAATGCGGTAGAAAATTTGTCTGGATTGGATTAAAAGAAAGAAGGTAGGTACCTTTGTGTAATCGTATCTTCAATTTGTTTTTTAGTACACACATTTTTTTTAAATAATTTTTTTTTCGAAAATTTGCATTTTATTATAATGTATAGCTTACAAAAATGTTTTTTAAAATATTTTTTATTACTTTTTCACAATATTTTAACACTTGCCTTTACTCAGCGTTGCTCTGGGTAATGGAGAAAAGTCTTGAGGTGGTGAATTCTGAAGTAGGGAAGAATGGGTGCATTTCTAAGGTGGAAAGAATATTATTGGAAAGAATTTGTTTCACTTGATAGTGCCATGATTTCCTTTGGCTTTCTCGACTTACAATTCTATTCATTTCCACGTCGTGCGTTTTCGTTAGACACATTTCTTATTGCATCGACTTCAATTCGCCTTGGTACCTCATTCCCATAAATAGACAATGTGTTAAGTCATCCTCAAGTGTCTTCGACTTCTTCTGCACTCCATAACACTGCTGACACTAATAAGAACAAAGTTTAGAATTTTCCGCCAAATTGGTCAAGGCATTTTTGAGTCTATAGGGCACACTTACAGACATTGCCATTTAATTTATATGGATAGATAGTTGAGATAAGTACATTCATTAAAAAAAATATATCTATAAAATAAAATAATTTATAACATAGGTAACAAAAGTAAGTAACGGGAACCCACTAAGGCATTGCCTATTATTTGTGTGTAGTAAAAAATGAGCATCTTGTTGGATCAGTTTTTAATTTTTTAAGGTTATAATATAAATTATACTTACTAATTCTAATTTATATAAGTAGAGCTTATAAATTTATAAGTTCATAATTTGTGGAATTCTTGATTTAATGTTTTTTTTAAATAAGAATATTCATTTACATAAGCAAAAATGTAAATGTTCTTTTGTTAAAAATCTTAAATATTTGAATATTCTCCACCGATTGCTGTAAAATTTTGTCACAACTTTGCATTCAAATACGCGTGTGTTTTTATATACCTATAATCGTAATACACATATAGAATTCATACGTATATATATGCTTTTTTTTAAAACTGTGCCTTCTTTTATACAAATTTTTTTCAAACAGCGCCATCTGTTGTACGTAAAAGCAACATGCGCTATTTTTTCTCTATCTGCACAGACAGACTGAGCCTCAGCAACGCGTGGCAGTATACAGCTAATTTTTAAATAAAATAGATCACTATTATTTAATGTAATTTTTAATGTTACTGCTCAATATAATACAGCTATGTAATTTTGAAATGGAAATTGAAATATAAATTTATATTTAATAATTATTACTCTTTTAATATTCCTGTTTTGGACATAATTATTGTTTTATTGACTAAAATAAAATTAAATAAACTTGTGGCCTTTAGTTCGTTTTTGGTCACCTGCAAAATAGCTGTGGGCCCTTTTTTAACGCACATAAAATTAACAGTTTTAACAAAGCCTCTCAATAAGTATTTTAAAACCGCTGTCAAAATAAAATTCATTTGTTGCAGAGAAGAAAAAAAATATCACGTGGTGCATCTGAAATAGGGTTTTCGGTCGAAAAAAAATATGCGTAAAAAGCACTTATTAATGAACTATGAAAGTAGGCACCGACTTTTAGCAAATTAAATAAATAATAGGTGGTACTTAAATATTTATTATTTATGCATAGTAACCAATCTTGGCTGCGACTTATTGATCGTAGCATTATGATAATGGGCTTATTTTCCATTTACGATAATGACGTCAGTAAAAACTTGTTCTAAATCAGAAGAATGCGTAATGAAACTGGCCAGAAAAGAAAACTGGGCTTCCAATAGGGTTTTCACAAATGATGAATACTGTAAAAAATGTGTGGAATAATTAAAGATCATTTCTTGGGTTCTGATCGTCGAACTAAAAAATCAAATTTAAATTTTTTCATTGATACTTATTTGTTCGAATTCGGTTATGACGCTGATAAGATAGCTGTCACCGGGATCCGGGACTGCCCATACCAACTTCGGCTGGCGTGACGTCACAAACGCCCTACGCACGAACATTTTGCGGCTAGTAAAAAGTGGCATAATTTTAACATAAAATGTACCCATCCACATAAAATTTAAAAAAAACATGCCTATATACGTGTATGTATGAATGACCGAAAACCCTATTTCAGATGCACCACGTTATAAGTTTTTCTTCTGTGCAGCAAATTAATTTTATTTCTAATAATTTAAATACTTATTGAAACACTTTGTTAAAACTATAAGTTTAATGTCCGTTAAAAGAGAACCCACAGCTATCTTTGCAGGTGACCAAGAGACGAACTAAATGCCACAAGTTTATTTAATTTAAAGTTAGTTCATAAAACAATTATGTCCAAAACTTACATGAATGTTTAAATAATTAAATAAACATATTTAATGTCACAATATTTATCAACAGTAATTAGTAAATGACGAGCAAGTTAAATGGGTAAAATTTAAAATGTATTTTTAAATTAAAACTTCAAATATAATTCAAATTCAAAAAAATAATTATTGAATTTGAATTAGAATCAATGACGTTACAATATACATAGACCCGCTGTAGAAATCTCACAGTGGCAAGTCAAAAGTAAGACAATTGTATTCCTTTCGATTTCGTAGTTTTAGTAGTAAACTGTAACGCGTCGCGTTAGATCGTATGCTACCTCTTAGTATTAAAAATTGGTAATATTTTCATTACTCGGCAAACACTATTGTAAAAGCCAAGAAATAAGATTTCATTAAAAAAATCCTATTATTAAAAAAAAAAAAATTATTGTAAAAAGATTAAAACGCCATTAGAGAAAGTGAGGTAGCGAACATAGCATATTATGTTCTCTTCTTATAGTGTAAGCGGTGAGCTTATCTTGTTATCTCAGTCACACCCGTGATGTAGAATGTAGTATTCGACGAAAATACGAAAACGCCACATGCTATCGTTTATCTCGTTCACACGCACATATTCTTTGAATGTCTATCTTTGTCACACATGAACAAAATTTTAATTAAGAATTTACTGGAGTGATAATTAAGAGTGTTTCTTACTTTTCACATTGTGTCTTGAGTTTGGGACACGATAACGAGTCTAGATATATTTAACGTCATTTGTTGAAACATGTAGCTTGCCGATTTACATTCACTTTTAATATTTTTCTTTTAGTGTGATAATTATATTTTAATTTTTAATCTTTATTTTTAGTTTAAATTTATCTTTATTTTAATGTTGTTTTTCTTTTTTTTAAATGTATAAATTCTTATATTATAAAATGGGGGCCTCAGCAAGGGTAAACAACCCAGTGAGGCCAACATTACTGAATAAGAATATGAAATATTGTAAAATAATGTATCAACAATAAAAAAAAATAAAAAAATTATTGCTCGGTTGAATAAATTATTTCAATTAAGTTCTATCAAAGATTTCTGCTTTTTTCCTAATAGAATGAAACAAAAAAATGGAATACCACAACACCGGGTAACAATTATTATTAATTTATAATACTATCCAAAAGTTCATACTACCCGGAACCAATGGGACTATGGTAACCTCCATTGGGGTATGCTGTGAAGCAAAAGGGATTGCGGAGGGTAAGTAAACGGGGATGTTGACAGTTGGAGTTCTTGCATTAAATGAAGTCAAGGAAATAATTTTGCATTGGTATCACTAGCATTTACAGTGGCGACAACTGCAAAGTAAAATTTGTCTAGCTGTGAATTAAGTGGAAATAAATAAGTGTAATCCGACGGTAATCTACAATTAACATGGAGATAAATAACGGAGTAAGAAATACTTTTATAGATCGTAGATCATTGGAATTACAGACAAAATATTAAAAAAAACAAGCCGTATTTTTACCCATTTATTTATTATTCCATTTGTATTATCCACGAATATCATTACAATCCATTCATGCAACTCTCTTTTCATTATTTCTTTCTCATACACAAATTCCTTCCCTAATGGTTATAATAACGGCCCACCTATGCCCAGTAATTCACGTTATTGTCACCAACATTTCTATTCGCCTCTCCGTCCCACGCGCCGGAGGGCCATGTGTGTGTCCCCCTTCGCCGTTCCAAAACGCTCGTGCGCTCGCACAAATCTCGGCTAAAACTCGAGATATGACAAACGCAAAAACCATAAAATTAAATTAATGCTTTTTTTCTCTCTTCCTTTTCTATTATTCTATAACATTTCCTTTGGGCTGTGTATTGAAAAGCTCTGGCGAAAGGCGCCTCGCGATGTCTTATGAAAACATCAGTGTAATGCCGCGAAATTGCAGGTTCGATTACACAGTATTTTTTTTTGTTTTTTAGGTTAGGTTCAATCCAACTCCAATATAATCTTTTGAGATGGCGTGTGGAGGGTCCTTTTAAGGAAAGGAACGAGAGGAAGTTCTGAGAAGGAAAAAGGTAGGCTTTATAGGAATCTGGAGGTCAGTGTGTGACGAATGTATGGATCCATCCTCTCACTCCGATGCAAGGCGAAGTTCTGAGAATCCTGCTGGAGATAGTCATAACAACCAACATCAACCAGTCTCTCCCGATCTGGCCTGCCACGCAGTTGGTGGACAGACGCATCTGTTGCCAAGACCCAGACAAACCTCATCTCATGAACCCGGGCACCCCTGCTAAGTGTCCAAACGTAGCTAATTACTTGGGGTGCTTTAGAAATGTTTTCAAATTCAGACTCCATACGGGTATGAGACTGTTAAAACACGATAGATCTTTTCCAAAACGAACAAATATACGGAAATATTTTGAAAAACGACAGATATGACTTCACACTGCCGATATATCTTCGATTCGGCCCTATATAAAGCGTTAACGCGACGTTATGTGATATTATTCATTTGTCATGTTTGAAAACTAAAATTTGCGCTAGACAAGTCAATTGAGGAGTACACGTTGTATACGCGGTTCTCGTCGCGCGAGATACCTCTCCTCGCGGTCTAGAGGCAGAGCGTTCGACACTCGTTATGCAGGACCCGGGTTCGAATCCCATATTTTTATAACTTTCAATTTTTTTATCACATGCTACTTATAAATATGTCAATAGACAGAAAAAAAGAGAGAATGAAATGAAAAGAGAGAGAGATGAATACTAAAATTTTCACTTCCGTCGTGCGTAGGCTTGCCACACACTGTATTTTTTTTATATGAATACACAACGAGAATTCAACGGCTGTTTACCAACCAGAGGCAATGGGATTATGGGGCATGTTGTGAATTCAGTGGAGAAAATGATGGTTAGTTAGCTGTTCAGATCTGGTTACCCAATTTGGTGAAGCTGTTTCAAGCAACCAACGTTTCGATTCTGAATGATGGTCTTTTTCTAGGTTGATAGAGTATCTACCACCCTGGAACGTGGCGTAAGTATTCTATATTACATTATGTTTAATGCACTCCGGGATTCGAACTCCGACCTCCGGATTCGTAGTCAAGTACCTTAATAGCCCGACCACGGGTGTCGTTATTATAATATATATCATCTGGTTTGGCGAAAGTCCAAGAATGTCAAATTCATTTTTTCATTAAAGAAATTTCCTACTCCTGTAGTGACAATAATTTTAGATTGAAACTATTCATATATGTATATAATTTTTATATGCATCTATTTGAATTAACTTTTGTTTTCAGGAATGAATGAATGCATATCTTGAAAGTGGAAATTAACCCACTTCCCGACATTCGATTGAACTGAAACTCGGCAAATATACTTGTTGTCAATGACAATGCATTCTATCAACTTGGTGGCAATCACGCATGCGAACATTACGCAATTCTCTGATAATCGATGAAATCACTGCAGTTATTGTACGAAATAAATGTCGGTCCTACCCAATCGGGATTTGGCTCAGTTATTAGCGCAGTTTAGTCCATTACTTGGAGAGGAAGGTTTAATCCTCAGTCAAACCAAAAAAGCATATTTTTAAATGGAACTAAGATCCATAACAAGTCCAACAGAATTTAGGTCTAAACTTAAAACTTACCCTTTTAAGCTGTTATACCCTTAAATTAAATATACCATTCATGTTATCCAATTTTCCAATTATGTCCTATTTCTTGTACCTATCTAAATTTCACTAAAACACAATTATATAATGTTTTTTTTGTATTAAGCAATTCATACTAAAAAGAGTGCTATGTGAATTAGATAATGTTAATTAAGTGTTAATCTCGAGTGACCTACCAGGTAAGTATTGTACTGTATATTATTATCTCCAAAAATAGTTAGTAATAACATTGTAGAAATGTATTATAAATTTGTACAGCGCCCTTGATGTGATTTTGCATAAAAACGGCGCTATACAAGTCATCCAATTATTATTATTATCTGTTAATAAAAATAGTTTTATTGTAGTAAGAAAACTTTTTTTTAACTATGATATGTTCTGATCATATAAATGAGAAACATTATATATATTTTTTGTTACTTAGTGGTAAGTGAAAAACACGTCAACGTTACAGTCTATTTGTCTCTAATATGGGTATTGTATAAAAATAATAATGTGGTGTAATCGTAGATGAAGTAGATATTCTTGTAATAATATTTTTCACGAGTCGTCTCTCCCTTGAATT
This sequence comes from Hesperophylax consimilis, assembly GCF_061612785.1. Classification (NCBI taxonomy): domain Eukaryota; kingdom Metazoa; phylum Arthropoda; class Insecta; order Trichoptera; family Limnephilidae; genus Hesperophylax; species Hesperophylax consimilis. The sequence goes on from NC_142842.1 coordinate 24,807,112, forward strand.
TACCTATATATCTCGCCACACTCACGCCTGTTATCAAGAGACTCGTAGTTATCCTTTATGTGCCCTTAAAGAATTGATTTAATACTGAAATATCTCAGGGCGGAGGCTAATGGTACCTACCCCACTCCCCTGCTCTTGGTCGAGGCCTCTTGAGGGGCAGTTATTGCAGCGAAACCCCTTCCGGATGTAGAGTGAGGCCCTCCATATTACACTTATGGTAATATTCAGCTTTGTTAAGGATGAAAATAGGACCGAAAATTGTTACTAAAATGGTTTCACATGAAAACTATTAAAAAGATATTTTAAAAGTACTTCACGATTTCTTAGTAAGCATAATATAATAAAAACCGTTGTCATGAAAACGAAGAGAATTATTGGTGTGAAAGATCTATTCAAGTTATATTAGTATTTCCCCATGGGCCGGTTACTTCACAGTACTTGTATAGTAACAGAACTTTTACAAAATGTGAATTTTGACTTTGAAATTTAATTTACATTTTAAATTAAATGAATTTATTAAGGGCGAGTTGTTTCGGAAAAGCTGAACAATTATTCAGATTCCCGAGTTCTATTCAAATGTAAAAAAATCTTCACGTCGATTTTATTAAAATACAAATTGGGTTGTTTCAACTCCGAAAAAGCTTCCGTTATATTTGAATAATCCGTTCCAGTGTTCCCCGCCGAATCGGGCAATTATTGCAGAGAATAATTTTTTTGCGAGACAGGAATTATTTTTACGCTGGCAACACCTCGTATTTTTATCAATCTGTCAAAACTTTTTCCCGCCGCGCCGTCACTTCGTTGGATTGCTTGTTTTGTGTGATTTTTTGTTGTTCATTTAGGCATCTCAATTTTTGACAACTTATAATGGATCCCAACTTACTGTAAGTATTGTAAATTATACCTTATTGCCATAATAAATATGAACCTTATTAATAAATAATACACGTTTGGAACCGTATAGATACGTAAGTGAGCATTTTATTTTCGTAAAACCATTATGTAAAGCTTGATAATATTTTGTGGAATTTCGTCTTCTAAACGAGATAAACGATCATTATGAAAACATTTGCGATACGTGTATATACTTATCGTTAGTAAAATTACTTGAACTTTGTGAGAATGAACTTTCTAAAAGCATTGCGTTTTATTTTTTGAATGTTCTGCCATGGAATGGTGGCAAATCTTTTTGTTTATTTTTATATATTATTTTGAATTCTGCCACACTTTAATAATGCTTTACCGAGGAATATTATAGTGCTTTCATGTGTAATAAAATATCTATAAGAAACTATAAAATATCTATATATATTTTGAACCTAATAAATATAATATTTGCCGTGCATATTTAATTTTATATCAGCAATTCCTTGTACGATCTTGTTACTTATAAATATGAAATGTGTTTTCAGGAAACGATGCCATGTTGGTGAGGAAGTATAGCCATATTCTCACCAATAAAAAGACCGACGCAGTCATCTTCAAACAATGAGAGGCGACATGGCTTACTCTTATATCCGATTTCAATGGCGATGGATTCTGTCAAACAGCTCCGAGCTCAGTTTGAAAATATGAAGCGTCGGGCAAGGCAGGTTGGAATATATTTCTTAATTGGTATTAATCTTAACGCCATAATGCTGTTAAATGAACTGTTATATTTAGTAATTGGTTGCCCTGATGCTTTGTTTAATTCATGCAGGTATATATGTTTATTAATTGACTTTTAATAATGCTTCAAGGACGGTAGCAGAGAAATTCATGAGAGGACTGGCGGTGGACACAAATTTTATGCGGAACATAGTGGCTACTTCGATTGACGGACTCCCTAGCGTGTTTGACGATGACATCAGCACTTTGGTGCTGCAGGAGCTATCTGGTGGTGGAAGAAGGTGGGAGTTTGGTTAGCGCCACAGCTGAGGTTTATTATGGTGTTGACGGCAGTTTACTAACTACTTGTAAGAACTTGTGTTTCAAACAATGTTTCCTAGTTTTATATCAGTTCTTCATTTAAGATAATCTGGTTAATGTATTCTAATGTTGTTAATGCATCCAAATCCAACCGTTTAGATAGCAGCGCCCCAGAAACCTCAATCCTAAAAGCAATTTCATCTCATTTAAATGTAAACGAATTTGTTGACTGACTTAATACAAGTTTTCAAACAAACTGTTAGTAGATTTGAGTACAAAATATTTGTATTTCACTATCGTTGCTTTACTTAAGATAATAATCTTATTAGTTAATGTATTCTCATGTTGTTGAAGCATCCAAATCCAACCCTTTTGACAGGAGTGCCCCCTATTATACATACCGATTTCCGGTTTAAAAAAAATTGGATTATTGAGACAAGAACGAGTAATATCGGAGTCATGCTAAAACTAAACTGAGATGAAAGCAGTTTATTCCCCTCTGTTCACTATCTACTGGGTGAATTCTTTAATATACTAATATTAATTTTAATAATTTTTCTCTTTTTTATGTACACAATTCGAAGTATTTTCTGGCTTCACAATTACCTACATTATATTACATGATAATACTAACAAATGTACATTGTGTACTTACGACGGGGTACTCCAGTAAGACCGCATTTTTCTTTTCTTTCCTTTTAAAACTGTAAATTAAAAAAAATGCATTTTATGCAATATTATGCATGGCATGTCCAGGTTTTTATATTATGCATATTTTTAATGCTGTGTGACCTTTACTTTATGGGCCGTATAATCTTTTGTGTTCTTTCTAATGTTTGTCAATTATTGTTAGAACAAGATGAATGAATGCATTCGCACACAATTAACTAGTCCATTATATTATGTTCTTAAATGTTTCTTTCCCATTGTATAAGTATGTATTTTTGCTGTAAATTATTCTTTCTTCCGAGAGAGTGTACCGGTATAATTTTACTTTTTTCAGGGCATTAATAAAAAATAAATAATCACAATCGCTAATCAATCGCTAATCAAGTCGCTACAGCGACCTTGATGTGATTTACTATGTAATACATTTCTAGAATGATCTATGTTATTACTAACTATATATGGAGATAATATACAGTACCATAGTTACCTGGTAGATAAGTATGGTACTGTAGACGGTATGGTACGGTACACTTAAGATTAATACTTAATTAACATTAACTAATTGTTAATACAGGATTTAGGACATAATTGGAAAATACCATAAACATTATTTTAAACCTTTATTTTCTTATTTTTAACTGAATTTATATAAACAAATTATTATAATCAATAAATATTAGTCTGAAACACCCATACATATTTAAAAATAAATAAACTCTGAGAAAAAATAAATGCCGCTGATGGAAATTGAACCCGCAACCTTCCGATTTATTCATTTTTTTTCTATTTGTCCATTTATCTTTTTTTTTTCAATTTCTACAGTGTAGGTACCTAGGTGCCTTACTTATTTTCTCTTTTATTTTAATTTGTTATATTATTTTGATATATTTTGTTCCTCACTTATGTAAAATACAAATAAAAGAATATACTACATCTTGGTACTCTATTTATTTTATGAAATTAGGTAGGAGTATGCAGTTACACTTAAGTTATTCACATTCAATAATGATCCAATGCATATTACATAATATATGTATATGTGAGATAGTTGTTCAAAACATTTCTAATAGTATGTATTCTCTATTATTAAACAAAGTAATTTACTAAGTTTATAAACATTAAAGTATAAAATAAATAGAAGATTTATCGTTACATTAATTATTTTGTACATGTTAACTATCTATCTCGGAATATATGTAAATGGTCGTTTGTTGAAAATCTCTGAAAGTTCTTCATTGATTGCTTTGAAATTTAGACACAATGTTGCATTCAAATATGCGTGTGTTTTTATATACATACCTACATTATTTAGATGACACCTGTGACAGGTAAAACAGACTGAGCCACAGCAACATGTGGCGGGGTACAGCTATTTTTGAATAAAGACATTATTGTTTTGAAATTCAAAAGACTTTTATTATCTTCGCTCATGTACCAAGAGATTGTACACATGTGTTCGAGTCTCCAGGCGGAAGATGTTACAGAAAGTGTCGCCCCATGGGTTGGTAAAGAATCAATATAAACCGAGTTCTGCACAGAGAAGTAAAGTAAGAAAACAGTTTATAAGGCGGTCTACTGTGGAACCTCTCTTGCATTGCAGGGTTTTACAGCACTCGGCTTATGTGGATTCCTTACCGACACGTGGGACGATAGGCCTAATGGTACAGAAGGAGGTAAGATAGGGCTTTTTGTGCTGGGTAGTATTTTACTATTTATTAGTCCATCAATCTGGCAAAATATGAGTTAATGAGGGTTTGACGAACGTGGTCATCTCCCCTGTTAAAGATTGGTGCTTGCACCAGTACATCGTTAACCTCGTCCAAGGGGTCTATGAATACAGGTGGTTGATCTTGTTACAATGATCCCTTGTACCTACCTGCATTTTAATTTATGAAGAAAGGACTGGAAGCCATCTTTTAACAACTCCAAAAGTTCTTTCAACAACATTTCTGGTCCTGATCTGACTTTCTTTATATAAATGTTGTTCTCGAGAAACGGAATTCCTTAAGGGTGTTAGTAAATATGGCTTTATTCCATAACCACCATCTCCAACAATCACTTCATCTCCAAACTCACCGCATTCCAACCTTACTTTGATGCTGCTACTATTAAAAAGATGGGTATCTCCAGGCCACCTGGCTACTATGTTGGTCGACAAAAGAAACAAACTTGTAGTTTTTCAATAGTTTTACCAGTTTTTCAATAGTTTTACCAGTTTTTTCGTCATTTTAAATCACGGAAACCAACGATATAAAAACGAATTTCGACAATGTTTTATGTAGAAAAGGTATCTAAACTTCTTCCCACAAAACCTTCAACTTCGTAAATTTTAATCGTTGGGTTTTCTTTGCGTTATTTGCCAAAATAGTGAGGGTCGTTATCACCAGTAATTGGCACATACGATATGTCAGACCGCAATTGTGACGTTCGCGCATGCGTCAATCTTTTTCAAAATGGCGGATCGCGTTAACCGGCCGATTTCGGCTGATCACATTTTCATGAATATTTCGTTGAATTTTCTCTTGACGGACGATGAAACAACCCAATTTATGGAAAATTGAGTGGATTGACGTTGTGATGACTTTCTCACACGTGATTTTTTCCGAAACAACTCGCCCTAAGTAACTTTAATTAGTATTCAATGAATAAAAAAAATTACAAAACAAAAAAAAACAAATGAAACAAAACAAAACACTTCTTTTCACACACACTTCATAATATTTTGCGGTATTTAATGCAAGAAAAAGTTTAAAAATTTTAGTTTTATACTTTTTAAAATTGGATTTATATTATTAAATGATCGCAGCAACTATTATTTTTTTTCGGGCCAGAAATTTTTGTTCTAGTTTCTGTTGAATTTGTTTTTACTATGCCGATCAACCATGAAGCTCGATGTAAAATATAAGATATTAAAAGTGTATTTATTTATTGAAAGCTCATATATTTGGCTTTTACTTATGGATTTATTACCTGCTGCAAAATCCTGTAGAAATCATCTACTCTTTGCACATGTTCGACTTCCCTCCACAATCATCATGTGGAGGGAAGTCGCTGTGGTTTTTACGTGGTTCTTTTCGGAAGCACTTGTAAGTGGTGTCAGTAGGAATAATGGTAACAAATCTAACCCAAGAGCACGCACCAGGGTAGCCATGTTAAGGATCTTATCATAATACTAAGGATAATAAATAAAGACACGTAAAAATTTAATTTATGGGTGAAGTTATATCTAGAAATTTTATTAATAAATAATTAATTGAATGGCTAACACTCTAATTAATTTGAAAATTATATGAAAAAAAATATTAAAAAATAAAAGTTCAATAAAAATATACAAATACTTATAGAAAGTAAAAAAGAAAGAAAGAAATTTACGTGATAAAATGCTTGGTGAGAAATTTGCCGAGAGATCGCTCATCATAAAGTTTTTCTTAAGGCGACGCTTATTGCTAAATCACTATTTTGACTATTCTTTATAACGAATTAGTGTACATTGTGAATACCAAAAATATGTTTTAGATAAATTTAAGGTTTTTCTATCGTTTTGCTTGAGTAGAATACAAATAAAATAATAAATTACTCAGTAAAAAATATAAATGTTAAGTAAAAAAAAATATTTTTTTTATTAGAAATGTATGAACGCGTAAAGGAAACAACTTAATAAAACAGTACTATAGCTAAGATTATCTGTGACAGTTTCATTTGATTAACTTTTTTGCTTTCTTATAAAATTATTTACAAAATAAATATAAACCAGTTTTTTGCTTGAAATCGAACGTTTCTAGACTCCGTTTGTCAATCGATTTTAATACCTACAGAATAAGGTATGCCAAGAATACACACATTTTTGGCTTGTAGCTTCCTCTTAAATCTAGTATTGAATACCTTTCGCGAACAAGATGTTTTAAATTGGATTTTAATTCAACCCACGATCCCAAAACAAGACCGCAACCAAAGATTAATAAATGTTCAAAATTAATTCATTCATGGGACATTTCATGGTATTCTCTCTAATTTATGTTTATCTTTAAACTGACATGACTGTGGCATTTCATTAGCTTCAATTAACTTCCTCGGTAAAAAGCTTTACGAGCATATCAATGAGCCATATAAAGATAGTTACGTTTAATTGTTTAATACACGAGTTTTCAATTAGTATTCGGAGAGATAAGGTTAAATGTCTGGCATTTCCCCAAACAGTTTTAAAAACTCCTCATTGAATTTTATGCATTAATTAACAAGTGCGGTAAAAATCATTGTTGATACAGCATCTTAGTTGATAAGCTATTTATTTTAATTAGCAAAGTTTCAAACCAACGGCAGTTTTATCAAAACACAGATTTTTAATATATGTGCTAACTAACTATATTACCGACACAAATTGGAGTGATATTCTCACAACCAAGGGAAGGGGTTTTGGGGGCTTCAACCCTCCAAATTTCGTATAAATTATATAAATATTGGTAGATTAAAATAACAAAACTAGGTATCTGATAAGATTACAGTAGAATTCTTGTAATATATATTTTTTTAACAATTGGGTATTACAAAAATTGTACGATCCGTAAAAGAACCCTGACTCGTTCCAGTTATTTTTAGGCTTCTACGCCATAAAGGATGGCGTCCTCCTGTACTGCTTTGTCCATTAATCGTAGGTACCCTGTATTTTCATTGACTTGAGCGTAACGAAGTTCTTTTGAATCAACCACTTGGCATTTCATCCGTCTGTAAATATGTTTGTTACGTTACCGTTCCGGTTTCAAGATGGTGGCCTTTATAATGGTTAGCAAAAATGTTAGTTTATTAATTAAGGTGGTAGGTATTCAAATAATTATTTACAAATCTTATGATTTCAGAGAATATCTTGATTTTTTAATTTTCAAAAGGACATGTTTCTAATTTTTTCTTATAAAAATAAGAAAAAATTAGAAACATGTCCTTTTGAACGCGAGGTCTACTGTTCACAGAACTATTTGTTTAGGTACCTATCCATATGTATTATAATCTCTAATATTACGGCTATCATTTAAATGGTCGGCAAATAGTAGCAGATAATCATCTATATATACTGTATACTAATGATTTCATGTATCACATTTCAAGTAAAAAAATATCGAGGTTTTGTCAGTTCTAAAATGTTTTCTGCATTTAAATACAGTTCATTGAGTAGCAACTTGCAACTAGGAAAACGAGATTGATCAGAGAATAATGTCAACCCCTATCTTAACACAACCTTACCTGACCTACCTAACATAGCCATGCGTAGAGCCTAATACTTTTAAAAAAATGTTTTGGATTAATAAGACCACTATATCATATAGGCACAGATATTATTTTCAGAAACTCTTCTTTAAAGGATATAAGTAGACTGAATTTTGTAGAATAATGAGTTATCCGAGGCGCACAAATCAAATAGGTATCATCACATGCGGATATCTACTAAGTTTGCGAAGCTGATGTAGTTGCTTGTAGGTCTTTTTTGTTTTTTATGTTTGTGCAATATTTACGTTTTAAGATTCTGTACTCCGAAACCTTGAAATAAGGATAAAAAAATCAAATAATGAACTAATTTTATCAAAATAAATTTCGTACGATATATTTTTGATAAAGATCAACCGAAAAAAATGATGTACCACTTTGTTCGTGTGTCATCCGTTCGTCCTGGGATCGGACGGCATTCTTTATTATTCCTAGATTAAAAGTTGGACCTGTAGATATGAATTGGACCTCAGCCACTCAAGAGTCTCTTGTGTCGGATGGTAGATGTTCCTGAGTACCTTAAGACGCCCGGACAATATATCACCGATTGAAAAATAAACAATTAACACCGCCGCCATATTGGTTGTATATTATTTATCTACAACTGATCTGATGGATCAAATAAGTATTTACTGCGAGTGTGTGGGTACAGATTTTACAGTCACGGGAAAATTATTTGTACCGGCAACCGGACAAAACAGAACATTTTAAATAATAGGTTAGATTATTTTAGGTAAGGTAAGTTTCTTTTTTATCACATTTCTTAAAGGTTCTGTTTTGTTATAGAATGGTGACGCCATCGTACTGAACAATACAAATGCTTCTTTGTCAATTAGTTATCACAGGTTCAATAATTTCATTAGAATTATTTGATGTGGTTAGCTTGAAGAAATGGGGTCTACCCATAAGCTACACCTTTTGTTATTTTTATTTTACAATAAATAATTTTTTATTTGATTTGATAAAAGTTTACTACAAATTTACCGTAATGTATTTAAAGTTTGCATACTTTTTGGTGAGTCAATATTATAATCAACATTGATAATATCATCTACATAATTATGTCAGCAGATTACCATATAAATATTTTTATGTTATTATGCCGCCCAATTAATAAACAAGTTTGGGAAGATTTTTTGACTACTCGAAGATAATCGATTTCCGTCTGTTTCCATTCAGATTTTAATTATTGAGGGTTTAAATTATGCTTCAATTCCGTCAACGCTGAAATGAAGACAATAAAATTTTTAAATACAAAAAAAACAGATTTTGATTTTTTCAATCTCCATAAAAAACCAAAATTAAATGTGAACTTGTAGACTACGAACTCAGTCTACAAGTTCACATTTAATTTTGTAATTTAATACCCATGAAGTCAGAATCAACAGATTCAGTCTTGCCAACCAAAACGATCGTTTTAATGTGATGGTGTTTTATTGTTGATTGGTGAATAATATACAATAAAAAATACTTTTTCATCTCTAATCCACAGACGCAATGTGGGCATGCTGAGTCTGTTCTACTGTTTTATGTAAGGAGCTAGCAGAATTGATCCTTTGTGCAACTCGACGTACTCGAATGGAACACTCGTTGATGTTGGCTTCATGAGAACGGGCCGCCTCATCGACTCGTAAAACGGCTCATATGTGGAACGAGCTACCGGCATATGTTTTTCCTCCTTCCTGTAATACGGGCCTCTTCTAGACCCGCCTTAATAATTCCCTTCTTACAGCCCCTACCATAACCCGCTTTACAACGCTGCCTAACCGGGTGGTGACGTAACTCCCCTGCCTTTACAGACAGGGACGCTCTTGTGAGGTGTCACTTAAAAAAATATTTAAAAAGTATCTGCGGTTGTTGATCTATATGTAAATATTTATTTTTTAGCTATAACGTTTTTCACTTTAGTTTTATATTGTAATATGTAATAAAAGGTTAAACTATCCGTACTCCACGGGGATCTAAATTTTGTATCATTCAGCATACTTTCATACTTCTTCTCTCGGCCCCATTCCTCGCTGCAATTCATAATCGTTGGTATCAGCACGCCATTGTGGACTGCTAGCTTTGCATTTTTATAATCTTTACGTTCAGTCGCTCATATGTCCTTATAGGTATTAAAAATAAAATACAAATTTATTTTCACAGAAAGTAAATGTTTTCAAATGTTCATATTAAAATGAAATTTAAATAAAACGTCTCCGTTTTGTTGACCAGTGACGGTGCTGGCTACAATACCAATGCGAAGGTGTCTGCCATAATCGATGTTATAATTAATGATCCCTGGACCCGGCTCCACATGATGCTGGAATATTATACAAATACTATTTGCGTTAACTAACCCCGATCCAAAGGATCAAATAAGTGGAACGGAGACAGAATATCGTAATTGTAAAATAACTAAATCACAATGGTATTCACAAATAAGGGAGACTCTATAATGACTCTGTGTGTAGAATATATAAAGTTTATTTTTCTGGTTCTGATCGTTGTAAATGTAAATTTAAAAAAAGAGATACTCATATTCCTATTTTGGTAACCCATCCAATTTTTGTTGATGTTTGTTAAATCTCTGTTGTTTACATAGAAACTCATAAAATTTCGGCTACAACAAAACACTTTTGGCCTTTTATTATGATTGATTGACAATGATACTCCGTGTTACTGTTACTCCGATATCTCAATATGGACCTGAACATGGTCCCCGACCTTGAGGTTCTCACCTTATTTATTATTCTCAACAGCCAACGCCATATCTGGATATATGTACGGGTGAGCTTATATACTAATATCAAGGATATTACAATGTGGTAACCCATCATTTGGACCAGATCTTAAGTTCCATCATCCTGTAATTATTGACTGAACAGTTTTGTAATTTGTCTGTCTTGTTTGTTTTGTTTGTTCGCTCCCTTTCTTGTCCAAGATGGTGGCCGTTTTAATGGTTCAGTGAAGACTATTTTTCCAACGTAAAGTAGTCGTGTTTAGTTGGACTTTCATACTCATGTTTCTTCAACAGCAATTTAAAAAAATTACACGGTATGTATTTAAGTACCTATTTACAAATCTTATGAATTTAGAGGAAATGTTGGTTTTGATTTATTAAATAAGATAAAATTGGAAACATATTTTAAAATTCAATTTCTACTATTAGTTAGGTTCTAAAAGGTAACCTCAGAAGTTCATCCGCAATTTCATGCACCGCGATCCAATGCAAACAATTTCTTGAAACGAATAACAATCTTGAACAAACTTCTCTCAATGCAATTTTTGAGATATAGTGCTGTTGCTGTGGAGCTTATTATTGATTGTTCATTTAAACCTCGAAATGCGTTCCTCAAAAAAAACACGAAGGAATGTGATCAAATGAAAATTCGAACATAATCAGACTTGTATTTGTGAATAACTAATGAACAACAATAATATTAATTATATTGTATATATTTTTTTAAATTGTGTTTCTGTTGATGTAAAAATTGTTCAGGGAAATATTATCGGGAGATGAACTGAATTCTAAAAAAGAACATTGATTAATTAAAATTATTATTATTACTATGTTATTTTATGTTTAAAATCAGTACCTACGTAGAGACAGTTCCATCCGATTTTCTAGAATACAGGTATTTTTTAGCCATCTCTTTAAAAAAATGTCAAAGTCTTTTAGTCCAGTCAAGATGTACATCCGTGCTTGCAAAAGGTCCAGTCATTATGAATTTTTTATATGTTGTTAGGACCTAAACCAGTATTAAAAAAAAAATTTTGCAACTTCGAAAGTGCTGTGCGAGCGGCGGTGGACCTAAAAAACCAGGAAATTTTCGGATTTTTTTCAGTTTTTGCTCAATATCTCAGTAAAGGAAGGGTCTGACCGGTGTAGTCTATATACACACTTTTAAAGAATACTAAATTTGCTATAATTTGAGACCAAAGCAAGCTATATAAAGCCATTGGTTTTCAAGATACAGTTCTTCAAAAATAGGCAATTTTTTCCAAAAAGTGAAATTTTTTCGAAATGGCTACTTATTTTGTAAAATAATTTCTAAAATACGCATCTCACGTCAAATATTGTATGAAATAAAGTTGTTGTAAATTTAATAAGCTTTTATTTGAGACTAAATTGATATCTGTAGACTAAACGGTTCTCTCAAAAATGGCAGATAACCAAAAACAGTCATAAGTGGGTTTTGGGTGAAATGCAAATAAACTGTTCTCGCGTCTTTTTATGGTTTTATTGTGCTGTGAAGTAAATCCATTAATCATCGTGGGTTTATCCTAGGGTTATAATATAATTACGACTTTTTCAAATTTCAAGTACCCATTAGTACCTATACCCATGGGTACCCATATGAATGGGCACGCATATTCACGAGCTGTTCGAGCCCACATTTTGGCAAACCTCACACTGGCCAGCATTGTTTTTTATGAGGTTGACATAACTCCATAGGAGCGAGACGAGACTGAAAAATTGCTGCGAGACACTGAAAGGTCTCTCACTATATCAGCAGAAGAAATTGATACCTACCAAATACTAAAGGCAAAATTTAAAAGTGCCTTGGAGAAAATTAAAGCGAATGGTCCAACATCACAGTTGTGGGTCCAATACTTTCGTATGACCACTTTGATAAAACTATTCATCCAGGCAGAGCGTGCTGGTGATTGGAACCTTCATTTGTACACTTTCCACAAGATGCTCCCTTTTTTCCACGCAGCTGGACATTTTTTGTATGCTAAGAGCGCGCACCTCTATCTTCAGGATATGATGGCTCTATAAGATCGGATGGATAAAAGTAAATACGACATGTTCACAAAAGGATCCTTCACCATTCGCCGGTCTGACAAGTTTTGGTCTGGGTTGTGGTCAGACCTAACAATTGAGCAGAAGCTGATGCGATCCATGAAAACCTACGGTGGGTTGACCCAAGGAAGAGGAATCTCCGGAAGTGTTCTGGCAAGGTGGACAACAGGAATGGTGTTTATGTTGAACATTTGTGAAGAACTGGAAAGTTTTTGCAGCTTATCATGTCATACTGGAGAGCAGCATGTAGACATGAGACCTTCTCGAATCATCCGAGATAATAGTGATGTGGAAAAACTAAAAAACTGGTTTGCTCTCCACCCTCCATTTCCCAAAACTGACAGTTTAATTCAGTAGTGGTTTACTGGCAGGTCCTGAAATTAATTTCCACACAGCCCAGAGAGTTGGAACGGAAGGAATAATGAAAATTGTGGGGAAAATGTACGACAAGGTAGTAATAAAACGGAAAAATAAAGTTACCATGCTGGCATCGATCACCTCAACCGTTAAACTGCCGGACAAAAACAAAAGAGTGGCTGTGGATCCGCTCACAATTTTTCAGCGAGTGTGTATTGCAAAGAAATCTGAACAGGATTTACAGGATGACTTCAAGTATGAGTTGGCCCCGTTCCCGATGTCTCTGTTCAATGAACAAGGGATGCGCAAGGGCACAAAATTTACTCTGTACTCTGCCTTCACTCCTCTTTCCAGCCACACGCCGATAGATGCCAGCACTCACGTCATTTTGGATGTTGGCTACCTCTTGCACAAGGTCGTGTGGCAGCGGAAGAGCACGGTTCGAGCACTTTTGGCGCGTTATACCACCTACGTCCGAAACCACTTTGGGAAGAACGTCTCCATCGTTTTTGACGGCTACCCCGAAGATGCTACCAAAAGAAAACACCAAATCAGCGGAACGATTCCGGCGCTACGCAGCTCATTCCAGCTACGAATTGACTTTCGATGAATCCACAGTAATTCAAATTGCTCAAGAGCATGTATTGGGCAATGAAAACAATAAGAGACGCCTTATAACTCTTCTCTGTGACGCCTTTCAGAAGGAGGGAGTAGAAATGGCTGTTGCCGAAGAAGATGCTGATCGAGAGATCGTCATGATGGCGTTATCAAAAAGAGCAGATGCCGATCGGGTCGTCATAGTGTGGAGAAGATGTCGACCTGCTCGTTCTTCTCAATGGTTTAGGCGCTGAAAAGACGAACGTCTATCTTCAGAAGAGCACGAAGGGTGAAGCTGGTTGCTGTCACTACTCTACGACCTCCTACAACAACCAGGACTCCCGACAATTACCAGGAACAGTACTATTTACCCACGCGTTTGCCGGGTGCTCTACCACCTCAGCACCGTTTGGCCAAGGAAAGACCAAAATCAGAACACTTCTGAGCAAGAGTGAACCACTTGCTGAGCAAGTGGAGGTCTTCCTTCGGCCAGACTCTACCCCACAAGCCGTGAGTGAAGCAGGCATCAAGTGCTTCGTGGCTCTATATGGGGGTGACATCGCGAGGGATACTTTGTATTTCCTGAGGTATAAGACGTTTGTCACTTCAACAAACATAAACCTCGCCCGTTTGCCACCGACGGAAGATGCTGCAGGCCACCATGCAGCAAGGTGCTACCTCCAAGTGCAGAAGTGGCGGGGAGTCAACTTGAATCCCACTGAATGTGGGTGGAAGCTGTCTTCTCAAGGACTCACCCCCATCCCCACCACGATGGATCCCGCACCTCCTGCTCTTTTGCGAAAAATTTCGTGTAAATGCAATAAAGGATGCTCTGGGAGCTGCTCGTGTAGAAAGGCTGGGCTCCATTGCTCAGTCCTCTGTCAGTCATGCGGTGGCAAATTTTGCATTAACGTCCCGGATGTGGAGCTGAAATGCTCGGACGATGAAGATGACCCGACTACAGACTGGGCGCCTCTCCCAGCTAAGATAAAAAGAAAGATATGATTTGGCAACCAAGACACAATACCTACATGATTTATATTAGTTTTATTTTTTGTGTACATGTAATTTGTCCTCATAGTAGGTACCATGATGTTTGTACAAGCATTTTGGTATGTAGGAATATAAAACAATATTTGAAGATGACGTAATTCCCGATAGATGTAATATCTTTTCTTTTTTTCATCAAAAATCTGTTAACTGTTTGATAAATAAAACCATAAAAAGACGTGAGAACAGTTTATTTGCATTTCACCCAAAATCCACTTATGACTGTTTTTGGTTATCTGCCATTTTTGAGAGAACCGTTAAGTCTACAGATATTAATTTAGTTTCAAATGAAAGCTAATTAAATTTACAACAACTTTATTTCCCATAATATTTGACGTAGGATGCGTATTTTAGAAATTATTTTACAAAATAAGTGACCATTTCGAAAAAATTTCACTTTTTGGAAAAAATTGCCTATTTTTGAAGAACTGTATCTTGAAAACTAAAGGCTGTGTATTGCTTAATTTAGTTTCAAATTATAGAAAATTTAGTCTACTTTAAAAGTATGTATAAAAATTATACCAGTCAGACCCTTCCTTTACTGAGATATTGAGCAAAAACTGAAAAAAATCCGAAAATTTCCTGGTTTTTTAGGTCCACCGCCGGTCGCACAGCACTTTCGAAGTTGCAAATTTTTTTTTTAATACTGGTTTAGGTCCTAACAACATATAAAAAATTCAGAATGACTGGACCTTTTGCAAGCACAACCCCCTTTTCATGTTTAACTTGACTGGACTATTTGTCAAGATATGCAGGATGATAAGAGGTACCTGACTTATTTCAACCAGTGTTTCCTGAGGTTATATGGAGTAAAACTGTAGATGAAATTATGGTCTTCGATGTCATTTTTTAACATTAATAATATACAATCGAAAATAAAGGTTGTTTGTGTCGTGATGGAGGACTTAGCCAGCCAAGGAATTGAATTCACGACGCCTGAGTGTGACCCAGATGCGATGCCAACTTAACCACTGACCGGTCTAATTATTTGGGTAACAGCTGTTTCTTCGTCCCATGTTGAAAATATTTCATTACTGTGATAATTATTTGATGTATTCGGTTGGAGAGCCAATAAATAAATAAGTAAAAAGTTTGTGAATTCGGTATGTCTTAGATAGGTTCAAGTTAAAAATCATTTAAATGAAATAGGTAGCTACGTAAGTATCAAACCCGTCCTCAGAAAAAAATATCCGTGTGACATTAAAAAATATATTTGAATCTATTCTTGGTACTGAAATGGACTGTTTTCTTTGTACTACTAAGTTTATGCTTATGACGGCATCCATACCGTGGTCGAGGAGTAAGGCATCCGGTGGTCGCTAGTTCAAATCCCGGTGTGCGCGAGTTGATTTTATTAAATTAATTTGTGTTTTTCCATAATTAATTATAAATAACATTTGGTAATAAGATCCATAGCGGAAGATCCTCTCAGTATCGCCCTGGTGCAAGAGCATTCAGAATTGAAACGTTATTTTAAATGGCTGTTGCCGTGTTTGGTGACCATGTATAAATAGCTGGGTATTTTCTGAACCCCCTCTTTCCCAACTCTTTCCCATCTCCACTACCTTCAGCCTCACAACATATTCCGATTGGGGATGCCATAGTCTCACTGGATCCAGACATTGGATCCTCTCGTTCTGTATTCACATTGAAAGTAATTAAGCATATTATATTCACCAATTGTATTTTTATGATGGTGTTGATTACATTATTATAACCTTGATAATTGATAATCGTTTATGTTATTTATGATTTGTACAGATTGACAAATAATTATTTTAAGTCATTATTAGCAATACTTTCTCACCTTTTGTACTTGTTTTTTACAATTTATTCTTTATTCTTAACTTAATTTTATATTTAACCTTAATAATTTATAATGTATATTTTATTTTACATTTTATACTTAACTTTATATTGAACATTTACACTTTATACCGTGTATTATATTTTACTTTACACTTTATACTTAACTTTATATTTAACCTTTACACTTCATACCATATATCATACTTGATACTTTATACCTTACACTGTATACTTAACTTCATATTTAATTATTACACTTTATACCGTATATTATACTTTAAACACTATGCTGTATACTTTATACCTTATACTTTTTTACTTTATATTTAATGGAACTTGTTGAGCCGTTTGTATTTAAAAAAAAAAAAGTTTAGAAAATTGAAATAATATTTTCTTAACTTCACTCATGTCTTACAGTTCATGTGGCTTAAATTCCTAAATATAACATAATGCTTTTGATAAGTATATTATTATTTAAAGTAAAATATTGGTTTATTTAGTATGAATCACCCTAAAAGTTCAATTTAATTGTACCATAGAATAACATAACGTTTTATTTTCTACTCTTATTCGCACAAACTAGTAAAACAGTTTTATCTTGGGTCTCTCTTTCACTTAACGACTAAGCTTCTATGTTATAAGTACTCGTACATACCTGACATGGCTGAAATTGATGATAATTCAAAAATCAACATTACTCATAAATTAAGGCACCACTCGATCACAATTAAAAGGCTGAACCTAATCGTGTCGATGATTTGGGTCCGGCCAGCCCTCAAATCAGAATCTGCCTCGTAACCGTGATCTTAATAGTGTCATTCTCTTAGCGAGATCTTTATGCAGAATCATCGGGGCTTAGTGGTTTGGTGGAGGGGTCCGGATGGGGTGTGGGGTGTGGGGGACCCCCGGGGTATGGGCTCGCGAAGGACCCCCGCGGCCCGCGGTCATTAATATTGATTTGTGGTCAATCAAACCTCTCGAGGGTTGGTATGCCTTCCAAATATTTCGTCTGAAAGGTTGAGCTTTGATGTGTAACCTTTCGTGTCGTGCTCTGGTATATGGAGTGTTGTTTTAGGAGTCAGTTTTTCAACAAATGCAATCAGATATATCAACTCTTTTGTTCAGGCTAGTTGACTGAAATAAAGTAACTTACAAAATATTTATTTAAACTTCAAACATGGCAGACTATTTTTGTGGCCAATTTTTCAAATAAATATAAAGAAATTTTAGAAATTAGAAAGAGTGTGAAGAAGAATTTCAATATTATCGTCAATAATCCTTTTTTCCAGAAAACCTTTTTGAATGATCCTCTGCTAAATTTGTTTTTGTTTTAACCCCCCACCCTCCCCCGATTACTTCTTCCACAACATCTTTAAGGATGGGTTGTATCACAGAATATATTCGGAGAATATTTATTTATTTATTTATTTATTTAACGCCCAGAGGGCTTTTACATGGTTGGTAGTATAATTTTAATTTGACAAATACTTTCAAACATAAAAAATAAGAATAAAATTACATTTGATAAAAGCTATGTAACAAGTTATACAAACACAAGAAACAAAAACAGAAAATTACAGCTATTTGTTGGTTTACATGATGTGTTTAGGAGTATTGTTGAAATAAATGTTTTAAATGATCCACAAAACTTGCCAAGTTGGTATTGAATATGTCAACATCACCCAAGTAATGATTTCCCATGGTGTGAAGTCGTTGTATCGGAGAGTGGGCAATGTAGTTACGTTTATGTGTGCTGCTGTAGAATATTGTATTTTGTCGTGTTGTTACTGTGGGTGTATGTATGTTTATAAGTTGCAGGAGTTCACAACAGTCGAATTTAGAGTTAAGTATTTTGAATAAGAACGTTAAATCGTTTATTTTACGTCTATCTTCTAATGTATGTATTTTTAGAGTATTTAATAAGAAATTGTATTTTAAGTCTTCGACAGGGATATTTAATTTAAAATTTATAAAACGTAGAAATTTTTTTGTATTCGCTCAATGTTGTTAATGTGAATTGTATAAGATGGAGACCAAACTACTGAGTTATATTCAATTAGACTTCTTACTAGAGATACGTATAATAGTTTAATGGCTTGCAAAGAATTAAAGTTTTTAGTTGTTCTTAATACGAAGCCTAGTGTTTTCATACCTTTGTTCACAATTTGATGGATATGATTGGTGAAACTTAGTTTTTCGTCCAAAATAATTCCAAGATCTCTCATTTCCGTGACTCTTTCTAAAGCTATGTTATTGATGGAATATTCGAATAAAACAGGATTTTTGTTTCTGAAGAAAGTCAAGGTTTTGCACTTTACTACATTTAAAAATAAATTATTTTGAACGCACCAATCTCTAAACTTACTAATATTTGACTGTAGTATATGGCAATGATTTATATCAGTTATTTTCTTGTATAGTTTGACGTCATCTGCAAAGAGCAATACCTCGACATCGTTGAAGCAATTGGTTATATCATTGATGAAAATGAGGAACAAAACCGGGCCAAGGTGACTACCTTGCGGTAGGATATGATATGATATAATATGATCAATTCATGAAATTTTGAAGCAAAATTTAATAACTTTGAAAATTCTGTTTTTATTTCATCATGGGTCGGTTATTTTACAGTAATTGGATAGTAACAGAATTTCAATAGGAACTTCGCAGAACTTGAATATTAACTTCGATATTTGTTGAATTATGCTAAAATTCTGCGGAACAACCCATCTAAAATCTACATTTGTAATTTAGTTTTAAAAAATCCTCGATGAAGTTAGAATTGCTCACGTAATATGTCGGTTGTATCTCAACAATAAAAGTGGTTCATATTGAGTGATTAATATTTTTTTGTCCAAATTATTGTTGACTCAATATCTGCAATAGCGATGCTCCTGATTGCACATATAAGCTCCTATATCGTAGATATTGGTTCTTTTTTAATCTTCTTTTTGAACAATTGTCTAATTGCTGAGGATTGTGACCTCTACTCGAATTGATAAATCAGGGTTCTCCACTCCTCGCTGTTCTGCGCTTTATGGAAATCCAAGGACACTGACGTTCCAGAAACCTGTGATATTTGATCACTTCAATTGTAGCGCCCTTCGTGGCAGCAGGACGCGTCCTAACGCTTCCTCCAACCGCTTTGTGTTTTTTTAGTATTTTCAAGGGAAATGAGGCAACATCCCTTTGAAATTATTTTTAAAATCAATCCATCAACATTTGAACTTAAATAAAAATAAACTTAATAATTATTAGAACTTTATAATATGTGATTTGAGTGCAGTGTTTTAAAGTGAATATTCTGAAATTTGCTCAAAAATATCGGACTTTCGAAACGAACGGCGACCGGTAAATACACTCCAGATGTTTTCAACAAAATTCTCGGAAACTGGGCAAGCTTGGACACTGGTTTTTTACTAAGCCCAGGGCAATTTATTACCCAACCGTCGCTTTTTTTATTGCGGACAGAATGCACCACTTCAACAATTACCAGGAACAGGATTACATGGAGATAAATGATGGACTTGCCAAACGTCACAGCGGTGCTGCCAGGGTCTCTTATCTATGTGAGGTGTCAGCGCTTTATTAGCAGCAGATACATACCTGGACGCTGTTGTTGGACGCGGTGGACTCTCTTACTGCAGCAGCTGGTCCAGTTCCTTCACCACTTAGGATTCTTGCTGCAGAGTCTCCATCTTCTATCTTCGTAGAACGTCACAGCGGTGCTGCCAAGGTCTGGTATCTGTGAGAGGATAGTGTGTCAGCGCTTTATTAGCAGCAGACACATACCTGGACGGATGACGAACCTCGTGCTGGCACTGTTGGTGGACGCGGTGGACTCTTTCGCTGCAGCAGCTGGACCAGTTTCTTCACCACCTGGGATTCTTGCTGCAGAGTCTACATCTTCTATCTTCGTGTCACCTGTTCCTTTACTTCATTTTACTTAACTTAACTTCACTCTATTTTTGTAATATTTATATTTTCTGTAATACCTGCATCAACTGTAAAGCGCCCCTGAGGTGATATCTCACAAAAGCGGCGCTATACAAATTATCCAATAATAAATAAATAAATAAATAAATATATCTGTGGTATTTTTCTTCTTCTCGTACCAAACATTTTGCCAATGACTACCAGTTTAGCCAGGGTCGAGTTCTCTGTTTGATGAGTAGCATGTTCAAAAAAGTATCTTAAGATTCTAATTGTTGACCCTCTCAAATATATACAACAATAAGCTAAACTTTTAGTGTTATTGTAGTGGAGGATGAGAGGGATAATGGGATGCACCTGGCTAAATATGTGTAATAATTTAACATGAATAAAGCCATTTAAATCAATTTTAATGGTCAATGAATTCGAATATGTATCAAGAGGTTACGTATTCAATTTCCTGTAGAAATGAATATCTATCTGTATAAAGAATCGTTAAAGGGCGGGCGGATTCGATTTTTATACAAATTTACAGTTTTATCCCAAGATTGATGAAATTTTTTACACTAAACCTTGAAGATAACAGGAAGGTCACTGTCTATATCCGGGTTCGAAAAACTCTGCGTAAAACCCGGGAAACGGTGAGGACTTCTGCTAGTAATCTAATATATAAAGTTGATTGTTTGTGGCGGGCGGGCATCGTGGATTTGATTTGTATAGAAATCTACAGTTTTATTTTGATAATGATGAAAATTTGTACACTTGACCTTCAAAACACGAGGAAGGTCACTGTCTATATTTAAACATAGTTTCTAAAAACAATGTTTGCTAGAAGCCAAGGATTTGCTCATGATTCTACGAAAAATTGACTATTATTGTTATGGTTTCAGTAATCATTATTAACGTGCTAAATATAGGTTTAAATAAGTTTTCTTACTTAAATTATTAGGTTACCGCCTGTAAGATATGCATTATTTTTGCATGATATTTGCGATTGGAGTAAATAAATTTATCAACTTTTTAAAGTATAAGGAGTGTCTAAGTTAATGTTAATTATATGAACAAGCATTCAGTATAGATAATAATAAATCACATAGATCAGTGGTCCGCAATTGATGTGCCACGAGATTATGCTACTTGTTCTTCTGTGCATTGCTTCCAAGAGGAGAAAAAAAATTTAAAAAAAATTAAATTCCATTTAATGGATTGAAACTTTTAAAATTTATGATATTGTTTTGTCTGTGAGTATACGGATGAAATGACACTTTGCCAACTTTTGATAGTTCTATTATTATATTTGACATTTGATAAATAGTGTTAATGATCAAATTTTAACAATATTTATACCTAGAAAATATCTATAAAAATCATGCTTAAATTTTAATTGCGGTTTTATTTGAACACTTTTAGTGTGCTTTGGGTGAGAAAAGGTTGCGGATTTCTGATGTAGTTGATGGTGAGTATAGATTTCAATTTCGATTATAGCCATTGTCATTAATTACTTGACTTGTCAAGTGACAGATTTGTTCGTACATCAGACCAATGAATTATGAAATACAAGCGACAAAATTCGTGATGAATGAGTAAAAATATTATTACTTTTGCACTTGTAGGTAGTAAATTATCAATAATATTTTGTAACTATTACACCAGTACCGCAACACGCGTACAATTTTTGCTGTTGTGCACAACAGACTTTTGGCCATTTACAACGCACATGTAACATAAACTACCTATTAAAAAAGAAGAAACATAAAATATATATTTATATTAGGTAATAAATGGCATTTACATGCCCCTTGAATCCTTCAAGGCTACTGTTGAAAATGTCCACAGTCTTAGACATATTATTATACAGGGCAATACCTCGTGACAGTAAATTCGTTCTGCTAGGTGGAATACATAGCAGATCATGGTGCCGTCCCTGGCTCTAGTTGTTTTCATGCCCCCTGAATCCTTCAAGGCTACTGTTAAAAATGTCCACAGTCTTAGACATATTATTATATAGCGCCATACCTCGTGACAGTACATCCGTTCTGCTATTTGGAATACATAGCAGATTATGGTGCCGTCCCTGGCTGTAGTTGTTTACATGCCCTTGAATCCTTCAAGGCTACTGTTAAAAATGTCTACAGTCTCAATAAAATGGTGTATTACGTAACATTTTTAGGTTTATGAAAAAATCGAGTTTTTTTTCAAAATAGGTACACGACACCGAAACGTAGTGTTGATGGATGTTCAAGATACCAGATATACCAATCTATCAAGATCTCGTTAAACAAAACAAGTTTTCAAAACACTTTCTCACAAAAAGGGAAATATTGACAGAAGTATAAGATTGTCCCTTGTACAATAAAACAAGAGTAAATATATTTTCTCTTCCTCAATATTTAAGTCCCTTTTGTAAATGTGACAAACGCACGAAACGAGAAAAGAATTATGGTTACACACCAATTAGAAATTTTCAGATTACCTTGTAATTTCCAGAAAATCTTAAACATAAATCGTATAAGACTGTAAATGAGTGCACCTGAAGAAAGGCGCGTGTGTCGGGAGACTAAGTAAGGCATTCACCCTCTATATTATATGATCTTAATAAATAGAAAGCCAAGTTTTTAAAAGTGTCTCAGGCGACGCGGGTTCAATCCTCCGATAGCTACAATACCAGTGTTACTGAACAATCAATATTTTTCACCAATGATAAAGAATTTTTTTTTTCATTATTTCTAAATGGACAATCCTAAAAAATGCTAAATTAACCGCGTCAGTGTACAGCCGCTTTGGGAGGTAATATTATCAATCGAATCCAGAAGAATGCCCCATTCACTGCTGCTTATTCATAAACGGGCGATAAATATTACTAAACGTCAAATAACACACGGCGAGCGAGATAAATCTCCGGTCTAAACACCTTCGTGAATACGACTACCGCAGTACTGAGATGGAGTCTGATGATAAAATGAGCGCTAATGAAGTAATGGGACTGCCGAAGAAGACCTTCTTCATCTCTTATGTGAATATTAAAAAAGAATACATAAAACACGACGACCACCGTGATAAATAGGTAAAATACCATTGATTATAGGAACAAGGGAGTTGGGCCATAAACCATTATTATTATGAAACCGTGGGCACAAAAGTGTCGCAAATATTTTTCAACCATACTACTGCAAATCGCGTCCAAGCACATCGGTGCACAGCCATTGTTTGAACATACATTGGCTTCGTTGATGGTCCGTGTAATTTGGTTGCAGATCGGCAACAGTTTGTACGCTTTCATGACATATCTCCACTTGTTTCCAATATTATCCATGACTATCCTTGGTTAAAACTATGCGCCGTTGTTCGATTCCCAATTAAATCGCTGATATAGGTACATTTTCACACGGAGAAAACTGAGCACGGATGAATTAAGAAAATATTGTTAAAAATGTGACTGCATGCCTATTTCCTAGTAAAATATTAGTCATTCAGAATACATCTGAACACGTGTTCACGCAGGTAGCCTTGTCCTATTAAATATAATAGACATATAGGTTTTAAGAACATGGAGTTTATTATGAATTTCATTCGTTAAAGACCCGCAGTCCCGTTTTTAACAGAAAAACGAATGATTTGACCAGATTTTTACTATTAACAATATTTTCAGTAAGTTATCTCCGTGCGCATACAATACGGCAAAATTCTATTAAATCTTAGGACGGGTTGTTTCGGAGAATCTGAACAATTCATCAAATTTCAACGTTCATTTTCAAGTTCTGTGAAAGATTTTTTCAAGTTCTGTTTTTAGTTCAGTTCTGTCAAGCAACTAGCCTGTAATAATATAATAACAGAACTTGAATAGGACTTTCACAGAACTTGAAAATGAACGTTGAAATTTGATGAATTGTCCAAATTCTCTGATACAACTCGTCCTTAGAGTTTAATTCTCAACTTCATTTCAGAGAAATTCAATCATTGTAACATTGTCATCACATGAACATTCAGTGCCATTTTTAGTTAATCATCGATTTTATTGTAATAAGCTGTCAAGCTTAACATGTAGGTGTACTCTACCGCTTATGGCTTGTTTCGGAGAATTTGAACAATTCTTCAAATTTCAAAGTTAATTTTCACGTTTCACATTTTTGCAAGTTCTGTTATTATTTTAGTTCTGTCAAGTAACGAGCCTCTAATGATATATTAACAAAACTTGAATAGCACTTTTAAATTTGATGAATTGTTCAAATTCTCCGAAATAACCCGTCCTAAGAATGGAAATTTAACGGGGACCTTTCAACCGTCAAAAAAATTAAATGTCGCTGAATGGCCATTTGATGAAAATTTGACAATAGAATTTGAAGGAATTTTTTAAAATGTGTGACTTAAAATTACAAAATTAATTTGACATGACGCGGGTAAAACAGCCTCTCGAATCTCCGTCCTTCTCGGTAATTCATTAATTCCTAGATCAAAAGATCATTAGAGGCAGCGACAATCAAGCGACGGACAAAGCGTTTACCTTTTCGAATCGCTTGATATGATCAGATCCTCGATTTTACAACAATAATAATAATCGACTAGATACCTACCGAGTATTGGGTACCTACCGCTGCCTGAGATGAATAATGTTCTGAGTCATGATAATTAATCGACGCGATACAGAGGACATTAGGCTCTTTTAATGGTCGCTTCGTATTCCTTGTTTGTCATTTGAAAACCCCCAAAGGGTAGAGAGATTAAATGAATGTTCACTGCACCATGGGGTTGAAATGGCCCTAAATCTTACCGATTCAACAAATTTAAGATAGTATTTTTTTAATAACTTATGAGTAAAAATTTGCTCTACCACTGAGCCAATTCTACAAACTTAATTCGTATGATACACTTCATCCAAGAACTATTAACTTCATTTTCTTTCTTATATATTCATATTTTAACTAACTGCTATCTTAATTTATTATTGCAAGATTCTACCAGAACTAAATGCAATCTAGATAGTGTCCTGCATATATATATATATCAATTTTTATTTTCAATGTGCGACCTCTATTGACTTCTTCTACAAGTCTAAAAAGATATTTTTTGGTTTTATTAAATAAATTAATGAGTAAAACCTCAAATTGTAATATTTAATCATTTACAATATTAGTAGGTACGACTCTCAAACGGCAAATGTAAAAGAGAAAAATAATACCAATCAACATTAACAACAGAGTTAAGAGGAACTTTACGCGAGCATATCCGTGTTATGTGTTTCTTTAATCACAACAATTTATTATAAGAAAACACTGATGAAAATAAATTTTTATTTCAATATCGTCAATAAAATAAATGCATCGTCATGGGGAATTAAACCCCGCCTCACGAGTCGAGGGTTAAATCTCGACGTCAGCCATTATCATAAGGCAGCCATCTTAATTATTCATCTTCCATAGTATCCATAAATCATAATCAAACGAAAGCAATTATTTCCACACTCTGTGGTCCCGATACAAACTAACGTGATAAATTCTCTAATTTAAATGACACCGTAGAGTACCATCTTATTTTTATCCCAAACGCTAATGACAATCATACTTTTATGATGGGGCCTAATTCAAACGATGGTTGTTTATATATTTATGCTTTAATTTGTTGAAGAGGAATGTTAAAATAGGGTGAGAAGCATACTCTGATGAGTAATCAGCAATGACTATTTTTAAATCAGTCAATAGTAATACAATCATATTGACTGTAGGTATGTGAATTTACTTCTGCATTACTATATTGCGTTCCATTTATTTAAATTTCGCACTTGAAACAAAAATCGGAGTTCAGCTGTCAATCTGGTGAAACTTTTTCTATAAAACACGGTTTGCTAACAACAAAAAAATTATACTTTTCATGGCATAGCATTTGCAAGCTTCTCCGCGCACCTTCTGAAATTGTATTGTTTTATTGTTATCATGTTTAATTAGTAGAACTCCATTTTAATTTTAAGTTTTTTTTATATATTCACCAAATTTAATTCATAAAATTTGTCACAGTTTTTCGCAAACAGTTTGATATTGCCTTTAGAAGGCGCAACAGCTGTAACGCGTGATAATAAGTACACAGCAGAACACGTTTAAATAAACCACTTTCTGTAAGGTTTATTATGTTAATTATGTGGGTTGATGCACGATGAAAAATGAGTGCGGATATTTATCAAAATACTGTTAAAAACAAGACTGCATTCTCACTTCCTAATAAAATTCTAGTCGTTCAGAATATAATATAATCTGAACACGTGTTCACGCAGATGGCCTTGTCCTAATAAATATAATGAACGAAATGAAAATATTATAATTTTTAAGAACACGTGTTCCGACTTCCCCATAACATATTTGTGTTTACTGATAGTTTATTATGAAGCCTGTCAATTGATTATTCAAAGGTCTTCAGTCAATTTTTTAACAGCATAACGAATAATTTCAGTATTTAATAATTTTAACAATATTTTATATCAATAAGTTTTCTCCGTGTGGAAGTGATGGCAGAATGAATTTTCTAAGATCTGGCTAAATCTAATCTTATGTTCTAATACTCTGACTTCGATGTAAAACATAAAACTTGCCCGCACCCAATGCACCATGATAATTTTCACCACACTTGTAAGTTGGATATTCAATTTATTTGAAATCATTAATTAATAATTATTATTATTTTCAACTCAACTAACAAAACAAAATCGTTCCAGGAATGACGGGCAGATTTAAACAATGGTCCAAATTAACTAAGTATAATCTTATAAATGAATCACAACGAAGCCGTTTTCAATTAGATGAATTATGTCAGTGAATAATTCAACCGCAGTCTTAATAAATTATCATTGTCTGTTGAAATGACCTGTGGCTGACTTTTGGCTGTAAGTTGGGCAAGGCTTTGCTATGTAGGAAGGGTGACCGGATAAATCATCACATCTTTAAAAAATTATATAAATTCATGGAAAGTGATGAAACAAAAACTTTTTTTACTGGGTTAAGTAGGTTAGGTTAGGTTAGGTAAAAATAAAAATAAATTTCATCATTTTTAATGACTTTTTTAATGACTTCGCATTCGCATTCAATTAATATATACCATTTTACCCGTTACAAAGTGCCTAATAGCAAAGTGCTGTTAAAAAAACCATACTTATCATATGCTTACTTACTACTGGACAAACTGACTCCTAGATTCCTACCCAATTCTAATTACCTTTAGGTACCTTTTTTCTTACAAGAACATTCCTCCTACCTTTCATTAAAAAGATCCAGTTTTTTTGCAAAAACAATCAATCTTGAGTTACCAATGAAACCCATTTTATGCTGTGGACAACACTTGCACAAATTTTGATTAAATGAATTAACACGATTACCGTTTTGAATGAAATTCTTTTGATTTTACTCATAAGAAGTTTCGCAAATTTACTTGTTTCGAGCGTGAATCAAGGCGATCCTGTTAAAAAATCTCCCATCTTTAAGTTAATGAATTATTGCAGTCTCATTAATTAAACTGGTTAAGTGCAAGAGAAGGCGTTGGTCGCTTAGCAAGTATAATTCGCTCAATCAGTTAAGCCGTTTCATGAATATGAAGCCTTGATTCCATCATCTGGGCCGGCTGGAAGTAAAAAAAAATAGAGGAAGAGAGGCTGCTAAGGAACAATTGGAAATCAAAATATGTTTTGTTTAACATGGCATGATAATTGTATTATACTGCAAAACATCAAAGCAAGTAATGGGCAGTCATTATTATTTACGAATTGGTTCGATTTAAAATGAACTTTTGTATTCATTTGCGAAATAGGAAGATGACGACTGCGATTTTTCGAAAATGGGACAAGGATAAATTTAACCAGAAATAAAATTGTTTGGTGTTGTCCCATATTGGATATGAATATGATAAAATAAAATGTAGTGTATTTTGCGTTCTTGAGTGGAGAATACTCGCATTATCATTCTGGCGATAAACTCCATTCTGAATCGAAACATAGAGTGAAAAGGCTATAGATTTCCATAGCAACAATAACAAAATAAGTTGACATACGATTCCTATTTTTTTTTTATTATTTTCTACTTACTGCCCTAGCGTAAATTAACTGCTATTTTATATTCACCAGCGGAATAGAAATACGGCATCTGTGATTGTTCGAAAATGGGAAAAGGAATAGTATAATCAGAAATAAAATCGTTTGGTGTTGTCGCGTATAAAATTTGAATATGATAAAATATTGTGTACTCTGCATTCTAGAGTTGAAAAAAGGTGTAATTGTTATCCTGGCAAAATAAATCCATTCTGCAGTTTTCCCTTTCAACCAGAACAAAATTCGTTACATCGTATAAAAAACGTAAACCTGTTTCGTGATGCAAATAGAAGTCCAATTTGGGTATATATTCCCACACAACACTATGTGTTACTATGATGGCGACAATTTTAGGCAAGTGTAAGAGAGATGGACCACGTGCTAAATGTTCTAGAATCAAAAGGTACTAAGTCAGTGGTGCATTTGTTTCTATTTAAATTTATATGGGAGGCACTTCTAGTTTTCTTCTTTATTATATGATTAGTTAACACTATTGATTCCTATAATCCATTATTCCCTTCTCATTCAATTCCCCTACTCTATTTACTTTCTCTTTGCAAACTTCCCCAAAATATCATAATCCTTCTGTCTTCAAGAAAATGTTGCATAAAAATAAACTTGAAACAAATAAATAATACCAACGTCAAAGCGTTGCCATATAAAACAATGGAGCTTTCTAGGATGACGTAATCAACATTTTGTAACTTTTCGAGCTTAATTCCTATTAATGAACTGACATGACGTTGTGATAATATAAGGTGTGAATATATTTAAGTTTTTTCAATCCGTATTTTTGAGTCCTCGAGAGCACAACCTTCCCCCACGGCAAGGCGCGCCGCTGGTGTCGTGAAGGGAATTAATTAAAACAGAAACACAATGAGTGCATCATGATTAGCCCAATGGATGCTGAATCGACCCCCCGTGCGCTCAAACCCTGACCCGTCTAGGTCCCTACTCTGTACGTCTCGTGGTTGAGGAGCCTTGCAAGCTGCAATGTAATGCGCTTTCTGCTGTCTTCCTAGATGCATTTTAACATCGCCGTTCTGGTGAATCACTTACGAGGAAATGTTGTAAAATTGCGTGTCCTGTGCTTTGAGACATTTGAGGTAGGCTTTTTCAAATCTGAAAGCCGGAAGTAAATAGTGATGAAGAAGAATCAGTTAATTGATGTCCAGTTTAAAAAGTTTTACTTTTATTTTCTTCCATATGTTGGGACTTCATCACTGGACTGCTTCATTTTGTTCTTGACCTATTGTTCATACAGCACAAAAATCCCAGTCATCTGGAGCCAGTGAGACCATGGCGTCCCCAATTATGGTATTTTGTGAGGCTGATGATAGTGAGGAGGAGAAGGAGATGGGATGTAGGAAGGTGGGAAGAATCAAACAAACCAGTTGTGGTTATCACACTATGGAATCCCCAATCGGGATATGTTGTAGTAGGGTAGAATAGGCAGGTAGGTAGGGTAGACTGAAGGTAGTAGGGAGGAAAAGGAGATGGGGAGAGGAAAGTGCCTGGCTATTCAGATCTGATCAACAAACACGGATAAGCCATTTCAAGCAACGTTTCAATTCTAAATGGTGGTCTTACACCAGGGAAATGCTGAGAGTCTCTTCAACTCTGGAACTAGTCGCAAATAAACTAAATATAAATTTACTTGCGAACGATGGGATTTAAACCCTTAACCTCCCGATTGATGGTCGAGAACCTTCTTACTCCTCGACCACGGAAGCCTTTACGGGATTATTGCAGTCTTTGAAACCCTGAATATTGTCCTACACTTATAATAAAATAATCTTAATTCATTCCTCTTTGATATAATTTTGTCTAACCTTTACGATCATAATGATATAGCAACAGCGATCTTGCTCTCAATTATTTAAATGTGAGGAGTTGAATGATCCCAATTCTTCGGCATCAGTGGATCAATGGTAAAGTAGTAAAATAATGAGAAGGAAAATTTTCAGAGCCAGCCAGTTTATCCGACTGAATCACGAAACATGACTTTTTTAATAATCATAACAGAAAATATTAGCCAATTCAAAAACAAATTTTTAAAACGCTTGATATATTCAAGAACAACCGAATAATGTTCGCATAGTCTAGCAATTATTCGAATTATACCAAACATTTTTCTTAAAACTATGGTCCCGAGATGATATGGTGAGTGGGAAAAAATAAAATAAAATAAGCTAATAAGTCCCATTAGCTCAGTTGGTAGAGCACTGTCACGGAAAGACAAGGGTCCTGGATTCGAGTCCCAGATGTGACCGTTTCCTTTTCTGATTTTTCTGTTTCAAATTTTCGTTTAGAAATCACTAATATTGTCTTCAATATTTAAATATTACAACTTGAGGTTTTACTCAATAAAGTTATTCCGAAAAATAAATAAAATAAAATAGTTTATTTTGAATAAAGTTTATTTTGAATTTAGGCTTTCAGATATATTGATACTCAATGCCCACTGATCCATCCCCAGGTACCATATTCAAAAACATGTACAAAAACATGGACACGAAATCACGAATATTTAATATCAACACAAACAAGACTTTACTAACTACGCTTTCTACCTATAACTAAACGTAATGGTTAAAACATAATCTTTTGAATTCACATGAGAGTGCCAATATAATATCCTATAAGTTTACCGAATAGCCCTGGCTATAATAATATTCGGATTTTATGCATATGTAAGACAGAATAATGTGTGAATTTTAACGTTATTAGTAATAACCATTTGTCGTACCTCAATAAGATTTAATCATTATTATACTCAGTGAAAGAAAATTTTCAATCAAATGCCTTTAAAGGAATTAAAAAATTCATTTAATATTGAAACAAATTTTAATAATGTTTAACGTCAATGAATTCGCATTTTCCAAGTCAATCCTTGGCACTTAAAGCTCGTTCATAATAAAATTGTAAGATTATCACTTTTATAGACACCTCGTCTAGCCCGTTTCATTTTATTGTGAATCTGCTTTATATTTTATTTTTATAGAGTTCATTATACACAAGTTCACTATTTAAATTGGTTATACAGAATCTATACTTAATTAAATATCAAATTTCAATGACGTTAAACAACATAAGTACGTCAATCCAAATGGTTTTCTATGTTTGTGGGCTTTCCATGAAATGATTCAACCAATTGTTCTCAATGATTACCATATGTTTGGTATATTTCTTATCAATTATTAAGAATACTATTCTACATTTGTAATCAAAACAATAAATCGGTACAAATGTAGATTAGAAAACACTTTGTTAATATAAATCTATCCATTTTAATTTGGCATTAATTTTTTTACGTGCTAATCTTTCTCAGGTACAAATAAGTTTTTTTGTTTTTTTTACAGCTGGATCATCTCCAATGAAACAAGTTTACAAACAATTTTGAATAACGTAAGTAGGTGAAAAGGTAATAAACAAATCTTGAATGAGGCACCTGCCTTTAAATAGGTATGTTCAGTTATAACTGGTTTCTAGAAATTTTACAAATTTTGCGTTTCCGGAAACATTTGGAAGGCGTTGGATAAAAGTGATGAAACCACCGATCGCATAATTAGATATCGTGTTAATTTCTTGAAATTCTTAGTTCCCATTTGAGATTAGGTACTCTTCTTACATCACCAGATCTTTCACGACATCATTAATGACGTAATGACGAATTAATTCAATTCACTTTCATTCCACATAATATTCGCAATCGCTTTAATTAAAAGCACGACCACTATCGCCTATCGCCTATCGACCAACAGTCTACAGACCTTAACTGTTGCCTAATTTCAATAGTGGCGGGCGTTTCTCGTACCATATTACAATAACGATCTCGGCCGAACAATGCTCATTGGGGCTTTGGTGATGACTTGACGATTCGGTGTTTCTCTAAGTAGGTCTTGGGATATCGATGACCAGATTCAGGGAGGAATCAGATCAATGTATTGGCAAGTGAAAAATAACTCTTTTTATGAATGAAACTGCTGCATCTGAATGATCTTCATCGGAATTAAGGATCTGCAATGATCAGAAATACGTCAGGATTCTCAAAAAACCAAACAGCTACTTATTCTGGTGCAGACTTTAACACTTTAGTAAAACTGTACCATGTGAAGACATTGGACAAGATTAAATAGGTTCATTGGTGATTCCCTAATGATACAACCAAGATATTGGAGTTCATCATTTGATATCAGACAAAAAACAGAATCAAAAAACAAAGTAACTAACTAACCATATGTCAACAGAAATATGTGTAACTATTGGTTGATTAATTAAATATGCATTAATTAAATATTCTGATTGACTTAGAAATACATTATTAGTTTCCTGTAAAGTCTTAAAACCAACTGTCTTACAATAATTGACTTTTTAAAATTATAAGAGCTTGTGCCTAATTTGGTTCTGACATAGCAAAGGTTAGGAAGAATAGTGCTCTCACTCTCTCGCCATAATAATGTATACATAATCCTAATTGAATTTCTAGACGTAACAAAAACAATGACATTTATTTCAAATCGAATTAAAGATCTTCGGAATGATGAAATAGTCGAGCCGGTAGGGCAGAGTTACAAAACGAAACTGGGCTTTAGTTTTGCCTCTCTGAAACAACAGATTTATTTATTTAAATTTTGAAAGTTTTAAAGGTGTTTAAATCCATAAAAAGGTTATCAGATTTATTCCCTTAATTGAGAAATATCGGACTAGGGTTTTAGTAGATTTTCACTTTTTCTATGATTTTGTCTGGGTGATTCTGGTTGGATATTTAGTATTACTGCAAAGCCTACTTATTAAACCTTTTCAATAATAGAAAAAAAAATTATTTGAAAGCATTGGAGAAATCATGAAATCCGTGTGGATAATTCGTTTTTCTGAGATGGATGAGTAATCGTTTGGTTGTCGCTGCAAAATACGACATAGATATAAAGCACATAATATTCAAACTATGGCTTGGCTAAGAGACAGATATTTTTCCCAAGATTTCATTAAAGAATAAATACTTCTTTATTAAATTTTTTTTCAAACCAACAATGCCGCACACCGGACATAAAATGGGGGAGTGGAATTAGAAGCGAAATATTAAAGCTGGGAAATAAGTGTCTATTCGGATTATTGAGCAAAGATGAACAAATGTTTAATTTCTGTGTTATTCTGAGAAGATAATTTATTAACATATCTCGTGTTTTTATAACAGATCGCAATCTAATAATAAATGCCAGTGATTTACATTTCTGGTATTGTTTCTAAATTTCAGTATAAGTCCTAAACACCTCTCTAACTTGTTGACCGCGTGATCTTTCATA
The DNA here is from genome assembly GCF_061612785.1 of Hesperophylax consimilis. Classification (NCBI taxonomy): domain Eukaryota; kingdom Metazoa; phylum Arthropoda; class Insecta; order Trichoptera; family Limnephilidae; genus Hesperophylax; species Hesperophylax consimilis. The sequence goes on from NC_142842.1 coordinate 24,840,851, forward strand.
TTTATAGCTAGTGAACTCTGTTCGTAATGTCGGTCGTCATTTCGGCGTTTAGAACCTTCTTTATTTTGGCCATCGAGCCTTCACGAGGTTGTAACAACTTGTTACTAACAAATAACCAGATAAAATAATTTTTTTAATTTACTAAATACATAGGTACGTTTAAAAAAACTGTAATTTTTATCTTGTCATTTAGTTAATTCTGTTATGTTAGTATACGAAATCAATTCCTTCTTTGATATGCTTGGTGTAACTCGGCGACCAGACGCGGGAGCTCCTTCGAGAGTCAAGTTAACCTCTCAGAAGCTGGGCGTACTGTGCAGGGCCCGCAGATACTTTAATAGTACATTACTGATGACCCTGTACAAATCGCCAGTGCGCCTTGAAATTGGCAGCCACCTTCAATTTGTAGCCCCAAAGACTTGAAAAAACTGATAGATTGATAAATTTCTCTATTTAAACAAATGGATTGGAATCATTTGTCTTATTTTCATTCGTATTATCATGCTTTTCGAAAATAATTCAATCTTTTTTGTGTAGTGCATGGTTTAGTGGACAATTTTGGAATTGATGCAGTGAGCTGGACTTATTTCATGATAATTCCAATTATAAGGAGGCTCAAACCTCTGGAAACATAATAACCCCGGGGAAAATGCGCAGTTAAATATCATGATGCCAGTGAATCCCATTGTAAAAGCTTTTGCCCTTCTCTCTTTTCTTATTTTGTGCATCACAGTTCTTAATCAACTCTTTGTTTTTGATACAACTTGAACGACAGCCTCATTTGCAAAACCCATCTAGCTTTACCTATACTATCATAGGCGTAGCAAAATGTATCGAGTTAACACACTTCTCTCAATTGAAAGTCACGACTTCATTGTCACCGGGAATTAAGGGTTAAAATGATTGTGGATTGGAATGAGATTGTATATATAAATATTATATTCGTAACTAGGTAAAACAGCAAGCCGTTTAGCTGTATTTTAGCTGTGTTTTATATTGTGATTGGTGTTCTCACACAAGTTACTGAAGCGTGGTAAAGGAATTTTCAATTTTTTAACGCATGTAAAATTTTATTTTGCCTTAGATGAAAAGGCAAAACAAATGTAAATGTTTTCCATTTTTTTATTGTTGCTTATTGTCGATTCTTAAAACCGCAACATCTGGGCCATGGAACCAAAGATTTCACCATTCTGCCACGAAGCTAGAGAAAATAGTTTTTTTGGCACTTGTAACCTAAGCATACTACACAATCCAGAAGATGACCACTGCCTCTCCAACTCTGATTTACATATCGTTTAACACCCTGTAAATTAAATGCAGGGATTAAGGGCTGTAAATCATGATCCTGCGTCATCAAAGAATGACATTCATTATTTCATCTCTTTCCATTCCTCTTTCTTTCATTCTTTTTATCGCCCTCCGGTTGGTTATGTTCCTGTAAAGTGTACCACGTGGGCGCAGGCTACATGCTACAAGCTGCATGAATCCAGCTGAAGCGATTCTCGGAAAGGAATGGATGGCTGGAAGTAAATCACTTGGTGTGATGATTGGTAAATTGAAAGCAGCCAGCTCGTTACCGCATGGCCGTGTAAATATGGATTGTCGTGAATACGGAGAAGTTGGCTGGACTGTGAGGTGAGTTGATGATGGTGTGACCTCGGGGTTATAGAGGTATTTGGTCTGAAGGTTTACGGGGAGACAGTGACGTGTGTTTGGTGTATACTAGCTCGGACTATTGACTTTTTAGTGATTTCAGCACCGGCTAAGGAAAAGAATGTGTTTCAAAGAAGGATTATTAAATTCTATTATATTCAAGAACCCCTCTGAGACAGTGGTAAGCTCTCTTTTTTTGCTTTTCACGATTTCATAGAACAATTTTCTAGTTTTCTATGTTTTATTAAAATGCACTAAATTGTTCTAAGGAAATAAACATCTTGTAAGAAAAGTACAAACTTGTTTCGAAAAACTGACTTTACAGTTTTTGAATGAAAATCGAAGAACTTTTATATAATCTTTCCCTACCACAATATTTATTATTTAGATAAGTATATTTTCTGTGTTTTTTATGTTGTTGTTGTGATGACAAGTAAATATGACGCAAAAAAAGATGTCGTGTGTTTTCCAGTGCTTAAGGACACGTTGTAGGTGTTAGAAAATCACAGATGAAACTGGGTGCAAATGATAGTGCTTTATGAAATATATCTATAATAACCTGTATTACATCGAGCCCTTTAGTCAGACACTCTTTTCCTAAATACTGGTAGAACATAATTTAACTGTATGACATTAAGTCGAAGGACATAATTTTAAAACCAACATTTTTATATGAAATGTTTTACTGATTCCATTTGGAACCGATAAATAAGATGTACAAAACTAACTTGTACGCGTACGCCAGGAACATACATGTAAATACTTGTCGCCCTGTTTTATCGTCGATTTATGGATTCCGTGTCGAGGCGACATAAATTCCCTGATTAATGTCGCCGATAAGTGTAAACGATTATTTTTCACTGATTGATCAAGGGGAAATAATAATAATTATTGAGTGCGAAATTAGAGGCTAAAAATTGTAAGGGGCCACGATACGATCTAAAATACATGGTAAGGTACATTTTCACATTAAAATGGTAGACTTTTGGGATATTTGAGCGTGAATTAAAAGTTTGCTCACATTAAAATTTTTTACCGAAAAGCTTAAATTTCTTACTTTTAATGACACTACCATCGCATAGCAATTTATGGAGTTGACTTATCCCACTATACCGTCATTAATGTCTTTGCTGGCTACTTGGAGTTTACTTTAATAGACCTTTGGAGATAGGACTCTGGTTAAAAACCAACATTCAAATACAAAACTTTTTTTGTAATTACTGGGCATGAGGCCCGACTGTCCAAAGACAGTTGAACTGAAGGGGATGATGATGCAGAGGTAATTTGGTAAGTACCTGATTAATCATATCTGGTCACCAAATACGGCAAAAGTTAATACTCAAACTCCAGTAACTTTCTAACCTTCCTCTTCTTAAATCATATGGCTTTCTTCAGCCTCACAACTTTTACATCCATACCTCCTTCCACCTCTCAACTTTCACATCCATACTTCCTACAGCCTCATAACTATCACATCAGAACTTCCTTCAGCCTCACTACTTTCACATCCAAATTTCCTTCAGGCTCACTATTTTCACATCCAAACTTCCTTCAGCCTCACAACATTCACATCCAAACTTCCTTCAGCCTCACAACATTCACATCCAAACTTCCTTCAGCCTCACAACATTCACATCCAAACTTCCTTCAGCCTCACAACATTCACATCCAAGCTTCCTTCAGCCTCACAACATTCACATCCAAACTTCCTTCAGCCTCACAACATTCACATCCAAACCTCTTTCAACCTCTCAACTTTCACATCCATACTTCTTTCAGCCTCACGACTATCCCATCAAAACTTCCTACAGCCTCAAAACTTCCTTGAGGCTCACAATTGCTATACCCCACTGGCTCACGACTCCAGGCAGTTGAAACTATCTATCCGATAATCACAGAAAATACATTATTATTTAATTTAATATGAACAATCTTATCAAGAACTATAAACTCCTTGGACACATCACATTGCATGTCATCTATAATGACCTTCAAATAGAAATGCCTTCCGTGTAGATTTAAATGGAAACTATTGTCGCCACTAATTAAAAACCTTTTTAAAAGACCTTTTTTACTATTAGGTCGAGACAGCCCATCAACATTGCGTACTCTGTGTCTCTTACACTGTCTGGCATCGTATATTCGCCATTTCATTTTATTTTGAATTTGTACTGACAGACCCAAATTTAAGCAAAGAATGACTAAACCCCGCTACTAACCGGTACATTCGTGTCTATGTTACCTCCTCAGGGAACCGACATAAGTTTACAAGCTGGTTCTATTATTTGTAAGCCTGGTTTCCATATATTTACTATCAGGATTAAATGCTTAAATTACTATTTGCCAACAACGTGTGTACTGCATATATAGTCGGAAGCAATCACGAAAGTTGAATTTCGCCGTTAATTTTCCCAAGAAAACATCGACCTGGAATTCAAAGTGCAAACCGCTGTAACGAGACCGGTGTGATTTGTGATTTACCGGGATACAGCAAGCTGTGGGCCGTTCTGTTGGTTAACTCATGATCCCTGATGGGTGGACCATTGTCAGGGATCATTAAAGGAGATAAATTATTGAATATTATGTTAAATTGATTAGTTTTTTAAAGTGACTTCATGCACGAATGGAATAATGACTCCCACTGGGGTAGATCGTTATTATAAAGAACATATAGCGAGAATAAGAGAATTTGAAAGCCAGGTTTGCCTCACTTTTTAGATCAGATTAAAAAATGGAAATCATTTAAAGAAACGCGCAACGTTTTGTTCTGAATGGGGTTATTTTATCGAGGTGACTCTTTGAGTTTCTTTAGCCAAGGTACAAAGCACAACAGTATTAATACATACAGGGCCAGCCCTGAACTAAACGGCGTCAACGCATGTAATATTTTGGTGCCCCTTGTGAAAACCAGTAGACGCCTAGGTAGGTGATCACTGTAATCAATATTATTCGGATGATTTGTATTTTTGTGTAGCGTCATTTTTATGAAAAATAATCTCAATTGTAATGTGTTAGGACTGTTAGATGTTAGGTATTATGCCACCTTGGCAATCCGACGCTTGCAGCGGGCTGCTCCAATTCATAACATAACCGTTTTTGTTGCAGTGTGTGTAAAACCCTCAAAAATTAAAAAAAAATGTTTTTGAGAAGTTAAATATTGGAGCAGATACATTATTTGTACAGTCTAGGAGCGAACTTCGATTTTTTTAGGGTGGAAGTAAAGCAAAAAAAACAGCATGAATAATTTTTCTGATCCCGGTAACCTGTGTGCCTGCTGTTTTTGTTTCTTACGGAAGTTTAATAGAAATGTATGATATTTTCTTGTGCACTCAGTACTTATCACTGTTGAGTTGTAATGGTTCATGAAAATATTTATATGAAATAGAATTTTTAACCACTGAAGCCAACATTTATTTACAGGGATTTTTTCAAGTTATTAAGAAATCAAATACGAGATAGACTTTAAACTATTTTGTGACATAGTTTTTTGTTTTGGTGTTACATTAGCTCTCCACAGGAGGCCCTGAGAAAAATAATTCCCCTCAGGGCCATGTCTTTTTTGGGGATGCTGTGTGTAGGGTCTTTTGAGGAAAGAAGGGAGAGGAAGTTCTCGGAAGCAAAAATTAAGTATGATGGGTGGGTAGGAATCTGTGCGTCAGTGTGGCCAGAAGTGACGGAAGTATGAATCCGTCCCTCATACTGCAGTGCAGGGCGATGTTCCAAGAAAGACCTGTTGGAGAGGTAAAAGGTCTCCCTCAACCAGTCTCTCCCGATCCGACCTACCACGCAGTAGGTTGGCAGACTTATTCGCAGCCGAGACCCGGACAAACCTCAGCCCATGAACCCGGGCACCCCTGCTAAGTCGAAACCACTTGATGTAAGGAATGGCAGAGGTGTTGGTTATTTATTCAATAATTGGTTCCCAGAGCGTAGGTATCTAAATCCACCTGTCAAAATGCAAACTTAGTTTTAAATTGTGAAACAATTTCAATTCATCGGGAAAACATTTAGCATCTTGTGTGTAATAATAGTTAATTTAATTCAGAAAGAGTTTGTTTTTAATGCGATTGATTAACATATTAATATTTAAAACCAACCACAGTTCTGCACGATATATCCAGATTCATTTAAACACGTATCCTGTTTGATAAAAGATAAAACCCATTAAGGACAAATTAACCCTTCCGATCGTAAATGTCCTTTTAATGGGTGCGAGCTCCACCAAGGTCAGTTCGTAGTTAATCAACGAAAAAAAATCAACAAAAAAATTCAACAGCAAAAATTCATCTTGCTAATTACATACAAATTTACTTAGCAGGGAAAATGACCGCAGAGCCGTTCAACAAGATAAAAGGGTTCGATTTACGATCGTGTCGCCGCTGGGTGTTCGTTGAACGAGTTTCTCAACACGGCCATAATCCGACTACAAGGAGAACAGTGAGAACGAGGCTGTATAAAGAATATAAACTGGATCTGTCATGTTTTTGCAAAGATCGGGATGATAGCGAATTAAGTGACATTAAAATATTGTTAATAAAAATGAAACCCACAATTTGTGGACGTGGTTTATTAATAATCACTCTATCAAACTGAAAAACTACTTCGGTTTATCAAAACAGGTGTGTTTTTATGTAAAATTTTGACAACAAAATTGAAAAGCCGGTACACTTAATAAATAATAACTATTAATATTCAATAAATAAATACCTATAATCCTGCAACTATGCAATACGATCTAAATTAAATATTTTTCAAAGGCAACGTGTAGAAATTTCTAAATTGTTTTGACAACAGGTTAAAATTTTTGTTTACTAATATTAAAATGATATGAATTTTAAATTACTTTTTGTGTATAAATTGATTGTTTCAAAGGTTATACTATAAATAACGGGAAAAATAAAATTAACCGAAATTATATTAATTTATTTTTTAATTTCTTTTCTTTTAATAACTTTTCATAACCATCAATGTAATATACCATTGAAGAAGAAGGTAATATTAGTAAATCTAAACGAAACATGAAACAGAACAAGACACAGCAAAATAAAAAGGTAACGGTAAATATGGTGAAATATGAGATCGACAAAAATGACATATAATACTCAGGTCTAAATGGCCGAGTGGTAAGAGGCGTTATCCTATAACAGAGTAACTTTGTAACAGAGATCCTGGATTTGATTCCCAAATGAGAGCCCTCTTATATTTCAAAGGGTGAGGGTACATCAAATAATTCTATCTGGGTTACAAGTTTGTAAGGTGTGCAAATATTATTTAAATATATTGATGACTTTGTTTCTATTGATATGAACCATTTCTTTTCCCCAGCATTCCTTACCGTTAAACTTCTTTGGTCTTAAAGACTAATATTATTTCTACAAGTACTAATCATTAACGTGCCGTAATATATCTCAAAAATTCTTGCGATTATTGAGGGTGAAAAGATTTAATTTATATATTCCAAGAATAATGTTTCCGGTTGTTTCAAAATGTAAAAAAAATCGGGTGTCAAAATATGTTCCAAAAACTATATATTAACGAAATGCCCTAGTAATAAGTTAAGCCTACTAAATATTTTGAATGTGAACCTACGAGAATATAGGTACCGAACTTTTTCATACACATAATTAAATTTTTTTGGGAAAATTCTTCTTCTGCTGATTCCCTTACCGCCGAACTGCGCTTGCACCAGTCACATAGATTATATGATAATTTAATATAATAATAATATCTTTATTTAATAAAATTGCAACTAGGATTAATAATTATTAATACAAGTAAGATAAGGAAAGATTTTTAAAAATGTATATTGAGGGATCAGTAGGATTTGTAGGTCCAGTTAGGAGTTCTACCAAGCCGAACCCTAAGTCAGAGAATTATTTTCCCACTTGATCTCTGGTGAGTTGACGTGTTGTTCTTGTATTTATTATGCTTATATAATGCACTTGCATAATGTGGATTGACTAGATGATCATTTGTGAAAAAGTGTGTGGAAGGGTTTGGTTTTTACTGTGGGAAAGATTTAACTCGGACATAAAGTCGGAAAAAAAAAAAAAATAGATAGAATACATGACAATTAGATAAAGTTGAGGATTCTCATAGCCTGCTAGGCTGGCGGCTAGCCTGTGTTGAGGCAGTCATTTTAATAGTTAGTTTAAATACTTGTGAGTATACCTACACTTATATTGTAATATAAACACTCAATATTTTTGTTGCATCAATAGTTTAGAATTTGGGTGAGGGCACCGGTTAAGGCCCTATTATTACTTTTTATCCAAATTATAATGTTCTTTCTAAAATTTATTTTAAATTTGAATAAGCTACATTGGGTAACTGTTATAAAAACGGTTGGGTACTCATTTATAAACAAAATAATAATGTTAAATGTATATTTAGTAATAATTGCTGAGGTATTGTGTATGCAAATTGCGTTATTTTATTAGACACATTAGACATTTTATTTCCACAAACATTACCGGGTTACAAATAGCCTAATAATAATTTGAAAATCACCCAATACCACAACAGTAAGCGAAAAATATTTCTTGTGTCGTGACCAGAGATGTGCTTTATTTAAAATTAATCCATTTCAAATGGAAATGCAAAATGCAAAATGGGTACTTTCCATTTTGCATTTTAAATGCTTTTTTAAAAACCATTTTGCATTTTAAATGCTTTTCTCAATGCATTTTCCATTTTAAATGCTTTTTTGCAACATTCTTCCTACTTTCTCCACTCATCTTTTTTTCATAAGCCCCAAATATCAGTCAGTCCTCAACCTCGCTATGAGAGATAATTTACATTTGTCAAGTTGCTCCCTGGTAGGAGCCCTGGCAATTGAGTGATACCATTACAAAAAATACTGATTCAAATACTGAACATGGCCGACGCTGTAATATTAAATGTTAGATAGCAGTTTCTATGTTTTTACGTTGCCAACATTAGTCCCGCGAAAATTTTTTGTGGTTTCATAATCTGTAGACGTGGTGTTTTTGGAATTACCATCATGTAATATGTTTGTTCTACATTGATGTCCATTATTAAATGACAAAATTGTTTAAAAATTCTATAATTATTTTAATTGTTTGACCTGAGAAACCATTTTGCATTTTCAATGCATTTTGAAAACAGGTATTTTGCATTTTGCATTTGAAATGCTTTTCTAAAAACCATTTTGCATGTTGCATTTTCAAATGGAAAAGTTTTGACCCATTTCCATTTTGCATTTCAAATGGTTTTGGGTACCCATTTTGCACATCTTTGGTCGTGACATAGGACTTAGCCAGCCGATGAATTGAACTCGCAATGACGCGATGTCAACTCAGCCACTGACCGGTCGGTATGTTATATTACATTGTTCATATTTTCAGTGTGTTTTTTTAATATTATGCATCACATAAATCTGAATGAGTCACTCATTCAGATTTCATTGAGGTATAACTAATTCACAAAGTAACCAGATTATTTTTTGTCAGTAGGTATAAAAGAAGAGCCATGCACCCTTTCAGCACTCACAAAGTTCCGAGACCTTACTCTTAATACATTTTATTGTAAAGTTACCTAATTCATAAAGAGTACGCGCTGCCGCTGTCGATGTGGGCGCTAACTTGAAAAATTAAACATCGATTTTTATTCAATCCTCAAAACAACCAACCCCCTTATCAATAAATCTTATTAGCTTTAATTCCTCCTTATGATTAATGCCCCACACTTTATCCGAATCATTTATTAACAAGATGCGACAGACTTTATTTATTTGAATTTCGAAAACAGTCGCCCACGTGGTAGTCAAAGATAGGTACTTATTATATGCATAGATTGTTCGGGATATATTTAACCTCCTTGCATCATACCTAGGTACATAGTGTAAACACCATTGAGGTATAAATCAGTGTAAAATTTTGTACCCGTGCGGAAAGTGGTAAAGGGGGTGTAGCGGCATTTACACAACATTTACATTTACATAATAAATCTCATTCCAACACAGTTTTCATTCCCATATACAATTTTTTTTTAAATTTGAATACTGCACAAGAGTCCAAACTGCTCTCAGCCAATAAACAGTGAGACTATGCCATCCCCAATTGGGGTATATAAGGCAGTGGAGAGGGGAGGAAGATGGAGAAGAGGATGGCTGGGAAGTAACAGGCTATTAAGATTTGGTCACAAAACAACGCTAAAGCCATTTGAAGCAACGTTTCAATTCTGAATGATGATCTTACACCAGGGCGATACTGAGAGTATATTGAACTCTGGAATGTGCCGCAAATATATATAACGTATGTAATTTAAATGATTAAATTGTGAAAAAACATAAATAAATCAAATAGAATTTACTTGCGCACGCCGAGATTTAAATCCGAGAATTTCGGAGCCTTACCCCTTGACCACGGAGGCCGTCGATGTTTAATATGCATCCAGCAATTTTTGGGGGGGATTACAAAACCACCCCTCCCTCCGCGTATCACCACAAGTCCCGTTAAAATGACAAAAAACTGGTTACCTCACTCATGGGCAATGCTTTTTCTTTACCTGCCAAAATTTCTAAAACATTCATTTTAATAAAAGCAACATTATGTTTTAGTTTACATCGCCATCACGTCACTCCTAAATCAATCATTGAATACCATGTAGCCAAGAAGTAATGATACCTTTTAAGGCGTTGGCTCGCTTTAAATTATAATAATAGAACCTTAACAAGGCGATCACAATGGATCACAGATAAGTGACATGGTTGAGTATTGATTGATTATATTACTAGGCAACATGGTTCAGAGGGGATATTATTATATTGTATTGTCCATTTGCATTAGTTTGTAGGTTAAATTGCATAACGTCAAGTAATGACGCATGGAAGACTTTGAATATTTATTAAAATTAAGCACAGTGCACAAGAGCCTCAACTGCTCATGATTTACCGTAGCCAGTGGGACTATCATATATAATTGTGATATGTGGTTGAAGGGAGTGGGGAAGTGAATGAGATTGGAAGCAGAAATAATGGAATAGGAAATAACCTTGCTATTTAGATCAATGCACAAACACGGCTTCGATTCTGAATGGTAGCTAGAGTGATACTGAGAGCATCTACTGCTGAAAACTTATGTATCTAGCAAAATATATCCTTTGTTATATACTAATTAAATAAAATTTATTCGTTCATCAACAATTATCGTAGCCGAAGATCGTAGCAACGTCCAGTTTTGACATGACCACTTTGCATTATTTGCGTCTCTCTGTAAATTTGTTCTTGTATTTCGTATCGAGTCAATCCTGTCAAGATGGTCGCCGTGTTTGACAGTACCTTTTTATTCCGCTGGAGCGCATGTTGCGAGCTGTCAAGTTGACAAGTCAAAACTGTTGCGAGCAACTAATCGAAGTAATCAATTACTAACTTTTGGAAACTTGTTCTATCGAAGATTGGCTGTCATCAGGGCAAGCGACACGTTGAAGACTGCAGCCCGAAGTAAGTCAGCGGAACTGCAGTTGTACCAGCTGTAATGTTTCCAAGACAACTCAGCACACAATGAGAATATATGATGTATGTGAAAGGTATAAGAAGTTGGGGATGGCCAAGGAAGACATGGTACGATCAAGCGAACTGAATATTGAGGTGGGCCATGTCAAGAGTCAGAATAATAGAATAGTATGTATGCGACGATGTACGAATTTGAATGAGGCAAAGAGTGTGTGCCAAGACTAAGATGTTTGACGGTCCATCCCTTATGAATACCCCTGCGGGAAATGGTGTGATGGTATTACGTTTATTCAACTTTGGTGATAAATTTTTAGAATTTTTTTAAAAATTAACATAAATTTAAAATCAAATTTAAAAATATAATTATTAAGTTCTGCAAGTATTTTTTGTTTTTTTGGAAAATAATAAAAACAATAAATAAATTTTTAGAAGTTGATGTATATATATGTACTAATTTAATGAATATTCACTACTTCGGAAACAGGCAGACCTTAATTAAAGTTAATTTATTTTAGTTTCAACTTGCGGGTAAATTTAAAAAATTATTTTAGTTACTTTCTCAAAAACAAGATAAAAGTGTTAAATTACGTCTTCAAAAGTTCCCGGGTCTCCAAAAAAAACGAGTGCACCACTGATTTCATAATTAAATTGAATATAAACGAATCCAAAGAAAACATTAACATGCAATGTTATTTCTACTCAATGATAAACAGAGTTAATCAGATTTAATTATAATAGTCCACACTAATAAACTCACAATAAAATAACAACTAGTTCAGAATGTCTTATAAACCAACAAACTTCCAAAGTGCCGCGCTCGCTCTTTTTTATTGAATGTGATAGAGAGGCAGAGAGTACGCATGTCGTAGATACCCATCGCGGATTACGTAGGAATTCAAGACGCATTTAATATATTCCGTTATTAATGATTTCGGTACGACACCATTATGTTTTTAATAAAGAACATTTTATGCGCAAGGGTGTTCTGAGAAGAAAACATCAACATACAAAAATAAGCTTCTCAAAACTTTCGTTTGAATACCAGTACTCAAATTACAATATTTAAATTTAATTTAGTTTAATCGTAGTTTTAAATTGGAGAAACTCAGATTTTAACTTTTTTAATTAAATAATTATTTTTGATATTAACACAAATTACGAATTTTGTTAAAAAAAGTGTGGAAGATTTAAAGTTCATTTTTCTGATTATAATATGTACTAAGAATTTGTAATTTTAATATTTTCATTAATTGATTTCAAAAACGATCTAAAACAGCCCATTTCGAAACGGTTCCTACTGGCTACAACTTCATTACGACATAATATCGCCCTAACTTTATAATAATTTTAAAAATACATATTCTTATTGAATTTCATTCCTAGAACCCCATTTAACATTTTTTTATTTTAAGAAATCCAAATTTTCGAAAAGCATGTAAAAAACTGTGTTTAAAAACTTTTCGAAAACCATGTAAAAATTATTGTGAATAAAGAAAAAAAACATGTCATTTTTTTCAAAATTCTAAGTTTTAAGGTACATAGTTCTCAGGTACAAAAGTTGAATTGTTTGTATAGAAAAAATATTCTTCAATGGAAAAATGTTTTAGTGTCAGAAAAAACCATGGAATTTCAATTTTTTTCTTTTTATTTTGCTTCTACCATCACGTAGAAACACCTCCCAATGTTAGTGCACTTTTCATCCCAAACACTCTGCATATATATATATATATATTATTTGGCGTGAAAAGTTAGCAGTGTTTAATGTAATGAATTTTAAAAACATTGACAATCGCTGAAGTGAAATTGAGATAGCCTCACCGTGACTGGGGTTTGATCGCTTCTCCCTCTAGCTACAACAAGGTTACTTTGTTAACCAACACCTTAATGACGAAACTTGTTAAGTTTTTCAACGATTTGAAATTAAATAAATGTACATTAACACAAGTAAAAACAATTTACTTGTGTTAATGTACATTTATTACAATCGTCTTACATGTGTTAATGTACATTTAGTATACAATCGATAAAAAAATACATTACAAAAAATAATTATTCACACTCATTATTTTTGCTATTCAAAATGCTTGCCATTTGCTGCTGAGAAAGACCGAAAAACTAAAAATGTAATCGTTTTCGAATTAAATACTTATATTGAAAAAATATGAATAAAATCTGTAGGTAACACAACATTAAATTATTTGAAAAAAAAACAAATGTTATCGAAGATTCTAGCCAGTTTTGATATATATCTTATATCTATGGTATAGATAGGCACTAACTGGGTATTATCTATTCAGAGGCACCATTCTATTGGCCTAGTATCTACTCAGTGGCACCTACCTATTGGCCTAATATTTATTCAGTGACACCTTCATATTGACCTACACAGGATAAATTGTGTTTTCTATTCGATAAGGATCGCCAAAAAGCATCGGTATTGTTTTTTGTGTTTTAGGCTAAAAAAACATCGGAAGGTTTTTAATTAAAATCTGAGTATAAAAATTCTTACAGTCACAACACGGTTAAATGTCTCGTGGGCGGGATTGTTATTTACGATCCTACAATTATTATAATTTACTCTACAAAATATTAAAACCGTCAAATGATCTTCAATTCTGCTGATAAGATTTGGGAGTACTGTGTGGAGTATGCTCCCATTTGAACACCTTTCCTTTTACATTTATAAACCTGATACACGACGTTCAGTCACTAGTAGTCAATATTTTTTTTTATTATGTAACTAAATATACCGCGAAACTTTGGGGTGATCTTTCATGAAGTTCTTAACAATTTTATTTTCATTCGTGCCTAAATAAAAAGATATATTCGATTGCTTAGTTTTGTGCGATTTACAAAGCGTTTTTACAAACCATAGAATAAACAAGAACACAAGAAATGCCTTGTTTGAGTTCCATAATCCAAATATTTACGCAATCGAAACTAAAATTTTCAATGCAAAACCGTCTTTATGAAATTCTAATGGGATGGAGATCTAGGATTTCAGGCGAGTGTAAGTCAGACAAAGCTACCTGTTGGGCTAGATGGAATATTTTCCATTTGATTTTTTAAACACTGCTAGTCTTACTCTATGGAATTAATATACCTTTATAGTTATTATATCTCCGCGCTCGGTCAGCTGTTCTATTTGAAATTTGAAGATGGCCATTTTGTTATCTGAGCACGTGAATCACAAAAAAATTAAGCTACGATACACTAAGCAATTTTTATCAAAATTGCTCCCTTAAAAAACTTTATCAGGATATTTTTCTTAGATTGTCATCAATAATCAACCCCGACCCTAGAGCCCTTTGACAAATTATAATCCGTTAAATCCAACACGCCCCCACACACACAAGCACCGATTTTAGGGAACAACATTACATTAAAATATATACTAACTAACCATCATACCGTATTCCAACAAGGGATAGGCAGAGAGGACGGACATCCAAACAACTCAGTCTTGGCGCACATACCTTGCCTGATTCACATTCATGCATCGTCCCATTAAAAACTTTTCTAATTTTCTGACTCTTGACATGGCTCAACTAAAATTTCTAGTTCACTTGATCGTGCCATGTCTTACTTGGGCGTCCCCACTTCTTCTAACTTAAATTAAACTTCTACTGCTATACTAAAATAAAGGGTACATAATTATAAGAATGTCACAATCCAGCATATAAATTATTTGCTGACGTATTCCCAGCGTTGCTCGGGTTTATGAATGGTTTGGAGTAAAATTTTTAGGTTTTTAATTTTAGTGTACCTGAAAACTTTTTTATTTTATATATGGTGGAAATAATATTATTCTAAAGAAATGAAAACTTTAAGTTTTTGTTACACTTGATCGTGCCACGTTTTCCCGGGTGTGCTCGACTTCTACCATTCACTACTGTATAACACATTATTACTACAAAAAAACTACATTATATCGACATTTATTAGACTCTGTATCTCATTCCAGTGCAGAGAAAATGCGTTAAGTCTAGACTTTCGACTTTTTCTATCGTTTCATCTCATTCCATTGCAGAGATAGTGTGTTAAGTCTTCCTCAGACGTACCCGACTTTTTCTATCATTCAAACCACTCTCTAAATACTCTTGACACTAATAAAACAAACTTTGAAATTTTTAGAGAATTTGGTGCAGAGGTTTTTGAGTCGATAGGGGACAAAAATTAATTTTTATAAAAAAGATTACCATGTGTCTCGAAAAATGTTTACCGTTGCGATTTTTTTAGTATTGTTCATTGTAAATAATTATTGATATTACTGCCATGTTAAGTGACTTCAGTTAAGTGTGTTTCTGTAGGTTTATATGTATAATAATATGATAAAGCTTAGTAAGTACAGTTTGTACAGGGCCCTAGAGGTGATTTTTTACAAATATGTATGTAAATAATATATATATATGTCTTATGACATGACTCTAAGAACGAAAAAAGATCTTTTTTTTGAAAAAATTACAAATGATATTGTGATGTTTTGAAGACATTTTTTTTATTGAAACCGCACAAGATTCCCGATTGCTCCCAACCGTCTAGAGCTACTGAGATTATGGCTTTAACGTGCTGCAAATATACTATATACTATTTTAAATAAGAAAATTGTGAAATGAGAAAAATTAATCAATAAAATTTACTTGCGCACGACGGTATTTGAAGCCGCAACCTCCAGCTTATCCACGGAGGCAGTAAAATACATACTCGTATTTAAATGAATACCCATTAAGATTAAAACAATAGGCTTTTGGTATTTATTTTCCTTTAGAGTAGTAAGGTTGGTTAACAAAGACAATATTACTTATCCAGAAGTCTACGTCACCACAAACTTTTGCCACAGCCAGCGGGGAGATCGTAAAAAATATTCTCCGGTCGCATGTGGTGACATTTTTCACAATGGACGAATAATTAGTCATTTTTCACGATATTACAATAAGTTATGTACGTGCCAGTAACGTACAGGTAGAAATAATCATCAATAATAATTATTCTTTGTCTCTCGGAAGAAACATAAATGCTAAATCAGTTCTGCGGTCTCGAAATGCGCGTTGTTACAATTGCTGCATAAAGTGAAGGACTCTTTATAGATATATTTTGTTTATTATATTTACACATTTAAGAATGATTTACTAAGACTTAAATGGAAAACATAATAATATTGTGGCGCTGCAACTCCGAGTTTCTCGACACCGTGGATGGATTTATTTCACCGTTGAGAAGCTTTGTTGTTACAGTTATTATTGTAATATGTTAGATGTCGCCATGCTACAAAATAAGGTACGAATTGGATCAGATTTTTTTCTTTCTGTAGATGGCGCAATTCAAGGTATCGCTGGTTTTATTTTACTATTTTTGCAGCCTCTATCGTCGTGTCTAAATATTAATATAGGTATTTATAATTTTTTTCATTACTCATTATATTTTCTATCAAAATGGCGCTGATTGCAAGTGAAACAAATACAGGGTTTTCCAATAAGTGGTGTTATTGTGATATTCAATCGTAAAAAATCGATGGTTTCGTTGCTTGTGTGGCACGTAGCGCCGTCTTGTTGAAAGTAAACGTTGTCCAGATCAATACTATCCAATTCCGGTCATAAAAAATCATTAATCATCTCTCGATAGCGCAATCCATTCACCGTAACTTTTGCTCGAGCCTCATTTTCGAAAAAGTAAGGTCCATTAACTCCGCCGGACCATAAACCGCACTAAATAGTCACACGTTGAGGATAGAGAGGCTTTTAAACAATAACTCTTGGGTTTTCCGAGCCCCAGGTGCGACAATTTTGCTTGTTCACGAAGCCACCGAGGTGGAAATGGGCCTCATCACTCAAGATGATTTGCATTTGATTCACTCATGTGAATTATATTAATTTCAATGCGTTGTTGAAGCGTGTATCGTTCCATTTTTATTAATGGCGTAGTTTCTACTTGTCAATTGTCAGAAATAGCGGGCTATTAAAAATAACACCTCTTATTAGAAAACCCTGTATAATAGCAGATTTCAGAGGCTAATTCTGTCCATGGTATCATTTTTTTTCCTTTAAACCGGGAAAATAATTTCTCTCAGGGCCTATGTCGCTTTTTAGGGATGCTTTATGGAGGGTCTTTTTGGGTCTTGTTTTAGGAGGGAGAAAACACAGAGGCCGGTAAATCATTCCATAGCCGAGCTGTTGAAGTAAAAAAATAGTGTTTGAAACGACCCGTTCTCAAATGACAAAAGTGAAACGTGTACAAACGTTGGGCGCGCATTTGGTGTGTTTCCCATCTGTGCACCGGTGCCGAAGAGAGGAAGAACGCTGGTTCCTCGGAAAATCTTCCATTAGAATACCGGTAGCTCAACCAAACCCAATATTCAGTACATCCAGATCAATTTTTAATTAAGCTTAATTAATTGTTAATCCACATGTCAGTTGAGCTTTCTTTCGATATAAACTCGCACTTACGAATGAAAAAATTATACTAGATATGTTACTTCGGGTCATTCGTCATTTCGACAAAAGTACTCGGCAAAGCTCCTTTACTATTTTTTACTCTTGCCTAGCTAGACAATACCTTATAATTAGAAATTAGTATTTGCGATCAACTAAGAGAATGAGCTCACCATAAAATATCAAAAAATTTATTGCGAAACCATTACAAACCAACTCTCAATATGAATATATTTGACTTAAAGTTAAGTAAATTATCTCATGTATATTGTAATAAGATTATATAAATCTGTAATACACAATATCAATAAAATAACCAACCAACCTAACTAAATTCTGAAAATAATTGTATGATAACATCAATAGTCAACTGATATACAAATGGCAGAGCAAACTATTATACCATACACTGCATCTAACGTCATCAAGATTATCAGGCAATCGATTAATCTAAAACAAAAAGTTGATTAAAAATATACAAATTCATAACAAAGTCTCATCATTTGAATTTTATTCTCTTACGAAATCATTGACATCGATCACGTTAGAACGGATTTCGGGGTTGGTAAATTTTTAAAAATAGTTTTTGTTTTATCACTTTTCATAAGTTTACATCACTTTGTAAAGGTGTGTTGAATTGTCGTTTTGATGAGTTATCCGCTTAACTATTTTGTTAGCCCTCAAAGTACTGTCACCAAAAGTTGATTTTTGCAGACGATATTTTTAAATATATCCCTAGTTAGTTTACGGTCGAATCAAAATTAGTAAGAATTGTTAAAAAAAAAAATTTTAATGATCTTCATAGTTAATTTTACAACAAATTCGAAATAATTTTCTTGTACTATTTTATTTTCGCATACCTTTAGAAAATTTGTGATTACAAAAGGTCTTCACCTCAATTTTAATCTTGGACCAAATCTCATTCCATACTAACTAACTTAGATATGCTACCACAACTATGGCTCATCTAGTCTATTATAAACCAATGTTTCAGATACTAAATACTAAACGTTGTTTACGGATCGACTTATCGAATCTTCGAGTGTGTTTTTTCTATCGTAATCGAATTAGAATTATGGTGAGATGAATAAATTAACGGAAGATCTGGAGGTGTGCGGGTTATTTATTCGAGACGTTATCTCTACCGGGAAGTCGTATGTTTTAATTCGAATCTCTGTTGTCAAGTTTAAAGATCATCCCAATGGTCTTGTTTAACTTTAAATTATGAATGAACACTCGGATGTGGAATTTATGAATGTATTCAGTTTTATGTTTGAAGTTTGAATATGTTCGCTTCTAAATGTAAATGTGTACGTTTCTTAATTTAAATGTCAACATTTAGACTTTTTATTGTGTTTTTGGAATGTCTTACATTTTATCGAGAGGATTATTTAGATTATAGATAAAGTTTGACAATTTGATTGGAAAACAACTCTCTCGGACTTACACTCTTAATCCAGTATCGATAAAAATGGGTACATGAAATTATTACTAAGAGCAAGAGAATAAGTTAAATTTATGTCATTATTATTCACAAGCTGACGTGTACCTGGCGTTGCTCAACTTTTCTCTACTTTCAATAATTATCCCTAACACCTTATCAAACTCCGTTTCATAGTTTAGAAGAACTAAGCGCACAAACAGACAGACTCGGATAGTGACTTTGTTTTATACTATTTACAGATACTAATGTATTGTCACCATGTCGGAACAGTGTTCCTAAAAAAAAATTTCGCATTTCGTCATTATATATTGTCAGGTAATATCGCAGGTAAATGAACATAAGTTATATCATATTATTACGAATTTACTAAAAGTTTATCAGGAAATGGCCCTAAATCCCGTTTTAAATTCATTATAATCTGGCATGTTCCGGAATGTCCTTAAAAGATCCAGACTATTCCCTAACATTCCACAACATTCTTTAATGTTCCGGGATGCTGTGGAATGTTGTGGAATGCTCTTGAATGTTCTGGATTATTCTAGAAATTTCTAGAGGGCAAAACCTCCAACCCTTACATCGTCAAAAGCATGCCCTTCAGGTAAAGACGGGAACCATCTTCATGTACGGGGGATAGAGGGCTACCATACCATTTAACTCCCTTGAACGTACCGGGACTCGTTGCTGTGTTTTAGCGGCACGCACATTGTAAACTTACTTTTATAATATATATTAGAATATCTACTAGGTGACTCCTATTCCCTAAAGTACCTACCTTTGGCCTACAATATCATTATTATCTAGGATGAAAAATACTACTTCCCAGAAAAACTTAAAATACACTCAGTATCAAGTATCACGGTGGTTAGTTAAATTAATTCAGAATCCTATTTAACTAAGAACTTTGCAATGATCCCCTCCAACGTTTCCAAATCCTCTCCACTTCCTTATAAAAAATGTCTCATACTAGATTTAAAAACAAAGGTTCGGAAAATAGCTGTTGCTTTTTTTGTGGTTAATGTCAAAATGATAATTTTTGTCTAATAACATAAATATTACATTGGAAACAGAATGGAAATTATCCATTTATTCGACTATGACATACTTGGTTTGTAACGTTTGTAGAACGACCTTCTCAATTTATTCAGGGCATCTTCAATACCCACATACACACATCTCTTTCTACAATCCCAATCACAACCATATCAAAACATCACCGAAATATATTCTCGTATACCCACTGTATAGTCAATAAACCAAGTATCTCTTCAAGAAACTGCAGTCGTTATAAACAGTTGGTATAATAAATTTATTACGCCCCTGTTATAGGTACTATTTAAATCAGTCACATAATCAACCCCTGCGAAGGCTGCTAACAAAACTCTAAACAATGACATCATAATTATGCATCTCCATGAATTCCAACCCTTTGCATTCAATCTGCTACACTAATGGCAGCCGGTGATGGGGTTAATCCAGAAATCTCGATTAATTGTAAAAGGGTTAACAATGAAAGAACAAAAAGCGGGCACGTGCCCCAAAGGGTTGAAATACAACAGCGAATGCGATTATTAGGTACTCAAATGAAAGGATTGTAGTCATGAATTTATTTTTGCGTATTTAAAAATACGGGGTTGAATTTGTGAATGGAGACAATGTTGTAGGAGAACAAGAAACACGAATTTAATAGCAATTGTTTTTCTCCGACTTTATGTTTTCTTGTAAGACAATATTTATTGTAATTGGATACAGTATCTCACTGGCGGATATTATTTTATTTATTATTATTTCACTACAATGCATCCAAATGCAAAAATCCAGAATATTTTCCGGAAATATGAATGTAAGGCATCGAAATGAATAGGTAGTGTCACTGATGAACGTGAATACGTGATTTAATAATATTATAGATAATTAGACTTTATTTAAGCACTGTAAATAATTTTACATTGATAATATTTTGGTAAAAAAAACATGTGCACTAAAGAAGCTTTTACTTGTATGTTGGTCCTTCACCAGAGCGATACTGAGAGAATTTACCGTCCTTGTTGAATTCTTACAAAAAGTTTTTTGAATGAGTTATAATTAGAGACACCCATTCATAGCTTTAATTTTTAAGAAATGTAGCATTAATTATTGAAAAAATAGCTTTTATATCTTTAATTTTGCGTTTTCATAGCGTTTATAGCTAAATAGGATAATTTCAAGGAATGGGAGTCAGCAAGAGGGGAAAAACAATTAAATCAGCAAAATCACTTGAAACATGTTCATTGTATTATGATTGAAACTCAACATGGCACATGTTTCTACAGTAGAATGTGCCATGTTCTTTCAAAGATCTGTCAATACAAGATTATAGCGACTAAAAAATCTTTCTGCGTCAACACTATTCACAGGAAAAACCCCATTTATCGCTTTATTTTACGAAATTATCGTTAATGCTATGAATGGTTGTATATCTATTTATAATCAATCCAATGCTAAATTTTATGAGGAATTTGCTTGTAAAAAAATATTTTGTACAAGGCACTACATTGTCAGAACGCATTGTACCCACAATCTCCCTAATTTAGATATTCCTTTGCCAGTTCACTGCCGCACTGCCAGGGTTGATTTCAAAACGTCTTTATGCATTGAGAGCCTGGCTTACTTGATTCCACAGCTCAAAATCCAATAAATAACTCAACTAACACAATCATAAATTGTTTTATGGGTAGCCATTCTGTCCACAATGTATTTTCAATAAGCATCTTGTGACGTTCATACAGACTAACAATAATAATATTGAACCTAACAGGTTAACGGTACACCTAAACAGCTGCTGTACATTAATATCACCACCAGCGTACCTTGCGTGTCAACAAGCGCGTACTGCAAAAACAACCAGCTAGGCGGGTGCAAACGAATACAAAAGATGACATCTGTCAAACGACTCCCGACTCTAGTGCGAATTAGCAGACGGGCGGTTGGACATCCACAAAGGGTTTAAGTGGCAAATGAAAAAAATTACAATTAATAACGTTACGTTGATCCCTTACCCCCCCCCCCCGCTACCGTTCATTCCTCCTAGTAGGTCCTGCCGCAATCCGAACCCTTTCAAATCCCTTTGTGAGCAAATCGCAGCTGCCACTGTTTCAAAATAGGCACAGGAATTAATTTTGCTAAGTACTGTCGTTCGCCCAGTAGAGTTGGAGTCTGAGCACTAATCTTTGATGAGGTTTTTTGAAAGCCCACATTTTTATAATAAGTAACATTTTACTCGAGAGAAAAAATGCTAAGACATATTTTTAGCAATGCTTGAGTCGGGCCATGTCAAGAGCCAGAATACTAGAAGAGTATGTATGAGACCATGTATGAATGTGAAAGAGGCAAGAAGTGTGTGCCAAGACCGAGTTGTTTGGCGGTCCGTCCTCTCTGCCTACCCCTGCCGAGAAACGGCATGATAGTTAGTTAGTTTAGTTAGCTAACTCTAACGAACGTTGATGAAAACTTGTTTATTGGCAGTTTTGCCTGTTTTTGCGTTTATAGATGTTATAGATGTAGGTATTGAAAATCAAGTACTTCCTAACCTTTATTCTCCAAATGTCATCTAACCCTCCCAATATCCTTTAGCTTCAATTTTTTCGCTAAATTGGGGAAACCATAGTCCTTAATTGACTCCAACTGCGAACTGTATTATATTAAAAGAAAATGGTTTTATGAACATGGATAACCTCATGCTTTTTGGTTGTAAAAATACTCAATATTTGGTTTTCAAAATATTTTTTTCCAGAAAATCAAAAATCATAATTTTGGCTGTCGGTGTGTGAATAAAAATATTTTTACATGAAATTATTCACGTTCAATGAACTCAAATTTGCTTTGAATTTAATAATAATAATTTATTTTGTTAATTTACTAACGCCCTTTTAGGGGGCTTTAACATAATTTACGTAAATTAATAATTATTCAAACAACCGATATAGTAGGTTCTTACTTACCTATAATACGTAAAAATTTTCAACAGAAATTTATTTTACCATGGCGCTAACGAAATTGTTATTGCGCTATAAACTTTATATTTTCAGTACATTACTGTCATGAAAATTTATCCCATCATCATAAAAATAGTTGCTGGTGTAATGGTAAGCATAGTTGCCTTGCCAGCGGTTGATGAAGCATTTAAAACCAAACATATATATATTTTCTATTTTTGTTTAAAAAGGTAGGACGGAAGGTATAATTTTTTCAAAATAATTTTTCACGCTTTTGCGCTAGTTATATTATAAATTTGGAATATTACATTGATTCATGAATGTTACATATGTACATCAATACACTACAATTTTAAGAGGATCCATCAATCTTTAGAGTCAACATTTGAGCACCCAGACTGAATACCAAGAAACGAGGTTAAAACAGAAAAAAATCTGTGCCATCATTTACAACAGCAATGGCAATAACAGTTCTTTTCCGATAACGATATCTTAGGGTGCGTATAAACAGGACAAAATTTCTGAGAGCCGAGCCGCGGATTATGGGAAAGGAACAGGTTTTGTAACTATATTTAGGGTTCGTTCCAGAGCTGAAGATAGTTTCAGAGTCACCCATTGAGGGACAACTTATAAAAGGATATTAGAATTGCTTCATATTATTTTTTTTCTGTATTAAACGCTCAGATTAGAACATTAAGATAGACAAAAATATATTTTTGATTTATTGAATAAATTTACCTGTTTTGTAGGAAATCTATTGTAGAATCTTTCTTCTCAATACATTGAAAAAGCTTGTAATTATAAAAATTTCATAAAACAACCTTCAAATTTTCGATAAACTTGCAGATAACTTAAGCATAGCCCGAAGGCCCTGAGGTATTCCCAGATAATTATTTACGAAGGTAAAGCAAAAAATGCAAATAATTTTTTCGTTTTCTCCAGATAATTAATGCATGGCCATACCCGGAATAAAATAATGTAATCGAAACAACAGGAGCGATTTTGGCTCGGGGCACAATTTTATTATGTTCCCCCTTTTCCATTTTTTCAACTTTTTCGATGCTTATTTTTTTTATTCTGGTGCATGATTTACATGTTATTAATGATTCCTATTATCAAAATAGTAACCCACTCTCTCCACATCATCATTATCATCAACAACAAAATAAAATTTATACCTACCAAAAAAAAACAATAAAATATTTTAATTTATGCACATGGGGTTATTTTTTTAGTACACTCGGTATCTACCCTAACAACTAATTTCTCGTATAAATTTGTATGGGATCTAATACCATGATAGTATTATGAAATATTATTAGAAGGAATGTGGATACCCTTTGTCGAAGATATCTCTGACATAAAATTTTAAAGAAATTTTGAAATTTTTGCAAAGTTTACATGTCACGATGTACTTAAGCACAACCTAAGAATATTTTCAGATTTTCAGTGCTGCTCTTCTTACGTATTATCTGTATTATTATTAATATTATGAAGTAACACCAATAGAACCAAAAACATGATGACTTAAAAACCTGAGGATGAAAAATAAAAAGACATAAAGGTGAGGAAATCAACAAACGTAAAGATGAAAAACAAATATACACGAAGATGAGGAAATCTACAAACGTGAAGATGAAAAATAACATACATGAAGATGAAGAAATCAACAAACGAGAAGATGAGGAAATCATGTTACACAAGACAACAACCTACAACAACAACAACAACCTACTACTCGGAACAAGAATCCCAAGTAAAGACGACTCTACTATAAATACTATGTATTTCAATTGTAATTAATAACATTGTTGTTTGGTCTTGAATTTTCAGGGATTCGAGTCCGTGACCACAATTATCAAAGAGTTATAGCTCTTTCAAAATTCGTCAAATACATAACAATCTATGTCTATGATTACAATCAATACAAAAATTATAAACATATAGGATAAAAAATAACAATCCGTAAGTTAAGAAATAGTTATTTTTTAACTAACTTAATGAGAAAAACCTCAAATCGTTTATTTAATTATTGAAGAGAATATTAGCGATTCGAAAATTTGAAACAGAAAAATCTTAAAAAGATACGGTCGCATTTAGAACTTGAAGCCAGGACCTGTTATTTCGTAACTATTTTTGTTGTTTTCTAGCTGCATAAGTATTGTGACTATTTTTGTGAACCACCAGTTTTAAATACTTATTCATACTGCAAGTTTGGATGTGTTATTGTTTATTTGTATTATTTAACAAAAATGACTTGCATAATAATTTAGCAAGCAAATTGGCAAAGAAAAAATAGTCTTCTTGCGATCTCCGCAGTATCGTGTCTCCATTTGGTAGTGTGATTGTTTTGGTTGGGGTACATAGTCATTATCTTAAACCCTTCGACGCCCAAAGGGTTGAGTGTTGTTTTTGGTACACCTACCTCGTACCACGGGACCTTGGCTGTCGCGGGTTAGGCAGATGTTTGGGAAGGGCATATGGTTAAGTGGACCTGAGTATTGTCTCCGGACATTATAACACGGCAACGTGTAATTTGTACCTCGATATAAAAGACACTATCACAGCCTATTTTATGTTTTGGAAGATTATTTATCCTTATTTGATTCTTTTCAACAAGTAAAGCTGTATTATATTGTTAATATTCTTTAGGTAAACTGTATTTTTATCACAAAAAAAACCTCTTCTATTCTCTGCTGGGTGAAGAATTGCTTGTGCTCTGTCACTTTCTTGCTTTTTCTCTATGCTCTTTTAAATATAAATTATGATTCTTAGATCTGAAAGGCGAAAGTATGTATAAAATATCTGCCTCAGGATCATTGTCTATTGAAAAAATAATTAGAGAGACGATCAGAACTATATTTCAAATGAACACCGTTTATAGATTAGAAAAGTCGTTCAGATTTAGATTTAACAATTTTCGACAGATTTAATTTTCTAAAAAAATTTACAATATAAAACCGCATTCAATAATAAATTTTAAATTAAAAATTAAAATATAATATATAAAATATACTAATTATTATTAAAATTTAAAAGTTACTAATTTTGTCGTTTGATTTCCATAATCAGTTCCAATTTTGAGATTTGAAAGTTCATTGAACATGAATAATTTTACGCATTGTATTACATTAAGTACGCAGGAATATTTCACATCACGCACACATCACAGACAACCGAAATTAGTTGGTTTAATTATACAAGAGTCCAATTGCTTCTAACTGTCTGGAGCCGGTGGGACTATAGTATTATAAAGTTTCGAACTAGTTCGGAATACCTACCCGTATTCCCCTCTTACCCCGCTAATGCTGAGGGTGTAGCAACGTTTACCAATTCCATTTATATATATATATTTTTTTCATTCTGATAGATTTCTAATAAAACAAAATTATTATTAAATTAAACGATATTTTTTATAATAATAATAATATTTGGCTAATTTATATAGCGCCGTTTTCGTGAAAAATCACCTCAAGGGCGCTTATCCATCCAATGCGCCACTACACTAAAGAAACTCTTTACAACGCTTTCCCTGTAAGTACCTACATAAATACCATTGTTCTTAAAAACAAAATAAATTAATATAAAATAAACTATAATGCCACGTACTTACCAATTAGATACACGTTTGTACCGATATTTAAATTTTTATTTTCATTTAATATAGAAATAATTAATATACAAAACGTATTTTGTATAGAAAAATAGTAAAAGCTTTTCTTCCCGATAAAGAGACAAGGCTCTTTTGTTTCATGAAGGAATTTAAGCTCAAATAATAAAATCATGTTATTAAGTTGGTAATAAAATATTGTAAATAATAAAAATAACAAAAATAATAACGAGAAAACAGATAAGGAAAATGCAAGATTTAGCAATAACAGAAAAATAATAAATG
Source organism: Hesperophylax consimilis (assembly GCF_061612785.1). Classification (NCBI taxonomy): domain Eukaryota; kingdom Metazoa; phylum Arthropoda; class Insecta; order Trichoptera; family Limnephilidae; genus Hesperophylax; species Hesperophylax consimilis. Next base: position 24,867,717 of record NC_142842.1, read on the forward strand.
TTTCTATAAAAACAAATGGACTTTTATAGAAGTTTTAGGTATTTTTCAATGTTAGCTGAAATTCATAAATGTTTTCGAAATATGTATAAATTGTATTCGTGATATATCCTCAATAAATGGTTATTACGATTATTTAAATGCAGAATTGAGAACAGAACCTATCATTATAATACTATCATAATATTTCGAAATCTAGTTGTACCATCCCTACAATAAAAAAATTATGATTAATATTTTACAGTATTTAGAAAACAACTCATCAATAAACTAGTTTTTACACAAATATTGTTGTTTTTTACATTAATAAATATCAAAGCATCAATGAACTTGACATGGTAGGCAATTCAAATGTTAATAAATATTAAAAAGCATAGAAAACATCTCATGTGTCCAACTTTAGAGGCTTTTAATTTATTTACAGATAAATACACATTAAGTGTCACACACCAAGCAATTGTGTTATCTTATGAATATTAATAATTCAATTAATATTTATTCACAGTTTCTTTATACATATCATGGTTCCAATCAATGGAATGTATAGCTAAATTCTATGGAAATTTGACTTTAATTAAAATTAAATAAAAATTCAGATAAATTAAACATGGCCGAACAAAGAATGTTTCTATGACACGAAATATATTTGTGTTGTAAACTTTGATTTAATAGACAAATTAAAAGATTTTTTTGTTTGTTTTAAAACTTAAGTTTTTTTAAGAATTCCGTATGTAATGTCGCCGTGTAGCAATGCAGTAATTAATTGATAACAAATGTGATATCAAGATTTAAGGTGTTCATTAATCAACAGTATCAGGCGTTATCCGATACTTCTATGTGTACAACATTGTCTACAAACTTTTTTAATTATTCAAGGTATTTCCTAATATTATCAACTATGTTTTTTATGGTTTTTAAGCTATATAATTAAAATGTAAGCAATGTAATATTAAATATATAATTAAACTTGATCATATTTCCTAAGAACTTCAGAAAAAATCAACATAATTTGGGTGAATTTAACTCAATCGAATCAAATTTTTGTTGTAAGACGATTTAAATCGGTTCATAGATAACGTCTTCTAGGTAGTGAGCTTTTTTTCGATGGTATAATAATCTCACTGGGCCGAGCCTGTGAATCTATGCAACCCAATAGTGTGAAAAGTTTCATGTATCTTCTTTATAAATGATAGGAGTTGTTCATTAGCGTAATATAGGAATTTCTTTATTTTCAAGTTTCATTAAATATGCATTAATGTAAATCTTTCACCCAGTGAAAATAATTTCCTATATAATATTAGGTATATTTTTTAAATAAAATCTAGCATCTGCCTTAACCCATTCGCAAAAGGGTTAAAAATGCTCGTTTTTTGTTTAAAAATCATTAGCCACTGGGGTGCAATTAGCATTTTAGTCGCGGGTTCGTCCCCCGATGCAATCATCCCCACAATGTATGCAGTGGCGCGGTGATTAGGTGAAAAAACGTATAATTACAACGGAAAATGCGATAATGATTCGAGGGACAATGGGGGCGCAGCGTGCGTGAAGGGTTAACAGAGTGCACAAAAAAAAATTATATAAAATATTTTTAAAGCTTATTGAAGTGTTTCGTGTGTGCATTAGTCCATATAAATGCAGCATAAACCACGAAAATTAAAAAAAAATTGTATCCAAAAATAAATAAAAATATGTATCTGGGTCCTGATGCTGCATAAACATATTTTTATCACTGATATACATATTTAATTTCTAATAATACAGTAGGTATTTTCATTTGATTTCAAAGTGGAAGAAGCTCTTTATCTCCCTGGTTTGAGTACACTTCCGAAAATCGAAACGTTGCTTGAAATGGCAATCGTTAGATTTAGTGACCAGATCTGGATTGACAGGTATTTCCTTACCTTCTTCAGCCCCATCTCCTTCCCCTTCACATTCCCAATGGCTCCTGGAGATTTGACTCTTGTGAGGTAAGATCCTACTGACATTTAAATAAATTAACTATTTATAAAGTATTTTCAGCGAACCACAAGTATTTTTATATAGTACTTCTTTCATCTATATGTAACAATATTTATTTGTGTATATATTTATACTGGTTTCCTACAGATCCAGTTATAAAAATATTTACAAGTGTCCAGAATGTCCAACTCAAGTCAGGACCTTGAATTTTTTGGTGAAAGCCCAAATGATTTAAGTTATTACCCAAGTAATATTTTGTATTGGTATGGCTGAAGTGGTGAACTCAATCAAAACCTTAGTCCAATTGGACTTTGAAGTCCGTTAGTAAATAAATTAATAAAAACTCAGTTAAAATATTCAAATAGCTGCATTCATTTACAAAACCTACTCAGTCAAAAGATACATAATATCCACATGAAATTACGAACTTATAAAATTAAGTAAATACTTACTCAAACGACAAATATTAAATAAAGAGAAGCAATAGACACAAGGAGAGGTACAAGGGGTTGGTATATAATATAATTAGCCTAACGATTGTTACATATTTACAGAAATAGCAGGACATTTTTTCTGAATCCGTGTAAATTATCTAAGAAAATGTCTACTTCAGCACACTCTATTAAAATAAGCTTATGCGTTTATTGGTACATAAACTTTAATAATTAAATTTAATCACATGGTTTACGTTAATTAAAGAAGGAGTCGTGATCCTTAGCCGACGTAAAAGTTTTAAAGTGAAAAAGGTTTTAGGGGTTTTTAGGGGTTTAGGGGTTTAACCGAAGGACTGAACGTTTGTCGTAGGCCACTGATTACAACAGAGTGTAGTATTATTAATCTTTCAGAGGTGTGCAAGACGAACAGGCGTATTGATAAATACAAAATAATAAATTTTGTTTAATTACAAGCGCAGAGAATAAAATGAGCAATAAATCGACCTTACACTTCTGTATGCATACGAACGGACGCTGACAGTCGTAAAAAATGGGTGGAATAAATTAGAGGTTTATTCTTACACGTCCCGAGCACTGAATGAACTTTAATTAATTTCAGTTTATTTAACCCGCTTCCATTTGCATCGATAACTCAAATCCTGCCTTGCCTGACAGAGGTCTTGAGGATTGGACAAAAATAAACCATTCAAAATCAATAAGGTTCGTAGAGAGAGATCATCTTTACATTTTATAACTTTTTTTTTTCTTTGGGGTTATGTATTGTCCCATTGCTGGGGAATAACTTTAATGGATTTGAAATGTTGTTCAGTTCAGAGTGGGATAGGTTCTGTCTAAAAACGCGTTGTCCACTCCAGAACTGAAACTGTGGGACTTAATGATATTAAATTGATATTACATGGAGAAAACTTGATACGACCTGGTAAAATTATTCGTATTCTTTTTAAAAACGGGACTGGATTTCGATAAAGAATGAATTGACAAATTTCATAACAAAATAACAGTAAAGCATGAAAATATTATGAGGACGCTGGAATACGTGTCGTTTGAAATAATAATAATCTCGTCCATTATATTTATTCGGATAAGGCCACCTGTGTTGGATACGTATTCAGATATATTCTGAATGACTAATATTCTATTAGGCGATGGTAATAAAGTTACATTTTTTACAGTATTGTGATAAATAGCCGTACTTATGTTTCTCCCTGTAATTAGTTGGGATACGTTTACATACATAATAGTAGATAAAAACGTTGATTAAGAAAAAGAAAACATAATTATGATTTTAAAAAGATACGTTGTTGTAATTTCTCTGTACTCCTACATCGCATGAAAAGAATGATACAAATCAGAAATTTTTGAAATAGGTGTAACCTCGAAATAGGCCTTTTTGCTGTGGTAAAATTTACCAAAGTGGGGTGTTTTTAACTATCAATACTTAATTTTTTTGGTTTCATTATAAGTGGCAACAAATACAAGGTTGTCCAAAATCCTAAGGGGATATTGATGCATTACGCCGCATTTAACTACATCCTCTGGGTGAAAATTAGCTTCACGAAAGCCAACCTCGTATACGAAAGGTTAACAAAGGGTGAAAATGTTGAAAGTTTCTTTCACGTTCTGAACAAAGAAAAATATTAAACCATTCTAATCTTGCAACTATTAATACCAAAGTCAATTGAATAATGCTGTTCATTTGACGCCCTCTGTGGTCATAGGGTAAGGATTTCGACTAGCAAACCGTAGAAGACATTTCACATTATTTTTCATTTTAAATAATATATAGTACATTTGCGGCACGTTCTAGAATGGAGGATACTCTCAGTATCGCCCTGGTGTAAGACCACCATTCAGAATGGACACCTTGCTTAAAATGGCTTTAGACGTGTTTATTGACCAGATCTGGTAATAGCCAGGAACTTCCCCACCTTCCTCTTCCTCGTCGCCTTTCCCTCCCCAATACCAGCCTCACAACATACCCCAATTGATGATGCCATACTGGCAACAGATGGTTGGGAGCATTTGGGAATCTCGTGCCGTATTCATCTAAAAAAATCACATAAATAATTATTAGAAGTTAGTAACACAAATATCAAAAATTTTTGATTGACGATATGCTTATAAATTACGTCAAATTAATTGCACGAATGACAAATAATAAAGCTGTTACTAATTAAATTCTTACACACCTGTTCAACGTTGGTGTGGTAAAGCCGGCCTTGAGCCTGGTTTAAGACCGTTTTTATCAAACAAACACCATGATAATAATTCACGTTATTCACTGTTCTGACCTCACGCGCCGCGTAATATTTACACCTCGTTTGTAAGTAAGAAGGTTATTGTTCAGTTTAATTTTGTAATTTTATTGGAAAAAACGATCATGATTTTTCGATAAATTCAAAATTATATTTATGTTTAATGACTTCCACAACTTTTTACAATAACTAAATAAAATGCTACCTTCAGTGGGATAAACGACCTTGTTTGGTTGCTAGTTTAAAATTAAAAATTTCGGCCTTCAAATTATTTTGCATCAATGGTTTATTCATAGCATCGTAACATAATATTTTATGCTGTAATAACGAACACAAACATAACATATTTTATAATACATCCTCACAGCACCAACCCACCTAAATAATTAAAGGTATGATCACACTTTTTGCACGTCCTAACACACTTAAAGTTTTACGAGTAAGTAATAAAATCTTTATTTTATCATTAGCTGCTTACCTTTGCATAATATTCCGATCCTTATTGCGTTAATTCACAACCTGGCCACGACCCGTCCCATCCAAGTAACGCATCGCTCATACAAACTCGACTTTATTTCACTGAAGGGACCTTATGAATATTTATAAGAGTTTTTTCCTCCGAGCAGGTGTGATCTATGTGTCGGAGGTGCGTCTCGCCCGGAGCCTAATCCGCCATTCCAAACGTAGGCCAGTAACGAAGTTGATTGCGACGTGCAGTCGGAATGGGCAAAAAGGATTAAAACACACCTTGCATCGCGGGGAAGCTTCTTGAAGGAAGCTTTTTGAAAAGGGACTTGATGCATTAAGTGAATATGAAAAATTCATTGTGTCGCACAAATGCATCTTTTGGATATAAATGTAATAAAAAGTCAAGCTTTTTCAAGAAATTGGCGACTGTGTCAGTTACTGATGATCTCATTTACGTGAGAACAATCCAGTTATAAAAACAGAGTTAATAAAAAATAGGCAAATACAATTATAAAATCTATCCATACTTAGGATATATTTATTTTCATACATATAAAAATTAAGATTAAAAAATAAAAATAAAATTTTATAAAAACTCTCTGAAGGGACAATTAGCACATAGAAAGTCAAGATATAAAAGAAAAGCGAATAGAGATACAAGATACACAAATAGAGCCACAAGTAATTCATAATAATATAATTAACGCAAAATATTTTTTAGCAACAGCAGAACATTTTTTCGGAATCCTTTGAAATTATCGACGAAAATGTCTACTTCAGCACACTCTATCTTATTTAAGTTATTTTTTTAAATATGAGGCAAGATTAGAGTATATCCAATGTGATATTGGTTATTAGTAACAAATATGATGCTTTAAATTTGTTTCATAAGTAAACCCTTCAGAAAATTAAATATTTAATGAGGCTGATAAATTAAAAATCTAATGCTTGAAATCGGTCATAATCAGTATGTTTCAAAAATCACTTACAAAGCTCTATATAGTTGTTAAATTTACATGCGTAGGTATATGTGACATAATCGATCCATTTGTCTAAATAATTTGAAGAAAAAGTGAACATGGTTTGCTTTCTGCATTGCCTTCTTCAATTCAGAGAAATCTCTACTCAATTAACAAGACACGACCCTGGGCGGTGGCCGACCATTCCAAGCGACGTTTCAACACCTGTTTGCTTCGCGGACGACACTTAGAATGTGAAACACTTAACACGATGTACGAAAAATGCAGAATTCATAAATATAACACATCCACTCTCGGACGCGTCATTTTAATTAACAAGATAAGGGGAAAACGCTGCAAGGCTCGAAATACATAACCACTCAAAAATACAAGACGCAAACTCGGATAAATTTTAACTAATTTTTTTGAACAAATTCGTATTCAGGGCGTCAAATTGAGCTTTTGATGCGGTTTTGTAATAATTATAAACGTGATGCCATTCTAGAATTAATTCCAATTGATTTTTCTTCCTTGAATGCGCTTGGATTCTGATTTTTTCCTTTATTTAAATTTATTCTTCAATCAGGCTCTGACTGCAAAGCAGTTTCTTGGAATTCATCAATAAGTGCATTTTGAATCAATAAGCATTAAATGTCATAATTAACTCATTTTTTTATTATTTTACTAGTGGAAAGAGCAGTTAAGTAAATTCCGTATACTTTTAGATCAACAGTTACGCTTATAAACTAAATACACAGTATTATTCAAAATTATTTAAAAATTCTGACTGTTTTTAAGTCGTTAAATCTAGACCGTCAATCTTCAACTGTAATTTTAATATAGGCACATACCATCAAAACACGCCAAATATGTTTTACATTGACCTCAGAAAATTAAGATTTTTATTTTATTTCGGTTTTACACCATACTATATTAATGTTTTTTAATCAGAAGTGTAAAATTTAAAACACGTTCATTATTATAAGTAAGGCCTTTACGGCCGGTGTCCCCAACTTTTACATCGATCAATCTGAGGCTCCAATCAGCCACGCCATTTATTCAGTAACGCTTGAGTCGCCTGTTTTCAAACATCTTTACCGATTATAATCTTAAGTGTCCCGCCCACTTTCATGGACAATAAAATGACATCAAAGTAAGAACTTTCCATGTTAAATTAATAATGATCAGTTAATATTTTACTTATTTTTAATACAGATATTTTTTTTAGTTCCATAATACATAAACAGACTTTTAATATTTTTTAACAAACGCATGTAAATATATTTAAAAAAAAGCATTAGCTTGAGTTTTACTAATGCTGCAAAGCGCGATAATACAAAAAATACAAATTTGACGATTGATTTTTCTCCTCCGTGTCTTAAAATGAAACTAAGCAACTTGGACAAAAATTTAAATCAAAAAGTAGCATGAACTTCACGCATAATGGTAAAATTAACATTAGGTTTGCAGTTTACAACATCATCCGGTATTGGAAACGGCATTTTTGACAATCGAAAACGCCGCCTGTGTAACTCGATAGTATCGTGCATTAAGTTCGTCCATTCCCCAATATCTGTAATAAATATCATCATTAATATCTTCATCTTCACCTTCATATTAATTTGATAGAAAAAAAAATAATAAAATTGGCAATACCCAATACGAAAGAGTGAATGCGTGAACCAGACGACTTTCGACATTTCGCTGTCATTTTTCACTCTTTTGACACTTTTTATAACTAACCCTTTTACTGAGCCAGAAGTTAATCCAGCTGTTTGGTTCCTCTACCTTGATAGGAAAGTTGCATTGGCAAGAGCTTAACTGTGCATTTGAGGAATGTTGGGCCAAAACTTCGGTTCAACAGTTGATCTGTAGGATTGGGAACAACGACCGTTAGTTTGCAATAATATGACCATATCAAATATATGACTTTAGTTATTAATAAACTAATGGATACATAATTTTGACAGTCTCCGTAAGTGTGTGGTTAAGATCTTTGACTACGTATCCGGAGGTTGCGGGTTCGAATCCCGGCATGGTCAAGTAAATTTGATTTGATTAATTTGTTTTTTTTTTCGTAAATTATTAATTAAAAATAATATATAGTATCCCTCTCTCCCATCTACTTCCCATCCCTTATACGTACAGTCTCATAAAATACCGCAATTGAGGATATCATAGTCTCACTTTCCCAAGACGTTTGGCAGTAATTGGCAAATATTAAATATAGATACTAACATAAGCACTAACTAGTATATTATTAATAATTAAAATATTAAGTACAGGTACTAACATAAGAGCTTGAGTTTATTGTTCATAATTAAAATATAAAATATAAGTAATAAAATAAGCACTAACTAGTTGATTGTTCACAATTATTTTAACGAAATAGAAGAAACAAAAAAAGATTGAACAATTTTTTCCCTGTTTTCTTCATAAGATGAACCTAAAATAATCAAGTTCACTGAAACACAAATATAAATCAGTTAGATTTATGACAATGTATTGCCGAGCAATGAACCAAAAAGGGTGAATCAATTAGGGATAACTTGATAGATATTATAACTGATGATGATGAAATAAAAACAAATTATTTACAAGAATCTTTTTTGTCTTGTCTCTAATTTATTGAGTGCGAGAACAGTCATAATAAATTTACTATTTTTTAATGAATAAATAATTATTCAAAGTAAACCCGTGGGTGGGTGGGTGGTTCGTTGAATCGCCATTTTGCACAAGTCCATCATCAATCGTCTTAAATAATATAAAGGCCCGGCCTTGAGGGTTTTTGATTCATTATCAAACCATTAAATAATTCTTACAAGTCGAAAATTGTGCACATAGTACAATGTAATAGGCGCTTATATGAATTGACGGCCTCCTTGGTCGAGGAGTAAGGCTGTCGACTAGCAAGCCGTAGGTCGCGAGTTCTAATCCCGGCGTCCCTAATAAATATTGATTAATATATATTCCCATATTTGATTAATTTGTGTTATTTCATAATTTCTTAATTTAAAATAATAAAGACCATCATTCCACCAATTGTTAAATAAAAATTAGCCGACATAGCACAGTGATTCCGTGCACCTGACCGTCAATCAGAAGGTGCGGGTTCGATTCGTTTTCTCGGGAGGTTTTTTCAATTTATATTTGTGTATCAGGCTAATAATTATTGCTTATAATAATTTATAATTATTATTTGTTCGCACTCGGTCAACTGTTTAAGATTTTAAATATGAGGGGGCCATTTTGTTCTCTGAACACGTGCATTATTCTTACCATAGACAAGTTGAATAGCTTTTTATTAATTAATAACTTACTTGCGAATAATAATTAATGTAATAGATCTATCTTTGATTTGGGGTTTTAAAGTTATGAAAAAATTTTGACCCTGTTTCCAACAAGATCGAAAAATTATGTTTGATTATATTATGTATTGGTATATTCTTTTTGGATTGTATCGATGATCATGATTACTAATTCTCTCAATTTACGTATTTCTTCTTCTTCTGGTGCCTTTTCTTATCAGAATTTGGTTTTTAACAACCTTCTTATAATTCTTCTTCTTCTTCTGGTTCTCTCATCTAACGGAGGTTTGCTTTCTTCAACATCTTTACTCCGTAGGCTACATCCATGAACATCTCTGAATTCACCATAATTTTTATATAGCACATTATTTATCAAACTAACAGAGAAGGAATTTTGGCAGAAGCAATAACATTATTTTGCATTTTTGCATGAATTACCCAAATTCATACTTTTGTCAAATGACTTTTACTTAGCTAATTATTAAAGCTCTGAAGCAAGAATGATTATTTTCATAAGACGTGGACGATTTGATCACTTTACATAAATTGAATTATTTACATCCTCGTTTAGCTAAAATTCTTTCATCATTATATGCAAATTGGAATTGATGCAAAACTCCGTTAGTCCGTTAATTATTTCTTATTTGACGAGTAACACGGCAGTCAGCAAAATTATTTATTAATCATAAACACTCGTGTAACCTGCTAGAGCATGTAAAGGTGAGACACGTGTATCGGTGTGGGTGAGAATGAAAATGAGATGTGGTTTTTAGATGTATTTGTGAGCGTGTGCGTGTGGTCAGTTAATGGCCTCTGTAACGGCCATCAGATCTGGTGTGACGCTGGACCTGGATGCTGTGGTAGTGAATAAACCATCATAAATTAGCAAGGGTGGCTCGTGTTTAATTATAATATATTTGCTATCAATTTTCATTTTTTAAATTAATCAATGGTAATCAAATAATGAAGTCAACAAATTTTTAGACTCTTAAAAGGCTGACGTATCTCAGCTTTTCTTCGTATAAACATTTTTTATCGTTATTATTAAAGAACATTATAATTTCGATTGTGACATGTGTGACCTGTGTGACCTGTGTTACAATCGATCACAATGTGAGTATGTAAAACTCTAAAATTCAACAGCGAAAAATACACAATTCTTCAGATTTTCAGTACATATAGTAAATTTATGCCCTCGTTCTTACAATGGTTGGTAGCGTACAAGTTCAGCATAGTCAGCAAGGTGGAAAGTATCTGGATATTCAGATCTAGTCATCAAACACCGCTAAACCCATTTAAAGCAAGGTTTAATTCTGAATGATTGTCTTTCACCACGGGGATGCTGAGAGTATCGTCTACTCTGTAACGTGCTCAAATATAACATAATATGTTATTTGTAATGAATAAATTGTGAAATAACAAAAATTATTTGGTCCCGCGACATCCGTATTATTACAATATTACGTCAGTGGTTTCAATTACAGAAACTATCTCTATATGTTTTCATTCTACGCCCATGTCATGCATCTTCACATTGCGACCGGCTTAAAATTTTATTTCATTATAACGAAACTGATTTACAACAAATAAAAATAAACAAAGCCACTGAACAGTATGGAAGGATGTATATATCTTTCTTTGTCACGAATTAAATCCCCTCTGTTACTGCTTTTCATTGTAATATTAATACTTACGACATTTTTAAACATATCTGTGTGTATATTCGTTAATTTATTATATAACTCGTAAAAAAACTTAGTAATTTGTATTTAAATAACCGAATTTCGAGAGACCCCACATAAATTTTATAGGCGATTTGATATATATATTTTTATGTTCTTGTAAATGAATCATTTTTTTTATACATTAAGAATATTTTCAATGCCTCTTCTATAGATAGGTAGGTATAGACTCTATTAAATGGAAAATTTGTGAGGCGAAAGGACATGTTACGGGGTCAAAAAGAGAATAAGGAAGTTTGAAAAGGACTAGGCAGATCACATGTTTCTACAGAACAATTTTAAAAGCCTTTTATAACGAATTTTTATTTTTGTCGTCGTCATCGGCATTTCATGCATTGGAGAGTCTTGACAGTCTCAAGGATGTGTGGAATCCTTCCTTTTGTAAATCTTCTGGTATCTTCCTCCAGTTCCTTATGTCCATGGATATAATGGCCATCTCCACACCATCCTGGGACGTCTCCAAATACGCCATAACAAGATATTATAATGTAGTCTTCTAAAGTCGGCTAACTTCTCAATCCCGATATTGATGGTAGCCGTGACCCCATGGCTTCGAAATGCGGAGTTGTTCCTAGACGTTGGATGTGCATTGCAAGAAAGGAAGAAACATTAGAAAAAAGAAGAAAAAAACGGAAAGAGGATGAAAGAAGAAAAAAGGGCAGAAGAAGAAAGCAAAATATTTAACGTATGAACGTCAAAAATAAATTAAAAATTTAACAGGAAGGGCATAAAAAATGAAGAGAGTGAGACATTAATAATTTGGGTGGTGTTCCCGGTATCTAGTACTAGCGGCCAGGTAATGTACTGGCGGTGATGGTGATAAGAAACGGGTCCCGCATTCCCCCGTCTCCAGGTGTTGTCCGCTGTCCCGGTTCTGGGCCAAGTCCCTTTATTTTTATAGCTGTCATACCTTAAATTAACTTCGCTCGGGGCACGCTGTGGCTCGTGGTGACATGAAGGAACAAAACCATAGTCACCTGATTATAGTTGAAAAGTTTTAGTCTGAGTATAGAAACATAACCATAGTTGAACAGATACGTGATACTTGAATTGCCTACTTCTTTTGAAAAAATCTGTATATAGGTGCTTCGATAAAATTTTGTCTCAACTGTAACTTTGTTTTGTTAACTACTTTGTCAATTTGCTTACAACAAAATAAAAAGAAGCCAACTGCTTATTCCCTTAGTATAAACCAAAAACATTTTTGTATAAATAAGGGCGGAAATTTATAAGGAAAATATACAGAAAATAGAGATACGCTTAGATTGCACATAAAATTTAAAATTAATATGGAAAATATACAGAAAATAGAGATACGCTTAGAATGCACATAAAATTTAAAAATTAATATGGAAAATATACAGAAAATAGAGATACGCTTAGAATGCACATAAAATTTTTAATTAATATGTTAAATATACAGAAAATAGAGATACGCTTAGAATGCACATAAAATTTAAAATTAATATGGAAAATATACAGAAAATAGAGATACGCTTAGAATGCACATAAAATTTAAAAATTAATATGGAAAATATACAGAAAATAGAGATACGCTTAGAATGCACATAAAATTTAAAATTAATATGGAAAATATACAGAAAATAGAGATACGTTTAGAATGCACATAAAATTTAAAAAAAAACGCTTTTTATCAATTAAATTTTGGAAGCGGGTTTGGGTACCGCCACCACGGGAACAATTTATTGGATAACCAACATCTCTGCCATTGGTCACCCCAAGTGGTTTGCTACGTTTAGTTACTTAGCAGGGGTATCCGGGTTCAGGGCCAGCCCTAGGAGGGCGCAATTGGAGCAGTTCGCTCCGGGTGCCAAATTGTCCTAACACATCGCCCTTAAGATTATTTTTCACACAAATGGATTCACGAAAATTCCAATCATCGGGAGTATTATTATGTTTGACAAGGGGCGTCAAAATTACTCGCGCAAGACGCCGTTTTGCTAAGGACTGGACCTGCCTGGGTTCATCGGGTTGGGTGGTTTCAGGATATGCCTTTCAAATTCAAATTCAAAAAAATATTTATTGCACAAAAAGAGTACAAAGGGTATAACTTATAGGTTACATCCTATTTCTTCCAGCTAATCCAACAAATACACATTATATCACATAACCCAACTACATGTTAACAAATAAATAAAAAGAAATAACAGTAAATTAAAAAAAAAATTAAAAAAAAAATTAATAATTAATTCTTTCCATCAGAAGCGTGGCGCGCCAGATTGGGAGAGGCTGGTTTGGGGAGACCATTTGACCTCTCTTACTGATATCTCACTCCGTTACTCCTGGACACACTGATCTCTAAATTCTTACCCACGCCTCATACTTTTTTCCTTCAAAAATTTCCTCTCCATACGTTCCTGAAAATAAGACTCCACACATCATCCCCAAAGATGACATAGGCCCTGAGGTTAGTAATTTCTCTCCTGTGTGTTAAATGTATGTTTCCGAAAATGGAAAATAATGCATTTTAGTAGCGATTTCGTTAAAAAAACGAATGATTTGGCGTATTTTCTTAACGCGATGTGTTGTCATTTTTAATTAAAATAAAAAAAAAATTTCGGTAAGTTTTTTTAAATTATATTATTCTTAATTAAACCTTAACTAAAAACCTTTTCTAGGGTCGTAAGTTCAGATTTTGGGTTAAGAGAATTAGAGAAAAAACTTACTTTAAACTTTCGCATCAATAACAATTTCCGCCAAGTGGACAATCGGTTTTAGTTTTAACGAAATAACTTTTAAAATTGATTATTTTGCATTTTCGGAAACTGAAATAAATGCCTCATTTTTATCTAACTACTACAGAGTTTTTTTTAAAGTGCGTACTAATCATGTTCCTATTTTATATGTATATACCATTAATATTATGTTGTAATATTTCCTTGCTTAAATACCACCGTTCAGATTCAAAGTGCTGGTAATATGGACTGTATTTTGTGACCAGATTTCAGAGGATTTCCCCATTTTTCTATTATACCTCACTATAAATTATGACACGCAGTATCTATATACAGTGCATTTTTACAGACAAACATTGTGTTATCATCATAATATATTTCAAAATAATATTTATTCAACATATCCACTGGTAAAACGAATGCCTATATCATACAGGACCCCACCGAGAGACGGCTTGGGTTCTTATTGCCAAAATCTGGTCCGCCATCAATAGGTTAAGGTGCTCCCATAGCCGCTGTGCCCGCATGATGCACAGATGGGGCCTTAAAGAGTCGGTGATGTGTGAATGTGGTGCGGTGCAGACCACCGAACATGTGGTCAACGAATGCGCGCTCCATACATTCCCCGGCGGAATTGATGAGGTCCACATGGCGACGCCTGAGGCCCTAGACTGGCTCGCAGACCTAGATGTCCCCCTCTGACCCCCCCACCATACGAAAGAAGAAGAAGAAGTAAAAAAAGGTTGTCTTCCTCCTCAAAGTAATATCAATCTATACATATTTTTACATTATCTTAGAAAGGAGCATTTTGATTATAGTTTTGTCATGGTTTTTTAAGTAATAGATGGTTCAATATAAATTTAAATAAATTTATATTAATAATTTTGGTAAATCTGGTTGACATTACCGCGAGCCCACAAACAAATAATGCTCCTTGCGAGTGCATTCCCGACTTATTATTGTGCTTTTTTTAAATATCATTTGCATCTCTTGTATTATCCTCTCGCTCTGGTACAATGCGCCTCCATATCGCCATCCCACTCGATGAAGAGCATCAACTCAGTTTTGACGTTCCCCTGATTGGCACCGCGTGATTATTTAGCACGATTTTTTTTCACAAAAAGGTAATAAAGGTACGTTCCTTTCTACAATTTTATTTTGTTTCTTGTTGAATTTGTGAGTTCGTGTAATTTTATCAATATACGAGTATACCATCCATAAAAGTATATAATATTTACTTAAATTATACCATTATACGCCCATAAGGGCTTTTACAAACATGTGATGCCTATAATGATTAAGTGGGAAATTATACAATAAGTAAAATTTGTTAATGAAATTATAGAATAGAATACGTGCAAAAGAATAATAAATGATTATATAACTTTTTTATTTAAGATGTATGTTATATTATTATTATGCCTAATTGTAACTAAATTCCGTGCAGTTGAACATATCTAGTATTTCTTCGAAAGTCTTGCCAACTGCATGCAGTCTAAATAGAGAGACAAAAAATATAAAGCTTAGGTACCTAACTACCCCTTAATTTCGGTATCCTTTATCCTTTCTACGACCACTTTCTTCGTGGTTGATTTATAACGATCCTTGGCTAAGAATCCGAAAGTCGCGGGTTCAAATAAATTTTATTTTATTAATAAATTTATTATGTATATTTGCGGTACATTCTAGAAAAGATAGATACTTTCATCATCTGTCTGGTAAAGACCACCATTTAGAATTGAAATGGTTTTAGCCATGTTTGATAACCAGATCGGAACAAGTAGTGAATACTCTTATTTTTGTTTATTTATAAACTTATATGATTTTCGTTTTATCTTTCCAAACTCCTCCATAACATATCCATATCCAAAATTAATCCAATGGAGGCAGTTGGGGCTTCAAATAACCCCAGGCAGGTTCGTAGAAGACTTACTGATTGCCTCGCTAAATATTGTAATAAATATATTAAATTTTTCGCTCAAAACAAACAATTCCTCTGAATTATTCATTTTCAAAAATATTCCTACGAAATATTAAAATTATAAGAAATTACGATGTTCAAATTACATTACAATATTATTGTAATCTGTATCATAAGAATGGTAGTGCAATGCAATAAATTCCATATTTTAAAATAACGGACAAATTATAAAATACACAGATAGGCAATGCGGAATAGAAGTGAAAACGTGTGCAAGCAGCCGTTTATGGAGTATATTTGAACATCTATCGTTTCCAGAGGGCCATCAATGTATGAGAATACAATATAAATCCTTACGTTGGTATCACAGACATAGGAATTAATAGACGAGAAGATAATGGCGAGGGGTAAAATCAACTGTTGAAGAACGAAGGGGGTGAAGCTGACTGTGATTCGTCAATAAATCAATTTGACAGTAAATAGGCATCTCGCATTATAATATCACCATTTACTTCTTAAAAGTAAAATCTGCTTTTGAATGAATAGACATTTTTACATGGGAGCGCAAATTACTCGCCACGTTATGAACAAATTTGCGAAGTCCAAATTCGGCAAAAAATTCGGTTCCATTTTCAGAGTCGAATATTTCGTTTAAGTATTTAGTTAAGACACTTTTATAAATGTTCATAATTTACTTCCCAGCAACCAACCAGCTTTGTGTTTCACGTCCAGACATGTTTCTACAACTGATCCATATTATACAATGTGAATATGCTTAAAATAAAGTAAAATAATGCTTATATATGGAATGTAATACGACAATTGGGTTTATTCTCTTTTTCACATCTATTTTTACAAGTTTTCATAGCATTAGGTCAACATTTTGCCGTGTTATTTCGTAAAATGAACCGATGATGCCTCGACCATAGTTCGCACAAGAATGATGACGTCACGTTTTCAAATTTCACTTGATGCCATACGCGAGCACAGCCGGCTCCAATGGAACCGGTATGGGGAGTGGGGATAATACGCTTTTAATCACTTAGGGCAGGTCTACTAATATTCATATGTCTATGGTTGGTATACATTATAGTTCCTATAGAAGAAGTTCAGCATAATTACAAGAGTCGGGGCCATCCGAGCATTCTTCCAGAAGAATTATAGATGTGGACTTTTGTTATAGATTAAGGCTCCATAATTTCATTACCTTCTTTCTTTATTCATCCTCGGTCTTCTTTGATTTGCATAAGTATTTCATTATAAGTTCTGAAAATCGGGCAGGGCTACCACAAATAAAATAAAAACTGTTTTTTCTAAAAAATTAGTCTCGGCACATACTCCTTGCTTCATTCACATTCATAGATATTCTCATACACACCCATCTGTTTTTCTGACTCGTGAAATGGCCCGAGTATTAAAAATAATTGTTAAAAAATATTTCAAATTATTTATTATTATTTTTTGGTAAACTAATGTTTAAGACAATATTTTTTATGCATAGAACAAAGGGTAACAATTATTTTACAAGCAATAATTATTCGCGCGAAATAATTCAATATATACTAGTGTTTCATTCATAAATTACTGCTTGTTACATTTTTTCACCTGAAAACAACCAACTTTATTTTAAAGTCTTGTCTCGACGCCATCTAATGAGAGAGTTAGCACTTACAATGCCTTTCTCATATAAAATAAAGTTGGTTGTTTTCAGGTGAAAAAATCTAACAAGCAGTAATTGTTGAATGAAACACTAGTATATATTGAATTATTTCGCGGATAAGAGATAAGCCGCCATATCTCAGTGGTCAGAGCGATCGACCGGAAATCGAAAGGACACGGGTTCGAGTCCCGTTGGCGTCATGTATCTTTTATCAGGAGATTTTTCAATGTGGATGAGTGTTTCAGGCGATTAATTATTGCTTGTAAAATAATTATTTAAAATTATCACTCCTGAAGCTGCATTGAACTTTATAAAACTACATAATAGTCTAAGCTACCCAATTGATATTACAAAAGGAAAAAGCCATTCTGGATTTCGTCGATTTAAAGAAATAATTAGTTACTTAACTTGTTTTTTTTTTTAAGATTTTTCAAAGACCATTTGTCAACAAAAAACGATGAAAAAATCTATGTTCGTGAATTAATCGGAATGTGCATGCTTATTGAGGCTAAACGGTGCTATATTCCAGGATAGAATTTAGTTTCCACAATTTTTTATCAATCTTCTACATACTTCAGGCTTTCCCATCCTACCCCATTTTTTCCATTTTGGTCCAGCTCTTCTTCGGTATGTCTCTGGGATTTTCCTACTAGATTGGAAACTCGGTCAATAATTTTAATGTCCTATGATCTGGTATTCTTTAACTTAGGAAACCATATCTGCCTTCAGGACTTACATAATTACTTACTTACATACTATGCAATAATTACGATAGTGTATTATCCAAGGTGGAAATTTTCAGTTGCGAACTTACCAAATACAAGAGGTCCATAAAATAATATTTCTCTGGTGGTTTGTGAATAATGTTGTGTCTCTATTGTTTTTTATTTCTATTATGATTTGATTTATATATACAAACTCTCTCCATGGCTACAAATGTATTGATAAATGTTTTGTTTTGTAAATTTTTCGTTTTATATAATCTTTTGTTTTGTATAAATTTTTGAATTTATATTCTTTTCTTACAAATATAATTTACTTATTCCTTATTATGCTGTCTCAGTAGATGTAAAGTCACATGGAGGAAATCGATAATTGGTTTTATTTTGGCTATATAATACTTATGTACAAACTGAAACAAATGTAAACTGTCGATTTCCCGAAGATTAATAAATAAATAATCTTAACAAATTGTGTTGTCTTTTTTTACTTTGATAATTTAAACAGCTTATTTAATTTTCCGCTGCAAAAAGATATGGTTTGTTAATTTGAAGAGAAGCAAATCTTCTAAATAGGTCTAAGTTCTTCACTAAGTCATGAAGTGAATGCCTGAACAATGTGGCAATTCTGTGAACGAATCCTGACATAATATTTTTACCAACACGGTAAATAAATAATTAATCAATAAGGTTTACGTATTTTTGCCATCCCTGTGGTTGAGCTTTACGCTGTGGGACACCGGTCGAAGGTTCAGAGCCGGATGCCATTCCATTGTGTTCGATTGTCGGTGATATATGAATCTAAAAATAAAATAAAAACACCGAATTTTTGGCCCGGCCGAGGTGTTGTTCGGCTGCATGTTCTGTGTTCTGTTCCAGGACTTCTTCGATATGAAGAAAGATTGTGAACCACTCTCTAAGTAATCGTTTTAATTTGAATTGATTTAATTTTTTTTGTTACATTAATAATGGCATCTACCTACTGAGATTGTGAGTTTTAAGAGAAGCAATGTGCAAGAAGTAATTTTATGGTTACAGAAGTACTCTTTACAGGTGTTTCTCCCAGGGGCAAGCGAATAAGATGGTAAGCCTTTCTTGGAACACAAACAAGTAGCTTTATTCACACTAATTCAATACCTATCACATCTTCCACGCATCTATCGATATGTAGTTAAACATAATGACGAGTCCATTTAAAGTAAACCTCAATTAATAGTGAATCAATTAATGATTGGATTATTTGCATAGCGCCGTTTTCGTGAGAAAATCACTCCAAGGGCGCTTAACAACAAAACTTAACTCCAAATTACAAAACATAATATTATACATTTTTTATTCTTAAGGAAGGGATGACATTCCCGGTTGACAATATTTAAAAATCTCCTACTACCATCATATATGATTTAACATTTATTTACTACCATCATAGTTAGCCGAAAAATGTTGTGTCGTGATGGAGGACTTAGCCAGCCGAGGAATTGAACTCACCACCTACTCCTGGGTGGTAACCAGACGCAATATCAACTCAGCCACTGATCAGTTATATATTTCGGACAGCGTTAGGTCCGAAACGTTGGCTAAAGAAGGATGTATAATAGTATGAAAATAAATCACGATAATACATTTGACCGTGAAAACCTCAAATCATATCCAAATGAATAAATACTGAACTATTTTTTATCACATTCATTATATATTTCAAATAGTTAATGATACTAACCACAAGAAACCATAATGCTTTGATCATATTACGAGAAGCCATAAATACAATAACATGGTTGTCTATTGGGCAACCATGTCATTGTATTATCATAAAATAGTTGGTTATACTAACCACAAGAAATCATAATGCTTTGATCATATTACGAGAAGCCATAAATACAATCACATGGTTGTCTATTGGGCAACCATGCCATTGTATACCATCAAATAGTTGATGATACTAACCACAAGAAACCATAATGCTTTGATCATATAACAATAAGCCATAAATACCATTACATGGTTTCTTAATAGACAAACCAGGGATGATTGGTTTTCAATTTGATTCAAAATTTACGTGAGTGTCCAGTTTTTCCAGGTTGAAGCCTACTGTGGAAATATTACCCTGGTAATAGCTACCGATGGTAGAGAGTACCAGGAAGAAAAAACACAATTAGAACTCAAAGGCAGACCAAGTAGGAGGATGACTGACTCCCTAGAAGAATATATCCCACCATGGGAAGACCTGATAACAGAGACCGATGGCTAGAGACTGTAGTCGGTAGAGAAAACGCGTGAAGGCGGCCAAACTCTAACTTGGAATTTATGATGATGACGAAGTAATAATTGGTGTATTACATCAAAATCTACCGTTCATTTTAATTTTTTTAATAAATAATATAACGAACATACGGAACAAAAACCAGAACGTTGCAATGTAAAGTTTTCTTTACGTAACAAAAGTCGATCAGTAGTTTTTGCCACTGTGCTACTGTCCCACTGAAGTGCTTCGGAATAATAATCTAGATTTGTCGTTACAGAGCCAAAGATTGATTTTGATGCTAATGACTCGGTGGGTATATCGCTCCCTTTCCGACTAATGCACCGGATATTGCGCAGGAAAGAGATGGTTGGATGAAAACGGAAAAGGCGAGGTCTTTCTTGAATCTGTTATTTGAGTACCCACCACTGCAGAGGGAAATAGTGTCACAACTTATTAAAAAAAGTTCTACTAATTATTAATTAGATTATAATATAATTAAAAGCCTTTCACAAATACCTGAAATCACAAGAAACCTTTAACTCCAAATTGATTTCATAGAAGAATTCCTCGACAATCTACGTGTATAATAAGTGTAAATCGCTAGGTACTCATTTTTCAAACCTCGAAAAAGTGCTTCACTCTGGACGGTGTAAAAACGGTATCGAAACCGGACTGGGTAACGTTGTGAGGAGGGTCAAAAAGGTGTTGTAGAAAACTCCTTATAAACCTTGCTTCTCCCGAAATTTCAATGGAATTTTTAAATTTTTATTGGATGAATAGTGACATTAACCTAATTTTCATATTTAGTTCGTCAGCATCTAAATTACATAACATACGTAACATTACTTTTATGCAAAGGTTAATTTCTAGATTTACTGTTATATTACAAGTCAAAGATTTTTCATAGTGGCAGCATTTGTAAATCAATTAAATATCCAATTATCGTCATTTGGTATGGCTCATGTAAGTTTCAGTGAAGTGTTAGAGTAATTTAATATTCGTCATTGGTTTTAGGATTTTGGGCTATAGTTTTGAGTTATATTATAAATTTGACTGACGTCCTTGAGTTGATATTTCACGGCAATACCACTACACAAATTACCGAATACACTAAACGAATTCTATAACTGAATAGTTAATTCACATACACTATCAAATACAAATGCCTTCCATGTAGATTTAAAAGGAAATCAATTTGGACCTTTTGACTATTAGATTGAGACAGCCAATCAGCATTGCGTATTTTATCTCTCTTACACTTTCTGATTTCGTATAAAGCCATTTCGTTTGATTTTGAATTTGTACTGAGAAACCAAATTTTAAATTTACATATCGCATTTATTATGTTCCTCTTTACTCTTTGCCCAGAACCGTCTCCGTAAAATTCCAAATTTTAAGATAGGTGAGAAGGTACCTGTTTATAGTTTTATTTAAGTAATTAAGTAGGTAAGTATATTTTAAATTAAGAATTTGGAGTTATGGCACCGGATTCCACATTCGAATGTCCCGCCATTATGTGCCACTCGCTTCACGTTCATTAAGCGCAATCTTCATCGATCAATTAATTTTAATTTTATATATTATTATCCGCTCGACCAAAGTGATTTATCAACGAGCTCTCTTGACCTCGGTTACGATGGCCCGATGCTCGTTTTTTCCTGGGGAATGATAAATATATTCTAAATTGAAATTTTTGGGACGTTAATAATTAGATACAATAAGTATACTTATAGATGGTAATACAATTGGATATGGACTGATGTTAAGAAGCAAGGACACTTTTTAATATAATTTATTCAAAATTTTTTGTTAATTATGAGTAAAATAATTGGTAACCAGCCACTTTAAAAGATTTCATGTAAAAAGATTAAAGTTCCTAGTTCTTCCTATGTAGGTGATATTATGAATGAAAAATTCTAGTAGTCCAGGGTAAAGCACGGTCCATCGATAAAACCCTATATTAATCAAATTACTGTTAGCGACATTTGCGAGCACGGTCAGCACATGATTCCGGCAGTCGGTAGACTGCACTGCACTGCACTTTTGGCGCCGCCTCCAAGCTTGAATATTGTCAATATAAACAACTTTTTGAATAATGTCATTCGTTATACATAATAACTTCATCATAAATGAATGGAGGTGAACTGACGAAGCTCTTAGAATTGAAACAAATCATATACGCTGAATTGATTCCGTTCCAGCTTGGAGAAAAGAAAGTTGTTCAAATAACAATAGTTATGACTAAAGACTTCATAAACTAATTAACTCCCAACGTATATTGAAGTTATAATTCAATTCGTAATTGTCAGTTTATTTGTATTTTTAATTTTCACGTAGCCATTTGATTTTTATTAATGTCAATCTATAAACAGATCAGCCAGGGTTGACTAGTATAACGATTACTTATTTATTTCGTGTCAATATCGGGGCGGCTATCGACAGCCCAACCGTGCTGGGGATATCGATATAAAATGGTTGAAAGTTGAGCCTATCAAACCAATATTGTTATATTACTAATTTGATTGTGCTAGACCCCCAGGTCTTGTCGTCTGGTGGTTTGGAAAAACAGAAGCGATGAAGAGTAATTTTGCAGTGACAATAACTATGATGTCCACGTGATTGGAAGAAAGGGTTCCATGATAACTCAACACAGTGACAATTCAACACACTTTTAAAAAGTGAAATAAAGTCATTAGAAACGATGAAAAAAATTTTTTTTTCAACCTAACCTACTTAACCCAGTTAATAAAGTTTTTGTTTCATCACTTTCTATGACTTCATAAAACTTTTTAAAGATGTGATAAATTATCTTTGTGATGATTTATCCGGTCACCGGAAGAAAGACCCAGAGACGTCCCATGAAGATCAAACGAATCAAATAATCAGGTTGTTGGGGGTCGAAAAAACAGAATGTTTGAATGCGGATGAAACTATGTAGAAGTTTGCCACGACAGTTGTGTGGTGTTTCATCTTCTCTGCTTACTCCTACAGACATTACGTGTGTTTAATAAGTTTTTTTCTTTATTAGGTAGATTTTTTGTTACATATTCTACATTAACAATAGTTTTTTTTTTCCATATAAAATTTACTGCAATATTCTTTCCTTATGCAAGGTGTTGATTGTGTTAAGTAAAGAATTGCTCGTTAGCATAATTTTTTTTTATTTTAAATCTGTACAGTGAAAATAAATTAAATAAGTAAAATAGTATAAAAAGTTTTAACTAAGGAAGGATGAGAACCTATACAGAACCATGAATAATATATATTTTTTAAATACGATAAACTTAAAAATGAGTGTAATTGGTGTATGAGTGAAATGAGTAATAAATAATAAAAAAAATTTCACTTGTGTCAAACACTTCGTGGGTTTACATAATTATAATAATTAAAATAAAATAACTTTGTTTGAATACCACTTTATTGTATATATTTATAACCAACCGGTTTCAGTTCAACCCGAACCTTCATCAGGGTTAATAAAAACATGAATATGTTATTTTATTTTAATAATTATAATAATAATTTTGTAAAAAGACCAGCTAGGAATAATATAACTTTAATTTCAACATACTATGTATGCATTTGCGCAAAATGAACAATAATAAAATATAAACTTAATAAATTCGACAGGGTGTTTTAAATTTTTTTTCTTTTTCTCGTCAGTAATTTATCTCTGTCCTTATGTCCGTGGGAAGATCATTGAATAATTTTATACCTAAATTTTTATGTTGTGAGTTAATCAAAATTAAAGGTAAAATGTTAGTTTCCATTATTAAACATGCGGTGAAAAAAAAAAGAATCAACATAGACATTACATCATTGAAAGCCTTTCAAAATAACACCATCGTTAAAATAACACTTTGGTGCTTTGGTACCATAACGATAACGTGCATATTGGTAGTATCGGAGTTAGAGGCATCGGAGTTAACCTCTCTCCTTAACGCGGACATTCCTACTTACGGACGTATTGTTTGAGGTCGCTCCCCGACGCGCTCAAACGGACAAACGTAAAAACGGGACAAAGGCGTACAGAACCGCGGGTGGCTGGCATTCCGAGACAGGCACGAACCGAGGTTTGTTTAAATCCGTGATAAGATCTTGATTCGATATTCACGCCAACAGTTTTCATACATCGCCGTCGATAAAGAATAAGCTAGGGTGAAAAAATCATCTTCATTATGACATCTGTGATTCTGTAAGATACTTATTATTTTGATATATTCAAACAATTTCAAACATTATTTTTTTCCACTACCGGTTTCATCTTATTATAGACATCTTCAGATTATTTATCTTCGGAATTCCACCATGAATTCTCAGTAACAAAAATAGAAATATTAAAGATTTATTATTAATTAATTCAATAAATTATTGATTACTTTGACTAAAATAGTGACTCACTAAACAGCAAAAGGGTATAAAATATGATTTTAAATACCTCAGAAGAAAGGGCACTTGGAAAGGGGTGCATTTAAGCTTTTGAAAAAAATGCACTTTAAATAATTAATGCTTTTGGTCCATCGTAATATTGAGAAGTCTTAGATTTATCTAGTAAATTAAGTATCATTGGATCGAGCACTCCGAATTTCCAACACCCAAAAAATACATCCTAAAATCGCATAGACATAGACTAGTTCAAAACTTCCATAAAAAATACGATTAATTTTGACTACTATTCAACTAACTTGTACGGTGTAATTTATCCCTTTTTCACCGTGCATTTATATTGCTGTCTCTACAAAATAATTGGGGATGGCGTCTCGATTAGGGTAAAGGTTAAGATCTGATTCGATTCACGAATCGTGCTTTAAAGATCATCTTGAATTAGTTAGTCGGCGAAAATTGATTAATTATTTGAATGAATCTTGTAAAAAGGTACACACTCACACTATTAAATAAACACTAAAATCTAACGATTAATCTATTCCTTTTTACGATAGATCATAGAATGTCACGAAATGGTGTATTTATTGGCGCAAAAACTATTGAAGTTATTAATTTTAAGTTATTAATAATTATGCTGCTTATTTAAAATCACTTAATCAAAAGGTAATCACAATTGTATTTAGTTTTTTTTTAATAATAAAAATTGAGTTTTTCGCTTTTTAAAACAAACGAGATAATTATAAAGTGGTTTGACTGAAAGGGTGCTTTTTTAATTTAAGAAATTTTGTGAAATTTAAGGACAAATGAATGATTCAAACTTTTGATGGGTGGGTAATTCTTGCGTCAAGCTTTTGAGAGTGTACCTACCTAAATGTTGTAACTTGTGAGAAGTTTTTTTTCGCTTTCGATAAATACGAGTATAAGAACTGAAATTCTAAATGACTGGCAGATGGAGATCAATCAAGATCGGTCGTGAGAAATTATTTAATTATTTTGAACTCCATAACATTACAACTTATCTCAAGATTCAGGAGTAAAATTTTACAGTGATAAAACATTAGCGTCGTTAGTTTTTTTTTTTAAAATTGATTAAATAATTAACCGGTTAAAATAGATAAATATATTCATGTCAGATCTAGTAGGTAATTACAATGAATAATGAAAATTATTTCAAAATCGATAGTTTACTCCCTAAGACTCCGTAAGGCTCTCGACTAGCAATCCGGAGGTCGCGGATTCAAATCCGGGCGTGGACCAATAATTTTTTTTATTCGTATTAATTTGGTGATATTTTACAATTACTTCATTTGAAATTTACATGTATTTACGACATGTTCCAGGGTGTAAGATATTCTCAGTATCGCCCTTGTGTAAGACGACTCAGAATTGAAACGTTGCTTGAAATGGCTTCAGACGTGTTGGTGACCAGAACTGACAAAACAGGTATTTCCCCACCTTCCTCTTCCCCATCTCCTTCCGCTCCCCACTGCATTAAGCCTCAAAAAATACCCCAATTGGGGATGCTATAGTCTCACTGGCTCCACACGGTTGATAGCAGTTGGGACTCTTCGATATTCATAAAAAATGGTTCAGCAGTTCAATACATGAATTCGAATCGAATTATGGCGAGGAAAAAGCTGCTAGATTACGTAATGTGATCAGTTTTTGTATAGGTATGTACCTACTAACTGTAAGGGATGTGTGTCTAAGTCTAAATGATGGAACGCCACATATGTAGGTCCTTGCTCCATCCATTCTATCATTTATTTATTAACTGTTATTTCCTCTTAAAATAAATCAACTCAAGAAATTGTCCGGGATGTCACTAACTTATTCCACCATCTTGCGCGATATAATATTGTAATCACATGCCACTACGGTCTCAGACCAATATCTCAATCTCCCAATCTCCCAATGTATCCAAAATCCAAACCAGAGCGTTGAATTCTTATCGATGTTCAAATGTTCTTCTTAGGCAGTATTATTTTTGCTAACATAGTAACATAACATATTAACAAATTTTTGTTTACATAGTTCTCTGCAATGTTATATACTTTCCCAATATAAACTGGTTCTTGTGTTTAAGAAAGGAGTGGTCATAGATATAATTAAAAAAACTCTACAGTGGAAATAAACACAGAGGAATAAAAAGTTTTGATCTAAGGAGGATAAGTTTTTAAGTACGAAGACGACAAAAACATGAATAAAATATCTGTAAAAAAATTCAATTTTTAGTCAATAGTAAAAATTAGTTTCTTTTAAATATTATTTATATGCAAGATTATTAAAAACATTCTCAAAATAATTAGTCATCTCATTCAGTTTTAGTACTTCCTCTGCCCCTTCCATGAATCACTGCAATATACTAAACTTTGTTACGGTTGAGCTTAACTTATCTATGCACAAGTATTTACGTAAAGTTAGTTCGTTAGATAGTATGCAAATTCTTTTTATCAAAGCACAAAAAAGCACGTTGTAGGTAGACGTATTGCTTCAAATTGAATTTATCCGCGAAACGTGCAGAAGGGATTTTTCATACTTCATATTTCATGGAGCTACGAACTATGGAGATGACTTTTGGTATCCTTTAAAATATGAAATACTAAAAGAAATAATATTCATTTTGTGCATGGGGTCCGGGTGTAAAGTACACTAACTTTAAGGATTCTACATGATTTTAGAAATAAAACAAATAATAAAAAAACAAATAATTTTTTTCGGAATTAATTTTTTAAGATAGTTTTCACGTAAGAAAATTGAATTGTTTGTGTGGTAAAAAGGATATTCTTCTATGAAAAATATTTTAGTATGGGAAAAATGGAGTTTGAATTTCTAAATCAAATATTTATCTTGTTTACTTCTACCGATGTAAATCACCTCCCGAAGTTAGCGCACTTTACCCCCAGACACCCAGTATAAATAATCGAAAGAACATGTCACTCGTCTGCATGTAAAATGGCAGCGAGCGATGTTATAATTTTATAGAACATTTTCAGCTTGAGTTTCAGTGCCGATAAAAATCGGAATATTTTTTAAATTTTCTTTATTCACTGTGTTTGGTTATTACATTTTATGGATATGTTAAGACCAGCAAACTAGGCACATGCCAGTGTTAATAACATTTTTTTATTTATTTTATTACAGTTACGTTACGGTTACGTTACGGTTACAGTACGTTTACGTTACCGTTACGTTACGATTAA
The DNA here is from genome assembly GCF_061612785.1 of Hesperophylax consimilis. NCBI lineage: Eukaryota > Metazoa > Arthropoda > Insecta > Trichoptera > Limnephilidae > Hesperophylax > Hesperophylax consimilis. Next base: position 24,895,690 of record NC_142842.1, read on the forward strand.
AACACAAGTACCTAACACAATTAATTTGCCACTTAATTTAATTACATTACCTACACAAGGTGCAACCTGTTCTGACGAAGGTTTTGTTTGGTTTTTTGGTTTATGGTGCTGCCACACGCAAAGCTCACATCAACAGATAATATAAAGCACAATAGCGCTCGCCATACAATCCCATACAGACCCGACACACGTAAAAAGATAACGCGCTATAAGTGTGGTTCTGAACTTCGCTAACCGAATTTATTTTACGTAACCGCTCCCGACGCGATATTTGAAAAGTTATGCGTCCCCCTCTCCGCCGTAAAAAGGAGAGGGGGTCATTTTAATTACGGAGCTACCGACTAAGTTCCGTATTCCCTTTGACAGCCATGACATAAGCAGCCTAATAATGCATTTCTTATTTATTATGTTAGCTCATATCGTCATGTGTGCTAGTAAATTTAGAAACATAAAAAAAAAACTTTATTTGGCAAACATACTTAACATATATTTAAAATATAAATATAATCAATATTTGAATTTGAATTAAACAAATTTTCGCCCTTTGACTTTGACTTGAGCTTATTTTACAATAATTTATTATATGTCGCTTTCGTCGATCGGCGTGCGAACTGCGAATTTCCTGATTCGACGGAGAGGTTATGTGAAAATGCGCTATTTACGCGCAGATTGTTTAAAATCTAAAAAGTTTATAAATAGCATTTATAATTATATAGTTGGCGGCATCATCATCTGAGGATGAGCTGTCCAACAGATCCAGCAATAGGCGACAAGTATCATCCATTTCGAAAACGTGCTCAAGCTGTCAGTAAGTAAAGTTGTCACTTTGACAGATGAAATTATGTTCCTCGGCCGCTCTCGAATTCAACTGACCCCCTCTCCTACCATAGGAAGAAATATTTGATACCGTCGTGTGTCGGTAGAAAAGATGATGCGCTGTACATTAACTTTTGATGTGAGCTTTGCGTCTGGCAGCACCATTATTTTATGGTTTTTACACATCGCGGGATATAATCTAGCTCATGAACTGTGTTGATTCGAGTATTTATAGGTACATCTCGAATATTAGTTATCGTTTTCTGATGTACTATATCAGATGAACTTGGAGGCGTATAGATGAGTTTTAGACAGAATCTTGCTTTTTAGATCTCGTTAATAAACATCATCAAAGTAACATTTTGACGCTGAATGGTCAAACGAGGGAAACACTGAAAGAATCATCTTTTATAAAATAAAGTGTAAATAGCTACTCTAAATAAAATTAATTTTTATTGTTTAAATTGTTCGCACGGGGATTTAATTCGGTGAGCTTTGGGTCTACAGCAAAGAAGTTAATCACTCTATCTTTCTCAACAAAACCATATCTTAGAAATACAAAAGGTATAAAAGATGTTTGTTTGTTACCTGTACAGGAAAGAATATACGTACTATTTATTCCTGTATCCATCGTTGTTCTTAATAGTAATGCTCTATGTCAACGCTTTAAAAGCCGACCGAAAAATGTGTTTAATATTGTAAACAGTATTTATTATAATTAACTTGTCACTAGAACTATAATTAATTCACCTTTGTTAAAAGAGGTTAACTTATATATAAGAATACTAGTGGGAGATCCCATGCAGTTTGAACATGCACCGAAAGCGAGGACTTCTAACGATCAGAATGCGCCAATCTACAGAGCGACTCAACTGCTTAAAGATGACCATCTTGACCATCGAGATTTTTAATATCACTTTCAGATACAGTTCAGCAACTCTCTTTTTACGCATATCACAAAATAGTAAAACTGCCCCGTGACCTTTTATACTTGCGTGCACCTCAAATTTGTAATCTTCTACATAATATATGTAAATAAAATATGAATTAAATAAATAAATCACAATGATCACGACTTAGCGTCACTAATCATTTCTATATTTTCTAGAATTTTGTTTTTTCTTCATTCATTTTCGCACACGAGGATGTATTATTTTTCCAGCATCCCTTTACCTATGTGTACAGTACATCGAAGTGCATCTCAGCAAAGCCATGGCACGCATTCATTCAATTTCCCCGGCCGCGTCAAACCAGACTCTCTGATAATATATCGGAAGTCGCCGCATCCGCTGGAGGAAATTGACATCTCGTCTGGTTCACTGTATATTTATTTGGTTCACCCTGTTCCCTCTACCCTCTACCCTGTACCACACTGTTCACTGTGCGCTGTGCAGATAGTGAATTTATGAGAACCATGGAAATATGCATATATGTAACACAGTTTCCATAAAAATTATAAATTTAAAATTTCGCACCGAAGCACATCTGAGCGTAACGGAAATGTTCCTGCAAGAACGAGTGCACTCTTTCGTAGTTCTTTTTTACCACCGTATGCAAATCTTTGGTGTAGACTACGTCAATCCAAGAAAACTATCATTATTGCCATGGCTGCCTAGATGGAGTCCCCCTTATGACCTGACACGAGAAGGCAGACGATTATTTAAACAACTATTACTTTAAGTTAATATTTTATGTATTGTTATTTTATTTTACTCCAAATCATGGAATATATTGCATTGCGCTATCCTGCACACCTTCAGGAAAAATATTATTTTTTTTTTTAAATCGATAGATGAGAGTTGTGGACATGTCCGTGTGACCAAAACAAGCATTTTTTTGTAACTTAATTTAAGCAATTTAAAAAAAGATAACTTAATATTTAATCAGTATACAGTAAAGCGTTCTTCAAATGGCAATGCGCAAAACCGCGCTTTACAAAGATTTATGCAGTTGCGATTATTATTATTAAAGAAGAGCGAAAAGTAAATTTATCAGATACATTTTTTTTATTTATAAGAAATCCAAAATGGTTTCCTAGAAATAACCAATCTACCTTCCTTCACATTTTCCCCGCAATCTTCTTAGAAAAAAAATGTTCAAATGTCGCTGATGAAATATCCGATTTATTCAAATATATTTGTTATGGTTAAGGTTTTCACGGGTGTAAGATGTGGAATAATTTTCTCGGCTTACCCGCGTAACATATAGTTCTTAAAAGGACTTTTTAATTCCTGATGTTTCGGACACATCTCACTGTCCATCTTTAGAATCTTTGTCTTGAGTTTTGTCTCAAACTGAATGCTTTCGGTCCAGAAGTCAAGATACAAGTGGGTGCTTATCAAACGTCAAGTATTAAAAAGCCCTTTTAAGGACTACGTTACGCCGGTAAACCGAGAAAATTATTCCACATATATATATTTATATATATGTATTCATAAAAAATTACAAAACTTTCAAATCACAAATCAAACAACTTTTAGATAAACCCAACGGTAATCACAAGTTTTAATTTCATTGGATACATTTTTCAAATAATTGTTTATATGAACTCATTTGTAATTTTTACTGGTTAAATTTTCCTAAATTCACGTTATGAATTTAGGAAAATTGATTAATGATTAATAAAAAAAATATATACACAAAATTTAATATTTAAAAAAAAAGCTACATATATTTTTTTTACATATCCTCTAAAGTTATATAATGCGCTTCCTAATATGCGTACATTTTTTTAAGTACCCATTTCATACAAGATTGCCAGCTCGGTCTTTGAACAATTTACAACCAGTACTGTACCTACCTTCTATTATTTCGTACCTAATAAGTACATTTTTATTTTTATATCTTATTTTTTCTAAGTTTTATAACTATTATATTATGAAAGTTATATTTTTTAGTTTGTAATTAAATTTCTTATTTTCTTAATTATATTGTGTTATCAAATTTATCATCTAGTTTTAAAACTATTTGTTAATTTCTAGCTACATCAACTAGTGAAATTTCACAACCTATAAACCATAATGACTCCCAACACTCCCCAACTCAAACATGAGAAATAATTTCTCAATTGAGTTGGGCAGTTTTTCGTTAAAAAATTTCTAATTTTTTCGCAATCAGCCTCGAAATATCTACATTTGTAAATTATTGTAATGTGTTTTATATTCAATAAAAAATATATATATATATATATATAAATTCAATATGATTTCATAATAAATTTGTAATTACGAAACTTGATTTGAATAACTTTTAATTTGAGTCATTCATCTGAAAGGCCCCAAACCCCAACCCCAAAACCAGGCAATTTATTTCCGCCCTTCAATGAGGCTGTATTTACCATGGATGAGCTTTCACAATTCAGGTGAACCGAGAACGGAAGTGACAAGGTCCATTTTGCAAGTATTAGGGCGTCATTTCACTCCGAAATCGGAAGTCAACTTCTGCATCCGTGAAACACCAGGTGTATTAATTAATTAATACATTCATATTTACAATTTTTATGACAAAAATGTTTGTTGGTCAAAAAATATTTTCCACCGATTAACGATTTTAAATCAAAGATGTATTTAAGTATTTTGCTGGTTATTTTTTATTGGATTGTTTTTAAACCAATATAGATATCAAAAGATGTGCAATTGGCTACGTTATTAAAACACATCAATATATTATTTAAGACTCCTTCTAAAATTGTCTGGAGGGTAAGTAATCTTGCAAGTAGTGGGGAAAATAATGAAAACAAATTTGTAATGATAATTTATAAAGAGTTATGGACTAGGTATGTTTTTAAGAAACACAACATGTCATTTTTGTTTGACCAGACATAAAAATTAGTTCTTATTATATATTTTATTATTATATTGAATGTTTGTAAATAATATTAAATATTATTTTATTGTATTTTCATTCGTAATATTGGTTAGTAAATACTATATGGTATCTCTTAAGTATTTAACGAGATACACCTAATAAGGGAAAATATTTAACATCATCTAAAATAACCAAAGTTTAATGTTCATTAAAATGTTTCCACGTTAAATAAACATCACTAGAGAAACTACAATGATTAATTCCGAGCCAAAAAAAGTGATCAAATTTTGATGCAATACTTACAGCAGAAATATAATCGCGCTGAATAAATGAGAAAATGCAAAACAACAGTTAATCGAACAATCTTTAATTATTTTATTCAAATTTATTCATTAATAACTGTTATTTTGTCATCTGTGAATGGATGCTCGGCCGCGGTTATTCGGAGGTATAAATTCCGCACGAAGGAACACAGATACCAATTATGCTAATCCTCCATGTTAATTTCCCCTGAAGGGTTGGCTGGAACAGCCCCAGGAAGGAAATGTCCCACCAGCCACCCCTAACTAAACTAAGGGAGGAAAATCAAGAACAGAAATGTGAATAATAATTATTGTTTTGAATGTTCTGAATTACGGCACCGCTGTAATGCTATTCTCAGTGAACTCGCACAATTAATTAAAAACATATACTCATAAATTATAAGATTGTCATCTAGTCTACGTCCGGGTATCAACATTTCTTAACATAGGTATTTAAATTTTTTTAAATATTTTATATACATGGAACTAAAAATATTGCTATTTTCAAATGCTTTGAGTTATGATAACTCATATATTCCCATCAAAATGGAAATGAATTAACCTAAATAAAGCATTGAAGTAAATTTGCTTCATGCACACAGGTTTCGTGTTATTTTTACTGGAGAATTATTAAAATCATTTTAATTAGGTAGTAATTCTATGAACAGTAGACCTAGCGTCCAAAAAATCATATTTCTAATTTTCTTTTTTTTTTATAAATCAAAACCAAAATTTCTTCTAACATCATAATATTTGAAAGAAGGTACTACAGGCTAAATCATAAGCCACGTAATATTTACCATAACATTTCTATTTCAAATAAGTAATTTATTACGCAACTTGTCCATAGAAACGTCACCTTCTCGATAAAAATTATTTTTGATAAGCAAATTGGAGAAAGATATTGGTCCTAATAATTTTCAAATCCGATGGGTCAACAGCGAAAACAAAATAGACTGATGATGTTCCCTTATTTACATAAATTTATGTTTATATTCTTAATTTATTATTTTTCTTATTACACACATGTCGCTATCAATGTTTTATTATTTTTATGTATAATGTATTATGTATTTATACTCTCTACGGGATGTTTGGTATTGCACTAACCTCTATAATAAAGAAATTATAAAAAATATTATTTTAAAACTTTCTTCGGGCGGGCAGGTAAGTACTATAATACTGATAATTCCGATTTGACAGATCTTTGCGTCATCCACGCTCATGAATCTCTGGTGGGATAAAAAGGTAGTACTCGTATCCAAAACGGCCACCACCTTGAACTGGAAACGAAACAGAGATATGAAATACCAAACGGTCGAGCTAAAACAGATAAGTCAATTATATGCTCCTGAAATGGAGAAAAAACATCACTTTTATAGGGCGTCACTGTAGGTTTCCATGTACACGGGTGAGCTTAGTTCAATATAGGTCTACAAATTCTCGTAACGTAAAAAATCTTCTACCCATCTTTTTTAAACGCAGGTTTTTGCACGCCATTATTATTAAGAGTATGAGAATCAGCAATCATATATTGTAAAAATGGAGAGAATGTTCTCAAAATATCAAGTTTCCAAAATGTCCTGTGCGCTTTAAAGGTTGCAGTCTCTCTGTCTAAAAAATTATGGCTCCGTTAGAGCATGAAGAATTTTTGATACGTGTTTGTGTAATTTAACACCATTCGTAATACCCTACGTGTTTAAGCGGGAAATGAGGAAATGTAAATATGTCAGAATGTTAAATATTTATGTGTTGTAGCCATGTTAATATTTTAACCCCTTTGTAAAAGACGTAATAACTCTAATTACCTGCTCAACTAATGAAGTATTATGTCAGCTCATATTTTTTTATATGTTATGGAAATACAGGGTTTTTCAATAAGAGGTGTTATTTTGAATACCTCCCTATTTCGGTAGATGTTACTTTTAAAGCTGTCATTTTTTGACATTTCACAAGTAGAAACTACGTCATTAGTAAAAAAGGAACGATACGCACTTCGACAACGCATTGAAATTTTTAAAATTCACTTGAGTGAATCAAATGCAAATCATCTTGAGTGATGAGACCCATTTTCACCCCGGTGGCTTCGTTAACAAGCAAAATTGTCGCATCTGGGTCTCGAAAAACCCAAAATTTATTGTTGAAAAGCCTCTCTATCCTCAACGTGTGACTGTTTGGTGCGGTTTATGGTCCGGCAGAGTAATTGGACCTTACTTTTTCGAAAATGAGGCTGGAGCAACAGTTACGGTGAATGGATTGCGCTATCGATAGATGATTAATGATTTTTTTATGGCCGGAATTGGATGGTATTGATCTGGAAAACGTTTACTTTCAACAAAACGGCGCTACATGCCACACAAGCAACGAAACTATTGATCTTTTACGATTGAATATCAAAATAACACCTCTTATTAGAAAACCCTGTATAATTATATCGCAAAAATATGTTTTGTTCTTTATTAATAGTTATTTACTTAGGTTTCAATAAAACTGTTATACACATCGGCTATTTCTGGAGTTCTATACGATTTCTGTGAAGTTATCGAATTATAATTCTTCCTTCATCATTGAAGGACAAAATGCATAGACCATTTAACTATGCTAAAGTAATCGTATGTGTATATTAAGGTACTTCACATAGTCTTTGCTCAGTTTTAATCGGTGAAATTGGATGTCAGTGATTGAAAAAAATCCATCTTTAGTGATTACGAAATATATATTTACGATATTATTAATTAAAACCATTCCTCAAAATATTAATAAGGAAATATATGAAATTGCTTACTGCAGTTTAAAGCCAATCCGTCTACATTTCACCATCTATCTCATATTTTTAAGTTTTATAAATTTGGTTCATTATGTCAATCGATCGCTCAAAACGTTTCGCAAGCTTGGCATAATATGCCAAAAATCACTCTAGAGGTTATTTCACAGTATCTTACAGATGATGAATAAAATGATGATAGTTGAGGCACATTTTTACAGCGAAGTACTGTGTAAGTACGTTAAACAGCGGTAATTTCTTGTATTTAATATCCACCACGTCACATTCCGAAAAAAACTACGAGATAATAGATGGATTCTGCTTAAAACACGTGTTAAATAAAAATAAAAACTTAGTTACTAAAATTTTTTTCCTCCCATATTTAAATTCCTGTCAAAACTTTCGTTAATCCCTACTTTTAATTACTTTTACCGGGCGTTCAATCGTGAAAAGGGGAGAGTGGGTATGCTACCATTCGGGGCAATCACAACATTCACGATAATAATTCATACATCAATAACTTTAATGTCTAATATTATCATTACATCGGAGCGGACTATTAATATGGCGCGGGCAGAGAGGAAATGAGGAGGAAATTAACAGAACATTGTGCATTATATTCCGAGGAAAGGGGAGTTAGGGGCCATGAAGTATGAATGCTAGCGAGAATTATTATTGCATAATTATTAATAAAGCGATTTACAGGTTTTTAGGACAGCTATTTTGCATTAAACGCCTTCCATGATACTCGAACAAAGATGTTGTTAATAATTGTACATGATAATTACCTTGGATACCGGTGCATAGATTGTGAAAATTGCGAGAGAGTGAAGAAATGAATAACAATTTTTGTTGTTGTAAATGTGCTCATTAAATTTTAAAATGTCTTAATAGCAACAACTCTTTGATGTATAGATTACTGTTTAGCAAAAGAGTGTTGATCAATAATTTTTTGTACTTACTATATGGAGAAAAATGAGTATATCTCTTTAATTGATGGCTAATCTGGTTAAAAACGGTATTTCACGCCCTTAGCGAATGAACTTTCGACCCTTAGCGAATGAATAGATTTTCTGATAAACTTTATATTAGTAAAAAAATGTACATAAAAATTCTAATTATTTCATTTCATGAACATGTGTTCTAGTATATTAGGAATTTACTAAAATTTTATCATGAAAGACATAATTTGAAGAAATTTTTAATAAATTGGCAATACTCATTTGTTGTGTGTAGAAAAAAAATTATATGCATATTTTTGCCACTTCGCAACAATAGTGTCCTTGTCCTTTTTAACTTATGGATTTACAAAGATTGAAATTAATATAAATGACTTATTAGTAGATTAGAAGCATTTTACCGGTAAGACAGAGATCCTGGCTTCGATTCCCATTTGAGACGGTGACCTTTTTTATTTTATTTGCTATTTGCTTTGCTTTTTTTTTGAGTTTATTAATATTTTAATTGTAGAATATATTTTTTATTTTATTAACTCTTTCTTTTAAAAAGTAGAATCAACTTTAATGATGCAAACCACTTCATAAATATGTGCGTTGTATGTGTGGTCTGTTAAAAATTACACACCAAAGTGAACAATTATTTTCAAGACTGTTGAACTCTTAATTTCGATTGGTCTCGAAGCAACAATTATAATCGAACCTCGTGAACGTCTACAGAGAAAATCACTGGTTGTGTAATATTCGTTCGTCCTTGGTCACTGCTATCGAAAAACAATAATTATTGACCTGTAATAATTGGTATCGGCTGGAGAGGTCACGACCCGCGCTTGTTAAGACCAATTATGTACATTAATTATATCGGCCAGCATCTTCTACATCTACCTGGCCGGAGTAAATTATAGCTCGTGATAAGGATACCCGAGAGCTATAAATTAATTTAAGGAATACTTTGCGAAACTTAAGATCATACCTACCTGCTAATAACTAATAACGATAAATTGCCCATAAATGAAATTGAATTAGTCTATTCTGTTTTTACAAACCGTGACAATGTTATGTTTTACCGTCTGGCGCCAGTGAGACCATCGGATCCCCAATTGGTGTATTTTGTGAGGCTGAAGGTGGGAGAGTACCTGGCTATTCAGATCTGGTCACCATACACGGCTAAAGCCTTTTCAAGCAACTTTTCAATTCTGAATGGTGGTCACCAGGGTGATACTGAGAATATATTCTACTCTGCAACGTGCCGCAAGTAATATTATTTTTAATTAATAAATCGTGAAATAACGCAAATTCATAATATAAAATTTACTTGTGCATGCCGGGATTTGAACCCGTGACCCTCGGATTGCTGGTTGAGAGCCTTAGCTCTTGACCACGGAGGCAGTCAAGAATATATGTGGATTTTGAAAATATTTAAATATCTATTTACTCATTTACATCGGGTACATGAAATATAACAATTTTTTTAAACAGGGGTTAGTAATAAATAATAATTACCAAAAAAAGATCCTTTCATTACAATTAGATACAATAAAATTAAAAAATAAATTATCAGAAATAATATTTCGATGCGAAAATATTGTTTAGGTACGTTTTAAACATCAAATTTGTAAAGTTAAAAATGTCGATTTCATTTGTATGTTAGTTTTCTGAAATTGAAATATGTCCTTATGTCTAGTGTGTCGAGTAGGTAGTCTTAAATTGACTGATTGAGGAATTTTAGGTGTACATATTTATTTTTCGTGTATTGCTCTTCTGAGAAGTCGAATGTCAAAAATGAGTCAAATATTACAACTTTCTTCAACTTCAATTAAACTTAATAGGATCGTGTTATCTACCTGATAATATGATTTTCAAAGGGAAAAAACATTAAAACTGTAAAATATGCCAGTAAAAAATAGGCTACCTTTTTAGGAAAATAATTTCCCTCAGGGCCTATGTCATCTTTAGGGATGCTGTGAGGAGTGTCTTTTTTAAGGATACCATGGAGAAGTTCTGGAAAGGTAAAAGGTATGAGAGTTAGGTTAGGTAAGGGCCTATGTCATCTTTTGGGATGCTATGTGAAAGGTTATTTTTAAGGATAGTATGAAGAGGAAGTTCTGGAAAGGCAAAGGGTATGAGGGTTGGGTTGGAATCTAGGGATCAGTGTGTAGAGGAGTGACAGACAAACGAATATATCTACCCCTCTGCGCACAAGGCCATGGGTCGAGGACCAGAGCTCACAGCAGCTTCTCCCGATCCTATATCACCAAAAGTAGCGAACCACTTGGGGGACTCATGACATAGGTGTTGGTTATCCAATAAATGGTTTCCGGGGCGGCGAAACCTAAACCCACCTGCCAAATTGCCTTGCTTCATTCGTATTCATACTTACTTATATGTTATTTCTATAATATCTAATATGTTTTTCAGGTATTGCTTTCTTCTTCCTTCTGATCAGCATATCCTAAATCCCATGTGTCTAAATTTGGTTTCTTACGCTTATCAGCCATGCATTTTTTTGGATCTCCAGATTTGTAATTTATAACATATCAGTCGTGTCGGGTATTTCACCATCCTTTTGATTATTTATCCATAGATTAACGTATATCAATAAATAAACAAATAAGTACTTGCAATATCTTACATATTATATGTACAACAACTATTTTTAGGTTGGAGTGAGCAGTAGTAAATAAATGGTAAATATTGTGTAAATAAATAAATCGAAATAAAAACATTATTCTACGGATAAGAGGAAAGTAAAATACACCCGTAAAGAATTTCGTATAATTCGTCTTTTATATGCTGGTTCCATGTGTCACTACCGTAAGTTCAATTTTAGTATGAGAACTACATTTTGAACTGCTTGTCTCGTTTCCCAATTGAAAATCATGATGACAATTTAGCTTACTTTCTGTCGATGTGTTAATTTTATTGACAGTTACTTTCAATGTGTTAAAATTATCGGAAAGAACAATACCCGAAAATGAATTAAGTCTACTCTAAAATCATTCGCTCTTAGGGCTCATTGAGACTTCTCTCATATACCGGTGACCTATAATTTCAGGTACTGCAATCTCACTCAGAATACTGCGAATGACTATAAAATGATAAGCGAGTAAGTATAATATTGCTTTAAGCCGTAATGCCACCTGGTATTTATGTTTTAAATACAGATGGCGTGATGCGAACGTTTCCCAGAATAAGGAAAGCTGTAATTAAACATACTTGTAAACTGTAAACGAACTTTAAGCCGCGTTCTGATACGTTCGCAATTATACAAATTAAATAATAATTACTGGCAATCAACACTGACTTGTTCGTGTTTGGGAATTTTCAAAAAGGGAAATTAAAAGACTTGGAAATTAGTTGTGGAAATAATTACACTACACGTCAATCGGCCTGACCGGAGATTATCGATTAATTAGCCTGCGATGCCTAACCCCGGCTCTGATAATTACTGTTCCCGTGAACTTTGATTAGCGTAGAAACGCTGCACGATAAATTATTTGGCATCGCAATCATTTATAATACCTATCTAACGAAGCACAAGATTTTCACCTTTGACATGAATAATTAAAAATAGAAATCAATCGATTATACATAAATATTTGACGATAAATCTTTCTACAGGGTTGACCGAGTTTAATGGCGTTCGAATATCTATAAGTAATTTATTTTAATGTTACTATCAAATTTTTTAAACTAAGTATTTTTTATGCACCATTTGAAAATCTGTTATTTTTGTGTTGGTATAAATTCAAGAGATAATGCAAACGCGATGGCAAATCAATCAATGCATTCGAGCCCTTAAACTGCATTGTTAACAATTGCAAACAAATAAGTGACACACCGCCTAACGAGTTCAAACTACCAGTATCAAGTATAGAAAAAAATACAAATATGAACATAATATATACCATAATACGTAAATAATAATTTTGTGCTACTTATTTAAAGCATTTATTACGATAAATTGATTGGTTTCTTTGATGTAATTTTCGAGAGTTGTTCATGTTTAGTTGTATAAGTAGTTCATCTGTGTGTACAAGTATTCTCTCTCTAACAACTCCAAGCGTTGGTTATGTTCTACAGGTGGTGATGAGCTAACTGGAAATACATAATACAGAGTCCAGAAATAAATCGTAAACATATATTATATTCACGTTTAATAAGGTGGTCACTAAAAAAATGTCACAAACAAACAAAAAGCTGAAAATTTACATATTATTTGAGAGAGATTCGTCATGTATTAGCTTTGGTACTATCAAAAAGTTATTTTTATTCTCACTTAACATTCTGAAATGTGCAATTGCACGCTTGGAATGCCGTTCAGGACGATTATTATTTTCGTCTCCGGATTGACGACTGATTAGCAACGAATTCACGCACAGATGGCGCCGTCATCGGACATGACTCCACTGCGCATGTTCAGACTACTTAACTATTGCCGAAAAACCAAGTTCAACAGGCTAAAATACGATTTCATTCAGTTTCGCGACTTTTTGCAATCCTCCACATCTATGCGTTTTACTGCCGCGAATTCGCAGAATAGTTGCGATTTATTCCCATTCATGAGACGCTTTTTTATTGCTTGACTTTTTTATATTCTAGGTGGTAGATGCGAAATGAGGGATGACTACAAAATTTTTGGTACTTGGATAATTGTAGAACACATCAAAAGTATTAACTGTCCTGCTATAAAACGTATTTCTGTCGAAAACGAAATTTCAAAATTTAACAGATTTAATTTATTAATTTATCTACCTGTAAGATAAGATATTAGTATGGAATATATTTGTTTTGTTATTTATTGAGTTAGTTTGTAATAAATATAATATACGTATATAAACTAATACGAAAAAGGTTACATATCATCTTCATCATGTTATATTTTCACAGTAAGCATTACAACTTTTTTTAAAAATACATTAACTCTTTAGAGTTTCAGGCATTTCAATTTTCGTCATTTATAAATTTAGGAGTTCTGTGACTCTGTGGCGGCAATTTAATTCTATTTAATTAATCAATTAGTAACTTTTTAATTAAATGATATTTTGGATGCTTTGCGATACACGTTAACATTTTGACAAATTCTTATACACGGAGAAAAATGCGTATTGCTAATTTATTAGGAATCTCTTAAAATTATTTATAATCCGTTTTAAAACGGGATTGCAGGCCATAACGAATGAACTGATAGGTTTCCTGTAAATTTTTTAGTAAAAGAGGAATGTATTGTCAAGATATCGGAACACGTGTTCATAAAAATATTGTTTTTGCATTTCGTCATTTTATATTATTAAGGCGCAAGGGCATGAACACTTGATCCGATATATTAGGATTTTACTAAACTTTTATCAGGAAATGGCTTGCAAACCCATTTTTTACCGGATTACAAATAATTTCAATCAGCAATGGGTACTCAATTTTCTCTTTGAATTTCAGTACATAAAATGAATTTATGCCGCCTTTTTTACAATAGTTGGTGGTGTATAAAATGGTCTGCATTATTGTTTTCTGAGTAGTTGATTGACATGGTAACACGACTTTTCACTATTTTACATATTAAAAAAGGGAAAAAAATCACATTTATGTAGTGTTTTTTTCGCATTCAGCGATATTTACTTCTATCGGTTCGTCAAATTTTAAAGTAGCAAAACTAATCTTTTGGGTAGATAAATATTAGGTGATTATTATGTTCGCATATGCGAATGTTTTAATTTTGTCAAATGAATATAATACTGAACAAAATGGTGTAATGTTCATACCTGTGTAAGAACGAATGACTCCATTATGTTCCCCGGGCGGTATCTTTCTATTCTCGTATCTAAACGTTGCATCTTAATGTGAGGCGAATAGATTGTAATTTTCACGTGAGAATATAAAAGGAAATGTACGGCGGGCATGCAAATTGTTGGCTTTTAACTTGCATTTACATAAGGAGTTGGCAGTTACCCACCGGACAGAGAAGCCATTCGGTCAACCGACTTAGCAACTAAATCCATGAAGGACGAATGCATAAATCTTTTTTTTTGGTCCTAAGAATCTTTCGAAGGAATTTATATTATCTTGTTATGGGTTTTTAAACAGCAACTAACATTTATTAATTTGAGATCCTCGACTTGATTAAATTACTAAATATTATTTTTTGTTCCTAGTATAACTGAATAGACCAAACCGTAGTATGTATATTTCCATGTAGATTTTAATGGAAACCAATGTCGCCACTGACTTAATAACTTTTAGTTCTCTTATACTTATTGTATATCGCAATCCCATTTGAATTTCGCGATGATGATGAAATAGAGTTGTGAAAATTTAAGGCCGGTTTTTCCAAAGATCTTGATTTGAATCAAGAAAAAACACACCCACATTACATTTCCTGTGTTCTTCTTGATTCGATGATTTCTATATAAATCATACTGGAAGATACTCTCAGTATCACCATGGTGTGAGACCACCATTCGGAATTGAAACGTTGCTTGAAATGGCTTAAGCCGTGTTTGGAGACTAAATCTGAATAGCCAGATATTTCCCCACCTAACGATTCCCCATTTCCTTCCTCTCTCGGCTACCTTCAGCTTCACAACATACTCTAATTGGGGATGCGTTAGTCTCAATGCCTCTAGATGGTTGGGAGCAGGACACCGCGAAGTTTTATGAAGTTTCTGCAGTCTTTCTGATTTTTAAATTATTTTTTTATAGTTAGAAATTTAAGCCTTTTATTTTTAAATATATCACAGTTATCCCCTTAACCACATTAGGTTATCATGATATTTAGTTTAAACGTCGTATTTAGTGCGGTTTCACCTGTAGTATTTGTAGTTTTATTGCATTAGGTTAACCATTTTATTTTATTTATCTTTATCTACTGGGCGTTATTTTGCCTTAAAATTAATTTAATAAAAGTGTTCCAGCAACCTATCATACATTTTTTTAAATAAATTTAAAATAAATCAAATTTAATAATGTTATAATAATTATAAGTTCTGCAAGTATTTCTGTTATTTTTACAGTTTTTAATGTGACAGCTGTTTCGGCTTTTGAGGCCATTATCAAACTGTGGATATGTCCACACGGCGACGACTTATTTATATGATTTTATTTATCCCCACCCATTTAAATTTCTATAATGTTCAAAAATGATTCATTAAGAATTGGAATAACCAAAATATTTGGAAATCCAGCAGTGTGCTACCTGTCAAAATTAATGACCTAAGGGTTTTCTTAATTGTTGGTACGTGGGTGATTATGTTAAGGAATTATATTTTTTGGGTTTTTTGAAAATATTAAGCAGGGGAGAATTGATCATTTTTGTTTGATTATTAATTAGGGTTATGTTTGGATCATTAGTTCTTTTATTTATCTCTAATTGTTCTAGTAAATTTAATCTAAAACCCTTTCTTTCTATGTGTAAAGGTTTAGGCTCGTTGTTGCCAAGCGGGACGTGGTTTTTCTCCAAGATGCAATTTTTTAATAGTGGATTATAATACAGAAATAAAACTTATTTGTCTCAATTAAATAATAAATAAAACGTTTGTTTTGTTCGCACATGAGATTTGCATAAGACAAAAGCCTCTAGCAGACAAACTTGAAAGAAGTTTACAAAAAAAACACCTAATACACCTGCTATTTAATACAAGGGCAACAATCGGATCAAGATATATATTTATTAAAAAGGGATACGAACAATATGTTTTGAAGAAAACCAAAATACATATTTTTGGTTATTAGTAATGTTGGATTCGAATATCGTGATAAGATCCTTGACCTTATTGAAATGCATCCAAGGCCTGCGTCAGAAGCAGCTTGCCGGTTGATCAGGTGCAAGACTAGGTACTATTCGCGGAGGATCACGCACTAGATTCCCACGCGAGGTCAGGGAATCACGATGACTCATACCCCAGAAGCCTTAAAAGCCTGAATTATAAAACTGGAAGTAATTACTGCTTATATCCAGACAACCACTGCCTGATTTAAAAAAAAAACTCAATGAAAAAGATTTTGCATCAGTATGAATGAATATAATTTTAAATTTTTCTAGATCTTCCCTTTTGCGGAGTGTTCATAATTTAAGAGATGTTTTTTGTAATGTTTTGTTGCTTGGATATATCTTGGAGAAATCTTAGCGTAATAGGGAATAAGGTATAAATAAGATGCAATTTTCTGGTTTATTATGCCGCGTTAGTAGGTTCTACGCATTTCATCATTACTGTGTTTATGTCATTGGTGCATTTTGCATATTAATGTTTCTAATGGCTTATCACGTCTTTTCCCATCATTACATTAATATGACCAAACATCTTCGGAGAGATCTACGCATATAGTTCCAGAAATAGAGACAATTTAATCACCTTCTGCCAATAAACTTTCAGTATAATAATTAATTAATATTAGTTAAGTGATAATTATCTACAGCTAGTAACAAAATTATGCAAATATTACTATAATTTTTATCTGACGACTATGAGCAATGTAATGTGGCAAGTAGTTTCATCCAAGAATACGAAAATAAAACTTTTTTTCTTAAATCATTACTTGTTGAACTTATTTACAAAAGAGAAAAAAAACTAAAATTTGTTTGATTTGCGAAAACGGTGACGGTGGTTGATCCTGATAACGTAAATTTTTAGATCTTATCACGGGAGGGGTGATCAAGTCGATGTTGTAGTAAACAAAAGGATAAATGTACGTACCACACGTCACGTATATTATCAGATACGTATATATTATATCTCACTATTGTTGAACAAAAATACTGGCAATAAGAGTTAGTTCGAAGTGTAGCCACTCAGTATAAATGATGGCGTTGAGTTCCAAAACTTTACAATTTGATATATTTATTGAATTTCCCTTCTCAGCGGTGGGACTCTACCCGATTATGTTTTACTGTTTTAATTTTTTTTTTTCCCAATGGATACAAGTCGTTATGATAATATAACGTATAGTTGCCATTTGTAGAAACGGTGCAATTAATATCAATTGAATATTCATGTCTAATATTTACATAATTTTAACAAATTATTTATTAAAGTTTTCCTTAACTGAAAAGATTTAAAAATGTAGTTAACACCCGTTGCAAAGTTGCAATCCCGGATGCTAACAATAAAGGTGTGCCATCTCCAAGAAAAGATAAGTTTTAATTTAAATAGCTTACGAATTGAATATTAATTAATGGTGATCGTTTTCATTAGAATGTGTTTGCATCACGCAGAGGAAATATATTATATACAAGTTAAATTAATTAGCATTCAAATGCCATTTCTATCAGAATATCAAGTTTCATTCTGTGTTTGGTGGATTTTTATTAATGTGCTTTGGAATTAACATTAGTGATTAAATCTATTTACTTTCAAGATAAAACGCTTGTATTACCAGTTGTACCTGTGAAAAATCGTATTTAACCTTCAAATCTCTAATAAAAATAAATTGTACAATCAATACAGGTACTTATTACCTAATTTTTAAGACGTTAAAAACAATGGCTAGAAAATATTTATGTAGGTACCTACTGTCCAATTTACGTAAGTTAACGAAGTAAGTATTGTGAGCTTGTGTCCGTGAATAATCGTAGTTAACTTTTAAATCTCCTATAAAAATAATATATAAAAACAATACAGGCACCCAATAACTAATTTTTAAGATATTGAAAACAATGACTAGAAGATATTTGGGTAGGTACAATTCATTTTACCTTAGTTTACACGCAGACAAATTGGTATTTCTAATTTATTAAAAACCTCTTCAAATTATTGGTAATATTGTTAATAACGGGATCGAAAACCGTTTCCTGATAAACTATCAGTAAATTCCTAACAGCACTTTCCTTTCATATACAGTGACGAAATGCGGAATTATTTTGAGTTTGTGTTCCGACATCGTGATGATACGTTTGTATTTTACTAAACGTATCATCACGATGTTGGAACACAAACCCAATTATTTTGAGTTTGTGTTCCAACATCGTGATGATACGTTTGTATTTTACTAAAAGCTAATTATGAAAACTGTCAAGGGCCTGCGATCACATTTTTAACCGGATTACAAACAATTTGAAGAAATTCTAGAAAGAAGATTCTCCGTATACGAAGTAAGTATTATGAGCATATATACGTGAATTTCCATAGTTAACCTTTAAATCTCCAATAAAAATAATTTAAATACTGAAAGCATGTGCCAAATATCTAATTTTAAAGATACTGAAAACAATGATTAGAACATATTTAGGTACATAAAGCCCATTGTAATTTATGTAAATAGGTATGTTGTGTTTAACCCAAACATCACATTAATCGATACAGTCGATTCCGACTCTTCAATAAAATCTATTAAATCCTGTTTGAAAGCTACATACACAAATTGTCTCAACAATTAATTAAACCTTTATTACTCGATAACAAAATAATACAACAAGAAAAAAAAAGATAACGGTCACAACTGGGAATCTAACCCAGGCTCTAAAACCAATCGACAACGTGGAAAAATTAGTTGCAAGATGATATTGTTAATTCTAACTAACTAACCATCACGCCGTTTCCCGTAGGAGTAGGCAGAGAGAACGGACCGCCAAACAACTCGGTCTCTGCACACACTCCTTGCTTTATTTACATTCATACATCGTCTCATACATACTTTTCTATTATTTTGACTCTTGACATGGCTGACTCATTTATTTGATTCACTTGGTCATGCCATGTCTTCCTCGGGCATCCTCAACTTTTGCTATCATTCACATTTGCATCGTATATTTTCCTTACACTCATTTCTTCGCTCTTTCGCTCTACGTGCCCAAACCAACTAAGCGGCTTTTTCTCACACGATCATACATGGTTTTACCACACATACGCCTCAGGGATCTCATTTCTACAGCATTCACGGTACTTTCATCCTTTCTCTGCCAGTTCCATGCCTCACTTCCGTACATTAGGGTACCAGTACTCCATTGTGGTTTGCTAGCTTCGCTTCTTGGGACATTTTTTTTTCAGTCCTCCATTAATTGAGTTACCTGTTTCTTTAAATATCTCTGTCAGCCTTCCTATCTCTCGTAAACATACTCGTTTCGGACAACATTACTTTGGATGTGTTCCTGAAGTCCTGGGGAGACCCAAAACTTATAGAGCACGGCTGATTCGGAGGCAATCGAAATTCACAAAAATCCCGTAAATATTAAAAAAGACGAGGAAGCTAAGCTTAGTAGTTCTTGGTATCCGGTATGTAAAATTATACGTTAATGTCAACTCTTAGAGGGTGGGAGGTAGCAACGCGGTATCGCATCTTCATACATAAACACACATTTCACCACAACCTTAGATTACACATCTGCCCTGATACTGCAATGCTGTCCGAAACGTTGGCTAAAGAAGGAGATGGCGCAACACGGCATAATACCTACAGTGATCCTCAAAGGAGTTGCAAGTGAATATAAACACAATAGAATCCTCCATATGATCATTCAGCAAAATGATTTTATCTATGAAACAATCCATGTCGGAAAACCAGAAGACTGTATGAAGATCCTTCGAACCACAAAAAATCGAAATGATCAATTTAAGGAACATAGTACTAATAGTCGACAGAGAAATAAGAAAAGCACTACTCAGTCTCGGTTGTATCAACATCGAGTACATGAGGGTGCACGTGGAGGATTCCTTATCACTAGTTCAGTGCCTCAAGTGTGTGGGATTCTGGCATTCCTCTTCCAACTTCAATGCTTTAAATCTTTAAAAGACAGTTGTCTCTACTGTGCCGGCGAGCAAAAATCGATGGTGTGCCCGAAAAGGGACGATGGATCAGCAACAAAGTGTTGGAATTGCAAAATTTCTACCAACAAAGATGTTTATTCGCATAACTCAAACAGTAGACAGTGCCCGTATCGGCGAAAAATGGAAGAGAGAGCCCAGCAAATAACCGGACTATGGAAAATAGGGGACTTGAAGATCTGAATGAGGAAATTGAAGTCAAATTGAAATATGAAAATTCAATTTCATTTGAAATTCCAGAACAGTGTGGTAAAGTCTTAGCAAAAAAAAACTTTATCTGAAAAGTATAAGCCGCAATTTTTAATGACTTGTTTTAATACAGAGGATTCAAGTTATTTTTGATGTGATTATTCTAACAGAGTGCTGGCTAAAAGAAACATACAAACCCAAAGGAATTCCTTATTTTAAAGTATATTACACTGCAAGTAATTATAATCGAAATGATGGAGTTATTGTTTACGTTTTAGAAAAACTAAAAATTTCTCTTAAAGAACCTAACTTCGCTTCGTTCTAACGTTCAAATTGTTATTGTAACAGGAGGTATTAATACAAATTTGCTGAACGAAAACCATCAAATACTGTAGACTACAATATACTCATGGCGGAGAAAGGCCTAAAAATGCCTCTTTCTCCTACGATCACGGCAAAATGCTTGACCATATTATGGTAAGATCTCTTAATAGAATCAATGCTATTGTCTGAAATACAGCTATCATAGATCATTTCCCCATAATGCTGGCCTTAGACACGAAAATTGTTAGAGAAAATTTGATTTAAAATTTGATTTAAAATTGTCGAACCTCTCCTAAATTTTGAAAAGATTAATAAATACATATTGAAACAAAACAGGACATCTATATTGACATCATCAGACGCAAATCTTGTAATAGAAATTTTTGTTAAAAAAAAGCAAATAAAGGATTACAGCTATGGATTAACTTACTTGAACATGCAATGTTAAACACATCCATAAGACGAGACCATGAAACTTGATTATCTTAAATATAGAAATATGTTCAAAATAACTATTCATTGTCTAAAAGTGGAATATTACAACAGAAAAATAACTCACAAAACCTGAAGAAAATTTGGAACGTAATTAAAGAAATTGCTAACATATCCCCGAATAAAATCACAGACATCTCGCAAATCAAGACGGAGCAAATTTCAACAAATAACGCCGACCCTGATATACATAGACTTAACACTCAACAAATAGTTTGCAACAATAGGACATACGTCCCTAAATAAGATGAAAACTATAGAAAGACAACTGACTTTGAACTACAGAGCAGGAAGAAGCCAACAAAATTCTATTTTCCTTCTACCAACAAACAAAGAAATTAATAGGCTCATCTCTAATAAAACTGAAACCTAACTCAGCACCTGGAATAGATGGAATCACTGCAAATGTCATAAATAAATGGAAAGAAGGTTTAATAAACATCTAACACACATTTGTAATCTTAGCATGGAAACTGGAGTATTCCCAAATTGCCTCAAAAAGCAATTATTTGTCTTATATTCAAAGGAGGAGTTCCGTCTTCTGCTAGTAATTACAGACCGATCTCTCTATTAAGCATTCTATCTTTCTAATTCTGAGAAAGCTTGTCAAAGTAAGACAAATGAATTTCTTTAATAAGCACAAACTAATCTCACCACAACAATTTGGATTCCAACAGAAAAAAATACTGAAAATGCGAAAAACAGATATGACAGAATATCTGGCGAAGAATTTAGATGCAGGTATAAAATGCGTGGGAATCTTTCTAGATTTACAGAAAGCCTATGACTGAATTTCACAAAAAAATCTATTAAGGAAATTAGAAATTATGGGTGTGAGAGGTCTCATCTCATAGAAAATACGGCCAAACGAATTTTCTTCTTGAAAGATATACGCAACATTGTTGATAAGAAAACCATTAAAATTGTGTACTATGCTTTGTGCCATTCAATTATCAGGTATGGCATACTAAGCTGGGGTGCAGCCAAAACTATACTAGATTCGTTAGCCAAGGACAAAAAGCTATAATAAGAGTGATGGATAAAAAACCTTATATGTATCCATCTACGCCCTTATTGAGGGAAACAAAATTATTAGTCGTCAGACAGATGTATAATAGGGTGTATCGATTTTTAACTTTTTTTTTGTTTTCAAATTCCAAGTTGAAAAAAAGTTGCTACTAGGTACCACAACTTACCACAAAAAGTTTTGGATTTTTAAAAAAATGTTAAGGTCTCCC
This sequence comes from Hesperophylax consimilis, assembly GCF_061612785.1. NCBI lineage: Eukaryota > Metazoa > Arthropoda > Insecta > Trichoptera > Limnephilidae > Hesperophylax > Hesperophylax consimilis. Next base: position 24,918,328 of record NC_142842.1, read on the forward strand.
GCACAAGGCCCAAAGTTTTAATTTTTTTCAAAAAAAAATAATTTTTTTTTTTTTAAATCGTTAAAATAAATCGGTAGTTTAAACTTTCTTTCTTACTTATTTTTATGCCCTAATATTACTGTTTTTTAACTTGGAATAAACACAAAAGTTACGATTTTATTTTTTAAAATTTTAAAAAAATTGATATTTTTTGAAAAAAATTAAAACTTTAGGCCTTGTGCGGGAGACCTAAACATTTTTTTAAAAATCGAAAACTTTTTGTGGTAAGTTGTGGTACCTAGTAGCAACTTTTTTTCAACTTGGAATTTGAAAACAAAAAAAAAGTTAAAAATCGATACACCCTAATGTATAAACATGCACTCATAATGTACTAAACAGACAATCCCAAGCTTCATAGTCTTGTAGATCACTGTTACACGACAAAACCAAGATCAGAACAAAGCATGATAGTACCAAAAATGAATACATCGTTTGGACAACGTTTCCATGTATTCCCGGCTCCTAAGGTATATAACAGGTTCAAGCAAAATGCAGTAAGGTTAAAACAGACCCTCTTCAAAACCAAAATAACCGTTTGGCCGATAGAAAGTGGCAGAACGAAATCGGAAAGCTTCCTGAATGAAATTATTGTCTGACTGAAGAAAGACCCTTAAGTAAAATCATTCCGTCTTTATCCCTATTAGGGTATATACATTTTTTTTATTTTTGTTTTTGTATTACCATTTGTATTACGATATATGTTCAACACTTTTTTATTGTTTTTATATTTTCTTATTTATGTTACCACCATAATACGGGCATTTGCCTAGTTTTACGTATTAGTAATAAATAAATAATAAAAAAATACTAACAGTAAAATCATTAACTAATGAGGGTACGTCTCGACGAACTGCTTAAAAATTATAGATTAGGAGTGTACAGAAGAGCACACTCTTAACATATTGGCCATTTGGCATATCATCAGTCTTTAATTTTTTTTACATTGATTGAAGATGGTGGCCTTGTTGCTATTATATTTTTATCCCGCCAGAGTTCGATTAGTCGTCGTTCCTACTAAGACCTTTCAAATCGGAATTATCAGTATTATGGTACCTACCGGCTGAATAAGTTTTTTTTTAAATAATTGTCATTGAAATGTGACGTTATTTTGGACAGCTGCGGTTCCATCAATTATAAAAGTTTGTCTGACGTGATAAATTCAATAAAGCCCTCATTATCTTACTCGTTCTTTCTACCAAAGTCCCGTTATTAGAATTCCTATTGTGTCTTCCTTGATACGATTCACAATGCATCTCCAATAAATCAATCGGCGCACCCATCATTTTGCTAAGTCTCCTTTGGTGTTTTTATTATTGTCCATTTGAGTTCTTCACGCATATCCTGGACACAATACAATAATAAAATAATGTGTACACGATAGCAGAACATTTACCTACAATGTAATCGTATATTATTTCTGACATTACATCGTGTCGTACTTCCATTCCTGTATGAGTAGCTACATGTACTGGGTGACCGAAAACATTATGAATTTCGTTTATAATTCACCTCATATTCAAAACACCTAGAACAAACTAATATTATTTTTTAATAGATTTTTGGTAAATACTTGTCGTTGATTCACTAGAAAGTAGAAAGGACATAGGGGTCTATCATAGTCTACTTCCAGGGATAAGATCTTCCGAGCATAATTCTGATGAGAGATCTTAATAATGTATAATTATACGGTTGGTTTTGCTTACGTTTTATGCTTCCCCGTTTCCCTTCCTTCACTTCTTTCAACCTTACAATACTCACCAACAAAATAATTTAAATAATTTGTATTATCACGATTTAATCATCAATAGTAACTGTACTTGTGGGAAGTTTCAGAGTGGTAGATACTTTCAGTACTTCACTGTTGTAAGATCACCATTTAGGATTAAAACTTTGCTTGAAATGGCTTGAATTGTTTTTGGTAATCAGATCTGAAGAACAAGGTACTTCTCCACCTTCTCTTATTCTTCTACCCCTCCCCAGAACCCTTAGCGGACCAACATACCCCAATAATTAGGGATGTCATAGTCTCACTGTTTCCAGGCAGTTGGGAGTAGTTGAGATTCTGGCGCAGTAGGTACTCACATAAAAATAAATATAAACTCGATATGCTATCTGGCTCCAGGCAGCTAGAAATTGTTTGCATCTCATAAAATCCCATCAAGAATACTGCAGATTAGATAATGACAATAGGTTGAACTTCAATTGTTATAGTAAATTAGTTGAAGCGCCAAGTTAATCAATACATGACCAATCTCTCCTTATTTGTATGGTTCTTTAAGTTCTTCTAGTTGGGACCATCTTTGAAGCAAGTCATAGAGTCGCAAAACCTGCCCAGGAATTTTTCGGAAATTTGAAAATGTAATGAAAAACTTTGAATATGAAAATAGTCGTAATATACCTTGCAACAAAATAACGCGTTAATCTTTTGATGTTTAGTGAAAAATATTAATAATTTATTGATTTTCAATTTACTTCAAGTACTAAAATAAAAATAAAAAACCCTTTTTCTTAAGTTTGATGATGAGTAAGTTGCTTGACTGTAACTGAAGCGTGGGTGATTAGTCATTTAAAGAATATATAAAGGTCAATGCAACATACCTATTAATTTGTCGCTTAAGTAATTTCCCGTACGTTATTAAGCTTGCTGTGCATTTCCACGATAAAAAAAAACAATAGTGTGTCTACTTTCGGTACATCCAGACGTCAAATGAAAATCGTGTACAACAATCGCCCCACGTCCGAGTGATAGAACGCAAATGATATTTTTTTTAATTGCTCATAATGCAGATGAAAATTCATACCACGCGCCGCCAGTCGTTCAACCCGCTGAAAAAGACGACTAAAAAGAAGCTGGATGGTAATACCGTGACTTCGAGTAAAAAAAGCTCTCCATTTATATGTCCATAAAAATTACATTTTTTTAAATAAGTCTCTTTCGGTGAATGGTGATGACTGATGCCTTTACTTTTGTGGTTTAGTAATGCTGAAAAAAGTCAAGTAAACTGTCGACGGACAGTTAAATAATGATGCATTGTAAAAAAGTAAAGTTTTTGCAAACACGTAGATACACGAAGGTATAATTTTATAACTTTATTTTTTTTTCCATTTTGACATTTTTTTCGTTAATTTAAAAGCGGCTTTTCTGAAACAGCGAAAATTGTCGAATGGTGAGCTTTTGCATCATGAAGTTTAGATTTGTATTTTTCTGGGTTACGCAACTATTTTCAGCTAAAAATGTCATTTCCATATTAAGCTATGTATCTGTGAAACATCAGCATTTCTGTCAAAACGTAAGGCAAGACGCCATGCGCCAAAATGTTACATATTTTCAACAGTTCTATAAGAAAAAAGAAGAAAATAATTTTAAACACCCCTTTTTATTCCTACTATTTAAAATTTATTTATCAGCGTTTTCAATGGAGTATGAAACGATATTCAAATCACAAGTACCTAGTTTATTCGTAAGTATTACTTATTTCCAATATTTAGCCTACATTTTTAAACTTTCCATTCTCTACTTGACACTGTCTATAAAACTACGTTGGCGTGAAAATCCTTCAAAAAATCACGGATGTAGCCGGGAAAGAAAGCTAATTATAAATACCTCCAGTAAAAATTATTTAATTGCTTGAAAAAATAATTTATTCAAATGGATTACTGTGATTGTATTAGTTCAGACTGATAAACGTCATCCCTTCTCATGAATAAACAATTCATTTCTTGGAAATTCATTTGTCAAGATTGATGTTCGCCGATTATCCCTACTGTCATCGATGGCTATGGCGCTCAGGTCGCGAGACTGCATGTTAATTTCCCCGCATTAAACATCGCCAGTTTTTTTATACTTTTAATCGGTGTGCTAAATTCTCATTAAGTTAATAAATATTTCTCCCTCGTACCACAGCACAATGAGTCGTCATCGGGACATCTACTAAATCTTTGATAAAGGTGTCGGCGTCACGGGCGGCTCGTGGAATTGACTTAGTTCGTACAATTTCAAAAAATGTCCTGGAATTTTTTTTATAGTTTCACAATTACGGAATCGCATTTTAAAAGCATTACACACCCCTCTACAATCGGAGGCGATGTAGGGAGAGTGATGGTGGAGGTAAAATTGGGGTCTTCTCTACACACCTCGTCGCTCTAGTTCGTTTTTGTCCAATAGACCAGTTTTGGCGAAATTAAGTTAAGTATGTTATGTTGTTCTCAGAAAATTATAGTAATATAAGTTTAGTTTTGTTCTCAGAAAACATTTATTTATACGATACAACTGAAAAAATTATGTGTTTTCGAAGAAAAGTTTGTCCACAAAAATTAAACAACATTCCGAGCGTGTTTACCCAACATTCACACGTTGGTCAAAAGGCCCCTCATTTTTAAATTGCCGCAGTATAAAACTGAATGATCAAGATGGCGCTAATACTTTCCAAACATAAAAAAATAAGAATGGCTTTGGCATTTTCTTGCGTGCAATTGTGTAAAAAAGGGAATAGGAAGATTTGGGTTGAGAACTGATTGATAAATCGTTGTAATTTTAGCCACGTGAATTAAATGATAGTACTGGAACCAGCAAACCTGAAGAACCATTTAAGAATAGGCATGGAGTACTTTGAAGAGCTACTCACATTGGTGATTCCATTAATCCAAAAACAGGACATGTCTAAATGTCTCAGTAAAAAATAGTCCCTATTTTGTTTATCATACAGGTACGACAACTCCTTGAATAATTCAATGGCTTTCGTTTAGGCTTTTGTTTCACTTTCTTTGACCATTTTTAAGTCAGACACAAAAAAACGTTTCTCTCGGCGTTCACAAGCAAGCTAAAGAAAAAATCAACACGATTTCATTACACTCAACGCTAGCCGACCTGATATCAGTAAATCGGTCCCGATTTCGGAGTTACGGCCGATTTGTCTACTCAGGCGGTGATCAAGAAAGCGATCTAGGGTGCTCCCCACCACTGCCTCGATATTGCCTCCGATGGCAGGGGGGTGTGTAAGGCCTTTTAAGCATTTGTTTTTTAAATATGCTACAACATTCAACAATCTGGTATCATGACTAAATTACACAGGCGTGAATGTCACATGCCAATTACTCTGCCAGTATTAACCACGGGCGGAATTATACCTACTTTACCTACTGAAAATATATAGAAGTTAAAAAAACCTTACATTACTTTTTTTTACAAATGTGAAATTTATAGCACACGTTTACACAGTCTAAAATGTATACCTATTCAACACAGTTATGCAAGTATGTAAATCTAGTAGGTGCATTTAGTCACTCTCTTCGTGTGTAATTGGGATAGTGTAATATTGATACGTGAAATTTAAACCTGTGTTATTTCGTCGTTACACCCAATAATCTATGTAAAACCATCAATCGGTTCTGTATGTTGACTATTATTATTGAAGTTTACGTAGCCCATTAATTTATTAACGACTTTGTTATTATCCTTAAAAAAAACACTCACAATTTATAATCCCAACGAACTGGGATTTCGACTTGGACATTTTTCTTTGTAGCTCACGATATATACTTTAAAGTCAGATTGATTAGTCTATTCTTTAAAAAAAATTTGAGGCTTTCGGCTCAAAAGTGGTACCATTCCCCGCCCCTGGCCTTAAGCTAAAGTTATTTTAGCAGCGGGCGAGGCGACTGACGCTGTATTAATATTAATCCGCGAGATGTATTTACGATTCCCCGCGTGCATCTTAAACGGCGTACATTTCTTTATGGTGTTTGAACTAACGACTGAAATAAAGATATTTTATTTTATTATCTTGATTGCGAAATGATAAACTTTGTACAATGGCTTTTCCTGTTACCTACACGCATATACATAATTGTATTGAAAGCTTTCTTGCACTTCTAGAAAATCCGAAATAATGTTTTATACCTGCTTTTCTATTTGCATTGAGGAACTTTTTATCACTGAATTTGCCTACACTAAACATGCCCGTAACATCGTAGTGATATATATACGTAAAGCCTTTGAATCATGCACTTTTCAGAGAATGCTAAATAATGAATCCTGCCGTGGAAATATAACTATCTCGAATGTGTTGTTCCCCGTGTAATGTGAAGGGGTACTTTTCTTTAAAAGCACCAAGAAAATTTTAGATCAATTTGAAGTTTTTAAGTGAAAACCTATCATTAGATATTATTTTTATTTTTTATAAGTTCATTATTTCAGAATGTAAAAAATCTGTTGGTTTTCCCAAATAAACAAAATAAAATAAAAAATAAGAAAAACGTGAAATCGCGAGTTGACAATTGGAATACCTATTTGAGGAAGCAATATAAATGTTGCTTCTCTTTTACATCTTTTATCACAGTAATGGTTGTTTTTTTTTTTAAATACCGTTCCCTTTATGCAAACTATGTTGAGACCTATATGTTTTTTATTGCCTTAGACCTTCATCATTTTCATAATTACGATTTTATACCGATAGTTGCCTTTAGGGAAGATATAATATAATGTGACGGTATTAAATCATCAAAAAATGGCAACACCTTGAACATAACATAACCATAGAAAATATGAAACAAATGAGATTTAATATTTAGCTTTGCCGTCAGCAAATCATCACACCCGAAGTTCAGAACAGTTATACACATGAAATAAATATGCAAAATTACTACATAATATAGTTAAAATAATGACAAACAACAGTGTCAAATAATGTCTTCCATCCAACTGTACGCATCCTTTAACATATTAAAAACAACTCGGAAAGAAACTGATGGAAAAAAAAACAGTGTGTTAAATGCCAATAAGAAGAAGGCATAAACTGTAGAGACATAATATTTGGAATAACCAGTCCATAAAATGGTACAAAATTCATTAAAAAAACCATTATAAAATTACGAAATGTGCATGTGACTTCATGACGTAATGTTAAGTAACTTCAAGCAAGACTGCTACATACTCCTTTCAGTTCTGCGATTAAGGTAATGAAATATGCTCGCTTGATTTTCTCTACCTTCGGCCGTAAATTTTCTTCCAATTTGCATATATTAAAACGTTTCCACTGTGGAATATTTGCATGACTTTGTTTCATTACATTGTTCCCCGCTCTGCACATTTTTTGCAGCTTTGAATAAAGCTCGCATTAAAACTTCGTTGCCTACAGCAAGCACAGTCCGAGCTTTCTTACACCTATAATCATTAACGCTAGCTTACGTTTTTAAGTTTGTTTGGTCCGACGTTAATGGCAGAATTATTACAATCCGCAACTTTTTAATCATGTTGTGATAGGGCGCCTGTAGCGGTCATTAAATTATTTCATGCAACTTTCAGTAAAATGTTTAAAAAATGTGAAATTAAAACCATTTTAATGCGGCGTGCGACGAATGCAGTAACTACGTCATAACAGTATTTATATTTTTGGGATAACTTCCGTTTGAATTTCAAAACGTATTGTTAAAATATTCTGGTCAAAATACTCAGTAGCGTAACGATCTAGACATTTGACTCCGAGTCTGGAGGTTACAGGTTCAATTCCCGCTTAAGAGTATACTGATAATGAAATTGCCTTTTTTATGGAAATTAATGTTTTGATATGATTGTGAGAGTAGTCATAACAAATTGAAGGTTTCCTGTTTCGAATTATATTTTATCATAGTTCGGTGACAAACAGTAACAGCAAATGGTAACACGGTTCCATGATAAATCAACACATAGACAATTAAACACGCCTTTAAAAAGTGATATAAAGTCATTAGAAGCGATAAAAAAAAATTGAACCTAACCTAACTTAATCTACTGAACCCTGTTAATAAAGTTTTTGTTTCATCACTTTCCATGAATTTATATAACTTTTTAAGGATGTTATGAATTATCATTTTGATGATTTATACGGTCACCGTTAATACAGAGATATATTTTGACTTGCTCGTATTATCAATTGATTTCAGAAAATCACACTCTTTCATTTTAATAAAAGAAAATAATAAGATATCCTGATAAGGGTTACTTCAAATTTCAGACCAAGACTCAGTTCGCGTTGGTATAACTCTAAAACAGAGGATTAGAAAAAAATAATACCATCTGATATTTCAAAAGTATTTTGCATCGCATAAGTTTGAGTAACCCAGAAAAATCTCCACCTGTTAACAAAACACAAAGTTCCAGAAAATCATCAATAGGTTTAGTGGATATTGTCACGTGGAATGTTAATAATAATATAATTACTAGAGATGTGCCGATTATGACTTTCGCCGACTAGCCGACTAGCCGATTAGTCGGTTGTAATAAGACCGACTAGTCGGCTAAGCCGATTACGGTTTCGGGGATAGTTCTAGGTACCCTGAAATGTCGCGCATGGCCAAAGTGTACCTCTGCTGTCCTGCAAGTTCTGTTTACAGTGAGAAGCTGTTCTCAGAGGCCGGAAACATATATGAAACAAAAAGAAATCGATTGCTACCAGAAAGGGCAGAAGCTTTAGTCTTCTTACATCATAATCTGACGGCCGGCAAAGTCCAGTGGTAACGCATTGGACTGCCATTCCGAAGGTCGCGGGTTCGAACCCGGCGTGCGCAAATAAATTTTATTTGATTAATTTGTGTTATTTCACAATTAATTAATTAAAATAATACAGGGTGTCCGAAAACTCGTAGTACAAGCGGGAAACTGGTGAATCTACATCACATTTGGAGTCGATTTTTTAGTATTTTTTTTTTTATTTGAGCTTTCGTTATCGAGCAAATCGAGTTTGAAGTTGATTTTTTTTTTTTTTTTTTAATCAAATTCTTATAAATTATTACTGAAGATCAAAGTACCCAACTAAATAAAACTATTTGATGGTAAAACAAATGAAGAAACTCGGATTTGAAGCATTATTTTGAAATCACCCTTCATTTAACCCGGTGTAATCATAAAATATTTCTGCTCTGCAGGGTTAAAACATCTGTTATTCAACCCTAAATACCAGAAAAAACTTTAACCCTAAAATAGCCGAAAAATATTTTTTTTTTTTTGAAAATGCTCAAATCAAAAAACTTTATGTTTTTTTGGGTTCCCCATGTGGTGTAGATTCTCCAGTTTCCCGCTTGTACTACGAGTTTCTGGACACCGTGTATATAGTATATTTGCGGCACGTTCCAGAGTGGAAGATACTACCAGTAAGACCTACCTGGTGTAAGACCACCATTCAGAATTGAAACGTTGCTCCAAATGGCTTTAGCCGTGTTTAGTGACTAGATCTGAATAGCCAGGTACTACCCCACCTTCCTCTTTCCCTTCCCCACTTACCTTCAGCCTCACAACATCCCCCAATTGGGGATGCCATAGTCTCACTGGCTCCAGACGGGAGCAGTTGAGACTCTTGTGAGATATTCACTATAAAAAAAAAAAAATAATAATTTACCCTTAATTAAAAAATATAAGTAAGTTATAAAAAATATAAGGAGATTATGATATTTTTGGTTGTCACAATTGTGACTTTGATTTGATTAGATTATGTAGGTATGGTTATGAGAAATATGTTTTTTGTTTTTATCAAACAGTTCATGTTTAGAATTTTTGGATATATATATATATCAAGGTTTTTATTTCATGTAGTTCCCCCGCATTCATATTATTGAGAAATACATACAACGTAAGAGGCCGGATAGTCGGCGCTCTTTGCCGATTAGTCGCCGACTAATCGACGACTACAATAGTGGCCGGATAGTCGGCTTTACCGACTAGTCGGAACATCTCTAATAATTACGTACAATTAAAACACAGTTCCACAGCTCTCATGAGGTATGTTAATGTAAATTAGTTTATCTCGTTATGCACGTGCATATTTAGTATAAGTAAAAAATATTAAACATGAGTCCAAACAATGTTAATTGTTTCCTAAAAATGATTTTTTTTTTGATTTTCTGTTTCAAAGTTTCATTTAGTAGTCGCTAATATTGTCTTCAATAATTAAATATTAAGGTTTTACTAGTCAAGTTATACCAAATAAAAAAAAAATTCTTCCTAGACTTTTCGAAAAAAGTCAATAGATGTCGCCATTAAAATAAAAATGGATGTATTTATACAAGCCACTATCTAGATTAAATTTTACTCTGTAAGAATCTTGCAATCATAAATAAAGGCAGTATGCAATAAAAATATGCGTTAAGAAAATGTTGGTAGTTCTTGGTCAAAGTATGATACAGTTAAATATGACCGAAGGGGATAGCGTCAAATTGGCTCAGTAGTAGAGTGAAGCTCCGGCAAGGCCGAGGTCCTGGGTATCTATTCCAGAGTCTCTACCACGAATTACTCGCTATGCGCCATCTACGAACGAAAATCTCTACGACTTTTGTTATAAGTTATATATTTATACATTCTTGAGTGTCGCACGGTTGAAGAGATGACTGTGTTGGCAACCCTGTGAATATTGTCTATGTTTTTGATGTGTTTGAGGTTTCTATGGAGTTAATTTGAAATGTCAAAAACAAACCGTTGCCGCGTCGTTCTGTCAACGTTTTTTTTGCTACCGCACTTTTTCTAAAATGAATGGACAATGGACAATGGTGGTGGATACATATCGAAATGCCAGAAAAATGGTTAAAATAACTTTGCACAACTAAACGAATCCGATACAACTTCGAAAAGCGCGCGGGAAACGATTTTTTGTTTTTGTTTTTTGTATAAGGCAATTCACCAGGATGCAATGAGATTTTGACAGTTTTGCCGATCTCTACTGCTTCGACCCACTCGTTGTTTAAGTCGAATGAATTTTGACTTATGGCGTGTAGTATGTACATTCGGTGAGACTCAAGAATAACAAACTCTACCAGTGTATGTACTTTCGGCGGAAATTGCGAGCGATCGAGACTGGGGAATAGATACCCTGGGTTAATTTCCTAGATGCGACCGAGTCTGTCTTAAATTTTCCTTTGAGATTCGCTAATATTGTCTTAAAGATTCAATGTTAATTTAATTGAGATCATGCGTAGACTCTTATAGATAGGTGCAGGAAATGATGTGAATTATATTTATGACTAATTACCTTAATAAAATATTTACTAGGTAAGGTTACTAAGAATCCACATCTCAAAGAAGAAAACTCCACGCTTATTACCAGATTATTGCAATCTGCATGAAGGTGCTTACTGCTCATTCCAATGCGAGCAAAACTAATAATAAGACATAATATAATTTCTGCGCAAATTGGCCCCGGTAGGTACTTGTTACTTGTTAGGAGTATGGTTGGCCAATTATCATTACGTTTAAGTACGTGAGCGACCCCTCACACACGGTTCACGCTATAAAAATGTCGCTGCGGGAAATTTACAATGTTTTTTTACATTGATAATATTCACTATGGCACTTATAAACGGCCGACTTAATGCACCGTTTCTACATTAAGCGAATGATCACACTTAACCCAAATGCAAAATTACACACGGACGACGTCATTTTCTAGGAAGCGAATATGTACGCCTAGATTTTTAATCAGCATATTAAGCTAGAACAACTGTTTATCAACACGGGCGAGTTTGTTCGTCAACATTTTGTTAAAGGAGCGATCCAAAGTTTTTTTTTAATAAAACCACTTATACGTGAGTTTTTTCAGTGGTTTTCTTATTTCAGCGAAGTCCTGTTTTAACTCGACCGTTTTGCATTTCGTCTGTCCGTAAATTTGTATGTTCCATTTCAGTTTCAAGATGTTAATTGTTTTAATCGTTCAATAAAGATTATTTTCTCAAATATGTAATCGTCGTATTTATTTGTACTTTATTATTCGCATTTTTTAAATATTATGGTACCTAGTAGGTACTACCTACCCGCCTAAAATAATAAATTTTCATTGAGATAGTGACGTTTCTTACGAAAGATGATTCCTAATAACTTTGAAATTTAAAAAAAATGACAATAAATTGTACATATTTTAGTAAAGTAAAAGTAAATTCGAAATAAACGAAATTCAAACGTTTTAGAGCGACCAATGAGGAACTATATTATATTTTTGTACATCAATGCCCTGACTCAGCTACTTGTAATTGCTATAAATTAGAATGCGTGTATAATATAAAATATATGGGTATTATAATTGACAAATACCTGATATGGGAAGGATACATAAATTTAGTCAACACACAGGTAAAAAAACTTGCGCACATGTTTTTTCCAATTAGAAATATACATAAAAGAGAACTGAATCTCACTGACGGCGCTATGTGTGCATCTCTCTAGACTACGCATCCTTAGGCTGGGGTGGGTGTGCAAAAACTGTGTTGGACCACTTAGCAAAAGCTCAAAAATCATTAGTAAGGGTTATCCTCAAAAAACCATTTAGGTATCACAGCAATGCACTATTTGAAGAGTTACGAGTTCTGGATGTTAGACATTGATTATGAGGAAATTGATTTTAAACACTCATAAACAACGTCATCTTTACTGTTCTATTGAATACTCTCACAATACCCGATGCTTTGAAAAAACAAAAACGAAAACAAAAACAAAAACAAAAACAAAAACAAAAACAAAAACAAAAACAAAAACAAAAACAAAAACAAAAACAAAAACAAAAACAAAAACAAAAACAAAAACAAAAACAAAAACAAAAACAAAAACAAAAACAAAAATAAAACAAAACAACAACAACAACAAAAACAAAAAGAAAAACCTAAAAAAACACAAAAAAGGAAAAACAACAAAAAACTGTTTAGTTTAAAACAAAAACAAAACAAAAACACAAACGAAACAAAAAAAAACAAAGAAAACAAAAAGAAAAATACAATATGAGTCGATTTAATGGTACGTATACATTTGTGAACGAAAACGCGAACCGAACCACGAATTACGGGAAAGGAACGGAGCAAATGCAAGCGGTGTTTCGCGGTTGCCTTGTTCCTTTCCCATAAGTTGAGTTTCAGTTCAGCAGTTACCTACCTTTATGTTTTAATCCTTTATAATATGTATCTATTATTCATTGAATATGATCTTCACCATCATCAGAGCTACCATTCATCTGAAATTCAACACTTGTTTCATGCAATATACTGTTGCTTATGATGGCTAGAAAACTATATTATGTTCACTATTGTGGAACAACATATGACAGCCTATTTGGTATACCTAGGTGTTGAAGCTGTTATCCTATGCTAAAGGTTCCCAATAAAATGAAACGTAATTAGTTATTTTCTTCTACACTCGTACGTACAGTTTACAGATAAAACATGGTAGTATAGTGTAAAGTTATCACTAAACAATAACTGTGTGTAAATGGTAATAATGTTTTGTGAACATCTCACTAGAAGAACCTGAACTGCTCAGGTATATTTGCATGTTTAGGGTTAAGATGTTATTATGTAGTAGGTTAGTAGCATTTAAACCACACATCATAATAGTACAAGACATAGTGACAATGTTATGAAAAAAATTATAAGTTATAAGACTTCATAGGTTTGCCGACAAAATTTCTTTATTGCAAAGTTTCTTTTAGACTTTTGACCAAGCAAAGTGTCCTAGTAATATGCATTTTTTTCTTTAAATTATGCAAACTTTTTAATTTTTTTATGTGAAACTACACAACATACCCAAATCCTCCCAACCGTCTGGAGCCAGTGAAACTATGACATCCCCAATTTAAGTTGTTAGACTGAAGGTAGTGGGGGGAAGAGATGGGGTAGAGGAAGGCGGGGAAGTACCTGGCTATTCAGATCTTGTCACCAAACACGGCCAAAGCCATTTTAAGCAACTTTTCAATTCTGAATGGCGGTAAAACAACAGGGCGATGCTGACAGTATCTTCTTACTACAATATTTTTTAGATATTTTCTGTAAAATGTTGCATATGAATATGTTTATTAATGTTTGTTAACATTATTATTAACTCTATGTTGACATCATTCGAAGTCGTCGTCATTTTTTTTTTATGGCCATATTATCCCAAACTCGTAAGGACAACATTATTGTTATTCACAAGCATGTGCCCATTATCACGTAAAGCGAATAAAAACATAACTGTTGGCAATTAAGTTTTGAATGGGATTATGCAGCCGCTTTACCTTGCCTTTTAACTTTGAAGAGTAGGTACACGAAATTCTCACGTACCGTTTTCAATTACCCTCCGTGACAACTTGTCTTAAGGCAATTACTTATTTCGCGAACAATAATCATTATTATTATTGTCTTATGTGCTTATGTTAGTTTCAAATTTCATGGGAGGGGGCATTCCGATGCAAGCTAAAGTAATAAATAACGGAGCGTCTAGAATCTAAGGCACTCATCAACGCAGGCATATTAATTGGTCGATTGTGTCAGAAACGTGGTAAGGTATGGACATATTGCCTTATGCGAAAATATGCAAGATGACGCTATTCAGGTTGCGATTAAGCGGATGTTTTGTATCTTGCATACAGATGGCGAAATTAATTGACAAAAGGTAATTTAGAGAACGGCCGGTGTGGTCTTCGTGGTAAAAACAAATGTATATTTATCTGACCCTTGTTTTGAAGTTCTTATAGAGAATTGTTGTTCAATAATTTTAGAGAAAACAGAAAATAATCTCTCCAGAATCACGCTCCCTAAAGCTCGAGAGATAAACTATTATTGTTTGAAGGAGTAGTTGACTCGCTACACCAAACTGCGCTAATTTGCGCTAAACTGCGTTAACTGCGAGATCCGCACAGAGTGCAATGCTGATGTAAGCGTAATGAGTAAGACCAAGAAAGGACGCTTAGATGGTTCGGGCATGTAGAGCAAATGAGCTAAGAAAGGAGTGTAAGGAGGGTATACGATGCAAATGTGAATGGTGGCAGAAGTAGGGGACGCCCGAGGAAGACATGGCACGATCAAGTGAATCAGATACTCGAGTCGGGCCATGTCAAGAGTCAGAATAATAGAAGAGTATGTATGAGACGATGTATGAATGTGAATGAGGCAAGGAGTGTGTGCTAAGAATCTCAAACCGCAATTTTTTTTTAATATTACTTGTTACAATTAAATTTAAAAAACGCTCTTTTAGACTTCAAGTCTTCTCAGTTTCGATTTTCGTCAAAGTTTTCGAATGGTGTCAACTCCCCTTTGCACTCCCTAATAATAATGCAATAGTATGTATCATCAATGACATCAGTTGAAAAAAAAGAAAACAAAATAATTTATGTAAGCATTTAGTGTGTAGGTGGACACAAAAATCATTAAACGAACAACTTAAGCTAACGTTATCTAGTTTATTGACACATATTTTAAACACATTTTAATTTAAAGAATTATAATTTAATTGACAAATACCTCCATACTGCAGTAAAAGTGTCCAAATAAACAAAAGATAACGCTTTAAAAAAGCCATTTTAAAATAAGAAAAATATTTTTTTGAATATTATCGTTCGCTTAATTAATTATCATCGGAATATTTTCAGATTGCCGTCGTAATTATGAAATCCATTAGCTCTCAATTCCTGGTTGGACGTGTCGAGATCCTTCTACCCACACGATTAATGATATATACTTTTATTCTTATTACGTGAGTATTTTATTAACCCATCCGATACTCAACAAATTATTTTTTTTTTTTCTTGAAGAGATTTAAAACACAATTCTTTGTAAATATAAATGTTCGAAATCTAATGGAGGTGGTGAAAATTTGTGGAGGGAAGGGCATACAAACATTAGATTAAGGAAAGTCGTCTTCTATAGTAGTTCCAGCGACAGATCGTACGTGACGTTATCGTTTTTGTATCTTACGTCTTTTTCATTTCGAAACAAAAAGCGTGAGAAGGAAAGAGACGATCGTCGTACGAACTCACGCTGGGAATCTGTTAAAGTATTCCACAGCCGAGCTGCTGAGAATAAGACAGATTCGTAAAAATGATCCGTCCTATTCTTGAAAAACTTAACTTTTAAAGAATTTAAATTTGGAACATTCGAAAAACTTACTTTTTAACATTTATTTCTAAAATTTTAACTTGGAAATATATTTTACAAGACATGTTCCAAATTTATTTTCTCCATTTATCATATCACGACGGATTTCTTTTACGAATCTTTCTTTCTCTCAGCAGTTCGGCAGTGGAATGGTTTACCAGCTTCTGTGTTTTCCTCCATTCAACAATTTAGTTGTATTCTAAACCAGATACAACTCTTTATTTCCTTGAAAAGACCCTCCACAGTCCACATAGAATCAACACAGATGAAACCGGCTTATAATACAGTACTACCTACTAAAAATAAAACCTTTCTATTTCGTTTCATAAAAACACCAATAATTAAGTACTTTACTTGTAGAGGGTTGAGTCATTTTCAAATGTTACAGAATATTTTTCGTATAAGTTCGCGCACCTGAGGGGTTAACATTAAGCTCCGGGCGCGTTATCTCCGGGCGACTAATTGATGTTTTATACGCTCGTATATTCCGAATATAACATTACGAATGTCGAATTAACATAAATCAATAGTCCTTGTTAAATTCCATAGAGCCGGGGCCAGATTTCGGACGCAGCGTTACGGGCAGATTGATGTTTTCACATTATTCGATTAACGATTCGAGATAACATTGGAATCATGATGGAGCGTGGTGATGAGAGAGCTACAGGAAGGGTGATAGTTCCGCCCTGCAGGTAATTCACACAAGAACAATAGATGAGGTCATTTTTGTAATTGTTCGATTATGAACTGATTTTCTCTTTGCAATAGAGTCCGTCTCACAAGAATGTAGAATATAAAATTAAATTTTAATTAATTTAAACAGAAAAATTCAGAACATGTAGTTGTCGTTGACTAAATCTGTTTCTGTGAGATGCCTACTCAAATATCAAAATGAGGTGTTGTCTCCCACCTCAAATGAGGTGTTGTTTCCCACTTAAAATGAGCTGTTATGTCCCAAATCAAATGAGGTGCTGTGTCACACCTCAAATGAGGTGTTGTGTCCCACCTCAAATGAGGTGTTGTGTCCCACCTCAAATGATGAGTTGTGTCCCACCTCAAATGAGGAGTTGTTTCCCACTTCAAAGGAGCTGTTGTGTCCCACCTCAAATGAGGTATTGTGTTCCACCTTAAATGAGGTATTGTGTCCCACCTCAAATGGGCTGCTGTGTCTCACCTCAAATGAGTTAAGGTGTGAAAATGGGAAAATGCGCTAAATCTTCTACAGGCAAAAAGTAAATAATGGTATAAAAAATAATTTATATCAATACAAAAACTTTCGCAGTAATACACAGGTGGGACAAATATATTTTGGGAGGTGGCGGGACATTTTACGATTTTGTGAGGTACATTTGTAGTGCATCTTATATGAGGTACTCAACACTAAGTTGACATTACAAATTATCGTCAAAACACTCATTACAATGTAATTATTTCATTAATTGGTTTAGAAAAACGTGACTGTATTATTAAAATTTGATGTGAAACGGCACAAGAGTAATTATGATAAGAGGGATTATGACAAACCTGATACACCGGATAGGTGGTTTATCGCGAGGGTCATAGAGAGGGAAGGAGATTGAAGGATGAAGAGGATGAACTGGAGGATTGGATGTTTGAATTAAGTATTTTTAAAGAGTTAGATGACCCATGACATGGATCTATCTACTGAAATGTCAGTCCAGCCAGGTCGAAATGTTTGTTTATGCAATGAATCTAATTTTTTAATCACGTAAGCTTTAATAAAATAAACATTTGGGTAGGCTAACTAAAAACTAATCATTTTATAACAATTCAATACTTTCAGATCGCCTGTATAAAGCAAATAAAATTAATAAAAAAACGCTTTGAGATTGCTCGTGTTTCAATTCGATCATTTATTATCCGAAATCGATTATTGGCTTTAATTTATTTAGTGTTTTGGAATGAGCAACAAATGTTTATTCAAATGGCTGTTCTCGCTAAGTACAATAACACTAGACACATCTTAAATACCACGCTTCCATTAACGAGCCTCCATAAGGCTTTTATTCGATGTTAAACCCTGTCAAAATATTTGAGAAGTGTTGCCATATCGGAATTATCGACGGAGAAATTTAATAGCTGGCCACACTCGATAAATACCGAAAGGAATTTAAATAATTGAGTTGTCTACATGAAGAGATTATCGATTCCTGAGTTCTTTTAAATGTATTGGCAATATTTTCATTCTTAGAAGAAGGTTTTATGTATCTTTGTGTGGTCTATTAATAAAATGATTTTGATTCCACAAAAAAATTTGAATATTAATGTGCTTTAAAATGTTTCAAAGTCTTGCAATCTTAGATTTTCGTATATTCGTTATAACGGATACATCATAACGGATAACGGATAATTAACTAATTGCCTAACTAACGCAGGGATAGGCAGAGATAATTGACCGCCAATCAACACGGTCTTGAAACACTCTCCTTGCCTCATTCACATTCCTACATCGTTTAATCGCCCAACTTGAGCATTTGGTCCAATTGATCATGCCATGTCTTCCTCGGGCGTCCCCGATTGCTTCTACCATTCGCATTCGAGTAATATGTTCTCCTCACACACATTTCTTCGTCTATTTTTTCTACACGCCCAATCCATCTAAGGATCACTTTTTAGACTTACCCATTACATTACGAATATGGTAGTAAAATTTCTTGACAAAATAATTATCTACTACTACTAAATTGTGGTCGTATCTACCACTACTAATTTTTGGTCGTATCTACCACTACTAATTTTACTACTTTATGTATACTTTTTTTTAAATTTTATGTTAAATTGAGGCGTGAAAAGGTGACGATCTCTTTAAAAAAACTCACTTCATGGTGCAACGCTACCTGTACATGAAGATATAAAATTTGTCAAAATTCTTTTTCTTGTGTCTGATTTATTTTTTGATATTTTAAAATGTGGGATTATTGCGTTGCACTACCCCTGCATACATTCTGCAATAAACTATTGTTATTATTATTAAAACTTTTAATGTGAAAATTTTCGCCTTCATTGTAAATAATCAGCTAATATTTTGAAAGAAGATTTTAATAAACACAAAATTTTTCTCTGAGATGAATAATATGTAAACAAATCATTAATACACTCACCTTACTCAAATTTAGAGCTAAGCCTTGATTATGAATCTATTTTGAAAGTTTTCACAAAGTGCACCAGACTTCAGAAGTCATCGTAAGAAATCCCAGTAGATACCATACGTAGCAAAATTCAATAATATATCAACGGCGAATTAAGATGAGCTTCTGATTTTTAAAAAATCGGTATGTGACGCACGTAACGCCGAAGCGCAAGACTTCCGCCATAGGTTCGTTAACACCGAAATAATTATTCTGCACGAGATTATCAATTCATGCAAGAGTATTGAACGTTCTCCTCTGCGTGCTAAAGTCAAGCTGGGTTCCTATAATATGAAACTGATCCATTGACTAAATCTTGTATAATGTTATACATGCATATTTTATTTTATTGTCTCAACCTGAAAGTTATTCCATGTCTAATGATATTTTAAATATAATGTGTTTCGATTAACTTCTACATTTGTTGTGGTTTAGATTTTACTCTAAGTTACATGTGTGAAAGACGACTTTTTCTAGAAGAAAGCCTAAGCAGGTGATTTTTTATTTGCCATCTTTTATAAGCATCTTGAGGTTAGCTGGGTTATTTTAAATGTCGCTATAAAATTATATTATTTGGAAGAGGAAAGATTCTAATTATTGAAATTTTACTGATTCTTAGTGATTCCCCATACCTTAGGAGGGAGAAAACACAGACGATAACTGCCCATTCCAGAGACGAGATGCCATGATTTTAGCCATGGTTTGTCAACCGTGTGCGGGTGTTGGATTAATATCGGCCGTGTCTTCGACGCTAATTACTTAGAGCATCTTCCACTGAAAGAGTGGCAAATAGATTCGAAATTCCCATCTTTCAGAAGTTATTATGCTCAACCAATTGCCTTTTGAATTTAAAAACGGCTACGGTTTTGAGAGAGCTATGCTGACAACATTGGACTCCAGAGTTTGCTTTCCGTTTCCATAGTCTGAAGTCTGGAGGAAAACATTGTTACTCCATTAACGTACAAATAGTCAAAAAGCTTGAATTTCTTTACGCCAGGGCTCTGATTTACTAACAAACATTGATTATTGAATATCTAGGCACATAGAGGGATAATTCAATAAAAAGTCATTGTAAAATAAATAAATAGAGATTAATAATTAAATAATTATGATTATTTTATGCAATATACCTAACTAGGGCCCACCCACAAACCTCGGTCACTGGGTTTTTCAGAAAAAAATAATATTATAATACACAATTTTCAAATGATTTATTTAGCCAGAAAGTATTATGGGATTAAAATTCATCACACCATGGTATTTCATTAATAACTACTTATAAACACATTGTAGATAAAATATTTTATTTTAATATTGATAATCAAAATATTTGAGATCGAGTTTCACGGTAAACACATCATTCTTGTAACATACTCACGTCCACATAAATGTCACATTTCCTCAATAAAAACAGAAATACTGCCTACCTAGCGTTTTAAGCCAAAGCTTGTCAAAGTTAGGGACTAGATTTTTAATAAAACAAATTTTTCCTTGTCTTACTATTGACTGCGGGAGCAAAATTATTTCCCACATTCTATTTGTGAAGGCGTCAGGGGATAGTAATATTTGTATAATTAACATGGTAATAAAGGATAATTTGTGAAGCGCCTTTTTCTTGAAAAATCGCCTCACGCGTGTAGCAAGTGGTGAATGACTTCATTTTGAGTACGATGAAAAAATATTAAACGTGTATATGTTTATAATAATAAAAACAATACAGGAATAAGGTTGAATATATCAAAACAAAAGAGATAAGTTAAATAAACACAGGTAGAAATTTATTTTTTTATTTTTTCCGTATTCCGTTACATCCTGTGATATTAAAAAATTAATTAAATGGCTTATATATTATTAATTTTATTATAATTAGAAAAAAATATGTATAAATTTTTTTTTAAAACAATATTAATCTGTTTAGAGTAAAAAAGAAGTAAAAAAATAAATTTATGTGATGAAATTAATGATATTTTTAGTAGCCGAGGGATCACTCATTATAAAGTTTTTCTTAAATCTAGTATTGAATACCTTTCGTGAACAAGATGTTTTAATTGGAGATCTAGCCTATTGTAGGTACATGCATGGACCAAAAAAAGAACGGGGCTCTGTACTTGCAGAAGACCCGTTGTCCCTCTTTTGATACTTTGGACATGGTACACTGCTCTGTTATGTACAGTATTTTTATAGTATTTCATTAAACAGTAAATAAAAATACCTTCTTGTCAAATTTAGTTTTTTTTCCTAGCAGAAGTATCATGGTGGTGGAAATAATATGGTTATTTGAAGTATTGACTTTAGAATCCGGAGTACCTATCAGGTCTTTATTACGACCCGTTCATGAGTTCAAGGTCGGCTTTGGAATGGATGGTCAGTTCTGTGTTTTCTTCGTCCAAGGCCCTGATTTGTCTACACCTTCATTTTCTTTTTGAAAACTTTCAACACAGCATTTCCATAATAATTACCTATGGGTAGTCATCCTATTTGGGGATAAAAAAATGAGAAAATTAGTAATTAGGTTTCTAATAAAAATAATTAATTTATCATGTAAATGAAAATTAATCTTGGAAAGTAGCCTACTCGTAAAGTAGGTTATAATCCTTAATGTGTTAACAAAAAGATTATTTTGCTACCTTTGTCTTCATTATCATATTTGGGATATAACATTAATTTTAATATAATATTGTATCATTTAATATAATATTATAAAGTTAAAAATGATGTAAAATGAAATGGTCGAATCGACTCAGTGATAAGAGCACTTTCCCGGCAAGGAAGAGGTCCTGACTTCAATTCCTATATGCGAATTTTTTTTCCACATTTTGAGATTCGTTAATATTGTCTTTGATTTGAATTTTGAATAAATATTACAATTTGAGGTATTACTCATTAAATTATTCAACCAATTTAATTTTTTATATATAAATATATATACACCACGCTAAATGGGATTAAAAAAAAAATAAAGAGGCAACTCTACTCTTTTTCTCTGTTTCTCATTCATTATTTATTTTTGTTGACGTTGTTATTTCGCCATTTGGTTATTAGTCGTTACTTAACTAACGATATATTGATTAGAAGATTACAATACTAAATTATTTAAAATAATATAATTAGCAGAACACAAAAATTAAGTGTTTTTAAATTCTCTCAGGTCTTCTTATTGTGTCGAGGGGTTTTAATTAATTAGTTATTTTTGTGAAAACCACGGGTTTAACCAACCCTTATTACATTTAACACAAAAACATTGGAATAACTATGCAAATAAATATAAAATAATAGTAAATGTTTTAATATTATGAAGAAAAACTTCGAAAACTGAATTGTAAAAAACATAATTTGTACTGAAGACGTATGATGACGTTCAGTGACGTAGTTGTAGATGATTGGACAGTTTAATACCGCCGCCGCGGGAATCTTTCGTTGCTTAACCAACTTCTCTGCCATAGAAGCTCACCCCACTACCGCCACCTCAAGTGGTTCGCTACGTTTGGTGACTTGGCAGAGGTGCCCGGGTGCTTCTGCCCACCAGCTGCGTGGTGGGGCGGAGCTATCTTCACCATTTGTTGAAGATGTTTCCGCACCAATTTCCCAACTCTCCGGAGTAAGTTGAACTAAGGCATCAGGATTATGGGTAAGGTTGTAAAGCTGAATAAAATTAAGGAAAGGTGGGGGAAGTTGAGGAAGAGATGCATTGGGAAAAACCTCGCAAAATAGATCCGTTCATAAAATGTAACAAAAGCCATTTCACGCAATTTTTAATTGATATGGTGGTTTCTAACTAGGGCGGTAAATAATGAGAAAAAATACTAGAGTAATATTATATATATATATATATATAGATACTAATACATTAATGGATTAGGTAAACCAAACTTTAATATGATCTAAATGGGCTGGGCCCTTTTTAGAAGCTTGCCACGGGGCATGGTAGTTCTTCGCCACGCTACTGACTGATCATTTCTTTAAGATGGAGACACATTACACTATACGCATAATGGCTTGGCCTATTTTAGCATTATTTTGACATGGCGAATGTATGGAATATATAGTGAGTACCCCAAGCCACGAGAAAATAACGCAGCGTAGTCTATCGCAGGTTTTATTGGCTTTAAGCTTTTTTGAGAGTGTTAATTTGTTCTACGCAGCAAAAAGTTGGGTTAGTGATGAGAAACCTTTTAAACTTGAGGCCCAATTTATCTATTTTCAATTTATTTGTGGGCCGCTGAGAATTTTACCAGTTGGTGGTTACCAGTTGCAGTTGGTGATGCAAAACTATTTATACTTTGAAAAAGGTTTTTTTAATAAAACAATCATCGAACGCAAAAAACGCCTTGAACAAAGCGC
This sequence comes from Hesperophylax consimilis, assembly GCF_061612785.1. Taxonomy (NCBI): domain Eukaryota; kingdom Metazoa; phylum Arthropoda; class Insecta; order Trichoptera; family Limnephilidae; genus Hesperophylax; species Hesperophylax consimilis. Next base: position 24,941,712 of record NC_142842.1, read on the forward strand.
CGCAGGCGAACACTTCCTGTATCTAAGATTAAACAAATAAATTCTGTCAATAATATTATTCTGAAATAAGAAAGAACATGATTAAAAATACTTATAAAACAGAACCCACGAAAAATATCAAGATATCAAAACAAAGTTTCCGGACTCGCGGACCGAGTGTTGTTCATCACTGGGTTATGTGATGTTTGTTCTGAAAACGATTCAAAAAAATTACTTGTGACTTTTCTTGGTTTGGTAAATTGAGTTATAGAACCAACCAGCATACTTATCTATTTTAAACAACATTTATTATTTAATAGCTTTGAGATTAAGAATTTCTTCTTTGTGAGATTAGTTTACACGTTTTTTCTGGAACTGAAATGAACTCAACTCTTTGGAATCAACTCTTTGATGTTTCTTGGTTAAAAATCTGTCGAGAAAATGAGTACAACTTTGTGTAAATTGTAATGATGTTCTGTTTATTTCCACACTTCTTATATTAACGCTATGGAGTCATGATTTAAGTCCATTGTAAGGACATTCCATGGCTGGAGTCGTAAAACACGATACACGTCGGCCAATAACAATAATTTAAGTGCTGGACATTATGAAGATATTTTAATATCCGACTTGGATAAACAATAAATTAGGCCCGGTAATGATGACGGTCCGGCTGAGGGTAATTATAGCCCACACCTCAATCAGATGTTGTGTTCACCTGGCAACACTGGGATGGCTGCACGGCCAACCTGGCAACATTGGGCCGTGGAACAGGGCTTCTCAAATGTTTTGTTTGCATTAAATTTATTTTTCTTTTTGTCTTTTTTGTCACGTTACCTACTGTTAAGACTAATTAAGTGTGTTGGACAAAATGTACTGTATTATAGTTTATAGTATACACATGTTTGCGGCACGTTCCAAATATACTGATGTTAAATAACATAATATACTAATGTCAAATAACATAATATACTAATGTCAAATAACATAATATTCTAATGTCAAATAATATAAAATACTAAAATGTCATATAACATAATATACTAATATCAAATACCGTTGTCAAATACTATTGTCAAACAAGTGGTTCAAATTTATGAATTATGACTCTAAAGCCTCAATATTTAAGTCTGACTAAGTTTTTTTTAAAAATAGTATGCCTATTTCTTAGTTTTTGGACCCTATAGAAGGTATTAAATTATAGGAACGTGAAGATTTAGAAGTAACCAAGAACTATGTTACTTGACTCCCCAACCCCTAATAGCCAGTCAGGTTGACGTATCTTTAATGGATAAGTCATAGATGAAAATCAAAGAACAGAGCAGATTATGATTGTATGTGAAGTCATGTCATCTAATATCGTTACTTCAATCGGGCCTCGCGAGGCTGGGAAAAAAATCAATATGATGTTCAAAATAAAATTATCAAAATAAAGATACAAATGTTGAATATAAGGGAATGTTTCTACCTCACTCTATATTCACATGCTTACATCATCGAAACAATCCACATAACATGCTCCAATACATATTTTAATCAAACATAATTTTGTGTCTGGATAAAAACAAAAGGCCTAGAATTTTTTTCATGACTTAATAACACCAAATCAAACCAAAATAATAACATTAAATTTAAATTATACGTGGATTTTTTCGTCTCTCTAATATTTTTTATGATATTTTTTAAAAAATATCAAAAACACGTAAACACTTCAGCACAAGTACTCCTAATGAGGAGTTCGCGAAACACTAAACATATTTAATAAATAATCTAAAGAACATGTCAATCTCATATGATGATACTACGTGGTTGTCTTTTATATTTTCAATGATATTATTTTTCAATTTAAAAAAAGGTAAATTTATAAACAAGTTCTGCTGTGTAATAATTCTTACGTGTAACAGCTGTTTCGTTTTCGGAAGGCATTATCAAACTGATACTATAGTTAATATCAAACTGATACTATAGTTAATATCAAACTGATACATACTTGTGAATAAATAAACTGTTTTTTTTTGTAAATTTATTAAGAAAAAATTAAAATTTAAATGGAGTTGTACAAATTTACTTTAATTACATAAAGTTGTAGGCATTCTATGCATGTCATTACATTTTATTAATTGAACTTATAGTATAGTTTTTGCATTGAGTAACTGTAAAATATATTGAAGTGTATAAATGAAATTACCATAGAAGAAATTCATCTTCATGGGACAGTAAAATGATGCAAAGGAAGCAGAAAAGAGGGTAGAAACATAATTGGCATAGGGAACGGTTCCATGATAACTCAACACAGTGACAATTCAACACACTTTTAAAAAGTGATATATAGTCATTAGAAACGATGAATTTTTTTTTTAAACCTAACCTAACCTAACCTACTTAACCCAGTTAGTAAAGTTTTTGTTTCATAACTTTCCATGACTTTATATAACTTTTTAAAGATGCTATGAATTATCATTGTGAATATTTATCCGGTCACCATAGAACACATGGGAAGATTTTCAAGAACTATGCTATTCATATCCGGTCAGCAAACAATGATCAAGAAGCACCGTCAGACGCTTGAAGTATGTAGTTACATTTTTTTTCAAGATTATGGTTAATTTCGGTTGTTGGTTAGTTGGTTAGTAATGTGAAATATTCCTGCGTAATACGTAATTTTATTCAAGTTCAACGAACTTTATTAAAAATTGTTAATACTTAGGTGCGTATAAATAGGACAAAATGTCCGCGAGCCGAGTCACGAATTACGGAGAAAGGAACAAAACAGCCGCAGGCGGCGTTTAGCGTAATCCCATAATTCGCAGCTCTGCTCTGTTTCATACGCAGCATTATGAAATCAGACAAGCGAAAATAGATGCCAAAATAATTTTATTAAATAATTGTTTATTAGAAATATGTGTCTTTTTTGTAATAATTGACAGATTATTTTACGAATTAATAGAGTGAAGAAAACTGAGACAACGCGTGGGGTTTGACTGAACTAGTTCCAGTGGACTTACTTATGCATATTATTTGAATGCCTAGCTACCCTTTACATAAGCGGTGCTACATTTTTTGATCGATTAATACGAATATAACGTGCCTTGTATTTTATAACGTCATTGGATAGATGTAACAATTTTTCAAACTTACTAACATTCCATTGTAAATGTCTTCTTTTAAATCTCTACCTTACGTATAATAATTAGATCCCAATGGTCAAGTAGTTAAATACGTTATCCCGGTAAGACAGATATCCTGGATTCGGTTCACAGTTGAGACCGTTATCTTTTTCATTTTTTGTGTCTTGCTCTGTTTCATGTTTTGATCTTCAATAAAATAATGAACTCGATAAAACTTTATACACCGAAAGAATGATGCGTGCTTCTAATTTTGACGTTTGTTGTGCCATCAAAACCGCTTCATATTTTAACATTTCGCCTTTCAAGATAGGGTCAGTTCTTCCTGTCATTATTTGACAGGTAATTAATTTACCGGTAAATCAAATTATTTATTTTACACCTACAAAAAAAGGTTTATTTCTCAACGTTTAGTTTTAGCTACCAGGGTGGCAAGGAGCCGAGGAATTCTTATTAACATTAACAAACAGTCGCCCGCCACACACGCACACATGGCAGTGCACACACCTCCTTTACACATAAATTAAAACACTAAAAATCACCTACGGACGCCTCATGCTCTCCCGATCCATTCATAAACGTCAGTAGGTATCGCCATTAAATATTTAGTACTGGCCCGCACCGAACCCGACCGCAGAAGGCGATCAACTTGTTCGAGCACTTTACCCGACCGACTTGTCGAAGATCCAATTTAAATTTTATTTATTGAGTTGTTCAGGCAGTATTGAAAAACGATATAATTTAAATAGTGTTATGTTTGACAGATTTTTCTCATAAATTTAATTTCTTGTTGTATTGTTCGAAGGATACACAAACACTTGTGTGTATTTTTTGTATTTATTTTATGACGAAACATACACCATTCTGCATTTTTTTACTGCTCGTTGTGATCGGTTTCGGAAAGGCATAATTCGACCATATGAGGTCCTGAGGCTGTGAAGATGTGAAAAGTCAGAGCTGTGAAGAGTTATGGAAAACTGATTCGAAATATAACCCCTAACGTAGTTAAGGTTAGTAAAACAAAGGTTTTTGGAAACACCCCTATAAGTATACGAGAGAAATATATTACGAGACTTCCATTGTAACCTCTCTTTCTGCTACATGTGTCGTTTATGAGCAAGGCGGAGAGGTTACAAGATCCCTTGTAGCTTGCCTACAACTACTTGTTTGGGCAACGTTAAGGAAGAGACTGCGAGAGGAACGGGCTTTGTCAATGTGAGTCTCGGAAAGGCTCGGATTCATAAATGTAATGTAAAAACAAATTCCATAGACATACAAAATGATAGACCATCAGGGAAAGGAGAACAAACCAAGTTGCAAGGAATGGGGAGGGGGGGGGATGACCGACATGACCGTCTTCCTTTCTGTAATTTGTCAATTCATGAATCTGACAGTGTACACGAAAGTCGCTTTGTAATATCACCATTTAAATGGGACGAAACAGGCTTCAACAACGCATTATAATTATTAAAATTCACTTGAGTGAATCAAATGCAAATCATCTTGAGTGATGAGGCCCATTTCCACCTCGGTGACTTCGTCAACAATCAAAATTGTCGCATCTGGGGCTCGGAAAACCCAAGAATTATTGTTGAAAAGCCTTTCTATCCGTGTGACTGTTTGGTGCGGTTTATGGTCCGGCGGAGTCATTGGACCTTATTTTTTCGAAAATGAGGCTTGAGCAACAGTTACGGTGAATGGATTGCGCTATCGAGAGATGATTAATATTTTTTTATGGCCGGAATTAGATGGTATTGATTTAGACAACATTTACTTCCAAAAAAACGGCGCTACGTGCCACACAAGCAACGAAACCATTGATCTTTTACGATTGAATATCAACATAACACCTCTTATTGGAAAATCCTGTACATAAGGTCTGGTTATTTCAATGTGCGCTATCCGTATTGTTAATGTTGCAGATGTTTACTTCCAAAAATTTGATCACGTGGTTTGCCTCCAGCTCGTCGTAATGATAGCCAGATTTCAAGTTAGGGCAAGTCTATCAATTTGGATTGCCAAATACCCATATAACGTGCCGAGAGCTTACCGTTTTTCTAGATCTGTAATGAAGGCGGAGAAACGACCCGTTCTCATAATATCGACATAAATGGTAATTGTAATTGATGAACCGGGTATCAATGTGACCAGTTCTTACCAACAGGCTTCATCTAATGTAATATTCCTGTAAGCTAACTCAGGATTCCCATTTACTTTTGTCCCTATAGTAGAGATGATAATTGTTCTGTAAAAAGCATTATTTTTTGTCGTGATACAAAACAAGATCTTATTTAGCCATCTGAACTGTTAAATGAATAAAAAGTTTTGCATACTCGTTCAATTTATCAAGGACGGAGAGAAAAATAATTCTGGTCTTAGATAAAAATGGACAAATATAAATAGGTCATGAATTATGCTCATGTCTTTCGCATTTATATGGAAAAGTGTGTCAGACAAATTTTTCAAAGAAAAAAAATATTAACACTGCCAATAACATGCTTAAAATCTAATCAAAAATATTTTAATCACCTTAATTTTTCTTATTTTGACGTTATCTTATGAGGTCATTATTCTAAATTTCGCCGGACGCTAAAATGTTCATATCTCTTTTAATTAATGTCTTATTTCAAAATAATAATTACCTAGAAAAAATGCGTTATTAAAGAGAAAATATGTGACGGTGACCGGTCGATACGACCATGTTTAAAACGCTGTTTACAACAAATTAAAAAACGTATTGACCAATAAATAACACTTTATCTGGCACCTTTTATGGCTTCCTTGTAAATATTTCGTGAAAATAATTATCAACGTAATATATTTTTAATTATCGTATGATATTTTTGTACGATTTTTTCACTTACTCTATTTGCAACCTGTCTGGTTTAAGATTTAATGCAAGATTTTTTTTAAATTTTATTGCAGACGGTCAGTAAAAATTGATTTTAATTCTTTTAACAATAACTTTGTACAAAACCTCATAATAATGATCCTTTAGAATTACTAAAACAAATCTCAACACGTAAAAATATGAGGTATAAACACATTTTTAGGTAATTGAAGTAGGTACTGTTTTATCGCTACTTTTCCATAAGCCTCCGTTACCGTCTCCGTTGTCGAGATATAAGGCTTTGGACTAGCAATCCAGAGGACGCGGGTTCAAAACCCGGCGTGCGCAAATAAATTTTATTTGATGAATTTTGGGTTATCTTACAATTTATTAATGTAAAATAATATAGTAAATTTGCGGCACGTTCCAGAGTGAAAGATACTTTCAGCCCCGGTGTCAGACCACCATTCAGAATTAGAACATGGCTTTAAATAGGTTTTTCCATGTTTGGTAACCAGATCTGAATAGTCAGGTACTTCTCCGCCACTTCTCCACCATATCTTTTCCCTCCCCACTACCTCCAGTCTCTCAACATACCTCTCAATTGGGGATGCCATAGTCTCACTGGCTCCATACGGTTAGGAGCAGTTTGGACTCGTGTGTGAGATATTTACATACAAAATATATATCAATACGGTCAATTTAAATATCAAACTAGAAATGCATTACATTTGAGAATTATAATACAGTCAAAAAATCAAAACATGTCCTAGACAACGAATTTATAACTTCTTACTGACTGCAGTAGATACTAAATCAATAACCAATATGATTACACCTGTATCAAACGAAAATACGAATAAACTTAACGCAATGAAGGTTGAAACTAAATGTAAATGCTCTCCATAGGTAGGTACATACGTACGGCCTGTCAAAACAATTTCAATGCGTTCGCCAATTGATATCAAAGTAATCATTCAACATTTGATTGAGTGTAGTTTACCAGGTTATATGAATACGAAAGCACTTTCAATCAAAAGATTAAGAAACATTCAATCAAAATTCAATTAGATATATAACAGTATGCTGGGAGGTCAGGTCATCTTAGAAATTTCGTAATGAATACACAAAACTTCACTTCGGAGTCACGGTATTAATCTAAATTATGTTTGAGAGGTATTGAATTAAGGAAATGCAGTTTGTTTTAAGTAATTTTTTTTATAATTTTTTTTATTTTTTATTATTTGATAAATGTTTACAAGTTACATTTTTTGACATTTTTTTAACTACCATACTAGGATAATGCCCGTGTTGTGGTAGTTATACATGAAATAATAATAACAATGACATAAAAGAACTAAAAAATACTATTTTATAGAAACATAAGTATGTAAGTATGAATCATACATGACGTAATAATAAAAATAACTTAGAAGAACTAAAAAATTCTATTTTATAGAAACATAAGAAAGAAGTAAAGAAAAAGAAAAAACAAATTTAATGATTAATAAAACTAAAAACAAATATATTAAAATTAATAGTAAACAGAAAAATAAAGAAAAAGTATATGTTTATTTAAAAAGATACAAATAAAAATTTAAAATATTAAACATTAAGATTAAAATATAAACATAATTAATATAGATTGTTTAATCCATATAATTGTTTGTGTGCAAGTTTATTTATCGTAGGTATTATCTATAAGACATCATGTTTATGTTCAACACTTAATTTTAATTTTTGTGATATGAGACAAGTTGGAAAGAATTTTTTATATATATATATATATATATTTTTTTTTTTTTGTGTTAGGAACTCATATAATCTTTAAAGAAAGGTCGTCCCCTTAAAAATATCCATTGATGTACACGGGCAGTAAATATGAATACGAAATATAATAATAAATAAATACAAGTATAAATATCGAGAAATTCTTGTGATTATTATTAGACAAATTAACGTAAAAATCTCACTTTTAGTGTGAAGAAAAAAATATCCGATAATGTGAATATCACATTTAACAGATTATTTATTTTTACATTATATTCTTGGCGAGATTATAATAAAAGATAGTGGGTACGTATTTTGAATATTAATTTTATGTAATTTTGCCAAATTTGCATAACATCAATACATTTTTACACGGAACAATCAGAACTGACATAAATCTTCATAAACGTGAAATCAGTATCAATATTATACTATAAGTATTGTTGCTAAATCATTGTTTTTGACATGAGTATGGACATCGACGCTATCTACTTATCTGATAAAAGCGTTGCGAAAATACAAATTTATACAAATAACTTTATGTATATTTTATAGCTGCTCGATCACCGTTTTTTCTACATTCATCACCCATTGAATTTAACACACATTCCTCTATGGTTTCCCATCTGTAATTCCGTCTATCTCGACAATATAAACATCACGCTAAGTGGAGCAATTAATCAAACGGACAGAAAAAAATCTACTTGTCTATGGGCTCGGGTATTTTCCTATTCGAAATTCGAAACACTCCCTGGGTGGCTCGACCGGAAAAAAATCAGGTGTGCCAACGGAAATAAAATTGATTGTTTTCATTGATTGGGTCGGGTTTCAGAAAAAAACTCAGGTGTTGATTAATTTGCATATTTTAAACGCTAGAGTGTTCTCCAACATGTTAATGTCGCTATTTATATCCATGGTGTTTTATGTTTCAAATTAATTTATGCCAACATTAGAATTAAACATGAATTAGAGAAATCATGAGGCAATGGGTATGTTATGGCTCTTTTTCTATTTTATTTAAAAAAATAAAAACTGGTTGGTATTTTAACACACGAAGAACTTATTGAACGAGAAATCACAGATAATTGAATAAAATATAAATATTTAATTAATTGTTTAAAGAATCATGGAAGTCGAATGAAATATTATTTTTTATCAGACCACTACGTATAATTTCGTAGTTTTAAAGTAAATATAATAATTTTGCATGTTTTCTTTAATAAGAGACTAGACAAAATGTAAATGTGTGTAATAAATATGTGTTTTTATACCTAGCGGCTAAATTCCTGGCGCTTAGGTACCTTAATCTGCTTTTGGTCACGGACAAATTAGTGGAAATTTCGTAAAAAATCATCAAACGGATTGAACTGTCAACATATACTGCCATGTTAAGATATATTACCTGAATTTAGAAACAAAAAATATCACTTCAAAAGCACTTAATCAAAAATATTTAAAAAAACTAATATTAAAGCTAAATTTTTTTTTAAATGAGAAGAAATTAAATGAACTTCACGAAGATTTGAAAACTGTCCGAAGATGTGAAGTTCCAAAGATGTACCTAAGTAACTATAGGTCTATAAGCAAAACATCAATTTGACTTCCAGACGTACACAAATAGGAATTATCGCTATGTTAATTCGAAATTTTATAGGTTTAATTCTAATGCCAGCCGATTAATTCGCTAAAATATTGATCTTTCAAAATGTATACGCGTGTGCTGGGATATAAATTATGCCTCCGCTCATTTGCATAAATTAAATGTTCCTCCGATATGGCGTGAAGAAATACACTTAAAACTTTTTCGAAGTGCTTTGGTGCGATGTACACATTTTTGTAATTTTATGAAGTTAGTGAACTTTACTTTCTTTTGTAATGAATTTCACAAAGCAACGCTGAATTTTTTGCATTATAATCATCATTTTGTATCTACATAACTGCAAGACATTTTTTAGTATGCTGATTATTGCACATTACAGTATTTTTTGCTCGTCTTGTAAGGAACTCTTTTTTACTTTTTTTCTTTTTTGTAGCTTTATTATGTACAAACGTACAATCTTGTTTTGTGAAAAATTCATGAAGTGAATGAACCATCGTTCAATTAGATTCGATGTTCTTTCACTTTCGACCATGTACCAGAATGATATTGTTAGTGTTAATATAGTGACTTAAAATTATTGGTAATGGGCGCCATGCTTTTTGAAAATCTTAGTTTATTTATTTTATATGTAACAAGATTATTATGATTTTCGGTTTTCATTTGAAACACCAGTTACTGTAATTTAAACGGCAAATAGCAATGATAAACTCTTCACGTTTCATTAAATTTTTGTATATTTTCATATCAGTTTATCAGCCGAAAACGCAACCATAAAAATAATCCAAAAATTCTTAACATTAGCATTATCAATAAATAAAAATTCGAAGTTTAACTTGTGGAATAAAAAATAATTATTCGATTCATTAGAATTAAAAAGCTCGTTTTAACGATTATTATGGAAAATATTTTCATAGTAACGATTATTGCTACAATTCAAAAAGTTTTGTGATACGATTAGAATACGGAGATATTTTCCAATGTCATTTATCGTTGTACGGGTCAGTTTATTTAGTGGTATCTTTTAATTTATCGCCCAAAGCTTATTAATATTTTAATTTTTGTAATTACATCAGCATAAATTAATATCCAGATAAAATGTTAATTTCAAGCTTGAACGAAGTTGAATAAATATTTTTAAACAAGTTTTTTGGGAATAATTAACATTTTTTCAAAGTAATTATTTGTGGTGGATTGGTTCCAGTTTGCAGCTTGGTGTAGTACTTCTGGTAGAGTCTTTGTGGATGATCTTTGAGTAATATTCAGGATGGGTAGAATTAAAATAATAGAGCGTAGGTATACCATTGACGCTGTTTATTGTCTCACTAATTATGCAAGTTACTTTAAGGAAGGTTACTAGTAAAAATACACAAAAAGCAGACATACCCATTTGTACTAAGGCATAATCATGCAATCTCTTTCACACATTTAAACATACGTTCAATACATTATTTGATTTTTATGCATCGTTTGAATGCAAAAAAAAATAATTTTGAAATTTATAATGCTATTGTATTTCTCAGATGTTGATTATTTGAGTTTTTTTCAATTGTTTCTGGCTTTCACCCTTGAAGGGTGTTTTTGGCCATAATTTTCACTTTGATTTAACTAGGATGTGGCGTGCGCAAATAAATTTTATTTGATTAATTTGTGTTATTTCACAATTAATTAATTAAAATAATATATAGTATATTTGCGGCACGTTCCAGAGTGGAAGATACTACCAGTATCGCCCTGGTGTAAGACCACCATTCAGAATTGAAACGTTGCTCCAAATGGCTTTAGCCGTGTTTAGTGACTAGATCTGAATATCCAGGTACTTCCCCACCTTCCTCTTTCCCTTCCCCACTTACCTTCAGCCTCACAACATCCCCCAATTGGGGATGCCATAGTCTCACTGACTCCAGACGGGAGCAGTTGGGACTCTTGTGAGGTATTCACTATAAAAAAAAGGATCGAATATCACAATATTTAAAATATTTTAATTCTTAGGATAATCAAACAATAATATATTTACGAAAATAGAATTTTCTATCAGTGTGTTTGGAATGTCTCAGATTGTTAAGGTTAAAAGGAATTAATTGGCTTTTATAACTATGTTTCTAAAAGTAATAAATTGCATGAAACCGTTAGCCAAGGATTCGGTTTTGTTTATAATTTCCTTAATGAACACGAAAATAATCATTTATTGGTTTTTTCATTCAGATTTAAAACATTTCAATAAAATTTATGATTTCTAAAATAACGATTAAAAAAGACATAAACACCGATTTTGGTTTCGTTTCCTTAATGTTTAAAACAAATACCGTTTCCAAAGATTACAAGTTCCATGGTTATTTGCACGCTAGATAGCTTTTTCACCATTCAAAGAAAAAAAAAAAAGTGGGTGTGTCAAGCCTACGCAAGACAGAAGTGAAACTTCTAGTTTCAGCTGATGCTTGGCGTGGCGCAGTTCGCTGGTGTCTGAGAGAGAGGAAAGAAGAGAAGAGAGAGAACGTTCGTGAGCGGCTCCCCCACCTCAACAAGGTTTCACTTCAAAAATGCCACAGCCGAGAATCGAACCTCGCTTAACTGATTGAAAGCCAACCACGCTGAGCACCAACTGTAAGCAAAGCCGCATAAATTGATTATATTATGTAGGTTCTGAAAATATGAGAGCTTGTTATGTTTTATAATGTTACCTACATCACACCCAAAATATAATATATTTTTAAAAATAATGTACAATGTACAGAAATAGAATCCCACACAAGATCGCGTAGTGCGCTCTAGCGAACGGATATTTTATCAGAGGGAGATAGTTTTAATTTTTTTTTCTGTAAATTATTACATATTATCAAAATAAATAAATTAATTAAATAAATGTAATACAATTATCATAATATACGGATTAGATAATAATTTTAATCCAACACAATAACGCAAAGCGCGCTCTAGCGGAGTAATGTTTTATCACAGTGAGATAAGTGTTTTTATTATTTTGCAATATTATTTTCTTTTAAAAAATGTTCTGACCTACTAAAAAATAAGATATTGAATGAAAAAGGCGTTAAAAACAAAAAAATAATGTGCGATGGCCGAGAATCGAACTCGGATCAACTGCTTGGAAGGCAACTATGCTGACCATTACACCACCAACGCCAGTTGTCGGGATGAGCTAAGAAGCATTTATATGTTACTTCAAAACTTTGACTAGATCAAATGAACTTTAATCGGTGGTGGGGGTACCCGCATTTTCGTTTCGGTCATGAGTCGGTTTTACTCCGGTCCTCGAAATTGCATGACGCGCGTAAAGAAGTTTCACTTCAAAAACGGTTGAAATGTTTGACAGAGATCGACCCCTTATAAAAATTAAAATTTTAATAGGGTTGAGAAAAAAGGTTAATACTTACATTGACTTGCTACACCAAACTATATTTTAAAATTTGGGACAAAACACTGGAAGGAATGTGAAAGGGTACTAGGAATGAGACAACCCAAAGTACTTACTCAAAAAAGTACCAAATCTTAGGTCCTAAACGAATCATCCAATTACTCAAAATAGACAGAAACTCACAGAGGGAACTGGTATAACTACTAACGGAACACTGCAAACTCTGAGACACATGCAGCTGTTGGGAGTGGAAAACACCGATACAAAACAAGAGATGCAGGAAATGTGAAGAAGATGGAGAGGTTCCAATTCTACTATTGTGACAATGTCCTGCCCTGATGGAAACAAGGCTCAGCTACCTGGAAAAACACATTGCGGAACCAGGAGACAGAGCCGAGTTTTCAATGGCAAACTTTATTAAATTAACCTTATTAAACTTTATCAAAGAGACCGGGTTACTGTCAAAGGACTGAGATAAAATGGGAGAATGCACAATGGGCTCACGCAGTGAGTACTCACGGGAACCATACGAAATATCTCAATTTTTTATTGATAATATTAATAACAAATACCTACATAAATGCTTTTCTGTCATTTAGATTCGTAACCCTACGTTGTATCTAATATTTATTTAGTTGAGTTGTCCAATTTCTTCCTGAAGCATTTTCAACTACCAGTAGTGAAGAAGTAACTTCTTCTTAACACATTCGTGTCATTTACCTAACTATTAAAATTTTAAAGTTTATTAGAGTAAAAACCAGATTTTTTCATTTTCTTTGTATTATTTCCTTTGGAACGACAAAATCAAGAGTTTTTATAATTATATTAATTTTTTTCTAATAAATCTCAAATTACACCAAAATTTGTAATTATCTCACGAAATACTGAACATTTTATAATCTGAAGCAGGTATTAGGTATAAATTATTCACTAAAGAGAAAAATCGAAATACTTTCTGCACCATTTTGAAGAGATTGATCACTCACTACGTTTCCTAGGATAAGGGTTGTCTAAGAAAATCACTAATTATTTTTCATACATTTTCTGTGTAGGAATCTAACCACCCACAAAGTAACTTAAGGTCGGTACCTACATTGAAATTATTTGGAAAATAAAACAAAAATGTTGGGTTACTATTTACCTGGGTTACGCACTAATGACTCAAAGTAATGTGAGCAAGATCTTACCACATCATTGAGTTAATTTTACGTGGTCAATGTAAATATTGACCAAACCTTTCAAACAAACTTGTCAAATAAACATTTCCAAAGCTTTATGGGGGCTTTAGAGTGAATTTTTACAATTTTGATTATTTTTATGGTTTTTTTATTCAATTTACGGCATTCATCTCTTCTGCTTTTAATGGTTATTAAATCCTCTGGAAACCAGTGTTACTTTCAAGAATTTATTCTGAAATAACTATTTGAAAAAAGTAAGTGATATTAACTATTGATTTTTTGTAATCAAGTTCAATTTGTTGACCTCCTTTTCAATTTATAGTTTTTCTTTTATACGTCCAATAATATTATTTATTTTTTAAATTTAATAAACACTGTATGTATCCAAGAAATTTTATTATTTTATATATCAACAGGTTTTGCTTCAGTCAAGCTTCATCATAGGATGCAATAATAACTAAATACTAAGACAGAGTTATCGAGTAGAAATTTGTTTTATTTATAATAATATTTATAGGTTTATTTGTAAAAAAGTTCTGCTGTGTAATTATTATTACACGGGACAGCTGTTTTGCTTTATGAATCTATTATAAAAAAAAAGATAAAAATTATTTCTGCAAACTTTTAAAAATAGTCATAAACACTAATTCGTCTTAAGTCACAAGAAGCAAAAAATAAAAGATGTCTATTGACAGTTTTGCATTTTTAAACGCCCTTCTAACAACTGATCAGTAGTTGACACAGCCACGCTTAGGTTTCGTCCACACCTGCGAAGTGTTTGTCTTTCTGCACGTCTTTTTGTTGACAGAACCGGCCTTTACTTGTTGGACATCCTCTCCAATGGTCATAACACCGAGACGCTCATTCTTGTCCCCTTGTCTTCTTCTTCTTATTATTAGGTATCGCACGGCGAGGATCATTGTTAATGAGTGTGAATGGGCAGCAAATAAACATTGCGCTGTGTTTGTTCATTGCGAGAACAAAGAGTATATTCGACCAAGGGTGAATCTGATTGAATTGTTCCACCTAGTCTCGAATAAACTTTACATAACAAAGAAATAACATTCATTTAACATATTTCGTAATATTACAAAGTCCTGTCAATATATAAGATATTGACATTTTATATGAAACTGACTTAGTAATGAGTACAAAGTACTATATGATGTAGTGGAAATCTTGTTGAAGCAATGATGATATTTTTTACAAATATTACGTTATTACGATATTTCAAGAAATCCGCTTGAAAATCTTGATTTTAATATTCTTTCCATTATAATGATATATAGAAACAAATTAGAAACTTTTTTTCACTTCTTTTATTTTTTTACCGTGACCGGTTTCAGCTTATTATAGCCATATCATTATAATAAAATCATTGCACACCATTCCTGTTAGTCCCCATTCCTTCCCCCAAATTTTATGTATATTAACCACAGTTAAAAGAATAATTGTATCAGTCTGATAATGGCTATAATAAGCTGAAACCGGTCACGATCAATAAATAAAAAAAGTTTATTTTTCAATATATCGTTGACTGTTACATTAGTCACAATAAAAAATCTTCAATCTTAAAGCAAAGTTGTTGCTCCGATGAAAAACACATAATACGTAACCGAAACGTTGCTTGAAATGGCTTTAACCGTGTTTAGAAACCAGGTTTTTCCCAACTTTCCCGCGATTCATCTCCTTACTTCTTCACCTTCGACTGTCTTCTGATTCACAACTTACCTCAAGTGACTATAAATCTTTCAGGTTTCTATACAATATGAGAATGCACGGCGAGCACGAGCAAAGCAAAGTAATTTGTGAACATTGTGTACTGATCCAACAAGGACGGCTCCCAGGTCCAAAACGCTGTTCGTTTTTACTGAGCATCATAGATTTCAATAGTTGCTAATCTAAGTGGTGATCATAACCCTTAATCTCAAGAAACACGATGATATAGAGAGATAAAAGCAATAGTCTGCCAGTTAGCTTTGAAAATAAATAATATGTTTTAATATCTCAAGATATGAAACAAATTCCTTTAAAATCTGTATTAGCCAGTTAATGCATTTGCTAAGATTAAAGCGACGAATCAGTGACATAGGCGATAGCATCATACCATCCACAGGCATCTTAATGCAGATCATTTCAAAATTTAATCCGATCAATAAAAATACAATTTCCATCTTAATACAAATAATATTGTTTGGTAATCAAGAATACTGGGTCCTTTTACGATAATTTTATTGATCTATAAAACCCCCACGCTCAACCGGATGAAGAAGGTATGGTATTAGTTAATGTCATTTTTGAAGCAGACCACCTTCAGGGGAAAGGTTCGACTATTAAAATTGTCTCTAACTTATGTGTCTTTTTTAATGTATATTCATAATACGGGATATAATTGATTGAATTATGGATGAACCTACAGATTTTCCATTGATCAATAGCTAACCAAGATTCAGACTTGAAAAAGAATGGTTCATGGGATGAGAAATTTTCTTGCGATGATAATGATGAATTTTAAATTCAAGTGAACCTATTTCATTCCTGTCAGGGAATGTTGTGATACCGACATAATTAATGGAGGATTATTAAAAGAAAACTCATTCAATTTGCATATTTGTTGAAATCTACGTCTGATTTTAAAGAAACTTTGGCCATCCAAATACGCCACCATAATCGCATAGTATTCTAATACTCTCCTCTTTCTTGATTGTCCATTGTCCTCCGGTTAACTGCTTCGAGATTTGTTTGAAAATGCGATCTTTGACGTTAGTTCAACTGCATCCACCTCTGAGATATCGCAGGAAGGGATCTAATGGTATATCTGAATGAGATGGAAATATCATATGGTCTGCTTTAATCTTTACGAGCCAAAGTTGAGTGGTTCGACAAATTAATTTGCATTCACCTATATAATGGTCAGATATAACAGTATATAAAAACTCTAAAAATAACATAATATTTTACTCGGCCCAAAGCTCACCGACTGCAATACAATATGTAAATATTTGGGGTACCTGTACCTGGTCAACTTCCTTTTAAAAACCAAAATTATTAAAAGCATTTGGGTAGTGAATCACTTCCATAATTACTACTAGTGACATAATATGGAGGATGATTGATTTTCCGAAAAAATGGTATGTTAATTTTGTAATATTTTCAAACACGGTTGTAAACAACATACATACTCGCGCATGGAAAAAAAAGAGTACGGCTTTTTTTTACCAAGATACTGTTAAAAATGTGACTGCACGACCATTTACTAGTAAAATACTAGACATTCGGAATACATCTGAACACGTGTTAACGCAAGTGACCTTGTAAGAATAGATATAATGGACGAGTTACGAAAATAATATTATCTGTAAGAACATATGTTCCTACTTCCTCATAACATGTTCGTGCTTTACTGATAATTTGTTATGATATATTTATATTTTCATATCAGTAATTTCCTCCGTGTACAGCATTCATAAAACGTACATAAAACATACCTACAACATACATACAACATACATACAACATACATACAACATACATACAACATACATACAACATACATACAACATACATACAACATACATACAACATACATACAACATAAATACAACAAAAATACAACATACATACAACATACATACAACAAACATACAACATACATACAACATACATACAATATACATACAACAAAATAGAACATACATACCACATTCATACAACATACACTGAATATTCATACAACATACATACAACATACATAAAACGTACATACAACAAAATAGAATATGCGGCAATAATACATAACCATGCTTGTTTTTCAGAAAACCTTCCATTGAACTACCGGTATAACAAAGAGAACGTTATCATACATTATATCTGAAATCTACTTTATGAAAATAACATTAATTTAATGTATATTTACAATGATTTTAAACCAATAGTCATTTTTAAACAGACTCACAGATCTACAGCTAATAGTGACTTTCGAATAAAAATATAAAATATTTTTGAGTATAAAATGCAACAGTGTTATAGTGGCCAGACTAAGGCCAGTAGAAAAATCTTTTTCCAACTGCTTCAGTATGTTAAATCCATTAAAATTAATATTAGGTAGATAAAGAAATTTATCGATCCGGCCGATAGTATTATCATTTTTCAAACAATGATTAAAATTCGTCTTACTAAAGATAACATTCAAATAACGATAATTTGCCACAAAATATTATGTTTTTCATTAAAATGCTATTCAAAATTAACTTCGAATCTATGTTATGTACGGGCCATAAATCGTGAAAAAATGTTGTTAATTGGCAAATAAAATAATATCGGAGATTGCCATAACATTTAACAAATTGTTTGTATAACGATGTAATGTGGAAACACTGACAATATTATCTGGACCATTGACATTGAATATAAATGTTGACTCCATGGCAGAATCACGACTTTCCAAAAAGTGTGAAATTTACCATTCCTCGTTTATTTACTAACGTCAATGGGGATTTTATATTCAGGATGGGATGACATATAAAAATTGCCCACGTCAGTAATATGCAATAACGCATGTCAAACTTCTCCATTCGGCAATACTAAATTCAGCATCCCCCCATTGATCAAGTAAGAATATAACGATGATTCCCTCCCCACAAATTCATGTTGAGAGACTAGTTTATGTGATACTTGAAGTGTAATGTAGGTACTGAGACCACCAGAGAATACAAAATGGGGGTATTTTTAGACACCTTGCTAAGTTATTATTGGCACTAAAAACCCTGAGATTGCTGTCCTTCTCAAGTAAGCTCCCCTACTTTTACCAGTTTTCTGCAGTCTTCCTCTAGTTAATTATGCCTGAATATTCCGTTTTCGTCTTCATACTGTCCAGCCACTTAAGTTTAGGCAATCCAAAAATTTTTATACTCTTATTATAGAGAAACCTGTTATTTGGTAAGATTTCTTCCAACTTTGCTGCCCGTCTTGTAAAACGGGGACTACGAATATTACAAATCTTGTTATTGGCGACTTTAACTATCGGTTGCGAAACACCAAGGAACATAAATCGGTAAGATACTTTTTTAAAGAGTTATTCTCTCTCAGTGAACTCACCTAGTAAATCTTGTATCATTGGTGGATTCTGCTAAGATGTAGATACCAATAACACGTTGTATCTCCCGAAACATCTTTTAGATGTTTTACAATAAAATGAACCTTTAACGGTCATAAAAATAACACCTTTCTGTAGAAATCTGTCGGTAATTTATACACAAATATAATAATAATAATGCGTAAAATGCAAATGTGTTTTCCTTTACAACTATTGGGATATTTTGATTGGATTGTATTATTAATGAGACAATTCAATATTAATTTTTATGTTAAATTAAATTTCACACCTTTCGTGGATCTCGAATTTCATGCAATTTAACATTTGAGGAATGGAACAAATAATTTTGAATTTATAAATTAATTAATAACGTAAAGAATCTATGAAAAGATAGTTTAATGATATTCATGTTGTTGTTTTCACGCAGATCAGCGACTCATTATCAGAAGTAACTTAATAAGCACGTGTTTTGTGTGATATCATAAAATAATTTTAGTAAGACATAGAAAATGGCAAACATCAATATTGGCTAATTAACTTTAGTAAACCATTTTTTGTGTAGCTGTACATCAAAACAAATTATTATTTCTGTTATGAAATTTTGCCAAGTTACCTTATATATTATAGTAATATAGCTCAACATGCTCAGACATGAGCTCAACTACACTGCGTCCTCCAAGACTAGTATTATTTTGTGGCATATTTTTTCTTACTAGAAACAAATAATGAGATGTATTTTAATAGTAGTTAATAATTGCGAAGGAAAAAATCATGCGAGATAAATACTATAAACAAATTTCAGACGAAAAGAAATGTGTAAATTCCATGACGTCAGAATGAGAGGTTTTGTCAGTGTGATAGGTTTTGCTGCTTCATTTTCTGCTTTATATGAGATTGGTAAGTATTTTTTTTAATATTGTGGCATTTAATGAATTAAATGCTTTCGCGATAAGTAAAGCCTTTCATTTAAAATGCTGAGTATCACACCAGGTTTTATATAACGTGGGTAGTGTCTGTAGGTAACACCACAGCTGGTCACTCTGCGAAGCTCAAAACAATGGCATTCTGCCAATAATTGAATCGATTTCAACGCCAACGCTTTGGATACTTTGTCGAAACAGAGTTGGCCTTAGGTTTCAATATTAAACATTACATATTATTTGCATTAAAGAGCACTCAAAAACAAATTAAAACCTATTTATTTCAAGGTATCTGCCATTATCAGAGGTTGTCCACAGATTAAACAGTTTATTAACTAAAAGTGAACTGCCATAATTTTAATACACAGTTTTATTATAATTTTACCAAACTCATTTCTCTTCATTATTTTCTTCTACTTTGCAAAGTTTCGAAATAAAATAGTATTCACAATTCAACCGTCGTACGTTCATTTACTCGACAGGCTAAGTCCTCCATCACGACACAACAAATATTTTCCGCTTTCTGTGGTGGTAGTAGGAGATTTTCAAATATTATCAGATTATTCGTAACCCAATAAAAAATTGGTTAATGTTGAGAGCTGAAGGAAATGGATAAGAAGAAGATTGGGAAATAGTGTAGATTTTTACTCCTTACGTCACTGCAGGCAGAAACACTAAAATTTTGTTTGTGAATCGGGCATATATTTATTAACGCCATGGCTAAGGTTGAGACGAAGTTTAAAATAAGCTATATAAGTTTTATCTATGAATCCAAACAACTTAGTAGGTTCCATCTTAGTCACACTTTGATCACCAATTCTGGTTGATGATACGTCAGCTAAGCCGTAAAAAATGTGGTGAATGTATTCGTGGACATGAATGAATCGGAAACTGGTTATCCTAATATAGTATTATTTTCGCAGTTGTGGTTTTTCAAATCAGTTGATTTACCTCTCCTGTTAATGAATTCAGTCAGATAATATTCCTACTTAATTCCGACGATTTTCATTTGGCAAAGTGGAATTTTTACAGCTGAATAGAGTTTTTGTACCCGTAGATAAACCGTCTGAAAAGCTAAAAATAATTAAAAAAAAAATAAAACAGTTCTTCCATGTACAATATTAACAAAATACTATGTTTTATGTTATTACCGCACAAGAGCTCCAATTACTCCCGACCGCTATTGTACCGAGCCAGTGAAATTATGCAATTCACAATTGCGGTATGTTGTGAAACTGAAGATTGTGGGGACGGGAAGGGGATGATGAAGAATAAAATGGGAACTTACTTGGCTATTTCTATCCAGTCACCAAACACGACCAAAGCCATTTAAAGTACTCATTTCATTGTAAAAATTTTGGAAACAATGAAAAATCTTAGTTTTTTTTATGCAAATATTTGATATTATATTTTTGAATGGTAACATTTAAAATGATTATTGATCTCCGTGGGCTATCCTAAGGGTTTATTTTTCAATTCAAAACATGCTTACCTACCGTAATACTTATCGAAAAGAAAAAAAATAATCTTACAACATTTAATAATGGACTTCAAGACTTTCCAATACACATCCAATTATATTTGCATTTCAGAGTAACGCACTTAAGAATTTTTTTAAGTGTTAATAAGTTTAATGAAATTATTCCATGATTTTCAAGCCAACCCTGTACTAAGGGCGTATCTTTAAGCTTCTATAATTCAACGAGAATCTATGAATAGGCATTCTTAGGTTTGTCCAAGAAATTAATTTCCTAATATGGTACAAACTAAATATAAACTTTATGTACAATGAATAGGTATACTTGATTGTATCGGCAAAGAACGCTATTTGTGCGAATTTAATGTATGCGTAGTGCGTTGTATAAGTGCCTGGGTAGGTGTAATACCTACGTTCATAAATAAATAAAAGTTTCCGTGAGAATTTAAAGGAAGTCTTAATTAGTGATATTTATCATTTTGAAAGTTGTACGAAAGAGTCACAGCAGTTCCATTCTGACATAAGAGAAAATTTTTGCGTTATGCAATAAAATAATGTGCATTTTTTTATCTTTCAATTTGTTCAATTGAGACATGTTATGTGCAAGTAGAATAATTATTTTTATTTTGTTCATTTAGGACATTTTATGTGCAAGTAGGATATGTTTTATTATTTTGTTTAATTAGGACATGGTATGTGCAAGTAGGAGAGTTATTATTATTTTGTTTTGTTATGTATCTGAAATGCTTACTTACAAATTTCATATTATCACAGAAAAAACCGTAATAATTTCAAAAAAAGTTAAATCAAACCTCTTAGCTCCCGAATCACTTTATTTTAATTATATCAACACTTTCCCACTAAGCTGCGACATCGTAGACATTTAAGCATTACAAGTTGTAGCCATCATTTTTATCACATTCGTTTTTCCATTAAATACAAAACATGAAAAAGAAAACAGTATATTTCCAATTTTCTTTTCCTTTCAAACAGCATTTGTTCGAACTCTTAGTAGTTTTCCTTTTAATTACTCTTTATGAAGGAGGGACTGGAGGCGAACAAAGATAACGACTAATAAAGAAGGTGTTTGTTTCACCGATATTACCCCCAGCCAGCCCTATTGCTTCTTAACCCTCCGCGCTCCGGTGGGCAAAGGCGCGTTAAACCGCAGTGTGAAAAGAACCACGGTCGATCCACCTCGGGGGGTTAAATCAGGCTTCCAACGTTCATTTGTAAAGCGGGCTTTCTTTGTTTTGGTGAAAGCAAATTTATCAGGAATTTTCATTTTAGAAATTGATTTTTGTGCGCTTTTGCGTGATTCGAGTAGAAGTTAAACTTGAAGAACATGGTTTTATCGTATTTCATATTTGCTATTGTTTTTTTATTCAAAATTACGAATAGTAATATTTGATATAATTGTGGAAAAATGAGTATAAAATAATATTGTCTTTTTTGAAACGCGTTAATTTTCAGGTATTTGTGCGAATTATCCTTCTTGTATTGGTGCATGTTCTATCATCAGGGTAGTCATCATTCAACGGTAACTGCGGATCGGAATAACGAGAAACTCTTCTAATATGCACGAAAGTTTCTAAGCCACGAGGCAGAGTGTAAGATTTTATTTATTTATAAAATACATGGTATTTAATTATCATTTTCAATGCATCGATACATTGAATCACAATACTAGGCATGCCTGTTACATGGTGACCAATACATTGTAGTAAACAATATAATGTTTCATTTTGAGGCCTACTAATAACTAGTGTATCCACGAAATATGGACATTTACTGAGGACTGCTTGTTTCACAGAATTTGAGCAAATCATCAAATTGAAAAGTTAAAATTCCACCTCTGTGAAAGTTTTATGCAAGTTCTGTTATTATTTAATCGTGGGTTGGTTATTTTGCAGTACTTTGATAATAACAGAATAGAGAAGTGTAGAACCTCACAGAACTTATAAATTGTTTTAATTTTAATTTTATGAAACAACCCGTTCTGAGTGTATTCTTTAGACGAACTCGCGAATGGAATTGTGGATATGTTTTTGTATTGAAATAGTTCAATTTTAACTCATGTATTTTTTTGTTAGTAATATAAAATAGGATTTTGCTTGATAAGAGATACGATATGTGCTTCATATCTTGCCATGAATTATGTAATCCATTATGTCGACATATTTGTTCCAATTAAATTAAGTAAGGCTATTATTGTATTTCTCCCAACCAATTTCGCAATAAGTAATCTTAATGATTTGACTCCATTCGCCGAGATCTTCCGACGCAATAATTGTATTGTTTAGCCCCGCTATTCATGTGTGACCTTCTTGAGACATACTTGTCCAGACATCTTTCCACTCGGAAACACCGAAATAATACACTGATATCTTTAATAATACAATTTCTTTATTAGTTGGCACCCGACCAAATTGCTAAGAGTAATCTCTCATATTGCTACTACATTCTTCGCTCGGAATTGGTGCCTTCTCGGAGAATTCTTCGGAAGTTGTGGTAGGTAATTTATTCTTGTAACAAAATACTTGTTTTAAGGCGATGCCATACGTAGTAATGCAAAATCATGTGTTTTTGGTTTGAAAATTTTTTCGCCTTGAAATGTTTCAGATGCTTTAATTAAATAATGCGAGTAGAATACATCTTAGCCTTTAAAATAATCAAGTATTTTTTAGATAAGTCTTTTTAAAAGCCCAGAAAAAAATAAGGTAAAGACCTATGAAAACTGCTTTAAAGTTCAAAATCTCCTACTTACGAACCCATTTTCGGTTATGATTTTATTGTATAGTGTGGAAAATTTAGTTACTTATAAAATGATCAAAAAAAAATTAAATATTTATGCCTAAACATTCACAAAATAAAATAAAAGGCAATTTTTGGCCATGTTTTTTTCTTGCATAAATCAAAATAAGCGAATGGTGTTAAGCGGGAATTTAAACCTTATCGCCATCTATGCAAGGGTTCTTATTGATAGCGGCTCAATTTAAAATATTAAACGACGTAGTGCATCACCTTAACTGAATATCTTTAAAAATTTTAGAATAATTTCTATATAAAGCGGTGTTTAACTTAGCAGGTTGTGAATGGTGTTTTAGTTAGAAGCACGTTTCACCGCAATTCAAAAAGTGTCTGTGATTGACAGAAGCATATCGAAAAAAACTAACATTATCTAACCGTTAAAGATGATCTAATGACTCTCAAACGAAATCTGAGACACAAAAAACACCTCAGGACCTCTTTGTTGCCGGAGAAGTGCTCTGACCACCGAGTTAATTCAATCATATCGACTTACGTCATTATTGACTATATTGACTGACAACTACCAAAATTATCATCATTGTCTTAATGCATATTATGTATGATTGCAAGATTCTACCCGCACTAAATGCAATCTAATCAATAAATATATCCATTTTTATTTTAATGTTCGACATCTATTGACTTTTATACGAGTCTAGGGTGAATATTTTTGTAGTTAAATAATTTAATGAATAAAACCTCAAATTGTTTTAATAATTTATAGAATTAAATCTTAATGACTCTCAAACGACCGATGTGAAACTGAAAAGACAGAAAAAAGGATTTAGTCTAAGTCTTCAACGAATAAATATTCCAATTTGAGGTTTTACTCATAAAGACATTCCACTATAAAAAAAGATTAAAAAATTATCGATCTCTGGTCATCATCATAATTTAAAAAAGCAGTATAAACTATAGCTTCCATGGAACTTAATTCAGCGCAGTACCGGAAAGAGTGAAAAAGCTTCAATCATCTCAGAGAAATCGGTGTGAAGAGCAACTTACTTTTTCATCCAGCTAAATATATAACTTATCTATGTACAAAATATTATTCAAAAGTCGATGAAATTACCAAATTCAACTATGTCATTCATTTAAAATTAACGCAAGTTTGTGATATCCACATATTAAAAAGATAATTTTGGTGCTTACTTTATGCCTTTCGTTTTAACAATTTTTGCAGGGTCTCAGATTTATTTCTTTACTTGCAGATTTGCTTCTTTACGAGGAGTCAATAGTATTATTATGATATAATCTTTGCCAATATTTAATTTAAATTCTCGTAGCATTGTGACCAAGGGGTATCAACCTCATATCGTGTCTCATTATCACGACATTACAGGTGTGATCTGTTTACAAATTGTAACTAAATAACGATAATATCTTCTACTAGACGATTCAAGGAAATGACCATAACCTTGGTAAACAGATGTCAACCCACACATTATTGGGTATTTATTAATTAATTTATTTATTTAACGCCAAGAGGGCTTTTACATGTAGATAGTGCGACTTTAAGATGACAGATAATTTTGAAATAAAAGAAGAAATAATAAAAATAAAATTATAATAGATAAAAAAATTAAAAATAAAAATAAAATACAGTGATGAAATCGGCTTACAAAAATACAACAAAAGGTTTAAGAATAGTGTTGGAATACAAAATTTATGTGATCCACAAAAATTTCCAAGTTAACACTAAATATGTCAATATTACCTAAGTAAAATCTAAATCTATCTAATCACTAAAAACATTTCTTTTAAACAAATGTCACTACACCTTAAATGAATACCTTACATAAATTAAATACCTCTGTTTTTTTTATTTTTTATTTACATACATTTGTTAACATGTAATTTTTGGGTTATATAATATAATGTGTATTTGTTGGGTTAACTGGAAGAAATAGGATTTAACATATAAGCTATACCCTTTGTACTCTGTATTTTTGTACAATAATTTTTTTTTTTGTATTTTAATTTTGAATTGGTTTCCCATAGTGTGAAGCCGCTGTATAGGGGAATGGGCAATATAATTGCGTTTAGGTATGCTGCAGTAAAATAGTGTATTTATATTTATGTTAGAGCATTTAATTAGAAATGATAGTTTATGTATTCTAGTGGGGTAGTTAATTTAAAAATTTATAAAACGTTGAATTTTTTTTGTATTCTTTAAATAATGTGAATTTTGTGAAAGGGAGACCTAACTACTGAGTTGTATTCTAACTAGAAAAACAACATATAACAATTTAATGGTTTTTATGGAATTAAAGTTTTTTGTTTTTCTTAATATGAAACAATAGTGTTTTTTCCATACCTTTGTTCACAATTTGATATATATGACTAGTTGAACTTAGTTTTACATCCAAAATAATTTCGAGATCTCTCATTTCCGTGACTCTTTCTAAAGCTGTGTTGTTTAAAGAATATTCAAAAATAATTTGTTAATTCAAAAATATATTTTATAAGTACACTTGAGGGCACGTTCCAGAGTGGAAGATACTCTTAGAATCGCCCTAGTGTAAGACCACAGAAACGTTACTTGAAATCTTCAGCCGAGTTTGGTGGCCAAATCTGTATAGCCAGGTATTTCATCACCATCCTCTTTCATATCTTCTTCCCCTACCTACTGCCTTCAGTATCATAAAAAACCCCAATTGTGGATGCCATAGTCTCACTGGCTCCAGACGGTTGGGAGCTTTTTGTACCCTTGTGCTGTATTCACACAAGAATATACATAAATGTATATAACGAGAATGTTTCTATTGTAATAAAACTTGGTTAAATCAATGTTTCTTAATTATAAAAGAAGAGTAGAGAGAGTGTGTGTTTTAAATTGTATACAAGTGATAAACAACCGTTTATCTTACATTGATAGTTGTTCATCGGTTATGTAAAATTCGTAAGACGTTCATTAGTATAGTTTTATGGTCCCCTCTTTTAGATTAATCGGCGTTAATACTTTTACATTTAATGCCTTAAAAAAACGCTAGATGTGAAACATGTGAAAACTTAAAATCTATTTTTATTTTTATGACACGATTCCACCAATCATAAAAACCCTCTCTGTAAATATACTTTTTTTCTATTTTAGAATTCCTGTTAATGTCACAATTTATTAATCCTCATTTAACTGTTGATGTTGAATCTCCCAGCAAGCTTGTGCGACAAATATAATAGAATCTGTGTGAAACTCCAGTCCTTTAAGCTTTAATAACTCTTAATTTCGATCGTAAAACGTCGCTTTTGAATTTATAATTCTCGAACGATGCCATTTGAATAGTCAGAATCAAATTTAGAATCCTAAACGACGCGTTCTACAATCCTTAGTATGAAATATAAAAAGTATTGGGATGCGACTACCTTGACTTTTTCACACGCATGTTAAAAAATATTATTTTATCGCACTAGGTTAGGTTAGGTGTTCATAACAAAAAAAACAAGAATAATGACTTACCCCCAGTTTGACCTAATTTTTATGTAATTTTAGTGTAGTTTATAGAAAACATATGGCACGTTCTTGATTAAATAGTTGTACGAAATAGCTTTAGATGTATATGGTGATATATCCATGTACATCCCAGCCTTTCTCTTCCTTTATCCTCACAAATTCGCGATACCACAGTCTCACAAGAGGAGCAGTTCGTACTCTTTTGAGGTATTCTCATAAACTAATAATAATAATATTTTGATGACTTGTATAGCTCCGTTTTTGTAAAAAATTACCTCAAAGGCGCTGTACAAACTTGTAATACATTTCTACAGTACATAATACACTAATATTATATCATTTTTTTAAATTAAATTCTTTAAATTGCTTAAAAATCAGTTATGAGAGAAAATCAGATTCCTACTTCGCAACCCACATATTTCCCCTTGGCTTTTTGTCGCTCCTAGATTTCCATTTCACGACATTTCCCACATTGTTATGTTATAATTATATAGGTACCATAAAACTGATCTTTATTTGGTGTCACATAAAAATCATGTATTTAGTCAGTTTAGTAAATAATTAGATTGAAGAATTCATTCACAACAAAATTGCAAAAAAACATTCTTTCATTTCGACAAATTGTATAGAAAAGTTATTAAAATGATCATAAATCTATGCAACGTTTTTATAATCGGAAAAATGATGACGTCTCTCTCGCACTTGTGAAAATGCTCATTATTTATGGACACCGTGTGTCTTTTTCTCTAGCACAACATTCGATTTAATTTGTTCTAAATGAGTGCAACGCTTCGATGAAGGTGCCCTTCACAGTAATGACACAGGAATGTAAAATAAGAAAATAATTTGACCTTTTTTAGGAAGGACGTTGGAAATTTCTTTAAATATGAATTTAACAATGACGATGCAGAAATTAGATTAATATAATAATATTAGTAATATCATTTTGCTATGATTTAACATCACATTACCGAAAAGTACATCAACAAAAGTAAATAATTTGAACATGCGAACTTATGTATGAAATTTTTATTATATTATGTTTTTTAACAAATTCAAAGTCCTCTATTATATAATATTATGCACCCAAATGATACATAAATAAATAAAAATGTAACTATTCCTACGTGGAAGCTGGAATATTCGTTGAACTCAGAAGTAATTTCAAACAACGTCGATATTTCAATATCCATAGAATATTTAAATGTTAATACAACAACGATTTTTTGTGGTCAATTGTGTAAGCAAAATGATATTTAATGGTTCAAAATTAAATTAAATGAATTAAAATATTATATAATTGCGCACCATATATTTAAAAAATAATTTATTTTAAAATCTACAAAGACTTAAAACAATTTTTTATTCTTCGTTTTCGTAATATAGATAACATTACATTTTACTTACTAGATGTTAAAAAAATTGACTTTCAGAATATGAAAATTTTACTTTATTTTTGGGACAACATATTTCGACATTGTTGTGTTTGGTCCAATCCAAAGAGATAATTAATCGTCGTATTCGAAAGATTTAGAATTAAATCATTGAAGATAATATTAAAAATCGCAATCGAAAAATGTGAAATGTAAAATGATTTGGTCGCATCTAGGAATTGACCCCAGGACCTCTGCCTTGCCAGAGCAGAGCAAAGCCCCGACAAGCTGTGGTCTTGGGTTCCATTCCTCGACGTGACCGAATATTTTCTGATTTTCTGTTTCACATTTTTCGTTTGAGAGTTGTTAATGATATTATCTTCAGTGATTAAACATTACAATTTGAGGGTTAAATTAATAATTTATTCCACAGTTCAATGTTTTTATCAATAACGATATATTTATGGTAGTACTACAACATATTTAAAAACTTATCTCATTTTGCAGCATGGCGTATTCAACAAACATTCGTTCTACTCAAGATTAGTTCAAATTGTAAAGCTGCATTTACATGTTCCGATGCTCAGATTGTTCAGTACCGGCGTTCGTCAATTATAACTCCCGGTTATGTTTTATGAACTATTAAGGGAAAGCGTAACTTTGCTCTCGCTCCTCTTCTTCTTTGTCCCATAGCCCGCATACTCTTACCAATGGTCGGGCAACAATGCGCCATTGTCGCTGCTCCTGCTACCAGATGAGTATTGCGGTGGGACCAAAAGATATTCAGACTGTTAATAATAATCATAATAGAATTTGGCATTCTCAGACTTTAAAAATATTACCATTCGTTATTTCGGCTACTGGCATTATACCTAGCTCTCTCATTAAAAATTTAGGCGTATTAGATCTATCAAAAAAATTATATATAAAGATGCAAAAGTCGGTCATTTTGAATACATGTAGGATAACGAAAGATTTTTTTCATATTTATCTTGAGGGATCAGTACGATTTATAGGCCCTGTTAGAAGTTCTACCGAGCCGAACCCTCTGATATGAAAATATCTGGAGTCGGTGAATTATTTTCCCATTTTATCTCTGGTGAGTTGACGTGTTGTTCTTGTATTGTTTTGTATTTATTTTGCTTATAGCACTTGCATAATGTTGATTGACTAGATGATCATTTGTGGAAAAGTGTGTGGAAGGGTTTAGTTTTTCCTATGGGGAAGATTATTTAACCCTGACATAAAATCGGAAGTGTGAAAAGTGAAAAAGAAAAAAATGTGTTACATTTTTTTTCTTGTTTAAACTATTGCTTGATTTTCAGCTCACGAAACACTTGAGTTGGAGAATGATTACTATATATATATATTTTTTTGGTATGTTATTCTAAATTAATCGACATAATAAATAACAAATTTATCCCTTGTTTCAGAGACCCAGTATCCCAGTATTGCTCTAAGATACCAAACTAGATCTCAAAACATGCCTAAATTGAGGTTGCCGAAGTCGCACTCGCTCCGGACAGTAGTTAGGACTCTGGTGCGGTATTCACATTAAAAAAATTGTTACTTATCTTTTATACCTCATATTTATGACATCTTATGTGGCAGAGCGGTAAACTCATATTTTCCGGATACAAATTTCATGAAAATTGTCGGTTTTTAGATGTTTTTCTTATTCCAGGGTGGAAATACTTAAATTATTGCAAATATGAGATATTGCCATTGAGAAGTGAAACTTTCCATGAAACTGCTTTAGCTTTAATGATTGTCTTGATGTGGAAAGCCAGAAAAGTACTTCTCAACTTTCCTATTCCACTCCATTCTTCGTACTGTCCTCAACCTCACGATAGTTTCTTTAAGATTACTATGAAGAAAAATCAGTCCGAGAACGTTGTGGTCATTTCACCTTTAACTAAAACCGAGATGCGCTTTTGTTGTGACAGTAAAATGTGGAGAAAAATCCAAAGACTGTTATTATTATTTAATGCCTTGGTAGGTTATTGTCCAGATTAGCTACCGAACACTGCCAGGCGTTATTTATTGGCTTTAAAATTTACATTTATTGTCAATGGAATTGTCATGAATTCAGAATTTAAACAGGCCTGTGGGGGTTAAACATTGAACAGAAGGAAGCAAATTGAATGGGTTTGTATTTATGTAAAAAAATTGGACTCCAAAGGGGTATGCTGTGGTCACTAATTCTAGTCTAATATTTTACTAACAAGTCTTATTTTGTAAGGAAAATTACCTAATTCTAAATATCAGTGCTTAAGGTAATGCTTAAGGCGATGTCATACGTAGTAATGCAAAATCATGTGTTTTTGGTTTGAAAATTTGGTCGCCTAGAAATGTTTCAGATGCTTTAATTAAATACTGCGAGTAGAATACATCTTGGCCTTTGAAAATATCGAGTATTTTTTAGACAAGTCTTTTTATAAGCCCAGAAAAAATAATGTATAAGGCCTATGAAAACTGCTTTAAATTTCAAAATCTCCTACTTACGAACCCATTTTTGGTTATAATTTTATTGTATAGTGTGGCAAATTAAGTTATTTATAAAATGATCGAAAAAAAATTAAATATTTATGCCTGAACATCCACAAAATAAAATAAAAGGCACTTTTTGGCCATGTTTTTTTCTTGCATACATCAACACAGGCGGATGGTGTTAAGCGGGAATTCAAACCTTATCGCCATCTACGTAAGGGTTGTTATTGATAGCGGCTCAATTTAAAATACTACACAACGTAGTGCATCGCCTTAAGGAAAGATATCGTAGCGGTAACCCAAAAGATGTCAAATTAAAACATGAAATCCAAAGAAAACTTTGCATGAATATATTTTTTTTCTTCCTTTTCTCAATACTTTCACTATGTTGTCGAGGTTGGTTAATTTCGCACTGCGGGCGAAATTATGTAAATGTTTATTTGTCATTTTAAGTAATAATAGTTATGGAAAATAATTTTAAAGAGACAGACAGATGGTTACAAAATTTTGGATTGCATCCATTTTATATCTCTCTTTTTCCATATGTTTTCTTTTGAGAAGTCTGCAACACTTTGGTATTAAGCTGAGTAACTATGTATATTAATAAAAAAAACTCCTTTTTATTAGTACATATATATATGTACAGCAAACTTGTTTCGATTTATCCTGAATCTTCACCAAGACTGAATAAAAACATTCTAATAATATCAGAAATATAATAAGAAAAGTTAAGGAAACTTAGTAGACGAGAGAGAGAACATTAACTTTTGGTGAAGGTTGGGTTTTATATTTTTCTGTCCTGCCAGATTTAATGTTCTCTTTCTTATATTGTTGTTATTCTTTTATTCACATTATATAAATATAAATTTTACATAGAATTTGAACAATTCATCAAATTTCAACGTTCATTTGCGAGTTCTGTGAATATCCTATTCAAGTTCTGCTATTTTATCATTATAGGCTAGTTACTTGACGGAACTTAAATAAAAACTGTACTTGAAAATTGACTTTGAAATTTAAAGAATCGTTCAAATTCTCTAAAACAACCCGTCCCAAGTGTGATTCTTTCTTTCTTTCTTCAAGATTATTTTTCACTTGTATATTATATTACCTACTATTTTAGTTGACTCGGTTTAACTAAAAATTAAAAAAAAAAAATTTAACCTAACCTTTGTTTAAAAAAAAATTTAACCTAACCTAACCTACTTAACCCAGTTAATAAAGTTTTTGTTTCATCACTTTCCATGACTTTATAAAACTTTTAAAAAATGTGATGAATTATCATTGTGATGATTTATCCGGTCACCACATAAAACATATGGTTTATAATTAAGTATGTTCCTACTTAAAAATCTTATGATTTCAGGGGAAATTTTGGTTTTGATTTATTAAATAAGAGAAAACACACTTTCTTGGACGCGAGTTTTTTAATTTAAAAAAAAACGTTAGATGAAAATAAAATATTGTCATAAGTTAAAGAGATAGTCTTCGATAGTGATCAAAGCGTGAATTTTTTCAATTTTTTTTTATAGTGACTATTTAAACTATGTACATACAAAATTTGATATTTAATATATCTACACCAATTTGAAAGAAAACTGATGTCAAAAATTTAGGCTCCTAGGTACCACATTGGCCAATAAAATGGATTTCTTTTTAACCCTTTAAATATCAGGAACCCAAATTCGTATGATATTTGGGGAAAAATTTGGTCTTCTAATAATTAAAGAACAACCATTCAGAATCGAACCGTTTAACCGTTTTTAGTGACCAGATGTGAAATGCAAGATACTTGCCCATCTTCCTCTTACCCATCTTTTTCTCAGTCCTCCTCAATTCACAACATTCCCCGAATGAGGATTTCATAGTGCTACTAGATCCAAACGGTTGGGAGCAGTTGGGACTCTTGTGCGGTATTAACATAAAAATAGGTGTTACAGTAAAACTCAGGTGTTCAATTAATTACCTACCTGTAATCACTAAATCCGTCCTATAAGCCCCATTTATGCTACCATTAGTTTTGCAAAAATGTTTTAAGTAAATCATCATTGTCAGCCGAGGTATAACTACTGTTATGTTACTAATTAAAGCCACTAATGTGAGTTGTCGATTTTCATTACAGCCGATGCTTCAATTAACTATTCGATAGAAATTAACAAAGACAATTTAACTCTGAAAACATTCCTTAATTAGTCAATAATAGAGGTTAATTGAACTAATTTACATATGTGCCAGCAAGAGATGAATCGAACTGAGGCATTGATTTAAAAAATGTAAGATGTACCTTTAAATGTCATATGGACCGAAATGATTAATTCACGTTTAAAAAGAGATATTTTATCTGAAAAAAATATTTTTATAACAAGAATTCTCCAATTTTAACGGGCGTGTTCAATACATTTCAATCCAGCGTATTGTTACCGGCCATATTTTATATTAAATGCCATCCCGAACTTTGCAGATTTTCTGCGCGCCAATACTCGGTCCTCGAGTAATGTTCGGGATGGGCAGAGCATGAAACTGTCGCCAAGGCATGGGCACACAAAGGATTACAGGTTCTACTGATTGTAGTGAAATGAAAGCAGTAGTTTTGTTTTTGCACATTATAAAACATGGAGAATATATTTAAGTAAACATGTTACATATTATGACTCGGCACTTACCCCCAGGGATCAAAAATTGGTTCTTAATTCTATCTAAAACTGATTAACCACTTAATTACGGAAAGTGAGCGGGGAGCTTCCATACGGCCGGCGGTGGTCTGTCCCAGACAGATCGAGCTGGCACCATCAGGGCTTTGGTCCAGGAGACGGGTCCAGCGTCTCCGACAAGGTGGCTGATAAGCGGTTCTGGAGCGTATCGGGTCTATCGTTTATGTAACATTAATGGAGCGAATCCATCCATTGAGCTGATCGGCAGATTACTTGAGCGGGTGCCGTCCGGGCTTGTGATTTTATTATCCGTATCTTATTAAGAAAAATACGGCTTGTATCGCGCCACTTGAGGTGAATGCTTCATTTCCCGGAGTCCGCGGAATAACGATTTGCAAGGGATCGCGTATATAAACTTCAGTAGAACATTATTTGTGATCTTCACGAACACACACACGGTCATCCATTATACGGACGTTTATTTAATAGAGCCTGCACCGACTTGGTTTTTGTAAAAAAGAACCGAATAACCCGCATCAGGAATACTGATGTACACTTTTTAATACGATCGCCCATCCAGGGTAAAAATGAATTATAATCTAATTGACTGTGCGATCATTACACGGCCGTCCCGCTCGTGTAACAATTCCAGAGTCCCCAGCGAAAGGAAACGGAAACAAACAATAGACTGCCCGGCGGTCTATTTGTTGCCAGACCGTGCTCTCTATAATTTTAATCAAAATTAATGCTATGAATGGTACTTGTTCTGAAGAGGTGTTTTAAATAATTACTTTTAAATAAGACTTAACACCGCTTCATAACATTGTGAAAAAAAACAAAAAAAAAATTGTTAAAAAAATATGCTCCACCCTAATGAGAATTGCGAAAAATGGACCACCCTATTATATTGTGAAACGTTATTAAACGTCGGCCTAATGTAATTGTCAATCAAAGATATCATTTAATTTGGGCGAAAAAAAATGACGTAGGTATGTATATAAATAATATTGAGTGTTTGTTGACTTACGAGTAATTAAAACGCATATCGATTGTAATGTGGACTTACAATTTGTATTGTAGAACGCCGACATAAATGTTTTTAATATTATGTATATTAGCGTAAAAATCTAATAATATTATAAAACGCAAATATGCCTTGATCAAACAAGTGAATGACATCGTAAAATAATCGTAAATAATTATGAATTAGACAGTTTGACATAACCTCCCATATAATCATCTTGTTTACCAATTAGTGTTGACATAAAATTTGACAGCTACAAAAGCATAGATAAATCATAGATTTCATGAAAGATGAAAGTTTACGCAAGATTTTACCATAGAATAACGCAAATTATGAATTATCGTTACAAGAATACTGAGTGTATTTGAGGTTATGAAACAATATTCAAATCACTTGACATATGTGATACAATATTATGTCAATTAATCATGAAACATTTCACCAAAATCAGCACAACATGCAATCACCACGAGCCAAAACACGTTGAGGCGCCAATTGTTACCGGCCATATTTTATATTAAATGCCATCCCGAACTTTGCAGATTTTCTGCGCGCCAATACTCGGTCCTCGAGTAATGTTCGGGATGGGCAGAGCATGAAACTGTCGCCAAGGCATGGGCACACAAAGGATTACAGGTTCTACTGATTGTAGTGAAATGAAAGCAGTAGTTTTGTTTTTGCACATTATAAAACATGGAGAATATATTTAAGTAAACATGTTACATATTATGACTCGGCACTTACCCCCAGGGATCAAAAATTGGTTCTTAATTCTATCTAAAACTGATTAACCACTTAATTACGGAAAGTGAGCGGGGAGCTTCCATACGGCCGGCGGTGGTCTGTCCCAGACAGATCGAGCTGGCACCATCAGGGCTTTGGTCCAGGAGACGGGTCCAGCGTCTCCGACAAGGTGGCTGATAAGCGGTTCTGGAGCGTATCGGGTCTATCGTTTATGTAACATTAATGGAGCGAATCCATCCATTGAGCTGATCGGCAGATTACTTGAGCGGGTGCCGTCCGGGCTTGTGATTTTATTATCCGTATCTTATTAAGAAAAATACGGCTTGTATCGCGCCACTTGAGGTGAATGCTTCATTTCCCGGAGTCCGCGGAATAACGATTTGCAAGGGATCGCGTATATAAACTTCAGTAGAACATTATTTGTGATCTTCACGAACACACACACGGTCATCCATTATACGGACGTTTATTTAATAGAGCCTGCACCGACTTGGTTTTTGTAAAAAAGAACCGAATAACCCGCATCAGGAATACTGATGTACACTTTTTAATACGATCGCCCATCCAGGGTAAAAATGAATTATAATCTAATTGACTGTGCGATCATTACACGGCCGTCCCGCTCGTGTAACAATTCCAGAGTCCCCAGCGAAAGGAAACGGAAACAAACAATAGACTGCCCGGCGGTCTATTTGTTGCCAGACCGTGCTCTCTATAATTTTAATCAAAATTAATGCTATGAATGGTACTTGTTCTGAAGAGGTGTTTTAAATAATTACTTTTAAATAAGACTTAACACCGCTTCATAACATTATATATATCGCAGTATACAGCAATATAATTTTTTTATCTTATTCATTGAAAATGATTCTCGTTCTTGTCAGTAATTGGTCAGACTTAGGCGTTACAATATCAGTGGTATTTTTATGAAAGAAATTAATTGAAAGCTGTCGCAATAAATAATTATAAATACACTATGGAATACTTTCTAAGTTTGTTTATCTGTTTGATTTACTAAACTATTTTCATTGATTCTTTGCCCAAAATATTTCCCTTGTCGGTGGTGACCTCATCTACTAAGTCATATATCAACGGACAGGAGGCTTAAATTGGCGTTCGAGAATAATATTATTGTTCTTTAATTCGTGGGTGAGTTCTTTTTATTAATTACAGTAAGGAGTGGGGAGTTGAAGATATTAGCCTTGATTTGTACGTAGGTTCATAACAGATAAAATATTAAACTCATTTTATTAGAAGAGGAATACAATACATGCTTTCATATTAACCATGCATGCTCTATTATTTATTTCAATCAGGTAGCAAAATTATTTCATTGTTTGTGGAACATTGAGTTAAAGGGATGGTAAAACGGACACCCTCCCCCCACGTTAGGCAGGCTGTTGTCACAGGAAACGGTTTTCAAATGATTAGAAAGGTCACTTATGTCCGTGGAACTACTATTTCATGGAGTTTATAGGAAAAATTATAATATTTAAAATATATTTTTTAACTTCATATAATCAATAGGTAACCAATCTATTGCCATGATAAAAAATCTTGAACATTTCTCTAACGAAAAGATTTTTTCAGATTTTAAAAATCAGCTTTCAAAATATCGTTGTTGTCAGAAGAAAACTTTTTACACCAACTACAAGTACCAAAAAAAAATGGTTACCAATCATCACAGCCTAATTGGAAATCTTTCTTTCTTTAGTTACTTTTTAGGTATATTTGTTATATTATTTTTTTGGTAAACTAATGTTTAAGACAAGATTTTTTATGCATAGCACAAAGGGTAACAATTATTTTACAAGCAATAATTATTCGCCTGAAACACTCATCCACATTGAAAAATCTCCTGATAAAAGATATTTGTTATACATATTAAGCCCTCCTGACTAACGTTTATAAATTTCTCTCATTGATAGGATAAAGATTTTTTTTAAATTTAAAATTGTGTACAATAAAAAAGTCATTTACCACCCCTGAACCTAATTAATATCTTCATTATAAAATCCATTATTTTTATTTCTCTGTAAAAATGCTACTATTAATTTTTATTTTCCAATACGAACCTCTTAACTTTCATTCCCCATGTGGGTAAATTAGCAACCGAGTGGATAACCAAAGCGGGCACGCTCTAAGGTAGTTTCACGTACACGAAGACAGTTGGAACGTTTTTATTTGCCAAAGGGAAGGGAAATACAAACGTAAATGCTATGCACGAGAATTCATAATGACAATTCTTCAAACATAAAATCTTATGTTTTTTTGTAATGGTTTTGTCTATATAATAAAGATTTATTAATTGGAAGTTTTATCAGTGTTAACCTAAGAGTTCACAGTTCAAAAGATATGAACTTGACAATCACCAATTTTCTTGGCTTCGACTTCAGTGGTTGCGGGTTCGAAACTAGGCCAGCAAAATAATTATTTATAATATTTTTGAATGGAATTTTTATTCACACGGTGAAATAAAGAATATGAAGGAGGAATAGTAACCAAAACTATGTGTAATAACCCTAACATCAGGATATTAATTTGGGCCGTGAAAATCTCAAATCTATTTAAATATAAAATTATTAACATTCCGATGTATAAGATTCCCTCAGTATGAAAACAATTCAAAATCAGAACATTGCTTGAAATTGCTTTAGCCGTATTTAGTGGACGGATTTAAATAGCCAGACTTCCCAGCCTTCCTCTTCCCTATATTCTCACCCCCCCCCCCCACGCCATTCAGCTTATCAACATATCACAATCAGGAATGGTGGCGAGCAGTTGGAACTCTTACGCAGTATATATATATATAAAGAAAATTAATGTAAAATTTTTTAAATTAGAGTTGTCGCCAAAATTGATCTTATAAAATTATTTAGTTTATTTATGTGTGTGGTGTTTTGTTTTTATTTATGTGTATTTAAATTGTTCCCCAAAATATAAAAATTAGATTTATAGAAACAACTTATAATTAATTCCTAACCCTGAACTCTGGTAGATACCTATACCTACCTACAACAGCAAGTGTGTGTTTTTTGTATGAGTAAAGAGCTACTGATTGTGTACAAAGTTCTTAACATTTCTTCACGTATTTTTAGATCAACTCATTTTCATCCCTTAACCACATATTTTCATAACATCCCCCCCCCCAAGTAGGGTTGAATGTTTACCCACCTCAGAGCACTTACTACATCACAGGGACCGACTCCACCTCGGTAATTCTCGGCGTTTGATCTTAACAATAATAATCATTAATACACTTCATCACGTATTGATGGCGTTCTTTCCACTTGACCACTCGCACACGTCTGCGGGACGCGCTTACATGCTACGGGGAGTACGCACACACTGCTGAAACACGTTACAGGGAATTCTTAATCTCACCACAATTACAGGGTGAACTTGAAAAATCGGAAGGTTTTATAATATATAATATGATTCTTACCAGGCTAGGTCCAAGTTTCACTCTCTTCTATGGAAATCATTTTGAATCATTTCATATTGAACAAAATTGTACATAATGGAACATACAATAATATTATCCAGGAGAACGATGGCTACCTATATTTATGTCTCATCGTTCTATCTTTAGCGATGGCTTCCTTAATTTAGGTAGATATTTTTTTCGAATTTACTTTAAAAAAAACTTAATTATAAAACCTAAAAATGTATGTGGATCCATCGGCTCAACATCGAAGTTTATATGTGTTTTATAAATGTTCGGAGGTATGATTTATTGAATCCAAAACCGAATACCCGAAAATCTCCATCACTCAAGGTATTTATTTTGTATATACCTATCCCATCGCTCGAGTGGTTAT
This sequence comes from Hesperophylax consimilis, assembly GCF_061612785.1. Taxonomy (NCBI): domain Eukaryota; kingdom Metazoa; phylum Arthropoda; class Insecta; order Trichoptera; family Limnephilidae; genus Hesperophylax; species Hesperophylax consimilis. Next base: position 24,981,421 of record NC_142842.1, read on the forward strand.
TGGGTAATCTTTGTTTTGAAAAATACATTGATTCTTTAAATCTTCAAAGCCCAGTAGAAATTCATAATGCCAGAGCTCGCCGTTGAAGACCTCTTGTGATGTTTTATGAATGCGGGCCGCTTTCAGTCTGAAATTAGATACAAACGTTTACCAAAAAACTGTCAAAACTGTTAAAAAAACAATCTTTTGCTTAAACGTACAACTTTCAGTTGTCCGGCATTTTCTTATATTAAAATATTCGTTCGTTTTAAATATTGCAATATATTATAACGATTAAAGATTGTTTAAAAAATAAAGCACCAATCCACATATTTTATTTTTGCTAATCCTTTATTTATAAAATACAAATATTCTATGCATTATTTATTTATATTGTGATTAAATATTAATTATCATACTATGGACAGTAATTGTGAAAAACAAAATATTTTCATGTAATATTCAATGATATTTTCACACATTTTTCCATACGATTTGTATAAAGTTTATGATCTCCCTGTCCCCAACACCGACGCCACAACGCCCAGGCGTCGCGTGTCCCAACGCATACACGCAAACAAGCGATCAGCTGCTCACCCACACATACAAGTCTCCATGTAACCACTATTGCTCATTCTTACGGGCGTCGGACCCACACATGCTCACGGCGTCTAACGGGGAAACGTCTTAGGGAGCGTTTGCACGTTGTTTTTAAATCATAAATAAAGTATACCTTTATACTTAATTAGATCTCCGAAAAAAATGTGCAAAAACAATAGCATTTTTTATAGATAAGATAGTCAGATATTTAAATAAACAGTTATGTAAGCACTACTCAAATTTTCTGATAATATGGACTTAAGTGTCAAAATAATTTTCTTCTACCATATAACTAATGTGTTTAAAATTATAACCATCTTTTCGACACCGACCAAGTTTTGCTTGTACTGAAGCTCCACCAGGACTGTCTTATACATGTTTGATATTCCAAAGATCGGATTCCAACAATACGGTCTGTGTCTAAAACCCAAAAATATTTGTGCTTTCCTTGAAAGTATTTTTTAAAATCTTCAATCACTTGTTAGTTTCCTAATATCAATGACGATACCTACTATTTAAATAATTGCAATATTCATTATATATATAAATAATAATTATAACACTGAAAAATAGTTTGTATAAAAGTGAAAATAAGCCTTTTTTGTTTTATAATAATGTGTTGAATTTTGATTCCCCTGTAACAAAACTCGACATTTGTTTTTTTTAAATTTTTTCTTAGTACAAATTATTTTGTTTTTTAATTTGGTCTTTAGGTCTCGATGATATTTTATACTGGTTATGATAAGTTTTCATGTATCCCTGCACATGCAATAATTTAGTTTATTATTATATAGTGGTAGTTGTTCTTTTGAAAAACTTTGCATGTGAACGAAGCTTTATGCAGCCATACATCCTCGTGTGTGAGTGGCCGGCGTCAGATATGGGGTAAAGTAAATACCCGTCCGTCCACCAAAATACTCGGTCCGTGGGGAAGCATGTGTCTGCACGCCGGGAAAGTCCAGCGCTAGCGTCATCCGTCAACAAATCTCCACACGACCATCGATTGGAATGTGATACCGGTTGGCTAATCCCAGGTGATAACTCGCGTTACATGGATAATCCGCGTCAGTGAATAAGGGGACAAACAAACGTCAAACTGACGTGACAGCCGCTGTCACTTTGACGTAACCAATGTGACAGTTCTAAAAGTAATTAGTTACGGATTGTTTGCTTTAATTGGATATAAGTTTTTGTTTGTCAAATCAGTGAAACAATTGAATTTGCTACCGTAATTTACAATTAACCGCTTATTTTTTTGTCTTAACTTAACGCTTTTGTTAATGAAGTGAAACAAACTGAGTGATTCAACCATGACCGTTTTATGAGCTAAATTCTAAATAAAAGTGCCTTAAACATTTTTTCACAGCTTCTAAGCTTGTTCGATAGCTATAACGCCTTGTCTACAATTTTAACTAAACAAACATTTAACTTATTTTCTGTAAAGTTTTACTTGTAATAAAACAACATGAACCTTACTTATCAATGTCATTTAATAGAGAGTGAAATAATTGAATAGTGAGTCACAATTGAGTTGCTTTTTACTGAGTGTCTTATGAAAGCCTCTTGAGGCACAAAAGCTGTGAAGACCTCCCAAAGTGACTGAAAGAGAAGAAGCTGTTTGAAGAGGGCAGAGAATGTTTGTGGTTTTTTGGTGTTTGTGTTAACACAACTGCCCGAGCTCCCGGCGCACGACATTTCACACCTTGTACTATTTGATCTGACAAGTCAAATTTGAATAAGTGAGTATTTTCATTTTCAATATTGTTCATTCTTCGTGAGATTTGTGTGTTGAGCGATGATGTTTTGTCTAAATGCATCATGGTATTCTCGCCATCCACTCGAATGACCCGAATCAAAAATAGACCGACTATTTTCGGGTTTTGACTCGTTATTATAAATGAAGTGTCAGAGAAATTAATTTACTGTCATTGAAGAGTAATTTACAAGATTTTAACGGAATTTTAAGTAGCTGATGAGTCTGCTTAGAATACCTACGAGATCTTGTAATTAGGTGAAAACCAAACCTACTCACGAATAAAAATAATTTACGAGATTTTTGTAATCTACAAAACAAGTATTTATCTGAAAATCTTTGAAAGTACTTAAATAAAATTGTAACTCAAATATGTAATGACATTCATGTTCTTTACTTTCTCTTTCGTTCCTTTTGTACACAGAGTTTTGTACACTTATAAATAGTTCAATACAAGATTAACCTATTGATAATACACGGAAAGTTTGATTGAACGTCGCACCTTAAGACTTTCAACATATTTTGCGTCTGTTATTCATAGTGAAAATACCTTGATGTTAACAAACCTCCAATAGGAAAGGCACCAGACGAAAGCGAAGAAAATTTACTGGAAGCTAGCAGAAATATGTGAAGATTTTATGTTATATGTCAGTGGCTGAGTTGGTATCGCATCTAGTTCCCACCCAGGCGTCATGAAAAAAAATTTCCAAGTAAAATGATGGAAATAGAAGATCTTCTTGTATTATCAGATTATTTGTAACCCGGGAATGTTTTTCTTTCTTTAAAAAAAAATATTTTGACAGGAAATATTTTTTTTATTAAATTCATATTTTTAGTATTCAGGTAAAACAATGATTTTTTGTGATCTCGCATGACTAGCTCTGTAACCTGTCAGAACACAAGCTGAGGGCAAGCCCCCCGTAGCTAACTACTAACTAGTCTGGCTAATTTGAATATCAAATTCGTGGTTCTGTTTCGTGGAAAAACCGTGTTAGCCCGTAGCCCGTGGGCTGTAGGTCGATTAAAACCCCAATTATCCGACAGAACAGCCAACAGAGAGGGTGGTTTTAATTACCATTGAAGTTTTACTGGATTCTTTACATTTTGGGAAGGATTCAGTAGCAATATCATTATTTTATACCATTTGGCAAATGTTTTACAAACCTTTGCTTATATCGTAAATGATATCTCCAGTGGTTATCTCCTTCACCGACAGCATGGAATGACTCCTGGCCTGTAAGACTACCTCACCAATGGCCATGCCGGTAGGGAGAGATATCTTGTTAAATAAAATCACTTCGGATATTGACATATTTAACATAAACGAAGTTAAGCTATCGGAAAGTATTGTTACTCCTCTAATGAACCTTTTTTTATACGTATGTATCATTAAATTAGTATTACACTGATAATTAATTAATGTTTGATGAAGCAATATTTAAAAAAAAAAAAAAAAAAAATTATTTATTTATTATAATAACCCGGCACAGGAGGCCCTGAGGAAAATAATTAAATATCATCTATTACCTATGTCATATTTAGGGATGCTGTGTCGAGAGTCTTTTTAAATTAAGGAAGAAGCGGAAGTTCTGGAAGGAAAGAGGTATGAATGGTGGGTAGGAATCTAGGGATCAGTATATCCAAGAGTGATGAACGAATGATCTATCCCTCCCGCTGCAGCACAAGGTGATGGGTTACGTAATAACAGTTGGAGAGGTGAACAGGTCTCCCCAAACTTAGTTGCTTTTTAATTTAATGAAAATAAATCACTTTGTATACACCACCATTTAATCAAAATAATCGATATATTTAGAAACCAATTGTTTCTTCGTCAGGATTTAATTTTTACATTAGCGAGAGACCCTGAGGAAATAATATCACTCAGGGCCTATGTTCTTCTTTGGGGTTGCTGTGTGGTGGGTTTTTTTAATGAAAGGAAGGAAAGAAAGTTCTGAGGTATGAGGGGTGTGCAGGAATCTGGGCGGTCAGTGTGTGAGTGAAGGGTCAATGGTCAGGGGTCAATCCATCCCTTCCACTGCGGTGCATGGCGATGGGTCGAGTGAGTCCGGCTGGAGAGTTCAAAAGGTCTTCCACAACCAGTCTCTCCCGATCCGACAGATAGGTGGGCAGACACTCCTCCGCCAAGATAGAGAACCTCACCCCCATGAACCTGGGCACCCCTGCTAAATCGCCAAACGTATCAAAAAACTTTGGGAGACCTATGGCAGGGATGTTGGTTATCCAAAAAATGGTTCCCGGGGTGGCGGTACCCATACTCACATTGATTAAAATTTAATGAAAATTAATAATTTTTTGTATTTCTTTGGCATTCACTATGTAACAATATCTAGACATTTTTTGTTTTTAATGAGTTTTTTATTATTCACAATGTACATTTGTTACGTAACAAATGTGCATTGTGAATAATAAAAAACCCATTAAAAACAGAAAATTAATAAGACTAGTCAAATAAGATAGCATAGACAAATAAGTACCTAAGGACAAACAATTATTTATAAAATTATTGATTTTCTATTATTTTCTCCAATTACTTTTTTACTTTTAAAAATAAGCTGTAGGTTGCGGGAATAATAAAAATATTTGCACCCAATCTCGCATCTCAGCATTACCCCGGTGAAATGGTTAAGTTTTAAAAAACATCTGTATAACCCGGTAGGTAGGTACTTCGTTACTGCCTCTTTTTTAACCTTATGGGATTTCCCTAATAGGGGATGACAGAGCTCCACTAAGAAGATATATTAATGCGTGTGAAAGAAATTATTACACAAAAATGGAACTTTAAAATATAGTGTTTAATAAGTGATCGACATTTTAAAGTCAGCCAGATTCTAAATCGTGTGAAATATTTAAAAAAAAATCATCACTCCTAATGGTTTAAACAAAACTTTTACTTTGGGGTAGATACTGAAAAATCAAATTAAAATTCGTCATTGTGCGTGCGTCTAATGACGGCTTAATATCTACCGGACGCCGCTTTACTTAAAAATACCCCATTCTCTGGCCTTTAGTGAGTGGTTTTTTCCTCCAAGCACGACACACGTCAAAACCTGTATTTTAATGTACGTGTTCGCCCTAATCATGTAAATTAAAAGTGCCATAAAGCTCCTTAATTACAGCCCATGGAATAATTGCCGCAATCTCTGAATTTCGTTTCGTTTCTTTTAATTCCTATCCTCCATTCATATGGAACAAACTAGGCAGGCCCTATGCCAGGAAATACATTGAATCATACGAAACGTAACAAATCTCCTCAATTATAATTTTTTTCGCCGGTTTGGTAACCGGTAGGTTTTTTCAAACCTTGTGACAAATCAAAACTACTTATTTCGCTTCGCATAACCGAGATGATCTGATTGCTTTAGTAAGTAATCAGATCATCTCGCCTACAGGTTCTGATCCTTCTATATGTGCACAATACTACACTTTCTCAAATTAACTGTGACCGAGGTCTAATAAAAATCTTCATCACCTCCTACGTTGATATCTGACGTTAAATTAGAATTACAGCGAGCGTTTTTGGGGTATGCGGTTAAGTCTCTATTGGAGTTTCTAAGCAAAACACAAATAAACCACAAGCAAAAATTTCGACACATTTTTCTTAGTGGTCCCAAAAACATGTTTGAGAATGCAAAAATGGGTTGAAAATTTGAAAAAATCGACGAGCAAGTTATTCAAATAAGAAGTCAATAATGTTTCAGAAAGTTATTATACGGTCCTGTTAATCTCAATACTTCGGTTGGGTCATATCAAGAGTCGGAATCACAGAATAGTGTATGTGTTAGATGGTGTATGAATGTAGATAAATCATAAAGTATGAGTCAGAATATGATTTTATTGCATTTCATACTCTCTAGGGGTGTACGGCATAATTCTAAAGAGAAATGGCGTAATGGTTAGTTAGGTTTAGAGTGTACAATATTGCCAAAACATGATCAACACAATAACTAGACTTCTCGCTATAAACGCCAACCTTATACCAGATTGTATAAAGTTGGCCCACGCAGTGAAAAATGTTTAACGCTGCCGAAGTAAACTGTACGCCTATGCGTGGATAAACGGTCTCCTAATACATTCGGAGTATTAATTGAGATCGGGCGATAATGTATATATTAAGGGTTTTGTGGAAATTTTAATGAATTCATTCCACGGAATCTGTTTTAATGCCGTGCCACAAAATTTTATTCACGTTTTCATTTTAAAACTATTAAAACTTTTATTTTATTGGAAAAGTAATGGCTTTAAGACTTAATAAGGAAAAGTAAGCTCAGTGTTACGACATGAACAGCTTTTATTTTTTATGTTTTAGGTAGTAGGTATTAACTTACGAAGAATTTTGTATAAAAAATTCGTTCAAAAAAGGTAATAATATCAGACTTAGTATGCATAATGATTATGTAGATCACTGAGAAGGAAGGGAGGTAGTGAAGTAATAATTTATTTAGGTAAATTTATTTGTTTATGGTTTGATAGTTGCTCTGGATTGTATTTAGGCTCCAAGTATATCTATCATTTAAAAAAATAAACAATAACGGTACTGGCCTGCGATTCTGGAGTTAAACGATCAATCGTTTTCGTATGCGCCGTCTTCGAGTGAAAAACTACTAGTCGTCGCGACTAACTTTTTCGAATGTTTCAATTTTACGTATTCTTGAGCGTCGAACAGTCCAAGTTGGTAGAAGAGATGATTATATTGGCACCCCTGTGAATATTGTCTATGTTCCTGATGTTTTTGGGATTTCTATGGTGTGACTGTCAAACAGACAACAGTTATTCGTTATTCAAAACAGAAATGGCTGCGGGGCATATTACAAATTGCCAAAAGCAACTCTTAATTGAGCTTGTAAGCTCCGATAAAGACTTAGTAAGTGGGAAATTTTCACCCACTTTTACATTTGCGGAATCCGCGCGGTAAAACAAAAATTGACAGCTAGACTAGATTTTGACAGCCAATTTCATAGAAACGCCAACAACCTACCACTCGCTGCCCTGTTTCTACTGGTTATACCCAGTAGTTGTTGTGTGGAATGACTTTTGACGTTTGGCGTCGAAGTATGTACCTTCGACCAATTTCGGGAATAGCAACGACGACCAACGTACGTACTTTCGATGGCGATTACGAGCGCCCTCGATTCAGGAATAGAGCCCCAGGTGGGTAGCTATTCTAAAACAATTTGAAAGGAACTATTTAAATTTTTGGTATGCTTAAGCCAAGGAAATTTAAATAAAAAAAATAAAATCGAAACAGGTTTAGCTCATGGGTAGTGAAAAAAACATATCTATAATGCTTGGTATAAAGAGAATAAGTTTTAAAAAATAAATCCGTTTAAAACAAAGTTTTCTTTCTACAATAAATATATTTTTATTAACAAATATTTAAAAATATACTTTTTTGCTTTGACTGAGGATTAAACCTTCCTCTCCAAGTACTGGAGTCAACCGCGGTAATAGCTGAGACGAATCCCTATTGGGAAGGACTGATATTTATTTCATATATTAACTGCTGCAATTTCATCCAGTATCAGAGAAATGCGTATATATTCGCCTATGTGTACGTGATAGACAACAAAAAAAAAGAGAATGCATTGTCATCGATAACAAATCTGTCTGACGAGTTTCAGCTCGATCGGATGACGGGAAAGGGGTTATTTTCCACTTACAAGATTTTCTATCATTCATTTACATTTCATTCATTCAAATAGATGTATTTGTTTTCAAATATTTTTTTTGAAATAAAACCTCTCTTCAATATCTACACATTTCAAAGTTGGCATCTATTTATAATAATATAACTGAAATGATTATTTTTTCAATTGGTTTAAGACGTACTTGATTGTGTAAGTAGTTTAAGGTTGCGCTGCTTCTATAATTTCTGTTAATTTTGCGGGTGCGTTGAAAACAAAGATTGAGCTGCCTACAAGGATTAAAGGAAAGGGTGGGAAATGTCACAGACTTATCAGCTTCTTGTTTCTCAATGCCCCATATTTTGTTGGTCACAGCATACACATAAATACATATAACTGTATACAAAACACATATGGATATAGATTGACTACGACGGATGTACTCGTACTATATGATCGTTTGCGGGTTATACAAATACTGCCAGTCCACCGGCGCACAGTGGGCTGAAAATCGCCTTTCATAGACATAGAGACTTGAATTTTCAAGGGTATTTTTTTTGGCTAGAAATGGATTCTGCTGATCATTGCTATAAAATTTCTTACGAAGCAATTACGTGTACAAATGAAGGAGTTATCATTTTTTTAAGAAAAATTCTCGACAAAAATATTCTAATACTATTTGCGATACGTTCCTTAACAAGACCACCTTTTCGTAGACTTTGTTTGCGTTGCGTTCACTAAGTATGTTTGTAGTTGGTCGGAATTTTCAGGATTTGAATTTAGAAGAAAGATATGGATGCATATTTTTTCAAGTAAATCAATTATGTGCAGGTACCGAACCAATTATTAAATATACACAAGTACTAAACCGGTGCAACCACACATTCTTATGTATAAGTAATCTTTTTTTTAATTGTATTCGTTTGACCGCTCTTATTTAATTAAGTTTAGAATCTTTCGTATTTTATTTAATCACACAGTAAAAGTAATCACTGTTTGTGAATTTAAAACATGACATTTACTCTTTGTACTTAGTAGAAGATACTTGGTAGAAGATAATGTAATCATTTTTTCTCGTCTCTTGTTCGCCCTATATGAGTAAATGTCGGTAAAATAAAAAAAAAATATATGTTTGAATAAATAAGTATGTACATATATATGCATGCATACACACATACACAACTAGAAAAAAGAGTTATGTATATGACCCAATCCTGCATAGGAGCATGTCTTATCCTTCTTAATTCTTTTTTATTTTTGTTTTTCTGATTTCTATTTTATATTTTCTATTTCCGTTATAAATTTCCTACTGTAATTCCTCCTATTTTCAACACGTTTATATATTTAGTTCATAAATAAAATATTTAATTTTGACGTACATGAAAAAACAATACTGTTTACTGACCCATATGGCTATTGATGTACGTTTCAGACTCAACTACACATGTGCCCCGATGAAGAACACTACAATGCTGTCCGAAAAGCTCGTTAAACTAGAAGGAAGCCACTCAGCTGGTACTATAAATCAATCTCTTAATATATACAATCAAACACTCTAACAAATAAAAATATCAACTTTTTTTAACGTTTGTTCAATATTTAAGGGAGTCGATTAATTTTAAAGTACACATTTCCTAAAAGCTAAAAAAGTTTAATCCAATTAACCTGATGCTTCATCAATCAAAAAAAACTTTCGCATTAAACTTTTCCATTAAAACTTTGATTGTCAAAATTAGTTTTCTGATTAATAACAACTGTGACGTTTTAAACACACTTAAGAGGGGGATCTTCGCGTCGTAGATAGAAGTTTCCTGTTTTTTCTACTACAAGCACTAATATTTGAATAAAAAAACAGCTATTTTCAGATCAATACTGGATGAAGACTGCCGAAATTCATTTAATTTTTATCAAGGATTTAGGTGCGACACAAAATGCTTCCCAAACGATCTGACTGGTGGATCAATCACCATATTTCATATACATACTTGAAAAAAATTGGTAAAAAAAATTTTCAGTTGTGGTTCTTTTCGCAATTTTACTCACATATATTTTTGGTAAAATTTATGACATTTATACAGTCAATAATATAAAGGTTTGAAAATATGTGACCTTACCAAATAAAAACATTTTTAATATGATTGGAAATTGATTCCTGAACTACAGCCTTAAACGTTTTTATTTAGTGGATATTTTATGCTTCCGAGATTTTGGGAGCGATTTCCAAAAGCAATCCAAAGAATTTCAAACAAATATTTGACGAGCCCCCCCGTGTTTGCTTGGCTCGGCGTGACGGACACAGGACGGCCCATTATTGCGTAGGGCTCACTAAGTAGAAGGGAAATTTCTCCGATTGTTATTGTCGCTATCACAGCCGCGAGCCAGGAATATTTCACATTTGCAGGGTGTCCCATGTTTGGTAAGAACGTTAATAGTCTTACACTTTTAAATCTTACACTCATTTCTCCATTCGCTCTACATGTCCAAACTATCTAAGCTTCCCTTTCTTAAACTTACCAATTACGCTTACATCGGCCTTACATTCTTCGCGATTCTCCACATTTCTCACACAACCATTTTTCGTTTTACCACATATCTGCCTCAGGGATCTCATTTCATTCAGTCTACTTTCATCCTTCCTAGGCCAGTTCCATGCCTCACAGGAAAAATTTCGTGTCGTGAAAATAAATTATTTTATTTTTTGCAGTACGTTCTTCAGTAAGCACGATTCGAAACAGAACCTTGATGGAACTGGTTTTAGCCATGTTTAGTGACCAAATCTGAATAATCAGGTACTTTTTTCATCCCCATTCAACCTCACAACACATTCCAATTGGAAATGTTATAGTCCCACTGACTCGGGCTGTTAGAAGCACTTGAGTCTCTTGTAAAGTATTTACTTATAGGAAGATACATTAAATATTAATAGTATAGTTGGTATGGTGGTTGAACGCAATGTTCTCCTTCACCTTTTGAGGAATGCAAGATCCTCAAAAGTTCCTCAATAAAACCTTGTTCAATATGAACATAAACCATGTAAGTATTTTCTTATAAAAGATCTTTAACGTTCTACAGTAACTAATTCAAAAATTATAAATTCACACGGCGTGGTAAAGTTTTTACTAATTTCCCAGCGATTAGAACGCGGCCCTTTAATTTGGAATACCCCTCGCCACCCGGGGAGAGTTGATAGGATGGGGTAAAGTGAGGGCAAGTGGGGTAACTAAACCCCCAGACGTTCGTGTGAGATGGTCGTAAAATTAATTTTTCTTCATTAACCTTTACGTTCTTACCCTTACCTTGCTTTCCGCATTTTTCGTCCATTTCCCGATTCTTTTTAATGCACCCGAACCCGACACCCTCGGGTAGATTAGCTAATGAATTTCCCTGTAAGCTTATATTAATATTTGTTAACTTTTATTTGGTTTTATTATGTTTACTATGATAAAAAATTGCCGTAGATAAAAATTATTTTTTTTTATGTCATCTGATGCAGTAATACAACCTAGCTTTCAATTTACGAAGTAAAACTAACTAGCTAACCATCAAACCTTCCTCCCGAGGGGCGGGAGGGGGTAGGTATAGAGATTATGGGCCTCCAAACAACTGGCACTTGGCACACACTCCTTACTTCATTAACATACATGCATTGTCAGGTACACACCCTTCTGTTATTCTGACTTTTGACATTCTACTCGAGTATTTGGTTTACTTAATCATTCTATGTCTTCCCCGGGCGTCCACACATACGCTTTAGGGATCTCCTTTCTACAACATTCAGTCTGATTTCATCCTTCCTCTGCCAGTTCCATGCCACGCAGCCTTATATCAGAGTAGATATCAGCTATCCATTATGGACTGTTAGCTCAGCTTCTTTTGACTAATTTCTCTTAGCTCCTACTGCGTTAAGTCCTCCACTAATGGAGTTTCTTACACCTCTTTCATAATCAATATTAGACTTTCTCTATTGGGTTAAAATAAATGAAAGTACATTTGAACGAAAATGAAACAAATTTTGTACGCCAGGACAGAATTGAGCGGCATTCCAGTCTCTCTGCATACTCCAGTGGACGTGATGGTTAGTCAGTTAGATCAAATAAAAAAGCTTCATCTCACAAAAAACGTGAATTATTGAAGATAGCTGATAAATTTATTACTTTCCGCAGATGCTTTTCAACACAAATTAAATTGTCAGGTTCTCGTAAATCATATCTACCTACTCGTGAAAAATCTGGAAAATGCTATAATAAATATGCACAAATCATCGCTTTACGATTTGACTCATGTAGTTCATTAAACTAAAGATTATATCGGAATACTTTTCTCAACTTTCTTAAAAAAGGAGATTTGATTTTTCTCGGAATCACTATTTCTCTAGTTTAATTGCATTATCAAAGCATAATTCCTGCAATTTATACATTCGTGCCTCAATTATCGTGGGTACTAAACCACTAGCCATTAGCAAGGCACGGCGGAGAAGTTTCAGGAATTCCTAGAAATTTCAGCGTGATTCGGGCTTAAATGTTGTGCCCAGTACCATGTATACACTATACATAGACCACGCGAACTCAAAGAAAGGAAATTCAAAAACATGAAAATATCACCAATGCAATCGAAAAATTAAAAATCCTATCATTTTTATTGTTAATCTGTTTAGTTTGTAATGAGTAGCAACGGACCTGGATTTTTTGCAACATTTGTTTTTCTTGGCTATTGTATCTGTAATTTTCCCTTATTTGAGTTTGTCAATTCCGTGGTAGCACCCTTGTAGATGGAATGGTTATCGGCCATGATCGTTGTATGAAAAATTATAAAACAATTATTATTACACAGGCATTATTGTTTTTGATTGCCGACCGAATCAGAAAATGAGATCTTGTACCAAATTGAATACGATTGAAATTAATAACGTTTTTTACTACTTGGTAAATTGTAAGCGCACTGTTCTTTTTATTTAGAATTTTCAAAATATTTTTTACAATTATATTTTTATAATGATTGCTTTTCGATACTTTTGTAATTATTTTAAAAAATATACTTACGTATTTTAGTAATTATTACACAGTTCCGTACCCGGAGGGAAAGGCTCTAATAAAGGAGTAATAGACAGCTTGAGGTCGCGGGTTCAAATCCCGGCATGCGCAAGTTATTTTATGTGATTAATTTGTGTTATTTTACTAACAACTCATTTTAAATAATTTATATTTGCGGAACGTTCCAGAGTGGAAGATACTCTCAGTAACGCTCTGGTGTAAGACCACAATTAAGGATTGAAACGTTGTTTTTTATGGATATGGCCGTGTATGGAAACTAGATCTGAATATCCAGGTATTTCCTCACCTTTCTCTCCTCATCTCTTTCCCATCCCCACTACTTTCAGCTTTACAACATACATAATTGAGGACGCCGTAGACTCACTGGTTCCAGATGGTTGTGAGCAGTTGGCACTCTTGTGCGGTTTCACGTTAAAAAAATACATTGAAGAATATTCATTTATGCTTCTTTTTTTAAATATCTCAAAGAAATGGTTGAACATTATTGGGTCCCTCTATCTAATGTTTCTGACATCTTCGTAGGGTTAAATCATAGGGATATTTGCTAGGTTTATAGATGACTGTACGTATTTGTGTATGAAATCATTACTGCCGGTTCACAATCGTGTCTTGGTTGTCTCGCTTAGGTCAGAAAGTACGGACTCCCAGTCTTAAAGTTTCAAACACAAATGTAAAATATGTAAATAAATTTTTGATTTTAATCCTTAAAGAAAAAAAATATTGAACAAGCGTGATGAATGCAATTTCGATCGTGTTTCGATATATCAGAGCTCATATTAATAAGTTACATCTCCAAACAAAATTATGTAGAAAGTGGATGACCACCATGCTACAAATTATTAATTTCCCATGTTTATAAGATGTTTTTCGTGGTCATTGTGATAATGGAAAAAAACGAAATCTCTCTCCTGAATTATTTCATTATGACATTTTAGCATTTCCTAAAATATACAATAAGTGGTTCATACAAAGTAATACTTACTTATTAATGACAAACCACAAAGTAATTGCGTTCTACGTTAAAAAGTAAGTGTGCTATCGAACAATTAAGCAAGCTAAAACCCTCACGTTTTAAAGGTTAATATATTTCACCCTGTTACCAAAACAACCCCTAATAGTGAGTGGTCAGCGGCAAGTACCGGGTGGTATATGAATATGTATGCATTTATTCCTAGTCGTTAGGTTATCTTCCCTTATTGCTCCTACCCTTCCCCTTCCCCTTCCACTACCGTTAATTTCTCCACCCCTGACCATTCCTTAATACAAACACTACAGGGTTTGACTAAGAAACTAAAATCAGTATTATTTTTGTAAAGAAAGTATGTATATTCTGAAAAACTGTAAGTAAACGTATGCTTGCTAACTAAAGTTTTTTTGAAATATTGTTTCTAAATTGAAAATATTCGTGTTTAGTGTATAGATCTGTGATTTCCAATCTTACTCTCCCCAACTCCTCTTTCATACTTTTCAGGATCACAAGACATACACGTTGAAAAAATGGCATCCATCAGACTTATGCTAAGGAGAAGCATGCTAATAAACTCCGATACTGAGTTGCCAAATGTAAGAACCAGATTATTGGAAGCCTTAATCTTCTCCAATCTCCCTTCGTTTCCCAATAAATTTTCACAACCTACCATTATAAAAATAAAACCACCTTGAAAAACACATAGAAAAAGCACATTGCAAAACACAAAAATAAACACACACCGGGAAGTCAATAAAATCTGATCTCGGAACAGTCTAGCACTTTATTGTAAATTCCTAATTCTTAACTGAGCGCAGTGAAGTACTGTTTTAACTCAACAATTTAGCATTTCATCTGCCCGTTAATTTGAACCTGTCGTTTTCTGAAGTAACCGATTTTTTTAAAATTTCAAATATATATAAACACATTATCTGGTAATATGGTTTACAAAAACATCATTTTGCAAAAACCAAGTTAGTTATTGCAAACCAAGTTTATATTGAAAAATAGAACCGCCACACGACAAGTTAAATTATTCAGTTAAATTTTTTTTCATATGTGAAATCCCAGTTTTTAATTATTAAGTATTATTTATTTTAGTGACTAAGTACTCACAGATCTTATTATTTTGGAGGAAATTTCTGTAATTTAAAATACGAGGACATTCAATTTTTTTTAACGCGAGGTTATTGTCATAGAGCTACTAGTAAATAATCACTGATAGAACTGGAGCTTATTTGGCCACATTTTGTCCAATTTGCAAAACTCCCGAGCTTATGCTGGCCAACATGTAGCCAATTTGAAGATACATATTAAAAGTATTCTGAATTTAATGATTATCAATTTTTTATTTAAAACCTACAAACTTAAAAAAAATGAAATATTGTTTAATTTATTGGCTTTAAATGACAGACAGATAAAAACCAAACGTACAAAAATCTACAGCGCTCAACGCATTTCATAGTAAATATCTCGGAGCTCCAGTGGCTTAATTATGGTAAGATTTCTTTCTAATCCGTGAAAACATGATGTGGCAATTTCAAATTTGACTCGGAGCATTATTTTGCTTTATTTTTTCTACCCTCATCTTGCGCCTACTACTACTGGACTACTTAACTCGAGCCAGAAGACTTTTAATCAAATAATGGACTGTAATGTCGATCGCTCGCCAGCAGCCATTTCCCTTCCTATCTTATATATTTAATCACGAAATTCAGAACAAAGGCTTGCGTTATTATTAAACTTGCGGCCTGTGGAAACTTTTCATGAACAATGGAATTAATGATATATTAATGGATCGAACTAATACAAAAGCTCTGCGCGTATGAATCAATGCTAATGCTTTGTTTTTCCACTGTTAAACAAAGCCTTAATTAATTTTATAGAATATGATACATTTCCATGTAAAATTATTTTAGAACTATTTTTTGATGTCATAACCAAAGACTATATTTTAGAAAATTTGTTCTCTATGTATCCTAAGACCGACAGTAAAACAATTTTGACATGCCCATGTAGCGAAAATAGTAAACACACCCATTTTTTATATAACACAGATTCGCTAATTATATTATGCAGGATTTGCAAATGCCGCGCTTTTTTCAAATCTCGTGGGATTGCGGAATATAATCTAGAAATCCTGCAAGATCTCGCGGGATTTGCGGAAATTTTATTAAGTTGAAATAAGTTTTTTTTTTTTTGGTACAATATTTTTTACATTTCAAAGTTTTCCAGTAATGTTGGCCTCACTGGGTGGCTTGCCCGTGTTGAGGTCTTCACTGCCAACAATGCATAAACATTATTTAGTAGGTATCAATTATATTTTAAATATTTATTTATTTATTGGACAATTTGCATAGCGCCGCTTTTGAGAGATCACCTCAGGGGCGCTTTACAGTTGAAGTGAAGTGAAGTGAAGTTAAGTAAAGTAAAATGAAGTACAGGAACAGGTGACACAAAGATAGAAGATGGAGACTCTGCAGCAAGAATCCTAGGTGGATACTAGTATATTATTTGAAAAAACCTTGAATAGGTAACATAGTAATTCATTCAAAAGGACTTTTCGTATCAGTCATCTTTGGTACTAGCAATACATTTAAAATGTATCAAAATGGTAACAAAATAATTATTTAAAAAAATTAAAAAAACATTGCCGTCAGTGAAAGATACTTAATAGGTAATTTATAAAAAAAAATCAATAAAAAACATGATGGTAAAAACTTCGAAGGTACTGACTTCCGGACATTCTGGGGCTTACGTATCACGTTATTCAATCCGTGAAACTCAAAATAGAAAATTTTGTATAAATTCAGATTTTTTTATCCCGCAATCCCGTGAATCCTACACACAAAAATTCACGCAAGTCCACGGGATCATATTATATTGGTGAAATCCCGCGGTATTATGGGATTGCGTGATTGAAATCCTTAACACTATGTGCAATCAGTGGAACTACTCGTACATTGCCATCTTGTCGGGCAACTAAATGAGGCGGGTTTACGAAGGGGCTGTTCAAAGAGTTGTTCTTGCAGATTTTTAAAAGGTTCTGTAAAAAATGAGGGAGTAAAGTCAATCCATCTTACCAAATTCTTGCCGTTTCATAAAATTTCGATTTAGAATGGAAATCGTTCTTATTTTACCTACTGTGTCCTTGTTTGGCCGTCGAGTTTCATGTAGTTTCATATCCACTCAAATATTAAAAAAATACATTTTACCCAATTAGAGAACACGTCAATATTTTATACATTTTATATTATGCATTTTGCGAATTTAATTAAAGAAACGTAATGGGTTTTAATTTCCACATAATCCTGTTAATTTTGGCATGACTATTGCGTGAAAAAAAGCAATAATAATTATACATTTTACGATTGGATTTTTCCTTTTGATGTGACTGTTTAATGTGTCAATTATCTTGTTTTGGCCCGGCCGTATGGCTCGCTTCAATGTCGACGTGTTGCGTCGCCTAAAATATTCATAATTAACTCGCGGCACAAATTAATGACTCTCGTTAGGGGCGTGTGTCGCCGATATTTGTCGCCGGCTTCGGAGACCGAAAGCGCTGCTGCATCTTTTCGTGGACAAATATAAACTTCGCTATTTGGGAAGCCATTAATAATGTCGCTCAAATCGTGCGTGGAAGTCCGCGCATTGACGGGAGCGCGCGTATTCGCCGTTCCAAATATAAATTCAAATTCAAACGCGATGGTAATAATTAATGTTGTATTTTCAATTTTTCGCGGAACGCGGCGAAAGTTAAATTTAATGAAATTCCTGACACCCAAGTGGGTGGGGATTATTGCGGATGACGTAACAAGAGTGTCCCTAATGTAAATCGATTGCAGTAAATCTGTCTTCTGTGTACTTCATTTTAATTAAAAAATAATTACCGTCCAACAAATTTGTAGGTAAAGGTGATAAATACAACTATTTTTCTTCTCTTACAGTTTGAAAAGATTGAGAAAGATTGCAGAAATTCAAGCATCTACTACAAGCTACAAGTTAAATACGACTCTTTCGAACGTTTCATAAAAAAATTAAATCTTTAGAACTAAAACATTTTTTGTATATGTTTAGTTTTGTATATTAAGGCCTATCAGTTTTTTTCCGACAGATTTTCTTTACAAAAAACTTAAATTAAACACGAAGAAAACATTTCAAACCGTAAGTTATGTCGTGTCTTTAAAACTGAAGATTGAAAAGAGTTGTTAGCACTGGTATTGACGATGAAGTTGTTAGCACCCTTGGACTGTTGTTGAATTTCTGCTACAACGTTTTTGGTGAGGCAATGACATCTAATATTTTCTTCACAACTTGACACAGATCCTCTTTAAAATAAAATAAATATTTTAGTCTGCATTTCTTTTATTAACCAATTTCGGCCATCATGTCATATTTAAGGAAGAATAAACCAAAAATTAAATATTAGCATCGTTAAATGTAGCCTATGGAATAATTATCTTCAAATATGATTGTTTTTATAGGTAGAAGATTTTTGTAACTTTATATATTACAATCATCAACATTGAACGAACTTCATAGATCTATTTCGGCATATTTTTTATTTATTTATTGTGTGATTAATACC